>NC_137454.1:57885690-62685690 GCF_964235325.1 Thermobia domestica | reverse complement strand
TCGCAGAGATTGGAATACAAAGTAGAAACTGGATGCAGTTAGCTAAGGATAGAAGTCAGTGAAGAGCTTTTGTGAACGGGCACTGAACCTCCGGGTTCCATAGGCTATAGAGCTAGGAGCTAGCTAGCTAGATGTACCATATAAATAACATGGAAAAGGTTTTTCAGTTCCCCATAAAACCACTAAAGTTGATTTTTTTTATTACTCTTCATGATTTACTTTGGTAACACTAACGAAAACGTACAAGCATACCGAATCTCAAGTTTATATTCCAATTCCAAGTACCTAAAATATGAGGTCATAGATAAAAAAAAAAAAAAAAGTCCATTTAAATAACATGGAGAATTTTTTAATCCCTCTCGTAAAAATTAAACATATTCACTTTTGGCAATTTTTCTGTGGGTTAGTCCCAAAAGACTACAATCGAGCCAAATTTGAACTTTCCATATCAACCGGAAGTACCCCTTTATTTTATGTCAGTCAGTTCATGTAGTTTTATATATAGTGATAGATACTTTAATTTGCTAATGGCGGTTATTTTCTCAAATAATATTGAGACCAGAAGTGGTAATTTGTACAATTTCCGGTTTTACTAAAGATAGATCATGGTGGAGTGACGCCGAATTGCTTGCAGAAAATAGCTTCTTGCTGTATATTACGGTTTTTACTGTGTAGTGATCAATGTTAAAATTAGAAGTGGTTGATTTCTGCCATTTGCGGTTTGAATTAGTGCTGTCGAAATCGGTTTTTGAAAAAAACCGAAAACCGGTTTTTGAAAAAAATGAAATTTCATAAAACCGAAATGTCGGTTTTGAAAACCGCATTTGCGGTTTCGGTTTTGAAAACCCCATTTGCGGTTTCGGTTTTGAAAACCGATTTTCTCAAAAACCGAAAACTGCAGAAGTCACAAAAATTCGAGAGCACTATTATCAAGTAACGACGAGGAAACAGCAAAGAATCTTTCCCATCTTCGGCTCACAGTTGCCAGATGGAGGGAAATTTCCCCCGGCGTAGGGAAAAAATGCTCAAAATTTGCAGAGGTGAAAGAAGATATTTTTTCATAAAATGTCTTAACGTGTAGGGAAATTCTTGTTTAGTATTCTTTTACAATTGGCAGAATAAAAAAAATAAGTTGTAGTTTCTCACAAAGAGGCACGGCTATCGTTATTGGGAAGTAAAAAGATATAGAATAAAATATGATCGGTGTTCCCTTTACGTATAAACTATTGCAGGTGTCTGGGACTTGCGATAAGAAACCAGTCAACACATGCAAAACCACAACATTCACATTAATCGGACTGGCAACAAATCAACAATAAAATTGTGTATTGCGATCTAAATTTTTTTCTTTTCTTTTTTTTTAAGAAAGGGAGGTGGTGTTTTTTGTTAACAAAAGAAAGAGAGGCAGTACTATTTAGAAACAAAGTGAAAGAGTAATGATAATATAAAAGATCTCAGTCTAAGTGGATGAGATTTCAAATTGGATTTCATGGGTTGCAGGTGTAGTGATCTTAAATAGGGATATACCTTATTTTCTATTTAGCTTAGTGTTGTCATATTACCCGATTTTTGCAGGTACCACCCGATTGTCAGGTTCTATATTCGTCCCTCGCTATCTTAATCACGAAAAACCACCCGCTTTTTGGGATTGGAGAAAAATCGGGAACTGCTACCGGCTGGTCAGAGCAGAACATTAATGCAACTGTCTACTGTCAGCAGTTGAGCCGTGTTCAAGAAAAACTCAAAACCCTGGAGCCAGCACTTCTCAATCGCTAAGGGGTTCTACCGTTACGGGACAACGCTAAGCCCCATATGATTAGAGTGACCCGGGACACCATCCTACGCCTTAAATGGGAAACACTATTGCAATCGCCATACTCCCTGGACAATGCACCGTCCAATTATCCCTGAACCATTTCTTGGACACTCACATTAGAGAACTAAAGTCCAACTCCGTAGTAAAGGTGCAAAATGCACTTCATACCTTCTTTCCTTCACGACAAACCAAGTTCTACCGCGAAGGAATAAATGCCCATCCCGAACGCTTTCAGAAGGTCCGTTGATACTGATGGGTACTATTTTTGATCTTCCAGGTACGTCTTAGGCAGGGGTGTAGCCACGGGGCCAGGCTCCCCAAATGATTTCCTGGCCCCCCTAATGACCAGATATTAAAACATCATCGTGAGATTACTTCGCTTCAGTCATTTAAAAATAACAAAGTTTACATATAATTAATAATTTACGGTAAAATAGTATTTTACCATACCGATCACAAAATAGTATGGCATTTCTTCCTTATAGCGATTCGAAAATAGTATGGTATACTTTTTGTGACAGTAGATTACACAATTAATGGCGATTTGTATTTGACAGTTTGAAGACAAACGTTTTGACAAGGTACTATAAATTCTATGAAATGAAATGAAATCTTTGAGTTTAACGTCCCACGCCTATGCCGGTTAGGCCAAAGGAGACGGTGATTATGAGAAATGAATGAAATGGTGGAATGAAGAAAGTGGAAGGAAACGGAACCCCGAGAAAACCCATGAGCACGGTTGTTTGTCCACCACAAAGTCCACACGGCGCGAGCTGGGATCGAACCAGGGACCCCAAGCACCGGAGGTGAACGCTCTACCCCTGAGCCACCGCGCCCCCCACTATAAATTCTATCATAAAACAATGGTACTATACTAAATCGTAAGTACATTATATTATTTATATGCTGTAATTAGTGTTTCAAGAAAACTTTTTATCAGATGGAAAATTTTGTGAAAAGCAACGTTTTTATTCAGTTTTTCAGTTTGGATTTCATTCGCTTTTTAAAATGCTATTTCGTGTAAAACAGGAAGTGAGATATAGCTGTTAATAAAATAATTATGTCTTTTTAGTCACAAATAATAAATAAACATTTTTTCAGAAAATCTTAAAATAAATTAAGTGCAATTCCAAAGAAAATCAGTCTTATGTATAAAAGTAACCAAGAAAGTTCTGTCGCTTTTTGCGTAGGTCTGCGATAGTTGGCCCTAACTGGCGGCCGGGTTTCGTCGAGTCGAAACATATATCTCGCGTCGGGGTGTTGAAGTACCACCGCGTAGCAGCGACCAGCGAGAACTTTGTCTTGGTCCGCACTTCTCAGATTCTTCGCGGAGAATCGTGAAGGGACCAACACGAACTGTCGCCAGTCATGTGCATGCGGTTATTATTATATATTATTTTTTGCTGACGAATTGTTCCTAAAGTGAGCTCCGAGGGTCAAGAATAACCTCTGCCTCAACATCATGACGTGAAAAATCTTGAGATAAGTGCGATAATTGTATGAATTTAGATGACAACTGTCGTCGATCATTAGAAAGTGAGTATGCGAGAACTATGAAATAAAGTAAATAGACACGCGTCATTTTGTTACAAAATTACATGGCGAACACATTTTATCTAATTCCAAACAGTTATCGTCGAATATACACGGTTAAAGGAGCACTGTGATTGACCAAATTAAAAAGATCTTAACGATTTATCCCTTTACAAGCAACGTTTCCTTCATCGCCATCGTAGCGAAGTAGGAAGAACACTTGCCTAGTAATCATAAGGTTGCTGGTTTGAGTCCCCTTCGGGGTAATTTTTTGGTACTTTTTAAAAGTGTTTTTTAGACTCACCTTATTGTAACTAAATCACACATATAGTCGATTTAACATTTTGGGGGAGTAATTTTGTGGTTCATTGGCGTTTTGTCGCATCTCTGCCGCTGGTGGCATAATTTTCAAAACGGTAGAGGGGCCACCGGGAATCGTCGCTGCGGCGCCGCCAATGTTTGGCGTGATGTCGCTAATTGCCCATTTGTGGTCCACCGACGCTTACGGCATGGGGACAATTCAGTGTGAGTGGCGAAACCATTCAGCAGCACCTTCAACTGAGGAAACACTAGAAGTTGGGTCGATGGGTCCCACATAACTTGATTCCGGGTCAAAAGGCAACGCAAGCAGACACCTGTGTTTCTTTGCTGTCTCGTCTGAGGAAGGAGCCATTTCTGGACAAGGTGTTGTCATGTGATGAGAAATGGGTCCTGTACGAAGTTCCACGGCGCCGTCATAATTGGTTAGCATCCCATGAACGGTTCCAAGACAGCCGAAACCAGTACTACACCAGAAGAAAATCCTCCTGTGTGTTGATGGACTGCTCGTGGCATCGTGCATCGGGAACTGCTACCAGCTGGTCATCGCATCAATCCAACTGTGTACTGTCAGCAGTTGAGCCGTGTTCAAGAGAAACTCAAAACTCCCAAAGGGGTCCTTATGTTACAGAACAACGCTAAGCCCCTCGTGGCTAGGATGACCCGGGACACCATTTTACGCCTTGGATAGGAAACACTATTGCATCCGCCATACTCCCTGGACAATGCACCGTCCGATTATCATTTGTTCCCTTCCTTGGACAATCACTTTAAAGGATGCCAGCTCAAATCCCAAGTAGAGGTGCAAAATGCACTTGATAACTTCTTCACTTCACGGAACACCAACCTCTACCGCGATGGAATAAATGGTCTTCCAGAACGTTTGCAGAAGGTTGTCGATCTATTCTTGATCTTCCAGATACGTGTTAGGTGACATATGAATGTCCGGAGGTGGTGAGTGAGAAAGCGATAGAACTTTCTTGTTTACCTATATAGATCGGTTCTGTGTATTGAAATAGTTATGCACAAAGGTATAATGTTTGGTCGGGGGGCAGTAGTTCTTGGTTAAACATAATACAAACTATCTGTAATATAATTTATGAAATTATTATTGTTATTATTATTATTATTATTATTAATAATAATAATAATAATAATGATAATAATAATAATAAGCTAAAACAGTGTTTTTAGTTTTCCGGAAGGAAACCAAAATTTTCCAGTTTTTTTCAGGCTTCAAAAACACTAGCTGTAACACATTTTTTTTAGATTGTAGCTGCCCCCCTTCAAAAACGACGGGCCCCTCCTACAGAAACCTGCTGGCTACACCCCTGGTCTTAGGTGACATATCGATGTTCTAATGTGATAGGTCAAAAAGCGACAGAACTTTCTTCGTTAATTTTATACATACTATGTAAAACTACTGTATAAGTTCTAGTATCTTGAGTTCGGGAAGTCGGAATGTCAAAATTCCTTGATTCGTGTTCCTTGTGCTCTACTTTACAAAATATATAAAAATCAGGTGGGGTCCAGTTTGCTTCCCTGCAACCGAAAAGTACCTTGGAAGTGTCATCAAAGAAGTAACTAAAAAAAAAAAGTGCAAATGGTCCCAGGTCAGTATTTGTAACACACAAGTTCACATCAGTACTTACGGAGTTCTAAACCGTAAGAAAGTGGGAGGAAACGGGAGCAAATAAAAAAAAGTTGAAACACAGACATAAATCAATACAATTGTCTCGATCGATAGATGCTTTCACAATTGTTAAAAGGTGTAATTAAAAACATTGGTTTCGGTTTTGAAAACCGCTTTTGCGGTTTCGGTTTTGAAAACCGCATTTGCGGTTTCGGTTTTGAAAACCGCATTTGCGGTTTCGGTTTTGAAAACCGCATTTGCGGTTTTCGGTTTTCAGAAAACCGGTTTTCTCAAAAACCGAAAACCGCAAATGTCACAAAATTTCAACAGCACTAGTTTGAATAGAGGGTATGGAGGGAAGATGCTACATATTCTTAGAACGCTAAATTGATTTAAAAAAAAAAATCACTTCTCGTTATATGTTTTGCTCTATGTAGATCAACACTAACCCGGAAGCTGTAATGGATTTCTATCACCTTCAGTTTTAGTAGAGAGTTAAGGACGAAGATTATATGTATTCTTTGGACTGTTAATCGATTGGAAGAAACCACTTCTCGCTACCAATCACTGTTTATGTTGAAATCGAAAAAAAAAAAAAAAAGATTATTTTCTAGCGCTTCCGGTGAAAGGGATCAATTAACTCGGTTCCTAACTTTTGACCTACATCCCGACCAGTGGCGTAGCACACTTTTGTGCCCCCCCCCCCGCAAAGTATAGAGAAGGGGCCCTAGTTGTAAAGCCGACAGAAGTAAGGTTGAAGTTCTACTTCTTTAAATCTTTATTCATCGCAAGACTTCGGGGCCCCCTATACCTCGGGGTTCCCCCCCAACTGCGGGGGTTGCGGGGGCAGCTGCTACGCCACTGATTCCGACCAAACTTGATGATGGATGAGCTATAAAGTAATTCTTGAGACCTGTTTACCCCGGACGGAGCAATTGACAAAGTACAGTCACCCATAAAAGTACCTGGACCTCTGTATTATAATTCCATTACTTAGGGTCCAGGTACCTATGTGAGTGACTGTACATACGTATATAAGGAAGCTTTTGGTTAAACCAAACTCCTTAGCAATCTTAAAGTAACTGCGAAGTTTTCACCCTGAAAAAAAATAACAGGATGTTTCAGTATCCAATTAGAGCTCCCTTGTGGCTTTATTGTTAGACCATGAATCTTCGGCGCGGGAGATCCAGGTTGATGTGGTTCGGATCACACGTTAACCTGTAGGCCCGCGTCTCATATAACCTTGAAAGGGACATTAAACTCTACTCCAATAAATCAAAAAAAAACAATCAGCATCCAAGATGACAAGAAATATACCGCTTCGATTCAACCGGAATACAGAAACAATGCAGAATACAATGAAATATTTTGAAGAATTCGTCGGTCTGATTCAGAGCTTTTCAGTGTAAAGTTAACAATTTTCAGGTCAAAGAGCAATTTTCGGCTACATTTCAAAAGTTGTTCCATGAGACAGAATTTATTTATCTTCATTAGTAATAGGGAAATTATGGAGATTGTATATTTTGAATACGAAGACGGAAGAGCTTATAAGTTCTCCACTCGACCCCCTTCCGCACATATCCTGAAATCATTAATTGCATTTGAAACATTGATCTTCTGTAAGTTTAAGTGGTAACTGGGATCATTGTAGCACTAATTTATTATTATTATTATTATTTAGAAATGCAAGGGCCCGAAAAAACTGCTTTTTTCGAAAAAAACTCGGTTTTTTTCTGCTTCCCTTTTTTGCTTGGGAAATTTTGGGCTTTTTCCAAAATTGTGCTTTAAATTGATAAAGCAGACTTTGTTTCGTTTTTCTACAACACAAAGCTCATTTAATTAGTGGTTGATGCAGATAATAATATAAAACCTCTCAAACAAACCATTAATTTCAATTTTTTTTTAATTCTTAACATATTTACATTATGAATTCCAAAGGATTAACCAAGATATACAGGATGTTTCAAAACAACAACAACAACGTTTGGGAGGTGATTCCTGACACCAAGATAACACAAAAAGTATAGATCAACATGGGTGCACAAATGCTTCCTTTCGGATTTATAGGCTGCCGAAAACTTGAAAAAAAAAATTAAATAAATTTAAAGGTCTATAGCTCCAAAACTATGGGACCTACCGTAGTCGGGTCAAGACTTCACTTACAAATTAGTATGTGCACTATCCAAAACTACATGTTTCGGAATCCTAAGGTACTAATGCAACGATTTTTATAGAGGTAGTTTGGCTACGGGCATATCATTGAAGTATTCACCAACTAGCTTTACAAAAATCGCTGTGGAAATACTGTAGGATTCTGAAACATGGATATTTGGATAGAGCACATATTAGTACCTAAGTGAAGTCTTGACCCGACTACGGTAGGTCCCATAGTATTAGAGCTATGGACGTTTAAAATTAATTTTTTCATGTTTTCGGCAGCCTATAACTCCGAAAGGAAGCATTTGTGCAGCCAGGTTGGTCTATACTTTTGTCTTATCTTGGTGTCAGAAATCACCTCCCAAACGTTGTTGTTGATGTTGTTTTGAAACACCCTGTATAATATTTTTTAACCTCATATACAAAAGTGAGTACTTTTAAATATATATAGCAAAAGTGTATGTAGTATTTTTACTTCCAAATATCACACACCTCTTTTTGAAACAAAATGAAGTAAAACATGAGAGAAATACATTTACATAATACTCTTAAAGACTGCACATCAAGAGCTTCGTTTCGGGTGATTCTGTACATTCTTGAAATTTTTCACTTAAGTTTTAATTGTCATATACATTGTATAAATATTTCGAACGAATTTTTCATTGATTGACCACATACGTAACAATCTGTTACCACCTATCAGGTGCTTCGAATTCGCAAAATCGGTAAAGTTCCGAATTCTGTAATGCACTGACTGTTCCTTAAGCTTGTTCAGATTCATGAAAGTACCGAATTTTCTGTTCATGAATTATACGCGTAATAGACTGTACATCTGAGTTTGTGGTTTCCTAGGCTCTAGAATATATAACCACTATCACGGTTTACCCAATCCTGAAAGTTTCCGAATTCTTAACAAGAGGAATTCAACATATCGTTATGATTTTTTTTCAATAAAGAAAAACTAATCACTGTTCCAATTCACAAGAAAGGAAACAAAATTGATTGTAATAATTATCGAGGCATTTCTCTTAACATTGTATTAACAAGATTGATCTCATACGGAGATGAAATTATTGGAGATTATCAGTGTAGATTTAGGCGAAATCGATCAAATATCGACCAGATATTTACCATTCGACAAATACTCGAAAAGAAATCGGAATATATTACCCAGTACATTAACTGTTTATTGATTTAGAAAGGCTTATGACTCGGTTAGGAGAGAAACATTGTACAACATTCTTACAGAATTTGGAATATCGAAGAAGCTAGTTTGATAATTAAAATGTGTTTAAATGAATCCCAAAGTAAAATCCGAGTAGAAAAATGCGAGCTTCCACATCGAGAATAACCTGAAACAAGCAGCTGTGTTATCGCCATTATAATTCAGCTTTGTTCCGGAGTACGCTATAAGGAAAATCAAAAATAATAACCAGGGCCTAGAGCTGAATGGTATTCACCAGGTTATGGCGTATGCTGATGTAAATCTAATAGGAGATGATAGGAGAACAATAGAAAGAAATGCAGAGGCCTTATTAAACGCTTGCAGCGACACTGATTTAGAAGTAGGCAGAGAAAATTAAATACATTCAATACTAAATAAAAATTAAGTTCACCAGGATCGTAATATGGCAAATAATGAATGCGTTAAAATATCAAATAATATTTCGACAAAGTGAATACCTTCAAATATCTGGGATCAATATTACCAGACCAAAATCATATCCATGAAGAAATTAAATGTCGGCTGAAATCAAAAAATTCGTGTTATCATTCAGTTCAAAATATTTTGTCGCGAATTCTGTCGAGGAATTTAAAGCTTAAAATATATAAAATGATAGTCATGCCTGTTGTGCTTTCACAACATGGTCGCTTACGCTGAGGGAAGAACGCAGACTGAAAATATTTGACAATAAAATCCTGAGACGAATATTCGGACCAGAAGGGAAGAAGGTAGGAACGCTTTCAAAGTCTTAACTGGAAGACCAATCGGAAAACGTCCATTAGGAAAGCCTAGGCGCAGATGGGAGGAAAATATTAAGATGGATCTCGCAGAAATACGAATACAGTGTAGAAACTGGATCGAATTGGGTAAGGATAGAAGTCAATGGAGAGCTTTTGTGAACGCGGTATTGAACCTTCGGATTCCATAGGCCATAAGGTTAAACACAACTGCACAACAAACATCAGTGAGTGGCTAGCTTTTGCGCTTCTATCGGGAAGTCCGGGATTCAACCCGTCATTCGATCATTTTGACAAAATATTTTCTTAATTTCATCTGTAGAGATAGTGCGTGTACTGTGAGTCCTGGCCGACTTCTTTATCGTTTTAAAATCGTTGTTATTACTAATTACCAGCAGTGACGGATTTGCGAAGGGGGTTAGGGTGGGGATGTCTTTCGGATTGAAACCTATACTCCGAAATTACGGAATTTCTAAAATAAACTAAATATTAGTTATACCTTTACTCATAAACTTCAAGCTCTCCTCAAATAAAAAATTACGAAGTTTTGAAAAATTAAACATTAATAAGAAAAAAACCCTCCCAAAATACTTTTCTAAATCCGCCACTGATTATCAGTATAAAATGGTCTTCAAGGTTGTATCCGGAAGCTTATTGCTGGATATATAAACGAAACGAAATATTTATAGAGTATACTATAAGAAAGCTATCTAGATAGAAAAATCATGAAAATGGAAAAAAGCCAAAATTCTCGTGTTTTTTTTTCAAAAAAGCCGGCTTTTTATATACAAAAAACCATCGATTCAAAAAAGCCGTCTTTTTTGCATCTCTATTATTATTACAGGTCATTGATAGCCACGACGCAGCCAAATGTGGAATTCAGCAAGGACGAGTTGCAATGTTTTATGAAACTTTTCTTGCTGCAACAGAAGTCGCCGAAGGAAATCTATGTTACATGCTAGACACATTGAGTGTACATTGACCGTTATACTCCACTGTGAAGAAATTGTGCTCGAAGGTTGAGGCTCATTTCCCATGGACCATGTCCCCGACAGATACTGAAGACTTTTAACGTGATATTACATTTTACTGTAAGGTTTTTTTAGCTTGATGAAGCACGATGTACACAGTTTAATTGAAGCACTGCATTTTATACGTAAATATAAAAAAGGCATGTTCAATTTAGTATCTTTCCATTTCTAGTAGGGTTACCAACTCTGAAAAAAAAAAACGGCACTCCTCCAAATTCCCTATGTTCTGAGTGTGAAGTATCTCCGTTCGGACCATCCATGGGAAGGAAATGTACTATTGTGAACAAAAGTGCATTAGCACCTGTATTCTGCATGTTCTTAGTACATTCACTAATATGTTTAATAGATACATTGTGTTATAAATAAATAACTGAAATCGGTTTTATCATTTTACTGTATTTACCAGTAACTGCCACTTCTTTAAAATTGTGGAAATAGATGAACAAAAATATATGAATCTTTACGTGATAATTTTGGATTTGGAAAATGAAAACTTTAAACTTATACTTCAACTACAGGAAATTACTTTAAGAAGTCATTTTTCACTTTCAATAAATACATAAAATTCCTTACAAGTAAATTTCAAATTTTCTCTGATACACTCCCTGTTATCTCTTTAAAATTACCTAAACAGATGAAAATATATTAATCGTTGATAGATGGTGAAAGGTGACATTTGGATTTACAGAATGAAGTTACTTTTTAAATCTATACTTCGAACTAAATACAAATTTGAAAAAACCGGTCATAAAGTGGCTGGTAAGAAGTTTGTACCGGTCATCGGCTTTAATTAAAATAACAGCAATATTTCCGGCCAGGCCAGTCAAAAACCGGCCAGTTAGCAACCCTAATTTCTAGTTTTAATTTAACGCTTTGATATGCACAGTGAATGCCTGAGTGTACAAATAGGTATTGTATTTCCTTGTAAAATAAACAGTTCGGCTACGTTATCATTCGTATACATTACCATAGATCAAACAGACTGTTTCTGAAATGAGACTGAAATTTCGCTGCATTCATCGAATGACTATAATTAAAGATATTGTTAAAAAAAAGTCCTCCTGTACTTTTATTTTAATTAAATAATGTAATAATTACAAAACGAGAAGATTGAGATTACAGTCTTACATACTTTGAACAGTTGACTTGTAAATATTAGTGTAACAGTATACATAAATGGAGGGAAAAAGGTCCTGATCACAAGTATGTCATTTAGGAGCTACGACTTCCGAAACGTTGGTTTTGCCAGATTTTTAGGAAATGACACACTTGAAACTATTGCATGTATCAATGTTGATTAATCTGGATCAGGTGGTATCATCATTCCCAATATTGGATAGATTGATTTGTCATTAGCCGAAACACCGGACTATTTCAATTCTTTGTAATTGGTTATTGCTATTGAACTGCTATATCCTAGAATGTAAATAGTCTAATTTTATATAATTTAACTTATAACTCATTCCAATGAAAGGCATTCGTGTGTTATGCCCGAAATGTCGATGACAAAATTAAATTGCATCACAACTACTAGAATACATAAGGTTAGTACAAGTATTAATTTTACAAAGGGTGCATCTTATGATCATAACACTATCTTTTCAAGTATTTTTCAATGGTTAACACGACACCACAAAATAGTTCTACATTAAATATGTCAGAAACCAACAGGGTTTGCCCAAGTGGGCCCAGCCCGAAAAAACCCGCTGGGCTGGACCCACCTGAAAAACCCCACTTTAAAACAAACCTAGGTTTTTGACCTTTTTGTTGGTATATTATTGGTACAACTAAGGTGATCACATTGAAAGTTATTTTTATCAGATTTTGAACTTTCTTTGGGCGAATTAGATGCTTTCACGTTAAGGTAGACAACAACAACATTCAACATAATACCTTTATGAAGTTCTGAATGCACTGAATGAATGAATAAAAAACTCACCTTAGCTTGAGATAATTATAGAAAAAATTAATGTATGGATTATGCTTATAGCTATTTGAAGTAAAATATGCAATTTTATATTTTAGAAAATACTTTCCGTGAATAGTGTGCTCCCTGACTCGGCGCTGCCGAGGGATGTTATCCTTCATACGTTGACGGGTTTAAGGTCATAGGTACCGGTACTAACAGTAAATATGTAAATACATTAGTACAACTATTAGTATTATTTCTTATCTTTGATGGTAACAAAAGTATTCAGTAAAATTTGGTTTTCCAACAACAACAGTTTAGTTAAGTCATTTGTTCTACTCTTCAAATAAGCATTCTCTAGAATCAACACCAGCAAAAGCGTAAAAATTCTTGACAAAAATTAAGAAGCTAAATGCTCGGAGGTAAGAACACTACATAACGCTTACTATTTTAAGTGCTGAATTCACACTTCAGTATTAATGGAAGTTTCGATGTACAGTAAACAACCTGCATTTTCAGGGAAAACCCGTCGTGAAAGAAGTGTTCGGGAAATTCCCGCAATTGAACCCACAAAGCATCGGAAGTGAATACTTCAATAATAAAACTATTTACTTTACGCTGGAAGATATTTAATTTTATTTAAGACATTCTGAAACATCTATCTATTAAAATGCTACAATAGCAATTAAAAGTGCCTGAGCTCCAACTTATAAGTTTAGCTTTCAAATCTTTCATTTACGGTTGTGTGTGATTTCACGTTTAACAGAGTGGTAGAGCGTTCACCTCTGGTGCTAGGGGTCTCGGGTTCAAACCCTGCTCCCGCCAAGTGAACTTTGTGGTGGACAAACATCGTGTGCGTGGGTTTTCTCGGGGTTCTCCCGTTTCCTCCCACTTTCTTCATCCCACCATTTCATTCATCTCTCATCATCACCGTCTCCTTTAGCCTAACCGGCATAACCGTTGGACGTAAAACTCAAAAATTTCATTTCATTTTTTCATTTTTGCTATACAACGCAGGTGGTGGCGCTGCGCGGCAGTGACCGTAGTGAAGTGTGTTGAACGCAGGTTGGCAAAGCACACTGCTCTAAAGGTGATATTTTCCAAGTTAGAACAACGTTCATGGATAAAGATCGAAGTGGCCCGCGGTAAAAACGCCACGGAATGTCACTCCGGACTACGTGAAGCATGCGGGTATGACGCACTGCCGAATCGAACATCTTCGTCCTGCACTCCGCAGGAAACGACCCAACTTCATTAGGGATCCACCCATTGTTTCGCATGACAACGCACGCTGTCACAACACAGGTGTGAGGGACCTGTTTGCAGGATGGGGTTGGGAGGTTCTAGAGCACCCACCCTATTCACCGGACACGAGTCCATGTGACTTTCATCTGTTCTCTTTGATGAAAGAACCACTGCGGGGGATGCGTTTCCGCAGGAGAGATGCCATACTTCGAGCTATAGGGCGCTCTCTTTCAGACATCAACAAAGAGGGCACCGCTGCTGGTATCCTGCGACTTCCCCACATCTGGCAACGAGTGCAACATGCTGCAGGGGATTACATTGAAGGCCTGTAGAAGTTTCATGATTGTCCAATATAGGGTGCGTGAATGATTTGTCTGTTGCCACTTTTTTTCTTTCCAGCCCATATACATTCTTCAAAACAAACACTATAATACTTCAATTCCATTCCATTTAGCACGTAAGAAATTTTTCCTTTTCTTCTTTCCTAAGAATCTCAACTGCCTGCTCCCTTTCGGGATCTCTCTTAAACCATCTGAATATGTTCCTCTTATTTCTCCTAGGACACCCTTGAACATGGCTACTACTAGCTTTATATTTGTCTAACAAAACTTTCTGCTCAAAATTCACGTTCGTATCTTGTCCAACAGCTGATTCTGAATGAATCACTCATCGACATGACTTAGCTTCCTCACTCTTGCACTTCTCAACTATCAGTGCAAATTAATTCAGTTTCTTCTCTTGTTTCACTTAATTGAGTCTAATATTATAGAAGATAATGCGTCTGGATATAAACAGAAGACGTGAACAGTTGAAATCATGCAAAGTGAAAATTTTATTTTAACAGAATTCAAGTAGAAAATAAAATTTAGGCATAAAGAAATGTTTAGGTGAAACATATAGAACTTTTTCCTAGTAAAAACACAGGATGGCATTTTTTGTGAAAAAGACAAATAATGACTCGGCGATTGCTGGTCTGCTGCATTTAATGGCTGACCAGGGTTTGAAAAAACCCGGGTTTTTTTAAAAAGCCCAACCCACCTAGGCCCATGTGGGGTTTTTTCGGGTATTTTCGGGTTTAATTGGGTTTTTTCGAAATATTTCAATGTTTTGGGGTAAAAGTGTTAAAATGTGATTTATATTTCAAGATTATCATTGTCACAACTTGTCACAATTATCACAACAATTTTCTATTCACTGCAGTTTTGAAAAAACGGCCGCCATTTTGAAATTTTACGTTGGATCGCTGCCAAAGTATATACAGCTAATTTAGAGTGTCTCGTGCTTCTACTCTGAACATGTCAACTTAAGACCAAAAATTGCACTTTGTAGCGTGGATATCCGCTATTTTGAAAAAAGAATGTCCGCCATTTTGAAATTTTACTTTGGTATGCCGCCAAAATGTATACAGGAAATTTAGTGTATATCGTGCTTGTACCATGAAAATTTACACTTAAAAGACCGAAAATGATACCCTGTAGTATGTGTGGTACAGACAGACGAAAGAACAAGTGTAGATCGAATCATCCCAGAAGCCTCAGTGACGTTCGCCAAATATGAACACAAAATATATTAATTTAAAACAAAGATATATAATTCGCGTTTTATAAAATAAATGTTTCAAAATGTCTTATACGACATAAATATTTTCCAGTGTAAAATAAATAGTTTTATTGTAGGAGTAATGGGCGGCGATTAGGGGGGGCAAAGGGGCAGTTGCCCCCCACGTTTTGAAATTACCCATTAACGTATATAGTTTCATTTGGAAATACAGTGAAACCTGTCTTTAGCGGAATCGAGCGGGACTTACAAAAATTTCCGTTAAAGTCAGGTTTCCGCTTAGTGGAGGTAGACCTTTCCTTTTTTTTAAAAAAAAATACATGCTTATAAAGGGGGCATACTGAGAAAATATATTGCTGTACGTACATTGTTCGATTACAGTACTTCTTTCTTCTACGAATAAATACACAAAACAATTAAAATGAATACAAAATATACTATGCACACGTTTTCTTTATTTTTCTAATAGCAAAGCAGGGTTTTCTGTGTACATTGCTGCTTGGCTGCTTGACTTTCCACATACACTTTAGCCTGAGAAATTATACTAAGTGAATCAGAATCATTTTTCCTTGAGGGCCTTCACTACAGCGAAATTAAACTACCGCTAATTTTAGAGTTTTTCTGTAATATCTTCAAAACAAATAAAAATATTCGAAAAGCAGAAACGTAGTGAACTAGACAACCATTTTGCATGTTATACCGTTATCACAACTCATCTATCTGCTTTCGATTTGCAAGTGTAGATAGATTTAGCATTCTTTGCGGGTTCTGTAAATAGCGGCATACCAAAAGCAGATAGGTGAATTGTAGTAATGATATCACATGCAAAATCGTATTGTCTAGTTCACTACGTTTCTGCTTTTCGAATATTTGTATTTGTTTTGAAGATATTACAGAAAAACTCTAAAATTAGCGGTAGTTTAATTTCGCTGTAGTGAAGGCCCTTAAGGCAAATTTTTGCAGTTCCTTTAAACTTCTGAGAGCATCTTGATATGTATTTATTCTACACTCTTCTTCGAACTCGGTATCGTATTTCTCTTCTTCCTCTATCTCGTTTTCTTTTTTCCGACATTCCGTATGATTCTTGATTAAGTTGCGGGAATTAAGGACAGTTTGTGGGTGTGAATGTGAGTAATGGTTGGGGAAGGTCAACACTGTCCACAAATATTTAACAAAAGAACGAACATTTTATCGCAGACAGTGTAATGTATATGTCTCACAAAATGTCTAAACATCTTCTAAACGCTGTAGTCCGGAACTCAGAATTTTCCGTTAAATGTTTATTTTTCTTTCCGTTGTCCGCGTAACACAGTTTCCGCTTAATGAAGGGACTTTTTACACGTTTTGTTCTCCAAAATTCATGGGACCGTGAAATATTTCCGTTTAAGACAGTTTTCCGTTTAATAAAGGGTCCGTTGAAGACAGGTTTTACTGTATAAAGTTTTGTATGTATTATTGGTTCATAGAATAAAAATGGTGCTATAAAATATTTGTCGTTCCATGAGTACGTATTGGTTGTCTTCCCGTGGAATTAAGAAAGCTACACGAATTACGTTTGAATTGCCATTAAAAATGGCCCAAAAATTAGCCTATTGGAGCGCCACAATTCGAGCGTACTTTCATTTCTTCTTGCAAGGGCTCGATATGTTAGTCAGCAGCTCTGGAAGTAATTGAGATAACATTTCGCAAGAAAAGAAGTCCTTCACAAGTTATTCTTTAATTGCACAAAAATCGACAGTTCCTAAAATGTATTTTCTTCTTTCTAATAATATGGAATATTCTGATTTGATTTTTTTCAGTTTAACATCCAGTTCAGCAGCGAAGTTATATGAGACGTGGACTTAATGATCAAAGTGGAGTCCGAACCGCGTGAGCCCCCCCCCTTCGGGAATCGAGCCCGGGTCTCCCACGTCAAAGGCGTGTACACTAACCGCTTAGCCACGAAGGAGCTCAGTAAGGAATATTAATTTTGCAGTGTAATATACGAGTTTAGGGGTGTACATATACAGTTTTGTATATACAGATGAAAGTTAGTAAATTCAGCATAATTCTAGCTTTTAGGATTATTTTGTAAAACTGAAATATGGAGTGACTAAGTATTGCTGAGTTTTGATATATTCCAAGAAAGTGAATACTATACTTAATGGCAGCGAACATGTTTCGGGAACCTGCTAAAGTATTTCTTTAAATGTCGTAGCATATACTTGTAGTGTTCACTGTCATTCTAAGAGTAATAACACATATAATAGCATGCGTGGAATTAAAAATATAAGTTGTTCATTAATTTCCAGTTTCAATATAACTTTTGCAAAACAAGCCTCATTATTCATTACTATGATTATTTGAGTAATATTATCCTTTTTGTTTATTTGTTTTGCAAATTTGTTATTAAATAGGATCCTAATCTGATCACACAATTTTCCAGACAGATATTCATGAGCAAGGAATAAAATCTTTCTTACACCTTCGTTGTTTAAGAGTACAAAGGGCTAGTATCTACTTGCGTTGCTCTTGTCAATTTACTTAATAAAATATGAAACAAGATATACGGTATTTTAACTGAAAAGACAGTATCCTAATAGTTATACAACCTTTCGTCAAACAAAGTGTTACAAGCAACCAAGAATACTAACATTGATATCAAATATTCAGATCATGTCTTACCCCCCCCCCTTACTTTTAATGTCCAACTGCCGCCAGTAGTTGGAGTTCACTTCCGATACTTTGTGCGTTAAATTATGGGAATTTCCCGAGCACTTGTTGCAAAAGGCTCTTTCCAGAAAATTAATTTAAAACAATTAACACAATCATAATTCATATTTTATAAAGTAAATGTCTTAAATGAAATTCAATATCTTCCAGCGTAAAATAAGTAGTGTTATTGTTGAATTATTCACTTGCGACGCTTTGTGCGTTGAATTGCTGGAATTTACCGAGCACTTCTTTCGCGACGTTTTTTTTTTTTTTTTTTCTTCGAAAATGCAGCTTTTACTTAGTGTACATCGAAACTTCCACTAGTAAGGAAGTTTGAATTCAGCATTTGAAATAGTAAGATTTACGTAATCTTCGAAACTCCGAGCATTAAGCTTTTTAAATTTGCCAAGAATTTTTACGCTATTGCTGGTGTTGATTCTGCAGAATGCTTATTTGAAGAGTAGCAACAAATAACTGAACTAAACTGTTGTTGTTGGAAAACCAAATTTTACTGAAGAATACTTGTGTTACCATCAAAGGTACTAAAACAATAATACTAATAGTTTTATTAATGCGCTACATATTTACTGGTAGTACCGGCACCTATGGCCTTAAACCCGATGAGGGATAACGTCCCTCGGCGTCACCGAGTCAGTATTTTCTAAAATATAAAATTGCAGATCTTACTTCAAAAAGGCTATAAGCATAATCTATACTTTAATTTGTTCTATAATTACCTCAAGCTAAGATTTTTTTAAAATTATTTTTTTAAATTCATTCAGTGCATTCAAAAGTTTATAAAAGTATTATGTTGTTGTACACCTTAACGTGAAAGCATCTAATTCGCCCAGGAAAGTTCAAAATCTAATAAAAATAACTTTCAATGTAATTACCTAAGTTGTACCAACAATATACTAATAAAAAGCTCAAAAACCCAGGTGGGTTTTTTCGGGCTGGGCCCACTTGGGCAAACCCTGTGGCTGGCACACAAGGAAATACAGAGACATGCGTATCGCTAGGTGAAACAGCAAAAGTAGGAAAATAAGGAAATAAAGAAATGTACAACAATCAATAACGAGGAAGGAACTCTGCTATAGCACTGAGTTTAATAAACACCAAAAGAATTACACATTGGGGTTTAAAATTTAGCTTAAGGCAACATCAGTATGACTTTTAAAAAAATAATTTACGAATAAAAGCGATAAAAGCCATAACGTTGCGGGTCATATTTCACATTATACAACACTAGCATATATTACCCGCTTGGCTGGGTTGAAATGCACAACTCCGTATCTCATGTGTTTAGTATCCGTGAAATATGCTGTTTTCTTTTTTAATGGCATCGGAAAGATCATTGATCATCTCGGCGACCCCGAAAACCAAGGATTCGACACTAATATTAGTCATTTTTGATCATTTTTAAATGTTGATCCTCCTCCCCCTCCCCAACGATCAGGGCTGAACCTGGATTGAAACAGCATCAGAAGTGTCACTGTTTCTCTCATCGACCCCCAAAACTATGGATTCAACACTAATATCGATAATTTTTGATCATTTTTACATTTCTCTCCCCCTCCCCTACGTTGCATCGTCAAAGTGAATAACCTAATGTAATCGCTGCCCCTGATATCATGTATGTTGAAAATTTGATTGAGATGGTTGGGTGGTTCAAGAGTGATGAAGTCACGAAGGCAGTCATTTTTATTTTAATTTCTTTTTTACATATATACCTCTCTCCTCCCCCCTCCCCTAGATCAAAGTGAAACGACAAAAAAAAAAAAAAAAAAAAACACCCACATATACGTTGAAAATTTGATCGAGATGGGTTGGGTGGTTCAAAAGTTATTAGGTTTTATTAGTTTTTATTTTCATACATCCCCCTTCCCTAGGATCTAACGTTAAAGTGAAATTACAAAAATGTATCCACATCGGAACCTCATGTTTCTTGAAAATTTGATTAAGATCGGTCGGATAGCTCAAGAGTCATTAACTTACAAAAATAGTCACTTTCAGTCTTTCTTAAAAAATACAAATTGATTTTTATATCTCCCCCCCTCCTACTGCTCCGTCAAATTTAAATCATAAAAACGATCCATCAAAGTGAATAGCCTAAAACCAGCCCAGCCTCGAACCTCATCCATATTACAAATTTGATCAAGATCGGTCGAGTGGTTCACGAGTTATTAAGTTTTACTTATTTTTATACCCCCTCCCCCAACCCTAAGTTCAACCATCAAAGTGAATAGCCTAAAACCAGCCCAGCCTCAAACCTCATCCATGTTACAAATTTGATCGAGATCGGTCGGGCGGTTCAGGAGATTTAGAGTCACATACCTAGTGATTTTCAATTTTATATATATAGATAAGTAAGCTCAAAACCATATTAGAAGACGTAAAAGAAAGTTCGGTGTCGTAGCATAAACCAAAAGCCGAAGATTATCTCCAGCAAGGTCCAAATTAAATTAGTGGAAGAAAACAGAGGTACAAAGTACGCCACGTTTCTTATGTATGGTACCAATTGATAGAAATCAACTAGCTGAGTTGTTTGGATCTACCACTATTTCACGGTTCTTCATTACATCAACCTCATATCTGGAAGGTTTTCAATAATTTAACAACACATCTTAATAAGACAGTAGAGAGAAAAAGTGAAAGAACTGACGTTTTAAGGCGTACTGTGAAATAAGGCACAGGCGTGTATAGAGAGAAGTTCCAATTACGCAAAACGGGAAAAACGCGTGAAACACAAACCAGATTAGACAAAATAGGGATTTCAACGTGACCGTATTATTTTCTGTTTATGTATTTGAATATTAATTTTTAATAATAAGCAGTGTTGGGAAAAAACATGGTTTTATTGAAAAAACAAAAAAAAAAAAAAAAACAGTTTTTTTTGGTTTAAATAATTTACTATGGACAGAAATTAGTTTGTTTTGCCTTGGTGTTATTATGCAACAAGGTTATGCTGGAAGGGATCACACAAGCTTAAAGCAGAATCCAAACCGTTTCTCGGTTTACATCCAAGAGAAATTGTCCATTTTGACACGAAACCGGGACTAATTGGTGACAAATGTGATTGCCGACTCACTCACAAAGGACTCCTGATAAAAATACGTTGTGCTGATCTTTACATAGGCCTAGTTGTTAATATAATTGTCAAGAGTCATTTCAGAAGGACAAAATGATAAACAGTTACGCAAGTAAAAACATTATACTTAATTATATATAAATCGGGAAACTCCCGCCTTAGCCATTAGGAAAATCCTGTTATTACTTTAAATGTATTTGTATGTAAAATTTTAAGGTCAACGTATCATAATCACTACGCTAAAACTGAGATATTAAATATGTAGATATCATTCAATAAAATTAAAACAAAGTCGAATCCAAGCTGATGTTGGAATCTACGTACGCAGTTGATACATTTTACCAATTTCTATCAATATATTTAAGCAACCTTGGCTTCTTTATAAAACAACAGGCATTCAGGCAAGCAGAAATATATAATTTGGTTTGGTTTCGTATGTTTAGGCTTAACATTCTTATGAAATACCAAGTTAACACGGAGAAGACTTTCGCTTAAAGGGATACCTCGAATCGCTACTTGGTTTACACTTGAAAGATGGTTTGTGGTTCGACCGAGAATTGAACACGGGACCTCTTGATTAAAAGGTGAAAAGTAGATAAACGGAATTCAGATGATGTGATATGTGGAGAAGTCACCATGAGGTTCACACGATTTAAAGCATTTTTCTTTTTTTGAGTTTTGAGTTAAAAAAAAAAAAAAAAAAAAAAAAAGCTGGTTTAAAACAGCCAACCCTGATAATAAGTAAAATCAAATATTTACCAGAGTGTCTTCCTTTTATTTCTTTCAGTAACTCTCGGCTTACCTTTTGCGAAAGACGAATATTTGCCGAAAAATGACATTTCAGCTACAGAATAGTAATCGAGGTATAAAAAAATAGGAATGGATTTTCCAAAAGATACATTAGGATTTATTAATTTACACATATACAAATATCTATACACTTATTTCATGTAAAGTAACCCATCTTGAGTCCTGTAACTGCTGAAGAATAATTAGGACATAGGCTTACAATGCCAACAATCTTTTTGTGTAAAAAAAAATAAAAACTGATTTATTTTGTGTTCAAGTCATATTTTCAGAGAAAGACGGTAAAAATCAAAGAAAGCTAATGTATGAAGCTGTTTTTCCACTTTCCCATCCTTTACTGTACATATTAACAACTGGTCGACTTATATATTATGGTTGATATAGGTCCTGTATTAAATTTGCGTCGCAATGCGATAAAGCCTCCTATTCTAACAAAAACTTTACTTTTACTATATATCTTTACACAGTTTACTTTTGTGACAGACCGGGAAAAACTGAGGCCGAGAAAGAATGGAGAAGACAATCAGCAACAGTTAAGGCTTCCCAAAGCATTAATCGCAGCTAGTTATTTGACTACAGTGGTTTACATATGAGGCATGCTATCTCAAATCAACCAAAGTAAAAGTATTTTAAAAATTCATGGTCTCAAATTTTGATATTTTTTTTTTTTTTTGTATCCTACTACTTTGCTTTTAATTCTATCGCCTGCAGAAGTTGTTGGAGTTCAATCGAGCAGACGCTTTTATAGCATTCGTTTTTAGTGGCCACCTAGCACCAGTTGGTTCGTTTTATCGACCAGTTTTTATGCCATACCTTCATTGTATTTATACTTAGACCTCCAGAAGTCAATCTGTATATGGTAATGGAGGTCCTTATTTAGTACATGCCCTGCTAAAACAAATAAAGCTTAAAGCTGACATGAAAATGTAAGAACCATCTGCTCTGCCAATTGTCCTTTATAAACGTCTTTTTCATGCGAAATATTGAATTTTACCTGTAAATTTTTCAACACTTTGGCTTAAATTTAGAGTTACCCCTCCAGTTTCAAACCTACAATAAAGCAATTAAAACATTAAACATTGTTAGGTTAGGTTAGTTTAGAATAGGTTAGATTAGTTTAGGTTAGGTTTGGTTACTTTAAGTTAGGTTAGGTTAGGTGGTAAGACTTAAGTCAGACTAGAACAGTGACTAGACCCGGTTCTCATAGAAGCTTCAATTAGGTTATCACTTAAATTCAGTAATCCGTGGTTCTCATAAAAAATTAATAGATTCTCTACGTTATTCTTATATAATTCTATAAAACGCAATGCGGAAATATCTTATTCAACACACCATTCCCGTCCTATACGACTACCATGCTGCTGAATCACCGAAACCTTCCGCGTGTTGCAAATAGTACTCACTTCTACATAACTTTTCTTATATTAAGTATATATTTTCTGCCAAATTTACACCTAAACATCACACAGGAACCCCAAACCATTATTTCTTACCTGATTTCTCCTGTAAATTTTCCTAATTTTTATAAAAAAACGGAGGGGCAACTCTAAACTTAACCCAAATGTGGTGCATCGAAAGTAAACCAGCACTTTGCTATGTTTGTGTATGACATAGGAAATAAGTTTCATGATAGAAACCAATTTCCAGCTGCAACCTTAATGTACGTATTCAGAATTAACAATAATACGAATTTATGTAATACCTATTAACGGTATGACACTACTTAGGTTAATTTACCCAATGTTGTACACAGAATGCAGCTCTAATACTTTGTCTGGGGGTACAGTGCTGGTGGAAATTAATATCTTACGCACGGGCGGCGGTAATTTCGTCACCGGAAACTTCGTCACCGGAAAGTTCGTCACGGTAATTTCGTCACCGGTAATTTCGTCACCAAAATATTGCCATATAGGTAATTTCGTCACCGAAAATTTTGTCACGATAATTTCATCACGGGTTTCTTTTAGAGCATAATACAAGTACAAAGAATGAACTCGAAAAAGTTTTTGAAGTTGTTTTCTTTAATCTTCAACTGAACAAAACTATGCAGCATAATCAAAATAGATTATTATTATTATTAAATAAAGAGTTACATATTTTAGATATCGTATTTGAGACAAGAGATAAAAGTTTCCAGTATTTCTATCACAGAAATATTATCATATAGGAAATTTTGTAACGGTTATTTTTTCACCTTTCTTGAACTAAATAGAGGCAAACAAATGACCAAAACAGTTCACGTTATCTTAATCAAACTTGGGAAAGAATTCAGTTCGTGTTGAACTCTACAAAATTGAAGTTTCGGGTACTCGACGCAGGTGCAAGCACCAGTAGAAGAAAATAATGCCAGCTTCAGCAAATGTTGAAAGCTCAGGCAACATGGGAACTAATGGGTTTATATATCACTATTTACAAATATTAAGTTTCGCCAATATCAAAATTTTAGAACAGAAAATAGCAAACAAATATAGGAAGATATGTCAATCCGTTCATTTTCCCGCAAACTGGACGAAAATTTGCATCGTATTTGTACCATTCTCTGAGCCCAAACTCTTGGACCTTCCTCCACGTTAACTGTCACGTGAAACAAGTGATCGTTTTTAGGAGCTATTGAAAGAAGAATACTATATTTCAACTCTGAGTAAACATTGGCAAATTGTTATTGCATATATGTGGAGAAAACACATTTATTTACAGGAAGATAAACGTATAAATATGTCTGGAAGTTTCCTTTAAATAGCCTTATGGAGCTATTGAGAACTGAAACTTTTCAATGGCTCCTTAAAAAAACTATATGTTACGGTATTTGAGCAGTACGGTACGCCCTAATACAGAGCAAGACATAAAATTCATATGAAGAACTGTTTCGTGAGGTGGTACATCAGTGAAGTGAATTTAGTGAATATCCGGACCCTGTAACTGTGGTTATTGGATTTCGAGATAGCGAAAATGCAGGCTGTAAAAGCAACTTTTGGAAATTCAACTCGTGTACATCGTTGCTTTTTTTCATCTGACTCAGTCAACATGAAAGAAGGTCGAAAAGCGTAGGCTCACAGAACGGTAGAAGAGCAATGAAAATTTTCGTCTATTTTGCGAGAAAATGAACTGATTGGCATTTCTTCCCATAGCACATGTGCATCGATTAATACAAGAGTCTTTGGAGGAAGAGCGGGAACTTCTGGACTGTTCTTATAGTACTTACGTGTTCGGCACATATCGCCGTGTTAAAGCTCGATCTGGAAATATTCGTTTACACAATGTGCCCCTCTATATCCTCCAGACACCTGGAATGTTCACTAAGCCACCTTAGGACAAATAATATTTGTGAATCATGGAACCAGAAGTTTCATCAACTGGTAGGAATATCCCACCCAACTATTTGGAGGTTTATTCGTGGAATTCAACAAGATGAAGCAACGGTTTCAACTATGCTTCATCAAGATGCTGTGGGCCAACCAAAAAAAAAAAAAAAAGTTTCAGACTTTGCAGAAACGGCTCCAGTCTTTGTGTTTAGCGTACAACGCTGGAACTAAAAGTTTGACATATTTTTTGCTTGGTGTTTCATTTAATGTGATGCACAGTAGAAAATGAACATGTAAAACGCTTATGGTATTATAACGACTTACATGTTCTTCACTATTTTCTGTTTGGAAATTTTGATATTGGTAAAACATAAAATGTGTAAATAGTAATATACAAACTCATTAGGGGCCATTTTGCCTGTGCTTTTAACATTTACTGAAGCTGGCATTATGATCTTCTACTGGTGTTTGTTCTTGCGTCGAGTATCCGAAACTTCGATTTTGCAGAGTACAATACCAACTGAATTGCTTTCCAAGTTTGATTAAGATCAGGTAAGCTTTTTGGTCACTTAGTTTGTCTCTACTTAGTTTAAGAAATATGAAAAGATAACCGTGACAAACTTTCCATGCTAATTAATATTTCTGTGATAGAATTATTGAAAATTTTCTCTCTTATCTCAGACATAATACTTAAAATAATATGTAACTATTGTAACTATTTATTTAATAATCTAAGCAATTTCAAAAACTTTTTCGAGTTTATTCATTGTGTCATGTTCTATAAGACACTGGGCATTTTCGGTTACAAAATTACCGGTGGCGAATTTACTACGTCAAAATTTTCGGTGACGAAATTTCCGGTGACGAAATTACCTAAGTTCCTTACGCACATCCCTTATATGTGCACTCACTCATTTTAATAAAATGGCAATTTATTGGACGACGGCATAGTGTTTCCACAGAAAAAAATGTAAATTTAAAATTGTATATCTCTACTCTTGGCCCAATACTGTAAATCTGTGCTGAGTAGTCGCTCGCCACTTCATGGATAACCTATAATTTATGACCATTATATTATATACTTTGGGGCCTATGTTTAGAAGGGGTCCAGCTCTTTTCTCTAAAAAATATTTGTTACAATTTTGGTAATTTCTGTTCACATTCGGTTAGTTTAGGGTATTGTTGGTTAGTTTAAAATAGGTTAGGCTAGTTTAGATTACGTTAGGTTAGTTTAGTTTATGTTATATTGGTATAGGAGTCCCGCATAATTTTCCAAAAAATGATAGAATTTCGCTTATTTCTACTAATATTACTAAGTACTTGCACCTCTAATTTCTCCGGTAAATTTTGTTTTTTACGTGCTTCTGAACCCCTTGTACTAAACATACCCCTACTTTGGTTGAATACTGAATTTTATCTTGTAGGATTAGCAGTATATTTTCTATAGTGTAATGACCCTTGCATATTGTTCTCTGTGCAGTCACGTATGTGCCCTTGACATTGATCAAAGTCACATGTGGTAAACGTAATGAAGAAACAAAGGAAATACTTACCAGAAAACGCAGCATCATTGTATGGGTTAAACTGAACCGAAATTTATACACAGCCTAAACAATTGATCAAAATAGTTTCATCATATGGTTTGTGCACATTTGTACACACCGCTCCGATTTCGTCGTATTATGTAAATACTGTGGATACAACATAAGATTGTGCTATATAGAGTAACGAGTTATACACGATTAGAGGAACACACAAGAAGCATGATGTGCGTACTTTTGTAACTGACCAACAGATGGCAATCACAACCAGAGATCATGATCTAACACACTTTCAATATTTCTGAACCTGAAAACTTCTCCGAAGTCCGTTGACATTGCCGTAGACAGATTCCCGTTCAACTTTTTTCATTCTACCACTTCGTATACTATCGTTCATTTTATTTCTTCATTGCCATCTTCTTCAGCATTCTTCGGTATTACGTTAAACCAGTGGCGTAGGGAAGGGGGCCCGGAGGGGCCGGGCCCCCCAAAGAGGTCCGACAATGTACTTTGGTACTTTGATGTTTGCAATGTTTTATATATTTTTATGTTTATATATTTTTTGTTTGTAATTTTTCTATATGTACCTATAACAGCACTTGCCCCCCCCCAAACACACATCCTGGCTACGCTACTGGCGTATACTGGTTTGAAGGCATGGGCTAACACTGACACTGGCCTTGTATATTATTATTATTATTATTATTATTATTATTATTATTATTATTATTATTATTATTATTATTATTATTAACACTTGCCCAACGGACATCGGGTCATTTTTGACCCATAAATGTTTTATTTTAACTTTTCTTTTCCTATTTCTTTCTTTTTCCGTCATCGGTCTAGGTATTCTTCTTTTAACTTACGTACCATGCAGTAGCATTTCTATTACCCTAGCATTCTTTATTTGTCAACCACAAATAAACAATTCTTAGCCTGGGTCTTGAATGACCCGGTCTTCGCTTTTACGTGAAGGATATTTTATTTATTTTGTCTACTTCACACCATCCGATTTGTTATCCTTTACCTCACTCTGCATGATCATTTCTATTCTTTACTCATTCTCTTAGAATGCTCCAGCATGTCAGCTGTCTTGCCAGGTGGCAAAAAAATTTCCACAAAACGAGAAACTCATATCAGTGGCGGGAATGCGGGATATTTCCTTCTAAATATGTAGGATACGAGATAATTTTCTTCAAAATATGTACCAAAGAAAACGCATGGTACAACTTTTGTGTATATATATTTATGCAAGTCTGGGTGTGTTTGTGTGCATTATTTATTTGCGGGAAACACTGAATCTTATTGCAAAATTTCATGTCTCCGGAGGGGAAATTTCCCTTCACGAACTGGTAACACTGCCTGTCAGAGTAAATATCAAACTGAGGGACGAGTATATATTTTGATAAACAGACCAAGACCAACAGTGGCGGGTCTAGTCTGGGCCAGGGATCCTAGCCCTCCCCCCAGTTTTTTGAATGACAAAAAATAATTGAAGATATTATTTATATATTTTTGAAAGTTTATAGTAAGCTATCATAGTCTGTATCAGTAAGTACGCCAGAAATTTTTACTTGGGGGGGGGGGTGTTCAAAATAAAAGGGGGTGCTCTCAGAATAGTGATATAATTTTTAAACAAACTCAAAGAAAACAGTATATTTTTTACGCAACAATTGCAATACTACTACTACTACTACTACTACTACTACTACTACTACCAATAATAATAACAACAATAATAATAATAATAATAATAATAATAATAATAATAATAATAATAATAATAATAATAACAGTTCTTTGCAGCGGTAGGTTCAATAAAGTAAGTTCACACATTTGAGCATTTATCATTATTATTAAACTAAGTAATACAGTGAAACCTCTCAAAACGGACATCGGTGGAACCGATTGTTTGTCCGTAAATGAGAGGTGTCCCTAAAAGGAAGGGTTCTCTCTCATAACACCACACCACACATATTTATGGCATGGAAGAATAAGAGTTTGTCCTCTTACGAAGATGTCCAATATTGAGAGATGCCCGTTAAGAGAGGTTTCATTGTATTAGGTATTAACCTCCACTGTTTTACGCAGTAATTACATGTGAATTGATTACATACGAATTATTGTAATTATTTTGCAAAATTCTGCTATTGTTTCAATTTATTCGCCCCAGCAAGTTTTAGTAGGTGATTTTTTTTCCAAAATATTAATTAGGAAAAAATTCCCTCGTCCCATGCTGAAATCACATTCGTTTAGTAATTAATACTGTACATAGTTCCAATTTCATTATTTTAATATTCTAACCCTGTTGTTAACTTTAATTGTTGTAATATTATTTGATCTCCTAATCTCCGTTCCTGCCCCTTCCTGGCTACATTATTGCTCTGAATATCTTTCATAAGAAATTTATACATTGATTTAGTTGTTTTCCAATTGTTTGTAGTTACGGTATGCAGACTTAGCAGATGTAAAAAGCTTCTGAGTAAGTGGAACCAGTTCTGGCCTATTTCCGAATTTCTTCATCCCAGACGTTATATCTAATTTCGCATTAAGAGTTCTCCAAAAAGTGAAATATTCAAATTCATCACCTACTCTTAAGAAGAACATACAAGAAGCATAACACACGTCGAACATGATGAACTACACAAACACACACACACAACGTTGAACGGAGCGTTAACTATTACGAGAGAAAACTAAAAGATTATTATGTTAGAAGAAAGAATAGACACGGAAGGGTTCTCAACCCCACCTTGAGAGCTTAAGCATCCACCAACCGTCCACTGTGCTTTAGAAACAATAAAAGCTGAAGTGAGAATAAAGCTGACTATTTCACATGTGGTAGCAAGTACTGAAGCTTTCAGAAGAGTAATGAGTAACAAGTTTCTGCCTTTTTCCATTTGTTTTTATATTTTTTTTAGAAAACTGCCAATGCAAAACATAAATCACACGAAAAAGTCACTTTACCTCTCAAAAAAGTAACTTTTAGTGACAAATTTAAAAAAAGTAACTTTTAGTGACCAACTTGGAAAAAGTAAATTTTAGTTTAAAAAGTGACTCGCTATGAGCCCTGTTCCACTCAATGAATTTACCTGAATAAAAATATACTTTACAAAAATTAAGCTAGCGCCAAATGCGTTCCTGCATAACACTAGACTCAGTCTAAAATATATATAATTCTTACTTCGATCGATCTCTTCATTTCTAAAAACGTTTTGACTACACCCTTCTAACGTCCATCCGTTGATACACCACTTACAGAGCAGGCTCGAAACCAGCCACAGAGCTTTAGGGTCCATGAATATGGTAGGAGGGGCCAAGTCTTAAAAATTATCTTACAAATATCTAAATTGTGTATTTTGTATTGAGGTCTGGAGGGGACATGAAAAATTTAAGGAGGGCCAGGCCCTCCCTATCCCCCTCTGGCTGCGAGCCTGTTGAAGAGTAGCACTTACCAACTGAATCTGGTATAGGCTTATTACTATATTGTCACATTTTTCCTTATTGAGGAGGAGGTAGGTGAATGACCGCTCAAGACGTTGCCAATTTCAGTCATCTGCATCTGTCCATCAATCTCTTTTCTCGGAAACGACCGTGGAGCCCAGGAGGGTAGGTATCAGCGGTCTTATTTGTCAATTGTTTTGATCGAAACACCGCCCAAAACAATGAGGGCATGTGGTTTTCGAAGCCGTACATAAGAACGAGGTTGCTTCGTGTTTTGAAGTGAAATAAATAAATAAGAATATTACCTTCTTTTCTAAACGCTAAACCTTTTTTTTTTTTTTTAACTTGATGTAATAAATAACCTATACGATATTGATTGATACAATTGGATTTGGGGGAGTGTTTCTTTTCCATCTAGGGATGTGTGTAAAGAAGTTTGGAGGGGTGTTAGGGGGGTGTTGGGGGGTGTAGATTACTCCCTGGTCTGGGTTCTGGCTGCCCCCCACTTTTTACCTTCTACATCCGCCATTGAAAACCAATATGCTCATCACTAGTATCAAACTTTAAATTAATTGGAAACCTACAATATTACTATATTTCCTTTTAAAAGCAATTAAAATATTGATGGGTCAAAAACGACCCTATCATCGTGGGAACCGTAATATCTAGTATCTTCTGTGGGCGAGTGTTAATTAACAACCCCTGTATTGTGGATGACTATTTTTTCTGGGGAAAGTCTATGAGAAGTAGTTCATTCTTTGGGGTGAGTTTTTCTTCGGCCGAGTTTCTCAACAATGACTCAGGAGCAGTGGCGGTGTAAGGCAAACTTGGGCCCGGGGCCAGTGAAGTAGATCGGGGCCCCTTTTCGAACAATCATGATTTATACACTTTTATTTTTGACATTCATTTACATAATCATTCTTTCTATTTACTCCTCCCCCTTTCCCGTTGGTGTGTGTGTTTAGACCATTTTAATCTGTGATATGTTAAACAAATGGGGGGTGACATTCATCATCCCTGTTTGTTTTTTATGCTTAGAACCGCCTGTAGGCTGGTATCTAAAAATAAAACTTTGACCAGGACTATCATTGCATTTTTTCCTTTTTTTATTCATTTTTAAACAAAGGACATGATAAAAAAAAAAGGATTAGGGATACAAGTGTAACGGAAACTATGTTAGTGGTTTAACCTGTTCTTCTCCATAACCTCAAATGCATAGCATGTAACAGGCCACTACATAATTAAGTATAATGCTTCTCTCATAAAGCATTTACTCTTATCTTACCTTTAATAATAAAATAAATTGTCTTAATCCTCTTCTTCTCCTACAATCGAAGGTTTTAGCTGAAATCTAATTTTTATCTATCAAACTAAGGTGGTAGGTTTTTGCTCTGAGACATATATATATATAATATATAACACTTGTAGAATTGATATTAATTTATTTTTAGAATAAAAGTGCAAATATACATATGTACAAATAATCAAAATTCTGTCATCGAAGTTCTTTCAGCCTTCTAATTATTAACCTTTGTATCTTTTTGATTAGAAAATATCTTAATCGATGCTCACAGATTCCCAAATTTACTCTACTCGGAAACCCGCTGTCCGTCACTTCGAACAAGCTTCGACCGATTTGCCTACTTCTATCAAGAAAGTCTGACTACAACTTTCCGTCAGTAAAAAAAAAAAAAATAGATTAACCTTTCATCTATGACACCCACTTGTGAACATAGAAGGTTAACTTCCTTAAAGAGAACACCATCACTTTGGTCTCCTCTGGCCTAAATAAAAAAATATCTAATACTTCAATATATTAGCCATTTGAATCTCAGAACTCAGTTAAATCAACGCTTCTGTATAGACCATCACTCAGGCCTTCCCTACATGAATTTATTTCAACATAATTCTACGGCCATCACTTAGGCCCAGAGAAAATTACTTCTCTCTGCAACTATCATCACTTAGATAGTTCCCTACATGAATTTATTTCAACATATTCTACGGCCATCACTTAGGCCCAGAGAAAATTACTTCTCTCTGCAACTATCATCACTTAGATAGTTCCCTACCAGAAGACAGAATTTCAAAAGGACATCACTTAGCCCTCCTGACCATCTTCTAAAAAATTACGACTGAGGGTCCTCTTTTATATGGTCGGTGGACGCGTCACTTTCTCTTTTTTTTTATTAGGTTTATATTTTCGCTAAAGAAAAAGAACAGCTTGGGTAGGCAAAACCTCCGAGATTCTAGTAATTCCATTCTAAAATTTGCAGCCACCAAATATTTAAAAGCTAAAGGAAAAAAGTACGTTAGAGAGAAAAAAAAAATTAAGCACAAACTATGAACACAATTCTATACACAAGTTATCCTCTACAATTTATATATGTATATATATATATGTGTGTCTGGCCAGACCTAATAGATTATTAATATATAGTCTTACTAATTAAACATATAAATATGTATAAAATATATTTAATCTTTTTTACCTTATTACAGCAAACCAGTAAGGGCGAAGATACGTCCTTACATAGCCCCGGACAAACAAAAAAAAAAAAAAAAAAAAATTGAATATATCACTTATTCTTTGAAAGTTCACTGTCTCTAACTGTCTTTCTTAAGATTTTTTCACTACACCCTTTTTTATTTTTAATATCACAAAACACACACACAAGATATTAATTTCATTTTTTTAAAAGGCTTATTTTAGCCTAGTCTAAAAGTCTCGAACTGTTTTTTTTTTTAAAAAAAAGAAAAAGAAAAAAAACACAAACACCACAGTTTTCACTAAACACTGAAACTAAGTTCTGGATTAGAAGTGGAGTTTTCTTGCAGCACTCTTCTTGTCTTCCGAGGGCCTTTCCTCCTCTAAGAATTTCCCAGGAGTCGGTGGAAGTCCATCAAAATTGATGTCATCTGCGAATATAGACAGCACATCCTGGTCATCATCTTCAACCCACGGTTGACTCTTGGTGGATGTTCCTGGCATGGAATGTACCTCCATGATTTCTTCTTTTTTAATTAATCTCAGCTCTGCAAGGGTGCAGTTCTTTGGATCGTAGCCTTTTCGTTCAGAAATTTGGTTAAATTTCCTTTTCCTACCCCTTTCTGCCTTTTCATTATCGACGTGCAGAAGCAAGGCTAGTTCGTACGGGTTGTCTTCTCTAGGTCTACAAGAAGCATAGACCGATCTCTGCTTCGGAAGTGGTTTTTTGAAAATTGAGTTCATCTCTAAGAGTGTACTATAGGTCTTCACACTAGATTGTCTAATACAAAACTAAAAATTCTCTAATTTTTTCTTATTTTGTTTGTCAAGTTCGTACAATAGGAATTATATGTATATAACCTTCCTCATCGGCTATTTTTTCCTCTCCGAAAAAGGAAGTTTTATTTTTGGGTCTTTCTTCCCCCTCCCCTTCATTTCCGGCGTTCTCATAATAAAATCTTCTCTCTGCTCCGGAAGATGTTCGCTGAAAGACGGTGGTTTCCAAAACGGTTTCATTTGGTCGGTATTAACTTTTATGATCTTGCCTGTAAATATGTTTTTGGCTAAAAATGTGTTCATGGCTAACTGTTTCTCCAATAAATAGGGACCTAAATATTTTGGTAACATCGCGGCAGAAATGTTTTTAGGTGCACAAGACAGACGCACTGCCCTGACCCAGGCTTTTTGTCCTGTTTTGAAATGATGTTGTTTTCGACCCTTGTTGTAAAATTTCTTTGATGCTTCATGCTTCTTCTTTTGCGTTAAATTAGCACATTCCCAGGCCGACTTCAATTTCTTTTTAAGCTCGTCTACAGATTTTAAGTAATCATGTTGAATGACCTCATGTACTCCTTCACTGGTCTCAGACAAATTGTAAGGAAATTGAACCTCCCTGCCAAAAGTCAATTGAAACGGGGAAAAGCCAGTCGCCGAACAAGTTTTCGAGTTCAAAGCAAATTCTAATAACTTTATATCTTTCGACCAGTCGCTGTGTTTTTCGCTGTATATAGAAATACTTGTTTTGATTTGCTTAACCCAAAGTTCGCTTTTATTAGCACAAGCTCTATAAGTTGAAATATACACAGCTTTTGTTCTAAGCAACTCTAATGTTTCCTTCCACAGTCTACTTGTAAATACAGCATGATTATCAGAAATGACAAACTGATAGAAGGAATTGTCACAAAAAAATTTTATTAGACAATCAGCTACTGTCTTTGATGTTACTTTTCTAAGAGGGAAAAATTTTACTAATCGAGTGAATGCATCAAGGATTACTATACAAAAAACGTGTCCCCCTGTACTTGATCTAATTAATGGCCCTAGGGCATCAATATACGCACATTGTCCTGCCTTCTCCACGAGTGTGCTAGACATAAATCCGTATTTTGCCTTTCCAGCATCTTTAAAGATACTACAAGCGACGCACGCTTGTGAGAATTGTTTAATGTCTTTGAACATCGTCTTCCAATAATATTTCTTTCTTATTCTCAAAAGAGTATCCTTAAAATTTGGGTGCCCAGAATATTTCTTATTATGGGTTACATCACATACCACAGCTCTCAACTTAGTAGGAAGCCAAATGACATCTCGATTTAAACCTCTGATTTTAACAGTTTTCATCAAAATTCTGTTTTTTGCAAGGAATGCTGTTCTCGCTAGGAGTTTAAGTTTCTTTCTCTTTGCTTTGCTGAAACTTGAAACATCATTCTCCAAAAAGCAAATTAATTGTGATAAGACCTCATCCCCTTCTTGAAGTTCTCTAATTGCTTTGCTGTCAACTAAAATTTCTTCTGTGTAATTTTCTTGGTCCTCTTCACTCCCACATTTTTTGTCCGTGCTGCCATCTACAGCTAAACAGAATGGTAATTGTGATAGCATACTAATCTTGTCCTCCGGCTTAATCTTGATATTTCCACTAAATCTGTGTTCTTGCATTTTCCCTTTCTGTTTGATTTCTTGTTTGAAGTTTTTCATTCTTCTACTAAATTCAAAATCAATAAATAAATTCTCTTCTTTTCTAAAATCATCGTAGTTCACGAGGGAACCATCCTTATCTTCTATTTTGAAGTATCCTGTATCATTTTCGGATTCCAGTGGATATTGTTCATTGGCAACTTCTGAACCTTCAAATTCCATAGGCTCTGTGTGTCCACTTTCAATTCTTGAGAGATAGTCTACGTACAATTTAGCTCCTTTTTTGTACTTCAAAATAACTGGAAATCTAGAAATTCTAGCCATCCATCTTGTTAAAGTAGCAGATAGCTTATAAGACTTAAGCATTGTAAGTAATGCCTCATGATCAGTATAAATGATTATTCTCGGTGAATGTATCAGATACAATTCAAATCTCTCAACTGCTAGCAGAATCCCTAGTAACTCTCTCCTTGTTGTACTATAAACTTGCTGTGACGGTGTTAATTTCTTTGACCCATACGCCACTACGCTAAGCTTTCCTTCCTCATTCTTCTGTGCGAGGACATAGCCAGAACTAACAGCTGAAGAGTCTACAAATAAATAAAATTCCTCCCCTATCCTAGGAATTAACAATTTCTTATCATTAATCAGAGCTGATTTTAGTTCCTGTAGTGCATTTTCGTGTTTCTCTTCCCACTTAAAACGATTATTTTGCTTTAGTAAATCACTCAAGCATGCCGTTATTTTAGCCATGTTTCTTATATTCTGACGAAAATAAGAAAAATATCCAAGCAATGATTGTAATTGCTTTCTCGTTTTAGGCCTCTGTATCTGCTGAGCCATCTTCTTTTTCTCTTCAGTACAAGACAAGTATCCCTGCTTTACTTGGAATCCTAAAAATTCCATTTGTTCTGCAAAAAATAATGCCTTCGATGGACTGACAGTTAAATTCGCTTTCTTGAATCTTTCCAGTACATCCTGCAAGATTTGTAACATTTCTTCTTTGGTTTCAGTAGAAATTACCAAATCGTCGTAAAAAGCAATTACTTTCGTGTAATATAGTTCACCTAGAACTATCTGCATTAGTTTATTTAGAGTACTAGGCATTCCCGACAAGCCATAAACTCCTCGGACATAGCGGAACACTCCTTTGTGAGTTATGAATGATGTATACTGACGGCTCTCTGGGGATATCATAATATTTGCATATGCATAAGTTAAATCTAACTTAAGAAAATATTTTCGATTTCCTAAATAGCTTAATGCTTCAAAAAGTCCCGGAATATTCGTCGGTTCCTTCTGCGTGGCTAAATTTAACCTACGGGCATCAAGAACTAATTTAAACTTGCCACATTTCTTTCGATGTAATATAGGACAGCTAATATAATTAGAAGATATTGTTTTTTCTATAATTCCTTGTTCTTCCATCTCGTCCAACAATTTGGACATAATTCTCCTTTTTTCCTCAGATAAAGGCCGTAACTTTGAATAAAAATGGTCTTGTATCTTTTAATGTAATGGAGTGTTGAATAACATCCGTCAACCCTGGTTTTTCAGAAAATACATCTTTATATTTATAAACAATTTCCCTGAACTGCTTCATTAAAGTAGGTTCTAAATTAACTTTATTGATCATTGTCTCAATATCATCTGTTTTATTTTCTTCAATGAGGTGTACTTCACTCTCTGTTTCTTTCTTTACTGTTTCCGGGGAATCAAATAAACAAACAAGTGTTTCTCCATTGTCTATGCTCCAACCATTTGATTTTAAATGTATTGACAAGCCCGCTTTTGCAATAAAAGATCTACCAACAAGGACAGATTTTATCAGGTTGGGGACTATGTGAAATGTTTGTCGAACAGTATTACCATAAAAGTGTACATTTACTGTCATGGAACCGTTAGTCTTCGTAGAACCAGAAGCTAACAGGATTTCAAAAGAATTCTTTTTTATTTTTCCCCCTCTCTTCTTCCACTTTTCAGCTATCTGAGGGCTAATACAAGAAATACTGCTCCCAACGTCTAGGTACATAACTTCTTCGAACCCAAGAATACGACATCTAACAAGAGGTTCCCTCAATTGTTTACGAACTACCGTCTTCTTGGAAGACGGTTCATGTCCCCGTTTTTTGCAATAGTTGTCACATTGTTTATAGTGCTCTTCCGACCTGATCCTCGGACCTTTTTTGTATAGCCTTGTGTGAATGACCTCTCCTTTTCTTCTTCCCGGGTGAGGTTACTGGGGAAAACAGACCCCCTGGCGTTGCTTGCCTTCATTCTTCTATTTCTAGTTGTTGACCTACAAGTGTTTGTATTGTCGAGGTCGTCAGCTTCATTGGGTTGGGCAAACGGAGTGATCTTATGCTCATTTTGGAACCTCCAACCACCCTCTCTCAAATGTAATGAAATCCCCATTTTCTTTATCAGATCTGCCCCACATATGATCGGAATATTTATGTCCTGAAGAACGTAGAAGCTATGTCTAAATCTACCCTTTTTCACGCAGAAAGAAGGTGTTATGATGCCTATACTCTTCGTGTGGCCGCTCGCTAGAGAAATTTCTAGCTCTTTTTTCTCAAAAGTAGCCCCTCTCCTCCTCCATTGGTTAGCAACAGACTTGCTAACTAATGAGATAAAACTACCACTGTCCAGATATAAAAATTTCTTAGCCCGATAGAAATAACCATACAAATAGGGTTGGATTTCTTTCTTAACAGGATTCCTCCCGTCTAACACAGAAGCTGATACTGTGTTTTTCGATCTTTCCTGCTTTTTCTTTTCAGAACATTCAAAACTTTTGTGATTAAATTTACGGCAAAAGTAACATTGAATTCTCTTTTTCTCTTCCCGTACGCTATTATTTTGAACGTGTTCTTTTTTGTTTCTATTAAATTTTGCCGGATCCAACGCTGAAACAGCAACTTGGGACGTATTCAAAGAGTCTGTTTCCTCTCTTTCTGTAATTGCCGCCACTGAATGAGAAGCCGTGATATTCACTGTTTTAGCCTGCTGCAAATAATTGTACTCTCCTAATAAATAAGACTGAATCTGTAAAGATTCCATCTCTAATTTCTTCAAGGACTCAAATTCCTTTCCATGAAGAAATTGTCTGAATTTAGGATGCGATTTTGATATTATCTTAGTTATTTGCTCTTTCTCTGTCGGCGGATTTCTTAGGCGTGAGAACAGTGTTGCCATATCTCTGATGAATTTTGCCAAAGATTCATCGGGATTTTGAATTTTCTTAACAATCTGTGTCTCTATTTCCTGATTGTACTCAAAAGAAAAATGTTCCTGCAGAAAACTGTGTTTAAAACTCGCGTAGTTATCGAAAGGTCTACGGAATTTGTACCAGCGTCCCGTTTCCTCTAACAATATTTTCGGAAGAACCTGATCCAGAACGTCCTTTTCACTTATTTTCTTCTGTTTTACAAACTCATCTACCGCATCCAAAAACTCAAACGGGCATTCATTTTTTGAACCAGAAAATGTCGGAGTAGATAACTTAATATCTATAAGATTTTCTACTTTCCAGCAATTACACTGTTCTTCACTTCTACTTTCATGATTTCTAGATTTTAATTTTCTTATTTCTTCTAATAGACTGTCAAGGCTAGTTTCAGTTTCCGGTGCTAAACCCAAAGCACTCTTGAGTTCGTCTAAACTTATTGAATTTTCCATCTTTCCTCTTTTAAACCTACCAGATCTCAGTAGCATAAAGGTTACGATAAGAGCTTTTCAAATATCTATACAATTCTATGTCTGCTGTTCAATTCCGGCTACGAGCCCCCATTTATGTTAGTGGTTTAACCTGTTCTTCTCCATAACCTCAAATGCATAGCATGTAACAGGCCACTACATAATTAAGTATAATGCTTCTCTCATAAAGCATTTACTCTTATCTTACCTTTAATAATAAAATAAATTGTCTTAATCCTCTTCTTCTCCTACAATCGAAGGTTTTAGCTGAAATCTAATTTTTATCTATCAAACTAAGGTGGTAGGTTTTTGCTCTGAGACATATATATATATAATATATAACACTTGTAGAATTGATATTAATTTATTTTTAGAATAAAAGTGCAAATATACATATGTACAAATAATCAAAATTCTGTCATCGAAGTTCTTTCAGCCTTCTAATTATTAACCTTTGTATCTTTTTGATTAGAAAATATCTTAATCGATGCTCACAGATTCCCAAATTTACTCTACTCGGAAACCCGCTGTCCGTCACTTCGAACAAGCTTCGACCGATTTGCCTACTTCTATCAAGAAAGTCTGACTACAACTTTCCGTCAGTAAAAAAAAAAAAAAAATAGATTAACCTTTCATCTATGACACCCACTTGTGAACATAGAAGGTTAACTTCCTTAAAGAGAACACCATCACTTTGGTCTCCTCTGGCCTAAATAAAAAAATATCTAATACTTCAATATATTAGCCATTTGAATCTCAGAACTCAGTTAAATCAACGCTTCTGTATAGACCATCACTCAGGCCTTCCCTACATGAATTTATTTCAACATAATTCTACGGCCATCACTTAGGCCCAGAGAAAATTACTTCTCTCTGCAACTATCATCACTTAGATAGTTCCCTACATGAATTTATTTCAACATATTCTACGGCCATCACTTAGGCCCAGAGAAAATTACTTCTCTCTGCAACTATCATCACTTAGATAGTTCCCTACCAGAAGACAGAATTTCAAAAGGACATCACTTAGCCCTCCTGACCATCTTCTAAAAAATTACGACTGAGGGTCCTCTTTTATATGGTCGATGGACGCGTCACTTTCTCTTTTTTTTTATTAGGTTTATATTTTCGCTAAAGAAAAAGAACAGCTTGGGTAGGCAAAACCTCCGAGATTCTAGTAATTCCATTCTAAAATTTGCAGCCACCAAATATTTAAAAGCTAAAGGAAAAAAGTACGTTAGAGAGAAAAAAAAAATTAAGCACAAACTATGAACACAATTCTATACACAAGTTATCCTCTACAATTTATATATGTATATATATATATGTGTGTCTGGCCAGACCTAATAGATTATTAATATATAGTCTTACTAATTAAACATATAAATATGTATAAAATATATTTAATCTTTTTTACCTTATTACAGCAAACCAGTAAGGGCGAAGATACGTCCTTACAACTACAACCCACGACAGAAATAATATAACCTTAAGAACAAACAAAACGTAAAAACAAAGAATTCAGAATTTATCCTACACCTATACTATCTTAGTATCCACGCGTGCTGTAGCTAGATGGAATAGTGGAAGTAATGCTCTTAATAATACATTTAGAAACAAATTTACGTACAAAATGTAACAATGAGCTGATATTGAAAAATATTATAAATAATAATGTAACAGATGCAATTTCTAAATGTAAGCTCTGTTTTCTACAATTTTTTTGTTCGGTTCACGCCTTTGGTGTTTCACCTGTGTAATTTCTCATTGTCATCTATCTGAGATTACGCTACCTAGATTTTATTTGATTAGATTTTTCTCCTACAATCAGTCCCGTTCACTTTAACATTCGGTTTCTCTCCAGTGATCATACACGATACTTAAATATTTTTTTTCCCTTTCTTTTTTACCGAACTATCAGTAAATAATGTCAAGAATAGATTTCTCTCCTACATGTCTTCTTCACTTATTTTTACTATGTTTTTCTCCAGTGATAATACACGATCTATTTAGTCCCACTGCTTTTGCTGAAATATCAATGAATAGTTAAGCACTAGAATGTTTCTCTCCTGCTTTTGATTTTTCCTTTCTACTGTTTTCCAGATTTCACACTTGTTTTACGATTATATTATTCTGTATTTATTAATTCGGTCATGTTTATATTCTCTCACTTATGACTATTTCCATTACCACTTACTAACATACTTAGTACTTGAACATATAACAAAAAATCCAGAATATATTGAATAACTGGGGATATATTATAGATTAAGCATATGAGCATAGAATGCTACTACGGGTTATATCATCCTACTTTTCATTACCCCTATCACCTGTCAATTGACAGAACTTGATGTCTTTCTATTACACTTTTGGTACTTTTGTCTTTTAGTTGCCTTAAGTTGAAAAATGAAACTACTTTCGACAGTAGTTCCACTACCATATTAACATGTTCCGCCAACATTCAGAATATTATCTTCCTTGCTTTGGTAGCTGCGAAAGTCTCAACTATATTATCAAAATCCAAAGTGGATGCTATTTCATTTTTGATAGAAAGAATGGGCAGATTCGTGAGTCTTTCTTGACTCGTTATGAAGCGCAAGTATGATTTTATCAGTTTCATTTTCGTGAAAGAGCTTTCACATGATGTGACAGATACGGGCAGTATTATCAAAATCTGAAGAGCGGTAGCCAAATTTTAGTAAACTTCAAGACCCATTGAAGATACATATTTCGGTATGCCTTGTGGGGAAAAGTCAAGTTGTTCTCTAGCTTTCTGAGCACACTTAGTGAACGGATTATATTCTTAAAATCCTTAAATAATTCTACGCCATCCAGGTCATTTGAGTAAAACAAAGCCAAATCAGAGCAACATGCTTTTAGCCTTTCCTCCCTCTTATCATCTAGCTACTGCACAAAGTTGGCCATAGAACACAGAATCTAAATCCATCGTTCAGGTTATGCATCTGAGTAAAATGGTCATACATTTGATAGACCGCTTCACTTCGGCCTGTGCAGTCAGGGGTTCATTCTATGCTTCTCCAGCCATGCATCTCCTTCTCCTACTGTGTGTACTTACAGTTATGTTCCATGCCCTGCAACTTTATTCAGTTGCGGATATGATTTCCTTGGCCAGCAACTGAATAAGAGTTTGATTGAAACTTATATCCTGAGATTGAAGGCATTTTTGGATCCAATCAATATAGTATGTGAGAACTGCAGACCAGACATACAGTAAAGCGATGAAGTTAAATGACTGGATGCTTACAAGAAGAAGACCAACATCTCCTCTAGTATCAAGCGTTTCAGTCGAAGTGTCACGCAGTTCAAGGAACACATCTAACTATTTCATCCAATTGACTAGAAAGTGCCTTCACAGCTTCTGTTTTTGAACTCCATCTGGTGTCACTTTCACGTTTCAACCAATCTTTGCGTACTTTTGAGCACATTCTATCGGTGAGTAGATGGAAAAAAAGAATACAAACAAGCGTTCCATTGCTCCAAACAAAGTGACCGCCAGAACGTTAACGCACACAGCATGTACGTCACAAGGTTCAATGAATTATTGTTACAAGAAAGGATAATGGCCAAAGGGTTTATATTCCGCATCAAAGTTTGAACTTCAGAATATTGCCCGACCATTATAGCCTGATTATTATAAGACTGGCCTCTTCAATCTTAATATCAAGCCTTTCACGTTGAAGTTTCTTCAGTATTTCAGCAGAAATACTCTCAGCAGTCTTTCCTTCGACAGAGATGAAATCAATAAATGCTTCCCGAACTTGAACAGAATCACGTTGTATGTCAACAAGTCGAGTGATTTGTGACAACTGTTCCACATGAGAACAATCAGGAGTTGAATTAAATATAATGCTGATGTATTTTGAATATTTGAACACTTATTTTCTTACTAAAACACAATAACACATTGGGCAAGGCTATGTGATAATATGTAACAAAACACACAATCACGTAACAATTTCGACACAATAACTGGTCTTCATCAGACTTCTACTCCTCTTTCTCTTGTTTACTTATTGAACATATTTTTCATTCTAAATTTGTGGGCTGAAGTGTAAATTTATACGTCAAAAAGCAAGAGCAAAAATGGGGGAAACCAGCTAAGCAAAAGGATTTTTTCTCGCTGAAAATTCGACTTGTAAAGCACAAAAGAAAGGGGGAAAAAGACAGAAGAAAAACACGTGAATCAGCGACTATAGCTTCTGCACCAAAGAGTTTTTAGTTAGCAACAAAATCCTAGTACCCGAATAAAGCATTATGTACGTTGATCCCTTATTTCTACCCTTCTCTTGCACTGATAAATGAATGAATAAATAAATAAATAGTGATATTTTAGGAAGCAGGCTAGTAAACGGGACCCATTACTTGGATCATAATACCTTACAATGTAAACAACACAATATACTTTGACTTTCTTTTATTATATTTTAATCCACACTCACCCCTTTCCTTTAAATTTCTCTGAGGTTATTGAACGGAGTGAAACTCTTATTTTATTCATATTTTAATCCACATACATTTTTCCTTTAAACTTTTTTTGGGGCCCTAACAGAGTGAACTTTTATTTTATTTATTTTTCACCTACATTCATTTTTCTTTAATTTGTTGGGGGCCCCAAAAGAATGAAACGTTTATTATTATTTCACTTACATTCAGCCTTTTCCTTTAAATTTCTTTGCGGATCCTCAAGAACGTGAAACATCTACTTTATCCATTTTTCACCTATATACAGAGATTTTTTCCTTTAAATTTCTTTGGAAACCTCCAAGATAATGAAACTTTTATTCTATTTATTTTTAATCTACATTGTTTCTTCTTTAAATTTCTTTGCGGTTCACCAAGAGAGTGGGCCCGAAGCCATAGCTTGTTTAGCTTATACGGAAATCTGGCACTGATTAGCTTTATTAGACATATATTTATGTTGTTTCATCCGTTATTTGGTGTAATTTTGATTGACAATTAATTGCGTTTACTTTTAGGGAAGTGTGGACTATAAACTTTGATGGCCCTTGTACGGCTCATGTTAACAAGGTTCCTTAGTAATTATTTTTTACCTCGCCCCACCCTTACGCCGCCACTGCTCAGGAGATTTTATTAATATTTCATAAATAAGAATTTCATTATTGATCGACAAATTGGCGTAGCTAATTTGTCTTGAAAAAATCTACTAGAGTAATTAATTTATTCTTTTGGAATATTTTTTCCCAACGATTTTCTCAAAAGAGACTTGGGTTATTTTATTCATAGTTCATAAATAAATTAATAACCTGATTATATGATGTAACTAATTTGTCCTAGAAACAGATCTGAAGAGGCTATTTTCCTTAGGATGAGTTTTTTTTTTTTTTTGGACTATATTCTCAGGGGATGTTATAAATAAATAAATATTTCATTAATAATTTGAAAATATTACGTAACCAATTTCTACATAGTTTATTCTTGGGGTTCAGATTTTTCGGACCATTTTCTCAAAAGTGGCTTAGGCGATTTTCTTAATATTTCACTATTAAATCTTTCATTGATTACACACTACAATACATGTTGGTGTATATAGCAGTGGATTTTGTTCAGTTTTAAAAACGTATTTTTTTTTCTTTCTCGTGTGTGTTGTAACCAAGAAAGCCAAAACTATGGTCCCTCTCACCCCCATCCATTGACTTTTGCCCTCATAGCAGGGGTAGTGGACAAAGGAAGAAGCAAGGGACATTTTCTTCTTTTGGGTTGGTTCTTTTTAAAATCTAACCGAAAAAGAGAAGGGCAGTGGACAGTTAGCAAGTGGACATTGAAAACATAGGCTGGGAGCAAACAGCTCAGCCGCGATTAAACATTGCATTTCATTTAGCATTCATTAAAATCATATTCTTAGCGCAACAGCGCAATACAAAGACATTATCTACGAACATTAAATGTTATTGAACTATATCAATCCGTCACACAATTATCATAATAATTCAACAACGCTTGTAATGTAAATAGTTAAATTGTAGATTTGCTTAGTGTTAAATATATGTTATATCAAACCGAACGTTCCGTCGTGTATCTGTGGATTGAGCTTAGCCCTATGAACATAGTCCATTACAAATCAGGTCCTCCGATCATACAACAGTTCTTTGGTCCACACCGGGCCAGATGCGCGTTTGGGACTCGAAGTGTCGGTTCGTGCAGCAGTTCACGCGGCAATAACAGTGGTGAAAAGAACATAGTGCAGAACAGTTGTATTAAATAAACAGTGGTGGTGGTGATATTACAGTAATTACCATAAAGAACATTTAAAAAATAAACATTTCAACTGGACCATCGAGGCAGCAGCATCTCAGCAGGCTGGCGTCTACATCCAGCAGCAGTAACAGGTCGGTAAGTAACTTCTGGCTTATCCTTTCCTTGTTGTTTTCCCTATTCAGTGTTTATTAAAATGAGTTAGACACAGCGTTTAGTGCGTCAGCGGGCAGCATACAAGGGACAAATGAGTCGTATGCAAGCATTTGTGAGTGCATTCAATGAACGTGAAGCAAGTATTGAAGAAATTAAGACACGTCTCGAACATCTGAACTCAGTGTGGTCTAAGTTGCAGGAAATACAAGATGCAATAGATATCGAACAGGATGGTGAAACATCAGATGAAGCAAGAGGAGAAATTGAAGACCTGTATTTCTCTGTCAAGGCTAAAATGCAAGCGTTTGTAAGTTCGCACGAACAGAAGCATCATTCGTCAGTAAACAACAATGCATCTAGTTCATCACAGGTTCATACACCTATTAAACTACCGACAATTCAGCTGCCAACATTTGATGGTGATTACAAGCAGTGGCCTTCGTATGAAGACACATTCAAATCGCTTATTCATAACAATCAGATGATTCCAACAATTCAGAAGCTGCAATATTTGAGAGCGTCTGTACAGGGAGAAGCGCTGCAATTAATTCGGAATCTTCCCATAACAGAAGCTAACTACTCGGTGGCCTGGCAGTTATTGGTGGAGAGGTATTCAAACAAGAAGCTTATTGCCGCAGCATACGTTCAAGAGATCCTACACATTCAACATATTCAACGGGAAGGTGCAGAAGAACTTCGAGCCTTCGTCAACACGGCTTCAAGCAACTTGAACGCACTGCAAGCTCTTGAAACAGACGGACAATTAGCAGACATAATTTTAGTGCAACATTTTGTTTCTCAATTGGACAATAACTCCAGAAGGGCGTGGGAATTGGAAAACACAGAATCAAGATTTCCCACTCTTTCTGAGCTATTCTCGTTCCTAGAGAAAAGATGTTAAGTTTTAGAAACTATCAAACCCAAGCACAGTGAAAGCAAGCAAGCTAAAGTAACTCAAGTTCAAATGAAGTCGAACAAACCTAATTACATGAAAACGTGTGTGTCAACAGTGTCGCATGAGTGTTATTTTTGTAAAAAATCACATGCTTTATATTCATGTTCGTCGTTCATTCAAGCTAGTGAAAAACAGAAAGATGAATGCGTTCACAAGAACAAACTTTGTGTAAACTGTCTGCGAAAAAATCATGTAGCGGGTGAATGCAAAGCAAGCTCGTGCAAGAAGTGTGGAAAGAGGCACAACACATTGTTGCATGTCAACACAAGAACAGCCAGTTCATCCCGACCATCCGAAGCGCGGCAGGGAGAGGAGAACACCAACAATGAAGAACCATCGTCATCATCACAAGCATCATACTGCACGCTCAAGGGGTTGCATACCTCGCAGGTTCTTCTATCAACTGCAATGATTAAGGTTCAAGACAGTGCGGGACAGTGGGTCACCTGCAGATGCCTCTTGGATAGTGCCTCACAAAGTCATTTCGTATCAGAAGACTTGGTGCAGCGTCTCAGATTAAGAAAGCAAAGATGTCACATCCCGATAGAAGGCGTAAACAGCGCAACATCAGAAGCACGATTCAGTGTGGGCATTTCCTTGCGTTCCATGGTAACGTCGTTCGCAACTGATATCAGCTGTTCAGTGTTGCCACGTATCACCAGCAACTTACCATCGCATCCCGTTGACTGCAAAAACTGGAACATTCCCAAAAACATCGCATTGGCTGATCCTACCTTCAACGTACCTGGGAAGATTGATCTGTTATTGGGTGGAGGATTATTCTTTGAAATTTTGAAACCAGAACAGAAGACGCGCCAAGGAGCATTTCCTGTGTTACAGAATACAGAGTTTGGATGGTTAATAGCAGGTCAAATTCCACAACAGCACCCCACACATTCACCAGTGACGTTATGTTTCACTAGGACGGAAGACGATCTTCACCATCAGCTTCGCCGTTTCTGGGAATTAGAGGAGTTTACTGTGAAACCAAAGTCATCAGGGGAAGTAGCTTGCAAAAAGCATTTTAAGGAAAATACCACGCGGGATGAAACAGGCCAATTCACCGTGCGCTTGCCTCTTCATGAAGATCGGAATCTGCTTGGAGACTCACTACAGCAAGCAACGACGCGATTCCATCAAGTAGAGAGTAAGCTGCAACGTCAATTGGATTTACGTGAATCGTACGTAAGTTTCATGGACGAATACGAACAGCTAGGCCACATGGAGAAGATAAATGAACAACAACAAGAAGAGAGAGGAACAACGTACTATCTCCCTCATCATGCTGTTCTGAAGCCCACAAGCAGCACAACAAAATTGCGCGTGGTTTTTGATGCTTCAGCCAAATCTAGCAGTGGGAAATCATTAAATGACATCCTTATGATTGGCCCAACAATACAAGATGATCTGTTCTCCATTATATTGAGGTTTCGAACACATTCAGTGGTTTTTACAGCGGACATTGAGAAAATGTATAGGGCAATCAGAGTGCACCCTGACGATACGCCACTGCAGCGTATTCTCTGGCGAAGATCAAAGGATGAACCTGTTAAGCTTTACGAATTAAAGACCGTCACCTATGGCACAGCTTCGGCGTCATTTTTAGCCACTAGATGTCTCCAGCAGTTGGCAGAAGATGAAGCCACATCATTTCCCAAGGCCTCAGCAATATTACGTCAAGACTTTTTCATGGATGACCTTGCAAGTGGGGCAAATTCAGTAGAAGAAGCATTAATTCTGCAAAGAGAATTGATTGCATTACTGCAGAAAGGGAACTTCAAATTACGCAAATGGTGTTCTAACAGCGCAGCGTTGTTGGAAGCAATTCCACCGACTTACAGAGAGATAAACTTCCCTGTTCAATTTCAAGACGGCGAGGGAATAAACACCTTGGGATTATCTTGGGATCCCGAGAAGGACAAATTCTTTATTAAGAACAAATCAGCTCCTCCCACGTGTGAAAAAGTGACAAAGCGACAAGTTGCATCTATAATAGCAACGATTTTCGATCCGCTTGGGTTGATAAGCCCAGTAGTTATCAATTATAAGTGTTTCTTGCAGCAACTGTGGCTACAGCCAATACAATGGGACGACGAATTGTCTACAGAATTAACCGCAAGATGGCAGCAGCTGCATCGATTACTACCAACAATCAACACAATACAAGTAAACCGTTTCGTCTTGATTGAAGGCAGCATTCAGCGAATTGAAATACACGGGTTTGCGGATGCAAGTGAAATCGCTTATGGAGCATGTGTATATGTTCGTTCAACTAACCATAAGGGCGTAACAAACACTCAATTGTTGTGCTCAAAGTCACGAGTGGCACCTCTTAAGGTCACGTTGGCCAGACTGGAATTGTGCGCCGCATTAATGTTGGCTCAGTTAGTGCATAAGGTAGTACCTATATTGCACATCAAGGTAGACAACGTTTATTTATGGACCGACTCACAAATCGTGCTCGCTTGGCTTGCGTCTCCGGCTACAAGGTGGAAAACATTTGTTGCTAACAGGGTTGCACAAATACAAGAAATAACACATATTAGTGACTGGCAACACTGCCGCTCAGCGGACAACCCTGCAGATTTGATATCACGAGGTGTTAAACCCAACGAAGTACAATGTAAGACGTTGTGGTGGCATGGGCCACCATGGTTATCTCAATCAAAGAGGTTGTGGCCGTCATCAATCAAACCAACACCGGAAGATGTACCAGAAGCCAGAAAGATAACAGTCGTGAGCGTGACCAGCCAAGAAAATCACACAAGCATAATAAACAAGTTTTCGAAGTTATCAAAATTAGTACGTGTAATGGCATATTGCCGAAGATTTATTCAAAATGCCAAAAGGGGAAACGAAAAAACTACAGGCAATCTGACGTCACTTGAATTGAACGCTGCTTTACATATGTGCGTCCGCATGACACAAGAAGAGGAGTACAAGCAGGAAATTAAAGAGTTATGCAATGGAGGGCAAGTTTCGACCAAGAGCCCCTTGAGAAATTTAAGTCCGTTTCTAGACGAGAATCAACTTCTTCGAGTAGGTGGCAGGTTGGAACACAGCAACCTTACATATGATGGCAAGCACCCTCTCATCCTACCACCGAATGCTCATTTAACAAAGCTTATTATTGAATCGGAACACATCAAGCTTCTCCATGCCGGCCCACAGTTGTTAACAGCTTCGTTGAGACAACGATATTGGATAATCAGATGCAAACAAGCAGTTAAGAAATTTACACATCACTGCTTGACGCAGGCCCGTAGCCAGCCTCGAAATTTAGGGGGGGCTAAATGTAAATTAGGGTGGGCACACACACACACACACACACACACACATATATATATATATATATATATATATATATATATATATATATATATATATATATATATATATATATATATAATGTCTGTCTCTGTGTGTGATGATGAATAATTTCTTATGCTCTTAAAACTAAAATTACAGCGTGAAAGAATTACTATTAAAATTTTCCCCTATAGCGTTAGTACAATTGTACCTGGAAGCTAGAATACTATGTGTTTCCTTTTTATTTATTTGTTATGGCAACAAAATATTTCTTCCGTTTTCTCATCTTCAAGGAAATACTGTAAAAAAATATTTTTAAAAAATAGTTGGTCGAACGAACCAATCATTAAAATTTCCAAAGAATTAGTACAGGAAATACGTTTTTAAATTTTTGATAGACTGAAAAAAATATTTGTGAAACTCGAAAACATCTAGAGAGTAATGAGATTTAATACGATCTTCAAAGAGATTCTACAGAGAAGGTTCTCAAAATCTTAAATCAATATTTTGAAATACATGTGGCCTAAACAAATATATGCATATTGGAAAAATGAAATTAACATCTTACCTGTATTATTATATTTCTTCAAATATTACGCGCTTTATTTTATACTTGTACTTCTAAACATTTTTTGACCAGTTTTTTATAGTGATGTTCGAAAGAAATAATGATATGTTTATGGGTTTTTGCTATCTACAAATTTATAAATTTTATAAGATTAAGAAACACAAACACAATACGCATATATACCCTCCTCATGTTGACACACTATAATAGAAACAAGTAAACATTTGAACAATCACTAACAACACAATCACGTATAAGTCTCCTTGTTTTGGATGCTGCCAATCTTAGAACAATTGTGTCCAGATCGAGATTTCTGGTGATGTCATTGTTGTAAGGTAACTCAACAAAACAAGATCGGCACGGTGCAGTTAATGTACAACTCCTTTTGAAAAAATGCCCTAACAAAGAAGGAATTCCTCTCACCTGAAGTAGTCCTATATAACGGTTGACCTGCTTCAGGGCAGAAATTTAGTAAAGAAAATATTCAAATTTACAAACGTAGGTATAATTTCTAATTGCTTTCTTTTTAGTAACTGAAAAAAAATACATTTTGCATAACAGCTATGAGTTCCATTTTATCACAACACATTTCAATTTTTAGACGTCGCGGACCCCGTAGCCAGGTCACGCGGACACCCGGGATCCGTGGACTCCAGTTTAAAAACCACTGCTCTAGACTCTTTTGAACATACTATCAACAATCATTTAGGACGATTGCTACTAAAGTCATGTTTATGTAAAAATAATCTGTTATGTTTTGGTACTCGAGCATTCAAATAAGAAATAACTCCAAAAAAGTTCCCTGTTCTAGCGCAGTTACCTTCTTTCTCGAAACGAAATTGATAAGAGAAGTAACAATTCATTAAATTTTCTTTGTATAGTACAATTCATATCAAAGTATACATGAAATTCTTCTTTACACTGTACAAATAAGAATTCGAGATCAGTTGCTTTCGTAGACTAAAAAAGTTTGTTAAGAACTAATGATTTAAACAGCTATTTACTTATTTCTATTGAAGATATCTCTTCTTCAAAATGAAACTACATTAACAAATTTTTGCTTTTGTGGGTACTCGAGCCTCATGGGTACAGCGCTCGCCTTCGGCGCGTATGGTTTCAGGTTCAAACCGTACTGGGAGTCCTCGGGTTCAAACCGAAAGTGATTTGGATGTTACTTTAAAGCTATAGGTCCCGTGTCTATATAGCCTCCCTGCTGAAGAGGGACGCTAAACTCCCCAACGCACCCTGTTTTAAGTCAAAGGTCAAAATTCAAATTTATAAAGCATTATACATATTATCATCCAATAAGGTCCAATTTTTAAGTGAAAATTCTGTTTTTCCTATAGGTGCAACTACTACCTCCGTTTAGTCCGCTGCATTTTTTGTTTACATACTAGAAGATTGCAAGGTATTCTTTTACAAAATAGTAATTTTGAATAATTAGGCTTACGTCAGTTGATCTGCATGAACATTTGATTCTGGCACCAAAGATTGGCAACAATTATTAAATTATATTAATATAAGTATCTAATATTTCATCCCCGAGAAAGATTAAGTGAATCGAACTTATTTTTAGTTTAAAGATATATTAAAAGTATTACTTATCTATTCCAAGTTATTTAACAAATAGCCTAGTCAAGTTGCTGATACACTACAATTCTCATTCTTCAAGTCAACTTCGGTGCATCTTCAGAAACCAGCATCGATCAACTTTCAATTACAACCATGTTCAACTCACAACACAAGAGTAAATACAATTCAGAAAAGGAAACTTTTCTTACTCCGTTATCACGTGACATAAAACGTAGTCAAAATCCCCTCCCCCTCTCTCTCAATGTCCAATATACATAAAACAAACCCATACACATGTGTGATGATTAGAGCGAAGCAGTTGCGACCCCCTGTTGAGGGATGCTGTCTTTTCAATCACTCGCATATTGACCGAAAGCCAATGACTCACAGCTAAAGGATGTTTTCAGTTGCAAATTCCAAGAAGGACAGGAAGAAGTAAACTCTTCGTCCGCAGATTAAGGTAAAACTATGTTGTTTCTGAACACAAATGCATGTTTGCCGATAGAATAACCATAAATTATTTTTCTCCTGCAGCGAGGGTCGTTTGCACATGAAGTATTAAAAAAAAAAAAAAAAAAAGTATTACGCTCAAAGAAATATTAGCAATTCAAAGAAGCATAGCGCATAAATAGGCCAATACTTTAAATGAGAATAATAAAAGTAAATTTTAATTTAGCACTCTAAAGTACATTTGGAAATACAATTTCTTCCAACATTTCAGTCAGTGTTCGAATTAAACTTTCGAACGAGAGGGGAATGCTTATGTATTTTTGCTGTAAATGTAGAAGGCGAAAGTTTATCCCAGAAATGGATGTTATGTTACTTGTGTGATACGAGCCGGACATACATTTTTACCGAAGGGTAATTTCCCCGGCATCCCCCGTTAATTCGAACTATGACTTTAGTTAGGGGGCTGCAAAAAATTTAGGGGGGGCTGAGCCCGCCCTAGCCCCCCCTTGACTACGGGCCTGGCTTGACGTGCTTCCGTATGAAGGCCAAGTCTATCACGCAACAGATGGGACAATTGCCCGCACCCAGGGTACAACCAACAACACCCTTTTTGAACTCAGCAGTGGATTACGCAGGGCCTATTGTTATCAAATCTGGTTCCGTTCGAAACAAATCCACTCGCAAATGTTATGTAGCAGTATTTGTTTGTCTTGCCACGAAGGCTATTCATCTGGAGTTAGTTAGCGATCTCACCTCTGAAGCTTTCATTGCAGCATTAAGAAGGTTCATTGCAAGAAGGGGTAGGTGCGCCAATATTTACAGCGACAATGGCACTAATTTTGTGGGAGCAAACAATACATTGAAGGAGCTATACCGCATGTTCAAATCAGATGCGTTTCAAACAAGCATCAATGAATACTCTTGCTCCGAAGAGATAAGATGGCATTTTATTCCACCACAATCACCGCATTTTGGCGGCCTATGGGAGGCAGCAGTGAAGTCAATGAAGTACCACCTAACAAGAACAATGAAGAACGCAATTCTTACATTTAAGAGTCGGAAGGAGTCAAGTGACCTTGACAAATCGAAGATATCGCAGTGCAAAGTGTTTCTTTATTTTGGCAACAGATGGGGTTGTTGCTGAAATGCCGTCAAAGCAAATGGCACCCCTCCTTTTCCTTCGTTTTCCCCTGCATGTGGTCAAAGTTGGACAGCGCAGGAGGGGGGTGGTTACGGATGTAAATGGGACAGAGGAGTGAAATTCCTTTCTTTTGGCTAAAAGAGAAACAGAACTGAAGAAAAAATAAATACAGAGATATTGTAAGAGGGACCAACATGATATCAGCCGTCAGCCACTCAAATATCTACAACGGTCACAAACATACCATAGAGAACTAAAGCACTTGTCGGTTGTCTCTTTCTCAAAGGATTCTACCTATGGTAAATAACGCGGGAATAGTGCAGGAAGAGTCTGATATAAAATGAAGAACCATGCAAATATTTAAAAAAAAAAAAAAAAAAAAAAAAAAGGGAGAGTCGATATTCTAATTTATTTTGGGCCTTCGTGGTTAAAAAAAAAAACAAAAAAAAAACAAAAAAACTTGGAATTGAAAGACAGAAAACCCAGACATAGATCTGAAATGTATTGGCACTGTGACTCTTTTTTAGTGGAATCCATTTCTTTATTTTCTTTTCAAAATATGATCACCAGATTTACCCTCTGTCTCGCCTTCACATTCGAATGGTCCTGGGATCGATACCAGTAGCTGACCATCCTGAATTTTTCCTATTACAACAGGAAAGGGACGCAATGTTACATTTAGCCTTGGGTACCGGCTTAGGACAGGAGGGAGCATATGCTCTGCTTGGTATTGGTTTTTATTTGGGGAAACAGACCACTTCATTAACAATAGAATTAAAAGATATGTCACCTTCTTCAGGAAGGTACACTCATGCCCAAAATTATTGTCGCATGTCTATAAATATGTTGTTGTAGGAATATAATTTGATAACGAATTCACCCGGTATTTCCTATAATGTTAGTATGTGTACAATCGGCAGAGACATGTATGCAAGTTTCATGTCAAAAGAGGAGTAAATAAGAACAATAAAACGAAAATAAAACTTTCGTGTCCATTTAGAACATTATGATTTACTCATTCTAATTTTCGTATTTATAAATATTTTCCTATGAAATTTACCATATACACATTTCCCGATTATACACATAGTATCATTATTAAAAGTACCCAGCAAATTCAGTATTACATTATATTCTTACATGAAGACAGTTATAGATATGCGACAATCATTTTGGAGATGAGTGTACAAGGACGTAACAGGTGTTTGTTTCAAACATTGAATAAGTGTTCGTATACATTGAACTTATTTCCTGACGTCATAGAACTAAGAACTGTCACAGAGTGACGTAAGTCCGGCGACAATACAATATTTCATTTTTACTTTCATACTTTGCAATATATCTATTTATTTTAAAAGCAAATTTTAATATGTTTTTATTTTCAACTATTTTATCCTAAAATAAATACTAGCCTTTAACCAGCCCTTATTTCCCTGGTTGCATATCACTTTAGGATTTGGAAAATGTGTCCAACGAATAAAAAAAATGATAAAACACCTTTTAAAGACATTCTTTTGTTAATCAATTCGCACTAAAAAGTTAAAAATAATCTTATTTATGCAAGCCTAAATAAAAAGAATGGGGCGCGTCATTTTAAGAATTTATAAAGTAACTGTATGTAAGCCTATATTAGAGCGCATCCTTTTTTTTTTTTTTTTTTAAGTCATGCATAACCAAAATTGTTTTCTACTTTTAAGTGCGACTTGATTAATGAAAGAATGTCTTTAAAATGTTTATTAGTATGTTTTTCTATTATTGTTGTTAATGTTTGCATCCTTGGCATAGGATGTTTATTTTGTAAGGTACAGTATGGTGCGTTTCTATACTACTAGGGTATATTAAAATTTAGTTTCCTATGCGATACATTAAACAGCACTTTTTAAAAAAAATAAAAATAAAAATTACTACCGAATATAGAGTATTTCTCCGCTAATAAGAGGGAGACAGATTGAGGATACCAAACACCCCCAAGGCCGCAACTAGGGGGGGGGCAGAGGGGGCACGTGCCCCGGGCGCGTGGTTGGAGGGGGCGCCAGAAAGAAGATAGTATATCAATTGTTTTAAAAATCGCACCCTTTCCCTTGAGGAACTTATTCTAGAGGTTAAAAGAAATCAAAAGTGTACTTGGCCTTTTCCATGGAACCTCTTTTAGAGAGAGAGAGAGAGAGAGAGTCTCATCTAAATAGGTGTAATGTCATACATTAAAAACCTAATATTACATGCATTTGTTTCCTTGGGCGACCACAGAGAATCCACCCCCCTTTCCTTTTCCTACCTCAAGAGGCTGTTTGTCTGTATAATTCCATTGAGTTGAGTTGATTTTTTAACGTCCCTTTCAGCAGCAAGGCTATATGAGACGTGGATCTACTGATTAACGTGGAATCCGAACCACATGAGGTCCCGCCAGGAATCGAACCCGGGTCTCCCACGCCAAAGGCGCGTACGCTAACCGCTTAGCCACGAAGAAGCTTTATAATTACATTGAGAACAGCTCTGAAGTTTAAAACGCTGTTATCAATAGGGGCGGGGGCGAAAAGTTACCGATTTTTGTTGCTTGCTGGTGGTTGAAGAGTTTAGCTCAGACGCGCCCCCTCTAATGTTACGCAATTGTTATAATGTTTTTAAACTAGAGGGCAGTTTTGTGGCGGAAAAGATAAGTTACACGCCTCGGTGTATTTAATTGTTTCTTGTACGCCTACCAAGGGATTTTGTGAGTGAAGGCTGTATGAAGTTTTATCTATTAATTTTGCTTGAGAGCTTTTCGAGGCATTTTGAATTGTTATCTATCAGTCAAACTTATGCTTTATTATGCTTTATTGTTAATTTCAATCATTGTTTTACATTAATCGTGTATAATGTATAATATTTACTATACATTAAATAAACTAAATATCTTGATCTATTTATTAATATTTTATGAAGCAATTTCTTTCATATTTAATGAACTTTCTAGTTAATACACTGTAAAGAGATATGCTTTGCTCGAATCAGTTTTATCTATCACTTGTGTGCACCTTAGAGGTGCATATATACAGAAAGAGAAAGTATACAGAAAGGTGCACAAAAAGTACAGAAAGTGCTCAAGTTCGAGAGGTACACATAACAATATAGTGCGGAGTTCTTTGTGCTTCATTGTTGATGGAAAGTTTTCTTCTTTTCTCCACATCAAAGGATTACACCGAAAAATTTACAGAAATAAAAATAAGCTTTTCATTGTTGCATTGTTATGTTCTCAATGATTTTGCATTATAAATATTTTTTTGAAAAATATTAATATAGGTAGTATGTTAAACTTGCAGTTAAATAGAATTTCCAAGAATTATGCTATATATTTTAAATTATGCTTTATTTTCTAAAATTATGCTTTATTATTCTTTAAAATTAGTTTCTTCTGGAGCCTTAGACAACCACAACCATGTTCAAGGTACCAACCATATGTCTAAATTGCTATTATGCTTTTTATACTTTTGGGTTGCTCTATTTATAATATACCAGATATTTTCAAGTTTATTTTCTATTGTTTTTATATTTTTAAATGAAAGCTTATGTACAAAATTATTTTTGGGTTTATTAGAACTAAATGTTATTTCAATTATAACTTTATGATGTACTAGATATTTTCTAGTTTATTTTGTATTAGTTTCTTATTTTAATATGAAAGCGTATGTTCATAATTATTCTTCGGGTTATTAAAACTAAATGTGTTATTTCAATTAATAACTGTATAATGTGACAGATATTTTCTAGTTCATTTTGTTTTGATTTCTTCATACAACATTAAAACAAAATGTATGTACAAAATTATTCTTAAAACTTGTGAGCACATAACGAATGTAATATATTTTTGTGGTTAAAGTAAGTTTGATTAAAGTACTTAAAAATCGATATAACTGGTTTCATTAAGAATGTTATTTACAGTTGCAATCCATAAGTAAGTGATACTTTTCGACTAAACCTGGGGGGGGGGCGTCGAATTGTGTGTTTGCCCCGGGTGACAGAAACCCTAGTTGCGGGCCTGAACACCCCTACCATTGATTGAGAAATATTTCGGTGTCGACACTGATGAACAACATTTACATTTGAATTTGAATGTTTTATGGGCTTTAGGCAATTGATTCAGACCGGGATACATGGGAGACAGAATGTTGGAAGCAAGTAGACCAGTCCCTAGTTTGAATGCCTGGAATGAATAAGGACTCTTCCCTCCTTGGTAAAACCTGCCGGAATCTGAAGCAATATCAAAGAAACACTGCTTCGAAAAGAGAGGGAGCAAACATGCATAAATAGATAGTCAGAGTCGGATTTAGGTTTCGTGGGGCCCCAAGCTGTTTAAGGTAATGGGGTCCTTTATGTGTCCAGATGAACATAGGCACCCTACATACAGAAATGAACAAACTAGAGATAATTTAGGAAGCAGACTAGCAGAAGGAGCCCCATTAATTACATGAACGTAGGCTACACAGCAGGAAGCATTGTTGCTACGTATATATACATTTTATTTTATTTTTTAATTTTCTTATATTTTAGAAATGTATATCCAGTTTTTCTTTAGACTTTTGGGCCCCAAGAGAGCAGGGCCCTAAGCTATAGCTTGTTTAGCTTATACGTAAATCCGGCACTGTAAACAGTATACACATACAGGCGCGGATCCAAAGGTGGCTATAGAGGCTATAGCCCCCCCCCCTTGACGTTCAGGTATACACTGGATAAAATGGGCTTCAATCCTGTTTACTCTGGATAAAGAGACAAACTATGGTTTAGCTCCTCCCTTGATCATATCCTGGATCCGCCACTATATATATATAATGTTTGTGTTTAGTATGTTGTACGATGGAAGCTGATGAAAGAGCTTTATATTATTCTTGATTTTTTGACAGGTAAACAAAGAATATTTCGGGGATTAATCTACTCGATTATTATAACAAGATTATAATAATGTATTTTATTTTTTCTCTAGGGCCGCGGTGGCTCAGTGGTAGAGCGTTCACCTCTGGTGCTAGGGGTCTCGGGTTCAAACCCTGCTCCCGCCAAGTGAACTTTGTGGTGGACAAACACCGTGTGCGTGGGTTTTCTCGGGGTTCTCCCGTTTCCTCCCACTTTCTTCATTCCACCATTTCATTCATTACTCATCATCACCGTCTCCTTTAGCCTAACCGGCATAACCGTGGGACGTAAAACTCAACAATTTCGTTTCATTTTTATTTTTTCTTTTGTATGTATATTCTCAGTCCTGCAGGAAGTTTTCATTTCTTTCTTGGAATAGATAAACGAAGACTTTGGTTCAGCTTCTCCTTCACAAATCTCTGTCGAAAGGTTGACTTTATCGCTACCAACACAAATTACTTCTTCTCATAGAAACCATCTACAAATACACTGTACTGCTGAAACAGAAACCATCAACTAAAGAGGTCATAAATTTTGACATCCCTCAAGTTTGAAGTTCCCATTCTTCACAACGACTTCCTTCCTCCCGCCCCTCTTAAGAAGTTTAAAGTAGGTTTTCAAAAGGACTGGCTCCCGCTGAGAAGGAAAGTGGGATGAGGAATGACTATAGTGCCATCTAGCAGTTAGACGGCCAAGTACGTGAACACGAAAAAATCTGATTTCTGATTTCTGTAGATTCAATAATGAAGGATATAATTTCTCATCGATTGTGTAATGAATGTCATTGGAAACAGCGAAAAAATAGTACAGTAGCGCACAAATACAAAGATAGTACTCCATTCTCAAAAAAGTCCGAAGTTTTTAGCTCTTTTCCTTACTGTAAAAAAACAGAAGACTTTTCCCTCTAATTTTGATCATTTTCTTATGGGAATTTGGATTATAATTATCTGTATTTATAAGAAGAAAATATCACGCACAGCGTTCAAATTGCACCTTTAAAATGAGATGCATCATATTGAGTGAGCTATTGAGACATTTTTGCGAAAGAACGAAATGAAACCATGATTTGCCTAAAAAATGGTTGAGATCCCATGTTAAATTGAACACCAATCTTCCGGCCGCTGTGGCGCACTCCTTCTCCCTCTTAAAGAGCTGAACACTTTGCTAGCACAAATTGAAGCGTGTCTCAACTCACGTCCCCTCACCCCTCTTTCCGACAATCCTAATGAAAGAGAAGTTCTTACTCCTGGTCATTTCCTCATAGGGAGACCCCTTACCTCCTTCCCTGAGCCAGACCTAACTGACCTGGCAGGAAATAGGCTTAGCCGCTGGCAGCGACTCCAGAAATTCCATCAACATATCTGGCAGCGCTGGTCCACGGAATATGTAAATGGACTCCAACGACGCAACAAGTGGTTCTTTCGAGAAGAAAACATTCGCCCAGGCACTTTGGTTTTATTGAAGGACAAAAATCTTCCCCCACTCACATGGAGAATGGGTGTCATTGAATCAGTACACCCCGGGAAGGACTCAGTTGTTAGGGTTGTTAGTGTAAAAACTGCTTCCGGGATTTTCAAGAGGGCTGTAAACAATCTCATTCCCGTACCTCAAGATTGTGCAAAGGTTGGTCAGAGTTAATCTGACCAAGAGGGGGGAGTATGTTGGTGTATATGGCAGTGGATTTTGTTCAGTTTTAAAAACGTATATTTTTTTCTTTCTCGTGTGTGTTGTAACCAAGAAAGCCAAAACTATGGTCCCTCTCACCCCCATCCATTGACTTTTGCCCTCATAGCAGGGGTAGTGGACAAAGGAAGAAGCAAGGGACATTTTCTTCTTTTGGGTTGGTTCTTTTTAAAATCTAACCGAAAAAGAGAAGGGCAGTGGACAGTTAGCAAGTGGACATTGAAAACATAGGCTGGGAGCAAGCAGCTCAGCCGCGATTAAACATTGCATTTCATTTAGCATTCATTAAAATCATATTCTTAGCGCAACAGCGCAATACAAAGACATTATCTACGAACATTAAATGTTATTGAACTATATCAATCCGTCACACAATTATCATAATAATTCAACAACGCTTGTAATGTAAATAGTTAAATTGTAGATTTGCTTAGTGTTAAATATATGTTATATCAAACCGAACGTTCCGTCGTGTATCTGTGGATTGAGCTTAGCCCTATGAACATAGTCCATTACAAATCAGGTCCTCCGATCAATACAGAAAAGAATAATTCAAAAAAAAAAAATCCACAAGGAGCAATTTACCCTTGGGCGTAGTTTCCTTTAGGACGATTTTCTTAGAAACAACTCAGGCGATTTTGTTCATATTTTCATTAATAATCCTGTAATGTTGCGTAAATCACGACCATCAAAATATCCACAAGGGATAGTTTACTTTTGGAGTGAATTTTTTGGACAATTTTCTCAAATACAACTCATGAAATATTGTTGATATATCACAAATATTTTATTAATAACCCTTTACATAGCATGCGTCATTTGTTATGAAAAAATTCACAAGGAGTAATTAATTACTTGGCTATTGAGGGTGAGTTTCTTTGGAGAAAGTTTTCCGAAAAGTTCTTATTATAATTTTGTTTGTATTTTACAAGAAAATGTTCAATTAATATCTGCAGCATAACATGACTTAGTTTAAGGAATTGGAGAAAGAAAATTTAGTGCGGAGGACACTACCTTTGACTTCATGTTTTATCAGGGAACTGAACGAAAATTTCTATAAGAAAAGGCAAGTACCGGTAATATTTTTCGATACAGTTGTCTATTTCATAACATCTTCACGCGTAATTAATCAATATCTCTCCTCGTGTTTATTATTGGGTTCACGGTGGCTTAGTGGTAGAGTGCTTACCTCTGCTGCATGGGGTTCCTGATTCGATCCCCAGGCAAGTAAGTTTGTGGTGGACAACATCATGTTCGTGGGTTTTCTAGGGTATTTCCTCCCATATTCTCATTCCACCAATTATTCCATCATCATTCACTTGCATTAATTATTCGTTTCCCTGATATGATCCTAACGGGCATAATGTAGGACGTTAAAATGAAAAAAATCATGTTTTCGTGTTTATTATCGACTGCAACAATATATTATTATTATGTTTATTTGTTTTTGTGAATACTATACATAGGTAACTTTACCTGCAGTATTCATCTCTAAATAAATAAATAAATACTAAAGATCTTAAGTTGTTTTGTTAGCGCAGTTGCTTATTCAACAGTAAAAGCTAGCAAATTTTCATTCAAGCCCTTTAATTAGTCCATTGATTGTAACAGATTTGGCGTGGGTTAATGAAAACTTGACCCACGACCCATTGACCCACCACGACCCACTCTGACCCACCATCCACCATGACCCACCACCCACCGTGACCCACTATGACCCACCATGACCCACCACCCACCATGACCCACTGTGACCCACCATGACCCACCACCCACGGTGACCCACTCTGACTCATCGTGACCCACCACCCACCATGAACCACTCTCATCCACTTTGACCTACTCTGACTCACCAAAATCCATCGTCATCAACTCTGAACACGATCCACGGCCTCATCTGAACTGACTAAAGAGTTTACACTTGTAATAAAACAAGACTGTGAAATTGTTATTAATCGGAGTTTGAATTTCTAGGCAATCGCTCAAGCACCACTCTTGTAACAATAACGGTGGATCTGACTTTTACGATATAAAATGGTAATGTGTTTGTCAGTGAGGAAATTGAAACAGTTCGAGGTGGGGGGAAATTAATGTGTGCCTAAAATATACTTGTACTAAGAGAGTATTCTTGCAAGTGTTAATTTCTGAACGCATTCCACAAGAAACTTCTATTCGCAGGAAAATATCCCTGTACAATATGGAAAAGGTTATGGTTTCTCAGTTCACAGTATTTTTCTCACAAAAGACTTGAAAAATCAGTTGTTCATAGGGTATAAAGGTGCTCGGGTACCCTATGTGAGAGCATTTCCATAAAGCATGCTCATAATTGTAATTTGTGTAATCACTAAAACACCACGTTAAATTTAAGTTACAAATATGCATAATTGCAATTATTATGAATATTTATTCAAAGTAGTTTACCTAAAGCAAAGAAGAGACTTACTAAAAATTAGGTACAAAGTTGAATAACACAAATAAGCCATTAGTAATACAAGTATACATTTTCCATGACTCGTAATTTTCCACCTTAAAACAAATCTGAAATCGGATTTATTTCCTGTTGGTAACTTTTTCGTGGTAAATCGTCCGCAGTGGAATGATGTCCATCCGTCAGCCAAGAAATAACTAGCTCGTCTATTTCGAGCTTGTCTAGCGGTGAGCCATTAACATTGATGAGCAACAAGTTAGACAATGTTTGAGCACTTAGTCTATTTCTAATATCAGTCATCTGTAAATTCGTAAGGGGAAATCCCTGTTCGCACTCTGTCGTGGAAATTGATAATACTTCTACCCGATTTCTGCAACTTCTCATCGACAATCTACTTGTTAGACTTAAGTCTGATAACGATTTTTCTTGGTCAGGTTTGAAATACTCAGCAAGAAGTATTATCTCTCTATCACCATACAACGTCTTTTCCATATCGACCATGTCAGTTGGTAATGTCGACTCATGGAGAACAGAAACTTCATGTACCACGCCTTCGATAGGGAATCTTGTGAATAAATTATCAATTAAAGCCTGATAAACTGATGATTTCTTATTTGTTTATAAATTTAATTTTTGTAATTACACATGAAGGTTTGATACCATTACCAAGTTTCCTCCCCCCACTGGCGGATCCACGGGGAGGGCGGAGGGGGCAACCGCCCCATCCAAAGGGTTTTTTCAACTTTCAGCATTTATCATTGGGAAATACTAACATGGTCTTTTTCCCGACCGATCCAATATGTGTGACAAGCGTAGCAGAGTCTAATCAAAATGTGTGGTACTTAATAGTACTTAATACAGACATATTTGAATTGTGAATACGTTTCTCCCTAGTTCCTTGGGACGGTCATCATAAGCCCCAAAGGAGCGAGAATATGATTCATTCGTTGGACGAACAGCTGTAAGGAGGAGGGTAAGACGGCTCACTCTTTGAACTAAAAACGTATATTTTAAAATTGTGTCCTAGAAAAAGGATATGGGAATGGAATTCGGGTCCTGAAACTTCAAGTACCTTTATCTTGAATAAAGAGAAATATAGAATTTTCAGTGTTTAATAAAATGAAAGAATTTTATAGTATCGGTAGTGATGAGTATCCGCCGCTGTCAATTCAAATACGTTGGTTCTTATTTCTTCTATGGAAGTAAGTAAAAGAACCGGAAGGATCACTTAAGTCAGCAGATTTTATTCACACTGAGAGAGATTATTGAGAAATGAAAAAAAAAAAAAAAAAAAAAAACAACAACAATAAGTTTATATTGAAATAACGTAAATTTTGTAATCACAAAATATTTTACATAAGAGACCTTACTTAGCTCAGATTCCTTTCCAACTGAGATTTACAAACAGGAAAAAGTCTTACATGAGAATAAGGTGTCCTCTCACCCACATGACTCTGAATTCTCATCTCGTCTTTGGCTGTTTCCGTCCTTCCCTTTTGCCAGCCTGTATCCTCCTTATATCCCTCGTGATTATCACACTTTAATTATGTTTCTAATAATTAAGAAGTCTCTCTTGTCCCTTAGGCAAGGTTGTTTTCTTAAAAAAAAACATTTTAATAGTTCTTCTTCTTAGTACATATTAGATTATCTTATCCATTTTTTCTTGCAAAATCTGTTTCCCAACACATCAGCGCTCCTTGCCGGAAAGCTCTCTGAACCTGAGACTTTTCAGTTGGTTGATTGATTAATATGTATTTACGTCGTTTGCCAAAAGCGATGCTTTACAGAACGAGGACTAGAGTTTAAAGTTGGATCTGAACCACTGTAGTGCGTTCGATGCTCACTCACCGGGAATCAAACCACAGAACCCCTTGCATCAAAGATCAAAGGTACGTTCGCTAGCTACTAGATCAACAAAGAGAGCCGTGACTTTTGGGGTTCAACACGGAAACATTAGGAAGGGACCAGGGATTTATTATGACTTCAAATGGCATTTCATATTTTCTTGAGAAATAATACAAGTTTGTTATTGTAATTCATACATAAAAGACGAAATCCTGAGTGAGTAACTTCGTACAGGCCAAACCACTTAAGCTAGAAACTTGAAATTAGGACAGTATATAAGATTTGTTACGTAGGGTATTACTAAGGAAGGATTTTTTTTTTTTAATTCGAAGAAAGGAAGGGAGAATGGGGTGGAAATTACTTTAATAAGATGGCCATCTCTTCGAATTCGTTACGACTAGAGACTTGAAATTTGGCATTTGGATTTCTCATTTAAAATAATTTGACACGCGTTTCAACTTTTTTTTTATATTATAGTAAAACAGAGAAAAAAGAGATGGAAAGAAAAAGTGTCGGCGATTGCAAATATTATAATAAGATATCAATATCTAAGAATCTTTTAAGGTTACAAACATGAAATTTCGTATATGGACTTTCCACTTAAAATAATTCAATACGTATAGCAGTATTTTTTATATTTTACCTAGAAGGGAAGAAAAGGGGTGGGATTATTATTATTATTATTATTATTATTATTATTATTATTATTATTATTATTATTATTATTATTATTATTATTATTATTATTATTATAAGATGCCATATCTCGGGATCCCTTGCGGTTAGAAACATGAAAGTTGATAATTTGATTTTTCATTTAAAATAATTCAAAATTTATTCGAACGTCTTTTTTTTTTTCACTTAACGTAGAAGAGAAGGAAAAAAGGTGGGGCTGGTTCATTAAAATGCCTTACGAGGTGTTTGAATTTCGTGACACAGTCTTAGCTCAATCCAATTCTATATGAAAGGCAGAAGGGAGAACGCGAAATATTGTGCAACAGTACCACGTAGGAACATCTGCTACGGCCGTAGACCAGATTGGGGATCTGGGGCGAGCTCCACCTAGACGAAGGCTAGTATAATATACCTAGGTAATTTTATTGTTGTTGTAAGCATAACTATAATTATATTATGTTTCGCGGACCCCACACAAATATAGAGAGATTAATTTTGTATTAATTTTTCTAACTGCTGTCCCGCAAGTTACTCAAAATATAAATGATTAGAGCAAATTGTACACTTTTTCGTTAAAATGAATGATATCGTCAATACAGTATTTTCTTTTGTGCAAGTACTGTGCCAGACAGTGCATCTCATACGTTGCGCTGACTGTGTGTGAAGTGAATCATGACACCGTCACGTCTCCGAAACGGAAGTACGTATTTAACTTAAATCTACAGAAAAAATACTCCCATTAAAAAATATATATATATATATATATATATATATATATATATATATATATATATATATATATATATATATATATATATATATATATATATATATATATATATATATATATATATATATAATTTCGGGTCCCAAAGTGGAATCTGGGAATCTTTTTTTTTTTTCAACCCCTTCCAGCCCCGGATTTATATGAGTCCCATTCTTGCGAATTAAATACTGGTCACCTTGAAGCTACACTCATCTTCGACAAAGCGAACCGCCCCTCCCAAACGATCCTTCTGGATCCGCTAGTGAGTCTAGAAAGCGAAAGGGAACGAGGTTCCTGGAAAGTGTTCAGAGGTGAATGGGAATTTCCCTCCTTCTTCTCCTTCAATTACCACCCATGCTGTTTGCCATGTGTCAAATTACGATGAATTTCAATTAAATTATTATAATATAATTATTTCCTTGTTGAATTATCAATGCTTTTCAGTGGAAAAAAGATGAAATTTGAAAGTTCCAAATCAAAGTAAGTAGACCAACGTAAAGGGAAAAAAGTGTAAAATTTTCCATACAATTATGCGTATAATCTAAACTTAAAATTTCCGTGTAATTAAGCTTACAGTACAAATTGTATGCCTATTTTTCTCACAACTTTATGGGTTGATTCCCTGTGCTGTAAGCGCTCCATATAATAAACATAAGTTTCAGCAATTACTATAACAGAAAGCAATGTATATATGAAGCCAAGCACTGTATTTTTTGTTTTTGATTTTTTTCTTAAATAACCGATCGTTTTTGATCACTTTTACTAGGGATGGGCACGAGTCGAGCTGAAACTCGACTCGACTCGAAACTCGACTCGAATTCGAGTCGAGTTTCGAGCCGTGTAAAGGGTAGTTTTCTCGAGTCGAGTTTCGTGCCGAGTTACTGTTTTTGAGATCGAGTTTCGAGTCGAGTCGAGTTTGATACATGGCTCGCTCGTTTAGCTCGTTTTAGCTCGATTTGAAATCATGGCCTGATTAAACTGGAAAGCGAAAGCCATGAGAAATGTAAGCCGTACTGTGGAATACTTTTAGTGTTGCTCACGAGAGGGACACTGCTTGCATCTCATCTCGTCTCGATAACGAGACCACAATAGATTTAAAAAAAAAAAAAATAAAAGGACAGCCTCAAATGTCGTAAGCACCAATATATGTATATACTGTAGTTTTTACCATCAAGGATGAGACCTGCACGGTCGTATTTCTGAACCTAAGCAGAAGCCCAACCCGGTGATGTCAACGGGCTCGGCTCGGTTCAACTGAGCTAACAGCTCGAGCCGGCTCGGTTGGGATGAGCCATCGGCTCGGCTCAATTGAGCCGATGGCCTGAGCCGACTCGTTCGGGATGAGCCACCGAATCGGTTCGGTTCGGCTCAGGTGAGCCATCGGTTTTTGCCGTCTCGGTTAGGTGAGGTGTTGACTCGACTCATTTCTCGGTTCGGATCGATAGTAGATGAGCTGTGAGCCGAGCCACTCGATCCGTTGACAACCCTAAACCCGGGCGGAGCACCGCGGTGATTCAGATAACTGCTAACTCCAGAACAGAAAAATAACAGGGTTGCCGGGGTATTCTAAGATTGATATAAGCCTATACATGATGTGTCTCATGTAGGCCCTCTTTAATCAAATTGATGTGGGTATCAATTTATCTCCTGGTATACACCTTTATGCTATAGCCGTGTTGAAGCAGCTCTCACGTTATGAATACTCGTAATTAATTAATACGTAAAATTTACCATATTTTCCAATATTTTATCATATATATATCTCGAATAACCCCTCCAACCATAATTATCAACATTAAATCTCCTTGTCTTTATACTGTATATGTGACTGTGTATAGCTGTGTTGAAATGGCTCCCATTATGAATGATTAATAAAAGGGATAATTCAAAATTGATCACTTTTCTTAATATCTTATCATAGGCTATATGGAGAAATTACTAATTTTTCAGTATTAACATATTGCTTTATTAATCTGTTTTTCTGTTAGTATCGTCATTATAAAGAATTCTAGTGACAAAAGAAATCATACTTAACTTTAAATTATCTTCATAATACTCTTTCGTAATATTCCTATACTGTCTTTAGCTTTATAATTTTCCTATGGTATTTTTAAATTCCTCATATTTAGAATTTTTTGCGAGAAGAATAATCGTCATCTAGTTTCTACATATTATTATTATTATTATTATTATTATTATTATTATTATTATTATTATTATTATTATTATTATTATTATTATTATTACCAATATTTTAAAAAGCCTATTCCTGATAACAATGTTGTTATTTGTATAATATGGGCAGCTCGTGGAAACATAATTGTATGCCACATTTTCTGACTTTCGAGTAAGTATGAAAAGAAAGTTCATCATTCCTATGCAATTCCATACAATGACACATACCAAACAAGTTTCCCTTGTGGTTTAATACCAATCCAGTCCACCTAATAACTTACTTTTACCAGAAGTGACAATTATCATGATGTTCGCTAAATCCTCTCATATCATGGTAAAAACGAAATGAAATCTTTAAGTTTTATGTCCCACGGTTTTGCCGGTTAGGCTAAAGAAGACGGTGATGAGAGATGAGTGAAATGGTGGAATGAAGAAAGTGGGAGGAAACGGGAGAATCCCGAGAAAACCCACGAGCACGGTGTTTGTCCACCACAAAGTCCACACGGCGCGAGCTGTGATCGAACTAGGGACCCCAAGCACCGGAGGTGAACGCTCTACTACTGAGCTACCGCGCCCCCCACATATCATGGTAAATAAAGTACTGACTTCGCTTCTTCATATTTTGTATGGCCGGAAATTCTCTTTTATCTTATTCATTGGAGCAAACGTTCTTACAGATTTAGACTGGACTGCAACTGAACGCGTGTGGTTTATTGTTCAACAGCCCTGCAACTCTGCAAGTAAACAAGTTACCTCCAAACGGAATATGTAATCAGAGGTCCCTCCCTACAGAGGTTCAGACTTTTCTTTACTGAATAGTTTTAAGCTCTTTCCTTTTTTATAGTAGGCAATAAAAATAGGAGAAGAACAATATTACTTTTCTGCGGCAGTGTGTCATTTACTTGAGCAAAGCTATGGTAGTCAAAATTTGCAGACACTCCTCAAATAACAGGAAGAATCCCACAGCTATTTACAAAGGCAATCGGAAAAACAAGTTCATTTCTCTGCTTTCACGAAATATTTACGTGTGACACTTTGCGTGCTGAAATTGTTATTATTATTATTATTATTATTATTATTATTATTATTATTATTATTATTATTATTATTATTATTATTATTATTATTATTATTATTATTATTAATAGTGAATATCTACAATATATTATCATTATTCATACTTTACCTTATTTCTGACAGCAGTGTTGCATACATAATTTTGTCTTCTTCAATCACACGGCACTGTTGTGCTTATCCGATTCAAATCTCTCCTCCATATCGTTCTGCTTATTTACTCAGTAAAGTACTACTAGACTAATATTCATTCAAAACAATTCTTTGATACAATACTTGATCCAATTTTTTGTTGTATATACCCACATTCATGTCCAGTTCCATCTAAAGAAACTAGTGTAAAAAATATTTGTTCCCGAGCGTTATAGTAGTGTACGATTGAATTCTGGATATATGAAGGCCCATAAATATGCAAATTACATATGGGCCATTAAAATTAGTGCAATATGCATTGAGCCGCGGAGAACTTCGCATTTGAATCAATTTTACACGAATACCGAGAGAACACTTCGCGAATGTAGCATAGATTGTGTCTTAAAATTACTCATATACAGACCACAACAATAGTCTAGGAGACAAAGTTTGTGTCTGTCTCGTATCGAAAAAGTATCGTAAAAGTGGTGGTCTCTTAGGAACTGTATATGTACCTCGAAACGTATGACTTCATGCCCACCATCAGCCATCTTTTGCAGAATTAAGTGAACGAGATATATATTTATTTATTTATTACTAAGCTACCAGATACAATCTCAGAGGCCATTTTACACTGGAGCCCTCAAATCAACAATAATAACATTGGGAAAGGAAGTGGAAGGATGGCGACCAGGGTCTGTATTTTAAGATACCATCTCAACATTGGAAAACCTCAGTCAGGATACTGAACTCTGGATTCGAGCATGGGACCTTCCAACTGCGAAGCAAAAACGCTGTAATAATAATAAATCTTTGAGTTTTACGTCCGACTCTTATGTCGGCTAGGCTAAAGGAGATGGGAATGATGAGAAATGAATGAAATGAAGAAAGTGGGAGGAAATGGGCGGGCCACGAGAAAACCCATGCACACGGTGTTCGTCCACCACAAGGTTCACTTGGCGGGAGTAGAGATGGAACCCGGGACCCCATGCACCAGAGGTGAACGCTCTACCAATGAGCCATGGCGGTCCTTATAATAATAATAATAATAATAATAATAATAATAATAATAATAATAATAATAATAATAATAATAATAATAATAATAATAATAATAATAATAATAATAATAATAATAAGTGTCATTGATAATAATTGTATTGTGTATGTATGATACTTGAAGAGAGTACTTGAACTACACACACGATTAGGCTCGATTTCGCTCGTTTTGGCTAGACTCGACTCGAAACTCGAACCAAATTCGAGTCGAAGTTCGAGTCGAGTTGGAGGAAATTTTTCGAGCCGAGTTCTAGAGTCGGGTTCAAACGTGCCTGTTTCGAGTCGAATCAAGTTTCAAAGAAAACTCGGTTGAACTCGCTCGTGCCCATCCCTAATTTTTACAAACCAACTCACTACCAATTTTCCATATATAGAAAATGCCCCTCCCCCACATAAAGGAGAATTTTAAAAAATGCTAGGACACATTCTGTTTATTTTCAATAAAGAGTTAATACACTGAACTTCAGCTCCGTAAGTTTAACGGCTTGCGAGATACTCATTTTTTTCCGCAAAAATTTGGATCCTCACTACCTCCTTAGGATATTATGCATTATAATAAAAGCAATATAACATCCCAATTTGGATTAAGGCCGAACTATATACCGAAAGTAATTTCATTTGACTTTGCAATTTGACCGTGATGATCAGGCACACTTAGTTACATTAAATTTTTTCTATATTACAGTGATTCAAAAATGTATTTTTTCCAGTAGTTAGCTCAAAAACTCACAGGTCTCGAAAGCCAAGTTGTAGTGTAAGTCCTATTGCTATTATTACAGTTAAAAATATCAATATCCAAAAGTGCTTGAAGTTCTTTTTTCACTTGGTTAGATATACTCACCTCAGGTAAGTAGACAGAAACAAGTGGAAAAGGAAAGGAAATAAAGGTCTTGAAAGTAAAACGGAGACAAATTTACCAGTCTTCAGAAGATACTGTCTACAATGCAGTGAGCAGAGAGGGTCGGTAGATCATACTGAGTCGGTGGGTCGCAGTGGGTCACGGTGGGTGGTGGGTCGCAGTGGGTCATAGTGGGTCATGGTGGGTGGTGGGTCAGTGGGTCATGGTGGGTGGTGGGTCGCAGTGGGTCACGGTGGGTGGTTGGTCACAGTGGGTCACATGCTGTTGACCCACGACCCACTCAGAAAACTTGACCCACTTGACCCACTCCATCTCTGGATTGTAAATAGCTACTAAAAACAAATTTACTCTTACGAGAAAGGAGAACTTTAAGTTAAATATATAAATGTGTTTCTTCGACATTAAAATTGGCGGGCGGGTGTGTAAAGTGCGTTAAGTCAAAAATTAATATTTTGGAGAAGTCACATTTCAGGGTCCAGACATAAATCCAAAATCCGTTTTTGGGGAAATGATTAGCTCTTGTAGCTCTGCATGTAAATAAGATTATTTTTGGATTTATGTCTGAGCTTTCAAAAGCGATTTCTGTAGAACACTCATTTTTTTACTTAACGCACTTTACACACCCATCCGCCTCCCACATAACATTTTTCTGGATACAGTAGTGGTCCGTAACCTCACACAGCTAGTGTAGCCTCATGTAGAAGGCGTAGAAAAAGTATAGAATGATAAATCCTGTGTGCTTCCATTGGTAGCTATTTCTGCCATCTATTGGCAAGTATATGAACTTCGCCGTATTGTACGAAAAAAGTTTATGCCCTCCCGTTCTTCTACAAGTAATCTATATTCTATGGTAAACCAAATCAGCTGATCGTATTAAAAAAAAAAAAAAAACTATATATGTACAGCCTTTCTAGCAATGTGTAAAATATTTTATATTGTTTCTTCACAAATGCAAAATTTTCACCATAATCTGATCTAAATGAAAAAACTACATGCATTAATATTTACAAGAGTACAATTTGAAAATATCTATTAGAAATATAAATTTATTCAATATTTTTAAATTTTATACTGTATGTGTGAAAAATATAAATATATTACGGTGTATTGATCAGTGGCGGCGTCTGACCACCATTATCAGTGGAGCTAGCGCAACTTCAGTTAATAATGTAAAATTGATTACTCGATATTCCAAGTATTGCACAATATAAGGCGGATTTTCATGCCCGCGTTAGAACGGAAGCATCGCATGTAGCGTATTCACCGTAAATTATTTTCGTTTTCATACATCCGTGCGTGTATTGCGCCAAATTACTACTCCCTAGCTAATGCGCATGCGTAAAATAGAAAGTTTGCGACTTCCGCCATGTTAGTCAGTGAATACAATAGTGTACGCGCGCTACTTCCGTCAGAATTGAACAAATTTCTACTCTGACGCGAGTGTAGCGCGCCATCTCCGATGCGTGATTTCATTGGCTGTTTAGCACAATCGCTCGCAACTCACGGAGGTAAAGGACACATGAAAATCCGCCTATAGGGCCTAATATATCAAGGTGACCAGAATTTTCACTTGCGAAAACGGGACGCATACGAATCGGCTACGGGGGGGGGGTATCTGACTTCCAGATTTCATTTTGAGACTCAGCAGTGTTCTCAATTTACAAAATACACAAGTAAGGGTGATAACACACCGTTTGTAACTTTGCGTGTACCACACGACAAATAATGGTTCCCGATTGCAAGTTCTACCTTTTAACTAGTTGAACACTCAGAATTCCCACTCAATTCTTACTTGAACCACGAACACTCAATTCCCATTTGAAAATTCAGAAGTTCACGGCTGAATCTTGGCAACGAGTGTTGGTACGGAAGAGAGAATTTGCATTGACGATTTATATCTTAAATAATAAATTACGGGACACCTAGGTCATTTTTACTTAAAAACGGAACATTTAGGCGTCCCGTTCGAGAATCAGAATAAAACGGGACAACGGTTGGAAAAAATGGACTGTCCCGGCTAAAACGGGACGTCTGGTCACCTTGTAATATATATGAATTTAAATTACACGAAACAACTCTGACAATGAATAATAAAGGAATAAATAAGATGTAGCTACACTTCTTGATATGTCCTAGGACGACAGTCAGCATTGGGAGAAACGGTGTCCCAATGTTAGAGCGAGGGAACATTAGTTCAATCCAGGCAGTGTTGATATTGTAATTTTTCAACAACCGGTTCTATATACAGGGTGGCCCATTTCAATCTTTCCACGGAAATATCTTGAAAACGGTTAAACATAAATAAACCAAACAAAAACTCAAATAGGGAATGCCATGGGGCACACCGAATCAGTGGCGTAGGGAGGGGGGCCGGAGGGGCCACACTCCCCAAAGAGGTCCGACAATGTACTTTGGTAGTTTGATGTTTGTAATTTTTTTATATATTTTTATGTTTATATATTTTTTGTTTGTAATTTTTCTATATGTACCTATAACAGCACTTGCCCCCCCCAAACACATATCCTGGCTACGCTACTGCATCGAATGGTGTTGTTGCGGTGCCTCCCCGGGCCGCCCTTCGTGGGGGCCCGGGGCCCAACTTTAAAATTTTAAATAGAAACATGGGACAAGTGATTCCTCGTTCGATAGATCTTTAAAAACTAAAAAGCGTTGTGGCAAAAGATTTTTCATATCGGTTACCCTATTCAAGATGGCTGACGTCTGTATCAGATAAAACGTCCAGTAACCTAATATGAAAAGGTTGACGTTTGTACACATTATTCTGAAATTGTATTATTCGACAAATTTGTTTCCCATTTCAGTTGATTCATTTTTACATCAAATCATTGCCTACAATCAAAATAGAAGATACCATTTAACAAGAATTTTACACACTTTATCCCATTACAGAGACATCTATCTCTTATAAAACGCATTTCAGGTAACTTTCTTCGTAGATGCAATTTGCAAAAACTAAGAAAGGTCTCATTTGCAATTTCACCATTCCTTCCCACTTACAGAGGGAGGTTGGAGCGATAACTTTTTTACGAATTCGATTTCCTCCCTTCCATTATAGTACTTTCACTCTAATAATCTTTTCCTCTGTTGCAACATTCCCGAGTCGTAGAATGATAAATACCCTCTTGTGATTTCCTATTCGAATTTTTGTTCTGTTCATTTATCTTCAACAGTTTTCATACTAGTGGTACTGGACGTTTTATCTGATACAGGTCATATTGAAAACGGTGACCCATACGTAGTGCTCTCAACGGGTCGGGTTGAAGACTGACCCGACTCGACCCGTGACCCGAATTGACTGACCCGACCCGACCCGACCTGTGAACCGATCCGATTGACCTGACCCGACTACCCGACCCGAGCTGACCCATTGACCCGACAGCCCGACCCGACAACCCGACCCGAGTTGACCGGACCGACCCGTTTGAGAGCACTATGGTCACGACACTGGGTGAACGCCAAATGCACTCCCATTGGGAATTAAACCCAGACCACGTGTACCGAAGTCTTACACGTTAACAACTAGCTAGATCAAGCGGGGGATTTGTATATGCATCTTAATGAATATTTGACACTTTTGAGGTTTGGTTATTTCTTTTTATAACTGATACCAGTGTCCGATGTGTGAGAAATTTATTTTTTTCTTGCTTTAGTTCTATGTTACAAAATTTTTATTCAAGGTCAGTGTTCTCACCTGCTCGGACGGCAGGGGGTCTTCTCGGAAGGCAGTAGCAAGAGTCTCTTGGCGGAGACAAAAGGAAATCGTTTAATTACAATGATAAGGATTGAGGAAACGGGAGAACACCTGTGATTTTTTCCAACCCTTCAACTTTCATTCCAAAATAGGTTCTTATGATTCCGGGACCCGCGACACTTTGATTTTTCTTTCTCGGTAATTAAAACGTATTTTACAGTATATATAGTTGCACGTAAGAAGATACATAATATGAATTTTGTAATTTAAAATTTTAAAATACAGTATGATAATTAATTATAAAGTACTAATTTTATTTCATCACTTTCAGCCCAACAAATGAAATTCAAACAATTCGCACCCTGGGTCTTGATCATCAATACTGCGTTTTATTCTTTGTCTTGCACAGTCAAGTCTTGGTCCTGCATTTCGTAGTCTTGGTTATCTTTCATGCTATACAAGAGCCAAGAATGCTCGCCTCATCGGTACAAATGAAGACCAAGTGTGATTTTGATTATGGTCTTTCATACTATGCGGAAAGCAAGAAAATATGCTCATCGCTACTTCGTGATCACCAAAACAAGGCCAAGAGCAAGATTACTATGTCCTTCGTCTTGCATATCCAATCTTTATCTTATTCTTGTATCGATGTTCTTGGGCTTGGTGAAATAAAATGAAATATTCAGTTTAAGGTCCCTCGATTCTGCACCGAGGCTAAGGGATATGGTGACCATGAGAAATGAATGCAATGGTGGAATGAAGAAAGTGGGAGGAAACAGGAGAACCTCGAGAAAACCCACTACACGGCGTTTCTACACCACAAAGCCCACTTAGCACAAGCTGGGATCGAACCATGGACACCATGCACCAGAGATGAATTCTCTACCACTGAGCTACCGCGGCCCTGATTGGGCTTGGTCGTCCATATCCAATCTTTCTTTTGGCCTTGCTTAAACAACTTTTAGTTTTGTTCTAAATCTAGACTCCATATTGACGTAGATATTAATATTACAGTCGATTGGTAAAATCAATCTTCCACATTTAAAAATTAAAGTACACACAAGTACAAAAATAACCATTTACCATAAAAACACTAGCTGCAAGTGTTCAAAATAGATTTATGGCTTCTATAAAATCAATTGAAAATTGCTATTTTTAATTATGCAGCTAGTGGAAAACAGCAGCTTTCGACTCCAGCCGAGTTTAAGCTCAACCTAAACTCAGTTGACCAAAGTGAACTGACCCGACCCGAGCTGACCCGATTGACCCGACCCGAATAACCCGGCCCGAGCTGATCCGATTGACCCGACCCGACAACCCGACCTGAATAACCCGACCGGACAACCCAACCCGAGCTGACCCAACTGACCCGACCCGAGTAGCCTGGCCCGACAACCCGACCCGACAACCCGACCCGTTTAAGAGCACTACCCATACGAGCAATCTTTTGCAATATCGCTCTTTAGTTTTTAAAGATATGTCAAAACGAGATATTACTCACCCCATCTTTCCATATACAATTTTGAAGTTGGACCCTGGGTGGCCTTGGGACCCACCACGACAATACCAATCGATGTACCTCATCACATTTTCTATTTGAGTTTTTGTTCGGTTCATTTATGTTCAACTATTTTCATATTAGGTTACTGGACGTTTTATCTGGTACAGGCACCATGTCTTGGCGGCCATTTTGAATACAATGATGGATATAAAAAATCTTTTGCCACAACGCTTTTTAGTTTTTAAAGATCTATCAAACGAGGTATCACTCGCCCCATGTTTCCATTTAAAATTTTAAAGTTGGGCCCCGGGCCTCCATTAAGGGTGGCCCTGGAGGGCTCCGCGATAACACCATTCGATTTGCCCCATGGTATTTCCTACTTGAGTTTTTGTTTGGTTCGTTTATGTTCAACCGTTTTTGAGATATTTCCATGGAAAGATTAAAATGAGCCACCCTGTATATACCGTATATACCACAAGATTTAAGCCATTTTAAAGAAAATCGCATGTAACTTACAAACGTAATGATTTAGAACCCTGTATTTTAAACATATAATACCTAGATAAATAAGGAAAATATTCATGCAAGCTCATTAGTAAACATTCAATAACCATGGTTATTGAAATATAAACTTTGCTACAAATAGTGATGGGCAGTGGGAATATTCCCAGTGGGAAGGAATTTAAAAAATGGGAATATTCCCGGGTTTTTTCCCTGGCCTATAAATTCCCGGGAAGGAATTTATTTCCATTTCTTTTACTTTATCTTCCAAATTATAAGAACCATATGACTAATTACTTTATTTTTATATATTATGATTTACTTCTACGTTTTAAAGAATTTGGATAGAAAACATCGTGCCATGGGGGGCTCTAACCCGCCTTCATTCGCTAACGCTCGCTCTGCAATGCTGTCTGAATTTAATGTTTGTAACGTAGTTTAACGTATGAAAAAATAAAACAACCGAATCGGAATAGAATATCGCTAAAAAGTAGGTGCAAAAGCTGGCCCCCCATGCTAAAGAACAGCCAAAATTAGCAAAGTACTAATTTACAAATGATGAAAAGGAACCATTTTGTAAAGTAATTTAGAATTATGTAGAAATAGAGACGAAGTGCTATTAATAAACCCTGAACCACCATTAGTAATAGACGTCGGTCTGTCTCCTCTCTCTGACTCGAATTTCTGAAGAGGTACTCGGACTTCTTTTACATGTGAATTAACGTATGGGATTTCGAGAAATAGGTAGAATGAAAGGTGGTGTATGGCAATGTTACGTGTTAAAATATAAAGATAAGTAAGTATCTTCCAAATTTTGTGAACATAGAATAGAATAGAATAGAATAGAATAGAATATTTTATTGTCATTGAGCTTTACAAGCAATAGACAAGGTCGGAATGAGATATACATATAGATACAGATATATATATATATATATATATATATATATATATATATATATATATATATATATATATATATATATATAAAATAATCATTTCATACAGACAATCAGTTATTGGTTAATTTTATAATGAACAACTTAATAATATTTGAAATAAAGTGCCACTGCAAATTAGAACACAATGTCTTGACATTCACTAAACTCTTGAATCGAGTAAGATGGATTCGATACTTACCAATCATATAACGTTTTCTTATAGACCATAAATATGTATGCGCAAATGTTGTTAAATTGGTGATACATGTATCTTCTAGCATTTACCCAATCTAATTGGTTTATAACATTTATAAATTTAATGTGTTTATAATATCAGTAATAGAGTCAAGTTGAGCAAATCCACTTACATATAAATTTAAACAGTTACTTTATAATTTACTATATATTTTTTCACACATATTTAATTGATATAACATGTTGTATATAAATATACATTTATGCGTACTCTCTAAATATAATAAAGTGTTAATAAAGTAACATAGTACCGTTCAGAATATACATTTTAAAGAATCCTCTGCGGTCAACAGTAATAATATGCTTTGATATAAAAATTAATTCCACTTTGAAATCATAATATAGTAATAGAATGCAATTTTCTTTCTGTTTGTACATAAATTCCCAGATAAATTCCCATTTTGGGAATCTTCCCAGGGAATATTCCCGAAAAATATCTTCCCGGGAATTTACCCATCACTAGGTACAAAGTAACTCCATACGTGGGGTTATTTTGCACAACATACAAAAAAGTATGTTCAACATACGAACATAACGTTTCTGTGCAATGTTTTCCCTTCAGTATTTATACATTTTACTTTCTACACAAAACTGTATGCAGTCTACAGGAAATATTGATATTAGAATAATGGTACCGGTATCAGTACATAGTTTGAATTATCGATATTTGTAAGTAAAATTTTGTATTTTATGGTACCGGCACAGGAACTGCATTCTAATAGTTTAGCATATGTTCCACAAAAATACCAACTCAGGAACAGAAAAAAAAAAAATCCGTATGAACTGATTTGCCTTGGTTATTCCTTATGTCCAAGAATATAATCCCAACCGTAATTAGTGGAAGATTTACGGGATTTGGGACTTTCAGGCTGAAACATAACCAAACTGCATGATTTCCTTTTTTTTAAAATCTAATGTTAGTCATTCCTATACATATAAGCTGCAAGCCCCCCCCCCCTCTGCCAAAAAATCTAGTGATTTCTTTTAAAAAAATGGAAGTATACCTAAATTTAGAATGCAGGAGGTTCCAGTAGTACCAATAATTTCTAATCCAAGCGGTATTTTGGACTGGTGCAAAGTAACCCCGAGTAGGGGCTGAAACCGCCTTCTCCCAGTTTTATTTTATTATTATTATTATTATTATTATTATTATTATTATTATTATTATTATTATTATTATTATTATTATTATTATTATTATTATTATTATTATTTTATGACTTTAAAACGTTTTACATTTCAATTTCAACTATTGCATCAAAGTCCAATTATACATAGTAGCATAATCTTGTACGTGATATCTTTCAAATTTTGGCGGCCTTTATAGTAACTGCTTTCCATATACCTCTACAACAATGAACCCTCCCAGTAATTAGAACTGATGTTAACCGCCAACATTATAGCCAAAATACAGTTAGATGTTCTATCTTACGGTGGCAGTTGAAACTTCCTAACTTCCTCTTTACAGTTCATGGTTTTACCGTCAAATTACCGTGAAACTCTTTTCATATTTTGTGCAAAGTAACCCCGTCTTACGGTATATATATATATATGCAAATTTTTTACTTCACACCAAAAATGAGAAGTAGAGACCTACACAGTATCCTAATAAAAGATGATGTGACGAAATTAGGTAGCACTGCGAGTATCTTGGAAACGAATAATCCAAGACAGATGGTTGCCAAAAAGTATTGGAAAGACCTTAATCCAGCAATGGATCGACATTTGTTGATGATGGTATTTATGCATTTCAAATATAAATAACCCTCACTACTACCCTCATGTGACCCCAGTTCTCATTCTTGATATTTGAGCATTTGAGATTAAGAAATAAACGCTAATACCTTGTTCTGAGAGATTGTGTGTGTGTGTAATCTTGTAGCTGTAAGAATGTTTAAACACAAAGATAGTTAAACTAAAATTTGCTGTTCTTGTGTGTGAAAGGGTAAAATTTACTGTTACGTCTCGGTATAACAAACGGTTCTGCGAACTCGAAATATTTTAACAACCGGTTCTACCGAACCGGTGCGAACCGGCTGAATAGCGCCACTGAATCCAGGTCATGTAAGTTTGTGGTAGACAGCATCCTATCCATGGGCTTTATCGGTGTTCTTGATTGCCTTGAAGTAGTGGCGTATTTACGATTTTGTTTCGGGGGGAAGGTTTTGCTAACTTTCGGGGGGGATTTTGCCTGAAAATGTGAAAATTCTGCAAGATAATTCATATACTTTACTATAGTAAGTAGGATTTCGGGGGGGGCTTAAGCCCGGAGCCCCCCCTTAAATACGCTACTGCGAAGTCATTTTGTATGGTCATATAATCTACCTGACTTTTATCTTGCTTTTTTTTTCCACTAACAGGAACAAAATTACAGTTTCTTCATTCTTCCAGATTTTCTTTCAATTTTTGGACTGTACCTGCAACATCAGCGGCACTTGATTTGTCTCTCTCCATTGCGCTAAAACAGTTTTGTTAAACAAAGGTACGATAGCTGGCCGTGGACAAACTATAGGTGCAACTCACCTCGTTCATAATCAAAAAGTTTATTAGAGCTGAACATATTTCTTGTGAGTTAAAATAGACTTTCAGGCCTTCAAAAATTTGCAAAATTCCCTCAATTGCTGGCATGAGTAAAAGAAATCTTGTATTCCCATACTGCAAAACTTTAATATATTCAATTTCAGCATATTCACAGACTTCTTTCAGCTGTCACACTTACAGTGTAGATGTGAAAGTATTTATAAGTTTTAACTACTAAAGCTTCCAATTTAATAGGAAGGCATCAACCGCTGTTTGAATAGAATTATGTACGTACATTGTGGGTACCATAACCAATACCATTAATGGATCTACCGAGCTCGTTCTTGATAAGAGTGAATACGTTGTTTCTTCCTCCTCTCTTCACTCCCCCAAAGTTCGTATTGCAATTGTGGCCACAAAAACCATCAATTTTGCCTTCCAAGTTATTTTTCCTGACAACTGAGAGAAGATGATGTGAAAATATCGCTGCACTTTCACCTGCAACGGATTTCAAATCCAACAGCTTAATCTGGTTACCAAATTCGTGTTTGAAATACCGTACAAAAATAGGCACAATTTATATTTCTTTCCTGTTTGAAGCATCCGCAGCATATGTGAAGTCCCTATATTTTGCAGCAATATGTATCTAGCTCCATGTAGGATGCTCAAGAGATTGTTGTTATTATAGTTTTTTTTTTTTTTAAGTATTATGCTATACACATAACAAGCGATGCGCAGAACAGCTTCTCTGTACTGACCAGGACATTTCAGCAACTGAGAGGGGGGGGGAGACACCGGGACGTATAGCAAACCTATATATATCTAGTTTAGCTATAAATGCTGTTAGAAAAGTAACAGAGGCTGCAACACTGTTTGTTGTGAGTAGAAAGTAGGTAGCCTATACATTACCTTGATGTAGGCCTACTCTCATAACTTTTAAATTAACGAATATAAGAAGCTGAAATTTCGTACCATGCAAATACCAAGAGAGCAACATTGTTTGATATACCCAATTATAGGATTGCCAACTCGCCGGTATTTTACCGGCAAACCGGCATTTTGGTCAGACTTAGCTATGTACTTCGAGGTTTAAAATACAACTATTCTTCATCTACTTTGAGAGTAATGAGCGGGTGCCAGTACTTTCATTTCTTACGGTTGACAACCCTAACCCGAAAATATCACCAGGTTAACAGTATTGCCAACCCAACATAAATTATATGATTTCTTATAGCACTACGTCATGTTATTACATATTTCAAATCCACATGTAAAACAAAACGTAAAATACAATACTTGTTGCGCACGGTTTCAAGTCAAGGAGGTTACAGTATCATAAACATCGAAAAAGGAAATTTTTACGGGTTCTGCACATTAGCGGATCCATAAGAGTCGTTTGGTGAGAACACGAATCACCAGGACAATGAACGTAGGCTAGAGATATTGGAAAAAATACATCTGAAGCAGAATAAAGTTCTCCAGGTCGCCAGGTAGTTTTCCTGATTTTTTTACTTTTTTAAAAATACATCCACGGCATTGTTTTTGCAGAAGAGGGCAAAGTTTGTCCTCTAGTTTTGTATTTTTTAAATAACTATAATAAGAGAGAGGATATGCAAAGAAATCGCACTGTGGCTAATTTATTTAATGCCATCTCCGTATTCACGGTAGTATCACATAACTCAGCAAGAACACCAGGAAATTTTATTTAGTGGTGTATTCAAAATAAAAGAGGGTGTACACCCAGAATAATGATATACATTTTTACTCAAACTCAAAGAAAACAACATTTTTACGCCTAGGGGTGTGTGTAAGGAAATTTGGGCCCACGTTAGGGGTGTACAGAAGTTGTAAACGTAAAAAATAAAATAAATAAATAAAAATAAAGAAACCACTGTAGCATTCAGAAAATATTTCCTTATGCCTTAAACAAACTTAATGCACACTATATATTTACTTGTTAGGGAGAAGCCATACCCTCCCTTGTGGAGTCCATGGATGTAACTGCGTTGCAACTTGCAATATGTTGTTGTGTGTACTTGAAACCGAGAGTAGCAGAGCCATCTTAACGGCACCATAGGTACTTGGCCGGGGACCCGCAAGCAGAACGGCATATATTAATTACGTGTATTGGGAGCAAAATTTAGTCATAGGAATTAAACACACTTGTTTGCTCTGGGGCCTAATATGCTGTTAAAATGGCACTGGAGAATATAGTAGTCGTGACACTAGCGCGGGGCCCCCTTAGGCGTGGGGCTCTGATTTTAGACCAGTTATCCAATATAATGCCAGACGAGTATAGATATATATTGAAAACTGCACTTAATATAATGATTTAGGTTTATTTACCTAGATATAAAATATCTAGCATATACTTAATTAGATTTGATTTAGAATTAAATAATGTTGAATTACTGTTAAGAACATCAATTATTTGTTCTTCAAGTGTGTCCAAAACATATGAGTAAAATCACTACCTTTTCTAATTAGTGCTAAGAAATATTATTGACTTACCAACAACAGATTGTTTGCCGAACTGAACATTTCATGATTTGGAAAAGGACTTATGTGAATAAAAATCATTTTTTGTATTTTTGCCATACAACGATTCCATTATTTCACAATCTGAATATTTAAATAATATAACACTTAATAATTAATTGGAAAGTTGTATATTGTTGTCTGAAACATGTACAGGGAATTTCATATTCGAATTCACTAATGTAGGAGTCTTCATCACATATTCAAGGATTTAGGATCATAAAATTAGATTATTATTTACTACAATCGAACAATTAGAATTTGAAAAAAAAAAACGATCCTATTTTATAGAATATATTGAGTTCGACAGCTTAATCTTCAAGGTCCATGTTTTGTCGACACGAAAATTAAAGTTGAAAATGAGATCTAGTGGTTAATTGGACAAACTCGACTTATATTTTAGATACACTAGCGGACGATTTATTAATCCTTCAGATTAATTCCACAATATCGGTATTACAAACACCACACTGCTTATATTTACTAAGATTATTCTTATCACTTGTGTTATTGATTGTAGGACCAATTATAACACATAAAAGTAATAACAATTTTCAACAAATATACCGACAAAATAAATAATTAAAAATAAGTGGTTCATCGAACAGAAACATCCGGTGTCAATCGTATAAGGCGGAACATACAAAGGAAAATAGATTTAGGAAGAAAGTTCTCATCTAAGTTATAAAGATAAAAACAGCATGTTTGCGATATAATTTGCACGGCAAGCAAACCCGGTAGATAAAAAACCAATGGTCCATCAAGGTTGGAGGAAATGCCAATACTTTACTTTAATTACCCTGAAATTCATAATGTAAAAATTTAGGCGATCGAAATGAAGCAAATAAGCATTTATTCGGAAGATATTTTTTTTTTTTTTAAAAAAAACTATGAACTTTAAAATTCAAAATTGAATCTCATTATTAGTGAAATTCTATTAAGATGAACTGAATATATTATATATCAAATATCCGAAGAACGTTCACATTTATATATTCTATAATTTCATACTAGAATGAACGACTTACTGCGATTTAGACACATTGGGCCTTATGCAGAGTCGTTTTGACGTATAATTAGCGTCATACTAAAGGCCTGACTACTGCAGGAAAAATGTTAATCGAACTCTTTAGTATAGCACTAGTCACACGTTAGAATGTCTCTGCATAAGGCCCATTGTATCTTAGTAATTAAGCGTTTTTTAATTGTAGATTCCTACTACGATGTGGTTCCATACATGAGTCCAAGTAGTAAAGGAAATAGCACACAAAGATGGGTAATCAGTAAATGAAATACTGCACAAATTTCGGTAATTAAACAGATATGGTTTTAAATTTGTCAATTCAAAGGATTGAAATTGTTTTCCATACTACAATAGGATAAATAGACCAATGATATTTTGAAGTCACTTAAAAAGCTACTATAGGTTGATCATTTTAGTACTTCGAAGTTAGATTTTCATATACATATATTTAATATATTCCTCCATCTCTATTATTTCAGAATAGAAATGGCTACTATCTTATAATTTTTTTTATTTGCCCTTGGAATGTTCGTAGCCTACTTCATACAATATTATTTTATATAATTTGTATCTAATTTTGATTACAAAATTACAAAATCCGCCCGAACAGACTAAGTTCAACTCAGCTTTCACAAAAAACAAACCCACCTCTTATCCCCCATGCCGATGAGAGGATGAATTTTTCAGTTAAATGGTTCAGAGAGTATCACTAATCTCCTCAATGACTTCGATAACTACGGATTAGACATTAATATCGGTCGTTTTCGATTGGTTTTAAATATCATCACTCAATTTTTCGCGTAAATTATGATCCTCCTCCTCCCGCCCTAGGATTTCGATTTTAACTAATTTAACATCATATAGTATTTGGGAGGCCTAAGGTTGACAATTATGCCAAGTTTTTTTAAAAAAAATATTATTGCTATTATTGGTCCAGTAGTTATTACGGAAACTCACATTAGCTTTCATATAATAGATCATATGTACAGTCAGAGACAATATTAAGTATAGATTGGAGGTATAAGAAATGATAGCTCTGATATATACTTAATATTGTTTCCGACTGTACATATAAATTAAGAAGCAAATAACGATCACTTGTATGACAAGAGAGATGTGGACTGCTTAAATCCCAAGTGCCCTAATTTAAAAATTGAAGGGTCCGCGGTGGCTCAGTGGTAGAGCGTTCATCTCTGGTGCATGGGGTCTCGGGTTCAAACCCTGCTCCCGCCAACTGAACTTTGTGGTGGACAAACACCGTGTGCGTGAGTTTTCTCGGGGTTCTCCCGTTTCCTCCCACTTTCTTCATTCCACCATTTCATTCATTTTTCATAATCACAGTCTCCTTTAGCCTAACCGGCATAACCGTGGGACGTAAAACTCAAAGATGTCATTTTATTTTTTTAGACATTGAAATTTCCCAGAAGTAAAATTTAAAATTCAAGATTTCATAAGCAATTCATATTTCTGTTGCTTTTGCAATCAAAACCGTAGTTCTAACTATGAAATATATTGTTTTATAATTTACTGTTCACAAAAATCTTATTCTTTTCTTTTTTTAAAAGGTACTCATCCATTGAAGTAAATAATAGTATTATTCCATTTATTCATGTTTTGGCCATTTATCATCAAAGTGTTTCATATAATTGTTAATTCTGAAATATTCCCCAAAGTATTTTTTTAAAATTATATTTAAACCTAAACAGAAATATTTTTAAAAAATAATTTCTGTATCTGTTGCTCTTTTACATTACGAAATTACATTTTTGTAAGTTTGAAATGTAAATTTTAAAATGTAAGTTTGGTATAAGTTAATATAAAAAAAAAAACATTTTTTCGGGGGGAAGTAGGAGAGAAAATAAGTTGTGTGTGGTTGGTATTGATAATAATGTTTGTTACATGAAAGCCAATAAAGTAATTTGCCATCATTAAGCAGGCGTATGATTGATTCCCCATTGAAAAATTAAGGATTAAATTAATTATTAGATTTTTGGGTTAATTTCAAAGATCGATTAAAATGTTTGGAGTTATTGTTTTAATTGAGAATTGTTAAATAAATTAGAACGATTAAAAATATGATCATCATTTTTTGCCCCTCAAAGACAAATGAAATGAAATTTGTCTTACAAAACATTTTGCGGTTTTTTGTCATCAAGTCAGAGGCAGGAAACAGGAGAACCCCGAGAAAACCCATCGATGCGATGTTGTCTACCACAAACTTACTTGGCCGGATATCGAACCAAGGACCCATGCAGCAGAGGTAAGAGCTCTACTACTGAACCACCATGCCCCCCCCCCCCCAATACTGTTTAAATTATGAAATTGCGAGAACTTGTAATTACAAATATTTGAAAATTATTATTGTAATGTTTTATAGCAAAAGGAAAGTAATGATCATTTTAAACAATTCTTACAAATGCCTACATTCGTTGAAACAGCCTGCTTGCTGTAGCGCAGAAAAAATAGACTTTAACTTCGAAAAAATCCGAACAAGTTAAGCTTTTATGGAGACCTTTATTTTGATATTCTCAGTATATGTTGAAAAGTACTATTCATTTGAGCCATGTTCTTTTTTGGGGGGAGGGGGGAGGGAGGAAGGTAAAAGAGGCGAATACTGGTTTTCTTTTTCTTTTTTTAATTAATTCGAAAATGATCAATTTTTCGAACAAATGTTACGAGAAAAATTGTAGTATATAAAATTCTACACAAAAGCACTCATTTTCAGTAGAATTAATCATTTCAAAAATAGATTCCTACGAGTATAGAAATGAATGTATGTTTGTTTGTACGTTTGTCCGGTATACAAATCCACACCATTCACTTGGCCTACTTCAAAGTAATTTTATCGACAACTTTTGGGTCGTATCCTAAGGGGACAGAGGGGAGGCTTTCAAGGGAAAGAGATGGTTTACAATTTATGTAAAAGATACAATGTCTCACGAATTTTTCATTTATTAAGATGAAATTTGGTATTTAACCTCATTTCTAAACAAAAGATGACTTATGAGTTACGATATGAAAAAAAAAAAACGTGCGGAAGGACACTCCTATGAATGTGGGAAGAGGATGTCTTGTAAAAATAATCGAAAATAACCTGTTTTAGTGTTTAATTCATAGTTTACGGCATCACTGAGATCAGTGGCGTAGGGAAGGGGGAGGGGGCAGAGTGCCCCCCCCCCCAAAGAGGTCCAACAATGTACTTTGGTAATTTGATGTTTGTAATTTTTTATATATTTTTATGTTTATATTTTTTTGTTTGTAATTTTTCTATATGTACCTATAACAGCACTTGCCCCCCCCCCAAACACACATCCTGGCTACGCTACTGGTTGAGATGAATGGTATTATCCCATATGCAATTCAAATTAAACTTTAGCCTCCATTCATCATGCAGGTTGCGAGAGTTGTGAAAAATATATGTCCAAAATGATCGATCTTAGTATCAAATTCATCGTTTTTGAAGTCACCGAGATGGACAGTAACACTTTCCATGCTGTTCAAGCTCAACTTTAATTCCTATCATCATGGGGGGTTGGAGAAACGTGAATTTGATTCGATATGATTCAGTTTAGCGTCTCTTTTCAGCAGCAATGCTATATGAGATGTACATCTACAGCTTAGCGTGGGATTCGAACCACATGATTTCCCACTGGGAATCAAACACGGGTCTCCTACCCCAAAAGCTCGTACGCTACCGCTTAGCCACAAAGGAGCTCGAAAAATAACATGACCAAAATGGGATATACCTCGTATTAGTGTCAAATTTATAGTTTTCGGGTCACTGAGATCAATAATAACACTTTCGATGCCGTTGAAGTCCTAAGTCGGCCTGACTGAGGTTTTTCCTGGGCTTTCTTCATTCACACCAGGCAAATACTAGGATGGTACCTAACATAATGGTTCCTGGCCACTTCTTTTCTTCCCCATTCCTTTCTCCCTCTCCAATACCCTGGGTAGTGTGGTCGCCGAGGGACGTCATTCTTCATCTGTGCCACTGCCAAAGGCTAACATGGCCATAGATGCCGAAAGTCCAGAAATCTAATCCCTAATCCCCTGGAAACTGCCTACATGTTTTGGTATGATAATTTCTAAGAACGTTTTCGATATAAAGCCTTTTGGGGGGAAAAAATGTGAAATTTTCAATTCTTTATGGCCTTGTTTCTATTTATTCGAAATACCACATATTATGATCGTAATATTCGATACTAAAGTACTGTGAGTACTCATTACCATGTCCGTCTTACTTGCGTTATTACTGTTGTAGAGGACTCCAAAATTGCAATTCATGATAATGCACGGTCCTTAGTTTATAATACTGAATACTAAGTATGATATTATATGGTTTTATTTAATATGCAGATTTGGAATTTGTAATAACCTGGAGTAATGCCATTAAAAAAAAAAAAAGCGTCTCTTGAATATTGACAACACTATTGATCTTGTTGTTGATCTTATGTCACACAACGTCCTTGTATCGATATTTGCATGGTTCAAAATTTCATACTTCTATCTGCTTTGGTTTCTACGGTATCACAGGTGTAAACTTTTTCGTGGAACGCAGTGTGTATTTAAAGACTACCTATTAACATCCAAGTGATATTCCCGATGCAGTCAGTTATGATTTGAACTTCATATATCTCTAGTGCGAGGGGTCTTCGGTTCGATCTCAAATCATGTGATTTTTTTAGTGTCCTTGGGTTTTCTCATTTCTTACCATTCTCTTTAGTAGTTCTTTCTTAACAGTAGGATGTTAAACCCAAGAAGTCACTTCTTACTACTAATTTCCATTTGATTTACTTTATCCCGCAACTTATGAACGTTATAGTTCGCGGGAAAAATATAGAGAAACCCGCGAAATACAATTGTAATTTTGTTGTTCTTGTTCTAACGTGTGAATCCTTTGTATATTCTGTATGGAATTCATAGCATCGAACCTGACATGCTATTTCTAAGTTGAGAAAGAGGAGGCACGTGAAAGTACCGTTTGAAGGATTTGAAATATCATATTAACTAATAAATAACCATACAAGTAGTGAAAGTTAAAACGAGAGAGGTACGTCACTTCCTTGTTTTGCTTTCTTGTAAACATAAACGGTAACCTACAAGTAAATAGTTTTAAGTCCTAAATTTTTATCAGAGAATCTATGTGAAAAGCTTCTTTACGACATAAACAAAACCAAAATAATGCACATAAGACTTTAGTGTGGATATTGAAGTTTTATTTTAAAAGCATTAACATGAATAGCAACAAGCAGCTGCTAATGTTATTGATAAACTGATTAATTTCTTTTCAGACAATAAAATAAAATAAAATAAACATAGCGCTAGGCCAATGAGTTTAACAAATAATAATGTATACATGTAGATAAAACAAAGCTATACTATACTATTCAAGGAAAATAGTTTAGAAAGATTAACGTAATGGCTGAAATATGCTAACTTAAAAAGAAAATAACTTAAGCTAATAACTTAAAATTATATGACTATTATAATATAAATGAAAAGTTAAAAAATGATATTCTACTTCTTATTGAACTTTTTCTAACGCATAATACGTAGTATTTTTTGCTGTAAATGGGCTTAATTTACCCTATACTATTAATATGTTTACATATTTCACTTCATTTATTTATTTATCTGTGATGTTTCAGATATATATTTAAGGGGCTTAAATATTTAAATCACAGTCCCGGCATTTGCCTGGTGGGACTGAGGGAAAATCAGGAAATATTTCAATCAGGTTTGGCAGCCGCACCCTTCCACGTTGCTTCGGTTACATACACTTCAATGCGCTATTTTTTTGGATTGCCCAGATGGATCAAAATAGTTGAATACAAATTAAAAGGATAAAACTGTCCTTTTTATATTAAAGGGTGTATAATCCCACGTATTAGTATTTAAAAATAATACTATTTGGATAGTATATAGTTACTTTTCTTCTCAGTGCAGTTCAGTGCGATACAATCCTAATGACTCAAGAGTATTTTGCTGTAAATTTGCGCTGTTTTCTTCTTTTTACCTTCAAGCGACAACAGGAGGGAAAAAATCGTGTGATGATTGTAAAAAAGTCGAATTCAAGATTTCAACATATTTATACGTTTCTTGGCCTTACGTATTGAAAAAGTGATTTTTCGAAATCTGTTCGTTCCTTCGTTCTGATGCACACTCACCTAGTGGCAATACCGTTCAACATAACTGAAGCAAATTTTAAATATAAGTTTTTTTTTTTAAGATTCTACAAAGAGGATTTTCGAATTTTCTTTCTAGACGTAAAGATAAGCATAGTTTACTAAAGGGTGAAAATTAAAATTTGCGTTTCTCTCGAAAACGATGTTGTTTGTATTTAATAACAATATTTCATTACTAACCTATGGTATTTATGGCATCTATGGTGTAAGTCGTTTTTCCTAGAAAAATTTAAAAGGGACAACTTCTTATTGAACAATTCTCTCAAAAACGACCTATTATTTTGTTTATTCATCTGTTAAAATGCTACAATAGCAACAAAAACTTTTTTTTTAATGCTAGCCCTTGGGCGAGCTACCCTGTAGAGGGCTACACCCTCTTTTAGGACAACAAAAACTCTCCTGAGCTCCGACCTATAACTTAGGATTTCAAACCTTCCATATACGGTTATTTGTGATTTCGCGTTTAACAAAGACAAATATTTTAAACTATGTGTACTTTAAATAAATTATTTAAATAGACCTTTTTCATAAAGTTTAGTTTTAAAAAAATATTGTTCAAAGCCTTTGTATTTTAATAAGTTCTCCAAACTCAATCTAAATGAATTGTGCTGGCATCTTTGGAGTTTTTTAAAACTATACGTTTGTGGACGTTTATATGTTTGTGACCAATCCTTTCGACAATGAGATATCGGAAAGTACAGGCTGAAGAAAGATGACGTTTTCACTGATCGATTGCAAATTTTATGTATTTTAGATTGTCCAGTTCTAATTGAATATTTAAAAAAACATGGCCATTATTTCTTTATTACATTTTACGGGTACACTGGAACTATTGAAATTAGAAAAAAATTAAAGCATCATATCCTACGCATTATACATTCCAACATCATATAATTGTATAGGGGTTGCATACCTCTCAGGTGTTTGTTTCATGGCTAAATAATAATGAAAAATGAAGGATAACCATTTCTCCACTCTAAATTGATTCAGTGTTGAATTCAGACATTTTTACCCGGGGGAATGCGAACTCCTCGGGGGGGGGGTTGCTTTTCTGTATTTTTGCAAGAAAGCAGCGTATTTAACAATTCCATGCACATCTTACCTAATATTGAGACTAATTGCTGATAAATATTCCATGTGAGATTATAATTAAAAAAAAAACAATCGTTTAATTTTATCTAAAACATTAAATAAAGACTGGCAAAAATATTTTAGACTAAACTTTAACTGCTATTTACAGTACCTACTTTTGTTATTATTTCCTATATTCAGTAGTTACTGTTTGTTACTAACGTAGACGATTTTAAAAAGATTTAAATTAACTCAAATATTTTTTGTCCTAAAACAAACATACATAGGAATATCTCAACAAAAAGTTATCATTCCTTCTCACACTTCTGATTCTAAATCAAGCATATTAGCCTTGAATTCTTCACTGCATACACATCAATAGTTTAGTTTACGAAATCTTCAGTAGGATTAGTGCCCGTGTCGTGGAAAATAAGCGCTTGGGGCGAGAGTATACGACGGCACCCCCCGTACGTATGAGTGAGCTAAACAGACCAGCCGCGAAAGGTGAGAAAATTGTAAAAAGCAAACCCTGCTTTTCCTTGATTTTGAGAACTTTTTATTACTTTTTTCTTTCATTTTATATACAGATGGTGATCAGAAAAATGGAAACACCTGAACGAAATTGCAACTTACCAGATTAATATGGTGTCGGGACACCTTTTCCCTTCAGAACAGCCTTGGGATGGAAGCATAGAGGTCGTGAATGTTAGCAAGTGGAATTTTACACCATTCCTCGTGCAGGGCATCGGCCAGTTCTGTGAGAGAGGATGGAGGTGGAAATCGTCGCCGGAGTCGTGTTTCCAAGACGGACCACAGATGTTCAATTATGTTGAGATCTGGGGATTGGGCGGGCAAAGGGAAGTGTTGAACTTCATCCCGATGTTCCTCAAACCACGCTGCAACAACGCCAGCTGTGTGAATGGGTGCATTATCATCCTGGAAGATGGCGTCATTGTCCGGGAACAACATCCGGACCATAGGATGCAAGTAGTCTCCTAAAATTACGACATAATCGTTGGTAGTGATTCGTCCGCAACGTGTGACCACAGGACCCAATGAAAACCATGATATGGCGGCCCACAGCATCACCGAGCCGCCGCCATGTTTCACAGTTGGGCGGAGACACTGCAGATCATAAGCTTCTTTGGGCGTTCTCCACACATAAACACGGCCCGTGGTTGGGAATAGGGTGAAGGATGACTCATCCGACCATATCACACGTTTCCAGTCCTCAACGGTCCAAGTTGCATGGTCGCGGCACCATTTGCGGCGTGCGAAAGCGTTATGGTTCCTGATGAGCGGTTTGGCCCGTGCAACACGACCCCGTAAGCTCATGTCATGTAATTCGCGGCGGACTGTGATTGTCGAAACAGGGTGGGGGAGGTGCTAATTGAGTTCCTCCGTCACTTGCTCCGCAGTGGCACGACGGTTCTGCGTGACAATGCGCTTTAATACCCGGCGTGACCTGTCACTCATGATTTTCTTCCGCCCACTGTTCCGCTTCCCCGATGTCGTTTTCCCATATGTTGTGTAGGCCGTCATCACCTTCGACACTGTCGCACGCGACACACCTAACACAGTAGCCACTGTCGTCACACTCACTCCACATAACCGCGCACCAACAATTTGCCCTCTTTGAAAATCTGAGAGGTCTCGCATTTTACACTACCTCCGTCTGCTGCAGCCACTGGACACTGCTGTTCCACTGCGCCTGACATAGTATGGAGACCGACCTAACACACCACCACCAGTGGTCCGGCGCTGCGGGCGCCACGATACCACTTCCAACCCATACATCTGACGTGTTGCCAACTATAGGTATTTCCATTTTTCTGATCACCATCTGTATGTGTACAATACGAAGCAAAAAACCTGCAACATGAAAGTTTAAGTTCATTGTGAAACTACGCCAACAACATAGGCAACCAACCTAACGTCTTTGTGGCACTAATCACGCCAGGATAACCTTCGGCTTCGCCCCCCTGCACACTTCGTTTGGAGCAAGAAATGCATAGACCACGTGACTACAAACCACAAATTTCTCACAAGATGGAGTAATAGATTGAGGTTCTTCTCATTTCTCTTCTCATTTTACATCCTCAGTTTTAAAGAGAGAGAAAGAGAAAAAGGTCAACGTGATAAAAACTAAATAAAGAGGAATATGTGAAATATAAAGGAAAAGAAAACGTGCGCATATATTGACAAATGACACATGCACTTCAAAGGAGACCATCTCAAATTTTGTTATGAACCATATATAATAACTGTGAAAATCAGCAAACCACAAAGACATAATTACACACAGTAAGTGTTATACAACACATATTTATTTAAACAAATAAAAATGCTTGCAGAAAGCTGAAGATGTCTTTAAAATCTCAACCTTAACTGAAACAAGAGATTACTTCTCTATTGTTCTTCTTCGTAGCATCCATCTAAATGGAGAAATGAGAAAGAGATAACATCTTAAGAGATTCGCACGTATACAATATCGGAAACTGCTAAATGGAAAAAAGTACCGTCTTTGGCTGGGATTCGAACCCAGAACCTTAGTGTTAGAAATCCAACACTCTACCGACGTAGCTAGTCTGACATTAATACCCTGTTCCTCCATCATTACCTATGAAAGATGGAATGGAGTCTGCAGAAAACTACGTCTAACATGTCCACGACAGACCGCCTATAACCTATGTCTAATTGGTACTTAAAAAAGCTAGTTCTACACGTGCATAGAAAAGTAAAATCAAATGAGTAGTTAGTACACATCACTTTGTCTGTCTCACTCTATCTCTGACTATAGAAATAGAGGAAGAAGAAAAAAAATATAGAGGTTGAGAATACAGAAGAACAAGCAAAAATATAAGTTGCAGGAAAATGAATATCAAGGAGAGAGAGAGAGACATAGAGACAGAGAGAAAAATAGAGGGAACGGAGCAAATGATTTAATATACATCGGAAAAGAAGATTCACAACTGTGCTATACATTTAATGTATTGAATACTCTGCAGGCCCGTATCCACGGGGGGCCGCCCCCCCATAACTTTGGCTGGCCCCAATAAAGGTTTCACGATAGGCTTGCAAATAAACTATAATATGGTGATGAAGTATAATATGATTGGGTCGGGCTCCCCCTAACTTCGGCCGCCCCCCCCCCTAAATTTGTGGGCTGGCTACGGGCCTTATACTCTGTTTCTTCTAAATTGCTTGCTAGATGACAAATATTAATTTGTAAAAACGTAGCAAATGCCCGCGTTGTCTTGTTTTCTTACTATTTCAGTAATAGTGGAAAACGTGGTTTATGCAACATAATAAATTACTAATTTTCCCACAACAACCATGTAGATGTTGTTGATGATTTTGAGTTTAACGTCCGTTCAGCAGCGAGATTATATGAGACGTTGACCTACTTATTAACGTGGGATCCGAACCATATGAGCTGCTGCCGGGAATCGAAGCAACCATGTACTGTTGGTAAGAAATTTCTAAGCAAAAGAAGAAACTGATCAGCAAAATACATAAAACGATAGTCCTGCAAACTATTACTTAAAGAGAATTTATTGTAAAATCAATACATCCATGTGGCGGTATATAGTCGTAAAGTGATTAGAAAACTTAATATTAAACTGTCGATCACATTGTTTTACTTATTTGAATTCAATGTCGTATAGATTCGGTTTTAGCTCTAGATTTCAGCGTTCTCACTTCGATTCTTAACTTGTTGGAAATATGCATTAATCGAAATTATAAAAACATACGAAATTTAACTAGCTAAAAGAAGAGAATAACATAAAAATCCGGATTAGAGTACGTCGTCGCCAACATGTGCTTTTATTTCAGGGAGCATAAAGTCGGGAAGATCAACATTTTTTTTACCATTAAATCGGCCTATAATTCGATGGATACCACCTAACCTGCAGTCTCGCATATCCATCCCCAACAGTGAATCGTCACATGACCCATTCGCGCTGAACGGGCCATATATTGTGGATCAAACCGTCTTCCAGATGGGCGATACACACGTGTTGGCCCAAAATTTCCAGTGGAAAATATTTTTTCATCTGTAAAGACAACAGTGTCCCAGTGACAAGTAATATTTAGCTCTGCAAACGCCAGTCTATCGACTTTGTGATCTTCTGTCAATCTCTCCTTAACAGCAGCCCGGAAGGACCTTAAGCCTGCGGCCCGAATTCGCCGTCGGACTGTAGTTACATAACCTGGAAAGGCGGTAGACTGTTGCAGTTTTCGGGCACACATGAAAGGCTGTCGACAGCATTGATCAACTAATCGTTGGTCTTGTGTCGGTGAGGACACTCGTGGCCGACCACTTCCAGATTTTCGAGTTAGGCTTCCAGTTTCCTCATATTTTTTCCACCACCTGAACGCTGTTGCACGATGCACGCCTAATCGAGCGCCTGCTTCAGGAACACTCAATCCCGCATGTTCAATTAGAGCGATAACACTCTCGCGTACAGAATGATCATATTGCGCCATCCTTACACACCAAAGTAAAAGTGCTAGAAAGTCTTTGAATATAGGATAATGCAACATATTGCTATACATGACGTCGTATTATGAAAGGCATGCGTAGAAGAAGTAGATGTGCCTGTAATCAACTGTTGTTGCACGCAAAAATACTCACTCACTGTTAGTAACAAAATATTTTCCATTTTTTTAAATCCAATACATTAGAATATAGTAGCAGTTACTATTTTTTAAGAACATAACTTCCAGCGAGTGGTGGGCATAAACAAAAACTCGTAACTATGCAACAGTTAACTTCCATCAAAACCCACGAAGCACTTTACAGATTTAATCTGATTTATTTGTGCAATTTAGATACATATAAGATTACAACTTGTCCGGGAAATTTGTTTATACTCGTCTAAAACAGTTCTATTCTATTATTCGCCACTCGTATACATTATATGACAAACAACAAAACAGAAACAAGTAAAGTGCAAATACTATAGACAATATTTATCAAAACGTACTAGAGGATTAAGATATAGCCGAGCGGTTTAGTAGAGTAGTCCACTACCTCCGCCTTCTCGTGTTCAAACCCACCTGAGGTTTGTGTCTATTCTCTGTTTTTTTTTTTTTTTTTTTCTTGTGCTTTCACAACGAACGTTTTTTCTATAATTTCTATAAGCTATGACTTGCAAACCCTAAAGAAAATACACATGTTTATTGTAATACTCTAATCCGGATTTTTATGTTATTCTCTTCTTTTAGCTAGTTAAATTTCGCATGTTTTTATAATTTCGATTAATGCATATTTCCAACAAGTTAAGAATCGAAGTGAGAACGCTGAAATCTAGAGCTAAAACCGAATCTATACGACATTGAATTCAAATAAGTAAAACAATGTGATCGACAGTTTAATATTAAGTTTTCTAATCACTTTACGACTATATACCGCCACATGGATGTATTGATTTTACAATAAATTCTCTTTAAGTAATAGTTTGCAGGACTATCGTTTTATGTATTTTGCTGATCAGTTTTTTCTTTTGCTTAGAAATTTCTTACCAACAGTACATGGTTGCTTCGATTCCCGGCAGCAGCTCATATGGTTCGAATTCCACGTTAATAAGTAGGTCAACGTCTCATATAATCTCGCTGCTGAACGGACGTTAAACTCAAAATCATCAACAACATCTACATGGTTGTTGTGGGAAAATTAGTAATTTATTATGTTGCATAAACCACGTTTTCCATTATTATTGAAATAGTAAGAAAACAAGACAACGCGGGCATTTGCTACGTTTTTACAAATTAATATTTGTCATCTAGCAAGCAATTTAGAAGAAACAGAGTATAAGGCCCGTAGCCAGCCCACAAATTTAGGGGGGGGGCGGCCGAAGTTAGGGGGAGCCCGACCCAATCATATTATACTTCATCACCATATTATAGTTTATTTGCAAGCCTATCGTGAAACCTTTATTGGGGCCAGCCAAAGTTATGGGGGGGCGGCCCCCCGTGGATACGGGCCTGCAGAGTATTCAATACATTAAATGTATAGCACAGTTGTGAATCTTCTTTTCCGATGTATATTAAATCATTTGCTCCGTTCCCTCTATTTTTCTCTCTGTCTCTATGTCTCTCTCTCTCTCTCCTTGATATTCATTTTCCTGCAACTTATATTTTTGCTTGTTCTTCTGTATTCTCAACCTCTATATTTTTTTCTTCTTCCTCTATTTCTATAGTCAGAGATAGAGTGAGACAGACAAAGTGATGTGTACTAACTACTCATTTGATTTTACTTTTCTATGCACGTGTAGAACTAGCTTTTTTAAGTACCAATTAGACATAGGTTATAGGCGGTCTGTCGTGGACATGTTAGACGTAGTTTTCTGCAGACTCCATTCCATCTTTCATAGGTAATGATGGAGGAACAGGGTATTAATGTCAGACTAGCTACGTCGGTAGAGTGTTGGATTTCTAACACTAAGGTTCTGGGTTCGAATCCCAGCCAAAGACGGTACTTTTTTCCATTTAGCAGTTTCCGATATTGTATACGTGCGAATCTCTTAAGATGTTATCTCTTTCTCATTTCTCCATTTAGATGGATGCTACGAAGAAAAACAATAGAGAAGTAATCTCTTGTTTCAGTTATGGTTGAGATTTTAAAGACATTTTCAGCTTTCTGCAAGCATTTTTATTTGTTTAAATAAATATGTGTTGTATAACACTTACTGTGTGTAATTATGTCTTTGTGGTTTGCTGATTCTCACAGTTATTATATATGGTTCATAACAAAATTTGAGATGGTCTCTTTTGAAGTGCATGTGTCATTTGTCAATATATGCGCACGTTTTCTTTTCCTTTATATTTCACATATTCCTCTTTATTTAGTTTTTATCACGTTGACCTTTTTCTCTTTCTCTCTCTTTAAAACTGAGGATGTAAAATGAGAAGAGAAATGAGAAGAACCTCAATCTATTACTCCATCTTGTGAGAAATTTGTGGTTTGTAGTCACGTGGTCTATGCATTTCTTGCTCCAAACGAAGTGTGCAGGGGGACGAAGCCGAAGGTTATCCTGGCGTGATCAGTGCCACAAAGACGTTAGGTTGGTTGCCTATGTTGTTGGCGTAGTTTCACAATGAACTTAAACTTTCATGTTGCAGGTTTTTTGCTTCGTATTGTACATGTGTTTAATTCCTCTCTTTTTTCTTTCCTTCTTTTCTTTTTCCCTCGCGAATTTTACGCCCCTTACTTCGGCGCCCGGGGCCGTTGCCACTCTTGCCACTCCACCATGGCACGGCACTGAGCAGGATCTTCGTAACCTTCAATAGCAATCTTTCACTTATATACTACTATTATATTGATAAATTCTATATAAATCTCTAACCCAGGATAACTGTTCCTCCCTGATCCCTCTAATGACGCCTTCTGAATCTCACCCTTTAACTGAATTATTTTTACTTAAAGAAAGGCGTGTTTACTTTAACAATCGTAAAACACATTTATGTCTGTTACTTCCGATGCGAGAAATAGGATTTAGGTGCTCTAATTCAAATAATGCAAGAACTGTACATTTTCAAGAACTGAAGTCTGCTAACATCAGAGGTCACATGGAATAATCGAAAGATCTTCCCTGTCTTTCCTTTCCTTTCTCAATCTGTGCTAGTGCTACCTACTAGTATATAATATAGAGCGAGAGTATAGTACCTACTAAAATACAAACCTTTCTTCAACAGTTAACAATTTCATGTTCTGCCAAACTCGTTCATAGCGTTAAGAAACACAGGTTTTATTGACTATTTGGTATTCTATCTTAGACGTTAACTAACTAACTCTAACTCTATGGCCTATGGAACCCGGAGGTCCAATGCCGCGTTCACAAAAGCTCTCCACTGACTTCTATCCTTAGCTAACTGCATCCAGTTTCTACTTTGTATTCCAATCTCTGCGAAATCCATCTTAATATTGTCCTCCCATCTGCGCCTAGGTCTTCCTAATGGTCGTTTTCCGATTGGTCTTCCAGTCAAGACTTTGACAGCGTTTCTACTTTCTTCCATTCTAGTTACATGACCCGCCCACCTAAGCCTCCTAGACTTGACGACCCTAACAATGTTGGGTAAACCATATAAATTATGTAGTTCCTCCTTATGAAGTTTCCGCCATTCCCCATTCCCGTTCCTCTTGGGTCCGAATATTCGTCTCAGGATCTTGTTCTCAAATACTTTCAGTCTATGTTCTTCCCTCAGAGTAAGTGACCATGTTTCGCAGCCATACAGAACAAAAGGCATAATTATCGTTTTGTATATTTTAAGCTTCAAATTCCTCGACAGAATTCGCGACGACAAGAGATTTTGAACCGAATAGTAACACGAAATTCCTGCTTTTAGTCGACATTTAATTTCTCCGTGAATATGATTTTCCTCTGTTAATATTGATCCTAGATATTTGATAGTATCCACTTTATCAAAAGTATTATTTAATATTTTAACTCATCCATAATTTGCTGTATTCCTGTCCCGACGCACTTCCATGTATTTAGTTTTCCCTGCATTTACTTCTAAACCCATGTCCCTGCAAGCGTTTAATAAGATATCTGCATTTCTTTCTATTGTTCTCCTATCATCCCCTATTAAATTTACATCATCAGCATATGCCATAACCTGGTGAATACCGTTCAACTCTAGGCCCTAGTTGCTATCTTTGATTTTCCTTATAGCGTACGTATTCCAGAACGAAGTTAAATAATAATGGCGACAACGCGTCTCCTTGTTTCAGGCCATTTTCGACGTGAAAACTCGTGGACAAAAATTTTCCTACCCGGACTTTACTTTAGGTTTCATTTAAACATATCTTAATTAATCTAATTAGCTTTCTCGGTATTCCAAGTTCTGTAACAACGTTGTATAATGTTACATGTTTAATATTTATATAGAATGGGTCTGCGTCACTTATATGTATATTGAGAGATCGGATTTCGTCTGCACGTGCACGGAAAGAAAAGCAAATAATTGGGTGAAGTAATTTCTACATTTTGTGACTAAAAATTTGGGAGTTTCTCCGGAGTGGAATGAATTTTCTTCAGGGAAGGGGGAGATTCCACCCCGGGCTACCCCCTAAATTCATCCCTGAATTGATTCTTTATTGTTTGGACTATTTTGCCCAATGAACACCAAATACAACTGACATTATAATTAATGTATATGTAATGTATTTGCTTATTACATACTGCTTGCAAGAAGAAAGAAAACACTGATCATACATGAATTAAAAACTCCAACCGGAAGTCGGCTCAAATCTTGCAAACGGTGCGAGGTATTGAAAAAGCAATCGAAAAATCTCCCCTTTATGGTATCTCTTGCCAATTTTTATCAAGGCGTCTTTCCCTTGTGTTTGTAAAGGGGCATGTACATATGTGAGGAATAACAAGGATATTCATGCTCATATGTGAATGATGCGTTGTGTAGAGAGCGCAGGTTCAGCTAATCTATGCTAGGGTTACATGCTTGTTCGTTCGTTCGTTTATAGCTAGTCATAATGACTAGCACCCTTTTAGAGGGTTACGCCCTCTCTTGGGGAAGAGTGTTGCTTAAATGGAAGATTTAAGGGATTTTTGACGATCTCAGAGAAGTTCTTTAATATAATAATTGCTAAGGTGTTAAGGATCTTTTCGAACCTTAACATTTGGTAGGAAATTAACGAGGAAATTGCAGTTAATTTAATATAGTACAGAACTGGAACAACAGATATATGAAAGTAATAATGGGTACCTAGTGAGAAGGCATATCATACATAGATAGATTGTGAATGATGAGCATGAAGGATGAGGCGAGGCATGCTATCACATCACTACACTAAAAGTGTTAGTCCGACAGATGAAGTCATATTCTCGCCTAGGGGCTGTTCTAGGCTTCAAAGTAGACATTGGGAGTCCTGTTAGTAGCAGATGGATTCAGCGTGAAAATGATGGAAATATGAGTGGAAGATGGTCATGAACTTGATAATCTGTGAGGAGCTCCTGGTCTAAGGCGTCAGGAGGTAGAGTGTAGCAGTAGAGAGTATAGAGTAACGATAGCGGTGTATGGCAACATCGAGATGGAGAAGGATGGAGAGCTAAGTGGTGCATAGTATTCAGAAGTAAAGGGTGTTGGGTGTTATAACGAGAGCATATGCATGTGAGACGTAAAGTTTCAAGATGAAACTGAAGTGTAGGAAACTGAATGCGGTCGTACAAGTCTGCTGTGGGACTAGGCAGTTTGACTCGATATGCAATGCGGAAAGCATGTCGTTCTAACACTAATAACTTTTCATAAATTTTGCGGGTGGCCGCAATCCATGCAACGTTTCCGTAAGTCAGCACAGGCCGTAAAAAGGCCTTGTATGTGTTCAGAATTATGTTCGCTTTTAGTCCCCAGGACGTTCCGGTGAGCCTTTTTAATAAGTTAAGTCTATTGTATGCTTTAGTTGTAACTGTTTGAAGATGTTGTTTCCAAGTGAGATGTTTATCGAATGTGAGCCCCAAGTAAGTTACAGTTGATCGTGCCTGGATGGGAGTTTGGTCTACTTGTAGTGAAAGGCAGTTAGGATTTCTTCTGACTCTTGATGTTCGTTTCGGAGGAATGAAGACAATGGCCTGCGTTTTTGTGGCGTTGATCATTAGCTGCCATTTATCGCACCAGCGGAGAAAATAGTTAATTGCTAACTGTAGAGCAGTGTTGATGGATTGGATAGTAGATCCTAAGGCAAGAAAGGCAGTGTCGTCGGCATATTGAAATAGGTGAATTTTATCAGGAAGTGGAGGCATATCGGCAACATAGAGAAGATATAGAAGTGGCGACAGAGCCGATCCTTGAGGTACTCCACAGTGAAGGAAAATAGGATGTGAGAGGCAGTTATTTATTGAAACATATGACAGACGGCCGATTAAAAAGTTGTATATCAGTCTGATATAAGGGACAGGAAATCGAAGATGAGTTAATTTGTATATAAGTGCGATGTGCCATACCCTGTCAAATGTTTTCTCGAGGTCAAATAATACAAGACATGATGGTTTGACCGAGTTATAGTGTTGTATAACCATGGTGGTTAAACGAAGTAGTTGATCGTTGATCGAATAACCTGGGCGAAATCCTGCTTGGTGTATGGGAAGTAACTGGCGTCTTTCTATGTATGCATGCAGACGTCTTACTAGAATACGTTCTAGGATTTTACTAAAAGTAGACGTTAATTGAATTGGGCGGTAGGATGATAAGTTGGCAGGAGGTTTCTTTGGTTTTGGAAACATTAACGTCTTAGAAATTTTCCAGGTGACAGGAAAATAGCCAGTTCGCAGTATGAAAGTAAAAATCGTGGCTAACAGAGTAAGCAATATAAGCGGGCTTTCTTTTATATGGCGATAGGTTATTGTATCGAAGCCAGGTGCACTATTCCTTTTGTTGCGTACAACTGTATTGATATCTTGAACTGTGATTGGCTCTGTTAGAGGTTCATTTTGCGGAAGAGTATGAAGGGCATGAGGTTGTAATGAAGGAGAGGATGGATTGACTGTGTCAACTGGATGTCTATATGAATATGTGGAACTGAGTGGTGTGAAGATGTCTTGGAGGAAATCAGCAAAAGCGTCAGCTTTGGCGGAATCTGTTTGTATAGGTAAGTCACCATTTAATAATGGATATGGTGTTTTAGCATGTTTTCCGCAAAGAGCATTAAAACGTTTCCAGTACTTGCTAGGATGAGTGACGTCAGAGAGTGAATTACAGGTTTTAACCCAACACCTTAGCTTGTAAGCACATATGTAATTCTTGACCATCCTTTGAAGTTGCCGGTGATGACGGAGTGATTCTGGATTTTTTTGTACGTTGATAGTCACGATAAAACTGTCGAGAGCGAGTGACAAATGTGAGATATTCTGGTGGCAATGTTGGTCGATAAGGCGTTGATGTAGTTACTGGTATGTAAAGTGAACTTGCTTCTTGGATTGAAGTTGAGATGGTATGAATGTCATGATACAGTTCGACTTCTGATGTAGGAGGTTTTAATGGCTCTATTGCTGCCGATAGATATGTTCGGTATTGTTCCCAGTTGGCTTTGTCAAAACGGACGCTAGTTCTCTGAAATTCTGGAGAGGGAGACGTAGGATGAGTACGCAGGAGCAGTTTGATCGGAACATGGTCACTTCCTAATGGATCGAGAACATCAATATGGATTTGCGAAACGAGATTAGCAGAAGTAATGACAATATCTGGTGTGCTTTGTGATTCAGGCCTAGTGGGTTTTGGAAGATCATGAATGATACCAGTCGTGTGAGTTGTGACAAAGGTTTGAAAGGTAGATCTGTCTCTTTGTGATCTGCTGTGCATGTTGAAATCGGCCATAATTATGAATCTCTTATCGGAAATCGGAAATGTGTTGCACGAATGCAGTAGGTAGCGGCTTTCCAGGTCTGATATAAACAGTAGCAACAGTTATGGCTATATTACGGAAGTATAAAGTAATTATAAGATATTCAGGCATATCTGGCACCCTACAAAAGTGTCGTCGTGATGGGATACGTGGAGAAAATCCCATGGCTGTTCCTCCATTTGCACGCCTCCTAGGAAGAGTGTTATCTTGTCGAATTAGTGTATATCCAGAAAAGTGACAAGTCATAGAGGGAGTGAGAAAGGTTTCGTTAAGGATAAACACTGCAGCTCTTTCCTCCAGTAACAGCGCTTCGAATAAAGATTTATTCTGCCAAATGGATCTAATATTGAGAAATATAAAGACTATATCCATGATGAGTAGGTTAGACAGTAGTTTCCAAAGGTGCTGTATGAAAATAGACATTTTGACCAGAATAAGTAGCATGAAATGTAACATGGAATATTTCTCTGGCTGCGTGGGTGATTTGTTTTAAGACATGCGAACGATGAAATGGCTGGATATTTTGAAGAGTGAGCGTTAGAAAAGCAAGCATATTGCGCACTGTTATAGAAGAGTCCAGTGATTGTGGAACGTCTGCAGACTAGTTATATGTACGTAATGGTGCCACGTATTCAGGGTGAGCCTCGGTAGGGGCAGGTTTACCCTTGCACTTGTAACTATATGTCGGATGTTGTTCGTGGCAAGTGTGACAATTCGTGGTTGTTGTAGATTTGGACATGTACGAGTGGAGTATTCACCAGAACAGTAGCCGCAAACAGTAGTATTTGGGCATGTAGCGGTAGAATGTTGATTATATGTCTGGCATTTCTCGCAACGAAGTGGTAGTGGTGCTGGTGACCGTGAAGGTTCAACTCTGTGTCTTCTGTTATAAATTTATGCCCCATTAGTCAGAAGAGAATCAATGGTGGTTTGAGACGGAGTTAGTACTCGAACAATGTACGTGGGGCCTGCAGCGTTTCTAATGCGCATAACCTTCTGGAGTGTGTGTCCTTCGTAGGTAAGTTCCTCCTGAATCTTGTCATCGCTATAAGAAGGATCAACACCGCGAATCACCACGGAAAGGAGGGGAAGACGGCGAGGTGGTGGTATTTGCTTGCGCTGAGATGCATTAAGGTTAGTAAGTTTAGCATCTTTGCCGAAGGTATCTATAGGTACTTTGTTCTTTATAGTGCTAAGCAAGTTTGCATCTTCTGTTTTGAAAATGAAGCCGTTCCTAGTCTTGACTATTTCTTTGAGTGAAGCACGAGGAAGGTACTTGCGCAGTTGTAGAGCAACTTGTTTCTCAGTCGAGAAGCGTGAATCGAAACTGGTCAACAGAAACGAGTAAATTGATGGTGATGAAGAGCGAGGTAAAGCTGGAGCCGCAGTAGAATCTGTTTCCATGTCCGTAGTGTTCTCCATTCTATCTGGTGCAGTGTGTGCTTTCTTTGCAGGTGGTGAAAATTGCAAGCGGTTAGAATAGCTTTGCTTGATTGAAGAGCGGGAAGCCACAGACGTAACAGAGCTTTGAGATGAGCTTCTGGTACGACCAGAAGTGCTTTGAGACTGCACCTTGCGTTTTTCCACCTTAGTGGAGCAACCAGGAGGACCAGGGATGATACTTGGTAAAGCGTGTTTGCTCATTGTGCGTTTGCCTTGATCGATGCCATTGTCCGCCATAGTGAAAACCGTCTGGTGGGCTAAGCCCAAGTATGAGATGATGCCAAATAAACCTAAAACCAAGAGGAATAGCAAAGTCGTCAATAGGTAAGACCAGTTAGGTGTGTTAGCCTCCGTGAAGGCTTAAAATCAACTCGACGGTTGTTTCCTTGAACCTCAAGGAGGCAAGTAATCCAACCGTATTTAGAAGTTCGCGATTCAACCAATGGGATGGAAATACTAGTGACTTGCTTATTTTTCTCCGCCAGCTACGGATACCCTATTCTTTTTACCTGGTTAGAGATTCCAGGTGGCCAGTTCGATGTTTGTTTCCAAAGAAAAGTTTATATGTTTGTCTCCAATCCTTTCGACAATGAGATCTCGAAAACCACAAGTGCTAGAACGTGCCGTTTTCACTGGTCGATTCCAAATTTTGTATAGATTGTCCAGTTTTAATGGAATATTTAAAAAAAAAGTGGCCGTCTTTCCTTTATTACATTTTTAGGGGTATACTGGAAGTGTTGACATTTTAAAAATGTAAAGCATTATATCCTGTCAGTTATACATACCAAAACAACATATATGTATAAAGTGGTTGTATATCTCTCAGGCGTTTGTTTCATGGCCAAATGATGAAAAACGAAGGATAAACATTTCTCCAGTCTAACGATGTAAGATGAATCTTTATTGTTTAGAGTGTTTTGCCTAGTAAACACCATATATCACTGACATTATAATTAATTGTGTGTGTAATTTATTTGCTTATTACAAATTGCATGCAAGAAGAAAGAAAACACTGATCATACATGAATTAGAAACTCCAACCAGAAGTAGGCTCAAATCTTGCAAACGGTGCGAGATATTGAAAGAATAGTCGGAAAAATCTTCCCTTTATGGTACACCTTGCCGCGTTTTTCACTTGTGTCTGTAAAGGGACGTGTACAGATGTGAGGAGTAACAAGGAGATTCATGCTCATATGTGAATGATGCGCTGTGTTGAGCGCAGGTTCAGCTAGTCTATATATTAAAATGCTAGGTTTATGTTTGTGGCCAATCCTTTCGACAATGGGATCTCGAAAACCACAAGTGCTAGAAACGTGCTGTTTTCCTGGTTGGTTCCAAATTTTGTGTAGATTGTCCAGTTTTAATTGGATATTTAAAAACAAAACATAGCCATTCTTTCTTTATTACATTTTCAGGGGTACAATGGAAGTCTTGACATAAAAGAGCATCATATCCTATGAGTTATATATTCTAACATAACATAGATGTACATAGGGGTTGCATATCGCTCAGGTATTTGTTTCATGGCCAAATGATAATGAAAATGAACGATAACAATTTCTCCAGTCTAAGATGAATCTTGATTGCTTGGACTGCTTTGCCCAACGAACATCATATATCACTGACATTATAATTAATTGTGTATGTAATGTATTTGCTTATTACATACTGTATGCAAGAAAAAAGAAAACATTGATGATATATGAATTGAAAACTCAACCGGAAGTAGGCTCAATCTTGCAAACGGTGCAAGACATTAAAAAATAATCAACAAAATCTTCCCTTTATGGTACCCTTTGCTGATTTTTATCAAGACGTCTTTAATTTGTGTGTCTAAAGGGACACGTGCAGATATTGTGAGGAGATTCACGCTCATATGTGAATGATGTGCTGTGTAGAAAGCGGTGATTCAGCTAGTCGATATATTAAAATGCTGGGTTTAAATGTTTGTGGTCAAGAAAAGTTTGTATTTTGTGGCCAATCCTTTCGATAATGAGATCTCAAAAACCACAAGTGCTAGAAACGTGCCGTTTTCGCTGGTCGATTGCAAGTTTTGTGTAGATTTGCCAGTTCTCGTTCACTTTTTTTTTTAAGTGTCTATTTTTCTATTCTACATTTTAGACGTCCTTTTGAACCTATTAGTTTAATATTACCACTAGGACGTTAAGGTTTATACCCTTGTGAAAGGCAACCAGTAATGGAGCTACGTAAAACAGATTGATGGACATTTCAGGCGCTTTGTTTTAATCTGAATGACAAAACCTATTGCAAGCTGGCAACTTCGAAGACTTGCGTCCGTAAAGGGACTTACACAGATATAGTGAGAAGTGGGAAGGAGATTCACGCTCATATTAGAACTGTGTGCTGTGTAAGTAGCACTGTTTCAGCTAGTATGTCATTAAAAACTCTACAGCATGGCGTAAATAATTTCTTCTTTAAAAGAAACGCACAAGGGTAGTTTAGTCTCAGGGGTAAGTTCTTTTTGAAAAACATCTCAGGCGGTTTTATTCATATTTTTTAAATATATATTTTACAACTAAACCTATTTGGTCTATGTGAGTAAATGGCTTCTCATTAAAATATCCTCAAGAAGTACTTTACTCTTGGGGAAGAAGTTTGTGGCATAGTGTAATGTGGTGTATCGCATGTATAGTAAAAATTTCCAAAAGGGTTTATTTTGGGGCTTGAGTTTTTCAGGTGACAAGGAAAATTTTCGCCAAAATTTCTCGGGTAATTCTTTATACTTAAAAATTAATATCTCATCAAGAACTCTATAATTAGCATAAGCTGCTTTCCCTGAAAAACTCCACAAGGGGTCAATGTTTCACAGACAATTCTCTAAACATCTGCTCATTAGATTTTGTTTATATTTCATAAGCGAATGCTTCATTAATAATCCTATAATAAGGGTAAGACTAAGACATTCTTCCTGGCTAGTTTATTCTTGGCGATGAGTTTTTTCAATTGATTTTCTCTAAAGTTGCTTAGGCAATTTTCTTCAAATCTATAAAGGAATATTTAAATGACAACCTCACAATATGGCGCAGCCACTTGAAATTAGAAGAGTACACAACAAGTAGTTTAGTGTTGGGTCAGGCACGTAGTCAAGGAAGGGGGGTCCGGACCTCCCTTCGAGACTAGAAATGAAAAAAATAAGGAAGGATGAAACAAAATGAAATGAGAAAAGGAAGATCAATCAGCGTTAAATTTAAAAAAAAAAAATACAGGAAGCTTTTGGTTACTCTTATGAGAAGATTTGTATTATTTGAAATACATGATGGCGAGGTGAGCGAGATATCCTGGGAATTTCAAATTTCTTGAAAAGTTACGGAATTCTCAGAATTTCTGCTGCTAGTCAGGGAGATTTCAAGCGTCCGAAAGCGTAGTGCTGTTATGTAACAGCGTGGACATTTTTTATCATAATTTTTCGCCATCGCATCCTTGCAGTATTAAACATGTTATTTCAAAAACAATTTTGTACTGCTCCTTTATTAACCTGTCATTTGGAACAGGCAGTAGTTGACGGAATAATAAAAACAAAAAATTTTGTGAAAAGAAAGTTCTGTTAACATTTGTTTCAACACAGAAAGAAACGCAAATATTGTAAAATATTTTACAAGACATTATTGAGTATGTACTTTTCATAATAGTGGAGGTCATAATGAAAGGAAAATTGTTATATTTGAATGAACAGAGGAACATCTTAAATATTGTAAAAACTTTTTCAATGTGTTTTTTTTTATTCTTTCACTCGAGATTTCTTCATAGTTTGTTATTAAAATACTTACAACATATCCTCATTTTATTGTCCTAACAAACCAATATATGCTGATAGTAAAGTAGTTTAGATATTAATATCTCAACAGCCGAGCTCCTGGGCCTTCAGAACTTCATGTCACGCCTCCTCCCTCCCTCCTCCGTTACGAAATCCTGGCTAAAAGAACCAATATATGTTCCAGTAAACTAGTTTAGAATGGTCGAGCCCCACGTGTGGTGACACAGTATTTCATGTCACGGAACCCTCCCTCCTTCACGAAATCCTGGCTAGTGCCTGGTTGGGTTGAGTTTTCTTTGAAGATATCCTAAGATGCCTATTATAATTTTGCTCATATTTCACAAAATAATGTTTCAGTAATAACTACAGCATGAGTTGATTTAATTTGAAGAAAGAATGGATTTTTTCCTGATGATGTAATTCTAATAGGCTAAGTGTTCTCACGCTGTCAGCCAGGTGACTTCCCCACTGGTACACACACATGTACAGTACATACTTTCCTTAGTGACACACTGCCACAACGTTATTTTGGGTATACTGGACCCCGATGACTGCCCTACACCCCTAGTCTCTAAGCTCTTCAGATATTACCCCTATGTGACTTTTTCTTATTTGGGCGATGGATTTGTGCCATCGTTACCTATAGACATCACCGAACTGCAAGACATGATATCAAAGTCAGCAGCATTGAACTCGATCGATGCCAGTATCTTGGTCAAAGGAGTGGAAAGAATTTGGCTGTCGTTTGGATTTTATGAGTTCTGCTTGTGGTAGACACATAGTTCTTATGGTATCAAATCAGGAGTTATAATTTTTGAAGCACTTGTAGAGAGAAGTAAAGTTAATAATTGGAGAATTCAGCTTCGCGACATAGCATATCGTATATTTTGCTTTCCTTCGCTTCAGCGAGTAATCCGCAAAATCTAGGTTTGATGTGAGAAGAAAAGTGAATAAATACCTGTATAGCATTTTAGTACTGAAGACCATAAATATTAATCCTCTGCTTTTTCTGCAACATCCAATATAAATCGTTACAATTTTTAAATTATCAAATTATTTACACCCAATCTTTGTTCGTCACCAGGGGCATGGGCAACTGAAGGCGCCCCTGGCTCAATAAGATGTATACGCAATATAGCAAACAACATATTAAATATCAGACATAATATAGGCCTAGCAACCATGGCGATGCCCCCATAGTAAATTTTCTTCGGGTTGCCCACGACCAGGGGTGAACTGATCTACTCGGCAATCGCCAGGTGAATGAACATGATGAAAGGGTAAGTTATATTTTATATTTCTATCTGGGCCAATTTTATGGTGAGCTAATTCTGTAGTTAAATCGTAAGGGCCAAAGTCTCCCGGTCCACTCCTATGTTTATACCTACTCAAAGTCTCGTAATTAAGGATTTTGCTTTAACTCCATCACAAGCTCTAATTTCAGAATCGTATACACTATTTTCTAAAATAAAACAGGAATAGGATTTCAGTTAACTAACTCCTTTTAACTCCCTATTCAAACCGGAACTGGTTCAAATTAGTTATATCCGATTCAACGTAAGGCCGTATAACAAAAACTGTAAGAGATAACGAGAGTTTTTTTTTTTTTTTTTTTTTTTTTTTTTGCAAGCGACTCTAGGCTTCAAGACAATATATCATGACTATCCACAACACTCTATCAAAACCAAATTTATTCAAATTTATTATTGCTTCCGGTTTCAACATTTATCGACATAGAATGACAATGGTAACAGATAGCCAGAAATATTTTTGCAAACATTCAGCGTCTCAAAACAACATATCGTGACTATCCACAACATAATAGCAAAACCGGAAGTGGTTCTAATTTACCATTACTTTTGGTTTTAATACTGATTTTCGTAGAGCAAAAGCGCTAAATGCTATTAAGGTGCGGTTTTTTGCAATCGATTCAGCCTCCAAAGAATAGGTTCCACCTTCTCCGTTAACCCTCCATTCAAACCGGAAGTGATTAAAATTAGTTATTTCCTGTTTCAACTTTTATCACCGTAGAACAGAAATGGTAACAGATACCGAGAAATAGTTTTTTGGGAACGATTCAGCGTCTCAAGGCAACACGTTATAAATATCTACAACACTCTACCAAATCCGGAAGTGCAGTTGGTACTATTACTTCCGGTGTCAATACTGATTTCCATAGAACAAAACCGTAAATCCTATCAAGATATGTTTTTTAAATCGATTCAGCGTCCCAAGAATAGCTTACATGCCCTCCGTTGAAACTCTATTCATATCGGAAGTAGTTAAAACTAGTCATTTCCGGTTTCAACGTTTATCACTACACAACAAATACGAAAACAAATAGCGAGAATCGTTTTCTTAGAAACAATTCAGCGTCTCAAGGCAACATTATGATTATCCACAACACTCTACCGAAACCAAAAGCAGTTGAAATTTACAATTATTTCAGGTTTCAATACTAATTTACGTAGAGCAAGAACAATAAAAGAAATCAAGAAGGGACTTTTTACAATCGATTCAGTGTCCCAAAACTAGCTTCTATGTTCTCCTTTAGCTTGTATTCAAACCGGAAGAGGTTTTAATAAAATAATTTTGGTTTCAACTTTTGTCGTCAAGCAGTAAAGGATAGCGAATAATGGCTTAGATGCACTACTTCAAGTGTGATTACTGTGAAGTATTATTTTCACGCTATGAAACGATACCCACTTACTTTATTTTACCCTTGCAAATATAATCATGCTGCAAGTGAGCGAGCGAGACACAGAGATAGAGAGAGAAAAACAGTGACCAAACTTGCACAGTTATAGCATAAAAAAAAAAAAAAAACTGAAAACCGTAAACAAAATTCCAATGTTACTTTCACACGTTCCGTGTTTATATTGCAAAGTAAGATGTGACTGGCTAATTATCCAGGAGGAGATATATGAAACATAGATCATACTTATTTTTATTTTGGCAAGTAATTGCCTTCATAGTCACATTTAGTCATCATATCATCATTATTAGTTTTCAATGGAGACGTCGGCATCAAGACCATTTGTCCCCGTCGCGATCAACATAATTGCATAAACACGGACTGCCATAAACAAAACGAGCCCAAGAAACATCATTCCCAGCCTGTCTCATTGTAACATGTTTATCCTGGTGTCACCAGATTGGCCTGCATTACAATGAATGCAGTATCCAGGAGGGTACACTACGAGGAAGTGAAGTTGGCATTTGGGCACTCACAAGGGGCATTTGAGCACTTATACCTCACACTCGAATTGTCTTCACTCACTCAAAATGTCTTATTTAACAGAGGTTATATTCCAAATTTGAAGTCAATCGGTCAATTGAGGAAAAACTCATTGTCATTTGTCCTAAAATTGCTTACTATTTTGCTGTAATAGAGCGGCTCGGGTGAAATAATAGTATATCACATTTTCTAACTTTCAAGTAAACTGGAAAAGATTATTGATAATTCCTATGCAAGTTATTGCAATGTCATATCCAGCGAACTTCCACTTCTATCTGCAGGTAGATTTCCGAAATTAAACCATCTACATAATCTTCTGTGGTTCGATCATAACAAATTCCACCTATTAACTCAATTTCATCGAAAGTGGCGCTTACTATTATGTTCGCCCGAGCCGCTCTTTAATAATAATAATAATAATAATAATAATAATAATAATAATAATAATAATAATAATAATAATAATAATAATAATAATAATAATAAACACTAATACTAGAAGGGACTAATGGAATGATTCTATAATCCAACTTTCTTGGAGGCGAGGTGGTGTGGTGAGAACGACCTTTGAGGGTGTATGTTGGGTGATGGTGTGTGCACGAGCCAACAACACCGAATTCAAGTTATGGTCGTTATTCTTAGTCTACGTCAAAAGAAGGTTCCGTCCTTCATAACTTAGGTGTTGTATAAAAAACGCCAAATTCAAGTATTGGTACTTGATTTGTTGAATTGGATTACTGCCATTTCAGCGCCGAGGCTATATAAGACGTTAATCTACAATTTTTAAAATAGAATCCGAATAACCGTAGTCAGTTCAAATTCCAAGATTCTCCCACCAGTAATCAACCTGGAACCCGATACACCAAAAGCGCACACGCTAGCCACTCGGCCAGCTGGGAGGGTTATACTGAAGTAGTGTTTCTGTGTATTGTACAAGAGAGTGACTTCTTAAAATTTAATTCGAGATTTTCATTGTCTTTACTCATCACCAATCTGAATCCCAACCAATAAGACCAGTTCTTAAGCTTCAAACAAAATGCATCTCTTGTTTCAAGAAAAACAATTATTATTACTACTACGAAATTTACCCTGAAATCTGATCTTAAAGTTGGGATGAATTTAGTAGTTGTCCTTGAGTGAACCAACCCAAATGATTCCTAGTCTGAAAGAGAGTGTACGAAATGTTTCATGAAAATCGAATAAATTAGGAAAGTTATAGATAACATGGTTTCGTGACATAAGTGAATTCATCTCATCCTCTTTCCTCTGAACTCGAACTTCAAATAACATAACTAAGACTCTTACTTTTAACAAAATATAAACTGTTTTCTATGTTCCATAAAATTCGAAGCGCGGGGGCACGGTGGCTCAGTGGTACTGGGCTTAACTCTCGTGCGTGGGGTTCCTAGTTCGATATCCGGCCAAGTAAGTTCGTGATGGAGAATATCGTGCTCGTAGGTTTTCTCTGGGTACTCCCTTTCCTCCCACTTTTTCATTCCACCAATTCTTTTATCATTATTATTCACTTACTTTAATCATCGTCATCCTTAGCCTAATAGGCAAAAGTGTGGGACGTTACCTTTTCATTTCATTTCAAAAATCGAAGCATTTTTAGAAACTTTTCGCGCAAACTATATATTTCTGTAAAGTCGAGGGAGGAAGGCTAAATTTATTCACTTATTCTTCACCGATTTCAACTCAAAGCAGCAGTGGAACGATTAGCATGACTCAGGAAAATTACACTCAGTATTCCACCAACATCTGATACTCTTTTTTATTATTAAAGTTATCGTTGAACATGCATTTTTATAAAGTCAAGGAAAGGGATAAATTAACTTTTGTTTCTTCACTGATTTCAACCTCAAACAGTGAAGATTGTGGGAAGACTTCCTCATTCTTAACACTTTAGCATTTAAAAGTGGAGATTGATGGAAAGTTTGAAAGAAAAGGTGCAAAACGTTGTATCAAAATCGAATAGTATTTAATAGTTACCGTGAAACTTTTTTTTTTTTAATCGTGATGAGGTGAGTTCACCCATTTATTCTTCACTAATCATAAATTCATGTGTGCAGACGATTGAAAATCTGAGGGAAAACATGCGTCATATTGTTTAGAAAACTTACAGGGTATTATATACATACATATATATATATATATATATATATATATATATATATATATATATATATATATATATATATATATATATATATATATATTTACGAAAATAATCTTCGAACACGATTTTCAAATACTTTTTAAAACCTCTCATGCACCCTTCCAATCTTCATAGATTTTAACTTCAAACAGGGAGTCTACTTCAAAAGCCTTAGAGAAAATGTACGCCATAGCGATCAGGATCGAATAATATTTAGTGAAAATTTAAGGGAAAATTATGTCCTTATCATATTATTTATAAGTAAGTAAATTTCGAAATTCGGGAGAACTTGTTCATTTTTTACCTGTTTGTATTTGATTGATTTTAATCGCAAGCAATGGGGAACATCGGTATTCCTAAAGAAAATATTTTCTCAAAATCGAATAATTTTTACGTATAGGTTATACTTGAAAAATCGTTTTTGTGCATGTACTAACGTGCAATACAACGCGGGGTTTTACCCCTTGTAATCACCTTATTCGTGATAAAATTCGACCCCAAATACTTATATTTCCTAAAAATGTGGGAAGGCACAGCTCAGATAATTTTTTGTAGTTATCGTTGAACAAATAATAATAATAATAATAATAATAATAATAATAATAATAATAATAATAATAATAATAATAATAATAATGAATACTCTATTATAGCCCAGAAAGATTTAGTATAGGAAGCAAGAAATCCAGAAATGTAAAATGAACGTTCCAGTTTTAGAAGAATGAAAACTGACCTGCATAACTTGAAACCAAAGCTATGTTGAAAGAAGACGAACAAGAGATTTTTATCAGATAATATTTGTGTTTTTGCAGGAGTACTTGTTTGTTTTCAAAAAATATGTTAGAAGTGGGCTAACTCAGAATTTCTTATGCAACGACTATTTTCCAACATGTTTACTGATTTATAACTACGACACAGTTGTAAGCGTAATTGCTTTTGCATTGGTATAAAAGACCAAACAAAATATTCTAAACACATAGTTCTACTTCTGATTCTCAAGCTGCTTTCATTAAACATGGTCTGCAAAGAGGTAAGTAACTAATTATTCTTGCCATATATATATTCATGTATATTCTTATTATTATTATCATTCCAAAAGCAGCCAATATAAAGCCATCTTACGCTGAGAATTTTTGAAAGAAATTTCAGCAGAGTTTAAAGTTAGTACCCAGAAATTCGCTTGATAGAATAAAGCCAACAGTAAGAATTTCTTTAACCGAAGCAAAATTCTCGATAATAATAATTCTCATAGTACCAGTATATATGACTAAAATATCTGATTCTATCTACGGTAATTTTTTACAAGAAAGTATTAAAATATGTCCTTATCTGACACCATAAAAGTTACACTAGATATAAACACTGAGCAAGTGTAGATGAGGATTTAGTATTTGAGCTTTTACCAGGAGGTTCGGGATTCGAATCCCAGCGTCGGCAGTCCTGATTGTTCTATTTTTAAGGGTTTTGTGGTACTGCATATTGTTTGATATCCCAGGATAGATTTCCAGTAGGAGAGACCTAAAATTTGAACATATATGGCGGTTCGGACTTCACTTTAAACTGTAGATCCATGTTCTACGTTTCGGAACTGTATCCTCTATTCTGAAAAGGGGCTCTAAATTCCAATTAACATATATCAATTTGCTACTCAAACAAACTCATGCAAACGAATAATTGAAATCTAAACGCAATGCATGAATGCTTATAATCTACCGAAGTGAGTTTTCTACTCCTTGATGAGAGAATGGTTCTCTTTCGATCTCACATAGTTAGTTAAGTGGTAAACGCTCGCTCGAAAACCAGTGTTTGCTTTAGTTGCCTTTCAAGTTCTCAATAAAACAAGGCAACCCACTACGAACCACAAATTATATTATTGAAGACTGGTTGTAAAATTGACGACAAAGACACCATGTATACTTTGAATTGCATCTTAGAATTAAGCACGTTAAAAGTTTTCGAGACGCAAAACTTCAACCAACATTTCGGAAACTAGATTACTAGTCAAAATCCAGGGACTTAAATACGTAAATACTTAAAGAACTCTTTTCTGACCTTGTGTCTTTTCATACTTGTTTCAACCTTTAGCAAAGAGTTCACGAAAGGAACATCTAGCTGTTTCACAGAATTGGCCGAAAATTAGTCTTTTCTGCTTCGCCCTCTTATTTTCCATTGAAATGGCGAAAGGAATGTTGTTTTCCATTTCAAACTTTCAAACTGGAGAAACGAACTGGACACGAACAGAACTTAGCTACAATACGAATTAGGAAATGAACATTTATGTGAAATTAAATTATTGTGGTTTTGTCACAAAAATTAAGATTCACTTCTGAAGTTGTCATTCCAATTCTTGTTTGTTGATGGTTGGTGTTTATAGTCTAGCATCCCTTTTTACCACCGAGGAATTGGCTAGTGGACCACAATTAAAGATGGAATCGGAACCCCACTTAACACATTGGTTCCTCAGCTTATAATAACAAATTCCAGCTTTCTGTGAGTTTAATGCATTTATACTAGCTGTATTAGAATAAAAAAATAATACTTTTTAAAAAAATTTTTTACAATATTATTAGAGTTTAACGAAAAATGAACAAAAATGGGACTTATGCCCATAGATAAATCTCATTGGGCTATACAAAATGATGTGTATAAGTGTAAAACCTCACCCGTGGTTTTAGAGAAAATTGAGAGAAACATTTTTTAAAACGTAAAAATTGATGCTATACGAGAACCTTGCCACTTACAGACGTGAAAATAACTTTTATTAGGCTCTTCATTATGCCTCTAGCAAAACGACAGTACATAGTATTGTTATAGCCATACATAGTTTGAAATATAGCCTAAAATTATCATAAGCTCTTAAATTTTAATTTCTGCTTAACCAAGGGTAAAAGTAGATCTGGAAAGATACGGAGACGGATGACCCAATTGCCCCTTCCCCCTGCCTATATTTATCCATTGTAATTCTTTAGGAAGTGGAGAGAAGCCACAGATATTTTAGGAAGTGGAGGAACGACATCCTCCTGCGTTCCCCCTCACTTTTACCTCCTGTATTTACAAAAAAAATTGTCTCAATACAAGAGTGCACCCACGGGTGGTCCACCTGGTCCCCTCCCCAACTTCCTAATACAATATACATTTGTACACTTTCTCAGTACTTGTTTTGCAGGGAAATGATTGATGTAACATGAGAACTTGATCTTACACTTCATCTGTACTCTTTCGTGACGGGGACAAATAGCCTCGATGCTGATGTACCCTTGAACCTCAATCAATCAGTCGATGTACTCTTTCACGTATAAAAACAATCTAGTTTATCTTTTTTTTGTAAATTTGGAAGTATTTTAGGATTACCTGTCATCTTTTTGGGTGCAGAATAGTAAACATTTAATACTGCATAAATGTAGTGACTTACAGTATTGGACTCCCCTTCCCAAAGATTGAACTTCTCCTCACAAAAATTTCTAGGAGCGCACCTGTCTCAATATAAGATATAATTTAGCCTTACCACATCGAACTAAAAAGAATAATATGCTTTGAGGATAAATTCTCATGCGCAGTTCTTGAGAAAATAAAAAGACGAACTTTTGTGGCAGTAAACAGTATGTCGGGTTCCCAATAATAATTAATAGTTTTTATGTGTTATTTATTTATTTATCTATTGTAAAATTTAGTAAAGAATGCACTCAACTAACAGACTACTTATTGTTGTTCATGTTTTCCTAATTATGATATATTCCTCTACGCACATACAACTTGTGATTTTACAATATTATTAGGGCTTAACGAAAAAATGATAAAAAATGAGACATATACGTATCCTTAGAATTCATTGAGCTGAAAAAAAAAATATGTGAATGTGAATCAGGAGCGCATCCAGGATTTTTTGTTGGGAGTAGTCAAACTTGGGGAGGGGGGCAATATTGCAAGCCACTACGTTTATATAGTATTGAATGTGTATTATTCTCCACTCGAAAAGATGATAAATACAATAATTCCACCTATATTTTGATAGAACTAGAGAAAAATGATAGAACTAGAATGCTTTTTATAAGAGAAAGAAAATGAAATGAAATCTTTGAGTTTTACGTCCCACGGTTATGCCGGTTAGGCTAAAGGAGACGGGTGATGATGAGTAATGAATGAAATGGTGGGATGAAGAAAGTGGGAGGAAACGGGAGAACCCCGAGAAAACCCACGCACACGGTGTTTGTCCCCCACAAAGTTCACTTGGCGGGGGCTGGGATCGAACCCAGGACCCTAAGCACCAGAGGTGAACGCTCTACCACTGAGCCACCGCGGCCCCATAAGAGAAAGAGTACAGATGAAGTGTAAGATCAAATTTTCATGCTACATCAATCATCTTTTTATTAAACAAGTATTGTTTTATTGTGAAAGTGTACAAATGTATGTTGAGTGAGGAAGTTTTTTGGGGGGAGGGGGAGCTCCAGACCAGGTGGATCCCCCGTGGATGCCTTCTTCGTGTGAATTCTCATGCGTAATTTTCGAGAAAACCGAGAAAAATGAATTATTTTGTAAATCTAATAATCGATGGTATCTCCTTCTATGATGAAACTGACCCCGAAGTAGACACTCACGAAACATTATATTATAAGAGTAGCAAGACGATCATATGAAGTATGGCTCGGAGATACAGCAATAATAATAATAATAATAATAATAATAATAATAATAATAATAATAATAATAATAATAATAATAATAATAATAATAATAATCACAATAATAATGTGTGGATGCAATAGAAAGAAAAAGTCAAATACGGCTGCTGTGGCTCAGTGCATGGGATCCTTGGTTTTGTTGTGGACAAATACAATGATTATCGTTTTCCTCGAGGTTCTCCCGTTTCCTCCCACTTTCTCTATTCCACATTTCTCATCATTACCGTCTCCTTTAGTCTAGCCGGCATAAACGTAGGACGTAAAAGTTAGAGATTTCATTTCATTGTATTCCAAAAAGTCAAATAAGCTCAAAACTAGTTTTGTAAGAGATCTGTAAAATGACTCACTACGAAATAGAATTATGTCATTACAGTTCGCAGACACTGATAACATGATCATAAAGCTAACAATCTGTCGAGTAGAGGGAAGAGGTTAATTTACATTCAGTTTTCGCACGAAAAATACATAAAACTTTAGTAATAATTATCTTACCTGAATGTTGTTAATTTTTTAAAAATGTTTCTTTCATAGGTTTTGTTAGCTGCTTGCATCGTGTACGTGGCCTTCGCACGGCCACAATTTGTTTCCAACCAAGGATCATTTCTTTCGAACCAAAGGCCACTCACAGAAGAAGAACGGTTAGCTTTGGAGGAGTTGGAACGTGATAAGAACGCTCATTATGCTTTCTCCCAAGCAGTGGACGATAAAATCAGTGATCTTGAACATACACGGGAAGAGGTGCGCGAGGGTCTCACTGTCAAAGGATCATACAAGTACAGTGATGGTAACTTAAGAAGAACTGTTCATTACGTAGCCGATCAAGGAGGATTCAGGATTGTCAGGTAAGAATATCTTATACGTAGTTCTTCTTCACAGACGGGTTAGAGCACGTTGTTGGCACATTAATTCTCACGTCATTCATTCGTGCTGTGACAACTGTTACAGTGAAGTGATCATTTGAAGGAGTGGCCCGGAGAGGAAATTCGCCAAGACCTAAGTTCCAGTCTGGGGTCATATTTCCAATCATGCTCAATGTGATTTACCAGTATTTTCGCAGTGCCATTTTTCAATCCCCGTATATTGATAGTCCCCTCCTCCGGAGGGAAATATTCTGAAATCATCACCATCCTACTGAATCCATCTTCGAGGAAGAACACCTACAAAACAACAGTTTCCTGACTGCGGGAAAGGTTCACCCTTCAATGGTTTTACCAAACTTTATTGACAGTACACACTGCATTTTCTTAACCTTTAAAAGTTTTTTTTTTATGTATTATCCTCTAACTGTTCTTGTGAATAGCAATTAGTGAAATTATTTACGAAAATTTGACTAACTTGATTAAGTCCAAACCGTGACGGCCAATACCTCGAGAGCGAAACAGCTGCACAGGAAAATATTTGATAAGCATACCAAGCAAGTACGCCTATATATAAAAAATATTATTATTATTATTATTATTATTATTATTATTATTATTATTATTATTATTATTATTATTATTATTATAAGTTTAATAATGTTAAACTTATTAAAGTTTTATATCCTATGGTTTTTCGCTTCAAGCTAAAGGAGACGAATCATAAATGAAAGTGAATGATGATGTAATTTAGTTTTCGTGTTCTCCCACCCGGGAATCGAACCCGGGGACATGGGCAAAAAAGGTACATATGCTAGCCACTAGACCAGCAGGTAGAGCTAAGTAAACCAAGATTGGGTCGTTCAGAGCACAAGGGAATCAAGTCCAATTATCAGAAATGTAAGAAAAAGAGACACGAAGTTTGTAAGGTACGCTTAAATATATGGAAAAGTTAATATATATATATATATATATATATATATATATATATATATATATATATATATATATATATTTACATTATCGGATACAATATCTGAATATGAATATCTTAAGCTCTTAAAGGAGATTGAAATGAAGTATGTACGTACAATGTGACCAGAAGTGCAATTTGATTTTCTTGTGTATTGAACGCGCCATATACCGCAAACAGTTTTATCTGCATGGTTGGATATATTTTGTATACGATAAATTGCATACTATATATATATAAAGTGAAATAAACAACAAAAACAACAGTTTTATACAAATAATGTACCAGATAAATTTAAGTATTGTTTCAGAGTGAGTATAACAAGTCCTAAATATTGTAAATAAATATTCCAAGCAGAACAAGTCATGCAGTAATCGAAGTAATCCACAAGATAAATTAAAGTTCGTTTAACAGAAATTTCAGTTAAAATAAGCAAATTAAAATACAAATTCTCAAAAATTATTTATTTGACGAATATCTAACCAAATAAATCTAAGACGTGTTCTGTAGATATACCACTAGAAATAGAAAGAGAATTTCGAAAGAAACTTGGCCAGGGCTTATATTCAAAGATGTTATCACAACATTTCCCTGGTAAAGTTGAGGGAGAAACCGTAAGAACATCAGAAAATAGCTCATCCTAGTGTTCGAACCGAAGACTTTGCAACTAAAGACCACCCGATTAAAGATCACCTGCTCGGTTAGATAATTGCAAATGTAACATTGCAAGAGCAGAATAAATTTCACACTTTAATTTTATATTTTATTTGAAAGTGTAGTTTTTACATTGGTATTATTATTTTATGTACATAAATAAATTCTGCCAAACATGTCATATTGATTGATTTTCATATTAATATAAGTATTTGTAATATACAAAAACTAATTAATGTAATTTGCTATGGAAAATTTGATTCGATATACCGTTTCAGAATGCAAGTAACTTTCAAGCTAAAAATAGCTCAAAGGGAATTATAGCTAAAAATTAAACTGATACATTTTAAACCTCTAACACGTTTTGCAAAGATCAGAAACATATTTCTTAGGAATTTTGAGTTTCCTTTATCAAATTTAATTTTTATTATTCTCATATTGTTATTGTATCAAAACACATTTAGATGAATGTTACTGTTACGGTTAATTAATCTTAACAATTACAGCTAGAAAATGCCAATCCTTAAAGCTTTGCCTCCATATAACCATACCCAGTTCTTTTTTCAGGGTAGTAATTAGAGTTTTTGCTTCATAATCTGCAAATCCCGAGCACAAACTCTGCAACTAACCATTCACCACCCAAATGTGGAATAGTACTTTTAAATTATTATTTTCCTAACATGTCCTTCCGCATACTTAAAAAAAAAAAAAAAAAAAAAAAAAAAACATGTATATTTTGTTTACGTGAAGAAAATCAATGAAAAGTTTATACCTCTTAGGCTAAAGGAAACGGGCGATTAATGAATTTGAATAATAATGAAAGTATTGATGGAATAAGGATGTGGGAGGAAATGAAAGAACCCCGAGAAAATCTATTGACATCATGTTGTTTAACTTACTTGGAACCTCTTGTTCTGAAGGTTGATAGTCCCACCAGTGAGTCGCCAAGCTCCAATATATGTTTGTATTCAAATACGGTCAAAAGAAGAAATAGGCACAAAATTCTCAAACTTATATTGTTTTGCTAAGGGCAATCAAAGTTATAATTCATGCCACGATTATAAGTAAAAACTCATTAACAGCCAGTAGCACAAAAACAAAAACAAAAAAAAAAGTTCTGATGGTACTTTATCTTTTTATGAGAGCCCGAAAAACTGCAGCATACGTATATTAATTTGGTCGAAATTGAACTAAATTTATCTGCCATAAAAATGTTTGGTATTCAAAATTCCATAGGTCATGCCCTTTGATCAGTATCTGAACTTTGAGCCTATTGAGATTTTTTTTTTTTTCATCCATACCTCGAAAATTACTTTTCATCCATACCATTCGTTTGGACTGCAGTTTCAGTTGAATTAAGTAAGAAATTAATCTTCAGTTGACTCAAATATTAAATTTTATTTATTTATTTTCAGTGATGTCGCAGAACCTCTTTCCGGACCTAATGTCAACCCAGCAGGTACTGCATCGGTGGCCGCCAATGTTGCAAACAGCCCATTTAGATATTCGATCAAGGCAGTTCCTGTGGATACCACAGAGTTTCTACAACCACATCATTGAAGAAATAAAATAACATTTTAAAACATGTGTGTGTGTGTGTGTATTTGTGTGAAAAGCTGCGTGTGTGAGTGGAAGAAAAACAAATAAAATTATAATTTTTAGAACCAGCCCTCTGTGCTCATTATATATTATATTCTAATAAAATGAATAAAGTAAACTGTCTGTGATTTTTGCTCCTTAAGTGCGCTTACTCTATTTGACACTTCTTTACATAGTGGAAATTAAAGAATATGTATATTTGGTGTTTGGAAATTAATACTTTGTGAGAATTATTATTATTATTATTATTATTATTATTATTATTATTATTATTATTATTATTATTATTATTATTATTATTATTATTATTATTATTTTGTCGCTACATTTCCCACTGTCAAATAGTAGTCTTTAAATCAGTTGTGTTTTCGTCGTAGACTACGAACTGTACATAAACGGAAACTACACGTATCTTAGAAACATTAACCAATTTATACTGTAGTGTTTTGCAATTAATAAAAAATCACACAGATAAATTTTGACATTATTCTGTGATGTCAACATTTAATAATAATAATAATAATAATAATAATAATAATAATAATAATAATAATAATAATAATAATAATAATAATAATAATAATAATAATAATAATAATAAATAGAGACTGAATTGATTAGTATTTGTAAATAAACCAAAATCAGTTGGTTGTGAAAAATATGCATCAGATTAAACTACTGAAACACGAAGGATGTTTCCACAATTCTGGGAATTTCCAAATAACAGCAGAATGTTGTGGGCTATTGGCATTAGACAAGTTCTGACTTTTTTTTTTTTTTTTTCCATCTCACTTAAAGCAGTTCAGTACGATTTGACCTCTTCGAAAGTACAGACATGTTTCTGAGGAGTTTACACTGTCACTATGGAATATGATGAAGAGAATCTCAAAGAATCGTTTTCTTTTTGTGGAAAGAGAGTGTAAAGTTGTCAGAAATTGTTCATCTACAATCTTGGGGAACTCAGCAAAATTTAAAACCACAGCGTATCGCTATATTTATTGTTTTAGTTTTTAACCGCCCATTGACGCAACGCAATAGCTCAGCCCCTAATTAAGCTAGGAACATAGTTTTGGTATCAATGTGTTCCTTGAGAATCAAGTTTTCAGCCGATATACATTATGTGGTACCACGGTAGAAGGGAGGCTAGAATTCGTATTTTCTTTCTGCATTAGTTTTTTTGGGGCCCGATACTGATAAAAATTGGTATGTGAAGCAATGAAGTAGTCCACTAGATGGTAATACCTTCTATGTGTACTTGTTCCTTATATGGGGGGAGGAGAGGGCAAAGTTGATTAAATTTTTGAGCACCATATTCTATTTTGTTTCATTTTTTTAAGGGCCATTGTTTCTTCTTCTTCTACGAATAAGCTGGGAATTGCACAATTGTTACTTCGTTGGAATCTGTGTTTCACAAGCTTTGCACCGACGAATCAATCATGACTTGGTGATAATTAGAGGGAGTCACCAGGTTCCCAACGTGAGAGTCTATGAGTATGATTTCGTTCAAATCCCTGGCAGGCGTAGAAAGATTAAAACTGATAGGACAATATACAGTATGCCCATGCAACAGACAAGCTAACACTGCAAACGACAGAAGCAATATGAACGTTCTAAATAGATTGTCAGCGTTTCAAAATGTTGATACAAAAAGTCACTAAACGACAAATGAAATGACTTAAATTTGGGTTGAGAAAGGCGTGTACTGAGAATCACGATTGAAGAAGCTAATTATGATCACATTTAAGTTTTCATTTCAATCCGACTTTAGAAGTATACTTTTTAGGTCGATTCTTTGGGTTTTATTGTGGGTGTTCTATGTAGTTTCTTTGGGCTGGAAGAAAATTCCGATAACCCTGGTCCTAAGGGGTCGTTAAAGATATAGAAGCCATAATACTTCCAAACACAATTAACAGTATAAAGTACTTCATCATATGATTTTTAGAAGCACTGCTCACTTTGTCTTTGAAGCTATATATAACTTACATACAAATAAAATGTGAAGTAAGTAATTACTTATTATAACTAATAATATAATCCTGCACCATATAATGTCTCTTATGAAGGTAATTATGTATTACCGAAACTGTAAGCCAGCTTAGCAATAATAAGTATTTGTTTTGGTCAGAATTAATTTTTATTTTAAGATTTTAAAAAAAAATTAACAAAAAAAAATCTACAAAGGTAAAAATATTTTATGTTTTTACAGTTCAATGCTTGCTGTATTATTTGTGCCTTTTGGTGGTACTTATTTGGAATTTTAGTCGTGCACAACAGTTCTACCATTAAAAGAAATAAGGGGCTGCGGTGGTTTAGTGGTAGAGCGTTCACCTCTGGTGCTTGGGGTCCTTGGTTCGATCCCAGCTCGCGCCAAGTGGACTTTGTGGTAGACAACCGTGTGCGTGCGTTTTTTCGGAGTTCTCCCGTTTCCTCCCACTTTCATCATTCCACCATTTCATTCATTTCTCATCATCACCGTCTCCTTTAGCCTAACCGGCATAACCGTGGGACGTAAATCTTAAAGATTTCATTTCATTTCATTACAAGGAATAAAATGTATTTTGTTCCATGGAAGTTAGCGTAGTTGTGTTAAAAAAAGTTATAAACAATTTTCAACAGGGAATTAATTTTCGCCCATCCTGTATATGAAATTTGGTATTGTCAAAAAAGATTGAGAAATATTTTTCCCTCGTAACTATTCAAGATATTGCAATGAAAGTGGGCACACGCATTATGTATAGAGCGTTTTTTTTTTCAAGGTAGATTATGTTAGCGTGTCTGTAGCCGAAGCAGCTCCAGGAGGCTACCAAATATATATATATATATATATATATATATATATATATATATATATATATATATATATATATATATATATATATATATATATATATATATATATATGGGACTTTTAGAGGAACATTTATCTGCTTAACCCCAAATTTCCCTTCTTGTACATCATGCACACATGTGCATGACACCATTTGAAAGCTTGTTTTATTCTTAATAGAATTACGTATCAGTTATGATATTCGGAGAAATAGTATTGAAGCAGTACCTACTGAACGTCAACGTTTTTCTCAAAAAATGCAAGAATAAACTGAACTTTTTAAAAATAAATTTTTTATTAAAAAACGGAAATTTTTCCTTTCTAAAACTCATTTTCAGTTAAAATTTGCTTTCCTATAATATATTTTACGATCAAAGGACTTTTGTCACATGTAATAATCATACTATACATCACACATTATTTTCACCAGATACGCAAGAAGAATTTGGGAGTTTCCTGAACTTCTTTTCAATGCAAGTATTTTCGTTTTTATATTTATAATTATCCAAGTGTAGTGTTGAGAAAGTAGAGATAGATTTTTAGTATTTTTTTATATATAAGTAAAGCGTTTGTAGTGTCTTTGATTCAAATTATGGTATTTCAGAAAAAAAAGTGTCTTATTTGTGCACTTGTAATTATCATAAGAGAAGATTTTACTTCCTTTCTAATGCTACACTTTTTCGTTTGTATGTGTGTAATTATCCAATTGAATATTGAAAAATCCTTTTCGAAGTAAAGCATGTTCGATTTGTAATTAATTAACACACTTTATTATTTGTTAAATGGAAAAGGACATTTTATTATTTGTTTGTACTAATACGCGAGTATATGCTATAAAGGTAAAGGGAAAGTAGTTGCATTGCTTTTTGTTCCAGAGATTATAGTTAAACACTGTTAGAACGAATTTGATTGAACACGAAGTTCGAGGCAAGTTCGTTGTGCTTGATTCCCAAACATTTTTAAATGGTATTTTGTTCTGGCTAGAGATCTTGTTTTGATAAACATAAAGCCTGTTCTAAAACTGGGTGTGTACTGATAATCACAATTGAAGAAGCTAATTATGATTACACTAAAGTTATCATTTCAATTCAACTTTTGAAGTATACTTTTTCTTTTAGATGGATTTTTTGGGTTTCACTATGGGTGTTTTATGTGTTATTTTTAGGCTAGAGGAAAATTCCAACAACCCTGGCCTAAAGGGAAACGATTCAAATACTCGTGCCTTCGGGAAACCTATTCTCTCCGTGATATTAAATATATAACTGCTAATATATCAAATCAATGCTAGTAGTTCATAACCTATTTTCATTTTATAAAAATTGCACTGCCGAACATATTTCTGTCGTAGTCGTCATTAGTTGTCATTCCACTTTTAGATTAGGGGATTTCGAACTTCTCTTCACAATATTGGCTATTTTTTTTTTCACGGTACTCTGTTCTGTTTCTTATTTGCAAAATAAGCATTCAGCTATAGGTTATTGTTCTTGCTTCCCAATCAGGGGTCCAGGGTTCGAATCCGGTGACCAATCCTTCCAGTGACATCGATTTTTGTATAATTTCTGGGGGATATTTCAAGTATGCGTGTTTCATTTGCAGATATCAAAAAAAAAAAAAAAGATCCAAACAAATATATTCAGTTCCTGAGGGGTTCAAGCAAACTTTGAATGTGGCTCGGCCTCTCAAGGATCGGCGCCCAAGAATTCTCCTAACTCAAGATTTGGCAGATTTTTTTAGTTTCTTTACGCGTTATAAAAATTGGTCCTAGCCAACTTCCTTTCTCCTCCTTTGCTAGCAGTTGTTAGCTCTTGCAGTGGTCATGGCAACTTGAATTTTGGTTTAGTGACTCCTTTATTTATTTATTTATTTATTTGCAAAGTGGTAAATCCCAGCCATCTTTTGATTTTTTTTAAAATAGACTAATATCTATACTCATACAATCTCATACAGTTGACTCTGTGTATTAGTCAACTGACATACTAGAATCATGTTCCTAAAAGTTATGGGTCAATATATATTTGTTCCTACCAATCGTCAGACAGGAACAAATATGCTAGGCAATAGTGTAGCTAGAGGGGTGACCCTGCTCTAGTCCCCCGTACTGCCGTGATATCGAAAAATAAATTCTGCTTACATGCAATATGTCACATTTATGATATCGATGTTACGACGTTATTTTCTTATAATTCATCGCAAAAAGCAAGTAAGCAAGTATTCTACACTTTTTTTTTTTTAACACTTCTCAGAAACTCGATATAATACTTCAGCAAACCAGTTATATGCTATATTCTTAATTTTTTCAGTTCTTTTCTGTAGGATATGCATCAAAATCAATCTGCGGGTGCAAATACCAAGCATTAAGAAAGAAAGTAGATGTTTTAATAAGCTTTAAAAATATCACTGAGCTCCTGGTTAGCTTATGCAGTATATATAGGCCACGAAATTACAGGTCTGATACCTATTACTGCATATAAATTAAACAAGAACTCGGTGATATTTTAAAAACTTATTAAAACATCTACTTTGTTTATTAATGCTTTCTTTATATGCTCATGTGTATGAAACATTCGTTTGACAGATTTTTAGATACACTACTGCAAAATGTTCATTATAGCTCTGCCTTGGGAAGTGTAGCCTATAGAAAATATAATTTTAAGTTCCTTTCACTACTGGATTACTTTCGGTTTTATTTATTTATTTTCACCACTAAGGCTAAAAAGATGAGAGTTTCTAGTTAAAAAAGGGTTCGAAACCACTCTCGGTTTATTTTATCCAAAGCAAGTATGGAACCCGAAATCACACCGAGAACGAGAGCTAGAAACTTGGATATTAATGAGCACAACATTTTCCTGTTGTCGTCTACAAAAGCTAATTGCGCATTTCGTGTACTTGCGAAATTTTGTGTTGATAACTTACGATGAACAAGTATATTTCGTATTACTCTATTAATGTCTTAAAATACACACAAGGTCAGCATGTGCTCTTTACTTGATCTCAGTTACAAAATTCAAGAACCTTGGAGGCCATACTTATGTGTATTTTTCTTTCTCTACACAAAAAGAGAGAAAGAAATGCCGTTTTCTCTTTTCATTTTCTTTATTATTAAATCATATTTACACTTCCCAAAAGATAAACTTTGTTTTCCATCGATATTTTCAGTACCGCAATATTATGATCGTTTCGGAATTTTCCACATTTCGATATTTTGTTATCTGATGATATTTCAATATCTTTAGATATGTTTTGATATATTGATTAAGTTTCGATATTTTGTCGATATTGATTTTCGATATCCAAATTCAGATAACGCACAGCCCTACGCCTGCCCTGCCTGCTAGTGATTCCCATCTGTTTCCGAGAAACCTTTACGTGATGTGGATTTTCAGAGTTAGAATGATGTAAAAAGTGCTGTAGATAGGTGGATAAAACAGATCGAAAAGTTTCTTGATGAAACCCTTAATAACCTAGCTTCATGCTAGGACAAAGCGCGGACAATAATAAAATATTGGACATAGGGGCCCAGGATTCCCTACGAGGCAGATCTTTTACAATAGAAACATACACTTTCCGAGTCATCATTTTCACGACAAATAGCCTCGCTGCTAACGCCCCATAATAATTCATTCATTCATTTCACGACACACTGCTCGAGACGAAATAACTTCAGCTCTTGCCTGGTAAGACCCAGGAGTGTCTAAAAACTAACTAACTCTATGGTCTATAGAACCCGGGGGTTCAATGCCGCGTTCACAAAAGCTCTCCACTGACTTCTATCCTTAGCTAACTGCATCCTTAGCTAACTTTGTATTCCAATCTCTGCGAGATCCATCTTAATATTGTCCTCCCATCTGCGCCTAGATCTTCCTAATGGTCGTTTTCCGATTGGTCTTCCAGTCAAGACTTTGAAAGCGTTTCTACTTTCTTCCATTCTAGCTACATGACCCACCCACCTAAGCCTCCTAGACTTGACGACCCTAACAATGTTGGGTAAACCATATAAATTATGTAGTTCCTCGTTATGAGGTTTCCGCCATTCCCCATTCCCGTTCCTATTGGTTCCGAATATTCGTCTCTGGATCTTGTTCTCAAATACTTTCAGTCTCAGGAGTGTCTAGTTACTGTAAATCGAAAGAATGGAATTGTTATGTGTAGGGTGGATTGGTTGATTGCACCCTTTAAACCATTTTTGCCCTGAAGCTCCTTTCCTGGGTAGAATATTAAATTATTTCTCTAATTTGCTTAGTTGTTCTTCCACTAATTCTCCTATGCTATATATTTCCATTCCCCGTTTTTACGCGCTAACAATAAAACTACTAATACTTTGTTACAATGCAGTTACAATAGTTACGAACAAAATGTATTCTACACTTATTTCATACTACAATTTGAGCCATGTTTCAAATTTACAAAATTAACACTGTTTACCTAGAAATAACCAAAAGTAAACATTTAAATAAAACTCACAATACTCTTCCAGAAAACCGAAGGAGTAAGAAATCATTTTAATAACATATCAAGAATATTGAAAACTAAAATGCTGGAACGACAAGAAATCTTGAACTTAAATTTAGTACTATTTTGCAGTGAAAACCAAGGAGTCGTTATACCTTAGGTATTATCAACAACTCTACAAAAATTCTTACCAGTCATTAGTAAATAATTGAACCTGGGAGCAGGGAAAAGCACGGAAGAAATGCCTTTCGTCCTTACATTTCTATCAATAAACATAACACTATCTGAAACAACGAAATGATAGCTAAGCAAATGCATGCATTATACACAACACTAGCAAGAATTGGTAAAAATCCCTTGCATGAGATGAGTTGGCAGTCTGATGAAAATACCAATTTTTTCTCAAATATGCTGTTCGCTTCGTTGGTTAACGGTGGTATACAAAACTGTTTTAACCAACAAAAAATGGAAGCAGACAGTGGTATTTGAACCCGATACCATTTACGTCGGAGTCAACTGTCTTCACCACTTTTTTTTTTTTTTTTTTTTTTTTTTAACTGATTCACCGAACAATTTCAGTACTTTATTTTCTACCCGGTTATACTCGTTTTTTAGCTATTGCAAGAACCTTGAACGACAGGTACACGAACACAGACACATCGAGGACATTTAAAATTCCAAAGGCTATCTCAACGGGAATCAAACTCGGGACCCCGTTCACCAAAGGCACACGTGTTAGCCACTAAACCAGCGGGGAGGGCACCACTTAGCCCCACAGCCAGTACAATAACCATTACGCCGGCTTTTGTCTACCTTTCTTAGTCGTAGACATTTCGCACTTCGCAATTTTCATTATTTTTTCGCAATTCGCTTTTATTCTGTGCAAATTACTTTCCATTTCGTATACAGGGAGGCTCGGGGGCTCAGTGGTAGAGCATTCACCTCCGGTGCTTGAGGTCCCTGGTTCGATCCCAGCTCGCACCATGTGGACTTTGTAGTGAACAAACACCGTGCTCGTGGGTTTTCTCGGGGTTCTCCCACTTTCTTCATTCCACCATTTCACTCATCTCTCATCATCACCGTCTCCTTTAGCCTAACCGGCATAAACGTGGGACGTAAAACTTAAAGATTTCATTTATGTTTATTTATTTTTTTTTTTTCATTTCGTATACAGCTCCCTGAACTAGAGACCTGCACGGGCCGGGCTTGGGCTGGCCGACACTGATTTCTCTTCAGGTCAGGCTGGGCTGGGGCCGATCAATTGTAATTCTTTAATATTTATTGACTTTCGTTAAACGATAATTGGAATAAAGCCAAATGTTGAAGAAGTGTGTCCGTGAAAAATGTTACAAAGAATGCAATAGCTATTTACAGTTTGTGTTGCTCAGCGGCTCCACTTTCATTATAGAGGATTGTAGGCATTGTGCGGTAAATTGAGCTCTGACCTTGACCTTCACTGAACTCAAAATAATAAGAAGGGGTGGGAATGTTTTGCCTGTCGCTAAACAATATTGCCATCTTCACTTTATGCTAAAAATCAATTAAGTTAGATTTTTGTTACAGGGAATGGAGTTTTTGTTCTCTCGATGACAGGCAAAGTTCTAGGAGGCAATGGTACCATTCGGGAGGCAAGCGTCAGGTTGTAAACCAGAGTTTAGAAAAGGTTTCTGAGGTTAGGTCAAATTTAGTGCTAAATTTTGAGAAAGATTGGGCCTCGAGCTAATTTTTTTTAAAAAATTATCGGCCGAGATCGGGCCAAAAAGTTTTAAAATTTATCGGGCCCGGGCCGGGCCGGGCTCGGGCCGAAAATCTCCTAAACTTTTCGGGCCCGGGCTGGGCCGGGCCTAGGTACGTTCGGGCTGGATTGGGCTCGGGCCGAAAAATTCGGCCCGTGCAGGTCTCTACCCTGAACCCTCCTCAGCATTACACATTGTGTTCTAGAATTCCGCCTCCCAGCTGCTTCATTCCAAAATAGGTTGGAAGAAAAGACGGTGTAAGTTTCGATTGTTATAATCCGATGACCATCTCTCGAAATCCCTTAAGATTAGAAATTGTTAGGAATATTAGAAGTGCTTGGCCATAGACCGAGCAAATACGGGGCTCTGGGGCAAAGTTAACAGCTTGCCGAAGAGGATAAAATATAAAATCAAACAAATGGTCTTCCATAAACATTTCCTATTATCTTATGAGTAGGTTATTAGTATATTTCTATAATCTGTGATTTTAGATTGAACCTAAAAGCTAAAATTTCATGGCAAGACCAATGTTTCAATAAGGAACCGTGCTAAATAATAATAATAAGATATATTAATTTGCAAATTAGTTTCCACTAAACACACTTACAGTAGTGTTTATTGTGTACTAGCAAATGCCTACGTGTTATTGTGGGCAATATTTTGTATAGTGCTGTGCCGTGGAAAATCAGCGCCTGGGGCAAGAGTATACTACGGGGCCCCCATACATATATTCCAGATAATTTTTCTTCTCTTTTTCCTTTTTGCTCTCTAATTTTGGACCCCCTTACTTCGGTGCTCGGGGCCGTCCTTCCGCACGTCCCTCCTTCGGCTCGGTACTGATTTTGTATTTCCTTTACTGTGTCTTTTCTGTAGAATTCGTTTGAACTCGGAAGTTTCTCACAAAATTCAAACATCTTAGGGAACTAACCCAACCCTTATTTTTCTCCTTCTCGGTCAAGTATCAAAAAACGCTGAAGCAAGTATTTAGGCCTAATTATTTTAAGTGAAAAGTCTAAACACTAAATTCCATATCTCTAACCTTTAGGGATTGCAAGCTATGAGCATCTTTTTGTAAATAATTGCAAGTTCAACCCCGCTAACTTATACGTAATAAATACACTTATACACATATTTAAAGAAATTGTATACACAAATGTAATCACCAAAATATCTGAGATAATCTAAATGTGTAAGAGTACATGCTTGCATAATGTGAACTACGTTCTACTTAAGTACAAGTTTAATAGCTTTTATAATGACATTCTTCTGTTGAATGGAACCATGGCTTTAAATGCTTCAGAGGGGTATAGTGGCTCAGTGGTAGAGCGCTTACTTCTAGGGTCCCTGGTTCGATCCCAGGCCAAGTAAGTTTGCAGTGGAGAACATCATCCATGGGTTTTCTCGGGATAATCCCGTTTTCTCCCACATTCTTATCCCTATTACATCGTCATTCACTTGCATTAATCATCCGTCTCCCTTAGCCTAAAGGGCATAATTGTTGATTGATTTTGAGTTTAACATCCCTTCCAGCAGCGAGGCTATACGAGACGGGAACTTCTCACTAACGTGGAATCCGAACCACATAAAATCTCGCCGTGATAAAGGGCATAATCGTTGGAACATTAAACTGAAAGATATCTTAAATGCTTTAATGACATCCTCAAAATTTATGTTCCGGACTTTTCAACAGAAAGCAACACGATTTAGCAACATGAGCCAAATAATCCAGAAAATATAATATTAACCAAGAAAGTTCTGTCGCTTTTTCACCCACACCTTCGAACATCGATATGTCACCTAAGACGTACTTGGAAGATCAAAAATAGTCCCCATCAGCATCGACGACCTTCTGCTAACGTTCTGGAAGGCCATGGATTCCATCGCGGTTGAACTTGGTGGGCCGTGAAGCGAAGAAGGTATCACGTGCATTTTGCATCTCTACTAGGGATTTGAACTGGCGTCTTCTAAGGTGATTGTGCAAGGAATAAGGACAGGTGATAATCGGATGGTGCAATGTCCGGGGAGTATGGTGGACACAATAGTGTTTCCCATCCAAGGCGTAGAATGGTGTCCCGGGTCATCCTAACCATGTAAAGCTTAGCGCTGTCCTGTAACAGGAGGACCCCTTAGCGATTTTTGAAGTGTTGGCTCCATAGTTTTGAGTTTTTCTTGAACACGGCTCAACTACTGAAAGTACCCACTCGCATTGATGCTCCAGCTGGTAGCAGTTCCCAAGGCGCCGTGGAGCTTCATACAATAACCACTTCTCATCACATGCCAACGCCCTGCCCAAAAATGGAACCTTCCTCAGACGAGACAGCAAAGAAACACAGCTGTCTGCTCACATTGCCTCCTGACCTGAAGTCAAATCATGTGGGACCCATCGACCCAACTTGTAGTGCTTCCCAAGATGATGGAGGTGCTGCCGAATGGTTTCTCCACTCACATTGAATTGTAGTTCTAGTTTCTCACATGTCTGGCCACTGTTCGTCTCAATTGTTACCTGAAGATCTTAATTTGCACTGTACATATGTTGGTCTTCCGGCAGGTGGTGCATCTTCGAGTGTTTCGTCACCGTCCTTAAACTTGTTAAACCACCGCTGCTCTGTCCGCGTATTCACGACACCCTCACCAAAGGCCTGTCATGTCTTCTGCCCCCTTGCAGGAGCGTTTGACACTACTTTGAACTCGTACAACACACACGCCCTCATGACGCTCTGTGGAGGTCCCATGTTCACTGTCCTTACGCAAGTTCACGATGTAACTGAACTGCCACAATCAGGTAGTATGTTGGATATACACACAGCAACAAGTGACCTTTGTCTTATCTCCATTCGCTTTCAACTCACGGTGTGAGGACCAATGAAACACAGACCTCCACAGAAAGCGACAGACTTTCTTGATTACCTTTATAATATTTGTAATTGAAACTGAATCAATTGTTATAGGAAAATGAATACCTACTGTACCCACTGCACTCATTACACCCACTGTATGGCCGCATATGACCCCACCCATTTTTTTTTTTTCTCCATAGCCCTTTATTTTCCCTTCTAGGTCAAACATCATGAACACTCAAACAGATTCACTTACATATATATTATATATAAAAGAGAACGTACAATTTTTTGTCCGCTCATCACGCTAATACGGCTGAACCAATTTCTTTCATTTTTGGGGGGTTATTAGGATTTGGACCCTAGATGGTTTTTATCATATCACTTTAATTTTTAATTACCAGTGTCTTGAGATAATTGACCATTCAGGTGTCCATAACGTACAAATCCTTTGTTATTAGTTCATCATAGGTAAAAATAAACGTATTTATATGCAACCCGCATGACCGTGTCACTCGGCGGGTTAACATAAATGACAGGCGATATACAGCGGAAAATAGCTTGAATCTTCTGTTTAAAATTTTTTAATTGATTTGCTTATTTTTACAGACACTTTTACAATATGCCAGCACCGGGATGACCGCAGCGAAGCGGGGCGGGTTAACATAAATGACAGACGATATAATGTTAAGATTTACTGCAATCTTCTATGGTTTTTATCATATCACTTGAAAGCGAAAAAGTAAAAATTATCTAAGTAACAAAGTTTATTGCGTTCCGGGGTGACCGCAGCGAAGCGGGGTGAACGCTGCTAGTATATTATCAGATAAAGATTCCTATCTGATTCACTTACAGATTCATGTCCTATTACTTTAAAGAAGAAGCCAATATACAACGGGAGCCTTTAGAGATTCGGAGGTATGGACATTTTACTTTAATAATTGCCACCTCTATTCTCTCCCGACCCCATTCCTCGTCAAATTTCCACAGATCCTTCCTTAATCGTGTATTACGTCACAAATCCTATGCATTGTCGACATTTTAGGGCTTCTTTTATATAGAGAGATTTTAATAAAGGTTTTAAAATTTCCATAGATGTTAATTGAAAGAAATTCTGTTCAGCAATAGATAGCAAAAAGTTTCCTCAATATTTCCAAATTATTATTATTATTATTATTATTATTATTATTATTATTATTATTATTATTATTATTATTATTATTATTATTATTATTATTATTATTATTATTATTATATTTTGTATTCTGCATTTTGGCAGGTCGTGAGAGTAATAGATTCCTCATCCCTTAAGTTAGGGTTTGGAAATGTTTCTTCCACGTTTCTCGATCTTGAGATTCCTTCTTTAACTCCCATTTTCTTCTTCTTTTCAAACTATCGATCAGTTGTTTTGTTTTTGTTCCTCCTCCTCGGTTTACTTCCATCTTACCCTCTATGGTGGTACGAAGAAGGCAGTTTTTTCACAAGATTTGTCCAATCCAGTTGGTCTTTCTATTAAGGGTCCTTGATAAAAGCGCCCTCTTCTCTCTTATCCTTTTTAAAACATCTTCGTCCATTGTATCTATCTTTTCCATCTTCATCCAAAATCACATTTCGAAGTTCTTCAAGCATTTTTTTCTCTAAATTCCGTAATGTCCAAATGTGTGAACAATACAATCCGAAGCTCCATATACAGGGTGTTCCAAAATAATTCGTTTGGGAGTTGATTCCTGACACCAAGATAAGTCGAAAAGTATAGACCAACCTGGATGCATAAATGCTTCCTTTCGGAGTTATAGGCCGCCGAAAACTAGGGATGGGCACGAGCGGGTCCGAGCGAGTTTTCTCTGATACTCGACTCGACTCGAAACAGACACCTTTGAGTTCGACTCGAGAACTCGGTTCGAAAAATTTCCTACTCGACTCGAAACCCGACTCGAATTTGGGTCTACTCGAGCCAAAACGAGTCAAATCGAGCTAAATCCTGTGTGTAGTTTAAGTACTCTCTTCAAGTATCCTACATAGGGAATATAATATCAATGATACTACTATTACTACAACAAATTATTTATTACAGTATTATTATTATTATTATTATTATTATTATTATTATTATTATTATTATTATTATTATTATTATTATTATTATTATTATTATTATTATTATTATTATAACAACACCGTGTATAACCACGAAAGATAGGCGGTGTGTATCTGAATAATAAAAACTAATTAGCTGCCGATCTCTTTCGTCGAGAAGACTTCAGAAGAGAAGGACATCATTCATGAAGTTCTGGGTTTGAGTTCCGGAGGAGCAAGTATTGGGACTGGAGCCAAAAATTGTTAAAAGTTAGAGGGCGCCTGACAAATATGTTAAAAACTGCTCGGCCCTGGTTAAGGGATGTTAACGGCTCGAGCGGTTCGGCTCACAGCCAGGCACTTATCGAAGATGGGTCTAGGGGGCCGGAGCCCAATAAATTTTTACTGCCCACCTAAAATTTTCACGGTAGGCTTGCAAATGAACTATAATATGGTTGGATCGGACCCCCGTAACTTCTGCCGCTCCCATACATTTTTGGGCTGGCTACCAGCCTGCTCACAGCTCATTCACTATCGAGCCGAACCGAAAAGTGACCCGAGCCAACAGCTTACCCAACCGAACCGGCTCGAGCTGATGGCTTACCCCAACCAAGCCGGTTCGAGCGATAGGCTCAGTTGAGCCGAGTCGAACCGAACCAATGGACACGTTTCAACGGAACTAGCTCGAGCCGATGGCTAACCTAAACCGACTTGGTGGTTCCCCCAACCGAGCCGGCTAGAGTGTGCGCTCAGTTGACCGAGCCGAGCCAGTTGACATCACTAGTCCGTTGGTAAGACTTACAGTAGTTATAAAAATCTATTGTGTCTCATTATAGAGACGAGACGAGATGAGAATAGTTCTCCCTGTCATGAGCAACACTAAAAATATTCCACAGTACTGCTTATATTTCTCATGGCTTCAGCCTTCCAGTCTAATCAGGCCATAATTTCAAACGAGTTAGAACGAGTTGAACGAGCGAGTCATTTATCAAACTCGACTCGACTCGAAACTAGACCTCAGGAACAATGACTCGACTCGGAACTCGACTCGAGAAAATTACCTTTGACTCGAATCAAAACCCAAATCGAATTCGACTCGAGTCGAGTTTTGGAACTATGTGCGCTATCCAAAAATACATGTTTCAGAATCCTAAGCTACTCACGCAACATTTTTTATAGAGGGAGTTTGGCTACGGGTATATAATTTGAAGTATTCATCAACTACCTCTATAAAAATTGTAGCGTAAGTACCGCAGGATTCTGAAACAGGGATATTTGGATAGGACGCATACTAGATCATAAACAAAGTCTTGACCTGACTACGGTAGGTCCTATAGTATTGGAGCTATAGATCTTTTAAAGTTCATTTTTTCATGTTTTCGGCAGCCTATAACTCCGAAATGACGGATTTGTGCACCCAGGTTGGTCTATACGTTTTGTCTTATCATGGTCTCAGGAATCACCTCCCAAACGTTGTCGGTGTTGTTTTGAAACACCCTGTAAAACACTTGACCAACTTCTTCCTTAGTCCAATGTTAAGCCAGTTAGGTAGGAGTGATTACTTTTAATGCCTCCCTTCCTACAGTAATTCTTGACCTGCTCTCTTTGTGCAGTAATCGTCTCTTGTCAACGATTTTGATAGGAAACGTAATGATTCGCCACAATGTACTTATAATCAAGAGACGAGTTTCGAAACTTTACCCAAACAAATCAAAGCAATAATCACATAATAATCCATGAGTTTATATATCAAACTCTTCTACTACTGATGGGCCGCGGTGGCTCAGTGGTAGAGCATTCACCTCTGGTGATTGGGGTTCCGGGTTCGATCCCAGCCCCCGCCAAGTGAGCTTTGTAGTGGACAAACAGTGTGCGTGGTTTTTCTCGGGGTTCTCCCGTTTCCTCCCACTTTCTTCATTCCACCATTTCATTCATTACTCATCATCACCGTCTCCCTTAGCCTAACCGGCATTATCGTGGGACGTAAAACTCAAAGTTTTCATTTCATTTTTCTTGCATTACTGACAGAGCGTTCAGTACTAGAAGCATGTTCCTGAGCAGTTAAATTAAATACTCTCAACAATGAATAACAGAAATTAAATAAAACTCGCACGAAAAAATTGTGCAAAAATCTCTAAATATATATTGAAATTGTTTTTGGACAACCCTCGAATATTTTTCTTTTAAATTTGAATAAATTGTTGTGAACATTGCAATTCGATAGAAAATACATTGAAAAGATATATGAACTGTGCTGCCATCTATTAGTAACGAGTCACTTTTATACACACCTTAAAATCCCACAATTATGGTCATTAGACGAAAGCGACAGATGTTTAATGAAACTGAAGGATTATGAAAGAACTGGTGGAATGGGAGAAATCTCACATACAATCATGTCCAAAATTATTATGGCATGTCTGTAAGTATGTCGTAAGAATATAACTTGATAACGAATTCTCCCGGTATTTTTTATAATGTTAGTATGTGTATAATCGGCAAAGACATGTATGTGGCAAATTTCATGTCAAAAGAGCAGTAAATAAGAACAATAAAACGAAAATAAAACTTTCTTGTCCATTTAGCAACATTTTGTTTTACTCATTCTGATTTCCGTATTTATAATTCTTTTCCTATGAAATTTACCATAAATATACATCTCCCGATTATACACATAGTATCAGTATTAAAAGTACCCTGCAAAATTATCAAATTATATTCTTAAAAGAAGATAGTTACAGATATGCGACAATCATTTTGGACATGAGTGTACATCATGTTATTCGCCACTAACTCATGGCCTGAGTTAGAGTCAGGAACCACTTGCACCAAAACTGACTTTTCTACAACTGAACTACCGTGTCCACTAGTTCTTATTATGAGTGATGGTTAATCAATTGCTGTGTGTACAAATAAACTAGCAAGCGAGATGCTACACAAATAACAGCTGTTTACAGATATCAGGGTGTAATGACATCTCCAACCTCTTTGAAGAGTAAATCAAAGATGGCGTGGGTTAATGAATAGTTGGCCCACGACTCACTGACCCACCACACATCGTGACCCACTGATGCACCATGACTCACTACCCACCGTGGCCCACTCTGACCCACTTTGACCCACCAAAACACATTATCACCAACTCTGACCCATGATCCACGCCCTACTCTCGACTTACTTTATACAGGGTGTCCAATATACAATGCAACCCGGAGTTTGGAATAGTAGAACTTTTGAACCGAAGCGGTGCACAAATAATGGTTATACCAAAATGAAGCCTTGTTCATGCATATAGTTTTAAATTACTAAGCAACGATTGAAGTACACTGGAAGCCGCACAGAGTTGCCAGATGTAACCGAAGGTTTTTTTTTTTTTTTTTTTTTTTGCAAAATACGTAAATTGGCTCATAACTTATACGTATAGATGTTCTGTCGTTAATTTTCAGTTCGTATAGTTGGAGTAGCTTGGAAACTATGGAATGGAAAAAAGAATTTTTAATTCCCACCGATAACTAATCGGATGAGGCCTCTGTAAGGGGTTACTAGAGAAAACGTGGTTTTCATAAATTAAAATTCTGAATTGGCAACAGTGCTGATGTTTCAGTGCATCAAAAGGTGTGTTAAAGATCTGTCTACGTTATGCAATTCCTGAAAATCCGCTTAGTTATCGGTGGAAATGAAAACTTCTTTTTTCCCATTTCATAGTTTGCAAGCTACTCCAACTATACGAACTGAAAGTTAACGACAGAACATCTGTACGTATGAGTTATGAGCCAATTTATGTGTTTTGCAAAAAAAATAAATAAATAAATAAATAAATAAATAAATAAATAAATAATAATAATAATAATAATAATAATAATAATAATAATAATAATAATAATAATAATAATAATAATAATAATAATAATAATAATAATAATAATAATAATAATAATAAAAACCTTCGGTTACATCTGGCAACACTGTGTGTTTCCTAGTGTACTTCAATCGTTGCTTAGTAGTTTAAAAATATATGCATGAACAAGGCTTCATTTTGGTATAAACATTATTTGTGTACCGCTTCCGTTTCAAAAGTTCTACTATCCCAGGTTGCATTGTATATTGGACACCCTGTATAATAATTCATATATTACAGGTGACTCAAAAAAAATTTTTTTCTAGTAGTCAGCTTCTCTAAAAACTTTCAGGATGTGAATATCATCATTCACAACGTAAAGACTCGAAAGCCAAGTAGTAAGTCCTATTGCTATTAATACAATTACAAATATCAATATCCAAAAATGCCTGAAATTCTTTTTACACTTACAGTTAGATATACTCATCTCAGGTAAGTAAATAGAAATAAATGAAAAAGGAAGAAAAATAGAGGCGTTGAAAATAAAACAGACAATTTCAGAAGTGTTCAGCAGATGTTGTCTCCAACGCAGTGAGCAGAGTGGGTCAGAATAGGCCAGTGGGTCACGGTAGGTGATGGGTCGCAGTTGGTCACGTCCTGTTGACCCACGACCGAGTGACTCACTCCATCTCTGGAGCAAATAGTGTGGCCCAAGGGACAAAACGAGACTAGAAGTAAGGATTTTTCGTCTTGTCTCGCAAATTTTTGTAAAAACCTCGGCCCTTTTCGTTTCTTGAGAAGCTTTTCTCGTCCCGTTTTATAAATTTATGTGTAAAATTTATGACCTGATCTCTTCCTTAGAAGTAATTTCATTTAGATTCCGCCTGCGTTACGAAAGTTCATCGAAGGATCTCATACAACATGTCAGTCATATTTACTAGCAGAATGCTCGTTCTTCACACGGGGAGAATAAGTTTCATTTTATACACAAAATACCAGTGGGAAGCTGGATTTGTATTTAAACGGCATCGGAAGTGTCTCTGTTTCAGTGACCCCGAAAACTGTAAGCGACACAAATATCAGTATTTTCGATCATTTTTATATATCTCCACCTCTCCCTCTCCCAAGTTGCGGGGCTGAATTTGGATTTAAACGGCATCGGAAGTGTCACTGTTCGTCTCAGTGATCCCTAAAACTGTAATCGACACAAATATCAGTAATTTCGATCATTTTTATATATCTCCACCTCTCCCTCTCCCAAGTTGCGGGGCTGAATTTGGATTTAAACGGGATCGGAAGTGTCACTGTTCATATCAGCGACCCCGAAAACTATAGATTCGACACTAATATACGTAGGTCATTTTCGATCATTTTAAAATTTCTCCCCTAAATTGCATCATAAAAGTGAAATGATAAAAATCATCCCATGCGAGAATCTCATCAATGTTGAAAATTTGATCGAAATCAATTGGGTGATTCAAGAGTTATTAAGTTTTATTATATATATATATATATATATATATATATATATATATATATATATATATATATATATATATATATATATATATATATATATATATATATATACTGAAATCCCCTCCCGTCCCCTAAGTTCTATCGTCAAAGTGAAAAGACAAAACCCATCCCAGGCCTCAGCCTCACCAATGTTGGAAATTTGATCGAGATCGGTTGGGTGGTTCAAAGGGTACGAAGTCACGAATATAGTTACTTTCAATGTTATATATTAGATTAGAAAAGTAGATTAGAGTGTATTGTGAAATGACTTGTGTATTTTTAAACGTTTATAAAATGATATTCATTGTGTTCACAGAATTACTTTATAAATTTACAGTGTTTTTCTACTATAAATCATGTTACATTAAAACATTGTTTGAGATTTCAAACCTGGGTGAACTAATAATGCTGTCTACGAGACTCGATCCTCTTTTGTCTCGAAAACGAGATAAGAATTATAAAGTGTCTTGTGACGTGTCGAATTTAAAAATGTACCTCTCAAATCAACTTGTCTCGTTTTCATGTCGACAGTCGAAACGATAGGAGAATTTACTCTACTCATGCGCAACGCTAAAAGTAAATATGATCTTACAAGCTTGCATCTTGCATATTGTTATGCAATAATAATAATAATAATAATAATAATAATAATAATAATAATAATAATAATAATAATAATAATAATAAAGTGATATTGGACATTTTAATACGTTAAATAATTATGAAGAACTGAATAAACATGAACAGTTAAAAGAATCGCTCTGGACATAGTTGGTCTTCGGAGCTCACCTGTATCAAATATGTAATATCAGAAGTAGGGCGGAAATACAATCGTATTTACGCCATGTTGTCCATATATTATATTATATCTAAAGATGAGAGCATCGCACGGAGCACATTGAAATGAAGTAAAATCTTTCAGTTTTACGTCCCACGATTATGCCGGCTAGGCTAAAGGAGACGGCGATGATGAGAAATACATGAAATGGTGGGCTGAAGAAAGTGGGAGGAAATGCGAGAACCTCGAGAAAATCCACACACACGATGTTTGTTCACCACAAAGCTCACTTGGAGCGAGCTGGGATCGAACCAAGGACCCCATGCACCAGAGGTGAATGCTTTACCACTGAGCCATCGCGGCCTCATTGGAGCACATTGAATATACACCGAAGTTCACTGGCGGTATCCTCAAAATCAGGAAAGCAATTCTATAATAATAACAATAATAAAAAATATATTTTATGATACAATCTTTACCCATGTGTGATTTTATATTTTGCTGTGTTTTGAAATGGCGTTCATTCTAACTATTTGTATTTTCTTACTCATATTGTATATTTGCTGTGTAATCAAATTACCATTTAAAACAATGCACTGAGGACCCAGTAAAAGGTATACACTTCAATACTGGATGTAAAAACAAACAAACAAACAAATAAAAATCTTTCAGTTTTACGTCCCACACTTATGCTTTGTAAGCTAAAGAAGATGCAAACTCTCAGACCCTGGTATCAAACCAGGGACCCTTTGCACCAAAGCTAAGCGCTCTACTACTAGCCCACCGTGTCCCACATTAAATTTTCAAATATATCAGAACAGGTAAAAATATGTTATTCGACTTTTTTACTGAAACAAATTACATGTTGCACCATGGCATACACAAAAATAATTTGGCCGCATTTTCATATAGATCCAAAAAGCGTTTCCTAATTTGGCTAGAACTGCTTTCGTGTTGTAAGTTTTGTTTGTTTTGTCTCAGATAATTCCTTCCTGTTACAACAAACAAACATAAATAGACATCAACAGACAACGGAACAGGGCTTGATCCCAAGAAAGTTTTAAACAAAGGACCATGTAATAACTTCCTAAAAGGGTGAAAGTGTTTCTACCTCGCAACAGAAATAGCTTTTAATCTTGATTATGAAAGAGTATTTAAACAACAAACATTCAACTAGCAATACGTAGTTGGACTGTGAAGTGCAGCCATGAAGAGCTATCCAGTGTTGCAGGTAATATTTCAGGATTTTCAACTTTTTTTTTTTTTTTTTTTAATTTTATTATTCTTAAATTTGCAATTATTTGAGCTCACTGTTACTGAACTCACAAGCACAATTATCTATAAATTCTAAGAATTTACAAAAGCTTTGTTCTTTAATTATATAAGAATTGAATTTTTCCATTGAGCGTCCTTATGCAATACAGGGGTTATGAAGAACTGGACCTACTATTAACGTGGGATTCTAACTACGATCAGGACTTGAATCCGAGTGCACATACCATTGTACAAGATCTCCCTTCACAGTATAGGGTATTCCCCACCAAATTATTTCGCCTCCACTAGAGCTGGATTACAAGAACACGATCCGAACAAATACAAACAAATTGAATCGATGATTGAAGAAAGTATGTGAGTCAGGCACGTAGACAGGATTTCGTAATGGGGGAGTCCGTAACATGAAATACTGTGGTTATCACACCAGAGGATCGATCATTCTAAACTATTTTGCTGGCAACAGATACTATTGGTTCCTTTGGCCAGGATTTCGTAATGGGAGGGCGTGACATGAAATACTGTGGTAATTTCACCAGGGGCTTAATAAATCTAAACTACTTTACTGGCAACATATATTGGTTTGTTAGGGCAATAAAATGAGGATATGCTAGTAAGTATTTTAATAACAAACTATGAAGAAATCTCGAGTAAAAGAATATTAAAAAAAAAAATAAATTTTTTTACAATATCTACGTTCTATCTTCTGTTCATTCAAATATAACAATTTCCCTTTCATTATGACCTCAACTATTAAATATATTGTATATTTAATAATTGAGGTCATAATGAAAGGGAAATTGTTATATTTGAATGAACAGAAGAAAGAACGTAGATATTGTAACATTTTTTAAATGCTTTTTTTTATATTATTTTACTCGAGATATATATCCAACTAGCAGCGTTCACCCCGCTTCGCTGCGGTCACCCCGGAACGCAATAAACTTTGTTACTTAGATAATTTTTACTTTTTCGCTTTCAAGTGATATGATAAAAACCATAGAAGATTGCATTAAATGTTAACATTATATCGCCTGTCATTTATGTTAACCCGCCCCGCTTCGCTGCGGTCACCCCGGAAGTTTTCGCTTTCAAGTGATATGATAAAAACCATAGTAGATTGCAGTAAATGTTAACATTATATCGCCTGTCATTTATGTTAACCCGCCGAGTGACACGGTCATGCGGGTTGCATATAAATACGTTTATTTTTACCTATGATGAACTAACAAAGGATTTGTACGTTATGGACACTTGAATGGTCAATTATCTCAAGACACTGGTAATTAAAAATTAAAGTGATATGATAAAAACCATCTAGGGTCCAAATCCTAATAACCCCCCAAAAATAAAAGAAATTGGTTCAGCCGTATTAGCGTGATGAGGTAACAAAGGATTTGTGCGTTCTCTTTTATATATATAGACTAGCAGCGTTCACCCCGCTTCGCTGCGGTCACCCCGGAACGCAATAAACTTTGTTACTTAGATAATTTTTACTTTTTCGCTTTCAAGTGATATGATAAAAACCATAGAAGATTGCAGTAAATCTTAACATTATATCGCCTGTCATTTATGTTAACCCGCCCCGCTTCGCTGCGGTCATCCCGGTGCTGGCATATTGTAAAAGTGTCTGTAAAAATAAGCAAATCAATTAAAAAATTTTAAACAGAAGATTCAAGCTATTTTCCGCTGTATATCGCCTGTCATTTATGTTAACCCGCCGAGTGACACGGTCATGCGGGTTGCATATAAATACGTTTATTTTTACCTATGATGAACTAATAACAAAGGATTTGTACGTTATGGACACCTGAATGGTCAATTATCTCAAGACACTGGTAATTAAAAATTAAAGTGATATGATAAAAACCATCTAGGGTCCAAATCCTAATAACCCCCCAAAAATGAAAGAAATTGGTTCAGCCGTATTAGCGTGATGAGCGGACAAAAAATTGTACGTTCTCTTTTATATATATAGATAATGTCTTGTAAAATATTTTACAATATCTGTGTTCCTTCCTCTGTTGAATCAAATGTTAACAGAAATTACTTTCTACATGACTTTTTGTTTTTATTATTCCGTCAACTACTGTCTGTTCCAAATAACAAATTAAAGGAGCAGTAAAAAACTGTTTCTGAAATAACATGTTTGATACAGTAGAGAAACGATGATGAAAAATCATTTTTATTTTTAGATTTTTTATTTTTAACGCTCATTCTTCTTTTTCTCGTTTCTTTTTGTTTCATCTTTCCTTAATTTTTTTCATTTCTGGTTTCGAATGGGGGTCCGGAACACTGCCCCTTGGCAACGTGCCTATCTGAGTCCATTTTGAGTAGCTTTGAAATATTAAAGGAAAACAAGTTAAATCCAGAATCGCAGACCTTTTTTGCACTCAGTCTATAGTTTAATGTTGCGTTTACACCATTGTGACACCTTTGATACCTGTCATTTCTATACACAATCTTGCGTATACCTGTAGGGAATCGAAAATGTTTATAAACCAATTTTAGAAAAATAATGGAATTCGGGTCCTTTCTGTAATCATCGATTCAATTCAAATTAATGCAATGGAATAACTGATAAATACAGTGACGTAACTAAGAAGGGCAAACGGAGTTCGTGCCCCAGGCGCCAGATTGAGGGGGCGGGGACAAAACAAGTCAAATATTTATTTTCACTATAAGATAAAGAAATGAGTTTTAGGAAACTAAAAATCATAAATAAAAAAATAACCTCAGAAACTTAACACGACAACAACTTACCAACCTTAGGATCATGTCCATAGAGCATAAGTTAACTTCAAACCTATCTTTTGAGGACATTGCAAAAACCTTTGCAGCTGAAAGATCCCGCAATGTTAAATTTTAGTTCCAGTTTTTTTGTATTTTCATTTAACTTACATCGATTGAAGAGATTTGTAAAATGTTCGAGTATACCGATAATACTCGAGACAACAGCTTGTCTGTTTGTCATAATTAAATATTCTATTCTAAAGCAACAGAGTGTTGATTCATTCTACAGATATGCACATTCCGTAATAATTCTAAAGGCATTGCAATTTGCAGTTATTATGATAAGACTATAAGAATATGTCAAACATGCTACTCTCAGATTATTTGGCAGTCAAATACTAATTACTTTGGTGTTTTATTTTGTACTAAAAATTAAATTATGTACTGTAATTTTGAAATCAAGCTTTACAATTTGAAGAAAAAAAATGGAATAGGAGAATTACTGGAATTACTGTCGATAGAGTCGGGTGTAGTCGAGGAGCGTTTTGGTTTGGTTGGTCAGGGGGCAAGTTCTTGTCCTGGTCGACAACTATTATTAGCCTAGTTGTGTCGCTGGATGAGTATTGCACTGTGGTGGATAGGCCGTAGAAAAATGTCACAGATAGATTATTTACTTTGGAAGCTGAAGGACGAAACTTTGAGCCTTCGAAGTCGCACACCCAAAAATTTATGTGAGGGGGACCTAAAATTGAAAGATGTTTCTGGGTCTGGTGGGATCTTGTGTATATGTGATAAATTACAGTTGCCAGTAAATCAGTCATTGATATAATACCCTATGTGTCTATAATGACATACGAATTGAAATGAGATCTTTCAATTGAACGTCCCAAGGTTATGTCCTTTAGGCTAAGGTAGACAGATGATAAAGACAAGTGAACGATGATGACAGAATTAGTGGAATAGGAATGTCGGAGGAAACGAGAATACTAAAAAAAAAAACACGAACACCATCTTGTTCACCACGAACTTACTTGACCAGGGAATAAATCAGGGACCTCATGCACCAGAGGTAAGCGCTCTAAACTGAACCACCGTGCCCCCGACATAAGAATTAAGCCGAAGAAAATTTCTTCTTTTCAAAGTCAACGATCTGGCTTTTAACACTATAAGAAGTCAGAGCTTTATTTTGTTCGAAGAATATAAACTAATGTGTATAATTAAATATAGTAGAGTTCTCTTGTGGATAAACGGTTAGCGTATGCGCTTTTGACATGGGTAACTCGGGTTTGATTCCCAGTGGGAGCTCATGTGGTTCGGATTCCACGTTAAGCTGTAGGTCCACGTCTCATATAGCCTCGCTGCTGCAAGGAACGCTAAACTGAAAATCAATTCAATTCAACTAAATGCAATAGATATAATGAAGACATTCTTAATCTTAATTTTCAACTAATTTTTATGGGTCAACGCTTTTGAACTACAAACAGAGGAACCATCAGTGACGGTTCTAGAGTTGAGGGAAATCACATCGACAATGGTGGTAAAAATGCCTACATCCCCCGTCCCAAAAGCATCCCCGGGTTCTTCAGTAATATTTTACTTTAAATTTTGTCTTTAATTTCTGATATTAGGCATAATATTACAGGAACAATTTGCCATTGTATAATCATATATCCAGTTATGTCTTGCATACAGAATTATTTGACTTAACTTTAAATACTTTACCTAGCACTGAGAACTCAAGTTATTGGACAAGTGAAGAATAAAAGGAGATAGATGAAATAATCAAAGTAAATTACGAAATAATTACTAAAATGAGAATTTCGGTAGAAACGGCAGAACTCGGATTTAAAAAAAAAAAACGTAAACAACGTTGTCCATTAAAAACTCGCGTGAGAGCTCCTTCGTGGCTAAGCGGTTAGCGTACGGGCTTTGGCGTGAGAGACCCAGGTTCTATTCCCGACAGGAGCTTATGTGAATAGGATTCCACGTTAATCAGTAGGTTCACGTCTCACATAGCCTCGCTGCTGAACGGGACGTTAACCCTTTTTGGGATTTCCACTTTTTGAGGTAAATTTTAGACTTTCACTCAAACTGCTACTCCTTCCTTGCTATTTAACGTAGGATGATGTTCATACATCGTTTTGTTTTTCAGAATAAAGCATCCTTTCCAACGGTACCATATTGTACACAAAAACGGAAAAATCGGGGAAACCCAAGAGTTATTTCGATTTTTTTTTTCCCAAAATTTTTGCGACCCAATGGTCCAGGCCTGGGTTTAGGTAGGGATCTGAAAATCTCTTTAAAAATACGCTGTTATGTATACAATGCTTGTGCAAAATTTCAATCTGATATCTTTAAAACAAAGGGCAGATTTTTTTTTTTTTTTTGGAAAATCTGAAAGTGACCCATTTATATACACATACATACAGTACATATACATATATATTCTAAAAAAATCCTACAACATAACTATTTGGTCTAGGATCATAGTTCAAACGTCATTTCTTCAGTATAACACACCCTTTCTAAGGGTACTACCCACATGTCCGTATCATACACCTGAACCCAGAAATTTAAAAAAAAAACTGATTTTTTTTTTATTCTGAAATACCACCCCTCCGAATATTTGTGTCCCTTGGGTCCGGGCCCGGGTTCACTTAGGAATCTAAAAAAAATAATAATAATTGAGAAATACTAAGAGTTGCACACAATCCGTATGCAAAACTTCAATCTGATCTTGAAAACTAAGGGCGGTAAAAATTTTGAAATTTGCTTTTTTAAGAAAAAAAGAAAAGTCATACTCCTCCGCCCCCACTTCACGCCGCCAAGTTGACCATCTGGCTCCAAAACGCATCTGGGGTGATCTTTGGTCCATGCTTGACTTCACTACTACTACTACTACTACTACTAATAATAATAATAATAATAATAATAATAATAATAATAATAATAATAATAATAATAATAATAATAATAATAATAATAATAATAATGAACGGGTTCAATACCTGTTATATCAGCTTAATAAGCGTTTAAACACATTACTCTATGGAAAAGATTCGTACCAAAAATTCCCAAAGGGTTAAACTCAAGATGAACTCAATAAATTCACGTGGGCAGGGATCAAACCAGGAATCTCTCTCATCAGAGATGAGCGTTGTACCATTAAGCCACCGTGCCCCTCTCTCAATCGATTCTGGAAAGAATTATTACCCCTTAACATACGTACTTAAGAGTGTAATTTGAAACCGATAAAAACTAAATAATAGGGAATAGTTAACTAGCTATGTTCCTTGTATATTTATAGTTATTTACTTCTTAAAGAAAAATACGATAATATTTTCCCGATGCCTTGAAAGAAGTATACATTTAATTTCGATAGTTTCTAAAACAAATTATTCATTCAACTATCCATTTTCAGCACCAAGATGTGGACCAACTGATTAACGTAGTATCCCATTACGAACTCTAGTATTCCATTACGAGAACGTGCTTGCAAACAATATATCCCGGAGAAGCTTCAAAATATACATGGAGTTCATGAAATATACAAATCTAACGACGACTGAATTTACTGAACCGTCCGAAATGAGTGTTGTCCGCCTTAAACCTATCCTACATGTCTTGACAAATTGACTGTTCTCTGCTTATTTTATAATTATTTATTTGAATCCAATAATCTAACACTTATATGTGTCTGTGGCTTCGCATGTTTGGAAAAAAAATGAAATGAAATCTTTCAGTTTTACGTCCCACGATTATGCCGGTTAGGCTAAAGGAGACTCTGATTATTAGAAATGAATGAAATTGTGGAATAAATAAAGTGGGAGGAAACGGGAGAACCCCGAGAAAACCCACGAGCACGATGTTTGTCTACCACAAAGTCCACACGGCGTGAGCTGGGATCGAACCAGGGTTCCCAAGCACCGGAGTTTGCATGTTTGGTTTCACGTTAACATTTCAATGGTAAATTAACTTAAAATATAGTCAAAAATATTCATTCATTCCCTAAATGCTAGCAAAATAAATAAAAATAAAAATAAAATAATCAGGTATTGTCAAATTTCAAAATTGTATAGAACATTAATAAGTTTTAATTTTTTCCCCCTTCATATTGAATATGAGCGTGGTAAACACAATGATTCCGTTCTTCACGTTGATTAGATTCCTATTATAATAATATTAGTAAGTAGTTGTTATTTCCACCAAGCTTTCAGGTCGTCTATAAAACGCCTGGACGCCAGCGACACCTTGCGACAGGCAGTGTCATGCGTTTATAACAAGGCTTAAAAAATCTCAATATTTTCGCCGAAATATTTATGCAGTCCATGGCTCTTAAATGTTTTGAGGTATCCACACTAGCGTCATTTGTAGACAGCGGCACAAATCTATCTTCAGCATTGGGAAGGGGGTCAGTTAAGATCGTCCTCATAATTTTTCTTTCTTTTTTAAGTGATGTTCAAAATATTTGCGAAGTTGAAAAACAATGCTGTGGAGGATGAGGTGAGCAGAGTTGTCTTCAACATTGGGAGGTGGGTAGATTTGAGGCTTATTCTGGAAGGACATCAATTACATCTCACTTTCATTTGTGAGCTCCCTCATGGCTAAACGGTTAGCGTGCGCGCCTTTGGCGTGGGAGACCCGGGTTCGATTCCCAGCAGGAGCTCATGTTCGGATTCAACGTTAATCAGTAGGATTATTATGTCCACGTCTCATATAGCCTTGCTGCTGAGAGGGACGCTAAACTAAAATCAACTCAACTCAACTCACTTTCATTTGTAGCAATCGGACACAAATCATCACATTTCTCCCCAAAAAACACATTTCAAATCGGATTATTGGGCGGACAGTCCTCCCAGTTCCAAGATTGGAGGGGACATGTCCCCCTCATCCCCCCGAGATTTGCACCAGTGTTTATATACTTACATATTTTTGCATTATAAATAGGATTATTATGTCACCTTTTAAACTACCCATGAAACACAAATGACATCAATATAAGTTTGGTATATAAAAATATCAATTGATATTATTATATACCAAACCTATATTGATGCCATTTGTGTTTCATATATATATATATATATATATATATATATATATATATATATATATATATATATATATATATATATATATATATATATATATATATATATATATATATATATATATATATATATATATGCGACGGTATGCTGTGGAATGCCTCTGGTGTTTTAGTGATCAAGACATACCGTCACGAGAGAGTAGATGCTAAATACCTTTAATAAATTCATTTTTATACATAGTATTTGACTCATAGCTTTGCACGTAAAAATATATTATTTCTTATGTATAAATAATTTCTAAGTTGTTAACACCGACATTTTTAAAATCTTTTTCCTAACTTTTCTTTCTAAAATGAGGTGTCTTCAAAGCAGTTCATCTAGTTTTTATTTTGATGTGCCACATTGAATCTTTTTTTCGTATGTATATGTGTGTCGTCTTGTTTTAATTCATATAAATGTCGTGTTTTGAGCATGAGCGGATTTAGGGGTTGTCTGCTATGGGGGCGATTCTTCCTGGGGTTTGGAATACCCCTCAGTCGAGTGGAGTCCAGGAACTTTCCCGCAGGAAATTGTTAATATAAAAACTAGGTTTTAGAGCATTTTCGTGTAAAATTCTCTATAATACAACATACGGGGATATTTTTAATTTCCTTTTTCAGAAAGTTGTTGGCGAGGGATCAGTCTCTCCATGTCCCCCTTCCCCCGTAACTAAAGAGAAGCTCTTCAGTGGTTTTCAATCTTTATGTAAATAAAATGCAATCTTTTAGGCAACATACCCTCACTGTATTTCAACATTTAGATAACCGGTATGTCGACTTAAAATTGTAATAAAACACACCGCCTCTGCTTTTTTCCCACTTCCAACACTGTATATATAAGAAAATAAATCGATCCATTAAAAAAATATCGATCCATTCATGAATCAAATTGAGTTCTATTAAAGAACAAAGTATTGTCCATTTTAATGCAACAAAGCTTTCTTTTAACGTATTTCCAGTTTCTTTCGTCAGTAACTGTAACTCATGTAAACTCTGGAACAGATACCCGCTTACCTGTAGTATGTGCGTCATCGTTAGGAATATCTGAGTCACTGTTAAGAGTTTTGCGTTATTGTTAGAATCATGTATGTCGGTTTTAGGGGAAAATAAACGATAATATATAGCAACGATGTGTGCTACTTAGTAGGGTATATTTTTCATGTACATAAACATTATATATAGCACCATTCTACAGGTCAAAACAAAGCGAAAAAGTTATATGGTGGTATACTCCACAATGGAAAATCAAAATTTCACTATGTGGCAACGTTGCAGGTTAACTTGGAATCCATCAAGCAGTTACATCGATTGCTGCACTAATAAGCGATGCTAGTGTCAATTTATATTGATTTTAACTGGTAAAGTAGAGCGTCGATTATCCGAAGTAATTGGGGGACATGGGTGTTCGGGAAACTGGTGTGTTCGGATAATCGAACTGTACTGTACTGCACTGTACTGGACTGTACTTCTACAGCCAGTGCCAAACTGACAGAAGTGTGCTGATTGTTGAAACACAGCGACTGGCGGCTTGGCCGGTCAGCAGCGCCTTATGAAGGCCCCATTAGAAGCAATGTTCCGCTAACGGTGGCTCAGTGCGGCGACTACTGTGGGAAACTTGGTTTGGGAGTGAGGGGGATGATGGACGGTAGGGTGGGAGAGTAACAGGTGCGAGCGAGTACATAGTTCGGTTAAGCGGTCATTCGGTTGACCGACGTTCGGATAATCGACGCTCTACTGTATCTGGAAAGAATTGATGTAACTATTTGATGGATTGGTAGGGCTACACAATAGTTCTTCATTTGCGACGTTGCTACATAGTGCACTTTGCGTCTCCAGACGAGGACTCAAAAGGTATACAAATATACAATCTTATGTCGTATTCGCTGTGACACCACACTGCATCATATCGTTCTTAATACTCTTCCCACTTCTTCTTTGGTCGGCTTCGGACTCCTTTCCCACTCACTTATTTAGCATCTACTCAGTGAACTACGTATTTCAAAAGGTTTTCTTCTCACATGCTCAAATCATCTCAATCTATTTTCTTGCAGTTTTTCTACTACTGATCTCATCTTTACTGTTCTCCGGATCATTTCTTTCTTAATTTTGTCCTTCCGTGTCACTCCACACATCTACATCTCCGCAACATGCAACTTCTGTTCCTCTTTCTTCATCATCGTCCAACATTCCGCTCCGTGTAATAAGGCACGTCTCATTACTGTTTTGTAAACTTTCCTTTAAGGCGTATTGGTACCCTGCGGTCACACAACACTCCTGTCGCTTCTCTCCATTTCGTCCAACCGCTGCTAATTCTGCTGTTTACATATTCTTCTATTCCTGCATTTTCCTGCAGAGTTGATCCCAAGTACTTGAGTTTCTTCATCATTACCACCTCTTTTTCGTCCAGTGGGAGGCCCGGGTTCGATTTCCGGCGGCTCATGTGGTTCGGATTCCACATTAATCAATAGGTCCACGTCTCGTATAGCCTCGCTGCTGAAAAGGGACGTAAAACTAAAAAAAAACAATCAATCTTTTTCGTCCAGACGTATTATAGTTTGTAATCAAATATTTTTTATAAACATATTCTTTCCGTGAGAAAATTGGGGATTTCAGCCAGTCGTCAATAATATATTACTACTATTGAACAGGTTTAGTAAGTAATAACCAACCTTTTGTCCAGGTGAAAAGTTATTAAAAAAAGAAAACAGTCAAGTTAACTTCATTTGGAGTTATAAATGAATACAGTTGAGTACATAAAATTGAAAACAATTGGCTTTTCTACTTTGTTTCAGATATGGTGGGTTAATGACTTACATTTACGTTAGATTGTATCCTAACAACATACAGCCTTACTCAAGCCTTCAATGCTAAAATTGTAGGCTTGCACAACCTTACATTTACAGGAGTTTACCACAGGTTTGTCATTGCAAACTTGCTAGTTCCTCGATTGCAAGCTTGTTTCAGACTTGCCTGTGCTTGTTTACTGGGTATCCTTTAGCCTAAAGGTCAAAATAGATCGATTTTAAAACTATGATTTTATTTTGTCCCGAAGAATGTGAAAACAAAGCAATGATCTTAATTTAAGGTGATTTATTGGAATGTCCCAAATATGATTACGAGAAACAAAAGAACATCGTCCAAGATTAACGACATGCTGAACTGAATGTAAGATTTCCTAGTACGTAGCAAATACGCTATCCTTCGTACACTCGTGCTATACCGTAGTGTTTTGTACTGGAGAATGAACCCAATATGTAATGAATTTCAATTGAACTGAGTTAGTTTGCTTCTAAAAATGTTTTGATATTATCGTAAATAGGGAGGTTCGTAACGAGCCGCGTTTTTTTTTCTACTTATCATTGCGAATGATGTCGTGTGAGTTGCATACATGAAATTTTATGAATAATATCCTTTCTTCTTCTTCTTCTTCTTTCAGATTCTAGCCATAGCCGCTTCATCTTTGGCTGTGCATATACCAGACAAACTTGTATTTCAAACCATCTCGTCTCGTCCATTGAGCGATGTATTTAGTGGAAGCACTCCTCTACACCACTCAACACCTCCAACCACGCTACCTCCTCTTCACAGAATACAGCAACAGCGTCAGCATCAACAACCAACTCCAGTTTCTGTAACTGTACATGGCCACAACGGAGACGATGGCAGAAGTGGAACAACTCCAACTATATTGCTTCATCGGAGCACAGCAGTGCCATCTAGACCTATAACTCCACCTAGAAGCCAAATACCACAGAGAAGCCCACCTGAAACACATGATATAATAGACGAAGAAGAAGAAAAGTGAGTAGCGTAGAGTTAAGTTTTAGTTATAGAGAATAATAAGTTAGTTTATGTTTATAATATATGCCTACTGCAGAAGTAAGAGTCTCAAAATGCTTTGTAATTGTAAGTAAGTTGATAGAGTGCTCATCAAATTTGTAGCGAAGAAATAGGCGAAAATACAAGATGACAGGATGAACACCATATCCCTCCTGTAGCTCTTGCATACTATATACCGGTAGTCTATTACGCTGGATTAAAATTGTTTGCAAATTTCTCACCGGTAATTGTGAAACAATTCTCCCCTTTCGTCTGGAAGCTGACAGATGGACGCGCTTCTATGCTTCTTTGGCCAACGCATTCACCTGATCTCTTGCTTATTAAACAGGTCTGATCCATATTCTCATAACGGTTCTCAGACTAGAAATTCATCGTGACTATAGCAGAAGAACTTTTGTATATGGATCAGGCTTGAGAAATTGCATCCAATACCTCTGTTTCCCTCCATGACACTGCGCAGAAGCATTTTCTGATGTCCATGACGTCTATACGCATTACCAGAACATAGCCTTTATGTCTGTTATGCTCCTGAAATGTGACCGCATATCACAGTACTGCTTCATTTGTACTTGCACCATAATCCATACCTTGTACCATATATCCTTCCACTGAACTTGGTATTACTAACTCTTTCTTTTTGTAGGGCAGCAATTACTCAAGGACAGTACTGTAATAGAAGTTAGGAAATTAAGATATCCAAAATATTTGGTTATATTATAAAGACAGTGGCGTGGCTTGGTTTTCTTCTTCGAGTAACTTGTTATTTCTCATGCATTATTCTGAACACTTACTTCATTATTCTTAATATTCTACTTTACTTTTAAATTATTATTTCATTATCTATATTAATCAATTGTTGTGTTTACTCATGGGAAGCGGCGCTTTCACAACTTCCATCATATATCATATATAAATCCCTTTCCACCTTACGAAAATATTAATCTAAATACAAGATGGGCGAATACACGAACAGAAAGAGCAAATATATAATGGACATTTTGGTGAACCAAACTCATCATACAGTAAATTAAATACTTAGTTTAACATTCCACGGGTATGCCGTTAGGCTCAAGAAAACGAATGATTTAAGAAAGTAAACGATTATGAAAGAATTGATAGAACAATAATGTAGAAGGAAAGGGAAAACCCCGAGAAAGCCCATGGACACGGTCTACTACAAATTCACATGATCTGGGATCAAACAAAAGACATCTCACACCAGAGGTGACAGCTCTACCACTAAGCCACCGTGTGCTTTGCGATGCATCAACTCTGCGCTCTGTTTTTATAATTTTGCTGTATGATTGAAACATTGTGAAGTCAGTTGAAAACGTCAATGTAAATGCATGGCAATGGTTTAGATTCAATCAGCACATTCTAGTATAATTCTATTGTATATTTTACGGCCGGTCAGTCTTCATAATGATTTGATCAGAGTTCTAGATATAGTATAAATAGTTGTTGAAAGTTTGATCAAAGACAATTTCAACCAACAATGACAGGGTAATCCCCACACCGTTTTATGGTATACTCACATGTAGCACATGTCCACACGAAGTTCTTTGGACATCCCTACAAGTCATACTTTTTCCGAATATTCAGGCTCACAGCAGAACCTTTAAGGACAATGGAAAAATCCACAAGATTAACCTTAAATTTCAATTGGATGTGCCTATTACACAATAATATTCGGATATCCGAAAGTAGTCCTGCAATTGTCAGGGAAGATTAAGGAATTACTCCCAATTGAATCATTTACAAATTCCCGTATCCAGGGGATATGAGAATTTTTCATTAGTGTAACTTTCTTCACCAGCCACCTCTGGTAGGCCTACAAAGGTTAATGGTTGGCATCCTCGGAATTGGTGGTTGTAAAATAAAGATGAAAAATCCGTTGTCTCGACGTAATTTAAAGTATCGTATGTTGGCCAGTCAACAATTTGCCTTCATTTATCCAATAGTTTCGACCTCGCACTTGCAGTTGCAATGTTACTTCTTTCGTAGGGGCTTCGTTGGCAAGTGCTCGGCAAAGTAGTCAATTGTAACTTAGGACCAACGTTGGCAGTTAGTTAGCTTACCATTTTCCGCTGGAAGGCCTACTGTTTGTGTGCTATTAGGGTGGTTTTAACATATAATAGAAGAAGAAGTAAGGAAGTTTTTCTTTTTTCTTGTTCTAGTATTCCTCCCGCTGCACTCCATCGACAGCAACAACCTCATTTCGAACCTCCACACTCTCCCGCTGAACTCCATCGACAGCAACAACCTCATTTCGAACCTACACACCCAGTTCCAGAGGTTCAACGGGAAACGTCTCCAACCATCCGAGTGCCTCCTCCATCAGAGACAGGAAGAAGACCAGGAGTGATTCGACGGATCACTGGTCCCACTCGTAATCCTCTTCAGACGGAAGACAATAGACAGAGGATTGAAGACGAGTTACGACATCAAGCAGAGAGTGCTCGTTATGCTTTTGCCTCTGCCGTCAATGACGGCATCTTCGATCACTCACATGTGAGGCAAGAGGTACGTGAGGGGCTGAAAACCACCGGCATGTATGCCTTCTCCGATGGATACGTGAGGCGCACTGTTCATTACGTTGCAGATGAAAATGGTTACCGTGTTATCAAGTAAGTATCACTTTTGCAGTTTTTCTTTTTATCTTGTTCAAGCACTTTTTTCTTGTATCTTTGTAGCTTTTTAGAACTCCTTCACGGCTAAATAGTTATCATTGTTGTCAGTATCATACACAACGTGGGTTTAAACTCCCCTTGAGCAAGCTATTTTGGAAAAATAAACATATATATGTTAAATCACGTTGTCCTAATAGGAAATTAAATTGAATATTTGAATCCCACTTTACAAAATTTTGTGTACTCCAGTGTGGGATATTTGGTTTTGGATCCCGGTGGGAGCTCATCAAAGCTAGTTCACTTCTCATAAGGCTTCGTGCTGGAAAGGAAAGTTAAACTCCAAACAAATAAATCAAATTTATATTTTCCACAGCCTAATTTTATTTGCTTTTCACTACTTTTTATGTAGTGACTCAGTATGTAACGGTATACATTTAGATTTCATGAACTTCTAAACAGTGTAACATTTGGAAGGAGGTGTTGTGTACTCTCCGTATGTTTATATCATAGTTTAGAGATTGCATTCTGCTGCGCTAAGACTTTTGGAAACTAATCACGAAAGAATTTCATAATTTTTATAAAATATTAAAAAAATGAAAAGAAAAGAAAATACCTTATATTTTAGCACTACAACATAGACTATTTATAAAATACGTGTTCAAACAGAATTAATTTTACTTTAAAACAGAAAAGAAACAAAGAAAGAAAGAAAGATCAAGGCTAAAAAAAATCTGATTTTCATTTTAGAAAAGCTAAAAGTTTCAAAATCAACTAATCCCTATTCTGAACTTGTAAAATGAGGCTCATTGCAGTGTCGTGAGATCAATCAGGACTGAATAGAGATTTTGAATAATTACAAGATTTTCATTGTTTCCGACCCAGAAAGACAGAAATAATGGCGATGGTAGGCGATGTGTTGACCAAACATAAGTTAAGAAGTAGCCATCTGGCTGGCCACAGCCCTTAGTCGTTCCTTTGATTCCAGAAGTTTTTACTTTTTAAATAAAGTATACAGTATAAGTACGTACTTCAGATAATAGGTAGGGTTATGATTATCATCATCATGATTTTCCCGTAACAATTCAAAATTCAATTTTTGAATTTCCAACTACTTAGAATTTATGCATCATTATTGTTAGTGCACCATTTAATGCATTTAAAACTAAGTGGGGCATACGTTATGTTATACGATGGTATTAGATGTATTTGCATCAAATTGATGCAAATGTACGATGGTTATGGTATTAGATGTATTTGCATCAAATTGATGCATTTTTTTGCATTTTCTAAATTAATAGTAGCAGACCTACAGTAATATAGTCGTTATAGCGTTTATCTGCCTCAGGGGCGTCATTTAGGGGGGCAGGGAGGGGCATTTGCCCCCCCTGAGTTTGAAATTTATATAGATTTTATCAATACAATAGTAGTAAGTCAGTGAAAAACGCGAAATTTTACTTATATCAAGGGGTCTTGCCCCCCCCCCCCCAAAGCCAAATCTGAAATGACGCTACTGATCTGCCTACTGGGGAGCCCGATTTCAGTCTTCGGTGGGAAAGTTTTATCTTTCTTCTTTCATTCCAATGTGATTCTGAAGTTCAGTAAGCCTCTTTAAATTAAGTACCTGGAGCAAATCTGGGAAGTAAAAGGGAGTCGCCTACATCACTTTCACGAGTGTCAAAGTCGATTAAGTGTAGAGTCTTTGCCTGCAAACACACCTCTTGAGCTATTATGGCCTGCGTCATTTATTTTTAATTATAGTAGTAAATTCTATTATAATATATTGTATATAATATAATATATTATTTATTCTGCATGTAATGAAAAGAAAATATTCAATCAACAAAACATTTTATTTATTTTATTATTTACTAGCAATAAGCACCCATCGTTGCCGGGTTTCAATTCAGAATCAAGTTAAAGGAGAGGAAGAAGAATACCCTTATTCTTCTAAATGCCCTCATATTTATCCTTTGTTATTATGTAAACTGGTATAACAAATACATACTGTTGGTTGCATAAGATAAGGTGTTTTTTGAAATCGCAAGCAGACAGCAGAGTGAATACATTTTCACATACATGTTGACTCTCTGCAAATACCCCCGAGCTGAAAATAAATAAATAAATAAAAAAGATTCGTACTCAATAACATTTTTATAACATCCAACGATTATGCATTAAGGTTAAGAGTGATGGTAAAATGAGATGAATGATAATGGTGGAATTACAGAAGTTTGAAGAAATGGGAGAACCCCGAGAAAATCCCCGTACACGGTATTTGTCCACCACTAATCCTAATTGGCGGCAGCTAAGATCTATATATGTAAATTATATATATATATATATATATATATATATATATATATATATATATATATATATATATATATATATATATATATATATATATTAAAGATTTTGTTTACAATATTTGATTTCCGAAGGGAACTTATATGTTTCAGATTCCACGTTCAGCTGTAGGTTTCTGTCTCATATAGCATTGATGCTGGAAAAGGACTTATCTATATTTCAAAGATGATTCTTTCTCGCGATTATCTTCTTTTGTTCCTTTAATTCAGCATCGCATGAGCCACGAACCTGCAGTTAAGCATGTTATATGTGTGAATTACATTTTAACCACTCGAATGAAACCTGTCGTTCATCGAACGAAGTTGGCCACCTTAACTGCTAATAATGAGAGAACTCAGTGTCGATATTAGAATAACTTAATATTGTTTAATATTAGAATAACTTAATATATCATAGATTACAAATAAGTTTTGACTAATACGTAGTAATTGAGTAGATAAAACCTTTAAAATAGTTAAGTTTTGCATAAAACCATTCACTTCTTTACTGCTTCTAGGGAGGAAGTTGAACCTATTGGTGTTGGCCCCAGTGTGAACGTGGATGGAAGAGCAGATGTAAGGACAAGCATTGAAGGAATTGAGAATAACTATTCGATCAAAGGTGACGACATAACCGCCATCAGAAAATTTAAAGAGTTAGACAGAGAAGACAGGAATAACTTTGGGACATCTACCAACAGAAGAAGACTTTAAAAGTATTCATTTAAGAATAAATTATATTTTTCCCCCTGAAGTACCAAGTGAAACTACGTAAAAGAGTTGAAAGGGACTATTTGAAGAATATAATGTAGTTCATAATCCGCGTTACTTAGAGTGGAATTTATAAATAAAAACAATATTAAATAAAATAGTCATTAAAAATAATGTTACTTTTAATCAAACCATACAAGAGTACACATCCAAATTCTTTAGATTGGTACATTGATTTCAAATTTCAATGTAGTTTTGTTATGGTTTAAGAAGCACACTGAGAAAAAAATATGTGTGGCGTACGTAAAACCGTATGTTACATTTGTAAATCCTGTAGTTTTTGGACTTAACGTACAGCAAACGTATAACTGAAAACACATGTTTTATAATATTTTCTGTCTAAGTGTTTCATCTGTACGTACTTTCCATATGAAACAATATAGGCGGTCAGGACCTCATATACAAATGGACGTATATAACATATAGCTTACGAAGGTAACATACATTTATATGTATGTAATATAAGGAAGACTGTTAGATATCAGACATCCTGCAACGGCATGATGTAACATCTAAGAGCAGTGCCTAGGTAGCATACTGATAAGGTATGCTTCGTACGGATTTCTGTAGTAAACAAGAGGATTCATATATCTGTACAACATACCGCTGTCCGGAGAATGGATTTTTCTCAGTCCATGTTTTAACCTTGAGCTCATATTATTTTTTAAGAGATGAATTCATTCGAGAAAGTTTGACTTAATACGTTGTGTAAAGGGATATACTCTATGCATATCTTTGATCGACCTGTTTTACTTTCGTTCCCTTTTTTCACGGTGCATGAGTTTTTCTCTTATATTTTTTAATTATAAAAAAAATGTTTATACTGTTTGTACAAATATTATGAATAAATAAGTCTTTAAACATGCTTTCCTCTATAATTGGACCTCTTGCCCGTTGCAGCACGGAGGTAAGAGATTTGTTGATTAATAATGACTCTGCCCGTTGCAGCTAGGTATAAAGGAACCTCTTGCCGTTGCATCTCGGAGATACGTGAGAATACCTCTTGCCCGCTGCAGCTCAGAGCTAAGGTGAGAGGAATCTCTCCCGTCCGATGCGGCTTGAAGAAGTCGCCCCTTTTATAGCTAGTCTTTGGAGTTGGAGTCTATGGAGGGGTCTTCGTGTTCTCTTCGTATCTCTTCGTGTTCCATCGGTGTGAGGACATCCATCGATTGCTTGCTGTGCTTGTACCGAAGTACATGATTTTATTTACTAATACGGGATGCTTCTAATGTAAGAGGATATTGCAATATTTTAAGAGACGTTGTTCCTCCCTACAAGCCAATTACTCGTAGAATAACGTGTACTTTGTGTTGTTCCTTATAGTTCCGCCTCTTACCAATCGTGTTCTTTGTTGTCAACTGTGAACAGAACTAGCGTTTTGCAGAGACCTGCCATTGCGATAAAGCGCTTCCAACGTAAAGTGAATACATACAAACGAACTACTTTTATAATAATTAATGGCTTGGGGAAATGATACATTTAATAATTTGAAATATAAAATAGACCTCTATTACCAAACAGAACAGTAGATCATCTCCTGAATTTTAAGGTGACGATAACGACTAAATTTTTAATTCAAGAAAGCAAATGAATGGTTAATATCAAAGCTTGACATTACCCAAACCTTAATTTTTCAGGAGACGGAAAAGGTAAATCTGACACTTATTTATCTTATTAATTGTAGGAACGTTCAGTAGATCGAGATTGATGCACAGAAGTAATAATCTCTAAATGTAAAACTTTGTACTTGCTAGTTTTTGGCATCAAATCTGCAGTTACTTTACGACACATTAATGATATTGCATTTTTCACTTTTATTTCTCTTTAATATATGAAACTTACTCTGAAATTAAAGTAGGGCCAGTGATTGAATTGAGCCGGTATAGCTTGGTATGCATACCGACAGCCAATTAAGATGCCAAAAATCATACTAGCTGTAAAAGTTCAATAAGTAATAGAGTCACAGTGTACCTACACCACGTGAAGGAGATTGGTTTCTTTTTTGGTAAACCAACTTCTTAAGGAGCTAAATTTTACTTAATTTAGTCTTAAAGATAGTACAGATGAGTATTTTTACTAGAATAAAATACTAGATGAGTATTTTTTTTACCTCAAATTAAATGTAGTGTACTTTAGGATGAATGAATATTTGAAAATAGAAAGTATTTTCGAATAGAAGGTCATTTAGTTTCATTCTAGCGTTATATTCCACGGACAGATTAGTAATTTTGCATTCTCAGCATCATACTATCCCGCTAATGTCAACAGCACTGCGGGGAGTCTATGAAGGAAGGTGGATATCCATAATTATTCAAATAGGAATAATGGAGAACCGAATTTTGATTGTCCATATCTTCCGGGACCAATTTCATAGTTCACCGCCATTGACAAACCTGATTCCTGACTTTTGAACTATATTCTGGCCAAAATATATCGTGATTCATCAAGTAATTCTTGACATTTTGTGTCTCCGGAACAAATACACGAACAGACAGAGTGAATAGCTATATAAAGGAGATTTCGACAAACCAAATTCCTTAAAAATAAGGTCCACTATTTTGAAATATATTAAAGACAGATCTATGCATACGAACGTACAGGCAGTAATTTATTTCCAATTTGAATATTGGGTATGATCTGAATTCGAAATGGGAGATCTATTAATAAACTAATGGCTTGAGAAATCAATATAAATTCGTACAAATATAAACACCAAAGTTTTATGTACAAGTATGCCATAGTCGCCCATCAGACGAACGCTGGGATGGTACATCTTAAATGGCTGGCTCCTACATTTTTTAATCATTTTCCAATGACATACGAACTATTGCTCACGAGACCAGAATATTCTCGTGTCTCGTCTCGTTTCGAAAATTCACACTTCTCAGAGAGACGAGACTAGACAACTATTCAACGAAATGAGACGAGACAACAGTTTACGAGCCGAGGCGAGACCTGCGCATTAATAATGACGCTCACCAGCCAAGAAACTATTTATTTATTTATTTATTTGTTAAAGGAAAGGTCACATGGAGAGAATGGAGCCTCCACTCCGAGGTCACATCAGCCCTTTACGTGAAACTAGGACTGGAGAAGAAAGCGGCCCTGGCTTAAAAGAAGGGACCACCCCGAAATGCACCCGGGGGACTGAGGAAAAACCTTAGTCAGGATGTCCCGTCGAAGCAGGGTTCGTGTCCACGTTCGACCTACCCAAATGCCTTGTGGTAGGCAGGCACGCTACCCCTACACCAGCGGCTGGGCACAAGATAATTAATCTGTCTCGTTTCATCTTGTCTGGATACGTGGCGGTATAGACGCTTCTGTTTCTACATGAGACAACAATTGAATAATGAGACAGGATCTAAGTGTCGCATTGTATTGTTCAAAGTTGTTTTAGTACCAAGAAGAATACGTTTGTAAAGAGTTCATAGCTTAAAAGTTGTTGCTTCTGTTTTAAAGCACTTACATGGTCGCAAATTCATGTTTGTCGAACAGTGGTCGTGGGTTTACTAGGGGTTCTCCCGCTTCCTCCCACTTTCTTTATTCCACCATTTCACTCATCTCACATCACAGTCTCCTTTAGCCTAACCGGCATAACCGTGGGACGTAAAACTTAAAGATTTCATTTTCTTTTTTCTCTGTTTTCTCTCTCTCTCTCTCTCTCTCTCTCTTTTTTTTTTTTTAGTTTTGACATTAGGCCCTTTCTCATTTTATTCAATTGTCCTCTTGTCTCGTCTCGTTGATATCATTAAGCAATTAATATCAGTTTGCCGTGAATAAATTCAATTCAATTTCCTTTTCGTACATACCCCCTCCCCATTTGATTGTGACGCCACTGCCTTGGATTGACGTTGTGTGTGATTCTGTTTCATATCCTTCATTGTGACAGTCCCTTCTATCTTCCTTGGCCCAGGTTACTTCAAACTACACACACTTTCCTTCATTGTTGTCCGACAAAGACGTGTAACGATGCATTTTTCTTTACTATTGGGCGCTACACCAGTATAGGGACCAAACTGTTAGTCCAATTCCGAAAATTCCAACGTTTTGGATTGAAAACACATACTCTCCAATAACATTGCTCTCTTATCATTTTTTCATATCTTCAATAGTTACTGAGATACAGTGTTGGGAAGTAACGTAACGCAAGTAACGCGTTACTTGTAACGGGTTACTTTTTAAGTAACGTTTCCTAGTAACGCGTTACATTTTTTCCATAGTAACTGTAACGGTAACGCGTTACAATTTTTTAAGTAACGCACCTAGTTTGCGTTACTTTTTTCGCGTTACATTTCGGATGAGTAACTACAATATATGTATATTTTTTTTCGGAAACAAATGTTTCTTTCCTGTAAGTGAATTTCTCAGAATGAAACAATCGAGCATGAACTACGTATGTCAGTGACCAACAGTCACAGACACAGAGAAACAGATAAGTTCATAGTGTCACTTGCTGTTTTTTGAAGATGAGGACAATCTTGGGGAAATCACGTGTACTGATTGCAAGCACCCGGAAGATTTTGTCGTAGATTTTGACAGCTCCAAATCAATACATTCAGTGACTGAACTAGGAGTGCGATGATACCGGTAGTCTATTTTACTTTGGTTGGTGTTGTTTTTATAAAAATGGAGGACGAAAATATTTTGCCGTGCGAACATTTTACTCAGCTCTTAAGAATACATTTTTCTTAAGAGCTGAGGATGATGGTGGACAGAATTTAAAAGTAAAGTGTCTGAAGTGCCCCGGCGGAAAATATTTATCAACAACTAAGGTACCATAATTAACGATTTACAGTAAGGGGTTAATATGAATAAACTGTGTTCTGATGAGCAGGCCTACTTTATTACTAGAAAATAGTTTGCTGATGGTATGTAATATTGGAGTTTTTTCAGAGCAGTTTGCTTATCCTAGAGTCCCGTTGATTATAGAGTAGTGTAATGTTTCTCTATATTCTGTATTTTTAATTTTACATAACAACATTGTTATTATTATATAATTAGTTTAGCAGAATAATAATAAGCAACCGTTTTTTTCTAACGCTAAGGGATGAGCACGAGTCAATCTAAAACTCGACTCGACAAGAGTTCAAGTCGAGTTTCGAGTCAAGTCAAGGGTAATATCCTCGAGTAGAGTTCCGAGCCGATTCAGTTTTTCGCGTCGAGTTTCGAGTCCAGTCGAGTTTGATAAATGGCTCGTTCGTTTTAAGTCGTCTTGAAATCATGGCCTGATTACACTGGAAAACGAAAGCCATGAGAAATGTAAGCTAAGCAGTAATATGGAATACTTTTAGTGTTGCTCACGAGAGGGGACACTGATCGCAACTCCTCTCGTCTCGATAGCGAGACCACAAGATATTTTTTATAACAAGCTCGGCTACTCTCGGCTCAACTGAGAAGATAGCTCGAGCCGGCTCACTTGGGGTGAACCATCGACTCGAACTGACTTGGTTGGGATGAGCCATCTGCTCGGTTCGGCTCAACTGAGCCGAGGGCTCTAGCCGAGTCGGTTTTGTGAGCTGTTGGCTCGGCTCACTTCTCGGTTCGGGTCGATAGTGAATGAGCTGTGAACCGAGCTGCTCGAGTCGTTGACAATTCTAAACCCGGATCGAGCAGTTTTGAAGATATTTGGCCAGTACCCTATAACTTTTAACAGTGTTTGGCTCGAGCCCGAATACTCAAAACTCTCAACCCTGAAGATATTTGCCCAGTACCCTATAACTTTTAACAGTGTTTGGCTCGAGCCCGAATACTCAAAACTCTCAACCCAAATTCAGAAGCTTGTGAACAATGTCCTTGACTCCTAGCCTTCACGGCTTCCGAGGTTGGCAATCAACTAGTTTTTTAGTATTCAAATACAAACCGCCTATCTTTCTTTTTATATACAATGTTGCTATAATAATAATAATAATAATAATAATAATAATAATAATAATAATAATAATAATAATAATAATAATAATAATAATAATAATAATAATAATAATAATAAGTTGTAGTAGTAGTAGTATAATTGATAATAATTATACTGTCTATGTAATATACTTGAAGAATGTACTCGAAACTACACACCGGATTTGGCTCGAGTAGACTCGAAACTCGACTCCAATTCAAGTCGAGCTGGAGGAAATGTTTCGAGTCGAATCCTCGGGTCGAGCTCAACGATGTCTGTTTCTAGTCGAATCCAGTGTCAAAGAAAACTCGCTCGTGTCCATCCCTACGAGTAACGCAGTATGGCATTTTATCAATGTTATATTATATGAAAATATTCATATATCAAGTAAAAATTTGTCCTTGCATTTACATAGTGCGATTCAGAACGTGCAGTAATAATAATAATAATAATAATAATAATAATAATAATAATAATAATAATAATAATAATAATAATAATAATAATAATAATAATAGTAATAGTAGTACGGAAAATTGAAGCCATACTTTTTTCACATTTTTAAAGTTTCGGATATAAAAGTAACGCGTTAGTAACGCGTTACTTTCGAAGTAAAGTAACAGTTACTTTTTGGGGCAAGTAACGCGTTACTAACGCGTTACATTTTAAGAGAAAGTAAAGTAACTTGTAACGCGTTACATTTTTACAAGTAACTTACCCAACACTGCTGAGATAGAATATGTAAACGCACTTATGGGACAAAAAACAATCCCCACATTGAAAAAAATGGTGATCGAAGGGTTAAGTTCAATATCCTATGCCACCAACATATTACAATATAAGCTGATTTGGTAGAATGAAACGGTAGAAGCCCGGAAAAATACACCATCATGAACTTACATTGAATTCATGATTTTTTTTTTTTTTTTTTTTACCAGACATAAGCACTCTACACGGAATATTGAAGAAAAAAGGTACTTAAAATATAATGACACTTTCCTTAGTAATGGGAATATTAGAAGGGGAAACGTTTACATGCACTTCTTCTTTAACGGAAGGAACATTTTGTTGTTTCCATGACAACGACGCATGGGATGAGACGGCGCATACGCTATGTAACCGAACTCAAGTCAAGAAGAAATGGAAGCGAATCCAAAGCATTCGCGAGCAGCGGTGAAGAGATGGATCGCTTATTCCTCCTAAAAAAGGTTAGGATGTTGTTTGTTTCTTGTAGCAATAGAAAAATAGACTTGATGTGTTGTGTGTGCTTGTTAGAAATAACTACTTACTAGATATCTGTCAGCAACGGTATGATCTATACAGCCTTTATGGAGGGAGATGTCACACATTGCATCCAAACAGATCAATGAAAAGCATCACTTGTTGTTGTTAGTTCGTCATGGTGAGCAAATAGAGAAATTCAGCCGCAGTATGTGGTTACATCAATGGGGAACTGTTTGATTTAAACCATTACCACAAACAGTATGCTCAAAATATAGTAATTTCTTGTTCACAGATTGTGTTATTGAAATAAATTATAACTCCTACCAGCTATTCTAAAAAAATCATCATTTATAAACGTCTTACCGTCTTTTGAGATTTTAAATCAAAGTTAGCAGAAATATAATGAATCAATGTAAAAATCAGAGGTTCTCAGCCTTATTTACCTGGCGCCATCCTTCATAACTCCTATCACGTCCCGTCGTAGCAGCTCTTAACTGGCTCCTTTTGAGATTTTAAATGCACCATTGAATTTCAAATTTTCAATAATAATAATAATAATAATAATAATAATAATAATAATAATAATAATAATAATAATAATAATAATAATAATAATAATAATAATAATAATAATAATAATAATAACCAATTTTTGTTCATAACCACACTACAAAACAGAAGAAGTGTTTTAAATATATCACACACTATTTTTAAGAATTAACGCTTTTTGGACACGTAAAGCACACTTTTTAGACACTATTTTACCAATTTTCTCCTCAAAAATGTTCAAAAAGTGTTTAAATGATGTTTTATTATTTTTACAGTGCAGCAAGAGTTCTGCATACCACTATGGTGCAGTATTACTTTTTACCAGCTTTGTTCTTCATGGGTTCTTACTCAACAGTTATTTTGTTTACATGGCATTAATGCCTCTTTTTTTCTTTCTTTTTACATTATTCGTAATATTTTTAATTATGAATATAGTTTATTTCTGTCAGTAGTTGCGCCCTCTTTTCTCACTCTTCACGCCCCTCAGGTTGTGAACCACTGCTCTAAAAACATCAATGGGAACTATTACCTGTAAATATTTACATTTCTTTTTCAAACTCCGATTTCATTACTTGCCCTTAATAATATTGTAATTTTCAGAATACGAGTATAAACAAAATCTATTGATGAACCAATGAATTCGTTACTTGAAGACACTACGCTTTTGTATAAGTGCTCAGTATAACCAATCGATCTACGTAATGTATTGTGTGTATTTTCATTTAGTCTACACGCTCCTGAGCTTGAATCCCCATGGCTGAGCACGTGTTTCCTGTTGAAGTACAATCTTGGATGTAATTGTTTATGAACTAAGAGGTAGAAAACTTTGGTCTAGAGAGCCAGAATGAGAACCATGAGATCGCGTGATGACCATATACTACGCAACTAAAAGCTGTTTGGGCGCCGCGGTGGCTCGGTGCTGGAGCATTCACCACTGGTGCTAGGTGTCCCTGGTTTGATCCCAGCTCTCGCAAAGTGGGCTTTGTGGTGGGCAAACACATTGTGTGCGTGGGTTTTCTTGGAGTTCCCCTGTTTTCTTTCATTTTCGTCATTTCACTATTACCATACATCTCATCATTACTTTCTCCCTTAACCTCGGTACATAATCGTGGGACGTTAAAATCCAGTAAAAATAATAATAATAATAATAATAATAATAATAATAATAATAGTAATAATAATAATAATAATAAAAATAATAACTCCATTCGGTCGTGCGGAGGAGCCCTTCGTGAGCTATAGAGCTAATTCAAGGAAGTTTAGTTTATAAAGTAGCTTTAATATTGCAGAAGACGGAAGAACTAGAGCCCTAGCTTTATATGCATTAAACATTCTAAAATATGAATAAAAATACGCAATAAGAATAAAGTAATATGCAACTTGTTCACAAACACTTAAGAAACAACTTGTTTATTTCAGATTCATTTGTTCACAATGTTTACTGTGTGCGGAAAAAAATAGAACAGTACGCTACTAGGAGCTTTTCAAGATTTTCTGGTGTCAAACGTTGTCTATTGTCTGTTAAAACAAGTCTATAGGACAAAAATAAATCTTTTAAAATCAACTGAAGTGATTGGACAACATTTGTACAATGACAAATAAAGTTCGGAACACTCGTTTGGTAAAAATTTACTGATCCCACACATGTACTGGTAAATTGACTTGACCTTTCCACTTCCGCGTTCGAGCTAAGCACCTTATCCAGCTGCTCCTTATTTTTTCCCCTTCTCGCCTTTTAGAGGATCGACCTTGAGTTTATCAGACGCTTAATCATTTCAATTGTTGAAATAATTATTCCAATTGTGGAACATGAATGAAATTAATATCCTAGATAGACAGTATCATTTTTTAATACTTAGTATTCCAGAGGATAAGAAAAATACTTTCTAAAAAGATGCTCGATGTACGTAAAAAAAAAATAAATAAATAAAAATAAAAAATATAACAATTCAGGGCGTTAAGAATATTAAAATGATTCGTAACTTCAAATATATGTAGAAATATGTGAATACTCTTAGAATATGCACTAATCTTCAAAATATATATTTTCCCAAATACAGCCTTACTAATAATACTAATATTATAATTAGACGGTTCGGTCAGGTTTGTGTTTTCTCAAGAAAACGAAACTGTAAGGTCAAGCAGAAGCAAAGAGAATCATACATGAGAAGTATAAAATCGGCTAAACTTTGGTTATATCATTTGCCACCGCGATATATCACTTTGGTTATGTCATTGCTCAATGAATTTGATACAGCACCAACGGCGCTGACTTTCCAAAATTCATGTGGGTGCTTATGTCAGGACGTCAGGATGTCAGGACGTGAATTCTCAATGTCAGGACTATTATTATTATTATTATTATTATTATTATTATTATTATTATTATTATTATTATTATTATTATTATTATTATTATTATTATTATTATTTTAATAATTTTAAAAATAATTTATTACGCATTTTTCACGCATGTATTGTAGGGAAGTTCGATACCTTTAGTTGAGGTGGCATCAGGCCCGTATCCAGGGGATTCTAGGGGCCGGGCCCTCTAAATTTTTACTGGCGCCCCTAAAATTTTCACAATAGGTTTGCAAATGAACTATAATATAGTGATAAACTATGATATGCTTGGATCGGGCCACCCCTAACTTCTACCGCTCCCCCCCCCTACATTTTTTGGCTAGCTACCCGCCTGGATGGGATAATGAAAAAAAAAATTAAAAATTACAGAACTTGAAAGAAGAATGACTGACTTCAAGCACTAAAAAGCACTAATAAATAAATCAACTTTTTAAAAAAGAAATAAAAAACGACTTCAAACATGCACTAAAAGGCAGAAAATGATAAAAGAGCTGCTAAAAATCAGATAATAATTAAAAAGCCAAACATTAATAGCTGAAAATTACTATCGAAATAATTTTATATTAGGCATTAACTTGCTCGGACTGGCACGACTTCAAAAATGTTTTATTGATAATAGTAATAAGTTATTTTATGCTTTTAAACGCTTTATTATCGTTGTTGTATATTTTTTCTTCCAGCGTTCTAAAATCATTGGCAACGAACGACGCACCTTTTAGTGCCACAAAAGTTCTTTTTTTCTCGATTTTCTCAAAAAAAAAAAAAAAAATCACTTGAGAATTTGTTGTCAAGTGTCTTTAGGCAATATTTTAGTTAAGCAGAAATTAAAACGTAAGAATCAATTATAATTTTAGGTATTATCTCATTAACGATATGCTTGGATCGTATTATCGTTAATTTTAGGTATTATCATTGTCGTCCTGCTAGTATCATAATAAAGAGCTTAATAAAGGTATATTTCACGATTAGTTCCAACTCAATATGTGACATGGTTCTCAGACAGCATCAAGTTTTAGTTTTACAAAGAAATTCGTTTTTCTTCATTTTCTCGAAAACTACGAATAAGCCCTTAGACCTACTCACGCATAACATTTTGTCCAGTTGAATAAGATCTAAGGATTGGTACATACAAATATATCTCAAAACTAACTAACTTTATTGCCTATGGGACCCGGAGGTTCAATGCGACATTTGCAAAAGTGAAATGAAATCTTTAAGTTTTACGATCCACGATTATGTCAGCTAGGCTAAAGGAGACGGTGATGATGAGAAATGAATGAAATGGTGAAATGAAAGAAAGTGGGAGGAAACGGGAGAATCCCGAGAAAACCCAAGCACACAGTGTTTGTCTCCCACAAAATTAGTTTGAGCTGGGATCGAACCAAGGACCCCATGCAACATAGGTGAATGTTCTACCACTGAACCACCGAGGCCCTACATTTGCAAAAGCTCTTCATTTAATTCTGTCCATAGACAACTAGATACAGTTTCTACTTTATATTCCTATTTCTGCGAGATCCATCTTAACATTGCCCTCTTATCTGCACCTAGATCTTGCTAATGGTCTTGGGTTCCCAGTTAAGATTTTGAAAGTACATTCTTCCATTCTTCTTGGCTACATGACCTGCCCACCTGATCCACCTAGACTTAATGATCCTAACAATGTTAGGTAAACCATATAAATTACAGAATTCGTCCTTATAAAGTTTCCACCATTCCTCATTTTCGTCTGTCTTGGATTCCGAATATTCGCCTTAGGATTTTATTTTCAAACACTTTCAATCTGCGATCTTTGCTCAAAGTAAGCGTCCATGTTTCGCAACCATACAGCACAATAGGCATAATTACGTTTTATGAGGTATATCTCATGTTTGGACAAAATAATTTTCGCTAGACGCTTATGATATTGTAGAAATTATTCATGATGAATTGCCTTTATTTAAGATTCATTGAAAGCTCTGAGATCTACTATAACATTCACTTTAAAGAAGGAACAAGGAAGCTGATAAAACAAATTACGTCAACCAAGGTCTACTACGCGATCGATATTGAGATGATCCCTACGGGGGATTGAGAAATCTTCAATTAATTCAATCTAATGAACTGCTGTGACACAATTACTTCTAGTTCATTAGATGCCGCCTGCATTCTCTGTAGCATTTCAACTCACAACATAATCTACCAGCCAAGTTTCGTTAGGTTTCTCTTAGTATGTGCAGGTGGTCTTTCCATAGGTGTCGAACACAAGTATAATTGGATTTGTTTAAAAACAAAGCGAGCATTATGGTTGAAGTAAGTAGTCTTTTTAATCTGGTTATCAGAAGGAATGCTTTTGTATGTAGTATGAGGCATTTATGTTGCCAATATATGTAAGAGATAGTCTCCATTTACAAAGAACTTAAAAAGTTCGTTACTGAATTTTCTGTCTGTGTGTGTGTTATTTGCGATTTCTTCAATTTTGAGCCCTCCATTCGATAGAACATTAAAATCTACCTGAGAAAGTGATGAAATTTTTTGCGTCACTCTAACCGTTCCCGAGATATTGGCCGGAAAAGTTCGAATATCGGAAGATTTAAGGAGCCATATCTCGGGAACCGTAAGTGATAGAGACGATATTTTGCTAATTTTCGCGAGAAACAGAGGAAGGTGCGGATAAAAAGATTTACTTTTACATGTAGGAACAATGACAGTTATCCTTCCCGGTCCATCTCTCCATTCTTTTTAAGTTTGTTCTGGCAATGCTCTTGGAGCATTTTCATTTTTTTTTAATTCATTTGCACTAATTCTTTATATTAGCTATTATTTACTCATTCATTAGTAATGGAAGCTTTCGAGCTGAAAACAGGTGAAATACAAATATCTTAATACTAGCTGAAATGCTCGTTCTTCGCAGGAGCAGAATAGATTTACATTACATATTTTAAAGTTATGTTTAAGTCTCCTCGTCCTATCTAGGAACCGTCTTTGAATCGAAATGAAATTACAAAACCCAGCTCGACTCAAGTGCTAAGTATGTTTAAAAATTCATTTTAAACGAAATTATTCTTTGCAAAAAAAAAAAATAAATAAATAAATAAATAAACAAAATAAATAAATAAATAAATAAATAAATAAAATAAAAACCTCACTTCTCTCCCCCCCTTAAGAAACGCATTTCATTTAAAATATAATGATAAAAACCGAACTACTAACAACGTTTAAAATTCATTTTAAATGGTTTAACATTTTTCTCACTTTGGCCATTTGATGAACACAAAATGGGAATTAAAATGTTGTATTATAGAAATTGGCCCTTTCCCCATTTCGAAGCAGAATTTCCGGAAATGCTGGGATACGGGTCAACTTATTTTTTTTTTTTTTTAAAGGAGTTTATATACCGAATTTCATCTGCCTAAGTTATGAGATATTCGATTTTTCACATAAATTTTTAACCCTTTCCTCCCTTCGGATACGTATGTTAATGGAAGTTACATGACAAAAACCCGGATCTTGAGCCAAAGTATAAACTAAGTTCAATAATTCATTTGAAAAAGTTCTGCTATTTTCCCGTGATAATGAAATGGATAACGCTCGATTTGAATGAGAAGAAAAACAGAAATTCTCTCTCTTCATCTTAAAACCATGATTTTTGGAACAAAACTGGGAGATGTATCCGCTTATTTTTTAATGAGTTTATATACCGAGTTTCACCTCTCTAACTATTTTTGACAGATCTTCGCTCCAACGATACGCATTATCCCTCGAGTAGCAATTAACCGAGTTTTCAGACAGTACGAGTATTAGTGTCTGATACAAGTACGAAAGGAAAGTAGTAGAAGGGTTGCTGAATAATGAATATATAGCTGTCCAAAAATCGTCGAAAAGCTAAATTTCAACGCACGCTATTTTAAATTCGAGACAATGTGGAGTGGCACTCCATATCAGCGTAAAAGAAGGCATATATACGTAATCCAAAATGTATAATTCATCAATATGTAATTGGTGTGCGGGGGTCTAACTTCCAGACATACTCCCAATAGAATTTTCAGCCATGCTTTGATTTCAAAGTGGGCACGGGATACTTCAGCTAGAAATCGGAAGTGTTAGGAACTTCAGCACCGTATTCGGAATAACGCATCTGTGATGTTTCGTTACACTCTTATTTTTTATTTTATTTTATGTATTTATTTTAGTAAGATATATCGTGACAAAATACACCGCAACACGCGTTAGTTTGTACACAATGAACCGTGGAGCTAACACTTCCAACTTCCAATTGCCGAACGGGGCTGAAGCATTCCGTGTTCACTGCTGTCAAGGCTTACCTTTTAGCTACTTTGGACGCACCTTAAAATCAGAGCATAGCTGAGAATTCTGTTGGGACTATATCCGGGAATTATACCCTGTAGTGAATCCCCTTGCACACTCATTACACATTGATGAAATATGCATTTTTTGATGTGTATGTATAACTTTCTTTTCGCTAATATGGACCGTCACATTACGTTTTCTCAAATTCGAACTAGTGTGTATTGAAATTTAGCTTTTCGACGTTTTTGGACAACCCTAGCTCTGAAACTATGCATTTTTTGCACATGTCCACATCAACTTCTCTTATTTTGATGTGAAGAATCACCTTGTATAGTTTGACCCCCGGTATATTTCATTAACAACCTGTATGTATCTTCTGTGTACGAAGTGTTAATTGCGTTCACGGACTTTGAAAATTGCTTGAGTCACGCTCATAATAAGATTAAGGATCATAAATGTTCTGAACCTGGAGATGAGTGAGTGAGTGTATGCGATCATTAAGTGGTGTACAGTTGAGGTTCAAAGAGGGTTGCAGATAATGTCCATCTCTGATTCAGTAGCATCCCCGTCGACCCATTTACATCCTGTTTGAGGAAATGTCTTTCAAATTAGAAAATGATTGTTAAACACTCCGAGAATTATTATCGTCTCTTGAATTATTCAATTCTATTTTCCAGAGGATGGTGTACCCTGAAAAACTTGAAATAGATTGTCTGGTAAAAACAAATGAGGAGTGGGCTCCTCAACCAATTTCCACGTGGAAAGATCAATTAGAAGCAAATTTCATAGGAAGGTTGCCGAAAACCAGGCCTTGGACAGCAGGTTTGTAAACATTTAGGCCTTTATGGTTACTGCTTTACGTCATCTTTTTCACCACATCTTGCTCCATGTGTACGCCTTTTCTATCATATGTACTCTTTTCCTGTCGTGTATTTAAATAAATAATTAAGAAGAATGGTAATTCAATGTAAATTTATTTTAAATTAGTTAAACAATGCAAACAAGAATTAAAATTATTCCTTAAGTAGATAAACAAGTCGTAAAAAGAATTAAAATTATGCTTTCACAAAATGCACTAAAAAAAATGATGGGATAAAATGAACAAGTGACAGTAAGACTAAAAGCATTGGGTGCTTTTCCTAAAGTTTAAATTCTTATATTCATATTCGGAACGTCACGTAAGCATTAAACTGCGTCTAATGCTTTTAGCGTTACTGCCACTCGTTCATTTTACCGCACCAAAAAAAATATTTTTTATCATTTTAGTGCATTTTATGAAAACCTTCTTTTTAAGTTTTTTTTTAACAATTATTATTATTATTTACTTTTCATTATAAGATGTTTTCAAATTCAATTAGTTATTGAAATCTATCATGGTTTCACCGTGTGAAACTTGATTTACGAAGACGATCTGGGTGTTATACTGTACATGCAACTTCAGAGTGTTTAGGTTGCATAAAGAAATAGGATACAGTGAAATCTCTCAATAACGGACACCGATGGGACATGATTACTCTGTAACTGTCTGTAAAAGATAGGTTCTACAAATGTTGATTACTCACAGATTATATGGTAATTATCAGCAGTACACAGTAAATACATTAGTTGTAAGTGTAAATATTGTGTAGCGGTGAGATGTCAGTTCTTGCAGCTCAGTGAGAGACTGTGATAGAAGGGGATGAAAGCTAACAAACCTCCCATGCCTTAATTCATGCCTGTTTATATTTGGGATTGTATAAATGAAACTCAACATTTACAAATGAGAGGGAACAGACTAGATTGGGTGAAGAGTGAAAGAGGAAAAGGATTTCGAGATACGAAATAACATTAGAAACAGGACAAAAGCACAATACCTGGGATCTTTGGTATGTGTAAATCCCAGGTTCTTCCGATGGCTACATGGTATGGCTGAACGTACGGCACTCAGGCACAAATGACGTAAAGACGAATGTAACTTTTGATACTCAAATTGTGCAACCTGTCAACAGCCAGAAGAGCCGATAATGGTGCTCTACCGAAAATCTGTATTAACTTGGATTAGCATTGTGATAATTGTGTCTGTGGCATTGAACCTCGCAGAAATCGGATGATGGTTCCTCAGCCTGGAGATAACCCCTTGTCTCCAAAGACCTGTCGAAGAATATTACCACAATCAGCCACAACTGCTCCTGACGATGGTTTTGTCAGCGTTCAATGACCTTAGAGGTTTATGTACGGGAAGAATTGACAAATTGACGTGTACTTTAATGGAATGCGATCGCGACGGAGAAGGGGACTTAGTCTGTAGATTTATTTCCATATTTATATAAGCTGATAACACTGTTGAATAATATTAACAAATGCTTCAACTGTCTGAGTACAGCAGACATTTAAAAATAAATAAAATAAGATAAAATAGTTGACTGAATGAATTTAAATAAATATTCTTAACAATTCTTGGTTGTGGGGGCAATCGAGTTCCTTCACAATATAAGCTACTATCTAAATGCGTATTCAGTATATAAATTGCTTGAGAAATGATGGGAGAACTGTAAAGAAACAAAACTATCGCTGGACTATGTGTTTGTATGGCTGTGTATTGCTAGATATAATGCTTGTGTGATAATTTTTTTACAAGTCATATCTCTATGAAAGTTACTTAATTCGCTCAATGACTATACTAACAGTAAAAGTGACCCAATACAAACATGCAACATTACTATTACTGAAAATGTAGACAGATTAACTACTTATGACGGTTTATGAACCTCCTGAGGAAAGTTTGACGTGTAATCCTGTAGATACTAGTTTCTGATAGGACTTTGCTAATAACTTCTGAATCAGATGAAAGGATCAATTAATGATTTATTTGCAAATTACAGAAAGTATTGTCTGTGATAACTACTCATACACAAAGGCTGAGAATAATTTCTGTACATTATCATGAGATTACTAAAACTTTGGGGATTTGGGAAACCGTCTATAAAAGGGAGGGTTCTTTTCCCAAATAATACATAATTTTTGTCGGGAGAAAAAAGTTCCTGCGTATGATGGAGTTGTCTACTATTGAAACGTGTCCGTTAAGAGAGGGTTTCACTGTATGTAGTTAGTAGTAAACAATTGATAATGTAATTTTACAGTAAAATGGCAAGCTATAACACAAATTAGATGAAAATATTATATTGTTATTGCGTTTACGTATCTGTATAAAATTTCAGAATTCTAGTTATTACGAAAGTGCGTGAAATTTAAGTTGCAGATTTAACACTAACAAACAGAAAAGTAGCCCCTAATAAAAATATTTTAATAATAAGAGCAGAATAAAATTTTGCAAGCGTTGTATGATGAAACTATAAATAGTACTAGGTATAGCTATGTTTTATAATGCCAGAATTATAAAGCACCGATTTCACATTATCAAAGTAGCTTCACTTTGCGTAAATCAACAACATATCTTCCAAATATTACGGAGTTTATAACTAATATATTAGACGAAGAATGGCGAATAAATGTAGTGCGTATAAATTAAAAAAAAAAAAAACTTTGACAGACTCAGTCACAATACACTACTAAACAAATTAAATTATTATTGTTTCCCTCAATCCTTGAAGAAATTATTTTCATAATATCCAAGAAGACTTACACTATTGTCCATTTAGACTTTTAATCGAGCAAACATAATAGGTATTCCACAATGATTGAACCTAAGCCACTTGTTTTTCTTTCGTTTAATGGTCTTTCTAAAATCTTAACAACATATCCAACAGCGACGAATTGTTCACGGTCAATGCATGTGCTTCAAAATATACACCAAGATTAAATTCATCCTTGAATGTGTAAATTTATAACATGACTTAAGAAGTATTGCTAAATGATGTTTTAATATTTCAAAGGCACAGGTGTGGAATACTATCTTTCACTAGGAACAAAATTGCATTAAAGCCTGATACAATTAGTAAGTGTAGTAAGTGTTGGATACACAGACCAAATACAGTTTATAATCAAAGCGGAATGAATTCAATATTTAATGACTACACCAAAAAACATAAGGCACAATACTTTAAATTACTATAATTCAAAATCAAAAACGCAGAAGAATTCAGCAATATGGTCACACGAATAAAAATTTATTACATTTACGTGTACGAGGAATTGCGATGTTTTATTATAAACTGGAAACTGCCTCATCGAGAAAAAAGTTAACATTTCTAAAATATTTGACATACAGTATAAAATAATTGTAATTTACCCTGTTCTGAAGTTATAGCAAACACGTAGACATAGCAGAGATAAATTATTATTGATCTGGCATTATTTTAAAAATAATACAAAATAAATTCGATTAATGGATCTCGGAACAATATTAAACTTTAATATTCCATCGCTTAACATTCGTGCTAATGAGTTAACTCTATTGAAAACAAAGGATCCATCCAACATTTTGCTGAAGTCACTATTTAGGAGAATATTTTTTTGCGACCAAATGTGAGTTGAACTCAAGGAAATTCGTATATGTATGTAATGCAGTATGTAGCTTATTTCGAGAATACTATTTTAAAAATTTCTTGTAGCATTGTAAGTGGGCTTCTGCTTCAAGTGTTGATGAAAAACAGTAAATAATTTCTTGAAGTAGAAAGATAGTCAAAGCTTAATATCTATACTCAACTTGAATTTTTCCTTTTCTTTCCAGATTCTTCATTACCGGCTCCACGAACTACATCTCACGATATTACAACCACGAAGAAAAAAGAAAATGTATTGAAACGCTTCCGAAGTCTGAGTTCATTTTTTGGTAAGAGAAGCTATTCTAAATGATATACTTTCTTAAAAGGTTAATGGGGAAAAAGGAATGTGCTAGTTTACTATTTCAGATTCTTTATTCTTTGTCTTTTATCGGAGACCAACTTCGTTCTTATGAGAAAAAAAAAATCAATATTTTTATTCATAAATACAGAACGTTTCAAAATTGCATAGTAGATGGATTTCAACTATGGTTTTTAAATAAGAAAAATAAAATATATCAATATGGGTCACATAATGCTTAGTTTCTAAGGTATTGATTTTGATAAACTAAGTAACGACTGCATATCTTTAACACAATCCTGTAAATTCCTTGATATCCTACTGAGATAACTATACCTATTTTTACAGCATACCTAGGTATAGTCCATTGATTCATAATATGTTCACATTATTATGTTTAATATAAAAGTATTATAATGTTTAACATAAAAGTGATGGACTACTAAAATTTAAATACATTGGAAGAAATTCATTTCAGAAAACTGTTTAGATTATCAGATTCGAATGGAATGCAGTCAGAATAAGTGTCCCTAAAAGGTACGCTGATCTTAGTTCGAAAGTCTACTGGTCACCAGCTGTGCAGGGCAGACCCCTCGTACTGTCCGAAGAGAGCATACTCCTAGTAATTTGGAAGCCATCGAACAATATGAAGAGATTAGTTTAATCGTGAATGCAACTTTGTTGTGTATAGATCACAGTTAGTGTCTGCAATGTCAGGACAATGCCAGCAAGTGCCTATTATGTAAGTAAGTGATTTCGAGCCGTTTAATGAAGATTCGAGTGAGTTGCTAGTCGTTCTGGAGAAATCCCGCTCGCTTAGATTGTAGCATAATTGTAGTACATAGTTGGTATACAAGATGAGAGGGTGAGAGTTCCCGAAGTAGATAGTCTCCCAATATCCTCACGACGTATCGGGCAGAAGGATCTTCGGGTTGACCTAATTGACAGGACAGTGATTACTAGCGCAATCAGAGCCACAGTAGCTGCCTTTTTCCACACATTTGAGTGCACAGACACTAACTACTGATTTTTCTTTTTATGCAGGCTTACATTCATGTGTTTCCCTTGACATGTGCCTATTATCGATACCACCTTCAGTGATGTAGGGAAAGAATGCGATGGTGAAGCGAATGGAAGAAGGTAGTATTAAGCAATAAGAATTGTTTCTGTTTTGGACTCAATGATAGCCGTGTGTTTGTACATGTGCAGGTGAGCAGGGTAACTCAGCATGTATTAGCACTCATCATACAGTATCTCATTTTCAGTAGAGTAACGCGCGTCCCCGTACTGTCAGGACAACCCAGGGTGCTTGACTTTTTATAAGCCTGACCTGGCCTGCTAAATTTTCGGATATAATCCTTTTGGAGCACATGTAGGATGGCGTTAATCACCAGTCGGGTTCCGATAATGATTCTGTCCATTTGCGCCACGATCTCCAGACGGACTTCCAGCATTTGATGACCGGCCATCTGCCCGAGCAACTGGTTGCTTGGTTGCTCAGTACGGTTACACGTGGTATTAAAGCTATAATACTGTACATGTTTGGAACATCCTTTATGCCATATTCGGAATGTCCCATGGGCACCATGTTGAGATCAGCACCACATACCATCACGGCCTTTTTATGTATCAACATTGGACCAGGTCCATGAATTGCTACAATATGTTCTTAAATGTTCTGTCACTGTATATAACGACTTAATTCTTTTGATCTATAGTGAAAATTACTTGTTGGACAAAATCGGTTTGTTACCTTTATTTCTCGAAGTATATTTTACAAGTGGTGTTCAAATATTATTAAGCACTTTGGTCCCTCTTTCTTTCAAAATTCTTGAGTGCGGTACTGATAATCATTGTTCGAATTCTACCTTACCAACAAATAATGAGATGTTACACAAGTAGAATCGATCCGCATTCTTTACATAAATGTTTTCCATTTATGTTCTTTTATTGCAAATAAAAATTTTATATATATATATATATATATATATATATATATATATATATATATATATACACCTAGTTTTATTGTGTCTGACCAAGGTTTAGTGAAACCAATATGTTCAGTTAGTTGGCAAAACTGTTACACATTTATTATCTTTATATAAACGTTGTTTTGTTCAGTGATTTGTATTTCTAGTTTAAGTTATTGAAGATAGCAAAGTTAATAAGAACTAGTTAAACGGCGTGACAAACATATTGACATTTAAAGGTGGCGCTCCAAGTTCCCTTTAAATGCTGCTAGCAAATGAGAGGCCACGTTTATTTTGTACACATTTATTTTGTACACACATTTATTTTGTACATTTATTGCCACGTTTATTTTGTACACATTCACTTCAGTCTATTCCCTGCCACCTGATCGCGCTGTAGTTCGTCTGCTTAGTCAAGTCATGGTCGCATCCCTTTACCACTTGGCAACATCGCGTCAGAGCTTGCGTTTTATTCGTTTAGCTGAAATGCCAAGATGTTTGTCACAGGCCTTAGTTACTAGTTTTATGTGTATAGGAACACAAGTATCTTTACACTTCCAATTCAAGACTTTAATCGAGCAATACTATTTCAAACATAAAATTAATTTAAACTATTATGGCATTCCATAGGTAACAAATCAACTGGACCTCCATTCGGAACTTTTGCAATTTACTTTTCGTTAATTGCATTATACTGCATTGTTGCTTCTGAATCTCCTTTCATTAATTAGTAACTTGTTATTGTTCAATAATTTTACAACAGTTCTTTAATAAGGAATCTAATAAAACATTTACTGTTGAATTTCAAGCTTATTTTTATTTAAAAAATATTTCTACTTAAAAGTGAAATGCGGTATGATTTCTGTTTTATTTTTTTATTTTTTTCAGATCTACGTCAACAAAAAACGAGAAATACAAAACATAATAATCAAAATAACAGCTGTCAGGGAGTTCCGCTTTTGGTTCCCACCATATCAATAGAAGACTTGGACAGAGAAGTATATCAACATTCGGAAGTCCGCACAATATGCAGAAGCATCAGTGAAGAAAGTTCTATGTACGTGATTATATTTCTCACTAGCATATGAGTAAATAATGGAACATATTGTATTCGAATATTAAATACACAACAACATTACAACTTTTAGGTTAATAAGTGATAGATAATGTTCTGAGAGTAAATTACGTATTTTTCTTTAAATTTCACTGGATAATGAAACTTTTAACAACTGTTTAAGAACTGATTATTCAAATTTATTGTAATTGACCATCAACAATTATGTTAGTCTTTGCTTTGCTTTGCAGAACAATTTTAGGCATCTTTGAGAAAATGTTTTCATTATTACAGTATTGTCTCTGAAGTACGAACTCCCCAGAACTCGAAAAACTTAGAATACGAGGAAAAATTCGAGCAAATTTTACTCACAAACACGAACGCGCAGCACCTTTATCGTGAGTTTCTGAGCGAACGTTTCACCTGCGCTGGGGCCGTCCATACACTTTATCGATCAGCTCGTTGTCAGAAGCTATAGAGGAAGCATCTCGTATGATTTTCGCTGCTAATTTTAAGTTATTGTACCTCTTTTTTTTTTCTTTTTTTTCTTTTTTTTTTTTACTTTTATGTAATAACAACTTCATGTATTCTCCACAGGTCCTAAAATGTTAGATTTTATTCCAGTACGCGTACTAATATTATTATTTGTTAATATTTTTCCTTAAAATCCAATGTATTTACTATTAAAATCATTTTGAAAGTTCAACTTCATGGGACCCAGGAACAGATTATTCCAGTTTCTACTGTTTTAAAGGGATAAAATTGTATTGGAACTTGAACGATTTGGAAGTCAAACAGGGTCCTGAAACGTATTAAGTTCGTATTTCAAGATTATCACAGTATTATTATTATTATTAGCTAAAGGGACAGGACTTACGTCAGTAAATTTCATTCAAGATTTCCTCCTGTTTTTACCAGCAATAAAATGTAATGCTACAATATCGTTATTTGTCAATATATAAAGCTGTAAACTCTCCTACTTTCAGACTACACACGGAAAGGGAACAATTTATTCATCAAAGAATCCGTCATCTTGTTCAAGCATTTTCTGAACGGGCTCAAAGAGTAAGAAAACGTCTGGAGCAACCTCCGACTCCTTCCACAGCCAGCAGCGAGCGAGGTATGTCTTTTATTTGAGAACTTTTGAAATAAACCAAATGAAATTATTCTTAGGAAATTGAATTGGAAAATTATTATAGTTTGGTAGTTTCAAGGAAAATAGTAGATCACAAAATCTCTATATTCTAACAGTGGGCTAGCCCTCCTCCAAGTTTTCAGAGAATGAAAATAATTTAAGCTATGATGTATATATTTTTGAAAGTTTATAGTAAAGTCATGATATACCTATCATAGTCTGGGTTCCGGGAGCCCCCCCCCCCGTTTTTACCTTCTAGATCCGCCACTGCTCTACAATAGAAAATTTGTTCATTTTCTAACGTTAAATGTTCTTTAGGGAAACATATATGATTTACTCATTAAATTTATAATAATTATGCCACTATAAAATGCTATTGCTTTCGATGTACGAGGTGCACACCGAAAGTACGTGCTGATCCATTCTAATTTCCAAAAGCAATGAAATAGAGGGAACTAACCTGTGTCAATTTCTAAACAATCCTCCCTCTTTATTGATACACAATTGCCATCACTCCGTCCATTTTATGTAGTATGTAGCATGACCATCTTTGGGGGTATGTTTCAAATGAAAATAATATTCCTCAGGAATGATCTACTTGCAAAATAGCATCCACGAAGAGAATCCTTGAGATTTGTTCACTTTAATACTCATTAAAATTCAGTAAAAATCACGTTAATACTTTCGCAACTCTTACTCACAGTTCATATGAATATTTTCAATTCTAACAAGATAGGTGCACATACCAGACACGGCAGAAATCCCAACCTGCGTTGGGGTAGTTCCACGCAGTGCAAATGATGATAATCATTGCCCACTAAATGTAATATGAATTTGTCATAACTTGGGAATTTTCAGTGATTCTACTATCAAACTTGACTATCATGATACAAATAGCTTCATACAAAATAAAATTCAACTTAAAAAAGAAACTTTTGGAATAATTAATATTCGTATTTCCTTACCAATTGTCACACTTTTTACAGGCATTATTTTTTATTACTCTGTCGCTTTGAAGCACATTTATTAATCTTTACATTGGAATCTCTGTTGTTTTTGTTACAGTAAATCTTAAGTTTATGATTACACTTCTTAAACGTCTTGCGTTTGTGATACTCCAGAATTCCATCCATTACTGTATCCACAGTTTTCACTAAATAAATCACAAGAGTTTCCAAATATCTGTCTATTATTAGTTAATCTGATATCTAGTATACTTTTCTTTAAAATGTCAGATGTGTGACTTCAAATTTTGGATAGAATAATTCAGTTTCCAAATTTAATGATTCACCTTAGATATGAAAAATACTAGTTAATTATCTTTTTAAAAATGTTTTACTGAATAATACTATTGCATTTTTAATTTACCTTCCAATTTTACAAATTAAATCATGCAAAGTGTATTTTAGAATGTGAATTGTATAAAACTTATCACACTATCATCATTTTATCACTTGTCTTTAAGGTGATAGCACTGGGCTTTGTCCACCGCCTCTCTTCAGTAGATTTCAATCCTCAAGTACGGAGTCTAGAGATTCAGGAAGAGTTAGACTTTGGGGTTTTCTTGGCATTTTGTACAAGTGGTTGTCATCGTGTTTTAAAAGTTTAAGTTGTGCCCAAGTTCTGGATCCACAAAGTGAGTATCATATTTATTAAACATGATAAATATAAGAAAGAATACAAGATATTATTATAATATCTCTTAATTGCTTCTAAAAACTGCGAAGACAACATTATATTTATTAAATATTATAAATACGTGCTCATAAATGTGTACATTTTCGGGTTGCTCAAACAAGTATTCAATTAAATGACTAAATCTGATTCTTTTTAGTATATATATTATTCCAATGAATATAATTTTTTGCCATCATACTTGTCTTGACCTAAGTTCAAAAGTGCTCACTGTCAGGTAGATATTACAGCTATTCGTACGTTCTTACAAGACTGAATATTTTAGACTTAAGCTGAAGTAAGTCATAATATACAAGCTTTCGTACCAAAATTGCAAAGTACGCAATTTTAATTATACGAGATAGGTTGATTAGTTCTCAGCCTCATCAAGAAAACAAGTAGATAGGAAGCGAAGCTTGGTGTTTTTATTCAACATATTCCCCTTGTAGTGCATGGCACTTTTCACATCGCTGCTGCAGTGCTTGCAGGCCAGACAAATAGAAGTCGGATGAATGCTCTGCAAACCAGGCCTCTGTATGAGAAATGACGTCATCGGCGCCATTGAAATGCGTTCCCTGTAAAAACATTTTCAAGTTAGGAAAGAGATAAATCAGGCGAATGGAGCCAAATCAGGCGAATAAGGTGGATGTTCTTGTGTTTGAAACCGTAGGTCCTCCAATTTTTGCAATGTCAGACGTGCCTTGTGTGAGGGGGAATTGTCCTGGAGGAAGATTACCCCTTTTGACAGCTTTCCATGTCTCTTCTCCTTTAGTGCTGCTTTCAGTTTGTCCAGAAGAGATGTATAATAAGTTGTATTGCTAGTTTCATCCGATTTAAGGTAATCCAGCAATAGAATTCCTTCACAATCCCAGAAGACCGTAGCAAGGACCTTATCAGAGGAGCGCTGTGTCCTAGTCTTTTTCGGACGTGGAGAACCGCTATGGAATCAATTTTGCCGCGACCTTCCTCATACCCAAGTCTTCATGGATATCTTTCCACACCCGTTCATGACTAATCCCCAATGTGTCCTCCATCTGTTTGAGCTGGATTCGGCGATTGTCGAGAATCATCCGGTGAATGGCGTCAATCATCTCGGGAGAGGTCACTGAAATTGGTCTGCCACACCTTGGATCATCGTTCAGACCAAACGAACACGTTTGAAGTTCGCTGCCCATTTCTTCACAGTGGCATATGATGGTGCCTTGTCCCCCAATGTCGTGATAAGGTCGTTGTGGATCTCTTTTGGCGAGAGTCTCTTTAGGAAGAGGTCTTGATGAATGCACGGTATTTAAATTTACTCATTTCTGGGACGTGGGTTGACATCCCTACTTTGGAACTGAAAAAACAAATTTAAAATTGAGTTAGTCAAACCAAATTTTACACAGTACCTTCACAAATTATAATCCTCATAAACGTATATAACTTTTATATCTAGCTTTTGTTTGAACCTGGGTAGGCTGAGAACTTATCAACCTATCTCGTAAATGTCAATATCTAAATTAGAATAGAACTAGAACGAATGGTACATTTTATACATTGGCAATAAATTAAAATGTAATTTGGCGATATGGGATATCTAAATTAATTTATTCAAAATATAGAAATATGCATTTTTTCTTATAATACATATAATTATTGAGATTTGTCTCAAAAGGGAAGCATGTAATAAATATATAATTTCTTTCATTTGTATTTGAACAAATTCAAAAGCTTTCCCTGTTCTGCTGCTTCCTAAACACCATTCTGATACTATGATTACCTTAATTTTTTAGCGCAGAAATCTCTAATTTTGTTCCACAGGTTATTTGTACATTACTTGGCTGTTCATTGTAACAATTTGTTACATGTATAATTGCTGGGTTATCCCTCTAAGGACCGTATTTCCGTACCAAACACCTGACAATGTCCTGATATGGATGGCTTTAGACTACACTTCAGATGCTATTTATCTTCTTGATATACTTATATTTAAACCAAGAGTTATGTTCCTGGCAAATGGTTTCTGGGTGCAAGATATAGTAGAAACCAGGAAAACATACTTCAAGAAGGTGCAATTCAAGGTATTTATCAAATTGAATATAATAATAAATTATCTGATTATTATTATTATCAACTGAAATTTAAGAATCCGATGAAAGAAATAGATAAAAATATGAATATAATTTGGATCTTAATGTAGTATGGTTTGCATTAAATTAGTATAATAAACATACTTCACAACACCATCGTAATTTATAATAGTATTTTTGAATTGTAAAAGTGGAAATGAATTGCATGAAGCAATTAGTAGATCCTGATTCAAACTTTAATGATCCTACATTTTACCTGTTCCAAGAAAATTTTTCAAGTGAAATTTATTTTATAGATGACATACAATTTCCACTTTTGTTTAGTATCATAAAAACTAAAAAAAAAAAAAAAAAAAAAAACAATATTGTTTTGATTATATATATTAAAAAACTTCAGATCAACATTATCTCTTCTTATTTCACATAATAATAACTTAATACTGTCCTTTCTGCATAATAGTATAAACAAATAACAGTATTGAAATTAAGTAAAATAAAAAAGGAAAGCAAAATATAATAAAAAGCAAAAATGTATTAATCACTTCTTCCAATATCTACCATCAAGATATCCTTAAGATTTCTTTACGTGAGCTTTTTAGCATGACATAATACAAATCATAGTTTATACTACTGATATCTATCTATTTATAATCTCTCTCTATCTATCTATATCTATATCTATATCTATCTATCTATCTATCTATCTATATATATATATATATATTTGTAAACTGACTTCATGTTTATGTATTTTTCCACAGATGGACCTGTTATCTCTTCTACCTCTAGACTTAATGTACCTGAAATACGGAGAGGTTAAACCTCTATTTCGCTTTCCAAGATTGTTAAAGGTTAGTAAAATAATATTGTGAAAAATGTATCCAAGAATATCTTTAAAAATAAATAATATGGTTCATGATTTCGGTACAAGAGCTCAACACCTTAAATGTTAAGAACAATTATTTACTTACTTACTTAAGCCGTCCTCTTCTACCTTCCAGTGTAGAGGGGTTTCCAATCGTCTCTGTTTCGTGCTGTTGTCTGCACCGTCTTCCATGGAACCTTCTTGTTCTTTGCGATTTCTCGAATATCTTCCAGCCATGTTTTCCTCGGTCTTCCTTTTGGTTTCTTTCCTACAACTTTTGCCTCGTATACTTGTTTCACTATTCTCTTTTCATCCATTCTCGTTAAATGACCAAACCATCTCAACTTTATCTTCTGTATTTCATCTTCCAATGGAGCTATTTTAAGCATTTCTCTTATTTTTACATTTCTTATCTTGTCTCTTCTAGTTTTACCCTCTATTTTTCGCAGAAATCTCATTTCCGTTGCTTGTAGTTTCTTTTGTTGGTTTGTACTCAAGGTCCAAGACTCACAAGAATATGTTAATATTGGCTTATATATCGTTTGAATACTGTTGTTTTTGTTCTTTTTGTTACTTCCTTTCTGTTCAGGAGCTGTGACTTTAACCCATTAAAACATCTTCCTGCAGCTGCTACTCTGTTAGAGATTTCTGTGTCTAGTTTTCCTTCTTTATTTATCCAGGTTCCGAGGTATTTGAAGTTATCCACTTGTTCTATTGTTTCATTTCTGATTTTGATGTGGTGCTTTTTGTCTTCTTTAGAAATTATCATCGATTTTGTTTTGCCTATGTTTATTTTTATATTTCTCTTTTTCAAGTGCTCTTCCCACAACTTTAAGTTAAAATTCAAATTTTCTTCTGATTTGGCTATTAGGACTACATCGTCTGTAAATGCTAATTCTGCGATTTTTATTGGTTTCATTTTCCAGAAACCTACTTCATACCATTTGTTGTTCTTGCGGCATTCCTTCATAACGTCATCTAGTACAAGGTTGAACAAAATAGGGCTGAGTACACAGCCTTGTCTTACTCCTGATGTAGTGTAAAATTCTTTTGATGTTTCATTACATGTCCTGACGTAGTTCCTTGTTTGTCTATAATAACACTGAATTACATTTGCTAACTTACTATTTACATTCCTGTTTTTGAGGCTTTTCCATATTTCTTCTCTTCTGACGGTATCAAATGCTTTCGTTAGATCTATGAAGCAAAAATGTATTTCTTTATTTTGATTTATTCCTTTTTCTATGATTTGTTTCAGCGAAAATATTTGTTCTTGTGTGCTTCTGTTTGGTCTAAATCCACTTTGAGAATCTTCCAATTGCGGTTCGATTTCCTTCCTTAGTTTTTCATCAAGAATCCTTGCAAAGATTTTAGCTACTGTACTCAGGAGCGAAATCCCTCTATAGTTATTGCAGTCTTTGTTGTCACCTTTCTTATAAATGGTTACTATCACTGCGATTTCCCAATCACTGGGTACTTGTTCCTTCTTCCAAATCAAGTTAAATAAATTCAACAGCATTTTTCTTCCAAACGTACCTAGATGCTTTATCATTTCTGGAGCAATTCCATCATGTCCTGATGCTCTTCCGGCTTTCATTTTCTTTATTGCCCTTTCCAATTCTTCCTGTTGGATGTTATTTTCCGTCTTTTCTATTTTGTGTCTGTCGTCTTCTTGTGACTGTTTTTCGGTTCCTCTATGCGCATATTTCCTTAACTTTTGCCTTATATTTTCGACTCTCCTATTTCTCTCTTGTATTGGTTCCTCCTTCTCTTTCAGTGTTTCTTCGAAGTATTCTCCCCATCTTTTTATTATCTCATCTTCCTTAACCAATATATTCCCTTCTTTATCATATTCTTTTAATTATTGGCTCTTTTTGTTCTTTTCTCATTGATTTTAGTGTACCATAGAATAACTTTACGTTTCCTTGATAATTCTCCTGCAATCTTTTCCTGAAGTCTTCCCAAGCTTCCTTTTTACTTTTTATTACTAGATCCTTAACCTTTTTTCTCTGTTCTTTGTATCTCTCATAGTCGTTATCCGTTTTCGTTGATAGATAATTTTTCCATCTTTTCTTCTTTTCTCTGACTTCCTTTTGAATTTCTCCATTCCACCATGCTGTTCTTTTAATTTGCCATCCCCCAATTTTGGATTTCCCGCATACCTGCACTGCTTTCTTTATGATTGTTGTTTTAAATTGCTCCCAAAATTCTTCTACGTCCTCTATTTCTTCTTTTTGTAGTAACCTTTCGAATACCTCTTCTGTTTCTTGTGTGTATGCTCTTCTAGAGTCTTCTGCTGCCAATTTCTTAATCTTTATTTTCTCTGTAACTTTCCTGTTTCTAATGGCTGGTTTTCTTGTTTATTCTCTAGTAACTATTAATTCCATTGCTAAAAGATAATGATCGCTCCCTATTTCTGGTCCTCTCATAACTCTTACATCCTTGATTTCTTTCCATTTTTCTCTAGGCACTAATATGTAATCTATTATAGACTTCTCTTTCTTTGATGGTTCTTCTCTTGTATATAGATGGATATTTTTGTGTTTAAATTTTGTATTGGTTATTACAAGGTTGTTTCCGATGCGAAGCTCGAGGATTCTTGTTCCGTTGTCGTTTTGTATTGTTTCACCTATTGTTATTGCCCTAGTAGCCCATTATAGTTCTTATAGTTTCTCCCAACTCTTCCATTCAAATCTCCAATTACTATTGTTGATAGCTTGCTGTTGTCTATTGTTTGTTGTAATGTGTCCCAAAATACTTCTTTCTGTTCTACTGGAGCATCTTCACTTGGTCCGTACCCTATAACTATTTTTTCTCGTCTATCTTCTTCCTGATCTAATAAGATTGTGAGTGTCATTGTGTTTTCGTTCACAAACTCCCAGTCTTGTATTCTGTTTATAATGTCCTGTTGTACTATACAACCTACTCCTCTTCTTGCTCTTTCGAATTTTGATACTCCTGAGTAAAATAAAGTATACCCATTCCCTATGTTTTCTATACCTTGTCCTTTCTTTTTGGTTTCGGTTATTCCTATAATTTTCATGTTTAGCTCCTTTGGTTCTGCTGTTAGTTCTTGTTCTTTTCCTGTTAATCCTCGAACATTCCAGGTTCCAATTCTCATATATCCTAATCCTCGCCTTGTTGTTATCAGATCATCCAAACCGGCTCTCTGTTTCCCTGTTCTTTTGATGGTTGACGATTTCGGACATACGAGTTTTCAGCCCGTAGTATCCTATCGTGATGAAGGGGTTGCCTTCTTTAGGTGCTCACGCTCACCTTTGTCTGACTGTTGGTCTGCAGACTTCTTGTTTTACAGGGAATTAATGCCCAACCCTCCTCCTTTCTCATCCGGGCTTGGGACCGGCAATGGCGGAGTTTAAGAACAATTACACTGTACACAAAAGTAAAAAAAAAATACTTCATTTCTTAATCAATGTAATGTAAAGTTTCCTTCACAATAAATAAAATATATTTTGAATATTTTGATAGTTGTATAATGTACAAAATTAAGCAAATGTTACACAGAACTTGTAATTGAAAACATAATACACAGGAAATAACGGAGTAAAAAGAAACGCATTATTTTATGTCAAATCTAAAATCAATGATTCCATATAAAAATTATATATTCTTAATAGGAGTAAAATTTATATGATATTTCCAAGTTATCGTATCTCATTAAAGATGATGTCGAATACCAATAAGAAATTCCTGTATGGATTTAGATCCTATTGTATTCTAGTGTCATTATCATGATCAATAGAAAATTAATATTGACAATCCATATCAATAAAAATAAATTATGAGGGCAATCAGAACAGGGTTTAACTATCTAAACATTGAACCTTGTAAAATGAATGAAAAAATTAGCACAGGAGTGTTTTGAAAGAAAAAGTGTCTTTTCTTAAGTCTAAAAGTTACATATTTTCGTTTAAATTTTCAGATTGAGACATTTTGGGAGTTCTACCATCGATTTGACAGTGTACTGGCTTCTCCACATGTCGTTCGAGTAGCTCGGACGTTAACTTACATGTTATACTTGGTGCATATCAACGCCTGCGCTTATTATTGGTTTTCTGCTTGGGAAGGACTTGGAAGTAATGGATGGGTTTTCAACGGGAAAGGCAACGCGTAGGTATATTATCATACAGAATTAAAATATTTAATTGATTATTCTACTTCTCTATTAACTTATAGTACATTATAGCCATCCTAAACAAATAAGTGAAGTGTGTGTGCTTTAGACATTATATTCATTATATATGAGTATTATTACGAAGTATATATATTATATATGAGTATTATTGAGTTACTTACTTCCCTCATTGATTTTGGCCTTTGCAAGAAAAATTTCAGTTGTTACTTCCTTGGATTAAAATGGTAACTGAACAACAAGCTTAGGTAAATGAACATTTCAGGAAAGTAACTAATTAGTAAAACGTTCCATTGTATCTATTCAAAGTGTGATATACGGCATTTACATTGATTACAAATATAAACTCATCTAGACTGCAACTGAGAATCTAAAATATTTATCAACGAAGGAACTAAACCAATAGAAAAATATTAGTAGCTTATCTTACGAAAATAATAGAACTTCTAATACGTGACAATAATAAATTGATGGGTAGAACCGTACATAAATGATTCCCAGGCCTCCTTTATAGCTATATCTATAAATCAGTTTTAGGCAGATATTTCTGTAAAATCTAGTGAATAAAATATTTTTCAACTAAGAGAGCCAATGGAACAATCTAAGAAGCTTATCTTACGAAAATAATAGAACTTCAAATAAGTAAACATTTATATGCGAACTTATTACATTTCAGGTACATCCGGTGCTTTTACTTTGCTACAAAGACAGCTACTTCAATCGGGAAGAATCCAAAACCTGAGAATGAGCTTGAGTATTTGTTCATGACATGGAGTTGGCTGATGGGAGTATTTGTGTTCGCTCTACTGATTGGACAGGTGAAAGTAACATGAATATTTATTAAGTACAGCATATATAATGGACTATGATAACAGCAAAATTAACCCGCTTATTGTAACTGAACAAAATGAATCGTTTGCACGATTAATAATTATGTGAGAGAATATATATAATATTTGGAAAAGAAATACATTTGTTTTTCACACTAAAGAATAACAATTACAAACTCAAACTATTACATAATCCACTTTCTTATCTTTTAACTGTGAGTTAACACGTACAAATATATTACAACATTTGTGAAAAATATGATAAACAATTACAAACTCAAACTATTACATAATCCACTTTCTTATCTTTTAACTGTAAGTTAACACGTACAAATATATTGCAACATTTGTGAAAAATATGATAAACTCTTAATATTTATGTTTTATTTAGAATGTCGGATAACTCATTGTATCATTTGAATGTTATATCGTTATGGTATCGTCGTCATTATTATATTGTTATACCTTTACACAAAATTCCGGGAACGCAACTGAAAACTACAAAAATAATAAATAAATAAAATCTTAGAAAGAAATCATTCAGCAGAATAAGGAAAACACGTTTGTCGAAATTCTTATTTTTAGTATTATACTATTCTTTAAAAAATAAACAAACATATATATATATATATCTAAAATTATAAATAAGAAAATAAATTGCACGTATCTAGCGTATGTTGCTTTTTATTTAAATCAGCCATGTGCAACAGCGGGACCATTAATTCCTTTTATCCGGCCCATCTGACCCATTAGATCCTATTTAAACTGTATATCTCACCTAATATTTAAAACTGAGTTGAAACTGCAACCCTTCAACACACAGTGAGACTTACAACATGAGAAAATAATCCAGAAGCTAGTATTTCTCTTCAGCACTATCCCTTCCCACTGAACTTTGTGCTTCAAAACTCGTCATAAGTAAGATTTTTTTATATTTTTCTTTAGTAAGTAAATATTTTTGGTAACCGACAACACAGTTTTAACGTTCCTGTGATGTTAGTGTACGAGAATGAGCTTCTCTATTGAATATAGGTATTCAATTCTTGTGAAAATTTTATACATTGTCTCGTACGGCAATCGGCGCCAGTAAAAGTCCTTTGTGATTGTCCCACCACGTGTTCCAACTTGCACATGCCTGATTTAAATCCTAATAATTTCTTTCGATGTCTATTTTAGCAACCTGGCATCATCTTCTGAGGACGTAACCTGTTAAATCGAATTTTCACATGTTGATTTTCTCCATTAGTTGACAAATACAATTTCTTAAAAACACTGCTGAAATACTGTAACTTAAATTATCAAATTAAAATACACTCGAAGACTGTTGCGATCTATAACTAAAATTATCAAATTAAAATACACTCGAAAACTGTTGCAAATAATGAAGTTGTGTTTGTCAACCAATTGAGGAAACCAATATGTAAAGACTCGATTTAAACACTCAAGAATTACATCCTCAGAAAAAAGATTCTATATTGCTGAAATAAACATCGAAATTATTAGGATTTAAATAAAAATACACTAGTACATGAAATGTATTTCTTTATTTATAGATAATAGCGTATAAAATGAATACTTTAACATATATAATTATGAATTCCAGATACGGGATATTGTTGCCACGGCAACACGCCAGCAGACAGAGTATAGGAAGAGACTAGATCAGACACTTCAATACATGAGAAGACTTAACTTACCGAAAGAATTACAAGAAAGAATAAAGCTTTGGTTTACCTTCACATGGGAGCAGCAAAATACTCTTGGTATGTATTCAGACTTTCGTACTTTAAAATACATCACAATCAGCAAAATACATCACATAAAATACATACATCTTTTACATACAGAACTTTTTTGTTTCACTTAGAATATAGTTACAATAAAATAAAATGTAATATCATATTTTATAAAGAGTTATTTTTAGCGTCTTCTGTGAGGTTTGTAAAATTACAAAAGTGACATTTCTTATGTATACAATATTTCAATACTTCTGAAGACATTATAATTTGTCTTTATTTAATTAATTAATTTTCTTATTTAAGCTGAAAATAATAGATAAAAGACTATGAAAAAAGTACACGATAATCCACATATCTCTAACATCAAAAGAAACCAGATCTAATTCACAGAAAGAAGCAGTAAAATTATATTAGAAATGAATTATTTTAGTATTAATGGTCTTAGTACAAAAATATAACAAAGACACTTTTTAAAAAATATGAAACATTCATGAAACCAGAATGATTTTGAGTTTTCATTTAAAGAAGAAAGTGTATGCACATGGAAAAAGAAAAGTTGAACAATACTACACAAAAAATTTCTGGAAGTTGATGTATCTCTAATAACAAAAATGGGTGTTGAATACATTTAAAGAAATTTCGGATACTTATGTCATGCTCATTAAATCTATATTACTTTCAACATCCCATTGTTTTCTTATTACATTTGTCACATGCATACTCAGACCTCCTTATTAAAGAAGAAAATGTTAGGAGTATATTCGAATAACGTTCAGAAAATAACATCATGCAACTACCTAGAAATAAAATTATATTTCCAATTTGTTGTAAGTTAGGTCTTATTTGATTACGTTTTATACGATAATTCACTATTATAAAATACAATCCCAATGTTTACTTTCATTATGTACTATCCTCTTCCATTTAATGATTATTGTAAAATATCAATAGTGTTTTTTTAAATATAGTTTATTGGTACGATTGGTTTAAATTTACAGCTGATTCAACCTAACTTAAATTATGCGTTTTTAAGGGAGCATCGTATAACATGGGTTTCTGTTACCACGACATGACGCATCCTGAAATTACGGATCGAGGAGAAGGGCTCTAAATATACAGGTGGCTACGAATATATTGAATATGCAATCGTGGATAGACTACAAGGGATGGTCCTCCAATTCGGGTGTTTGTTGTGAGGCTAACAACCTCATCCTGTAGAAAAGACAATCGGTCGCAAACATTCACAGAAACCTCGGGCCAGGATTGATAACTTGGCACGACATCATCAAAGTAAAATAGACATGAGATTTGGAACATGGAATATAAGAAATCACTATAGAGCAAGCACATTAAAATCCGTAACAAGTGAGTTAAAGAAATAAAGGATGGACCTCGTAGGAGTTAAGGAAGTTAGGAGGGAAGAAAAGGGAGCGGTGCAGACCGGAAATTTTACTTTTTGGGAGGAGGAGGAAATAAAAATGACCAACCAGGAACAGAGTTTTTCGTTCACCAACGAATATCATCACCAATTAAATGAGTTGTTAATAATATACTCTTTTATTACTCTTAAGGGTCAGTGGTACGATATTATTGTCCTAAAATGTGTAATGCAAAGGTAGACAAGAGGATATTTTTTTCAGCACTAGGTCTACAATAAACATTAACAGATCTAAACCATATCCACGAAGAAATTAAATGTCAACTGAAAGAAGAGAATTCATGTTATTATCAGTTCCAAATCTTTTGTCTTCGTGGATCCTATCAAAGAATTTGAAGCTTAAGACATACAAAACGCTAATTACGTCTGTTGTACTGTGCGGTTGGGAAACATGATCATCATTTGCTTTAAGAACGCAGACAAAGTATTTGAAAATAAAATTCTAAGGTGAATATTTGCACCCAAAACGGTTGGGCAGAAACTTCATAACGGGGAACTGCATAGTTTAACCGCTTACTTAACATTATTAGGGTCATTAAGTCTAAGAGATTCAGGTAGGCGTGTCATGAAGTCAGAATGGAAGAAAGTAGAAACGATTTCAAAATTTTAACTGGAACCTCAATCGAAAAAAAGACCATTAGAAAGACCTAGGAGCAGATGGGAGGACAATATTGAGATGAACCTCGTAATAATAGGAATGCAAACTAGAAACTAGATTCAATTGACTAAGGGCAGAACTTTTATGAATGCAGCATCTAACCTCCAGGTTCCCTAATAAATAGAGTTAGTACAAGGGTTCATAACAATTACAAAACTGTTGCTATGATTTCCACAAAAATACAAGGAATCCTGTGCATTATGTATTCTGTGCTTAGTATCTAAATCTGCAAATTCCACAATCCGAATTATATGGAGAATATATTATATAAACTTTGGGAGTCTGTTCCAAAGTTTAAGGGATATATATATATATATGTATATAAGTGCCAAAAGACATGGGATATCTACCGAATAACGTGTAGGAGCTCCTCAGCAACTCGACGTAGCGTAATAGAGACGCAACAAGTCGCCGGTAGCCTGCTGGAGGGACGTGCGGCCAAGGAACCTCGATTCCTGTGTACAATTCAGTGATTGTTGCAAGTGGACACGAATGGCCCGTTGTGCTTGATAAGGTTCATGTCCGTAGATATGAGGGCCAAATCATGCGTTGGAAATTTCCAGAATGTTCCACTTGTGCACGATTACTGCCCGGTACCATGGAGCATTATCATCCTGGTAAATCCCATTGTTGTCAGAGTACAAGAAAATAATGGGCTGTATAGTCACCAAGCTGCCGAACATTACGATGATCAGTCGATGTCCGGTTCAAATGGAACAGAGGACCCAAACCGTGCCATGTAAATACGTCACAGACCAATACAGAGCTACCACCAGCTGAAAACTTTGGGCCATGGAGTCATGGGGTGTGTGCCTTACTCGGATCCGCGAACTAACTGGAATGTGACACATCTGACCACGCTACACGTTGCCAATCATGTAAGGCCACGGGTTTCCGAGCCCCCGTGAGTCGCGTTGCTGACGGCCAGTGGTTAGTAGCGGCTCTCATGTAGGTCAGCGGCTGTGATACTCAATGAAGACAAACTTGCGCTGTTCTGACGTCTGAGGCACGTTGCTGGGACGTTCTGTATTGATTCATGTTGTCAGTTCACGCATGTATTGCTTATCTATTTGCCCGGACGAGTCAGCCTAGTTATCGCTAGTCGCGCTCATTTAACACATGCTGGCGACCACTGTGTTGTCTCTGATGGTTGTAATGCCTCAATGAGGTACTTACGGTCCACCCTTGACACTGTGGTGCGAAACCTACCGAATGACCTACAAAATCCTATGCCCCATTAGTCTAGTACCAACTAATATCTCCCGCGCTCAAACGCCATAATTCCCGTCGGTTTGCCATCACCACAATACACGACTTTTCACTGACTCACAAGTCTTACTGATGCTTTGCGCCATTTGACCAGTTTTCCACCATGTTACCTCGACGAAACTAGTTCCCTACCGTTATCCCACGACTTTTCCTACTTAAGTGCATATGTAATTATTGAACATTTACTTTTCAGACGAGAAGAAAATTTTGGACACACTGCCTAGGAAAATGAAGACAGATGTAGCTATTAATGTTCATATCCAAACATTAAGTAAGGTGCAACTTTTCCATGACTGTGATCAGACGTTGCTGAGGGACCTGGTGCTAAAACTCCGACCAGTTTTATATCTACCGGGTGACTACATCTGCCGGAAAGTAAGTTCTATGTAACTCAATTGCTTGACAAGAATTTCATAAAATATAATTAATGATTGTAGGGGTAGAATCTTTCAGGACATGGTAGAGCTGAGAGATAAGTAAAGTATAATGTGAATGTTCATGCTATATTTTTGATTAGTGACAATTAGAACTTAGTGTATTATGAAAATATGCTTTATTTAACCATATTTTGATTAGTTTGCTATAGAATTTGTTGTTTCAGGTAAATACCTGTTTTATTATAATAAAAATAGAAGAACGTGGATTGTAAAGAAAAAACAAGTGTCGTAAATTATGTTACTTAAAGTAGAAAGAAAATAATTTAACAATTACGTATTATTGGTATGAAGCAAATGGTCTTTCCTTCTTTTCTTTTGTCGAATGCACTTGAGAAAGTTTTATAATCTTCACACTTTCTTTTTTGGGTAATCTAGATTTTAAATTAGAGTATATTATCATGCTTAGTAGCAAATTATATATAGTTTTCAAGGATATTTGGTTTATTTTCGCCAATATAAGAGTGGTTTTTAAGTTTGAGCTTGTTCGAATCATAAAATTAACGTCGTTAAAGTGAATACATTTAATGCAAAAATTGTATCTATTTATGAATGATGATTAAAATAAAAATATTATTTTACTTGGTTTAGTACAGTGGAGTCCCGATAATCCGAACACGTTAATCAGAACATGCGGTTAATCCGAACAGGTTCGGGAGGATTTTTTTTTTTTTTTTTTTGGCGAAAATACGCAGTTTTAGGAAATTAATAACTAAAAGGATAAAAATGGGTGCATATTTTCGTAGAAAACAAAGCAAACTTTGGTTAAATACCGTTTTTTTTCTTTAATACCTGTATTTAAGCCTTAAGCCACATTACAACAATTACACAAAGTTTGAAATAGAATACAGTGTACGTACTTTACAATATTCAAACGTATAAGTTTAGTATGAGTGAAATGCAGTAATATAGTAAAATAGTATTGTACTGTAAAATAAAACTGAACGTAGAATAGTGGTAGTATACAGTACTGGTATTGTACTAGTTTCTAACATAGTTCCATAGTACCCTACTAGTATTACTTGTTAGAAGACATGAACTCAGTTATTGTCTTTTATCGCAGTGAAGAGTCTATTGGACGACTTGTAGTTTCACTATTGTCTCATAAACTACTGTACAAACTGTACGTGAAAAAAAAAAAAAAAAAAAAAGACGTCAAGTTTTTCCAACATTTTAAACATTTTTCAATACAGTACATATACTGTAGTCAGAAAACATGTTTTGAAATACTACACACTATGTATTACTTCACAATAGAGCCGTTCATCCGCTTCAAAACGCGATTTTACTGTTATTCCGGCTAATCCGAACAATCACATAATCCGAATAGGGTTCGGTCCCAATTAGTTCGGATTAACGCGACTCCACTGTGCTTCTTATTTTTAAGTTACATTTGGTTTCTCGAATTCAATCATTGTAATTTAATAATCCATAATTTAATAATCCATAATAAATATCAAGAATTCAAAATATGATTTTCTTATAGATCAATTAGCAACATCAAATAGTTGATAAAGTAGTAATAAATAGTATCTGCTTTATACTAATCATTGAATGAAAGAATATTTCTGCGAATATGAAAGATTTTTAAAATTATCTTTCAATATTAATTTATCATCTGAATATATAATGAATGAATTACACAGTACATGTTATAAATTAAAATGAATGACTTGTTGATCTGTGAAGAAAGATAATGAGTAATTTATGAAGAGGTCCCTTAAATCTGATAAACTTGCAATGGCAGAACTATTACCCACGCAGTTTCTGCAACCGATTGGGCCGAGACACGAGGCAAAGAGGTCTTGATCAAGAGATTGAAGGGCTAAATTTTGAGTTTACGTTTAATCAGAACTCAGTATCTCCACATACGTTATTAGCTAGTAAACAATTTCCACTAATATCACGTATTTAGATTCTCGTAAACAGAAACAAGTTTAAGCTTAGAAATCTTTCTTATATTTGCGAATATAAACAAAATATCCTTGAGAACTATATATATATACATACTGGCATATATATATATATATACTGGCAAAAGTACATTCATTTAATGTCTAGATTACGAAAAGAAATATACTCACGTGTGAATTGACTCATCATTTTTCCAAAAAAAAAAAAAAAAAAAAAAAAAAAAAAAAAATAGGAAAAAGTATTTTAGTAAATCGTGCAGATCGTTATCATTTTTTTTTTTTTTTAAATCCTAACGCAGTTCAAACCATATTCATACTTAACTATGAAGACCTATATGATATAACATATATAATGTGTATGTCCTAGTTATAAGAAACTTGTCACCTGTGTTCATATTCTGTAATTTATGTTAGATTCCGTATTTTAAAAGAACATGAAAAGAAAAATCGCCTCAGAAAAATCTGTGAAGGGGGAATTTTTGAGGTGGGTCTCTGAAATTGACAATCCGCCACTGTTAATTTCGATTAAATGTTAAGTCATTCATTTATTTTAAAAGATTTTCTGGAATATTCAACATAAAATATTGCAGGATTTACACTTAGCTTGCATTCATAAGTATACCTTATTAAAATAATTTGAATACTTTTTTTCTTAAATGATTACATGCTGAGATTTATAGTCGAGATTATTTATTTTCATTGTTACTATGGATTTTCACCAAAGTTTTGGAAAAAAGAGTTGGTTCGAAGAACGCATACTTTTAAAAAAAAACTATTAAAATTTATATACACTATGTAAACGCAGATAAAATGTATTGCCTTTTGCTTTAATAAGCTAGTCTTTCAATAAAATCAACGTTGAATTTGGAATCGTAAATCTTTGATACATGGCGTTACTACTCGTAATAACTTTATGGCGGAGCTCTTAGCATAGCTTCAAGCTATATTACTCATTTTATTCTAGGGTGAGGTAGGTAAGGAGATGTATATTGTGAAAACGGGCCAAGTCCAAGTTCTTGGTGATGATGGAAATGAAGTTCTAGCAACATTGACCGAGGGTTCTGTATTTGGAGAAATCAGTTTATTGGCCATGGGAGGAGGAAATCGAAGAACTGCTGATGTCAGGTATGTACGAGGTGCACACCAAACGTACGTGCCGTTTCATTCTAATTTCCAAGAACAAGGAAATACAGGGAACTGACCTGTGTCTATTCTCAACAAATTCTCCTTCTTTATTGATACACAGTTGCCATCGCTCCGTCCATTTTGTGTAACATGTGGCATAGTCATCTTTGGGAGTATGTTTCAGATACTGGAAAATAGCACTTCACAGTGATAATCTTCTGGCAAAATGACATCCATGAGGTTTAGGAACAACCAAAAGTCATTCGGGACTAAATCTGATGAGTAGTGTGGGTATGGCAGAAGTTCAATACCATGGTCAGCCAAGAATGAGGTTTAGCATGCCGCGGTGGTGCATTGTTCATATGAAGGATGAAATTGCAATTTGCTATTTGTGGTCGTTCTCAGTCAATTTGGCAAAAGTTCTATATCCAAAAGTGTACCAAAATACATGCCCGTAATTGTATGACCTTTCGGAACAGGGTAGGAAAATATCAGAATCCCAGAAGATAGCGTACAAGCACCTTCTCATTGGATGCCACCTAACGAATTTTTTCTTTGGTGGGTGGGTGGGAATCTATGTGTTTCTACCGCATCGAGTACCTTTTTGTTTCTGGCTTGAATAATGAAATCTATGATTTATCCATTGTCACACTTTCCACGAAATTGCGTCCCTTTCTTCTGAAGCGTGTCAAATTTGCAACACTTGATCGTCTGTTTAGATCGTCATTAAGCATTCCAGGAACCCACGAGAAGAAACTTTCCTTAGGCCCAGCTCGTATGTAATTATTCATTCTACTATTCCCATTGTTAGCCACGGTGTATCACAAATCTCCTGCACAGTGACACGCTTATGAAGTTTTCAAATGGGCAATGTTAGTGTTAGTTGATACTGCTCTGCTCATGTTTCACACTCATTCGCCCTGCTTTAAACTCACGCACCTATTTCCTAACAGTGTTTTCTGCAAGAGCACTATCACCGCACACACTCTCCAATTGGCGATGAATATAGTCTGCGCAACGTCCAGCTGCAATGAAGAATTTCACAATTACCCATTATTCTTCAACCGAAAATTCCATGTCTCCGGGCAGTATCAGAAACATGTCTTACTCGTTCAGACACTGTGACAACTGCTGGCATCTAGTAAACAAAACCTGCACTGTTTAGGGATGAAGGATTGAAGACTCCGACCCGCAATTACCTTCCTGAAATGACAAAAAATGTGGACTTTAGAACAGAACGGTATGTAGTTTTGGTGTCCACCTCGTAAATTTTCAGGTTAAAAGGTATCATTAACTGTACTCGTTTAGTTATATGTACAGACATGTTGAAAAATCCAGCCACAGAATTCTCTTTTGAAGCAAATGTACTCGCAATAGCAGTCATAGTAGAAGGGATATATGTTTCGGCATGAAATTATTATCTTAATTGCCCAGGAAAATTCGTAGCTGTTCGACTTATTTCCGGTTATGCATAAAAACACACTACATATAGTGAAAAGTGATTGTTGAAAAGAAAACTCAGGTTTTCACGTGTTTTGAATATGTACATACTAGTCTTAGATCTAATTCCATGTGATAGCATTAAATATATGCTGTTCAATATTTGTTATCCTGTCCCCTCCTGAATATTAGTTCTGAGGCTCTTTATATAAAAATAAAGGTTCCTTCATGTCTTACAATATTGAATAATTTCCGTATACCCTGATGAATTTGTTTCCTATATATCATAATAATAAAACAGTTATTTGAAAGTAGTTATTTCAAAGTAGTTACTTGAAAAGTTCGTACGTAGTCTGTTATTCTGACTACTTACAAATTTTTGTTGAATCTTAGCTGCGATCATACTGTTACATAAGTTTCCCCAGAATAATATTCCATATGTTTATGTTGTAATACATAACTTCTTACTTTCTAATTAAACATTATTATAACTTATTGATTTAAGTTCTTTGTTGCAGATCCCAGGGATTTTCAAACTTATTTGTACTTAATAAAGCAGATCTTAATGAAGCAATTAAACATTATCCAGATGCTCAGGAGATATTAAGGAAGAAAGCAAGGTATGTAAGAAAAAACTCTTCTCTATAAATTATAATTTATTACTAGAAAATCGGGAACTTTTATTTAGTGAAGAGTTAAAAATATCGTTCAGTTTGAATAGATAGTATCCGTGTTGCTAAGATACTGTGTATGAGCTCACCCTTTGAAATCTAAAACTTTATACATTCAAAGTGTTTGTATTATATTCAAGCTTCTTCCTAATTTCTAGTTTGGCCTTCAACACTAGTTCATTTTTTTTAAGAAGATAGAATACTTCAAAGAGGATTAAAAGCTAAGAATACGTGTCAAATGACACAAAATTCCTTTATAATAAGTAATTAATTCTTACTATTTATTATTATTATTATTATTATTATTATTATTATTATTATTATTATTATTATTATTATTATACGAAGAATCCTTTCATTGCTTCTTTGAGACATATATTGAAGAAAAGTGGTAGAAGACCACATTGTTACTGTTTGTTCTTTATTAATTGAAAATTTCGATCTGATTCCTGATAAAAGAAAAAAAAAGTGCCAACAAGCTTTGCGCCTATTGAAATAAAAAGCTATCTAAAGCTATCAAATTTGATTAGAAGTATTTATCTTGTTTTCCAGACGTCTAATGCGACAGAATGCAGCTCGAGAGAGGCAAAGGGAAAAGGAAGGATCTGAAATTATTATTAGGAACAAACAGGAGACACCTAAACTTGTGAAGACTGTAATGCAGGTAGAAGTTTTAATGTTACCTTGATTAATATGATACTGTTACTTTGTAGCTCTATCCTGTTTAATGATTTTCCATCCATCTACCTTATAATTACCTATGTCAATTTGCGGAAAATGACTGTCAATGATGGAATTATGATATGATCACAAATAATACACTTTTATTACCTTCCAATCCATTTCCTCTTTATTTGTTTTTCATTAGATTCTTAGAAAGTTTTCTTGTAAACTTTTTCCTTTTTTTTATTGCGCGACTTTTACATCCTTGTTTACGTCCATTAGTGACTTTCACATCCGTTTTCAAGACCCAACGATGCGTTAAACATGTTCCATGATTCTCCAGAGAAGTGCGCACACGCTAATTCTCTTAGACACACATACACACACCCTTCCAAGTTAACTAAAAATAGCATGTGAATATAATTCAAATTAGTTAAAAGCAATATTAGATCTATGGACATTTCCACTCTATTTACTTTATTACTAACTCTATGGCCTATGGAATCCGGGGTTCAATGCGGAATTCACAAAAGCTCTCCGTCGACTTGTGTCCTTAGCCAACTCGATCATTTCTACTTTGTATTCCTACTTCTGCGAGATTCATCTTAAGATTGTTCTCCCATCTGCGCCTAGTTCTTCCTAATGGTCGTTTTCCGATTGAGTTTCCAGTTAAAACTTTGAAAACGTTTCTACTTTCTCCCATTCTGACTACATGACTTGCCCATCTGGGTCTCCTAGACTTATTGACTGTAACAATGTTAGGTAAACCATATAAATTATGCAGTTCTTTGGTATGAAGTTCCTCCCATTCCATATTTCTGCCTGTCTTACGTCCGAATATTCGCCTTAGGATTTTATATTCAAATACTTTCAGTCTGCGTACTTTTGTTAAAGTAAGCGTCTATGTTCCCTACCGTACAGTACAACCAGCATAATTATCGTAGTATATATTTTGAGCTTTAAATTCTTCGACAGGATCCGCGAAGACAAAAGATTTGGGACTGAATAATAACACGAATTCACTGCTTTCAGTCGACATTTAATTTGTTCGTGGATATGGTTTTGGCCTGTTAATGTTGATCCTATATATTTGAAAGTATCCACTTTTTTGAATGTAACATTTGATATTTTAACGTATCCATAATTCGCAGTATTGCGATCACGGTGACCTTCCATATATTTAGTTTTCTCTGCATTTACTTTTTACTTTATTACATTAAAAAAACAGTATCCTTCCTCAAACGTATCTCTTCATAACCATTTTAACAGTGCATTCGGTGCTACATAATCAACGAATATAATGTTACAATTTTCACATACTCCATGTTTAAAACTATTCCACTTAACTGAAAATTCTTTAAGTAAAAGATTATGCCATTGCATTGATTTCTACTAATATTATTTCTTTAGAAATTAAATGTTCATCGAAACCTAATCGTTGTCGGCATGTTTAGTCTAATTTATGATATTTAAGAGCTGTTTTAGATAAAATAATAAAGTATTTTCAAAGTTAGGATACCTATATGCTAACTATGTTTGAGAGTATTACAATAATAAGGTAAAAATGTATATTGGTAGTTACAAATAAATGCATAATAATAAAAACAGACTCACCCTTTCAAAAGTTGAAAACTTAATATATTCTAAATGCTTTGCATTGTATTGAACTTTCTGTCTGATTTGTAATTTCGCATACTAATACGAGTACACCAATGTTAAAATGCCTAACGTAAAATTTACTTCTTTCTATTGTTGTTTCCTCGAAGGATATGTTATACCTAGGGATATATATATGGACATTGGCTATATATGGATATATATAGCTTTAATTATATTACTTTTTGACCATCTACATATATCACCTAAGTATTTTGATTAAATATTCAATTGTTTAAACATACAGTTTTTTTTTTTTTTTAAAGGAAACAAACATTCATAATTAACGTCAACCGCCCGCAGAAGGGAGATACAACTAATGACTAATAAATGAGCATAAAGCTGATACAGGCGAGGAGTTATTAGAAGTACAGAATTTATCTTGTATAATCAAAACCCATGTTTAACAAATGCATTTAGTAACCCACCAACGTGGAGAATTTTATTTCATTTTTTTCTTGCTTTTTCTCATTTAGCACCCAGTTTATTGGGTAACGACAGAATAAAAAAATGTGAGGTTTTACTTAGAAAAATATAAAGGAAGTGTATGGCAACAAATGCCTGAATAGGTGAAAGAAAACATATCTGTCAAGTTACATTTTTTTTTTTTAAAAAATAGCGTATTTTTGTCGTTCTCCTCAAACTATATTCTGTACAGTATTCTCTCTAAAAACTGCTACTGTGTGCCTAATGAATACCAAATAAAATTGAACAGACAGAAATTAGCAAAATGATCATTATATCATTTCTGAAAGCATATATTGTCAAAAGTGATCGCATTAAATTTATTCTTTTCATAAAATCCGTTTATTTACCTGTTTGCTTTAGGTTGTTCGTCCCGATTCGATGACCGCCAAATTGTTGAAGTACGGCTCCCGCCCAGCTTCGCAAATAACAAATGCATCCCCTTTGTTCTCTCCATACTCAACATCAGCCCACATGACATCCAACGGAATGTCACCACCTCCATGGTTAGGAGTACCTAGTCCTACTAGCCACAGAAATTCTTGCAGTTCCATGCTGACCAGCAGTCAAAGCGATTCAATACCAGACGATGAGGTAAACTATATTTTCATATAATTTAACACTTAAGAATGGACCAGTTTCTTATGGAAGATTTCATGTATTTCAATAATATATGGGAATATATTAAAAAAAACTGAGAAAAGAATTTTCTACGAGAATATTTGGATATTATAAAATGATTATAAACATTATTAGTTGATTGGCATATTCACTAACAAATTTTAGTTTCCATGTAGTAAGATAAGACAGCTTGTGATTGTTACAGAAACAGGTCCCACGAGTATCATTTTAAGGTTTAGATTAAAAGAACTTTTCTTTAAAAAAAAAATCTTAATATGTTTCACAGCACTTATTTTATAAAGCTAATCTTTTTAAACCTGATGATGCCAGAAGGCGAAGAGTATCACGTACCCTAACGGTAAATTACACTGGTCAACATGATATTTTTCACAAAAGAAGTGAATGCTGAGCCTGATGCAGTTCATCCTCCTCAATTCAAAAGTGTAATCAATATCTTTCCATCGGGCAAGGTTTTGTTGTGACACTTTTTTTTTAAATCCCTTTTTCGCAAAGTGGGCTGTATTTTCTTGAAACATGGATGTGTTTGGAACGGCATAGCTCATCTGTTTATTAACGTTGAAGTATGATGTAGGTGTCAGATTATTCTGGAGGGATAAAGCCTTCACCTGGTATGTAGTTTATCATCAATTCCTTAGGGAGGTGGGAGTGTCACTGAATTTTGGTAAAATACTGTGGAAATTGTACATCTTCAATTGCGTAATCCCCCTCTTCCCCTGTCGCACCTTAACGGGCGCCAAAACTTGTTGTACAGTAATATATATATATAAACTGATGGCTTTTTCTTTAAGGGTTGAGAACTCTGTAAATGTAGATCGAAGTCAGACGTATTTAGCAAGCAGCTAGTGCTGATCGTATAATGAGCCCGCGAGGTTTTGTTTGTGTAAGTGGAGTGTTTTTTATCTCATTCCTCGTGAAAAAAACTTCGATAATGCCAAGAAAGTGTTTGAATCAGCTGGACAATTTCTGCTACATTTGTGGTGAACTAAACTTTAAATCTCAGATGCGAAATTTTACGCGTTGTAAAAAAGAAAAAATATTGCGAGCTTTCTTCAGCTGTAAAGTTAGTATTTTTGATAAAGTGTGGGCTTCAAATAAATGTGTGTCATGTGTGAGATTTCTCACAGATGGAATAATGGCACACATCATATGCTATTTGCAATTCCCATGATCTAGAGGGAATGAAAAGACCATTCCAGTGATTGGTATGTTTGTTTAATAAACATAAAAGGAATCACATCAAAAAATAAACATTTTATTACATATCCAAATTGCAATGAGGTCTGTCTTACATAATGACGAGTATCCTGTGCCAAAGTGTCCAGATTTCGTGACCTTAATTGATGACTGACTTCGACACAGTGCATACTGTGGAAGAAAGGTAAGATAAAATTGATCCTATATGCGACGACACTTCATCAGAATCCCACCTACTAACTCAATGAAATCTCGATTATTTCGTTCGGGATTTAGAGTTGTCTAAAGAACAAGCCGAGACTCAAATCTATTAACAAAGATACAGGGATATGCATGTATCATAGTCGCGATAGTGATTTCAAAGATTATTTCTCGGCTGAAGATGATGTAGTAGTTTGTAATAATGATAGTGTAGTTCTCAAGGCTGTTGGACATGAATACCAGCCACATGAATGGCTTGTTCATGGATTCCTCGAAAATTAGTTTCAAGGTGGTACTTCTACATAATGGCAATGATTACCATCAATACCTGTGGCCCATTACAGCTGTCATGAAAGAGACATATGAGAATATGAAATTGCTGTTAGATAAATTTCAATAACTGGAATATCTGTGGTGATTTAAAGTTCATAGCTTTACTATTTGGCTTGCAACATAATTTCTTACGTGAACAGAACAGAAGAGAGACAAAGGCTCACTACGATACGTAGTAATGTTCTAAATGTGAAACTCTTACTCCTGGGAGCAAAAATGTATCCTACAACCCACTGGTGAATTCAGAACGAGTGTACTTACCACCGCTACATATTAAATTGGATTTTATAAAGAATTTTGTGAAAGCTCTTCATAAAAATTCTCCTGCAATCGTGTATTTAAAATTTAAATCTCCCAAAGTTAGCCACGCAAAACTGAAGGAAGGAATATTTATTGAACTACAAATCACATCATCATTGGATGATGACAATTATGTAGAACTGATGAATCCACTGGAAGACAAAGGTATAAGGCCTTCGTAGGTATCGGTCATTCTTTTCTTGGAAAACCTAAGGCACATAATCTTCATGAAATAGTGAGTGGTCTTGTGAATTCGTACCATGCTATGGGATGCAATATGTCTTTAGAAATCCACTTCTTAGACTCTCACTTAAATATTTCCCCAGAAAACTTTGGCTCGGTAAGCGATGAACATGGCAACGGATTCCATTAGCAAATTTCTACAAGGGAATCCCAGAATGCTGACCGACTACTGCTGGACACATTAGAGGGACATCCCAGATATAAATATAACCGAAAAACATCACTTACCACTTCTTGGCTAAGTGACAATGATGTCATTTTTTTATTTATTTTTTTTTACTGTACAAGGACACCTTCGGCAAATTGAATAACTATATGACATGTGTCTCTCATGAGCTGTCTAACTTTAATAATTTTGTCGCCCGTTGTTAAGGTGCGCCAAGAGAGGAGGAATTGCACAATTGAAAATATACGATTTCCACAATATTTTACCGAAATTCAATGACATCCCCACCCCTATGCGATCGATGACGACGATCTCCATATAAGGTGAAAGCTTTATCTTTCCACAATAATCTGACACCTAAATCAGTCTTCTACGTTAATAAATAGATGAGCAATGTCGCTCCGAATTCTGAACACATGCATCTTTTGAGAAAATACGGCCCATTTCGCGAAATAAGGGTTTAAAAAATACTGTCAAAATAAAACCTTGCTTGATGGAAATATTCTGATGACATTTTAAAATTCAGAATGGAAATGATACGTATACTTTTTTGTAATCATTGTTATTACTGAAATAAATTTATATGTTTTATATTTGAGATGATGACAGGTATTGAGTATGATAAAATATATTGTGTATCTATTTTTTAAATACATAAACTGCAGGTCCTTGTAGTAGAGACAATGGAGTCAGAAACCATATCTATGCGGAGCACCGCAACACTAAAACGACAGAAAAACGTCACAAGCTTCGATGAGCCAAGCGACATGGATACATCGAACTCAGAGTCAGAAGAGCCATCGCCAGAAAAAGAAAAGTTCGTAAGTGCTTCTATGAACATCAACAAACACTTTGAATCCCATGTTGATACAATTATGACAACTCATGACCCGAATGGAAATGTGGAGAACTATGACAATACTTTTCAATGTCCAGTGACAGTACATCGAGAAATGACACCTTCACCAACCGATCACAATTGAACAATTCATTTACGTGAAAGTTTTTGTTAAACTAAACATATGTAGCTCATGTAACATTTCTGTATATTTCAGAATTAAAATGTACGGAAATCATATTTGAATGTTGGTCATATGCACAGAGAATCTTTCTATTTATGCATTAAATAAGCACTAAAGGGAAGTCAACAGGAATCATTTTTAGTTAGCTTGTAAAAACGAAAATATTGTTTTGTATTGATTGTATATAGAAAGCTAATAAATAAATTTTGAAAGAAAAAAAAAACTATATTATTGTTTAATATTCACAATCGTCAGAACTGCACTAATTTAGAGAATGCATATAATCATCAAAACATCAAAATATATAAAATTTAAACAAATGTACAAATCAATCATTCATTTCCCTACCTACACAAGAACGGGTTTCATATTACTTGGAAATGATCTAAAAGAAAAACTGTTGTCCAGGGAGTAGTTTCTTTCCAGTTGGTAAAGTCCCAAGGACCGACGAGACGTTGCCACGTTGGATAGAAACATCTATGCGTTGTATTAGAAAACATTTGGAGCGAACTTCTGTTACTCATTTATTTATTTATTTATTTCAAGAAAAGGAATTTTTAGATTATTCATTCACTTATTGCTGCCCCCTTCATGTTACAAAAATGAGATTACATTTAACATATTAAATTATATTTATGACATACAAGATCACATTTCAGTTAGAAATTTAGATGTTCTGTAAGATGATTTACAATGAAATAGGAATGGAAGGCTTCATTTTCAGATCCAAATTCCGACTTAAATATACTGAGCGATAATTTCTACAGTTGTGTTCATTAGGGTTTAGCGTTGCTTTCTGAAACTACGAGTCAGAACTTACTAATTAGTCCGACTCAAGCATCCCTACATACATCCGGAGTCGAACCCAGGACAACGCGTACAGAAAGCATGTGTGTTTGCCACTCGGCCCCCGAGTGGACACTTACATGATTTCTACAGTACACTTGATATAGAAAGAAAAAAATGTTGTGCATGAAATGTCAAAGAACTCGGTGGTAAAAATCAAATTAAATGCTAATTTGGTGATACACGCTTCTTCCAAAGAGGGTTGAGGAAATTTCTCAGAGGGATTTTTCACAGCTGCTTCACTGGTGAACCTTTCCCCTAGCAAAAGATGGTTCAAAGGTATAAAAATGTGAAAGTAGACTGACGAAAGCTCTGGTAAGTGTGATGAGTGCAGAAGAATCATAGTATAAGTTGTGTAATTTTCGGACTACTGTTCGTACCCTATGGGATTCGCGTTATGAAGAAATAATATTTCATTTCTGTTGAGAAAAACCGAGCCCACTTTACTCGTAAACCATTTCATCTTCTAGGTGCAGTACTCAATATTTCAGCAGTTTTAAGAACAAACTGTAAATAATATCAGCAGCAGCACAAGTCATCATTATCTTCTTCAGATGAAATGTTGGTTCTGTCATGTGTTTTAAAAGATCATCAGCATTTATCCATTGTATAGAACGGCGATTATCGTAAAATATCAATTTTTCTTCACATCTCGGTGCAAAAACGTAATGTTTCGGTGTCGGGACAGTACACGACAACGACACTTCATGTGTTACTCAAAGAGCTTCTAGGAAGCAAATTATCCAGTTTCTCGTCTTTTCCAAGTTCTTGCATGTGCCGGAAAACTGTAAGGTAATAATGTACAGCAAATATCACTGCTATATCCTTCATAATTTGAAGAGGATCAGATTCCTACAGTGATCGCAATTCATGGTTTCTGATTGCTGCTGATGAGTGTTCAGCCCCCATTTTTATTTTCAAGGTTCATATTGCTGGATCGGAATTTTTCGAACCATTCCTGTATGTGGTTCGTTCATTAACTGTGACATGGAAAAAGCTATGCTGATGTTCCAGGCTGCTTCTGGTGCATCGTGGTCAAATTTTGAACTCGTTAGATGAAAGTATTTGGCTTGCGTCCATTATGATCACTGGCATTTTACAACACAACTGAAGCTTTCTTAATTCACTAACATAGTTTTGTCGTTTATAGCCCTTCAATTTATTCAATAAAATTTGCACCTTTCTCCTTGGAACAACAAATCTACAACTGTTCTGCAAAAAAGTTTTTACTGACATGAGAGTTCCACATTTTTATTAGTATACAATTGATTAAAAAATGTGTGTTTCTCAACTTAGCAGGAGACAATAGCCCCCTGTCTTCCCCACATTACGCACCTGGTAAAGAATCAAGAAAGGCTATGAATTTTGTATGATGTCGTAAAGTTAGTCCGGAAATTTCAAGAATAGTGTAAAGCTGAGTGGAGGATGTGAATATATAAATACAAAGGTTTTTGATTTTAACTCTTGTGAAATTTCAACTATGTCTGAACAATATGGCAGGAAATATAGTACACCAATACTTAGCAATATGTGCACCGTGGATTTGACCGTAAAGGTAACGAGAGAGTATTCACGTGTAATTTTTATGTTTGAAAAATGTCATATTGCAGAGTGACACGAACTAGTGATGCATATTCATAAGAAGTCCTTCGTTATGAAGTGTTACTTGCAGTCCTTTGAGAATTCTTTCTTTCGAGCACTATCCTAGATATTCATTGTCGTAGGTTACCCGCTTCTTCTAATCTAATACGTTTGCTAACAAACAACTCATTCAGGTTCGGAGAGGAAGACTCGCCTTCGAACAACCAGTTATGTATAAATGAAAATAAAACACAACTGAGGCCGTATTACTAACATTTAGTGACGATACCTAACACTGTACAATAATGAAGACTTTTCTTGCTACCCCAAAACTACATTACGCCGGACCGGTGGCGTGGTTCTCTTGGAGGTGAGATGGTGTGGTGGAGAACGGCCTACACTGTGAGGGTTGATCTTGCATGATGGTGTAATTATCCGCCAACTGAAGCGCATTAAAGCCTTGATCGTGGTTCGGAGTCTATGGTAATAGTAGTCCTGTCGTTCATAACCTCAGTGATGTATAAGGCAAAACACAAAAACTTTTACACCTTCTTTTTGCATTTTCCGATCTACGGTGTTCTATGTAATATTATGTAATAGAAAATTCAGGCGTAATTTATTAGAAGTATACCGAATAATATTCAGTGTAATGTACACAATTGCAATGAAACACAAATAACAGGATATCAAATAATTACACAGTATCTAAGACAACAACGTTTATTTACAACAATCTGTACAGAATGAAAAATTAGAACATTTTCATCTTCCTACAAAAAACTACCACAAAAGGAGAAATCAGTCGATTATCACGCACACTACACAATTAAAACGCTAACAAACTCGATTACGTTTTTTCTTCACATTTTCCAGTTCCACGGAATACATATCTCTCCATCGGACATCACTGAGTAATATGTGGTTACCCAGAGGCGTGTTCCGTCTGTTAGATGGATAAGGCTCTCTTTATGAGCAACCAAGCGCTCACAACAGCTAATCATTAAATCAGGTGTAATATTATCATCTTTCTGTAAGGCCGATAGTTTTAGTTCCCTCACGCAGGTATTATAAATATCTCTCTCTTTATATTTTGTCCTGCAACAAAATGAATACACATAAAAACTAATGAACACAAAACACTCGCTTCAAGTATGAATACTATACATTCAAATAATAAATATACAGGGTGGTTCGAAAATCTTGTTTTTCCTCCGTGTGGTTATGTTATGATAGTTAAATTAACTCTGCTTTCACATGGCAGACACAAACATCTATATTTGTTACCTTTCCCCGTCTTTAAACTTAGACCTCCTATGATTAATGAAAGCGAAAGAGCTTTTCAGTGATGAAATACGATATCTACCGTAGTTACCATCTTGGAACGAGTATATTTGGAACACGGAGCTAATAAATCACAGCTTTTTGGACGAAGGTATAAGGTTAACGGAAAATATTTGAATAATAAAACGTAATCTATCTTAAGAAAGAATGTTAGTAACCTTTCCTAGGATACGTATTTCAAAGTGACACAATAAAAAACCCAGTTTCGAGGTTGGTACTAAATATGTTGCAAAATTCATTTGAACGGATCAAGGTGTGAATGTTTGTAGGAAACAAACATACAAACAGAGATTCAAGCAAGTTTTAATCAAAAAAAGTATGAATTTTTGATCAAAAAGTAAAAATAAGTAGTATCACTAGCATACATCCTTTCTCCATATCCTGTCATATCTGGATTTTTTTCCTTAAATAAATGTGAGATAGTTTCGTAGTTTGCAAAATGTTATTGTTATGTTTGTCCAGATCTTATCAACTTCGGCTATTTTTCTTTCTGGAAACACACAAGAAAGTTTATATGATGCCTCTTCATTTAAGGATTCATCATTCTTTAGCCCTTTTGTTCACTTCCACTTGTCTCCCTTTTTTCATCTTCCACTTGTCTCAGTGGAGTAATGGCAATAGAAGACAAATGTTTCAGGTAAATTATGATAGCTTAAACTCTGTTTGAGATTAGGATTGGTCAATGGTAGTTTTGAAAAGACATGTTAAGTAGTCTTCTGGTAAAGCCGTCTCATTCTATATAAGAAAACAGTTAGTGTTTCAGTTTTAGTTTCTTCTAGAACCTTTGTTGTTTTTAATCCTACTTCCAGTTCAGTATTATTAAACTCTTGGTATGAACTTGGCAATCTGCCTGAATATTAGGTTGAACCGAATGAAATGTTCATTTTCAAAGGCAATTAAACAAATAAAACTATAATACATGGTTAACAAACATAGTCGCCGTCTAAAACCACAATTTTTGCCAACGCTTGGATTCCGTAGTGAATGAAGTCTGGAATCAGCTATGCGAGGGAATCCTCAACCGCATATTGCATCACCTGATCGTCCTAAGAAGTGATCGAGATACCGGAAAAAGTGGTAGTCAGTGGAAGAGATATCGGAGAAATACAGTAGATGAGGAAAGGTTTCATACTATAACTCATGGAAAGACTGTACCATTGAGTTTGAGAGACACGCAGTTGAGCAATGACAACAAACGTGGGGAGACTATAATATATAAAGACAGCAAAAGTAATTGACTGGACCGGGACTCGAACCTGTGATCTCCGGCATACAATGCCGATCCGTTAACCACTCCGCCAGCCAGTCCGCTTCCCAGAACAGCCAAACAACCTCTTACTCCTGTAGTCGGTGCTCCCCACTCAGACCACAAGGCTTGTACCACAGCCTAGCTGCTGTGCTTGGACAACCCCAGTAATTATATATTGAGAATACCTTTTGGCTGTTCTTGGAAGCGAACTAAGTGGCGTAGTGGTTAACGCATCGGCACGATATGCCGGAGATCCCGGGTTCGAGTCTCGGTCCAGTCAATTACGTTTTCACTCTTTATATGTTATTGAATTCGCACCTACAGAGAATATCATGTGTAAAAATAAATGTAAATCGGTTGTTTCCTCCTTTCATTAACATCTGAGGAAACCATGTCAGTTGCTCATTCCTGGATTTTGCGGTGCATTGCATGGAATTCGACACTACAACGATCAACACTAATGGTTTCACCTTGCCTGAGAAAGACATGATGAATCACTCCTATCATAGACTACAATATCAGAATCAACAAACGTGACTTTGGTATGGAAGTCGTCCTGGACATTGGTCACGATTTACCCAGCGTCCTGACTGTTTACGATTCTCATCACAGGTCTAGAGTAACAATGTGATGCAGGAAACTTCTCCGGTTATTCCCTCAAATCAAGATAACTGCAGGGGCCGTGGTGGCTCAGTGGTCGAGCGTTCACCTTTGGTGTGGGTCCCTGGTTCGATCCCAACTCGCGGCAAGTAAGCTTTGTGGTGGACAAACACCGTGTGCGTGAATTTTCTCGGGGTTTTTCACGTTTCCTCCCATTTTCATAATTCCACCATTTCATTCATTTCTCATCATCACCGTCTCCCTTAGCCTCAGTGCATAATCGTAGGACATTAAACTAAATATTTCATTTAATTTTTGTCAAGATAACCGCACAGCTCTAGCGGTTCTTGTTGGCCTGTGTCAACTCATGTGGTACCCAACAATCCAACTTTTTCATCTTAGTGACTGTACGGGGTCGCCAAACGACAGTAGTTTGGTGTATGCCTAACTCGCCTGTAATGGCACGAATACCCTTCCGAGAGCCGGTTGCACGGTAAGAAGCTCATCCGAATATGATGCTGACGGTATACATGGGACTCATTTTCTAATGATTGTAGTCAACTACTGTAAAATTGTACTGGTAAACTTCACTCTGCTTTGTATTATTTTACCTTAAAAAATTGACCAACATTGTTATGTAACATACTACGGCCTCCTCCTGTTGTAAATTTCATCATCAGTGATATTGTGTGCAATGAATCAATGAAGAGTAGTGATCCATTGATTCATAGTGTTCTTTTATAACCTATCGACCAGATTAAAGTGCGACTAAAAAATGGAATACACTACCAAAATCTGAACTGTGTTAGATAAGATAGAAATACATTCTTTCACATCCTTTAATTTAGAATTTCAAGAAGTTTGGCTTTCTTTGTTATCAATAAATTTGCACATTGAGTGTTGTTGCAACTACAGTAATATTATTGGGTAGTAAGTACGGGCCAGGTTAGGGGCTTACATATGTAGTGTTTGTGCCATTAGACACACAACTTTAGTCCATCCCTGTGCTGTGTTGCTGAAGCGGGTCTCCCACTAGACATCAAAGAGGGAATTTCATTCGCACCAACATTACAAGTTTTTCAACAGACTTTGAAGTACAGAGACTGATCCGTTTCTATCCGAACATGTTGCACACAGTAACATTTATCAAACCGAGTTTCACACAGCAACAAAACTGTATGCACACGTATATCAATCTCTCACATGTGTGAAGAAAAGTCAAGATATATTGGGAAAAATGCTGCTGAAAAAAATCGCTATTGGGTAGGGTAGGTCATGAACATCTCTCTTGCAAACCTTCGCATACTCCGCATAGTAGAATACTGTCACAACAATGGTTTTGTGATAATACGGATCATTGTTTAAACCTCCTCTACAAATCACACCATCGACGAAATCGCACCCAAAGATAGGGTCAGTGAAACGCACAAGACCTGTACTTTAAAAAAAAAAAAAAAAAAAAAAAAAAATCTGGATATGGCAGCCTATTAAAATCCATTACCAGAGCGTATTATAACAACCATACAAGTGGCCTAATCAACAGTGAATCGTGAAACTCAACACAAATTGATGCTCCAAACTGTCCACAAAGCAAGCGTGCATGTGTTACCCCCATCTGGCTGGTGACCACATGAAATTTTGTTGCAACCAAGGATGAAGCATGCATCTCACTAAGTGATTGTGGAAAAATTTGGGCCATTATCAACAGAAGTGTTACGAAAAAAGAATGATATAACTTTGTACGTCAATGCAAATGAAGTTTTTTTGGAAGGTTCTATGCTTGTTATTGACTTTTAATGCAGAGGAAAGTTCAAAATTCTTAAGGTCAAAAGAAATGTCAAAGCGCTTGCTGTTTATTGCCAAGAACATGCTCTATCTCCAGTTTACATAAACGAGTTGAGTTGAGTTGATTTTAGTTTAGCGTCTCTTTCAGCAGCGAGGCTATATGAGACGTGGACCTACTGATTAACGTGGAATCCGAACCACATGAGCTCCCGCCGGGAATCGAACCCGGGTTTCCCACGCCATTTACATAAACGAAATACCAGCATTGTGTGACGACGACATCCATTCTATGGAAATCCTCCAGGGCAAAGTTTTAAGTCACACGATCAAAACATCGCTGGCTTTCTACATATGCACTGCAAGTGCAATTAATATCCATGCTATTCGGTTCAAAGTTTCCGTCAAAAGAGAAGATGGTAATCTCAAAGATTACTGTGCTTCTCGATTTCTCAAACAGTTTATTTTATTACTCGAGTTCGTAGGGTAAATAGTCTCATGAAACCCTGCAAGCAGGAGTGAGACAATACATTTCTGTACAGCGTCAACGAATTCTGCTGCACTGGAAACTCCGATGTATAATAATCAATAGTGATAGCCATCACATGGCCGATGGTAGTGTACTGGGATATCTAAGGTAAGGAACAACTTCAATTTGCTCGCATGGAAACGGATCAGCATCTGTAAACTCACTGATATTTACCATCGGCATCTGTAAATTCACTGATGTTTACCAAGAGACCTAACAAACCCTTAACAAGGAGACAAGCTTCATGAAATACACAAATTATGGCTCCTCTTTGTGAAAGAGCTTTAAACATTTCTGAAGTGGTAATGACGCATATACTAGAAAATGTTACTGGTTAAGAGTTTTTACAGAAAAACATTTTGCACCGTAGAATACCCATTTACACCGATCGTTTTGTCCTAACTTTTAGTCTCGTTTGCAAAGTTCTGAGAAGTTTAAATTATTGGTGACCACTAAGTAATAAACCCTTCAGCACATGAGATCAAGGTAACAAAAAAGCAGCATAAACTTTATAAAAATATTATTTGCATATATTAATTTGTGATTGAAAAGTAGAAAAAGTATGACCACTACAATATACAAGTGCATTCAGCTCTATACATAAGATTTTGCACATTATTACTATACGTTCTTACATACATATAATAATAAACTTTCGAACCACCTTGCCTATCGAATATTCTTAATTCAATAGTTCTGTATTTTGCCTTCGAATTTGAATCCATTCATAGCAGAAAGCTGAAAACGTAAGGTTATGAATGAAAAATAAAAGTAAAGAAGTTCGAAGCTGGTAGTAGTAAAGCGTTTATACAAATGATCTTCCCGATTAGGAACATTCACAACTTAAGTTTTACGAAACTTGATATATAAAGTGGCATCAATAGAAAGAGAAACTCAAAAGAGTTTCTATGGCTGTTAAAATAGCGCCGTAGTTAAAGAGTTTGCTGCTAAGGATAAATGAGAGAAAACGTTCGAGTAGTACTAGTATACAACGTAGAATTCGATGAAACTTTGGTGAAAATGCATCCAGTAGCCATACAATTTGTTAAGTTGCACTCTAATTTTAAGGAAAGAGATTATATCTGTGATCGATAGTCGTCTGGCCGTCCACTTGTAAGCATTGAAACAGTGGAACGTGTCCATGCAACTTTCCCACAATGTTTACAAACACACACTGTCAAAGCCAGCAGAGAATTCGACATGTCACTGTCCACTACGTGAAGAATTCTGCGCAAATGTTTGCGACTATTTTTTTTGCGAGAGAATGCAAACTCAATGTAAATCGATTATTCCATTTAGGCATTAGTGTTTAGTGCTAAAGTTATCTCTCCTTTTTTTTTTTTTTTTTAATTTCATTTATACATATTTATGGAGATTAGTGGCATCTATGCCTTTAAGCCCGTTACATGAGGGATGACGTCCCTCGGCAAGCACAGTATTCGGGAAAAGGGGAAGAAAGGAAGGAAGGAAGGAAGCGGCCTGGAACCTGTATATTCGTACCATCTCGGCATTTTCCTGGTGTGAATGAGGAAAATCCAGGAAAAATGTGTTTTGTAATATAAATGATGAGACAGTGTCCGGCCATTTTTTCGATCGATAAGAATACAATCACACAGATTTCGTACCTGGACATGTTACACACACGGCTTCTGCCACAGATGGAATAAACATTCCACGTTTCAACTTTCAGCAACACACAGCATCTCCTCATTTTCTCGCGGCGGCCTCAATGGATGTTTACCAAACAGATGTATTCCTTGTGATAGTAATACAGATAATGCTATTGCATCAGTAGATCGTAATATAATGCAATATAATTATGTGAACCTGATTGAATCTCTGCACTGATCTAGTGTCAGCGCGTGCGCCTTTGGTGTATGGTCCCGCGTTCGATTCCCGTAGGGGATACTGAACATTACGGAGGTTCGGATTCCACCTTAAACTGTACGTCTATATTTCATGTGGCCTCGGTACTGTATAGGGACGCTAAATTTGAACAAACTTGGCTACATGCTCACAATCGGGACTCACATTGTACAACTTTGATGCAGCAAACAATATTGATGCTGTGAACAAAACTTTGAGTTTCTCTTTCCAATTGATACCACTTTTATATATCTGAATATTCTTAAATATAGATCTCCGTCCAGACCACCCATGCACAGCAGTTACCTATAACATAATAGAACAAAAGAAAAAAGTGTGCGAGGTGATTCGAAAATATAGAAGGTCAGGTGTTAGAGTAGTATCTTAATTTTATTTGAAAAATTTTCAACGCGCTATATAGAAGCAGTTGCATATGAAATAATGAAATTATATGAAATTATGCATATGAAATGAATGAAATGAAATATTGGCGCAGAAATAATTCCAAACATATAGGATTTTTTTTAAATGGGAGCGGGTACGAAATGCTTCCGTGTATTGGCTAAATTACGTTAATAAAATATAATATTGAAGATTTATTATAAAAAAAATATTTGCTTAGTTGCTTTTCCTTTCCACAACAATTAAGTAGTTCCAACAGTGAAAGGAGCACAAGATTCAACTTTCTTCACGCTAATCGAATCGTGCCCAGTTTTCTAAATTATTTAAAAAAGCCTGACAAGGAAAAGCTTTATTTATTTAAGTATTATTAAGTAATACGAAAAAAAAAACAGAGAAAATTAGTAAAAAATAAAAATGTTAAAGATATAGAAAGGCATAAATGGGCACAAGGACAGAAAGCAATACCAGCCGAGATGGAATTTACTTAGTCTTACCATAAATACTGTTCCAAAGTTTCAAGTACACTGTCACAAAATGATTAGAGATATTTTATCTCCTAATAACACAAGTTACATGAATGCATTATGAACCAAAGTCATAAATAATTATTCGAAATGGCCACCTTTAGCATGCACACAGTCCGTCAAGTCTTTGTGGCCACTCATCAATTGCATTACGCAACACATCAACTAGAAAATCTGCAGCTGCCTTCAGAAGAGACTGCTTGAAACTTTTAATAAACTTAAATCTAAACTCTCTTCTCGCAAGCCATCTCCTAAAGCTTGGACCACAAAGGGTTTAGGTCTGAACTTTCAGAAGGCCAATCTGAAGTGGAAATTAAATCCTGAACATTTCCCTCCAGCCACTGCTGGGTTCTCAGTGCCTGGTGTGCTGGGGCTGAGATCTGCTGGAAGCTTCAGTTCTGTCCATGTTGGTGAGATTCTTGACTAGTCTCTCACGCACTGTCTCCTGGTACACTTTGCCAGACGTTTTGATCCCCTTTTCACAGAAATGGAGCTCCGTTGGGACTCGTAGCTCACACTCCACCACACCATGACTAAGGCAGAATGCTGATCTCTCTGGATCCTTGAAGCCTTTCCACCAGCTTCTCTAGAGGATGTGGCCTATATTCTGTCATTTTGGACATTGAAAGTCTCCTCAACACTGAAAATGTTTTCATTAGTGAAAAGATCTGACGGTGCCCAATTGCTGCGTAACGCTTAAGTAAGTGCTTGCTTCGCTTTCAGGAACCACTGGCGCTTCAGTTCATTTGTCAGGAGATGTCCTTTGCGTTGTTTGTAACCATGGAGTCGCAGACCCTGCTTAACGTGCGAGACAGATATTTTCGATATCTTTAGCTCACGAGCCACAACTGACTGTTTCCTAAATGAATTTTGTTGGACACGCGCCGTCACTACTTTCACAAGTTCCGGTGTTCGTACTGTGCGTGGTCTTCCTTGCCCGGGCGATCTTTCACAGTTCCAGTTTCAACGAAGTGCTGGATAGTGAGGAAAACGAACATTTTACTAATTTGTAGCTTCTGGAGAGTCTTGAAAATCTCTTCTGGTGATTTGCCTACCTTGTGCAAAGTTATCATAGCCACACGATTTTCATACTTGCCCCATCTTACAACTGACACTTTTACACTTCTTCAGCTCATCCAGCAATGACTCACACTTTACGATACTGCTCTTGATGTCGCTCGCTTGTGCAGGTGGAAGTACAGCCACCCTCAAAAGTTGGGACAGTGTTTATGGTAAGACTACGTAGTTCTACAAAGTTTCCACTGAAAATATGTCCTTTACAGGGAAAGGAAATTCCTCAATTACACAACAGATCAAATGGTAGGTGCATACTTTTACTCACTGTTTACACAACTACAATTCATATCGAATAAATTATCAATCTATTTAATATATAATATTTACATACCATTGGTACCTCTGAAGCAATTCGGAAGCTCTTTCAAGATTTTCAGAAATGAAGTTGACTATTAACGACGCTGGACAAGTTGCCGGAACTATGAACTGGCCTGTAGGGGATAACATTAACGGGCCAGCCGCTCTGAAAGAAATATACACACACAACTTTTTATACACAAATGAAAAAATAATCAATTGTACTATACTGTACGTGTTATATACACAGAAAAAAGTGAGAATTTTCTATTGTCATTAAGTACACAAAAATTAAAAATAAGCAGAAAAGTCGAGTTAATTACGATCTTCTTTTTAGTTGAATCACACGATAAACAACACATATACACAATAATAATTTTGAATATATCTTATGACACATAATGCAACAAATTTTATTTAGATCATACAGTGCGATCACTGAAGTACATTTTCGTTTCAAACAGCACTTATCAAACGATTCAAACTATATACCAATTATATTTTCTAAATGCAAATTAATTCATATCCTTTACGAAACAAAAATACACAGCTAGTAAAAGAGCCTGTGCTTCGCACAGGACGAAAAAAAAAATAATAAATACATATAAAACCTGAATTAGAATACTGTAGAAAATTCCACATTTCCTCCTTACGAGTGGAATTTCCGAAAACATATTCCCTAAGAACATATTCCCTCATTCTTAATTAAGCTTTATCGAATATTACATATTTACGAATTGCAAATCTCCAACCTATGCGAATCCTCAAATTTGTCACTTTCTGAATAAGAAAAAGGAAATGTGGATAATATAAAAATGACTCCACTCCATCCCCTTCCCTCAGGAGTGAGATTTTTGAAAATACAAACACTTGCTCCTTTAATTTTTAATTAAGAATTTATACACCGAATTTCACAAATCCAACTTACGCAAATCATCATATTCAGCACTTTCTGAATAAGGAAAGAGAAACTTGGATTTTATATAAATGATTCCCTTTTTCTCCCCCATAAGAGGAAAATTTCGAAAATGCAGGAACATGTATTCCTCTATTTTTTAACTAGCAGATTGCCCATCCTCCGCACGGGGAGAATAAGTTTGATTTTGGGCATAAAGGGCAATGCAGGCTGAATTTGGATTTCTATATTATCCACATTCTATATTATTAACGGCATCGGAAGTGCCACTGTTCGTCTCAGCGACCCCGAAAACTATGGATTCGACACTAATATCGGTTATTTACTATCATTATTAAATATCTCCCTCTTCCCCTTCCCCTAAGTTCTACCATCAAAGTGAAATGATAAAAAAACTTCTCAGGCCCGAACTTCATCTATGTTGAAAATTTGATCGAAATCGGTCGGGTGGTTCAAGAGTTGTGAAATCCCAACCATAGTCACTTTCATTTTTATACATAGAGATTTTTATATATCTCCCCCCACCTCCCTCTCTAGTACGTTGCACCGTCAAAGTGAAATGATAAAAACCATCCCAGGCCCGAATCTCATCAAACATAGGCACTTTCAATTTTATATATTAGATTAAGAGTTACTACACCGAATCTCACATCTCCAAATTAATCGAATCGTTAAGTCGGACACACTGAATAAATAAAGGGAAATTTAAATATTATAGATATGTAACCCTAGGAACGAATTTTCCTAAAACGCTAAAATACGTATTATCTTATTTTTAATTAACAGTATATATATACCTAATTTTATACGTTTTCAACTAATTCTCACATTCGGCACTTGCAGGACAAAGAAAGGGAAATTTGGGTGTTATAAAAATATCGCACCTTTCCCCTCGTATGAGCGGAATTTTCAAAGACGCTGAAACAGTTTTTCCTTGTTTTTAATGAAGAGTTTATACGAGGAATTTTATCTCTATAACTTAAGGCAGTGGTTCTCAAACTTTCCGATAACGCCGACTCCCTGTGCATTCGGAAAGTGATTCGCGGACCCCCTTGCACTGCTATCTGAAATTTCACGTGGTATTGAACACTATACTAATTAGAATTACCACTGACAAAAAGATCAAGAAAAATATTGCAATAAGTAACTTATTCTAAAGATACATGATTGTTTCCTAGTGAACGAAATTTCAATTGAAAATACAGTAACTTTCAAGACTGAAAATCAATATACTTAAATAATAATAATAATAATAATAATAATAATAATAATAATAATAATAATAATAATAATAATAATAATAATAATAAACAATGATCTCAAATGTGGGATCACTAATATGAGGAATGAAATTCTTTCTATTTTTCCGTAATTACATTGAAATCTGGAATAAGATTTGTCACCATTAAGCTTAGGTCCGATTCCACATTAAAAGGATTTCGTTTTAGGCTTTAATACTGCAAAGAGCAGAAAAGGTGTGTTCACATAAGTAAGTGGTAGGGAAAGGCATCACATGTTGCAATGCCTTTTTAGACAACTCTTCATACTCAAAGGGCAGAAATTTAGTAAAGTAGTAGTAGTTGTTAAGTTTTAATTTAGTAAAACATTTAAATTTACAAACGTAAGTATAATTTCTAATTGCTTTCTTTTTAGTAACTGAAAAAAATATACTTCTTGTGAATTCCATTTTATTATAACACATTTCAATTTTTAGGCGTCGCGGACCCCCTGGCTACGTCCCACGGACCTTCAGGGGTCCGCGTACCCCACTTTGAGAACCACTGACTTAAGGGATTCGTGAGATACTGAAGTACTAGCAAAAAATTTTAATTCCCTTTTACTCCCTCTTAGGATTTTTAAAAAAAAATCATTTCTTATCTTTTGCTTCCGTGACAAAAGAAGTATTCTGTCCAAATTCCATATTTCTACCTGTAGTAGTATGGCTTAGGCCAGGGGTGTGCAACTTGAAACAGTGGGCGGACCAATCACAGAGCACTAAATGGCGTCGCGGGCCTCACTGTAAGTATATTACTTTTACGACAATTGAATAATATAGTATGAAATGACGGAACATGTTCATCGTAATTTACATCACAATAACACAAAACAACTGTTATAATGGTAACCAAAATACTGTATTTACTCACTAAAGAGAAGCAGAATAATGTATTTAGAACTTTGTTGATACATCTAGCAATCCTTATACCAAGGGAAATTTCCCCCAAATACTTGCGCTTGTCCTCAGGGCGTTACCACGTTTCGCACTGTATGATTGATGGAAAATTTGCAGTTCACTCTTAACAGGTTTTGTAAAAAAGAAAAATTACAATAATTATTGTTTTCAATAACTGACTAGCGGGCCGGAAGACAGGGTTAGGCGGGCCGCATATGGCCCGCTGTTGCACACGACTGACTTAGGCGATGATAAGTTAGTAACTTTTCCTCTTATAATGTTATAATAGTACAGATTACTTACGTCTCTACTACAAGCTGCATATCTGCAAGACTGTCAGGCCAATGTTCAGGATAGCCTGGCCTTCCCCTATAATCTCCCAGTGATGTTGCTAGTTTACGTAATTGGCTTTCATAAAGTCCCACCATCACTTTGGGTTGAAATTTCCTAAAAACAAATAAATATAGATCAATAATATGATATAACATGTTCTTAACTGCTCAGTGATCTTTCACCAACTCTTTCAAGTGTTTCAAACTATTAAGAAATTCGTAGATTAATATAAGATTTTCTTTACGTAATTTTCTAAAGATCACATAAAGATGAATAACAGGAAATGAATATTACCACCACGTAAAAAACTTATTATAGTCACAACTATTCAACGAAATGAAAAACAGAAATTCAGAACACAAGTCTGTATATCGTAATGCTTGGCTGTTAAAAGTTGGTCGCTAACGAGCATAGAACAGAGATGAAGAACTTTCGGAAATAAAATATTTCATAAAAATGATTTGGTGCGAAAGAAAGAATAAACATGTGAATTTAACAAATTATACAATGCGGAACTTTGCAATAAATACAGATCATTGACCATCATACACGAATAATAAAGTCAAAATATCTCAATTCCTTACGTCATTTAAAAAGGGCGAGACAAGCAGCCTGCATGGAAAATATACGTGAGGCGTGTACAGTTCCATTTGGGAAGCTAAAGGGAGAAAGACTTTGGGGTAGAATAAGAAGCGAAACGATAATACAAACCAGGATCTTCGAGAGGTCTTATTTTTCTTCTTCTCAGATCAGCAATCTTTAGATTGGTTAACGTAGCTTTTCGTTCTTCCCTATCCTGAGCCACACTTTTCATTCCCATGTACTTTTTCTGCCCTACACCTTGCATTGTTTGGTTCGTATATTTTAATCCCGGCCTTCTTCTAGGTATTTTTTAAATCTGCTATTACCTCCATATCTAACAGTGTGATTCCTCCACATCTCATAATGTGTCCAATCATCCTATCTCTTCTTTAGGAAATACTCTTCCGTACACTTCTCTCTTCTACCATTTCCAATAGCCTTTCATTTTATATCTTATTCACCTACCTAATTTTAACATCCCCCTTTAGCACCATATTTCGAAGATTCCAATTCTCCGCTCTTCTCTTCTCTTGGAGTCCATATCTCATATCCATATACTGTCACACTCCTTACATATAGTTTCATACACGGCCGACTCGATGTTCCCTCGCTGTTCTTAGCGGCCTTGACAATCCTTCGTTCGCTCCATGCCTATGTCTGTAAACGCAAAAGTGTATGCAAGTGCCGCGAGAGGCGCTGGCTTCCAAGGATCATTTCATTATAGAGTAACAGTTATGGTTAATAGTTGTGTTCATATTATTGAATTTTGGCGGTAATGTGAGTGCAAGTTAGTGTGGTTTTTGGTCTTTCCTTGCGTGTTTTGTCTTTGTTGATAATGGTGTACTATTGTGTCCCATTTTGCACTACAAACAAGAAGAAAAAAGAGATAAATTTGTCTTTCCACGAATTTCCAATAGACAGGGAAAGATGTGAAAAGATGGCTTAAGGCGATTTCGCGAGAAAATTTTGTACCAAATAGTAACTCTCCATCTTCAGTTGTTTGTTCGTTACACTTCAAACAAGATGATTACGTACCAAGTGGCAAGTATAGACGACTGAAATTGAACTCAATGCCAACAATATTTTCCAACTATCCCTCCTATAATGTAAGGAATATTAAGGAATATTAAGAAAAAAACATAAAAATGAAGAAGCTGTTCTTCGTTCCTTCCCTCAACATGAAGACCCAAATCCAAATTCTTCTGTTTCGCTGGACGAAACTATTAATAAAACAACTCAAATGGACACACTGAACGCTGACGAATTGAGAAAAGACATTAATAGATTACGTGTAAAAGTTACTCGACTGAACTCTTTACTCCAGAAGAAGCTAGAAGAATTAAGTACAACCAAAGAGAAGCTTCAGTTTATCGCAGATGATGTGCTTCATAAAGAACTTCAACTTGTAAAGGAAGACGCTGATCGGGGTAGTGTGCATGCTAAGTTTATTTTAGAGCAACTCTGTAACTATAGTAAGGGAAGGGGTAAGTGGAGCACTGACATAATTCGGGAATGAGAAATTTTTCAATACATTTCTCCGAAGGGTTATTTTCATGTACGCTCAAGAGGATTTTTAAGATTCCCGTGTAAGAGAACACTTGATAGATACGTAGGTGCTAGTGATTACTCCAGCGGTGTAACACCATTGACTAAAGAATGTTTAACTTTAGAGGCAAAAAATATAACGGCAATTGAACGTTTTTGTTCATTGATTGTAGATGAAGCCGCAATCAGCCCTAAGGTTATTTATGATCGAAAACTTGATGCTTTCTTCGGCTATAAAGAAACATCTCATTCAGCAGCAAATGTGCAGGAACATATTGAAGCTCCTAAAAAGCAAGTGGTGGCCAATTGTGTTCTTTGTTTTGTTATAAGAGGTCTTTCAACCAGTTACCAGATCCCATTCGCACTTTTTTTTTACGAAGCAACTGTCTGGCCGTGAGTTGTACCAGTTAACATTGCATGTGATTCAGAAAGTAGAGGAATGCGGTTTTGTTATAATTAGAATTGTTTCTGAAAACCATAAAACAAACACAACAATGATGAGGCATTTCGGTGGGGGTTCATTACAACCAGAGATTATACATCCATTAAATGAAAACAGGAAATTGTTTCTAAGCTTCGATCAGTGCCATATTTTGAAAAACGTCAGGACCCAATTTATTGGACGACAAATGACTGACGGTACTGAAGTAACTTTAGGAGAGTATTTAAAACTCTTATACAAATTGCAAAAAGAAGAGGTTATTAAACCTGTTAGGTACCTGATGAAAAAATACATCTAACCTAGTTCGTTCGAGAAAATGAACGTCAAAAGAGCCAAGGAAATATTCTCACCATCAGTAATTGGTGTTATTCAAGCACTGAAAGACAACGCAACCACACATCCCGAGGCATACAAATTCAAAGATTCTGAAGCAACATTGATCTTTATGACAAATATCAACAAATGGTTCTCTATGCATGACGTAAGTAATACACATCAGCATATAGAAAGCAGAAATAATGATAAACAACAGTTTTTCTCTTTGAATGATAGTCGCCTTGATTGGTTGGAAAATTATTTTCTACCTTACTCAGAAACTATAAAATCTGCAAGCATGATGCTTGGAAAGCAATTCCTAACCAGCGAGACGTATTACGCAATCACCTTAACATCTAGATCAACTGTTCTCTGCATAAAATATTTGCTGGAAAATGGGTATCAATATGTTCTTACGCAAGCATTTTCTAGTGATCCTGTTGAATCGCTGTTCAGTGCTTTACGCCGTATGTCAGGTTCAAATGATGTGTTGGATGCGAGGACAGTGAATTTTAGCATACATAAGATATTGAAAACTGGGATTTTATCCGTCTCTAAGTTCAGCAATGTTGAGAACTGTCCTTCCAGCATCAGACACGATCCCGTTCAACAGCTGAAAACATCAGATGCCACAATACTCTATCCTTGATTCAGCTTTGAGCATCTTGCAAGAATTATTGTCACGGGAAGAAGGTAAGCTAAGTGAATCTTAGAGCGCATAAATATTTTTGCAATAGATAGTCAGGTAGATTCATTCATTAAACAAAATATTTTGTCAAATATAATTTATCTATATTTTACACTGCAATATATTATTTATAAGTTTGTTTGTGTGTGTGCAGTTTCTTTCAGAAAAAAAAATCCGGGGGGCACACTTCGTATTCGGAGGGGCACTGCTTGTACTATTCTATTACTATTGTCATTATATTACAGATGTATTATTTTGTTTTGATCACGGACAACATTTCTAAACTTTTCCTGGACGAATAGTGATTAGAATATTGATCTTGGTTTTAGTCTTGCGTGCAAGTCCAAAATCACATTTTCTTTTGCAAGACCAAGACCATAGTGCTACACAAGATGGAATTATAATTTGATCCTTGTATTTGCCATTTCAAAATAATAGACAACTTTATTTCAAGACTATTATGGTCTTAGTCTTGGAACGCATTTGGCTATTATTTCGAAATTTCCAATGTAAGGATCGAATTATAATTTCATCTTGTGTAGTATTTAAATAACTCAGGTATATGGGGGTACCCGGAGTATATGAGGTATTTGGGATAGACTGTATGAAGTACATAAAATGCATACTCCTTAATAATAAAGTATGTACCCCTGAACTTTCATTCCAAATTTTTAAATGTGTTTTTTCAAATATTTTGTTCATTTACTGAAAGCGGAATAAAATTTGAAAATGGTCCGAGTATATAATTATTGCTCTTTTTATAAAGCTACACCCCCTTTCAACACTAGAAAATGCTATTCTGGCATACATTGGTGGATACATAGTTCGGACAGTGAATGACAAAATCGCCTGCAGTGGGTGTTTAAATTGTATATCTGAGAACACATGTAGTTCTCCATTAATGAATTTACTTTCGATTCAAGACTTGGAGAGTTTTCGCTATCCGAGACCATCTTTTATGACAATATTGTTAATCATTCTTACTTTTGTTGAGAAAGCAGTACTATACCTCCCAAACAAAAATGTACTTGACGTTTTGTGTTCACAAATAGTGTTAATGCTTTCGACGTGCCCTCTCCTGCATTGCGTGATTTGTGATGAGGCAGGGCGTAATAAACTTGCCCGTTTAATCGCAGAAAATTTTGTTAGACCATTATTGGACAACATAGCGACAACCCAAAATGAAAACCTAGTTCTGAGTAAACATCTCTTCTCCAAACCATTAAGCCGGAAAATCTTGAAACTATAAAATATTTAAAAATGTGGATTTTAGCTGGAATATGAACTTGAAATTACAAGATTAGTGCAAAGTAAGTACTAACTACTATTTTAATTTTATATTGGCATGTGTTTTTCCTAGTGAAATGCAGTAACTGTAACATATTTGTTTTTTCTAATCTCATTTCGATATGATATTAAATTACAGGGTGTTATTTTTTGTGCATGTTGTCGAAGTTGAGTATACTCATTGTACTGTAGAAAATATTTTGAAGATGATATGAATTAAGCGAAGTACACTCATGTCCAAAATTATTGTCGCATGTCTATAAATATGTTGTTGTATGAATATAATTTGATAACGAATCCGCCCGATATTTCTTATAATGTTAGTATCTGTATAATCGGCAAAGACATGTATGTGGCAAATTTCGTGTCAAAAGAGCAGTAAATAAGAACAATAAAACGAAAATAAAACTTTCTTCTCCATTTATCAAGATTTTGTTTTACTCATTCTAATTTTAGTATTTATAATTCTTTTCCTATGAAATTTACCAGAAATATACATTTCCCGATTATACACATAGTATCAGTATTAAAAGTACCATGCAGAATCATTATCAAATTTTATTCTTACAAAAAGGCAGTTATAGATATGCGACAATCATTTTGGACATGAGTGTACATATGTTTATTGAGGTGTTTTCTCAGAGCGAACCTAGACTGCATCAAGATTGCAGCCGTCGTTCCTTGGCGTACAGCGCCATGCGTTGAAAGTTGGAAGCAGTCTGATTTCAGCTTACTACCCCGATTGTCAAGGCCGCTAAGAGAGAGGGACAGGAACACATCAAGTCGGCCGTGTTTCATTAGCCCCTTCTTGAGATTTATGTCGATGTTGCCTGTTAGAAGGTTTGGTTTTCTTCGAATGCTTTCTTCGCTGAGCTATTCTGGATTTTACATTTTGTTTGCATCTATTATCGCTTGTTATTTTACTGCCTAGTTAATAGAATTTATGCACCTCTTTCATCAGGTGATCTCCTAATCTGACCTTTGTTTTTCTTGCCCTTTCTATTTTTGTGCATCTCAACTTTTGTTTCGCTCTTGTTAATCGTCATGTTGAATTTGCTGCTAAGCACTTGTTGCATTCCAATTAGACCTGCTTTTAATTTTTACTCACTATGAGCCAACGTGATATCATCCGTAAATTTAAGTTTTTATATCTACTGTCAATGAACAGTTGTTCCTAGTCTATAAGTTTCTTGATTTGTTTTATTGTTCCTTTAATATACAGACTAAACCAAATTGGCGATAGTGATCATCTTTGCCTGATACCTTTCTAGATTGCTGTTTCTCCTTTCTTTCCTTCTACCGCAATTGTTGTTTTGTTTTCTTTGTATGGACAGTATATTATTCTTCGTTTCTTATAGTTTATTCCAGATTCCTTCAGAATCCTCAACATTTTGTTCCACTTTCATTATCAAACGCTTTCTCCAAGTCAACAAATACAGTGGAGTTCCGCTAATCCGAACTAATTGGGACCGAATCCTGTTCGGATTACGTGATTGTTCGGATTAGCCACAATAAAAGTAAAACCACGGTTTGAGGCGGGTGAACGGATCTACTGTGTTGTAATATAGCGTACAGTATTTCAAAACCTGTTTTCTGACTACAGTATATGTATTGTACTGGAAAAATGTTTTAAATGTTGGAAAAACTTGATGAATTTATTCTATTTCAAACTTTGTGTAATTGTTGTAATGTGGCTTAAAGCCTAAATACAAGGTATTAAGGATAAAACTGTACGAAAGTTTACTTTGTTTTCTGCGAAAACGTGCACAAATTTTCATCCATTTAGTAATTAATTCCCTAAAACTGCGTATTTTTGCCAAAAAAAAAAAAATAAATAAATAAATAAACCCTCCTCCCGGACCTGTTCGCATTAACCGGATGTTCGGATTAAACGTGTTCAGATTACCGGGCCTCCACTGTACTACATAAAGTTGCATTTGCTACTCATATTCTTTCTTCTATCAATTCTCTTAATATAAATATTGCTTCCCGCATTCCGGTTTTCTGAAACCAAACTGGTCATCTGCTATTACTTCTATCTTGACTTCCAATCTTCTACAGATTATTTTTGTCAAGATTTTCGAAGAGAGACTAAGCAAGTTTATCATTCTGTTACTTGCATTTGTCAGACCCTACTTGTTTTCGTATTGTCACTATCTTGCTTCTCTAGTCTTGATGCACCTTTCCTCCTTTCATATAACTTATACAACCTCTCCTGAACTTCCTGTCCCGTACTTTGTATTCCTTCTGCTGGTATCTCATCTAAATCTTGGCTATTCCATGTTTTAGATCTTATAATGCTTTGTCGTACTGTGAGTATGAAGTACTCCCTTTCTTCTACTTCCTCTAGTTGCTTATCATTTCAACACAGTCTTTCTTAATATTCATTCCATGTTTTAACTCTATTTTCAGCTTCAGTCATGAGTCTTCCTTCTTTATCTTCTAGTACACTGCTCTTTGGTCTTCATGGTTTGAAGTTCCCTTTTATCTTCTTATAAACAGCATCTACCTTTCCTGTGTTAATATAATTTTTTATTTCTTCACATTGCTCTTTTATCCAATTCTCTTCCACTTTCGAATGACCTCATTTTTTATTTTTTGTTTTTTTTTTTTTTACTGTTCCTTAGCCTCGTTGTTGTTAATATTCTTTAATTTCCTTCTTTCATTCATTAATTCCAGAATTCATTCATTAATTCATCACTTTCCTTCCGTGACTTAATACTTTCTTCACAGTAGTAAGTAGACCAGTTTTTGTGTGTGCCCCACTCCTGGTTACTTTTGCATTCGTCGGTTATTGTGTTATCTTCTCTACTGTCTTCTGCGGAAAGTCTTTTGAATTTCTTTTGCTGTTTGTTAGCCTGTATTAAGACTTCCATTTTTCTTCTTATATCTCAACTTTTTAAACTTCAGTTCACTCCTTATCACGATTAAAGCATGCTCACGGTCCACATCTGCTCCGAGTCACTTCCACAGTTCTTTATTTGGTTTCTAAACCTTTCCTTCGCAACTATGTAATCTATCTGGTATTTTTGTTGATCTCTCGGCATTTTCCAAATACTTTGCTTATGTTTCTTGAATAAACTATTTACTACTGCTACTACTAGCGTATTGTTCGTGCAAAATTCAACCAGTCTTTCTTCACTTTCTTTGTGCTTTCTAGTTCATATTTTCCTACTATTTGCGCTCCCTCACAGTTATACAGTTAGCGTACGCGTCTTGGCGCGAGAGACCTAGATTCGATTTCCGGCAGGAACTCACGTCATTCGGATCCCCCGTTTAGCTGTAGGTCCAAGTTTTATATAGTCTCGGTACTGAAAGAAGATTTTTTTTTAAATTTAGACGTCCTACAGTTATGGCGACTGGGCTAAATGAGACGGTGATGATGAGAATGAAAAAAGTGGGAGAAAACAGAACCCTAAGAAAACCTATGCATAAGTGTTTGTCTACCACTTGGGCTGAAAGGGATGCTAAACAAGAGTTAAACCAATCAATATACTATTTTCCCTTCTGTGCCTTCTCTTACAATCGCATTCTAATCTCCCGTGATTCGTTTCTTGCTTATGCATTTTTAAACTATAAGAGCCAATGAAAATTGTAAATAAATGGCGAGATGAAATAATATAAAGTGGAAAACGTCAATTTCCAATAAACTCAATCCACGTGGTGTTTGTCCGCTAAAACCAAACTTCAGATGAGTATAGTTAGGGTTCGAACACGCAAAAACTACGCTCCCAGAAGTGGTATAGGCGAAAATTAGAAGGAAAGAAGAGAAAGGAAAGTCTTGGAGCATCTGAAGCACATAAGAACGCAGAAATGGCGTAAATAAATGACGAGATGAAATAATATAAAGTGGAAAGCGTCAATTTCCAATAAACTCAATGCACGTGGTGTTTGTCCGCTAAAACCAAACTTCAGATGAGTATAGCTAGGGTTCGAACACACAAGAACTACGCTCCCAGAAGTGGTATAGGCTAAAATTAGAAGGAAAGAAGAGAAAGGAAAGTCTTGGAGCATCTGAAGCACATAAGAACGCAGAAATGCCTCTCGTATGAATTAATTAATACGTTTGTTTACAGTACAGGATAACAATTTTGAAGACGCACACCTTTTGTCACCAACAGACAAATTTACTTAATATCTTGTCTGGAAATATTTCTTGTATCAATAGTAATGATATCTCTTGAAATCAAGTTTCCTCAAGAAACGGCAACAGTATTACGATCAACTTGATATACAACTATACAGGATTTGTGCTAGTTCTGCACCAAACGTGTGCGTGCTGCTTAGAAGTTGTTGGATATCTCCTTTGTTGAATTCAATGTGTGAACTGTATTTTCCGTGTCGTATTAAAGTCTGTCCTATGGTTGATGAGGAACAACTTTCTCCAATGGAATGAAGGTACAACTGTAAAAAAATTAATTTACTACTTTCTCACTTACGAAAATGGTTTTCCATTTCCCATTCCTCGCAGCTACGTCGGTTTTAAGAGAAAGGAAAAGAAATGGTTTACAAAATATGCAATTCGTGCTATTATTACAAACAATAAATAAGAACAAACATTGAGATTAACTGATATTAAATATTCACTGGATTTATACAGTGCTTACCTGTGGACAACCCTAATATCACGCAGAACTCTAGATACAGCGCGTTCCACCGCAGGTACCCTGGTAAGAATATGATCATACTTGTCCACATTTTTGATCAGCTACAAAACCAGATAAGGGCAAAAAATTACTGTATTACGAACAACAACAGACAGTAAGCAATAATTATATTTTGGCCGAGCTTACGAATTCAACCAAATTATACGAGGATATTTCCAAAAGTTTCCGGCTTAACAATGAAATAACACGCCTCTAGTAACAACCCGTGACAGCAACTGCCATCTACAGAAGAAATAATGTATTAATTTCAACAGTCTAGCAGCGTCAGTTCGTTGGAGACAGTAATTTGAATCAGTCGCTGTACGTTGAGCTGGTAGACTGCAAGACAATGTTCCAGTCCGCATGGCTGTCGTTGCCAAGGCTACATTGCTAGATCTAGGCTAAGTGGTAGGTGTTGAATCGCCTCTAACTACAGTCTTTCACTGCAGCGTTGCCAACTACAGCCGTGTTGACGGAGCATTATCACGTAGTATGCTCGCTGAAGCAGAGCAACTGATTACTGTCTCTAACGAACGGACGCAGCTACCCAATTGAAATTAATAAATTATTTCTTCCATAGATGGTACTATATGCCATGAAAGGCTTATTACGAGTGGCGCAATATTTCAGTGTCAGTCCGAATTTTTCTTAAATACCCTCGTATACAACGTATATTTGACGCCATGAAACATACAACCAACTAATGTATGATTTTACAATTTAAAAATCACTGAATTTTCATTAGCTATTAATATCAAAAAATTTTCTACGGTGTGTAGGGAAAGTTTTGTTTCTTCAACTTCGAAATAGTCTATCGGCTGGTTTTACCAACAATCGTTGGAAATCACGTATCAGTAAATACTAATACAGTAAAAGCAAAATACTGCTGAAGGATTAATATATCTTCGAAATCTCTTAACCGAAGAAAATATAAATTTATTATTGAGCAGTATTAATTCTATAAGCTCATTAAGAAAGGCACATAGTGTGTTTAAATACCTAGGTATATTTTAACATTTAAGAAAAACCTCTTACTGATAATCAAGACATTAATAAACTATTGAAAGCGTCTTAAAAGTGATAAGAAATTAATAAAATATATATAAAAATCTTTTCTAGCAGTATTTTGTTTTAACGACACGTTCGTTATTTCAATTTTTGAAAACCTTTTCTCTCTCTTTCTGAATTGAATCAACTTTTTCTTCGATCTATAATTATATTATATTGTTTTTCTTTTAGTTTTAGTTTTTTTTTTTAACATTTTCTCTTCCGCCCTTATTTTGCTTTTTATTTCTCCTTCTTCATGCTTTTACTTCAAAGTTTCCATTTATTTGCAAAATGCATTTCCGACAGATATATACTGATTTTGTTATCGAAACATTCTGTAAGAAAGTGCAGCAATATATACAGTAAATCAAAGACTGTTCTGGAAATTTCTTATCCAGATATTCTTTCTTAGCAGAAAAATTATCTTTTCCATAGTTTTGTTTTCATGAAATGCTGCAAGTATTGAAATTTTGCTTCCTGAAAATTCCGTGTATTTCCAAGCTTTCGGAATTATTAAAAAAAAAAAAAAAAAAAATGCAAGGTAGTTTCTTTAAGTTCTTATTTCTTTTCCTCGTATTTTCATCCTCCATGAACAAGTTTCCGGTGGAGAGCTTAAATTTTGGAATTGCAAAAAAGTTTCAAGAATCAAAATTTAAAGAAAGTGAAGTGATTGTTAAAATTCCTGAGCAGGGAGCCCAAATTTGTGATAGAAATATTTTTGGTATATATATATACTACAATATTTTTTCATGAACTAGTTTCTACATAATAAATCCATCTCTCTGATTCTTTTATAACAGTTATCGCTTATTAATAGTCATATGGAGCCATGTCTGTTAATACATTTATTAACAGAGAAACTATAAGTAGTGAATAATAATATATAATCTATACAAAGAATAGAAGGTAAAATTTGAAGCAGAAGGAGAGAGAGAGAGAGAGAGAGAGAGAGAGGAGAAGCAACAATTTAGAAAGGGGTCCACGGATGATCATTATCACCAATAACGTTTTACGTTTAATCTCTACATTGAAGAAGCAATAAAAGAAATCAAGGACACACACAGTACAGAAAGAACTGTTCATACGTTTAGATTTGCTGACGATATCGCGCTGTTGGCAGACAGTGAGAAAATATTATAGGCAGGTCTAAACGCAATGCAACAAGTACTTAGCAGCAAATTCTACGTCAAGATCAATAAGAGGAAAACGAAAGTTATGAGATACGCAAGAAAAGACACAAGAAATATGAAGATCAAAATAAGATATCACCAGTTGGAAGAGGTGCAGGAATTCTGTTATTTAAGGTGTAAAATACTAGCGATAATAGGTGAGAACAATATGTAAAACCCAAAATAGCTCAAGCGAAAAAGGCATTCGAAGAAAACAAGAAATTCTAACCGGGAACATCGACATAAAGCTGAAGAAACACATATGGAGTATGGCACTGTATGCGTGAGAGGTATGGACTCCAGAAGAGAATAAAATGGAGAATGTGAGACTTCAAAATGTGGTACTATACAAGGATGTTTAAATACAGAGAGGTAGATAAGGTATCAAATGAAAGATGGGAAGTGGTACGAGAGAAGAGGAATATAGTGAAGAATGTTTTGAAAGGCAGAGATAGAATGATTGGACACCGACATTATGGAACATGGAGGAATTACCAGAAGGAAAAGTATTTACAGCAGTCCGAGATTGAAATACACGGACCAAATAATACAATATTTAGGGAAGAAAGAATTCATACAAATGAAACGTCTGGCTCAGAATAGGGAAGAGTGGAAAGTTACGTCAAACCAATAGAAGATTGCTAATTTGAGAAGAAGAACAGACATGCCTAACTTCGCTATACTTTGAAGGTTTTTTAACACTATATATGCAGACTGAAGATAAGAAATGGAGTGAAAATAACTTGTATTTTTATATGACTTCAAGAATAAAAGCGTACGTGCATTTCACATGGATCTTGTTTCTTGTTCCTCATAACGTCTGCTTTATATATATATATATATATGAACGGGGCAAACATGAACTTATTAGGCTCCAGTGTTCTTCTAGATATACAACCCAGGGACCTCCCAGAATTGATCAATTTCTCCCCCATCCCCCTTCTCCCACCGGAGCAAAGGTAAATTACACTGCCATTACATGTTACTTTTGTGCAGGGTACATCTTCTAGCAAATACTGTCCCAGCGCAGTTCCGTCATACTTTAATCCTCTGGACAAATTTCCTGGAAGCCTATGCAGCTCCATGTAGGGGTGGGTGTTTGTACGTGTTCCGCTGAAACATAAGAAAAAAATAAAATTCTCGTCTCATCTTGTTGAAGAAGAACGAAAATTGTTAATTTTCCCTTGAGGGGTGCGCCCCATCTACATCCACCACTGAGTTACGAGAGGTTTATATTTCTTCATTCCTGCGCGAAAGGATAGAAGGTTCGGAAAGACTGCAAAATATTACCTGTTGTAACACTTGGGGATATTTGATAGTTTGTAGTAATAATTAATTGAGAGCAGATTACTGACCTAATTTATCGACACAAAAAATACTTCTGTTGCCTCGTCTCGTTGAAATAACACAACATGAGTTATATTTTACATTTAGGGAGGAATCCTCCTTCCGGATCCGCCAGTTTCTTAGCGAGTTACCATGTCCTCTGAACAGTTTACAAGCTTATCATCAGTAATGAAAATTTTCACAAGAAACACACCAACATTTTTTTTTTTTAACTCTCCAGACTTTCATACCTTTCGACTGTTCTTTTTTCACAAACAGATAACTCTTCTTAATTTTGTTTACTTCAACTTAAGCTACATACTTTTTCAATGACAGTTCTTTGAGAAAGACATGAAGACAACTCTTATCATACTCTTATTTAATGGTAATTTTAGATTAACTAATGATGCAAACAAAGAAAGCAGGATTTTTTAAAATCTTGTTTAAAAGAAAAAAGAAAATATTATATATTTTTTCGGATACTTTGCACCGGAACTAATTTCTGTAGTCTGTTATCTCTTTGTTACACCCACTGCTATCAGCAGATTACTTGTTTTAACTTCTTTCAAGAAGTGATTGCAAATACTACGAGCTATAGCATATAATTCGTAAAATAAGATAGGACTGTCGACTGTCTAATAATACAAAAGGACTGTCTAACTGAAAAATATGTCAAAATGTTCTACGTAGTTTTAAAGCTACTGACAGTTTCTTTTGTGGAAGGTAATGCACGAACAATTCCTGTCAACTGGGAGAAATTTTCCATAGTCGAGTATAAGAAAAAGCGCTTTAGCTGGGTTTTCATTTGGGGCAAAGTATTTTATGTTGGAAGGTGTTATCAAATTGATCACCTGCCGGTTCTTGTTGGTTACCAGGATAAAGTCTATGTGATTAGAGAATTAACAAGACAGAACACTAAGATTTAATATAAGAGACTTCAAAGTCACAAAGAGAGTACGATCTAATATAAAAAGGTAGTTAGATTCATATACAAAAAAGAAGATTAATGTTTTATCCAAGAATATAGAAAGACCACATAAATGAGAGAAAAAAAAAAGATTAATGTGAAAGTATTCTACGTTTTTTGTACTTTTAATTCGTCTTAGTTATTATTACAGTTCATTTACTTAGATTTCGGATTCGATTTACAGTTAACTAAGATCCCACACCACTGCATTTATGATTCTGCTTAGATAAGTCAAATACCAAATTGGTATCTTGAGCTGAAAGTCTCAAGTTTGTATATCTTTCAAATATTTTTCGTTAAACATTCTTTTCTGAATGTTTATCTTCGTAAAAACATTCAGCTATTTCTGCCAGTATATAAATACATATTATTTAATATCCTGTAACATGTAAAGTTGTTGTAATTTACCACTAATCGTAACAGGATCATTCATTAGGTTACCAAGTCTCTACACTTTTGTAGAATCTTCAGTTAAACAATCGGTAAGCGAATTTAATGAACGAGTGTGAGGCAGAGGATAAATCTTTTATAGTATTGAAGTACCATTCTCTGACGTCTGGTAATATGTACTAGGCGCTCTGGAGGATGAAGATGAATCGTGTGGAGTTTTCTTAAGCCAAATTCTTCCACTTACTCATTTTAAATACTTAATTAGCAATTATTAAATTCCTTTCATCAGTGCTGAAAAGAATTAGGAACAGAGTAATAAAAATCTGGGCATAAGACTGATTCGATTCAAACTTGATCCCCTATTTGGCACACAGTAAAAACGGAGCTCGAGTCTCCATCACGGAACCTGTGTTCTTCTTTGTGTTGTATTCTTCATGTATGTATATCAAGTGTATGTTCCTTACATGTTACATGTAATTATTATAATAAGGTTAAAATAATATAATTATGGTTAAAAGGAAGTTGACTTGGGATGGGTTAACAAAGAAAATGTAAGTATTTCTTCTTTTTTTTCTTAAATATATATATATTAAACGTCACAAGCCAAAATGGAATTTTGAAGTGTGTGTATACAATTGCCAAATCACACACTAGCTGAGGCCCAATCGGACGCTACCCTTAGGGGCGTCACTACTTTCTTTCTAAATTACAGTGACGAAATCGGGGTAGCGTCCGATTGGGCCTCAGCTAGTGTGTGATTTGGCAATTGTATACACACACTTCAAAATTCCATTTTGGCTTGTGACGTTTAATATATATATATTTAAGAAAAAAAAGAAATACTTACATTTTCTTTGTTAACCCATCCCAAGTCAACTTCCTTTTAACCATAATTATATTATTTTAACCTTATTATAATAATTACATGTAACATGTAAGGAACATACACTTGATATACATACATGAAGAATACAACACAAAGAAGAACACACGTAGGTCTAAACAATAAGAAGAACACACATCCTATTCACTTCCACTTAACACGAATGCAGCAGTAGCAAATGCAGCACATTTTAAGTCAAAAAAAAAAATGCAAATTATACGTTGAATAAATTTATACGCATTAAGTTACAGTATTCCATGCATCTTCATATCGGCGCCGAATTTTGGAAAATAGTCCAGTGTTATAAAAGGACTATAGCATGCAGAGACCTTCTAGAACTTCCACCGATGGACCTAGCCCTATCCAATGGGAAGAGGATAGGAGCAGAAGATTTAATAGCAGAGTGTTCATTCAATGGGAAGAGAATGAACGAAGAGGATGGCCTACGGACTGGACATTGTTCTGGAGCATGGTGTAGATTGTGAATAGTCGACAACTTGGACAGTGTGACGTGTGCAGATAGTAAAAGTATAAACAGTGTGTTATAACTGAACAGTGAAGTGTTGTTATTCGAACTGAAAAATATATCTATATTCATTTTTTTTATGTTCAATTAATTGCGAAGATGAAAGTGTTTCTAAAAGTTGAAATTAATTCATTGCTTGAAGTGTTTTCTTATTTTATTCATATTATTTGCAATATTTTAGTGTATGTGTTGAATATTCAATTTCCATAAGTATTAAGTGAGCTTATCTTTAAATTATCATGACTTTAATAAATATATTTCTATGCATTTATCGATATATTACATATTTATGGACTGAATAAACATTTTATATAGTCGTGATTGCAGCAGTAAGTGAAGTGAAGTGTTTGTGTGAACTGTAACTCAACCCATGTGTACGTCAAAACTTTATACAGTGTGTCCTCGTCATACGCAGACAAACTATCAGTGTTGCCAGGGTTCTTAGGATAAACGTATCTCATCAGAACTTTACCTATCAGCTGTTCGGGTGCCATTTGTCATAAACTCGTTTGTGCATCATTTTTGGCTGTATGCAGTTCAAGCAGTTTAACTCTTTTTTTAAATTAAAAGGACTAGCATATACTAGCAGACGACGTTTCTATGTGTGAGTGTGTGTGTGTGTGTTCTCATTCAGAGAACGCATGTGGGTGTTGTGACCTTGATCAGCACTTCTTCAGCCAATCACAGCTCTGTCCGCTCTTACGTCACTTAACGCGTGAAACCCACGCGAACCGCGAGAGCTGAAGAGATTTAGCGGGAGACAACTTACTTGGCGCCGAACATCCGAAGACAAGACAAACTATTTTTACACTGCTGCGAAATTCTTTATGTAAACAAGTTATTGGCATAATTGTATCAACGTATATTTCGTAAGAAAAGGAACATCTATAATTAGTATTATCCTATTTACCTTTCCATGATGTAAGACGATGTAAGTATATTATAACCATTAAAATTTTTGAATCTATTTTTGAGTGTTCGCTGCGATTGTGCATGTCATTGTCTTACGCCTCGTGGCATTTCGTTTGAGTGCATGGTGCGGAAATTATTTTCACTTATCGTTTGCGGAATTTATTATCTTTTGAAATATATGATGCTGAATCTTTTGCCTTTATAAAAAGTTGTACGTAGAATTTTTGCTTATGTGTAGTTGGCGTTGAAAGGAGTTTTCTTCGGATAACTTGTTTCATCGTCAACGCTCGAGCAAACGTCCTATTTACGACTATATAATATAATGTTTGCTCTATTTGGACCACCATCCTATGGAGTAAACGTTATAATTTCACTGTAGTTTTGTACCTACTGGTATCTACTGCATACGAAATAATACTTTTAGTAGTTAAGGAAGTAAAACTTACTACTTATACGCATATCTTGGAGGGGACCACGGTAATTTGTTAAGCGTGGTAATATAGTTTCGAGTTAATATTTCTGTCATACAATAAATTAATGAAACTTCTGTTTACTTACATCCAACCAATTGTGCCTGACTTCTCCGCTGTTTAGGATAACATGTCCATCCAAACTAACGCCTGTATCGTTCCCAAATACTAAAGTTCTTCCTTTAGAAAAAAAAATAAAAAAAAATAAATAAAAATAAAGCAAAAACTAAATTATACACAAACTACTATAATATACAAATTAATAATCCGTTTTAGAGTTACTTGTAATTTTTTCCTTATGCCATGCTGAATAATAAAATTTTAAAAAAAAGTAATTGTGTACACATATGTGATTTAACTCGTGTGTATGAGATTACTTGGCGGTTTGACATCAGTATTATATTTTTCATATTTCCTCTTCATTTTTTTTTATTCCCTGACGATGATCTATAAACGATCAACAAAAGTTAAATAATACGATATGCTTTCAAATTTGACCTATTTACATCATATATTTAACTGATTTCCTTGACACGCGACACTACGAAAACAATCACGTATGGTGAGGCTTTCAGTTTTTAATTGGCCTCCACCATCCTCATAACCATCCGACACTCTTCTTTTTAAGTTTTTAAATATAGTATAAACTTACTATTTTACTGCATATACTTATTCTGAATTAAACTTCCTGTATTTGGACTAGAATAAAATACTAGTATCAAACTATAATTATACACTAACATCTTTAATATACCGGAATTCTGAATACGCTGAAAAACGTATCATAAGTTGACCTCTGTATCTACAAGCAACAAAACATTTTTTTCTTTGGTTGCATTTCGATTTTTTTGATTTAATTTGTTGTTCTTTTTTAACGCTTGAAGATTTAACACTTTTCAGTGCTCCTTATGTTCCTCTATTTCTAAAGATATATATATTTTTAGAAGTTTATAAAATAGAATAACATAGTATACATAAATATCCTTCTAATCAAACAAAGTTGTAGAACTATGTCGCTTCCGGTTTTAATTTATTTTATTTATTTATTTAAAATGACAAAATTGTAAAGAGATAGCAAGTGTGTTTTGGATATAGATTTAGCATTCCAAGTGCAGATTCCATTTTTCCACTTATCCGCTTAATGAAACAGAAACAGATAAATCTATTACTTCTAATTAGAATATTGGATCCATATACTTTGGAAGTCTATCATAGATTTCACGATGTAAAACAAAACTCACTTATTAAGACGTTTAGTTTACCAAAATCCCTTTCAATATGTACTCTATCTATCTGTTCGGTAGACAAAAAAAGTCAAGAGCCATTTAATGTGTATATCAGAAAACAATTTCCGTGTATATTTGAAAAAGAACCAAGCTTTTATCTGCATTCTAAGCTTATTAAATTATTTGGAGTATCCTTATTTTTCATTGAATTTATGGCATTTTCGATTATTAATATAATAAATTACAAACTTAATATGTACATGAAGTTTCTATCGGTGCAGCTGCATTAACGTATTTGTTGTTTATACTGAACTATTGTGTCATTTTTTTCAAAAAAAAAACTTCATACTCAAAATATATAGAGAAATGTGTTAATGATCACGTTAAATTGAAGCTCTTTAATTCATACTAGCTGTACTTGTAATGGTGCCTCTTAATGTTCTCTTGATTGATGTTCAATGTTCCTTTTCAGCACTGAGGCTATATGAGAGTGCACCTTCTATTCAAAGTGGGATCTGAACAACTACTTAGGTTTATCCCACTGGATCTTGAGCACAGAAAGCATGCGCCTCAGCTACTGAGTCATGAAAAGGCACGACAATAAATGAAGTTCAACTGTGTAATCTACACGAGGAACAAACAGTCTTATCACAAAGTAGTTGAATTTCAATTAGAAAAAAAATTGTACTAACTTTTTCGGATAGCGAATATCCATTTCTAAGAGTTATAGAGACTTAAAAATCATATTATAGAGTAAAATCTTCACAGACTTATAGCTAGAACATCAGTGGAACTTTTTAATTTATATATGAAGTAACATATCTTGAAAAAAAAATAAATAAATAAAATAAAATAAAAAACTTTCCCGGAGGTTCAATGCTGCGTTTACAAAAGCTCTCCATTGACTTCTGTCCTTAACCAACTGGATCCAGTTTCTATTTTGTATTTCTATTTCTGTAAGATCCATCTTAATGTTGTCCTCCCTAGGTCTTCGTAAGTATCGTTTCCCGATTGAATTTCCAATTAAAATTTTGAAACCGTTCCTACATTCTTTCATTCTAGCTACATGACCTCCCCAGCTAAGGGTTCTAGACTTTATGACCTTAACAATGTTTGGTAAATGGTATAAATTATGCAGTTTTCGTCATTCCCCATTCCGTTTCTCTTACGTCTGAGTATTCGCCTCAGGATTTATTTTCAAATACTTTTAGTCTACGTTCTTCCTTGGGTTGACCATGTTTCGCAACCATACAGCACAACAGATATAATTATCGTTTTATATATTTTAAGCTTCAAATTTCTCGACAGAATTCGCGAAGACAAAAGGTTTTGAACGGAATGATAACGCGAATTCCCTGTTTTCGGTCGACATTTAATTTCTTCGTGAATATGGCTTTGGTCTGTTAATACTGATCCTAGATATTTCAAAGTATCCACTTTGTCGAAAGGATTTTGATATTTTGACGTATCCTTAATTTGAATTATTACAATCCCAGCCAATTTCCATATATTTAGTTTTCTCTCTGCATTTACCTCTAAACCCATGTCCTTGCAAGCGTTTAATAAGATCTCTGCATTTATTTTTATTTTTTCCTACCATCCTCTATCATATTTACATCATCAGCATACGCCGTATGCTGGTCAACCCATTCAGCTTTAGGCTCTAGTTACTATCTTTGATTTTCCTTGTAGCGTATATCAGAACAAAGTTAAATAACAATGGCGACAACATATCTCCTAGTTTCAGATCATTTTGAACGTGAAAGCTCGTGGATAAGTATTATCATATACATGCAAAATAAAAATAAAGAATTTGGAATTGGGAAATAATTATTTGTTTAGTGTACATCAACATAGTTTTATGGGGGAGCGTACCGGATTATCAAGACCCCATATAAGTTTTCCAAAATATTTTACTTCGTAAAAATACGTTAGTTACAACGTATATAAATTACGAAGTTTCACTGATGTTGAAGTTATAAACATGTGAAAATCTTCCTGCAAAATACAAGGTAAGTACAATTTTTATCTTGTAAAATGTATTAAATACGTTCTATTAATTCAATCAGACAGTTTTAGTGTTCTCTGAGACCTTTGTCGATGACTTTACACGTTACTAAACTAGATTATATCTGGATATGTCCTGCTTCCCCATGGAACCTTCCTGAGAGAAAAAATAAACAATTTCTCAAATCTGTAACGAACTAGGCTTCTTACACAGTACGAAGCACATTTGATAGGCTTACAATGTTTCAAATTATTGTATTTCCTGTGAGTAACAACTGGAATGAATTTCTTAATAAATGTAATTCACTTTACTGCTAGCGGTAGACTCAAAACACAAAATCCATGAAGAGTTGAAACCTATTATTTTTGCTGGCATCAATATACTGGTGAATACACGAAAATTGGAATCCGCAGTGAGCTAGTTTTTATGCAGTTAATATATATTGTTACTTTAAATTGTAAAGCAAATTATGTTGTCGATAAACAATTGTTGTGAAGAAAAATGTATTATTTGCTAGAATTGCATTTTCCTGAAACTGGAAATAATGTTATCCGATTTATGGTCCAAATTTCTTTGCCCAGTTTTAGGGCAGACTCTTCAATTGCAATAATAATAATTAAAAAAAAATTCAAACACACTCCTTTCGATGATGGAAGAATACGAGTGTAGATCTTAAATGTTTCCAATTTGGTGTTGAGAATATTGTACTTATTTCGTTAGTACTACTACGTTACTAGTTTGTGATACAAGATTGTATATATATCTGAATTATTCATTATGTATCCTACAACACCTATCAGGAGTTATACTGATACATTGATCCTATTTTCCTATTCTACCTTCTGATTAATATGTGGTTTGTTTATTGGACAACCCACTTAACAGGACGACAGTTTAGAAACTCACGGTGCAAGCTGCCCTTGATAACTTATTTGGTCACGTTTTGCTGTTGTACCATAATGGGAGCCATGTTATTCCACAATGTTAGGGAAAGATCATTAATGTCCATGAGGGCTATGTTTGATCTCTGAAACGCATTCAAAGTGGCTGATCTCCAAAATACATTCAAAATGTTTTTATCATTATCATTATTATTATTATTATTATTATTATTATTATTATTATTATTATTATTATTATTATTTAATGTTGTAAAGTGTCAAGTAAATGACTGAAATATCTCAGCCACCTCTACGGAAATCTTTTGTAAAACGACTGACAGTGGCCCTTTAAGAGATCCTGAAAATTAATAGTGATCAAATGAGGAAGAAACGAACACTCATATAAACTAAGCATACCCGAAGACATCCATATATACAATATTTGCTGGCGCTATTGTTGATAGCTTAAAATGTGTAATGTAATTCTGCGCACCATAGGTAAACACTTTAACGTGGCTTACTGTGTATCATCTCTAATAGATTTCCCTAAGCGGTTTTCTCATGTAGTTATAAATAAACATATAGTATAGCTATAAATAACATATAATTTACATTTTGTGTCTAATAACGAATATTATCAAGTTACTTAAAAAATACGAATAAAACGAGAGTATTATTATTATTCTCATTAATGATATATTTCGATTTGTTTAACATCCATTAACATATCTTTAAAAAAGAAGGGAAAAAAAAGATGAAATACAATGCACTAACCACGGAGCACAGTCATCATATCTGAATGGTGTGATGCTAAAGCTTTGAAGCTTTGAAGACATCCTCGGAAGTGTGTCACATTCCACCCACAGTCCCACAAAATATCTTTCAGCTCCAGAGAAAAGCATAGGTCACGACGAAGACGTCTAATCTCCTCTCTAACGGGTTTGCAAGCATCTAATTTCTTGTGGGCATCAGAAACATTTTTTGACAGCCATGACCTGCAAATTAGATATTAATTAAACCCCCAAATACTGTTGCTCCACATGAAAGTCGACTTATGTAATAGTATTCAAAATTATAGTTCAGCTAATACTCTGACAATTTGTGCAGTTCTCTCCTAACGAGCTCTTAACTAAGATGGATTTGGAAATGTTATGTACTATAAATGATCTAATAAGTACGAACAGATCTCACCTTAACGAAGTCAGTCTTCTGGAGATATTGTAACTTCAACATTAATAAACCTTGCAGTTGTTTTCCTTGTCAAGGATCTAAAAGCCTCCTTAGACGATATTACTAACTTAACTACTTTTATCGGACTCCCAATAAACGAACGCCGTAAACAGGTTTTAAGTTGTTATCAAATTTTAATGTGTACTAATTGAAATTTCTCTGTATTTAACACTTTCAGCCCCATGTGTATCTTTTTGATACACAGTGAGGGTTTACTGATGGACCACGTGTATCAAATAGATACACATTGGCTGACAATGTTCATAGCAAACTGTAGTCTGGTCCCGGGGTGAAATTTACTCAAACAGGGTTGGGGCTGAAAGTGTTAAGACAGGTTTCCTGATACAATAATTTATACTATTGAAATAAGTTACAATTCCCAAAATCAGAACAAACTAATACAGTTTCTTCAGATATCTTTTCTGGCTTACCTATAAAATTAACATTTTGGACTTATGACAATTATATTTGGGAATATTGTTTCGTATTAAATTTGTGAGTTACAGTTCATAAACTAGCTTTCCATGGTCCTAAAAAAGGACCTTATTTTTTGTTTATTATTATTTATTTTTTTAATTAATTTATTTTTTTTTATTTTATTTTACTTTTTACAGTTGAAGTGGGGCCGTGGTGGCTCAATGGTAGAGCGTTCACCTCTGGTGTATGGGGTCCCTCGTTCGATCCCAGCTCGCGCCAAGTAAACTTTGTGTTGGACAAACACCGTGTGCGTGGGTTTTCTTGGGGTTCTCCCCTTTCCTCTCAGTTTCTTCATTCCACAATTTCATTCATTTCTCATCGTCATCGTCTCCTTTAGACTCGCTGGCATACCAGAGGGACGTAAAACTTAAAAAATTCATTTCACCTCATTTTAGAGTTGAAGTTTCAGGAAACATTGTTCCTCTAAGTGTTTCATTCGTGATTTTGGTTCTTCCTTGTCACAGAAGGTTGTATATTACTATTTCCTGAACTACATTTTCTGGTTGAGTTTTTGTTAAGATACTTCGCTAAGCTCTACTTTTTAAAAGTTCAGTGAATAACTTTAAGACAATGAAGAATATAAAGAATGTAGCGAATGAGCCAGATAGTATCTGCAAAACGTTATTAACAAACGAATAACTGACAAGTTTGGGTGCGCAATTTACGACGTCATAGCTGTTGGACACCCAAATTTATACAATGTACCACAGCGCTTGAAAACAACTATCAGTTCATGTAATACAACTTTGCACGTACTAACTGTCTCATTTTCTAAAGTTTTGATGTTTTTCGTTGTCCATAAGTTATTCACTAAAGATTCAAAAAGTGGGGGAGAGTTTACCGAAGAGCCTTAATATAGCTATCTCTTTCTTGCAATGTCATGAAGCTTCATTAACTAATTAACTCTATGGGCTATGGAATTTGAAGGTTTAATGCCGCATTCACAAAAATTCTCCATTGAATTCTGTTTTCAGCCAACCGGATCCATCTTAATAGTGTTCTCCCATTTCCACCTAGTCTTCCTAATGGTGTTTTTCCTATTGAGTTTTTAGTTAAAATTTTGAAAACGTTCCTATTTTCTTCTATTCTAGCAACACGACTTGACCATCTGAGCCTCCTCGACTTAATGACCTAACAAAGTTAGATACACTGTATAAATTATGCAGTTCCTCCTTATGAAGTCCCTCCCGTTCCTCTTGGGTCTGAATGTTACTGAATACTTTCAGTCTGCGCTCTTCCTTAAAGTGAACGTTCATGTTTCGCAATTACACAGCGCAACAGGTATAATTACAGTTTTATATATTTTAAGCTTCAAATTCTTTGACAAAATATTTTGGACTGAGTAATGACTCGATATTTCCTGCCCTCAGTCGACATTTAATTTCTTCGTAGATTTGTTTTTGATCCTTTAAAAATCATGAAGCCTATATCATGCTGTATTCCCCAATATTTAAAACTGTTCCCCTGTATACTCCCCATTGGTTTCTTGTCTTCCGGAAGGAAGAAAATTAAAAAAGATAATTTGATGTGTCACGTTGCGCCCGGTCTGCTTCAGATGCAAAGGGACAACAAAGCTGTTTTCGCGGTAGGACGTAGTTCGAAATGTGTTTGATATGCATTACATTAGTAGTAAGCAAACGTAAACATGACAGCACGTTGCACTAGTAGCAAGATCGAAATTCTACCTAAAGTGGCAGGATTAACATACGGAATAGATTCAAATGTTCATAGTCTTTTGGGTTTTAACAACTCTTCTTAGCACTAAGGTACAGAAGACGTAAGTCTTAATATGCAATCCGAATAACATGAGATCTCTCGCTGGGAATCGAACCAAGGTTTCTGGAGAGCTCCTCTTATCTCCTCTTATCATTCTAAAAACATCGTTACATGTATTTATCATCTATGTTCTCCAATACAATGGAATAACCACAGGACATCAAAATGAAGATTTCATATTAGAAGTTTTCAATAGGTCCCGAAGTTAGGAGACAATTCAATGTGTATAAAGGATACTATGAAGCTGATTATTTTATAAACACATTATGTGACAGAATGTACCCATATACATCATTACTTCTTCCCCTTTCTGAAAATTTGAAAGCATTAATATAGAGTGAAAATGTAGCCAATATTTTAATTACAGAGAAATTTTATATTCTTGAATCAAAATAAAATTATGTATGGGACTAACAAACTTCTGAGATAACTATACTACTATACCCATAAACTTCACTAATTGGCGCATGTATTAATGTCTGATCACGAATAATGACATTCTAATTTTTAAAAAAAGAAGAAAGAAAGAAAGAAAAAGAATGGAAAAAGAAATAGAAAAATGCAAAGTCTTACGTACTTACATCAAGTGTACACCTTCTTTAAATTTTGAAACAACATCTTCAAACCTAAATGTTGTTTGTTCAACTCTGCCATCATGTTCGACATTAACGTTCCTGAAAACATTCTCCTGTACTTTAGGCTTAAGCTTCTCAGGGGCTGATGGGATGCTCTTAATATACGCAGTTGGCAAATTACATGCTTCCAAAATCGAAAGTACTGTTTTCTTCAAATCACGTTGAGCTAAGTTTATATTTACACTACGGAAGGCACCTAAGACAAAAGAGACAATCTAGAGTAAAATACAGAAGCATCATAGTCAAAAAGTAGACTAATACATGAACAAAGTAATGGCATGCAATGCATAACTAATGTTGTCTCGGTTTGAAGAAAAACTACATTTATACAAACTAGGCTTGTAATTAATCTGTTGTTTTAAAAATAACGATTAAATTACCGTAATCACTTAAAAATTTTATTAAGATGTAACTCTCGCACTACCAACGGGGAAGGGGAGGGAAGTGGGTTATTTTGTGCCCACGACACAGGGGCGTCATTTCAGACTTTGCGTGAGGGGGGCAAGACCACCACCGACATAAGACTTTCACGTTTTGCATTAGTATATTAGTAGACAATCTATTAAAGTATATGTATACCTCAAACTCTGGGGGGGGGGCAATTGCCCCCTCCTGCCCCCCCCCCTAAATGACGCCCCTGCCACGACAGTATGTTATTTGTAATTACTATTCCAATCGTTTCTTTAAAATTGTGAAAAAATATGTTATTGCTCAACATGTTTAGCTAAATCATATACACCTTATGGTGGTGCAAATTGAACGTTAGTGTGTCTTATAAATTTGCTATTTTAAGTTGGTGGGTACAAAGTAACCTCCCCCCCCCCTCATTGGTAAGAGATGTAACTGACATTTAGAAGTCTCACCCCTACATGGCATATAATAAACATCTGTATCCCACCTTTTCTGAATATGAGGTTAGTCTTATCCCCCGTGTACTGTTCACTTCAGTCACTGTATTAGTGTATTTCATAAATTTGCTATTTTAAGTTGGTGGGTACAAAGTAAGCCCCTTCCTCTATTGGTAGGAGATATGACTGACATTTAGAAGTGTCACTCCTAGATGGCAGTATAATAAATAGCTGATAGTCTTATTCCGGTACTGTTCATTTCAGTCACTGTAGATTATTGTGAGTGTTTCTAATTTGTTTCTTTTGCGAGATATATTTAAACTTACCAGGTGTGTCTGTTACAAAAAATACCTACGTAGTGCGAGGGTTAATTTAATCAATTAACTTTTTCAAGAGTTAATTTTTAATTGATAATAATCGTTACGAGTAAAAAAGTACCCGTTACTTTTTCCTCGAAAACTATATGAAATGAATCCTCTGCAAGAACTTTTTGTGAGCAATTCCATTACAGAAATGTAGCGGTCTTTTACCAAAATGGCTCAGCTTACCTTGAAGTCCGGCTCATAAACTCATGAACTTTGTAACAATTCTAGATTATTACATATGCCTAGTATTTGGTATGACTTTCACATTGTGTACACTTAGTATTATGATATTCCTCACAAAAGTACACAGATAGCCCAAAAATTATATTAAAAATACACAAATTCACTGATATTTTTAAAATCGATTTTATAATATTTTATTTTAATGTTCAGTTATGTTTGAAAACAGTAACTTTTCATAATATGAGATAATCTAAAAAATATTGGCGTTCGTCTCCCAAATCTCAGGGTATGAATCGCAGTAAGCCAGGCTTCACGTCATTTGACAACCGACAGTTGAAGCTAATAGATGTGCAAGCATTGTTGGAATTTTTCGAACTTGGCGGAAAGTATTGCGCCGTGAAGAAGTTGTGGAAACACTAACTTTCCACAAAACTGCGCTACATTTTACAATTTTATTTCGTTAAAGGCGTAATGATCCGCACAAGATACATTATCAAAAATAACAGTCGAAAGACGGTTCGGTCGCTTTCTTTTGAAAATGTCAATATCCAAGATGATCCATGCAGTGGGAGACCAAGCACAGAAAAAGTGGATGAGATTCTGACAAAAATCGAGCAAGATGGGCATGTAAGCGGTCATGACATCGCCAAGGACGTAAACATCTATCACCAAGCAGTATTAAACCATTTGGAGAACCCAAGGGGCCGCGATGGCTCAGTGATAGAGCTTTCACCTTGGTTTGATCCCAGCTCGCGCCATGTGAGTTTTGTGGTGGACAAACACCGTGTGTGTGGGTTTTCTCAGGGTTCTCCCGTTTCCTCCCACTTTCTTCATTCTACCATTTCCTTAATTCATTTCTCATCATCACCGTCTCCTTTAGCCTAGCCGGCGTACTCGAGAGATTTCATTTTTATTTACATTTCATTTGGAGAACCCTGGCTACAAAAAGATGCTCGATGTTTGGGTGCCATATGATCTGTCAAAAAACTTACTTGATCGAATTTCTCTGTGATGAATCTCTACTGAAACGTAACGAACTCCTCTCCGGAATATCCTCTAACAAACATCGATCTTTACCAAAGAAAATTATAAATGTAATTTATAATTACAGCATTAATTACAGACTTTTGATTATGGAAACAACCACTTTTCCACTATATTTCTTCCCACTTAGCTACACTGATAAAACAAATTATTCATTTTTAAAACAGATGAAAAAGATGAATGTTCATATGCATTTTCTCTACCATGTAATGTCTCTTCATAGTCTGGCTAATGCATGTGCTTCCTATGCATGTAAATCCTTGTTGAACCTCCGTTGAGGGTATCAGCCTCGAATACAAGCCCGAGTATTAGTTCGGATCCCACTTTTGATAGTAGGTCCTCTCTCATAATTTCCGCGATGCAGTAACAAATTCTAATCAAATAATCAAGCTATCTAACAAAGTCAACAACAATTTACTGTATGTTGATTGTAAACATTCGTCCGCTATTAATTGTGAGTTAAACAGAAATCATTGTAAAAGACTGGCAATATTGTTCTCACCTGTGTTACTTTGAGTGGAATTTGATGATCTTAGATAAAACCTTAGAGTTGCTGGTCTTGCTGGTCGGTCCTGAAGCAACGTTTCTATGTAGGAATTAAGATGTTTTAGAGAATTCTCATTTACACTCTGAAGAAAGAAAGAAAAAAAAGAATAATAAAGACTGATGATCGTTGATTAATCTATATGGCAGAACAATTACACATTAAACTAAGATAAATATTTGTTCAACCTTAAATCAGAACGTAACATTTAACACACAAATGGCAAATTAACCATTTTATTACAGCTGTTTGTCAGATTACCGTGCCTCTACACTATTGTCTCACATTTTGATAAATTAGATACAAATGACCTTTCAAGGAGATATTTGATACTATAACATTTTCTCTCTCTCTCTCTCTCTCTTTTGGTGAACAATTCTAATCTCTACATTCCTTAAAACTTTCGATTCATAGTCAGGTTTCACAACTTCCAAGTGTTAACACAAAGTTGTGGTGAGCTTTCTTCCTGTATTCATGGAAGTTTTGTTCGAATTTTTCCCAGCACAAAAATACAAAGTGGGTTTTTTGGGGAGGTAAAACCCACAATAAACCCCTCATCCCACCCGAAAGAAAAATATTTCAGAAATATACTTCAAAACTTGGACTGAAATAATAACCTTAATATGACTGTAATTACTTTCTTCAATCGTTTCTCTCAGTACACGCCTAATACTAGAATTGGCTTAAAAATTACAAAAGATTTCCAGAACAGTACAATACTGAATATATATATACATATATATCCGCAGATCCAGGATATGATCAACAGAGGGGCTAAACCATATCCCCATTTGCCGCTTTATCCAGTGTAAAGAAAGTAGGATTAAAGCCCAGTTTATCCAGTGTATACCTGAGCGTCATGGGAAGGGGCTATAGCCCTTATAGTCCGCGCCTGCATATATATATATATATATATATATATATATATATATATATATATATATATTGTGTTTGGGAATCGTACATAACGAATTTTGTTCGCGCTTGATCAAATTCAACTGTAATGGTGTTCCATTGTAATCTGGAACAAAAATCAATAGAACTATATTTCTGCATTTTTGTAGTACAACTCGTGTATAATACAAACAATAAAATATCTTTCTCCATGTGTCAATTACAAACCGAAAAGGTTTCATCTTAAAAAGAAAATTACTGAAGATATACATCTATTTTCTCAACAATGCACCTGAATAATTACATCCATCAAACGAAAAAGTTTAATTAAAAGAAATCAAATGTCCCATAATAATTGCAAATGCAAACTTTTATTTATTTATTTTTTATTTTTTTTTTTAAATACAGCGGAGCTTTCTTAACTAACACCTCTCAACAGTAATCTCCATAGCACGGACAAACGTTTTTCTTCCGGCAAAATATATATGTATTATTATATGAGACAATCTTCCCTTTTACAGACTGGATAGTCTTCTTTCCCCCCAACGTTTTAGTGACCTCTTAATATTGGACAGGCATTATCTTCAGCTCATCCGTATTTAGCAGAGAAAATACATCTCAATTGATCCCTTCAACTGATCCAGCAGTTACAAACAAATTCTGATCAGAAACTAGTGTCCACAAGATTATACGTCAGAAAACTATTGCAGACTTTTCCCAAGAAATTCATAAACCGCCATGATTGGTTAGTTCCTTATATATTTTCAGTATTTCATAATAATCTTGAGTGTTTTTGTTCTTAGTGGGCTATTGTTATTTTCCATACAGTCTATAAACGAACTAAGGGACGTCTATAAAGATATAATTTGTGTTTAAGAAGAAATTATTACACAAGCATTTTGCACAACACGACCAAAAAACACCTCGCCCCTCAGCATTCTTTACAAAGAGGACTTTAAACTAATTTTCCCCGCAATTCGAACATAGAAAACAGTATTTCGATATTAGGCTACATTTATAGTACGGCAGTTACCTCTTCTTGCTCTCCTCAATCATAGGTTGGTGGGCAACATGGAAATTTTAAAACTTTTCTCTCCCTTGGGAGAGCTGTTTTATACTTGGATAAGGTCTCTTCTTCATAACTGCATCTAGATAGTCTATCCTTGGTTTTACTTTTCCTGGTTTTTCTTCTGCCTTTCTCTCTATCAACACGGTAATCTGATCAGAGTGCCGAATAAGATGGCCAAGCATGCTGTTTCTTCTTTTTCCTATTATCTTCATGATCTGTCGTCCTTCACTAGCTTCTTTAGTACGTCTCCATTCCTTTTCCTTTCGGTCCATGATATGCACAGCATTCCGCGCCAACCACATTTCAAATGCTTCCAGCTTGGATATTTCAGCTTTCCTCAATGTCCACGTCTCTGATCCGTAAAGCTCCAGGCTCCATACCAGGGTCTTAATCAATCGTTTACGAACGTCCAACGACACATTTCTTGATGTTAACAGTCCTCTTTTCCTATTGAATGCTTGTTTAGCCTGCTATTCTGGAACTTATGTCTTTTTTACTTCTTCCGTCCATGGATATTACACTTTCTAAATAGGGAAACGTCTTCGATTTTCTCTCCATCTAGCCATACGTTTGCTCCTTTCTGTCCTACTCTTGTGCACTTTATCACTTTGGTTTTCTTTTTATTTATCTTATTTTCTATGTTTTTTCCAATTGCTCGTTCAAGTTTGAAAGTGTTTCCTGCAAGTTCTTTTCGTTCTCCGCTAACAGTGCTATGTCATCAGCAAAACTTATTGTGCTGAAAACCTGACCATTTACTTTTACGCCTTTTTCATCTATATCAAATAATTCTTTCATAGCCTCTTCTATATAGACGTTGAACAGGAGGGGTGAAAGTCCTCATCCTTGCCTTACCCTTTTACTCATTCTTGCTTCCTTCTGACCTCTTCCTATAACAGCTGTCTGGTTCCTGTAAAGCTGTTTTATTGTTCTTCTGTCTCTGTAATCCACTTTCAGATTCTTCAACGCTCTGAACATGATATTCCAATTTACGCTGTCAAAAGCTTTTTCTATATCTACAAATGCTATCACAATTGGTTTGTTTATTCCAATGTATTGCTCCATGATCAATCGTAGGCTCAATATTGCTTCTCTTATTCCCCTTTTTCTCCTGAATCCAAACTGGTCCTCCGATAGCCGTTCTTCGATTTTCCCTTCTATTCGTTGTGCAATAATTTTGCACAGTATTTTTGATGCATGGGAAAGCAAACTTAACATTCTGTGTTCTTCGCATTTCGGTGCACCTTTTTTCTTCGGGATAGGACCAATATGTTTTTCTCGAAGTCTCTTGGTATCTTTCCCGAGATGAACATTTCATTGTTGCTATTCCTTCTCTATCTCTTCTTCGTTCACTCTGTCTCCTTTGTAGGGTTCTTTAATGTATTAATTCCATCTTCCTGTTATCTGCTCCTCTTCTATTAGCGCTGCCCCGTCCTTGTCTATGATAATGTCTGTGCATTTCTTTTTCTCACCGAACTGTTTTCTAACCTTTCTGTATTACCTTTGACTATATGTTCCTCAATTTCTTTGCACAAGTTGTTTATCTAGTTTTCTCTGGCCTTCTTTACTTTTCTGTTGATGTGATTCCTGCACATTCTGTATCCCTCCTCTTTGTTTGTTATCTTGAACTGTCTTCTTTTCTCCATCATTTACAATATTTCTGCTGTTATCCAGGGTTTATGTGGGGTTCTCGATTCTCTTCCTATGTGCTCGTCGGCTGGTTTTGTAATCCCTGCTTTCATGGCTTCCCATTTCGTGTTGATGTCATTACCCGCTAAAGCTACTTTAGATGTCTCTTTGTCTGTCGCATTTGCAAATTCCTTTTTCGTGCTTTCGTCTCTTCTTAGCTTGATTGTGTTCCTCTTTTGTTTAGAGCTACAACTCTTTTCTTCTTTAGACGAAGTTCGCTCTTCATCAAAACTAAATTGTTGTCTGTGTCAACGTCTGCACCCGGGTAACTCTTTCTGTTTTTCACTAGATTTCTAAATGCTTGTCGGACCACTATATAGTTTATTTGGTATCTTTCTTTGTCTACTGGTCTTGTCCATGTGTATCTTCTTAGTGGTTGTTCGAAGAGCGTATTTGTTACAGTCGGATTATGCAGAACTCAACTAATCGTGCACCTCTCGCATTTCTTTCTCTACGGCCGGAATTCCCGGTTACAGTCTCTTCTTTGCCTTCGCCGACTACTGCGTTCCAGTCACCCATGATGATTAAATTATCCTGGTCTTGAACTTTAATCAATACTTCCTCTATCTGCTCATAGGTTTCTTCTACTTCCTCATCTGTGTAGCTTGATGTAGGACTTGATGATGATATACTTGGATTATCGTCATATTCCTCGGTTCGGTTGCTATCTTCAACATTACTATCCTTTCATTGTATCTCCAGCTGCCTATAACTTTCTGTCCTATTCTCTTATTCAAGACAAAACCGATTCCTACTGTACCGTTATTACATATGTGCTGCCGAAAGTTTTACAATCGTTCCGAGTTTGATAGCCGGTGGAGTATTTTTGATCTAATTCAACATCATTAGGTAACTGGGGACCACTTCAATTAAGAACCAAACTTTGGGAGGGGGTGGGTAAAATACCAGTGCTGAGAATCCATATGCTGACTACGTATCGTCTGGTTGTAAGTGTATCATCTGGTAGGCTATAGCCCTTTTCTTAGTTTTTACTTTTTAGATACACTTCATTCTTAGAAAAGTTTAGCTTCTTAACCTTATCATAATGAAGAAATTACAGTGATATGAAAATATACTTAATGAATGTTTTAGTCTAACATTGCTTTGGTTTTATTGCCCATAATTATTACATCACATCTAATTCCAATGACTACAGTGCAAATAATTTTCATGAACGACTACATTTTTTAAAACTCCTTTTTTAGAGAATACCCCCGTCCATGTCAATATAATCGATCTGGACTCTTCTATATTATGACTACCAAACAATGATTATTCTTATTTCACTTCTATTGTTTTCCATTTACGTCATTACATGTTTAATCACCATTACATATTATCTATTGCAAATATTTACAAAATATATTGAATTCAGTTTTGAAAAGACAGAAAGTTACTAGAAAAGCTTAGCTATACGTTAATCTGTGGCAAGTTCTATATTGTAATTATTATCAGCCAGAAGTTAGGTATCGAAAATTAAGAAATATAAAGTTACATACTAAACTTTAATGAACGAAACACATATATGCACATGCGATTATACGTGTGAAACGATTAATCCTAAAGAATGTATCGTGAACTTACTCGCTCTGCAGGATATTGTCCAAATAAATCGGGGTGAACGGAAAAGAAAAATGGACGTAGCGCTGTTGAAACTTCGGCAGAGCTGAGAAATCTTGAAATAATAACTAGGCTGCTATCACTTAAAAGGCATTTCTTCTGTGCATGGACCCTGAAAAAACAGTACAACATACAAGAATTTCGATATTAAAGTGCTGTCTATGAAATATTAAAATTTCGAAATACAATTTTAGTTTATATCAAAATCGTGGAAACGTGGTGAGGCTTGGAGTTTTGGAACTGGTCATAATTGTTTGTATCACTAATATTTCGTTATATACACTATGTGATCAAAGTATCCGGACACCCCCAAAAACATACGTTTTTCATATTAGCTGCATTGTTCTGCCATCTACTGCCAAGGTATTCATTATCAGCGATCTCAGTAGTCATTAGACATCGTGAGAAAGCAGAATGGGGCGCTCCGCGCAACTCACGGACTTGGAATGTGGTCAGGTGATTGGGTGTCACTTGTGTCAGAAGTCTGTACGCGAGATTTCCACACTCCTAAACATCCCTAGGTCCACTGTGTCTGATGTGATAGTGAAGTGGAAACGTGAAGGGACACGTACAGGCACAAAAGCGCACAGGCCGACCTCATCTGCTGACTGACAGAGACCGCCAACAGTTGAAGAGGGTCGTAAAATGTAATAGGCAGACATCTATCCATACCATCACACAGGAATTCCAAACTGCATTAGGATGCATTCCAAGTACTATGACAGTTAGGCGTGAGGTGAGAAAATTTGGATTTCATGGTCGAGCGGCTGCTCATAAGCCACACATCACGCAGGTAAATGCCAAACGAGGCCTCGCTTGGTGTAAGGAGCGTAAACATTGGACGATTGAACAGTGGAAAAACGATGCGTGGAGTGATGAATCACGGTACACATGTGGCGATCCGATGGCAGGGAGTGGATATGGCAAATGCCCGGTGAACGTCATCTGTCAGCGTGTGTAGTGCCAACAGTAAAATTCGGAGGTGGTCGTGTTTTTCTTGGAGGGGGCTTGCACCCCTTGTTGTTTTGCGTGGCACTCTCATAGCGCAGGCCTACATTGATGTTTTAAGCATCTTCTTGCTTCCCACTGTTGAAGAGCAATTCGGGGATGGCGATTGCATCTTTCAACACGATCGAGCACCTGTTCATACTGCACGGCCTGTGGCGGAGTGGTTACACGACCATAACATCCCTGTAATGAACTGGCTTGCTGTGTTTTTTAACACTCCTCAAAAGACTAGGGATGGAGAACAATCAACAAACCATTGCTTTTGCTGACAGTGAGAAACCAGACTGCAGTGTAAGAAAGCAGTTCTTCTTGAAGAACTTGTAGGTATTGGTCATGCTTCAGTGTTCCATCTACTATATACATATGTACAGTCTCCGAGGCCCGAAGACAGACATCACATCTCAGACCATGACCGAAGTAGGATGCTTTTCGGGTTGTTGGAAACATTCCAACTTGAATTCTTCCCCAGTCTACGTCGTTCATATTATGAACATTCACCAGACACACAGGCACATGATTCACCACTGAAACACATTATTCTCCAATCATCAGCAGTTCAATGTTCTAGGCTTCATGCCCATTCGAGGCGCTTCTTTGCCATGATTGGAATAACTTTGGTTTTCTTTCTTGACCTGCATGCTTTTATTCCCTCAGCAGATAGAATCCTTCGAACACTTTCAGGCGAAATGTCTGCACCACATTCAGCCATTTTTATGGTTAAGTCTTTAGAATTTCCGTTTCTCTTTCTCAGTGTCAATCTTATTAGTCTTCTGATACCTCTTAGCGATAGTTTTGGTTTTTGCCCACACTTCCCAACCCTATTTTGCTGATACATTTGCTTCTTGCTCATTGGAACAGAGATTCTACTCACAGAGTTTTGCCCTACCCCAACTCTACTGGCAATTTGTCATTATGTATATCTTCCTTCCGCCAGAAGTGTTTAGATAACTTCCACTATACACGGAGAAAAGTCTCTCTGGCTTTTCCCATTATGCCGCGATTACAGGACTTCACAGACTAAAAGATTAATGCACAAAACACGTCACGATCATTTTAAACTGGCCCATATGAACTGTTGAACGCTTTGAATGTTGTAACTGCTTACGACTGAAACCACAACACTTCAAACTGTAATTTGTTAATAGAAACTACATAACAACTGTCTACAACTGAAACACTACTTTCAGAACTTGCCCCTCCACTAATGCCATCTGTTGTTCAACGGTGATATTACCACTTCAATTGTACAAAAAACAAATGAAGGATCCTATATTGGTGGTTTAACCATTAAATTACATGTTCTAGAATTCCGAAATTAGGACTGAAACATAAACTTTGCATTTTTCGAGCTTGAGTCTAATAATTTGAACACGTCTGTACTTGTTTAGACATAACGACTGGAGACGTGAACACCAATAAAAATAGACAATTCGACGTTTACGGACTACACAACGAAGAATGGGATATGAATGTAGGAATTGCCCGCAAAAATAAGTGCTTAAGTATACAAAGATAATCATTTGCGTAACAAAGATGAAAGGAGCGAAGAGTATTATTGTAAAAATAAAAGTTTAAGACAAAAACATCTTGACTGGATATCAAGAAACAAGAACCACCACTGTAGTGAAAGAATCAAGCACTAATACTAAATGGATGTGGAGAAGAGTTGAAGAGACTTTCACCCAGCAGTGGACTGATAACAGTTGAGTATTATATAATATGATGAAGCTTATGCAAGTACTACTCGGAAAGGAATCTCCACTCTGAACTTACCTTCTATTTAAGTCTATCGTTATTAGTTTTACCATAAAGTTATTCTCATTTGTTTGGTAGTTCATCAGGATTCAAATAATTGAATGAATGGTGCAGTCTGAGAAGGTTCCAGGAAGCGGAAATTGTACAGTTAAAATGAAATACCGAAGAAAATGTGTTCAATCAATGTAGCTTCCAGTTTACGTTAGCACGAGTTCCGATATGGAAAAAAAAAAAAAAAAAAAGTAAGCATATTACACAACTGTGCACAGTACACACTTAAAAAAAACACTGAATAAATGCTATTTGCCTACTACTCTGATAGTAATCTTGGAAAACAAGTACCCTCACTGGTGCCCTAATCTTCTTTCTACCCACCTGTCTCCGCTCCTTCCAACGATCACTGGTGGGTGAAATAGTTCCATCCTACGTGCATATGAATAATAAAAGTACAAATTCGTTAATAGTTTCCTCAAGTCATCAGGAGAAAATTTTTGCAACATATACGGTGTTACTCAATCTGAGAGGTAGCCATGAACTAAATCTCGCCTATTGATTGCTCTTAAACGTGAACACTTCGCAAAAAATATTATTGCAGCATTACTGCTGTATTGCCGGACCACACAAAAATCGAGAAAAACAGGATTATTATATCGTTCCTATTTTAAAATACTAGGATGTGACCATGGGTCACTTGGTAGTGACTATTGTTTGAAATACAGTGTGGACATATGGCATAAAAATTAGCATAAAACACGAACTGGTAAACTTTACAAGACACGCTTCAGCTGCGCATCGATAAGTAGGGCCCTTTTAAAAAGTACAGTAGAGTTGGGTAGGGTAGAATAGAGTAAGATATAAATAAGAAGGGTAGGGGTTAGGAACGGGTTACCTTAAGGTTAAGTAAGTTTCGATACATTTTCATAAACTATTAGTGTGTAATTTCTCGTTTCTGAGTGAGTATACCTGCTGGAGCGGGCGTTGTAACCACACGAACCAACCTATGCTAGGTGGCCATTAAAAAATTATGAATGCTATCTAACAGTCAGGGCAGAAGCCCAGCAGGGGGGTCGAGCGGTAGTAAAAGGTCGCGTCTGTAGGGAGCAGGCGCGTCAGCGGTGGTGGGTATACGAATAAACGAGGATAGTAAAAAAGCACTTTGTCATAAAATGCATGGCTTATGTGTTGCAAAACTCTGGATGAGGTACTGCCATATAGAAGAGTATCAAGATGTACTAAATGAGGATGGATTCGATTAGGTTTGGTTAGATGTTATACTTCTTTTCTGTGGTTTCGTTTCCAGACTTAGGATAAACTGCTCGCCTGTTTAGTAGGCCATGCCGTTCACACAATTTTAACGACGGGCACTTCCTATTTTTCTATAACTCGATAAAACTCAACACGATATGAAATAATCTTGTCATTTACCATTTTCACACTGCCTTTCGCATAAAAGATAACAATTGTACCTCTCCCCCAAATAGTCCTTTCCGCCTCCATATATAGTGCCGCTCACAACATCAAAAACAACAAGTATTTTCTTAAATTCAATCATTCCCCTCACCTTACTTTCACTCATTCTTCCTCACAAGCCAAAATAAATTCTCCAATTTATCTGGGAAATTTTGTAAGGTTATAGTTAAGGAGCCGTACTTCCCATTTAGGGAAGGACGAGAAACGCCATACTTTCAGGAATTATTCATTGAATATCTACCTACTTAAAAAGTTGGTAATATACCCAATTTTAATTAGTTAATGAGTGATTTGAAATTAAAGAAGACGTGTGTGTATTCCGCTCTCGTTGTGTTGTCAACGTTCTGTGTTTACATAGGCGTTTTGCGCTTTTCAAATGTTGTATGTGACGTCATTGAATCATGGAAGTGCGTCTGCGCAGTTTGATATAGGCGGCAGCTGAGTGGAGGAGGAGGCAGAGTAATATGGCGAAGACGTGCACGTGGAATGTGTTGCGAACACGGTAAGAAAAAAATGTCGGGGGGAGTGATTAGCAGTGATTATAGTTATGTGAGTGTGTGACTCATGGAATATTATTGAGTAGATGTTGTTGAAATAAGAATTACCTCGAAGGGAAAGAAGATAGTTTGAACTCGCTCGGTTGTATCCTTGAACCATACGAGGTATATGAAAATGAATGCTTCGTGGCCCTTTTTCTCTTTTTCGTTGTAATTCTTAATTTGGCCCTTGTACTTATATGTGTATCCCTGTAGTGCCCTTATAATCCTTTAAGCATTTGAGGTATGTGAAAATGAATTCTTCTTTGCACTTTTTCTCTTTTTCGTTGCATTTCTTAATTTGGCCCTTGTACTTAAATGTTTATCCCTGTAGTGCCCTTGTAATCCTTTTACCATTTGAGGTGTGTGAAAATGAATGCTTCCTGGTCGTTATTCTCCTTTTCGTTGCATTTTTAAATGTTGCCCTTGTACTTAATATATATGTTTGTGTAGTGCCCTTGTACTTAATATATATATGTGTACTGCCCTTGTACTTAATGTATGAGTATGTGTGGGGGCAATTGAACGCATATCGCATATTTCGTGCACGTGGATACTTCTTAGTGTTGCACTAGTTATAAAATTGATTTTATTTGATGTACAAGTGGTAATATAACACATAAGAAACCCAGATCACGTTGCATTCTCACTTCATATTGGAGTGTGAATACAACATGATTTGGGTTTCTTATGTGTTGCATTACCACTTGTACATCAAATAGAATCAATTTTGTAGCTAGTGCAATAGTAAGAAGTATCCTCGTGCATGGGAGATAAGAAGTAGCTGTTCTTAACAATTACCTTTTGTAAAATTGGTCCGGCGATACAGCAGTTAATCTTTTATTGCAATCAAAATATTCATACAATAGTTCATTTGCACTAACTCCAAGCAAACTATTGTTTACAAACATATTCAGTACAAGGCTATTTTTGAATTACATTTATTACATTAGGGCATGCAACTTACCTTTTGGAGGATTTTAATTCAGCTAAGTTCTCAAAGTTGAGGTGTGTTCTCTCTTCCAACTAAATTACTATGAAGGAAATAAAAATACTACTGTCAAAAACGCTATGAAACTGCCAAAACAAAGATTTCGACAATTCGAAGATGATACCGATTCAACATTCAGATATTGAGATTTTAACTGTTATAAGAAAGAAAAAGAAAACTACCTTTTTAGCAAACCAAAGCTTCCAATTGATGACATGACATAATATGATTAATAATACTTGCAAATTTAAACTCATCAACCCCTATTAAACTACGCCATCCATGCTATAGCAGGCCGAGGCACTCAGCTGATGCCTTTCTTCTTCTTCTTCTTCTTCTTCTTTGAGTATACTACTACTAATAATAATAATAATAATAATAATAAATTTTATTGCAGAAACATCTGAGAACATCAGATGTATTACAATCGTCAGAAATAGAAGTTAAAATTTTTAGGGTTACATATATAACATAACATAATATACCATAATATAAACAAAGATTACTGGATAACAGACGCAAATATTTTAACTATCAATTTTGAGTTCAAAAAATTCTTCAACACTATATATACAATTATTAATAAGTAATTTCTGTACTTCTTTTTTAAAAGCCAGAAATGGAAGTTCTCTTAGAAATATAGGAAGAAAATTATAAAATTTAACTGACATGTAGTAAAAGGTCTTCTGCGTCTTACTATATTCACATCTAAATAATCCTAAACGGTTTCTGTTTCTAGTTTGATACGTATGAGAGTACCCTAACTCATTGTAAATATGATTGTTTTCCTTGATGTAAAGCAAACATTGGTATATGAAAATTGCAGGTACTGTCATAATTCCTAATTTAACAAAGCTTGACCTACAATGTGCACGACTAGGGAGACCGAGCATTAATCTTACACATATCTTTTGTATTTTCAATAGGCTTTTAATGGAGGACTGATGACCCCAAAGTATCGTTCCGTAACTTAAATGACTGTGAATTTGTGCATAATAAACAGTTTTAAGTACCTTTAAACTTACGCACAGTCTTAATCTACGAATTAGATAAACCCCTTTACTAGCTATTAGTGTGTACCAAGGATGTTGTAAATAGAGGACCTTCCCATATGTATCGTCATCCTATTAAATCGATAAAGCCAAAAACAAACCGAGCATCGGTACGTCTGATTGGCTACTCTCGTTCCCGCCATCGTTTAATTGGCTACTTTTGTTTCCCCCATGATTGTTGGCTCAAAACATTGCGACCCTATTGGGCGGAGTGGACAGAGTAGGGGTGGCGAAACTGTGACGTATGGCTTCAAAATTTTGTTGTAAGGGCAGATCCTCTATTTTATAAGATCCTTGGTGTGTACAGAAAATTAAACAATTTATTCTTCTTCTTTGTATACTTATGAAAAATACAAGACAGGCAAGGATGCCACAGTACAGAGGATGTGCCCTAAGTTTGCTGGTTCATCTTACCATAAGCTAAAGCTAAAAATGGCCATGTTTTCCGTGCTATTAAGTGAAAATTAAACAATTATCCATTTTTACAATATATATCTCTAGATTACAACACTGCTTAAATCATGTAATTGCGACGACTTGTAATTACACCAACTAAAAGTTATTCCACCAATGCTATAAAAGAGAAAGAAAACAAGTTTAAATATTGTAAAAGAATACGCCATTTTCAGCAGTGTTGCGAACTTTATCAATATTTATGATATCTCTAGAACGGTTTAAGATATCGAAGTGCTGTAAACGGTAAATAATTTGTTTGCCAATTGCAAACAACACAAGTAATTAGATATAATACTTACCTACAGTGGCGTATTTAGGGGGGTGGCTTCCGGGCTTAAGCCCCCCCCCCGAAATCTTACTTAGTATAGTAAAGTAAATGAAATATCCTGCAGAATTTTCACATTTCCAGGCAAAGCCCCCCCGAAAGTTAGCAAAGCCCCTCCCGAAACAAAATCGTAAATACGCCACTGCTTACCTAAGCATGTTTTTTAAAAAAATCAAATTTTCAAGCCCTTATGACTTCGTTGCTATTCATTCAAACAAGTCACCATGATCATAGTACCCACGCTAAGGTTGCCTTCTTTCGCTGTACATTCTCTTGTCCATTTCCATTGTGTTGTATGTGTGATAGAGGCTTCCAAACTTTGGATGTTTGTGATATTATATCACCTTTAGTTTGCAACACTGAATAATAAATGTGGTATTTTAAGTTTTCGTTTAACATATTGATTTGAAATGTGTAATAATCTGACGTAGTGCCATTTGAAAACATATAACTTTATACTGGGATGGCAACACTGTTCACTGGTGGTCTTGATCTTGGTCTTGGTCTTGCACATCGAGTCTTGGTCTTGGGCTTGCAATGGAACCCTTGGCCTTGGTCTTGGTCTTGGTCTTGCACACCCAGTCTTGGTCTTGGTCTTGGTCTTGCATGCAAGAGTCTTGCAAGTCTTGCATTTAAGAAATCTCAAGCTTTTTATAGGTAAATTTTACTATGGATGTAAAGGGTAATGAACTCTACAATGCACCAGTAGTAACGGAAATACAATGTATGTTTCTAAATGTAATATACTTTAACGTTGTGTAGGTATGATGATAGTGTAGTCTTTTTAATGGGTGCCCACGCTTCACTACTTATAAGATATGCCTAAATCACAATGTTTCATAATCAGTTTATATTTTTAACAGATCCAACACTCCACTGGTTCCCAAACTGGGGAGGCTATCCCTAAGGCGCATGAAAGAAAATCAAGACGGCACAGATTATTGAAATACCATGAATTGCAGAATTATTTTTACACTCTAAAGGCATCAGAGTTTTCGTTGGGTTAAACTAAAATAATAATAGGTCTAATAATAATAATAATAATAATAATAATAATAATAATAATAATAATAATAATAATAATAATAATAATAATAATAATATATTTCGTTAGTTGGTCACTTTTTTACTATTAGTAAAGCGCTCTGTAATATCGGTCTGTAATTATTTTTTTGTTTCTCTCCCCTCCTCCTTTCCAAGTTGCGGGGCTGAATTTGGATTTAAACGGCATCACAAGTGTCATTATTCGTCTCAGAGATCCCGAAAACTATGAATTCGGCACTAATATTTGGTCATTCTTGATCATTATTATGTATGTCACAAAGACAGTCACTTATATTTTTATGCTTTTTACATATATCTCCCTCCTCCGCTCCCCTACGTTGCACTGTCAAAGTAAAATGATAAAAATCGCTCCAGGTCTGAACTTCATCTGTGTTGAAAATTTGATCAAGATCGGTTCAGTGTTTCAATTATTAAGTTTTTAATATATATATATATATATCCCCTTCCCTCCTTCTCCCCTAGGTTCTACCATCAAAGTGAAACAAACTCTAAAAAACTTTCCAAGAAAGAGCCTCATACATGTTAAAAATTTGATTGAGATCTGTTCAAAAGTTCTTAAGTCACAAACTTAGTCACTTTTATTTTTATTTATATTGATTTTTATACATCTCCTCCTCCTCTACGTTGCTCCATCAAAGTGAACTGACATATAACATTCTAGGCTTGAACCTCATCTATGTTAAAAATTTGATCGAGATTGCTCGTTTGGTTCAAGTTATTAAGTTTTATTTATTATTTTATAACTTCCCCTTCTCTCCCCCCTAAGTTTTACCGTCAAAGTGAAATGATGAAAACACTCCCAGCAGGCCCGTGCTGGCCCACCGGGACACCGGGACGTGTCCCGGTGCGCCCTCCGAAATATCACAGTATAAATAAAGGTACAAGTTTTTAGTAATAAATTCTTACACTTTTATTGGTAAAGAACCCGTGAAAGGTGCAGGGCGCCCTTTACATTAGGCGCCCTTCCGAGACCACATCAAAGATGAACGATGTTATTTACTCTTCTGTATAGCACAGTTCTGTACAATAAATACACACAGTTACTGTTGGCGAAGAACCCGTGAAAGGTACAGTGCACCCTTTACATAAGGCGCCCTACGAAACATCACATTATAGATAAGTGGTTTTAGTTATCCTGTATAACAGCTTTGTAGAACCTGTGAAGAATACAAGGCGCCCTTTACATAAGATGCCCTGCGAAATATGACTTTTTTAAAAATTTTATTCTTCTGTATTTCAGTTTTGTATTACAAATTCACAGTTGCTATTGGCAGAGAAAAGGTAAAGAGTATAACCTAACTAACTCACTCACTCTATGGCCTATGGAAAGGTTCAATGCCGCGTTCACAAAAGCTCTCCACTGACTTCTATCCTTAGCTAACTGCATCCAGTTTCTTCTTTGTATTCCAATTTCTGCGAGATCCATCTTAATATTGTCCTCCCATCTGCGCCTAGGTTTTCCTAATGGTAGTTTTCCGATTGGTCTTCCAGTCAAGACTTCGAAAGCGTTTCTACTTTCTTCCATTATAGCTACATGACCTGCCCATCTAAGCCTCCCAGACTTGACGACCCTAACAAAGTTGGGTAAACCGTATAAATTATGTAATTCCTCGTTATGAAGTTTCCGCCATTCCCCATTCCCGTTCCTCTTGGGTCCGAATATTCGTCTCAGGATCTTGTTCTCAAATACTTTCAGAAAGTTATATAGCTATAAAACGAAACAATGTGATACATCAAGAATAGTTCGGATAGTCAAACGTACGATGCATTTATATAATACTACATTGACACTAGTCTCTAATTTACGATTTTTACGCATCGAAGCTTTCACAGTCTTAATATGCATCCATATATCCGAGCATATTGATTGTTCCTGTGTGTTTTAAAGCAGTGTTCGGATAATCAGTACCTGTTGTATTAATGAAATAAAGCTGTATTAATTTCCGTAAAATGTGGTCTTCCTGTTACCACGGCACGGCGCGTCCTCAGGTTGTGGATCGAGAAGATGGCCTCTGGGATATAGAGGTTAGCTGTGAATATACTGAGTAAGCAGTTGCGGACAGACAATGGGTGATAATCCAGCTGGAGAATTTGGTGTGAGGCTAACAACCTCATCCATTAAAAAAAAAAAATCAGATAAGTTCGCAGAATCATCGGATCAGAACTGATAACTTGGCACGAACTCCGCAAAGTAAAATCGACATGAGATTTGGAACATAAAATATAACAAGTCTCTATAGGAAAGGTGCGGTAAAATTTGTAAAAAATGAGTTTACAAATAGAGGTTGGATCTAGTGGGATAGCAGGAAGTTAGATGAGAAGGAAATGGAGAAGTCAGGTCGGGAAATTTTACGTTATTTTACGGAGAACAAATTAAAAATTACCAACTAGAAACAAGGCTTTCCGTTCACAAACGAGTGCGTAATATCAGCAATTACATAGGTTGAATTTGTTAATGATAGATTTTCTTTTACTTCTCTTAAGGGTCGGTGGTGTAATATTATTGTTTTAAATGCACATACCCCAACAGAAAATAAGGATGGCGATTAAAAAAAATACAGTTGTTACGAAAAAATAGAACGGGAATTTGATCATCTCCTGCATTACCATATGAAAATTCTGTTAGGCGGTTTCAATGCGAAGGTAGGACCAGAGGGTATTTTCGAACCGATTATAGGGAATAAATGTTTGCATAAGGATGGTTGTGACAACGGCGTTAGACTCGTGAACTGTGCAATATCCAGAAACGTTATCGTGAAGATTACAAAATTCCAACATCGCGACATTCATAAATATACTTGCACCTCATCAGATGAAAAACCCATATTCAAACTGATCATGTTTTAGTAGACAGAAAAGAACAGCCTAGCACAACTGATGGTCGGTCGTTCAGAGGAGTTGATTGTGATAGTAAGAGAGATACTATTGTGGAATAAAGGAAATATTCAAGATCTGAAAACGAAGCGTTATTTAAAAAAAAAAATAGAGGAGAGCCAGGTGAGAGGGGAGCCAGATTGAAGTGTCGAATAGATTCTCGGTTTTAGAAGGTTCGGAGTGCACTCGTGTTCAAGATACTTGGTTGAAATTAGAGATTACATTAAAATTTCAGCAAAAGAAATATTGGAGCACGCAGAAATACGTAGGAACAAACCATGGTTCAACCAGGAATGTACTAAAGTAGCAGACAAGAGAAAACAGAAGAAACTGCGTTGGCTACAAAATCCGAACGAAATAACTGCATAAAATTTCATTGTCATCTGGCAGAAAACTTCTAAAACTTTTAGAACAAAGAAACGCGACTTTTGAAAGTTAAAATTAATTAACTTGAAGATAATAGTGAAAACAAAAACATTCGGGACATGTATAAATGCATCAAGAAACTTAAGAAGGGCTATCAATTTCGTCCTTATATATTAAAGAAACCTAAAGGAATAGTTCTCATTGATACAGATAGCATCTTAAATAAATGGAAAGATTTCTTTCACGATTTGCTTAACACATAGCCAAAAACTAATGCACATGGAGAAAGTGAAATGCATGCAGCATAACGGTATATTCCAGAACCTAACCAGACAGAAATAGAAATCGCTATTTAAAAAATAAATAAATAAATAAATAAACACACATCTCCGGGTGTAGACGAAATTCTGGTTGACTTAATTTTAGCTGGAGGGGAATTATTGTAGAGCAAGATACACAAACTCATTCTCATTATCTGGAACAAGGAGGATATACCACAAGAGTGAAGAGAATCAATCATTGTTTCAGCTCAGAAGAAAAGCAACAAAACAGATTTAATAATTATCGAGGCATTTCTCTTCTGCCAACATCCAATAAATCCTCTTAAACATTGTATTAGGAAGATTGACTCCATACGCAGATGAAATTATTGGAGATTATCAGAACGGATTTAGGTAAAATCGATCAACTATCGACCAGATATTTACCATTCGACTAATACTTGAAAAGAAATGAGAGAATACAACATCCTGGCACATCAATTATTGACTTTAGACTCTGGTAGGAGGGAAACATTGTACAACGTGCTTACAGAATTTGCAATGATTGCAAAGATATATTTAAATGAATCCCGAGGTAAGGTTCGAGTAGAGAAATTCTTGTTCACGAGCTTTCACGTTGAGAATGACCTGAAACAAGGAGATGCGTTGTCGCCATAATTATTTAACTTTGTTCTGGAGAACACTATAAGGAAAATCAGAGACAGCAATCAGGTACTAGAGCTGAATTGTATTTGCCAGGTTATGGCGTATGCTGCTTATGTAAATTTAATAGGGGATGATAGAACAATAGAAAGGAATGCAGAAATGTTGCTTAACACTTGCAGAGATATGGGCTTAAAAGTAAATGCAGAGAAAACTAAATAAATGGAAGTTTGTCGGGGTCGCAATACTGCATTTTATGGATGCGTTAAAATACCAAACAATATTTTCTTTCGACAAAGTGGATACTTTCAAATATCTAGGATCATTATTAACACACCAAAACCATAATCACTAAAAAAATTGATGACAACTGAAAGCAGGGATCTCGTGCTATTATTCAGTTGAAAATCTTTTGTTGTCGCTAATTCTGTTGAGGAATTTGTAGCTCAAAATATAAAACGATAATCATATATGATGTGCTGTATGGTTGCGAAACATGATCACTGACTCTGAGGGAAAATCGCAGACTGAAAGTATTTGAAAACAAGATTCTTACACCGATATTCGAACTCCAAAAGGAGCAGGAATGGGGAAAGGCGGAAACTTCATAACGAGAAACTGCATAATTTTATACCGTTTACCAAACATTGTTAGGGTCATCAAGTCTAGGAGGCTCAAATGGTCAGGTTATGTACCCAGAATGGAAGAAATTAGAAACGCTTTCGAAGTTGTAACTGGAAATCCAATGACCGTTAGGAAGACCGAGGCGCAGATGGGGGGACAATATTAAAATGGTTCTCGCAGAGACTGAAATATAAAGTAGAAACTGGGTTCAGTTTTCTAAGGACAGAAATCAATGGAGAGCTTTTGTAAACGCGGCAATGAGCCTCCTGCGTCCATAGGCGTGCTATATTAAGTTGTTGATACATTTAGCTTCTTTTTACTTGAGAGAAATGTTATTACAGGAACTAAAAAGTTTTTCTGTAGTAAAGAGGATTTCGATTCGAGGTTAGCTATTTACATTAACACTAAAACAAATTTGGTGGTGATTTTGATATAAAATGGCATCCACACTTTCTTTCAAAGTCTCTCTCTCTCTCTCTCTCTCTCTCTCTCTATATATATATATATATATATATATATATATATATATATATATATATATATATATATATATATATATATATATATATATATATATATATATATATAAATTATTCCCGTTTGTATGGGCGCCCTTTTAGTAGACTTGTCCACCGCCCTCATTAGTATCCTGACGGCCCTGACTCCCTGGCCCAAACTCCATCTATGTTGAAAATTTGATCGAGATTGGTCAGGTGGTTCAAGAGATTACAAGTCACAAAAATAGTCACTTTCAATTTTATAATATAGATTTATTGTTGTAGTATAATGTTATATCGCTCAATCCTCGATGTGTCGTATACCTAAGAAGGCTAAAAGTTATATTGATAAACAGTTATTCAACGTATAAGCATCCGCCCATTAAATCAAACTTGCGGTCATATGTACTAAGTTTTTGTCAATGTTATGAAAATGTTATTTCGATATTAATTTTATGAGCACACATTAAGAGTCTTCATCCCGGCGAAATTAAAATACCGCTAATTTTATAGTAATTATGTGATATCTTCAAATAGGTAAAAGATAATTGAAATATGGGACAAGAGCGCCCTAGACAATATTATTTTGCGTGAGGTACCGTTATCACAAGTTACCTAGTGGCTTTCCGTTTTCAGATGTTTAGAAACGCGAAAATAAATGCCGATTTTCAACATGGCTCGAAATCGAAAGCAGATAAGTGAGTCGCGATAACGGTTTCTCATGTAAAATAATATTGTGTAGGGCGCTCTTGTTCCACATTTCGATTATCTTTTATCTATTTTAAGATATCACATAATTACTGTAAAATTAGCGGTATTTTAATTTCGCCGGGTTGAAGACTCTTAAACATTTCCAACGAATGCTTGAGTCTCGGAGCCAAGGCTATACCCATATAGTCGACACCTAAGGTGTACGGTATTACCAATGTTCAATGCTGCATTTGGCACCCTTCAAAAACAAACCGCGTAACTCAATTTGTATCACTCCGCCCACGAGTATTCAGTGATTGGTGCAGGAGAAAATGCTTCGTCTGTTTCCCGCAATATTTCTGCTTCTGCACGTGCATGTAATCCTTCACTGGTAACCTTCCTGCCTGCATGACCATCATCAACTATAGCGCGCGCTCTGCGTATTTGTCAGTGGTTGTAGCTGTTTTCTTGTTAAATTTAATATTTTTGTGTAAGATATCAATCCACATGTAGAGATGTGCTTTTAATTGAAACTAAAATGTTCTTAGTGTGATTTAAAAATACAATAATTGCTACCTAGGTTGAACAAGTGGAATTTCTTGGGGACTATTTTCTTATGGAAGAATAATGGTCATTTGGCTCATTGTCAGTGTTGCTCACTTCTAATTTTTTTCGTTTTTTTTTTTTTTAAATCGTAGTCAGACTGTTTAGTCAGTTTCAGAGAACTGGGCTGCAAATGTCCATTATGTTACCCAAAAGAAAAACTGAGCCCTTGTACTAAATTTCTAATTAATACATTAAATGCATTATACTTCGGATAATTGGATATAAAAAGTTGTAGGCCTATTATTTTAAAGATAAGTAAGAAAGAAAGATAAAAGCTATTTCACCGATTCGAAGTATCGTAACGTCTGATGTTAATTCTGTGTTATAATCAGGGGTAAAAGTGGATCTGAAAAGGTAGGGGGACGGTAGCAAGCGGCATGAAGTCACGCCGTCCACCCGCCTATCCTTGCCCATTTTAATTTTTTAGGAACTGAGGGACGCCGTACATATTTTTTCGAGGTCGGGGATGGCGTTCTCCCGCATTCCTCCACACTTTTACCCCTGGTTATAATTCGCATATCGATTAAAAGAACGATCGGGTTTAACCCTTAACATGCCCTGTAGGGACCCCAGAGAGTGATATGTGGTGATACTCCTGCAACTATAAGAATCAATTTATTCTGGATTTTTATGTGTGTCCTGCATCCGTTTGGCATATACTATCTATTACATAATTAGATCAACAATGCGTTCGTTAAAAAAATACAAACAATAAAAACATACTTGAAAATGTAGAAGCTCCATTGTTAAACTTGTATTTCAGATTTACGAACACAAAAGTATAAAATTGTACGAAAAACTGATTATTGTTAAAGTAAACATATTTGATGTCAACCATGCACATTTAACTTAGGTATGCTTTTAGACATCCAAAAAATAATAATTTCAGTGCAATACTATGTTGAGAAATTAAAATAATACTTGGGGTCGCCAGAAGACCCCAGCTTGGTAAACAACGTTGACGAGTTAGGCTTGGTACGTTAAGAGTTAAATGAACATTTAAGAGTCGCAAGAATGATTGTCCGTTCTCAGGAGTAACAAAATATCTGAAAAAATCTTCAAGGGATACTAAAATTTAATAGATTCAATAAATAAACTCTTTCGCTTTTTTTTTTTTTTTTTTTTTTTTTTTTTTTTTTTTTAATGAACAATTATTTGATCCACATGTTCTCTTGCCTCTACTTGAGAGTTACGTAGTGATCCGAAAGAGTCTTGAAATGGACATGAGTAAAGAGCATATGTTTTAGTAGATCTGCTAGTCAGGCTAATAAGCATAGTAAGACAACAGAGACTAGAGAACATAGTAAGATCCAATAGTTCTGATTCTAATTTTCCATGTTATTCCTTGACGCTATGGGCAGGCTAAATAAAATTTAGTAGTGATAGATTGAACATTTTGAACCATTAATGAGAACTCCCTGATATCAAAGGACGAGGATTTATGGTCAACCACGATTAGCCATGATTTGCAGTTACAGGGAAAATTTAAGAGATTTTTCAGCCCGGCTTCCAGGCATGGACATCCACAGGACTTTTTCAAGGGGGTAAAGTACCGATTCCAGGGGAGGACAAAAGACCGACACACAAACTCAGTCGCGAATACACAATATTTTGATACACGAGGACACATAATACATCAAGTAAAACAACAGTTATTTACGCGCGTATGCTTTTTACCTACAGTAAATAATGTATAATACCAGATATTGTAGTATTTAAATGAATATATTAAGTGTTACAACATTTAAGTAAGCAAATTAGTATGTCTTTACATGCACTTCCAAAAACCTTTTAAAACAAAGGGAGGCAACATCCCCTTTCCCCCTTCCTTATTGCGGGTAGCCATGCTTCCTAGTGTTCTGTGTCTATATTTATATGCTACTTCAAAGATTCATGAGAAAGAAAATGCATCCTGGTAATATATCAGAAGTCCATGCCATTTCATTTTCAATCTCCCGCTCTTCGGTTTGTTTCTTAACTTGTTAGTTCGAGGTTTTCTATAAACTTTCTAGTCTGTTAGTTGGCAACATTTGCACACTGTCGTCTGCATTGTTTACAAGGGCTGCAAAGATTCGTGAAAAAGCGAGTAATATGTTTTGAAACGAAACGAAATATCGAGGTTTACGTCCCACGTTATGCATCGAGGCTAAGGGAGAGGGTAATGATGGGAAATAAATGAAATGGTGGGATGAAGAAAGTAGGAGGAAACAGAAAAACCCCGAGAAAACCCACGCACACGGTGTTTGCCCACCGAAAGTTTCCCATGGCGCAAGCTAGGATCCAACCAGGGACCCGTATAACCACACCTGACTACTCTACCACCGAGCCGGTACTTGTGCAAGACTCTCGCGCAAGAGTCTTGGTCTTGGTCTTGGTCTTGCATCGGGATTTCTGGTCTTGGTCTTGGTCTTGATGTTGCATGCAAGACTCTTGCAAAAACTGCAAGACCAAGACCAGTGGCGGCGATTGGACATTAAAAGTGGGGGGGGGCAAGACATGATCTGAATATTTGTATAACAATGTTGGTTTTCCTAGTTGATGCTAATACTTCGTTTGACGAAAGGTTGTATAACTAATAGGATACTATCTTCTTCAGTTAAAATGCTACACATATTTTATTAAGTAAATTCACAAGAGAAACGCAACTAGGTACTAGCCCGTTGTACTCTTATACAACGAAGGTGTAAGAAGAAATTTGATTCATTGCTCATGAACATCTTAAAATTCTGTCTGGAAAATTGTATGATCTAAATATTTAATAACAAATTCGCAAAACAAGTAAATATAAAGGATAATATTAATCATAATGATGAATAATGAGCCTTGTTTTGCAAAAGTTATATTGAAACTGGGGATTAATGAACATCTTCTATGTTTAATTCTACACATGCTGTTAAATGTAGGTTATTACTCTTAGAAAGACAGTAAATACTACAAGCATATGCTACGACATTTGAAGAAATACATTTGCAGCTTCCCGAAACATGTTCATTGCCATTAGATGCAGTTTTCACTTTCTTGGAATACATCAAAACTCAACAATCTTAGAATTATTCCACACTCCAATTATACAAAATAATCCTAGAATCTAGAATTCTGTTGAATTCACTAAATTTAGTTGTATATACACTCATACACCCCTAAACACATCACTTCACTAGTATATTACACTGCAAAACAATACAAAAGATAGAAGTTGTTTCTTGTGATTCTCTTTTTAATCAATATTCCTTACTATTAGAAAGAAGAAAAGACATTTCAGGAACTCAATTTTTGTGCAATTAAAGAATAACTTGGGGTTAAATTCCAAAGTTGGGCGTCCGTTTCCAGCGAAATTTTTAAAATTGACAGGAAAGATATGGATAATTTGATCCTTTGTGTTCTTGATAATATATAAGAGTCCCAAAAAAATCTGTTTATTTGTTATATATAAGCGGTTATAAACATGGGACTATACGGCAAGCGGAGGGAACTACTTGGCGCAAGGTAACTGAACAGTTGCATTGTGGGAAAGAAACGACCATTTATGTTATCAACATGGCGAATGTACAAGGGCAATAAACTAGCAGTTTTAACATTTGTGAAGCAATACGTTGATAACGAGCAAAATCTTTTAAAAATTTGTGAAGAGCACGAATTAATGAACCTAATAACAAATTGCAGAAAGTGTGGAAAGGAGATAACAGCGAAAAAACTTGACGAAAGCGGACGCCCAACTTTGGAATAAATGCCATAACTTGTGAAAAACTTTTCCTTTCTTTCTTTCTTTTTGCGAAATGTTATCTCAATTAGTTTCAAAGCGGCTTACTAACATATTGAGCCCTTGTAAGAAGAAATGAAAGTACGCTAGAATTGTGGAGCTAAAATACGTTAATTTTGGGCAATTTTCCGTGGCAAGTAAAACGTAATTTGTTCAGCTTTCATAACTCCGCGGGAAGACAACCAATAGGTACTCACGTAACGGAAAATATTATATGACATCAGTTTTTCTAGGAACCAGTAATACATACAATAACTTTATATTTCCAAATGATATACATTAATGGGTCACTTCAAAAAAGTGAGGGGGCAACTTCCCCCCTTTGCCCCCCTAATCGCCGCCCATGACCAAGACTCTTGCGCTCATCACTAGTGGTGTTGTTTAATACGTAAAACGATGCCCTCCTTCTTAAAGTTGCTTCATGCGAAGTTTCGCTTTTCTCCATCTTCTGGTTTCTCCGTTATCTTGGATGTTCCAGATAAATTGTCCACTGTATATATATATATATATATATATATATATATATATATATATATATATATATATATATATATATATATATATATATATAGGTTCTACAGACCTTGGTGCAAGTTAGTTGTAAACCTGGAGCCCCGGAAAATGTTCCCAATCGGGCCCCGCACCACCTAACTCCGGCCCTGTTTATATGTTTAATAGAAGCAAGGTATTATGCCATTTTACCATGCCTACCCAGCCAAAATGGACTTTCGGAACCTTTTTTAAAAATCTAAAAATTAAGGATTTTAACAATTAACAATCTAACCGATCTCCACGCCAATACTTATACATTCCAAAGAACTATTCACAAAAAAAGAAAAAGAAAAGAGAAAGTTTTAAACTTATTCTGAGGAAATATTCAAACATAAAGTCAATGAATGCCATTTTTGGTCGATCTCCCCTATGTACATAACAATGTATTTTTAGAAAAAATTCAGATCCCTATGTCAACGCAGGCCTGAGCCAGAGGTGCAAAGTGTTTTGGTGTTTTTTTTTTTTTTAATCCAGGTTTTTCCCTAATTCTCCGGTTCAGATGTATGATACAACATGTGAGTGGTAGCGTTAGAAAGGGATCGTTATACTAAGGAAAATGGCGTTTGAACAATGACTCTAGGTCAAATAGGAATGACGCAGTACATTTTTGAAGTATATATATGAAAAATGGGTCACTTTCAAAAATTTCTCCCGATCTCAGTTTTCAAGATAAGATGATGAAATTTTGCACACGTATTATGTACATAACAATGTGTCTTTTTAAGAATATTCAGATCCTTACGTAAAACCAGGCCCGGGCCAGAAAGAAACAAAAATTTCAAAAAAAAAAAAAATCGAAAAATCTCCTGTTTTTTTCTTTTCAATTTTCCCGTTTCTGGTGTATAGGATAACTGAATCACCAATAGGCTATAATTGTTAAAGGTAGCTATGATTTTTCGTTGTTAAGGTTTTTTTTTTTTTTTTTTTTTAAATCTTTATTTCACCAAATAAGGAAGGGAGTCCAGCACAATCTTAAACGAAGTCAACAGTACTCACTGTCAAACGTATATGCATATGTACCTATGTCCTATAAAAGAAAACAGACCCCTGTACTTAACCATATGTGGAAGTTCATTAAAGCCTCATCAAAGAAGATAAAAATTAAATGAATAACCAACCATGTGACAATACTAATATTTGACAATTTTTTCATCCACAGAAGGGTTAAGCTGGGCCATCCAAATTTAAAGAATTATATATCGTGTCCTAGAGAACATTTACCAAATTGTATTTTCTGACAATTCCTAGATATAAGGGACAATCCTATATATCCTTCCAAAATTTGAGCATCAATGTACCCATGTCCTATAAAAGAGAATAGACCCTTGTATTCAACCTTATAACAACATAACGTGATAAAACTTCAAAAAGCTAATTAGGTCAATAATCTACTACTTGGTACGACGTACTGCTTACGTTTATATTTTTGACAATTCTTACCTGTAGAAGGCGATAAACAGGACCCATCAAATTTTCAGAAATATATATTTGGGCCCTATAGAATATTTACCAAAGGACCCCTTGACATAAGGAGCTCAAAATTGAAGTGTCGAATTTTTGCAAAACTCTGGTGCTATCAAGAAGGTATGGAGCTGACAAATCATGAAAAAGTATAGTTTCCGAAATAAAGTAATTATCATGGCAGACAGGGGCAAAATATCAAAGCATTTTATAATGTAATATATGGGAGATTACATGTGACAAATGGATTATTTTAGGTACCTTGGGTTCAGCCTAGGAAGTTGGATTTTAGGCCGTGTGTAAAGCATAAACACCGGCAAATAATGGTTAAAAAACGACGGTGGAGACTTTTATAGTTTCCGACTACTGTGCCAGAGAAAAGTGAGAAATCGAGAATGCTTACTTGCGGCATATGGAATAATATGTCGCAGAAAATAATGTTCCTGTGAGTTCGTCTTTCGACAAGAACCTTCGGATCAAAGACCTACCGTTGGGCAGAATACAACCAGATCAGCAACATCATCATCGCAGCAGCATAGTCTATAGCTACTGTAGGGAGAGAGGATAGTGCAAGCGTAATAACCTGGAGCACGAAAATCACCAATAGACAGCATAGCGGCTAATTACGGTACTTACTGCGAATTGCATTTGTGGTATCGCTCATTTATATCAGAATGATACAGAATGTTCATAGTGTCTGTTTATAGCATTTTGCGTCTATTTTATATACATATATATGTATATATATCTGAGAGTGACCATTTCGGAATGATATTGCTATGATATGACCATCAGTTAACGAGGATATTCTATCGCTGATTCGTTTCGTACAATTGTTTGCAATATTTGTTGTGAGAATGGCGAGTGTTCAGCCATGAGGGTGTGGACTGTGGAGTATGTGAAAAATGGTTTCGAGGCAAACGGAAACGAGCCATTGGAGGTCAAATGGAGTCACAGTCCATAAGTTACTTGCGTGGTTCGCTTGAGAAATCTTTCTGTTTTGTAGCGGAAGTGAATTATCTCTGTACAAATTGTTGGTGGAAAGTTAGAAACTTGCTTAAGGAAGTTCCAGTGGCTAGTGGTACTTGTGACGAAACTGTTTCGGCTGAAGCGGATATAATTAGTTGTAGTGTACAAACAGAATCCTCTTCATACGCTACCCAGATAGCACAGAAAAGTTTTTAAAAATGTTTAAAAATTTGCAGAGGCAAACTAAAAAGTTTGCAAAAAACTTGCCTTTTCAAATGAGAAAATTTGCCGAAAGTTCAATGCAAATAACGAAGTTGACGCTGGCTGAGTTTGCAGCAAAGTTGCCTCAGAAAACGAAAACATTTGCCAATACAAACGAAATGTTTGCGACTGCACAGCAAGAAAGTTTGCCAGGACTTTGCTGCAAATATTTTGTGCAAATTTTCTTTGACAAAATTTCTGAAAATGAGCTGATAAATTTGGTAAAAATATTAAAAGGTTTGCAGCAACATTGCAGAAAGTGTTTTTACGATCGCAAGATCATGTTTGCTGCAAATGTATCAGGTAATGTTTGCTGCAAATTTATAAAGTAATATTTGGTGCAAATTTATAAGGTAATGTTTGTAGCAAATTTAGAAGGTAATGTTTGTAGCAAATTTATAAGGTATTGTTTGTAGCAAATGTATAAGGCATTGTTTGTAGCAAATTTAGAAGGTATTGTTTGTTGCAATTTGGTATAAGGCTAAAATATGTATCAAAATTCTGAAACTAGTGATCGAGGTTTAAGTCAAAATAATAACTGCTTGCGATTTAATATTATTAAAACAGAAAACACAATCTACCATTCCGGTTGCATACATGGAGTAATCACCTGTGACGTTTAGAAGATATTTTTCATTATTTCCAGGTTCTGTCTAAATGTAATCGGAATGAGACATTGTGTTTCGTATGCTTTAATAGTTTTTAGATCCCAAGCAGTTTATATTCTGACTTGTACCTCACTAGTTTCAGAATTTTTCTACATATCTTAATCAAAATTTGCAGCAATTGTCTTGAAACTAGTACAACTATATAAAAATATCAAACGACATGGGCTGATAAGGGTAATTTTTCGCCATCGAATAACGGAAAAATGAAGAGTCCGATTCAGACAAGTTTGCAATGTCTATATATTGGAAGATATGTTATAATAGATATGTGAGAAAGAAAATAAGTCATAGAAATTAGTGCCAAAAAAGTAGTAGTTTTGCGTCATTTTGACAATGTTTGCTGTCGTTGACATAGGCTTGTAGTAAGAAGGATTCGATGAACCTAAATAAACCAAACTCATAATAATATGACGCTGTGTAAGTTTTGATATGAGGATCAATTTATTTTGGTAGTGTGTCTTTCGACTTATGAGAGAACAGAATGTATCTAGCCTCTATAGACACTTTACATTTTTCCGGTGTTCGATGGGCGAAAAATGACCCTTATCAGCCCACATCCTTTTGAAGAGAGCAAATATAGAAGATAGTTTGATACCTTCCAGCTGCACTTTTCTTGTTCATAAAATAAGAAGTAACTTATTAACGACTATTTTAACGTCATATAATTTATATATGTGTATACATAAATACTTAAAAAAAAAATAGAAAACGCCTAAACCTGAATATTTCTGAAGGTTACATCAACGTTTATTCCATCACTTACTCTTGTAATGGACACGGAAAGTTTCTCTGGTTCCTCGTAGGGAGATTTCCACTTAAAAGCGAGTCATTGAAACAAATCTAATAAATTTGACCTGTACATTTTAATCCAAAATTTCACAAAGTCGGCTGCACAATCACTCAGCAAAGTAGCAATTGACGACAAATTATCCAATAACAACACATTATACTCGAAGATAATGCACAAGGGAAAACAGACACTTCCAAATGCATAAATAAACATGGCGGCATCCAGATGGCTCCAAGAACAAAGGATTAAGCCTTTTCTAAATTGTCATGTCGAAAAAAAAACAGTAAAAATCATGGTAATGGCACAACCGCATTAGAATGTGTGAGAACAAGCAGATAAAAATAACTAAGAAGATTAGGATGAAACATTAAAAAAATACTATACGGTAAATAAAGGGCATTATATATTTATTGCTTGATTTTGACTTTAGAATGACAATGTACTACAAACTATAACAATACTCAGTGATCATATTACAGAATGCATAAGGAGATTAACAAAAACTGTTTTATAGAAAAAAAAAGTTGAGAAAAGTAAGTTGTTGTGTATATATAAAAATACTTAGTACCAGATGCCAGTATCTGAAGCCTATTCACAACGCTTCCCACCTTTTTTGAGTTTGAAAATCGTGCGAAAATGGAAGAAAATATCAAAATTTCGAACTCTGCCTTCTTCATATCTCAAATCAACCTGATTTCGCATCAAGCAGAGATAGAACACACCCGGAAGCTTTCCCCCCGAACTATCGGAACATGCATCCAGAAACAAACGTGTGCCAATATCTGGCGTATAGACACACACTTGATCGAGAAGCGACCCAGTCATCACTCACACAAACTGGTTGCATAGCATCTACACGATACAGGATTCATTTTCAAAATTCTTATTTGAATCAAGTTACTTCAGCTAAATACTATCTTATATTGAGAAACAAAAACATCCGGTTGTGTTTTATATATGCTCGCCATGCTTGGTGCAAATTCGAAGGCGATTTGAGGTAGGAAGTTCATCTGGTGAGGAATATTTTGCTACACGTTAAAATTCTCCATTTCTCAGTTTTTTATCTGGAACCGAGGTCACAAACTATAAAACACTACATTGTGGTTTTTAACCATTATTTGCCGGTCTTCATGCTTTGGTCGATGCTGTCAAAAACCAGGTCCGTGAGGTGAGTACAATATACCTAAAAATCCATTCGTACCATGCAGTTTCCCTACATACTCAATTATAAAAATACTTCACACTTTACACCCTTTTCATGCTAATTACTTTATTTCGAAAAACAGGTGAATATTTTTGGGGGTAACTTTTCTTAGCAGTTACAAGCCGCTTGAGTCATACCAACTGATAGATTTATAAACCCAGTTCTCTGCCGATATCATTGACCAGCTCACAAAATACCATACGACCATTTTGTCAAAATTTAATATAATTATATGAATTTCACGGAAGTAATACGAGTTTGTATATATATAAAGCATAGTGAATGTGGTATTTGAATGATGTTGATCTTTCAGTTCATAATATAGCACACTACCTACAGCACAGATGCTGCAAATTATCTCGTGGATGAACAAAACAGTTAGATTACTGGAAACTATGTACAATGCATCTTTGTTGATAACTACCCTGATGGTAAACATTAACTCTTGTTTCATATGCATACAAGCTAAACGACTCTCTTTTCATTATGAGCAACTTTCCTTGATTATCACCTAACAAAAACTAAATGTACAAAGCAGATCTATCAACCGTGTGCGGTTTCAACCATATATAAACAAGTCTTAAGTTGTTCGGATTACTTCTTACAAATAGTTACAAATATTTCGTAATCACTGTTCTTCCGTTACGCATACAAGCTAAACGACTCTCACTTTGTGTAACTCTCCTTCAAAATTAGCACAAAAAAAAAAAAAAGAAAAACTAAATGTACAAAACAGACTTATCACCATGCGGTTTCAACCATATATGAACAAAGTCTTAAGTTTAGTTATAGGTCTTGTTTCATACGCATGCAAGCTAAACAACTCTCACTTCATTATGTGCAACTTTCCTTCAACATAGCACCCAACAAAAACTACAAACTCAAAACAGACCTATCACCACTTTTCGCCATCACTGTTCTTCCGTTGGAAACTGAGACTGTGCTACTGTGAGTGCCACCTCCAGATAAGGATGCTCTCTCATCCAGAGTAACTCGAATAGTGCTTCCGCTTTCCTCAAATGAAACTCGAGTAGCACTTCCACTCTCATCCATTGGAACTCGAGTGGTGTTTCTGCTCTCATCCAAGGAAACTGGAGTACTTCTGCTTCTGCCTTCTCTGAAATGAAAATTCAAAAACTTATGCATTTGCGCTATAACATTCGATTATCAACATGATATTAAGACGAGAATCAATTTCTCACGTATAGACAAGGAAATATCTGAGGACCACGGATGGCAGTTTTATGTCTACAGAATAAATCACGTACGTTGTATGGCTTCCGATGATTTCAGTTTGCTTCCGATACTTGGTGCTCATTTTCCATTAAAAACGGTATCGTTTTGAAAATTTCGCAATTGTTTCATAAACTACTCTTCATGATACAATCATCAGAACAAATTTCGTTTCTCTAGCTCCAGCGCTTCAGCCTGTGCAGCTTTTTCATATACGTTTTCCCGCTATTTTGGATCGTGTTTTTAATGTAACCTATACCTAATGATCCACTTTCGGTGGTCATAAACTCAAGATTGCGAATTGTTTAATACTTTGTAATTTTCCGCAAACTACTGTTCATGATATACCATGATAGCGAATTCCGCTTCTCTAGCCTTAGTTGTTCGCGCTAGGCACTTTCTAATCGTATATTGACTGGCGGCCCTATTTCATTCAAGATGGCGACCTGGCCAAAATTCTCTTTTTCTCCATAACTTACTCTTCAAGATATACCTTCGCACCAAATTTAGTTAAAGTCCAACAGTTCGGGCTGAGATTTTATATCACTGAATTGTGATTCAATGGCCATAAGACTTTGGAATCCTCATACAACTGAAGGTAGCACATGGGACCCTCGAGATTCTTTGTTATCCCAATTTGTGATTTTAAATATACAAACGTTGTATGTCAAATTTTCGAAAGATAATAAGACTTCTCTTGTACTTTTGGTTCATGATGACATGTATGTTGTACATTAAAATCATTTACTTTAATGCTAATGATTGCAGGAATTTTAGAACAAACACAAGCAAAGAGTTGAATTGCTGCCTCACAAGACTCGAATTGTAAGGAGGACTATGAACTTCAGTACCCGATTTTTAAAAGTGATTCCTGATTTGGTGAATAATCGAGCAAGCAATTTTCTTAGCCTTTCATAAGGAACAATATAGCTTTCAGTTTTTAAAAACATCATGCTTTTTTTTTTGAACATTTTCGAAAACAACAATTTTTCTTAACGTTTCGTGAGGGACACTATTCGCTTTAAACATTTTTCATTTGTTGTATAGTCTTGGAGAGCATTACTTTATTTCTCTTTTTTTCAACTATAGCACCTATGTTGAACTATGAAAACTACTATGTATAAAACACGAACTAACTTGTGCTACGTGGCCACCAAAAAACACAAATGCTATCTAACAGAGTTAAAGTAGGAGTGCAGTAGGGAGGCCCGAACGATAGCGATCGGTTGCATACATAGGGAGCAGGCGCGTCAACAACCGGGTATACGTATAAACGAGGACAGTGAAAGAGCACACTTACACATACAATAATTTCTTTATTACTAATAATTCATTTCAATATGCTGTGATAGATGGTAATTACTTATATTCACACTCATTCCTTCATGAAAAATATTTCACGTCGTATTTTACCTATGAAATTTCTATTTGGTAGAACCGTCTGCTCGAGTTCACCCTTAATTTGCTTACAGGTATACACACCTCGACTATAGCCCTCCAGCTTCACCTTCGAACCGTAATAGGTTAAAAAATAGCTTGTTACGAGCAGCTTCCAAAGTTTGGTGCGTAATTTTGAGACGTGTGGCTTTCATTATATGAAGCTAAGTTTGTATGTGTCTTATACAATTGTACGCACAAGTTAATACCACTTGAGGAATAACTAGATAATAAGTTTTACGATAAATAATTGGATAAGGATTTTTATGCTATTTGCATGGAGTTTTGACAAAAAAAGAAAAAAAAATACTGTATTTATAGACATAACTTTTATGCCCTCCTAAGGTTAACCTTTACTGGAAAATTGTTTAGAAAATTCATTGTCGAAAATTCTATGAGCTGATTAAAAAAAAAAAAAAGTATATGTGGTTTATTTCTCATCCAGTTATTCCTCGTAAAACTCATTACCCAGTTATTCCTAGAGTGTTATCAACCAATTGCGTACAATTGTATAAGACACATAGAAACTTAGTGAAAGTCACACGTCTCAAAACCACGTACCAAACTTCGCAAACTACTCATTACAAGCTATATTTGAACCTATTACGGTTTACGCCAAGGTGAAGCTGCTCGGCTATATTCGAGGTGCGGCCGTAGTGAACAGGCAAATTTGCCATGGTGTAAGGAAATTAATGGTTCACTTCAGCAGGCAGTTCTACCAAATAGAAAATTTATAGGTAAAAAACGACGTGAAATATCTTTCATGAAGGAATGAAAATGTGAATATAAGTAATTACCATCTATCACAGCATATTGAAGTTAATTATTAGTGATAAAGAAATTATAGTATATGTAAGTGTGCTCTTCCACTATCTTCGTTTATGTACATACCCCGTGCTTACGCGCCTGCTCCCTATGGACGCAAACGCTTGGGGCTCCCTACTGCGCTCCTACTCTAACTAGGTTAGATAGCATTCGTGCTTTTTAGTGGCCACCTAGCATAACTTGGTTTGTGTTTTATACACAGTAGTTTTTATGCTATACGTCCACACTTTATTTATTCGTTACTGATCCATCCTAAAGTAATGGCGCTCTTCATTTAGTGCATGCTCTGGTAAAAGAAAGCTCTAATCTAACCTGGAAATGTAAAAAAAAAAAAAAAAAAAAAAAAAAAAAAAAAAAAAAAAAACCGTCGAAATTCGGTAGAACCATATGCTGGAGTGATGAGCAAATTAGTACAAAAAATACCTACCAATTTGTAGTAGGTGATCACTACAAACTAGTTTTGCATTATAATTGCATAATTATGAACAATACATTTTAACGCTGTTTCTATAATCACGGATTACTTACATGTGTAACGAATGTTTTTTGAGAAATTGCACCGCAAAACAGGAGGGTGATATTTTAACCAGTGGTATTTTCTTATGCACACACCACCATCGCTAATGTGCCTGCTTTCGCGGAGAAAATCACGAGCGATCCCTCAAATTCTGCCCTGCTTCGAATCGGAATAGATACAAACTTCGGTTGTTTTGGCCATTTAGCACAGATTCGTGCGTGGTTTTTGCACTTGTTGTATTTATAATATATAAGTTTGCAAACATATTTTAAATGTGTGCGTAGCTGGTGGACAGGTGAGAAACTAAAAATGCAGAAGTCGTTAGCTCATAAATGGAAAGAATAAATGGTAGAGCTCCTCAACTTTACCTACGCTAACTAGGAATTGTAGGCAAACACCAACAGGGAAAAGAATGTTAAAGGCATTAGAATAACATTTTCACGATGAAATATGGATAACTGTTGAATCAATTTTCCCCAACAGTGGATTCCAGAATTTTTTTTTATTTATTTTTTATTTTCTAGTGGTGGCGAATTTTAATATACTGGGGATGAAATGTACTAGGAATCCACATTGAGGATGATAGGATGGTCAATGTTCCGTTAAGGGGGTCCAAAACTACACTGGACTCCCTTAAGCTAACCAGACCTAAGCTAATCTAACCAAACTAATATAACGTTATATTATGTAATCAAACGAAAATCAATAGAAACAAGTGGTGTCAAAGACATGGACCCCCTTAATGGAACATTGACCTATAGGATATGGTCATGAGGGAATTTCATGGTTCTCGCGGAGAAGTTCCCCCCGGTCAATTCATGAAATCACCACTGGTCCATATAGATTCACATATTTGTTCTTTGTTATAAGTTTAGTGTAATCTTTATGGTGCAGTGTTACTATAGGGGCTATAGGATCCACAGATTGTAAAATATATGGAAAAAATTGCAGACGTCTTTAATTTGTCCGTTTTATGTCGAGAACAACGTGCAGTTTTACTATACGTATCCATAGTATAAGTAGTAGTAGGAAAAAGTCAGAAGCCCCGCAGGGGTTAGTTGGGTTCAGTTCTCGACATAAAATGGACGTGTAAACGTATAGTAAAACTGCACGGAGAACAGAACCCAACGAACCCCTGCGGACCTCTAACCCTTTCCTACTACTACTAGTACTACTACTTACACTATGGATTCGTATAAAACTACACGCTACAATCTAATCTAAAATCTACTACCAATATTGCAACACCAAGTATTACTCGCTTATTTTATTAAAGGTATAATTTATTAGTCCATTCTTTGATTATGTCCAGTCGAGATGCACACGATCTAGAGAGTCGAGAACTCCGGCACGCGGTATGCTTTCTTCATTTGTTACTTTGTTAAACGAAGGTTAGAGACAAAAGATGACAACCAATCAGAGTCGATTTTACAAATTGACCGAAGTTTACTTAAACGAGGTTTACTGAACTTCGATTTCCAATGGTGCAACGAAGATCCGAGAACCACGTTTAAACTTGAAAGTTCAACTCCTTCAGTGTGGGTGGCGAGTTAACTCGTGTCTTCAAAACACACCTGCGGTGCGAATGGCGTATATATATGCTTTCATTTTGCTTTGGCTACTTTGTATTGCGTATGGCGAATATACTTGCCCATAGTATGAGTAATGTTATCCCGACAATATTTAGCGAGTTTGCGCTCAGCTGGTTTCAATTGTTGCTTAATTAAAAGAAGAGGAAGAAAGAAAGAGTTTGTGCTTCGTCAAATACAGTTTTCATTCTTGTTTTGTTTGAGAGCAGACAGCACAGTAATGGCTTCAAAACGATATTTCAACCATGCTGACATCGAGGAAGAGTTATTAATTAGTGATTCTGATGTAAGTAATTCTGAAACAGATTTAGAATCAACATCCAAAGTTCTCGAAAAAAACTTCACTTTTTACAGCGGTTCGCATCTGAAAATTAAAGCACTGAAGGGGTTAATGTTGAACGCGTTTAAGTGAACGCTCGTTTAAACTTCGTTGGTGCACACGGCTGTAATGGCCGTGTGCACCAACGAAGTTCAACTGTTGAACGAGGGTCATAACCAAGCTCGGTGTAAATGTCTGTTGCACCAACAACGTTCATGGTTAAGTCTCGCAGCCGTGTGCACCAACGAAGTTTAAACAAGCGTTCAAAATTAAACTTTCAAGTTTAAACGTGGTTCCCGGACTTTTGTTGCACCATTGAAAATCGAAGTTCAGTAAACCTCGTTTAAGTAAACTTCGGTCAATTTGTAAAATCGACTCTGATTGGTTGTCGTCTTTTGTCTCTAACCTTCGTTTAACAAAGTGACAAATGAAGAAAGCATACGGCGTGCCGGGGTTTTCGACTTTCGAGATTGTGTGCACCTCGAGTGAACACAACATCAAACAATGAACTAATAAATTATACCTGTAATGAAATAACCGAGTGATACTTGAACGTAAAATTGCTTACTCACCTTCGAGTTAACCTCGTTTTGGCTTGATTCACAAATCCTTGTATATTTCTTTATTAAATCTTGGGTTGTGTTGGGATGTGATTTCATAACAGCATCTGCATTGAAAAAGAATATTTTTGATCAAAATGTTAAACATCAAATGGTTTATTCTAATTTTTACACACATTATTTGAACATAGTGGTTGCCTTGTCCGACACTTTTCAAATACCACAGCAGTCGTCAAATGCAAAGAGTCTAGCCGGATAAGAAGACCAAAGTGAGCGTTACTAGGATTGCTTTGATATTCAACACCAAAAAACCTTCATATCAAAAGATGACTCAACTTCGGTCACTTTCAGATTTCGAATTGTAAAAAAATTGAAAAAAAGTTTTTTTTCTCCTAGACTCGTCACTTGTAGTGCTTCGCACACTGCAACATTTCAACAACAGTATCCTCTATAAAATATCTTGCGTTCCAAAGTAAACGTACAACAAAGTGCAATAGGTTAAATGTTATAAAATGCATTCATTAAAACAAAACACTAGAAACAAACCACGAGAAATAGACCTATTTTCAGTTTTAAAAGGCCTCGATTGAGCAGTTTGCCTCATTACACTTGAATGGGCAGAAACTAAAAGTATTTAATCTGAAACGAAAAGCATTTAATATTATAAGCTCCTTTTATCCCCCTTTTCTGATTGTGTGGTAGGATTCTCTCAGGGTATCAAACCTAAAAACATTACATTTACCATTAAAAACTGGAGAAAATGTTTATATTATGGCCCATGGTGTGCATTACGAAAACCTCCAAATTCAAGTTCTCAAAGAAAATTCTAAACATATGGAACGTATGCTGCAATTTAATATATTCTGGTCCGTTTCCTTTATGAGAATTCCGCAATTTATTTTTACAATATAAACACAAATGACGTTTAAGGTTTATTGTGCGAAGTCGTAAAAAATTATCATTATTTACTTAACTAAAGACTAATTCTATATTACTATTTTTTAAAAAAAAAAAAAAAAAAAGTAAAAGTCTATGTGACACGACACAAATCCGCGCATTTTAAAATTCCAATACTTAATATAACGACTATGTATTTCAAGTATTGAAACAAGTTTCCACACTATAAATTTAATTCAAACTACTAGCACTTTTATGGATACCGCATTTTCATACACCTTATATTAAAATATATGTAACTAGTACTAACCGCGGATTATTTTGTATAATTCAGTATTTTTAAACCAGGGTTTGAAAAAACCCGGGCTTTTTTGAAAAAGCCCAACACACCTGGGCCCATATGGGTTTTTTCGGGTTTAATCGTTTTTTTCGAAATATTTCAATGTCTTTGGGATAAAAGTGTTAAAATGTTATTTATATTTCAAGATTGTCATTGTCACAACTTGCAGCAATTTTCTACTCACTGCCTTTTTGAAATTTTACATTCAATCGCCGAGAAAATCTATACAGCAAATTTAGCATATCTTGTGCTTCCACCGTCAAAATTTCAACGTAAAAGACTGAAAATTGCGCTTCGTAGCGTAGATACTAGCTGTTTTGAAAAAATGGCCGCCATTTTGACATTTTACGTTCGTATGCCGCCAAAATCTATACGGGAAATTTAGAGTGTCGCGTACGTGTACTCTGAAAATTTTAACTTAAAAATCCGAAAATTGTACCCTGTAGTGTGTGTGGTAGAGGCAGACAAAGGAATTGAGTTGATTTTGTGTTTAACGTCCCTTTCAGCAGCGAGGCTATGTGAGACGGGACCTACTGATTAAAGTGGAATCCGAACCACATGAGCTCCCTCCGGGAAGCAAACCCAGATCACCCACGCCGAAGATGCGTACACTAACGGCTTAGCCATGAAGGACCTCGGCAGAGAAATGAACAAATGTAGATCAAGTCATCCAGAAGCCTGACTGACGTTCGCCAAATATGAATACCAAAAGGGGTCTATTAATTTAAAACAAAGATACAATTCATGTTGTATGAAATAAATAAATGTTTTAAAATTTCTTACATGAAATTAACATCTTACAGCGTAAATAAACCTGTCATATTTTCTCCATGAGAATACGGGACACCTCAGATCCCCCCCCTTCAACTTTGCAACACAATGAATTGAACAGTCTGCTTATGAACAAAAGTGTAATAGGCCGCGGTAGCTAAGTGGTAGAGCATTCACTCTGGTGCATGGGGTCCCTAGTTCGATCCCAGCTAGCGCCAAGTGAGCTTTATGGTGGACAAACACCTTGTGTGAGAGTTTTCTCGGGATTCTCACGTTTCCTCCCTCTTTCTTCATTCCGTCATTTTATTCATTTCTCATCATCACCGTCACCTTGAGCATAGCTGGCATAACCGTGAGACTAAAAGCAAAATATTTCATTTTATTTAATTTATTTTTTTTTTTCAAGAATATAATTGGCGAAAGTTCACTATCCAGCAGCTGCTTTGCTCTCTTCGTACCCTGCAATTAATTGTATAGACTAAAGATGCCTAAAAAACTTAAGATGCGCTGTAAAAATGCTTTACAGGAAAACAATATGCAAATTATTTAAATCAGTGGTACAATCTACCTTCAATATTCTTCGCGCGTTTAGCAATATTTATTAACATGGTTGTATTTGCCAAAATTACGTTCGTCAGTTTAATCTGATATTTCTCCCTGTGTCGTGTGTAATTGTCAGGACCAGATTTACATTTTTCTAAGACCTGGACCAAAGCACAATTCTGTGCTAAAATAACTGAAAAAACAGAAATGAAATCTTTAAGTTTTACGTCCCACGTTTATGTCGGTTAGGCTAAAGGAGAGGGTGATGAGAGATGAGTGAAATGGTGGAACGAAGAATGTGAGAGGAAACGTGAGAACCCCGAGAAAACCCACCAGCACCACAGTCCACACGGCGCGAGCTGGATCGAACAAGGGACCCCAAGCACCGGATGTGAACACTCTACCACTGAGCCACCGCGTCACTCGATAAAATAACTGAGTGTATATGAAAGATGACTCTATTACATGTTATTTTCCACAGGCGCGGCGGTGTTCTTCTGCACAGTGTACAGAAGCTGTATATTATGTTTATATGTGGAGCGTTACTAGTATGACACCATGACAAGTTCTATTCAAATTCGTATCTTTGCCAAAACCCATTTAGGTTTACTACCCTCGCTTACGCGTATACCCATGATCATTGACGCGCCCACTTCCCACGGACGTACCCCGCGCAGGCACACCAGCATTGCACCGCTCTGGCTCGGTTAGATGGCACTCGTGCTTTTGTGGTCATTTAGGACAGGCTGGTTGTGTTTTTGGACTGTAGTTCTTGTCATACACCACGAAGGCGTATTTATATGGAAATCGAAAAAGAATCGTAACTTTTCAACAATTACTTCTGGTGGCCTCCTTGAATTTTATCTATTCATAGTGAGATATTTTCAAATATAACCTAGCGAAATCTTTTAGGATACAATATGAAGGAAACCAATGAAAGTATCAATTTTTCAACAATTATTTCGTGTGGTGTGCCAAAAGTAAACCTGCACGTCACTTTGTGCATTAAATCATTGTTTTCACATCATGTTAAGTTCTTCACACAGAAATCAATCAATTCTACTTGTAAATGTTCTAAAGGTAAGTAAAATAAAGAGTAAAATATTTGCATCCAATAAACCTTTCGCGCTATCAGATTGAAAGGTCCGACTCGATTCACTAGCAAGCGCTACACGAACATCGTATAATTCACATTTACTCCTGTAACATTTTTATTTTATACAAAATAAAAGAATATTTAACTATTACTGTGCACTTACCAATTTGTACAGCTCTCTCTCTCTCTCTTTCAATGTTTTGATGTCCAGGAACTCGTCCAACAGCACTCACACGCCGCAACACATAAAGAAAACAAACATATGACGTCTCTTTCGTGAAACTCCCAAGCGCAGTGAATTGTGGGTAGGTAGCTTGAAGACAACTTGCCAAAAGTTTGTAGTCGCAAATTGTTGAAACTACATCTGTATATAATTTGCTGAATGAAATTTGCTATAACATAAAACTTGAAAATAATATTTAATTTGCTAAGACATTCAAAGTTTGAATTGAAACTGTCAAGCGCACTAGATAGGTGGAAGCAAATTTGCAGAAAAATGCCAAATGTTTGCTTTTGCCAAGTTTTGAAACTACATTTGTATGAAATTTTTTGCATTAAATTTACTCTTTCATAAAAATTGCAAATGATATTTAATTTGCCACAAACATTCCAAGTTTGCATTGCATTTTCCGCATATACAAAATGAAAACTTTCACATTATTTGGTATGACGAACAATAGGCAAGTTTACGGAAAACTTCTGTGCTATCGGGGTATTGATGTTATCTGTTTCAGACAATGGCCTATTTGCATTCACTGGTGTAAAAAACGAACAGTTTATGCATCTTCGTCAGTACCTATTGATGAGTGGCATATCTCGTATTAACAATTGCTTTATTTGAATGAACAAATGTATTGTCATTAAGGATGAATAATTTGAAAAGAATTTTTTTTTTTTTTTTTTGCTTTCTGATTATCGTCTTTCTGTTTATCCCGAAACTTTCAGTGCAACCCTCGTAGCTACATTAAAAGCAAAAATTAATAAAGAAAAAGAACTCTTCATCAGTGTAATCTAACATAAACCATCAATTTACTATTTCTATTTTCGATACTGTTTTATACTAAATCATATACCTAGTCTAGCCATAAATACTGTTACAACTGAAAAACGAAACATTCATGAGAGAGATTTTAACTTGCTTTGCTTATGTTGTTCTTACATGCAGTCACTACACACAGCACTAATCAGTGATCGAAATGGTTACCTTTAGCATGGGCAGAGGCTTTCAGTCTGTGTGGTCACTCGTCTATGGCGGAACGGATGACATCCAAGGAAAAATCTGCCACTACTGCCAACAAAGAACCCTTTAAACTGTCAACGGTGGGGTGTCTCCTCTTGCAGACGAATGCCCTCCAGCACTGACCACAGTCGGTAGTCCAGAGGGTTGAGGTCCGGACTGCTACTGGGCCAATCTTCAGATGTAGTGAAATCAGGGATATGACGCTGAAGCCACCCTTGAGTTGACCTGGCCTTGTGGGCAGAGCAGAATCCTGCTGAAAGGTTCAGAGTTGGTTGTGAAATAATATGCCACTTAAATTCTTCCCAATATGCTCCAAAACGGTACTTCCGTACGCTCGGGCGCTGGTTTTAATTCCATTTTAGCAAAAAAAAAAAAAAAAAAAAAAAAAAAAAAAAAAAAAAAAAAAAAAAAAAAAAAAAAAAACCAGCTGGGTGGACCGGAAAAACTCACCTCCTACCACACTATTACTGAGGAGGGGTGCTGGGCCCTCTGAACATTTGGAATCTTTTTATGGCCTTTCTGAGAGGTTGATGCATACACCCTATCGTTCTATCGATTAAACGACTGTTCAATCTCATCGGTAAAGAGGATTTTCCGACGACCATTATGGGCGTATCGCTGCAGATGTCCACATTTTACCACTCTCAGCTTCTTTAGGCGTGTGTCATGGTAATGTTCTGTGCCTCGGCAATAAGCCCGTAGTCCAAGCTCCTCGGACAGAAACTTGGACATTGACCGTTTCGAAATGTTCATTTCATGGACCATGTTACCCTGATTCCTTGTTGCATTTCTCCGCACACGAGCCGCCACCGCTTTTGTGGCTGCTGGAGTCCTGACACTGTGCGGATGATCCGTTCTCGGACGATCCTTTACAGTCCCGGTTTTATTGAAGCGCTCAATTGTGCGATGCACAAATATATGACTGATTTGGAGCTTTTGCAGCGTCTTGAAAATGTCACTTCCAGATTATCCAACTTTATGTAACTCTATCGCGACAGCACGATTTTCGTAGTCGCCCCCTTTCATGGTTCCACTTAAAGCTCAATGCTTCCTCTTTCACAGACAAGCACACAATGGTTCAAGGTTCCCGTGAGCACACTGGTGGTTCTTTCCTCCTCCCCTGGATGTACAGCGTGCGTCAAAAGTTTGTAACAGTTTTTATGGCTAGATTAGGTATAATGTAATGTATTCTAACATTCTAAATTCTGTAAATTGTTACAACATTAAGAATAATGGAACGAAAATGAATAAAGTACTTTATCAAAGACAGAGATTTTATTCAATTTAAACATAATCATATATTCGCTTATAAATAAATTATTCATACTTATTTGGTAATAGTTTACAACGGTGTATTTTAATAAATGAAACAAACAGTATAATATAACAAAGTCAAATACAACAGTCAGTCAGAACTTAATATTTAGAACATAGTTGCAAAAATAGAATTACAACAATATTTGGCATTTATTACATTACAACTGCATTTCGCATTGTCAATTATAGAATATATGGTATTTATAGTATTCTCTTATTAAATATCTCATGTAATTATCAGAACACTATAACACATAATACAGTATATTCTGTAAGTTTACGAGTTGTTGTTCTTAATCTTAGTAGTAATCTCTTCATTATGAGATGCGAATTCCTCTTCAATACTGGCCAGGAAAGGAGAGGAGAATTATTATAAAATTTTAGATTATGATTGCCACCCGATGGTGAATAACAAAATAATAAACTGTCTTATCATAATTATCTATTGTGCTTTATAATTACTTTCACAAAACTATATTTTTTAATAAAACGCGATTTATTTGAATCTGAATTTCTGAAAACATCTGAATTACAGTATTAGCTTCCGTTTGAAACCTTCACATTTCCTCAGGAAAATGACGAAAGGATTAAATGAAATAACTGCGATAAAAAAATCAAAAGAAAATTACTGGAGCGATTCTTTATGATTTTCATAACCCTTTTATGTTCTTATACTTTCCTGAAGAAGGCTGAAGTTCCAATAAAAACTAATGAAACATTTACAGAAAAACATTACTTCAAGTTACGTTGTTTCCACAGTATCTGTGCGTGTCACTACAAATCAAACACACTTTAATAGCTTCCATTTAGAAACATTCCAAGTCTTCAATCTTTCACATATTCGAATTACAATATTATTCCATTAAGAAACATGTTCACATTTAATTACTGATATGCCTGAGTAAAGAATATTGAAATTAGAAATGTAAAATTTATATTAAAGGCATATTTTAAGATTATTGTAAAATATTATGGATGTTTTATTATTACTCTAAACCTTGCTTGCTTGCTTTCTAAAACAAATGTCTACCAAAGTTTATTTTCAAATTTCAGATTTAATCAATGCAGTGAGTACACTTGAGCCCTCTAGAATCGGTGTCAACAAATTCTAAACATTTCGAAAATGAGATGTGTATACCAAATCCTTCCTTACCGTTTCTTTTATGTATCGTTAGGTGTAAAAGCTTCATTTTCAGGGTTAAAATTTAGGCTTAGAAATCAAGTCAACGAGGGTCACCATTAAAAGCTCGGATGCAATCCGAGACCCGGGTTTGATTCGCAATAGGCAGTCGGTCGAAAAAGCTTCTTCACGCCAGTTTTCCTCATTCACGCCAGACAAATGCCGGGATGGCACTTAATATAACGGTCCTAGACCGCTTCCTTCCTTCCTCCTTAATTCCTCGAGCAGCGTAATGGCCGAGGGACGTCACCTCTCTTACGTGAAGGGCTTCCATTTTAGTACATAAAGAAGTTTCGGAGATATAGCGATTATCGGTCAGCAGCAGTTCTCAATACACAATATATATATATTACCAGCTTAAGTTATTTTCTGAGTACAAAAAGATCCACGTTTTGAAATTACTGAAAGAATTCTAGCTTGGGATGTAATCCATAACTTTTAAGTAAAAGTCCAATGTGTGACCAAAGAAAATAGTTTTTGTTATGGTTTGGCATTACCTTTATCAAATAATATGTCTGATGATGGCAATGATTAATGGCAAGTTACTAATAAGAGCGTGATTGCTCAGTGCTACGCGCTCACCTCTGGTTTCGATTGTAAGGGTCTTATTTATCGTATGCTAATGATGATGTATCAATCAAAAAATGCACGATTAATACTATTTCATATAGTCTTCAAAAAGAAAAATTCCAAAATCGACCAAAGCTTTAATAACTTGTTTTCAAAAAATGAAATATTTCAGTTTTACGCAGTGTTGAATTCAGGCATGTTCAAGGGGGGTTGAGCTCCTTTATAATATATATGCGCTTCCCCTAAAATATCTACACACATGCATTGATTTTTATTTATTTATTTATTTATTTATTTTTTTTTTTTTTTTTGCTTATTTGTTTCGGAAATAAGAAGTCTTAAAAGCAAATACCTTTTTTTTAAAGAAAATTAGTTTCTTCTTTTGCCCAACCTAATTGTTCTAATTAACAAACCGCGTTCTCGTATAAAGTCGAAGTTAAATAAAAGTTTGAAAATTAGATACAGACGCGCACACATGCTTTACAACGTTAGTGAAAAATGGCAATATGTTGGTTATTGCAACCGAACAACAATAACAAGTCGCAAGTTTTGTTGCGACAGATTCCTGCCGCTCTATTGCAATCTAGAACAGAACCCCCTTAATTTTTTTTCTTGCGCCCCCTTGTACAAAAGTCTGAATTCAACACTGGTTTTATGATTAATGAATTTTGAAACATACTAAGTACCTACTTCGAGATAGATTTTTATCATTTTGATTCGAGGGCGTATCCTACAAGGATATGCAGAGATCAAATTTTATAAAGAAAATCTCACGTAACTCACGAGCCCCTCAAACTTGGAACATGAAACCTGGTATATAGACTCCTCATTACAAACAAGCAGACATGTGCCAGCTTTTTTTGAAATTTCCCAGTTTAAAGAGGTGGCGGGGATGTTTTGTTGCCATGCTGATTTCGACGTTGTCTGTCGTGTTTGTGATTGTATCATGGGAAAACGATTGAACTGTCTGAAATAAATTTTTGAAGTTAATATCTACTTCAAGCTTTTATGATGCCACTTTGATTAAAATGCGTATGCTACGTGGGTAGGGGGCTTGAAATAGAAGACTTACGATACTTTTTTTTTATCATTACACATTCATTGATAGGAGACCAGAGTTCGATTCCCGGCGGGAGCTCATGTGATTCGGATTCCATGTTAAACTCAAAAACAACTCAACACATTCATTGAAATACGTATCCTAGGGGAGAGAAGAGGTCCAAATACTTTCTATAAACATATTCTCGCTGTACGAAAAACGAGTATTTCAGCTAGTAGATAGTAGGTGAGATAGTGTTTATTTTATATTTTTTTCTTTCTTTTAAAACTAAAATAAAGCTCCCTCGTGGCTAAGCGGTTAGCGTGCGCGCTTCTGGCGTAGGAGACTCGGGTTCGGTTACCGGTTGGAGCTCATGTGGTTTGGATTCCACGTTAAGCTGTACGTCCACGTCCCATATAGCCTCGCTGTTGAAAGGAAAGCTACAATCAAATCGAAAACTAAAATAGTCACAAATATTCCACCAACCTCTTTCCAGCCCAAAATAAATAATAGCTGATGAATATGTGGGTGGCATAAAAATGAACTGGAAAGGGTTAAACTATGAGTGAAACCCATGAAGCCAAAGGAGGTTACAAATACCTGAATCCAGAAGTAGCAGCAGATGACTTAATGAAAGAACAAGTCACTAGAAGATTACAAGATGGAAAATTTTATCACCAAAGTGTTGAATCATCTGATATGGGAACGAACACTTCTAGGATATTTAGGAAATGTTACTACTGTCCTAGAACTAGGTTTGTAACATATTAACATATAGAACACATACTTTGTACTCACAATAAATAATCTACGCAACGAAAACATGGACAATGAAGAAAAGAGATGGAAATGAGATTCCTAAGGAGCCATCTTGGAAAGAAAACACAAACTAAAGAAAGAAAAATGAAATCATCAGGAATACACTTTTAATCAAGATAAGTCGAGGGAGGAGTAGAAATATCTACGCTAGGCTGTATGGATATGTAGAAAACTGACAGAACATTTCGTACGAAATTACTTCACAAGAAAATTGCTGTAAATAAAAACCAAGGAACAGATAGCAATATGAAGTACGAAAGAATGGGAATATGAAGAAGAGAAGTGGAATGTTTAGACCCTGATGGAATCGGAAATTTATGATAATAATGATGATGTGGCTATTTACAATCAGTCGTTATTATTCGACCCTATTCTTTCATATTTACAAACATTCTGGCATTGATAATGTTAATGCGTGTATGCGTGATATGTTGAGAAGTTTGCATATTAAAGTAAAATACATAAATAAATAACACTAATAATCATCTCTACACGAAACTCAAACACAAAAGCTGACCTTGGATTTGGAAATCAGATACACTAGGACGTCGAAATCCGAACGTCGAAAATTCGAAACGTCAAAAATCCGAACGCGGTCCCTAGAAGCTTTTTACATTTTGTCTTAGCGCTAGCGATACACAAATAATAGGACTGTCCGTCAGCGTTGTGTGAACTCAGTGTTTTTATAAAAGCTCATCCATATGTAACTGTTTGTCATATATATTTTTATTTTTATTTTCCCTTAGGCCTATATAAGTTAAGTTTTAAGTGTGAGTTACAAGAACAGTGTAATTTAGTGTACGAGCAGGTTCTTCAGAAACATTGAATGTAAGTAGCTTTACGTACGGTATTGTAATTACTGTATGTGCTGTATAACCACTGTATCGATAAAAGAGCATACCGTACAGTATAGTTAAGCCTAAATGGCATTTTCTTGGTAATTTTCGAAAATCCGAACTACCTGTGGTTCCAATTAGTTCGGATTTTCGATTTCCTACTGTACTTACAAAATACTTGTATACTCATATATTCAAACTATTTATTACAGGATTACCGTAAAATTTGTAAAGATTATTTTTCTGACCTTTCCCTGACCAACGAAAACTGTGGGCAGGGTAGGAAAGCATCACAAATGGTATTATGCTTTAGCCTCTACCAAATACTTGCCTTTCACGTGTTTTATATGTAGACTATATTGTTATTGCAGCAACCAATATTGAAACAGATTTGTAACATTACTTGCATAACAGACTTTTATTTATTATTTATTTATCTTTTGGAATAAAAAAAGAAAAGCACGTTATAACATTCGCCAAGTTTCGAGTAAAGATTGTGTATGGTTGTTTTAATTTTAGGTAGCTAAAAGTGTAAAATTTCATTTTATATTTGTGTTTAAGGAGATTAACGTGTTTCCTTAATGGAAAAGGTTCCCTGCTATCCGAAAGCATACAGAACTGTCCTAAATCTTATAGTTTCCACAAACTGATTATGACTTGCACCAATCTATTGTGCAGGGTAACTGTTAACTTTATTTTCATGCGATACGCTAATGAAAACCCAATCCTGAAGATCAAAGGAGGGAGTCATTTCTAATAACGATGTAACTAAAGTTCATTCAACGAACCTTCTGATCCTGATGTTAACATTGCAGAATTGTATTACTCCGCCAGTCACCGGATGATTGGCTATCGGTCAGCGCTTCTTTCGAGAAGCACGTGCTTGTACCCTGTCGATGTTATACTTATTCCCCGCATGTGACCATATTGTTAACTGTGATTCGCGCTAAAGTTGGGTCAAAACTACTTTCAATGCATGCGTATTCTCTTTTATTGCATTAATTCAATTTAGTTCTTAGATAAAGTGTTGTCGAATTCTAAGGAATTCTGGTAATGAGCCTTATAAGCAAGGACTATTTTCTTCTGCCGCATGGGTGTTCTAAGGCTCTCTAACCAATAAAATCAAACAATCACCACGTGTATTTGTTTACATGAGGTACTGAACATTCCTTGAATGAACTTTAGATACAAAATCCTGAGCTTTTTTCTTTCTTTCTTTCTTTTTTATTTTTTTTAAGTTTTAATGGAGGATAAATTTTAAGTTTCTACTCTATTTGTTTTCAATGTTTACATGAATGTATCTTGTTATATGAAAATGAACTTCTTTTAAATATAAATTTAATATGATTTAAATCATTCTTAATTCAAATAATACGTCCACTGCAGGCAATTGTGCATCAGGTGTGATTCAGTGAGCATTTCGTGATTTAACTGCATGTTAAACAATTCATGTAATGAAGTCTTTTTTGAAATGGATCTCGACGATATTTATTATTACTACATATTGCGTCATTTTATATCATATCATTTACCATCCTACTCCCTACGCTTGCTTGGAATTCAAGCTAAATAACTCCTAAACTAAGAAAGATAGTGGAGATTTTTGTTTTCGCTGTAAGGAAATTCAATATTCTAAATAAAACTTTCCCGCTGATACTTTTTCTGCAACAAAAGGTAAAAATCCGCTACGATAGAGATTAAGTGATTGCGGAAGTGCTTCAGGACCGCATCGATTTTTCACGTTTAGCGCTACGTTTTTCGAGGAATTTTCATATTTTTCATGATCAGAAGCAGAATTAACCATTTCTTAAAATATCTAAATGAAGAATAGCCGAAATTAGCACTTTTAAACGGAAGAAACCAAAAATAAATAAATAAAAAATGCATCCGCCTTGGTATTTGCTTTCCTTAACAACGCCCTAGTGACAATGGTATTTGTTTTCCTTAGCAACGCCCTAGCGACAATGTTAATCTTATGGGCTCAAAAAGACTTTAAAACGTTGAGTAGAAAATTAACGACATTTTTTATTATTATTATTATTATTTGAACGAGAACTGGCAAATTTACACAAGAACTGAACTTGACCACCGAAAACGGGAAATTTCTAGAGCTTGGAGTTATCGAGATCTCACTATCGAAAGGAATTGGCTACAAACATATAAACGTAGCATTTTACTGTATAGATTATTAGAAAGTTATTACCCTATTTGCCGATATATAAAACGAAACCCATTTTCTGTATTCAATTCTGAGCAAAAAATATTTTCACCGTACAGCATTATATAGGTTTTTAAAGGAGAAACCTGCCGAGTTAACAATGCTTACCTAAATGTATATGTACGTAATGGTACGCATATTGGGAATGTCTATAGCGTGTGTGCATTCACAGAAAAACACACATACTATAAAACAGTATCCAAACTACGAGAGAGGGTCAGAAACTCAGGTTACAAGGCCGATATTTTTTGTTTCGTCTGTTATAGAGGAATGAGGACTGTGCAGTAATTTTAATACATGGTTTTGACAACTGTGCAGAGTTTCAGCCATCCGCCACCTACGGCGCTAGTTGTAGGTAAACACAAATGGCGACTCGTTTGGAAAACTGGTCTCGCGAAGTCCGCTTAGTTATTCGATTTCTGTGGGCGAAACATGTAACCGCAGCTGAAATTCACCGGCAGCTGGTAAAGGTTTATGGAGAGACTGTAATGTCTCTTCAGCATATTGCAGAATGGTGTCGAAAGTTTGCGACTGGTAGAGAAAACGTCACTGATGAGGAGCGTAGTGGCCGACCACCCTCTCTACAGCCCGAACCTAGCTCCAAGCGACTTTCACCTGTTCCCGCACTTAAAGGAGCACCTAAGAGCCCGTCGCTTCGCTTCAGACGAGGAGGTGAAACACTTCGTGACAACGTGGCTGAACACGCAACGACAGGATTTTTACCAGGAGGAAATCTTCAAACTCAGCCCACGATGCGACAAGTGCCTCAACCGATATTAAGACTATGCCCAAAAATAACCTAATGTATGTACTATCTGTTGGCTGTATTAATTGTATGAAATAATATACACATGTTTCATTGCAACTTTGTACCTTTACTTTCTGATCACCCCTCGTACATTTACTGAGCCGCTGAATTGAACGTAGCTGGAATGCTATAGCGCACCGTACGGAAACAACAAGAAAGACATCAAAAGCACAGATTCGAGAATATTTTTAGATTTATTTTCAAAGGAGAAAAGTGCGTCTTCTTATACGCTGAGAAATACGGTACGAAACAGAACACCAACAGAAAGGAAAGAAACAAAAATATTGAGCGCAGTTAATATTGAAGAAAAGGAATAGTTTAGGTGATATCATTTACACGGAGAGCTATAGGAGCTACATAGACTGCGAAATGCAAAAAATCCACTGGGCGAAATAAAATTTTAAAATATTGATATAATATAAAAAGAAAAAAGTGTACTCTAAGCCAGTGATTCTCAACTTCTTTTGATTGGCCACAGACGTCCACGACATCGCTACATACTTCGGTTAAATACTGTACTATAGATTAAAAAAAAATATATGTTCAACGGACTCAAATTTGATTTTAACTTATTATTGGACTGATTGTAAAAATAAACTATGTTGTTTACAATGTAGACTTATAGGGCTACTGTACGGCATAAAACTTATTTTTAAGTTCTAAAAGATTTCACACCTGGTACAAATCGCTGCCCTAAGGAACATCTCGTGAGGAACTAATCCAGATCTGGGATCCACCCAATATCTTATTTGAATGAGACTAGTCGCTAGTTGGGTGTGCTTGATCGAACTAGTACGGCCTACATCGATTGCAACGGACTTTAATTCATTCTCTTGTTGGGAGATTTCTCGAACCTATGTGAAGAACTGTGTGCAACTAGTTGGTTGTCCGAATATCCATCCGACTATGAGTAGACAAGTGGCCTAAGAATCACTACATAACAGTTTTATTATGTACAATGTATAAATTCACGCAGAACAAATTCAAGTAGTTCTATTATTACACTTATAATTTTTAAAAAGCAGATCTTATAAACAGTTGGTCCATGATATCAAGTAAACAATTTTTACTGATTTATTTTCGTTTTTAATTCTTGTGTAACATTCGTGTAGGATTATGTTATACAACACAAAGACTCTTTATGTTTATTCGGACCGTTTAGAAGTGAGTCTGAATCATCGTTTCGAAATGTAATTTATCGCTGAAATTAAATATACGCCGTTAATTTAATGACGCACAAGAAAATTATGTAACTTTGTCAACAGATTTACACTATTTTACGTTTAGTTTTGCTCTCTCTGACCACTGAAGAAAAAAATGGTGTTTTGGTATTCATTAAAAAAAACTTCATATTTATCAAAATTGGGTTAATCGTGTTGATTTCTGAATACCTCTTTATTAGATCCAAAAATATCGCACCCGTCGCTTGTAGTATGAGAACTTCCTCACTCTTTCTCAAACTTATCTAAAGTTCCGCACTCGTCACTCTTTCTTTACACACACTCTTATGTACACTTAATGTCTCTTCATGGCAACTAGGTTCTGTGTGTGCTTTATATGAACGTGTTTTTTTGGGTTCGATCCCCGGTTGGAGTATCTGTCTCGAATAACATCCCAAGCAGTGGTTGGAATCCCACCTTAAACAGTAGGTCCCGTTGGCGCTGGAAATTCAACCACTCAATGAACCTCATGTACATTTACTAATGGTAGAGTTACTTGCTGCGTCTAGACAATTTTTGTTCTACGCTTTACATTTACATTTTCACACTAGAACATAATGACAAAACTCAAGACGACGATTGCAATATTTTTGAATGTAAATATACAATCGTTGTATAACAGTACAGGACTAGCATAAATGATTCATTCGTTTTAAAAAGATTATATATTGAAAAGTATTACACGTACACACATGAAAGATATATGGATCACCAAGTATGTACTGTGTGGCAGCACGAGTCCATTATCTTTCCGATCGGGTGTGGCAATATGAGGTCAGTACCTGTCGAAAATGGAGCGACAGCAAGAAAAAAGACGTTGTCTGGACGTGTGTAGTGTCACCAAAGGGGCACATATTGGCGAACATTTGTAGAGGGGGTATAAACTTGGTGAGTTTATGGTTCTTTTCATATATATATATATCTTTCATGTGTGTGTACATGTAATACTTTTGGAAATCTAGCCTTTTCAAAATAAATTAATCGTTTATGCTAGTCCTGTACTATCGAACTCATATATGTTCTTCAGTCAATAACTTCAAAAAGAATTAATTGTTCTGAGTAAGGATTTCAGTTAAGTTACGGAGAATTATGTTCTATCCACGTAAAGGATGTTATAAAATAGAGGATCTGCAAATATAACAAAATCGTGAAGCCATACGTCACAGCTTCGCCACACCTACTCTGCCCACTCTGCGCCACTAAGATCGCAATGTTTCGAGGCAACAATCATGGCGGAAACGAGAGTAGCCAATCAGACGTGCCGGCTCAGACGATGCTCGATTGTTTTTTGGCTTCATTGAGTTCATATAATGAAGATACGTACGGACAGATCCTAAAAATTTTAATTTGATTGGCCTATTTGCTTCGCAGTTTACGACAAAAGAATGGACAGCACCAAATTACACATCTTTCTGGCGACAGCACTTGTTGAAATTGTACATAACAAGTATTTAATAATTGCAATACTACAAAATAATCCATGTTCTTAGTTTCTTCAAATTATTGACTTAGATAGATCTATTTTGTGCACATATACCTAATACAAATATACAAAACACAATTTTTAACAAAGAAAATGGTAGTTACCAAATCAACAGAATAAGTAGTTGTGGTTTTTGTAAAACTTCCCATAATTTAAACATACGCTACGGACACGAAGAATAGAAACACAATAGTTGATAATGCCTTTGATAAATGGTTTGGTCGACAATAGATTGTTAAGAAAGAAGTAATGGTAAACACATATTTTTAAAACACTATTTAACTTGCATTCGCACTTAATGACCGCATTAAAACTTCTCTTTAATACCTTGTAAACACTAATATACATAATTACTCTCTCTCTCTCTGTTTTCTATATTACATTTACATATAAATCTTCCTTCAAGATGAAAATTCACACTTAACAATTATTATCTCTACAGATCTGAAACTTAACGTAGAATCAAAATTTCAATTTATGACTAGTACTCTTTTGCAGTCTACAATTAAGAAAACAGACTGATCAAAATTAGCTGCAGAAAATGAATTAATACAAACGTCTGTTCTCAGTGATTGTCTTCAGGATTTCGGAAATGTTAAAATGTACATCATCACAAAATCATGACACACTATGAACTGTAAACGTTAATCAGTTTTGTCATCTAAATATGCCCTATACAGAAAAAAATAACAATAATAATAATATAACTAAAAAATCTTGGTCATAATATCACATCAAAAATTCCATATATAAAGTGCTTTTTTCATATAATACATGTAATAGACTCTCGAAATCGAAATTATAACTATCTTTTACAAAAATAATAGTGCTTATATAAAAAAGTTATACACAAAAATACGTAATTACTTCTGAATATTTACTGATTTTCTTTGTTTTATGAATTATGATGGTCTTCCTCGAGCATTCTCAGCGAATATTCCATTCAACTATATTTTCAATGATCTATATATTTACATACTTACTTTCTCCTGCAGAATCTGGTAATAACATGCCTAGCAAAATGAAAGAAAAAAAGAAAATGAGATAATCAAAGAATATATCTATCTATCTACTTATGGTGAGATTTAAGATAATAAAAGCTGAGTTTATACTAAGCAGTCACGTTATTTTGTGTTTACGTAAATAATATTTTCCGACGTAATATGTCGTCGACTACCGTTTCGGACTCATTTTCTCATTTTACGACAATGGAAATCCTCACTCCCGAGGCATTACATCTAGGTTCCGCAAAGCTACTGAAGAGCAGGATGCTAACTGCTATTGATATTCTCCGACTTTCCATGGATCATTCCATCTCCATATCTGTAGTAATGGGTGCTACTCTTGTATTACCAGAAGTTCAACTCTTGTATTCCTTCAACTGCTTGCCGCTCTCAAAGAGTCGCAAATCTCTCAACTCCTGCATCAGGCGAGCCCAGCAATCACAAAACAAGACACCAAGACCCGTCGTACAGGACGATGGATTTCAATCCCCCAAAGACTAGTAAATCTACAACTCCTCTGAAGGAGTGAAAACATCCAATCACCAGTGAAAACATCCAATCAATTTGAGGCTCTATCTGGCCTTCCGGAAGAGACAACAAGAAGTCATCTCCGTAGTGCGTCAAAGGTTATTACTTTCTTACACGCAAAAAAGAAAGGTTAGTAATAAACAAGAAAATGCTGGACAGTAATCAATTTAGTTTGTTAATACAGGGACAACAAAGTCGTGTGTCCCAGCAACCAAGACAAAAAGGTTAACGCGAGAAGTGATTGCAACCTTGCGTTACAGGTTAATATTGCTATTTTACAGTGTAATAACTCACAGGTGAAAGCTAACCGATCACGTAGTTACCACTACTGATCATAGCCTGTAACCGGTAACCTAGTTAGCGGCATGTTGGAACAACCTACTACTCGGTTAATGAAACGGGGTGCGTCAACTGCAGTAACCGAGTATTTTGGTTAATATAACGTATTCACTTAGTTAAAATAATTGGTATTGTTTCTTCAAACACAACTTTAATGGTGTGAGTACATATCAAAAAACGCAGTATGAAAATATTTAACAACTCCCTAAGATCATCATTCATATGTACTTTTGTAATACCCTTGTACCCGTATCAGAAATATGTAGCAACTAACGCTGAGAATTTGTGTTGGGTATTACTTTTTCCTATAAGCAAAGCGTTGTACGGTATATTTTACATTTGTACCAAGCAACGTACAACTATTATATTTCCTGTAATCCTTCACGGAATTCTTATTACGAATGTATGAATTTTTTGACGCTGTTACATGATTAGCAGTGCTACCATCTCGTGTGATTATTTGTACTAGAAATATGGCTCATAAGATTATATTCATTTAAATGTCAGAAAATGCATAAACTTCCGTTAACACACTTTCCTTCACATTTTTCTACTAATTCATGTAGAATCCATATTTTAATAACTGTTTTCCTATTCCTTCGGACATATTCGCAATTGTTAAGACTTTTCGCTTTTAAAATTGCAAATAGCGATGTTGCTGTTTGTACTTCTAAAATTTACCTTGTATGAAAAAATCGGTTGATAACAACTGTGTTTTAAATTAAATTAACCTTCCTGAATTGGTTACCTTCTTCTAACCTACTTTATAGGTTAATAACCAAACACTGTATTGTTTATACGCATTTTCCAGTAACCTTATTGATTATCGATGACCTAATAAAATTAACCTTTTTTGTCTCAGGAGAGTTGTTGCAAATTATTAACTGGTTCTAGCAGCCAAATTGTCCATTAACCTCGGCTAGATTACTGCTTATTTCTTTCAGTATTTGCTGTTTGCTTAAGAGTCTTCTTCCCGGCGAAATTAAAATACCGCTAATTTTACAGTAATTATGTGATATCTTCAAATAGATAAAATATAATCGAAATGTGGAACAAGAGCGCCCTAGACAATATTATTTTACATGAGAAACCGTTATCACGACTCACTTATCTGCTTTCGATTTCGAGCCATTTTGAAAATCGGTATTTATTTTCGCGTTTCTAAACAGCTGAAAACGGAAAGCCACTAGGTGACTTGTGATAACGGTATCTCACGCAAAATAATATTGTCTAGGGCTCTCTTGTTCCATATTTCAGTTATCTTTTATCTATTTGAAGATATCACATAATTACTGTAAAATTAGCGGTATTTCAATTTCGCCGGGATGAAGACTCTTAATCACTATTTCTTAAAGAAGAAAGAAGAAAATATATTCAAAAATATCTAGTAGCTGTTCAAAATGTATTCCGGAGAACTACATTACTAAGCAAACAGAGACGTTTGCAGAATATATAGTAGGAAAATAATAGCCTTTCACGCACTATATAGGTAACAATGTTCACTTTTTTATATAAATCAGTGCATTACTATGCATACATTAATGTACCAGCACGTTAGATTGGATTGCATTGTTTATTTTCGCCCTTTTTACTATAGTACGCCGAAAGAATAGAAGAATGTTTGGTGATCGTGAAGAAACAAAGAAAAAAAAAGAGGGGTTCGAGATTTCAATGGATTTACATGTTTCATGGCACATAGTTGCCGAAAAAGTTATTTCTCAACATCTATTTGTACATTCGTCCTGATGTACACTCACCTACAGACCATATCGTTCAACGTATCTCAATTAAATTTTAAACTTAAGGTTTTTCTGTGATCCTCCAGGGGAGTTCTTCGAATTTTCCTCCTACCTCTAGTTTCCGAAAAGTAAACTGTGGTGTTTGTATCTTGGAAACTCATTCAGTTATTTTAATTGCAGGTGCAATAAAATGTCGAAGCTCACATGTGTAGTAAATTCAACGACTAATCTGCAGCTTCCGTTTTTGTAGCGAATTGCTCTGTTATTCAGAACTTAAAAGGCACCTAAAGAAACATGTCAAGATTTTGAAGGAACATTTATCTCTGTAAGAAACTGTTCTCTCATCAAGGAAAGACAATGAATTATTATTATTATTATTATTATTATTATTATTATTATTATTATTATTATTATTATTATTATTATTATTATTATTATTATTACTGTTTGTGGGCAAAAACTGTCCACTGAAGTGATAAATTATGATCATAAATGCATTGCATTTTGCTATCCTATTCTTCGTTTCGTCGCATTACTATGATATTGTGTAACAAATTGCGATGCGATATCACTTAGAAACACTTTATATATATAAGTGAGGCGTTCAATATATAGGTTTCCCTAAGCTGTAAAATATTTATTTTTTAAGACGGTCCTTCCTCACCTCTCCACATAATCTCCATTGAGATTCAGACATTTGTCTTACCATTGCATCAATTTGTCCAAACCCTTTGCAAAAAATCAAGGCTCTGGCTATTTAGCACTTTTCTCATATTTCGCTTCACTTCTTTTGTTTTGAAACGTTCATCTTACCATTCAGATTTTAACATCGGAAAAAGATGGAAGTAACTCGGTGCTAAATTGAGGCTGTGGGGACAGCGGGGCAGCCGTTTCCACCCTAATTCTTCAAATTTGTGTTTTCTTTGCGTGCTGAGTGGAAGTGGACATCATCGTTAAAAGAAGAGACCAGGTTGCTTATGTCGAATTGCGTTTCCCTGAAGAAGAGTTATTTTGACATAAGCGACCTGGTCTCTTGCCAACTAGTGATGAAAAAGTGAAGCAGAATGTGAAGAGAATACTAAATAACCAGAGCCCTGATATTTTGCAAGTTTTTGGACAAATTGGTGCAACGGTGAGATAAATGCCTAAATCTAATTTTGAATTATGTGGAGAGGTGAGGAATTACCCACCTACACATGCATGTATAGTTTACAAATGTGTCTTAAAAAAAATTTTTTTTTACACCTTAGGAAAACTTATATATTGAACGACCCACGCATGTATATGAGCGTATTTTAAAGCGGTACTGCATCGCAGTTTACGTAAATGTTAAATACTTCGGAATTTACTTAATTCACAACACTCCAATTTCAAAAATTAAAATCATAGTGTTCATTATCACCAAATTACCTTCAGAGTTGTGAACATTATTCCAAGTTCTCCATTCTGCAAATACGGCTCCATAAAATCTTCTATGAAGTGAATTTCAGATCCCAGTTGTAATATTCGTGATCTAACTACAACGAATTGGAAAACTGGGAAAAGGTCATCCATATTCCATAGATAAGCAGATCCAAGTTCTTCCTGTACTGCCTGCAAATAAATATTAGTTAATATATTAACAAATGTAGATATTAGGACCGACTGCGACAGTTCATTAATAAGTAATTTTTAAGAATAAAATACAAAATATATTTGTTGATAAAATGAACTGCGTTAATATATAATAAAACAAGATAGGCCAACATTGCACAAAATTATCGTAAAAATTTAACAGGATACGTTGTAAATTTAATTTACTGAAGTTTATTATAATAACTTACTCTTTTAACACAGATACTTTTTGTCATTATGTTGAATATAGCATGTACAATATATACACACATTCTACTTAATTTTCTTGTTACTTACTACCATGTTTTCATTATGGAAATTCACTACTACATGTATATATATGGTGTGCATAGAATAACACTTCCTTATCATTGTAACAATGCAAGCTGCCTCTCGGTAACTCTACTGCCAAAATTTAAGTCTTCTTTTTAACTCTGATAGTTCAGGTCATATCTAGGTATGTGAAAGTACACCGTTGAAGCAAACACGTAAAAAGAAACTACCCGGGCTTTTATGTTCTGACCATCGTCTGGCAGTTCGATCTCTAATAATAGTTTACATCTCCGTTTGTGTTTACTAATATATACGAGGGTTGTTCAACACTTATTGTCATTGATATAGAAGGAGTCAACAAAAATGTTATGTTTGTAACTCTACAAAAGTTTTAGAAGTGTGTGAAAATATAGGGCAATGTCATTGATACTGGTTGCGTTCTCTGTGTTTTGCAGGTAGCAAGTGCGTCCGGATTGTGAGAATGGAGAAAACTGAAGTGTGTGTTTGGTCAAATACTTCCAGATGAAAGGCTAAACACCGACAGATATACACGCTAAATATGATTAGTATGGGTGATAGTCAGTAGCGTCTTCTCTGGGTGTGCAAGTCGTGTGTTAACGCCCAACGAAAAATGAAGAAAAGAGAATTTTAATTTAATTAAACGGATCATCAGAACTTGTGATTTTTTATTTTCAACGAGACAGAATCATCTGTTGAAGTGCAAAAGAACAGAGAAGTGTTGTGCGGTCTCCGTCATGTTTTGAGGAGGCAACTCTGCGAGTAAGTCATTGGCAACGCTATGGCTGAAGTTTCACTGTTTTGGAAGACTTCTATTGTGCACCCGCTTCGTGTCCCTCACCTCGTGCTTGTGTGATCCATGGCGTTGGTTAGGAAATCAACGTCTTGAGTTTTCTGCTTCTCTCAAGCGTTGCCATCTCTGTAGATTTATTTGTGCATGTACAGATATTTTATAGCAATACGGAAAACATTTTTTGGGGGCAGAGGGGCTATGATCTACGCACTTTTTTGTTGCTAAACATATCATTTAATTCAAAAGTTAATGGTGCAATAGAGTTCTTCCTAAAATACGTGTAAGGAGTACGGTGAAAAGAAACATCATTTTTTTCTCGATCCAAGTTGTGTTGGAAGTGTCAGTTGATGCAAAAAAAAAAAAAAAAAAAAAAAGAAAGAAAGAAAGAAAAAAGCCTGGACGCTAAGCTACAAAACGGTTTTCCATTCTGCCTTTTCATTTCCCTTTCATTTACTTTGTCGTTAGTGGTTCACCCTCAAGACTTACGGTTTCGTGCCTCTATTACTGTCTTTAAAGCAGTAATCCAGAGGTTGCTACGCAAAGAAAGACGACTTGGGCTGAAATTCACGTAATTGTAAGCAAATAATTGCTTGTTTTTGATTTTCAGTTTCACATTTTGAGGGTATATTTACTTATACTATAATTATTATAATTAAATGTACTCCTTACGTAATAACATCCTCCTCGATTGCTCTTTATAATTTACAGACTAAATTGTTAGAAATAAATTTCTATTTATATGTTGGCGTAAATAGGACATTATGCAATGACGATCATAGTTCCTTACTTTCGAAAATTGTGAGAACTTCCAGGTACAGACTATATTCAGAAAATCGATGGGTGGGCAAAGTATAGTCACTATTAAATACTCGTATGTTGAATGCGAATGCCACTAAAATAGTTATGCGTAAATTGAGGTAAATTTATCACAATATTTTTGATCAATAAAACAATGTGGGTGGGCCCATCTTTGCTCCTGGGAAGAGGGGGTTCCCCCTCTAGTATCGCCTATGGTTGTGAGGGTTAATATGTTTTTCCTTTCTTGCCAACGCCCTAACATCCACGTCAGGAGACGCTACTGGTGATAGTGTCCTCTCCTGCCAAGTGATAAAAAAAACTAGCCACGTGAATTCCGTTGTGGTAGACAAAGTTGTAAACATGGAAGTGGTGCTGAGTATACAAGAAGACAATGTTGTGCATGATCTGGTAATAAATGACAGAAAAGTGACAATACACTAAATAAATGAGATCACGGGTATATCCACCGATCAACAGAAAGAATGTTGCATGAAAACTTGGGGTTGAAAAAAATTTCTGCCAGATGGATTCCAAGGAAAGCTAACTGTGGATCAAAAGCGCGAAAGAGTACCTACATCAGAGACTAATTTAGCCCTGTTTAAAAGAAATTCTGAGAACTTTATTGCCACATACGTAACCGTTGATGAGACATGGGTACACCATTTTGAACCTGAAAATAAAAACAGCAAAGTATGCAGTGGTCGAACCCATTCCCGCAAATTCAAAGCTCAGCCATCCGTTGGTAAAGTTATGGCCACTGTGTTTTGGGATGCCAAGGGAGTTCTCTTCATTGGCTATCTTGAAGACACACTATCACGGGCCACTGTGTTTTGGGATGCCAAGGGAGTTCTCTTCATTGGCTATCTTGAAGACACACTATCACGGGACACTGTCACGCATACTTTATTTCAAATTAGAAGCAGCCATCAAGATAAAAAAAAAGGCAGACAAGTCTTCGTGTAAAAAAGGCAGACAAATCTTCCTGTACCAGAATAATGCTCCCGCCCACAGAAATCACCACAGAATGATGGTAATGGAGGCTGCAGGGATTCAAATACTTATACATCCTCCCTACTCCCAACGAATATATACAATGAAAGTAAATGAAAATGTCTTAAGCAAATGCACCTTGTTAATAGCACAACAGACATTTAAAGGAATGATTTTTTCCACATTATTTTCATCTTATATCATTTTCGTTTACATTAATCTTGGGAGCTGGGTGGCTCAGTGATAGAGCGTCTTACCTTTGGCACGTGGGCTTCCTAGTTCGATCCCAGCTCTTGCCAGGTGAGTATTGTGGTGGACAAACACCGTATGCATCGGATTTCTTGGAATTTTCCTGTTTCCTTCCACTTTTGTCGTTCCACCATTAACATCTATCTCACCGTCAGCTTTGCTTAGCAATGGTGCATAATTGTAGGACGTTAAACAAACAAACAAAAAGAAAAAAACACCTTTCTTTCAAAAAGATAACTATAGAAATTTAATGTCAGTTTAATAATAATACCTTTGTAATTTGCTGGAATGTATGATGAATTACTTGCAACTTTTCGAGTGGAGAGAATGTCGTCTTCAACTGCTGCAGTGTCTCCACAGCTTCATGAAACACCTGTTCTCGGAGAGGTGAAAAGTTTCCTCCTTCCTTCAAGGCTTCAGAGCAATTTACACGATAGCATAACCAGAATTTCCTGCAAAAGATTTTACAAAGTATGTTTAAGGGCACGTGTTCAGAAGTACAGGATCTAACATTCAATTTCAGATATCATTAAGATCTCCAATCAGGGATGCGTAAAGAAAAATCAGTCAATACCAATCTAAGAAAACTACAGGAAAAGTAGTGAAGCTGTAGAAGACTATAAGAGTCATCTTGGAAATTTTATATAGTATTTTATTTGGAGATATATATTTTTTTGGTTCTTGATTAAATTCGTGGAATGTGTAGTTACAATCATACTGATCACCTCCTTTGTTTTATTTTTAAAAATTTTATTTACGTCTTGTACGAATAAGATTCGTTTATTTAAATTTAATACTTTGAACAGGACATCGATAGAGATAGGGAGAATACAAAAAAGAAATAAAGAGAGAAAAAACTGTAGAGAAGAGATCCAGTTGCATGTCACTGTTAGCCTTTTTTAAGTGTTATGAGGAAAAACGTATAATCAGATGAATGCCAAAACAGAGCTCTAAGAAAGAAAGAAAAGAAAAAACACCATAAATAAAGGAATACTGCACGCAGAAAGTAAATATAGAGAATCTGTAGAAATAATAGATGAAAAGATAGTACTGTAAAGATAAATATAAAAATAACGTAATTCCCGGCGGGAGAGCATTCAATGCATTAGAGTGCTTAGGATTGCATCTTATAAGCTGTAGGTCCACGTCTCATATAGCCCCGGTGCTGAAAAAAGATGCCAAACTTAAACTAACAAGTCTGGGGTTCAGAAAATCCACATGCTGTCTAGAATATACGATAGCTCCGAAGTTTATGTATGAAGTAGAATAATGAAAGACAGAGAAGTTGCCTAACTTATGTTTTCTTCTTTCTTTCAGTGATCTGAACCGTAACTGAACATGTCCGTCATTCCACAACTCCAGGAGATTCCAGCACAATTAGGTTCCCCTTCGTTGGTATGAGGTGGTTCGTGAATGTCTGTTCAGTATTTCCACGGTGGATTGGATCATAGGGAAACGTTATCAAATGAAAGGTCAGCTCGTTCTTCAGATGTAACATCCTGTGTGTTTCTTCTACTTTTTTTTTGCCCGTTTTCTTATGGAGCTTAATTAAAGACACTGTCTATAGGACGAAGGTGACGTCCTAAAAGATCTCAACGACCATATCACTATAATTCTTCATCCACGTTAATTCTACAGTGTTATGTGGTCTGAAATTGAAAACCACCTACGAAGAGTTCATAGAACGTATGGGAGCGGCATAAAGCAAGGTTACAAACTTCCACAGTTATTGAACAGTACAAGGATCACAAGTTCCCATTACAAACATTACATACAATGCCTGACAATCTTGAAAACGTACACACCACTTAAGAATGTTCTATATGTGCGTGTACATATATGAAAAAAAAAAAATTAAAAAGCAGACCTGCAAAAACAAATTACTTATCAGAGAATTGTAGAAATATTATCAGACTAGAAAATAAAGAAAACTATCCTCTTTCCTAAAAATGCTTACTCAGATAGAGAAGGAAACAAGGGTGTTATAGAAAAACCCGAGAAGCATGAGCAATGACGCCACAATGGATGATGCCATCGCGATGTCGTTTCGCAAGCTTCTCGCCAATTGGCCTGTTCTACAACATTACTTGTAATTCTTACTCTTTCCTCTCCCCGTTTCACGAAGTATTTTTGGGCCTTAAATTTCCTCCTTTCCTTTCAACAACAATGAAAACTGTTTAACTTATAAATTCAGGAATAAATATCCATAGTATTTACTAATAAACGCTATCGGACACATATTTATAAATTGAAATTACTAACCTTGCATTCGTGAAAAAAAAATAATAAACTTTTTTGTTAGACAATTTTAGCAGTCTCTGCTACTTTCGTTAGTAACTTCGTAAATTAGTTTTCTTGTCACTGTCCTCTTCCGGTACAGTCACAAAATAAGATGATACGCAGTAAGTCTGGTGCAGCAGTTCAAGAAGTTACTGAAGAAAGTAGCAGAGACTACTGAAATCATTTAAGAAAAAAGTTTTATTTCCTTTACGGATACAAGGTTAGTAATTTCAATTTCCACAGTAGTTTAATGTTTTTCACCATCTTTAATCAAAAAGGAAAATAATTATGAGTTATGTTATATACACATAGTTTCAAAAGAAATTTATATTCAAAACGTTATCAAAACAATTTTTACGTTAATCTATGTGAAAAGTGAGTAACAATTTTAACAGAATACTGTTAAAGAATTAAAGAATGCATTTTCACGAATTTAACTCAGGATATATATGTTGCTCAGTCCATGCAAAACTGAATTCTTCTCATAAATTCCTTCTTCCAATACGATTGGGATAGAAAAGTTCATTATCCAAAAACCTACACTGGAATACACATGATGCCTTGTTTGTATGGATGTACATAATTGTTACCAGTAACTGATTACCTTCATCTTACTCTTACTTATTTCCTTTATATATATATAGGTTGTTTTTACAAAACTTCACGTTTAACGTATCTTAATTCATAGTACTGTATTTTGATATTTATTGATTTACGATTACATTCGCTATTATTGCTATAATATCTAGTTACTATTTACTTTCACGAATGAACAATTATTGCTAACATAAATTTACAAGTTATATCTATGAAAAAAGTTTCGACATCGATGTTATTAATCCTATGATTAGTTGAAGGAAAGAGCATGTACAAATATGAAGCAATGAAAACCTGATTAAATTTTCACAATAAGAATTGTCAATGTACCTATATAATATTGGAATTCTGCAGTTATAGGTCAAGAATAGGACTTGATAGGGTTTTAGCAGCAGTTAACATTTCAGTCAAAATTGTTCAGAAGTAAGAAAAAATTGGAAATGTGGTACCACAGATCTACTTGGTTAGCATCTTCTAATTTAGTGTATCCAGAAGAAGGCATCAGGAATTGGTGTGCCGAAATATTGATAAAGTTACAAGGAATACGAACGAAAAAAGTAAACTTTATTTTATTATATATTACGTATGTTTCATTTCATTTAGGAATTAAAAACGCAAGCATTACCATATTCTCCATTCACACTTACAACAAAATAAGGCACCAAAGTATGGTGCTTAATTCGTTATACTTGGGGCATTTTACACAACTATCCATCTGTCCTCATGGAAGTATCTCGACTTCAACTGGGAATTAGAGTAACAGTCTGTTCAACTTCGGTACGAAAGCTTCCTGGTTCGATCCCGGGGGATGTGAGTTTGCGGCGAACAACATCGAATCCCTGAGTTTTCTCGGTGTTCTCCCGTTTCTTCCCATGCCCTCATTCCACCAATTCTTTCATAATCATTTACTTTCAAGAATTATCCGTCTCCTTTAGACTAAAAGGCATATCATGACACGTTAAACTAAAATCTTCATATTATTTCATTTCGAATTCAATTGTAGGCATCACCGCCACACTCATATTTGTTTCATTTCGTAAAGCGACTTTGTGTTTTGTTAATCATTCAATCTCTTTTTTCCAAGTTGTTGAGACCCACTTCTTCGTCACTTGCTCACAAGGGATAAAAAGAAAGAAAAAATAAATAATTAAAAAAAAAAATGAAGTAAAAGCTCAGTCAATAACTGCTGCGGAGAAATTCGTAATCATGGAAGTAGATCGCGGTTATCAAGTAACTGCAACCACTTGCCGAAAACGAGACGTTAGTAGCTATGTAAGTACGAGACATTTCCTCAGGTTAAGAAATAGAAGCTCCCTGCTATATGTCCAAAGTCAGTGGATCATATTGCAACGATCGTTCAACTATAAACGTAAACCGCTCTCATTCTTTCAGTATTTTTTACATGAATTTTTGAAAGATGCGTGAGTATTTTCTTGTACTGACTTTTTAAATAACACTATTTTAATACCTCAAAAATTATTTTTTGAGGTTGAAAACTTGGTGGTTGCGCGACCACCTAAGGGAGCATCCACGCCTACATGATAGTATCATACTTAGTAAACTAATCCATGTTCTTTAAATAGTTTTCTAAGCCTGAATATGTATCCTTTGACGATGGGAAACATATTGACAACACAAAGTATTCCACTTTGATTTTTGCAATATTCTGAAAAATGTGAAACAATAGGGGCGGATTGACGAGCATCCTTACAGAAAATATGATTAAATTTAAACCTAGGAATGGCGCATTCTAATTAGCCAGTTTAATTATGAACTTTTTTCAGATGGAGTTAACTCTGAAACGTGACTGTACATTACATCTGAATACTAAATTTCAACAAAATAAGCTGTTATGATTACCTGTTGTCTAACTCTACCTCCTCCATTGTTGTCTACTGTATTCAAAACATAAATAACTAAATAAACATGACATTCAACTTACTGATCAATCCCAAGGAAAGCCATAAGAGAGATATCCGGTTGCTTATTCCATTTCAGAAGTCTTTTCCAATATGCATCATCTTCTTGTTTATTGTGTAGTGCATACAGTACAAAAAGCGCAGAATGCACTTTTGGCAAGAGAACGGGATGTAGTAGTGATGCGGCACTTACAACTTCACTAGAAAAATATAAATAACATAAATATGTACTTTTCCATATAGCAGTCTTATTAAAAACAGCACAGTGGCAAAGACTAGCTTCTAATACTTATTTATTTATTTCTACAACTACATTAACAAGAATTAGCCTTTACAGCACGAAACTATTAAGTGTTTCTTCCCAACACGTCAGGACCTGACAATAGCCTTTAACATAAACATACGTGAAGGCTTTTTGTATTACAAGAACTGAATGAGTCAGTTGGAAAAGGTATACATTTCACGAAAGAGGCAAGTTAAACTGGGACAGTTATTTTGTTCTTTATAGGTTGCCTACACCCTTTGAGAGGAACAAGAACACATTCCTTAATTATAGATTCTCTATACTAAGCTCTACGGAAATGTATGAACGGATAATGCAACATAATCGTGAAGTGTGTTTGTTTTTCCACTCAGTGTTGGAAAGTTGTGGCTTTTAGATTTTTTTTTTTTTTTTTTTTTTTTTTTTTATACAACTCTTTCATTCAATTATTGAGTCGTATTTTCAAGCTTGAAATAATTTTGTGAATTATGACTCTCCATGTCGCTCGAAACTAAACAGATTTCAAATTAGCCCAGATTTTCTGTCATTTACGAATGGCTAAATTTCTTTGAAAATTGTAGGATATATAACTCACCTTTCATTTTTTTCGTTACAATCATCACCATCACCATTATTATTATCATCATCGTCAAGTAACATTTCTTGTTCACCTGGTGGAAGCGCTGGGAAAAGAGTTCTTACCACTTCGTAGATACGGGACGTTACAGATCGCAGTTCCTGGACAGCATGACTTAAAAGCTGCGGATGAACTCGAACGCCTCCATACGTGCCTGTATACACTCTCGTCACTTCAAGTAAGAGCTGTCCAAGAGGGTGCAATGTGCTTTCAAATGCCTGAAAATATACAAAAAGAATCCTTCTGTAGTGATTACACTTAATATCTCTGTCATCTTATATTTATTCTCTATGCTGCTACACAATAACGAATACATGAGGCGTCTCAGAGTAATAAAGGCGAACTCTGAACGAGCAAAGTAATCGTACATTAATTTTTAAAAATTTTCTACACGACAAAGAAATGACTTCCATAAACTATGCATTAAGAACGAGAATCAGCTGCCACAGAGTTGTTTGTTATTACTACTTGAACATATCAAATGTATTTTACGAGCATTCAGGCTGCACGTAACTTTCGCTAAATTCGTTCTCACGACCCGAAACGCCTCATACGGTAGCTGTTTTACTGCAATTAAACTTAGATTACAAAGACATTATATTGCGAAATGTGAAAGGAATTATGAAAAGAAAATACTAAATTTCTTAAATGATGAGATGGTATCACGTGACAACCATTTAAAACATTAGAAAATAAATTATTAAGTTACAAACCAACGATTTACTTTAAAAACAAAAAGCATGTTGCATTTAGATCAGCATTAAGGCTGTGTCCAGTACCTAGGATGCGATAAGAGCTTCCCTACATAATAACATGTCACAGTGTTTTCGAAAGCATTATGATAACTACTTATTTTCTACATTTCCAAATTCATCCAAGCGTTTATTACTATTAATACTTTATGTTCACTTTTATCTTTTCTCACTAGGCCAATATTAGAGCGCGATAATTGAAAATTAATTTTCTTTCATTTGAAATCTGTTTAAAGCATGTCCTCTATTTGACAACAGAGTGATTGATGTTTCTTTTCGAGCTAGATAGGCTGGTTTCTTGGATTCTCTTCTCCTCTGCAAGAACTCCCGATAATCCCCAGACAATGACACACTATTTAACAGCTGATAAGACTAAAACCTGTTTTTCGCTTTTAATATTTTTCTACATGCACTGTAAGCATTTTCTAAGAAGACAGCTATATGTATAGTTTGAGGCAAATTGGAGCTGACTGTTTAGAAGTTTCAGAAAATCCGTGTGTACGCTACTTGTAATTCGTGTGTTTATTTTATGCAAGTTGTTTCGAACTGCATGATTAGAGGGAGAAGAAAAGAAGCAGAAGTAAGAAAGTCCATTATCAAACTCCAGAGTGAAGAGTACTCATTCAAAAGAAAAGAGATTTTTAAATACTTATGAATGACCTATATGTGAGACCAGATTCTAGGGACACCAACTGCCGAATTTGTTTTTGGCTTGCAGAACTCTTTGCACAAAATAACTATCTTGAATTGGGGTTTAGCATCCATTTCGTCACCGAGGCTATATGTGACGTGCAACTACAGCTTAACATGGAATCCAATTCACATGAAATCCCTCTGGGAATCGAACCAAGGTCTCCCGCACACTAACCATATACCCACAATGCAGCTCTATAGCTGTTTATTTTGGAGAAGAAAAGGGAACCTAATGTGAAGTGTTTAGGTATATACTGAAAGAAAGTCTAAAATACGTGAATTCACTTATTTATTTTATGGTATCTATTTATTTTATTTCAAATACTGTGACAATATAAAGTCAATTCAGTTTTCACTGAAGGCTTCTGTTAGATTGATAATAATGAAGTCTCTAACGAAAAGTATTTCGATGTAGTTCAGAGGTGAACAAAAAATAAATCTTTGAGTTTTACGTCCCACGGTTATGCCGGCTAGGCTGAAGAAAACTGATGATGAGAAATGAATGAAATGGTGGAATGAAGAAAGTGGAGGAAGCGGGAGAACCCCGAGAAAACCATGCACGCGGTGTTCGTTCACCACTTACCACTAAGCTCACTTGGCATGAGCTAGTTTGACAATTGCGCTCAGCAAGTTCATTGGCTCATACATAACGTCAATTCGACTGTCATGTAGTATAATTAAAATTTCCATAATTTTATATTGGCATTAGTAGAATAAATTTATTCTTTTTATCTATTTTTTAATAACTGAAGGTCATCAGGAATATTTTATAATAAACTCTGCTGAAGATAGTAAAGAGGATCATGCTATATTTCTATACTTCTCAACTATCCACAAGCAAAATTGATTGATTGGTTTGTTAAGGACGATGTTAGTGTGGAAACCAACCAATCTATTTTGTTTGTCTGTGGGCAATAAGAAATCCTCGGGAATTTTTCCTGTATTGTGTTGCAACATTCCTTGATTAGTCGTTTTCTGGATTAACTAACAACGCAAGATAAAACCTAATAATTTATGAATGAATGGGATATGGATAGTCACCATTATTTATGAACATATTAACGGATTCTCTTTTAACGAACTCGGCCAAGAAAATAATTCCATCTATTAAAAAAAAAAAGAAAAGGAAAAAAAAAGAAAAGAAAAAAGAAAGAAAGGAAATTCGGTTTCGTTCAAAAGTAACAGACGGACTAACTACAATCTTAACAATCTTATACGTCCCACTAGCACGATCCGAGTAACACATCTACAGGGTCGTGTGTTTATGACCTCCCATGGAAAATAAAACCCCAAAACCTTTATCCAACGCAACAGTTAGTGTATGGATTGTACGCCCCAGATGTAAGTGTCCTACTTCTTAAGCACCACAGCTAAGGTATTTACTTGAATATCTATTTTTCAGGAAAATATTGAATGCATATTTAATATTGGACATCCAGGACAAAAAGATAAAAATATTTTTTCAACTTTTTTTTTAAAAAAATATATTTACATTTTCAAAATTAGTTTATAAATGGCTTCCTTGCGTAGTGATTACCATTATTTTTATTTAATTGATTAACATATTTAAAAAGTGTATTCAACCTATTTTTCATCTTGTTTCTTTTCCTTCACCAGCTTACTATTATGTACACTTGCCGTGCATCTACAATTTATTTATTTACTTATTTTTAGCTTCTTCTCTTGCTTTTAGATCTTCGAAATCTGAAAAGTGATCATCTAATCTACATTAAGTTTAATGGGACCTTCACAATTCACTGACAGCCTTTTCCTGAAGACCAACGAAGTACAAAAATTTATTTATTGTTTAATTAATTCAAGTTTAATGAACAGCAAAATGGTAAAGAAAGTCAGTATAATATTTTACATACAGTTTGTTACCAACTTTATGTCTTCTGTAATAGTCTGTAAAATTCACCACATTGACTGTCAGATACAAATTATCTTAAATTTAGGTTGGTTTTGTCTTGACAAAGAGCCAAAAAATCAGGCTCTAAAATTTAAGAACATATTTCTGCATAAAGCATAAAAATAAATATTTCATTAAATATTATAGTTCTAAATTTCAACTCACTTTGGACAAATACTCTTGGATTCTGTGGTAGTCTTCTTTATTTAAGGTGTCCCTGCCGAAGCGTGGAATAGTGTCTAACATATCTGATGATATTTGTTCTATGCTTTTCCTTCTTTGGGCTTCCTGGCGACCGTGGCTGATGGCAATCGCGACCTTTTCCCACACATGTGTACTACTTGTCTGGCTACTGCTCTCAATTCCTAGCAAACGGTAACACTGATTGAAGATAGCCTTCCATTTCTGATTTGGTGGTACACACAATTTACCGAAAGAACTGGAATATCAACAAACTGGACGTTAAAAATATTAAATGTAGCTAGAATAAAATATATCTATACTGAATTGAGCAAAACCTACATATTACTTTATCTCATATACATTACGTTTCAACGTGTTTTATAATAAAAATAATTACACAAAAATAAAATAAACACTTTGAACATAGCTAACCTTATATTTTGCATACCTTTTTCCGGACCCGAATCAAACCCAATACGTATCTTATGAAAGCCCAAACTCTATCCTGGACACCTCAATAAATTAAGGTTTTTCTAGAGAACAACAGGACTCCAAGTTACAGAGGTTTTACTCTATACTTGTTATAGAATGCGAAGAAATTCTTGACAGCACGGGGGTGGTTCTTCAAAGATGATACAGGTTTAATTTCGATCATGCATATGAGTCATGGTTTTTGCCTGCAGCAGTTCACTGAAACAAGAGACTTCATGAATTGAGGGGATTCTCCTCATAAGGGTGCCTGATTTACTTTAACTTATCAAAGTAGATATCTTATTCATTGTGAAACAACACTAAAATTTAAAAAGAAAGAAAAAGAGTAAAACCAATAAGCATAACACAAGAAGCTATTATCTTTGTGTAATGTTAAATTTGGCATTATAGCCAAAGCAAGACATCCAGAAAAGACTCGGGATGTTTTCTTGCCTTTTCCTTTTCAAATTTATATATTTATTTCTTAAATGGGGGTCAATTAAGGAACTGCATGCATCAGACAAACAATGACTAATTTTCAGTCTGATAGAATATAAAGGTACATTAAATATTAATTGAAAGATTAAAACATTAATTTATTGGAAAATACTGAATGAAGTTTTCGGTTTTACGTCCTACTGATACACACTTTAAGAAGACGGATGATTAATGGAAGTGAATAATTATAAAATAACTGGAAGGAAACGAGAGAAAATCCAAAGGACACTATATTGTCCATCACAAGCTCGAGTGATTGGGGATCGATACAGGGACACCTTGCATGAGAGGTAAGCACCCTACCACTGAGCTATCGTGTCCTCTATTGATTGATTGATTTGAAGATTAACATCCCTTTTCAACATCACGGTTACATGAGTTGAGGCCCACTGCCTAATGCAGGACCAGAACCAATACCCGGACTTGTATCAGAGGCTTTGTCACAGGGATGCAAATGTGTGTGCAGAGCAGGGTTTGCCCAAGTGGGCCCGGTGGGTTTTTTCGGGTTGGACCCACCTGAAAAAAAATACTTCAAAACCCATCTGGGTTTTTGAGCCTTTTTGTTAATATATTACCGGTACAACTAAGGTGGTAACACATTGAAAGTGACTTTTATCAGATTTTGGACTTACCTTGGGCGAATTAGATGCTTTCATCTTGGAATATACAACAGCATTCAATGTTAGACCTATATAAAGTTCTGAATGCACTGAATGAATAAAAATGCTTACCTTAGCTTGAGATAATTATAGAACAAATTAATGTATGGATTGTGTTTATACAGGGTGTCTACTAAAATTCCAAAATGAAATTTCGTGACTTTTTCGTGACCTTTTCTTTACCAAATCATAAAATTTCCTAACATTTTCAAGAGCGAATTTGGGTACGAACTAAGCCGAATTTTCATCCATGCGATAGAAACGTACTTTGCTTGCGATTTGCTAGCGTCTAAAGCCGACTATAGATATTTTTGGTGGTGAATTTTGACATTTTATAGAACAAAATTTTCCAATCTGTACTTACATTTGTACAGTTTAAAAAATCGTGACCCAAAAGCTAAATTTCGTGACTTTCATGACCGTTTTCTGATTTCAGTACTTTTTCGTGACATTCGTGACCGATAGACACCCTGTTATAGCCTATTTGAAGTAAAATATGCAATTTTATATTTTAAAAAATACTTTCCGTGAATAGTGTGCTCGACGCCGCCGTGAGACGTTATCCCTCATACATTTGACGAGTTTAAGGCCATAGGTTCCTGTATCACCAGTAAATATATAAATACATTAGTAAAGCTAATAGTATTATTTGATACATAAGATGGTAACTCAAGTATTCTTCAGTAAAATTTGGTTTTTCAACAACAACAGTTTAGTTCAATCATTAGTTGCTACTCTTCAAATAAGCATTCTGGAGAATCAACACTAGCAATAGCGTAAAACTTCTTGTCAAATTTAAAAAGCTTAACGCTCGGAGTTCCGAAGATTATGTAACCCTACTATTTCAGATGCAGAATTTAAACTTCCATACTAGTAGAAGCGTCGTTGTACAGCAAAGAAAGTTGCATTTTCGGGGAATACCCGTCATGAAAAAGTGTTCGGGAAATTCCCGCAATTGAACGCACAAAGCATTGGAAGTGAATACTTCAACAATAAAACTTATTTATTTTAAGCTGGAAGATATTTAATTTCATTTAAGACATTTACCTTATAAAATAGAAATTCTCTCTTTGTTAATTGTTTTAAATTCATTTTCGAGAAAGAACCGTCTTGCTAGTGCTAGGGAAACTCCCGTAATTGAACACTCAAAGTATCGGAAGTGAACTTAAACAATAAAACCATTTATTTTACGCTGGAAAATATTTGCCATATAAGATATTTTGAAAAATTTATTTTATAATACATGAATTATATCTTTGTTTTAAATTAATATATTTGATATTCATACTGTATTTGGCAAACGTTACTGAGGCTCCTGGAATGATTCGATCTACATTTGTTCGTTTGTCTGCCTGTACCACACACATATTACAAGGTACAACTTTCGGTCTTTTAAATTTAAATTTTCAGAGTACAAGCACGAGACACACTAAATTTCCTGCATAGATTTTGGAGGCATTCCAACGTAAAATTTCAAAATGGCGGATTTTTTTTTTCAACTAGCGTATATCCACGCTACAGGGCGCAACGTTCGGACTTTTAAGTTGAAATTTTGAAGGTAAAAGCAAGAGACATTCTAAATTTGCTGTATAGATTTTCTCGGCGATCCAATGTAAAATTTCAAATGGCGGCCATTTTTTCAAAACAGTAGTGAACAGAAAATTGTTGCAAGTTGCGACAATGACAATTGAAATATAAATTACGTTTCAACATTTTTATCCCTAAAGACATTGCAATATTTCGAAAAAAAAAAAAACAATTGAACCCGAAAATACCCGAAAAAACCCATATGGGACCAGGTGGGTTGGGTTTTCTCAAAAATACCCGGGTTTTTTCAAACCCTTTTGTAGAGGGAAGGATGAGTTGCCCTTCCCTAAGTTTGAGATTTATAATTTTAATCAACAATATAACAATACGTTAATTAAAACATGAAATCCTACTTATATATGAGTGGAGTCTTGCTCTTCTTCCCCCAGCAAAATCTGTAATGACGCTACTGCTTTGTACCCCACCGAGAATGGAACCCGACAGTACATTAACAGAAAGCACTCGCGTCAACCACTTGGCTAAGTAGAGATGCTATTACAAATCTGTCGAATACATACCTGGGTTTCGTAGATGAGGAAGTCCCCATGGTTTTACGTAACGTGCCATTTATTTTAACATCATCATTCCATGCTCCAGAGAAATTGCCGTCAATAGTGTCGCCATTTGGGAACTTAAAACTTCCCTTACCATTGAAGATACCTGTGGCAGAAAACTCGCCTTCGTAATAGGAAGAATCTTCATAAACCATAATGCCATACCCCTACAATAAAATTCACATTTTACATACTTCATAATACTCGGAACAAATATGCAATTATTTATTTAACGGAACATATTTAATAAATATGCAGTATGTTTAACGCTGCACTTACGAGGAAACGCTGTGATTCCCAGCTGATATGTGTTGCGACCTTGGTGATTTGCGAAACTTCAGAGGTCGAATAAAAAAAAAATTACAGAATAAATAGAGAAATGGTATAGTACAACATTGTTAATGGTTTAGATCCTATACCGTAAATACTAATAAAAATAATTCAAGAAATTAGCAAAGATAACGGCACTTCAATATTCTAATCTTTATATAGAAGCAAAGGTCTTTAAAACAACTTTTAAAAAATATTCTGTTGTGGTGCATCGATTAAACGATAGTATTTGTAAAATGAATTTCATTTGCATTGCGCTCAGTAGCTATTTAAATCAAATAAAGATGTTCTTACATTGAAAGTGTTCAAAAACTAAGATTAACGTAGTTAAAAATTCAATATTTTATCGACGATTAAGAAAGCAAGAAGAGATTGGTAAAAGACAGGACGAATTAGGTGTATCCTACAATGACGGTCTTTTTCGATGCATTCCGTCGAAAAGGAAATTCTCGAAATTTTATACTTTAACGCAAACAATTCGTAAATGGCTAGAGATATTCAACTTCTAATTTTAACTGTCATTCTACTTACAGATTCCTCTAATTTTTTAATTTTCTTTAAACTTCCAAGCTTTCGACTCTGTTCTGGAGTCTTGGTCACGGAGGTTAAAAACAGAAACATTAAGGGATAAAAATGGAACGGATTTACCAAGGGAAGAGCTGTGTTGTATAGAAACACGTTGTTAAGTACGTCAATGGTCTCAAAATGGGTGAGTCAATTTGTGCGCCTTTCTTGTTTCTTGTTGAAAAGTTGCCAAATCATGTATTTTTATTGTCATGCCAATGCTGTGAAAATTTTGTAATTACCTCCTTCCATTCGTTATTCAACCATCCCCTATTTTTTTTTATATATATATATATATATATAATGAATAAATAGATTTTTAAAAAAAATGTCTCTTTACCTCATTTCTAGCTCCAAATAAAATTTTTGAATCTTCTACCCTGTGTTGCGTTTTTTTTTTTAAATGTTTCGATGAATCAACACCGGATTTTCCGCATTTTAATCTTTAATATGCTCTTTTACTCGAACTTTTAGATTTCTTTCTCTTTTACCCATATAATTTTCTTGGCAACTGCATTTTATTTCATAAATACCCGATTTTTCAGTGGGATCCGTGTAAGGACTCTAATATTGGGTAATGTTCTTTTTCCGAAGTTTTGGGGGTTTTTAAGGCTGTACAAAAACCATATTGTGTATAGATTCTGTTTAATGCAGTAGTAAATGTGGGAAAAATAGCATGAAACATGAATCTAAATTTTATGACAATACACTTATAAAATAAGAAAGAATAAGAAAATATATACGAATAATATGAGAACTATAAGGCTACTATCAAAGAAACATACATCACTTACGCTTAGTGTGTTATGGACGAATGTACCCTCAAAATATATTCCATCAAGAGTCACAATCAATCCTGGCCCATGCTTCATATTATTCTGCCATAGTCCCAAGTACTTTTCTCCTGAATGTTGAAAGAGAAACCAGTTCAAAATGAGCTTAACTGACTGACAGCATGATATCAATTTTATCAAGAACATGCAGCAAGCCACCCTTAATTAAGTAATTCTATGTGAATTGCTAACAAGAAGCATGTATGTGAAGGAAATGTATATATTATAAAATCAAACATTAAAGTGACAAAAAAGATCTTCGTGAGTTCTACCATTTTTATTGCCCTTATATTTCTATAAAAGTAACAAAATCTTAAAAGTAATACTTCAACTTGTATCCGAAGGATTCTTAACAATTCATCTATTATGTAAGTTGAAACTATTTATCATTCGTTAAAAAGCTCCATATTTACAAATAAGATCATAAATTTCGCTATAAACCTGTCAACAATAACGTTAAAATATTAGCATTTTGTTTCGTATAAGGCAACATCGTAATCATTTTTCACGTTTTGCTTTATTATTATTAAAAAAAAAAAAGTAGGAGGTAAGCACACAAGATATCTTAGACTCTATTTTACAGGAACGCCCTAAATAAAGATCTAGTGGTTAGTACATCGCAAGATAAACTAAAGACCATGGTTCAACAGTACTCATTTGGAATTTAATACGATTTATATTCTACGCAATTGTTTGTAAGGGACGCTTTTGTAGTTTCATTAATTACTATCTCCCTGACTATTTATTATCATTTATTTTATATTAAGGTTCATTATGTCGAATTGTGAATTTTCTTTGTTTCGTAACTTATTTAACAAAGATGTCTATTTTTTATTGTTCATATGCTACCTTGTATTTATTACCTTCCAAATTTATCAATTACAATTTCTTGTAAATATTCGGTTTTTCACATTCTAAGATGGCGTACTGATCAAATTTTCTGTAACTCATAATATTTATTTCCATGGTTTACTTATCTTAAACAACACACTAACTTCACGACATATAAGACAACGGATTCGTACAATTACTTCTATGGAATAAAGTTCGAATTCCTCAGGGATCTAAAGTAACAATTTAAATCTAGAAATCGTCAACGATAATAAACTTTATTTTATAATTAAATTTCTGCTTTCTGTTTTGTTTGAAGGCTTGAAAAATGCATGCTATAATGCATTAGATTTCTTCCTAGTCTCTTAAAGGTACATTTCCATGTTAAGTCGATTGAGAAATTAAGAATTGCGGAACAATTACAGCAGTTATCACTAAGCAAATATGACTACTGTATATGATTTCAGCTACTTGCGTTATGAGACATTTCAGCAAAAGTAACTTTTATGCTAAAGGCAACCATAGGATGGAGTAAAGTGTAACACAAATGGTAACATAGGATTAATATGTATTGCGAATGGGAAAACTGGTGAAATGAAAAATACGAAAAATGAAATGTAATCTTTCAGTTTTATATTCTATGGTTATGCCGTGTGAGTTAAGGAAGATGGTGATGATGAGAATGAACGAAATAATGAAATAAAGAAAGTGGAAGGAAACGGGACGATCCCGAGAAAACCAATGCATACGGTATTTGTCCACCACAAACTCCACTTAGATGAGAGCTGGGATCGAACTAAGAACATCAGGCACCAGAGGTGAACGCTGTACAACTGAGGCACCCCATTCCCATGAAAAGTACGAATATAATGATGATGATGTGATTATGAATTCTGATATTATAGATGATTATAAAGTTCCGCGAATATAATGAATGAACGAAATATGTAAGAAATAACATAATATAGATTAATATTGATAATGATACTTCTGATGCTTAAAAGTAGTTCTTTTTTCTCTCTCTCTCAAGCTCTAGGTTCTACATTGTAACTTTATGTTTTACCTGTTTCTCTGTCTCCATGACCACATCTGTCTCTTGTTATTACGTACGTAATTTACGTAGCGAATAGCATAGTCTTACTGTATGAGGATGTTTGAGTGCTATACTAACAGCATGGTCTATGATTTATCACCAGAATCTGTAATATTTAGAAATTAAAATAACACGTACTGCTATAACTGACTAGGAGTGCTGCTTTTTTTATTTTATTTTATTTATTTATTTTTATTGCTGTAATATTGACACACTTAATAAAACCAAGCCAATTCGTTTGTTTCTGAAACAGTTGATGCTAACTTCTGCTCGGACGTGGAACTTCTGGGTCACCTTGATCATCTAAACTTCTTAAACTTATAGTCTACCATCTTATTTCATGGATGCGTCTGAAATGCGGTTCCAAGAACTTCTACCACCATTCACAACATCGAAGATGACCAGCGAGACAGGACGAGCAACGACGTGTGCATATTCTTTACAAAATATGTTTACATGGAAGCACATTTAGTTTTAAATCCTGCATGACTCCGACTTTGTAGCTGAATAATTAGCATGCTTATGTATGATGAGCGAAAGTCTGAGGTTCGATTCTCGGTTCGAGTACAAAATTTTCGGTACTGATTCATAATCATAAGGCAGCTGGGACTAATAGGATCTGAAGTAAGATGTAACAAACTCAGAACAAGAAAGCCAGAAATAAAGATGACGGGAGTCGATGTGAGGATGTCATGCCTCCTCGTGACATACGCACGTTCTTTCTTGACGCGTGGTCCTGGGTTCTATGGACGTTCTTGTTTTGAACACAAACCAGAATATTGATTAGGATTCCACTTTAAATTGTAGGCTCGTCTCATATAACCTCGGTACTGAAACGGACAGCTGAATTCAGATCATTTCAACTGAACTCCTACTTAACGTTTCGTAGGTTGTAATGCCAGAAGTTATTATTTATGACTCCGATCTTAGTAACCACAAACTATAGGTTTCCTATTGTCACTGAATGTGTGCAATCCAACGAAGCCACTGTCAATTTTTGCGGGACCCTTTCTACTAATATACTCGTGAGTCTAGAGTGGCATTTGAACAAATGACATTTGAACTCGCTACCACTGAATATCTCACTCTTGCATAAGCCTCCTTCCCTATGAGCCATGTAAGTGAAGCAATGATCAGAATATCAGAAAGCAACTCGTAAGGAAAGACAGAAATAATTCAATGCAAGTACCTGAAGTAATATCATCCATCACTCCATAGCCCTGCTTCATTCCGTGCTCCCATTCACCTATATAAACTGAAGCAGCCGAAGCTACGAACTGGCCTTTCTTCAATACTCCATGACCATGTGGTAAGCCATCTTTAAAATACCCTTCATAAATATCACCATTAGCGTATCTAAAAAACCAGAACAGATTATCTTGAAATATTGTACATCAAGGACAGTAAACACACACTTAACCTAAATATTAGCATTAAACAACTAAAATAATTCTTAACTTCAACGTCCTTAGAAAAAAATCACGCTAATGATACAGTCTTAATTCTTTCTATTATTCTTAGAGTCTAAGGTAGCATGAGAATTAGGCACAAACAGATCTATCACAGAATCACAAGAGTATCATACCTTTCCACTTACTAATATGAAGAAAAATATTTAACAAGTAATAATAAATAAATAAATAAATAAATAAAAATTCATTAATTGTTGTGTACGAATACAGAACGACCAAATATGAATTTTAGTTATTTCAATAGGGAGTCTGATTACTTCTACAGGATGTCTACTAAAATTCCAAAATGAAATTTCGTGACCTTTTCTTTACCAAACCATAAAATTTCGTAACATTCTCAAGAGGGAATTTGGGTACGAACTAGGCCGGATTTTCATGCATGCGATAAAAGCATGCTATGCTAGCGATTTGTTAACGTGTAAAGCCGACTATAGACAATTTTGGTGGTGAATTTTGCTGTTTTATTGAGCAAAATTTTTCAGTCTGTATTTATATTAGTACAGATAACAAAAAATTGTGACCTAAAAACTAAATTTCGTGACTTTTTCTTGACTTTCATGACCGTTTTCTGATTTCGTGACTTTGGTGACCGATAGACATCCTGTTCTAAAAGAGATTTGACAATATCGTGAAATCATGATGCTTGGTATGTTTTTCGGTTCAAGTTTCTTTTGCTTGCCTCGTGCTCACATTCTCCTTTAGCACAAGTTGCAAGGGATGCACAAGCATAGAAAGGTATTGAGACGCTCAATTGGCTGGCCGCATGTGTATTACAACCACACTTGGAACATCCGAAAGTCTGCAGTAAGGAGCGGTCATCTCTGCTCTTGACATGAAGGTGAAAAACTGATACACCGTGTCAGATGTGTACACAAGCAAGTAATGGATTTCCAAAGGATTATTTTTTTAACAACATGTGTATATATACAATGAAGAAAAAAATAAACTACTTTCTTTACGCACTTTACAATTTCGGAACTTAATAACACTTTTTTATTTCTTTCTTGTGCAAGCATTTAGAGAACGAACGAATAATTCTTCAATTACAGTTTATTTTAAACTGATTTACCTACAAGCCTGCGAAGTCACAAACAAACATGTAAGTGTTACGTTTAATAATTTTATTACTTACAAAATACTGTTAAGTAGAGAATAACAAAATGTCCAAAAGTAAAATTTCAGTCTTTACCAAAAAATGTATAAACACGTTTTTTTGTTTTTTTCTAATAATAATAATAATAATAATAATAATAATAATAATAATAATAATAATAATAATAATAATAATAATAATAATAATAGACGGGACCAAATTATCGTGGATTTGAGTGAATTCTCAAGTCATGTAGGGTAGGTTTAAGGCGGGGAACACTTACGAGATGTCAGTAAATTCTGTTCCCGTTATACTTGCGGAGCTTTACACATATATTTTGGAACTTCCTTGTAGATATTTCGTTAGCAGTCTCAATGTAGTCTTATGGTCCAGAATTCGACTCCCAGTAGGAGTACTAGTGGTTCAGATTCTACGTTAAGCTGTAAAACCGTCTCAAAGAAGAAATAAGTATCAAGAAAATATGCATTACTTCTTGGACGTCACTGTTCCTCACGAGTTGAATAAGGAAGTTTTTTCTTATAAAAAGTGCTCAAAAGATGTGAACATTTCAGATTCTGTAATCCTACTCTGAACTATCTGACTTCCCCTGCCATTCATTACGACGGACCCAGCTCGCGCCGTGTGGACTTTGTGGTGGACAAACACCGTGCTCGTGGGTTTTCTCGGGGTTCTCCCGTTTCCTCCCACTTTCTTCATTCCACCATTTCATTCATCTCTCATCATCACCGTCTCCTTTAGCCTAACCGGCATAACCGTGGGACGTAAAACTTAAAGATTTCATTTCATTTTTTCATTACGACGGAACGCGTTTCTAATTCTTGCATATACCGCCTTTCCTTATCATCTTGCTACCAACAACCACAACTACCAACAACAAACAATAATTTTAACACACCATTGTTCATTAATGCTTCTGTGTATGTACCTTAGAACTCCTTTCCCATTTTCCTTCCCCTCACTCCATTGGCCTTCAAAGACGTTTGTACCATCTGCTGTAGGTGTTTCCTGACGACCAAAACCGTGAGGCATATTGTCTGTAAACTGACCAACGTACGATCTGCCATCAGGCCAACTCAATTTCCCCTGGCCTTGCATCTTTCCACAAAACCAATGCCCTGGAATACAAAACATATTAATAAACAATTCAACTATGGACTTGTATACATCTTGCTACTTGATTCACTGGGATACATATCAATTACTTGAGTCGTTCATCTCCAAAACGGCTCTTATCCATTTAGAGCAAATCCCAGAAAACTTACAAAAAAATGTAGGGTCTGAATGTTTTGTAGAACTGGGAATACTTCATGTGAAACTTGAACATCCTCAAATATTTCCAATTCTACAAAACGCATCGATCTTAGTTTTTCTCGGTTTTCTGAGATTTGTTATAAATGGACAAGATCCGTTTTGAAACTGGAAGACTCACTTATAATTATTGTATATATTCCTTAAAATATCCTACGAATTGAACATCAGTCTGACAAATTACCAATCTGAACACAGTAAAATGCAAAGTGAATTAATATATTGTTGCACATATATTGTGAGAATAGAACCTATCACGCTGGTCTGTCAGGAGATTTATTACTAATAAACTATATGTTGTAACTAAAATTACCAAAACTTAAAAAAAACTGATGATTATGATAATTTAAACTAAGATTTTTCAGAATAAAGCTTTACAAATGTTGATTTTATTTGGAATATTACTCATTCAAGCACAAAATTTCACGCTCAAAACAGCCGTAAAATAGCAACTCTTTCTACAAATAATTGTCAGAGGAATAAACAACATTACATACACAGAAAATGATCTTGTAGTGTAGTTGGTAAGTCTATACATGTATGTGAGTCAGAATTCCATACATATTGGGACTCTCCCATTTGAACATTCATACAACATAGTATTGGTACAAATAAATTAACGTATTTACAATTTGGCTGTTTCTACTATTCTTACCTGAATATGTGGCATCTTTCAACACAGGGTGTTTAGTGAAAGTATATTCTGCACTTCTCAAGGCAGGAGGAGTATGACAATGAGCCTTCTTCAAACTCTTTTTGATTGCAGTTTGTAGTGCTTGCAACCATTCAACTTTATCTTGTGGCGTAGGAGTAAACACTGTCATAGTATCTTCAGGCATTGTCAAAAGAATAGCGTTCTGGAATAAGCACACATTAACATCAGTTTCACAAAGTTATGACATACAAACATTCTGGAATATACAAAGGATGGATAAAAAGTAATGGCAACATTGCTATAATTCGTACCTGGCTTTATGCACAAAAGAATACTTATTAAATTTCTTCAATGTAATTACCTTCCATCTCTATCTCGTTCTGCCACACAAGAAAGCCATCATCCGAGTTATATGGGAGGTGATGTACATCGTCAGTGCATGAATCTTTGTCCATACCCCGCAGGGGCCGCCATATAATACGGACGATGGCTTCTCTTGTGTTTTTGTGCTTCCCGCGAAGTGATTTCTTCATTTTGGCGAAACCGTCGTCACAAAGTCTCTGAAAACATTGTTGTGCACTCCGTTCAAGTGTTACTAATCACAGCTCATCAACTTCCTGAATACTTATATTAAATAAATCTAGCTATGCATTCTTTATTGAAAAGTCCTGTACTCCCAACCATAAGTGACTTAGAAAAATCAACATGTGGAAAAAAAAAAATTGTAACTAAAGTACCTTATCTACAGTTGTTAAAGGGAATTAATAAGTTTTCGTGAACTAGTTATACACATCGATAGTTTACTACTAAAAGTTTCAAAAGTACACATCAGCATAACCATAACATCCATTTTTTAGTTATACAGTATTTTGAAGATCTCATGAAATAAAATAATGTGAAAAAATAATCGTAATAAGATAATAAGATTATCTTCAAATATAATTGAATTCTCGTAACAATTTCTGAAACTTAATTCGCCTTGTCAATGTAAATCCCCTCATTAAATATTTCAGTTCAATCGGAAATTAAATATCTCCGGAAATCTCCACATTTTCGGAAATTTAATATGTTACGATACATTGCATACATGGAACATAAAAAAGTAGTACATATGTTCATTACATTTACTTTCTTAAAAACACAATTATGTTGCATAAACTCTTATTATATTCAAATAAGACAACTATTCCATGATTGTCCAACAGTCAAAACATATTTTATAACACATGCGTAAGAGTTGGCTTCAAGACAGGTAACTTATCATGAAATGAAAACTTTGAGTTTTGCGTCCCATAGTGGGCTACAAGAGACGGTGATGATGAGAAATAAATGAAATGGTGAAATCAAGAAGTGGGAGAACCCCGAGAAAACCAAACGTATACAGTGTTTGTCCACCATAAAGTCCACTTGGCGTGAGCTGGGATCGAACCAGGGACCCAGAGACAACTTGCCATTTAGTCACCCTAGATTAAGTGGGATTTTTTTTTTTTTTTTTTTTTTTGCATTAGATTTCTCAAGTATATACAAATACAACAACTAAAATAATATATAACCTTGTTAAGATAAGAGATTAAAAAATATGTAATAATATATACAGAATCCGTCAAACAAATGTATGTACACCTTAATGAAATAAAACTCCATATTGTGAGTTAGTGCTAAACTTAATTATAAATCAGAAAGTCTAACACATATTACAATAAAGCACAATACAAGTTTCCTGTACCTATACCTGCAACTGCACTTGTGGCAACGTTACGAACTTCTCTGAACCAACAACTGAAGAAGCAGGGTTTATAGCTGAACGAGATCTTTCGGATCTTCTCATGTGCACAACACACATGATACCACGCGTATTCAAAACTTGTCACAAGATCACGTAATTGTTAAGCGTGTAGGAGGTTCTATTTTAAACTTGAAATATCCCTTTAAAATTGACTTCAGTTCCTCAAATGTCAAGCGTGCATCAGCCATTTTGCTTCACTATAATACGGTATATCATATGTTACGGTGATGAGAGTACAAACATAGGTTGAACAAACACTGTACATGCATAAAAACCAGAAACAAACCAGTTGGCGAAACAACCCATTTTGTGAGCTTAAGCCTGCTCCACCGCTATCCACTAGCGACCGGCTGAAGTATGTCCAACCTAGCGGCGAGCACGTAGTTAGTGCGCTGCGACACCCTGTCTCTAAAACGTGCATTACGACCTTTCTAGATCTAACTCTACTTACATACTGTAATGATAATTCACTTTCGAATACAACATGCTGATATCACATATACTGTACAGTACCGAATCTGTATACATTTAAAAATATAAAATGTGTATGTGATTACTCTTCGTTCTTGTATTTTCTATCGATAACATTAGGACTTATACTGAGCAAACTGAAAATGAATTAACGATAGAATGATGCAATGATGCTTGAAAATACAAAATTGGCTTCAATTTCATACGAATAGTATACCTAATTTTCCGTTAGAACGCAGGGGGTGGTATCTCGACTAAACGACTAATAACAAAAACGTGTGTTTAAGGTGATCAGAGGTACCACCACAATATTATATATATATACCGGGTGCGACATTTATAATGTCAAACCTTGATGACGAAGAAACCAAAAGAGAGAGAGAAGCGAAACTTTGCACGAAGCAACTATACAAAGGGGCGTATTACTTGACATCACCGGATGAACAGTGTTGCCAACCCAATATAAAGTTATGATTTTTTTAAATGGAACGATCTAAATTGTGTTTCATAATTGAATTCAACATTAAAAAGGAAGACGAAAGATATGCCACCCGCAGGTCAGTGTTGCAAACTTCTCGAGAAATAACGTTAAATATGTGTCACATTTAAACGCCTTTTGCACACACAGGGAGTGAGATACACACTACTTTTGCACAATAATTTAAATATTGGCCATAACGGTTTAAATTGACACCAAGTTTAGATGGGTCCGTTAAACAGTGTTGACATAACAGAAAAGACAAAAGTCGAGTTTGGATATATTGCAATAACTCGAAAAAAAGCCATAAGTACATTATGGTTTAAAATTTATAGGACAATTTCGTATGTCAGAAGAAGCATTCTCACGTTTATTTGAAGTCGATAAGTCAAGTACTTACCGAGATATTCGGAATTTTGTAAAAGCTGAGAATTTTGCGCTGTAGAAGTTGGTAACGCTGTCTCAAATTCCCAAATTCCCACTTTTTCCCTCAACATTGAGGAATTCGTAAAGAAGTGGTTGAAACAAAATATTTCGGGTGATGTCAAGTAATACGTCTACCAATGTGCCCCTTTGTATAGTTGCTTCGTGCAAAGTTTCGCTTCTCTCTCTCTTTTGGTTTCTCCGTCATCAAGGTTTGACATTATAAATGACGCACCCGGCATACACTATACTATATGATATACTATGCAACAGATACTATGCATATATTCTGAAATACCTCCCCCTATGGAAATGTTAATATGAATTAGAAACTTAATTTCTATCATTATGAGAACACTACACTCAATACTTTACCTTGTGAGTTTCCGTGTCTTCAAGTGGCTTAACCCACACAGTCTTCAAGGGAAATACCGCCTGTGCTCCGCAGGAATGAATCAATATGTCAGTTAGTAAAATAAACCAATGGGATGTAAAACGACCAGCGTTCAACAATGTGATTGGATGAGAGCGAGAGTCACGTAAGAAACGTCGTTCAGAATTTTGTAAAGATTCAAATATTTTGCCAGAACTTTCCCAAAACTGTCTCGTTAGATCTGCTTCACATCTCACTTTCTTTACATCATCACATAATTGTTCCCATTTTACCAACGCATCATGAACCTTTTTCCCTAATAATACGAATTCCGAGAACTCTTCACAGTCCTTTGTTAGACACTGCACCAATTGAATGTAAATAGTCAATCTATTTAGAGGTTCCAAAAGCAAATGAGCCACAATTACCTTCGTAGTACTCTTTTTCTTCGTTGACAAATACTTGCTAAATAATTCCGGTAACCGTTTTACATTGCTTAGAGCAGATGCTAATTGGGTAAAACCTCCAACGACCATAACTCCGCAAACAGCATCGAGGTAACTCCTATAGATATAACTAAATTCTTCAACATGTTGCACTACTTTGATAGAATCTACTCGTTTACCATGTGATATGTATTCGGAAAGCGACAGAATATTTAAACATGTGATACACAGTAAGTCATTGTAGCACTCAAAAAGGGAATCGAAATTGCTGTCACATTTGAATTTTTTGTTTTGTTTAACTGACTTAAATATAATTTCTTTCACAAGAAGACCTTGCTCAAGGAACACTTTTTCATCTCTCAAAAACTCTAAGAGATTGGTAGCACACTTAGAAAAGGAACAGCCACTTAAAGAGCCAGATGAAAATATCTGAGACGGTAAAATTGATTGTTGTGACTCATCTTGCTGGAAGTTTAGCTTCACCAAGCCACTAGGAACACCAACACTGGAAAACAAGTACATATCAGAAATGGTATGTAAAAGTAAAAGAAATGTGTGTACCTTCCTGTTGTAAATTCACTTCATTTACCACAAAATAAATATTCTTTTTCTTCTGAGAAATGATGTCTAGATAGATTTTCATAATATATTTGATTAATCTCTTCAATATGAATCAGCTAAAGAAACTTGATCAAAATATCGTTTCTGAATCTGCATTAAATGTACAACTGCCAGCAAAGTGCATGCTCACGCCACGCATGGAACGGAAGCAATGAAAGAATTTTAGTACAGAAAATCTCCTTCATTCTACGCGGAAGAGAACAACCCAAATTCGTCCATCCGAAGTCATTAACAAAACAATTTGTATGGAATGAATATGTGATTTCGCTGGCAACTGTACGAAAAATACACTATGCTTTCTTTAAGTACAAGTAAAATTTAATTGTATTTTTCTAAAGATGTCCTCGTTGGTTAGATTATTTTCAATTGATCAAGTAATAAACACACAAGAATAAAAAAATCCGTAATTACGCAGGAAACGAAAAATAAAATGGTTCCACATTTTCCAGCAACAGTAGCACCAACAAGAACAGGTTATAGAATGTTCAAATTCGCCAGCCTAATACAAGTGCAGTTCTCACTTCTACTGTTCTAGATCACTGCACTGTGCTTTTAAGTGCTTTGTTAGTTTAAGTAGTTGTTAGTTGGTTTGTAGTTTAACAACCCTTTTTCAACATCGAGGTTATACGAAATATAAATCTATAGCTTAATTTTGGTTTCGAACATAAGCTCTCACGGATGCGAGTACGCCAACCATATGGAAAAAAAAAAAAAAAAAAAAAAAAAAAAAATAGAAAACATACAGTGTATCCGGTTAAAAATATCAATAGGAAAATTAAAACATCTCAGTCACTAACAGTTATAGGATCATTCGGTTTCATTTTTCTGGAAAAGAAAATCACTGAGTTTTATTACCAACACACGAAAGCTTGCAACGTTCCTAGAGCATACATAAAAAAATTAAATCTTTCAGTTTAACGTCCCATGATTATGAGGAAACGGGAGAACCCCGTGAAAGTCCACGGACACGATGCTGCCCACCACATTTACTTGGCTAGGGATCGAACCAGAGACCCTACGTAACAAGTAAGCGTTATATCACTGAACCATTGTGTCCGCACTAGGATGTATGTACTTCGTGTTTGTTAACAAGTGAGTGAAATTACGGAGTTTACTGTTGAATAAATAGAAAACATACAGTTGAAATGCTATCGTGCATTGAAGAAGATAATCAATTATTACACGAGTAGAATTTTCAGATGAAGTTACCTTCCATTTCTCACGCAAAGTGAAAGGCATAACCGCAGGGTATGGGGGAGAAAAATCACCACGAGGTTGTGGAACATCAATGCGACAGCCCTAAATGGTCTCCGTTGACCCAAGATTCTTTGACCGGTACAGGAACAACATAGCTGTAATATTATGCTGTTCCCCGTATACTACATGGATATATGTTCCAACTAGACTGGGTCTTGACGCATTACGCCCATAAAATCCGAGATTTCCTGAACAAAATTTTTTTAAACAATTGGACTGGAATGGGAAGCTTTATTTAAAAGCCCACCTTGGATCATTTTCTGTGGGGTAATATCAAGATCGTTGTGCACCGAAAACCAGCGCAAGAGTTAGATGATCAATGGCAAAGAATTATTGTAGCGTGTAGATCTGTGACACTTCAAATGTTATACACCGCCTGAATCGAGACTGAATACTCCACTGACGTTTTTCAAGCAACCAAACAAGCGCACGTGGAAATCTACTGAGGTGAGTATAGTGATTTTTTCGCATTCGTGAGTTTCTCTTCTTGAAAAACGAGACCGGGCGATCTTTTCACTCCTGATTGCAGAGATATTTTTAGAATTCTTATTGCTACATTTTCAACTGGACCCATTATATATTGCTTTATATCCGTGGCTTAAGCCTTCTATGATGTACCTTGGAAAATACCACCTACGATTACAGAACACTACTATATATTAAAAGATTAAAAATTTATCAAAATATGTACTTACCTGTGCTTACCCATGTAGTAGACAAGTCCACTATCGGTTAGAATTAAAGTGTAGTCGCTGCCTGCTGCAATATCCCTAACTTTCTCATCATCTTCTAGTATAATTTGCTTTGGAGAACTCTGATCAGTATCAGTATCTATAGACACTTGATGACTGGTATTTTTTCCCCATGCAAACACTCTCCCGTCAATTGTTAACACTAAACAGTGCTGCTGTCCACAAACGACCTTGACTACACCACAGCTGCTCACTCGAGAAACAAGTGATGGTTCACTTCTTGCTATCATGTCACCAACACCCAGCTGTCCGTGTTCGTACGAGCCCCACGTCCATACTTCGACGTCTAACATGCTTTTTCCAGCCTGAATCAGAGCATCAGCTCTCAAGGCTATGCTTCTGTCTTCCTCCTTATCACTCATAGACAAATCACTTGAACCACAAATACGATCCCCTGAACCCGAAAGTGATAACTGATTCATCTCTTCCAATTCCCAACCAAACAATGACGGAACAGCATCCAGTTCAGCCTTTTTCACATTTGAAACACGAATATCGTCAGTGCTTAGCTCTTCAAATGAATCATGAAGAATACCGTCGCTAGTTTCTGAGCTCCCGCTTACGTGTCGTGAAAAAGTTACTACTTTATCTCCAACAGTCTTAACACCTTCGTAGACCATATTCGCAACGTGAGACACATTTTGTTTTAATAATTTTGTTGGATGACTAAATGAAGTTTCGATGGTACAAGGATCGTCTTCGCTACCACCGTAACCAGAAACCCACGACAACTGTCTAGCTAGAAATTGTCTCGCTGCTTCTGTATTAATAAACACGATACCCTTTTTATTTGTGTCAGTAGCTGTTTCTTCTTTAACTGTTACATCTGTCGATTTTTCATCGCTTGACACCGGCTCCGAAGATAATTTTAAGCTTTCATCTGGGGAGATATCAGTAGATTCTTCATTAGTCTTGCTTTCTCCATCTTCAATTCGCATCTCTTGTTCTTCGCTTTTTATCTCTCTCTTCACAGCTGGATCGTCTGCAGCGATTACATTACTAGTACTATCACTTGATTCTTGCTCGGAATGTTGTTTCATACTTTCGTCTTGAGAGCTATTCATTGTATCGTCAATTGTCTCCATCTTGTAATTACCTTCAACAATACTGGACACGTTTTCTTTCTCTACTTCCTCTTGCCCAGTATCAACTATATTATCTTCTACTACACGCATTTCATTATTATCCTCAAAATGATCAGCTTGAGCAGAATTACACGTAAGCTGTTGATGTTCGATTTCTTTCGTATTCACTTCGCTAATCTCTAAGTTATCCGAGTGTTCTACAACTTTTTCGTCCTTTCCAACTAAATCCGTGGCTTCCGGAGATTTCTTAGGATCAATCACTTCATTTACAGCCAAAGGGACTCCTAAAGGGCAAGTTTCGGAACTACTTGGCGACGACACAGAAATACTGTCTCCACCCATACAAACCGTGCATGACGCAACGAATACGTCATCTTCATCATCAAAACTACCTTTCACTTCACTTCTCGTATCAACTTGGGCAAGCGCAACACCAAAATCTGCACCACACGATACTGATATTACGTCTTTGCCTCTAAAGAAACTGACTCTTTCAGGTACTTCGGATAAGCTATTAAATGTACTCGTACAAATTCCAAGTTGTGATTGGCTTCCGCATGCCCATAGTTCACCACTTTCTTCCAAATACAGAATATATGTCTCTCCAATTGCTATAGACTTAACTTTTATTTTGAAACCTGACATTTTACATCCATGACTACAAGTTCTAACACGTTCTTTCAACACAATCTCTTGTAACTGTTCCAAATTATCAGGGGAAGCCTTGAAAACACAACCATAATCATTCACCAGGTACAATAAAGAGGAAGAACACGCTAAATCACAGGTAGAATGACCCACAGCTCCAAGATTAATAAATTTGTCATTGACTTCACCACGGTACACTCTGTTATCTTTCGTCAGAAGAAATACAAAATTATCCAGACAACACAACTTGAGCACATCTTCGCAGTCATCTAACTTGATATATTTTGCTGAATTCGATCTCTCCCACAGCCGAACAGGAGACATGATAAATCTGGAAAGAGAACAGTAATATGACGATATTATATTCACACAGAGAAGTATTTGAAACTTTTGATTGTTTGAGACGTGAAAATATTGAGTTAAAAGTCTCGTAAAGGATGAGAAAAAAAAAATAAACTTTGAGTCTGCAAAACCGTAACACTAACACTAAAAACTTTTGAGAAAATGCTATAACAATTCTTACACGAATTCACACCTTTAAAAAAAAAAAATCAAAGGATGATATATATGAACGAAAAAAAAATATATATATATATATATATATATAAACCTAAAAATTTATGATATACGAAAACTAGGCAACTTATTTCAGGGTGAGGTGAACCTAACCCTGAAATAATACTCACATTAAGCTTTCCATTATGGCACTAGCAAACACGACAGTATGCTTAACAAAATATAGCCTAAAAACTCTTAAATTTCAACATCTGTTAAACCAAAATATTGTTTGAATATAAGGTATGTATCAGTTAATAGATCACACCTCGCTGAACGAAGTAACACGTTTGAGCGTAAGTCCTTACGTGGTTTTCGAGAAGATCGAAAAAAAAAAAAAACGAACTATTTTTGGCGTTAAAAAGTATGTCATTCATTACCAGAAATAATGGACAGTTTTTATTTTGCTGGAAGAAACTGCTATTTATTTATGTGTTATATATGTATTGTACCGAAAACTTGTAAAAACGAAAAAAAAATTGTAATCGTTATTGCTTGAGAATAAGTTAAAAGCTAATAGTTTGCAGTTTTGTCGTTTGGAGGCTCCTTTGATAGATCGCTTCTATGAACTTTAAAGACATGCTTCCGTCCATCGGGAGTGTAATGAACTTGAAGAACTCACATGAAGGAATGTTGCCCTAGTCCGGGTGCATTCAACGATTTGTTATCGATGGAACAGGACAACAAAGGAAACTGTCTATAGAGTTGTGAAATTATTATGTAATGTATAATGATAGTTTAAAACAAAATTACGATGTAGTGCTCAAGGTGGGTTATACTGTGATCAAGAAAAATAATATAGGTTTGTATGTGTTAAAGCAATTACTGAGCCTATTTTTAGTCAAATTTATTTTCCTTCTTGTTCTAGTTTAAACTTGTTGCTTTATGTTCATTTTGATTAAAGACCATTAGGCCTTTAATATTAGCTAGTTTCGGTTCATTTGGTAATATAACCTCTTCAGTGTTTGTAATCTTGCTAAATTTGAGTCTGAAAATTGATCATTTAAATTTGTTTAGTCATTCACATATAACCAGTAAAATGCATTGAGAATGAATGCTACGTCGTGGAGGACGTTTCTGAAGCTCCTAATAGTATTTCAGCGCTTCCTATAGTTATTATTATAGGGTGTTCATTTATTATGTAGCCAAAATCCACTGGTGAAATCCTCACACCTAAACAATAAAAAAAAAAAAAAGTCCATATATTATAGGGTGTTCATTTATTATGTAGCCAAAATCCACTGGTGAAATCCTCACACCTAAACAAAAAAAAAAAAAAAAAAAGTCCATATAACTATAGGGCGAAAAACGATTTGCTTCAAAGTTATGAGACGCCGAAATCGAGAAAATCGTAACTTTGAGGCTATCTAGTTCGAAAAGTATGAGAGATATCCAGACGGTTAAAGAAATATTAGAGGAACTATATTCTCTATCTAAATACCTATGATTCAGAGTTGGATTGTACCGGCGCACATAACTTGAGAGAGAAAGGTGGACGAGCGAAACCTATACCGCAGCTCCCTCTATAAAATCCGTTGCGCCGATATGTCCCAACTCTGAAACATGGTTAGTTAGATAGACAATGTACTAGGTTTCTCTAATATTTCTTTAACCGCCTTTGATATCTCTTATAGTTTTTGAGCTAGGCAGCCTCAAAGTTACAATTTTCTCGATTTCGGCATCTCATAACTTTGAAACACTGTTTTTCGCCCTATCTTCATACAGACTTTTTTTATTGCTTAGGTGTGAGGACTTCACCAGTGGATTTTGGCTACATAATAAATGAACACCCTGTATAGTGAATTATTATTTATTGCACTTCATATTTACATACGTTATTTGGAATAAATGTTAGCTGTCTTTGCAACGTCTTAGTTTGATATTGGTGCTATGCATATTGATCTATCGCCTACACTTTATAGCAGCTGAGTAACCCTTTTAATGTAAATCCTTGAGAGGGTACATGTCCTCTAGTACCACTTATGAGGCCACATGAGGACGTAAATATGAAGTACTCGCTTTATTGACTGGAGTACATTACAGTATGTAGCAAAATATAGTGTAATGTAGCAGATCGTTATTTGGTCTCCTCCTAACGGAGACATACATATCCTTTATGCATATACATTTCTTAAATATACTTACAACACTGAAGAAAACTAAAGTTCTTTTTTTTTTTTAAGTAAGACTTCTGATTTTTAAATAACCCAAAATCATGATTGTAATTAATTCTATAAAACTTGAAGGGAGCATAGAAGTAACTTTTTTTTTTATCTCCTCTTATTCCGCAAACTAACTGTATTCAAAATCCCTATCTATTACAAATTTTAACTTCTTATAATATGTAACGCCCTCGCCGTTACAGTTGCTTGGTTTCCCGTTAATATTAGTTAAACAGGGAAATACTCGTTTTACTTTAAATGCCAAATATTATTTATGTCAATTTTCAAAGGGTATTTATATGCAATACTCGTTTCTTTGATTTTTTTTAATGTTCTGCTTTTGTTAATGTAAAAACAGACCTTGGTCGACTTAGATGTAACTGTGCATATACGATATTTTGTAAAATTCCACATTATTAGCATTTACTTTAAAAAAAAAAGTACGAAGACGAGATATACACCAATCAATATACATCATTGAGCTGAATAAAATTATACACAAAGTAATGTTATGTTCAAAAAGTATCCGATTTTAATTGTTTGGATATGAAAAAAAATCAGTTAGGAAGGTGTGGATTGATGTACTATGTAGGTCATTATATTTTCTTTTCTCATTTTTTCAGCCGGCAGACCGCGGATAAGTGAAGAGGTGTAAGCGACCTGCGTTGAAGAAACTCACGTGAAGAATCTCTCTTAAAAAAAATCAACGGGTCTTCGGGGACGAAGAGATGAGCTTCAGGCCTTTGGGAACGAAGCATCTGATATATTTTCCTGTCCAAACCCAGTACGCCTGTGCTTCGTCAGACTCTATATTCTCCCGACATGGCTCCATGTGATTTCTGGCTTTTCCCTAAACTGAAAATGTTCCGGATAAGAACTAGATTTCAGTCCAGAGGAGACATCATGTACAATACGATGGACCACAGAGCGCAATTCCAAAACAAATGTTTCCAACAGCGAAAGATCCTCTGGGAGAAATGTGTGGCAGCCCAAAGGAACTACTCTAAAGAAGATTAATGTAAGAATGAGGTTATCTGAATACATAAATATTTTATGACTAAAAGTCGAATTCTTTTTGAACAAATATTATATGTCAGTGTAAAAATTCATGTGTACTTTTCGAGAAAAACGAACTGTTTTGTAAACCTACAAATTGATGCTGTAAAAGGACAACGTCACCAATTAAGGTATGAAACTAAAACTTGGAGAGCAACAGTTCGGGTTCAGGAGAGGTAAGGGCACAAAAGATGCAACTGGATTATTAAGGGTGATCGGTGAAAGGTTTATAGAAAACGGGAATGAGGCGTATGCGGTGTTTATTGACCTAGAAAAGGCTTTTGACCGCGTGAACTGAGAACTGTTGTTGGAAGTTCTAAAGAAGGTTGGCTTGGAATGGAAAGATCGAAGAACAACAAGTAAGCGTTAGAATGGGGAGGAAATGACAGAGGAGAGTGCAATAGAAAGGAGAGTTCGACAGAGGTGCTGTCTCTCTCCAACAATATTTAATATCTATCTAGAAGAGATAGTGAAAAAGAGCTTACATAATGAAGACAGCATTTCGGTAGGAGATAAAATGATTAGGTGTATATGGTTTGCAGATAATATGGCGCTTGTTGTGGAATCCGAAGAGAAAATCAATAAGGTGTTACAAAACTTAAAGAAGGGCTGTGAAGAACATGAGATGAAAATAAATGTAAGAAAGACAAAAGCCATGGTGATTGGAACGAAGGAGTTGATGTCAAATATAGAAGTAGGAGGGGAGAAAATAGAACAGGTGACTAGTTTTTGAGTATTATTAGAGGTGATATGAAGTGTGAACGTGAAATAAAAGCAGGGATAGGAATGGAGAAAGAAGTCTTTACGAGGAAGAAAATGTTATTTTGTGGGACCCTGAATAAAAGAGCTGGGAAAAAGACTCACAAAATGTTTTGTGTGAGTATTCTTCTGTATGGGTCAGAAACATGGACATTACGCAAAACTGATGAAAAACTACCAGAAACTTTCGAAATGTCCGTGGGAATGGGTGTGAAGGAGAACGAAGAGAATTAGCTGGGTCGAGCGGAAAACGAATGAGAGGGTGTTAAAAATTTTGGGGGAGAAACGAACAATTTCAAGAGGAAAAGAAACTGGTTGGGACACTGGGTAAGAACTGCACCATGAGGGACGTGCTGGAGGGTGTAGTGGCAGGAAAGAGAAAGAGGGGACGAAGGAGACTATAATTAATGGACGATATTGAAACAGAAAAACTGTACGTGAAAACGAAGAGGTTAGCAGAAGACCGTGGAGATGGAAGCTTCTCAGTTGAGGCAAGTGATCTGCCAATACTGGCAGAATACCTACAAGGTCTGTCCTGAAAGTAATGTCAGTGAATTTAATGTGATGTGACGGAGCGCGGTCTAACCAGTTGAAACTGGCAGAGGGGGAACCCAGCTAAGCAGCGCTCCGTCGCTCAGTGTGCTCCGAGCAGTCGGAGAGTGAGGACGGGCCTGTCCGTGAGGGTTATTTTTTTGATCTTGTGCAAGTGAAAATTTGCGGCGCACAAAGATTTGCGATCAAGTTTTGCGTGAAACTTGGCAAGGCCGCTACGGAAACTGTTACTATGATCAAGACTGCCTACAAAGAATATGCTCTATCAGATCGGTAAGTGTTTCGGTGGCCCAAGGCCTTTTCGGAAGGCCGGGAAGAGGTTGACGACGAGGACCGTGCGGGATGGTCATCCACGACCACCACGGCTGACAACGTCACGCGAGTGAGGGAACTACTTGAAAGCCATTCTAAGTAGCCTACTATCTTCACTCGGCGAGACCAAACGACTGAATGACAAACTGGCAACACAACTGAGATCATGCACTTCTTTCTGCTAAGCAAAGTGAGGATTTCCTACGTAAGACCGTGGCGGGGGTGGGGCCGAAGAATGTCACCTATTTTCCGAGGACACACTTGAAATAGGAAGGCTTTAGTAGCTTCTACCTATTCGTTGTTGTTTGATTTCTTCCAAGACCGACGCCCACACTACTTTGCATCTTAAGCATAAATAATGACAGGTAATCTAATGATATTTGTATTTCAAGGACTTCTAATTTATACTGAAAAACTGAGAAGCTGATATCGGGTGAAAACTAATAATAACCATAACCCCTTTCTAAACTAAATTCAACTCTCAATTTCGGAATCTTGAAACCAAATTAATTAAGACATCGTTTGCTATACATAAGGCCAATCAACATCTAGCCATTATTCTCAACATCATATTTATTGCAAATGCGTATTGCATGAAGTCAATGTATGTCAGACAGGTCATTGGTGGTATAATATTTATTGTGTTATCAATATGTCATAGCAGTAGCTAAAACAAAACATAATGACAATGGTTTTCCAACTGGTGTGTTGCGGCACACTGATATGTCGCGCAGTCTCATAGGGTGTGTAGAGAAATTTTAGAATTTAAAAATCTTGAGGCATTTAATAATTACTTAAAATCAATTTTGAGACAGACTGACACAGTCAAAGTTTCCAGCGGCTGCAATAATGCTCAGTACTACATGGTGTCAACTTATAGCACGATACTATTATAGCATGATACTATTATAGCATGATACTATTATAGCATGATATTATTATAGCATATTATAGCATGATACTATTATAGCATATTATAACATGATACTATTATAGCATGATATTATTCAACTTATAACATGATATTATAATTTACATTGATTGGTACTAATAAAAAATCTAACAAGCATACTGTGATGTCGTGGGCGTTCAGTAAAGTGTACCGTCAGTCAAAAAGGTTGGGAACCACTGCATGAAAGTATTGACCTAAAGCAAATTAAATATTACCAACATCTCTACGTATCTATACGTTGGATGGAATAGAGGTAATACGTATTACTTTATTATGTATTCTGTACCTCAATATAAAAGAAATTCTGTGAAGCTTTTAAAGAATGAATTGCTCTATTGACTACGATCTTCAAATATGTATATAACAAAGATTTTAGGACGATAAATAGAGGAAACCAATACTGACGCATGTTCTTAAAACAAGTATTTGTATAGAATGTGATAACCATCTGCTATTTATAAAATATTGTTATTCTGATCGCTACAATGGTAATAGTTAAGAACAGCTACTTCTTATTTTCTGTGCACGAGGATACTTCTTACTGTTGCACTACCTACAGAAATGATTCTATATCATGTGCAAGTGGTAATAGAACACACAATAAACCCATATCATGTTGTATTTGCACTCCAACATGGAGTGAGAATACACCGTGATCTGCGTGTGTGTGTTGTATTACCACTTCTACATAAAATAGAATCATTTTTGTAGGTAGTGTAACAGTAAGAAGTATCCACGTGCACGGGACATGCGATATGTGTTTTCAAATCCCCCCACAGGCATACCCCCACACACAGTCATACACTAAGTACAAGGGCACATTATTCTTCCCATACGATATAAAAACAGATATTCCTAGAAACACACCCTCAGTACAAGGGCAAAAACTCAGTCTGTTACCTACTTTTTAACATCCTAGATAGTCAATGAATAATTCCTGAAAGTATGGCGTTTCTCGTCCTTCCCTAAACGGGAAGTACGGCTCCTTAACTTATCATATATACATTGTGCTATCTACATTTAAATGTGCATTAAAGAGTGTACACATAAAATGTTTAAAGACATTTTTATTGCATACATTTCTCTAGTAATTATTTTTAAAAGAGTGGTGTCTTCAAACTTATCCTGCACCATATTTTCTTCTATCATTTTAGAATTCTTGCGCAACAGACAATTGATTTTTGCGGACCAGCTTATTTAGGTCCAGTTTATTCAGCTCACTCACTAATGAATGGCCTGAAAAATAGTGAATTTTTAGTGTTTCAAATCCTATCTCCTATCGTATATGCTAGATAACTTATTCTAATTTGAAATACTTACTTTTCATTTATATGTTGCTTTCACTGAGTTTTCTGTATCTTCAGCTGTCACCGCAGCGTAAATTGTGATATGAACATTATAATTGCTTATTTCCCTTTCAGCATAACAATTTTAAATATACACGATTAACAGTTCAATTACCAAGCATTATTGTGAAATAAACAAAAATGATCATTAACGAATAAGATATTGTACATTAATAATTTGTATAATTATAATTTGATAACAACCCACCCAACCAGCCCTTTTTCTTCCCAAGTTCGGACTTAAAATGTTTACATCACTCTCCACAGACTTGCTTTCTCTTTCTTTTTACCGTCTGCTATTATCATTGTTGCAAACTCAATCAGTAATTGCTAACACAGTAAGTTAACTAACTAACTAACTAACTCTATGGCCTATGGAACCCGGAGGTTCAGTGCCGCGTTCACAAAAGCTCTCCACTGACTTCTATCCTTAGCTAATTGCATCCAGTTTCTACTTTGTATTCCTATCTCTGCGAGATCCATCTTAATATTGTCCTCCCATCTGCGCCTAGGTCTTCCTAATGGTCGTTTTCCTATGGGTCTACCAGCCAAGACTTTGAAAGCGTTTCTACTTTCTTCCATTCTAGCTACATGACCTGCCCACCTAAGCCTCCTAGACTTGACGACCCTAACAATGTTGGGTAAACCGTATAAACTATGTAGTTCCTCGTTATGAAGCTTCCGCCATTCCCCATTCTCGTTCCTCTTGGGTCCGAATATTCTTCTCAGGATCCTGTTCTCAAATACTTTCAGTCTATGTTCTTCCCTCAGAGTAAGCGACCATGTTTCACAACCATACAGAACAACAGGCATGATTATCGTTTTATATATTTTAAGCTTCAAATTCCTCGACAGAATTCGCGACGACAAGAGATTTTGAACCGAATAGTAACACGAATTCCCTGCTTTTAGTCGACATTTAATTTCTTCGTGAATATGATTTTCGTCTGTTAATATTGATCCTAAATATTTGAAAGTATCCACTTTATCAAAAGTATTATTTAATATTTTAACGCCTTCACAATTTGCCGTATTACGGTCCCGACGCACTTCCATGTATTTAGTTTTCTCTGCATTTACTTCTAAACCCATGTTCCTGCAAGCGTTTAATAAGATCTCTGCATTTATTTCTACTGTTCTCCTATCATCCCCTATTAAATTTACATCATCAGCATATGCCATAACCTGGTGAATGCCGTTCAACTCTAGGCCCTGGTTGCTATCTTTGATTTTCCTTATGGCGTATTCCAGCACAAAGTTAAATAATAATGGCGACAACGCATCTCCTTGTTTCAGGCCATTTTCGACGTGGAAGCTCGTGGACAAAAATTTTCCTACCCGGACTTTACTTTGGGATTCACTTAAACATATCTTAATTAATCTAATTAGCTTTCTCGGTATTCCAAGTTCTGTAAGAACGTTGTATAATGTTTCTCTCCTAACCGAGTCGTAAGCCTTTCTAAAATCAATAAATAGTTGATGTACCGGGGTATTGTATTCCCACTTCTTTTCGAGTATTTGGCGAATGGTAAATATTTGGTCGATAGTTGATCGATTTCGTCTAAATCCGCACTGATAATCTCCAATAATTTCATCTGCGTATGGGGTCAATCTTGCTAACAGAATATTTGAAAGGATTTTATAGGATGTTGACAGAAGAGAAATGCCTCGATAATTATTACAGTCCGTTTTGTCGCCTTTCTTGTGAATTGGAACAATGATTGATTCTTTCCACTCTTGTGGCAATTCTTCCTTGTTCCAGATAAGGAGAATGAGTTTGTGTGTCTTGTTCCACAATTTTTCGCCTCCAGCTAAAATTAACTCAGCCGGAATTTCATCTACACCCGGAGATTTGTGTTTCTTCAATTTCTTTATAGCGGCTTCCACTTCTATTCGATTGGGTTCTGGAATATACGGTTCTGCGGTATGTATCTCCTTTTCTCCACGCACATTAGTTTTTGGCTGCGTGTTCAGCAAATCGTTAAAGAAATCTTTCCATCTACTTAAGAGGCTATCCGTATCGGTGAGAACTGTTCCGTCAGATTTCTTTAATATATAAGCACGAGGTTGATAGCCTTTCTTAAAATCGCTGATCCCCTTATACATGTCCCGAATATTTTTATTTTTACTATTATCTTCAAGTTCCTTAATTTTAGCTTTCAAAAAATCCCGTTTCTTTGTTCTAAAAGTTTTGGAAGTTTCCCGCCTGATATCTGCGAAATTTTGTGTAGTTGTTTCATTCGGATTTTGTAGCCACCGTAATTTTGCCTGTTTTCTCTTCTCTGCTAGTTTAATGCATTCTTGGTCGAACCATGGTTTGTTCCTACGTATTTCCGAGTGTCCCAATTTTTCTATTGCTGAACTTTTAATGCTATCCCTAATTTCAATCCAAGTATCCTCAACACTAGTGCACTCCGAGTCTTCTAAAACCGCGAATCTATTCGAAACTTCAATCTGGTATTCCTCTCTTACCTGGCTCTCTTCTAAATTCTTTAGATTAAATCTCTCCGTTTTCGGACATTGAATATTACCTTTATTCAACGATAATCTCTCCCGTATTATCGCTACTACCAGGTAGTGATCAGTGTCACAATCAGCCCCTCTAAACGACCGGACGTCAATTATGCTAGATTGTCTTCTTCTATCTACTAAAACGTGATCAATTTGATTATGTGTTTTTCCGTCTGGTGATGTCCAGGTGTATTTATGAACGTCGCGATGTGGGAATTTTGTACTCTTCACGATTAGGTTTTTGGATGTTGCAAAGTTCACGAGTCTAACACCGTTGTCATTACTTTCTTTATGCAAACTTTCGTTCCCTATAATCGGTTTGAAAATATCCTCTCGTCCTACCTTCGCATTGAAATCCCCTAATAGAATCTTCATATGGTATCGCGGGAGTTGGTCAAATATCCGTTCCACTTCTTCGTAAAAACTATCTTTTATATCGTCACCCTTATCTTCAGTTGGAGCATGTACATTTAAAACAATATCACACCACCGTCCCTTAAGAGTAATAAAAGAAAGTCTGTCAGTAACAAATTCAACCCGTTTAATTGCTGGTAATATTCGTTTGTGAACGAAAAACCCTGTTCCTAACTGGTGATTTTTATTTCCTTCCCCGTAAAAGAACGTAAAATTTCCGGAATTCTCAGATCCATTTCCTTCCCACCTAACTTCCTGAACTCCTACTAAGTCCATCCTGTATTTCTCTAACTCACTCGTTACCGATTTTAACGCGCCTGCCCTATAAAGACTTCTAATATTCCATGTTCCAAATCTCATGTCCATTTTCTTTTGCTGATGTCGTGCCAAGTTATCAGTCCTTGTCCGAGGCTTTTGTGAATGTTTAGTGAACACAGTAAGTTACTAAACAAATATCCTATTCAATCAAAATTAGTAAAGGACATTTCCAGGTGTTCCGGACTGACAGTTTGGAACACATGTTGGTCTTCCAATTAATATCTTCGCTGAAATAAATGCTCCAGGATGCTGTAACTTTGTTTAGCTATCAAGCATTTCAATACCTTCATTTTGACTAGAATACGATTTCTACAATGACAATACTTAAATAGAAATTAATTGTAGAATAATGGACTCTCAACAGAATTGGGATAACATTATACTCGTATTAACAGCAATAATTGATAAAGAATTGGTCCTTGAAAATACATCGGATATAGCCCGTTTTAAAACCTTACAAAGAAAAGAATCTGGTGTATGGCTACAGGCTACACCGTCAAAAAAATATTGGAACTTTCTTGGACAACAACACGTTTCAAATTTGTGTCGCTCTATGTCTCGGTTTAAATATCTGCCATAGTTTCAAATGCACATGTCAGAACAGGTTGATGAAAAAGGCTTACGTACATGCGCTAAGCTGTTCTAGGAGTGGAGGTCGAATTTCTCGTCATGAAGAGCGGAAAAATATAATAATACGAGCTCTTGCCAGCATTGATGTCCCAAGTATTTTAGAACCATCTGGAATGTCCCGAGATGATGGGAAACGACCAGATGGAGTAACATTAACCCCTTGGAAAATGGGGCAACGACTGGTATGGGACGTCACATGTGTTAACACTTTTGCACCTTCTCATTTACCTTCATCATGTAAAGAGGCAGGAAATGCTGCTGAGACAGCCTGTAAACGAAAACACACCAAATATTCAAAATTAAAAGATCATATTATTCATCGCCTTTGCTACAGAAACTATGGGAGTTTTTAGCCGGGAAGCTAGAGGGTTCCTAAAGAAAATTGGGTCGAACTTAAACCTCAAGACGGGAGATACGAGAAGTGCACAATTTTTACTTCAGCGTATTACTTGAGCAATACAGAGAGGTAATGCGGTCAGCATTTTAAGTAACTTCCCTTCTTCAAAAATGGAAGAAGTTTTTCATTTGAGATGAACCTGAATTTATGAACACTTTCGACTGAAAAGTTTGTAAACTAAATTTTGTTAACTCAGTGATATTTTCTCCTGTTACTTCCAAACATGTGGAGGCTGGATTTATTCGCTATTTTTAGTTATGAAGTTAATTTGTTCTACACACACACACACACACACACACAAAATACTAGTTGCAAGCCCAATTCAGCACTATTTAACAAATACAAATACACATGTTCAAAAGTGTCAATAAGACTTTTCCTACATCTCAGGTTACTCATACTGTGTATTGGACTCTTTAAAAAAATGATGTTGAACATTTATTCTGTGACGTTGCATTGCATAACGGCATGAACTTTGTGTGCAAAATTCGTAATTCGAACTATACCTGGAAACAAGTGATGCTAGATAGGCGCATCCTGATAATTTATATTTAAATATTTTATTATAACGTATTGTTTACACGCGAACTCGGAGATGATTGATTTGTTCCTCGTTTTATATATTTTTTCATATATAGCCATAACACCCTTTAGGTTTATTGGTCACTTTGAAGGTGCGTTTAGTTTCCTTACAATACATACCGAAGATGTTAACTGTTTTCTCTTTTAATTTGCGGCCTCTTATACTTCCTACGTATGAGAAAATCTTCATATACTTTCATGGTTGTTCGGGATCCTCCTGTTTGGATGTTTTTATTAAAGTAATTTTTAAAAAGAGCACTTTCTTTATTTAGACTCTTGGAAGAGGGGAGGAGTGTTCTAGAACTTACTCTTTCACAGCCATGTATTACAATTGGTATAAAGAAATGAATTCAACCCTTTTTGTTTCAATTTGGTACTATTTTTTAGCCCACTCCAGGGCTAGGACTGTGGCAACACTATAAACAGGCCACAGCAAGGTTGGCACCTAAAAAAGCAGTTTACATCCAAGGTTTATCTTTCTACTGTGCTCGATTGTGCGTTTTAAGTGCCGGGTAATCGGCCAGGCAATGCTCAGTACTACATGGTGTCACTACTTTATAGAAACTTATAGCATGATACTATTATCATTTACATTGGTACTAATAAAAAAAATGGAGGACCAGTATCTGGCTGTAGTTCCAAAGAACAGGGCGATGAGGACACCACATCCCGACGCCAGGTTATCATTCAGTCATACAATAAATGTAAACGAAACAAAAGTAGAAAGTATTCTACGCTTTGAAGCAGAAGGTACACTCTGATAAGTAAGATTAAGCAGAGGGTATACGGCGTGTACCGCCGTGTACCCTCGACTACAGCCCTGAGTGTAATATTTTTGTATGAAGGTAACTTATAATAACAGAGATATTACATTTATAAGCCATGTACCGGACTGACTCTTATGAAATAAAAGTAGGATACTGGGAATACAAGTGTAATGAGCAGTAGTATTGTGTACAAAGTGACATATATCAGCACTTAAAACATGTGCACACAAGCTAATAAGCATTTAAGCTTTCAAAACTGGCCACAAAAGCTTTAAAAAAAGAGACACTTATACTGTAGGACGATATTGATTACAAATGTACAATAATGTAATTCGTACAATCCTTTTTCAACAGGTTATATTTCTTCTGTACAGTTTCTGATTGTTCCACTTTAAATGGGTCAGCGCCAGTAAACTGTAATGGACCATAAAATACAAAACTACCGAGCTACATTTCAAAATCTAACTTTTTTCGGCCAACGAAAACTCTGTCCTATCTGTTCCAATAATTTAATTGTAACAACACTGTCATCTTTGCTGCAATGGAGAGCTCCTCCGATGTAGAACTTCTGATCGTAAAACACGGCCTAATAAAAATGTTCTTGTAGGGATACTTCCTCACATGTTGCAGAAGTGTTTTGTGGCGGCATGTGGCGTAAAAACTTGTACCTCATCTACCTTTCTGATGCATGATGTCTGGCGTATTCACTCGGCAATATCCTATTACCTTGAAGGAGTGGTTCTCACACAGTCTTGGAATGGCCACCACATCTTTCCAAAATTCATCAAGATCCTCTTTCTCAGCTTTAATTTCGTCCACTGGCAATTCAAAAACATTGATATGGTTCATCCTGTTTTGAACTTGTTTCACGAAACCATGTGCATTTCTAATAGAGTTTTCACTTAACATCGCTCTTTTTGCAATCCCCTTTACATAACCTCTTATACCATCTATAGTTCCTTTCCCATGGGAGATTGCAAACAAGTTCCATTCCACATCAAATGTTTCAGCATTCTTGTTATATCTGCCAACATGTACTTATGCCTAAACTGGCTAGATGCGCCGTCAGAAAAGATTTTTCAAAGTTGATGCCATTCCTCCACGGAATACACCCTGATTTTCAAGAGCAGAGTTTTTAAAGATAAACATGTACTGCATATTTTTCGTGTTCCAAAGAATCCGAAACAAGAGAAAAATTCATTTGTTGTCGCTGACCATCATTATCCAGGAACCACGACACAGCTGTAAAGACTGGCACTTGTTTGTTAACTCAGTGAGCTGACTGGATTTCATTCTGCTCTTCACAGGTGAAATTTTCAGCAAAATCCATCTGTAAAACAATGGTTCCACGAGGAATGTGGGCTTCACTGTTAGCAAAATATGTTACTTTTTGACGTTTTATGAGAGTATGGTTCAAAGAATCAGGAACATCACTAGTCAGTTCATCCAGCAGATCTTGAATTGCAAAATGCTTATGTAATTGTAAATTGCCAAAATATAAATAAAAAGCTCTAAAGTACAAAGTAGATGTTTACCCAGCAGAATTTCTGATGTGACTGGAGAGCAAAAACAATTTCAGACAGAAAAATAAAAAGATCTGTCAGTCCGGAACACACACTTAGTCAGTCCGGGACACAGTTTACTAGGTTATGGGAGAAGCTACAGTAAAGTCATATGGTTCATTTGAAAGGCTGTTTAAAAGAGACAGAAAATATGAAATATTTTTTTCTAAATTCACAAACATACAAACAAGCTACATAAAATTAAAAATGAAAAATGTTCCGGACTGACACAAATGTAAATAGTACTTATTTAATTTGGAAGATAATTATATTTATACACATATTCATTTTGCTACTTGATTTACGAAATACTGATCACAGTGCATTAGTGATATACATTTTGGTCAAAATCTTGCCGTCGATCCCTCTGTATATCAGTTTATAACTCAATATACAATTTGCCTGTTTTAATCACTTGGATAATCTATTATGTAATTAGCATTATTTGACAGTGAAATACAAATTGTATTTAACTAAGCTGTTCTGATCTGGATTCTATATGAAATTAGCTTTCAAATTATGTATTACACATGTGCATGCCAGCAATTTCATCTTTTCCATAACAGGTTCACATTTGTCTGGAAATGCCCTAAAATGAAAAGCTACATAGAATAGACTTTTCTTAATGATTTAGGAAATTTTTCTTCCAAAATAATTTCATTTGTCGCAATGACATAGGGGAAAGTTGTACAAAATGGGGACCCTTATATATTTTAGTACATAAAATCAAAACTATCAATGATAAAATTGCTAGATGTAAATCAAAACATTCAGTGGAATGTTGGCTACCATGAAACAGGCCTTTTTGTATCATAAGAGCGTTTATTTTAACAAAAAATAAGGGAAACTGAAAAAGGGTGAAAGTCTCTGTTTTATACTACTAGTCGGGTAAAATGGGGTTGACTTTAAAACCTTACCAAATACTTTTAAAACTTACAAATATCTTGCTTCAAACTTTTTACATCTTGTTTACAACTTGTTTATATCTTATATACATATCTAGTTTACAAATATATTGTTTATAGTTAATCAAAAAAGAAATAAAAATGAGATTTTCGTACTAAATAAAACTAATTAGAAATAAAATACTTTTGTCTAGTAAGCAACAATTTAAACTTTAGGTGCTACAAAAGTCACAAACAGATATATCATCCTTTTCGTCCACGTTAGAACAGGCATCGTGTGCCCACCCATTGCAGCCAGAACACCCAATCCATCCTTCTTTTGCTTTTGAATGACTATAGAGTCCGTTGCAAAAAAAAAAAAAAAAAAAAAAAAAAGTCACATCAGAATTCTCTTCCTCTTCCGACGATGAACATAATATTGTTTCCGTCTTGAGTTTAATTTTCTTTGATTTCGGATCTCTAAGAGTATAACCCTTATCAGACAAGATTTCACTTTTCATTCCAATACGCTTACTCACTTTTCGTTCTTTACTAGTAGATCCTAGGATTAGCCTTATTTAGCAAACTTTCTGTAGATTTTTCTTTTTTTTTCCTTTCGTTTTTCTTCTGCTTCTAATTCAACTTTGTATTGTGAGGAAGTGAAAACTACCGTCTTACCCTTCTCTTATTATTTTTATGTTTCTTAACTCTGTTCAGCTCTTTAGGTGAAGGTATGAGCAATTTTGATGAAATGCGAAAACTTGAAAAACTTTCCACCGGATCCGAATTAATCCCAGATATTGAAGGTTGAGAAGGTTTAACATTTTTATGTCGGAGAAGTGGCAGCCGCATACTTGGGGTGTTGAGATAGTTCTGCAGCTGGTGGCAGGACACAAATGGGCACAGAGGTAGAAAGTTGAGAAAGCTCAGCAGTTGTTGTCGATCCGCATGGTCTTTCGGCCTTCTCAGATAGAGTGAATAAGTGATCAGTAAATGCATCTCTGTTTAAGGGGTATATTCCAGTTTTCTTAAAGCAAATTAATTCCGTTTGCACTGAAGCTGCTTTACAAAAGCTACATTGAAGAGTTTTCCCGACTTGATAAATGGTTACTTTCCGGCCAGGATGATTTATCAACCATTTCCTTACTTCTCCAGAATAGTAGTTACTTAGAGGTGCCATGAAACTAACATCCAGAGGTTGTAATCTATGAGATATGTAGTGGAAAGCAGAACAAAATTGCATTCCTTTTCTTTGCTAGATTTGATCAGTTATAAGCTCTTGACATGTTAATTGTGACCGACTAATAGAATTAGCACAGGTTTCTCAGAAGTAGGATTTGCGAACTCTAAATATTTATTAAACCAAACCAAAAAAAAAAAAAAAAATTCTTATTTATCCAGCCACTCTCGTGATACAGAACAAATAAACCAAGAGGTGAATCATCCATCAACATATGATTTTCTCTTTTCCTGGGGAAAACAAATATGGCAGGCACAAAATTACCATTCGCGTTTATACATATTTTTGTAGTCACTAAAACCCCTTTTTCAGATGATGTCAAAGCTTCTACTTCTTCTTCTTTCTTTTTTTTTTTTTTTTTTTTTTTTTTTTTTTTACAAAGAGTGCAAGCACTTTAGACGGCTTATTGGGTACCATCATGATGCCTGTCTCGTTAACATTATAAATATCATTCGGAGAGAAATGATATTGTTCATAAAAAGACTCCAATAGATCAAAAACTTTTTGATAGTCTCGCGATTAAATAACTTTGCCCTAACCATAGATGTCTTCTCAGGATCACGCGAAGAAATGTTAGGGTGCCTCAGAGAAAACCGTAAGCCAGTGTTTTCCAGCAATCTTCTTGTCCCTGTTAAACGAGTGGGAAATACGGTTCGCTTCATTTAACTCGAACGCAAGAGAACGTAAATCGGTTAGTGTCAGGCCAAAAAGACTTTCTTCTAGTGTTAGTATGTGCTGGACTGTAATACGCAGCCTCAAGCGGACTGTAATACGCGAACTACAAGTAAATTGTAATGATGTTACATGTCGTCTGAAATGGGGACGTCCCCAATTTGTACTACCTTCTATGTCCCCGTTTTGGCAGAATGTGACATACATGGAAAAACATGGCTTCCCTATTCTCATAGGTTATATAACCCAATAAGTGAAACGTGTAAACAATAGCTTAAATCTAATGAATACATTAGTGTATTTACCAAATTTGTTTCTACATGTAATCAGGGAGTAAGTCAAATAGTAGAACGGTGACACATCGAAAAAAAATTTCGCCAAAAACTTCAAAGCAATACACACCCACACTAAATGTACAGTGATGTTTTTATTCTTGCCCAAAATGGTGTAATTGTTGTCTTGAACAATAATGCATAGCCTTGCCGCTGTAAGCAGCGCCAACCATGTAGAAACACCATGTCCCCGTTTGGATCGCCGTCCCCGTTTTATACAACACTCCCCTATTCAAATTAAGAATAATCTGTATAGTTTGAGTTGAGATTGAGACCTGTGTTTCACTTAGGCTATGAAGGGCAGGACAATACGAGCTTGTATATTATATTTACAAAAATAATATTTTGGGGACAAACCTCGTTTCTTAACGCCTTATATAGATCTACCCTATTAACAGCTCTCAATTTGTTACCATAGGCATAGATGTATCTCCAGGAGGGACTAAGGGTGGCCAATAAAATATCATTAGACTATGAACTCATACTGTGTTCGTTGTAAGATTATTTCAATTCTCAGAAGTAAGGGACCAGTCGCCCTAGCAATTACGCCAATGTCTATCAAGCCATGCTGGCTCAGTATGAGCACTCACTCCTGGTGTGGGGTTGGTGGTTAGATCCCAGCTTGCACCAAGTATGCTTTATGGTGGATAAATGCCATGTTCGAGACTTTTCTTAGGGTTCTCTCGTTTCCTCTCAATTTCTTCACATCATTTCAGAGCGGCTGATAGATTTTCACTATCATCTGTGAATATTTTTTTCTTGTGTGTGTGTGTGTGTGCGAATCATAAAATCATTTTTCCACTTGTAACAGTGTTCAAAGCTGCTATTTTGTGAAGTAATATTGCAATGAAGGGAGAACTGAAAATTTGATGTCTTATTCCGTTAAATATTACATTGCTACATAGCTGCTTAGGTCATTTTGAAATCCACTGGAAGTTCTGGCAAACGTAGTTGCTTTTCACCAAACGGTTTGTAACTTTCTAATCATATCTTACACTCAAATTCAGAGTTAAATGTAGTTGCTCTTCTTCATTGACTTGCTACCCTCCCTATGTCTTGTATGTTCCAATCCCTGCTTTGCTAATGAAAACTCAGGACATTAATTAGACATTCTCTTTTTCTGTTTGCTTTTACATTTTCTTTATTTTTTTTAATTATCTCATAGCGATATTAACCATGTACTTAACAGTCAATCCTTGTGTAATCGAATGTATTTTCTCAGCATTTGGACGGAGATGGTTTTGTTACTATTCATAACATCCATTATTTCCATAAAAATAATCACTGAACTTTGAGACATTCCAAACGCCTTTCCAGTAACAAAATAAACATGACTAATATGGCAATTTATCATGAACACCCAATTAACCATTTTGTAGAATTATGGGACCTAATGCAGAGTCGTTTTGACGTATGATTAGCGTCATATTAAAGGCTTGACTACTTCAGGAAACATATGTTAGTCGAATTCTTCAGTATGGCACTAATCACGCATCAGAACGATTCTGCATAAGGCCCATGGTGACTACTTTGAGAATGCTTAGTATTAGATTTTATTTTCGTTTTAAGTGCTGTAAGATGAGGGGTAGACCTGTCATTTAAAATAACCCTACATAATCATAAAATTCAATGAACCAAAAGAATACAATTTTACTTGATCTATCATGCACTGGCTTGTTCATTTCTATGCAAGACGAAATTTCCTTATTCGTGAACCTAGAACAGAAACCACTCTTGTGTGCCGTCGTTGTCTTATTTGGATAGGTTTAACTAACAGTATGGAAACCTAAGGCTTCCCGATTTTTATCAAAAAAGTGACACACTATTACATTCAATATTATTCAAAACGATGAACAAATTCCTTTATTCTTTAGAAAATTAAAATTGCATGTATAAAATCAACTGTATGATGCGCTAAATTCCACCGTGTCTAATACACTGATAGGAACAGGCCAAATACACAGCTTCTTCTGCTTCGTCGCTATGTTCGTGTCTGCTCAGTTTCATTCGGAAGAAAACATCTTCCTCATCAGCGACAGCAATTGAATGTTAACCTCAATGGCGTTGCACTCTTGCAGAGCAGATGACATGGAGCTTTCTTGCAGTAAGCAGCGAATGGACTTATTTTTCCCTACAAAATACAGGTTTTAGAATAATTTAAATCTTACTTAGAGAGGTACAAAAGGGAGGGAACACACTGTTCCATGGAAGATTTGCCGCTGACATGCAGGGTTTAATTGCACGAATGAAACCCTTGAACACCTCCCTGGCCCACCCAATCCACAGACCTCAGGCCTATTCCGCCATTGAACTGTGCAACTTTTCACTTTGCAATTTGCAAAATTTTCAAAGTGAAAAGTTTTTGAGTTCCACTATTATTTCTGAAGAACTTTGCACAGTGACAGTTGAATGTTGAAGTGCGACTTTAGGCGCCGTATTCTGGTTGTAGTTTGCAAGAGTTCGTATAAGAATTTTAGTGAATTATTTCAGAAACGAAAAAAAAAGTTATGAAGAAAACAGCAGTTCTTCAAGTGGTCAAAGAAAAACATTGTATATTGTTTGGTTTATTTAAAGACAAATTGATTAAAACTATACTATATCTGGAAACATAATGATTATAATAGAGTTATCATGTATATTTCTACACAGTTGCTTTTGACACACGGTCTATTTGTTCTAATCCGTGCATTTGAGCACCATTTCCTAGCCAGTGAAGGCAAAGAAGTACGTGCTGTCTTTCGGTAAGGACTTTACTACGTTTTGTTGCTCTTTCCAAAGCCGGTCCAATGTGCTCCAATACGAATTCTACTTGCTCACTTGTCAAACGAAAGCAATATTTAAACTGAAATAAATTCATGTCGTGAAGGTTGATTCTGTTTTAAAACACTTTCTTAGGAATCGCATCCTCACTATACTCGCCGCGACCTTATCCTGATAGCCGAGATACGCAACTTCAATTCGGGCGACTCCGCGAACGTTACATAGTTCTTCACGTTACACATGTAAAACATCACTTACATGATCAATTCAAAGAGCTAATTGAGTTCAAGCATATAAAAATGTTAATACAGAAACAATATTTAAAATAAAATTTACTAGATTTATTAGTAACGGGTTATGAAAATGACGTCACGACTCAGAATCGGAAAGAGAGAAGGAAAGAAAAGAGTGAAAAGCCACTAGCTAAGATGCGAGTCTCTTGCAAGTGTTGCAAGATTATAAACTTGAAAAATCTTAAATCAAAAATAGAAGACAAGTAAAATTAATTAATTGATCAATGTTAGAAATCGTCCACAATGGATAGGAAATGGCATAATATTTTTATATGACATAAATTAAATAGAGTTGCTATCCCGTAAGAAACTTCTATGCCTGCTGATAAATGAAACAAAAGAAAGAACGGGACTCACATGTAATTTCTGCAATTTTTGTGCAGAGAGTAACACTGCTTTGCCAAATATCGTCTTCGCGCGTGCGTTAGTGTGGGTACGTGCGTGTAGTGAAGCTGAAACCATGGAGAGTGTTAAGCGCGAAATTGAAATCTTGAATGAATCCGAATTATCATCTTTTCAGTATTATCGTAAACACGAGGAAGGGAAACCTCTTTAAAGTCAAGCAAAGTAAATTGTCATCAATGTGTCTGCTCGACTAAGAGAAAAATATGCAGATAAAAAAGTTGAAGAAATTGTGGATATGATTGCTGCCGGTTTGCAGCTGGTTTACTCATTGCTAACGTAGAGTTGCCGTGCTTTGAGAAAAAAAAAAAATCGTATTTTTAATTTATTATGTGGGAGGGTGGCTGCTCGTCTGTTCCTGTTCATGATTGACCTTTTCCAGGTAGATATATGAGAATAACTTCATTTCTTATCCTTTCTTACCTTATTCAATTGAAATCAATAATCAAAATAGTTTTCATGCTCTCGAGTTTTAATTGTGAGGATTGCAAATACATCACGTGCGAATTTCCAATACATTTATTACTATTGTCGTGTCTTCATGAATTATTAAAAGCAAATAGACCAAGAAACATATTTTTCGTTAGCGGCAGAAAAAGGACGAGAAATCACCGCTCAGCGCATATCAGCTGAGACCCAGAGCAGCGCCAGTTGAAACCCTGGCGATTGAAAGCCCAACCAAAACACACACACACACACATACAAAGGCTTCCCTGCGAAAAAGTTCGCGCGCCAACATGTATTAATGCGCTTGTGATTCGGCTCTCAAGTTAACATTGCGTTTAGTATAGATTCATCCTCCTGTAATATAATAACCTCTAAAAACGACAATAGTCATTAGTCAATCATTCAAGCAAAGCCAAATTTATCTTGGTAAAGTACGACACAACTCTAGCTTTGCAGTTTTCAGTTTTAAAATGATGGTGGAACAGAAGTCAGATATTTCTGCAGTCTTTGCAAGTTTTCGCTTTGTACTTTCACTTTGCATATATATATATATATATATATATATATATATATATATATATAAATTTCCTCGTGGGACATAAACCTAGCTGCAAACTGCAAAGCGCAAAGTGAAAAATTGCAAAGTTCAATGGTAGAGTAGGCCCCTAAACATACTTAACTTCTGTTGTCCGGTTTGCATATTTGCAGATCCCAAACGTTTCAGGTATCCTTTGATCTTATTGGCCAATCCGGTTTGTAGATATAAATGAGATGCCGATTTCGGTCTTCATCCTTTTTCACAGAACTGAGATGAATGCGAAATGGTGTGAATATTCCATTTGCTAACATTCATAACCTCTATTACTTCATTTCACGCCGTGTCACAGCTGTTCTGAGCAGGGGCGTCATTTAGGAGGGGGGCAATTGCCCCCCTGAGGTTGAGATCTATATAGATTTTACCAATAGAATAATAGAAAGTTAGTGAAAAACGCGAAATTTGCTTATATGAAGGGGTCTTGCCCCCCTCCCCTTCAGCAAAATATCAAATGACGCTCCTGGTTCTGAGGGCGAAAAGTGGTCAAACCTCATATTAATCTGGTAAGTGGCATTTTCATGTTTTTTCATTAGATAACCTTTTTCCTTGTACGTTTTTGTAACAGATTATGACTTAAATTTTTCGATTATGGCTTAAATTTTTCGAAAATGAATTTTCAAGAACTAGTATTTTTGAGAGGGAAATGTCAATGATAGATTAATGTTTTAGAAGATAATGCGTATTATTATTGTTGTTCTAAAGGTTCTTCCATCAGTTCAGAACTAGTTTCTATGGTGGTTATAATTTATTTCTTTAGCTGCTCAGTCAAGATATGTGTCACGGACCAAACAAGCATACCAAAACCAAAGTATTAGCTCATCCCATAAATAATGTAATTTCTTTCGATGACTGATGTCATCTGACGAACGAATAATGAAGTAGACGGCACGTAACAGAGCTATGCCAAATACAATACTTTATTGTACAGCAATGTGTAGAAGAAAAAGATCTATTCCACGTTTTGGAATTGAGACTCGTCTTGGTCATGGCAGTGTCAAAGTACCAATGACAGTATGTCATGCTGTATGAATTTCACCAGGAACATTCACCAAGTGCAGCAGCACGAAATATGCTGTGCGGAAGTACTAGAGGTCTTGATCTGGGGACACCAGCCTCACGAATAAGCCACGAAATGGGAAGCATGTGCAGTTGGACAACGATGCCCTCAAAGTAGTGGAGGAGGGAAATTTAATGCAAACTCTTGAAGACCTGGCCAGCGAACTCCATGTCGTTTATTCAATCCTTTATCGTCATCTGCAGGACATGTACGTGTTGAAATTCGGAAAATGGGTATCCAATGCGTTAACGCAACAGAAGTGGACACCTGCAGTTCCCTTTTTACTATCATAGATGTAAGTCATTTCTGAACAGAATGGTGACAGGGGGTGAAAACTGGGTCGTCTACCACAACATTACACGCAAACATCACTGGCAGCCTAACAAGAAAGGGATACGCAGGAACTGTAAAAAATGTTTCCACCCCCTGCAAAGTAACGTCCTGCTCTAGTTCCTCGCAAGGGTGTTCTCATCCACTGTGATAACGCGCGCCCATATACGCCAAAAAGGACCTGTGCTCAAGTCGAGGAATGTGGTTGGAAGAAAATTCCCTACTTGGCGATTTCACCAAATCTTGTACTAACAGATACTGTATTTTCCGCGGTCTGAAAAACCATCTTTCCGCGTAACACTGCAACATCAGGATGTCGTGCGACGAACACTAAGTTCTTTGCCTCCAAAACAGGTGACTTCTTTCACGGGGATTCAACAGCTAGTTGATAGGTGGCAGTGTGTTTTAGAGTTCGATTAATAGATTTTCCTGACTAACGGTAATATTCTTCTAAGTAAATTATCGTTCTTTTCATCACTGTGCAAAAATACATTATTATAGGATAGCCTAATAGAACTATATAGAAAAAGGGTCAAATTTTGTCTTAAGTTTTTACGTAAGAGAGGACAACGCAAATGAAAGAAATTTGAAAGTAAAGTGACGCCTCTACGTAGAAACAAAAATATATAAATTGCCAGAAATTATACGGCAAACTCTGATGAGTTTGAGGTATTTTACGTGCTTATGCAATGCAGATGCTCTGAGGGATAAGATTTATTATTAAGGTGCGTTTTGAACCTCAATCGGGATTTGAATCGGGTGAGAGCCCAAAAATGCAAGATTAACTCTCACAGCATAGGATGTTTCCATCACCATCTCACTTCCAGGCAAATTTAAGGTAAATGTGATAGGTTTCATCCATTTAATGTTAAGAATGTAATAGAAACGTGTTAACTATTATGAAGAAATAACAACACATTTCCATATTGTTGCAAGGATTTTCAACCACATGTCTTCTTATACATTTTTCGTTTGCAATTTCTTAATTTTACGTCGACTAACTTGGAACTTGATTCAGCGATGTATTCTATGTATATGATCTTAAAATAATAATAATAATAATAATAATAATAATAATAATAATAATAATAATAATAATAATAATAATAATAATAATAATAATAATAATAATAATAATCCTTTTGAACAAATATCAGAGAAAGATGTATTAATTTAATGATGCGAAGTGTGGCTATAATAATAAAACATTTCGCTGCTTACTGATCAGAAAAAGTGGGGACAGAATTAAGACTTTAGGGATCCCATGGTACAATCTGTACCATACGGGGTGTTTCATGGTACATTGCGTTATAACTCTCCTATTTGAGCTTTTTCGTCCTTTTTTTTTTTTTTTGTTTTGTTTTTCAAGTTCAGAGGCATTGTAGAAGACATTACGTATGGTTTCACAATTTCCTGCGTCGAGACATAGGAGGTGATGACGTCATAAGTCTAAAATATATATTTTCGTGTAATATTTTTTGGGGGGGTTTATGTAAATTATTTTTGGCGGGCTTATTTTTGCACGTAGAAGATTGAAATTTTGCACAAACATTCAGTCCACCGAGTAGTATTTACCAGATTTTTCTCAGATTTCTGCGTTAAAACAGGGGGGAACCAGAGGGGCTAAAAGTTGAAAAAAGGGATATTTTTATCCAAAAAATCCCGTTTTTCCTCATTTTCCCGCCTTAGATACATGATGGAGACACGTGAGTCATACCGTCTGAAAGGCAGTTCTATTCTGAAGAGAATGATGTGCGACAAATGGCCCTAGGGTAATTATGGAAGTGTCAGGGAATTTTTATCAAAATATACTTCTGTATAGGGGAATTTTAGACATTTTCGGTATTCTTTTTTTGCGGGCTTATTTTTGCATCTAGAAGATTGAAGTTGTGCAAAAACATTCAGTCCACCGAGTAGTATTTACCAATTTTTTCAGATTTCTGCGTTAAAACAGGGGGGTACACAGGGGCTAAACAATGAAAAAGGGAAATTTTTTACCAAAAATCCCTTTCACGGGATTTTTCCCGTCTTAGATACATGATGGGGACAAGTGAATGGTACCGCCTGAAAGGCAGTTCTGTTTTGAAGAGAATGATAGGCGAAACATGACGCTAGGGTAATTAGGTATGTCTCAGGGCATGTTTAAAAATTTCCCTCTGTATACGGGAATATGGGACATTGTCGGTATATATATATTTGGCGGGCTTACTTTTGCACCTGGAAAATTGGAATTGTGCATAAACATTCAGCCCACCGAGTAGTATTTGCCAGATTTTTTTCAGATCTCTGCGATAAAACAGGGGGGTCCAGGGGGGCTAAAAGTTGAAAAAAGAATATTTTTACCCCAAAAATCCCGTTTTTCCTAATTTTCCCGCCTTAGATACATGATGGAGACACGAGAGTCATACCGTCTGAAAGGCAGTTTTATTCTGAAGAGAATGATGGGCGAAACATGACCCTAGGGTAATTAGGGATGTCTCAGGAAATTTTTTACCTGAGATCATGGTGTTTTACAGTAATTTGGGGCATGGTGGGAATTCCTGATAAAATTTCTCCCGCCCTTGGTATTCAGGATAGAAACTTGAAATTTGGCCCACACATTCAGTATACCAAGTGCTATTTATCAGATTTTTTTTTTTAGATGGCTACGTTCACACCGGGCCGCTCCAGAGGGGCCCAAAGTGCGAGGAAAAAATTTCCCTCCGAAATTTTCCCTTTGACATCATTTTTCCCGCTCCTGGTATATGTTATGAGCATGCAAGTTGTACCATTTGAAAGCCAGCTCTATTCTGAAGAGAATGAGGTATGAACCATGATCCTAGGATAAATAGTGACGATGCAGTAGCTGCTTGACTGAAAGTCTAAAAAATAGCCCAAAAACCCCGGATCCGGAAAGTGTTAACTCGCTATGTAGTAGTCTTTCACAAACACCTATATTTTTTGTGAATATTTCTTATAAGTTCCGTTTACTATTGAACTTGATGACTAGAGCTTGTCTATTCTACCTGTGCCCTCGGAAACCATGCGAACTATACTTCGGCTCCACCTGCGCCGCCCTCTGACGGAGGAAACCGTCCCTTTGCTTACGGAAAGGAAGTGAATGACCTCAGCTGTGTTGCCAATTTGTCATTCAATCGTTTGGTCTTGACGAGTGATAATCGTAGGCTACTTAGAATAGCTAACAAGACAGAGGACAGTGAAGTCCGTGAAATAATTCATTCTGGCAACGCTTCCGCATCTAACAATTGAAAGATCTCGGCCGCAACAACTTGTCCCTCCTCTTTCGAGGGAGGTACGGGAAATCACATATCGACAGAAGCGCCAAAAGGGCCATAATTGAGATAGAAAGGCTCTAGCAAGAATGACAAGTTCTAATATTCCAGCACTAATCATTCAACTTTCTCTCTTTTTCTCGATTAGCATTCAATATATCTTTAGACAATTTATTTTAGAGAATTTATCGTAGTATTAGTTGCACTTTAAATTGTAAAACATACTGTACCATTATTTTTTCGTCACTTACCTCATAGCATAGCTGCAAACAAAGAGTTTCTGAAGCCTTAAATTTTATCTAAACTTCTTTGACGAAGCTAAGAAGCTACATTATGAGATCAAAAGTATCCGGACACCCCCCAAAACATGTTTTTCATATTAAGTGCATTGTGCTGCCACCTACTGCCAGGCAGGCCCGTGTCCACGGGGGGAAAGGGCCCCCCCTAAACTTTGGTTGGCCCCCATAAAATTTCACGGTAGGCTTGAAAATGAACTATAATATGGTGATGAAGTATAATGTGATTGGGTCGGGCCCCCCTAACTTCTACCTGCCCCCCCTAAATTTTTGGGCTGGCTACGGGCCTGCTGCCAGGTACTCATTATCAGCGACCTCAGTAGTTATTAGACATCGTGAGAAAGCAGAATGGGGCGCTCCGCGGAACTCACGGACTTCGAACGTGGTCAGGTGATTGGGTGTCACTTGTGTCAGAAGTCTGTACGCGAGATTTCCACACTCCTAAACATCCCTAGGTCCACTGTGTCTGATGTGATGGTGAAGTGGAAACATGAAGGGACACGTACAGCACAAAAGCGTACAGGCTGACCTCATCTGTTGACTGACAGAGACCGCTGATAGTTGAAGAGGGTCGTAAAGTATAATTGGCAGACATCTGTCCAGAACATCACACAGGAATTCCAAACTGCATCAGGATCCACTCCAAGTACTATGACAGTTAGGCGTGAGGTGAGAAAACTTGGATTTCATGGTCGAGCGGTTGCTCATAAGCCACACATCACGCAGGTAAAGGCCAAACGACGCCTCGCCTGGCGTAAAGAGCGTAAACATTGGACGATTGAACAGTGGAAAAACATTGTGTGGAGTGACGAATCACGGTACACAATGTGGCGATCCGATAGCAGGGTGTGGGTATGGCGAATGCCCAGTGAACATCATCTTTCAGCGTGTGTAGTGTTAACAATAAAATTCGGAGGTGATGATGTTATTGTGTGGTAGTGTTTTTCTTGGAGGGGGCTTGCACCTCTTGTTGTTTTGCATGGAACTCTCACAGCGCAAGCCTACATTGATATTTTAAGCACCTTCTTGCTTCCCACTGTTGAAGAGCAATTCGGGGATGGCGATTGCATCTTTCAACACGATCGAGCACCTGTTCCTACTGCACGGCCTGTGACGGAGTGGTTACACGACCATAACATTCCTGTAATGGACTGGCCTGAACAAAGTCCTGACTTGTATCCTATAGAACTTCTTTGGGATGTTTTGGAACGCCGACTTCGTGCCAGGCCTCACCGACCTATATCGATACCTCTCCTCAGTTCAGCACTCCGTGAAGAATGGGCTGCCATTCCCCAAGAAGCCTTCCAGCACCTGATTGAAAGTATGCCTGCGAGAGTGGAAGCTGTCATCAAGGCTAAGGGTGGGCCTACACCATATTGAATTCCAGCAGTACCGATGGAGGGCGCCACGAACTTGTAAGTCATTTTCAGCCAGGTGTCCGGATACTTTTGATCACATAGTGTATTTGTTTTTCAAGAAGTCAACAGAAACAAGCTGCTCTGCCACTCGTATAAGTTTTCTTTTAAATAAAACAATTATTTGAAAATCCAGAAGAAATTTGTAGACTCATTTGACTGCTAGCTGAGCATGATGTGATAGGACACTACACTGTTACAGATACTTTTTGTACGTCCATGTTCAGAACTTCTGCAACTTTAAACTCCAAAGGGCTTAAGCCAACCAGCCATTGATTTTAAATTGAAGTACTAAATGAATCCCATTGGCGTTCTTGATTTACTTGACTGGAACCCGATACTTATTTCATTCAAGTAGCTATTCAATTTAACAGCATAGAAAACCAGCAACACGTTTATGAGAATGTTGAAAAAATCCTACTTAAATTATCCACTTCACACACCCATCCACCCACAAAAAAGTCTTTGTTAAGAAAATGTAGGAATATTGGAACATAATAATGGTTGAACGTTTTCAACTGAAAATAAGTGAGTAATACTCGTAGAGTTCTACTTAGTCTGTTTTCACTTTTTTTTTTTTTTTTTTTTTTTAATTACTGATTTTCTGCTGAGTCTTTCAGTTCTCCTTATGACATTGTATGAATACAGCACAGCAATACCTTCAGTTTTCTCTATCCAAATACTCGCAAGATCCCGTATTGCCCCTATATGGAAGCTTATACAAGAGTTTTAACCATAGTTTTGCATAGTTACGTATCCATTCCTGTAATTTTGAACATGGCTGTACTAATTGTAGACCAATTTGAACGCACTGTGATGCTGGAGAAGAAAAGAAACTCGATATTCTAAACTAAATCAGCTTTGTTTTACTAATATTGTTGTAGGCTGGATACACAGAAATTTGTGTCCTCCAAGATAATTTTGGATTTCTACTACATTTGGTCATACTCTAATCAATCCAATAATGTACTTCCATTGTTTTCGGACTATTCATTTTAGCCACACACACATTACATGGAAGTTACAATTTCAGCTTAGCCATTAGAATTACAGAATTCATCCACACCTCGTCCTTTATTCTGAGGGATTTTTGTATATTTAAAACCTACATGATTTTTACTAGGTTGAAGTATTACAACTTTCTGCAATCCAATTCTAGTTATGATTATACAGTTTGAAAAAAAAATGTCGAATAGACTAACGAAAATCAAAATTAAGATGTTGATACATGATTGTTTAGAATAAAAGTTCATTGAAGGCACTAAACTTTGAAGTCAGAACGGTTCGTCAATAGGATGTGGAGAAAAAATAATGAGGAAAAGAGGTCCGGCCATATTATTATTATTATTTAAAAATATTCTTCCCCACAAACGGTCCTTCCTCTTTCAGGGCTCATAGTGGTCTGGTCTCTTGTAAATAGTTGAAAAGTGACCAAAAGCACACGAAAAAGTAACCAAAATCTGATCATGTCCCTTTTTCCTTTACTTCTTCTTTTTGAGCTTCCTCCTTTCTTAGGTTTTCTAAATATGCTTTGTAGTTACGGTAAGCAGACTTAGCAGATGTAAGAAGCTTCTGAGTAAGTGGAACCAGTTCTGGCCTATTTCCGAAGTTCTTCATCCCAGACATTATATTTAACTTACAATGTTGGCATTGAGAGTTCTCAAAGTCGTGAAATATTCAAATTCATCACCTACTCTTAAGAAGAACATACAAGAAGCATAACACAAGACGAACATGATGAACCACACAAACACACACACACAACGTTGAGCGGAGCATTAACTATTACCAGAGAATACTAAAAGACTATTATGATAGAAGAAACAATAGACGCAGAAGGGTTCTCAAGACCACCTTGAGAGCCTAAGCATCCACCAACCATCCACTGTGCTTTAGAAAGAATATAAGCTGAAGTGAGAATAAAGCTGACTGTTTCACATGTGGCAGCAAATACTGAAGCTTTCAGAAGAGTAATGAGTGACAAGTTTCTGCCGTTTTCCATTTATTTTTATAATATTTTTTCTTAGAAAACTGCCAATCCAAAACATAAATCACACGAAAAACTCACTTTAACTCCCAAAAAAGTAACTTTTAGTGACAAATTTGAAAAAAAGTAACTTTTAGTGACCAACTTGAAAAAAAGTAACTTTTAGTTTAAAAAAAAAAAAAAAAGTGACTCGCTATGAGCCCTGATATTTTCATATTCTTTCTACCTCCATCCATCTTTTAGAATCTGACTCCTCTTTTCAGTTTCGACTCCTTTCACACAATTTATCTGGATAATAAGAAATGCAATGAAAGAGTGAAACAGTGTTGGGAAGTAAGGTACGCAACAAGTAATACTTGTTTGGGGCTTGCGAGTCATGTTAGAACGGAAATTTATGATCCGCTCCGGTTGAGATAGATCTTCATTTGCAGCTTGGATCATTTTTAAATAGCTTCGAACCTATATGACGTTACTAACCATGGATATACAGAATCTTTTTTCGCAGTTATTTGCCAATGCAAGATTCAGGTGATGTGAATCAGCAGTTGTGTTCGATAGTAATCCTTTGGTATCATGGCTCCCTTTGTGAAGCAGGAGAATAAGTATTCGATATTCTCCTGGAATTACTACTTTTCTTCCTCATGACATTACGAGGCACGTCCAGAAAATAAGTGTACTAAATTTTTGTAGGTTTCAAAAAATATATTTAAAACAAAACTTCTACATGGTTACATCACTACATATCTAATTATTTTTCCACATACTTGCCATCCCTCTCGATGCACTTAGTGAGATGAGGGATCAGTTTTTTTATGCCTTGGTCAAAGAAGTCTGCCGCCACCTCTTTTGACCAATTCCTCACCTCCACCTTCACTTCCTCGTCATTTTTTCCTCACTTATGTGCATCTTGAGGGAAGTGAACAGATGAGTCCGAAGGCGTCAGGTCAGGGAAATGCGCGGACTGGTTCAAAACATCTCATCCGAATGACTCCATGTTTTGTTGCATTGGCCGTATGCGGTCTGGCGTTGTTGTGCAGAAAGCAGGTTTCCTTTGTCATTAGTCCACTCCTCTTGATTTGAATTGCCCTTCTCAATTGTCTTGATCTCGTTAAAAACTCCACACTAAGATTTTCCATTCACAATGAGATGACTTTGAAATCTCGCACTTGGCGGGAGATTTTATCAACACTTTTCACGGGAGACGTTACTGTGGTCACAGTTTTGGTCGTACTGACGCGTGATTGGGCTCGCTGGAAAGGATAGGAGCTAAGCTACACGGCAATGTGACCAACATAACAATAACAAATTCCCTCTGCCCGCGAGGGCCATAGTACACTTATTTTGTGGGCGTGCCTCGTACATTTACTAATACTGTATATCTGATCAAAACATCGATCTTCTTACAGTAATTTACTCATTAACTTTAGGGGGAAAATCTGGTCAACATACATTAACTAAAGGAAGGTAACTAAAGTAATTAATACTCATATAGAAATTCTTTCATTTTTAATGAGATCTGCTTTTCTAGACAGGCCAACATTCATTGTTCTGGAAAATATTACAATTTTTCCATGTAATTTGTTAGGTTTGTTCTTTATTTTATGATAACTTGTTACAGCAATATTCTTTTATTGTAATTTCAGACAAATTGCAACACAAAAAGTTTATTTTTTATCAGTCTCGGCACAGACCAGTACAATGTGTAAGGTTCATATGCTTTACCTTTATTTGTATTGGAATTAATATGCTGTAAAGTTATTTAATGGACAGAAATGAAATGGACACAATTAAAGCAAATATGGTAAGTATTGATGATTAATAAAAAAAAATATATATAACTTTTGTACTAAATCACAAAACAAAAGAACACATACAAAGGGACACACTAGGCACACTAATTTCATGTAGAAACTAACAGAACAGCTACGCCATTTCACACTTGGAACTGAGCAAATTCCATTTTAAATAATATATTGTTATATAAGCAGCAAAAGAAGCTAGTTTCAAATACTGGATGAAAAAAATCTTCAATGTAAATCATACATTTAAGTACATACAAAAAGTTGAATGATTTACTTAAAATTAACATAGGTATAATATTTTCACCACAAATTAAAAATAATGCAAAATATACAACAAATAAAAAATAACAATGATATATTTTTCTCCCTGAAAAATTGGACGGTTAGCTTTTTAGCAACTAATGCAATGTAAATTTCTTTTTCCTTATAGTTTCAATATTCTTTATCTCAAATTTAACATTAAGTAGCATACTTCCAGTCATTCTGCTTTATTAAAGCAACAATACATGACTGATAAGACCTAACTTTCTTTCTCGCAATAATAGACCTCAACAATTATAGCTGCCACAATAAAAAATATTTTTTTCTGACGGCTGTTTAAAATTAGGTTCTTCTTTTCATTTATGTTTCCCAGTTGTAGACTTTTAATATACCCAGGAAACGGGAACCCACTGATGTTCTGTGCTCAACGTTTCCAGCGCCTCGATAACTCTTCGGAATGTTGCATCAAAGTCTTCATTCACAATCACAATATCAATGTATTTGTCGTACGATCGCTGCATAAATGCGCTCTCTTCTAAAGTTCGACGAAGATCTTCCTCCTACAAAAAGATAGTAGAAATTTGAATCAAGAAAATTAGGTTTTCATTACAACCAAATAAATCAGCTAATAATTTGATAACAAAATATGTCACTTCATAAAAACATTGGTAGAATGAGTCTTCGATGACTGTATTTAGTTACAAAAAACACTGAACTAGTATTGAATTGAACCCTTGTCTTTCACCTGCTGGGAACATATGATTCCAACGAGCTACTATCGAAATGTTCAATGTCTTGCGATTATTATTACTCTTTTGAGTGTCACTAACCAGCTACCTTCCACCAATATTTCTATAAAGGCAATCCAGTATTCTGTGGACCCTGTATCGCACGTAATTTTGATATAAATAGGGTTCCCACGGACCTGCTAATCCTGGAAGAGTACAGGAATTCAATCTATTTGTAAAAAGTCCAAAAAGTCCAGGGAATGTGTAATGAAAATCTGGACACACCTGGAAAAGTCAGATAATTTAAATACAAATTTTTACTTCTCACAACTCATTTGTCTTTTTGCCTTACCCGGCTGTTTGGTAGGGTATATTTTATAAAATAAGTTAGTTTTGCAAAAATTATCTTTCCACACACTCACTCTAAACATTTACATGTATAGTAGATGAGGAGCCGCCTGGTCGCGTAATATAGTTGATCTTTTTTTTTTTTATTATTATTATTTATTTATTTATTTATTTATACAGGATGAATGGTAACGACGTGGACAAACTTGGAGGGGTGATAGTACATCCAAAAAGAAGCAAAAAAAAGTCCTAGTGAACATGGGGGAAATTCTGTCCCGTTTAGGAGTGACAGCGTGTCGAAAGCGTGGGAACATGAACTTCAGAGGCCAATAGTTCAAAAACAAAACATCGTAGAGAGTGCGGATAAAAACGTGACCTAGGAAGTCATACCTGCTCTATCGAAAAATGCATGTTTGAAAACGCAGCTATGAGTACGTACGGATTAACAACGTGGAACACTTCTTTCCTTCACAACATGTCCGGAAATACCTCCGTTGTTTTGGGGAATCCCGTGCACACGCATAGCGGCGTTTTCAAATATTCATTTTTCAGTAGAGTAGATATGACTTTTTAAGTGACGTTTTTAACCGCACTCTCTACGGTGTATTGTTTTTGAACTATTGGCCTCTGAAGTTCAGCTTTCGACACGCTGTCACTCCTAAACGGGACAGAATTTCCCCCATGTTCACTAGGACTGTTTTGCTTCTTTTTGGATGTACTATCACCCCTCCAAGTTCGTCCACGTCATTACCGTTCACCCTGTATGTACACACCTAGAAATTTGTAAGTCAAGCCCTGGAAAAGAGTGAGGAAATTTGTGGTCGCCAAATGATTAGAATCAGGAGCTAAATTTTTGGGCTTTCGGCATCTATGATCATGTTAGCCTGTAACGTATGAGGGATGACATCCCTCGGTGATCAACATTACCCAAGGAATTGGGGAAAGAAGGAAGCGGCCTGGGACCATTGTTAGATACCATTCTAGCATTTACCTGACATGAATGAGGAAAACCTCCCTCAGAATGACTGACTTGAAAAAGCTATTACACTTTTTCAACAGAATATGCCCACTAGGAATCGAACCTGGGACCGCTCACACCAAAAGCGAGCGTTAGCGATTACGCTACGTAGGGTCATGTGATCGTCAAATGAGTGGAAACCCTAATGACGTACCATTTTTAATAATTTCACCTAAAACCTGTTGATAATGTGCAAAATGGGCTAATTTAAAACGTAGAAAGAAAATTAAAATTCATATAAACTTATTATGGGCACAGTTTTATCTGGTCGTATTTTACTGTATCTTCATATTACATTAGATAGGTTAAGACCATTAGATCACATTTATTAGTATTTTAATGCCATATTGAATAATACTCGGTACATTACATATTAGTTGTTACTAACAGTCTAAACCACGTCAATTTACGCTTAATTACATGACATTTTGTCTTTTATTAGGTTGGTACGACGAAACGTCCACCACAAGTGCATCATTTCCTTCTTCCACAAGTACTCGAAATGCCGGATGGTATTCGATGAAAGAGATGTCTGGAGTTTACGGAAGATGAAGAAGAGTTTCATGCTGCAAATTATGAAGAGTGTAACGCACATTAAGCGACATTTGCGCCTGCATTGTCGTGCAATATGACGACACCATGTCTTTTGAACATTTATGGATGTTTATGGGCGAAGTTGAGGTGTATTTCATGAGTTCAGCACTGTATAATGATCCGTCCTCATGGTTTCGTCACAACTGAGAAAGACATGATGGATCATCATTATTTTCGGGTTTCTTAAACCATTCTGGACTTTGATCAAGATGCAACCACTGTCCTGACCGACACAACTTACGTAATAAATCGATTTTTCATAAAAAATGACGATCCAATCACGAAATTTCCCGGTTATTCCTTACACTCAGAGAACTGCACACCTTCACACGGCGACTTTTCTTGGTTGGTGTCAACTGTGTAATCTTCAAGAATCTTTTTTTTTTTTCACTCTAGATTGAATGGAATCGCTGAACAACAATAGTATGGTGTATATTTAATTCAGCGTTTCCCAACAGGTGTGCCGCGAGGAAATCGAAATAAAATTATTAATTCTATAGCAATCAAATTGCAAGACATAGGGAAAAATGAATATTTGTATTTAACATTACTATGGACCTCTACTACGAATCTACAATTTTAAGTTTCAGACCTTGTTACTTTTCTGTACATTTTTAATGTGGAAAAAAGTATTTATTATTTTATGACCATTATTGCTTCTTTATTGTTGCAGACTATTTCGTAACTTGAAATTTTATAATATCATTCAATCCTTTCGACAAACCAAACATGCATATAAATTACCTACATTTGTGTTTTAAACGAACAAGAGATTTGTTTGTTCGTACGTTATTTAGTGATCTTCCTTCTTAGTGAAAGATTGGATAGAGTTTTCGAAAAAGAAAGCGTATATTTTAAAAACCTGAACCCAACATTACATTGCATTTTTTTATTTTTAAATTACAATAAAAAATAAACATAATGATTAACCAGTGATTGAGCTTTTTCTCTATGAGAAGATCAGTAATAAAAAAAAAAAAAAGTACTTTAGGTATAAATACAAATACATAATAATATCTATGAGTGTGCCGCAAGAATTCAAGTTATAACCGTAGTGTGCCGCAAGTTGAAAAAGGTTGGGAAACGCTGGTCTAATTCGTCTGCAACGGTACGAATACTTTTCTGAGGGACTGCTTCCACGGTATTCTTGACAAAGTAATCCAAACATGATGTTGGTCGGTGCCCACGTGGCTCGTTTTGCAATGATGTGTTACTAAAACGAAAATTTGGCACCACGGCAGCAAATGCTGAGCTCATTTACCATTACTGGCCCAAATGCACTTTAAATGTTTTTTGTAGTTTGCTGTTTGTAAAGAAAAATCACTCGAATTTAAGTATTCTCTACAGTGGACCTTCCTGTTTAAACACGCACTGTCTCTGAATGTCTAGTTACTCAGCCTGTTTGCTGGACGTGTACAGAGTTTGTGATGATAGATGCATGATATTAGTCCATCCCTGTGTTGTGTTGCGAAGATGAGTTTTTCACCAGACGTCAAAGCGAACATTTAATTCGCACCAACATATAATTACCGAAGTAGTCGATTTAATGTCATTGCTATAAATTCTAAATTGTTTATATATTAAGGAATAATTTGTACCCTAATTTACATTGTTATTGAATTGTCTTTCTAGGTTAAGTTTATATATAAGATTTTTTTAAAATAATGTATCTTTCTAATTTTGTTTTGCTTTCATTTCCTATTTTAATTTTCTTAACTTGCAGCCAGGAAAGTGACAAGCGCTCTTGAGAATACGATTTCTTTAGAGCTGGATCCTGCCACTGATCTGAAAATTTTTGTTTCGACCGATTTCTTGAAGTATTATATAAACGTGCCCTCTTTGATGAGACATACCTTTTTAGTAAGTGCACCTAGAATGAAGGTTCTGCTTTCCTTCCTTGTTAAAGAATTTTATAGCCGGCTTAGGCCAAATAATGCTACTTAGTTGAATGTGTTGCGAAGGTTTAATGTTTGGATTCTTTAACTCTGAAAAGTGAATCATGTTAGGTTCCGTTTTCTTAAACTTCCGATTATTTTACCTAATCTGGACGGAAGACTGACAGTTCTTAAATGTGAGAAAAAAATCCTATTTCTATCATCCTCTTCACTTGTGCTGTAAGAACAGAACCCCGTCTTTCTGAGATCTCGAATTCGAACCAGTTTTCCTCTTTCAGGTCTTGTCGGACTAATTCTGAATCAAATAAAGTTACGAAAGGAAAGTCTATCCTTGTGAACGGTGTTACTAGAAGAATGAACTGGGATAGAGGATTTTTCTTTCTTTCAAAGAAAGGGCCAAAAACATCAGTAAAACTGCAGTGGCACTTTAAAAAAAAAAAAAAAAAAAAAAAAAAAAAAAAAAAAAAAAAAAAAAAACCAATACTTTTAGAAAAGTGTTTCCCCAGGAGTATAAGGTAATTCGAAGAAAAGCTCCCCGTTTTGAAGTCTTTATGAATTTCAAATACTTTTGATCAATCTCATCAAGGACAATAAAAATAGTAACATACTAAAATAAAATTCTAAATATTATTATATAATTAATTTTTTTATAAGGTCTGGCTCCCTTCCTTCCTTATAGTATTCAGAGAAGATTTCTTTCGTAATAGATTCTCATGCAGAAAGAAGTTGAACAACGGAGGGAGAAATGGAAGACTCAATTTTTGTCTTTATGTGGCGAAGGTTTTTACACTCAAAATCTAAATGAAACCAATGCGAACTAGTTGAACAACAATGATCCACTTCTTTCAAACTTATATAACTTTATGTGATGAAAAATACATAATTTCCTTGAAAGAAGTGTGAATAACAGTAAGTCTTTAAAACGCAGATAAACAGATATCGATGCTTAGCTCCGACAAAAAGAAGCTTTAGTAAGTCATGATAGATAAGGAGGCGTTCCCCAATTTCAGAGATAAAAACTAAAACTGAATGGAGTAGTAGCTAACGAAAAGTGCTAGTCAAATAGTTTGTTAGCTGAGTGATTTTCATTTAACACAAATCTCATTGTTGTCATTTTCCGCATTCTAGATTGAAGTTCATTACCTCTTAGCCCTTTTAAGATTTCCACTTTGGGCGTGAAAAAATTTTGAAATTTGCCTTAAGAAAAACAAAAAGTCACGCCCATCCACCCCCATTTGGCGCGGCCAAGTTGACCATGCGGTTCCAAAACGCATGTGGGGTATTGTTTGGTCCATGCTTGACCTGACCAATAAAATAAATAAATAAATAAATAAAACTGCTTAAATAATTGTTATAAACCTAAATAAGCGGCCAACACTACTCCATGGTAACAAAAGTTACCATAAATTCTAAAAGGGGTAAGTAGTTCCTCACTTGCTTCATGATGACAGGTCAATATTGGCAATTGATCTGATTAAACCCGAATATCCAGGAGTCGGCCCCTACAGTACATTTCCACCAAAAAGGATTTTAAACCTTACAATTTTCTACAGAACAAAGATGTTATGCCTTTATGTTTGCATTTCTGACGATCCCGTTAACACACGTAGGTTACTAAATACTTTGCAGTATCAAACTAAAATCACGGCTAAATTTCCTTATATTGGCACTTAGCCAAAATAAATATTTTTCAAGTTATAGCTTCAAAACATTTATTAATTATCTAAAGTTTTTAATTCTTTTAAGTCATAAAATTTTGCATTTTCAGATCAACGACTTATAAAAAATAATAAATAAACAAATAAATAAAATTATACTCATTAAGTTGTCCTGAATAATAATAATAATAATCCTTGGTCCTTTTGCACATTTATTTTCAAATATCTGACTATTACTATAAATTCGGAGTTTTACGGACCCTACTCTTTTTTCTTTCTTTTTTCCCCCTTCCTTTTAATATTATATCGAACTTGGGACACATAAAACGATGTAGAAAAGTATTTCTTAAGTAATAACCAAGAATTAAACAATTCATTAATAAATGACATTGAGACCTTTTATTTGGAAAAATAAATTTAGAAGTAAATGAAACCATAAATTTTGAACACGTACATTCATTTTTTAGAACAGAACAAGCAACAGCTTTGGTAAAAATTTACATTGATTAATTACAGAGACTGCACTTACCTCATATAGTGATGCCAGAGATTCCAAAGTTCTTGCTCGTCGAGAGCTGTATCTTAAAGTACTCGCTCGATCAAACTGAACATGCAACATAGACATAGAACAAATTAAAGGGGTAAAATTTATAATACATTTCAACTCATATACTACACTACAACAACTGGTTTATAAGTAGGGATCAGAGCACAATACATTATCTTTTATCTGCGGAACATTCTCATTAAATTAACAATTACTTCACAAGTTATGAAGAATCTCTCATCTATTACTTAATAAGCACCACCATACGCACAAAAGGTTATCAACAAAAACAAAACATACGAAATATAAAACTAAATGTTGCATTTCGCTTACATTAGCGACTCAAGCTAATCGGCATACTACAAAATGATAACTAATACTACATTTCTGCTTATTACTGTCTATTATTCTACAGTTATTTTACTTCTAGTTATTTTAAATTTATTTCAAGGTCTATAGAAGAACGTAAATTCCAATGCTAAAATTTAAAGAAATATACTTCTCCCATTTCAGCTATAAAAATATCAGTATAGGCATTCCTCATAAAAACTAAACACATTCAAATATCTAAACAATGATTTAATTTTAATAGTTATTGACAATTACTCCTATTACAAGCTTGCCTCGGTTTGAGACATCCTATCAGATGTGTAAGGAATCTGAATCTTGAAAAGTATACTTTCAAGATAATGTGGAAAGCAAACTAACACAGTCTCGAATTCGAAATAAGAAACTGGTTACGAGGAAAATAAGTTACGAAGAAAATTCGGCTTGTCTGAGTAGAACCTGAAAGCACAAGCATCAGGTTTATTAATTCACTCTCAACTGCTCCTTATTCCTCAGAATAATTGTCATTCTCCTTATTCCCATAATTATACTCTCCGGAGAAAGTATGATAAGGTAAAAGAGGAATTGGTTCTTACCGAAAATAAACATTTTCAAAAGATACATAGAATTTAATTTGGTGATTGTGTAGTTGTATATACTTATTAAAAAAAACTGGATATTAAAATAACACATTTGGTTGCTGGTCAGGATTTTGGGTGTAACTGTATTACATTGTTGATGGGCAAAAAACACAATGTTTGATTGTGGTATGCATATCGGATACGATGATGAGAATCATAGGTAAATACGCAGTAATTATAAAGGAATTCCAATTAGTGCTTTGTATAAAATAAATAGTGAAAGTGTGCCAACAAATTGTATTCTGTGAAAAACGAATGGAAGAATGGAATATCAGTTTGTGGGTATTTGTGACAAACCAAAGGCAGTAGAAAATCTGTAAACGCATCATGATGTTCACAAGTATATGATTAGCATTGTTTAAAGTCTTGAAGTAACATCGTACACTGTATGTGTATCATTCAGTAAAGTTTTGAGTAATTTCGAGAAAAGTTTCAGAGTGGTTCTGTGAAACTTTTAAGAATGCAACTTTTGTTACTCGATAAAATCGAGGTATTTGTATGAATTATTATTACTAGAAGATTTTTAACACTTCTATTCCACATCGATGGACGCCATGTGAACGCCGCTTAGTAAGATGGGAATTCCCACTGAAAATTTCCGCAATTACTAATTAACATACGTGTATACCACGATTAGTTTAAGTGAATATTCAACTTCATAAGTTCACCATCAACTAGGTGTCAATGATACTCAGGGTAATGATAAAAAATCGATAGTATTATTGCTCTGCGATATTTTAAATCCCTTTATATTTTGCAATGTATTTAGCAAAAGTAAGCAGTTTGTGTATTATGCATGAGCTGTAAATTTATTTTCACTGATCCTTATTAAATGTGTATTCTGCTTGCTTTCACTTGTATTTTCTTTTGGATTCTTGTGGAGCCATGGTGGTTCAATAGTAGAGCATTCACCTCTGATGTGTGGGGTCCCTGGTTCGATCCCAGATCTCGCCAAGTGACCTTTATGGTGGACAAACATTGTGTGTGGGGGTTATCTCGGGGTTCTCCCGTTTCCATCCACACCCTTCATTCCATCATTATCATCCGTTTCCCTTAGTCTCAGTGCATAGCCGTGGGATGTTCAACTCAATAAAGGATTCCTCTTTTGATACTCATTTGAAGAATCTGTTGCATAGAAGAATTCTCAACAGATGCATAAAGTGAACAAAAAATGACCGAAACGTAAGATATTGTTGCAGAGCTTCTCCAAAAAGAACTAACAGCCACATACTATGCTTAGCCACGAGCATACATTACAAACAAACCGAATAAAATGCACACATAAAAAACAAAAATCTTGTAATTCATTCATTCATTCACAATTATCAAAATAACATGCTTCTTTTTACTCATTCTAACATTTAACGTCTCAAAATAAATTCACATGAAATATCTCTCTAACAGAACATTTGAAAAGTACAAACCACAAAAGAAGTTGCTAATAACTTACAGTGAGATTCCGACTTGAATATCCATGTGATTTACCGTAATCGTACAGATACTTCAACTGTTCCATTCCTGGGGCAGCAATGAATATAACGTAAGGCATAAACTCGGAGGAATTATGAAGTATTTTTAATGCCTACAACAAACAAATAGTGAATAATTATATAAAAAAATTAGAACTGATAATTATATGACTAAGGGATATTGTGAACTATGATTACTGAATCACAAGTGTCACTAAATAAAAATATGATACTATTAGTAACCCGGGACTCAAAATCAGATTATCAGAAGTTCCCTGTATACCATCTGTAGTAAATACACCGACATTTTGTCACGTAACAGGATATTCATATCACTACATTTAACTAGCCTTCATTAGCTCTAAAAATGTACATTAGAAGAGAAAGTACTAACAGAAACTAGTTATCGAACGCACACCGAAACAAAAATTAATATTTCAGTGTAATCTTCTATATTCTGGAGCTCTTATTACTGAGCTAATCTTCAAATTTAACAATGAGCTAGTAAAATTTATTTTAGATAAATAAATGAAGAAATAAATACTAAGAACTTTCCATCTGATAATAATGTTTATTTCGTTACTTTTATATTATTTACGTAAGAACACTTTCCAGACGTATTAATAACCTTCCAATGCTGTTTCACTTAGAAATATTATGACTATGGCTAGATACGTTCTACTAACACTTAAAAAAACAGTAATCTTTTATAAGTATTATCACAGTATTGTTTATCAAAAATGTTGTATTCTCTCTCTATCACAAAGACACCTCTGAAAAATTTAACATAATCAAAACGCTCAAATACAACAAACCAAGGACTCCTCTAATTCTAAATTTTATACTATATCCTTTCTATTATTTTGCAAAATATGAACAGTAGAGACAATGAATAGACAATGAAATAGGAAAAAAAAAAAACTACTAGTATTCAGATAAAAATACTTCCTTTACATTGTGAGGATCCCTCCACTCATAAAAACGTATGAAACAATTATGAGATTATAGAACAGCCATACTTTTATTATAAAGGCTAGCTCACTCGTATAAAATAAATATATTTATTAATTTTTGGCTTTCAATACTGTGATAAATTAGTAGAATCATTAAGTACTATGTAATTTAAAAAAAAAAAAATCAAGATGCTGGACTGGAAGAGAGCCAGATTTCCCGCTTGCTAAGTGGTTTCACAAGCAATTGATCCACCACAGACACTGCCTCTTTTTTCCCCCGCTTTATTCCTCCACTCTTGACATACCAGTCAAATGACAGCTATTAGCGGAATACAGTATATAGTTCAGGTAAAGAGGCATCGAGTTTTATACAATTATCATCATTTCAAATACTCTTTAATATGAAGCTATAATACAAACGTAATTTCAGAGAAAATTGTGGATGCTGATCTGGTACAAGACTACACTGAAATGTTTTCCAGGAATAGAAAACACTTTAAAAATACAAAAAAGTGGTTACAGTTTTAGCATGCTCTATCAGATAAATCTGAGTTTTAACAGATAATCTACCTATCATACCAGAAATATGTGTAATTAAAATTATTTACTTTGTCCTCCAATAAAGAAGTTAAAACCATAGACAGACATTATTGCAGCCCTTGTACTTCTTGACCTAAAATAAGGAAGCAAACAACTAAATCAAGAGTACCTGCACTTACTATTTTTGGACGGAAATTATTTTATCAAAAAGCACAAGGATTACAGTCTTAAAAATATATATATATATATATATATCATAATGTAGGCTAATCGAACATACCTGTTTAAAACCTATGAATCGAGTAATTAAAAATTCTGGTCAATCAAAAACAATATAAATTTGTGGTATTTTAGGGAGAAACGTGTAAACAATTACCTGAATAATCGAAACCATCAACCAGTATTAGAACCAGAAAAAGAAAGTCAATCAATGGCCAGTGATAGAATACGGAATACAAAGCACCGACCACTGAAGTGCAACATGAAATAATCAAAATATGGTAGAATGTATAAAGTATCAATGCTTTCTCAAATATTCACCACTTAAAATTGCTTCTACAAATTGCCAACAGATTGTTGGGCTGAGGGGACAGAGGAATAAAAGCAGGAGATCGGAATTCCATTCCTTAAACCTTCTACTTGAAACACAACGCTACGAATGCCGACCAGTTTTCAATGCTCTTCATACAAAGGCGTATTAATATGGTCAAGTTATTTACTAGTTTTCACGAGATTATTTAATCTCAAAAATTGAAACAAATTCGTTATATAAATAATTACTTTTAATAAAGTATGATTACTTACTGCCGGGCTGCAGTCGAGGACACACATCTTTCCCTGTCGAATTACTGACCTAATAGAATCTAACTTTGTACCGTACAGATGTCCATGATGTTCTCCATATTCTAAGAATTTATGTTCTTTTATTTCTTGCTCCATGGTTTCTCGTGTAATGAACCAATAACTTTTGCCATTTTCTTCCAGTTCTCTTTGAGGACGAGATGTATCTGAAATTGGGCATACATTATTATTTGAGCTGGAAAATAGATTACAACTACGATTCTTCTTTCGTTTAATATTTACAAAGATCCTACAAGTTTATACTAGTGTAAAGCTGAAGCTTTGAAATCTTTACACTTTCACAATAATTGCTTAAAGAACGTAAAAAACATATATGCCAATTAACGTCTGAAGAAGATAATGTTATGTTATGGAAACTGTTACGAATTAATTTAAATAAAGAAGTACAAATTCTGATCAGAACAATATTAATTATTTAAGAAAATCTTCACTCAGATCATAACAGACCATAACAGAAATCTATATTATTATACTACTGGTGTTCTTATTTATTGTTTTTACGAAAATGAACATAACTATTTCAAAAGGGTATCATACAACTTATAACAAGAATTATTTTACGTAATAAAGAGATTAGTTATCAATAAATTTAATCATCAGACAAGCTTCACTTACAAGGAATGGTTGCTCCAAATCGTTCCGGATCGCTATTAATTAATCGATTTTTTAGTGTCCGTCGTCCAACTCCCTGTGATCCAATTAGCACCAGAGTCTTTCTCTTGAACGGAGGCATTCTTGTGACTTCTTCGTACAACAGCAATTCGGCTTTGTCGAACTCACAATTCGATTTTGATTGATACATAGTCTTTCTTTTCTTTTTTGATATCTGTGGAAGAAATACAATACGACATCACTATGAAGTAAAGCCCCACATAATAATTACAAAAAATTCCATTGTTTAAATATCCCAAACACATTACGTGGAAATGTGTCATCTACAATTTTGAATAATATTGGAGCGTATTAGACCATAATATCACTTATAATTCCTTTCCACGTTTCCGGACTCAATAATAATAATGATAATAATACACACCATAAAGAGCAACATTTACACGAAAAAAAAAAAAAATCTTCAGAACAAGTATTCAGCACAAATGACCTTTTTGCGTATCTTCTCTGTTACGATTAGCAGATTAGCAATTAAAGAGTGCACACATAAACAAAAAGCATTCTATTCTCTTCTGCAACATAACGTATATTTTCCTCTCTCTATGCCGCACGATATCCGAGTGTGATGTGTTCGCGATAATTGACTAACATATGCTATAAGACCATGGGAGCAACTAGATTACATCTGCAGAGTCTTGAGACGAAAAATATATCAAGCATCTGTTGTGCACTACAAAAATCCTTTCTGCTGTCTATCTTATTGTTTCTTTATTAAATCTGAACGGAATTAATATACATGTATTTGTTCTATTCATACGTATGCTCGTGATAATACGATTCAAAATGGTCGAAATCCATTAATACAGTTTATATTTTAGGGAAGATAATATGAAAAAGAACTGACGTGAAGAAGTACAAATAGCTGTTTAATAATTATACACGACTGCTTCCAGCAATAGGCTATCTTTAAATTTACGTACGTTTAGTAATATCATATTCTTTAAAAAAAATCAGGAGTAACACATTAAAGGCTTATAGTCAAGCACTTTCTAGTAAAATACTACACTGTACTGACAAAATGGTTGATCGTTCTAACTACACGAATAAGAAATAGGCATTCATGGACATAGAAAAGGACATGATGAAGTCTATACGTAACAAGCAATTAATATGAATGTATGTATATAAAATTTTCAATACTTCCTGGTCAAATAACTCTCACAAAAATAAGTGACAACCACTGTTCATATTAGACCAAGTATATAAAAGATATAAATAAAATATAAAATCTTCGGGAAAAAAATGACATTATCACTAAACATTCGTAAAATGATGAAACACAAGTCTTACGTCTGGTGAAAAGCAAGTGAAACAATGAAACTGCACTACCCGTAAAGTTGTCTGCTAAACAGGTGAAGGCATCTGAGTCGTCACGGAGAACGCATGTGCAGAAATATGTACACACCCGTAATGTGACCGTTCAGTCGTCCTGAGCCACTCTACCACTGAGCCACCGCGGCCCCGTTAATACGAAGAATAAACAAGTCATACAGTTCACGAAGTGTGACCACGGTTAATGGACTGGAATCAAATCACAGCTTTCTCGCTGTAAATAAGGAATACGTACCATGTTGATTACTATTTCACTCAAGCAACTTCAACTTACCCTTGTTCCACATATCCCAATTTTGTGTGCATAATCAGCTTCGGGTTTCACGAAAGCTTTCCTTCTCTCTTCTAACTCTTGGGATGGCACCAGGCCAGCTGGGCCATTACTTCCTACTTTCTTAGCCTGCCACCAGTTTGGATCACTCTGATTCACAATCTGTTTGGGAAAACAATATTTCTATTATACAACTGTTTAAGGATAACAACATATAGGACACGCATAAGCAAATAAAGTAGTGTGTGCATGTATATATAAAGTTATGTATCTATTGTAATATAAAGCGCTTGAAGAGGAATCATATCCATTGACTCAAAAGATGACTCCCATTTTCCCCTCAAAATTATTATAAATTGCGCTAAATTTAAATATTAAACGTCTAATTTTCGGTAACATCTGTCAGCATTGTCAAGACTAAGGTAAGAAATGGTATTTAGTGGGGCTAGGCTGTATGAAAATTAAGAGCTTATACTCATAAATAAGAACATATAGCTACTCCACAGAATTCTGACATATTTAATTTTCGTACGTCCTACCGTATCCCTTCTAAATACCCTCCTTATCTCAGTCTTGACAGCAAAAAATTCAATGTTTATTATAGTTAAATAGCGTATAATAATTAGAAGGAGTAAAGGTGTAGCGTACCTTTGGAGTTCATTCATAGTTATATATTCACTATCTATCACTTATACTTCTAATAATTATTATAATAAATCAAATTCGATTTTTTAACAATTGCTGTTTTCCAAAGAAGGATTTAAGGAAGTAGTACTCCCAACGAAAGACAATACAACAATGTGTTCTTTTATTCATCATTTCCGAAACAAAGGAATGAATTTCAGTAAATTCTTCTTTGCTGCATAGAACGTGCAATCTCATTGACTTTGTGCATGAAAAATCCCATTTAAGTTGGTTCACTCCTTTCGCAGTTAGAGAGAAGACTAGGTGAAAAGTAATACTTTGTGTTAATGACTGCACAAAGCATAATTAGAACTCATACACTGTCCCAAAAACTCAAGGTATCAGACATAATTTCCGCAAAGGTTAAATCATAATTTTACCCCCCCCCCCCTCTTCCCGAAAACAAGTGCCTACATACCTCTGATGTAATTATCAGACAGAGCTCCACGACTAAATATTGTGAACTAAGATCTCTTGAAAAGTACTTTTCTCTAATCTTCGTGTGTTATTGTATCGATATATCGTATATTAAGGTGGCCTTTATTTATTGACTTCTGATTCTTTCAAATCTCACGCCCTACAATGATTCTATATCAGACCAAAGTAACCCATAGAAAAAATAGCAAAATTGGATAATATGCAAAGCATAACATATCTGCTTCAAGTATTCCCCCCAAAAGTTTACAAAAACATCTCACTGGATTTAAAAGCTATTTTTTCGATTCATTAAATAAGGCAGGCATTTACCGCGTCCATTGCGAATGTGATTCCTTATACATTGGCCAAACTAAACGTAATATTAACACGCGTGTGAAGGTACATAGACAATAAAAAAAAAGTCACATGAAGAAGGCATGTCGGGTTTAGCGCATCATCTAAAACAACATTCACATAATATAAAACAGGTTAAGATAATAGGTTCAGCAAAATCAAATAAACAACGAGAAATTAAAGAATCGTTCTTTATTCATAAATACAAACCTGCATTGAACCTTGATATTGGCAACATTGATCGAACTTTGGTACCTACCTTTGATGCATATTTTGGATCTGGCAATATTGGCCTAACATAGACACCACGTTCTTTTTTATTCAGTTCATTCTTTTTTCATTCTGCTCTATTCCCCTCAGGATCTTTTTTGTACGTTAATTTTATATAGTAGTATGTATTCCTGAGAGTTCCGAAACGTCAAAACCTTTAAATTTTTCAAGGGAGGATTCATTGGTAAGTAGCCAATTTTTTGTTAATATTAAATTGTGTCCGTTTTGAATGCATTTACAGTATAGAATATGAGAGAAAGGTATGATATAAGTTTAGACAGACAATTGTAAGACGCGTGTCAAGTTAGACCAACCACCAACACTAAAACGACCAGAACATATCTCAGAATAATGGGCTATTTATGGGCTAATAAGTTGCTCTAATCCCAATTTTTGGGCTCCTACTGTTTAACGGGAAATCGGAATAAAAATGGGCGAGTCTAGCTTGAGATCAAGCTAGAAACCCCCATTTCGGTCACAATGGTCCGATCGAAAAAACTAAAATGCCAGAATTATGAGCTAATTAATTGCTCTATTACCAATTTTTGAGCTTCTATAGTTTAGCCGTTAATCGAAATCAAAATGGGCGAGTCTGGCTTGACATCAAGCCAGAACCCCCATGCGGTAACAATGCTCCGATCCAAAAAGAAAAAACTCAAACGCCGGAATTATGGGCTACTTGTGGGCTAATTGGTGCTCAAGTTCCAAGTTTGGGGCTGCTACCGTTTAGCAGGAATTCTTTATCAAATTGTGGGATATGGCTTAACTTCTACCTATAAACCTAGGGCTATAATACTCCGATAAAATAATTAAAATGCCGGAATTATGGGCTATTTGTGTGCTAGTTGCTCTAATGTCGATTTTGGTTTTTCTATTGTTAGCAAGAAATCTCATGCAAGATTGGTATTGATTTCTAGATAACGTGAGATGATAATTTCAAAGTTGCAGTGAGAAAACGTCGATGTCTATTAACTGAAAATTGATTTATTTGCATTCTCCGCGAATGCAAATATATATCTCTATTACTAAATCCATGAATTCTCTTTTCACGTGTTTAGGTTCATTATGTTGGAAAGTAAGTAGTGTATATAAAGAATTTATATAGTGAAATATCATTATTTTTTAAATATTTTTTTGTTTATAGGAAATGCCTCTTCGCCGTTGCTGGGGGCTGCAGTGGCACAGCGGTAGATGTTTACCTCTTGTACGTGAGATTCCTATTTCGATCCCAGATCGCGCCAAGTGGTCTTTGTGGTTGACAAACACCGTGTGCTTGGGTTTTATCGGTGTTCTCCCGTTTCCTCCCTCTCTATTCATTCCACCATTTCATTCATTTCTTATTATCACCGTCTCCCTTAGCCTCGGTTAATAATCGTGCGTCGTTAAGCTAGATATTTCATTTCCTCCCCGTACCTCCATTATTATTATTACTTTTTATTTTTTAAAATTATTTATTATTATTATTATTATTATTATTATTATTATTATTATTATTATTATTATTACATTTGTGGAGGCTTTACTTTTGTAAGAAATATACAGGTAATCTCACCTATGATAAAGATATTGCATAAACCGTAACTCTATTTGGAGTAGTTCTCGAAGAGTAGGGTAAAGATTGTGCCCCACAAGCATGTTGGGAAAATTTTTATTAAACTAATTAAAAGTGGAAAAGTAAAGTGAGCATTGTCTTTTTCTGTAGGCATGATGCAGAAAAAACACAAGACCATTTGAAAGATATTATTTCTAATTATTATTTGTTCATTGTTATGCATACTTTAAGTTATATTAAAAGGCTCATTTCAAATGTAATGCCTCCTATTTTTTTGTGTTAAGTGATCTATAAGCTACGGCAGGCGGTGATAATAAGAAATGAATGAAATGGTAAAATGAATAAAGTGGGAGGAAATGGGAGAGCTCCGATAAAACCCAAGCACACGGTGTTTGTCAACCACAAAGACCACTTGGCGCGATCTGGGATCGAACCAGGAATGACAGGCACAAGAGGTAAACGCTCTACCACTGTGCCACTGCGGCTCCCAGCAACGGCGAAGAGGCATTTCCTTTGCACAAAAAAATTATTTTAAAAAATAATGATATTTCACTATATAAATTTTACATATACACTACTTACTTCCAAACATAATGAACATAAACACGTGAAAAAAAAGAATTCATGGATTTACTAGTAGAGATATATATTTACATTTGCAGAGAGTGAAAATAAATCAATTTTCAGTTAATAAACATCGATGTTTTCTCACTGCAACTTTGAAACTACAATCCCACCTTATCTACAAAATCAATACCAATCTTGCATGAGATTTCTTGTTAACGATAGAAGAACAAAACTCGACATTAGAGCAACTAATTAGCACACAAATAACCCATAATTCCGATGTTTGAATTCTTTTGATCGGAGAATTATAGCCCTAGGTTTATAGGTAGAAGTTAAGCCAAATCCCACAATTTGATAAAGAATTCCTGCTAAACGGTAGCAGCCCCAAACTTGGAACTTGAGCATTAATTAGCCCATAAATAACCCATATTTCTGACGTTTGATTTTCTTCGATTCGAGATTTCTAACCGTACGAGGGGTTCTAGCTTGATATCAAGCTAGACTCGCCCATTTTGATTCCGATTTCCCGCTAAAAGGTAGGAGCCCAAAAATCAGGATTAGAGCAACTAATTACCCCACAAATAGACCATAATTCTGGCGTTTGAATTTTTAGTGTCGGACCATTGTAACCGTATGATTTTTTTTTTTTTTTTTAGCTTGATGACAAGCTAGACTCGCCCATTTTGAATCCGATTTCCCGATAAACAATAGGGGCCCAATAATTGGGATTAGAGCAGTTAATTAGCCCATAATTCTGGCATTCGAATTTTTTCGATCAGACCATTGTGACCGTATGGTGTGTTCTAGCTTGATGTCAAGCTAGACTCGCCGTTTGATTCCGATTTCCCGCTAAACAGTAGGAGCCCAAAAATTGGGATTAGAGCAACTAATTAGCCCATAACTAGCCCATAATTCTGGCGTTTGAATTTTTCGATCGGACCATTGTAACCGCATGCGGGGTTCTAGCTTGATGTCAAGCTAGACTCGCCCAATTTGATTCCGATTTCCCGCTAAACGTTAGGAGCCCAAAAATTGGGATTAGAGCCACTAATTAGCCCATAAACATCCCATTATTCTGAGATACTTTCCGGTCTTTTAGTGTGGTGGTTGGTCTAAATTGACGCGCGTAATTATAAGTTAATAAACAGATATTGTGAAAATAATAACTATTAAATGATTGGGCATAAGTTGGATATAACGTCAGATGTGTGTTTATGGTGAAAAGTTACCCCCAAACAATGTCATGTAACTCCCTTCCTATTAAAAATTTTGCGTCTGAATCTAAGACAGCGATCCTTAAAGTTGGCTCCCATGATGGTACTGTACAATAATAGATGACGTTCTCCCTCCAATACTTCTATCCAAGATACATGTCACCCCATCTGGATCTCTGAAACTTATAAGGTTCCTTTGCCTTATAGTGTATACTGTAAATGCATTCAAAACTTGAGATCGCTTGGGGAGAATAATTTAATATTATTCAACTGAGCTAATTTTTCTCATGGATTACTTTGGTCTGATACGAAACCATTTTAGTGTATACCTATTTTTAAAAATTCCTACCCAATCACTTTTACACCATGAACATTTTCTAATGTTTCCACAATATTGGAGTTGGACACAAAAGTTCTAAATCTTAACTTCGTGAAGAATGTAGAACAGATTTTATCTTACCTGTAATATGTCCCCATTACTAAAGGCCAATCCGATCTCTTGACATGGCAGTAATGAATCTGACTTAGGGTCATAATCAAATAAGGCCCGCATGTAACACTAGAATGAAAATAAGAGAAACCTCTATATTAAACTTAATACAAATCTTTTATTTTCAGAAATTGAATTATTTACAATACACATTATTTTGAAAATGGAATTTATAATTATCCTTTCCTTCCCTGGATTGCAATAGATATATTCCAGTTACTTTAATATGTTAATATGTTATTATTATTATTATTATTAATTTTCATTTAATAATAATAATAATAATAATAATAATAATAATATAACAACTATTTTGTGTAACTACGGTTCCCACGCGCTTCCAATAACAAAATCCCAGCACTTTCACGGACCTTTCCCTAATCTTGTTTATACGCAAACTAACACTGAATTAACGCTACATAAATATAGTTCTAATTGTGTATGTATATAAGTATATAAAAATAACTCCTTTCAAAAGACATACTGTTGAATCAGTTGTTTTTATATTCTTATCTGTTTTCACATTTTTACGATACCAAAATGATATGAGCCTGGTCTTCCTTGTATGTATTCTACTTCGTAACCGTTTCGGTAATGTAACACCGCCTTAATCATAGTAGGTAACGTGTTCGATGAAGGTGGTGTTACATTGCCGAAACGTTTACATAGGTGCTATTAATATATTTAATGCTTTGGCCAGTTTGGTTTTATTAATAAAAAGTGAGAAACGAAAGTATTCTTAGTATCTGAAAACAGTTTAAGGAATTGATACTGTACATTGAATGACACGAAATGAGAGGCACTATTTTCCAGCTGGTATAATGATCGTAGTCGCCATCTCGAATTACGTTCGAACATTTTAAAAGGGAATGGGGTGATATGTTAAACCGTACTCAAATTACACTAGAAATTCATTACTATCATCGATCTCGGCGTAATTGTGTTCTGATTTAAGGCAATAACAGAAGATGAATTGAAAAGGAATCCAAGTGAGAATCAGTATAAATCTAGTCTGGTTTCAAACATTTCATGAATACATGACCGATAGTGGTTAACATACGACAAGGTTTCAACAAAAAATAGATCAAAGTAATATACCAATTTGAAGTATAATTTTATCAGAACCTTGATGAAACTAATGTTAGATTAATGCATTATTGTAACAGATTAATATGCGAACTTAGTGCATGAGTTTTGGAGAAATTTTGAAGATTTGCAAGAAATTGAATGTTCGTAGCTCTTGTAATTTGCACGCCATTAACTTTATCAGAGAAAAATTTTATGGTTACTTTACATTGTAAGCCGTTAGTGAAAAGTGTATAAATGTAAAAAAAAATCGTAAGTGAAACATAAGTTCATTCCTTATTCCACCATATGTTGCTCTGTACATTTCGAACACTTTCAAGGACCATTTAGCAACTTCTGTGGTATCAAAGGCCTTGAAAATATATTTCACTGGAACGTGGGAACCACGGTAAAATAAAATTACATACTGTGTTTTTAAACGACTAAAGTGAAGATGGCCTCTTGCTGTCTAACGCAAATTTGCCAGTATACTGAAAGTGTTACTTTACTTATATTGAACTTCTGATAATACTCCTATTTGTAACATACTCATCAAAATAACTATACATATATTGGAATATGAAAAATAAATATAGTTTTTAACCTTCAGATTTGAACCAACATAATCAATATGAATTATGACACCTACCTGATATTTTTATTTAGACTTTAGACATATGGATTTCATAAGCTTTAGAGAAATATGTAATTATAATAAAAGGGAAACTAGAAACTATCAGAGGCGAGCAAACAAAGAAATATTATCATTTAACGAACAAGAAATGAACTTCGAGAAAGCAAAATTAAAATGAACTTGGAGATTTTGTAGACAATATGAAATTATCGTATCTAATCCTATTTTAAATACTTAAAAAAAAAAAAAAAAAATCTCATCATACTAATTTGTATTTTGAGTTTTCGATAAAACAAACTTCCATATTTAGCTGGATTTCTTAATTTTGTACTAATCTTACGGTAGAATTTCTAAAAGCGAAAAAAAAAAAAAAAACTGCTAAATGAATATCTACGAGAACAATTCAGTTAATAAATACGAACTGAGCAAAGCAGTCACATTCGATTTAAATATCTAATGCATTTTAATTGCAATACTCTATATATTTTTCAAGAAATTACATTTAGAAGGTAAGTGTTAAAGACCACGAAGAAAAATAATTTTACTACCTAAGTTGGCATGCACATAAACAAATATACTTGTGCTTCTAGTTTTTTAATAACATACAAAATTCTAAAATGCAATAAAATATATTAAATCTGTCACTATCACACACTATGCAGTTCCCAGAAAAAAAAAAAAGGTACTAATAACCATAAAATTTGAAACATCAGACGGTATTTGTGAAAGAAAGTACATTTAGAAAAGAAAAAATAAAAGATCACGATGAAAAATAATTCTCGCATTAGTGAGGAAAATGCTATCATAAACGGCTTACAGTCAGGTTCGAATCCACTTACAACAGAATGCTAATAGTTTACCTAGTTCGCTCAATATTATATGTTTCCACGCGGCAATAACTTAAAATATCTGAAAATTTATTTTTCACGGGAAACCTTCCAATTATACTGTATATTAATATCCACTCTATTTACAGTGTATTGATTACAACACGCTCATGGATTACGAAATGAAGAGCAACCAAAGTTATCCCACCTTTTGTCAGCTGAAGTTGACAGGGATACCTGTAAATATGGCTGTCGGGAATTTGCTTCAATACTATGTATAAAATCTACTTCTTCCTGCTGGATAACGCAGTAACAGGACACTCTCACATTAGGAAATAGTAAATTAATCTAGTCGAGTCATTGCCTGTTTATCTAATAACAATAAATGATTTTGATGCTACAAACAAAGATATATGATTACTGGTATATTGTTAATAGGAGTAACTATATGGATAGTTCTTATTTGTACGATACGTTCATTCTCCCATCCCTTAAATTTACTAAGTCCAATGAATTCCTTAGAATTTTCTTTAGGGGACTGGTAAACTTGGCGGAAAAACGAGAAAATATATATATCAGGGAATTATTCAATAATACGAAAAACACTACACATGCTGTACTAACTCATGCTGTACAAGTAACATAGAACCTATTGTAAAGCAAAAGAAATGGAAAGAAAGAAAGCAGTAAGCAGTCCGCATGCCTTTATTAATAAGTTTATGTAAAAGTCGATATAGCTGAGAGTACATTAAGAAAGCGTTAAGAAGTGGTTACCTTTGAGAAGAGAAGCCCACATCAGTTGCAGAGAAGTTATTCCTTAGAATGGCTCTCGCAAGTACTTACCACTCTGTTGCTGCCCTCCGTATTTGTATGTTTAGGCCAGGTATTTACCTGTCCAGACAACGACTGATCATCGTAGCTTGGCATTATTTTTAAGGTTACTGATTCTTTGGCTTTGGAGATTTCCACTTGTAAGTCCTCCGGGGTATTCACAGCTACTCCGTTCACTTCCTTTATAATGTCTCCCACGTGAAGCAGTCCTTGTCGATCGATCATCCCTCCACCGAGAATTCTAGCAATCACTAAATTTCCATCCTGAACTTCTACTGTCAACCCCTAAGGGAAAAAATGATCATTATTCTCCAGTTTTGTTGTGAAATACTGTCAGCATGGAAAATAATTCAAACAAGCGTTCTTTTCGAGTTTTTTTTTTTTTTTTAATTTTTTTTTTAATATATTGAGTACATCCTTAACAACAGAAATCCGAGGAGCAAAATCTTTTCCAATATCAGAGAGTATCGAAATTGGAGAAGTCTTTGCAAGAAAAAGTATTATTATCTTTGAGCTGTTCAATATGTACCCTATACCTACAATTTGCAAATATTAAGAGTAAATCTTATTTCAATCTTTCATTGATTCTGGCACTTTAAGAGAAAAACTGGTTATCTTGCTATACCGAAGAATCAAGAAGTACAACAAAGCCAAGAAATTGAACAAAGTTTACAGTGTCAATATGTTAAGCACTCCGTTACTTAGTCCATTTCCTGACCATCCATACATTCTCGCTCTTGAGGTTTGTGTTCAGGAATAATTCAATCACAGTATATGTTCAGGTTATTAAGCACAACAGGACTTGTGGTACAATCCACGACGTTCGAGTAGCTAAGTACCAACCTCAAGAGTGAAAATACGTTGGTCATGGGTAACATGCCTACATATCAACTGGAGATCAAGATTTCATTCGCGAGCTACGCATTTTTTTTTTCCTTTTACTTTTAATTTAGTTGACTCTTAACCTACAGATGATATGTAAGGAAAAAGTACGGCGTTTCCTCTGCTTCGCGTATGGTTATCATGTTATTTGATTAATGTTTCTATTCACCAAATTCTGAAGTATTCCTATATTGACTCCTATTCAATTAAACTCCTATAATTCCAATTAAAGACCTGCGACTTTCAAGTATAAACGACTAAAGGAACAAGAACCCAATACAGAACACTTCAAAATTTGATGAATGCAAAGACAAGAGAACGTGTTCTTTGCACACCATGATTACTTTCAAAGTCCAAATACAATACAAGATACATACTTTACTGCAAGTACTGTATAAATTATATATTAAACTTGAAATACTCAGAGATGGATTCTAATTATTTTTGTTAGTGACATCTGGAAATTCAATAGAGTGTACACTGAAACCTTACTTAGATAAATTGTTCATCTTCGCTGTCTTAAAATTTCCTACTCAACCCTAGATGTATATACTTTTCACAATAATTAAGGAATGTTAGTGTTGCATATATTTTTAAACAATGTCACATACCTATAAAGCTATTCAATTCAAAGAAACTGATAATGATAATCTACAAAAGTAAAGTTTTAGTGTATAATGTTTACTTTTCGGTTCTAAATTCAAGATATTTCTCTTCTAACAACCTACCAAGGGTTCATTTGGGTTTTTCCGTAACCCAACCATTCGTATGGCATCTGCTGGCATCCCGTTTAATGGCAGTTCTATTTCTGGTTCAGGTTCCGAATGTGTGTTTGGTTCGTAGCTTTTCTCTGCTACAACATCATGCGTATCCAAAAGCGCCTGTAATGAAATTATCCAAATTTAAGCAATCATTATTTTTCATGGTTTCCATACACCATCAGCAAAAAATATCAAATCAATAAATCAATCAAATAAATAATAAAATAGGCTCTAGTGATTTACTCATTTATTTCTTTTGTTATACATAATAAAAAATTTCCGTACCGTATTTATATGCGGAATTCTCTAGCCATAAAGATAAAATTCTAATCACGCAAAATTCTTGTCAACTTCAAAATCCTGTAACCATTTTAATTGTCGCTGATTAATATGTTCTTACGAACTAGCAACTGAGTTTGTTCTTGTATTTATACTCTAGTTGACCTATATCAATGCGTCTTCAGTTGCTGCAAACTTATCTCACTACAAATATAAATTTACTTCGAACAAACCTTTATGTATTTTTAATAAAGTTACAATTATCCAATGTTACTTTTCAGATATTACAAATATTATGAGCATTTCTACCTATTCCAGGAAAATCTTCAGCAAAATATATTTTTTTCAATGATAATAGTTACCAAAAATACAACCCAGAAATCATCCAACTCACTCTTTTCTCATTTCGTACTAAAGATACGAATGGAGATGGGACAAGAGCTTTTGCAACAAATACACATTCCAAGACGAGGCATTTCTTTCAGCACGCCTTTTCGAAACGAGGCAGACTCAACTCTTGTATCGTAAGCAACCCAACCCTAATCGATAATAATTTATCTTCACCTGTTTCTCACGCTTATTCACTTGGATTATTAAACAAATTTTAACTTTATATTATAAAGGAACCAGAACACTTCGAAAAAATTTGTTCTCTATACACTTCAAAAAAATTTGTTCTCTATCTGTATCATGCACAATAATTACTTGAATTCATCATTGTCTGAAGTTCTTATTGTAGAGACTATATTACATTTTTAAAGTGTCAAGTAGGTAGTCATCATCACCATCGTCATCATCCAAAGGTATTGTGCAATTATTGGCAGGTCACTTTAAGTAAACCGAGAATCTTCCATGATCACGGTCTTCAGCTAACCTCCTTGTATTCATATACATTTTTCTGTTTTAATACCATCCATAAACTGTAGCCTCTTTCGCCTCTCTTTCTCTTTCCTGTCACTATACCTTCTAGCATGTCGTTCCTTCTCTTTCTCACCAAATATCCCAACTAGTTTCTCTTCCTCTTTTCAGTAATGTCTAAATTTGTCTTCTGCTGTTTCTTACACTTCCTCATTCATTTTTCGTTTGGCCCAGCTAATTCTCTCCATTTTTCTCCACACTCAAATTTCGAAAACTTTCAGTCTTTCACATCGTCTTGTAATTGCTTTCGGGTGTTAAGTGCAAATAAATATCATTATTATTATTTATCGCTTTAGCGTAATGTCCTGTCTTTACCCTAGAGTATAACACTTCACATGAAACATTCTTTAACTTTTTTTTCTTAACTCTTGGCTCAGTGATAGAGCGCTTACCTCTTATGCGTGGGATCCCTGGTCAAGTAAGTTTGTGGTGGACAACATCGTGTCCGTGGGTTTCCTCGGGTACTGCCGTTTCCTCCCACTTTCTTATTTTACCAATTCTTCCATCATCATTCATTTGTCTTAATCATCGTCTCCCTTAGACTAAAAGGCATAATCGTGGGACGTTAAGTTGAAAGATTTCATTTCATTTCAAGAAAACACGAAACTTTTCTTCTTAAATGTTTTTCGCCATTTTTATTTGTTTTCCTTTGATGTTCGCATCTCATCTCCTCACTAATAATACTATCTAAGTATCAAAAACTAATCGCCTGTTCAATTTTCTTCCCCCTCTACTTCTAAATTTAATGCACACTACTTCGTTTCAATCACCATTTATTGTGTAATTTTACATTTTTGTTGTAAAAAATATAAGAAAGGTTACTTTTTAAAAAAATCATGATATTCACATTCTGTATTGTACATTGGAAAAGTACTCTTTAACCAAATTATGAAGAAAAATCTATTAAGAGTATGGAAATTACATTTTCAAATGCATCTCCTACTTAAGAGGTTAGATATAGCCAGAATTATCACTGTCTACGAGCAACAAGCACAGGGATACAGTTATCGAAAGTGTATATATACTCAGAGGTCTCCTAACGGATCTCATTCTGCGATGCTCAATCACAATCTCAATCTCATTCTTATTCTTATTTTCATGGACGTCAACAAGACCATGCAGACGCAGACAGACAGCTCTGCATGACTGCGACTCTGTTAGTTACAACAGGCAATTTTAGTACAGTGCTTCGATCTTAAGCATTTCAACAACAGCTTACCATTAGGCTACCAAGGATGAAAATTAGATCGTCTGTGTTAAAAGTCATAATCTTTTGTTAACCTAACAGCTTCACTGTTCATTCATATAAAAATGCAACGTTCTGTCCGCTAGTGGGAAAGGGTCTCCCATAAATCAGACAGGTTGTTTCAATATATTTAAACAATGCAATTTATAACATTTCATCAATTCTTGACATGTCAGAATATTATACTACTTTATACAATCGTATAGGAAAATGAAAAATGCCATCTTTCAGTTTTACGCCCCACGGTTATGCCGTCTAGGTTAAAGGAGATGGTAATGATGAGAAATGAGTACAATGGTGGAACGAATAAAATGAGAGGAAACGGGAGAACCCCGAGGAATTCCACGCAGAGGATGTTTGTCCACCACAAAGTTCACTTGGTGCCAGATGGGATCGAACCAGGGACCCCACGCACCAGAGGTGAACGCTCTACCACTGAGTCACCGTGGCCCCTACAATGGTGTAGGGAAATTATCATATTTTATTAATTCCTTTCTTATTATTATTCATTTATTACTCTTCATTTTGTGCTTAGCAATCTATCTATATACTACCTTATATACTACACACTATAATGTTTATAAGAATTACTTCCCTTTTATTAGCAAGTTTATTGCCTTCAGAAAGTATTTATAATTATTCAAAGAGGACTTGAAAAATAAGTAAAACAGGACATGACACATTGATTCTGTCTTTCTAACGTTTACTTTCATCCCATATTCTTTGCAGCTTTTTATTTATTTTTTATTTTTTTTTAATGGGCAGTACCATCAGAAGACAACTGAACCAGATATTTACAGAGTAGAAATGCCGGCAATGGAATTGCCACATAATAGTAATAAAAATACACTATTTTACTTACTTTAAAATGTGGATCCCTTAAAATCCTGGCCAATTCTTGAGCATCCCGATTTGTCGACTTTTCACATCTCCCTCTCACTTCCACAGCCAAATCAACATTTCCCGTCCCAACTGGTTGAGCACAACTTATGTGGTCCTCTAGTTTATCCTGTACCTGCAACGAACGACAACTCAAATCATTAAGTGGAAATTCAGTTATAACACTGAACTATTAACATTAAGAAATAGAAGTCGAAGTCATATTACAGTACCATATTAAAACAAATCATGGAATTGAAGTTTGAAAAGTCTATTTTAAATCGTTCAACGTAAAGAGAATTTTTATTTTGGCTTGAGAGCTAAAATTTTGCACTTTCGGTAGTTCGTTAGTAGATATTTTAAATCTTTTTCTAGATTATCATTTACATCAGTAATAGTCAATTTACAAAATGCGCTATGGGCCAGGAAAAGTAAGAGCTATACTGGGGCTCATTTTCAGCTCCCCTTGATTACCCCCCCCTTCCTTTCTCACCTGAGGTGACGAGTATGCGTAATATATTTTCTGAACTTTTCCGTAATCTGCTTTTTGTTTCATGTGTTAATAAAATTAGGACCTAACATTTGAAAATAACTCTACGAAATCTGTATTTTCCTAAAAATCGGCTTGTTAGGTCTGGGTTGAGCTTGCAGAATTTGTTTCGTAACCACAAGGTTAAAGAAAATATTTTCACAGTTAGAAAGTCATGTTTCGATTTAGGCAAAGTACGATGGTCCGCTACATTCTTATTTTCTGTTACGCATGGAATTAAAAAAAAAAAAAAAAAAAAAAAAAAATGCGAGCCACCATTTAGCCATCACATTTACATAAATATATTTTTAATTCTAGATTTTAAATATAATGAACTACCTCTTTTTTCCTCGTTTATTCAAGAAATTACTCATTCATAAATGAAACATCTAAGTCTGTGGTTACCTATTTTAAATGCTCTTTTCTATGCTGGTTAATTTTATTATCATGATAAAAGAGTTTACATTTCTTTAGAGCAATATTTATCACTGGGAACTCCATGATATCTCAGTAACTGTTTTCAACCAAAATCATCCAAGAAATAAAACGAAATTTAAAATTTTCAATATCAGTACCTAACATACGACAAGTTTACTGGTCTCTGGTAGTTATGTACGACAAGAAATTTAAGGATAAACACGTACAAACTTCACGTTATCTAGAAAGATGATCCTACTCCTGATCTCAATGCCGAAAGGCCCATACACTCTCATGTCATAGGTCTATGTACTAAAGCTTTTCCCGTTTTCCTGACACTGGTGACACCAAGAGGTTACATTTCTGAGGAATATTATTACTAAATTTTAAGAATATGCTTTAGCGTTATTTTATCTTTTGTAATGATAGAATCATGAGAAAAAGTAACACAACCAGAAGTGGCGGCTCTGCTTCTCTCAAGAGCAGTCACTGACCTTTTTCTTAAAGAAAAGAAGAAAAAACCGTAAAATACTGGTCCAAAATGCCTGTGCTACAGGTAATTTCAGACTAAAGATAAAGATGATGCTTCATCATTCTTTCTAATTTGTTTGTTGCTGGTTACGGAGCTATGCCATCAGTATCATGAAGTATTTTAACGGAATTTTCATTTTCTTTTCATTTATTATTATTATTATTATTCATTATCAGTATAACCTATACCGTAAATTACATCTTAACAGCTACTTCAATTTTCGTAAATGAAATGTTCAAATATTATTTTTTTCTTTCTTTCTTCAACAAAGATCGAAAGTATTGACGCAAAAGTTCAAGAAATATCTTCATGTGATATTATTGTATCTTTTACCGATGTAATAATAATAATAATAATAATAATAATAATAATAATAATAATAATAATAATAATAATAATAATAATAATAATAATAATAATAATAATAATAATAATTCAACAGATTTCTACATAGAAATGTTATTGATTTGTTATGCTTCATGCTTCAATTCTGACTAATATTGTAACTTTTGGTGCATATTATGATTGATAGATTTGCACTCAAACGAAAATATGAAGAGTGGTTAAGACTGAATAAGCATAAGTGAAAATGGGCGGATCAAACTAGAAAAGCAGACGGAAGATGGACAACAAAATAACAAAAACAGGTGACAGCAATTTGTGGAAAAGAGGAAGGCCTTCATCCAGTAGTAGATTGATAATGACAATATAATTAACACATTTTTCATGATTTGTTCCATATCTGAACTCCATACTCTCCCTCCGTGATGAAATGAATCACATGCCTGCTTCTTGTTTGCACTGTCCTGCAGTTGATCCCAGGCGGGGATATTTGTCTGGGATAAAAAATTGAATAGTTTGAACCCCACTTCAAGCAGTAGTTCCGCCTCACACAGTCTACTGAAGAGGGACGTTATATTCAAATTTATCAATTAATCAACCGACTTTTGTGCAACGATTCAGACTTTTAAAAGTTAAATTTAATAGACAGCGTCTCCATTGCTTTAATATCATGAATCAATTCTTTAGAAATTTATTCCACTGCTATCATTAGAATATTAATACTAAACAAAATTACACACACGAGACATTTCGGTGAGCCACTTTCTTGTTGCAATACGTTCGAGAAAATCTACTCTGATTACGAAGAAAATGTCACAACAAACAAATGTATGCAGATATTGAGTAAGACATACTACTACGTATACACTACAATTCACAATGATGCATGTGTAATTGCAACACGCCTTTCTGACGCTAAAATGTTCCGCTTCTGATTTTTTCACGTACAATGCGCCTACCGGGCGGGTCACTGATCGTTTACAATACCGGAAACGATTGTTCATCTGGCCGCTCTTCCGGTTTCTCATTGTTGACATTGCGTCAATACATAATACATTACTTTTCACATTACAGATCAAAACTCTCACATGGGTTTGAGTTACAGGTCATTACAGCTGTAGCAGTAGCATCAGGATTGTCACTGAACAAAATTATCCAATGACGTCATGCATTATTCATCATAAATACCCCACCTCTTATACAACAATACAATACGCATAACTCTGACAATGGAATTCATTTTCCTTGAACAACTTACGGAATAGTCGTATTACATTATACATTCACCGTGTACAAATAAGATAAACGTCTTAAATGAATATCTAACGGAATTTTTGTTTAAATTACTTTTTAATAAACTAAATCCCTCTATATTTTATTATATCTAGATGCAAAAAATAACTACCCATAGTAAAAAATATACTTTACGTCACTATTTTAATTAACTTCTACACTTGTTGATACATGTGAATTTAGAAAGAAAGAAAAGAATTTTGAATAAAATTTAAATATGACAACGCCCGCTCAGTAAACTTTTTCTCTCAAGCGTCGTTCTGTTAAAAGTTAACTGAAATGTGTGTGCTATACATACCTCAAGGAGAAACAACGACAATGAATTCCCTTCAAAGTTTTTCACTCATTGGCATAAAATACACAATGTCGAACAAATGTTATTACTGTTTTTAAAACTTAAAAAAAGAGAGTTATCGCAACACCTTCCACTCGCACCAATCCCTAAAGCGAGAAGCACAGAACGGAGCAGACAAACATAACGCCCAGATCCACTCTTTTACGTTTGGATCTAGGTTCTCCGGCAACACTATTTTCACCCCCTCGGGTGATTTTTTTTTCTGACTTCCTTGTCACCGTCAACCTAGACTTTCCTAATTTGGGAAAATAGCACTTATTGACAGAACATCCTCCCCCCGCCTCTACACTACAACTGTTAACTGTCTCTTCTTTTAGTGGTTGCAACATTTCAGGTAAAAACTGAAAAATAACAGGGTTTAACTAGAAATGCACAGAACACTTACCAAATTTATATTTTCCATTTTAGACTAAGCATACTTAGCTTAAGTTATTTTTAATTGTGCAAACAAAGATATGCATGATATCCAAAGAGAAGTTGTAATATCAAAGGAAAGGATTTCCGTTGCCACTGCAGCACTGTTTTAAGTAACCAGTTTCGCTCTTTCACCGCCGTGGTAAGGTAGATAAAGGTGATTTCACTCAGTGTTGATTTCAGATTTCCCTCGCAGTGCTCGGAAGAGACTTTCAGGCGCGCACCCAGAATTTTTTGTTGGGAGGAGTCCAAATTTGGGGGGAGGGGTCCAATACTACAAGCCACTACATGTGTGTAGTATCGAACGGGTATTATTCTGCACCCGAAAAGACGATAAGTAATTGTAAAATAGTTCCACTTATATTTTCAGACAAAAAGAAGTGTGTTTTTATGAGAAAGAGCACAGATGAAGTGTGTGATTAAATTTTCAAGCTACATCTATCATTTCCTGTTCAATAAGTAGTTCTATTGAGCAAATGTATAAATGTATGTTGGCTTAGGAAGTTTTGGGGGGTCCTGAACCCGGTGGACTCCCCGTGGGTGAGCCCCTGGTGACTTTGAATACAATACACGGGAGTGGAAAATGTGCCGTGAACACACTAGCAACACACTGAGCATGAACACAAATTGGTCCGGGGAAATTTTGTATTTCCACGGAGGAACAATCCCATTCCCTCAGGGTTACCCTTTGAATTCATCACTGATTTCAGTATTTGTGACAACAGTTGACAGAATCAGATACGTAAATTGAAATACTTGCTATTAGAGGATGGCTATCTCCTGTTGAAAATTTCGCTCTGACCTATTTTAAACAAAAATTAATGACCAAAAAACAAGAGCCAAGCTTTTAAATGGAGTGTGACTGTGTTTGTAGCCCAGCGCATACTCATTTCGTTCGGTTTAATCGAAATCAATATTTATTTAATTCTTTGGAGAGTTTTTCCCCCTCTAGTTGTACGTAGACAATTTATTTGACAACCAAGCTTCCCCATTTTTATATCTTCCAATGTTCATCAGACAGGATCCAAAAAGCTATCAAATTCATTCTTTTGATTAGAAATATACAGGCTGTCTTTATTTAAAGTGTGTCTATTTGAAAGCGTCATTGACTCCAAACACAAAGTTACACCAACACAAAATATCTTGTAAAGTGAACGTGATAATATAAAATTTTGAAATTGGCAACATTGTGACGTCAGTCTCTCACAGTCAGAGACAAGTAGTCGTTGGCTACACGAAGGAGACTGTTCTGGGAGATGGCACCATGCGTTTCGTTTTTTCCGAATTTAAATTGTGCTACAGCCCGCAGGTCGTCCCAAAGAAATTAAAAAAAAAAAAAAAAAAAAACCCTTCGGACAACAGAATATTAAAAGGAAATTTAAAAACTTCAAAGACACTGAAAGTGTTGCTGATTTACCATTTAGTAGTACACCTGCAGCTACTTTGGTGAGAGATGGATTCGTCGCAGAGAATAATTTTTTGACACGTAAAGTTTAAAGGTGCGACGTGATGCGGCTTCTGGTTGTGGAGGAATGTTTAAACAAAAGTAAATGCCGAAGAACCTTCAAAGGTTCATTACTTAATAATAATAATAAAAAAAAAAAATCTTACGGTTATTTACAAAATTCCAAATTAAGCTAATCAGTATGTAAATTTGAAACTTCGAAAGCGGCTGCACGACGCCAATGGAGCACGCCTAGAAATCTGGGACTGAGTAACTACGTTGTCAAAATTTGTGCAGCTTTTATTTTGGAATTTATGAAAATTTCAAATCCGGATGGAAATTAAAAACATCCTATACTTGTTGAAGGTATCCTGTGCACGGAGAGAAGCGATGCTTTTCTTATAGCTCGATGCTTCAAGAAAAGGAGTAAGTGAGCCAGTGGTAAAATCCTAGTCTCTGATATGAAGTGTCCTGCATTCGTTTCCACTTCATGGAACTGATTGTAGACAATCATTTCCATGAATTTTTCCGCAGGGCTAAAAAAAAAAAAAAAGCCGCGGAATGTTAAATTGAAAATTTAATATTTCCAGCCTTAGATCGCTGAAGTCTTGTTGAAATAAATTGGTGTATGTATTTAGACCACATATGCCATCGGAGCCAAGGCTACAAATGAAAGATTCCAATGTTACACACAGATAAAACGAGAGAAAAATTAATAGGGATAGAAAGGCTAATCACCCTAAAGTTTACAGCAGAGCATAGAATCAGAATTTCTAAAAGACATGATTACTTCCTCACAAAAATTGCTTGATCAATAAATTATAGCAGTGAATAGTGCTATTCTTTTCCCGGAAAAAGAGCTGCTGGTACTCATCATGAACGCGTTCTGACTGATGGCGAAAGGGAGCATCAAAATCTAAACAAATGGAAGAAATTAGCAGGTACCTTACCACGATGGGGACGAGGGGTTTCATGTTTCAACAAAGTTTGCTTAGGCCCCTCTCAGGATCTGAGTACCTTTGGGCAACGAAACACATATACCTCAATTTCTCCAACCCCAAATATACGGAAGTCCGTATTACCTTTTGAATACTTATACTCTCGTTTCAGTCTTCACGTCTATTTAAACTGAAGCAGTCGTTTTATGTATACAAAAAATAAAAAACAATGGCTAGAGTAATACAATTTTAACATACTTTAGAAAAAGAGTGTTCATTCCATGTATAGGATCGGCAGTAAATTTCACCTTATATTTATTCCGCTTCGGTTACAGGGCCTGACAAGTAGATTTACGTTGGGTGAAATGGAATTTGGAATGATAGGACGCGCTCAACTCCTAATTTCAATCCACAATAATTTAAATTAACTTCACATTTACGAAAAAAATACATAAATAATAAAAAATGTACATCAATTGTAAAAGATCATATTTTATCAATGAAAACTGGTAAATGAACTTATATAATCTGCGTAGCATCTGTATATTAAAACATGACCTTTATATACGTTTATATGTTTGTAGCCAGTTTCTTTCGAAGATGAAATCTCGCAAACCACAAGTTCTAACAACGTGCCGTTTGCGCTGGTCAATTTCAAATTCTATGTAGATTTGCTAGTTTTCATTGCTGTTAAAAAAAAGAAAAGAAAAGAAAAGAAAGAAAACGTTGTGTTATTTTTCTATTTATCATTTTATGGACCATTTTGAGAGCGTTGCTTATACTTGTGTTACGCAACCAGTAGAACAACTATGTATAGCGGATTGACGGACACCGAAGGCGATTTGCTCTGATCTGACAATGGCAAAATCCTTTGCATGCTGGTAACTTCAAACCCGCTTACAGCCGTAATTAGGTGACTCAAATATGGACTTACATGAAAAAATATTTTTTATATGACATCTATCACTTTTCCAAATTTGCCAATAAAAACAAAATGCTATATATTGAAATGAATGGTGACCCCAAAATGTTTATATGTTTGTCTATAGCAATTCACTACCTCTGAGTCCTCTCGTCTTTTACTTCAGACAGTGACGAAGTGGAAAGGAAACTCATCATATTAGAATGATAGGCTGTGTAGACAGCGCAGGTTCAGCTAGTTTGCAATAAATGAAGACACTTTCGTCTAAATCTCTAAACATAAATGATCACATTGAAGTTTAACGTCCCTTTCCAGTACCAACATTATATGAAACGTTAATTATTATTATTTATTTATTTATTTATTACAAAATGAGATCCAAACTATTATTGGAGTCCTATCGAAGGCTTAGTACTCTCCCCCAGACCTTTAGCATACGCGCCTTTGTCGTGGGAGACTTGGATTCGATTCCCGGCGGGAGCTCATGTGGTTCGGATTCCACGTTAATCAGTAGGTCTCGTCTCATATAGCCTCACTGCTGAAAGGGACGCTAAACTCAAAATCAACTCAACTCAACTTTCACCCAGGCCATAAGCGCAAGTGCAATAATCTAGTAACAAAAGTGCGCGTTTGGGTCTACACTTGGAAGCCATCTTAAACAAGAGTTCATGAATTTTGTTTGCTTGTTTGCCATCATAGCACCTACTTGTTATTTTAAGACGAAGAAATATAATATAGTAGAAAAAAAATGAAATGAGACTTGAGTTTTACGTCCCACGCTTATGCCGGTTAGGCTAAAGGAGACGGTGATTATGAGAAATTAATGAAATTGTGGAATGAAGAAAGTGGGAGGAAACGGGAGAGCCTCGAGAAAACCCACGAACACTGTCTGTCCACCACAATGTCCACACGGCGCGAGCCGGGATCGAACCAGGGACCCCAAGTAAAGGAGGGAACGCTCTACCACTGAGCCATCGCGCCCCCTATAATATAGTAGAAACAATATACTAATAAACTAGTAAAAAACCCGAAACTCTCCTTACACTGGTAGATAATCTTTGCCTTCCCCCAATAAAACGTGAAATAATGCTCCTTCACAGATTGATGCTTACAATATTTAGTATATTTTGAGTTTGCTGTTGTAGTTTGGAGTTGAACGCAGTTTTTAGCACCGAGGCTATATAAGACGTGGACCTATAGTTTAACGTGAGATCCAAACTATATGAGCTCCCATGGAAATCGAACTCAGGTCTTCCGCAACAATTCCAAACCATAACATTGACCATCCTATTAACTACAATATATAACAGCCTGTTACAAATAATTAGTTCTACTTCGCCACCTTCAAATGTAAAAAAATATATAATGATTCCGCTTTCTAAAGTTAGAATAAATTTTCTGCCAATGTGTTTCCGGAAACAAAAATTAGCATACAATAACACTAATGTATTCTAATTGTGGAAAATTTAACACAAACTTTCCAAAATATTACTATTTCTTACTACACAGAGTACAGAAAACCAGGAATACTCACTCGCTGGATGTAAATGCAAGCAGATAAGAGCACTTGGGAAGGTGGCTGTAGGTATGAGGAAGTTCTTCAACACAACAGCTAAAGGAAAACTCGGGTATACACTTTATGTTAATGCTTGGGAAGAAAACCGTTATTCTCACAAACGGTAATTCTGTTAAGAAATAACACCTTAACAATTCCCTTTACAAACACTGTCTACTATACATTGTAGTTAGTTACAAGTGAATCGTGAAGAGTTTCAGAGCTGCAAGTCGTGATTAAACAGGCTGCTTGGAGGCCGATGATAGGTAAACAAGAGTGGTGACTTTTTTTTTTTTTTTTAACAGAACTCCAGTTGAAAAATAAACTCACAAAAACAAAATCGTAGTAAACGCGAAATTTCCACATTAAAGATACTAAAATTTTCATGTTTATTGAACACTTACAGCATATAATTAACTTCCGGGAAATACACCTTGATTTAGTGAATACTGTTTAAACTGGCGAATTAGGAATTAATTTCTAGGCTGGTGGCATCTAAAGTTATTTAGCTCGTCACGTATATGAGGGATAACGTTCCTCGGCGAGCACACTATCCGATGAAATGGAAAGAAGAAAGTGGCCTGGGAGCATTATCTTAGGTACCATCCCGACATTTGCCTGGTATGAATGAGGGAAACTCAGGAAAAACCTCACTCAAGGAAACCCTGAAAAAGCTGTCACACTTTTTCGACCGAGTGTCCTCACCGGGGATCGAACCCGGCACCGCTCGCACCAAACGAGAGAGAGCGTTAGCGACTGCACCACACGGGGGATGGTTTAAACTGCCGAATTGACAATAAAAATCTGATCATTAATTATAATGCTGAAACTTTTAGAATTTAAAACAGATTATTTTCACTGAAAAATGATCTGACCATTACACTCTCACGCTTTTCTCTATAGAATAACATATTCTGATATGCTTAAGAAAGTGTTTCCAACATTTCTCACAATTCTATTTACTCGCGAGCACATTAAAGACGTAAAATACAAACGCCATCTTGAATATTAAGCAATAATTCATTAAACACTGACACGGATATTGTTTTCAATATTGAATTAAAATAAAAAAGTATTTAAAAGAACTTGGTTTTAATAACTTCTTTTGCATTATAGATACTAATACTACTATACTAACAGTAATAATACAAACCCTAATAATAGTCAGTCAGATGGATTTTACTGGGTGAAATATGGTCATTACAGGCGATTCGTGAGGGAAGTCACGCCGCTAAAAAATTTTTATCGTTCCAAATTACAGGGAGAAAAGTTATTTAATGTACTAACAGTTGTATACAACAATCAGTGCTTTAGGTAACTTTTCTTCCCTTAGTTTTAAGCGCTAAAACTTCTTTTTTTTTTTTTTTACTGCTGTAACTTCCCTCACGAGGTGCCTCTAGAGCAGTGCTTCTCAAACTTTTTGTTATTGCGACCCACATTAAATAATAAAAGAGTATTTCGTGGCCCAAATACTTTTACTCAAATGCACTATGACATTCTACGTAATGGCTATGTATTTCAAAGCAATTTGCTTTTTTAAAATCATATCTAATTCCAGTTGGTTCAATAATAATCCATATGAGTGATTAACATGAAATTTATTTGGAGATGTTGAGAGCCCTTCGAGGGATCACTAATATTACAAAGTAGGGATCGATGCTTAAATTAGAATAAATCAAAATTTAGTTGGTTTCTATAGTAAATATCACTAAATTGTAATATAAATTTATGAAAACAGTGGCCTTGTCGGTACGACAATATCAGTCGGTGACGATCGAGCACGTGTAATGTGAATTTCTTTCTCAGCAACTGTATCATATGAAGTTGTACACACGCTCAAAAAGTGTTGAAGTGTCTCCAGACACAGAGCTAACACTACTCCCGATCAACGCCCTTCCCTGTGACACATTTTGAGTCATCCACTTTCTTTCCATCCTAACCAGCATCTCTACTGACTGTATACAAGGGCAGGGGTCTGAATAACCCCTTAGTTTTCACATCATTAACAAACGCTTCCAATTTTCGTTTACTGAATAGTACTTCAACACATGTTTCTGAAATAAAATTTTCACAATTAAAGGAAAATCTCGCGACCCATCAAAAATCGGCCTGCGATCCACCGATGGGTCGGGACCCACACTTTGAGAAACACTGTTCTAGGGCATACTGATTCCCATCGATGTCATTTCCGACTTTCTAGAAAGAAATTTACAACTTATTGATTTAATAATTCTTCAACTGCCTTACAGTGCATGATCAAACAATTCTACGTTTTCATCAGGAATCGAACCTAGAATACTGTGCACTAAATGCACATGTGCTAATCATTCATTAATGTTAGTTATTCCATGCAATTAATAATATAAACTCCGTTAGAGATAGTAAAGAGGATCATGTGAAATTTGAAATTCGCCCGGTACATGTCAACCGTTGGTGGATATATGTTGCCGTCTAACGGCGTAACGCCTAACTTCTAACATTCTACAATTATATGCCTTTGTTTTAATAGAAAATGGGATATGCATAGCCACCGTTAAAATCACCGTTACACAGGAACACGTTACCGAACTCAGTCGAGGTAATCGCTCCAGCTATTTATTGCAATAAACAAATAAATAAAATTTAAAATTCGCTTTCGTTCAAGAATTATCGTATGGAATAATGGATGGACGTTGTCACCGTTACCCATTAAGATGTTAATGGACTGACTCCAATAATGAACTCGCTCGAGAAAATAGTCTTAGCTACTTATTGATTTAAAAAAAAACAATTCAAAAATTTTCTTTCGTTTGAGAGTTATCGTCTGGAGTAATGGACGAACCTAAGTCAATGTTACCCATTATGATAACTGATTGCCTCCCTCCACTAACGAACTATTCGGCCGAGATAACTGCAGAAAAATAATTTTAAAAATTCGCTTTGGTTCCAGTTATCATGCGGAGTAACGGACGGACAAAATACTAACATTACAATCTTATACGCCCCACTTACGTGATCCTAACAAGTGGAAACTCCCTCATCACTAGTATATTATTTATCGTGATGATTCACTTGCAGCTAAATGGTTAGCACTTGGCATGGAACGTCTGAGTTCGATTCTCGCTGCAGTACATACATGCTGCAGTACATGGCTTGTTTCGTATGTTAACCTACAGGAACACACCTCACACTTCGGTCCTGAAAAGAAACGCTGAATACCAAACAAATGTACTGAAACTAAGAAATGTATATATATATTACGGTCCTCCTTAGTTGGCTGGATTAAACCAGGTGGTTTAAAAAAATTGGTTTAAACCAACATAAATGCATACATAAATTTAAGAGCAAAAATCTCACAAATCATGTAAATTCATGAAATTTCCTCGTATCTCAAATCATCTAAAAGTGTTTCTCAATATGTGGTCCGCGGAACTCTCGTGTGTGTGTGTGTGCGAGAGACTAAAAGGTGGATCCGGGATACATTTTCATTAAACTTTATCGTGTTGCTCACATTTGGCATATTTATAATGTAGATTAGTTGTTTCAAACAATTGAGCAGGGCAGAATACCAAAAGTTAAAAGAAGAAATAGCAAAATTACCAATCTAAGCTGAAAGATCCATCACATTAGGAGAATGTTTAATTCATAATTTTACATATTATTATTATTATTATTATTATTATTATTATTATTATTATTATTATCTTATCATAATAGAAGAATACTGTATTGTTATAAAGAACACATTTAGTGTTATGAAGTTGGAATTTATTATTTTATTCTAATGATATATATTTTTAAAAATAACCTGATTTAACGGAGAATCAACAGTCACTACAATGGGACAACGAGATCAGAAAAATTGGAAAACTCTGATCTAAATCTTTTCTCATACATTTCAACACTGGTCTAGATGTTTTCCCATACATTACAAACTCCGGAAGCATGAATGGTTGAGATCCAGAGTGAATTCAAGTGATTCGTATCTTTATTCACTTCTTTTATTGCTATGCAAATTGAATTAAGTAGTTATATTTCTCACTTACTGAACTAACCTGGACTAAATTACATCTTTTGTACTCTGTAGCCTTGTTCAATTGTCCATTTATTTTAGTAAATTGCATAACTCTGTGCAGTGATTTCACTTGTGCAGCTATGTATATTTTTTTCTTCTGAAGTAACTCTTAAAATATTCACAAGTATACAACATCAGTATAACATATTTCAATCAGGTGTCCTCCGTGAATAAGTCAATAGACTCGTCGCTTTTGTAGCCAAGGGGTCCACATTTGAGTCCAGATGGAGGATCCTCTCGGGTGCAAACCGAGTAATGGTTTGACTCTCACTGTAAGTTTAGTGTTGTCAGATCTTTCAGAGAGAAAATAAGGAAGATCTTACGATTTTGGAAGAAAAAGAAGATAATGTGATGTTGATCACAAACATATATGGTTTACACAGTAACGCAGAATAATTTTGAACCGGGGAATTTTCATTACAAAACAACTACAACACAAATTAAATTCCCAGTGGGAGACCATGTGGCTCGGATTCCACATTAAGCAACACGTCCTTGTTTTATATAACCTCGGTGCTGAAAGAAACACTATACTCAAATGCAACTAACCATGTACATTACACAAATTTTTGTTGCCTTTTAACTGTATTTTAATTCAGATTGCATCTCTCAACAGCCCCAACATTGTTTATATATATAAAATACTTGCAGGATATATTTATAAAATTAACAAACACCTTGAGTTTTAAATTTATTAGACCACACTAGCGTCTGTTAATCACATCAGCACATCGCAATCGATCGGAACTGCGATATGATCAAGACGTTGCTAAAACCAAATTATTTTTAATCATAAGTTTTGGATGACGGCTAGATAGCAGATAAAAACTAACCTGTTGTAATTTCTCTCTGAATTACATATCGCTTGGGTTGTGTTGTTAATAGTGTGTGAAATCAGTACCTCCAGTTTAAAAATAAACAAACAAATAAAACAAATAAAAATAAAAAATTAACTTGCAAAATGGTATAAAAACATTTTTAGAATGTCCTAGGCAATGACTCCTTTATTTATTAAAAAAAACGGAAAAAATAGTTTTACGGGGAAAATAAAAACGTATAACGTACCAGAAAAACGTAAGATATTGTTGCAGTCTTGTAGGTCCTGTCCTAACCTTGTTATCGCATAAGGACGTTAAAGCCGAACAAACTTTTTTTTTAATCTGTATGTAATCTACATAAATAAAGCAAATCTACTTAAACCAAAAAAGCTATTTTTTTAAAAAAAAACACGGTTTTTGCCAATCCTGGTCTTATTACTTGTATATCTAAGAATTACTTTCTTTGATACCATGCATCAGCTACGATCGCCATTTTCTTTCCATACAATTTCAATTGACTATTTTCCAAGATGGTAAGTACAATCTAGAATTTTAAGTGGACAATCCTTGTTGCTAATTGTGTCCTACACTATACACAAGGAATTAAAAAAATACTCGAGTAAAAAAAACAAAGAACTGAAAAATGTTCATGAACATACAAAAAATATGATGATATTGCAGTACTTTTTTAGCATGGCTGCCCATCTCTCCTTTATATATATATATAGACAGCATATAGGAACACCAATATAGGCAGTAAGTGTCTATATTTGATTAATTTATGCGTTTGAGAGATTTCGCCGTAGGCTAACTAGCGGGGAGAGGGAAGGTCCCCATAGAACACTATGGTGTCCTTAGAATATCGTTGGACCAAAGGTAAGCTTCTTTCAATTCACAGAAGTAAGGGACCATGCTCCATTAGAAAATATCCTTGTTACGCCAATGCATTTCACTTGGCGTAAATCTATTATTATCCACAAAATGAGCTCCAAGAATAGAATATTCGAATACGAAGTTCGAATATTTCCAGTTCTTATTCTAGCATAACAAAATATTCAATTCTTAAAGTTATTTAACTTAATTGTGATTTAAAGAAAAAAATGGACCACAATTAAGGAACAATCTATGTAAGTGTTGGTAAATCTTATTTGCCATGTAACTATTGAGGTCACGACAGTATTGACAGAAAAGCAAACTCAGGGCGAAAAGTTATTAGTGCCTTCTTTCAACATGTGAAACTCATCACCAACGCAAACAGAATTCTGCTCAGCTCGCTTTTGACGTCACAAAACACATAGACGGGGACAAAGCCCTGGTTTTCTTACCATGGATGCTAATTTTCTGTTGCCATTCTACGCCTTAAAGTTATAACAAACAATGATTTCTTCTTTTACGCCCTTACTTTCACACTCTTACAGCAATAGAGTGAACATGTTTTACTGTTGGTTAAAACTACAGAAGACTACCTGCTGAAAATCCATGGAACATGAATTAAAGAACCCAATGGTATTTTAAAAAATGTCTTGAACAAGATTAGACCAAGAATATATAACAGTAAGGCTGCTGAAAAAGTTTTCCCAAATTACTACTAACAGTGGCGTAAGTGTTTCGCTACTATGAAATTCGGAAGAATAGACGTTTCTATGATTACATTATCTTCGGTTGTTTTTCATAGCAGGTAGGTTTTTTTTTTTTTTCTGAGAAACGGAACTTTCTCGTGAACACTTTTGGCAATGATTTTTTTTTTTAAATAAATGATTTCAGTTATAGCTTAACACCAACTTTATTTGGATTTTGGAAATGAAGGGCTATCCAACAGGACTGCGTACAATTGGTTTTCCGAATTGCAGCGTGGTCGCACATTTCTCAGTGATGAATTTCGTGAAGGTCGTTCACCCACGTTTGTTATTGCCACAGTGCAGGGTGTGTGTGCGACCGGAGGGATATTATTCTCCATATTTTGAGATTTACTCATAGAAAATTGTTAAATCTATGATTGGTATAGGAAAAGATGACCGTGTAGAAGAAGAAAATGTTTGGAAACACTTCTTAAATATACAACAGAGTAATAGCTGAAAGAGATTTATTAGTATGTTTAACCTCCTTGTGTTCTTCCTTATTTAAATTTTTCGATCGTATTGAGCTGATTAAAAAAAAAAAAAAAAAAAAAAAAAAAAGTTGAATGTCAGTTTTCACGACATAGGTGAAGATAAGTTATAAACAGATTTAAAATTCTTCAAATTCTAGGCAAAAAATCTGAATGACTTTACAAAAGTATCAATATTAAAGTAAATTCTGAGTTCGGCTCTAGGTTATTATGGACTTTTTTAAAAAATGCATTGCGAGTATTTGCTGTGCCTGTGTCAAAAGCTTCTTGGAAGATCTTTCAACACAATTAATAGGATACTGACACTATTAAGAAATCGACTCGGAGACTCATCATTGGATCACTGCATGAGGATTTCTATTGAAGACGTTCCAACTAAATTTTTAATTCAGGTTCTTGAGCAGTAAGCATACGAAGGACAAGAAAAAAAAAAGTTCCGTTTAAATAAGGAATATCTCTGCAAGAATTATTACATGAGTTAATATTTTTGATACACTTGATTTCCCGGTATATAAATGGCCTGGTATTAAATTTAATAGATTTGACACTTGCAATAAACAGTAGATAACAATGTAAGTTCCATTGTAATAGTATAAGTTAAAATAGTTTTACGATATTACTCTAAGGAATTACTGTACGGAACCGTTACTTCGCAAAGCTATAGATATTAGATCTAATTCAAACTAAAATTTCTTCGCTATTCAATTAGACAAATCAAGTGATTTTTTTTAACAATGCAGTTTTAAAATAATGGTAAATTAGGTGCTTTTGCCTTCATAATAGAATTAATTATTTACTATTTGCAAAATTTATTTAGTAATCACTTGAACACTTGTGTATGTTCTTCGTTGTTTTAATGAGGAGAAAAACAAAACAGTAAGAAATAATAACTTTTTAACTTGTATTAGTCTATGGAGTACCCGTAGAATAAAACTTTCCTGTCAACTTCATTATTTCAAAACAACAACACCAGTGTCGCACTTAGCATTTTGTTTCACACACGTTGGCTAAATCCAAAATAGCGATAAACCTGTTTTTGTTATAACAGTACGTATTATACATTACACAATTATGTAATGTGAAATACATTATGTATGAATACATAATGAATGTAAACATAATTAATACATTATGTATGCATACATAATGAATGAAAAAAAGTAGCTTAAGTTTTGGGGAGAGGGAGATCTCAAGCCCTATAGGCTTTTGTAAATACGCCTCTGAGTAATTCCGATCATTCTCTCCCACGCATCCGAAAATACCCCCCAGAAAGATTTTCTGAAATGTTGATACTGTTCGTGAAATGACTGAAAGATCGGCACATGGTATACCGTGATATTCAGGCATTCTTCAACATTGACATGAAAGCAATACACACGATTTTACATGATCATCTGGACGTACGGAAAGTTTCACGCCGTTGGCTTCCACACAACTTGATCGAAGTTCAAAAACAAGTCTGCGTCAAGTGATGTAAAGAAAGGCTCAAAAAATTCAACCAAGGTATGCCAAATTTGGTGTACTACATCATTACCGGGTTATGTTCCCATTGACTAGTGCGCAGACTAGATGCGGATCCAAGGGGGGCTATCGCCCCCCTTGACGCTCAGGTATACACTGGATAAAATGGGCTTCAATCCTGCTTTACACTGGATAAAGCTGCAAACTATGGTTTAGCCCTTCCCTTATCATATCTTGGATCCGCCACTGGCGCAGACCATCACGCAAGATCAAAATACAGGCCGTTCCGTACCACATTATTATTATTATTATTATTATTATTATTATTATTATTATTATTATTATTATTATTATTATTATTATTATTATTATTTTACCTTCCTCCTAAACTAAACTATATTCCCTGGCGAATACCTATGACCAGCTAGACGACTTTTAGCTCAACGATGTGTGGTCATCATTTGTTCCTATCGCAGATATTTCTGACAGTCCTCTAGATCGAGGATCGGCACCTCTTAAATTCGGGTTTCAAACTGCCTCACAATGCTGGGTGGATACCGAAAATCAATGCCCTACCACAGAAATCGAACCAAGGATCATACAAGCCAAATACACACACAAAAGGTATTTGGCTACAGAGAACCAATTCCCTAATTCTACAGATTAAACATAAATTATTATTATTATTATTATTATTATTATAAACATCGCAACTCTCCGTAAAACTCACTTTACTTTAGATGTTGATGTATACCGCATTATTTTTTCTTATACAACTCACATATTCTAATCTGCACACTTTCAGTATCTTGGTTACTTGTTCCTATTTTAATAGAAACAATTTCACGAGAGGAGACTTTCATTTAATGCTATATCAATTCATACATTACTCTTTAAAGTCATACCTACATTATATAAAGTATCAAGTGAACTCATCAAACTAATTATATAAAATTTATATAACGCCGAACGCATTATTCAAATTTCTCTTCACTTTCACGTGGCATGAAACTTTACACCACGTATTGAGTATTTAAGAAGTTATTTCTTATTTAGATCCTCAGAAGAGTCAACAACTTTCAGGTCACGAAACGAAATGCATGGGAGCGTTTAAGTCATACACAAGATTAACACACAGCTTACTTTCTAACTAATGCCTGAATCAAGATGAAACACTGAAGAGAGAGAAAAGATGTAAATGAAATTTTTATTTCAAAAGTTTTCATTTCCAATAAAGTCAAGATGACAGAGAATTCACTTTCAGTTCCTGCATTAAAAACAAAATTACTGATTACATTAAAATTCAACATTTTGGGTTTTAGATCGAGTGAAGGGAAGTATATACGTATATAACAGTACAAAAGTATACATATATACCATTAAAAAAGTATTATTGATATCTTAAATAAATTCAAATTTTGGTATTCCATTCGTGTTTTGATTATTTTAACTTTAGTTTCAAACGCACAGACTGCATTCATCATCCAAGATCTACTAATTTGGAGAATTATACAATTATTGCGTTATAATTATAGAATTTTACAAATTTTACATTTCAATATAAAATAATCAATCAACTACTGTCCCAATTTACGATTTAGTTCAAATTTATAATACAGTTTCTTTATTATTATTATTATTCCTACTTATTACAGTGGACTCTTTTTAATTCGAAGTTCAAGGGGACACGAAAAAACTTCGAATTATCCAAAATTCGAATTATCCAACAACATTCATTTTCACATATATAACAACAAACAAACCAAAGTACTGCGCATCAAAAACATATTCGTATGGTGTAGACTTTACCTTTAAAGCAGCTTATTATTTGCGTGATTGAATACCGTAAACTAACAAACGACATTGACTCCACATAATTCAAACTACGTGTACAATGGAAAATATATTTACGTACAACACTGCAACATACATTGAATAGCCCAAACAAACACCAGTAACAATTTGAAATTTCTGTTCTCACTTTTAAGAAGTCGTAAACCTCATTTGCTTAAATTTGATTGTTTTTGTACGGTCAATAAATCTTGAATGTCATGTATTGCGTGGAATACGATATTAATAACATTTGGTTGACTTTATTAATAATTCATCTTAAATTTGCAACCATTTCTGAAACAAGATGAGATTGGCACACGTTCTCTATCTTTACTTCTTTCCCAACTCATCTTCATCTTTATCATTACATAGATTTTCTATTTATTTTTTGTATTACTCTTCCCTATGGCTGCATCTGGATAACTGAAAACACGTTAAAACTGTATTTCTCTGTTTACATCTGTCCAATATTAAAAAATTTCAACTCTATTTAATTCGAATTATCCAAAACATAGGTCCAAAAGTTCGATTTATCCACGATTTTTTACTATTGTTTTGAATACAGTTTTCAAGGGGAATGGACTTCTGTTCGAATTATCCAATATTTCGAATTATCCAAGTTCGAATTAACGAGACTCCACTGTATTGTCATAAAACATTCTAAATATCACTTAACTTCACTCTATTAAATGCGCTTTCACTAGACGAAACTTTTTCGTTAATGCGATATATGCGAAACGTTAAAAAAAAAAAAAATCGTATGTGTTTCAGAAAACCTCAAACTTTTTGTTTCAGAGCCAGAAATCATGTTTATATTATCGCGTTTTTTTGCGAAATTCGGCATTACTTGCGATAAATGCGAATGAAAACGAAAAAAGTGAAATTCTTGTTAATTACTACTAATAATAACTGAAAAGCGCATTTCCAATATTATTTAACTTAAAAATCGTTGCATTTACAAAAAAGCTCTGCGAGTTATTTGATCCAGAAACTGTTTCACTTCATAAAGATGCAGGCATCAACAAAACTAAACTGTTGTTTAAATCCTTGACTGTGTTTTGTGCTGAAAATGTTCATGATCTGTTGGTTGCTTGCCGTGAATTTAAAAGTAAGATTTTTGAAGTTCTCAACAGTGAGGATAAGGAAGTTGACATTGAATCATTGTTAAACAGTTTAAAAATTAACCATAGGTCTTTTGCTGTCAGCTCGTTACGATCAATATGGTTGCCAGTCTCGAGAGTTGATACCGAGAGATTCTTTTCTAAGTATAATATGATTGTTACTAACAGGAGAACAAACTTCAAAGAAGAATTCCTAATGTCTTGCTGCATGTTATCTTTAACTAAGGATGAGGTTAGAGGAAGTGTTTAAATTTTTGCATTAATTTCTATATTTCAGTGAATACATTAGTTAGAATGTGCACCTAATCAAGCTCTATTCTTATTTTTGTATTAGATATACACTTCAGTACCAAAAATATACTGTTTACAAGTTCCATATTTAAAAAAAAAAAAAGTGCCACATTAAAAATAATAAATGCGAAAATTGTGCTAATTAATGCTACAAAATATCACAATTGTTGCGAAAAAGTTTCGTCTTTAGCTATGACGTAGTTTTATTTTCACTGCTTTTCTTAAATATTCTTTTGTATCTGTGCGTGTATCTACATTCATTAATTTAAACCTCTCCTAACATAAAAATATCCTTCAAAAGATTCATTAACGAGGATTAATAATAATAATAATAATAATAATAATAATAATAATAATAATAAACACGTTACTTTAAAAAATAATGGACATTCAAAGTTGCAAGCAAAAAAAGAAAAAGGAAAAGAAACAGTGCCTTGAACAAAGAAACAGACATAAATGAATTAAAGCTACATTTCTGGTTTGAAATAAAATTACTTACAATGTGTTCTCAGTTCTAGAAACATTTTTATGCGAGTTTGAATCTGAAGAGTGTATTGTAAGTTGAGTTTGCAAAATTAAATAATGAACTGCTATTTTCAGCACTGTAAGCCTAGCATGAAGTAAGTATTCTTTTGTTCAGATATTTTTTTTTTAATGTTATATTGTGTTAATGTGTTTGCAGTAGAACACTTGGAGGAGACAATATAAATATACTTCCTCCTCAAATTTTAGTTGTCTATAAATGCGACATACACATTTGTTCGATCTATGTTTTAATATAAAATGTCGCTTTCAACTCATGAAACATAAAACTAACTGAATTTGGTGTATGTCATATTTTAAAATTGTAAATGATAGTTTCCCACGAGACTAGATTGGGGCTTCTCGCCTTGAGAAGATGCCCACAAAGTGCTATCTCGTATCGAAAATTATATGTTTCTATTGGAACAACTCTATTGGAACAACTCAAAAGTGTAGTCGTTCTTCGATTTGTCCTGTAGCTCGTCAGGAAAAAACTGTCCCGTCTCATCGTGGGCAATACTAGTAAATGATAATTTCGTGGAATAAAATCGAACGACTACACTTTTGGTAACTTACACGTATTACTAGTACGGTACTATTAATATTTTTAGTAAACTAGTTATGTCTTTGAGTATTACTCTGCCAATGTCATAAACCATTCTTCGTTGGGACTGAGGAAGCCAAGTCCACGATTTGCCCTTTATCTCTAATATGAAATGATAAAATTTCATTGATTGCGGAACTACATGATCGTAACATTTTTAAACATCTATTATACGTCTTTTGTTTGTTTGTTTCATGGATAGAAAGAGATGAAAGAAACTGTTCATTCTTAATTCGAATATAAATTTTAAAAAAAGCCATGGAAAAACCTTTTAAAAGGAGTGTTTCGTGAGATTGTATTTAGTTAATTATGCATAAAAAAAAAAAATAATGGTACACACCTAAACATGAAATTTCCTATGTTTCACTTTGTGTCCTGTTCTCGTGAAAGGAACAGCGATAGCAGGTTAAATTAAAACAACTGGTTCTGTAAACTAACTTCTATTTAAGGAGTTAAGCTTAATTCAAGCTTATCTTTTTATACGAGCTACATTTGCGTTAAACTCACTACTATGAAATGAGAAACAATATTTTATATTTGATTGCGAGTTAAAAAAAAAAAAAAAAAAAAAAAAAAACTATGTGCAATGTAAATATACACACAAAATTGTATGTGTAAATGCTTAATATTTAGAAAGTTCAGGTATCAAGTACACTATTTGCAGTCTCGGATCGGGAAGTATGAATATAAAAATTAGAAATCACAGGAAGTAACACAATAAATTAATTCTAGAGTAACATTTCCCAAGGATTTTTCCTTTTTATTTATTCTCTAGTCATAAATTCAAATTATTACGCTTGTTATCGAATGGATAAGGGAGTTACAATTCTAGAAACATTGTATTGGAAATTTGACTTTCTTTTACTTTTGTTTTACTAGTTCTGAAGCTAATTTTATATTCAACAAAAGGTAGCGACACTGAACACCTCTCATGATGTTTAATCATTCAATTCCTGCAAAACAACAAATAAAATCCTCCAAATGTGTCAATCATTACAGTTAAACAAAACCCAATCCAAGGTCCTCTCTTTCTCTCATGATGGCTTCCTCGCAGAATACGAACTACTTTTAACACCTGTCTATAGTGGGTTCGAATCCAACTCAGGGTATCAGTGTTCGTATTGTCCTTTCACCATTCCTTTTATTATCATTCATTTATCATAGTTTCCTTCAGTTTTAAAGGACACATCAGTGAAACGTAAAACTCAAAAATAAATAAATAAACATACTCTACACAGACACAAAACAAAAAGTCCTATTCTTAATATGGTTATTCTGTAATTACTCGTTGTAATTCAGGAACAAGAATTTTAGGAATGATAAAAAAAAAAATGCATCAAAAGATTGCGATCTTGGCCAATAATTAGTTTTTTGGGCCCAAGGGGCCACAAAAGTTTGGAAGTATCGAGTTTTCGTATTTTTTACGGAATAAGCACATTATACTGAGTTAAGTGATAGTTTGGGTTTGGCTACACTATATGTAGTTCTCCTGATATAAGGCATACAAAAAAAAAAAAAAAATGTTTGATTGAATGAAATGTATTGAATTTTTTGAATCAGAGGTCACAACATTTTTGAACAGCACAAAAATCGAGTTTTCATATTTTTTACGGAATAAGCACATCATACTGAGTAAATTGTTAGTTTTGGTTTGGCTACACTACATGTAGTTGTCAAAATATGGGGCGTACAAGATGTTTGATTGAATGAAATATATTGAATTTTTTGGATCAAGGGTTACAACATTTTTGAACCTCACCTAAATCGAGTTTATATATATATATTACGGAATAAGCACATCATACTGAGTTAAGTGATAGTTTGGGTTGTAGTTCTCGAGGTATAAGGCCTACAAGAAAATTTTTGCCTGAAATATATTGGATCTTTTGATCCAAAAAGCTGACGCTGTAATATCGAGAGATGTAAGAATGTCTAGCTAAGCTATTCTATTGTTTGAAGTATTTCTGTTTTATTTCCTAAAGTTACACATAGCTTTTTTTTTTTTTTTATATAGCCATGATACAATAGTTATAATTTCATATTTAGTCTACTGATTCCACTGATACAGCGACAAGATGACAACCGTTTAGTTGTGATATGCCAAAAAAGAAAAGAAAGACGACAAAAGCAGATAAGCATGTCCCTATACATGAGTTTTACAGATTATATTATTTATTATGTATAAGGTATCGTGGTTTCATATTTGTTTCTTTAGTAAAGCAGCTTATTATGGTTATAAAAGAAACTAAAACGTGAAACTTATGCCGGTAGACAACCTTGCCCGTGCCTAGCAAAATCTGAAATAGCTCTGCCGTTCTTAAATATTCTTCACGGTGCTGTGCATAAATTTTATCCAATATTATTTTAGTTGTTTGGACAAAATTAAACCTTTAGTTAACGGTGCTACGTACCTAAACCATATTTTTTTAAGCCAATTGACTCATTTTGGGAATCATTTTTCTATTTTCTTTGAAATGAATTGAAATTTTAATGATACGATTTTACAGATTTCTTCGTTTTCCCAATTTTCCCTTACTTTCTTCGATTTGGATTATATATGTATGAAGGTATTATTACTTAAAATTAAATTTGACGATTAAAATTATATATAACAAAACATCATTTTTACGAAGTACGCAGCATTTAAATAGGCTTTAAGAATTCCAGTTCATTAAAAAAAAATCCCTATGTAAATCAATGCTCTAAGAAAACCACGATTGCTCAGATACTAAACACTTTAACGTTTCTTGTTTGTGACTTGTAAAAAGAAACTAATGACAAAGTGCAGTGAATGATTATGAAATAATTGGTAGAATAGCGATAGTGAAAAGAAAATTAAAAAAAAAAACTAGATATGATTTAATATTGAACCTTTCACATCAAAAATAATAATGGGAAGAACTATTGAGAGATGCTTCGTGAGGTGATAATGCCACAGCTCAGCACCAGACCCAACTTCACCGAACTGATCTTTCAGCAAGACGAAGCACTTCTCCATTATGCCTTGGCCTATTTTAACTAAACATTTTCAGAGCATTAGCTCAGAAGGGGCAGTATCGAATGGTCATCACGTTTTCCGCATATAGTGAACGAATTAAAAGAGTGTATCTCAGAAGCATTTACTGAAATTGATGCAGAAAGCTTTTGAGTCGTAGTGTGTTTCATAATTTTATGAAAAAATGAAACCTTTCAGTTTTATGTCCCATGCGTATGTCGTGAAGGCTAAAACAGATGTGATGATGAGAACTGATGAAACAGTGGAACGAAGAAAGTGGGAGGAAACAGAAGAGCCTCGAGAAAATCTACGCACACGGTGTTTGCCCACCACAAAACCCACTTGCTGCGGCCTCTGATCGAACCAAGGACTACATATTAGGGATAGCCACAAAGTTCCGGTTCCGGCGGAACCGTTTCCCCGAGGAACCGTTTCTCGGAGATCCGGTTTTCAGAACCGGTTCCGGATCTGGACCCGAAAACCCGTTTCCAGAACCGGATCTTAGGAACCGGTTCCAGATTTGGATCCGAAAACCCGGTTCCAGAACCGGATCTAAGGAACCGGTTCCAGAACCGGATCTTAGAACCGGTTCCAGGTCTGGAAATGAAAACCCGGTTCCAGAACCGGATCTTAGGAACCGGTTCCAGGTCTGGATTCGAAAGCCCCAAAGACCCTAAAGGAGGCACAAAGTTTACCTTCAAAACGCTGCAAAGAGGACCATGCGCTTGTACCCTCCCCGCCCAGACCCGCTTGTGCCCCCAGAAAAAAATTTTGGTCCACCAGTGGCTGTTTAGCCAAATGAGTTGGCCAGTTTGCCTGTTTAGCCAATGAGTTTGCAAGTTACCCAGTTTATTTAGCCAAATACGACAAGCGGCCGCCGAATGGGCGCCTGCCTGTCGATTCCATCATTTCATCTAGCACACTGTTCACAGCCTACCAGCAGTTCGGGTTTAGCGTAGGGATGGTCACAAATTTTCGGTTCCAGCGGAACCGGTTCCAGATCTGGAACCGAAAAAAACGGTTCCAGAACCGGATCTTGAGAACCGGTTCCAGACCTGGATTCGAAAAAACCGGTTCCGGAACCGGATCTTCTAGAACCGGATCCGTTCAGACCCGAAAACCGGTTCCACCAGGAACCGGTTCTGGCCATCCCTACTACGTATCACAGATGAATGCTCTACCACTGAGCCACCGCGGCCTCGAATAGTATTATGGAAAGGATCGAAGCATTTTATAATGTTGACGGTCAATTTAAGCACTTATGAGATCACACTGTGTTAAAAAAAGAAGTTCAGTGAAGTATTGGATGACTGTACATAAGTAGTATTAAGCAAATATAATTGTAACCAATACGTATATATGAAGGTACTATGCAATACATACCTACTGAGTGTAAGACTACTTTTGGCCCACCCTATATATATTACTGATTGCTTTAGCGAAAAAAAAAAAAAAAAGGAAAGTTATGAATATAGTGTACCCCTTGAGCTCTAGATTCCATCCTCGAAATCGAGAAAACTGTACGAAACATGGACTACGAAGATGACTGCGGCAACAGAAGTACAAGGTAAGTTCGAGTTTCACTGACATATGATAATCCACTTAGCTTTCATGTGCTGAAAACACCAGCCTTGGATCATTTTGAAGTCAGAAGCTGAAGCAAATCAAAGTAGGTCATCTTTAACCTCGCATATAAACACACAGAGATACACATCCTAAATAAAGTTCCATTCATTACCAAGCCGCCCGAAATCCGAGATTATGAGTTTAGCTAGACAGTGAGCTCTTTCAATGTCAACAGCTTTAATCGATTACAAACTACGCCTTAGTTCTAGTCTAGATCATTGACCTCGGCTGCATATGAAACAACCCGCAACAGTAATTTGGTTTCTAATTAATGACGCTGACGGAGGAATAATTTGTTCAAAAGCAGAAACAGTTTTCTGCTGTGGTTAAACAAGAAAGAAAGAAAGAAAGAAAGAAAGAAACAGAAAAATAAAATGAAAGAAAAATCTAACAAGTAGGTCTGTTATTTGATTGCGAATAATACTCAAACCAAGACATATCAGATATTAAGAAACAGTGAATTTTCCAAGTTACTGACACGTACCTTCTCGTAATTATTGGCTTTCTCCAACTGAATTTAAATTTGTTCAATATTTTCTCTATTACTGCGATCAGATGAAATTTCACTAGAACAGCAAACTTTACATTATTATCTTTATTTAAATTTATTGATAAATTCGCCCACAGAAAGATTAATATGATATCTTCTACTTCAAAACATTCGTAAATTTTGATCATATTCTGCTATACTGACCCAGTAGCTTGTTCCTGCTGTACGGGTAACCGAACAGGAACTGATATCAATTTAACTATGCCTGCCTATTATTGAATACCATTTCATTCATTTCATCATCACCGTCTCCTTTAGCCTAGCCGGCATAATCGTGGGACGTACAACTGAAATATTTCATTTCATTTCATTTATTTTCATTTCACTTATATGGGAAATAATTATATTTTCCTGGAAGTGAACTTGAATTTTAATGGTTTCACTTTACTGATTTCTGCTTCAAACTATTTAAAATTTCCTTTACTTCGAAATTTATGTATGTAGATATTGGATAGGTAAAATAAGGCCTTTCATGCTTCACAAGCGTCTCCATCCGATTTCTTCGAGTTTGGCAGACCAACAACAAGCACAAACAGTATAGCGTAATTCAGGAGGCACCTTTAACCCTTATAATGTTTTTCTGCATAAACAAAAACATGTGTCGATTAATTTCCTGTTTGCTGTTGATGTGCCAAATTTGAAGAAAACGGATAGGGAGACTTGATAAACACGAAAGTTCTTATTTTACATAGGGTTTATACAATATGTACACAATTTAATTTGCTTCGGTCCACTCCTTCCTGCACTATTGCGGTAATATTTATCTTTTTTTTTGGAAGGGGCGTAAGCTTCAACACTGTTTTTCCACACAATTTACAACACGCTTCATTTATTGTTTTACAAATTGTCTCTATATGAAGTTTCGTTGCAATTCTCCATACTCTTTAGGAACTTCAGACGTATACTTATTTGCACTTTCGATATTTCGTAATCAATGGTTTAGAAGGTCCAGGCCCCACTCAACCGCCTTTTTCCAGGAAAATACGAAATCCGTATTTTTTTCATTTTATGTCTACAATATCTGTGCACAATTTCATTCACCTCGGTTCACTTCTTCTGGCCTTTCGGGCTCAACTTTCAGAATTTTGGATGGGGGCTTTTGCCCCCTGAAACAGTTTTTCTGCAGAAAATATAAAAACCGTATTTGTTTAATTTTTACGTATTGTCCCTACACAAAGTTTCGTTGCAATTCTTAATGTCCTTTGCACACATCTGACACACTGTAACTAGCACTTGATATTTTATGATCAAAGGTTTGGAGGGGTCCGTGTCCCACCTAACCGTTTTTTCCAGGAAAATACGAAACACGTATTCCGTCAATTTACGTCTGCAATATCTGTTCACAATTTCGTTCACTTCGACCCATTTGTTTTTGCCTTTTGGGAGTAAACTTTCAAAATTGGGGGGGGGGGCTTTTGCCCCCTAAAACCGGTTTTCCGCAGAACATAAAAAACAGGTATTCGTTTTAAAAAAAACACGTATTCGTTTATTTTATGTGTAGTATCTACCTGCCAAATTTTATCAAAATCGGTGTGTTACACTTGGGAAGTTTTACTTGTTGGAAGTGAGGCAAATGATTGTACACCAATCTTCTTCATAGCATGATGTTCATAACTAGTTTTACGGTTATGATTAAAACATTGTGGATATCGTATTTCGACATTATCAAACCATATTTGTAGCCAGCAGAAAAGTTTAGGAATAAATATACTTCTAATTCATTATTTACAAAGGGGCATTGAAGTTACAGACTTATTCGGTGTAATTTACAGGTACACAGTACATTTTAGGAAACGAGACTTCATGCCTTTCTGACTGCAGGCCTAACTTAAAATCGCAGTCACGAAATAAAAATCTGGGAAGGGGGTGTCCACGCCATTAATTCACATATAATGAGATTAATGCAATAATAATTGGCACCATAGGCCCTTCTCTTTGAAGTCGGAACAAAGGTTGAATCAAATTTTTAAAATTAGGTCTTCCATTTTCTCTCAATTGTAGCTGGAAAAGAACAATCACCAAGAATCACGCTATTATCTGCCACTGCTAGCCAATTGATTTTCCTCCTTTAAATTGAGAAATTATCACTTCTTTTTCAGTAGGAAATGCTGCACTGTTGCTTAAGGTAATGGAACGAATGGAAGGTCGCGAGGAAACAAGTGAAATGGAAAAGCTTGTTAACTCAAATTGAATCGAAAATGATTAACTTAAAAGAAACGAAACTGTGTATCCTACGGTGACATTTGTTTTAAGCCAAGTAAGATTCCAGAATACATTAGAAGATATGTTAAATGCGACTGCAGTTACCGGACCATTTTCAATGGTATTATGGGGCTCAGAAAATCAAGAATACTGACTATGTTACAAATTGGTCCAAGTTTCCTCCGAGTGCACGTTATGCCAAAAATCATCTAGATATTAGCACCCCAAGCAGCTCTCATTGCTGCCAGATACATGAAAGACATCTTTCAATATTTCCGTAGATTTTTTTCGTGTTTTCTTCTTGTATGCTGACAGGACCAACAACAGAGGATCGAACTCAAAACCACGAAAAGGAAATATGAACGTGGTAGCTATTTAGGCACTTCCGTGAAAAATACCTTATAAGACTTGCAACATACAACTTGAGCACATGTTTTGACAGTTGTTAAATACTTTCTTACTGTGACAACAATTTTCCCAAAATTAATTTGTATTTATTACCTTTACTAAAACAAAAATTAATTGCTAAGAAATGCAACAGAGACCAAATTCTGTCTTCTTTCAAATATTTACAAATGTGTGTGTTACGAATCTAAAGATACAGACAGGGCCGGATTTCCCAATAGGCCCGGGCCTATGGGCGCAAGCTCCCAGGGGGCGCACGGCCGAGAGAAAAAAAATAAAAAATATCTAGAAATAAAAATAAATAGCCATAACTTAACATATTTTTTGAATTGATTTAAAAAATCAGGCTAATAAAGCATTCTGATTTTGAAGTTCATTGGAACAAATAATTGTTGGTAAAGTTCACCAATCTTTTGTTAATACATTAACGATATTTTGTTAAGCCCAGAACCAAGTAAATTCCTCAAAAAACTTGCAATGATAAAATTGCATCGTGGAGTGGTGCTTAAGCAATTAACATATAGGCCTGATATAATTTTTAAATAAAGGTTTTTAGGAAAGTAACCAGACTAGGGGGCGGAAAAAATTATTGGGCCTAGGGGCGCCAAAATGCTAAATCCGGCCCTGGATACAGAGAATTATATTCGACTTGTAAGCTTATTAATAGCTTCCAAGTAATGTCCGGTTCCTTTGGAAATTTCCCACATACAGGTACTAGGAAATTTTACTTTAAATTAACATTTTATTTCTATTGTGGGAACATAATGACTAAGATGAACCATATATTATCTTAGAGATGAAACCAATTAACCGGCACGTTGAACAAAAAGAAGGAACACAAAGTATTAAAGAAATACCGTGGAAGATTTCAGCTACGATAGTCGGTCTCAGCAAGGCCAGTGATGAAAATTTTCCCGGAAAATTTTCCGATTCATAAAAACATACTCCACTTATTCCTACATCGTTGTTCAGTCGAGATGTGAGGTGGAAAATTTTCTTCCATATTTTTTTCGGAAAATTTTCAGTTCTTAACAAATATCAGTGATTAAGTAACAATTCGTCAGTATTCATAAAATTGATTGAATTCATGTATAGAAATGTTAAAAAGTGAAAGATCGTTGAAAGAATCTGAAAATTTTCATGGCTTAGACAATTTTCAGTACGATGTAGGAACTAGTGGAACAATTTTTCATTAATCGAAAAGTTGTCTGTCCTGTTACAGTGATGAAAATTTTCCGATTCATGAAAACATACTGCACTTATTCCTAGTTGAGATGTGAGGTGGAAAATTTTCTTCTATGTTTTTCCGGAAAATTTTCCGTTCTTAACAAATATCAGTGATTAAGTATTCATAAAATTGATTGAATTCATATATAGAAATGTTAGAAAGTGAAAAATCGTTTAAAGAATCTGAAAATTTTCATGGTTTAGATAATTTTCAGTACTATGTAGGAACAAGTGGAACAGTTTTCCATGAATCGAAAAATTGTCTGTCCTGTACAGTGATTAAAAATTTCCGGAAAATTTTCCGATTCGTAAAAGAATCTACACTTATTCCTACATCGTTGATGTGAGGTGAAAAATTTCTTCTATATATAGAGAAAAAAACTGTGGTAAAAGTTTATTTCCCAACTTGAAATACAAAATTTTCCGTTTCCCGAAAGCTAATTGGAATATTATAATTTGTTGCTGACTAACTTTCCTCTACTGAAATTCAATTTTGTAGCTCTATGTGCACTTAAATATAGTAGATAATTTTCCACCTCACATCACTATACATAATGTCCAAAATTGTCAGGCCTATGAAAAGTATTTTCCACTTGTTTCTACATCGTGATGAAAATTTTCCGATCTATGAAAATTCCTCTCACTTGTTTCTACAGAGCAATAATACTTTCCGATTCACAAAAAAGTTGTTTTACTTCTTGCTTCAAAATTATGAAAACTTTCCGACTCATAAAAAATTCTTCAATTTTTCCATATAAGGCAGGAAATATTTCGATTCATGAACAATTGTTTAACTTGTTCCTACATAGTACTGAAAATTGTCTGAGCCATGAAAATTTTCAGATTCTTTAAACGATCTTTCAGTTTTTAACATTTCTATACATGAATTCAATCAATTTCATGATTGCTGAGGAATTGTTACTTGATTACTGATATTTTTTAGAATGGAAAATTTTCCGCCTCACATCACTAAGCAAGGCTCGATATGTACATTTTCCCTACCAGAAAACATACGTATGATGACGTGTAGTTACTAAACTACTAATATCAAGATGGACATTTTGATAGTTTTAGATGTAAATTCGATTGAAGTTTATTCAGCCAATCTACCAAGAATTGGGAGCAAACTGCTCGCATACTAACTGAAGGTGGAAAGTATTTGTCTACATAGGATAACTGCAAATAAAATTAGAATTAACGCTAATGTAATCATTTTTAACGAATTCAAATCTAGAGAAATATATTTTTCTCTTAGTTCAGTTGGTTTCGTATTAGATTGTAAAATATAAAAAAGTGACAAATACAAATTTATTCAAGCTCCTCTTAAACTCTGAGCAATACTCTACCTAACGCTTCAGCAACAAATACATTTTCAAAGTAAGTGAATTAGGAACGAACACAACCCACACACCCGAATCTGTTGCTCCGTCTCGTTACCACATTTTACACCCTGAGGAAAATCTAATCACGATGTCACGCAATAAAAAGTGTTTCTGACAAGTTAATAACTGCAGTAGGATGAGGCGAGAAAATAACTAGACTAAAAAGGATTTAATTTAGCTCTTCCACGTCGTTTCTGAAATTAGTTAAAGAGATTGACAAACTTATTTGTATCTCGCATGGAATGACAGCATATCAAACTCTATATCCTAAAAGTGGCTGCAACAATGTTAACTCATTTCATATTATTGCAAGACATAATAAGTTTCCTCTATCATGCATGTCACTCGGAACTTTATTTACAGTTTCCAACTCGACTCTTTTATCAATTACAAAACTAATGAAGATTTCTAATTAGTATGACTATAGTGTTCATTTAAGGGGGGAGGGGGGAAATCTGCCTAATAATACTGATACATTTCACACGTTGATGGTTTTCTTGGAAGATTATTCGTCATACAGCTACCTGGATAAAAAGAAGTAAATAAGAAAAGTATATTCATCACAAAAAAAAGTAACTTTGATGCACGTTTAATAAATAATATTTGGAAGACCAATGGTTACTGCATTCTCAATAAACAGAGAGAGTGAGTCAAGTGGACGGCGTGAAAGACAGATTTGTCCTTGGTAAGGGGATTATGATGAAACTGACTTAGCTAAATCGCTTTCTCGCACCCGAAATCAGTAGATTCACATGATTTCATGAGAATCGTTACTTTGTCTCTAAATATTATACAAAAGACATTTCGAATTTTCTACAAATTGAGATTAAACTAAATCGCTGCTCGCATAAAAAAAAGTAGGCTTACCGCATTTCACAACAATCGCTAAGCCCTTTCTGAAGACAAACTTTACAATCAAACAAATAAGTACTTTTTCAAATTGATTAATACTCCGAATGCTCAAGTAGTACGTATCTCGTCTAACCTATCTTGTACACTCTTCATCAAGTATCCAAAAATGAATGCTCTCCAGTGGCGTATTTAGAGGGGTGGCTTCCGTGCTTAAGCCCCCCCGAAATCTTACTTAGTATAGTAAAGTAAATGAAATATCTTGCAGAATTTTAACATTTCCAGGCAAAGCCCCCCCGAAAGTTAGCAAAGCCTCTCCCGAAACAAAATCGTAAATACGCCACTGGCTCTATCACTATTCACTATAGCAATTGGTACCAAATTCGGTTATATAATCAAATAACACAATTTTGTTAGCGAATATCCTACTCGACTTGAGATGAGTATCGCTCATTCGGCGTAAGATGTTAGCGTATATCGCTCATTTGCTTAAGAATAACTTAAGGATTTACCATCTAAGCATTGAATTTTGAAGTGTCAAGTTATCCCTTTTTAGTCAATGGTATATGACAAATAAATATACACAACTAAACATGGACATGTGCTCCAACTGGGAATCAAGCCAGGGTCTCTTGAACTGAATCCATAATGAAAACTGTATGCTTTTTTTTTTTTTTTTTTTTTTTTTTTTTTTTTTTTTTTTTAAGGTTTGCCACACGTTTTTCAGACATGTGTATTATGAAAAATTCTGGATAATTTATTTTCTCAGCAATTTACTTGTCTTCACACAAACACAAAAAGACTTAAAAATAAAGAACACACGACCTTCACCTTTTAACCCTGAAGGTCGAAAGAGTCTGGGAGCATCCCGTCGCATGGGAAAAGGTATCTGGATTACGCCCCAACTACCATTGTTTCTGGATAACTTCTCTCACGATCATAGTATTCAATTTACGTATTTCAAAAGAGATCCTGGCGTGGAGTAATAGAAACAGAACAATAAAAAACTACGTTTGTTAAGATTTCAAAACGAAGCTATGTTCTCAAGTAACAACGACAAATGTCTCATCAGTGGACCAAGGAGATAGGGGTGGACGGTTCCTGAAAACGTAAACCGCGGTTTCGGTTTGCCACTTAAACCGGTTTGGGACGGTTAACCGAAACCGAACCGAACCGTTTCCAAACCGAACCAAACCGATCCCAAACCGAACCGAACTGAACCGATCCCAAACCGAACCGAACCGAACCGATTCCAAACCGAACCGAACCCAAACCGAACCGAACCGAACTGATCCCAAACCGAACCGAACCGAACTGATCCCAAACCGAACTGAACCGAACCCAAACCGAACCGTTCACAGACCAAACCGAACCGAACCGTACCGTTCAGAACTGTCCGTAAAACTGTGACAAACTAAACTGTCCAATGGGTTTGGAACGTGGTTTCGTTTACTATTGGCTAACCAAAACTTAAGCAAACTCCGTCAAAGCAAATTCAGCTGTGTCCACATGGAGCTGAATTTAATCTTTAACTCACTTGTAACATACGACCAGCAGGCCCGTAGCCAGCCTCGAAATTTAGGGGGGGCTAAATGTAAATTAGGGTGGGCACACACACACACACACACACACACACACACACACACACACATATATATATATATATATATATATATATATATATATATATATATATATATATATATATATATTGGTCTAGGAATTAATTCGTGCGGTTGGTACGCACACATTGAAGCTGTAGTACAAACACAAAATACATAAATACCTTAAGAAAAATATTGTCCATCGCTAGCCACCACTTTCGCCCATCTGTCAGGCAATGTACGGATTCCGTGGCGAAAGAAGTCCTCACCCTTGGAAGCGATCCAGTCAGAGACCCATGTTTCGATATCTTCTGAAGAAGTAAACCGCTGTCCAATCAAATCGTTGTTCATGCAATCGAACAAGTAGTAGTCCGAAGAAGCAACGTCTGGTGAATACGGCGGGTGGGGTAAAACTTCCCATCCGACATTTTCTAAATAGGTTTTGACCGGTTTTGCGACATGTGGGCGAGCGTTATCATGTTGAACAATAAGTTTATCATGTCTGTTCTTCCATTCTGGTCGTGTTCTGGCCAGAGCTTGCTTCAAACGCATTAATTGTCGTCGATAACGTTCTCCATTCATAGTTTCACCCGGTTGCAGCAGCTCATAGTACACCACACCTTTCATATCCCACCATATGCACAGCATAACCTTTGCACAGTGAATATCTCGTTTTGGTTGTGATGGACCTGGTTCACCTGGTTTCACCCAGGCCTTTTTTCGTTTAGGGTTCTCGTAATGGATCCACTTCTCATCACCCGTAATAATTCGATGCAGAAACCCCTTTCTGCTCTGTCGTTGAAGCAGCAATTCGCAAATGGTTTTTCGTCTTTCAACGTCTCTGTCTTTCAATTCATGTGGAACCCAATGTGACATCTTTTGAATCATTCCCATGGCTTTCAAGCGTTTGGAGACTGTTGTTTGATCAACGCCTAATGCTGCTGCAAGTTGTTCCTGCGTTTGACACGAATCCTGCTCGAGCAATGCTGTCAATTCTTCGTCTTGAAATTTTTTTGGCTGTCCAGCTCGCTCTTGGTCTGCCAAGCCGAAATCACCACTTCTAAACCGTGCAAACCACTTCTGACACGTTCGCTCAGCTAGAGCATGGTCACCATACACTTCCACCAAAATACGATGACTTTCAGTCGCACTTTTCTGCATGTTAAAGTAATGCAGCAGAACACCCCGCAAAAACACTTTATCAGGCACAAATTGCGCCATGTTCACTTAACTACAAACTGGTGTTGTTGACGCTTTAATCCACTCCCCTATACTACGAACGATACGCGATGACAGGGGTTTGCAACACATGTGTGGATACACGGAACTGTGGGACGCTCCGTTCGTTGCGCCATCTCTTGTCCACCCGCACGAATTAATTCCTAGACCAAATATATATATATATATATATATATATATATATATATATATATATAATGTCTGTCTCTATGTGTGATGATGAATAATTTCTTATGGTCTTAAAACTAAAACTACAGCCTGAAGGAATTACTATTAAAATTTTCCTCTATAGCGTTAGTACAATTGTACCTGAAAGCTAGAATACCATGTGTTTCCTTTTTATTTATTTGTTATGGCAACAAAATATTTCTTCCGTTTTCTCATCTTTAAGGAAATAATTTTTTTTTTTAATAGTTTGCCGAACGAACCAATCATTAAAATTTCCAAAGAATTAGTACAGGAAATACGTTTTTAAATTTTTGATGGACTGAAAAAATATTTGTGAAACTCGAAAACATCTAGAAAGTAATGAGATTTAATACTATCTTCAAAGAGATTCTACAGAGGAGGGTCTCAAAATCTTAAATCAATATTTTGAAATACATGTGGCCTAAACAAATATATGCATATTGGAAAAATGAAATTAACATCTTACCTGTATTATTATTTACATGTCCTTAGATACGAAACTTTACATTTCTTCAAATATTACGGGCTTTATTTTACACTTGTACTTCTAAACATTTTTTGATCAGTTTTTTATGGTGATGTTCGAAAGAAATAATGATATGTTTATGGGTTTTTGCTATCTACAAATTTATAAATTTTATAAGATTAAGAAACACAAACACAACACGCATATATACACTCCTCATGTTGGCACAGTATAGAAGAAACAAGTTGAACATTTGAACAATCACTAACAACACAATCACAGTATAAGTCTCATTGTTTTGGATGCTGCCAATCTTAGAACAATTGTGTCCAGATCGAGATTTCTGGTGATGTCATTGTTGTAACTCAACAAAACAAGATCGGCACGGTGCAGTTAATGTACAACTCCTTTTGAGAAAATGTCCTAACAAAGAAGGAATTCCTCTCATCTGAAGTAGTCCTACATAACGGTTGACAGGCTTCAGGGCAGAAATTTAGAAAAGAAAATATTCAAATTTACAAACGTAGGTATAATTTCTAATTGCTGTCTTTTTAGTAACTGAAAAAATATATTTTGCATAACAGCTGTGAGTTCCATTTTATCACAACACGTTTCAATTTTTAGACGTCGCGGACCCCGTAGCCAGGTCACTGGTACTAGACTCTTTGGAACATACTATCAACAATCATTTAAGACGATTGCTACTAAAGTCATGTTTAAGTAAAAATAATATGTTATATTTTGGTACTCGAGCATTCAAATAAGAAATAACTCCAAAAAAGTTCCCTGTTCTAGCGCAGTTACCTTCTTTCTCGAAACGAAATTGACAAGAGAAGTAACAATTCATTAAATTTTCTTTGTATAGTACAATTCATATCAAAGTATACATGAAATTCTTCTTTACATTGTACAAATAAGAATTCGACATCGGTTGCTTTCGTAGGTACTAAAAAAGTTTAAGTTAAGAGCTAATGATTTAAACAGCTATTTACTTATTTCTATTGAAGATATCTCTTCTTCAAAATGAAACTACATTAGCAAATTGTTACTTTTGTGGGCTACCCCGTAGCCTCATGGGTACAGCGCTTGCCTTTGGCGCGTCCGGTTTCGGGTTCAAACCGTACTGGGAGTCCTCGGATTCAAACCGATAGTGATTTGGATGTTACTTTAAGCTATAGGTCCCGTGTCTACATAGCCTCCCTGCTGAAGAGGGACGCTAAACTCCCCAACGCACCGTTTTAAGTCAAAGGTCAAATTTCAAATTTATAAAGCATTATACATATTATCATCCAATAAGGTTCAATTTTTAATTGAAAATTCTGTTTTTCCTATAAGTGCAACTACTACCTCCGTTTAGTTTGCTACATTTTTTGTTTACATACCAGAAGATTGCAAGGTATTCTTTTACAAAATAGTAACTTTGGATGACTAGGTTTACGTCTGATTATCTGCATGAACATTTGATTCTGGCACCAAAGATTGGCAACAATTATTAAATTATTTTAATAAAGTATCTAATAATTCATCCCCGAGAAAGATTAAGTGAATCGAACTTATCTTTAGTTTAAAGATATATTAAAAGTATTATTTATCTATTCCAAGTTATTTAACAAATAGTCAAGTTGCTGATACACTACAATTCTCATTCTTCAAGTCAACTTCGGTGCATCTTCAGAAACCTGTATAGATCAACTTTCAATTACAATCATGTTCAACAACACAACAAGAGTAAACACAATTCAGAAAAGGAAACTTTTCTTACTCCGTTATCACGTGACATAAAACGTAGTCAAAATTCCCCCCCTCTCTCTCCATGTCCAATATACACAAAACAAACCCATACACCTATGTGATGATTAGAACGAAGCAGTTGCATCCCCCTCTTGAGGGATGCTGTCTTTTCAATCTCTCGCATATTGACCGAAAGCCAATGACTCACAGCAAAATTATGTTTTCAGTTGCAAATTCCAAGAAGGACAGGAAGAAGTAAACCATAGCCGTCTTTAGATAGCTATGAGTAGCTATGAGTAAACTCTTCGCCCGCAGATTAAGGTAAAACTATGTTGTTTCTGAACACAAATGCATGTTCGCCGATAGAATAACCATAAATTATTTTTCTCCTGCAGCGAGGGTCGTTTGCACACGAAGCATTAAAAAAAAAAAAAAAAAAAAAAGATAAATAAACCAGTCTCACACTCAAAGAAATATTATAATAATTCAAAGAAGCGTAGCGCATAAATAGGCCAATACTTTAAATGAGGATAATAAAAGTAAATTTTAATTTAGCACTCTAAAGTACATTTGGAAATACAATTTCTTCCAACATTTCAGTCAGGGTTCGAATTAAACTTTCGAACGAGAGGGTTATGTTTATGTATTGTTGCTGTAAATGTAGAAGGCGAAAATTTATCCCAGAAATGGATGTTATGTTACTTCTGTGATACGAGCCGGACATACATTTTTACCGAAGGGGAATTTCCCCGGCATCCCCCGTTAATTCGAACTATGACTTTAGTAGAGGGCTGCAAAAAATTTAGGGGGGCTGAGCCCGCCCTAGCCCCCCCCTTGACTACGGGCCTGACGACCAGTTAGCAGATTTGTGTATAATAAAAGAATAAAATAGCAAAGAGCCTGAAAGTACTCATTGGAGTGTATATATATATATATATAATGTTTGTATGTCTTTTGTATGTATGTAGATAGATGAAAAATAACACACAACTAGATACCATGTATGCACAAAAAAAATCGTGGCAATACAAGTATTTGATGGAGAAATGATCCCAATAAATTCCTTCAAATTAGAAGCATTTCATATGTGAACGGAATAAAAAAAAAATCACTGGTAGTGATCAGTCTTTGAAAGAGATGAAATTCGTTGGGTTAAGTTCTGACCTGTTAAGCCCCCATTCTACAACTGCTTCAAATTCGAAAATGTTATTATTCCCCTTGTTTACCTTCATTTTTAATATTTCCGCTCAAATAGCAGCTTGCATGTGTGTCTTCATTTCTCTCATTTTTCATACTTTCATTCTCACCGTCGTGATTAGTATTATAAGAAAAGCGTGATTAACTAACCAGACTCATCATCAAAACGCCGAACACATATTTCAGACTTTGACCGTGCTCCTACGTACAATGTAAGTCAATACTCGGCACCTTGTATATCACATCGTTAACAAATCGTTACATAATTACTTTCTGTAAATAATAAGTAAAATCTTCTTGTGAGTTTTACTGAAACGTTTGGATTGCGAGCGTAGCGAGCAAGAAATTTTTTAACAAATCTATTTCTTTGCAAACCGACAACAATATTGATTTAATAGGGCACCAATACTTTTACGGGACACCACATTGTTTACTCATTTTCAACACTTCTTTTTTCTTATTGCTTGTTCGGCGCCCTCTTGCTACCAGCTCCCCCCCCCCCCCGTAGCTACGGCTCTGGGTGTGGTATCTTCTCCGTCACGATGTAGGTTTTGTACATTTGCTAATCGTACACATAAATATCATTCTCTGACAGAAGAGTTGCACTAAGTTGCAATCTCGCTATCTTCGATTCTGGACAGTAAACACAATGGCGAGGAAACATCTACCATTTCCCACTTTAATTTCTCTTTATTTCATCATCACCAACGAGTGTGCTTACAGAGGTAATAAAGGAGTACACACGTGAGAAATTGTAAAAGATCTAGGCTTAATAATAGACCAAGGGCTTAGCTGGAATAAACACATTTCTGAATAGTGTATTAAAGCTAAGCGCATCTTACGACAGCTTTATAAATTAAAAGGCTATTTGTCGCAAGAAACAAGACTATATCTGGTTAACATTTGCCTCTGTTCGATTACTGCGATTCAATATATGGTAGCTCTCTCTCCACTCAAAATACTAGGGCAATTCAGAAAATACAGAATTACTCTTTACGCTTCTCTCTCAATTACAGAAAGTCTTAGCATATTCTGCCGGTACTTAATGAAAACAATATCCTAACCATGTCCCGAAGACGATATATCCGATACTGTTGTTTACTATACAAAATAAATTCACATAAAACACCACCTTACTTGCATCATAAATTAACATGTAGATCAGAAATTCACCCTTACAATACCCGAGGAAGTAATAAACTGAATATGTCCCGGCATTCTTGAAAAAATAACTGAGAAGGCATTTTCAATTTCGGCAGTAAGAATCTAGAACTCCCTACCAAAGTCAATCACTGACAAACCATACAATTCATTTAAATCATCACTCCAAACATTATTATTTAGAGATCAGAGACAAAGCATTGGCACACATGAAAGGTTTACTACAGTATGGAATTGGTATGAAATTGGACTAACAGTATTAGTTTTTTTTTTTTTTTTTACATTTACATTTACTGTGTGCTTTGTTTATCCTTAGTATTGTTGAATGTACCATGTTATGTTGTTATTTGTATCTTGTATCTTATTTGTGTCTTTGTTTTTTCTTTTTCTTTTCTTTTTCTTTTTTTCTTTTTTCTTTTTTTTTTTTTTTTGTAATGATGACAAGGGTTAGGTGGCAGAGCAGCCTCCGGCTGAACCTCGCCCGCTGAAATAAAGAGAAATTCAATTCAATTCAATTCAAATTGGCAGACATTGATCTGGCATACGGGAAAGCGGACGGTAATGACCGTGTGGCACAACGGTGTACAGACAACAGTTTCCTAATCTTAGAATTCCACACCACGCAACCTTTTTCAGGTGTAGATCGAAGATTACAAAAAACAGGATTGCTGGAAGCACACAGGCCCAATGCTGGACGAAACAGAACCGTATGGACTGTGGCTTTTGAGTAGGAAATTCTTGCTTGAGATCAGAGAAAACCGTCCACCAGCACACGGGTAGTAACTGCTGAAATTAACACCTATCATCGGCAGGTTTGGAACATACTTCACGAAAATCAGATGTACTCTTTCCATGTCCAAAGGGTGCATGCATTACACGCCATCCTAATATATCCCGCTTCATGTCTCGTATTCTCTTCAAAGATAAAGCTATGTTTTCCCATGATGGAGTGATGAACACTCACACTCAACATTTGTGGTCTGAGGCAAACCCATATGGAATGTCAACTCGTGCCCATCAGGAACGGTGTTGTGTGAATATGTGGGCATGAATCGTTGATAATTCTCATCAGACCGTACCTACTACCACAATGACTAACCGGGTGGGAGTATTGGATATTTTTGAAAGAGATTCTGCCTGAATTACTAGAGACTGTACCACTGGCTGTTCATCGAAACATATGGTTTATGCACAACCGTGCTCCAGCATATTTGCTGTGGAGGTGCGAAATTGTCGCAACACATCCTTTCCGAACAAATGGACGGCAGAGAAGGACCGGTATCTTGGCCACCTCGCTCATCCGATCTTAACCACTTAGATATCTTTTCCTGGGGCAATATGAAACAACTAATCTGCGCGACGCCTGTGCAATCAGAGGAGGATTTGGTTGCTCAAATTGTTGCTACAGCGTGGAGCATTCCGGAAACGCCAGGAGTGTTTCAACGCCAGAGTGTTCGCAGCGTCTTTCCCTTCGTAGCCGCTGTAACTTTTGCATTGAAGTGGTGGGTTGAAACTTTGAACACCTTTTGCAGTATCCGTTCTGACAACCATCCTCTTTCCATGTAAACAAAAACTCCCCTCTATACCTTGCTCCCTACAACTACCTTCTGTATGCAGTTCAGTTATACGATTTGGATCCAGAAATATCGGTCCCTGTTACAATACGTACAAATATCGTGAATGGAGGGAATATTTTGTTTCACACCCGTCAGTTTAGAACATAGATTGAAAAAAATAACGTACTGTAGTCGCATTTGTGTGATGTACTGATCGAAATGAATGTGCTAAAACAGTTATGTATATTATTATTATTATTATTATTATTATTATTATTATTATTATTATTATTATTATTATTATTATTATTATTATTATTATTATTATTATTATTACGCGTTCTTTATTTGTCTGTAGTTCTTGTTCAATTACTGTAGTTGTAAAGGCAGATGCGTTCTCAAAAGCGTTGCGATATCATTAATATGAGCAGATCAGCAATCGGAATTTCTTTATTTTCTGTTACTTATCGGCTTGTGCCGTATGTATTTTTACATTCTAGAAAAGTAAAGTTTCTAGTGAGTTCTTGTACAACGACTTTACTAGTACTTTTTGAGGAGGTACGCAACCACACACAGTAATTTTTACTTCATCCGCCATCTTTTATCTTCGTGTATGAGTACTGACCTGCCACGTAATATTATTTCCAGGCAGTGAAATGTCCTTTACATGTTGTTGTCCACTCAATTACGTCATAAAATATCAGGGAATTCCCTGTGCCGCCATTGCACAAATCTGAAAACTGCAAATTTGGATAGAGCAGGTTAGGATATTTTGTCGATATCATGCCGCATCACGTCTACAATCAGTAGTTTGTGCAATATTTAACTCCATGCATTCGGCAGCCTATAACACGTAAACAACACACTTTTCGTCCTATGTGTACTGGAACTTTTTTTTGTTTGTTTTGCTCTCAGGAATCGCCCCTCTGTTTTTGTACAACGAATTTAGCGCCATACTGTGTAGCGTCATCAAAATCAATTTGACTACACTAACGCGACAAAAGTAACTGTTCTAAAAAACAGCGTAAATTTTCTTGGTTACCTGCTAATATTACACCACGATATATTCCACATACAGGTGTAAATCATGCCCTCCCCCCATGTCATTTCAAGATGAATTTAATGTTTCATTCTAAACGTAGCTTCACCTGGAATAGCATCCACCCTTCAAGTAACTGCCACCCCTAGCACGGTGTCTCCTAAATCCACCCATGCCGTAAAGTTGTCTTCCAACTGATATTAAGAGTTTTATTCCAAAATCCAAAGCATCAGTAAAAGTACCCACACAAGTACGACCCCTAAATTGTTTCAGTAATATCGAAATAATTTTAATCTGAATAAAGTTATACCGAAAAACGTAACATTCACCCTTATTATAACGTCTGGGTGGACGGTTGCTAATACTGCAAACTGCATTTCTGTTGATTTCAAATATTGAACTGAAACCGAACAAAACAGTCCTCAAAAAGGGCCCAACAGTTCTTAAACCGAACCGAACCATTCTACAAACCGAACCGAACACTTTACAAACCGAACCGTTTCCAAACCGAACCGAACCGTTCCCAAACCGAACCGAACCGTTCCCAAACCGTACCGAACCGTTCCCAAACCGAACCGAACCGTTTCCAAACCGTACCGAACCGAACCGTTCCCAAACCGAACCGGACCGGTTTGAAGTCCAAACCGATTGATTCGGTTTAGACTACAAACCGAACCGAAACCGGTTAACCGGTTCTTGGAACACCCCTACAAGGAGACACGCGTAATTTATAGATGTTCCTCTTATCAACAAGGATGTTGTGAATATGACCGAAGTGTTTCCACGACCCACACACAACAAATACATACGGATACGCATCAGGTACTCTAGGTTTGTTCCTCCGTTCCTTAGGACAAATATCTCAGCCAGTATTCTTCCACGAATACTTTGGAGGGGGTTTCGGCCCCCTCTACTAGTTGACCAACCACAGTCCCAGAGCTAAGATAAATTGCGATTAGATGTCATACTAATAGTGTTCCAGTGCAGCCCCTTCACACTTAGATTTTGCTCTCCCGGATAACAACAATAACAACAAAAGTGATCTCAGCTTTCATTCTCAATAAAACAGAAAGTAGAAAATCTGGATGTAATTTGGTATTGCTGTTAAAATATAAATGATACTCAGCTCGTGATGCACACTATAATTACGGCGATTACTTCAAATTATCCTATACAAATATACGATGATACAAATCTGTAAAATACAGCATATCTTCATAGCTTTACTATTCATATTTAAACTGATGACCTACATAAGACAAGAAATGTTCGAACAATCACTCTTTCCGTTCACTTCAATGTACAGTCATGTCACAAAACAAAGCTTATACATGTATCCTCTGATAAAATTGCTACTCAGAAAAGCGTACAGTTTTTATTCCTTTATCCTAAGACTACATACTAAATCATGCAACCTACAAGTGGGAGTAGAAAGCTTTTAAAATAAATCAAATTTCAATATCTCGCACACGATCGCACAATCCTGACACAACAAAGAGCAAACCTAGAGAAACCTAAGTGAAAACAGAAATATATGTTACTGGAAATAATTCAAAGGTATTGGCTTCGTTGAGATATATATATTCTAGTTTTACTTCCAACGGGTATACTCCTTAGACCAAAGGAGACGAATGAAAGTGAACAATTATGAAATAATTGGTAGAATGGAAATGCAGAAGAACTTCGGGACAACCAATGAACACGATGTTGTTTACCATAAGATCGTGTGGTCGGGAATTAAACCAGGAACCCCTAGCACCAGGAAAGAACGCTCTTCCACTGAGCCCCAGTGACTCATGTGTGGTTGATGTATAATTTCGTGGGACTGTTAAATTTCTAGTATGACTTTAAATATTTATTTTTATTATTTAGTTAATATTTTTGTACCCAAGGAATTAAAATATTATCAAGATGTTTGCTCCTACATTATATACGACTACTTCCCGACAGCACTAGGTCACTTTTCCGATTTCATGCTTGAATGAACCCGGTGATTGGATCTTTATAACTTCCTGTCAATCTCGAAAAGTCGTTTCGTACATGAATGGAATGAAGTTTCCCGTGGATTGGAGGTGGTATACACAGAGAACGTGCGAAACGCACGCGCCCAAAGTAAAATATTTATCAACTCAAGGTATACTATTATTGAACAGTTGTAGCCTATTTTTCAACGTGGATTATCATGAATTAAGGCGTTTAAATGTCATCACAGTTACATACTTGTATTGAACGTAAATATACGCGTGCTTCTTGTACATGCTCGCCTCCGCTCCATTGATTCCTCAGTTACACTTATAAACAAAAACATGTCACAGTACTGTTTCACTTGACACACGGAAATGTCTGTAACTTAGTAATTAGAAAATATTTGATTCCGTTTATGTGTATCTTGTTATTCAGCGGGAATTGCTTTTAACTTTTATGAGATGTTATAAGACACATAGACACATCCAACATTGATTGGTCTGAGCCTCAGAGACAGAATATTGGCGAAAAGGGAGGCTCGACGAATCTCAGCCCTGGGTTTCGGCGCCTACGCGAAGACTGTCATTGACGGGGGGGGGGGGGGATGGTACTGCTTGCATCACACCGTTTACTACTTTTAAAATGAAACAAAATTTTTAATGTTCCTCGGCTATGCCACATGTACTAAAAGAGAGAGATGATAAATGCAGTGAAAAATATGAACGATGGATAAATTAAGCTGATGGGAGGAAAGGGGAGGACCAGCAAGAAAAACACGCGATCACAATGCTGTCTACCACAAACTTAGGTAGAGTAGGATCGAACTTGGAACCCCTCGCACAAGAGGTGAGAACTCAATTACTGCGCCACGATGCTCCACATACTAGTTTTGACTGAACTCTTAATAGTAAAGATACTCCTCTGAACTAGGTTTGATTGGTTGGATTTTATTGTCCCTTTTCATTACCGGGGCTATGAGACGTAAACCTACAGCTTAACCAGGAATCTAACCCCGATCTTCCGCCCTGAAGTGTATGCCTATATATCCACGAGGGAGCTCTCGCCTAAATTTCAATATTGTCTTTAATCGTTGTTTATAATAATAATCTTTGTTGTGAAGTAAATAAACTAAAAATATTTGATGATCTAATATTTGAATAAATTTTCTTTAAAAGTGGAGATTGAATGTGACTGCTTAAAACTCCAAATTTCGTAATCACTCTACATATATTACGTATACTACAGTAAAGCATAGGTCAACTTAACAGAAAAGCTACAGTCCGTGTCAAAATAAGAGAAGGCAAACAATTAGTCCAAATAGTTAACCTTCGCTATGGGAAGGTCGTCCTCAACTCCTTTACCTTATATAACCCTGAGAAACAAGGTTGTTTTCATGTATCCGTTCGCAGTCATGGAGTTACAAGCTAAAGGATTTCCTAGCCTTTGAAGAACAATACAACCTTCTTAATATTAAACTACTTTCATAGTTACGTAACTCTACAAATAAATTTTAAAGACGAAATGTCATGTGGAATAAAATTATTCATATTTTATTCTTTTCGTGAGTTACGATGATCATCATCTGTAGTAGCAGACACATTAACTAAGTTACTTACAATGACAGCAGCCTAATCAACTTCGAAATAATAATAATAATAATAATAATAATAATAATAATAATAATAATAATAATAATAATAATAATAATAATAATAATAATAATAATAATAATAACAGTTCGTCTTTTTAAGACATGAAACAAAGAGGCATAAAGTTAAAATCTACGTTTTTATCTGACAGACTTGGTATCGAAAAAGAAGGGACAAAGCTCAAAACCCTCAAATTCAAATCAGTGCTTTACTAGCAAAGAAAGTTCCGAGTACCTTCACAATATCTTTCTATTTCAACATCCAACAAGAACTGAGGCTTACCTTAAAGTTTTTACTGAACATATTCTCAAGTTTCTTATTTCGGTTGGTTCACGCGCAGCGTTAAGTGATAATATTACAGAAATCACAGATAATAGGCTTACTGGAACCACAGCTACAAATTTCAAGATCAACTTTATACAAGTTAAGATCTTGCACTCAGAAAGACAAAAGGAATGCTGGCAAAGATTTCAGTTTTAACAAAGCATCTCTGCCAGCAAAATGGGAAAGAGATTTTCCGGTTGGTAAACATAAGCATGAAGTGTAACTGTGCGTATAAAAAGTAAGAAGATTCATTCAGACAAGAACATAAAGAAGTTCACGACGCACATGTCAACTTTCTCACGACATGATCATTTGTATTATTACATGATTATTGCCAGCATTTATTTACCATAAATCATTTTTCGTCATGGGAGCAAATGTGGATGACGCGATGTCCCATACAATATCAGGAAGCCAGGAAAGCTACGTTTTGGGAACACACAGCTAAACCTTATGTTAACATCAAGTCTAAATACGATAAACATAGAGGCACCGAAATTTAACTGGCCGATTCGAGAAATATTTGAAGATTGAAGTACTCACGTACACAAAGAGATTTGATTTATAATGTATACTCTAACATCTTGCTGAAGCGATATTCACGTCTTACTCAACATGAAGAAACCACAGTATTAGTCTTAAAGGAACTAATTTAGGTGTCTGCAATAAGTAAAAGCAATTTGCGCAAATTACTACCGCTAGAAGATGAATAAAGCTCCATCAGAAATTTTCATGTGACGATCAGTAGTGTTTCTCTCCTCCGAATTAAAGCCTGGGATTCTGGAAATTGACATTAGAGTCGCTATCAGCTTGTATTGGTATATTTGCACAGTTCATGTGGGTGTATTGCGTGACTATTGTTTTTACTAAGTCCGAGAGCAGCTTAAGTTAAACAAAAGTCAAATTACTCACTTGCTTTATGTTTTATGTATTTATCTCCAAAGATATAGAAAAAAATGGATAGAAAAACGAGCTTAAGGAAACTTTCATGCTGCCTGACGTTCTAATGTAATGTATGTTTGCCATCGACCTGAGCCACATCGTTGGCTAATTTTCTTAAAAATAAACAGTTCACTTCAACTAAGTGAAACAAAACATACGAATTTACTTATAAAATCCTTCGTAAATTCGCCTTGTTCAAAATAGTAACTTAATTACATAATTTTCGTGGAAAAAATTCCAGCAAGACATTCACACTTAGTTTAGTCATTTCACCATTCGCTCTGCTTGTTTTCCGGTTTCCTATTTATCTGAGCGTGTAGAGCTCTATCCTTAATCTGTCAATAAATCCTAGTTTACGCTTCACACTTAATTACAGTAATAACAAGAGCAAACATATTTCCTAAAGTAAGAACTTAACCTAGAATTTTGCTTGAAGTGTATATCATGAACAATCACTCGGAAATCAAAGATAACTCTTCTATTCTGAATTTCTTGTCCTGAGTCAAATAAAGTACAACGAGACCTTTCCTGACTTAATATTTATCAACAAGTGACAACTTAAACCGTCTCAGATTGAAAGTTAGAGGCTTAACTTATTCTTATTTACCCGTTTATTACGAACGACTCTACAAATTCACCCTGTAGGGGTGTCCAGATATGCTTAATCAAACGATATATCATTTAAATTTTACAATATTATAAGCGTTTAACACAAAAAAACTAAATATGAAATATACCAATCGACAATTAAATAAAATTACATGGCTGAGTGTACATCCTCATGTGTAGTTTTCGAGAAAACCTATTTTTTTTGTAAATCTTTAAAATTGATGCTGTACGATAACCACGCCACCTGTTAGCACAAAATTGATACTAAAGTAGTCAATTGTTTCATTATGATACTAGCAAGACGACAGTACATAATAAAATCATTGAGATATACAACCCAGAATTGTCAATAACTCTTAACTTTTAATAATATATGTTTATTGATAATACTGTACGAAGACGTATGCCAATCTATAAAGAACACAGTTGAACAAAATTACATGCCCGAGGGTTAATTCACATGCGTAGTTTTCGAGAAAAACAATCTTTTATGGCCTTAAAATGTATGTAGATCATTGCCAATCTAATACAGTTGATATTATTTTGCCATCATTTGGTACATATATTTCTAATTCTTCACAAGATTAATTCTTTACGAATCCCTTTGTTAGATTTTTCAGCTCAGGGGTCGGATTTCGTGGGAGTGAAAGTGTATGCGAAAACGAATGGAAGGTTTTAGAGGTTTATAAGAACGCCTTCTGTGTATGCAACCCACATAACAATATGGTTGTGCGAGCTTACATAAGCATAGGATAAAAACCCGGGAATGGAGTAAACATCCCCCCTCTCTCTTTTAATAGATGTTTTGAATTTCGAGTGGGCAACGACGTATGCTCACTTTTTATGCAGATTCTAAATTACAGCCCGACAACGAGAATCCTTACAGCTAGTAGCGAATAAAATCGCTCTGATATTAGAATTTTATTTTGTTAAAGCATCAGTTACCCAGGTTAAATAAATAATAATACAACTTATTTGGTAAGGACTGGAGAAATTTATAAGAATGTACAACCTTTCAACATATTTTAATGTATTTGTGCAATTCTTCTCATGTATATTCCCATTTGCCATTTCGCCATTTTTACTCTGCAGTAGAAAAAAGACAGGGGTTCATCTGAGGAAGTGCCACGTGGCTCTGATATCGAGCTAAGAAGATCCCAGCTGCTCCATGAGTTTGGAGCTTCACCAGTTGTGTCACACTCTCCACGACGGAATCAATCACTTCTACACACAAGTGTTGCCAAACCAAACTCCAACAATCAATACCAAACCAAAGTTTATAGGAGCGTTTAAAATTTTAAAATGTGATACAATTCCAACTAGTGAGTTTGGTCTGGTAAGTATTTAGTGTTAATGAATTAATTCGATATTTTGAGGTAACGAATATTTGGACATAAATATCATTCACATCTTTTACACATCATTCAAATGGTAGTGTAGTTACCATTTTTTTCCCCGCTAGTAACATTACTCTCATATGAACAGCAATAAAAGTAAGATTGGCCGAAGTCTATCGGAAAGCTGTAAGCCGCCGCTGATAATACAAAAACTGTTTTTGACAACTAAAGAATTTTCGGATCTTTACAGTACTTGTGTAATTTCAGAGATGGCTTTATGGACAACGTCAAGTAAGATTCAATATGGCGGACACTAAACACCACATTGTTAAGGCAATGTTAATTAACACATTCTGTATTTTGATCTATATACCAATAGGCAAAGTACTGAGAATGTCGCTGTCGACTCCGGTGGAAGCAACAGCTTTATAGCTGTGCCGCATGGTATGGCTACTACTGGTAGTAAATATAATTTGTCCAAAGTTGGGCCACATGGTGTTTCTATTGCTGGTAATGAATGTAAATGGTTCACAACTATTCTTCCCGTTTCATTCCAATCGAAGCAGTTGTAAACTCTAATAAAAATAGATAGTTTTGTACGCAGTGCAGTGATACACCTCATTTACTTTTCGTATTATAATTAAGTTAGAATTGCATACACATTTGAACTGCAAGATTTGCAGCTTTGTATTCGCTGAAAGATCGGATTTTTTGGAGGGGGGGGATAGCCTGGGCGAGGGGACATAAAAAAATTATTTATACTGTGCTTATTATGTATAACACAATAAATAAATGAATAATTTTATTTAAAGAAAAGTATTTTTTTAGAGACCTAAGAAAACACCACAGTCTTTGTGCAGTGGTATATATATATATTTGGCGTTCCATCAATATTTTATTCATTTTCATATCTATTTCACTAACGTTTTGGAAAATGTTACACTAAAGTGGATAAATAGATAAAAATACACAAAACAACAATGTAACGCTATTGATGAAGCGTGGATTTACTTCGCAGACTGTTCGTGTCGTCACATAGAGATCTGTTTGCGACAAGGGCAGAAACACGTTCTTCTGCCAGTGCGCAGACAGTTTTCCAAAAAGGATCATAATTATGGCCGGTTTCTCGTACGGCAATCTGTGTCTCCGAAAGTTGAGCGAAAGTAGAAATCAATGGTGCGTACTAAAATATTCATGTCCTGACTGAAATGTTCCGGCATGAAATCCTAGCACTGTACAAACAAAACGCGAACTAGGTTGAACTGCACCAAAACACATCCAGCCATACGGCGAAAATATTGCTGAAATTCTATCACTGCATGGAACAGAAAACTGGAATTGCGGGTATTCCCTTCTCTAACATCCCTGTCAAGAGTCCACATGTCAGCCCAATGAACTATTGTGCTTTCGTCTTCTCAAGCGGCGCCTATATATACCGTCGAGGTCGAACTATCTCCGGCCTGTGGAAAGCCTGTCAACTCCGATGCCGGGCAACAGTCAGTAGAGGTAGCTTGCAGATCGAACACAACTGGTAGTGGATACACATTTCTTAGGTAAGTGGCACATTCAAATTCGGCTCCAATATAAATGAATCAACCTCTGTATAATAAATAATGGTGAAGTTTACAGCACTACTTAAAATTACGTATCTGCCAGAATATGTAATTAGAACTACTAAAAACTTGCTGTAATGTTATAGAAAAAGGAATATTTACAAAAAAATAAGAAATATGCCATTTTAAACAGTATAGCAATCTCTATCCATGTTTTTCATAATTCCGAAATTGTTTAACATCATTGTAAACGTCACTATGATCGCTTTTGAAAACCATTTACGTAAATCGGCGTGATAGTTATCTAAACACTTTCTGTGATATACCTTTCAAAAAAAAAAAAAAAAGTCACTTTAAAAAAATTCCTTGTAACTTTGTTCGTACTAATTCTAAACATGTCATGTCATGGTCATAGTATATCGGTAGTACCATATTTAGGATATGCATTGGTTTATTAGTCTCATGTGTGTTATTATTGCTATTGTGGATGTTAGTAACATTGTAACGTCTTTACTTTGTAACACCTAATAATAGATGATATATTCTAAGCATTTGTTAAATATGGAAATTTACAATACGAAACACCTAATCATTTCAGTAATGCTACTTGAAAAAAAAAACTTTATGTTGAATTGGTAATACTGTTAGTGTTAACCTAGTAGTGTCGCAGAATACGTTAGAAATGTCCGTCTGTTGTCATTTGCAGTGTATAAAATTTCAGTGTTTTTTAAAAATAAATCTATTGGTTTAAAAGGTACATGGGCGTTTCAAAATAAATGATCCATCATGTATTTATAAATAAATTCGCAACATAGTATTAACTTGGTACAACTGAAGATCTTGTGGTTAGGATGCCTGGCTCAAGGATTCGAAACAGAGATTTCCCAATTTGAAATCTGTCAGTTTAACGTCCCACGTTTATGCCCATTAGGAAATGAAATCTTTTAGTTTTACGTCCCACGTTTATGTCGATTAGGGTAAAGGAGACGGCGATGATGAGAAATGAATGAAATAGTGGAATGAAGAAAGTGGGAGGAAAAGGGAGAACTCCGAGAAAAACCACGGATATCGTGTTGGTCCACCACAAACTTACTTGGCCAGGGATCGAAACAGAAACCCCACATACCAGAGGTAAGCGTTCTACCACTGAACCACCATGCACCCCCATCTCCCAATTTGAGAAACGTGTCCTAATCTCTAGTCAATGTTTCACATATAAATTCATGAACGATTTTGTTAAATATGCAGAAGGCATCTAACAACACTGATTTTACCCTCTCAATATATATCTTCTAAATACTCTACATTTTATGAGAGCTTTAATAAGACCAATAACATTCAAGAAATGGCACCACAACTTGTCCTTGTCCTATAAGATGTAGAGGAGATGCTATATTTAGCTCCAGAGAGATGTTCCGTTAATTCACCTCTGACCTTTCAAGACGTAATCCCGTGTCACCCGTATTTCCTGGTACAGCCTTTTTCTTCTTTCTTTATTTCCTTCTCACTGCAGCAGATGCCGAGAAAACTCTCTTCTTGTCAATAATTAAACATGTAATCCAGAGTTTCAGTGTCACAAATAGACGGTCAGATGTGTTGCAAAAGTATCAGATACACGTTTTACACTCAATTATTCGAAAATTTAAAATACGAAACAAGCAAGATAAAATAGAAAACAAACTTGGTAAGATAGACGTAATGTCTAAATCATTTGAAATTAATAACTGACACAAGAATTTAGTTGCAGTTCAATCAATGACGACACTACTAAAATGTGGAACATAGCACGTTCATTTGGAACAGTTCGAGATCTAGATTCCTGGCTGCTAAAAGAGCTTGCAACAATTCGTTCCTTGGTCATAAAATTTGCCAATAACTGTAAGACGTGGAAACATCTGGACAAAATTTTCTGTAATTCGCCTAAAACTTTTTATTTATTTATTTTTTGTAAATTACGGAAGTGTGTTTAGATCATTCCATGCAGATAACCAAGCTTTATTCAACATATAACAGCGACACTAACTCATTTACTACGCATTAATTCTCATCACTAACAATTTCCTTCCTTTATCTAGTTAAAAAAAGCAGGCAAGCAATTATTAATTAAAAATAAATATTATTCATTTATCAAATTAGTATATATAGTGCAGTCAAATTAGCAAAAAGTAAAGAGCAAATTAGTAACAAGCTGAAAATTGGTATAAATGTTGGGAATGATGTTCTATACAACATACTAAAAGTCCCCTGAAATCCCAGATGACCTTCGCCGCCATATTGGAAAATGGCCACCGGAAGTGTCAAATGAACAATACCCAGATTAAAATAGCAATATCTTCGTTATGGTTGAATATAAAGAGAGAAACTTAGTGTCGTTTTATAGAACATAGATAACACAATATTTTTTAAAGAGAAATAATTTTCATAAAACGCATACTTTTAGAAATATTTAGCTCTAAATTCTAAAATTCCGAAAACTATCGTCAAACTGATTTAAAATTTTATTGAACTTAGGATGTAATTATTAACAAGTTAAAATTTTACATAGATGTTGATAAAGATTATTTAAATGACATACTAAAATCCCATAACTTCGTTCGCCATATTGGAAAATGTACAAATGTCCGAAGTAATTGAAAGATAATATTTTGTTAAGTGAAATACAACATCTGGACCGGGCTAAGTATTTGAGAAACTGTAAATGCAGTCGATCCGAAGCCAATTGGGATCAATGGTGGTGCAAGGGGGAAATATTATGACGTGTTTAAGGTTGTCCTCCGACCATCTTGGAATCAACTTGTTTATTTTAAATGGCAACATGGCCGTGTGACATATTAAACATCCTCGTTCGAAGAGAAACCTAATGGTAAGATTATTTTTCAAAAACCTACAACTGTTTTGAAGTTGTAAATAGATTTAGGATATGTTATATGTGAAATGCTGTGAAATGTGCTGTGCGAAGTTTCGAATTGAAGGATAAAGATAAAGCAAAAAGCAAGCTTTGTAACATCTCACATTACGTATTCTTTAATAACCAGGAAAAGAGAGAGCTAACACACACGAGACAATTACAATCACATGACACGTTCAGCATGCCCACCGTTCTGTTCTATGCACATCCTTAACCGTGTGACCCTTTGCTTAGCACTCTGGGAAGCATAGTTGGTGATATTTGTTCAAAGACAGTAATAATTTTGCTGTTCAGGTAGCCAATGTTAATAATTTTACACTGGTAGACAATAGCTTTAAAGTGCCCCCAAAGATAGAAATCCAACAGAGTTAAGTCGGGGACCTTGTTGGCCACTCAACTGGTCCATGCCGACCTATCCAGCAACCGGGAAAGTGTTCATTGAGCCATCGGTTACATTACGACCATAATGTGGTGCCCCATCTTATTGCCAATATTGACGAAATCACCCTTCCTCTTCCAACAAAAGTGGCATAAAGTGTTTTCAAGCATATCTCAATATTGTACAGCAGCCAAGGTTCCATCAATGAAAATAGGTCCAATAGGTCCCATCAATGAAAACAGGCCCAATAAGTTTTTCGCCCCATATTCTACACCACACCATTACCTTACCTGCACCTTGCATCTTTGAACCATCTATCTAATTAAGATTTGTATTAGCCCTGTACCGAACATTTTGCTCAATACCGAGAAATCCTGCGGTACGGTGTTAGCTCTCTCTTTTCCTGGTTATTAAAGAGTACGTAATGTGAGATGTTACAAAGCTTGCTTTTTGCTTTATCTTTATCCTTCAATTCGAAACTTCGCACAGCACATTTTACAACATTTCACATATAACATATCCTAAATCTATTTACAACTTCAAAACAGTTGTAGGTTTTGGGAAAATAACCTACCATTGGGTTTCTCTTTGAACGAGGATGTTGTTTAATATGTCACGTGACCATGTTGCCATTTAAAATAAACAAGTTGATTCCAAGATGGCGGAGGACAACCTTAAACACGTCATAATGTTTCCCCCTTGCACCACCATTGATCCCAATTGGCTTCGGATCGACTGCATTTACAGTTTCTCAAATATTTAAGCCCGGTCCAGATGTATTTCACTTAACAAAATATTATCTTTCAATTACTTCGGACATTTGTACATTTTCCAATATGGCAAACGAAGTTGTGAGATTTTAGTATGTCATTTAAATAATCTTTATCAACATCTATGTAAAATTTTAACTTGTTAATAATTACATCCTAAGTTCAATAAAATTTTAAATCAGTTTGACGATAGTTTTCGGAATTTTAGAATTTAGAGCTAAATATTTCTAAAAGTATGCGTTTTATAAAAAAATATTTTTCTTTAAAAAATATTGTGTTATCTATGTTCTATAAAACGACACTAAGTTTATCTCTATGTTCAACCATAACGAAGATATTGCTATTTTTATTTAGGTATTGTTCATTTGACACTTCCGGTGGCCATTTTCTATGGTGGCGAAGGTCATCTGGGATTTCAGGGGACTTTTAGTATGTTGTTTAGAACATCATTCCCAACATCTGTACCATTTTTCAGCTTGTTATTAATTTGTTCCTTTCTTCATTAAAATTTGAGCTTCATTTACTGCACTGTATAGTCGTTTACTTTGTTATATTAATAAAACCACAGAAAATATATCTTTATGAACTACTACTTTAACGAACTTTTATTTGTTGCTCCACACAAAATGTTTCATCGACATTTAGTTTTTGAGTTTTCTAACAATATGGCGTTTAGGCCGCCATATTGAATCTTACGTAACGCCATATGCAAAATATAACGCTTGAGATTATCACAATTCTGTCGACACTGCATTCACTAAAGTTCCGTATAAAAATCATGCAATATACAAAGATACTAACTTGTACAGTCAGCGACAAAAGTTCTTTGCGTTTGGTAAAATTTATTTTGAGAATAACGATGGTATGGATGGAACGTACAGAAAGCTACATTCTTTTTGATTTACTGAAAACTGTACTCAAATTGTCTTTCCATTCTGAAGTTATTTACGAAACTAATTTCATCAAATAGAAAGAACGTTTGTCATTGACTGTACATAAATATACATATGACAAACATTCTCTATGTTTAGTTTTGCCGGAGTCAGGTAAATGCAAAAAAATCAGAACTGCTTCACAACCTGTAAACTTCGTTTAGAAGGTTGAATTCAAAGATGTTTAACTGAAATTTTAAAAGAACTGAGCTTTGTTTCAAAAGAATCCCATACTGTAACTGAAAATAGAAAATCTTAACACTTTCAGTTTCAACGCTAGAATAAGAACGGAAATAAGACATATCCTTGGGGAGCTGCATACACATCAAAAGCCCATTTCTTTTTATCTTTTAACATTTTTCTTTTGATACCTGTCAACAGACAAACGGAAGGACAGACTCAGTGGCGTAGCACACTTTTGCGGGCCCCCTCGCAAAGTATAGAGAAGGGGCCCTAGTTGTAAAGCCGATAGAAGTAAGGTTGAAGTTCTACTTCTTTATTCATCGCAAGATTTCGGGGCCCCCTATACCTCGGGGCCCCCCGCACTGCGGGGGTTGCGGGGGCAACTGCTACGCCACTGGACAGACTCGTTCTGATTTCCCGTATTTACATTTAGCATAGTCTTGAGTTTGAGAGTTCCTCATCCACAACTTATGGCGTCAAGTTTGTATAGGGGACTACCAACTTTGTGCCTGAGTCTGTAGAGCAAATAAGTGAAAATCTGAATAAGAATAGTCTCTTCAAATTTTACATCTCTAGTTACGTATCTAACATGATGTCGCTAACTCATCCGTTTGATAATAATAATAATAATAATAATAATAATAATAATAATAATAATAATAATAATAATAATAATAATAATAATAATAATATTAATAATAATAATAATAATAATAGGAACACTTGTACAATGATGTAAAAATAATTTCTTTCGAATCTCCTACCATTATTTATATAATCGATAGCAAAAACATGTAACTCCCTCACATCATGTGAATATATATAAATTTCGAAGCGAATTCATGTATTTGAGCCCAGTTTTCTGTGTCATTTGGAAAATATAATTTTCTATGAGGACGCCTAAAATTTTGTTGGTGTTTGTACAATATGATCATATAAGACTGAAATCACGTAATACAAATATGCTCTGTCACACTATTATAGTAAACCTACTAATTACAGTAATCCTGCTCACTGGCTTCAGTAAAGATCCTGCAAGTATAAATTGTTTCTTGGGATAAGCTCAGTTACATGTAAATTTGAAACAGATGGAATTAGTGTCTCGTACTGAGAATGTTATAAGCACCAAAAATATTGTATTTTTAAATATGTAAGCAGTATTCCACGTACAAATATGTTTTTTTCTTTCTTTTTTGCAAGCTCGAGTTTTGTGTTCATATGCACGGAGGTTATGAAGTACGGGTTCTATTATTAACTCCTTGCGTTCTAAGTGTCATTTTTCTATGTGCGTGCTGTAATACCAGGTTTTCATTTATTGTTAAAAGACTCTATAGATCATTATAATGGCGTAGTTGTTGTGCAGGCACGCGTGAGAAGAGCATTCACATTACTGATAAAAATAATTACTTGAATTGTGGAACATTTGCATTGAAAAAAATAAATTTTGATATCTTGAAGGGATTTTATGCTGCTTCAGGTTGGCAACACTGACTGGAGATCAAAGTTTTTCTTTTTTCGGAAATACGATCTCGAAGTTGCTTATCGTCAAAACAAACACGTGTGTGATGTAATTGACTGCTCATTTAGGCCTGCCATCTACTGAGACAAAACTTTTTTTTTCTTGTCTTTTCTCTCAGTAAGGTCAGCAGCGGATCTAGATGATAAAAACTGGGGGCAGCGAGAACCCAATTTTTGATAGGTAGATGATAAGTTTACTATAAACTTATATATATATATATATATATATATATATATATATATATATATATATATATATATATATAATAAGAACTTAAATTATTGTCTCTCAGAAAACTGGGGGCTTAGGCGCCCCAGCTAGATCCGGCACTAAGTAAGGTGTTGTCAAAAAAGGAGAAATACTAGAACTAACTCTTGTCTTGCATCCATTAAATAAATTAACCATCTTTAGGATTAATGCGATAAAAGCGATACTTTTTGATGACATCCCCATGGATGTCACTGGTATTTTACAATGGAGTATTTTATAACATCCTCATGGATGTCACTGGTATTTTGCAACGAAGTATTTTATGACATAACTTGATGTCACTAATATTTTGCAACGGAATATTTTATGACATGACAACCATGGATGTCTCTGGTATTTTGCAACGGAGTATTTTATGATATCCACATGGATGTCATTGGTATTTTACAACGGAGTATTTTATGACATCCTCATGGATGTCACTGGTATTTTGCAACGAAGTATTTTATGACATAACTTGATGTCACTAGTATTTTGCAATGGAATATTTTATGACATGACAACTATGGATGTCGCCAGTATTTTGCAATGGAGTATTTTATGACATAACCATGGATGTCACTGGTATTTTGCAACGGAATATTTTATGACATGACAACCATGGATGTCTCTGGTATTTTGCAATGGAGTATTTTATGACATAACCATGGATGTCACTGGTATTTTGCAACGGAGTATTTTATGACATTCACATGGATGCTACTGATACGCAAGAGGTTAACATGGGCTCCGAACCACAACCGTGACTTAATGCAGTTGGCAAGTGAACGAAACACTATGCAAGTTCAACCCTCATAATATAGGCCGTTTCCCACCATACTGTCTCGACTACAAGAGAACTGGATTACAGGATCACGCCACCAGCATTATTATTATTATTATTATTATTATTATTATTATTATTATTATTGTATACCTAGACCTTTTCAGAAAGATGTACGGACTGCTTTTATTTTCAACTTTTTAATTTCATGTCTCAAAAAAATCTGTGAGCGAAATTTCAAAAGCTTACAGCGAGCATTAACCCTTCTAAATTATGTATCTTTTAAGGTAAACTAGCTGAACCTGCGCTCTCTACACAGCGCATCATTCGCATATGAGCATAAATATCCTTCTCATTCCTCACAACATCTGTACATGTCCCTTTCCAGACACAAGTGAAAGAAGTCTTGAAAAAATCGGCAAGGCGTATCATAAAGGGGAGATTTTTTCGATTATTTGTTCTGAATATCTCGCAACGTTTGCAAGATTTGAGACTACTTCCGGTTGGAGTTTCTAATTCATGTATGACCAGTGTTTTCTTTACATTACATACACAATTAATTATAATGGCAGTTATATATGGTGTTTATTGGGCAAAACACTCCAAAAATAAAGATTCATCTTAGACTGGAGAAACGGTTATCCTCCCTTTTCCATTATTATTTGGCTATGAAACAAACGCCTGAGACATATGCAACCCCTGTATACAACAGTGTGGTGTTGGAATGTGTAACGCGTAGGATATGATGCTTTACTTTTTTTAAAATTTCAACGCTTCCAGTGTACCCTAAAAAATATAATAAAGAAATAATGGCCATGTTTTTTTTTAATATTCAATTAGAACTGGACAATCTACGCAAAAATTCCAATCGATCAGTGAAAATGTCACCTTTCTAGAGCCTGTAGTTTCCGAGATCTCATTGTCGAAAGGATTGACCACAAACATATAAACGTCCACAACATATAGTTTAAAAGTACTCGGAAGATGAAAGCACAATTCACGTGCATTGATTTTAGAGAAGGCTTATTAAAATACAAAGGCTTTGAACAATAATTTTATATCATAAACTTTATGAAAAAGATCTAGTTAACTAATTTATTTAAAGTACACATACTTAAAATGTTTGTCTCTGTTAAACGTGAAATCACACATAACCGTAAATGAAAGATTTGATAGCCAAATTTATAGGTTGGAGCTCAGGCGCTTTTAATTGCTATTGCAGCATTTTAATAGATAGATTATAGACTTTCAGTCAAGTGGCTACAGCATCATTTCTATTTCTCCTAGGATTATGGTTCGTATTTCATTCTCTTTAGAATAGAACAGCCTTTCACATATCTCCATCACGTATTTCAGGCGGGAAAATCAAGAAAAAAGGAATTTTTGGTTTAAAAATCCCTCTTTTTACCTTTTGGTTGTCTGGACTCCCCCTGTGTTAACGCAGAGATCTGAAAAAAAATCTAAAAAATACTAATCGGTGCATTGAATGTTCGTGCAAAATTTTAATCTTCTAGGTGCAAAAGTAAGCGTGCCAAAAATAAAAAATAGGCCTAACAAGAATATTTTTTAAGTTATGACGTCATCAACCCGAATGTCTCGACGCAGAAAGACATAAAACTATACGCAACGTGTTCTACAATGCTCCTATACTTGAAAAATCAAAGAAACCCGAAGTAAAAAGCTTTATTGGTACGTTTTAAATCGAATACTGAAGACACTACTTTAGTATCTAAAAATAGGGGTGTCGTCCCACTTGCGACAGTCCTATTAGCGACATGAATTGTTAACTGTCCTATAAGCGACCGATTCGATCTGCTAACTGCCCTATGAGTCACCGATTCGTTCATACTAAGATAATGGAAGAAGGTAAGGTTCTCTCTCTTTTAACTTGTTTCATGCTAATGTGATTTAGAACCTAACAAAATGTACTATGGAAAATTTCGTTCTACCTGAATTTAGTACGTGAGAATGCTCTCATTATTTTAACAATCTTTCATACGTTTTTCCTAATATTATATTTTTGAATTAATTTCTATGAATACACTGACTATATCAAGGGGAAAACTAACTAAATATTTCGAGTAGCTCCGCCTTTATCTATGATTCTAATATTATTAAAAATTTCATGTTTAAATGATACGGAGCATAAGTTTAGATTGAATATGTTTATGGCATAAGAAAGAAATCAGAAAGAGGTAGGGGCGCCCGAAGAAAATTTTCTATCGAGGGGCATCTGCATGGTTGCTGTATCACGTCTGGTGTATCTGGTATTTAATATAGGTGGTTTGCTATATTAAGTATATATTTTCATGAGCCAGGGGGCGATCCCTACCTTCCTATCGGGCGCCCATGGAAAGAGGATGTTCACTACTTGAGGATATCAAAGAAATCTAAAAACACGGTGTATTCGAAGAAATTATTACACAAGTTATAAATCCATCGCAGGACTTAACAGTTCGTCTAGTTATAAGTGATTATTTTAGATTGCTAGGCCTATACGACAAGTTTTTATGTATAAGTCAAAACAAGGAAGGAAGGCAAATTAAGCAATTAATTTAGATTTTAGTAGCTTACAATAGGGGGGAGGTAGTTTAAAGAGTTTGTTTACCTTTTGGATTGTTTAGAGTGAACTGCATTGTAATTGGTGGGATTGGTTGAGAATAGCCAATCAGATGTAAAGCTGTCTTTTATCATTGACATTTTTAAAAATTTTATTCACAGTGTCTTAGGAAGTCTAAAAAAATAGATAGTTGGCGAAACTATTACACGTTTAAGTTTTTCAAAATAAAATATATTACTGTGCCTAGCACAGATTTGATTTGAATCAAATTAAGTACAGAAAACAGAGCTTTTGAAGAAAGGGGGATATTACAACTGGATTTTCAATAATTACTTAGAAATATACTTTTCATGGAAATATCCCTGTTGTCTCGTTAAGTTATTTGATATGTTTTATGTCAAATCTAACTCAAAATTAAAATAAGTTTTATTTGCACTCAGAGTAGAGGAAAATATATTTGTCGAACATTATCACTGGCACGTACATCTATATATATAAAAGAGAACGTACAAATCCTTTGTCCGCTCATCACGCTAATACGGCTGAACCAATTTCTTTTATTTTTGGGGGGTTATTAGGATTTGGACCCTAGATGGTTTTTATCATATCACTTTAATTTTCAATTACCAGTGTCTTGAGATAACTGACCATTCAGGTGTCCATTACGTACAAATCCTTTGTTAGTTCATCATAGGTATAAAAATAAACGTATGTATATGCAACCCGCATGACCGTGTCACTCGGCGGGTTAACATAAATGACAGGCGTTATAATGGTTTTTATCATATCACTTGAAAGCGAAAAAGTAAAAATTATCTAAGTAACAAAGTTTATTGCGTTCGGGGGTGACCGCAGCGAAGCGGGGCGGGTTAACATAAATGACAGGCGATATAATGTTAACATTTACTGCAATCTTCTATGGTTTTTATCATATCACTTGAAAGCGAAAAAGTAAAAATTATCTAAGTAACAAAGTTTATTGCGTTCCGGGGTGACCGCAGCGAAGCGGGGTGAACGCTGCTAGTATTTCATACCAAGATTATTCGGGCGCTAATAACGCCAGAGGCAAACATATTTTACGAGATGGAATCATATCATTTTCCATCATCTCAATATAAATGAATCGGTTGCTCATAGGACAGATAACAGTTCCTGTCGCTAATAGGACTGTTGCTTCTTGGACTAATTCAAAAATAGGTACTATAACGTTAAAGGGTTGTCTGACTGCTAAATCTCAAATCAGCAAACATGAAAGTGGTGATAATATTCAAATTTATTAAGTGGAGTATTCATTTTCTATCTATCTACATCTAACATCCGATTCCTGCTGGTGACAGATTTTTCCGTTTTAATCCAGCACCGTGGAGGTAATTGGTGAAATAAAAATATAAGAAGAAACGGGAGCCTCTCAAGCAGTGTTGTCAATGAGACAAGACGGGTAGTAAGGTTTTCTTGTCTCGTTTCCGCAAATTTGTAGACGTATCGTATCGATCATCGGAAAGCTTTTTCTTTTCTCGCTTTTGTAAATCCAAGCACACAATTTATAATCTAATTTAACTTTGCTTCATTTCATCCAGAACATAAATTCTCACCCTGTGGTACGCGTACCACTAGTGGTATGTCAGTCGCCTGTTAATGGTACGTACGACTTATGGTAATATTGATTAATATTATGCTTTTGAGGTATGTTGGTGAAAAAGGTTGAGAAACCCTGATCTAGAAGTTATCCGCCTTCCGCGTTACAAGAGGACCACGAAGGATGTGACAATAACATTAGAACCACAATTAATATTAGAGTATACTGTGTAATGATTTGCATAACTTCAAACATTGATAAGCACTCCTACTGTGTTCTTCTATCATTGTCAATTTGTGGAGTAAAGCACCTCTGTACTCGACTTACATGTTGGTTTATACGGATACTCCTCCGAGATGCCTGAGCTATTTTTAACGAAATTTGAGATGGTGATTCGAGAGAGTGCTGAATGTCGTAAGAAGTCGCATGTTCCGATCGGACATACCATTGAGGAATAATCATCGAAAAACGGGATGCTCATAGAGCTAACCTTGGAAAAGCATTTGGCGCGCGAATTCTCATTGTAAACAATGGAACACAGAATTTTCAGAATTAGAATTGGCACGAAACTTTTTTCGTTTTGTTCTGCGAACACACCTTTTCAAAGCCATAATGCTTTTCACTTATATGCCAAATTTAACTATTTGCATGTCGTGTTCGTTCACGAAAACAGTCGATGCACTAAAAAAAATCTTTGAATAATCAACGAAGGCCGATCATTTTGCTCCAAATTTGCAATTAATGCATACTTAGTAGTTTTCATATTATATATTAGCTAGCACTAAAGTGTTTAAAACTTAAGACTTGGGTGAACTAGTGCTGCTCACCATACTCGAGAAATTTCTTGTGACTTGACTTAGAGAGAGAGAGAAAAAAGCACTTCTCGTTTCGACACGTCTCGTTTTCGAGATGAGACAAGAAATTTCTCGCTTCGTAGTCAACACTGCCCTTAAAAAACCTGTATCGTCCACCATAAATTTATCTCCACATCATGAGGCAACATGAACGAGCTATTTGAGTTAAAAGGTAGCCAACTCCGGCTTACAGAAAGGCAGAGTTAATGACAGCAATGAGAGTTAAATGCTAACCACATATCACCCAGAAAATGGAAGAGAGAGAGAGCTGTTGGTAGGCTGTGAAAATCCAGGGAATTGAATGTAAGACATAAATACGGTATTTCTGGTTGTTTTGTAAAGAAAGGAAGTTAATGGAAAGCTGTACTTTATACGATTTATGGATTCCATTTTTACACACCCTTAACAGGTAATCAATGTAATCTAGCTTCTTACGAGAATTTTTAAGTAAAATTACACCGAATTACTGACAGCGAAATGCATGCTGCTATAACACTGTTATTGAGCTAGAATTAAGCAGATCATGCATAAATGCAGATGATAACGAAATTCGACATTATTATTAGCATATAAGAAAAATATCCGAATATTATACGTATCGAGTGATAAATCTTATTGAATTGAACAAAATGATTTGAATGAGTGTAAAACCTGATGCGCAGTTTTCGAGAAATCGCCAAAAACTTTTTTTTTGTAAATCTAAAAATGGATGCTTACGATAACCATACCATAATGAAATCGATACTCCAGCTTTTCATTATGATACTGTATTAGCAAGATGGTAGAAGATAGTACGGTTAATGAGATATAGCCGAAGATAATAAACTTTTGAACTTTAATCTTCGTGAGAGCTGTGGTAGCTCAGAGGTAGAGCGCTCACATCTGGTATGTGGGATCCCTGCTTCGATCCTAGTCCACTCTAAATACGCTCTTTACGTTGACGAACACCGTGTGTATGAGTTTTCTAGGAATTCTCCCGTTTTCTTTTAGCATTATCATCCATTTTATCGCCACGGTTTCTCTTAGTTTCGGTACATAATAGTGGGACCTTTAACTACAAAAAAAATCTTTATTTAACTATAATATTGTCCAAAAATAAGACATATATCATTCAATAGATCCAAACAAAATGAGATACTTTAGGATAAATTCTCACATAGTTTTCGAGAAAACAAGAAAATCGCATTTTGATGCTGGTAAAAATATGGCGTTCGTAGGCAATCTGAAGCAGTTGGAAGTTTTTATTTTGGTTAAACAGATTTTTATTACATATTTATTTGTTCATCTACAGGTTCTTACAAATGATGACCTGATTTCACAAATTCACTGTATTAATGAACATATTGTCACAAACTTTTGCAGACCTTTTTTTTTTTTTTTTGCAGGTTGGCATCTGAATTTCTGCCACGAGAGTGCAGCAGTGAAAGCAGGGGTGCCCACAAGGGGGGGCTATGACGCAAAGTGCGTCATTGAAATATTGGGGGGGGGGTAAAATCTGTATAAATATGTTTGAGGGAGTGTAAAAATTAATCGAAAAGAATATTTTTTTCATGGAAGAACACCTACGGGTAGACAATTGGGGGGGGGTGCGTCATGGACATAAGGGAGGTGGGCACCACTGGTGAAAGCATTTATTAAAGATGGCGATAGACGTAGAGAAAGCTTATGCTGTGCTCGAGTTTCATTCACATCAGTCTGACCTAACAGTGCAACGACACTTCCGAACGAATTTCAATAAAGATCCACTAATTGCCAAGTCCATTCGGCGGTGGTAGGCACAGTTTACAGCTTCAGGATGCCTCTGTAAGGGGAAATCAACTGGTCGACCTACAATGATAAACGGCTGATCGCGTGCGAGCGAGTTTTAAGTTTTTCGATAATAAAGTTACAGCTAATTTCTAAAATCGGGTCAACCAATTGTAATAACTCTGTATATACTGTACAAAACATATAAAATATACACTGTGAAGTAACAGATTGTTTGATTTCTCCTAATAGCGACGCCTACATTACTTATAACAATAAGACGAAAAAATCTTATTACGGTGGCTTTAAATGCAAAGACAGAACAAATTCCACAGAACAATGGAATAAATCTGAAAACTTCAAATAGGACATTTGCTAGTATAACATACACTTACAGAACTTCATGAATTGATAATCTAATTAGGAACAAATAAAATAATACTCGTAGCTATACGATTTTGAAAGCTTCACTTATAATAAAAAATTGTTATGCTTACCTGCACACATTATTTACGAACACTATTTTAAGATACTTATCTGATTTAAAAAAGAAAAAAAACTATGTTCCCTTTTCTTATTGTCTCGCAAGAGCAGAACTAAATTTTCATTCAAGGTCTCATTTTAAAATTATCGTTTCCGTAACGACAGAGTAAAAAGTATCCTAACCTGCAATTGATGGCATAATAGCAACATTCCTTTCTCCAATTTGTGTGTAATTACGATATGTACGACGTTCCACAATAAATTGAAACTCAAAGCTTTTATTTTTTTCAAAGCATAAATTATCTTCCATTTTACCCAAAAATAACGATTGAAGTCGGTTCTGAGAATTTGATGGTAAGAAAACCATATTTATGCTTATTTCACAAATTAACAAATGTGAATGAGAGTAGGTGAACGGTAGGTGAACGGCTAATGTTCTCGCTTTCTTCGCCCGCTAGGTTACTATTCAAAAACATGGCAACGAGAAAAGCAATTAATCGTCACCATAAATTCGTGTCAACATCTCAAATGTATCTACTGGTTTTCCCCCTTAAGCGCACACAGAATTCGATATTCACTTTCTTCTACTGACGAGGCATCACATCATCACTCTATACTTCACACAGATACAAATAAATGTACAGATCGAAACTTGGTTATCACCTTGATTGAAGATTCCCAAGGTTTCCCTTGGCTCCATCAGATAAATGTTGGGACTGTACTTTCAAAATAAACCATAGACAACTTCTTTCTCAAGTCCTTGACCAATTTCTTGAAATGTAAGATCTGATAAGATACTTGCCTTTATTTTTAAAAAGTTAAAATATTTTTGAACAAAAAGTATAGTAAAAGTATAGTATAGTAAAGTAGTAGTCAAATATATACAGTAGCATTAATTGCCCGATTCGCAGGGTTAAATTAAGAAAAAAAAAAAACAGTAATGTTCTGTTAATCAGTCACTTTTTACTATTACTAAAGCGCTCTCTGGCATCGGTCATTTTCGATAATTTTTATATATCTTCCCCCCCCTTCCCTCAAGTAGCGGGGCTTAATTTGGGTTTAAACGGCATCAGAAGTGTCACTGTTTACCTCAGCGACCTCGAAAACTTTGGATCCGGCACTAATATTGGTCATTTTCGATCATTTTATATATCCCCCTCCGCATGTTGCGGGACACGGCATCAGAAGTGTCACTGTTCACCTCAGCGATACCGAAAACCATGGATTCGACATTGGTATTGGTTATTGTCGATCATTTTTGTATATCTCCTCCCCCTTTCCCCAAGTTGCTGGTCTGAATTTAGATTTGAATCGGATCGGATGTGTCACTATTCATCTATAGATTCGACACTAATATTGGTCATTTCTGATCATTTTTATGTAGCTCCCCCTCCCTCAAGTTGCAGGGCTGAATTTGGATTTAAACGGATCAGAAATGTCACACCATCTCAGTGACCCAGAAAACTATGGATTCGACAGATATTAGTCATTTTCGATCATTATATACCGGTATACATACCCAAGTTGCGAGGCTGAATTTGGATATGAAAGAATTACAATATAGGCCCTACGTAGCTTTATAACTCCAGATTCAGTATTTTTTTTTTTTCAACTCAAAAGATTGGTGCTACTGCTGTTAAAACATTCGAATAACCGAATAATGGATGCTTCGAATATTCTAATAATTTTAACAGCAGTAGTTGGTACTAAACATCATTCGTAGCTGCTATTGTAGTTTTAAAAAAAGTTCTTAATGTTTGTTAGTACGAAGTGTTTATAGGCCTGTAATACGTTTTTACAATATTTTAGGTGATAACATAGGCCTAGCTACTACTGATAAGAGGGCCATTGGAAGGGAAGATTTCAAGAAGAGACCGGCCGTTATGCTCCATCTACTCCACTCTAACTCCGCCATTGTGTGATTAACATTTGTTACTTCAAGTCTAAACTGCAGGGGAAAAGCTTTTTTTTTTTTTTTTTTTTAATCGTGGGAAATCCAAACATTGTTCCAATTGATAAATCTCACGATTCAAATGGTTCATGTATAACCTTTAAAAATAACAAAATCCCATTAGTAATTCTTACACTGAAATGATACTGTTTATTAACGAACAGAGACGTTTGATTGAGTTTTATTGTAGAACGTCACACCGTGTATTCAACCAAACAAGTCGAACGTTTGATATTGTAAGAAAGCAATACGCCTCCGAGAATGAAATAATTGGTTTGTCACGGAAAACGAGGTAAAATGATTTCTAACATTTACGAAAATAACCTTCGCAGTAGCACATTCCAATGTGTGAGTACATGTACGTACACCGCACACACTTATTTACCTTCCCCTCCACTCCCCCTTCAAAAATTACACTGAACCTCTCCACGTTTTACGGCACGGCTATGAAATTTCTATATGCCTCAGTCATCTCTTGCAAGAATGTTTGTTACTTCCATGGGACAGATCCTCGTTGGAGGAAAGAGATCTAGGCCTTTACCTTGACACACCTCTCTGCTCACTAGCGCCATACCTGGCTAACGGAAGGACAATGAATTTCTTCCCATAAGCAAGGATATCTTCACTAGGCCTGTCCGCCTATCTAAGTCATTTAGATTAACTGTTTAAAAAGTCCGGGTGAACACTGAAGAACTCATGACTATGAAACATAAAGAGTAGCTACTAAATCTTTCAACAGAGCGACTCACCGTCTAATACCCGTAACAAGTCAACCCTAGTCTTTTGTAAAGCATGCCTTAGTTAAGGAATTTGAAATGACTTCCAATAATGACGTTACTGGAAGCATTCAGAATTTTTTTTTTTTTTTTTTTTTTTGCTTTCAAACAAGGAAAACCACTTAATCGTAAACCTAATTTCGAAAAATATTCAATGAGTGTTAACGATATCCCGACAATGGGAATAGTAGTGTCCAAAACGGTCTCTGAGTGAACAAAATCGTATCCTACGTTAATTATTATTGCAAATTTATAGCTATAACATAGAAATCTAATGAAATACTAGATTTCCAAACCAAACGGGAAACTTCTACATATAATGGTTGTCACAGTGTTTCTTTCTGCCGGTCTTCCCCGCTCATCTAGTCACTAATGCGCGCCTTTGGTACACAGGGTCTCAGGTTCGATTTCTGGTGGGAGAATCTTGGAAGTTTTTTCACCTTAACTTGTAGGTTCATGTCTCATATGCCCTCGGGCTAAAAAAGAACGATAAAAGCCAACGAACAACATTTCTGCCGCTAACACTCAGAAGTAACGATTATTTAGAAAAAAATATTTGCATGTAATTAGTAGACCTAATTACGTACACATACTGTGATTAATAAAATTTCCAGCAAAAAAAAAAAAAAATCTGGTAAACCCCATCCACTATTTAATATTTTTTGATTATATTTGGCACATTTTATCCTCTTATTAGATGTACCCTACAAACTAAGAACTTTAAAAAATGATACTAATACGATCAGTGGCCAACAGCGCAACCATAGGGGGGTCCACGGGTCGGAATACCCCCAAAACTTCCTAACTTAACATACATTTGTACACTTTCCCAACACAATTATACTTACTTAACAAGAAAATGATTGATGTAGATTGAAAATTTGATCTTACAATTCATTCGTAGACCTACTCTTTTTCTTATAAAAACAATCTAATTCTTTTTTTCTAAATATAGGTAGAAGTATTTTACAATTACTTATCGTCTTTTAGGGTACAGAATAATACTCATTCAATACTACACAGATGTAGTGTCTTGTAGTACCGGTGCGGTATTTGACCCATCCACTGGCGCAGGGGGACGTCCCCTCCAATCTTGGAACTGAGGGGGACTGTTTCCCCCAATAATCCGATTTGAAATGTGTTTGGGGGGACAAATTTGATGATTTTTGTGCGATTGTAACAAAGGAATGTGAGATGAAATTGATGTCCTCAAAATAAGCCTCAAATCTGCCCGCCTCCCAACGTTGAAGACAACACTGCTCGTCTGATCCTCCACAACACTGTTTTTCAACTTCACAAATATTTTGGACATCGCAATATATATATATATATATATATATATATATATATATATATATATATATATATATATATATATGGGAACGGTCTTACCCGTTCCCTTCCCCCTTAATGTTGAAGAGAGATTTGCGCCGCTGGACCCATCTCGACAAAAATTTCTTGGTGCATGCCTGTCAGTGGCGAAAAAAAGGACTCCCAAACGCAATGCTAGGTATTTCAATTAACATTCTTGAAATACGAAGATAATAAAAATGAAATTTTACATATTACTCGACTATATAGTTCAGTATACAGAGGCTGATCCTTTTCCTTACGAACAACTTGCAAACAGAAACACGTGCCAAACTGTGGGTTTCAGAGAGTAAAAAAGATAGACGCACACATGTATAAGCCTTTCAGCTATTGTGTAGCAAAATGACGGTGTTGTAGTGTGCAACCGAAAATAAATTGCTTTTGGAAAAGGTAAGTAATGGCTCTTTCCTATGCAAACTTTAGCGCTTCTCAGACAGTAGAACAATGGCTTTGTGGTAAAATGGACCACTGTTATGTGTTCTAATTAGTTAAATGTTAAGCTCAGTAGCAGCAGCATCCACAATCTACATCGCCGACGAAATCGCACCCAAAGATGGTGTCAGTGAAACTCTCTCGGATCATAGTGGTCTGGTCTCCTGTAAATAGTTGAAAAGGGCCCAAAAGCACACGAAAAAGCGACCAAAAAGTGACCAAAATCTCATCATGTACCTTTTTTCCTTTGACAATTTCTCCATCATCTCTCTCTTTGTTGTTTTGTTTCATCTTTTCTTCTTTACCTCTTCTTTTTGAGCTTCCTCCTTTCTTAGGTTTTCTAAGTATGCTCTGTAGTTACGGTAAGCAGACTTAGCAGATGTAAGAATCTTCTGAGTAAGTGGAACCAGTTCTGGCCTATTTCCGAATTTCTTCATCCCAGATATTATATTTAACTTAGCATTAAGAGTTCTCAAAACCATGAAAAATTCAAATTCTTCACCTACTCTTAAGAACATATTACAGGCAGCATAGCACAAGACGAACATGATGAACCACACAAACACACATACACAACGTTGAGCGGAGCGTTAATTATTACGAGAGAAAACTAAAAGACTATTATGACAGAAGAAAGAATAGACACAAAAGGGGGATGGCATTTAGTATCTCACCCAACTCGTTTCCTCGTTCCAGAACCGAGTACCTTGTTTTTGCCTAAATTGTGATAAAGGTAGAAGTACAAGGGCCCTGGGGGCTTCTAACTACCTTCGCTAGCTGTCCCTAGTTCAGCTATATTTTGTAAAGTAAGTAACACACTGTAAATCTTATATGTGCAAGATTGGGGGAGATACTAAATAACAGCCCAAAAGGGTTCTCAATCCCACCTTGAGAGGTTACCATCCACTGTGCTTTAGAAAGAATAAAAGCTGAAGTGAGAATAAAGCTGACTGTTTCACATGTGGCAGCAAGTACTGAAGCTTTTAGAAGAGTAATGAGTAACAAGTTTCTGCCTTTTAGAAAACTGCCACTGCAAAACATAAATCACACGAAAAAGTTAATTTACCTCCCAAAAAAGTAACTTTTAGTGACAATTTTTTTTTTAAAAAAAGTAACTTTTAGTTAAAAAAGTGACTCGCTATGAGCCCTGAACTCTCAAAACCCGTGTTATCCGAGCATTGATGGCTCGTGAGGATTCACTACCAGTGTATGTTATAGCCAAACAATTACAAGTAACCCAATCAACAATGAATCGTACAATCCATCACAAGTTAAGACTGCAAACTGTTTACAAGGTCAAGACGTGCGCGATGACATTAACACTAAGGCATACATACCGTGGACCGAAACAGCAAGGACAGAAGGCTGTGCGAGCGCCACCTACCTGGCGACCACTGCAAATTTTGTGACAACGAATGAAGAATACATTTACTAACGTGATCGTGGGAAAGTTCGGGTCATTACCCACAGAGGTGTTAAAAAAGCAAAGATCGATGTAACAGCTTGCATCAAGAGAGTTTCTCGAAAGGTAGATGCTATTCAATTTTGTTGCAGAGGGAAACTCAAGATTCGGAAGGTTGAGAAAATGTCAATATAAATGTTGCTTATTACCAAAAACATCCTATATCCAATTCATAGAGACAAAATACCATCATTGCATGGCGATGACAGCCAATGTGTGTAACTGCAACCAGACAAGCTTCCGGTCACACGTCCAAAACATCGCTGGTTTTCTACCGACGCATTGAAGCTGAAATTGGTATCCAAATTATCCATTAGAGGATACATTTCCATGAATAGCAGGATGCTGATTGCTAAATAGTAAATAGTCCTGCTGTAAACAGGAGTGAGACAATATACCCCTGGTATAGGACCTGCAATGAAGTCTACTACAATGGTTGATACCGGTAGCCATCACATCGAGCATGATCAATGGTGGCTGGGTGGTGGAATATCTTAGATAAGCAACAACATCAATACCTTCGAATAGAAAAAGCCTCCGTATGCGTATCACACAAATTCAGAGCTTTACTGAACATCTCAGTTTTGACCCTTAATTAGAGCTGCGGTACTTACTAGAGGTATCACAGAAAAAGTGTTAGGTCCCGTGATTCAGATTTCGCGAAGTACATCGTTGGGCATTTACTAAGAATACTCAAGAAGAAAATAACAAAAATAATTTATATATTCATTCTTTATAGCTACTTCCAAGTACCGCAATTTTAATTGAGGTTTTCCCAGACTTTCAGGTAAGTGACAGACCTCCATTATATATACACAACTTTGTATACACCTTAGGTAGTAAGTTTCTTCCTTTCTTGATATGTACAATCTAAAAAAGATCATTGCCTTTATTTCATCTAAACAAGTGAATCTATTCGATAGAAAATGTTCCATACACACACACACACACACACATTATATATAAACTATAGTTTAAATATTAATATTTAATATAGTTTTTAGTTTAACTAATTAAAATACAGTTTTATTAGGAACAGTACTCTTCAGACTCACTGCAGTAAATGACTTTTCATGGTCAACTCAAAGGTTAGTACTTTAGGGGTTAACCGCAGTTGATATTGCATTTAAAAAAAAAAAAGTTTTGAATGCTTGTTTGGACAAAATATTTAACATCCTCAACTTCGGCTTTTAATATTTTAGTACCAAGATGGCAAGTACTGACTGGGAACGCAAATCCGCCACTGGCATGGAAAGAATCTACGCGTTGACACGTCAACTGAATTACTTCTGATCTGACCGAAAAGTGGAAAATTTTCAATATAATTGGCATCAAGGATCTTTGAGGATCAACCATGATCCTGTAGCCGTCACACTCCTCGATAATTAATTTTGCAAAAAGATTCAACAACAAATTAAAATATACCCGTAATAGTTCTTAGTTTCAAAACTTTAAGGAATCATTTATTCTGCAAAAGTAGTTGGTTACTTTTGCATACTCAGACATTACGTAACTGCTGCCAACTTTCACACTTCAAAGAATGCGTATGTGACAAACGCAATGTCATTTTATAGCCCACAACTTCGTTTCGCATTCTCTTTTATTCTCTATTGTTTACAACGGAGTTTATCGCACTTTATGAAGAAGGCTAACATTCACAACGACGAAAGCAGGTTATTGTACGTAAGGCTGTAACCGACAGCACACTGCATTAACCGAACTATTTTTTTTTTTTTTTCGGGAATTTATTTCTGCACGCACAGCCAATCTTATCGCTTTGTTGTAAACATGGAAATTACTCTCAGTGCTTTCTTCATTCAGTCAATAAGATCTTATAAACAACAACGTATCCTGGTTCGGTGTTGGCAATAAAACTTTCTTTGAGGTCTCATTTGATGTATTAAAATTAACATGAGCTTCACACTTGGATACAAATGCTTCGAAGATCTTAGCATATTTGCATTAACAGTAATGTTGGTATCCCATAAGCAGGGATGTAATGGGGCGTATATGGGAGTATACGGCGTATACCCACCTAAATTTTTTATAGCCCAGCGTATACAGCCTCAGCGTATTTTTGATAGGTATACTATATTTACGAAAGAACGAACGTACATTGTGGTGTGTATACGCAAGTAGTCCTGCGTATATGCTATCGAGGGTATACCTATCAAAAATTCTAGCATTTCACCACTGCCCATAAGTAATGCTGGTATTTCATAAAGAATTTGATGAATTACTATAGGCGATAAATTCTAATAATGAGTGACAAAAGGCAGAATCGAAAACATAGTCCCTATTTTACTTCTTGACACTGAAAATGAAGATTCAAGTTTCATCAACTGAAATAACTGTAATGAACTAATATTTTCCATTAGTATATATATATATATATATATATATATATATATATATATATATATATATATATACTTTCAAAAATTCAAGCATACACTCATCTTTAATAATAATAAAATAATATGTGTTTGTCATGAGATTTTCGCACAGGAAGGATTCAACTAGAAGCCGCAACATCTTGCACACAGATAGATCTTCACCAGTTCTAATCGCGTACGAAGCAGTTTTCCCGATTTTTGGCTCGGGGGAATTTGTAGGGGTTTAGAATACTAGTAAATGCACATTTCTAGTAGTTTCTAAGAACATCTAATATGTACGCAACAAACATTGCTCATAAGATGTTGTGCGGGCTTACATAACAGCAGAGGATAAAAACTCGGGAATGGAATGATTGTGATGAAATTATTTAAGGTTCTTCCCCTTTCTTTCTACTTATGTTCTGAATTAACAACAACAACGAGTGCTTAAAGCTAGTCAAAAATAAATAAACTCACCTACATAGTCTACCTACAAATCAGAAGTTTTCGAACATCACGTATTCTTGTGAGCATCTACTGTGAATCTATTATTTTGGACGAGTTCTTCGCCGCCGTGTCAGATGTACTTCTGTCTAAAGTATGAACTTTGACTACGGTTGAATCGAGATCTACGAGATATTGCAGATGAAATGTATAATTATAGTTCTTAAAATAAAAATAAAAAATACAATATGATATAGATATTGCATAGTATCATAAAAACTAAAGAAAGAAAGGTCAATATATTATTTTTTTTGAAAGGTATAGAGGGCCAATGCCGTGACAGAAATTTGAAACAAAAATAGTTTTACATATTTTGTAGTTTTTTTAAAATACCTTGTTGATATGTTAACGTTTAAAAGGCAAAAATGGGTGTACCATTTCTAAAATGTTTACGAAGGCCTATATACGGCGTGCTTAACTGTCGCGCAGTGGGAGCGCATATACAGTGCTCATCGTTGCTATTTCAACGTGCAACAATCGTAAACACATTTCAAAGTATGGATTTTTTTATTTTGTAAATGTTGCTTTCCCTTTGAATTTCTATCATTGTATTGACTCCATATTTCTATGTCTTGCAAACAAAACTAATATATTGCTTCATCTTCCACACTTTTCTTTATACTATGCAATACAAATTGTAATTTTATGTCCAATTTTACGAATTATATTTAGACATATTACTTGCAGTATATCTCATGTCAGATCCAATCCAACTGTCGTCAAATTTTATGCTATAGACAAGAATGTCTATGATAGTGGAAAAATTATCGAGCGAAGATAGCAGAGGTCCACAGCAGATGCTCACTCAAATTTTGGGTTTTCGGGAACTTCTGCCCAGTACTGAATGTGTGAGTGCCAATTCTGAATAATGACTGAGAGAATAAACATGGGGCCACGGTGACTCAACGGCAAAGTGCTAACCTCTGGTACAAGTGGTTCCTGATTCGATCCCAGCTCGCACGAAATGGGTTTTGAAATGGATAAATACCGTATGTCTGAGATTTCTCCAGTTTCTACAAATTTTATTTCACCATTTCGCTCATTATCATAATTACACTCTCCTTTAACCTCGGAGCATTATCCTGGGATGTTAAACTAAAAATAGAGAATAACCACGACTAGAAAAAACAGAGGAAGCCACGAGAACACTTCATAAGGGATAAAAGGCAAGCAACTTATCTTCCTGCTGGTAGTTGGGAGTTTAACGTCTCTTCAACACGAGACTATATGAGCTTAAATATTCACTTTCACAATTTACGTTAGGCCTGTAGGCCAAAAGAAGTGATGGAATAAGCACCACTTCTTTAGGTGATAGGTAGGTAATTGTAGGTAGGAATTGTCGTCCCCTGAATTAAGAGATAGCAAATTGGTCTAGAAAGCAGAAATGGTGATGCGAATCATTATAGCATGCTCACTATTATGACTAACCTAAAGCCGTCTGGTCGACCATAGCCTTTTGTTGGCTGTACCGGGGAGAGTTTAGTTTCTCCGTAGTTTATCCGTAGCAGAAGGGAAGGGGTAGTGACGCAAAGATCGTCATTGCAATTTTAAGAAGACGAAGCAGTGCCGCGCCGTGATGGCGGGGGGGGGGGGGGGGGCAAGTGGGGTGACGGCCCCGGAGTCGAAGTAAGAGGGTCCAAAATTCGGGTAGAAAAAAGAAAAGGAAAGAAACAGAGAGGGAAAATATTACTCATGTTAGGAAAATATATGTGCACATACATAAAATGGAAAGAAACAGTAATAAAAAGGGTTCAAAATCAAGGAAAAGCAGGGTTTATTTTTGAAAATTTTCTTACACTTCGTGCCCACGGTTGCTTCGCGGTTGGTCTGTCGACCTCACTCATATGTACGGGGGCGCCGTCGTATACTCTCGCCACGGGTGCTGGTTTTCCACGGCACGGTACTGAGTCAAAGAATGGATTTAAATCACGTAGCAACTAATTACATGCACAGAAAAGTTGTACAAGAATATTTTAATTAAGGAGTACCGTGAGGAACACTTACTGCCGGTCTACTGGCTAACTTGCGTGCATTTTGTGCACAGCTTCTCTGATTTGGTCCCCGATGGTATAGCATTGATTTAATGCGTTGAGGTGGTTCGGATCTCACCTTAAACTATAGATCCACGTCTCATGCAACCTTGGTGCTGAAATGGGACGCTACACTTGAGTAACAATAATATCCTGAGAAGGAAGAATAATGTAGGTCAAAATTAGTAGAAAATTTTAACAGTAGATATTGTTTTTGAGGAAAACATTTCTGGATATTTTCTACGGTGATGTTAGGGATGGAAATCCCGGATTAAGTGATAATACTCTATTTAGGTTTCTGGACTATCGTATTACTCAATGCAAGAAACACAAGCCCTTGGAATAATTTTGAAAAAGATAAGTATATCACAAAACGAAAATGGGTCATCTAAATTTCCTATTTTCCTACATACAGGTCTACCTACACAACTAACATGCAAATCTAAACACAGCGAAAGCATTATAAACCATGTTTTTCTCATTTTGAAGGTTTTCTACCTGCTTCTTGGACACCGAGAACAGAGTCCTTATGAAACGCTGAGAATTATCTTAATAATAGATTTCGTTCCTGGAGCCAACATTATTTTGACATCCTTGGGAAAACAACGTGCGTATCTGCACCACCCTCAGACTTGTCAAAAGGTGAGTCGAGGAACAAAGCTAACAGGAAGACGCAAAGTATTGCGAGGCTTCCAGGTGCTTTCCTTGGTTTATCGACATGGCGGAAGTTCAATGGATATTCTTGTATAAAGGAGCTATTACACACATAAGCTGATTCATCAGAACCCTAACAACATTTCACATTATATAAACACGGTCATCGTAAACACAACCACATAAAAGAAATTCTTTAAGCGCATTTTTATTGACTCACAGACTACTTGAAAGGCACTATAACGCATTAAAATATTATAGATTAAGTTCCCACACACACACACAAAAAAAAGTTTTTTGAAACCATAGCCACAACATTCTTTCCTTTGTCCTTTGTAAATCTTGGAAGAGATTAATATTTTTCCAGATCAGTGATTTGTAAGCTAAATCTAGTTTTGTTGAGTCACAATATATGCTTTAAGTTTCTCACCAATATCTGATACCAAACATGAACGAAATACGAAAAATAATCGAATACTAAAGGCTCCAATCTCCGCATGAAGCACACGTAACCAGCACTACATACAAGACTAGATTAGGGACGTCTCGTCTCGAAAAGCTATCATGAAAGTACTGTCTCGTCTCGAAAAGCTATCATGAAAGTACTGTCTCGTCTCGAAAAGTATATTTATTTCTACTGGAAGAGCTTTACCTCGTGTCATGCGCAACACTACACATGACTTATTTCCAGAAATTTATATGAACTATTGCTACACTTACAAATTTTTTTACTTGCACACAACTACTCTGCAGGGAATGACTGCAGAATCTATAGGGTAGCCACAAAGGCTCGTTACCCCTTGATAAATGCTAATGTAAGTTTTCCCGTTACCCCTTGATAAATTCCAATATAAGTTTTCCCGTTATTCTTTTATAAATGCTAATGTAAGGTTTTCCATTGTTTCAGATTGTGTGAACGATGGCTGATACTTTCAGTTACAGTATTACCTGGCCACCACGAAACCCAGACCTCTCCATCTGTGATAATGTGCTAGGGGTTCACAAAGGGCGTCGTTGCACGAAACTGTTACGATACCACTGCCGAATTGACAGCTGTGAAACAAGCTTTCACTCAAGTTACACCAGCAATGCTCCGCAAAATATCGCACATAACCTGGCCGTGTATTACCCTTTGTCATGAGAATGGCGGTCAACAGACCGATCCTTTGGACACTTAATGTTTCCTACAACAATAAAGCTTCTCGAAAGCATTGTTGTTACGTACGTTTAGTCGTTTATGTTACTTACTTTCAAGGGTAACGGGACTTTGTGGCCACCCTGTATTATACAGGGTATTAATGAACTCCGTGATTCCTTATATCAAATGGCAGAAGAAAAAAGTTGTAATAAGTATAGTTTGGAAAACGCCTCATTTCAGTAATAGACCGCCGAAAATGCGAAACATCAGATTTAAAACGTTCTGAGTGAAGTTGAAGGATTTACACAAACTAATACGCGCTCTATCTAAATATCTGTTTCAATTCTGAAGTAACGAATTGTATAAAGTAAGCTGGGGTACGGAGTAGTAATTCAATACTCGTTGCATATGTACCAGGCGATTATGAAATATGGATATTTACTAGTTCCTGTGTAATTCCTTGAACTGTTGTGAGAAATCCCATAATTTTGAAGATAGGGCGTTTTAAATCTGTTTTACATTTTTGGCAGTGTATAACTCTGAAAAGGGACGCTTACCGAGCCATGTTTGACATAAAGAATCATCTCCTAAATTTATGACACTGTGTCCACTAACACTATGTATAAAGCAATGATGGCCAATAGTGGCCTACGAGTATTGTTCATCCTGTTCGGAATGAAGTTAAAAAATACATTATTTATTCTTTTTTAAAGAACTTTCTGCATAACAAGAAGAGTATAGCTGATATAACTAAATCGAACTTCGCTTTTAACTGTGAAAATATTTTCTTTAAGACCGGATCGATATTTAGAAAAATGCTATTTCATACACTTTCAAATGTTCATGATTCAAATTCTAATTAGCCTGGACATATGAAACCAGAAACTGACTATATAGAATAGGACAAAAAGGTTCATAAAATGTATCTTACGCCCAGGGGATACGGGCTGCAAAAATGCTCCCTAAGCAAGGGCGCCCATCAGGGGGGGGGGAGCAGATTGGGCGCTCGTCCGCTCTAGAGGAAATTGTACTTCGGAAGATCGAAAACCCAATAGATTTTTTTCTTAAGTTACAGCAAAACTTGAAACTGCATTTGAAATGTCGCTTATATTTGCCCCATCCTGGAAATCACAACATTAGCGCCCTTGTCTCTAAGTATGACTATTGTGTACTGATCTGCAGTGGATTATAAATTGGGCATCTCTAATATAAAAGAATATTCAGTAATTAGAATTCAACAATATTTTGTATCTTCAAAATAAGTAGAACAGTTTTAGTATTTTTTAAGAGTTATTAAGAGGCAGATTTTAAGTAAGTGATAATACATAAAATTTACTTCAGTCCAACCGCTATTTACAAAGTTATTGATAGATTACCGTCTATCGGTATACAATAGGAATTAAATTTCGCGCACAATTAAGTTTCATATATCCTAGTTCGGCGTAAAAGGGTGTTTTCATAGTAACACTAAAACACGAAGCATATTTTCAGAACTTGTCATTTTACGTAAGAACAGACTTATACGAAGAAATTTCAAATTTGAAGTAATGAGTTACAATTACTTTGACACATGATTATAATACGTGTCAGCAAAATATCCACCTACCGGCCATCGAACCCGTTATATTTTATTTTTATTACCCATCACCTGGTTGTTATCCATTACTCGTAATCCTGTTCATATCCGTATTCCAACTTCTCCGTTTTACTCATTGGACTTCAAGTCTGATGTCCGGGCAAAATATTATCCAGAAATAGTCATTCCAAAACTACAATATCAATGGAACTTCATGTAAACTTTAGAATATTCGGTAAATTTATAAAGGAGGAATCTGACATGATGCTATTAAATTTTCATACCCTGCAGTACCAATCTGTGTAACTTCTCTTTTTCTTTCTCTGTTTCTAGTAGCTAGCCTTATATGAAGTAAATCGATAAAGAACTAACAATGCTACCCAAGTTACACGTACAAATGTTCCCATACATAAGAACAGAACATACAAAGAAGCAAATACGCTACATGACAGCGCGAAAATAAATGGAACTACATCTTATCTTATTTTCTGGCGAATAAATTTATCAAGAAAAACGCTCTTCCCATTTTTCTTTTTTTTTCTTTTTTTTTTTAAATTTTAGTGATTACCTTAAAGACAATGAATAATATCTAAAATATAAAGTGAGGCAGATGGTACCTAGAAAAAAAAAAACATTATGTGAGCTAGTAATTGTTTTCAACACCCTCCGTATAGTATACTAGCAGCGTTCACCCCGCTTCGCTGCGGTCACCCCGGAACGCAATAAACTTTGTTACTTAGATAATTTTTACTTTTTCGCTTTCAAGTGATATGATAAAAACCATAGAAGATTGCAGTAAATGTTAACATTATATCGCCTGTCATTTATGTTAACCCGCCCCGCTTCGCTGCGGTCACCCCCGAACGCAATAAACTTTGTTACTTAGATAATTTTTACTTTTTCGCTTTCAAGTGATATGATAAAAACCATTATAACGCCTGTCATGTATGTTAACCCGCCGAGTGACACGGTCATGCGGGTTGCATATAAATACGTTTATTTTTATACCTATGATGAACTAACAAAGGATTTGTACGTAATGGACACCTGAATGGTCAATTATCTCAAGACACTGGTAATTGAAAATTAAAGTGATATGATAAAAACCATCTAGGGTCCAAATCCTAATAACCCCCCAAAAATAAAAGAAATTGGTTCAGCCGTATTAGCGTGATGAGCGGACAAAGGATTTGTACGTTCTCTTTTATATATATAGATAAATTTGAGTGCCCAACAACTGTGATGTCATAAGCTGCTCATCCAAATTTCTGGTCTGCATAAAAAAGTTTGGAAACTTATTGGTTTATTTAATATCATTTTATAGATACTACCTGGTTCACATTCTATATTCTTGGTATTATTGATTGTCTTGAAGAATTCACTACATTTCAAAATAGTGGGGTAAACTCAGACAAGGGCCTTAATAGTAATTTTCTTAATTTCATCTAGATATCAGAATGCTCCCGCGTCATGCGAGATTCACCACGAAGGGTTTGATATAACTATATTTAAACCATACTTACTTTTGGAGTACCTCGGTATATTGTGTTTTGCGTATGTGTACGTGTTAATAAATGCTCTTCACTGTATTCGTACAAAAATTTTATCAATTTATGGTTTTCATACTATGAATAATGTAAGACTAAAATAGTGTCTAGTGAACTAGTGAATTTTTGAGGTGAACTAATATTGGTCACGGTATCTATTGAAACATTTTTCTTCTCGTCTCTCTCCCGCCAAGTGAGCTTTGTGGTGGACAAACACCGTGTGCGTGGGTTTTCTCGGGATTCTCCCGTTTCCTCCCACTTTCTTCATTCTATCATTTCATTCATTTCTCATCATCACCGTCTCCTTTAGCCTAGCCGGCATAACCGTAGGACGTAAAACTCATAATTGCATTTAATTTTTCTTCCCATCTAGGGCAAATAGATATTAAAAACTTTGAAACCCATGAAACCGTTGAAACCCATTATTTTAAATAAAAAATGTCAAAATACCACATTTGACGCAGGGATTCCGTGGTATGGCCATCTTATTGTAACAACTGTAACCCCACCTTTTCTTCCTGACTAACCTATTTTCTTCCCTTCAAAGTCAAACTTGTAGAAACACTGAAACACTAATCTTATTATTTTAAGTGACAAATCCACATACCAAACTGTCATGTCTAACATTAAGAGATTTTAAGATATATACATGTTATTATAATAACTTAATCCCCACCCCTTTTATTCCTACCCAGTTTCTTCCTTTTTAGGTCAAATATCTAAAAAAGCTGAAACCAACGGCTCACTGGGCCCAGATCCCTCCCCCCCCCCAAATAAGACTTTTCTAATTCAGCATTCATTTGTATACTTTCTCTCTAAAACAACAACAACAATAATAATAATAATAAATAAACTATTCTTGTTTAACAAGAGATGATTGATTAGCATGAAAATTTGATGTCACGTTTCATCTGTACTCTTTCTCTGATATTTTTTTCCCTGAAAATATAAGTGAAAATATTTTACAGTTACTTATCGTTTTTTTCGGGTGTAGAATAATACCCATTCAATATTACCGACTGAGAAAAATCCGTTCTCTGGACAGCGGTATATTGTACAAATATACGGAATCCTCTTGCTTACTACAGAAATCAGTATAGGACTCTGCCCTTAATTGTTACATCATGCCGTTGCAGGATGTCTGATATCTAACAGTCTTCCTTATATTATATACATATATGTATGTTACCTTCGTCAGCTATATCGTCGAATGAGAACCAGTGGAACGTAACTCCAAGAATAGGACTTTTATTTGCTTATATGTTGAACATAATTCTGAAAGCCCCACTTGGTGTCATTTGAGAATTATTAAATCTGGCTTTGTTATGAATTGTCTGCTACGTAAAAACGTGTTTACCGTCTTACTAAAACAACATTTGTTTGAAAAATATGAGTTTTTCTCCTCTCTCTCCTGTAAACCTATGAAAGTAGAGTTACGTTCCTCTGGTTCTCATACGACGATATGTTATATACGTCTATCTATATGTCAGATCCTGACCGCCTATATTGTTTCATACGGAAAGTACGTACTGATGGAACACTTATACACAAAGTATTATAAAACATGGGTTTTCAGTTATACGTTTGCTATACATTTTTTTTCACAGTGTAGATGTAGTAGCTTGTAGTATTGGACCCTCCCTCAAAGCTTGACCCCTCTCAACAAAAATATCTGGGTGCGCGCCTGGTTGAAACACATATTTTATTATTTTAAATAAGTTCATATATCAAATTTCAAGATCTGTTCTTCAGGAATTCGGAGCTATGGATATTTTAATACACACTAATAATTGTCACCACTATTTTCTCCCTTCCCTGTTGAGCTTCCAACAATCTTCCTTAGTGGCACTTTATGTCACGAATCCTATGCATTCTTCAGATTTCAAATACCTCGCTTAAGCGCTTTAGCCTGGGAGTTGTTCACCCAGTGAGTTTGTCAGGAGTCAGGACTGCTTCTTCTACATAAAGAGCCAAGCATTTTGTAGTCATTATTCTTTGTTTTGTTGTTACAAACTGTTATTTATTTTTTGTGTCGAAAATTCTTTCCGACATATTGGTGGCTCTTAATTGACGCAATTGAATATTACATGATGATGTCGTAATTCCTCAATTATTGTAACATGCAATCTCTAATCCTAATTCTCATTCGATCCCTTCATTCATCTCCCTAATTTCCAAGTTTTCTCACGCTATTTTTTTTCTAACAACTTGGGAAAACAAATGGTTACTATGACTTTGCTCTATTGGCTTATAGTTTCCCGCCTAGATACGTTAGGTAAGTGCACTAAAATTTGCTTTTGGATGTTTGCTTTGAAATTCTTGGTCATTTTGCAATACCGAGGCTACAAGATGTGGACTAACAGGATAACAGAAGTGCTGAACTAACTTAGCTTCAAGATAACCGAACTCGGGCATCCTACACCAAAGGGGAGAACGATAACCAGTCATGACAGGAATCTAACCTGTTTCGAACAGAACTCTGACAAGCATTTTTATAATACAATACTATCACTTCTGATACTTCTCTAGTAACATCGTGATCTATCTTTATTTTTATATATTTACTTATTTTAGTTTTGAGCTCAAGAGTGACCCTTTGGCCCTCCTCACCGGTCTAATGGCTACCGCGAGACCCTTTGGTGCACAAGGTCACGGGTTCGATTCCCAGTGGGAGAGCCTTGAAATCTGAACGTATTACAGTGATTCAGATTCCATCTGAAACTGCGGGTCCATCTCTCGTATAGTCTCGGTGCTAGGATGAGACACCAAACTCTAACTAACCAACGAGTAAGTCTTTCAATTATTTCGACTTAATTTTACTGATAATATAACGACGAATGATGAATGAAGCAGCCATGTTCTTCAGTTACGGCACAATCACAGCAGAAGCTTTTGGGTAGCTCATTTCTATACATATTCTGTAAGAAGTTATAGCCGCGTTCTGTTAAATGCCTTCTGCGACATATACCTCGAGGAAAAAAAAAATCAGAATGGTAAGCTGTGACAATGGAAATAGTGTCCTTTCAACTGGATGGCATATACAACTCTACTGCCTTTCTTATGTTTTTTTTTTTTTTTTTTTGAAAGAAAAAAATTGTTTCGATATACATAAATTAAAACACAAAACATGATTCTGAAGCACATCAGCACAATATTCGAAACTTTGTCTCATGCAAGAATAAAGATGTTACCGAAGCTTACCTTGACAAGAGACCTCATGATGGGACTGTCCATGAGGCCTTTGAGAAAGATGAGATCAGTATCGTTGGCTCCCACCCGCCCATTCAGTTCCTCGATGTTTTCTCTCACATGCTGGAATGCAGCTGCAATGAAAAACAGAAACAATACTAAATAAATATATTTTATATTTAATAAGTATGTATTTTAAAATATGAAAACAACAGTCAGTCTTTCGTTACTTTAAATCATTTTATTTACTTGTTTATTAATATCACTAGTATGGATGACAATTCCCATTTCAAATACAGGCAAACAAATAAGTATTATATTTGATGAATTTGCAAAATAATGGATTCCAAATACAATGGGTTGTTAGATTCGTACACAAATGCAGCCAAGAGAGTTCTACCATTTCTAAGGCCAGATTCCTCAAACTAATTTGATTCGTATGTAGTTCCTATAAACGAAATGGATAATACTTCTTTCCGCCTTCTAGATGTAGGAGCAAAGGACAAGAGCGGATAATACATGCAAATCTTACCTTATGAGAATATGAAATCAATTCTACTTTGACGTCATGTGATTATGCCTGTACACTGGATAAATGAAAGTGAATAATTGTAAAGGAGTTGATGAAATAGAGTGAGCAGAAACGGAAAAATTAAGAAACAGATGCTCACGATGTTGTCCACTACAACATGGTAAAGAATCGAATCAGGGATCATTAGCTGTGAAGTTTTAATATTGTGTCATCATACCCTCCTAATTACATGAATAACTGCCTCGTACTTTAGAAATTTTTGCCGATTTTGACTTCTGTAGTGACGTGAATTAACTTTCCAGAAAAATAATTTAAGTGGTTGTAACTACGACTCACGATTAAAAGTAATAAGAATTTAAGACAACTAATACACCTAGAGAGAATACAAGAACAATGCATAATTTTAAAGGCGGAAGTTTTTCATATGTTAGGCCCCTCATAAGACACCCTTAGAACTTTGAGCTTTCTCGTGACTAAGCGGTTAGCGTACGCGCCTTTGGCGTGGGAGACCCGGGTTCGATTCCCGGCGGGAGCTCATGTGGTTCGGATTCCACGTTAATCAGTAGGTCCACGTCTCATATAGCCTCGCTGCTGAACGGGACGCTAAACTAAAAAATCACCTCACCCTTAGAACTTTCCACCCTGCCTTCTCAATTTCCTGTATACTATAGTTAACCCAATGAGAAATATTATAGTTTGGACTGCGTATCGTAGCTTTAACAGGAAAGTGACAACTCAAAATCAAATTTTAGGAGAGCGAGTAGAAGATTGGCACTGCAGCAGGCTAACATAGACACACAAAACACCAACAAATATTTGCTGAGCAAAACAATATATTCACATTTAAAAATTACATATGTGTTACAGTTTCGCCAACTAACACGTATGTAATTTTTTTTTAATGTGAATATATTGTTTTGCTCAGCAAATTGTTTAAGTATATACAAAGCAAAACTTCTACTTATGGAAAATAAGACACACAAATTATACAATTAGTTCCTGGGATGAAGTGGAGGGAGAGGATACATACCTTTACCTGCGATATTATTGCACAAAACTCCCCTAGTCTTTAAGATAATTTTGAACATCTTATGTGAATAAGGTAATTCTTGAGTTTTCACTTTTCTCTTGAAGCTATGATTGGAGTGTTTCCTTTGCTACCTCAAGAGAGGCTAGCTGACCTCACTTAAACCATTAAGCTCATGTTCAATAACTATGGTTGAGGTTCGTACGTATACATTTGGATATATATTTTACGCTGAAATTATAGATCAATAACAATAATAAAGATCATTTGCATATAAATGTAACAAACAAAGTATCAACTTCTGAAAGAGCTACTGCATAATAGTAGTTTCAAAGTTGTTAGCAAGCTTCGTAAAATCTCTAATCTTCGAAACAAGTTCGCAGTTTTCATATCAATCCTATTTTATAGTATGTAGCAAGGTCATGCTAGAAATAAAATCGAGAAATAAGGATTTGTCTTTAAAAAGTGTAATTTGAGATCTTATGAATTTTCGAAAGGGCATCTAATCCCCACATCTCCGTCCTGGATATGACCTTGGTTTATACCGAGAAACCTTATTTCCTCTATGTACAGTGAGTGGGAGAGTTATGCACTACCCTGTTTTGATTCTATAAACTATACAGCGTGAAACGTAAAGCGAGAACGCTTACTTGTTTGGCCTTTAAAACATAAAAGGAAACTTGAAACTATGACAATTGCTTACTCGTACGAGATAGTGAAACCTGCATTTAGTGTAATCGCAGGTATGTTTTATTTCCATGGTGTACACAGGTTTCAACTTTTTCAGGTGAAAAGAACAAAATTTAATAGTTAAATAGGAACCATAAAACGTTTCATTGAATAGGTTCCATTAATATTGTAATTTGCATAGAAACATGTTTTATTCTATAATGCTCAAATTTGCTTCTCAAAAGCAAAGTGATTATTTTTCATTTACTAATTTTAAAAGGCTATGCTTAACATGCAGTCATTTACCATTCTCAATATGATCACTGTTCTTAACAACCTCTTTTAACACTCATAAGACACTGTTGACTGCCACCATAAATTACCGAGAGAAAGAAAGAAAAGTTCAGTATTTTCATTCTATAATTTGGTTTAACATTTCCGTTGTTAACAGTTGATATATTGAACTGGAGCATGGTTTAAAGATTGGCCCTTGTTTTGTTATTTCCGAGAAGAATGGTCCATTTTGGTTTAGCTCACACACATACATCAACTCATTTCAATTTATGGGCGACACTTAAAAACAGTATTGCTCTATACACCACGTCTCTCTGGAACAGCATCAACTTCTCTTTTCTGCGTTATTTTCCCCCTCACTTTCCAATGAAATCTATTATATTTTCAATGCAGATGTTCACTCATTTTAACCAATGGATCATTAAATTTACAGCCGAGGAGGAATAAAAGCGAGTTATCGTTCAATATACATCTAGATTCCACTAAAACCTGATTCAGTTTCTGCTCTTATAATTCTCAATCTACCATAGATTGATTTTCAATCCAGAATACACTTTCATCATGTTTCTGCTTTGTAGCAACCAACATATTAACTGTACCTCACGATATACTAGAAAAATGAAATGAAATTAAGTTTTTCAGTTTAAGAACCACGATTTTGCCCTTTAGGTCAGTGGTTCTCAAACTTTTTTCACTGACGACACAGTTTATTGAACCTATAGGACATCGCAACACACTTCTTTGATATTTTCATTATATATTATTATTATTATTATTATTATTATTATTATTATTATTATTATTATTAGTGTAACCCTATAAGTTTTTATAATATAATGACTATGTACTACTGGACATTATTGCTGCCGCTGGAGGCGTTCACTGGTACAGTCTGTCTCAAAGATGATTTTAACTAGTTATTATTAAAACCTTCATGATTTTTAAATTCTAAAAATTCGCGACACATCTTAGAGGACTGCGTGACACATTAATGTGGCGCGACACAATGCATGAGAACCACTGCTTTAGGCTGAAGAAGGCGATGATTAAAGCAAGTGAATGGTGATGGAAGAATTGGTGGAATGAGAAAGTTAGAGGAAACGGGAGTATCAGAGAAAACTCACGGGCACCATATTGTCCACCACAAACTAACTTAGCCGGGAATCGACCCACGGACCGCACGCACCAGAGGTAAGCGCTCTACCGCTGATCCGTGCCTCCTCCCCCCAAGATAGACTAGAGACGGACGGGTAAATTTTAGAAACTGACCTCTAGATACCGTTTTGGAATATGAATTTGAGTTCTGCCTCCTACTGCAATACCAAGGTTATGAAGGACGGAATCAACTCTTAACGTGGACTCCGAACCATGCCGGGGCTTGACTCCCGCGCACTTAGCGGGTGTATACACCATCATGAAGGATCAATCTCACAGACCGTCCCTCACCACATTATTTTTGCCTCACGATAGATGGATTACATTTTGGATGCAACACAAATCTAACTATATAAATGAAGCGCTTGGAGGATAAAGGTGTTATGTTACATTTTTTTTTGAAACGTTGCATTCTGGCGGTTCATGCACGTGTTATATGTTAATCATGCCACGTAACACCTTATTTAGTGAGTCCTCGTCTGGGTGCAGGTATTTAGAAAGGATGAAAGCGGTATGTTAAGGGACAAAGTTGTGAAAGTCAATTTTCTTGTCATATTCAATTTGTTACATAACATCTTTATCCTCCAAGCGCTTCAAATATGTTTGTCTTATAAAGACCTTTCAAACAACTATCTACGGCAGCGTTTCCCAACCGGTGTGCCGCGGCACAGTGGTGTGCCGCGAATGGGTCGCTGGTGTGCCGCGAGGAAATCGGAACAAAATTATTAATTCTATAGCAATCAAATTGCAAGACATACAGAAAAAGGTATATTTGTATTTCAAATTACTACTATGAATCTAAAATTTAAAGTTTCATACTGTGTTACTTTTTTGTAGAACATTTTTCTGTACATTTCTAATTTTGAAAAAAAAGTATTTGTTATCATTGTTATGACCATTATTGCTTCTTTATTGTTGCAGACTATTTCGTAACTTGAAATTTTAAAATATTATTCAATCCTTCCGGCAAAGTAAACATGCATACGAATTACCTATATTTGTGTTTTAAAAGTAAAAGAGATTCGTTTGTTCGTTCGTTATTTAGTGATCCTCCTTCTTAATGAAAGGTTGGATACAGTTTTCGAAAAAAAAGTGTATTTTTAACAACTTGAGCCCTATATCTGATTGTAATTGTTTTCTATTTTTAAATTAAAATGAAAAATAAGCATAATGATTTACCACGGGGAAAAAACAGTGGTCTAGCTTTCTTCTCTGTGAGAAGGATGTCAGTAATCAGAAAAAAATACTACAGTATTTTATATTTTCAAATAATAATAATAATAATAATAATAATAATAATAATAATATGTGTGCCGCGAGAATTCAAGTTACCCTGAAGTGTGCCGCAAGTTGAAAAAGGTTGGGAAACGCTGATCTACGGTGCTTGAGCAAAGGATGCTAAGTCAAAAAGAACTTTTCGGGAAAATTGAATTTAAAGTTTACGTATAGTAATGATTTCTTGAGATACCTCAGAATACACAAGTTCATAACTTCGGTACAAGTTCAAATTTGACTTAGCCCCGTATACATATACACATGTGTAGATTTCTTTTCTCTTTCCAGTAATGCTTTTTTTTTTTTTTTTTTAAGTGACCGGAAAATCGAGTTTTGTAACGACTCCCTTTGCACAAACACCCGAGATACATTACTTGATCCCGTTTACTATTTTAAATTTTTGAGTTACTTTCTCGGTTGATGCCTCTGATCGAATTTCATTACCTCAAAGTATCATCACTTTTCAAATTAATGAACCACAGGTTCTGTAATTTTGTTCTATTTTAATCATATCTAGGGTGTACCTTTACTTTTTTTTCAGATTGTAAAAAGCGCTCTTACGTCATGGATCGGGAAGCTGAAAATACTGACGTAAATAGTTGTTGTTGCACAGAAATGGCAAATGATATATTAGTTGATCTCCTTGCCCTTTAACAGTTTTGAGTTGCCTCCTTACACCGATGTCACCGACAGACTCCTGGCATTAAGTAATTCAAATTAATGGAATACGACAGCATCTTTTCTCAAGTGTCAATTGTCTCTGAGATTAATATGTATTATATCTATCTATCTATATATATATATATATATATATATATATATATATATATATATATATATATATATATATGACGCCCTGTATACAAATACAGTTTGAAGTTTTCAAACAAAATTAACAAACTTATTTGGGGTTCAATGTCTCTTTTCAGCAGCAAACATATATAAAACACAATGGTACTGCTTGACAAAAAACCAGATACACAGACTCGCACTGAGAATCAAAGCCGAGTTTACATGAAAGCAACCTATCAATCCATAAACATTATTTTCGTTCTTTCTGCAGAAATGTTCTTTTTGATATCTAAGATATAAACTCTGCCAAAGACGGTAAAGAAGATCATGTAAAGTTTCAATTTCATCCGGCAGATGTCAACCGCTGTAGGATGTCTAGTGCCATCTAATAGTGTGATATATAAGTTTCAGCATTCTAGAGTTGTACACCTTCTTCACAATAGTAGAAAATGTGATATGCATAACCACCGTTAATGCCACTGTTACCTGTGAAGGTGTTAATCCATTGATTCCATTACAAAACTCGGTCAAGAAGATTGCTTTGTTTATTGCACAAAACAGAATTCAAAAACTCACTCTCGTTTAAGAGTTTCATGTGGAGTAACGGAAGTATAACATTACAACCTTATAATATCCACTTTGTATGATCTAAAAAAAATATACCAGTTTAGAACACAGTGGATCCAGAAAGGTCGTCTGAAGGGGCGGGTAGACTTTTGAATAATGAACATAGCTACGAAACGGAGCTTTATAACCCTAACAGAATCAAGTTGCACAATATTATAATTTTTCTACAAATAATATAACAAATTACTTTTGTTGCTAGCTTTTATGTAGTACATGCAATAACAATTAATTGTAACATGATAATAGTTACTAGTAAAGTACACATGTTTGAAATAGTCCAAGAAAAGTTGGGAACAGTTTCTTTTATTTCTATTCCTAGCAGGGTATAATAATTCTGCACTGTTGAAAAATAAATAAATAAATAAATAAGTTGCACAAGCTGTAAGTTTAAAAAGGAGAGGAACCGAGTACTTAGCGCGTGAACGTTATACCAACTACCGTGTATAACGTTCCTGAATGCTAGTGGTACACACATCAGTTTAAAACCTTACAACGACCCCAATGTATGTACAATTTGAAGGGAACTCTATTAAACTAGTATTAGCTCGGTGTGGGACGTGTGGCTTAGTGTACTGCGAAACCAGCTGAGCTCAGAAGGAAAAAAAATATGGTTTTCGGTTAGGAAGGTTGCACTCGGCGCCTCCGCGTAAATCCACTACTGTTTTAAAAGTACAACTTTAATCCTTTCCGGTATAGCTATTAAACAACCATTTATTTACAATAATACGTTAGTTATTAGTTTTTTAGACGCCTTTCAAAAGAGAATAAAATAGGGTATTATAATATAATGATACATTATGAACACAGTGATCCAAAGATCAGTCTTCGCGAGACAATTATGATGTTATACATTATATTTCTTTCCATAATAACTAGAAATCAGTAACTAACAACTTTGTTTGATACAATTTAATAGTTACAAGGACAGAATAATGATACTGTTTCCCCCTTATTTTAAAAGAAAAACATGCAAACTGACTTAGCTACTCTTTAATATTTGAATTACTTGTATAGTGGAGTTTATATTTTTAAAAAATCTCGTAAGTATATTTGACAATTATTATATGTTCATTTGTTCAAAACCTCTTTCGCACTGATCACAATATAACTTAAGTTACTATTCTAACATGCAAAGCAAGTCCGGATAATATTGTTCCTGGTTTTAAATGTCATAGCCTTTGGTTGACATATTCAAGATGGATAAGGGGAATGTTTAGATGCTTGGCTCCCGTCAACAACGTTGTAACTTCACGGATTTCATCCACTTTATTCTCACAATATGCCACCGCACGCGATTTAATTAATTCATAAAATTAGTTCCTGATAATTATTGTATAATTCATTGAGGTTTCGAATACTCTGAAATGAGAATACATTCTTTACATTATTTCTGCTCGTTTGCGATTTAACATCCTTTTACAGTTCCTATGCAACGTCAAATATGGATGTACGTTTAGTGTGGGATTCTACTCACATGACGCGATACTAGGAATCGAGTCTTGTCTCCCACATGAAAGGACAGAATCCTTAAGATAGAGTGCCGGTACTTTATTGTCATTAATAGTGTATAAAGCAGTAGATATTGTCAATATGTACTGTACATAAACGTAGCATAATACTACAAATACATCCCTCTTAAAATAACAACTCGTGACAAAATTCGTTACATTCAACATTATTCTTTAATATTATAAAACGAGTCAAAGATATATCCTAGAATATTATCGTTTATCGGTGAAAAATGTCCAAAGATGAGAGACATACCAATCGATAGAACTTCCGCTGAACAAAATGAAGTACAAACGCTCATCCGTAGTTTTTGAAAAAAAATCGAGGAAAAACTATTTTTCTTGAAAGTTTAAAAAATGATGCTGTACAAATAAAATGAAATGTTTCAGTTTTACGCTCCACGATTATGCCGGCTAGGCTAAAAGAGGCAGTGATGACGAGAAATGAATGAAATGGTGGAACGAAGAAAGAGGAAGGAAACAGAAAAAAAAACGAGAAAAACATGAATACGATATTTGTCCACCACGAAGTTTACTTGCCTTGAGCGGAGATCAAACCAGGGACCTCACGCACCAGAGGTGAACTGATGCTGTACAAGAACTACCCACATATTACGGTGAAACTGATACTGAAACATACGCTGTAGTAAACGCTACAACCACGCCATATAAATCGCAGAATGCACCAAGGTACAACGATGAATTGTACAATTCAATTGAAGTTTGTTCAGGATGACGTTATCGCACTTCCAAGATCCTCTGGTTGTGGTCCCTTGTATGTCGGTGGTGTACAGTATTTAGGCGGTTTAATGCGATGTCTCGGAGTTGAAAAACCAAACTTCTATAGATACCAAACTTCAATAACAACGTTAAAGTAGCACAGGAATTACTATTTTTCTGACCAGAGTATGTACTTCTCTATTAAAAATTAAAATATTTCGTAACAGTTTCGATAACGTAACGTTAGCTTACTCAGACATTAATATGTATGTTTGTATTAATGTATGTATTAGAGACGTCATAATATTAAATCCTATGATAATAATTCCAGAGTCAACATGGAAGAAGTTACAGGAATTACACATACCGTATAAGAAAATACGCAACAATCGAACATCCCTGGGATATTTACCATTACTGGTGAATAACTCAAATATATATGTCATTGACGTGATTCACACAGATAGGGCACGGATACTATATTCACAAGGGACTCAAACTTTAATTCTATTTTACTAAAATACCGTCCAAATATACGGCATATGACAGCTGACAGACCACATCGAGCTTAATAAAACGACATGCGTAAGGGTAACTTCTGATGAGTATCTTCCAAGAAAATCAACTTCTTTAAAGATCAGTACAATTTTGGACTCTTTCACTAGTCCTACATTACGGAAACACTTTCTGTAAGAGAGTTTTTAATATAAAATGCGATGACTTAAAAGTACAGCGCTCTTCTCTGGCGCATGAGGTCCCTGAGTCGATGCCAGCTGCCACCAAGTGGGCTTTTGTAATGAACAAACACCGTGTGCGTGGGCAGGGTTGGCAAAAACCATGTTTTTTATTTAAAAAAAATACACACACACGGTTTGTTGGGCTTTAAACCAGATTTTTTGGTTTAAATAATTTGCTCTATGTATTTATATTACATACGGGCAGTTTGTTTCGCCTTGATGTTAGTATGTAACAACGGGGTTATGCTGGAAGGGGTCACATAAGCTTAAAGCGGAATCCAAACCGCTTCCCGGCTTACATCCGAAAGAAATTGTTCTCCATTTAGACTCGAAACCGGGACTAATTGGCCACAAATGCGATGAGTCTCCCGACTCACTCACGAAGGACTTCTGGTAAAAATACATTGTACCGATCTTTACATACTTGTTAATATAATTATCAAGAGTCATTTCAGGACAAAAAGATAACAGTTGCACAAGTGAAACCATTACACAGAATTACATATAAATCGGGAAATTCCCGCCTTAGCCATTGGGAAAATCCTGTTATTACTTTAAATGCAAAGCAAATCCCGTTATTGCTTTGCACATAAAATTTTAAAGTCAACGTATCACAACCAGCACCCTAAAACTGAGGTAATAAATTGCAAATTTAGTATGTAGATATCATTAAATAAAATTAAAGACCAATCCAAGCTAATATTGGAAGCTACGTAGTCAGTCGATAAATTTTGCAAATGTCTATCAATATGATATATTTAAGCAGCCTTTGCTTCTTTATAAAACAACAGGCATTCAGGCAAGCAGAAATATACAATTTGGTTTCGTTTGGTATGTTTAGGCTTAACATCTTTATGTAACACCGAGGCTATCAAGACGACTTTCTCTTAAAGTGACATCCGAACTGTTACTTCGTTTACACTTGAAAAGTTGTGGTTCGATCGAGAATTGAACTCAGGACACTCGGAGCATTTTTAGTTCTTCTTTTGGTTTAAACCAGTTTTTTTTAAACAGCTGGTTTAAACCAGCCAACCCTGTGAGTGGATTTTCTCGATGTTCTCCCGTTTCCTCCCACTTATTTTACCATTATATCATTATCATTCATATCATCACTGTCTCCTTCAGCCTCAGTACCGTAAAACGGGGCTACTTTGACATTTAGGGTTACTTTGACATAGATTGGGGCTACTTGACAGATGAGCAATTCGTGCTTCCTGTGACAATTGTTGCATATACGGTACTTTCATAGATAAAGACCGATATGGTGTCCACGGTGCGAATTGCCGGAGGGGATGAGGGATTTTTCCCATTGTATTTCTACTCCCTTTCAATATCCTTCCTGTCCCCCAATATATAATACAAGGACTTCTAGATCCGCCACTGTTTATTCCCCCCAAAAATGAATAATCTAATTCGCACTCTGACGATATAGAGAGTGAATTCAATGTGTCCTGTGCAAAAAATGGGGGTATGGGTTTTGTAATGGTGGATCAAAAAATCCTCAACATGCTTGTTACGACTGTGATGTTGACGACTAAGGTTTTTCTTTCCATTGTTACATGTAAAGATAACACACCGATACATATGTAATTATGTTAAAAGTAAAGTAAAGAAAGTAGAGTAAAAAATAAAGTAACAATGTAAGGTAAAGCACCGGGTATGTTCAAAGTAAAAGATGTTAAAAGTAAAGCTTTAGAAAAACTTGTATAGTGGTGTATAATGATGTACCACAAGAAAATAAAGATTTCGTGCTTATCAACTATACAGAATACCGTACTTTACACATGACCAAAACAGTGTTTTATACACTTTACATAAATTCCATGTCAAAATAACTCCATACGTTGAGTAACTTTGACCTTATGCAGCAAATACATAAGATGTCAAAGTAGCCCTACCCCCGGGGCTACTTTGACCGGTATTTCTTAATTTCTTCCCGCCAAAACTTACTTGTAGAAACTTAGGTTTAGTAGTGGATGTGATAGTCTAGATACCTATTGTTATGATGAGAACAGTATCATTCATTGGTTGCAGAAAATGTCCCGTGTACACATCTAAACTACCGTAGTCCAAAACCTGTCAAAGTAGCCCCGTTTTACGGTACCTAATCGCAAGACGTTAAACTGGAAAATATGTAACTTGAAGTAGCAATGTAAGTAATTACTTCACTAAATAAGATTATTTGATGCTTCCCATATATCTGTTGTTATACCAAGTTATCAGGTAATCCATATGCTATCTGATAACTCGATCTAACAACAAATAAAAATTGAATGCACTAAGCCTATATTGGTTTCCTTGAAACTACGTGACCCTCGTTCTCTTGCAATGCTTGTCAAATCCTTTCTACAAAGACATGGAATTGCTTTTACCCTTTTCTTTCTTTCGTTCTCTCCTTCTGTTGTCATCGATTGGAATCATCTTTAGAGGAAAAACAGAGAGCACAAACGCATACAAATGATACGGTGAGGAAATACAAGCAATGTAAAACAAAACCTATGTCCTAAGAGAAACGTCATGGATAGCAAGTAAACACTTGAAAAAGAGAGGGAAAATACAGTTAAGAAAACAGCTTAACATAACAAAAGCCAACGTTTCCTTGAGAGACACAAAAAGGTATATTAAGTTACCTACAAGCAAAAATGGAAAGAAATACACACTATTCCACAAAATGTGCCCGGATGCACTTAAAACTAAATGCAATACAAAAATCCTACAAAATGTTAATAATTATGCTTACTAAAGCCTATTTTATAAAATACTGCAATGTAGGTATAAGTTTACGTATGTATTAACACATTACTTCGACTAATAATAATAATCAAAAGCTTAGTTCTGCTAGTTGCAAAATAATAAATAAATAGAAGAATTTTCAAGCACTCGTAGAGCGACGAAAGTTGTTATATATTTGATACTGAAAATAATAAGAATGAAAACTAATAATTACAAAAAAAAAAAAAAAAAAAAAAAAAAAACAACAACAACAACAGAAAGAGAACACACACTTTAAAGATCTTTCTGTGGCAACCTACGTTACCGTTAAAAACATTTTTTTAGGTTAGGATGTAGCAATTATCGTGGTCCGTGACGGAAGCCCGATCGTTTTACCGATCTCCTTCGCATTTCAATCATTCGTACGCACAACAGTCTGTGTTTAATGACCTATATCAAATGGAACTCTTTCTTCTCCGAGAATATTTATTATTTTCTTTCAATTTCTTATTCAGTTTCATGGCCTAACAACTCTTTACATAGCATTTTTTCTTTTCTTTTCTTTTTCTTTTTGATGAAGAATGACGTATAGAAAATCACGAACTTGTATTTTCAAGGAACTGAAGACGACATAAGATGCATATTCATGTTGCATGTCTTTATCAAGTTGCTTCAGGACAATGCAAAATTAAGCAGCATTATTTTACACGAAGTCTTACAACAGTACCTTAAGTAAAGAAAACAATCCTACTATTTGAGCTAATCTAACTGGTTTTCCACTACGAACACGAAATACTAGCAGAATTACCTTTGGTGTGCGCTGTTTTACCTTAAAAACTGCTTCTATCGGAACACAGTTTTCGCCGTTAGTCCAACAACTTTGTGAAGTACCCATTCGTGGCCAAGTGAAAACTTGAGTGCAGGTTCGATTTGCCTTGGATACAAACACAACTTAAAGGATTGGTTCCGTCTTATACAGTACAAATGCTGAAAAGGGACGTTTAACTCCAAGTAGCAATAATAAATCAAGTTTCGTAGAGTAATTAGGGAAGTACGTGAATTATCAAATAGCAGAATGTATGTTTTAAAAAAATCAGACATAATTGATAAGCTGAACACCAACTATCCAGTTGAACATACGCCATCTGCTTTTCGCCAATCTTGATGTTATGTTCAAATGTATATATATTAACCAAATCTGTTAACGCAATACATAGTATTACTTTTCCTTACTAGATTTTACAACGGAAGGTCAGGAGTTCTTCTCTCACCATGTAAAAGAAATGCTGGTAGTGTAAAAATTTGCAGTAAGATAGTATCTCACTAACATGTGTGATAATTTGTATCGTTATAGATCCCGTTGAATTGTTGTTACAGTTAGAAGAAATTTACGCAGCGGTAGCGTGTTGGAAAAAATCCCATACCGTGCTGTAATTAGGTTCCTCCATCTTCAGGGAAAACACAATCTGCAACCAAAAAACCGTTTGCATAAGTTTAGCTGATTTTTACGCTTCTGGATGCACCGAAGTCGAAAATGACCCCTGTTTCTTCCTGGGACGTCAAGTTTTTGGACAATCGAAATGTAACGTGGTCAAACAGGTAGCTTGAAATCGCTAAATTGCAAATGCATCACACGAAAATAAAAATGAACATGGAAAATTAAATGTATTTGTGCTTCCTGAAACATGAAAATACATGTATATTGGTCCGGATGGGGATCACTGACATATCGTAATATGTCATAAATGAAAGTACGAGATTACAAAGAAAAACCAAAAACAATAAATTTGTTCATAAAACGAATTTAGTAAGATTACATCTTAGATTTGTAAAACGTTGGTAAGTAGTTTTGGCTATACTGTTTGTTGCTCAGTACGCGGGGTTTTGTTGGCCCTGATATTAGAAAACTCATATCCGACAAAGACTTCATCAGTTTAATGACTCCAACTCAATAAGAGGCTTGGGTTACCTTTACTGTGGTTACCACCAAGTTTTTGGTAAACCGAAAGGACCCACAGTACAAGGAAATGGTGGAAAAAATGTTGCACGCGTTCCGAAAGCTTGGCTGCTCCATAAGCTTAAAAGTTTATTTTCTAAACTCCCACCTAGACTACTTTCATGACAATGTGGGAGTAGTGAGTGAAAAGCGGGGGAGTGTTTCCATCAAAACCTCAAAGAAATTGAACGACGGTATCAGGGAAACTGGAATGTTACGATGATGGCAGACTACTGCTGGAGGTTGTTTAGGGATCTTCCGGCAGCCACCTACAAAAGGAGAAGCTCCAAACGAAGTTTGACCTTTAAAAGAAGACAATTTCACAAGCAATCTGATTGAGGACGGTATTACTTTTTTGTCTTCACGTGTGTGCGTGTTTCTCTACATTAGTGTTACGCTGTTAATGGTGTTTCTGTAAATCGCATATGTGTGTTCATATTTTTGTTCAAAAATGACCACCCGTTTGTTCGAAACCCAGACGTCCCAGGACAGAACGGTTGTCATTCTGGATTCAGCGCACCCCAACACATACGAATGAGTTAACTAAACCGAAACAGCTTAGCATTGTTTTATTTTGCAGACCTGTGAAATTGGTATAAATAATACATGAAGAGACAGCAGCTGTGTGTGGTGAGGAATGTCCATCTTATGACAGTAAATGCTGGAAGAGAGAACTCAAACGTAATAGCAAAAGGATGACTCAAGAGAAGAGCTGGTGTTTCCTCAACGGCTACAGATCCAAGCGAGATGGCATAAGTTAAGCACTTAGTGCTTGAAGATAGACGTGTGACTATTAATTGTTTAACTAGGGAGGTGTATATTAGTAGGGAGTCCGTTCACACCGTCTCTCCTAGTTGACATCTTTTTAAAAACAGCTATGTGTACAATGTACACAAAGCATTTTGAACCTACACCACAAGAACGAGGGCGCTTTACCGAACAGATCAATGATTATGAGTGAATGCTGGGAGTATCTACCTGACACTAAAATAATAATAATAATAATAATAATAATAATAATAATAATAATAATAATAATAATAATAATAATAATAAAAAGAAAACATATCTTGTTCTTCGGACTGAAAAGGACACATGCAGCATTCATTCTGCAAGCTTATGTTGTCTGTATTTTGGGACCATGAAAATGTTATCTTGACTCATTATTTACAAAAAGGGCTAGAATCACAGGAACAGACTACAGGAACCTATTTCAAAAGTTAGGGTATGTTATCAAAGCAAAGGGAAGAAGTTTCTCTTAAAATATGTGTTGCTGCTATCAGGCAATGTACAGAGACACCGAGCAGCAGAAACATTTACTTTTGTGTCAATGTGGCTACGAACCGTTGCTCCATTCACTAAATTCATCTTATCTGGCTCGGCACGGTTACTTCCTCTACCCAAATATGAAGAAACATTTTCAGGGTAGGTGTTTTCCGGATGAGGAGGTTATAAATTATGAGGTCAGATCTCTAACTCGTCTCTATCGTGGTGACAGTAAGAACTTTATCTTTCCATTCTGATAGTGAGACGGGGTTTGGACTTTCTCCCACAACTGTTTTATAAATAAAACTTCACTATAATACAATAGAGCATAATATATTAACAGAGGTGATCCGAAGAAAATACTGCAGGGCACTGGAGGAAGGGACTGCGGGAAGCTATTAGACGAAAACGTCCTAATCTCCTCCACTGTGGTGTGATTCTTCAGGCTGATAATGCAAAATCCCATTCAGCACAAAAAAAAAAAAAAAAAAAAAAAAAAAAAAAAAAAAAAAAAAAAAAAAAACCGAATGTATTTAGCGTTTACGCTGGGAACGATTTGGCCACAATTATCCGACATGTACTGATGTCAAAAACCGCTACTTCATGCTGACTGCGAGAACTTGTATATTTCTGTGAACCGATATAGAAAACCTCATATACCGTTCTGATATATGTTTGAACCAAAAAGATGATTACATCAGACTAGTGTTGAGTGCCCTATATCATAAGCTGTGTTGATCTTTCAACTACGTCTCACACATAAGCCATAATAGGTTTTGTAAACTTTTTCTCCGTTCGTCCCCCGTTTATCATGGTATTGGAAGTAAATCAATCGAAATTTATTATAGCATCATTATATTGTAAGTAATTTCCAATAATAATAATAATAATAATAATAATAATAATAATAATAATAATAATAATAATAATAATAACCAAATGCTTAGCGTGATTGCCGTTTGTTTGATTCCGGATCGTGAGGCAAGGCCCCTAACCATGGGCGAAAATATTAGGGATCAAAATCGACCAAGTGAGATCCGTAAGTTTGTAGAAAGTAAAAGGGCATCATTTGTAATTTTAAAGTTTAACATAAAAAAAAAAAAAAAAAGACTAGCAGAAGTGCCCTTTCTCTGTGCGGAAAGAATAATGTTTATGCAAAATCTTTAAAACGGAATATACGCGAGCAGTCAGTATCATGGGGACCCGAAGAAACTTTTCTAGGGAGGTATCTTCCTGGTTTTTATATATCGTTTGGTATTTTTCCTCAGTGCTGGAAATATACATTATACATCTTCGTGAGCCAGGGGTCGGCCCCCGTTCAGACGCCCACGGTCAGTATCGATTCTCAGGTCAGCTCACATGACCGTTTTTTGCACATTAAGATAAGGTTAATGCAAAATAATTCAAATATCTGAAAGGAATAAGGTTAATGAATAAGCATTCAAAAATCTGAAAGGTATACAATCCAACCACAAGAAAAACGCCGGGTTGCCTACCTTCCAGGCACCATGGTTCACTGTACATAATTCTTCTATAGATTTTGACTCAAAACTCTCTCTCTCTCTCTCTCTCTAGTTAAAATAAACGGCTTCGTATGTGATTAGATCTGGTGAAGATCTGTGTACGAAGTTAGGTGCTTGCTTTCTATGCGACAATGTTACGATAGACACATTCTTTTATGTATTAGTATAAATTATACCTCCAGATTTCTTTGCGGAAGAGGGCGGGGGAGTCCGTGTTGTGAAACAATGAGAAAACTATCTGAATTACGTTGTATTCCACACTTAACTAGAAAGGAAAAATAATGGTGTTGCTGTGGATGTTCTCACAGTGCCTCAACCAGCTAAATATGCATAGATTGATCATAGAATTTGCGAGATGAATAGTCAGGAAGTTTAGCAGATTATAAAAGTATTCAGCTACTAAAACAATATTATATTGTCTATCGAAACAGAAACCAGAAACAAATCAGTGTCATAAATAAATTTGTTATATATATAGTTAATAATTTCAAGAAGAGGTCAGCGTCTTTTGGTGCAACGTTATATTTCCAGTTAAAAATTTAAGCGATTCAGTTCAAAGAATTCAGTACCTTGGTTGCATTGTGAGCTACACCTGAGCACTGCAGTCAGACGCCATCTCTTAGCAGATAATAACAGGTCTGTGACTCATCAATGTGAGCACGAAGCATTTTTTCCTTGTTCTTACTAGACAATGATGCTTCACCTTTTCATGTCACGTCTTTTCGAAAATGGTTCCGTTTACCTTGAACTCCATACAAGCATACAGAACAGTATGAAATACATAATTTGTACTTTTCTATATTTGAGGCTGATTAATAGTAGTCTCAGTGCGATTGAATAATAATAATAATAATAATAATAATAATAATAATAATAATAATAATAATAATAATAATAATGTCAAAAGTGCACGTTCGTCGTATGGGATAAAGATGTGTAAATTTTCTTGGCTTCAGAATATTATTGACAAAAGTTGGATATTACTGGGATTACAGAAACTAGTGATACAGTAGAATTCCGAAAACTCGGTCTAATATGGACCGAACGGTGGGCGTGTTTGTGAAAATGACGGGTTATCGGGTATGGGGTTTAAAAAAAAAAGGATAGGCACGAGTGTTTCCTCAGAAAATACATCACTATACTTGAATGTATTAGTTGCTTGAGAATACAACAAAGAATAAACTTCCCCAATTACCCTTAAACAAAGGAAAAGTACGTACTTTATGAAGACACAGAGCCTTTACTATATATGAAAATGAAAATTAATGAATACACACTGTACAGTAATTTACCTGATAAGGCAGGCCTCAGAAAAATACCCGGATCTGCGAGGGAGATTTTTCGGCCTGGCAGGGTGTGGCAGAGTTACCCGGACTGCCGGGTTATCAAGTGCCGAGTTTTAGGGACTACTGTATTCAACTTTTTTTTTTTTTTTTTTTTTTTTGCGTACCGCAAACAATACTTTCCCATTCAAGCGTGTACCCTGACATTTAAGCTACCTTTTATTCCAATTATAAGTAACTAGCTCAAAAAATAAATTACAGAATGTATTATATATTAATTAAATAGCCCATCGTTCCTCTAAACAGGTTAATATGCTATAAATTTTATAGAACTATGTTACAGTTAGTACGGAATAGACGTACAGTCATAAGCGGAGGTTCTTATAAAGAGATAGCGATACAAATTCTGTCAGAAATGGTTCTGATTATCATTCACGAAATACATGTATATACATTATGCTTGTTTTAAATTTTATGAGCTCCCAAGAAACCATCGCGTACCTCAGGTTGAATACCACTAATATAAACTCCTCACAAATCGCTACTAAATAACTTTTCAGATCATCAAGACTGAAGTCTACTCGTTTTCTCCCTTTTAAATTCTCGACTCATGCATTTCTGAGAGGTGTCTACTTATAACTAAGGTATGTAAAAGTTGAAAAATGAAATGAAATCTTTGAGTTTTACGTCCCACGGTTATGCTGGTTAGGCTAAAGGAGGCGGTGATGATGAGTAATGAATGAAATGGTGGAATGAAGAAAGTGGGAGGAAACGGGAGAACCCCGAGGAAACCCACGTACACGGCGTTTGTCCCATTCACCTGGCGGGGGATGGGATCGAACCCGGGACCCCAAGCAGTTTGTGGAAGTTGAGACAAAGTCCAATTGCTTTCTTCGAAATTGGAAGAGTTTGTACAAATTGTAGAAACTTACTAAAAATTCTTAGCCCCAAAATGAATTTTGCAAAAATCAGCTCTTAAATCACTTTTCCGTCTTGAAACTTAGCCGAACCGCCTTTTTGTATGAGAAATTCATATGCTGTCATTATTACAGATACTCACATACAAATTATGTGGTTCTATGTTCAGTGTTTAAAAAAAAACACACATACACCATAATAATGAAGAAACTTATTAATTCCCCACCTACTCCCTGAAGTGAAATTCTTAAAACGCCGTCTCACCTATAGTCTAGGATCAAAGGAGAACATTAGCACAAAATTTAAAATAATTAAATCCAACCGTTTTCGGAAATTTAATGAAGAGCTCATTTTCTTAGCTCTCGAATTTCACCAAATCTTATCTTACCCATGTCTAAAGTCTTAAGTAGAATGTTTATATAAAATTTCCTAGGCCCAATTGTTCTGATGATTAATGAAAGACAATCAATATTTCAATCACCTTCTCCCCATCCCTTAGTGATCGCAAAACTCAATCATATCATCAGATTCAAGGAAAGTACTTACATAAAATTTCAATTTTCTTTGACTAATGATGTCGGAGGTTTGAAAAAAGGCGAGAAAAAGTTCAATCCCTTAGGAGTTGAATTTGCAAGATCCTATCTTACGCACAGTATAGTGTTTTAAAGGAAAATATTCACATCTTCTAAGTTCCTATCTTCAACAATGTCGAAGATACGGTGAACGGGGAAAAACTTACGAGTACTTAGTTATATCATAAATACTGTCACAAAGTTTGGAGTGGCGCTGTAACCATCCGAAGTGACACAGTGCTGCCATCTGTGTATAAAGCGGAAGATGCATGTAGTGTGTGTTTGACTATTCATGACATACGTTGATATTGTACTGAGTTTTGATGGAGTGGGGCGATTACGAAAATCGTGTAGCAGTAATTGCACTACACAAGGTCGGGAAGACAGCAGGTGAGATTTTCAACCTCCTGAAACCCTTACAAATCAGCAAGACATTCGTGTATCGCGCCATACAGCGATACACCGGGACTGGAACGACAGCTGACCGCGCAAGGACTGGCAGACGACGAATGGTACGAACCCCGCAGGTCCGAAAGCAGTCGCAGCAAGAATTCGAAGAAATCCTGTTCGAACACAAAGTGTGATGGCTGCTGAGGTGAACATCAGCAGAAATTCCATGTCTCGTGTCCTCAGGAGTGATCTACATCTATGGGCGTATAAGGGGCGGACTGGTCACTTTCTGATCCAAACATTAATGTCGCAGAGGATCCTTAAATCAAAGAGACTTGCGGCGTTACACCAACAATCTGCACAGAAAGACTCTGTTCACTGACGAAAAGGTGTTCACAATTGAGCACGCCTACAACGCCCAAAAATGACCGCGTGTATGCACGTCACCTACTGCAGCTGCTGAGGCAGCTCCAAGGGTTCAGAGGACACATCAATCTGCCTCAGTGATGGTTTGGTGGAGGAGTGAGCTACTCAGGCACAACTCAGCTGCATTTTTGCGAAAAGGTGTTAAAACATCTGCCAAGGTGTACCAGGACACAGTACTAACACCTATAGTGAAACCACTCTCTGCTACCATGTTCCCTGGAGAAAGGTGGACCTTCCAGCAGGATTCCGCTCCATGCCACAAAGCGAAAACAACCCAGGACTGGCTGGCACGGAATATCCCCGGACCTTAACCCGTTGGCCTACAACTTCAGGCAAAGGTCTGCCATAAACGGCATCCATCTGTCGACAGTCTGAAACAGTCCTTGACCCGAACAATGAACAATTTTCCCATGGACGTGATGCGTAATGACAGTGGCCGAACAGACTTCGTGCCTGCATCAAGGCCAAGGGGAGACATTTCGAGAAATGATTCGTGCGTCAGGTGTACAACATATCAATATAAAACATTACCAAAATAAATTACCTTGGTGTTAATACTCTCTGTGTCATTCATATTCAAACAGTATTTATGATATAACTAGGTATAATCCTCTTTTAGCTGGAAGGGGTCGAATTTTGTAAAACTCTTTATCTTTAGCTTTTTATGGACAATACTTGTACGAGGTTTTCAATTACTACGTTCAACAGTTGGAGTTCGTTTAAAACATTCAATCCATTTCCCCCTCTCAGGGTTGTATTTAAAAAAAAATGCTTATTGATAACCTAAGATTACACATTTGTGCAAAAATAATTTCCACGTCAATTTCAAAGATCCGGTAAAAAAAAAAAAAAAAAAAAAAAATCAACCTCCCCATAGTGAAGCACTTCACAAAGCCCTATTTTATTCATAGTTTAGTGCTTACGGACATTTGAACAAAATTTCAAGATCCTAGTACATCCAACGGCTTCAGAGATTTAAAGATGAGCGAATCATTAGGTTTACTCTTATACAGAATTGTATCTCTAAGCTTTAGCAAACGATTCCAAAGGACAGGCAACAAACAAAAAAGCCTATATCAACATATGCGTGATACCATAAAAGACAAATTCTGACCAAAGCATATAGATATTAACTAATAAATAATAGCGTTACAGTTTCGACAAATTCACTCCGCCTTCAGACACATTATTTGATGACTTGTACATAAGAAGTTCCAAAGCTAAAATGAGTGGTATGCGTGATACTGTTCAGAAGATATACAGGGTGAGCCAAAGGATACGACACATGCCAACAGGTTATGTCAGTAGAGGTGAACAGGCCATCAGTGAACCGAGACACACATTGATACGCTGGAAACATTCATAAGCTATTCAATTAATATAATCTTATGAAAGAACGACGTCGAGCCGAACAAGACGCATCATGGATATACGCAGATGTTCAAAGGCATCGTGCGATGTTCGAATAGTGTTGGAGCCTCGAATGATGAGATTCTCTCATTCGTGAACATCCTCGACAGGTAATTAATAAACAGAAGCTTTGAGATGGCTCCAAACGTAAAATTCCGTTATGTTTCCTCCACAATGGGCATCATGTTATCTAAAAGTATATTCCCGAATATCCTGTATATCTCCGGAAGTGTGAGGTATCATTATGTCCCTGAGTTTTCTCTGGATTCTCCCGCTTACTCCCACCTTTTCATTCCACTTATTATTTCATAATAATTCACTTTAATCCGTCTCGTTTAGCCTAGAGCAGGGCGTAAAATTGAAAAATTTAAAGTTTTATTTTAATAATAATAATAATAATAATAATAATAATAATAATAATAATAATAATAATAATAATAGTTTCCTTTAAGAAAAACTACACTTTCTAAAAGGAAAAAATCTTAAAAGTGTCAAACCTCAAGAATAATATATATAGAAGGTGAGACATGGAGGAGTAAAACACATGGCCATTATTCTCTCCTGGAAGCAATTAGAGGCCGATCAATGAGAAGAAAAGCTACGAACTACATGAAGTCCATTAGCCAAAGTGGCATTCCTGGGCCCTTGAAGCTGCCTACAATTCACCACACCACCTCCGTCATTGTGGAAAAAAAGGGGAGAGGGTCCCACAGGTCTTGCTTTGTGTATGTGTGCGGAAACGACGAAGAGTGGATGCGACGCCGATGCGGTGGTCCATTCCCAGTTTCCCTTCTGCCTTCTTCATCGACTCGGCCTTGGCGATCAATGAGAGAACACCGGCTCACAGAGTAGAAACCGTAGTGACGAGCGGGCAGGCGTTCGTGCCTTATCACGGAACCAACTTCGGTCTCTTGCTTCTCTAATGATACAACACAGATTACAATCACGTCCACGTTTTACGGTCACGATCTCTCTTCTCGATCAGACACTTCCAGCGACAAATTGCTCTCCTCGTCTACGCACTTCATTTGTTGCTCGTCAGGGGCTTTAAAAACGATAATAAACAAGTTACATGGTATACGACAAGTAATGAAATTTAATTACTTCACTGTAACTGTAATTTTAAAAATACATTTATCAATGAGAAGTAAATAAAATTTTACCCATCACTTCCTGTTTGTCTATTTTAGTTTTATAGATCCCTACCTTCAGGAGTAATCAAGTGACTTACGGTTCGTTGTACTGTAGGTTTCTGGTTTTCGTCATATTAGTGGTCGCTATGTTTTTGTAAATACAAAATCTATAACACTGAAATCATTTTCCAAAATGCTGAAGAATACGTACAATACGAAATTCAAACGTTACAACTTAAAAAAAACAATCGAGCCACGGAAGTAATTAAGAGAGAAAAAAGTTTGGTGACGGCAAAAAACAAAACAAAAAAAAAAAAATCGAATTCGCGATTTCAACGGATTTACATGTTCATGGCCCATAGATACCGAAAAAGTGATTTTTCAAAATCTGTTCGTCTGTTTGTCCTAATGTATACTCACCTAGAGGTCATACAGTTTAACGTATCTGAACCAAATTTTAAATTTAAGGTTTTTATGTGATCATTCATAGGTGTTTTGCGAATTTTCTTCCTACCCCTAAAAATTACGGTAGTTTACTTAAGGATAAAAATAAAAAAAAAATGCAATTTTCTCAAAAACGGCTCTAACGATTTTATTTAGATTTCATAAATAAATTTTTCAATAACAACCTTATCATGTGGTACATCATTTTCTTGGAAAATCGAGGAAGGGCAATTCATTTTGGGGAAACAGTTATCTTTCGAACGACTTTCTCAAAAATGACTCCGGCGATTTTCTCAATATTTCATAAATATTCTATTAATGATCTAACAATATACTAGATAGTAGGAATTCATTTCTGTCTCAAAAATTCTACGAGTAGTAGTTTATCCTTGGTGTTTCTTTTACGATTTTCTCAAAAACGACTTTGGAGATTTTGATCATAATTCACAAATAAATATTTCATTATTAACACGACAATATGGCATAACCCTTGTCCTTGAAAAATGTCCGTGGCGGAGTTCATTCTTGGGGATGAGTTTTTTGGACAGTTTCCTCAAAAATGACAGGCGATTTTAATCACATTTTATAAATATTTCATTAATAACCTAACACTAGGTTTATGCCATAACTTATTTGTGCTGAAAAAAGCCTACGACGGGTAGTTTCTTTTTTCTTTTCTTTTCTTTTCTTTTTTTTTTTTTTTTACGATTTTTTCAATAACGAGTTATCCCATTCTGTTCTTATTTCACTAATAATTTTACAATATTGTCTAAATTATTCCTTACGAAAAAATCACAACGGGTATTTTACTCTTCGGGTGTTTTTTGTGATAGTTTTGTAAAATATGACTCATGCGATTTTATTTATAAACAAATATTTCATTAATAACTTAACATGACATAAAATATTTCTTATGTAAAAATCTACAAGGGGTAGTTTAGTTTTGAGGATGAGTTTTCTTTCAGTAAAGTTTTCCTAAAACGCCAGAATCCTGTGGTACTCTCGCACCAATTTTAATTAGTTTTTGTTTTGTTTTGTTTTTGTTTTTGCTACGGGCATATAATTTGAAGTACTCACTAACTCCCTCCATAAAAATTGTTGCGGAAGTACCATAGGATTTCTGACACATGGATATTTGCATAGGAAGCATACTAATTCCTAAGTGAATTCTTGACCCGACTACGGTAGGTCCCAAAGTATTGATGCTATGAAGCTTTAAATGTTTCTTTTATTTATTTATTTATTTATTTAGTTTTCGGCAGCCTCTAACTTTGAAATGACTAATCTGCTCCAGAGTTCGGAAAAATCCGGAATATAGAAAATTCCAGGATTAACCATCCCTAGAATTTACCCTGAGGATATATCGAGTGTTTTATGTTTAATCGTTAGACAGTATTGTTAAACAAATATTAAAGTTTAAGATCTAATCATAATTTTGGGCTATATCTCGCTTACCATACTGTGTACTGTCGTCCTGGTAAAACAATAATAATAATAATAATAATAATAATAATAATAATAATAATAATAATAATAATAATAATAATAATAATAATAATAAACAACTTCACGAGGGTATATACTATTTCAATATCAGTTTCACTTTAGTAGGCACGTTGTTAAATTTTTAACTTCACAAAATTTTTTTCTTGAAAACTACGCATGAGGGTACACATTATTTTGGGTTTAGCTTAATGGGATCTATCGTTTGGTACATCCTCGATCTTCAGATTTTTTTTAAAGGTGTAACAATATTGTAGAATTTGTTTTGAAAGTTAATGCAAAATTCCACTGCTGAAGCTACATGAGATGTGGACCTATAGCTTTGTGACAAGTAGCTAAATCTAGTGGAGAAGCAAATAGCGACTTTTTTTTTCAAAAGCGACTAACGATTTTTTCAGCGAATTTTTAAGTATCTTGGCGACAAAACTGGCGAATTCTTTCACTGCTTTACTTAATTAAAAAAAATACTTACTGAGCAATTATCAAGAGATTGGTGAATAAACTGAACGGGAATCATTGTAAGTACTAAGTACTACTGGGCTTAATTCGGAAATAACCTGTGTGGTTCCTGACGTCGGCACCTGAATACAGCGTGTGTGACAAATTCGGGAATTCCCCAGTGGTTGTTACAACTGATAACACAATCTTTTGACAACTGGTGGTGCGTTATGTCAATTGACACTTGCGGAACAAGGCGAAAAAAAAAATATTATGTGGGTGATTAATGGACATTCGTTTAATAAACAGAAGAATGAACTAGGGCACACACAGGCAAACCTTTTCGGAAGAGGGACAAGGAGAAGGAGAAATATAGAGGAGACAGTGTTTGATTGTGAATAAGTCACAGTTCCTGGTTTTTATTGTTTAAGCGCACATGTTTACTTTGTGTTGTTTCGCATGAAAAAGGAAAGGAAAAGGAAACACGTTGTTTTTAATATAAAATTCGACAAATCTCTCTTTTGGCGACATTTGCAGTTGAATTTAGCGACATTTTGCGAACATGAGTTGGCAACAGTAGTTTAATTCCACATTCAAAGTATATGAACTACCCTCGGGTGTCGAACCCAATCTCGCGAGATTACCGAACATTCACAAGGAAACCCCCTGTGTTTAATAAGGGTTATTTTCAGCCCAGCGGACGTAAGACGAGATGGAAGAACGCCAACGTCATCTTTCTTGTATAAGGAAGTCAGAAGGAGGAAAAAGATACAGTAGAGTACACAAAAAAAGGTGAAGATTCTGACACAAATGATGGATGCTAAGCATATTTAACAACCAACTTGAGCATTCGTCTTGGTCTCTGATTTGTGGGAGATTAAATACGAAAAATTTAGAATGACAGATAAACTAAAATTAGCACGTTTATTAAGAAATCAATATCAAAGATAGCACTATGTTTGCAGAGAATAAAATCCTGATCTAACAACGAGGTCATATCATCCTCGTGTACACACCAAACTTTTTTTTTCAATTATAGAACAAAATTTAGAGGTACTAAGTACATACGAATCAAAATTAATTGTAGTAGTCTTACTACAGTATTAAAATATACGACATGTTGACTGCATATTAATGGTTTAAAAAATCAAATTACTTATCACTTTTTTTTTCTTCTGCTCGTTTTCATTAATGTCTATGCAAGTACGCAAATATATACTATTTCATGTTTGAAAACAGAAATCTCTAAATATACAAAAAGTTTTTGAGACAGTGAGTGGCTGATTGATCAATGCACACCCAAACCGCTTGTTAGAAACTTGAAATTTCGACAATGATAGGATTTGTAACGTGATGTTTTTTTTTAGGAATTCGACGAGGAAGGAGGGAATTAGGGGTGACAATTATTAAAGTATAATGACCATATCTCCGGATCTCTGAAGGGTATACATGAAATTTAGTACATGGACTACCCATTTAAAATAATTAGACGTATGTTTCAGTATTTTTTTAATAGATCTATTTTCCCTAGAACAAAGGATAAAGAGGCGGGAAGATAAAAAGAGTAGGGTTACAATTGTTACAACAGATTATAATATCTCGAAATCTTTTAAGATTTGAGATACGAAATTTGGTATTTAGACTTTTCACTTAAAATAATTAAAGACGTGTTTCAGCGTTTTTAATGTTTCCCTTAGAAGGGAAGAAAAAGGCTGAAGGTTGCAATTACTAGTATATTACCTAATCTTACAATAAATACTGTCCATAATTTTAACCCGGGAACGGTCAAGTGTTGATTTGTGACGCGAGTGGTCGACAAGTGAGCGCGGCGCTCACTTACAATATAATCGTTTCTATGGCTGTTTATGACTTTATATGGGATTTATTTTTGAACACATTTCTATATGTTCACATTTTGTGATTTATTATTATTATTATTATAAAATAAAATCGCAAATAAAATTATAATGCGTTTATATAGTTTTTAATTACAAATTATATCTAATTTTATTATCAAAGTTTTTCATGAAATCAATTTCTGTTATCCCATAAACAATACAATTTGTTGGTAGCGTATTACATTATCATCATTATCACATAAGGATTACATTTTCTAAAAATATATTTACATAATTTGAGCTAGTTTTCTGTATATGCTCTTCATATGTTCATACTATTTATATTTTGATTTAGAAAAATTTCTAACGAAATTAAAGATATAAATATCTTGTTATTGTAAACACTTTACTTACGTCTCTTGATACATAGTGTAGGTAATTCAATAAGATACTGTTCTACTCCATATCTCATCACTGTCTTGATGTTACTCATTACACTTCCAGCAGATGCTGACAGTGTGTTTCCTACAGATTGGCACTTCACAGGCATCATACATTTCTTTTTTTTTCGCAAGCCATAGCTGAATCTGCTCCTTGTTGTTCATGATCTCGGAAAAATCACTCACGCCGTCGGTCGACAGGTGAGCGTGGCGCTCACAAATTACGCATAGTCACATTTATAAGGCCAATGCTATTCCAACAGAAGAGCATGAAAAGTTTACACTTGACTCTCACATACAAGAGACATCAAGAGACAGCTAGACCGCGCCTTAAGTCTGTGACCCCACTAGGGTAGATTTGAAACGAAAACAAACCAGGATGAGCGCTGCGCTCACCTGTCGACCGTTTCCGGGTTAAGGGTGGCTGTACTTTCACCCGTACAAGCAAGCGACGTCAAAAGCGGTATCATGAAGTGTGAATCATTGCTGGATACGCTGAAGAACTGTAAAGGTGTCAGTTGTAAATGTTCAAGATGGAATGCGGCGAGTATGAAAATAGTGTGGTCGCGATAGCGTTGCACAAGGTAGGCAAATCACCAGGAGACACATTCAAAACCCTCCAGAAGCTGGAAATTAGTTTAAAAAAATCATTTACCGCACTATCCAGAGCTTTGCTGAGACTGGAACTGTGAAAGATTGCCCGCGGCAAGGAATACCACGCACAGTACGAACAGCGGAAATTGTGAAAGTAGTGGCGGAATGTGTCCGATGAAATCCAGCTAGGAAACACTCAGTTATAGCTCGTGAGCTGTGACCTGAGACTCCATGGTTACAAACAACACAAAGAACATTTCCTACAAATGAACTGAAGCGCCAGAGGCTCCCAAATGCAAAGCGCTTACTTAAGCGTTACGCAACAAATGGGCACTGTCAAATCCTTTTCACTGGTGAAAAAAAAATTCTGTGTTGAGGAGACTTTAAATGCCCAAAATGACAGGATATATGCCATATCCTCTAGAGAAGCTGGTGAAAAGTCTCCAAAGATCCAGAGGGATCAGCATCTTGCCTCAGTCATGGTGTGGTGGGGTGAGAGCTGTGAGGGCACAACGAAGCTCCATTTCTGTGAAAAGGGGTCAAAACGTCAGCCAGTGTACCAGGATACATTGCTTGACAGACTAGTCAAGAATTTCACCAACACTCTCTTCCATAGACAGAAATGGAGCTTCCAGTAGGACTCAGCCCCAGCAAACTAGGCACGGGCAACCCAGCAGTGGCTGGAGGCAAATGTTCTGGCCTTCATTTTCACTTCAGACTGGTCTTCTGCAAGTCCGGATCTAAACCTTTTGGCCTAAACATTGTGATCCAAGCTTCAGGAGGTGGCTTGCAAAAAGAGACATCCAATATTGAAAGTTTAAAGCAGTCTCTTCTGAAGGCAGCTGCAGATTTTCCAGTTGATGCGTAATGCAATTGATGAGTGGTCACAAAGACTTAAGGACTATGTGCATGCTAATTTGAAAATTATATATATATTAAATTTGTAATTTTGGTTCACAATAACATGAGTTACACGGAAGCATTAGGATATTAAAATATCTCTAACCATTCTGCGTCAATGTGTTTAAAACTTTGGGACAGTATTTATAGTAAGACTAGGTAGTAAGTTACCTAATATTTACGAAATGTTATTTTACAAACTAAGAAATAGTTCAAAATCTTTTCTTATGAAGACAAAATGTGTCTGTGTGCAGTTAATGGCGTCATAATCAATGGACATCGAAATTTCGTAGAATAAAAGGTCATGAAAACACTACTAAATTATTTAATAGGTAAGTATTGAGTGTATCAAAAGCACGGGACTATAGGACAACTCTGTTATGAGTAGGGATAGGCAAAACCGTTTTTTAAAATAAAAACCGGAAACCGGTTTCTACAAAAACAGAAACCCGAAAAACCGACATTTCGGTTTTCTCCAAAACCGGTTCGGTTTTTCACTGAAACCGGTTTCGGTTTTCTCCAAAACCGATTTGGTTTCCACCGAAACTGTTTTCGGTGAAAACTTTTGGAAACACGTAAAACTATTTCTGTAGAAACGAATTCGGTTTCCGGAGAACAACGAAACACTATTCTGGTCAGAAATAGAACAAATTTTGGAGAAAACCGGAACCGGTGAAAAACAACCGGTTTTGGAGAAAACCGATAACTGGTTTCGATGAAAACAACCGATTTTGGAGAAAACCGAAAAACCGGATTTTGTGCCCATCACTAGTTATGAGCAAAAAAAATTAAAAGAAAAAAAGTTGCTGAAAATAGGTGGTTTTCAATCTAAAATAGAGGAATTTCTAAAATTGCACTATTCGTTTGAGCTCTACCCTGGTAAAATACCCTATGTTAAATGAAAAAGCAAATTTACCAGTTCCACAGGCTGATTCCTTGGGCCCTCACAATACCAATAATACAGCATTATTGGAAAATGGATTTGAAGTGTTACGGAATCCCTCACACAACAATGTGCACGTTTACCGTATCACTTTCATGCACTCTTACGTTCCGTTCGAACAGCCTATTGAACTGGAAACGTTTGGTGCGATTGGAACAACTCCACTATTTACTAGTGGACTATTAAGTTTGAAAATCACGTATTTCCAAAAACTTACCTCTCTTTCCTTATATATCATAATGGAGCTGGCCTATGGCCACTGAATTTTGATACACTCGCTGTAAAAGGCTTGCTTTTCAAAATTGCTATAGTTTACTTTGACATTTAGTTACTTATAAAATTCACAAAAAAGATGGGGGGACATAATGGGAAAGCGTCAGCTATAGCTTTATGAGGGGAAAAACTAGGGAGTATACGGGAAATATTTCGCAGTATTCTGTGTATCCAAATGGTTAGAATGTGTGATTTTGACTTCCATCTTCGATTCTCAGACGGGCAGTAAAATTTTCGGATTGATATCACGAATCAATTGAAAGGTTAGCTGAATTACTGAGTTCCGAGCTTATTAAAGAAATGTAGAAATGATGTCCAGACCACATATCCTCGGACAGTGCTGCTCCTGCGGTGCAATACCAGGGATTATTATTCATTAATTAATCAAATCAATTCAATGTTATGAGATGTGCTTTCAGCCGATTACGACTTACTTATGAAAGGATGAGGCTTATTTAACAGAAGCCATATCCGCCGCAGATAATGTAATGAAATTTATATATGTTACAGTACTACTTAAGTTAATATGAAAAACCATATTAGTTTAGGCAAAGGTTAGACAAAGGTGTGAAAATTGAAATTTGAATTAACATTATTCTATGTAAAAAGTACAAAATAGGCATAACTTTTTTTAAAAAAAAGATACAATATGTGGAATTTATTATATATTTCAATAGTACTTAGTAAAACCTTTAAAATGAGCATTCACTCGTCTTGGGGAAACTACCATTGACGATTACGATCATCCAAAATATAAGGTTTGGACTAATGTAAAATCTCCGGAAATTTTGAACCTGTTGGTAAAAAAAAGTTTTTTCCGGAAAAAATTGGAAAATTGGGGGAAAAAAATCTTTGTATTAAGTTAATTTTACTAGTAATGGAACAGTTTTATTTTCGAACACGTGAAAATGTAAGTTCAGAAATTTCAATATTGCGAATGTTTAAAAAAGCAGCATTCGAAAACAAAACTGTTGTAATTATTCTTGAAAATTAATAGCCTGCACTCATTTCCTTTGTGTGCTTTTTAGTCGTTTATTCGTGGCTATGCATTAGTTACAGAACTTTTATAGTTGCATACACATCTACAATCATGAAGCGTTTCTGTTGCAACAAATAGGGCTCTTGAATGAAACTTATTTCTTAATGTGCTCTTTGAACTGGTGAAATTTTGTTAGTTTTAACCAAATTACTTCTTAAAAGAGAGAGCAGTAGGTAAATTTCACTAATACTCATACACTAAAAGATATAATTACTATTATTTAATATAATATAGAATTTTATACAGTAAAAACTTTATGTACAAAATTTTGTATGTAAACAAATATCTGTTTTCTAGTGGGTGGATATATATATATATATATATATATATATATATATATATATATATATATATATATATATATATATATATATAAATGAAAGTGACTATATTTGTAACTTAACAACTTTTGAACCACCAGACCGATCTTTATAAAATTTCCAAATAGATGAGGTTCGGGCCTAGGATGGTTATCATTTCACTTCGAAGATGCAACTTGTAGGAAGGAAGGGAGGATAGTACTGAAAATGACCGATATTAGTGTCGAATCCATAGTTTCGGGGTTACTGAGATGAACAGTGATACTTCCGATTAGTCTTAAATCCAAATTCAGCACTGCAACTTGGGGGAGGGGATATATATATATATAAAATGATCGAAAATGACCTATGTTAGTATCGAATCCATAGTTTTCGGGGTCGTAGAGGTGAGTAGTGACACTTTGAATGCCGTTTAAATCCAATTGCTGAGATGAACAGTGACACTTCCGATGCCGTTTAAATAAAAATCCACGCCCGCAAGGTAGGGGAGGGGGAAGGGGATATATATATATATATATATATATATATATATATATATATATATATATATATATATATATATATATATATATATATATATTTCCCCTCCGCAAATTGGAGGAGGGGAGATATATATGTAAAAATGATGGAAAATGGACGAATCCATAGTTTTCGGGGCCACTGAGGGGAACAGTGACACTTTCAATGCCGTTTACATCCAAATCCAGGCCCGCAACTTAGGGGAGGGGGAAGGATATATATATATATATATATATATATATATATATATATATATATATATATATATATATATATGTGTGTGTGTGTGTGTGTGTGTGTGTGTGTGTGTGTGTGTGTGTGTGTGTGTGTAAAAATGATGGAAAATGACCGATATTAGTGTCGAATCCATAGTTTCCGGAGTTGCTGAAATGAACAGTGACACATTCGATGCCGTTTAAATCCAAATTCAGGCCCGCAACTTGGAAAGGAAGAGATACATAAAAATGAATGAAAATAACCTACATTGTTTTTGGGGTCGTTGAGATGAACAGTGGCACTTTCGATGTCGTTTAAATCCAAATTCAGCTCCCACTAGTACTACTGAAGGGGGAGGGTGATATGTAAAAATAATTGAAAATGGCCGATAGTAGAGTCGAGTTCATAGTTTGAGGTCCTTAAGTTCATTGGTGATAGATTGGGTGCCCTTTATGTCCACAATGAAACGTATTCTCCTCGTGCGAAGAACGGGTATTCTGCTAGTCTTTAATAATAACTAACGGGAGTTTCACATGTTAATTTTTTTTAAAAATATATTTCTCGCTGCTCAAATTACACACTTGTGTGGTGTATGTGTGTTTGTGTAAATAAGATCCTCTCTCTTTTCGAAAAATATACAAATAATAAAGATGGATTTTTACCAGAAATCAGAAGACTAAAAGGTAAAATTGAAACCTGTTGCTTTAAGTATTTTTCCTGCTAGCGAAGTACATTGTATATATGCTACAGACACGTTACAGCAAATAAGATTAGCATCAGGCGAAGAAATAGTTTTTAAATTATATTTTCTGGTTTTTGACAATATTTCCAAACAAAAGATTTTTTTTTCCAAAAGGGTTTAAAATATCCAGAAATTGTACACAGCACAAGGAAGATACGTATCTCCATAAAATATATATTTGATTTTTTCATACCGGTATTAACTAAAGTGATTCTGGCCCGTTATTTAAACACTTCCCTGCCATAAAGCTTGAACTTCATAAGATTGCTTAAAATAATTTAAATGCGTCTATATTAAGTAATCTAGATAGGATTATATTTTATTATCTTTTGTAGCCATAACTCCATTCTATCACGGTGCTAACTTTAAAGGAGTCGTGCACATATATTTATTGCCACAAATTTTCCCTTTTCTAATACAAGAAACAAATACTTAATGATCTTAACTGTAAACTAGTAAATATAAAATAGTTTTCATTTTAAAAGCATAATGTAGTAAAATATTCCAAAATTTCAATTTTCCCCAAATTTTCAGTTTTTTTTTTCTTCCAAGCTCGGGAAAAAACGGTAAAAAACTGTTTTTTTAACCCAAAATTTCCGTTTATTTCCAGGCCTTCACAACACTAATTTGGACATTAACTATTTTCAATATGATTTCAACTATTGTCTATTATACAAACAAAAGAAAGTATTAATTTGTAAATAAATAAATATATATATATATATTACAACCAAAAATTTAAGTTCTCTGGCATGTAAATCAACTGCGCTAACCATCTGACCACCTATTTTATGTGATAAGCGGCATCTTATTAAGATTTTATGTTTAAAATATCAATTTGGTCCAACTATGATTGCGCATAGGTCGCTAATGGTATATTTCTCCATTGTGCTCATTTTAAAGGTAGGTATCATTGAAATATGTGATAAAAACCCAAACATTTTGGTTAAAAAAAAAAGTTATGCCTATTTTTCTACTTTTCCCATAGATGATGATGATAATTCAAAACTCAATTTTCGCGCCTCTGTTTGACCTTTGTCCAAACTAATATGGTTTTTCGCATTAACTTACGTAGTACTTTAACATTGGATTATCCCCTGGGGACATGGCCTATGGGAAACGATCCTCATCATTTCAGAAAAAAGTACTTTTAAAATTATTGATTACTTTTAGGAACATCTTCTGGGAAGAATCCATAATTCGATCTCAGGACAAGGAGTTTCACGCGGATATCATGTCCTTCGGTTCTATCGTTGATCTCTTTTATCTTCTTTCCATTTTTTCATAGAAATTAATGTGCACTCATTATTTTTCTCCTTCATCCTACAACACACAAACGCGAGAAGAAATAAAGGCTCCACTCCATTTTCAGTTAGGAAACAGTTATGATCCATCAGTAACACGTGATTTGCAACAAAAATAATGAATTCTTAAAGTAACTTTATTTCAGTTACAACACACGAACTGCACTTACACCTTCAATCTTTTGCGTAAACCAGCAGTGAATTTGGAAAAAGTGTATGAAGACGTCCTGGCATTACTATAAAAAGACATTATTATTTGAATTGTAGTTCCTGAATATATTCTTACAATAATTTGACATATTCACAGGGGTAAAAGTGAGGGTGAACGCAAGGGGATGCCGTTCCCTCACCTCCAAAATATGTCCCCAGTTCCTAAAAATTATAATGGGCAAAGATAGGCAGGGGGCGGCGTGACGTCATGTCGTTACCTACTGTTCCCCCACCTTTTCATATACACTTTTACCCCTGCATATTCATATAACTTTATCACTGAAATTATACGAATTAGGTTCAAATTATTCATTGATACCAGAACAGTCACAAATAGAGCTACTCTACGAGGAATGAAAGTCAAAATGACAGACAGAATTACAAGAAAGTAGTGAGTTAGTAACATTTTATGAATGTATAACCCAATTTATCTTAACAAAAACAATGATTTATTTATTTATTTTAGAAATATAAATTTGGAGAATTTCATATTTTATGTTATATATTTATATAACGAAGTTTTAATCCAGCTTCATCACCAGTATTGCATTACTTTTGAGAAATTAGCAATTATAACTTTTTCTGAAAGAAATAAAGTTTTTCGTAAATCCGTTTTCCTGCTTTACTATTCTAAATTTCAAAATATGGCACATAGTTCACTCATTTTTCGTTTAGGAGCTTCGTTGATAGAAGTAATCGTCAATAGATTAAAAAAAAGAAAAAAAAGAAAAGAAAAAACTGGAATTCTTTTCCCTTCGTCATAAAATTTACCTTCCTGTAGATCTAATTTGGTCGCTAAACAAATGATGGATGTGTTCCTTCGTGGAGATTCCTCAATCATGAAATTCGTGGTCTTTCCCCAGAACAAAACTATTATTCTTCAGGATAACGAAAACAATCACAGGCGAACTATTGTAAGTAAATATTCTTTCTAATGAAAATATCTGTAATTACTGCAATTACATATTGTAGTATTAGTAAGGCCCCGGAGTATGGTTTGAATTTAAACATCTGCAGTAGCACATAAGTAAATAAATTGTAAATATAAATCAGTACTGAGGATATAAACAAATCGCTACTAGGGTTCTGCACGATTGTATTCAATAAAAACTGCAAATAATGTAATACAAAAATGTCAATACTAAACTCAACTTTCCCTCACACTTTACCCAGGCTTGGGACTGGCTATGCGTCTTTATAGACATAGGCGTGTTTAAAAAGCCGAGGATGATGCTTGTTTTCATACAACTAGCTTATAGTTACATTCAATTTTCAAGTAAAGGATTAACCAAACCTCTTTTTTAGTATGTACACAGTTCAGAAATATCGAACTATCAACCGACTGTTTTCCAGAAACGCTATCCAGCATTTCTTTGCTAGTACTGCATAGCACAGTACTGAAATTGTAATTAAGGACTACAAACTTAGCCATATTCGAGCAACTTGTCAGCGTTAACAAATTTGACACAAAATCACTGATTTCGGTTATAACTATCTACTGTTATGAGAAAATTTACACAATATTGTGACAGATCTGACTCGGAATGTGCATAAATCTGACCTGAATTAAAATTATAGTTACACAGAATACGAATAGAAGCACTTATCACGCATCAACAGTGCAAGAAATTATTGAAACTGGAACCAAATTCTCTGAAAGATTACTAAAAACCACAATATACGGATTTTTGCTCCCACGAAAGACCGAAACACACAGAAAAACAAAATTCAAATTATATTTTCTTAATACTCTACATAAACTATATTTCCTTTCACATATTTTGACAATTTGAGACATTTCGAAACAAATCACAATCTGAATGATACAATAAATAAATAAATAAATAAAATAAACGCTCGTCTTTAAATGGAATGAATAAAATAGGTAAGGATGTTATACAATCCAACCAACACGGAATGAACTACCTATAACCAACAGCAGCAATAAAAAGTTAATTCTCTCTCCCATCTGAAATATAAATAATATATATAGCTCTTCATCTACAATATACATATTCGATTATGGAGTGTCGTTTTGTTTCAGTTGGCAGGGGATCGAACCAGGGACCCCACACACCAGAGACAGGCGCTATTACAGAGTGGTCCGGAAGTGGGCGTACCCCCTTTAGTTTCAACAGTATAGTGTTGGTTATGGTAGAATGTCTGTACACAGTTACCTTGAAGTTTTATGAGTCTTAAGAGTCAAGCATCGGTATGATCACCATCCATGTCGTAAAAGCTGCATTCTGCGCCAAATTCTCGCAGATGTTTTGCGGAGATACTCCGGAGTCACGAGGGTGAAGGCGTGTTCCACAGCTGCTCGCTCGGAATTCCTGCGTTGTATGATATCGAGTGTTTCTTACTTGTTGCTTTATGAAGCCCCAGAGAACACTGTCTGGTATCGTCAGATCGGGACTTCTTGGAGACAAGGCAAAGGGAGCTCGTGAAGACGCACAACCTCTTCCAATCCAGCGGCCAGGAAACGTCTGATTCAGGTAATTGCGTATATGAATCGCGAAGTGCGCTGGTGCTCCATCCTGCTGTATTACAACAGTGTCTTTGATACCATTTTCTTTCCACCAACCACTCATTAAGCATCTCCAAGTAAGAATGTCCATTAACATTGTCTAACACCAATTAGGGGTATGCCCATTTCAGGACCACCCTTTATATGTGTATTATAATCGATGTTATGACAAACTCATGCACATAACGTTAGAGCGTGAGTCATTCACCACGAACATCCAAATTCAAAATTCGATAATGTCATTAGTGTTTAACGAAAAAAAAAATGTCCAGAGAAGAGACATACCAATCGATAGAACTTACTGAGCTGAACGAAATGATAGTCTATGCGTAAACGTAAAAAGCTCATGCATTATTTTCAGGAAAATGGAGGGAAAAAAATCGATGCTGTATGAGAACTGTGCCACTTATTGACGTGAAACTGATACCGAGGTATACTATCATGAAGCTTTGGAGATATACAGCTCAAAATTACGATTAACTCTGAAATTTTAATTTCTGTTTCACTATGATATCCGGAGATAAGGTATACGAAGGAGGATCAGAAACTAACGTTACAAGGTCGGTATTTCTCGAGTTTCGGATTTAGATTTCTGGGCTTTCGGCATCTAAGGCATTTAGCCCTTCACGTTTTGAGGAATAACGTCCCTCGGCGAGCACACAATCCGGGGAAAGGGAAGGAAGAAAGGATTAGGGAATGAAGGAAGCCGTGTGTTATAAAGGAATGAGGTGTGTACAGTAATTTTAATCCATGGAATTGGCAACTGTGCAGAGTTTCAGCCAACAGCCACCTACGGTGCTATTGTAGGTAAATACAAATGGCGACTCGTTTGCAAAATTGGTCTCTCGAAGAAGTTCGCACAGTTTCTGTGGGTGAAACATGTAATCGCGGCTGAAATTCACCGGCAGCTGGCAGAGGTTTACGGAGAGGATGGAATGTCTCGTCAGCATGTCGCAGAATGGTTCGGAAGTTTGACTCGAGTAGAGAAAACGTCACAGACGAGAAGCACAGTGGCCGACCCAGCACGAAATCAACAGATTTAAACACAGCTCACGACCTTCCCTACAGCCCAGACCTCGCTCCAAGCGATTTTTCTCTATTCCTGTACTTGAAGGAGCACCTAGGAGGTCGTCGCATCGCTTCAGACGAAGTAAAACACTTCATGACAATGTGGCTGAACATGCAAGGATACGACTGTTACCAGGAATAAATATTCAAACTCATTCTACGATGCGACAAGTGTCTTAACCGATATGGAGACTATGTCGAAGAATAATCTAATGCGTGTAGTATCTGTTGCCTGTATTGGTTGTATGAAATAATATATACATTTCACTGCAGGCTTTGTAACCTTACTTTCTGATCACCCCTCGTATCAATCGATAGACCTCACCAAGGTGGAAAAAATTCTTCAGGATAAATTCTCGTAAGCAGTATTCGTGAAAATTGAGCACACCTAATTTTTATGGTGCTAAAAACTATGTCGTCCGTTGCAAAAAAAAAAAAATCTTTTATTCTGCTGAAACAATTTCTACCATATGTCTATTTTTGTCAGTGGCGTATTAGGATTTTGTTTCGGAGTGCTATGCACAACATGTGAATAAGCACTTATATTTTTTCCTTTTGGGTTCCAACAAATTTTAATGAAGTTGTGCATATAACAAATCTATTTCGGGGAACTTGAGCCCGATAGCCCCCTAAATACGCCACTGATTATTGTAGTCGTGTTCTAACGGTGACACACACTCTCCTTAACAGTTATATACACATACTACTTGTAAATAAATTCAAATCCTAACGAAATCAAACTTAAAAAAAAAATCTTTAAACACAGTAATTGGTTTCTAGCATTAAATAGTAAGGATTAATTTTGTTTGTACTAATGTGTAAGGATGGTTTCTCTTCTTGAATCAACTGCAATAACAAACAGCGAATTCGTTACTGTTGCAGGCTGAACAACAGTAACAAAAGCAAAAGCAATCTTTGTAAAATCACAAGCACTAATCCCTTATTTTCCACTTCCTTTCAACCATATATTGCAGCGGGTTCTTCATTTATAGCTAGCCATCTTCCTTTCTCTTTTTCCTGATAGCTTTGTGGTAATGAACAGTATTACTTTTGCCGCTCTACATTCATTCAAGACACTCGTCTCTGCTCCGATTCAATTGAATTTCACAATTTTCTAGAGGGAAAAAGGCTACGAACCATTTCAGTGGCTTATAACCAATGCTAGCTTAGAGATGTCAGTTTCATATGGAACATCGCTTATATAAAGGAAAATAATTTAACGTATTACTGAAGAAATTCCGCCATAAAGCAGTTTCATGTCTCAAAATAAAATTGAACACGGAAAAATAACGCTAACAGAAAGAACAAACAAAGGAGATGCAACTAGAAATATGGACTGCAATACATTCAACTCAGACTACCCAATGATAAGAGAATATTATATACGAGGGTCATTTGAAAGAAAACTCTCGGAATGACGTAGAGAACATTTTCCAACATTCTCTTCCTCGACATTATTATGGATGGTACAACGATGTTCTGCAGTCTTTAAGCGGTCACGGAAACCAGACAACCTTCAGGCCTGCAAAATATGTCTCTATCGATGATTTAAACTCTTCATGTAAGGAATATCGAAGTTCTCCGAGGTATTTATTCGGCTTCAGTCAGGTGTGCACGCTGATGGAGCCAGATCTGGTGAACAAGATGGGTGCAACAGAAATCATATCCCAAATCACTGATTTTAGCCACTGCAACTAAACCCGTATGAGGGTAGGAATTATAGTGATGAAACCTTTCCTCTTTGATAATTATAATACCACAGTTGCATTATTTTTCTTGTAGTTAAATTCAAAATCTATCAGCAGTATTCAGCGATGTTTTACCAAGCAAAAGATAGCACTTTCAAATTTTGTACCGTATTAGAGTGCTATCTCACGGTTTTTGAAAGTTAAGCAAATTTATAAAAATATCACAAATGATCATGGTTGTTCATACAAATTTCAAATGAAAGAATTGACGTAGAATTACCTAAAAACTTATCTCTTTGTATCGTAATTATAATTTTTAATAAGAATCTTTAGAAATGCTGAGTCAAGAACTAATGCGCCACTTATATTGTCTTCTATACACATAGACAATAAACGTTAACTACCGGTGGGCCTTCTTGTAGAATAATGAAAGTTCGGTTGACAGCAGGTTTCGAAACAAAAATCAAGGGCAGCGAATACGACTGTGCCTACCATTGGCTACTCAGTAGTACAATAATTAAGGTACTTTTTCATCATACATAAACTGTCTAACTATTAAAAGCGATTGATAGATTACTCCAACATTAGATTAATCAATTTTGCATAAAGGCCATTAACTTTGATGTGATGCCGCCTTATATTTGGAATTTGCTTTAGTACTTGCTCTGCACGATACTTCCTTTCATCTACAAATCTTTTCTTTTATTTCTTTCTTTCTCCTACACACCGTTATGAGAGGACGACCTTATGTTTCGGAATGTGTTCTCTTTTCAGAGTACGATCTGCAGTATTGAATCCATTTCTGTGTTCGAGTTCAAATCAGGGTGTTGACCTAGTCAGAAGTAGTAGCTATTCTGGATCACGGCCAATGCAATTGATCAAGACTACCCCCCCCCCCTCTCTACCAGTACCAATTTTACTCTGTATTCCCTTGTGAAATTTGACGGTACGTGGAAGCGACTACAAAGATTGAAATGAAACTCATCTCATAACCATGGAATTCGGTGTGATATTTTCGTATTTATGTATTTTCTTATGCGGGATTCATATCAATATTTTATTTGTTTGGATTTATTGTGTATCTACAAAGTTACTGAAATTATCTTAATTTGAAAATGAATTAGTTATTATTATGAAGTCTTAAAGAGTATGAAACAAACTGATTTTTTTTTTTTTTTAAATCTGTATTTTCATTGAATTTTATTGGAACACACAATACCCAAGAACACACAATAGAACCCATAGTAACTTAAGACGATGAATATATCTAACCATGCAAAACGAATAATTTCTTCTACTGAAGGATATAAAATGCAACTACAGTAAAACTTCTCAATAACGGACACAGATGGGACAAGATTATTTGTCCGTAAATGACAGGTGTCTGCTAAAGAAAGGTTACAAAAATTTCGATTATTCAGAACTCGAGATGCAGTATACAGTCTATACTGGTCATAAATGTGGATGAAGGGAAATGTTCTTCGTAATCAAACGAAAGTGTCCTGGAGGATTTGTATGTCTGCGTGTACTGAAAAATATATTGCCTGAAGTACACGTTATTCTCTTATAAAAATCTCTTAATTCACATACTGACTGACTGTAGCAATAAGCATACACTGTTTAAAATTTAGCTTGCAAATGTTCTATATAACGGTTCACCGGATCACTGATTTGTAACCTACATTTTGCGAGGAAGAGGCTTTCTGTAAACCGCAATGTACCTGTATCGCAGATTAAATTTTAAATGGCAGAAAGTAATTCCTAGTAATATCTACGAATTAGGAATAATTCCTGTTCATTATGAATAGGTTACACAAACCTTGGGTGTAAAAAAAGTGTGCTTATATCTGGGTGTATCCGTAAAACGGAGGGTTATGTCTCCTAATACTATATATATTTTTGCCGAAACAAAAAAATCTGTCCATATTATGCAGGTATCAATTACTGAGAAGATTCACTGTAATTTGTTTTATAGAACTGTATGTGCTCTTTCATAACAATTTGATTTCAGGTTGGTGTAAACGGACAAGCTTTGACGATAGATGACACTACAGTCTTCGTATATCTCTCATGTATTTTTTACCTCTCATGAGAATTTACAAATTCTCTTACAAATTTCAACCTACAGGCTTCAAATTTTTAGAGAAGGAACTTCATAACCAATGGAAGGCAATAATCTGTGCTGATTTTTTATTTAGAATTTTCTTTATTGTTGAAATGGATATCGAATATACTTAAATATGAAATAGTTTCAACAATGAAGAAAATTCTAAATAAAAAATCGGCACGGATTGTTGCCTTCCATTGGATATGAAGTTCCTTCTCTAAAAATTTGAAGTCTCTAGGTTGAAATTTGAGAGATAAATTGTAAATTTTTGTGAGGTAAAAAATACATGAGATACGAAGACTGTAGTGTCATCTATCGGCAAAACTTGTCCCTTTAACTAACCTTAAGGGTCCTCACTACGCTTCCTTCCTCATCTTGAATTTTAGTAAAGACAAAACACAGCAAACAAAAATGCAGAAAGTGAGCCAGATAGTACTCGCAAAATGCTATTAAATAAGGCAATAAAAACTGTTTCGAGACTTTTTTCTTTATGAGTGTGTAGTTTATGACGGCATACTTAAGAATCGGGTACTTAGTTAGATTTCAGCATATACTGAAGGACCTAACATCTATTACTTCATTTAATAATAATTTGCAGATATTATCTTGTTCATTTTCGAAATTGTTGATGTTCTTTATTATCTTTAAGTTCCTGGAATTAAAAAAAAAAAAAATAGTAGAGGAAACTCAGTCAGGACTCTCAACAATATTTTTGTTTGATTTTCAGCAACGAAGCTTTGTGAGGAGAGTTCTACTGCACAACCAACTCAGGACCAATTACACCAACAAACAAAGCATTCCTTTACACAGGAGTCCACAAATAATAATGCTTCTAAATTCTTCTCAACCTTATAAAAATGAGATTTTATACAGTAATACCAAAATCACTTGATAAGCCACAATCTTTGATGAGTGAACAGAATATTTCTCTGTTCAGGCAGTCAGTAAGTCCAAGTAACAAACGCAAGACGCAAAATTACACTCAATAAATTTAGGTTTCATTTTTTTCTGAAATTCTCGAACGACATGAGAAATATCCTGAACTTACTATGTTTTATGTGCTTGGTCATTAAGTTCTGCTTCCTAAGCTGTTTAATAAATACACGTAGACAACTTTATATCAATTATCAGTTTGAATACATCTTATATAAAACCAATAAAGCCACTGATACTCTAAAGAATTCGATCCTTCAAAGATACAAATTTAGCAGGCCAAATATGCACTCAATTCTAGCTTAATTATGACAAAAATTTCGAATAAAGCGTGTTTAAACCACTGTATGTACTACGTATTAGCTATCAAATTGTTAGATGTACAACAGCACCTCTTCTGAAACAAATAGAGAGCTGTTGCTTTAGGCCATTTACGTTTATTAATGACAGTAGGGACACCATGCGGCGTAGCTGTAAAGCTTTTGATTCCATTGGAATCGACAGCGACATTCTCACAGCTTTGCCGACTGGTGTAAAGATCCGTTCAGTTACAATAAGTCTGGTCTTAATTCTAACTATCCCTTAATATTCCTGTGTATATTATACAGATAATGCAATGACATAATTATTTCTATTAATTTAACACACTGAATTTTACGCATAAAGATTGCTTCTGTATTAGAAATTATTTAGAAAAACAATTTTAGGTTAATGTTCCCCACTTGTTAAAAAAAAAAAAATTACAGCCTAATTCTTATTTGTTATTTGAAAAATGCTATTAACAAGTAAATGATTTCCTCATTATTGAGAAACAATGCATATCAATTATGAAATTATGGGTTTCAGATGTACGCCTGGGAAAACACTCGCTTTTCCCCTATAGTTCAAAATAAATGGAGTAGTCATTTCCAGACTCGAGATGACCTAAACTTGTTTAGCATTGACCCAGGTATAAGACCTACTCCTGATTTGGTTTAGTTAACTAGAAGCACTATTGTTTGGGCAGCCTACGAGCAAGAGTTCTCGCCTCGAAAACGTGTAGTAAGTGTTGTCTCGTCTCGGAAACTGTCAGTGGCGTCGGAAGTATTTTTCAGCTGGGGGGGCAAACTGCTGTCTAGAAAATAGATACGGGAATGTAACATAGGTAAGATAATGCGAATATGTGTGTAATGTAACAATAATTTGATTTGATTGGTTAATAATAATAATAATAATAATAATAATAATAATAATAATAATAAAAATAATAATAATAATAATAATAATAATAATAATAATAATAATAATAATAATAATAATAATATAATGAACCTGTAAACAGTTTCGTGAGAGTGAAATTTCCATCTATTAAAGGCATCTTAGTTTACATCTTTAGATTAATTAATCCCGTGTCAGTTTTGTTTTGGATTTTGGTCTGGTGCAGAAATTTTCAACCAGTGAAATCAGAATTAAAAACATAAAATTGTAAAATTTGTACTGCTCACAATGACTGTAAGCACAAATTTTACCATTTTATATACTGGTACATATTTTTAACTGTATTGGACATGGTCACACGGACACTATTAAAGAATCTTAAAGCTACTTAAATCATTTGGAAATAAGGAAATTAAAATTATATTTTTAAAAATCCAGTTCTGGTGTTGCAGAAATTGCTATTTAGAACTACAAACTTTGTAGCACTTTGTAGTAGAAAGTAACTTGTACATTATAAAACAGGCTACATAATTAAGTAAAAAATAAGAAAATATATTTTTTTCTACCTGCTTGACTTCGTACCAGAAATGGAAAAATGGAATTTTCACTAAAGACTTCATAAAATTTATATAGAAAATTCAATTACATTAATTATTCAGAGTTATTTATATTTTTTACTACACATACTTCAGTATATCCAGTTTTTTATTACATTCACCTCTCTTCCTAATCTCATTATATTCAGTTCACTTCAACACTAATAAAGTACGACACAATTAATAAGAAATAATTCAAGTTTATATTGAATTTTAAGTGCTATTTTGTAATTTAAATAATTGCTTATAATACGTATAATATTTTCACTTATGTAATTCCCCATTTATTTCTTTTCAAAATTGACCAATAGTAACTTTTCTCTCGCTTGTCTTTGATATTAATTCTCTTGCAATGGTGTTTAAGTCTGGTCGCTACACATATGCAACAACAGCAGATGAGCCAATCTTTCCTGCGTCATGGACGTCCTCAAATATGTCTTTAGACTACGCAAATAGCTGAATGATCTTTCGCAAATGCTCAAGAAGTTGACATGGTGAGAGCGAAAGTCCCTAGACGAACAACTTGGTCGAGAAGACTGCGAACAGTTGGGGTTTCAGCACTAATAGTTTTTAATATTCTGATGGTCGTTAGCGACTCAGTCGTCATCAAAGTACGTGGGAGCAGCCTGAGCTGTGCTCATAATCTATCCAGGTTAAAATCCGACGAGTGAACTCCCAATTCCTGCTTCAAATATTCTCTTGAGAGAGGCACACCAGCACATAAAGCTCCTTCAGAAAGTATCTTGTAGAGTTCTATGAGTTGTTTGAAGCCTGGCTGATTGAAACGACGCTGTACTTCATTCAACAAATAGTCAATGATTTCGAAGTACATTTTTGGAAGATCTGATACATGTTCTAGGGTTGCTGCTATAGGAGGATTATCAGTCTCCTCCAACCTAATTGGTGTTCTCTTTGATCTTGATGAAGTGGGCAATTTTAAGTGTAGTCTGTCTACATTTTTCTTTGCTTCCTTACAGATGTTTTCAAATGCACTCTCCGTTCGTAGGTTTCTCAGAGTATCCTCTAGATAGAATCGCTGCTGCTCTTTTAGCTCCAGAAGCAGAAGAATCAGAATTTTTAAGCACTTTCGCCAGTTGTCCACAAGGTACAATAGCACGTATACTGACTTATCAGAAAAAAATATTCCGAATTTGTTCATTCTTTTCAAATGCCATTTTAGAATTACTTTTTTAGCATCATTTGGACCACTTGTATAACTGATTATTCTTTTCGAACGTGATTTGAATTCGTTTGTAGTAGATTGAAATCTGATTAGAGATTTTCGCCTAACACACCAGCGAGTAGGACAAACAGGCAGCAAATGTTTAGGATTACTTTCGTTGATAGTTTTACAGGGTTCAAGAACAATGTCGGCGTGCGTATGTTGTCTATCGTTTTGCAGAATCCAGGTTGATGTTTCTAAACGTCTTTCACTATGGCCCGCACGTCACACAAAGATTCGCATTTTCGTGCTACTTCCTGCAATGGAAGATCTAACGCATGATTATTGCAATGAATGTATACAGCTTTCGGATGTTGAGTCGAAGTTATCTTCTGCATACCATTCACTCGTCCTGACATGACAGCTGCACCATCATGACACTGTTCGCGTATATTTTCTGCATTCAGGCTAGGTTTCGTTAGAATATCTTTGATCGTGAATTCTGTTTCCGATTTTGTGCCATGTGGGGTGATCATTTCCACAAATATTTTGTTTGGTTTGATAAATCAGAGTCAATACAGCGAACACAGAGACAACTGTTCTTTCTTTGAAATATCAGTCGTGGAGTCGGCTATGATTGCATAAAATGGAGACTCTAACTTCTGCTACCAAGTCTCTCTATATTGCATGTCCCATAATCTTTAAAATTTCATTCTTTCAATCAGCACTAAGCCAGTTATCCTGTCGATTAATCCATTGGTTGAGAACAGGCACATCCATTTTTCTTTCATCCAGGACTGACATCAAATTACCCGTACTATGCAAATGTCCACTGATTGCTTGACCACTGGGAGCTAAATATCTAACACTACTAGTTATTATAAGCAGTGACTGTCTTCCTTATTCTTGTTTACAAACTTGGTCTGAAAGGAGAGCTGAAATAGATGTTCTGTTTCTGCCCTCATATCTTAGCCCTTTCACTACCACTGGGATATATGTGTCCCACGATACATTCTCAGAGGACCCCTGGTAATTTACCACATTTTACTGCTATAAATTGATGATCCACTGGTAAAGAGAAGCCCGCTAATGGTTCACAGAATTCTTATTAACATTATCAAATAGACAGTAGTGGAAGTGAACGTGAACAATGAAAGTGATAATGGAACAGATGGAAGTGAGGAACAATATGCTAGTGATAAAGCAGTGGTTGCATGAACTGTAATTTGGAAAAGGATGCCAAAATGTAAAATATTTGTAATCATAAATACGACCCAATTGTTTTTCTGACAATATACGTTTCATAATTGAAAATACAAAATGATCATTCAGTCAATACCACTGGTACATACAGGTCCCACATAAAAATATCAGAGGGATACATAATGTCCCACCCTTCCCACGTCGAAAAACGAAACGGTGGAAAATGTTTTTTATATATATTTATACGTTTGAAAACAACTTAAAATAGCCGTATATTAATGTTTCTCACTCGGAAAAAAATGGTAGTGAAAGGATTAAACGAACAAAACGACAATAGAGATCGCATTTTTTTATATGCTCTGTATTATTAATCCTACCTTATACATTTTTCCTCCTCACTATAAAACTTACTGCACTCTGCACATTGTTTGTAAGAACATTAATTTAACTTTATGGAAAATGTATTTAGTCCCTAAATGTTCTGTTTCTCATTTAAATTGTGTTACTTATTTTTCAAACTTTAAAATCTCGCTTGAGGACTCGTTTCATATTGCAGACTTACGATTACTTAAACAACAATTTTAAAAGAATTTAAAGTGTTTTGAGAATGTACACCAATGGAAATAAAGAGAATTTTCAGTTCTTTTTCCTAACTCTTTCTGTCTAACATGGGGGCAGAAAAAGCGCCCGGTCCCTTGTTTCAAAGAGAAAGATTAATCTGGAATAGAGATTGTTTTTCACATTACTATAAAAAGCAAAATTTAGTTAATATAATCAGCGTTGCATGATGTTTCTACAGTCTGAAAGTGAGGGGGCAAAAAGGGTATCTTGCCCCCTTTGAAAATTTCAGGAGGGGCGACTGCCCCCCTTGCCCCCCCGGTTCCGGCGCCCCTGGAAACTGTGTTTCCATTGGAAGAGTTATTTCCTCACGTATCTCGTCACAAAAATCTTTTCTTGTGGGCAACCTTATTATTATCGCCATATTATATATATAATAGGGTATATATATATACGGTGGACTATTTATCTCGATACCCCATTGTAACTTTCAAACTAATACAAAAAAAAAAAAAAAAAAAACGCTCAAATTTTGTACAGTCCGCAGCAAAAAGCCTGCAACATGAGCATGCAAGTTTAATGTGAAATGACAGTCTTTTACTTCAAAATAAGTGTGCAGGGCAGGACGCCAATGTTTCTTCTGGCGTGATTCGTACAACTTAGACGTTATGTTGATTCCCTGGGCTGTTAGGCGTGGTTTCACAATAAACTTACATGCTCATGTTGCAAGTTTTTTGCTGCGGACTGTACCATGAAAATATTGACAGGGAGATATTGTTGTGTTACCACAAGGCTAAGAATGTTTCCAACCCAACATAAAGCAGTATTTTTTTTTTTCAAACGGCACTACCTCAGGTTATTACATATTTCATTCTAGATGTAAAAGGAAAACATATAATATTACATCTGTCATGTAGGTTGCAAACTAAGAACGTTACAATATCACAAATATCGAAAAACAAACATTTTTTTTTTTAGAGTTCTACAACAGTAATTACGGAAGTGAGACAGACGTGGTAATGCATATCCAAAGTACTATAATGTCGAATACTACGCTCATCACATGACAACTTTCGAACAAGTAGAACGCAAGTTACAAAAACTTCAACGGACTTCACGTCGAAAAAAATGGATCGTTAAATATCACATTTAATTACCTACATGGTATTCAATAAAGATCATAACGCCGTTTACAGCAATTTAATATCTCAAACCACTATGGAGAAATGAAAAAAAAAAAAAAGAGAAAGAAAAAAAAGAAATGGCGAAAATTGATATGCTTAAAATGGCGTTCTTGGGGGAACTTTCTAAAACAATTTGTGCTTTACTTTGTTTCTATAAAATTACAGCAATACTTTTTGGTAGGTGTAATTAATTACAATAAGTTCTTGGAATTACATAATTTTAAGCAGTGTAGCTAAATTTAACAGTTTTTAAATCGTATCTTCGGAGTGGCTTGATATGTCAAATTGCTGTAAACGGCATTCTTTACATCTATTGAAGATTATCTATGCAATTGGATTAAGTACTTATCTAACTGTAAGTAGTTTTTTTAAAAAAAATCTTTTGAAAATAGTAAAAATTTTAATCTCTTGTAACTTCGTTCGTGTTCATTCGAAATCCGTCATAATATTACACACTAAAGTACTTGGGATGTGCACTGCCGTGTCCGTCTCACCTGCATTATTACTATTGTAGAAGCCTGCAAAATTTGATTGTTTTTCGATGTATGATATTGTAGCATCCTTCTTTCAAACACCGTGACAAATATGATACTGTATGTTTTTCTTTTGCATGTAAATATGAAATAATTATGTAATATAACTTTATGTTGGGTTGGCTATACTGTTAACCTTTTGCTATCACGGAGTATGTCAAGCAATGCCTCTCTACCAATATTTGCATAGTACAAAATGTAAGCGTTTTGACCCATTAGTTTAAAATTTACAAAGGTGTACCACGATAAATGCCCTCTATATCAGGGTTTCTCAACCTTTTGTACTTGTGGCACACTACAGGTGTAACTTGAATTCTCGCGGCACACTCATAGATATTATTATTATTTATTTATTTATTTAACAATTACCAGATACAGGAGGCTCTGAGGCCATTTTATACTGGATATATAACAATAACAACAACAATGGAAAGAATTTGGGAAGGTATTGGCAAGGGCCTGTTTTAGTAGGTACCATCGCGGCATTTGCCTGGTAGGACTGAGGGAAACCCTGGAAAACCCCAATCAGGATGGTCGGCAGCGGGAGACGAACCCGCGACCTCCCGAATGCGAAGCCAACGCTCTACCACTTGAGCTACTTCGCTCGGTATTACTTGTAAATATAAAATACCGTGATATTTTTTCTGTGATTACTGATCTCCTCCTCACAGAGAAGAAAGCTCGATCACTGGTTTTCCTCTGTGATAAATCATGCTTATTTTTAATTGTAATTTAAAAATTGAAAACAATTGCAATGAAATATAGGACTCAGGTTTTTAAAAATACACTTTCTTTTTCGCAAACTGTATCCATCTTTTACTAAGAAGGAAGATCACCAAATAACAAATAACAAATAGTTTTCTCAACATTAAAAATGTGCAGAAAAGTAACAGCGAATGAAACTTAAAATTGTAGATTCATAGCAGAGGTTCATAGTAATGTGAGATACAAATATACATTTTCCTATGTCTTGCGATTTGATTGCTATAAAATTAATAATTTTGTTTCGATTTCCTCGCGGCACACCAGCGGCTCATTCGCGGCACACCGGTTGGGAAACGCTGTTCTATATATAAGGGCAAAACCTCGCCATTATAAATCACTATTTTGGCTTCTTCAACAATTGTGAACAGTGGAATCACACAAATTAACATCATTATACGGTATACTATCCAGGCCCGTAGTCAGCACGAAAATGTAGGGGGGGGGGCGATCCAAAAATATTATAGTTAATCACCATATTATAGTTCATTTGCAAGCCTACCGTAAAAATTTAGGGGGGGCGGCCACCCTAGATCCGGGCCTGATACTATCACTACAGCATCTTCTCTGTACGCTAATGGAAGCGCTAAACAAAATGGAATAATGGCTCGGATTAAAGTCAGACATGTATGTAGTCCTCAGAAATAAAATCATTACTATTTCATCTACTTGCAGTCTATATTTCTCTTACAAAACGACTTGGGTTGTAGTCAAGATCGTTAGTTCGACCCTGTTATAGTTGATATCCGATTCAACTACTGTACTTGCATTTTTTAACTGTTCTCCTCAGTCAAGTAAGAATCCAAGAACATTCTTTACATTACAATTCACAATTGATTTTGTCCTTCTTATTCCACCCCTGCTATGAATGGCGCCAGCAAACCGCGAAAAAAAGGGACCTCTTTTATCCTCAAGTAGGAAACCTTCCCTTATACTGTGGGGTCTTACAAAAGAAACATCTGAACTGAAATTCTTCCTGAGGTGTATTTCTGATGGTTTATACCACCTGCAAAGAATACGAGGTACTGGAGTGACCGATAGGACTTCAGTCCGTCTCGTAAAAACTTGAAACGGCGTATAGGAACAATAGGCAATTCGTTATAACGGTACAGGTGACCAATGCAGCAGCAAAGGTAACCTGTAGTAGCAATACTGAAACATTATTTATGTCTCTAAACAGTTTAAAACAACTGAAGAGAATGAAGAAAAAATTATCAATTAACAATATGAAATTTACTTGAAAAATTTTCGAGAAATCTCTCTGCTCACAATGTGTTAGCATGAAGTTAGAAGTAAATGTAACTCTTCCTGATGGTCAACGTTTTCAACTTCTAAACAATGCAAATTAGACTTACTTTTGGTCTGGGGCATTTGTTTTTAGTTTATTTACTTGGAGTTTAATTTCCCTTCCCAGATTCGGGGTCATATGAAACATGGACCTATTTATTGATCTAAAAAAAAAAGATTTTGACTGCGTGGATTACGAATTGTTGTTGGAGTTCTAAAGGAGGATGGGTTGGAATGGGGAAATCAAAGACTCATAAGAAACTTATACAGGGTGTTTCAAGACAACACCGACAACGTTTGGGAGGTGATTCCTGACACCAAGATAAGACGAAAAGTATAGACCAACCTGGGTGCACAAATGCTTCCTTTCGGAGTTATAGGCTGCCGAAAATCTGAAAAAATGAGCTTTAAAGGCCCATACCTCCAAAACTATGGGACCTACCGTAGTCGGTTCAAGACTTCACTTAAAAACTAGTATGTGCTCTATCCAAATATCCAAGTTTCAGAGTCCTGCGGTACTCCCGCAACAATCTTTATAGAAGTAGTTGGTGAGTACTTCAAATTAAATGTCAGTAGCCAAACTCCCTCTATAAAAATTGTTGCGTGAGTACCTTAGGATTCGGAGACATGTATTTTTGGATAGCGCACATATTAGTTCTTAAGTGAAGTCTTGAACCGACTACGGTGGATCCCATAGTTTTGGAGCTATGAACCTTTAAAGTTCATTTTTTCAGATTTTCGGCAGCCTATAACTCTGAAAGGAAGCATTTGTGCACCCAGGTTGGTCCATACTTTTCGTCTTATCTTGATGTCAGGAATCACCTCCCAAACGTTGTCGGTGTTGTCTTGAAACACCCTGTATATGAACCAATAAGTAAGTGTTAGAATAAGAGAGGAAATGGCAGAGGAGAGTGAAATTAGAAAAGGAGTTTGACAGGGATTTTGTAAGGGACAGCGAAGACGAACGCGCATAATCAAGACGGCATTTCGGTAGGAGATAGTAGGATTAGATGTATACATTTTGCAGATAATATGGCACTACTGATGGAATCTGAAAAGAAAATCCAATAAGATGTTAGGAAACCCCTTGAAGGGCTGTGAAGAATGTGGGATGAAAATAAATGTTAAAAAGACAAAAGCCATAGTGATGGAAAGAAGCAGGAGAGACAATAGAACAGTTTTCGATACCTAAAAGCCAGGATAGGACTGGCTAAAAAAGCCTTTAGGAGAACGAAAAATCTGTATTGTGAGACCTTAAATAAAGAGTTGAGAAAAAGACTCATAAAATGCTTTATATGGAGTATTGTAGTGTATGGGGCAGAAATATGGACATTACACAAAAATGATGAAAAACGACTGGAAGCTTTAGAAATGTGGGTGTGGAGACGAATGGAGAGAATTAGAGGGGTCGAACCGAAAACGAATGAGAGGAAATTGTGGGAGTAGAAAAGAACAAGTTTAGATATTATTAAGAAGAGGAACAGAAACTCTTTGGGACATTGTCTAAGAAAGAACAGTATCATTAGGGACGTGCTGGAAAGTATGGAGGCAAGAAAGAAAGGGTGCGAAAGAGACTACAATTAATGGACGATATTAAAATAGCACAATCGTACGTGAACACGAAGAGGTTAGCTGAAGATCGTGGAGCATGGAAACTAGTTAGTTATGGCAAGTGACCTGTCAATTTTGACAGAATACCTATCATGATGATAAGACGTGAGTCTATCAAAATTTGCATGAATTCGACATCAGTGACGCTTAGGACAGGGAGCTTCTTTTTAACCGCCAGACATAAGGGCATAAAATTTTGTATGTGGGAGCTTTGGTACGAATTCCTTTGCACGAATTTAACATGGACGAAGAAGAAGGGTTGTTAAATATTATGATTGTGGTCAAACGCATATGGCAACCTCTAAGATTTAAAGGCTGTGAAACGATAACAGACAGAATATACATATATTTATGCCACTTAATTATCTTAGTTTCTCGTCCAATGATTATTTCCGTAAGCTATTCCAGTATATGCAGGTCCCGCAAGGAAATGGAACCTGGGACCACACACAACAACGGATATATGTTATCTGCGAACCCCGATATTTCAAGCATGTATACTTCATCAACGCTGTTTTCTCTCTGTCTGTTCAACATTGTATATTAATTTATTCCTCCTATAATTTAAAAGACGTTTCCAAAACACGAACTCAAGTAGCCATCAATTTATGTTCTTGTGGTCCTGTTATACTGACGATTACTAAATAAATAAGTAAATAAATAAAAAAAAATAAATTTCAAGTGTACTGTGTAGCACAGACTATAGTTTCGAATCTCAAACAACACGTACAAATTATCCAAATAATAGACTTTACAACTTAATAAAGATTGCACAAATTCTTAATAAAACTTAATGAAGACAATATTGATGTATTAAGTTCTTGGTAACCTTCTTCAATTACTTTTTTTTTCAAAAACTAGGTATTTTTTCTATTGATACCAAATAAAATTAATTTTAATAATCAATACTTTTTTAAACACACAAGAATACTGCAATACGCTGAACTTTGGAAGGGGATAGCAGAATAGCCCGTACAAATTTTGTTGAAAAAAGTTTGAGAAACGCTGGTTGAATAAATTCTAAAGTTCATCACTGCTGAAACAATAAGTTACTGTTCTTATTCACCTCCATAAAAACTATTTTTTTGTTACCTTGTCAAGTTTTTGGTCTATCCAAGTATGCAACCTCCAAAAATCTCGTACACCTTTTTCTACTGACTAGCCACTTTTATAGTTAAACAATCATTTATTCCTTAACAACTGTTAATTGATTGATTGATTTTATTGGAGTTTAACCCTCTTCAGCACCAAGGCTAAAAGATAGGGATCCACACTAAATGAGCCCCCACCGGGAAGCCAGGGGATGCAGCGGTAACGATATGAATTATTGGATTGGAGTTTAGCGTACCTTTCAGCACCGAGGCTATGTGAAATGTGAACCTACAGCTTAAACTGGGAGTCAAATCATACTAGCTCCAACTGGGAATGGAACGTGAGTCCCCCGTGTCAAATACGCGTACCAAATAAACAAGTGTTAACCATATAGTCAAGAGGGAGCTCCCGGTAACGTTTATGTATCAACTTAACTGTGGTTTGTCATTGAAATATGACAAGTCAACGGTGTGGATTAGTATACCGTACCCGACAAACACAAATACATTCATTTATATAAAGATTATCGCAGTAATCGAAGAGTATAATAGCTACTAGGAAAGTGTATACTTCGAAGGAAGGGGAAGAAAAAAAATCTGGTATTATTATAGTGTTAATCTTCTTTTTAGCGCCAAAGCTATATGGCATGTAGATTAGGGTTGTTATAATTTGAATAATGATTTTCTCTAATATTTGTTATGCAAATAATTGGGATAACGAATAATTATTCAAATAATGAATTATTTTAGGCCTATCACTTGACACGGAATCCGAATGTACTCGACAACCAGAGATTGAACCTGGGTCTTCTGTAAATAGGCAAAGCTTCTAACTTCTAACAAGTGTTTTGTAATATAAGGAAAAAGTTTGTTCATTGTGACGTTTCATTAGAATAACACACTATATGTAAAAGAAAGAAAAAAAAAACATTACATCATTAAATTAACAACGAATCGTTGGTAAACGCATGTTTACTTTCTCCTTTTACACATGAGAAGGCAACAATAAAAATAAAAACAAAAATACAGTGGCGGGAGATAAGGATCGATCCCAGATCCCAATGCAAAGTGGTTTGGCACTTAATCATATGGTTAAATGTGAAGCGGTCACGTAACCTACCTCCCAGACCTTATCAACAACTTCGATTTTTCCAAGTAAGACCACAAAAAGCATTACTCTCCCTTGCAAACAATTATTCCGGTTCAACAAACTAAAGCAAGGTTATCTTTTTTTTTTTTTTTCGGGGGAAAGAATGAAACGAAAGCTTCCAGCGGCCTCTGATTAAACCCCGAGCACCCCGCACTTCATTCCAAGGATGGCATTTTTGCCTCTGGCAACTGGAATATTTTAAAAGACACCGGGGTTCCTTCGAAGCACAACCAATCACAGCCGTTGTGTTCTCGCTTACTAAGCTTGTTAATAAAGTAACAATGATTACGAAGTCTTTGACATTGCTTCAATTCTCACTCACCGTTTTCTGTGTGTGTGTCCATGTGATCCATACTGTGTAGTAGACGCCGTCTATCACCCTCCTTCCGACCAAACAACACCATTCCATCAACACTACACATCCAAATCGCACCACGCTCCTCGGAACACTGCGAAAGCGGACCTCAAAAGACTCAAGACACAAATCGCTTGTAGTGTTTCCATCTGCTGCAACAAAAATCTCACCACTTCACTTGAAAGACACTGTCAACAATGCGACAGTACTAAAAAGAATACAGGAAGGATTTTCCAGTGAAATACAGATTTCCTGTCCGTTAATTTCAAAGTACTGCCGCTAGTAAAAGTGGCACAAGCGGAAGGTCATGTTTACGAGAAATCACTCTGCGTATATCCAAGCCCCTCGGCAATGAATGTTGAATGAGTATCGAGCGTGATATCCCTACTATTGCGTATAGGATCGGGAGAAAGTGGCGGGAGGGGAGGAAACGCCATTGCACCAAGCAACAGTCATTCTCACCCCTGCTATGCCTACACTTGTCACCATTTGAATTACGTAACCTGGAAATAATTTACTAAAGTATACGAATTACAATGACAATAGAAGTTACATCAATCTAAATAAAATGACAATTATTCACAGAACACTAACGAGGCTATCAGATACAGAAAATAATTGGTAATAGAAAATGACAATACGCCGACAAAGTTCTCCGTGGATGCTAGTCCAATACCAAGTACACAAAATATATATATATATATATATATATATATATATATATATATATATATATATATATATATATATATATATATATAGTGTGTTTCAAAACAACACCGACAACGTTTAGGAGGTGATTCCTGACACCAAGGTAAGACAAAAAGTATAGACCATCCTGGGTGCACAAATGCTTCCTTTCGGAGTTATAGGCTGCCGAAAATATGAAAAAATAAACCTTAAAGGCCCATAGTTCCAAAACTATGGCACCTACTGTAGTCGGGTCAAGACTTTACTTAGGAACTAATATGTGCCCTGTCCAAAAGTACATGTTTCAGAATCCTAAGGTACTCACGCAGATTTTTTAAATAGAGAGTTTGGCTACGGTCATATAATTTGAAGTACTCTCTAACTGCCTATATAAAAGTTGCTGCGAAAGTACAGCAAGATTCTGAAACATGGATATTTGGATAGGGTATATACTAGTTTCTAAGTGGTCTTGAATCGACTCCTGTAGACTCCATAGTTTTGGAGCTATGGACCTTTAAAGTCTATTTTTCATGTTTTCGGCAGCCTATAACTTCGAAAGGAACCATTTATGCACTGAGAATGGTATATACATTTTGTCTTATCTTGGTGTCAGGAATCACCTCCCAAACGTTGTCGGTGTTGTTTTGAAACACCCTGTATATATTCTTTAAAAACGCACAAATGTATTGTTATTGTTCTGCATTTATATATTATTTTCTAGTAATTGATTTTTAAGAAGTTTAATATTCTACACTGTCTTATCCTGTTAAAGGAGCTTCTTCCTGTTTATATAGTTACCGTGCTTGCCTTTAATGCGGGAGCCCGGGTTCGATTCCAGGTAGGAGATCGCGTGGTTCGGGTCCCACGTTAGGTTGAGAGTCCACGACGCATATAGCCCCGATGGTGAAAAGGAACGCTAAACTACAAACCAATCAGCCTGTCAAATTGTTGGCACATCATGTGTAGATATCTTCTTTTTTCTTCTATGGAGGTGTGGCAAAATCATATCAACCTCCATAAGGTATTGTCCCGTCTTTCTCCTGATGTGAACAAATTGCCTTGACAAAGGTTCTGCACAATAAATAGACTTTAAAAAAAAAAAAAAGATTATAAAAAGTAATAAAACCAGTGTACCGAACCCCGCTCGGGCAGTTTTATTTGCCATTGGAACTATCAAGACTTTGCGTGCTGCCGAATGGTTAGACACGTGTGCTCCAGGGTTAGACTTCCTATATCCAGAAGTTTTAGTGTTTATCGTGAAATAAAATAAATGAAATAAAAGCATATGTAAAACGAAAAATTACTGCGTTGGAAGTAGATACTCTGAACACGCATCATCCATCTGGATGCCAGTCGGCTGGTTAGTGGTCTTTCGTGGGTTATATCCCTTACGGGAGTTTTCAGTTTTAGTGATTTTCTTTCTTTCTAGGTTGAAGGGAATCTGTGTCGCTACAACTCATGAAAACTTCTGCTTGGCCAAACAACTTATCGGGTGATGGGCAGGTAGCGTTATCAGTTTCCATCGCTGTCACTTCTAGCTTTTAAATTTAACGTCGCACGAATATGTTCCGAGGATGAGACGTTGATGATATGATAATGAACGATTTGGTGGAATGAAAAAGTGCCAGAAAATGTAGCCTCGAGAAAACACATGCACACGGTGTTTGACGCCCACCGAAAGTTCACTCGGCGGGAGCTAAGAACGAATCAGGGACCTCATGAACCATATGTGAGCATTATACTGATGAGCCACCGCGGTCCTTCTAGCTTTCCAGGGTGGAGATAATTTAGGTCGTGCTGCTATTACTTCAGTATTTCCTTAACTCCTTATGACAGGCTAGGCCATGAGTGAAAATTCCATCATCCTAAAGAATTGAACCCGGAACAAAGTGCACTGAAAACAAAAAGTGAATTCACACTCAAGCTAAGTTATTCAGAGCAATCAAGAAACCTAAGAGCGAATAGAGGATTTATAAAATGTGATTTATGTTCTAAAAATCCCGCTAAATATAGTAAAAATCACTAGCTAGCGGACTACGATGCCATTTTGGCGTTTTTAAAACTTTAATTTCTTTATATATTTAGTGAGAGTCCTCGTAGATGGCTACACTGGAATTCCAGTAGAGACTTCAGCTTGATAACAGAAGCGGATTTTTTTTTTTCTTTTTCCGAAACTGACGTCAGAAAATTTGTGGATAAAATTCATTTCAATTGGAATACAAAGAAACTAATTAGAGTGGCATATGAAACGAATAGCAAAACACAAAGACGTAAATAAATCCTTTCATTTAATCGTAGAAGTAATCTTTCTTCGGTTCATTTTCTTCCCGCAGCAACTATATAATTTTCTCTTCAGTTGACAAGCACATTTTTTGTGACAATTCCGACGTGAGAAGATTTACGAATTAAAACTTATCGTTTTTCACTTTAAAAATAAATGTTCAATTTTACGTCCCTCGATTATGTCCTGTGAAGGAGACAGGTGATTAATGAAAGTGAATGAAAGATTAGAAATACTTTGAGGAATGAAAATATGTATAAAAAAAAAAAAAGCAGGAGAACCCACGGACATTTTGTCCACCATAAACACACATGGCCTTGGATTGAACTAGGGACTCCTCACGCCAGAGGCAACCGCTCTACCACTGAGTCACTGCGGCCCTCTCAAGTTAATCATTAGGATTAGGAACTCGATTTGGGGTCCTTGGGGACTCTGGTTCATGGGGTCCTTGGTTCGATCCCAGCTCGCGCCAAGTGAACTTTGTGGTGGACGAACACCGTGGGCGTTTGTTCTCCCGTTTCTTCCCACTTTCTTCTTAAGAATTAGATGTCTGGGCTTTCGGCATCTATGGCCATGTTTAGTCCACCACGTATGAGAGATCACGTCCCTCGGCGATCACCCTACCAGGGAAATTGGAGAGGAAGAAAACAATGAGAAAGGAAACGGTCTGGGACCATTATGTTAGGTATGGAAATGAGGAAAACACACGAAAACTTCACGTAGAATGGCTGGTCTGAAAAAAAAAAAAAGTTACACTTTTTCGACTATTTCCCCACCGGTCAAGTTAATCATGGTTATTTATTTGTTTACTGAAGTTTATCGTCCTGGGCTTACGTTTAAGCTGAAATCTGAACCATAGTAATTTGAATGGCTTTCTAGCGAGAAGCGAATCCGGGATCACGTGCATTAAAGAAATGCGCGTGCACTAGCCGTTAGACCAGCGAGTAGGACTGAAGTTAATTTCTAGCCGTAGTAATGATACTGGATGTCTTTTTCTTCGACTTCGTATTCTGTATTTAACATACTGGCCATCTGCCTACAAATATATATATATATATATATATATATATATATATATATATATATATATATATATATATATATATATAAAGAGAAATCCACCCAAGTTTGATACTTTTAGTTAAACAGAAAATACCCAATCTACACGAAGTGGCAAATTTATGTGGTAATAAAGAACACAACAATACATATGCAGTCAAACAATGCAAGTGGTCAAGTAAAAGAGGGTCAACTGATTTTATTGTACAGAATAGACCACGAGTACGTGGTTCGGTTCCATTTTACCACGTATATATTAGTGCTGTCCACGAGACGAGACATAAGATTTTCTCATCTCGTTACTTTCTGTAGAACTCTTGTAAGGTTTCGATTCTCGAATATGATTTCTCGTCTCGATTTTAGGAAATACCCTCCACAGTCTAGTCTCAAAATTTTTTCTCGTCTTGTTCGGTAAATTGTTGTATCCTGTTTTTTATTCCTTAATTTCACCCTGAAGTTATCAGAATCATTCCGTATCACGACAGGTCCAGGAGGGGTATGGTATAACAACAATAACCATATTTATTAGTGTGTAATGACGTCCGTATTAAACACTGATAAATACTCTTTACTGTATGGTACAATCACTATTGTGGGAACGTTCATCGGTTGTGTGAACGATGAATTACGTAACATTATAAGAATTGGCTGAACTATTATGAGACTTAGCCTAATAAACTTCTCGTCTTGTCTTAAAAACAAGACTTGTCATGCTTTTCGTCTCGTCTCAAATTGGAAAATATACTTCTTCGTCTCGTCTCGAAGTTTATATAAATTATTCATTGTTGGGCTCCAGGCAATCTGTTTTAAACCCATTGTGCTCATAACTGCATGCATTCAATATTTTTATGGTTAGGATTGTTTCGTACGCTGAAAGGCTAAGTTTTACATCATATGACGTGACAGAAGAGTACTAGTGCGTAGTTTGTTCTATATCTACATTCGCATTGCAAAGATCACAATCTCTGTTTAACAACGAATAGTGACTGTAGAAATGTTTCAGAAAACTATCAGGTAGGGGGTTACGGCCACTGCGGTCTCCCGACTTACCCATGAGTGATTTTTACCGCCGAGAGCATTTAAAAGTAAAATTGTAGCTACAACAGCAATCTGCAAATCCTCGATGAACTTAAAACTAAGGAACAGTATCCGTAGCATCACCATGGACAACTGCCGACAGCATCAATCAACAAACTATGACGTGCCCAGAAGTGCATTCAAATGAACGGGACGACTTTCAGCACTTTTTACGACACGAGATACGTCAAACAATTGTTTCCACCTTGGACTACTTTTTTGTGGCTAACTCTGTATTAAAGCAAGGATGCTCACAAAAAGGAATCAAGACACAAAGTGAATCGTTTAAATTTTATTGTGTCGAAATAAAAACTCAAACATTTAAAATAGCAATTTAAAAGACAAAAAGTAAAAACTGTATAATGTGTACATGTTTTAGTAAGTGAAAATCATTAAGTTAGTTCAGAAGCGATACCGATTTGGAGAGGAGCATGTTAAGTACGATAATTTTTGGAAGATGATTACACAGGCCTACAGAAAAAAAAATTTTTCTTGGTGCCTAAAATTTTAGAGCTGATTTTAACTATGTGTGGGGCGCTGAATCCAATAATGTAAGCAGTTTTTTCTATCAGCTCTACTTTGGTAGATACAGGCTACTGTACCAGTAGTGTTATTTACGTTACAATGTATGTGGAAGAAATATTACAATCCAAAATAAATATGTAAATTATAAATGATGTAACCACTATTTCTGCATGCTTCTTGCAATAGTATACAAAATAAGCAAAAGAAATACAAATATTCTCGTAATAACAAGTTTGAATATGATCTTATAAACTCTGCAACTCAAATAAATCCTACTGTGCTCTATAGAGATTTCTATTTGGAAGAACGGTGCTCTTTTCTCATTAGTGCTGCTATCTGTCGGTACTAAACGGAAACTAGTCATATAGTAGTTCCAGGAACGTCCACTAGATTGCATTGGTATTCTACTTGGCTAGTGGATCGTAGTTGTTGTCTTGCAGGTGGAGTGACATGTTGGAACATGTGAGTTTTGTTCTGAAATCATAACTTGTATCGCGTATACTAAGACTTTATATTTAACATCCGTGTTAGTGGCCTGAACATAAAATGAGTTCAAGTCGAAGAAGGTGTGTTAACCATCCTGATGTGTTTTGCTACATATGTGGTGAGTACACATTTAAAGACAATAGAAAACATATCAGTGACTTTGTAAAAAAAAAGCATATCATGCATATTTTGGTGTACGCCTAGGGGACCAAGATAAAACGTGGGCTCCACATATTGTGTGTAAAATGTGTACTGAACACTTGCGACAGTGGACAACTGGAAAAAGAAAAAGTCTTAAGTTTGGTGTTCCAATGGTTTGGAGGGAACCCACAAACCATGTTGATGACTGTTATTTCTGCCTGGTAAATGTTACGGGTATGAATAGAAATAACCGGAACAAGTGGACATATCCTGATCTGCCTTCAGCAAGACGTCCAGTTGTTCATTCCGATGAAATACCAATCCCAACGTTTCACCACTTTCCAGAGCTTTGTGAGACTGAAAACGAACGTAGTGAACATTCTTGTGACATGGATGATGGAAGTGACAGTGATTATGAGGGAATGTCAACAATTCCTCAACAGTTTAATCAAGATGAGCTAAATGATCTAGTTAGGGACCTTAATCTTTCAAAAGAATCGTCTGAATTACTTGCTTCCAGATTGAAGGAGAAAAACGTACTAGAACAAGGAACTAAAATCACATTCTACCGAACAAGGGAAAAGGAGTTTTTACCATTTTTCACTGAAGACACAAATCTCGTATTCTGTCACGATGTTAGAGGTCTCCTAGAACACATGGGTCTTCCAGAATACAATCCAGATTATTGGCGCCTGTTTATTGATAGCTCCAAGCGAAGTTTAAAATGCGTCCTTCTACACAATGGCAATAAATATGGCTCAATTCCAATCGCTCATTCAACAGACTGAAAGAAGAATATGAAGCAATTGCTTTGGTTATGGAAAAAATTAAATATCAGGACCATCAGTGGGTGATTTGTGTGGATTTAAAGATGGTGAACTTTCTTCTTGGACAGCAAAGTGGCTACACAAAATATCCTTGTTTTCTATGTCTGTGGGATATAAGAGACAAAGCAAACCATTGGTCAAAAAAAGAGTGGCCGCAGAGAGACGACATGGTTGTTGGTAAGAAAAATATTATTAACATGCCTATTGTTGAGTGTGACAAAATCATTTTGCCACCTCTACATCTCAAGCTCGGTTTGATGAAGCAGTTTGTAAAGGCGCTAAATAAGGACGGGCCGTGCTTTGCTTACATGGGAAACAAGCTACCTCAGATCAGCACAGAAAAATTAAAAGCTGGAATATTTGATGGTCCCCAAATAAGACAACTCATGAAAGATCCGGCTTTCGTGGAGTCCATGAATGAGACTGAACGTAGAGCTTGGACCTCATTTGTAGAAGTTATCAAGAATTTCCTTGGCAATAATAAAGCTGATAACTATGTTGAGCTAGTGAACCAGATGCTTAATGCATTCCAAAAACTTGGATGTAATATGAGTATCAAAATTCATTACCTGCACAGCCATTTGGACCGTTTCCCAGACAACGTAGGCAGTCTGAGTGAAGAACAAGGTGAAAGATTTCACCAAGATATTAAAACAATGGAGGACCGCTACCAAGGAAGATGGGATGCCCATATGATGGCAGATTACTGCTGGAACCTAAAAAGAGACTGTGCAAAGAAACATTCAAGGATGTCACGAAAACGAAGCTTCCGAAGTGTTGAATAGATCGTTTGAACAAATTATTTGATTTTTTATTCATAAAAACTATTATAAAATGTAGTTACAGAGTTATTATGTACTTGATGTTTGTGTTTATATGGTTTTCATTATTTTCAAAGTGTTCCAAATAACAGATTTAAATGTCATAGTTTTCTTTTCACTTACAGTAAAACAGCACCTATGCAATTTTCGACGTTGTAGCAGGTCAGTCTTGCAATTCCTATATCTCAAAAACTAAAGCTGTTAGGGGAAAACTAACGCCATATTTGGATTCAGCGTCCCAATTCTACTTCAAATCAGCTAAGAAACACCCGGCACCAAAACCACTGTAAGCCAGTGTTATCTCTAATTACAGAAACATATCTTCCAGTTAGCATACATTATTATTATTATTATTAAAAATACTTTCAACTCATATGAATTTGCTCTTTTAATAAATACAGCATACAAGACTTTTTTGATTAAAACATTTTAGGAACTATTAGGAAATCGAAGTATCAACGGTACACCTCAATCTACGAATTTTAAGTGCTACTAGTTAAAGGCCAGAATGTATTTCCAGAGTTTTCCATCAGTAGTGATACATTGTTGAACAGATGCCAAATTCGACATTTTGAGAGAACAGATTCGTTACTTTTTTTCTTCGTTTCGACCAACTGTTTCCTATTTCATTTTGTTCCAGCATCGTAAATCCTATCTCATCATTTTGCTTTTGCCCACCAAGTAAGCTTCTGTACCACGAATACGGTACCAACTGTTATGAACTATTGTCTATGAAAGTGGTTCAATAATCAGCACTTCTTTCAACTCAAGCAAAATATACCCCTGTTTCTATTTGACAGTTGGAAGTTGGCCCCCTCCAAAAGAGCCACGCCACTATCTTCGAAAATTGCACCGTTCGTTTCCGCATATGCACTTTGTACTTTACTTGATATTTCTTTTGAGTTGCAGCATGCGGAAACCCTTGCAATGACCTACTGATGAGCTCCGTTCAAAACTTAGCAATTGTTTCAATGGGGGCAAAATCAATCATTGTTTTCACTTAAACTTTTAAAGTCTCTCTCCCCGTAAAGATATTTCCGAGACGCCAATGATTTCAGAAGCATCAAGCACAACCACGTGATCTGACACATGTACTTTGGTATTAATATGTTTTATTCAAAGATTTCTGTGCATACGAGCAGCGTTAAGGTGCTGTTACGGATTTTATTTACTCTGTATATATACTGTGTGTGTATATACAAGGTAACCAAAAAAGTTAAGCAGTTGATAAGCAGTGATAACCAAGGAGCAATACTGTGGACAGTATATACTAGCTATAGCCAATTTCGAAATTTTTACTTTCCGGGATTTTTTCCGAAATTTGGTTTTATTCCGGATTGTTCCGAAATCCGGAAAGTGAAATTTCCGATTCCGGAAAATTTTGGCTATCCCTAGGATATAAATTTAGGTTTCGACGTAATCTCCATCAGCATCCAACATCTTTTGCCAACGTTCCTGCAACTGTACAATACCCTGGTGATAAAACTCGCAGTCGTGGATGCAAAGAAGTCCATGAGTGTGTTCCGCAGGTCTCTCTCACTTGCGAAAGATCTTCCACGGAGGTGGTTGTCGAGAATATGAAACAGGTCGTAACCTGTTAGTGCAAGGTCCGGTGAATATGATGCATAACACAATCTTTCCCAGCCCACTTGCTGAAGGGTCTCCCGGGTCCTCTTTGCAACATGTGAGTTGCCATTGTCATGCACGAACAGTACATCCTTGCGATTCATCAATGACGGCTCCTGCCGCAATGCACTGCGCACTCGTTACAACTGTTGCGAACAGAGACCAACAGTGAGAGTCTCACAAAGTATCTCATACCGGTTGCGGAGAAATTCGCGTCAAGTTCTCGTAGGCACTGTGAGGGAGATGTTTTGATATCATCACATGTCAAATAATAGTGGCCAGCCATGTTCTGCTTTAGAGGAGGAAAAAGGTGAAAATCACTGGGGGCAAGGTCAAGGCTGTAGAGAGGTGCTCTACTCATTCCCAGTGTAAACGCTGAATACACTCAATAGTTTTCTGAGCTGAATGGGGTCTTACACTATCATCCAGAAGAATCATACCACGGCGGAGGAGACAAGGACGTATTCGTCTGATGGCATCTCGTAACTTCAGAAGTGACTGCATTACGTTTGACTATTTACGGTTTCTCCCTGTTCCAAATAATCGATCAGTAGCATGATTGATACGTCCCAGAATAGAGTGCGCACAACATTCATGGACGAAGCAACCACATTGAATTTCTTCGTCTGTGGAGAAGATGCATGCTTCACTTCTATGGATGGCTGCTTCATTGATGGTGCAATAGGTATCGCCAGGTTACTCCCGTTGAAGAAAATTATTTTCTCCGATGCGTAATTCTGCAGAATATTCAGCAACATCGCCATTCTGGTTGTCTTATGGTTTTCGAATAGTGCCCGTGGCACCCATTTCACGCACACTTTTCTATAGCTAAGGACATTAAACACAATGTTCTGCACAACAACATACGATAGTTCCAGCTCAGCTGATATTGAGTGTGGTGTTCTTCTTCTGCCCACAGAATACAGTTCCCACACGAGTAGTTCACATCAGTGGTTCAGGTACTGTGTCTACCGCTGTGTCCGGGGTTATGATTTAAAATACTAGTCCCGTCCTAATTTGAAGGCACGACACCACTACGCTACATGTGGCCAGCTATCTACTAAGCTCTCGTCATACACCTCCACAATCTATGAATGTCAGTAGGTGTAGTGTTTTTGGACCATAGAAACCACACCACTAATCTTTTGATTTAATTTTCTAAATGTATCACCATTAGTTTCCTTTCGGGTATAAATGGTCAGGATTCGAAGTCCTCAAACCTGCAACAAGACGAACATGTAATAAATCTACAAATAGATTTTCGTAAAGTTACAATTAATAATACAAAAGTTATATGCTTTTTAACCTCTTTTTGATCACCCTCGTATGTGGACCATTTATTTTCAAATACCCCTGTAACTTTTAAACTAACAGAGAGAAAATGCTTAAACATTGCAGAATATAAATATCGGTAAGGAGACATTGTTAGACATACTCTGCAATATCATAAGGTTAGCAGTGTTGCCAACCTAACAAACATTTTTTTTTTCAAATAGCACTACATCAGATTATTACATATTTCAAATGTATACATTAAACAAAAACTTACAATACCACAATAATTACTTTTCAGAGTTACAAACTAAAAGCGCTACAGTAACACAAACATCCAAACTTTGGAAGCTTCTAGAAGAGTAATGAAAATTTTCCGGAAAATTTTCCGATTTACAAAAACATACTCCACTTATTCCTACATCGTTGTTTAGCCGTGATGTGAGGTGGAAAATTTTCTTCTATATTTTTCCGGAAAATTTTCCGTTCTTAACAAATATCAGTGATCAAGTAACAGATCCTCAGTATTCATAAAATTGATTGAAATCATGTATAGAAATGTTATAAGGTGAAAGATCGTTTAAAGAACCTAAAAATTTTCATGGCTCAGACAATTTTCAGTACTATGTAGGAACAAGTTAACCAATTTTTCATGAATCGAAATATTTTCTGTCTTGTATGGAAAAATTGAAGAACTTTTTATAAGTCGGAAAATTTTCATCATTTTGAAGCAAAAAGTGAAACAACTTTTTGTGAATCGGAAAGTTTTATTGCTCTGCAGAAACAAGTGAAAGGAATTTTCATGAATCGGAAAATTCTCATCACGATGTAGAAACAAGTGAAAAACCTTTTCATAATCCGGACAATTTTGGATATTATGTATAGTGATGTTAGATGGAAAATTTTCCACTATATTTAACAGCACATTCAGCTATAAAATTCAATTCCTGTAGAGGAAAGTTAGACAACAACAAATCACTTTCCAATTAGCTTTCGGAAACCAGAAAATTTTCTAATATTTCAAGTTGGGAATTAAAAGTATACAGTCTCTCTCTCTCTCTCTCTCTCACTCACTCACTCACTCTCTCTCTCTCTCTCTCTCTGTGTGTGTGTGTGTGTAAAGTGCAGGGAATATACATCGAGTTCGAAGAGAACAAATATCCCATTCCAATATTTAAAATGTAACAAGAAATTGAAAAGAAACCTTTGTGAATTTATCAATTTTAGAAACAGAAAATTCCACTATTTGAATATATGAATAAACTATATTCATATATTCCAATATATTCATATATTCCACTATTCCAATATATGAATAAATAAATATTTATTTCCAGAAAATGGTCAGTATTTGCTTTCATGAGTTACTTAAACTCGAATTTTGGGTAGTCAAAAATTTACAGTAGGCACTTTATATTATATCTATTTATTTATAAATGTTGCAGTAGACCTACATAAATCTATAAAAGTAGTAAAGCTATGAGAAAACCGTCTTATGCGTATTAAACTGACGAAATCTAATATTGTGAGATAAAAGGTGGATTCTGAGGAAAGAACACATTGAAGTTTTTGAAACATTTTTGAAATGAAGAATCGTTAGATTTTCACTTCTTGAAACTTTTTAAGACAATATTTATTACCAATAAATTTTACGGCTAAACAACGAAGTAGGAATAAGTGGTGTATGTTTTTATGAATCGGAAAATATTCATGACTTTTAATAAATTGAAATTTTAAATAATAGAATGGGATATTTGTATTCTACAAACTCAATGTATGTTTGCATACACACACACAGAGAGAGAGAGAGAGAGGAGTTGATTTTGAGTTTAACGTCCCTTTAGCAGCAAGACTATATAAGACGGGACCAACTGATTAACGTGGAATCCGAACTACATGAGTTCCCGCTGGGAATCGAAGCCAGGTTTTCCATGCCAAAGCCGCGTATGCTAACTGCTTAGCAACGAAGGAGCTCGCAGAGGAAGAGAGAGAGAGAAACATTGTGTAAAATTTTACTTCCCAACTTAAAATAGAAAATTTTCCGGCTCCCGAAAGCTAATTGGAAAATTATAATTTGTTGCTGATTAATTTCCTCTACAGAAATCCAATTTTGTAGCTCTATGTGCAGTTAAATATAGTGAAAAATTTTCCACCTAACATCACTACACATAATATCCAAAATTGTCCGGCTTATGAAAAGTTTTTTCCACTTGTTTCTACATCGTGATGAAAATTTTCCGATGTATGAAAATTCCTTTCACTTGTTTCTACAGACAGTGGTCGAAGCGAGACGGTATGCGGTGGTATGCCATACCGCCTCTGGTTTTTCAGTAATGAGGACATACCGTCTCTGGTTTTTCAGTGATCACGACAATATTTAAATAGCCGGTAAGTTGAGTCAAAATCATAATAAAACATACCGCCTCTGCTTTTTTTTATTTCGAACACTGTCTGCAGAGCAATAAAACTTTCCAATTCACAAAAAGTTGTTTTACTTTTTGCTTCAAAATGATGAAACTTTTCCGACTCATAAAAAGTTCTTCAATTTTTCCATATAAGACAGAAAATATTTCGATTCATGAAAAATTGTATAACTTGTTCCTACATACCGGTAGTACTGAAAATTGTCTAAGCCATGAAAATTTCCAGATTCTTTAAACGATCTTCCACTTTTTAATATTTCTATACATGAATTCAATCAATTTTATGATTGCTGAGGAATTGTTACTTGATTACTGATATTTTTTTAGAATGGAAAATTTTCCACCTCACATCACTAAACGCAAGTAACATGAACGAGGCAATGCGCATCGAATGCACGCTAGGGTCGAATACTATGGTCAGATATGATGTACTTCAAATGAATATAGAGGAAGTTTGGGGGGATTGAAATATGATTTTTTTTTTTTTCAAAGGGTTTCAATTCGAAAAAAAAAAATCTTGGGTATCACATCCAATGACAGATGGTTTTCAACAGGCGTAAAGACCATAACGCTGTTTGGAACCATCTAGTATCTCAAACTTTCGGACTTATGAAAAACATGGGCAGGGATTGCTATACTGCTTAAACTGGTACATTTGTGGGACTTTTTAAAATGATTGTTTTCTTTTGTTTGTGTAACATTTAAGTAATAGTTCTTTTCACTCACAATTACGAGACATCGCGATTATATAATGTTAAGCAGTGTTGTAAACTTTTACGACGTTCATCATATTTTACGGACAGTTTGAAATTGAAATGAAATCTTTCAGTTTAACGTCCTACGTTTATGCCTGTTAGGCTAAGGGAGACGGATGCTTAAGGCAAGTGAATGATGATGGAACAATTGATGGAATGAGAATGTGCGAGGAAACTGGAGTACCACGAGAAATTCATGGACACGATGTTGTCGGCCACAACCTTACTTGGCCGGGTATCGAACCAGAGACCCAAAACACCGGAGATAAACGCTCTACCGCTGAACCACTGTGCTCTTTAGATATCAAGTTGCGGTAAACGGCATTATGGTTTTTATTGAAAACCATTTTGTGTGATTGGATGTGAACTCAGCAGTTTTTAAAAATAAAGTTTTTCGAAAATAGTCAAGTTCTTAATTCTTTGTAACTTTGTTTTCTTTACTAGAAACTCGTCATATCATGCTTATAGTATTGAACAATAAGACACTTTAAATGTATATTGCCACGTCCGTTTCGCTTGCACTATTACTGTTGTACAGGCCTTAAAAATAATGCTTGTACTGTTCTTGGTTTGTAACACTGAATAATAAGTATGAAATTGTAAATTTTCATTTTACATATAAATTTGAAATATGAAATAACCTGACGTAATACAATTTGAAAAACTATAACTTTGTGTTGACTTGAAAATACTGTTAACCTAGTGATTGATATCGGTGAGCACGTAAAAATATGTCCCCTGTTGATTCTGCTAAATTTCGACGTTTTCATTTCATTAAGTTTAAAAGTTAGAAACGTAGTTTGAAGGTGAATGGTCCAACCTGTATTTCATGCACGACGTCTACTTAAAAAACCAATGTAGTTCTAATTCAAATGACCTGATGAAAACATATATAAAATTTATATAGTGCAATATACAACTAGATACACGTAAAAGAAACCTATTTTCTTGTTTGATGTTTGATTTCTATTGTGGGTGACTGCGATGTCCTAAACAAAACACCAGTAATAATATTCTGCAAGCATACTTGTCTTCCATCTACCGTGGTAACATTTCTCCATTGATGGTATTGTTCAGCATGCCCGTCAGTTACGCCACCGAGATCTTCTGGAAAGAAGCCTAGATAGCTGTGCAAGGAAGTAGAGTTTCAGAGACATATTGCATTCATGATTTTCATAACTATTCAGTAAATTGTCTACCAATGTTTCGTAATTTTCAGTCTTTATGTTGTCTAAGAAACCAGTCAACATATTTAGTCTCACTAGTCAACACTGAAAGATATATATCTACCTTCACTCCATTCTCCATATTAAGCTTAACCTTCTGAAATCTTTTGTGCTTAAAATGGACACGAAAGGAGCTGATTTCCAGTATTTGATAACTACATATTTAATCTCAGCTAAAACAAGATGAAACTAGGAAGTGTGCGACCAGGACTTCAATGCGTCGCTTGGTTTTTTGAACTGTATTCTTGAGCGACGTTTTAGATTTCGTGTTGCGGTTTCTTAGGCAACTCAGTCATCATGTCAGATCATTGATTTAACCATTACTATTACTTAAAAAAAAAAAAAAAATCCGATTAAGTTAAAGCAGGACCAAAGGAAATTAAACACAACTTGAGTAACACAGAGTTATTGTATTATCACAGATTATTATTCTTATTATTATTTTGTAGGTTTCACAACGAATTTTTACTTATGAAATACGAACAAAATCGCGTATGTCGTTTCTTGAGAAAATAATCCGAAAAACTCACGAAGAGTAAACTACCTCCACTTTGTGGATTTTTAAAATGAATATTTACACGTATAAAATATTAACTAAGTCGTCTGTTATTTTTGAAGAAATCGTACGGAAAACTCATCCTAAAGAACAAACTAACCAATGTGAATTTTTACAACATATCTTATGCATATTAAATGACACATTTATTTGGAAAATACGAACAAAATCACCCGAATCGTTCTTGAAAAAGTTGTCCGAAAGGCCCACTCCCAAAGTAAAAATACATTCCCTGTGGAATTTGTACTAGAAATAACTTACGTCATATACCAGGGGCGGATCCAAGGGGGCGATTGCCCCCCAGAAGTGGAAACTTTTATATTTTATATATAAATAAAACCCATCCCAGAGTTTGGAGCTCTTAAAAGCAGCTCTAAGTAGCAGTATTACAACCTTCCCCCAAGAGGGTTCCGTCCTTGATCCGCCCCTGTCTTATAGTAGGGTTAAGTATTCATTTATGGCATGAACAAAATCTCGGTTTTTTTTTTTTTTTTTTTTTAAATGAATCTTTTGAATTTCTCCGAAAAGAAATTAAACATTATCGCTGGAATTGATTTCGAGAAAATTGCGATTGTCGATTTTTACCCTCTAGTAAACTACACTATTTTTTCAGGGGATGGAGGGAGAAGGAGGGTATGAATAAAACTCTCACGTAAAGAACAGAATCTTTCAATAATCTTCGGAATGGTCTCTAGGTGCGTGTAGGGTACGAACATGCATTCGATTATTATTATTATTATTATTATTTTAACATTTAGGACTCACGACACCTCCAATTTTACTTTATTCATGATCATAATATCTCTTTTTATCATCGCTCGAAAGTAACAAAGCATAAGCCAGAACGAAATCTAATACCAGCGTTTTAAGTTACCAACTATGCACTTTGACTTACCATTTCCTGTTGCAATGGGCAGGCCAGGCATGGTGGACGGAGATTCTCCTTCGGTCCCCAGCCTCGGCTATAGTCAATTCATCACGCAATGTAGCTACAATAGAAGAAATACACAAATAAATAAACATCTATTAAAATAACTCCTCTCACTAAATATTGAGAAATGAATTTACGGTACATTTCTCAGCAACAATGGCGTCAGCGCCTTTCCGTAAACTTGAATAAAATAATAAAATATTTTTTTCTTTTTTTTTTTTTAAGTAGGGCTTCGTTAAAACGAGGGATTGTTACTATAATTTACGGGAAAGATAATTGCATCAATGCTGACGGGGAATGTACCATTTATTTTTACTGTGTTTTATTACCATTCATTGTAAATTGTGATTATATGCTTAAAAAAGATTAACTCGTATAGTATTTGTTGAAGTTCAGCGTTTCTAGGTGTCTACCGAGGCTACATGAGACGTGCAATAACAGTTTAAAGTGGAATTCGAACCACCGAAATGCATTCAAATTTCAACACTCCACCATCGGGAACTGTACGCAGGAACCAAACGCGCGAGCTCTACCCACTAGACCAGCGGGGAGAACTACTTCGCAAGGTAAATATTTACAAGTTCTCAGACACATTTCTTCTATCAGACAGATTGATTTAACAGTAGTGTGTCGTTTATTTTTAAATATTTAGAAGTTGCTTAAAGTAAATTTGAGCCACACTAAAAAAGAATGGAATATACTGTGTAATTCCATGGTCTTACAAGGCAGGGTACACAAGTGTAACACTCCGATTGTGATAAGATTGTACAGACATAAAGAACATTGAAAAAGAAGCGACACGTATATATATATATATCGGCCAACAAGCGCATTGAAAGGGTGAAATAGGGGGGGGGGGCATAAAAATGGGGTCAAAATGAGATTATGTGGAATATAGCGAGAACAAAAAGAGATATCGAAAGAGATTAAATCTACGAAATACTACCCATAGTTGACGCAATTCAATGAGGTAGAACGCACCCATGAGAAGAGAGCAGAACATCCGAAAATGGACCAACATTGTCACAATGTGTTACGGAAATGAGCGAAAAGGGTGATAACAAGCAGGAAGAAAGAAGAAACGAAAACAGAAAATAAGTGTTTTTTCCTTTGGGTGCATATGTTGCCCGTATGCGAAAGAGACGCAAATTTATCTCAATGCACGAAGATGGGATAACACGCAGGAAGAATGCAAACGCCGTTCGTATAGGCAGCCAGCGAAACAGTACTGCGCAGTTGGTTGCATATATCGGGAATAACAAAAATTCATAGCACTGTAGAATGAAATAGCAAGTGGTCCACATACGTAAGATAAGCAGCAACATTAATATCAGTACCACACATGAGTATCAACATTATATCACTACGAAAATACACGTACAACATAATAGTACTAGCAACATTTTTTTGTGTGTTACTACTGCCTACACACAATTTTGTTTCCAACTTCCATCTCATCGTTGTTCTCATTACGCAATATATGCAACTCACCGTGCAATGTTGTCTCGCTGGCTGTCTATATGAACGGCGTTTGCATCCTTCCTGCGTGTTATCCATCTTCGGGCATTGAAATAAATCTGCGTCTCTTTCGCATACGGGCAACATATGCACCCAAAGCAAAAATACTTATTTTCTGTTTTCGTTTCTTCTTTCTTCCTGCTCCTTATCACCCTTTTCGCTCATTTCCGTAACACATTGTGATAATGTTGGTTCATTTTCGGATGTTCTGCTCTCTTCTCATGGATGCGTTCTACCTCATTGAATTGCGTCAACTATGGGTAGTATTTCGTACATTTAACCTTTTCCGATATCACTTTTCGTTCTCGCTATATTCCACATAATCTCATTTTGACCCCATTTTTATGCACCTATTTCACCCTTTCAATGTGCTTGTTGGCCGATATAAAAAAAATACGTGTCGCTTCTTTTTCAATGTTCTTTATGTCTGTGCAATCTTATCACAATCGGCGTGTTACAACTGGGTACCCTGCGTTGTTAGAGAAAGTTTTAATGAGAAAGCAAGATTGGCATTGGACACAATAATTGCTCGGGAATGCCTACAATTGAAAATACCACTAACAAACTACTGATAAAAAAACAAGACTTGTTTTTTTGATTTTTCTAAAAATGTCAGCTTTTTTAAATAAACAAGAAATCTTTCATATTTTTCATACGATACTCTTATATAACTACCACCTTCTTTTTCTGTAATGGATTCTACAATTAAGGAAGGGTCTTTACATCTGAGGTTGGCTATGCTAATTGGTTACTGAGTTACACGGTTTACCGGCAGGAGTAAATTATGCAACCCGATGTATCACAGGCGTCGTTCTGACTGCCTATTTATCGAGCAAAATTGTACACATTTTAAACGTTTTTTTAATCTACATTCATACTGGGAGACAAGAAAATACTATCATAAAATAAAGTAACTAATACAAAATATTTATTTTGATTTTAATTTACTCTTAAATCTCGTTCTTCGTTTTGGAAACAGTTTACTACAGATCCAAGTATTCTATTAAATCTTTTAGTATGTAAAATTAAAACCATAACGGTAGTTTTAGAAGGGTATAACAGTAGTAAAATTTAATTATTCACACAATTTCTTTCTTACTAGTATACCATGTCCATATTGTACCAAATATATATACTACACTAGCACTAAAATAAACCGATAATAATGAACTTGATATGATTTGGGGTTGCGATGACTTAGCACTCGCTTCTGGTGCGTGGGTTCCTGTTTCGATCCCAACTCCCGCCAAGTGGGCTTTGTGGTAAACAAACACACTGTGTAGGGATTTTCTAGTTGTTGTCCTGTTTCCTCCCATTTTCTTCATTCCACCATTATCATCACCGTCTACCTTAGTCTTGGTGCATGATCGTGAGACATTAAACAAAAATGATTTGATTAGATCGCCATTTTAATCCAGCGAGAAACTTATGTTTCTCTAACTACATTAAAGAAAAATATGAAATAAAATTTTCTTTTAAGCTAAATCACGTTATGCTATTTGACTTTTGTTCATACAATATAATAACTTAGAAATTCGTTTGTTAAATTAATTTACAAGATCCACCTACGTTGCTTTGGTGAACCTAATTTCTATATTTTGTTTCACGCAATTCGAATATCAGATGAAAATCATTCGTAATTACAACTAAACAATTAAATTCTACATTAACATTCCATTACATACTCAAACAATAATATATATGTAGATTGTATTGCATATTATTAAATAATTTTCGAATTTCAACCATAGAAGAAAAAGCAAAATTTCGTAGTAATGAATGAATCAACATTTCTTAGTTTACACTTTTGCAAGTAGTCGTCCCTACATGTGCGTACTTAATCACAATTTCGTTCATTAATTTCAAAGAAAAACTAATTTCATTTGTAGCTTTGCTCTTGAGTTTACAAAACAATTATACGAAGGTAGTCACAATAATGTGCGTCTTCTGACTGATTATATTTATTTTTTATTATTGTATACAGAAAATTATATGATAAATTACAGAATTAAAACATTGCACATAGATTTGTAGTAGATTAATTATAGCATGCATCAAAATTATCGGCCCACATACTCAAATAAAAACTGTGTTCATCGTCGATAATGTTATTTAATAAATAGAGAATTCCATTATGTTATCATTATTCACTTACAGCACAGATAATCACTACAAAACTAACATATTACAAGTTATTTATTGTACAAGGTGAGCCGAAAGTCCCCCTACGTAATGTTTTGAACATAGATGTTGATACATCTGAAGGAAATAACATAAAATATATTGTCCACTGGAAGTTCTATCAGTTGTTAAAAGAACGACAGCCCTGTGGTAGGTCGTCTAAAAAGTATTGAGTCTTTTACGCACGTGATGACGTTAGTGTCCCCAATCTCAAGGTATATGAGACGCAGCAGGTCAACATAACGCCATTTGACAGCTTACAGATGAAGCTAGTAGATGCGAAAGAAAGTGTTAGAATCAGATATAAGATATTACGCCGCAAAGATGAGTAAACTTTCCCCAAAGCTGCGCTATATTTTAAAATCTTATTTTAATAAAGTTGCAAATACTGCGCACGCCTTTGAATAAATTTGTGCTATTTATAGATACGAAATGTTATCAAAAGGAACAATCAAAAGATGATTCAATCGCTTTCATTTTGAAAATTTCGATGTCCAAATTGTTTCTTGCAAAGGGCGACAGAACACATCAAAAGTTGCAAAAGTCCAACAAAACTGGCATGTAAGGTGTCATGACACCGTCAATGACCTAAATCCATCACCAAGGAATGTTAAACTGTTTGGAGAAAAGTAGTATCAAAAAGAAGCTAGGTCACATGATTTGACTAAAAAAAAAAAAAAAATACTCGATCGAATTCCTACTGAAACGTAAAGAACATCATTCATTTCTAAAGCCGTTGATCACGAGTAATCGAAAGTGGCTAACCTAGGAAAACAATATACGAAAGAGATCGTGGTCGAAGAAGCAGCCGCCCAGGAAGGTTATGCATTGAGTTTGATAGGACTGAAAGGGCATCATGCATTACGACAGACTCGAATCTATACTGTCGACAACTACCGTTTGTGCATCTGGCAATTTAAAAGAAACATCCGGAACTAGAAAACAGAAAAAAATGTCGTATACCACACTGACAACGCCAGACCGCATACATCTTTAATGACTCGTCAAAAATTTAGAGAATTTTTTTTTAATTCATTCACAGTACAGCCCACACCTAGCACCATCAGATAATCATTTGTTTCGGTCTTTGCAGAACTTCCTGAATGGTTTTATGTTAGTTTTAAAAGAGGCCTATGGAAACCACGTGTCACATTTTTTTGACCAGAAACAACAGAAGTTCTATAGTGACGGGACGAAAAATGGCAGCTCATCGAACAAAATCGTGCATATGTCCTTTCATAATGTTATTCCCAAATCATAATAAATTTTCTCCCAATTTTGACCTCCAAAGGCTCAGAACTTTTTAGAGAGGCTGATATTAAGAAAGACTTACAGTTGCTACCGCTTTTCTACAGAACTAAGGACATTGTAATGAGTTAATTATTGCTTAAAGAAAAACAATCGATTTCCCATCTTATATCTAGAAACATTGGCGTATTTAAGAGGAGCTTCCAGGCTTAAGCTCCCCGAAATTTTATTTACTATTTTAAATGAAATGAAATATCTTGAACATTTTCACATTTCCAGGAATAAAGTTAGCAAAGCCTTCTCCTGAAACAAAATCGTAAATACGCCACTGCCTAGAAATGTACAAAATGCAATCTTTCTTATGCTCTATACTGTATATTTCTAATAAATATTCTGTAAAGGGCACAAATATACAACGATAATGACAAATCAACAAACGACTTAGTATTCGTCACACATTTATGATATTGATAACGAATGTTACGATGATTATATTGATTGACTCATCAAGTTGCAGACATTTGATTTGTACAAGCTTAAAACAAGTACGGCTTATATCTATTTTAGTAACAGTCTGATGCGAATGTGTCGTTACATTTTCATAAAATATAATTTTAATTATCATAACAAATAAAAGTTTAATTACTAGTATGACTTTTTAAATTTCACTTTTTAGATCACACCTTTTTTCTTTCTTTCTATTTTTTTTACCTTCATTTTATTTCAATACCATTAAATCTATTATATATTCAAAACAACACTTTAACTAAGCGGCCCTCTTTCAGTGCCAGTTTAGATTCCTTTCCGAAATATTCCGTAAACTTAAAAGCTGCAAGGCAACGACACGAATATGATGTTAAGGTTCATGTAGTATATTATTGCAGTAAATATTGTGCCCCATTTTTAAGGAGTTCGGTTTACCAAAATTTCTTTATACACGGTGTTAATGAACTATACCGACAAACTCTAAAAGATGATTCCTCACATCAAAAAATGACAATAAGGATACGTGGAGAAAAGTTAGTTTCCGAGCTACGGCCATCCAAAAGCGTGGGAAAAGCTACATATCCAACACGCGTTATTTCGAATTCGAGATATGGTGGAACGGCGGTTCACATCAGCTTAAAGTAAGTCACAGATACCATCCAAAAATGAATATTTCAGCAATGAGCAATAGGTGCACAAGGGATTCTCTACAGGGCATAATTCCCAGACAGTTTCCAGCAGAAGTCTCAGATATGCTCTAATTTCAAGGCGGGTCTTAAGAAGGCAAAAGGTAAGCCTTGACAGCTGAGAATACGGAATGTTTCGGCGGGATGTCGGAAGCGTTACGGACCGCCAGATTTAGGTCCCTTATGTTCGGAAAACACATGCTGTGATGTATTTCTTTACGGTATATTTCACACTTTTTAACTTATAAGTATTTAAAAAATACATCGTAGCATGCGCTATTCCAAACAGAAGAGACCTAGTGCTGGAGCTCCGTGACACTTCCGACTTCTTGCCGACGCATTCCGTGTTCACTGCGATCAAGGCTTACCTTCTGCGTACTTTGAAACCCATCTTGAAATCAGAGCATATCTGACAATTTTGCTGGGAGCATGTCTGAGAATTTATGCCTAGTAGAGAATCCTTTGTACACCTATTGCACACTACTGAATTACGCATCTTTGGATGGTGTATGTGAGGCTTACATTCCATGTTTCTCGAATTTGAAATAACGCGTGTTGAAATGTAGCTTTTCCACGTTTTTGGACGGCCCTAGCTCTCAAATTATGCACTTTTCTCCCCACGTCCATATGAACTTCTTTTCATAATTTGATGTGAGCGAACACCTCTTATAGTCTGTCTATATAGTTCATCCTGCAAATTTAAGCTTTCCCTCATGCATATAGTCTTTGAAATGAATTCTTTGAGTTTTACGTCCCAATTTATGCCGGCTAAGCTACAACTTAAGGTGCTCTATTAAGCACATCATAAGTCAATATTGTAATACATATAGTCTGCCCGTGTGACCGTCCGGTAGACAAAAATCTAGGAAACTGCTCGATGGATCACCATCAATTTTAGTAAGGATATAGAGGACTAAAAGTTGATGAAGGTGATCCACCCATTGCAAATGGTAGAAATCAACTCTTCCGTTGATCACTATAAAGTAAAAATAGTAATACGTAACGAGAAGCGGTTTCCACCAATCGATTAAGCGTCCCAAGAATATATATTTTATCTCCACTCTAATCTCTTTAATAAAACAGGAAGTGGCAGAAACCTACCACTTCCGGTTTCAACATTAGTTGAGAAAATATCTCGCCATTCAAACTAAACAGGTATTTTATGTGGAGTACACGTGACACTGCTACCTGTTAAACATAGAGAAATTGTAACAGTTTATTTACACTCTTTAGGAACTTCTCTCTTTTTGATGTATTACAATATTGACTTATGATGTGCTTAATAGAGCACCTTAAGCTGTAGCCTATTTGTCCTCGTCAAAAAAGATCAATGGCCGACACATTCTTCTCATAAAAATAAATTTAAAAAACAATAAAAATAGAGCTTCTAAAAAAATGTAAGCTCAAATTCAAACTCAACGAAATAAAAGCAAAATAACACAACAAACTCAATAAAACAAATTAAAATAGAAGTCACGAGAAAGGTCAAAGAATACAGCAATGAGAAAACATTTAATAAGAATAGTTACTAAAAGAATCTATATACAGTGAAACCTCTCTAAAGCGGACAGCCGTGGGGAATCAATAATTGTCCGCTATAGAGAGGTGTCCGCCTTAGAGAGGTCTTGATATTTTCTTACGTAAATTAGTAAAGAAGGTAATATGCAATTAGTAACAATATTTTTGGATGAATCATGTATTCACGAATACTACCAAAATGTTACTGTTTCTGTGTTGTCCTCTGCTGTCCAATACTCTATGTTCGAGGCAGAAAATGGAAATAAGATGTTATAGTTCTCTCCACTTTACACTTACGTTTTCAGTATGTCGCTTTAATTTGTGGGTTAATTGCAGTCCAGTAGTGTCTTTTTTGTGAGAATACGCGTACCCGCGGGCAAAAACTACCGAGCTTGTCTTCTGCTTGGTTAGAGATTCCAGCAGGACAGTAGAATAACGTGTTATTCCAAATGGCGGGCAACTGTCAATCACTTTTGTGTCTAAAACAGCTTGGGTGGGAGTGGAATGCAAGTAAAGGACATGAGAGTGTTGTTAAACAGAGACTTTTCGTCTGGATTGCTGAGTAGACAGTTGAGGAGACAAAATGTCACAATGCTTTCTTGGTGACACATGTATGAATTACTAAAAATATATTTTTACAATACTTTTCAACTTATTTATAGAGAAAGTGTCCGTCATACGGAGGTAAATAATACCTATAAAGGACAGAAAAGACTGTCCGTGTCCGTACTAGAGAGTGTCCGTTTTAGAGAGGTTTGCCAATATGTTTTATCCTATTACAGTGTTTGGGGATTACAAAATATGTCCGTTACGGGAGGTGTCCGCTTTATAGAGGTGTCCGTTAGTAGAGGTTTCACTGTATTAAAATGCTAGGTTTATATGTTTGTGGTCAAGAAAAGTTTATATGTTTGCGACCAATTGTTTTGACAATGATATCTCGGAAACCACAATCTCTAGAAAGATGCCGTTTCCACTGATCGATTGCAAATTTTGTGCAGATTCTAATTGAATATTAAAAAATGGCTGTAATTTCTTTATTACATTTTTTAGGGGTACAGCAGAAGCATTGGAATTTTAAACAATAAAGCATCATATTCTACGAGTTATATATTCCAACACCACACATTTATATACGGGGTTATTATATCTTTCCGGCGTTTGTTTCATGGCCAAATGATAATGAAAAACGAAGGATAACCATTTCTCCAGTATACGATGAATCTTTGTTATTTGGAGTGTTTTGCATAATGAACACCATATATCACTGACACTATAATTAATTGTCTGTGTAATGTATTTGCTTATTACACACACTGATCATAAATGAATTAGGAACTCCAACCGGAAGTAGGCTCAAATCTTGCAAATGGTGCAATATTGAAAAACATTATTGAAAAATCTCCCCCTTTATGATACCTCAGACCGATTTTTATCAAATCATCCTTCACTTGTGTCTGTAAAGGGACATGTACAGATGTTGACAAGAATGTAAATGACAAGGAGATTTAAGCTCATATGTGAATGATGCGCTGTATAGAGAGCGTAGGTTCAGCTAGAAAGGATAATAAAAGAAACACGCGAAATCTAAAATGAAAAGGCTCAGAGAGCGTAAACTACTTCAATCTAACGAAGAGGAGAGAACACGATCACAGGAAACACTGTCCCCCACAACCTGACTAAGATTATTAGGTACTCATGGACATTCTATGAAATATGAGTATTCCGGATGTTCCACAAGAATGTGCCGACGGTAGCGGGTAGCGCTACGTACTAAATACAAATGTGTGCGCCCGGACATGCGAGCATGCCAGAATTATCTGACGATTAGTACCTAGGTATATGAGGACATCTGTTATTTGCCCAAAATAGATTAAGTAGTTAGTCTACGAAGCTCTTTAATTAAAGTGGATTCTCTCGCCCCCTGTAACGTAAAATACCCGTCGTACTACATCTTGTACTCCACTACTCCACCGAGTTACGTAATAATGCGTTCCGTAAACCTTTACGTAACTTGAATTTTACATACGACAAATAAGTAAACTGCTTTGCTTAGAGTAACTTTTTAAGAAACTACAATATTTATTATTATATGCATGCATTCGTATATTATTTGCACAGTATTATTTTATAAATGAAAATCATGCAGCAGTATTTACTCGGATATAAACTATAGAACTATCAAAATATATGTTATATATAAAGGTTCTTTTACACAGAAAAATATACACGTCCAAAACTATAAATTTACAATTCTTTGAAAATGTTAAATAACTAACGAAGTCAGAAAATTGAGATGTTCAGGTGATAGCAACGATTATCTATTATTGGTTTACCATGTTATACGCAAGGTGAAAAAAAAATAAATAGCAACGATTATCTATTATTGGTTTACCATGTTATACGCAAGGTGAAAAAAAAATAAAAAATAAATAGCAACGATTACCTATTATTGGTTTACCATATTATACGCAAGGTGATGAAAAAAATTAAAAAATAAAAACATGTTCTTTAAAAATTTACAAACAAAAAACGAATCGTACAAAAATAACTTTTCAAGTATTACTTTAAAAGATTTGCTGTTTATGCACAACTACGAAGAGAAGAATGGGAAGCACCTTTATATAGAATTAATTTATAAATTAAGTTCTTAAATAAATCACGCGATTGTATGAGAGCGCTCCCCATGCTTTTCGTTTTAGTCATGCGTACATAATTTTTTAGAAAACATTTATTATTATTATTTAGTAGATTTACTTTTTAAATAATGATTTATCATAAGCTTTGTTTTACTTTTTTTGTTAATTTTTGAAAGGAAACATTTTCAAATGTATTATGAAGAATCATGAAAATCTCAAATATTCGAATTTGTGAATGTTAACTCCTTTATATTAGGCAATCCCACTTTGCTCAAAAGTAAGTTGGTTGCATACAAAAAGTTTGAAATCAATAATTCTAGACTGCACAGGAGAAACAGTTTGTCAGAAATTGGCCAAAATTAGATAAGTAAAAATTGGAGATCTCTATGTCATGCTTCACCTCCGGCTAATTTGGTATAAGTTAATTCTAAACCTGAGTTGAATAATCGCGTCTTGGTACTATTAATATATGTAATTCATACTTATGCTTGGTAAAATAAAAAAAATCGCCTACTGAAAACCTGTTTTTTGACATACTGTTTATCCCGCGCAGTCCAGAATTATAATCAAAGAAAAGATCTGAGTTATAACATTACACAAATATATAAATAAAATAATGGAATACTGTATTGTCATCCAGCTTATATCACTGCAAAATTTCATCATTGTATGACATCGGCAAATGAGTTAAAATAGGGATGGAAGATTTGAGGACACTGTTCAACCATTTGAAGTTAAAGAAAAATGAAATAAAATCTTTCAGTTTAACGTCCCACGTTTATGCCTGTTAGACTAAAGGAGATTGATGATTAAGGCAAGTGAATGATGATGAAAGAATTGGTGGAATGAAAAAAATCTATATATATATCTAGATTTATATATTTATGGTCACAAAAGTTTATATGTTTGTCCCCAATCCTTTCGACAATGAGATCTCGAAAACCACAAGTGCTAGAAACGTGCCGTTTTCGCTGGTCGATTCCAAATTTTGTGTAGATTATTCAGTTCTAATTGAATATTTTTTCTTTAAAAAATGGCCGTTATTTCTTTATTACATTTTTTTAGTAGTACACTGGACCTGTTGAAATTTTAAAAGGAAAGCATCATATCCTATGAGTTATACATTCCAACACCACAAATTTGTATACAGGGGTTGTATATCTCTCCGTCGTTTATCTCACGGGCAAATGATGAAAAACGAAGGATACCCATTTCTCCAGTCTAAGATGAATCTTTATTGTTTGCAGTGTTTTGCCCAATGAACATCATATATCACTGGTATTATAATTAACTGTGTAATGTATTTGTTTATTACATACTACATGCAAGAAGAAAGAAAGCACTGAACATACATGAATTAGAAACTCCAACCGGAAGTAGGTTCAAATCTTGCAAACGGTGGGAGATATTGAAAAAAAAATCGAAAAATCTTTCCTTTATGGTACCCCTTGTTGATTTTTATTAAGACGTCTTTCATTTGTGTCTGTAAAGGGACATGTACAGATGTTGTGAGGAGTGACAAGGAGATTCATGCTCGTATGTGAATTATGTGCTGTGTAGAGAGCACAGGTTCAGCCAGTATAGCAGTAAAATCAGAAAATTATTTTCACTAAAAGTAGAATTTCCCGTTTATTGGTTATAATAAACAATACATTAATGTTCCTAGAGACAATTTGCAAATGTTAAAATTTAAAAACGAAGAAAACTTTCGATTAAAAAAGAAAAAAGAAACTAAGAATTTTTTAGCTTCCGTTTATTTATAGGTGATATATGAATCGGCCTGTACATAGGACAACGAGTGAAGATGTGCTTGAATGAAGGAGAAACCAATAGTGTGGAGATTGGACGAGGAGTCAGACAAGGATGTAGTTTGTCGCCCCAATTATTTAACATTTACAGTGAATGTTTAATGAAGGAAGCATTAATGGAAACTGGATACTTCAAGATTGGAGGACAGATCATTAACAAGATCAGGTATGCAGATGATACGGTTATAATAGCTAAAACCGAAGGAGGACTACAGGAGATGATTGACAAAATAATTGACACTGCAAAACTGTATGGAATGGAAATTAACATCGAAAAGTCGAAAGTCATGAGAATATCCTGTGGAAACACGCCCTTACGGTTCAGAGTAGAACAAAGAGAACTTGAAGAAAATTAAATGAAATCTGAGTTTTACGTCTCACGGTTATGCCGGTTAAGCTAAAGAGACGGTAATTATGAGAGATGAGTGAAATGGTGGAATGAAAAAAGTGGGAGGAAACGGGAGAACCTCGAGAAAACCCACGAGCACGGTGTTTGTCCACCACGAAGTCCACACGGCGCGAGCGGGGATCGAACCAGGGACCCCAAGCACAGGAGGTGAACGCTTTACCACTGAGCCACCGCGCCCCCATGAGAACTTAAAGAGGTCGATAATTTCAAGTATCTGGGAAGTATTTTGACGAGAGACGCTTACTGCACCAAAGAGATCAGGTCAAGAATTGCCATAGCTAAAGAAGCATTCAACAAGAAAAGATCACTTTAACTAGCAGGCTCAATATTGAACTTAAGAAGTTGGTCAAGTGCTATATATATGGAGCATTGGACTGTATGGTTCAGAGACTTGGACATTACGGAAGTTAAGAGAAGAAATATTTGGAGAGCTTCGAAATGTGGTGTTGGAGGAAGATGGAGAAGATAAAATGGACAGAGAGAGCAACAAACGAAGATGTTTTAAAACGGATCGGAGAGAAGAGGACACCTCTAGGAACCATTCTTCGTAGAAAGACCAATTGGACTGGACACATCTTGAGAAGAAATTGTCTTCTTCACACCGCCATAGAAGGAAAGACGGAGGGGAAGCGAGGAACAGGAAGAAGAACACAGCTAATCGATAATTTGAAAGATAGGAGAAAATATTGGGAGTTAAAAGAGGAAGCTGAAGATTGACAAAAATGTAAGAAACATTTCCAGGCCCAAATCTAAAATTTAAAAAAAAATAAAAAATAAATTAGTCCCAGGGCTTGCCGAAAGGCAGAATACCTAATAATAATAATAATAATAATAATAATATGAATCGGATAATACATATTTACTAAATATTGTATGTACGCACGTATGCATGTGTAGAAATGCTAGTCTACTTGTCTAAATGGACACTAGGTTACTAGAGAAGTGATGAAATAGCCAGTTTCTTTCACCTGTAGTTTATGCATACATGGAAAATTGGACCTGGAATGAGGGGATGTATTGAGAACCAGAAATACCACGAACACGCAAACTAAAACTAATGGATAACAGCTCCATTACCCAAGTTGCAAACTCAATTAATGTTCCTTCGATAGATCGCTATTTGACATCTTAGGAATCAAGAAGCACGACTCTTAAGCAGAGATTAGAAAGTTACTAAAAATATTGGAAGGAGCTGCAAATGGAGTTGAGTTCAGATTACTGTCAGTGATTGAAGTTCATGAATATGTGAAATTTTACGATCGCTCTGTTGCTAACATTCGTTTTGCGTAAGCACGTCCTACGTCAATCTGAGAGCGTAACAACCGATCGATGTTGGTTACTATGACACCCAAGAAAACAATAGCATTAAAAAAAAGAAAACTGTGAAATCTATGCGTCATATTGCAGGATACGATTCTCGCACACTTAAGGACTTGGCGTTTTAACTCTATCAACAATGAGGTTGTTATTCAATTAAACTGGTCCCGCGTATCGACGTTAACACAATAACTCCTGTGTGAATAAAACATCCGCTCTCTCAATGTCAAATAACTTACATTTTATTGTCGCGCATTCTTGATAAGGTAGTTAAAGTGCATTTCTGGGTAACACAGTACTTCTTCCTAGCAGAAAAATCAAAATTGGTGGAAAGCAATCAAAGTATTTTTCACTCTCTTTCACACTAATCATGTTAATAACAACAAGGGAGTTGAGTTCGATATATTTACCTATCTGAAGCAATTATATACCTTGAAATCTAATGTAAACGTCAAATGAAAGAAAAATGTTTTTACTATTAACAGACCACGGTTTTTTTTTTTTTTTTTTTTTTAATAAAGTACAAATCTGCACCTTCCTATTTCATATTAATTATGCTTAACTGACTCTCTGTTTTGTTTACCACCCCTTTAAGCACCAAGGCTGCTGTGATGTAAACCCAGTACGTACAATCTAATGTTTCTCCAAACTACATGAGCTCCCATGGGAATCGAATACAAGTTCCCCACACCATAAGCCACGAAGGAGTCATCTATGCTTAACTAAGTAAAGAAATTAAGTTTCAGGTAACAAGAACGAAAGAAAAAAAATAGGCTTATTGATGTTAATGCTATCACTGCTTTTATAAGTATTTATATGTATTTTTAAAAATAAACAATTTTTCAAAGCAACGTCCTTATGAAGAATATCCTGGATGTTATCAATCCATTTTTCTCAACAAAAACTTATGGAACCATTAGATATGTACAGCTTCTGTTACATCCGACAGTAATAAAGTCATACAATTTTCCATTTACACATCTCTCTTAATTCTAGAGTTTATTTCTTTACGAGCAAAGTATATGTGGCTCAAAATATTTGCTGAGTTCTTTAAAAATAAATAAATAAATAAATAAAAACAACTGATAATGGCAATAAATGTAAACAGTGTAAGTGCTTGTAAAGGAATGTATAAAATAATGTGGTTACAAACGAGGAATTGAGGAATTCTCAAAAACGATAAAAGGTCAAAGTTGGAAAAAGAGTTCTTCAAATTAAACGAGACAAGCACCTAGTTGACGTGAATTTAAATCAGTGATGCCAACCTGAAACATTACAAAATCCCATCTCAAGAGGCACAAATTCCCACTTTGCTCTTGAATTTCCCACGTTAAACTAATTACACAATTTAATATATATATATATATATATATATATATATATATATATATATATATATATATATATATATATATATATATATATATATATATATCACTCACTTTCTTCAATATATGAGTCAACTAGCCTATTCGTAAATCTCGATCCCTGTTTTTATCACTAATAGTTTATTAATCAGTATTTTCCTTACTTGAAAATACGTATAGATGAAAGCAATTACATCAGATTTATATTTTTGCCAGCATTTAGTATTTTCTGCATACTTCTGTGAAATCACCTTTTACTGAACGTAAAAGATGCTGGAAGAATTTTATTCTCCAGTCACTTTGTGTGGAACGTTTTCTAAATTGGTTGTTTCTCATTTCGTATTTTACTTTTTTTGTTTTTAATTTTAGTTGTTAATGTACGTTTCTTGGAGCTTATTTTTTTAAAGAATTACAACTTACTTCTGCACTAGAGTGCATCTCGTCTACTTCCTGATAATAGCAAATTTTGTTAATAAAGATGAAGTATAAGAAATCCCACATACAGTATGTTGCCTACCGCGAAGAAAATTCGTTTTTATTCCTTTCCGAGAAATTAATGTTAAAAAATCCCCAAAAATGGGACTTTCCCTCAGGTTGGCATCACTGATTTAAATAAAAGTGGAAAAATGTGAACAGAAGAAGAATTAATATGAGGAATGTATGTTATATCGAGTATCCTATATGTCCCTCTTCATTCGACTCACTACAAACACAAGATGGGAAGATGTACAGGTAGGTTGCCTCCTATCAACCAATACAAATCTCATTTTTCTCAGCTGATCTAGGGCTAGTGCCCACGCTTTGGTGCACAGAATTCGACTCCCAGTGGGAGAGCCCTAAAATTTGAACAGCGGTTCGTATTCTACCCTAGGCTGTAGGTCCACGTCTCATAAAGCCTCGGTGCTCAAAGGAATGCTAAACTCCAATCAACCCAACCAACAAATCTCATATTCTTGGAGGTGAGATAGTGAGGAGGGGAATGATTTATACGTTGGGGAATATCTTGGATTATAGTCTTGACACCCACCAACTGCATCGCATTCAAGCCAGTGGTGTCAACTTGTGGGGAAAATCCCATTCTGTGGAATTTTATGACTTTTTTCGGAGAGAAATAAAGGGAATTTTTGTCAGACTTGGCAACACTTATAGGATTTTTCGTATATTTATTTATCTCATCAATGCTGTCAAAACTCTCTATGAGCGGGAAGTAGGTTAATGATGCTTCAATAAACGTGAAATAAGTGATGAAAGTCAAATTTTGTCATTGGAAAGTGCATGTTAGTGTGCAAGTGACTTATGTAGGAACTTATGAATATATATATATATAAAAAAAAAAAAGCCAGAAAGAACGTAAATTGTACTTTGGAGTTTTTTTTTTAATCATGAACGAAAAAAAGTAAATTAAAATACAAGATAATATAATTTCTAAAACGTCCCATACGCAATAATTGGATCATTAAATTTGTCTAGTTTAATTAGTTCAGTACGACATTACAGCACACAAGCGTGATGGAAATACAAAATTCTAACATCAAAATGTGCTTGTTTTCATCAACGATTTCAACAGTCTCCTTTAATTAAGGAAGACTTATTAGGAATTTAAAATATCGAAATTCACGAATAATTCATCCAAATATTGAAGAAAAAAAAAAAAAGTAAGCGAAATGCAGTAGTTTCAGTTTTCATATTTTATAAATTTTTGAAAATTTTGTAATTAGTATAGCTCGTGGGAATTTCTGTCTTTCAAGATGGGATTTTATAAGGTAGGCATCACTGACTCAAGCCCGGTTATGATCTGGAGCATAAGTTATAGTAGGTCAATAATTCATGATCTTGGTGTTGTAAGGTGAAAACCACAAAAATTCAAAACTCAATAAATCTCAGATTACATTTATGAGTTTTGAATATTTATATATTTTCTTGGATTTAGCAAACAATGAACTTATAGTCGAAAAAAAAAATGTACACAATTAATAAAGTTTATACTTAAACCTACGTGTATAGAACAACAACTGTATGCTAACCGAAGATATATTATAACAAGTAGTTGGTCTATTTCCATTTTTTTTTCTTCCGGTCCGGGGACTAAATTAGCGTACATCCATGGATTAACTACATGAATCTCACCGCGAATCAAAACACACAAAAAAAGAGAAAGCTGATCGATCACTTAATCACGAAATGAGTCTGCAAATTAAGTCGAAAATGTAATTCTTCTATTAACAAATTTAATGAGATAAAATTGCTACCTTACCTTTAATACAATAGCATCAATGACAACGTTGATGTTATGGTACGAATTATTACAGTTAGTGAGGAAAATCAGAAACAGTTCACAGAAATAATAATAATAATAATAATAATAATAATAATAATAATAATAATAATAATAATAATAATAATAATAATAATAATAATAATAATAATAATAATAATAATAATAATATGCCAAATGAAAACCAAATTACCAATCTAATTCCATATGTTCCAATACTTAACCTGCTTCTTTTCGACGGAATACTGTGCATTTTTCCTTCCTGCTACACTACACTCGGATTCCTAATTGTAAGATCTCATTACCGACTTATAATTCTTTGGGTCTATTCTCTTTGACTCTTCAAAACATATTCGTATGGTTTATTTGTTTAATTTTAATCAACAGGCGAAATTCAGCTTTATGTTGTTCTCTCACTTAACCCCTCACATACAAAATATGTATTCCACTAATCCTAATAATTAATGACCCTCTAAATAGAACTAATACTAACAAATCGCTGACATATAGGCATAAGCTTTAAAAATGAAACATTTGAGTTTTACGTCCCGCGGTTATGCCGGCTAGGCTAAAGGAGACGGTGATGATGAGAAATGAACGCAATGGTGTAATGAAGATAGTGGGAGGAAACGGGAGAACCCCGAGGAAACCCACGCACACGGTGTTTGTCCACCACAAAGGGCATAAGCTTTAATTTTACATTTTATTAATATTGAACATAAGTTCTTTGGAAAAAAATGAAAAAAAAAACTAAAATATAGTAGCTATTTAAAATATCCATTAAGAACAGAGAATTTTATTATTCTAGTCATTAAATAATTTCTGTTATGTATTAAATACTCCACTAACCATCCAGCCTTCGCGGTATAGTGGTTAGGTTGACATGCTTTCAGTTATGTTCGAACAAGTCATTCTGACTGAAAATTTTCAGTAGTTATTTAATTAGTTCAGTCCATATTCTATTCCTTACAAGGGGGGCACGGTAGCTTAATTGTAGGGCGTTTACCTTTAGTGCGTAGGGTTCCTGGTTCGATCCCCGATCACGTAAATTTATGGTGGACAACATCGTGTCCGTGGGTTTTCTCGAGTACTCCCGCTTTCTCATTTCACTATTTTTTCCATCATAGTTCACTTGCCCTAATCATTGCCTCCATTAGCTTAAAAGGCATAAACGTGGGACGTTAACCAGAAAGATTTAATTTAACTTTTTTTCTATTCCTCAAAAATAAAAGGAACTTTAAATTAATAACAAACTAATACGGTAAAGTGATATGAAACAAATATACGACCCCAAAAGAAATGTGCATGATGTTGCTCCAGCATTACGCCTACATACAAGGTTTGCAATCGAACTCATGAAGCTCTGTATTTCAGGAGTATGCTCGCCTACCAGGCCTTACCAATACCACCGCGCCCTTCTAGACTCCGAAGTTTCTCGTATCTACACCACCCAAATATGCTACGATAATAGCTTACAGACGCAAGCTTTGCGGTTTCCTTTCCCAACTTCCCACCCCGAAAATGTCAATCATCAAGGAACAAATTTATATATTTTAAAGAAGTGATCAAAAAAGAATAAGACAAAAATACATATTAACTAAGTTTTCTCTAACTTCTTGGAATATCTTCCTCTCAATCTCTTCAAATACAATCCATCAATTTTTAAAATTCACGTGATGCTTTACATGAATATACCATGAACTATAAAACTTCGGTAAATCTTCCGAGGTTGGTGGTCATATTTTCTACTGTTAGGAACTTACTTTTCATTTCAAGATACTGAAAGATACCATTAAAACTTTCATTGAAAGACAGAGGCCAAAGCTATTTACTATATTTCCGCTAACAAGCTAGGAAGAATTCTTCGGAAATTAATAACAACATATTAATGGTCCTGAAACATTCCAACATATTTTTCTTTTTAAAAATGCATTGTCTTTCCAGAACTGTATAAAAGCTTTAGAAGTGGTAAAAGTCTGGTAATTCCCTAGCCTTTAACGTTCTTTTATAAATATTTGTAGTCGCTATTTTTTTTCTTTCTTCTAACTGACCGGAAGCGTTTGAAATAGGAGGTTATATGAAACAATTCTCTTTCAAGCGTGGTACACTTTGTGTGATATACGATATCATTTATTACCTAACATACAAACAGACAACATCAACTATTCCTCGACGACAAAGCGAATTGAAAACTGAACTCACAAGGTATGAAATTTCACCCAGAAGTTCCAAGGAACGAAAAGAAAAATAGCGTCTGCGCACCTTTTTGAGGAACCCGTTAAGAACAATTTTATTAAACAAGTACAAAGAAAGAAAATTCATATCGAAATGAAAATAAATAATTAAAATATGAGCGAAATATTAATTTTTAATTGAGTAATTTGACTACAAAGCTACGTAGAAATAATACATTATTAATACATAGTCTGTCTAAACCACCGTTAAGGTCAACATGTTTTCTGAGAGCAACGGGGGTGAAAATAAAACTACACACATAAAGAAGAGCTATCACTTACCAAAACGGTTTCATTGAGAGATGTACACCACGTAAGCAGCACAGAGAATGACGATCTCGCGCATGAAAACAAGTCCACGGAGGTGGACGATGCCGTGCAAATCAATATCAAGTCACGGGAAGTTAAAACGACCGAGGAATTGTATATACACCGTCAGGTGAACAGCACTATGAACCAAACAGACAAGTGGAACTGGCTGGAACGAGGATCACTTGGGGGGACGGGGTTGTGGTAGAACCAGGCTGGTCATCCTCCCGCCCGTCTTCAACAAAAATAAAAATAAAAGAAAAACCTACCCGCGGGCTTACACGACCTCCATCATTCCAGCAAGGGCGAAAATAACAGTTGAATATTGGGCACTGGAATGCATTTTTTTTCTTTTTTTAATCCAAGGAATGAATAATAAAAAAGTGGTATCAGCACTAACTACCTTGCCTTGTTTACGGCTCCGTCCGCAAATAAAGAATGCAAGAAAACAACAGATAGGATATTATTTCCGTATTCTTCTGCATTTTCCAACGGCTTCTGTAGGAAAATACAGAATATGAGTACGTATTCTGCATTTTATAGTTCGTTCTATTTATTTTTTTAGATCTTGTTCATGCAAAAGATGAGGAGAAAGATCTTAAGATTAATTTCATCAATAGGATCATCATGTTACACTCAAGCACTCTTACTTTCAGCCTCTTTAAAACCCGCGCTCCTTGTAGAAAAAAAAAAAAAAATACTAGCTACTTGTGTATAATGCTACGACAAAATTACTAAGAAGGTTCCAGCTCTGTCAGACTATGCTCCTGCATAATTTTAACACTTTTGGGTAGCCTATTTCTTTTCTTTTTTTCTTTTTTTTCTTTCTTTTACACATTAACTCTCTGAGAGGTTGCTTGAATGTCTGTGTGTAGGTTTGGAGAGCGACTTTCAAGAATGATAGAAATTACGCACCTGTTGATACTACGAATCTATGACCGCTCCTGGATCAATTTCTTCAATTTGTCGCTATTTCCACGTATCTGGCGCGTGGATTTTCGCATCAATTTCCACATCAACGTAGCCCTCTCTTCTTTAACATAATGAAGAAAAGTCACTATTCTGCAGTAATATGCTTTTACGTTGGAAATATAGTTGAAAAGTTCTGGGCCCAGTCTTCCTTATGATTACCATCACTTCTCAGTTATACAGCTCGCGCCAAGTGGGCTTTGTTGTGGACAAATATTGTGTTCGTGGGTTTTCTCAGGTTCTCCCGTTTCCTCTCACTTTATTCATTCCACCACTACATTCATTTCTCATCATCACCGTCTCCTTTAGCCTCGCCGGCATAACCATCGGACGTAAAACTGAAAGATTGCATTTCTTTTTTCTCTATTATATTACTAGTAGTTACAGACTCCATACATCGATGCACTACAACCCGTCACGCTGACGTTAGAACTGTCCTTAATATTCTCCACATAAGCGCTATCTTTTCTCTCTCTTTCACTTTGCACTAATTTCCCCACACCCTTCTTCATCTCTCAAAATCCAATTTCTTTAAAAGCAAGTGAGTTACGTTTATATATCGTGAAACCATGGTAGACTTCCAAACAATGAACATTCAACACCGAAACCGGAAGTAGTCTGTAACTTCCGGCTGCATTAGAGGGATAACGTCAGAAACGAAACTTGTTCTTCGAAGCTGGATCCATATTAACCCATGGACACGCAAATAGGGATAACTTTTTATGCCTGGGAGATTTTGTGTGTGGAATTTTGTGACACGGCTCACAGTGAACACATTACAACAATAACCAGAAAAGATTCGTTATTTTCACATTTACTACGATCATATGGAACAAACGTAACTGAAAATATTATAAAATCAGGAAAAAATTAATTCGGGCAGTTATGGATTAAACAGAGTTTACCGTTTTGAATTACAAAAAAAGAATATGATCTGAGATTAAATCTCTTGATACCCCGAATCCAGACGTGGAGCCCAAATGCCCAAGTCCGCCCTCCCTTTAGGGCGCAATCAAAAAACTTATTTAATAACGAAAATAAAGCTAATAAATTTCTTTGAAATGCATAGGGTAGTTGTGCCAGTCCTCGACCACACCCTATACACCACTTTAAACTTTAAAACCGTGTATTAGGCTTACTTTCCGATAAAAAAAAAAAAAGATTTTTCCATTATAATAGAACTGCAGCTTATTCTGAACCAGTCCCAAAGATAGTCAAAATATATTGCACGAGAACTCGGTAGTAACCAATCAAATATAAACTTGTGGAAGACGCACTGAGTTTTCGACATCTTTAATCTGTTGCAAATGGGAACGACAGCGCTCTGTTTTCCGTGCTTTTTCGTAGTTTTATCGCACCCGGTAAGAAATGCAAATACTATTCAGTTTCATGGTACTGTAGAGCACATTTTAGTAATAACTGTAAGATTTGAAGAATAAATCTATAAAATTATACGACAGGGTGGTCGAGCACTGAAAAATTGTATAAATGTCAATAACGACTAACTTTCGATTCATTTGCATGAAATGAGTTCCTAGTTACCAATTCAGAAGTTATAATGATGTACAAAAACATTTACTAGTGCTCGACCACTACTTTTCATAATACATTTGTACTGGTTGAGGATTAACTTTTTGTTTCAGTATCCGACTATGCTTTGCGTTTGTATTTTCTCGCAGAATTTGTTAACTAAAGCATTAATTTAGTGATCAACAGAGACCGCATGTTTAGGCATTAAAAAACCTGGAAAATAGGCATTTAAATTTTAAAAAAATAAGCAGTAAAATAGGCACTAACATTTAACTCGAAATAATGAAGATAAATACTCAATACAATTAAAAAATTCAAGTCATAGATAATGTTCATGGAATATAAAAACACATCTATTTGTTAATATCTTCTTTTACTGTATATATAAAAACGAAGCTTCATATGCATTCTATTTATATTTGGTAAATACATTCTATACACCACTTTATCACTACACGTGAGTCCAAATTTTATACATTTGATCGTACACATAGCTAGCAGTCCAATCGTTTTATGGCTTTTTATCACTACAAACAATACAGTAGTTCGTAATTTACAAAATTTACACAGGAGGATTTGTACACACAGGAGTTCATATCACACACGCAAGAGTCAGAAGATGAAATATTGGCACATTTCAAACAAAAAGGTAAATTGTTCCGTGTATTTCAATTCAATACATACCGATGATCTGTCGACAAGAGGAATTATTCTTCCTAAATGCACATGATTACAAGATATTTTTTTGGAAGTTTTCAACTGATAAAATATGTTTTCGAACTGATAACACATGTTTCAAAATTGAGAACGATCGCTCTACTTTCATGATGTAACCGGGGCATATTCAAAGCATGCAAGAATATGTGTCACATTTTCGCCTTTCAACACTTGTCCGATTATTTTTAGCTTGTTCAAGTCCTTATTGGTTGCAATAACTCTCTCACATTTCTCACGAACCATTCGGCCCTTGGTACCTGGCACAGAGCAAATTTTGTCCACTACAGGGTGAAAATGTTCCAGGGAGTTGCTCAAGAGTTTATTTCCCTCTTCCAGAAACGTTATCGCGCCTGGGAAAATGGAACAGTGGGTACCAATAAAAGCTAAATCGTTTTGCACATCATTGTTCAACAATTGTTGTACAGTATTATGCGAATTGATAAGGCATCCTCTTCAGACAGAGAATCTACTACTTTCTCTACGGTCTGAAAGTTGGTTGCGTAACATAGAACTGCAGAAATCCAAGTCTCTAACCTTTTTATTACTGGGTTTGGAGGTAAAACAAGTTCAGGAGCCGTTTCTTTAAATAGCTGGATCCGGGATGGAGCCTTTTTTTTTTTTTTTTTTTTTTTTTTTTGTATTGGAGATTAAAGCATCTAATTTGGGGAATAAACTACGGATTTCCTCAGAAATTCGACGCAGAGCATGTGCGAGACACGTTATCTGAAGCATAGCTGGGGAAAGAACTTTTAAATGCCGTTGCAGTTTTTTTTTTTTTTTTCATATATGGTGCTGCGTCCTCGATAAACAAAAAAATATTTTGATGTTTAACACAATCCGGCCAAAGTAAATTCAGTGAGGAAGTGAACAACTGAGTAATTGCTGTACTATTTGTTTTTGGTAGTTCCTTACATACCAGAAGAAATATTTTGGGCTGTTGATCATGTTCCATTGTACCAATTACAACGTTAGCAAGCAGGGGTGGATCTAGGGGGGGAAGAAATTTTCTAATTTTATATATATAAATAAAACCCATCCCATAGTTTGGAGCCCTTAAAAGTAGCAGTCCCCCCAGAAGTCGGTCGTGGATCCGCCCCTGTTAGCAAGGAACCTTTCCGTGGCATCGGTCGTTTTATCAATCGAAACCCATTTTTTCCCCACCCTTCACTTCTTTCCTAATTAATTCAATCACACCAGAATAATAACCGTCTACGTATTTTTTGCGCTATGTTGGTCCACTCGGTACCTATTCACCTGTGTACTTGAAATAGGAAATTGTATATTTTTCCCAATGAAGTCTTATTTCCAAAGAAATGCATAGAACAGGCAACATTAGGCACTAAATCGATTATTTAGGCAGTAAGTGCCGAAATAGGCAAAATAAAATTGGCTTCAATTGAAACTATAACCCCCATATAAAATTTAAAACTTTAGTTTTGATCATATCTTTAATATAAACAGGTTGACTGTCATGAGCATCATATGTGGTGCTCACCTTATTTTTCTCTGGGGCCATGAGCACTATATATGATGGTCATCCTTGATATCACAAATTACTAACTTATCCGGGTTCTTGAGCATCATATATGATGCTCATTGTCACAAATTACTGTGAGACAATGAGAATCACATAAGGTGCTCGGCTCCCATTGGTACATTTTCGGGAGAAACAAAATATCGCGACAAAAATGTGATATAACTATCCATAATCGAGCCAAAGGTAAGATGAAATTTATGGCCTCCTGGGACCAGTACCCTCAAATCACCTTGGCAGTCAACCTAAGAATAGGCATTTTGCATAACATCCGGTCTCTAGTGATCAATTTACATTTGTATAAGAATCTACTAAATCTAACTGTTACTAACTGAATGGCTGTGGCTCAATGGTAGTGGTCTTGGGCGTTAGGCTTCGGATCATGAGGCGGCAATCCATTAGGGGTTAGAATCCCTCTCAAGAACAAGGGTGTTTTTAACTGTCCTCGATATTTCTGTCTTCATGACTCTGTCGTGATTGGATTACGCCAAATTGGCAGGAGGAACCTTAAGGCGGAATGTCTTGGTTGACACTAGGGATGGCCAAACGGATCCGGATCTCGGATATCCGGATCCTATAAGATCCGGATCCGAAATTTCGGATTTTGGATCCGGATCCGAAGTTTCGGATCTTGGATCCGGATCCGGAATTTCGGATCTTGGATCCGGTTCCGGAATTTCGGATCTTGGATCCGGATCCGAAGTTTCGGATATTGGATCCGGATATCCGGTTCCTGGATCCACACCCGAAATTTCGAACTTCAGATTCGGACTCCTGTTTTGAATATTTTAGGCCTTAGATTGAGACCCAGAACTAAAATATCCATATGTATAAAATTTACTAGGTGAATTTTACCTAACTCAGTGGGAAGACAATTCAATTTAAATGACAAAAGATTACATCAAAATCTCATTTTCACATTTTTCGGTGTTAGACCACTGTTGCGCACACCCCATCATTTAGTCTTTAGTATATCTTTAAATGCACTACAAGTATGCCACTTTCATCTCAAGTCAGTAGTTGTATAGATCTGCCTTTTGTTATATATTAATCAAGTTAGGATTAAAATTCGATTGTTTGTGAGACCTATGATAATATTTTCAGAATGACTTAAAACGTTGAAAAACTGCATAGTAATGCTGCATATTTTCTTTGTGCCACATTAGAAATTAATGTAGTCTATCTTATACAGTCAGCTTTTGTGATTAATCCAATGATCTGAACTCCTGCAGAATTACGCTAAAATCATGGATGTTTTTGAATTTTCGTCATCATTTTTTTTTTTTTTTTTTGTTTATTACGAGCAAAATAAATATCATAAGCGGTATTTTACATAATACATATAGACGCAGATCAGTCAGTTGATTGCTTAAAGTTTATAGCAAAGCTATTACATTTCTAAGACACTGGCGGCCTTAGGACAAAATCCATGGCTTTCCCATAAAATCTTAAATATCTCTATATAAAAAGGGCAAAGTCCTGAGTGATTGAGTGACAGATTACCGTACAGGCCAAATCGCTTAAGCTACAAACTTGAAATTTGGTCAGTTTATAGGCTTTGTGACGTAGGATACCACTAAGGAAGGACTTTGGGAAATTCGACGAGGAAGGGAGAAAATGGGGTGGAAAATATTGATGATTCTTGACGTTAGATACTTCAGATTTGGTATTTGGGTTTCTCATTGAAAATAATTTGATACTTTTTAAAGTGTTTTTTGATATTTAAATTTGAAGGGGCAGGGAAGATGTAGAAAGTAAAAGAAGGGGTGGTAATTGCAATTATTGCAATTAGTATAATAATATGCCTATTTCTCGGAAACTTAAAGGGTTAGAAACATGGAATTTGGTATTTGGACTTCTCACTTAAAATAATTAGATACGTATTTCAACTTTTTTTTTTGTCTTTTTTTATATGTGGCCCAGAAGGGAAGAAAAAGGGAGAGAAGAAAATTAAGTGGGGATTACAATTATTGTATTAATATGTTCAATCCTTTGATGTTAGAGACTTGAAATTTGGTATTTGTATTTCTCATTGAAAATAATTTGACATGTGTTTCAGTGTTTTTTTGACGTTTTAGTAAAAAGGAAAAGAAAAGAGATGGAAAGGAAAGAGGGTGGGGATTGTAATTATTATAATAACATGTCGATATCTGGAAACCTCTGAAGGTTAGGAGCAAAGAATTTGGTATTTGGACTTTTCATTTGAAATAATTAGGTATGTACTTCAGCGTTTTTTGATGTATGTCTTAGAAGGGAAGAAAATTGGCGGGGAGAAAATACTTTTATATCTCGGAATCCTGGAATGTTAGAGAAATGAAACTTATTTGAACAAAAATTCGTTATGAAATGAAATCCTTGGGTTTTATGTCCCACGCTTATCCAGGTTAGGCTAAAGGAGACGGTGATTATAAGAAATAAATGAAATGGTGGAATGAAGAAAGTGAGAGGAAACGGGAAAACCCCGAGAAAACCCACGAGCACGGTGTTTGTCCACCACAAAGTCTACACGGCGCGAGCGGACCCGCCTATGTGTTTACATGAATGATATAGCTCCTTATACAACCTATGCAGAGTTAATAGTGGTGGATTACTAATTATAAAGATACGTGTTACTGCTCGAGGCTTCATATGGTATTTTGTATACACATACAGTACATTAATACATTGATTTTGATACATTAATTGCCATTTAGAACTTTATCTCTACTACAATTCTTAATTCTAACTGGAGTGGTATGGTCACAGAGAAACGTATTTTTAAAGAAAGAAAAAAGCTAATCAAGAGCAAGAAAAGGAAGTTGCTCCTTAATTTGATTTGATCAATATTTTATGGGCTGTTCTATTAGCAATGGCCTAGCCCATCACGACTAGGAAATGGCCTCATTCAGTGACCACAATAACTCAGAAAGAATTAGAAAAGTAAGCAGCCTGAGCCTAATGAAGAAGCTTGGGCTTGAGACTAAGGTTTCATCCCAGCATTTGACTAGTGTTACAGAAAACAAAGGACAAATTTTTCAACTAGAATCGAATCTGACAATGAGATTGCTCTCACCAAAGTCGACAGTTTTACTCAATCAAATTTGGAGTAATTGTGACATAATAAGGCACGAAAACCAAATACCAACAGAATGAAGAGAACGCAAGGCTGTCACACGATCAGATACCAAAAGTGTCTTAAAATCTTATTTTAAGCATAGGAATGAAAATCATTTTATCAATAATTTCGAAAATTTTGCTTATTCGGAACACCCGAATTTTCTGACAGAGTTTCGGATCCGGATCCAAGATCTGTTTTTTCGGATCCGGATCCAAGATCCAAATTTTCGGATCCGGATCCAAGATCCAAATCCAAGATCCGGATTTTCGGATCCGGATCCAAGATCCGAAATCTCGGATCCGGATCCAGTGTCCGGATATCCGGACCCAAGTGGATCCGGATATCCGGATCCAAAAATATCCGGATCTGGCCATCCCTAGTTGACACGAACTTAAAAAAAAAAGTAGTGTGTTAGCTTAGTTTCGGGAGGTCCTGGGTTCGATCCCAGGGGATGACCATCCTTACGGGTTTTTCCTCAGTCACATCACACAAATCCTGGGATGATACCTGCAAAATAGGCTCTGGCCGTCTACCTTCCAACATTCTCTTTCCCACCCTATCCCGACCGGAACCTTAGATGCCTTAAAGGCAATAAGGCAATAAAATAAATTCAAATTCAAGTAACTGAATATGCATGCAGTTTCCCAAGATTTTCATCCAAAATTAATGACACTGTTAGGGTATGACATTTAATTTGAATAATAAATTTATTATATTTGGTCTAATTCGTTTAATACTGAACTATACCATTCTCGCTTTGTCGTGGAACTGCATTCAAATATTGTTAGCAGAATAGCTACTATCAGCTTACGTCTGGAATACGCCTGTTTTCCTTTCATGTCCTTAAGAATTTTACTGTTTCTTTTAGAGATTATGAGTCTGACTAGGCCTAAGCTTAAACTGCCAGCCTATTCAAACGAGGATCTACAAAAACTCTGGAGGCTTGTCGCAAAAAGAGCACTCCGTACGAAAGGAATCAGCAATCTATGGAATTCCTCGAGTAAGGCTGATGGATAAATTTCATGGTCGCAGTTCCGAGAGCGGAGAATGGGTCTAGAATCATATCTAACACAAAAAGAAGAAGACGGATAGCAAACTGGCTCATTAATCTGAGCAAAAGAGGTTTTCCACAGAAGAAACACGATCTTCTGAACAGTGTTTTAAAAAAATGTCGATGCAGAAAAACGTAAAACACCGTTTAAAGATAATCGATCTGTTGAAACCTGGTACCACGCTTACATGAGAAAACACCCGCAAATCGTGTCCCGAACTCCCGAAACTATGAACAAGACGCGATACGCTGCAACCGAGGAAAATATTAGCTTGTGGTTTCAGGATCTTGAGAAATACTTCGAAGAAGCGGGGCAATCTAATATCCTGAATGATTCTGCGCCAATATTTAATGCTGACGAATCCAGCTTTCAACTGAGCCCTAAATCAGGAAAAGTGTTGGGGCCCAAAGGGTGTAGAAATGTGTACGAGGTGAAGGGTTTTATTTATAGAATGGCTAGGTTAGGACCAGACATCTATCATCACGGGGCCTACAGGTTAACATTCTAACCGATAAAATGAAACCTGTTTAGTGCTGCATTCCACTGTAGTGTAGGAGAAACACGGAATTATAGGGTAATAAATAGAAAAAAATGGAACAGAAGAGATATTTGGACACAATATACTAATATGCTTCCCCTATAACATACACAAAATCCGCCAAAATCTGTCGACGGGAAATGTTCAAAAATGTCGATCGAATATAACCGTCGAGCTGCTCCTCAATTTCCTCAGATATAATTACACCATTGCTATTATTTGACTGTTACAGCATTTAGATTGCTACAAACTCGTAAATTTTGTTCATCTAATGAATCAGTATTTAGATTTAGCTCTTTGAAAACAAAACTGCTGAGTTTACCAGCTTATATTCAAATGAACATAAACCGAATGAGTATACAGGGTGGTCCATTTATAATGATAGTAAATATCTCAAATCGTAGAAGGCAGAGAAGCGAAAATTTCACCAAGAAACTATAGGGAGGGGGACAACGTCCTAGGTACTTTGTAACATCACCGGATGAACAGTTGCCAAACCAATATAAAGTTATATTTTTCAAACGGCACTGCATCAAATTATTACATATTTCAAATTAACATGTCAAACGAAATTTAAAATACTAGATTTATTATCGAGTGTTGCAAACTAAGGATGTTATAGTATCACAAACATCCAAAGTGTGGAAGCCTTTAATATACATACAGCACAACAAAGATGGACAGAATAATACACATCGAAAGTACCTTATCATTGGATACCATGGTTATGGTATGACTTGTTTCGAATGAATAGGAACGAAGTTTGTAGAGCTTATTTTTTTAAAATGCTTTATTTCGAAAAAATGCTTAGATAAGTATCATATCTAGTCATTGGTACGACTCTTGCCAGACTCCGAACAACCATGTTTTACTCACAAGTTGCTGGCATTGAAAGTACCCAAATCGCTTGCTGAAGTTCTGTTAATCCACTTCCTCTTGTGAGACCGCCAGTAGTCTTTAGTGACCTCACTAAGATTTGTTCAATAGCTAGATCACATCCAAGGCCACACCATGAGGTACCTGTAATGTACAAACAAATTCTCCCTTTAGAAATGCATTGTATAGGTCTATATGTAATTGCGACTCAAGAGATTCAGCAGTTTCTGTAAGTACAGATGGACAGATTTCAAATAGTTGGTATGACCTGCTGCTCCAATTATTGGTAGACATTCCTGAACACTTTCCAAGTGCATCAACCACGAGCCACTTCTGTCTGCTTGTACAGCGGTGGACACTTCTAAATGGTACAGCCATATGGAGATTTACGGCTAAGGTGTACCATTTAGAAGTGTCCACCGCTGTACAAGCCTGCGCATTGTACTTATATTCTACCCACAACTTACTTGTCATTGAGGTTTCACATAAATCAAACTTTTTCCGCTCCAGCAAGTTCTCTAGACTAGATAAGGGTTTCGGTCTCTTCGATTTCATGCACGGGCCTTGTATTTGATGTAAAATTTTCATATAAGTTCAAAATACTTGCACCAATGTCAGATTTTGTTTCACTTTTTTATTCTTCCCCTTGTTCATTCAAAACTTCAGCAATTTGCCAAGAGGTCAAAGTACGGTTAACTAACATTTGACCTCGGAAAGCTCCTGAGATAGCTTTGCCAGCCATCATGCATCTCATAGTATTTTCTCCACAAACAACTTGGAAAATGTAATTTAAACCAGAACCTTCCATTTATGTGCCAATTTCACGTATGATATTCATTAACAAGTGAAACGACCCCAACATCAACACTGTGTCTGCAATTTCAGTTTTGTATCTTCTATCATTCAGGATAATCGACGCTTTCCAGAATGGCTGGTCAAAGGTAATAACTGAGGTGAGCTTATGAACTCTACACAAATTGCCAATGTATGTCAAAGTAAATTCATGTTACTTGGTGACATATCTATGATGGGAAGTATCACTACAGAAGATTTCTTAAACTCGCCTGAAATGTGAATTCCTTTCATTGTTCCTGATCAATTAGGAGTTTGGGGATTGAGATGAAACACTGCCTTCCATAGGATGCCTAGTTTTGAGGTTTTATCTTGGAGTCTAGGTAGTTGTTCAAACATTAAACATGACAATATGTTCGACTTGATAAACTCACACATTTAACTGTTGCCATTTCTTTCACGTCGTCATTTGAAATAATCTTTCGCAGAATTATTCGTGTTTGTCTTATTGCTTGGTGTTATTGAAGCCATCATTCCCATGCCATGGAGTGCATCTTGACCTCTTAAAGTTTGTACGTTATGATCAACATTATTTGCCCCAAATATAACTATTTCATTTCCATTTAGTTCAAATAAATTTTCTCCCGTTGCTACCACTGCATTCCATTCAAACTTTTTGATTTCATCGTACGAAGAGCAGAACCCAAAACGGCGTAATACATCAACAAGGAGTCGGGAACGATAATGGATATGCAGCCAAATTGCAAGTGTTAATTGTAATGGAGCTAGTACAATTCTAGGCCTCAGGCTTGTATTATACATTGACCTGAGTAGCCATCTTCAACTCCTTACCTCCAGTTTTAGACAGAAGTAAGTTTGGAGGCAAAAAAAAAAAAAAATCCTATCTTCTCAGTATTTATGCTGCTAGCAGGAGGGTAAAATTCTTTGTTCTCAACGTTCATTGTTCTTATATCACTTACTACTGTATAGGGTGGCCCAAAAGTAGGTATACACCTATGCATTGATCAGGTATAAAATTCTAGTTTATGCGTTTATTTGCTTCGGCTCTTCCGAGCTTAAAATGTAAGTAAAAATACATTAAGAACAGATAATAAAGAAACTAAGTCTACCTGATGGATAACAATAAGAAATGATATAAAAAGCAGTACGGTACTGTATACCTACTTTTGGGCCACCCTTATAAGTCTTGCTCCTGTTTCAATAGTTTTCTCTTCTCATTTTCATCATCCACACAGCGATTTCTTTCGTAATGATCTCTTATGATTGATTCATAGATTTCCTAATAAGTACAATGTCCTTAGTACCTTCGTCCTCACAGAAATATATATGTTCTCCAAAGTGATCAATCAATTTAGGTTTCATGTACTTATGAGAGCATGCTTTTTCACTATAATTCTTTTAAAGTTCCTCCATTAATGCTACAAGATCTCGTATGGTAAACTGATTATCCAGATGTTCTAAGAGAGAACATACTTGAGGAATCTTCTGTTAATTTCTCATTATGAGGTCTTCCGGATACAACTGTTTCTTTGCTCCCAGTATCTGTCTTTTTCCTCCAATACGGGTAGGGAATATGCTTGCTGGATCGTAAATTTGAACTACAAGTATTGTGATATACACAGTCGGCGGCAAAAAGATTATTACCGTAATATTCTAAGCGTCCTTGTACTTGAAGTGACCAGTTATCTTCCCTTTTAACACAAATATCACTTGTTGATTTACAGAAACTGTGTTTTCAGGCCAAAGCACTCTGATTTAGGTAAATACTTGAAGTCAACAACTTGTCCACAGAATAGACAAACAGTTTGGCTGTTAAAATGCCTCCACTGGTACGACATGCTTTTTAACTGCAGGTTCCACATCATCAGAAGCTTTTCTCAAGTATTTTTCAATGTTCTTTTTTTAAATTCAAAAAACGTTTGCGGCAGGAAGCGTGACCAAATTATTATCTGAGGTACTGATATTTAATCCTCGTAATGTAGCAGCCCTATCAATTCCTCCACCAATTTTGATTGTTAAAAAATTAATTTTAACCCGGATTTCTTTACTTTAGAAAATTATAATGGAACCACACCTAAATGTTTTCTCTTTCCGCGGCAGCCATTTTGAAAATGGCGAGAATAGGCCTAAATATGTTCCCGTGACTGAATTTTGGCGGATTTTTAGTATGTTGCAATTTAGCATGTTATACAGTGGAGTCACGGTAATCCGAATATCCGGTTAATCCGAATGGGTCCGGAACGAAAATTTTATTTATTTATTTTTGTGCCGAAAATACGCAGTTTTAGGAAATTAATAACTAAAAGGATGAAAATGGATACGTTTTCGTAGAAAACAAAGTAAATTTTCGTTAAATACATTTTATTCTTTAATACCTATATTTAGGCCTTAAGCCACATTACAACAATTACACAGTTTGAAATAAAATACAGTATGGCACGTACTGTACAATATGAGTAGAATGCAGTAACGTAGTAGAATAAGTACTGTACTGTAACACAAAACTAAATATACAATACCAGAAGTGTACAGTACTGGTATTGTACTAGTATCTAACAGTACCGAATTAGTATTACTTGTTACAAGACATAAACTCAGTTATTAAGGGTTGTATGTTTACGCTTACTCGCCATAACAATCGGAGGAAGCAATGTCTGCAACGAAACAACACCTGGCAAACTGCCGACCGCTGCAGAGTGAACATAAAGATAATAATACCCCTAACGGAAAGATTTGTAACTACTGTACGTAGAGAAATAAAGGCATCAAGTTTTCCCAACATTTTTCCAATACAGTACATACATTGTAGTCAAGAAAACGTTTTGAAATACTATACGTAATGTATTGCAACACAATAGACTTGTTCTCCGCTTCAAACCGCGATTTTATTGTTATTCCGGCTAATCCGAACAGAGTTTGGTACCAATTAGTTCGGATAATCGAAACTCCACTGTAATTAATATACAACACCAAAGTAGTAAAGGCCTGACTTGGTCTAACTTTGGACTTTGACCCCGACCTTTGTGACGTCATAGGTCAAAGATCTTGGCCCGGGGTCAATGACCTAGGGGTACTTAGGACCACCCCCTCTAGATTTTGGCAAGGGTACCTTGGCCCACCCCCTAAATTTTGGCATGGGTACATAGATCACCCCCTTAAATTTTGGAAATTGCCAAATTTAAAAGTTTGGTGTGGTAGTCTAGGACCATGGTATGTATCACTATTAGTATTGGGGGTTTATCTCGTTCCCTTTCATGGGTAAAAAATTGCCAAAAAGTTAAATTTCCGGGCTTTTTGACCTAATTTATCCCCTTTGATGAGGTTTAATTACCTTATATGATTATATGGGCGTACGCAGGAATCCATTTTCTTTCATAAGACATGGGTATATTGATGCACCCCTTTAAATTTTTGTGAGGGGTACCATGCTTCACCCTTAAATTTTGGAAATTGCCCAATTTAAACATTTGGTATTATAGTATAGGACCGTAATATAGATTATTATAAATTTGGTTTGTCTACCTCGTTCCCTTTTAGGGGTACAACATTGCCAAAATATAAACGCAAGCGATACGTTGTACCACGTGTTTGGTTTTTGGCCCATTTTATCCCTTTTGATGAGGTCCTATTACCTTATATGGTCATATGGTCATGTATAGGGGTCCATTCCCTATCATAAAACATAAGTACATTGGTGCACCCCTTTAAATTTTAGGAGGGGTACATTTTGAATGATAACGTTGTATGTACCATATTGATGGAATGAAAAATAAAAAAACATAGATAAGCATAAATTGTATTTTATTCATTTTTCTGGTTTCTTCTTTTTCTTTCTTGTTAAACTAAGGTATTGACAATGTTTTTATATTGAGCTGGGTTTCTTTATTAGACCTCTTCCTCTTCTTGATTGTGATGATTTGTTTCCATGTTTTGCAGCATAGCACCGGTTTGCAAAGCTTCGTATTGTGAATTCTGTAAAAAGAACGAGGGAAAAGATGATGATAAAACAAAACATGTAAAATGCACTCTCAATGATAAATGATAAAATTACCTAAAAAATATATTACAGTAGTTACGATCATGAACCGAGGGTACTGTTGTGAACAAGTATTGCATTTCATGCAGAGATTTTCCCTGGGCTTTACTGCACAAATAAAAATAAGCATAATAGCCACATACAGATGAATCAAGACTGCATTTTATTATTATATTCATAATATCATACATACAATGAAGTTTTAAGAATGCAACATGCTGTGGCACATAAGGAGGAAGGCCATACTGTCAAAATATTCTCAAACACCGCGATTATCAATATAAATTGCAATCCAATGGCTTCCTAATTTTTTGGATGGATCTGTATTCACAATGATTACCAGAGGAAGAGAAATCCGTGAGGGCAACGCATCGCTTGCAAATACCCCAGTAAAATGATTTCTGAATAATGGACTACCGTTTAAAGCACTAGCCAATTGCAATGTATTCAACTTCGTGAATGGAAATGATACATAACGTATACGTACCTTGTAATTTAAAAGTCCAGCATAATGTTGCGCTGGTGGTCGATTTCTAGGAGAGAAGAAAACTCCCCATACACAATACAGTTTGCAGGTGCTGCTAATTTCTGTTGGAAATGAACTTCCAATCTGTCGTTGTAAATGGCTCCATGTCGTTGTAAATTCCAATAGTGACAATCTCCAGCGGAAGAATTGGGAGTTAGGCAAAATACAAACAGTGTATATCCATTCTTGTAGTCGGCTCTTGAAATTGTATTTCCAGTATTGGTAAAATGTATGCCAGAGCCTGAGAACAATGTGTGGTATGATGAAATGTAGATTCTCTCCAAAGCTGGGTTGCAATGATTTTGAAGGTACAGCTTTTCCATCCACGTACAATGTAAAGAAATTAATGTTTAGATGATGAAATTCAAATGAATTGCTGGTAATAGTTCCACTGGATGCTTTATTCGATGTAAATCCTACAATAATACGATTTGACAATCTTCCCATAAACAGGTTATCAATAGTTTTGGATTGTATATCCTTCGAGATGGCAAATGATTTCATTTGAAACCTTGTCAGAGGATACTTTGCCGGTGTAGATTGTAAAATTTTATTGTGTGCCAATTTGGCACTAGAGCTAATGTTGACTTTTTTCACTTGCAACGATGCATCTAGAATATTGATTTTTGCATTGACACCACTTTCACTGGCCATGAGGCAAAAGTTTGGTTTTGCAGGAATAAGTTTCACACGTAATTCCACTCCATGAATTAAAAATTTATCTTGATTAAAAATGTCACAATGAAGATGTCCAATCATATCGAATTTCATACTTTGTTTTGTCAGTTCATAGCGTTGTTGAAATCCTTTGTTCTTACTGGTAGTTGCGTTCATATGACCAGCCGCATCTTGAAACCACATTGCTGTTTGTAAATGTGTATTTTTAGCTCCATCACTATAATTGAGCAGTTTTTCCAGGTACGAACGATATGGATGATTATGTGACGGAAATGAAATCAGTTTATTGTATAAGTAGATTTGTAATTCACTAAACAGCATTTAGAAAATCATTGACAGGTGCAATTGGTTTATCCGTTTCGATGAAGGAGGAATGATCTGACTTCATAATTTGTGCTTGGATGTACAATAAGGATTGTGGCAAACCAACATATTCATCACTGCTACCACTCACTACAAATTCTACTGGTGAATTTTCAGCTATTGAACTAATTGGTTTGTAGCCAATAATAAGATTGTCCAGAACACTGGTTTGCGTGGGTAACGTTGAAAAAGTGTCCAATTCACTTTTTACACATTCACAGGATTGATGATGCAAGAAAGCCATCGTTGAATTAATCAAAAATATCTGGTGACGATGCCAATGATATTTTCTTCTTATGTGATAATTTACGTTTCTTCGTAGGATTGATGATGACGTTGTTCGTTGGAAGGTCAACCTCAAACAAAGCAGTCGTCCCATTTTTGTTTATGATATCCACTTCCCAGCATAGTTTTCAACTTATTTTTAGCTTTTTCTTGTAAATTTGATTTTGCCTCTTGCATACGTTGATGAAACGATTCTTCCAGCGGTTGATTCGAGATCACATCATTAATCATATTAGCACCTGATTTTAATAATTTTTTCACACAGTTTTAGCTCCTTGCTTCACAAGTGGTAATACTGAACGAAATAAGCCACGAAGGATACTTCCAATGCCATGTCCTGCTTGATAAGGACTTTCTACATAGACGTTGCCGATACCGGATAACGCTTGTTTTTGGTAGTATTGCAAATACGGATCAGTCATGAGGACGACAACGGAAATGTAGTTTTGTACACACCGTCCCAAAGGTAAATGGCATACGATGACCTGCGCTATCCTTTATATCGATTTGTATTCGCTCAAAATTCATTTTTTCCACCGGAACATAATGTGCAGGATTAAAGATTTGTACTGCATGACTTCCAAAACTATGATTCACAGAATTCATGTTGACAATGCATAGCAAGGGTACCATTGTATCTCCAACAATGACAGATTCAATAGCCTAATGTCACAGTAGACGTACATTTGTGATGGTAAACCTAATCGTACATCCGGTGTATATTGTTTCTTTTGCATATGTTTTAAATCACTTTTCGGTTCAAATCCAAACATTAAACTAACACTTGGTGAGAATTGTACAGAAGTATGGATTTCCTTATTGGGATGTCTCATGAGGCATATATTATTAGTTGCATCATGAGATATAAATAAATTGGTTTCTTTATGATGGGTATTAATTGCATGAATAAGATCCCGTATATTGTTATAATAGTGTACAGGGATCGTTACAACCTTCCACGGTACCTGATCATTACTACTTGATGATTTTAATATATTTTATTGTTTCCACTGTTAATGTTCAGTAAAGAATGTGGATAATGAATCTACAATTGCCACATCTCATTTCTGGCGAAACTCTACACGTCGTTGTAATTTCGTAATATATGAAGTCAATGTATTTTCTGGAAAACAATCCATGGAACTATTACTGGGAAGTGTAACGTAAAAATCTTGATCAGGTTCCATTCTTCTTCTTCAATGAAGTTGCAGGGATCCACGAATTGAATGAGGTAGGATATCCTTTCCACTGGACGAGATACTCCTTTCTGCGACCTTTTGTTCTTGTACGTAATATTTTATCGATGAGAAACATCGATGGAAGCGGTACTGGTTGTAATTCTTCCATGTAGAAAACACCATCGATGAGTTGATGATAGAAATCCTCTAGTCGATACACTGATGGGTTTCTTGGTACAATGGCTTTTACTCTAAATATTTATTTCGGGGGGTGGGGCCTTGAGCCCGATAGCCATTCCCCTAAATACGCCACTGCATGTGATAGAAGCATACTTTGGTTGCAATTTGGTAGCGTCTAAAGCCAATCATAAACATTTTTGGTACTGAATTTTGACGTTTTATACAAAAAACAGTCTGCACTTACATATGTACAGATAAAAAAATCCATGACCTAAAAGCTAAATTTCGTGACTTTTTCATGATCGTTTTCTGATTTCGTGACTTTTTTTTATGACTTTCGTGACCGATAGACATTCTGTTGAGATATTATTTTCCAGCTGCTTGTAACCCATTTTGACTTTTGCCGATTACAGCGACAACTATAACGCAACGAAAAAATGTTCAACACAAAAGTCATGTATTTTTCACAGAGAACCCGAATATGCAATTAAAAAATGGGAGTATCTATTTAAGATTTTAAAATTAACCCTCCTCACGCGCCCGAGGTGTGGGGTAGAGTCGAGTGTGCTATCGTTAGATGTCCTTATTCGAGAGGAAAAGCTTTCGTTAATTTTTTTATCCGATTTGTAGTTTTCCAGATATTACCAAAAACAATTTTAAATGTCTCATTTTTAAACTGTAACCCATTTTGATTTCTGTCGATTACAGCGCCATCTATCACGTAAAAGTTACTATTTTTTTCCCGGTGAATCCGAATATACAATTTAAAAAGGGGGTTCCTATTTAACATTACAAAGCTGACCCTCTCCCGACCCTGGGGGTAGGGCAGGGGTCGAGTGTTGTATCACTGGATGTCCCTTTTCGAGACAAAAAGACTTCTGTTACAACTATTTAAAAAATGATTTGTAGTTTTCCAGATATTTCCAAAAACAGTTTTAAATGGCTCACCCAATACTCTGTTTTTAATCATATCAATTTGATTAAAGGAGTATTCTGTGATGGTAGCGCGTCTCAATATTTATGCCCGTAGTAGAGGATCTTCTGTGTTTTTATCATTACACTCTCATTGAAATAGGTATCGTAATAGAGAAAGGGATTCAAATATTTCCAAAAACTTATTATCCCGTGCGAAGAACGGATATTCAAGCTTATTTTATGGAATATAAGGGCTCATACTGAGTTTGTAAATTGCGGCACATAGGGAAAATGACGCAGTCAAACCATGCTCCAGACACCTTTGTAGTCTATGCAATTCGCAAATTATTTTTGCTTATTTTATTTTAATTTTTTGCATTTTTGTTACAGCAACAGAATTAGTATTTCATTTGCTTCTTTTAAAATACAAATCCGTGTTGAGGGTTTGTTCTGTTAGCTGGGACGAAAGACTTCTCGCCTTCCCCTGTTTCGCTTCTTATCTCCCCCTACTTGACCCTAGAGTTCAACTGTCTGGTAGACAATAACATCCCCTCTGTAACAGGGAGATGTCTGTCTCTATGTACAGTATATGTGTAATCTTTGTATTAGTTATTATTATTATTATTATTGGTACAAGATATTTGAAGAAGTCCATATAATCTGTATTTAAAATCTTTTCGTTTTTCCTTGTAAAAAGATTCATTTTCTGTCCTCAAACTGGAGATGTTTATATATGTTATATCAGAAGGTTTTAAACATAAATTGTAGGAAGAAAATCCTTGGTTCAAACATATATAAAATTTTTCATGTTTAATATTTAAAACTTTTCATGTTTTATATTTTCAAGTGAAATTATGTGATTATTGAATGTCTCTATGTAAACCACTTTGCCAGAGTTTGGGGGCAACACATACAAATAGGACGGAGCACATGATGCATATTCAAACAGGCATGAGCACCCACAGAATCTGCTCACGTAGCGCCGCCCAGGCACCTTGTAAACCAATCCTGATGTTAGAAGCATGATGTGTTCCAATCGCTATTTTCTCCGCCTCACAGAGAACATTTCCCAGCTGACTTTGCTCTTAGTGTAGTGTGCAAACTAATCCGCTTTGTTTTCAGGCTGCTGACTACTTTTTGGTTCCTTCCCAGGGAATCTTCAGGCTACCACGTATGTTTACTCTTTGACCTCACGGTTCCATTGCAATGTCTGCACACGATACAACTTTGCGCCCGACACGTAAATTGGTGCCGAGTGCAAAGCCGATCGAGCCCCATAAACCCCCATATTTTCGGCTCGATCGTCGGACTTGGTCCCTTGTTTCTGGTTTCCTCAAAGTCGTGCTACCTAGACGGAGTCCGCAATGTCTTAGGCACGACTTAGTCTAGAAACTTCCGAGGAAACCTAGTAATCCTTTCCGTCACTCTACTTCTCACTATGTCGGCTTCTCCGGAAGCCTCCCTACTCTCTTGGTTACCATCCATACCTTGTCCCAGTGGCTAACTTGACACTGTTTCTGAAAGCTTGACGACAGCTAGGGGTCTGTCGATAATGGTGGTTGGCTTAGGAAACTGACTGGCAAAGTTGCCACCCTCGAACTTGGCAATCTACTTCTGCAAGTTTAGCTCCATCTGGGACCTGTGCGCCCAGAAACTGATGGCGAGCTTAGGAAGTTGATGGTCGAAGTTCTGTCACTCCCCTATTTTATGTGTTTTGACAGACTGTAGGTTCATTGCCTAGCTGGCCTAAACACACCGGTAGATCAAATAGTTACACCTGTGCACCTAACCCTTCTACTAGGACTGACTCGTGCTCTTCCAGTCTAGTGAAGTTTTGTTTTATCTTTGTGAGTGAGTTGTTCTCTGTGAAAGTATTTAGAGATTGCAACAAGTCAAGTAAGTTTTATAAACACATTTTCCATAGACACTTAGCGCCCCAGCTTGTGGACTTGTTATCTCCTTAGGACTAATAAACTGCAGGCTTACTGCAAGGAACTGTACTTCTGAGTTTTGCTTTCAAGAGATATCCCAAAGAGTTGGTAACTATTAAGTTCCCGTCGAGATAACGAATTTCCATCCTCCTTATTGGAAGTTAAATCTTGGCCGAGGCCAACGCTACCTTGTAATACTAAGATCTTCAGATTGGTTATTAGCTGAGTTCCTGCTCCAGTTTATAACTTTGCTGCTCGAGTTTCAATTGGTGATTTGCAGAAACTATGTTGACCAATTAGGAGTATTTTGGTTAATTACCAAACTCTCTTGTATGGGTGCCGGTCTACGCAGACGCATCCGCCGGCCTGCCACACCTTTCCCAGATGCCCTAAGTTCTCATTTCATAAAGGATAAGTGAACCTTTAAGCCGCATCGTAACGACGGTAGGATGAGAAAAATTTCGGTCCCTACCAGAGATCGAACCCGGGACCCTTACCTACTCTAAAGCAGCTCTTCAATTTATATGAAGCTACTTAAAAAGAGAAAAGGAAGAATATTTATTTATATTTCAATTAACACTCAACATTTCAACTTGAAAATTTAACATATATTTCTATTGCCTTTCAATAGGTATCTTACCAGTAATTTTTCTGAGTATGTTGATCCACATATAATTTCTAACAAATTGTCTTACAGATCTAAAGTAATCAGATTTCCTATATAAGTATTCTATTATTTTCTGTTTCAAATAAAATAATCATTTCAAAAATAATTTCTAATCTCTTTATATATAAAAATGGATTTATGTTTGAATGTTTCAGTGAAACTCTGGAACACCTGGAATTACTTCAGAGAAACTTAGTATATATATAATTTGCAATCCTCAGGAAAAGAATATCGTGGTGGTAAGACCACCTAGTACTTATAGGGAAGTAGGAAGGAATATTAAGATGATCGGAAATGAGCGATATTAGCGTCGAATCCATAGTTTTCGGGGTTGCTGAGGTGAATCATGACACTCCTGATGTCGTTTAAGTCGAAGTTCTGCCCCCATTAGCACCCCTTGGGAAAAAGAATGGCGTAAAATAATCGAAAACATCTTATATTATTGTCGAATCAATTGTTTTCGATGTTGCTAAGTCAATAGGTGACAATCCAAGTAAATGGAACCCCTTAACGCCCCTAGGGGATGCAGGAAGAGGGAACGTGTAAAAATAATAAAAGAGATATTAGTGTCTTATCTGCAGTTTTCGGGGTCGCTGTGAAGAATAGTACCACTTCCGATGCTGGTTAAGTTCACAATCAGTCCTCATTAGCACCCTGACCGAGATTAGTGTCGAATGCATGGTTGTCAGGGTCGGGAAAATAGCTGAACCATTGAAATAACTTCTGGAGCTTAATATCTACCTCAAGATGGATTTTTTCCACGTCACTTCGATTAAAGTTCGTGGTCTAAGGAAAAAAGTGTTTTAAAATTTATATCAAAAACAGAGCATCTTATGGACTGTCATCATTACAGTTTCATTGAAATGCATATCCTAAGGGGGGAAGGGGAGTCAAGTATTTCTCATACACCTATTCTTCCCGTGTGAAGACCGGGTATTTCAGTTAGACTAGTATAAAATGAATCATTTAAACTCTATTTCAAGCAAACCAAAATTAAAATACTATTGGAAATTTTATACATCTTCTGGTCGGACTGGAAAATTATCATATTCCGTATCGTTCACCCTGAACATGCTGTGGATCACTGATAGTTCACAGACTTCTTTTTGAGAAACATACTTCTAAACACCGAAAGTAAATTTGAAATTGTGTAACCTACTACAAATTTACTGCCACTACGAGGACAAATGTTAAAAGCAATAGTTACAATTTATAATAATAATTTTCATTTGTGCACGAAGCTGGACTCTCTCCTCTAGTTCAAATTTATCACACTAATTGGCATGATAAGTTGAAAAATGTTGCTTCACACTAAATCTCTTTGAGGAACTCCTAATGTTATTAGATATACTAAACATCTAATACTACTGTATCTTCCACGAAAAAAATACAAATCCTCCCTAAAGGAGCTGAATGAACTTGGGTTTGACGACTTGCATATTACACAAGCAGTCCTTCTATTGAAACTACTCAATAGGGTGTCACAAATATCGAAGCGGAAACACTAGGTTACTTGCCAGTATGTTCATAACTTCTAACTGCTTGCATGAGCAAACTGACTCTTCAGATTCTCGCGGTTGAGTTGAATTCTAAAGGAGCATGCCTTACAGCTTAGAAAACTTAGTCGCACGATATTACGATCTAATTTACACTTGAAGGGTTGATAAGTGATCATGTAGAATTTCCTTTACATGTAGAATTGGATGAATGATTTTTTGGATATGAAAGTGACACAAAGCTTATCAAAGTATAGGATACAATAGAGATAAACATATATCCATACAAAACCAAATAAGAGAAGAAAAACTGCAAAATATGAACGAAAACTTCAGGTCCCCTGTAAAATATCAAATTTGTTACCAAATCATCCCTTAATTTCATTATTTTAAAATTTCATAATTGTGTCTCGGATTCACAATCTTATCTACCTAAAAAATTAGAGAATACAAAGATAGACCAATTCAAAATAATCACGATTCATCATACCAATTTGATTTAGTAGAAAACAACTATAAATTTTATACTTACAATATATAATGTATCAGAAAAAATTTTGAATATCAAGGAAATCGTGAATATAACACAGCACTTTGAAACAACACAAGGAATAGTAGTGACAGCACAGCAGTTTTATAGCTTCTACTCTAATACTAAAAGCATAAAAACAAGCCACAAAGAAGCGAGAGTGGCATACATGTTATCATTTCAAAGGTTTCAATTCACTCAACAGGAAGCAAAACAATGACAAATTCTTCCCCATTCACCTATTCTTTTCACAGATCAGTAACGAAAAATAGGTCATATTTCATATACATGAAATCTAAAAGAAACAAATAAACAAGGTCAAATATCATATTTAAAAAAAGACAATCAAAAACTTGTACAAAGAAATTATGTTATCAACTTACAAATTTCACGGTAAACTAAATCGTAATAGGTATGCCGAACATTTCGTTTACTTTACGTACATAATTACATTTTTTATATGTCTATATCCAAAGATTGGAGAGAACCTTAGTTATATGATTAATGTACACGCCGTAGGCGCGAAGGATCCGGGTTCAATTCCCAGTAGAAGCTCATGTGGTTTAGATTCCACCTTAAATTGTAGGTTTACATCTCATACAGCCTCAATGCTGAAAAAAGATGTGCAATTTAATAGACAGTGTTGTAATAATTTCAGATAACAAAACTTGGTAATACATAGCTTTTATATTGATTAAATGAAATACAGTGTGATTCAAAAGTGTTTGGATACCTTTTATATTTTAAAATACGAGGATCACTTCATAAAATAATGCACATCATGGCAACAGTGCGGAGTGGATGATGAAATAGAGACAAACATTTCGTCTGTTGAAGCTGAGGTCTTGAGGCAGTAAGACGTGTTCTTGTACGCTCTCTAGTGAACATAGTGGAGTGTTGAAAATGGAGGCGGCAGGTATCTCGGGTAACGTGTCTATTGAAGATCAGAGCTCGTACTTAAAGATTGAAGCATTACAAGACAAAACTCCACGGAAATTCACAGTGCCTTACGTGAAGTTTGTGGTGATACAACAAAGGACCGTAGTACAGTTTCTTATTTCCGTACTGGCCATGTAAGCATAAAGATGATGCAAGATCAGGAAGGCAGAAATAATAAACCGATGAAACAAGTGTGAAACTTGTGACAGATACACTTGAAGAAGATTGCCGTGTAATATGTGAGGAACTTTCTCACATAACAAGGATTTCCATCTGTCAGTATACCAAATTCTGACAAGTGATTTACAGAAAAAAAATCTGCCCAATGAGTCTCTCACTTCTTGACGCGTCTGGACAATGAAATGGTGCTGAAACATAAATTCAACGCTGAAGATGAGGGTTTTCTGCGTCATATTATTACTATTGATGAAACAGGATTAGAGACTTTGAGCCGAAGTTGAAATCACAATCCAACGAATGAAGAGCTCCATCTTCTCCAAGACCAAAAAAGTGTCGTCGAACTCGATCAAAGGTTAAGCAAGTGATGATTTTCTGCTTATGATCACAAGGCATTATCATAACGGACAAAGTTCCATGAGGAAGAAGTGTCACAGCGGCGTATCATTGTGAATTCTTGCTGAAACAGCGCAGAAAACCCGACCGCAGTTTCTCCAGGCGGGTCCACTGATTCTCCATGACAACGCCCACCCGCACACCGCTAATGCTGTGCGTCAAACGCTTCGCAAATAGAGTTTGGAAATGTTAGTTCATGGTCCCTACAGTCCAGACATAAGTCCATCAGACTACGATTTGATCCCGAAGTTGAAACAATGTATGTGTGGACGTCGCTTCCATGTTTGGAAGAGCTTTCTGCAAACTGAACCATCGACAGCTTCACAAAGATAGCGTCCTTGATGGAATATAGAAGCTAGCATGTCGTTTAGATTTCGTCATTGTCAAGCAGAGAGATCATATTGAAGGCCTGTAAAGAGATCCTCTCCCAACAACAAACGTGTAAATCACAAAAAAGTAGTGTGTACTATTTATGAAATGACCCTCGTATGAGAGGAAAATGTGAAATCTGTTAATGGGAGATAGCAGTACAGTGGAGCCAAAACTTGCGAGGTACACGGAGACTGTTGCCGCCATTTTGAGTACGATTTCCTAATTTCAAATGAGAAGGGAAGTATTTAGCATATATATATATATATAACCGGTGTAAGATCAGGAATCCAATGATGTAACTATTTCTTTCCTATCTTGTACAGTTTGCGTGTTATGAACATTGTAAGATCAGAACTCTAATTGAATTACCGACAAAATTTGGTATTCGTGCAGATTATCTAAGATGCCTCCCAGAAAACAGAAATCACACCAACATCCGGGAAACGAAACTTCAGAGACATTTTAGAGGACTACACCAGATAGAAATCCAGTATGCCACAACACGAAACGCTAAGTGATCGCTAAATTCCGAGAAACTTGCACTGTGGGAGCTAGGCACGTAGTATTGTTTGTTAGTGTCCCAAATGCAGTACCGGTACTCATGAAAATATGAGCCATTTCTCCATTGTCCGGATATTGCATACCAATAATTGACACCATTATGAGTTCCACATGTACCGGTAACACAGAGTAAATAAAGATAACCGAGACAGACGGTAAAGTTCTGCACGTGGGCTACTAGGGTGACCAGATTTTTTTAAATCCAAAAGAGTATATAAAAAAAAAAAAGAAAGAAATGACAGTAAGTATGAAGACGAGATGAATTACAGTATTTTGTCCAATGCGCATGCAAATGAGTTAAATACTTAAAACAGTTTTACTCACCACCATTCATACTTCTGCGACGATCTTGCTTTCTTGAGTAAGTTAATGTTATCCTTTATTGCCAGTCTGAATTCTTTACAGGTCATGCTTACATTGAACTTCACTTTCATCACTTGTTCCAGTGTCAACACTGTGAGTTGATTTTTTTCCTCGCTCCAGTAAGTGTTAATAGCACTGAACGGCCTCTCACAATCAACATTAGTGTCCGGTAAAGTAAACAAGAATTGCACGAGTGGCAAATTACTTTTAAATTTGACTCAGCCCGCACTAAATCTTTGTACACTATTTTCCATTTGCCCATCATTGTCTCTCTTTTCTCTCCCCATTGCTCAAGGTGTTCTTTAACACATCTGGATATTGCACAGTGTGTCAAAAATATCATTATCACTGAATTTCGACAAACTGTCTACATGTTTTACCTGCTCATAGAAATATGTAAACGACTCGTGAAATTCTTCATAGGTAACTGATGTGTCAAGTAGTAAATGTTTCATCTTGTTTACTTCTCCGAAAAAACGATGTGACCACATCTCTAAGTATGTTATCACTTCAAAGTAAAACCTTCTTGACACTGAGTAGGCATATTCCTCTTTTATATACCCTTCTTTTACAAGTTTCGTAAGTAAATTTCTAGCAGAGAACGGAAAAAGTTTTGTTCAATTCTATCTTTGTATTTCCTCAGAAGTTCAAAATATCCAACAGAAACTTCAGTCGCTGTTATATCCTCTCTCTCAATTCTTGTAATTGTTTCAGTGAACAAGATTAACTGAGCATGCAAGAAATACAGCCACAACTCACTTGTTTCGTCCCGAAAGAAATTGACTATAGCTATCGGAGCATTTTCATTACTCAAAAAGTACCCCTTAAGTGGTTCATACTGACGTATAATTTTTTCTACACACGGAAGCAGAGACAAGAATCTCGTCTTTGAGTGATACAAAAGACCCTCATAATGACAGCCAATGAACTCACAAAAGTTTTTCAAATTTTCTGTCCTTACAGTAAAAATACTGAAATGATTGTATACTTTAAAAACGAAATTCTCAACATCGATCGGTATTACTCTCGAACACGCCACAGAAATTCCATTGTGAAGGATATGAGCCCCACACCCGATAGGCAAAACATTTTTCTTCAACCTGCACTCTAGTTCGCTATGCACGTTTCCTGTTGTTTTATTTTTTATGCTTCCAAAATCTACTGGTATATTATCAGCTACAAATCCGATAAACTTATTTTCCAAACAAAACTCACGTAATGTACCCATTAATATGTTCGACATAGTTTCCGAGGTTTCATTTGATATGCTATGAATTTTTAGAAGACATTACATTAATATCAGTATCTACTTCACAGTACCGCACTAAAACAGGCATGAGTTTGGTTGCTTTACGATTGGAAGCATCACAAGCAACAACGACGAAAGGAGCTTTTTTAACACTATTACTTAAAATATTTTCTGACCACACTCTTGTTAACAAAGCCTCCGTTTTCGTTCTCGCACATGCAAATTTTTTATTCACTGTTGATTTCAAAAGTTTGCTAGTGCAGTCCATGCTTCTAAAAGAGTGGTTATGTTATGGTATGACCACACAAGTTCTAGTCGAATTAAATCTAGCTCTTCTGAAGATTCTGTGGTGAAAAAACTATCCAACTTACCTGTTTTGGAAGTTGATGAGCATTCAGTGTGCGACTTGGATTTTATATGTTGTTCTATATCATACTTCCCTTTATTTTTTGTTTTATTTTATTTTTACAGAGAACTCCTTCTTACATACCGTGCACCATGCTTTGTAAACATCGTTACTGCGGGCCCTTTTAATGCAAGGATAGCTTATTTCAAACGCTTGATTATACTGACATTTTCCTCGCGACATTGTTAATAAAATAAATTCTTCCAATCCTCGAATAATATAATTGACTGAGTGTACGTACGCACGTTAATTAGAATAATAATCACTGCACGATTCTCACTACCAAGAACACTCACTTTGAAGGGAAAACAAAACCCCGTACTATGAACTGTAGGAATAAGAGATATAAATTCCGAAAATATAAATCATTTCAGGTACTGAATCAACTTAATTAAGAATTTAATAATTAAAACGTTGAAAGTTTGGATAAATCTATCACTTTAATTTTGCCGTCTTTACTATAGTTTTAGTACTAACTAATAAAAACAGTTTAGTTATATTATTATTTTTTTCTTTTGTAAAAAGAAAATCTGGCAACCCTACAATGCAACAAGGACGAGAAACGCAGCACAGCGCAGCGGGTCTGCTACTACGAAGTACTAAACAGTGTTCTCAACGTCCAAGTTATTACAAGAAAAAAATGCGATTTTCAATGGGAAAATGCATTAAACATTAAATGAAATTGAAAATACCACAAAAGAGTATAATTTGATATTTTTGGGAAGAAAAAAGAGTATAGAGTATATGAACCTCGAAAAGAGTATAATACTCTTAAAAAAAGTATGTCTGGTCACCCTATGAGCTACGAACCATCAAGAACTGGATCCGTAGTTTACACGTGGGATACCGTACTGTTCGGCGATTACGCCTATTTCTTTTTAAATGTTTAGATCAATTGACATAATTGTCGATATTGTTGTGACAGTAAACCGAGTAAAGAACACAGTCATCCAAAAGTAACAGTGTGGTGTGACATGTGGAACACCAGCAACATTTGTCCATTTTTCACTTGACACTACCTTAACGGCGCAACAATACCTGACGCTCTTGCAGGAATATGTTCCCTTCCCTTTTCTGAACACGGACGCAATTTTCTTACATTAAAGATTATATTAAGTTACAATTAAGTAAGAGGCATAAAAAATAAAATGCTAAAAAAAAAGAAACCAACCTGTGCTATGTGGCATCTAAAAAGCACAAACACTATCAAACCGAGTCAAAGTAGACCGAAAGTGGTGTTCCCGCGCGGTAAGGTCTCTAAAGCGAGTAGCCGTGTCAGTGACGGTGGGTTCACGCGTAACAAAGGTAGTGAAAACATGTGGGTTTTGGCAATCATACAAATTTCAATAGCACTTGTCATGCTTTCATACTAGTAACGCTTCACTTTTAAACATAAAATACAGCGGCTATTGTTTAGCTTTGGGGGACCAGGCTGTTAACCGACTTTTTTGGCGATATTTTATTCATATTCGGTTAGGTTAATAACATTTAATTTAGACAGTATTGCCGAGCGGGCATCGGTGAGTGAAGGAGAGTTAGAGCCCCGCAGGTTACATTATTTTCTGTCTTCTTCATTCTTGGATCTCTATTACTAAACAATTACAAATACAGCTTCCGTAGACTGTGCGGAAATACACTGTCGTTGACAATAGTTTCTGAAGAGCCTGCCTTACTAAAAATAATACAAAATTTACCATTTTTATTTTGCTTCTTCATTCATAAGTGAAAGAAGATAACAAAATGCAACTTACCACAATCATAGATAATTTTATTCCACAACAGAAAATATCAACCTGAAGAATATTCAGTGTTGCCAGAATAACAATTCCCTTAAAATCTAAGTTTAGACAGAGACTAGAAGAACGAACTCAACTGCATTTGATTAATGTTGTTTTCGTTTGCTGTGAACTACTTTTTAAATAGCTCTATTATTTAATTTTAATAACTGTATGTTAGAATTTTTTATGACAAACTAAATACAATTATTATTTAAAAAGTAGTTCATGGCAAACCAAAACAACATGATACGTAATCAAATGCAATTGAGTTCGTTCTTCTAGTCTCTGCCTTAACTATATTTTAGGGGAATGTTATTCTGGCAACACTGTAATTTCTACGGATGGCAACATGGTAAATTTTGAATTATTTTTAGTAAGGCAGGCTCTTGACTGTCGCTCGTTATTTTTGAATAGTTCTATATAACTCATACATGATTTGGCACACCACTCACATGTATGTGCAATTTCACACTGTCTTTCGCACCACTATGTCATAACAAGTGTACCTCTCCGCGAAATAGTTCATCCGCCTGCACATACAGTGCTGCTTACATAAAAAATAACAACCGCTTTTTTAACTTTTACCATTTCTCTTAAGACATGACTTCCATTCATTCTCCCTCACAAACTTAAATAAATTCTCAAACTGACCCTGTAAATTTCCTAAAATTGGTCCGGCGATACTGAACTTAACCCTCTGTACCTACATAAATATGTTTTTCGTGCGTTACTCTTCTTTATGAATTAACAGAGTTAACTTCAAAAAAGTTTCAGAACAGAATAACCCGATACTCTTAATCTCCACCTATAAACAAATTTCTGCGTGCAGGTCAAATTCTGGCAGATCATACGAAATAACTGTTGAAAAATTATGATTCTTTCACTACGTTCCTCCTTATTATCCTCTGAAAAACTTGTGCTGGGCGACAGAACGTTATCAACATTAAGCATACATAAAATTTACCAAAATAATTTTCAAAAATTACAATTCTTCTTACGATTAGTACATACAACCGGCGGATGGACGTATGCCATAAAGACTACAGTGCAAAAAACACAAACTGACCTGCGCTAGATGGCCACTAAAAAGGAGGAATGCTATCTGTCATAGCAGTGTGTTACGGGCGCGTCAGCGACGGTGTGTACACGCGTAAGCGAGGGTAATCAAAGTGGATTTTGGCAATGACACAAGTTTCAGCAGCATTTGTCACGGTTTCACACGGCGTTACTTGAGCAGACGGTTCTATCAAATTTTGAAAGATTCCTTACATTTTCACGTTAGATTAAGTTACGTGATTTAGGACATTACTCGAGCAGATGGATCTTTGTATTTTTTTATTTGGCAGAATCATCTGCTCAAGTAAACCCTAGTAATGTTCCACTTCTAAACATAAAATACAGTTTCAATACACTGTGTAGAAATACACCGCTGTTGGAAGATCTATCTAACACAGTTATCTTTTATATGTACTAATTTACTTTATTTGTCATAAAGCACTTGTAATGATTTTACACTGGTAACTCTACACTTGTAAACTTAAAATACAGCTGTATTATTTTGTACTTCATTCTATTGCCTCCAGAAATTTGGGGTTAAGTTTAGAGTTGCCCCTCCGTTTTTTATAAAAATTAGGAGAATTCACAGCTGAGAATGAGGTAAGAAATAATGATTTGGGATTGTTATGTCATGTTTAGGTGTGTAAGTTTAGCAGTAAAGTCATCTTTAATACGAGAAAAAATACGTAGAAGTGGGTACTATTTGCAAGAAGAGGACGTTTTCGGTGATTCAGCAGCATGGTAGTCGTATAGGATAACGAATCGGTGCCTTGAATGTGATATTTCCGCATTGATTTTACAGAAGTATATAAGAATAACGAAGAGAACCTTTTAAATGTTTATGAGAAGAACGGATTACTGAATTTAAGTGATAGTTGAAGCTTCTATGAGAACCAGTTCCAGTTACTTTTCTAGTCTAACAAGTCTTACCGGGTAACATAATCTCATTTAAACTAACTAATCCTTACCTAAACTAACCTACAAATATTTAAGGCCTTATGTAGAGTCGTTTTGAAGCGCGATTAGTGCTATGCTAAAGAGTTTGACTAACATAAGTCTCCTGCAGTAGTCAGTGTTTTAGTATGATGCTAATCACATTTCGAAACGACTCTGCATAAGGCGGCCTATGTTTTAATTTTTTTTGTAAGTTTGAAACTAGAGGTGTAACTCTAAACTTAAGCCGAAATTTGTACATTATAAACATACCTATCTATGCAAAGTACTGAATGTCACCTGTAAATTATGCAAAATGTGGCGTGCCAAAAGTTGATCAGCACCAATTTGAATAGAAATCGTAGTTACGTCAAGAATATAACTGTATATTTTAATAGTAAAAGTTTTCCCCTTTATTTCAGGTAACAGTATCAGAAAATAAAGCAATGGATGAGAATTACAAACCTGTATAATATGATATATAAACAATAATTCCACGCAAATTATTTCAACCACACAATAAAAACAAACTTTATCAAATTCCACATGTACATAGTACTTTTAATTCACTCATCGCGCTTGACGGTTCACACAGGAAGTGGTGGTATGCGGAATTAAAAATTTCGTTCCGCTTTTGTTTTACGAATGATCTGGTGTTTCTGCTTCAAAAGATTAAATATGGTAGTAAGCATAGGAGAAAAAATGTAAATGTGAACCTAGAAGAAAATGCTTAAGATTTCACCATCTTGCAGTTACTAAAATGACGGAGAAATTTTATTTTAATGTTATGATTGGATCATTCAGAAGATCATAGTAAGTATAAAAAGTTTCAGCGGCTAGTAAAGTTATGCATAGCGTTGATTGCCAGAGCTGTCAACTATTCCTGTTTATATGATATTCAAAATTGGTCTAATGATTTGTGCTTGTTAAGTAAGTAAGTGAATGTAGGTGCTTTTCTCAAGAGATGGAAAAGGATATAGTATACGTAAAGCCGCGTCAGTTCCCGAAGGAGCTGGACGCTCATACTTTCAAGGATTATTCATTGAGTATCTACGAACTTACCAAGGGGGTAACAAAGCGACTTTGATTTACTTATCGACTGATACTAAAATAAAACAGAACGTACCTGTACTTCATATCTGCATGTGTAGTGCCCTTGTACTTTATATATGACTATGTGTGTGTAAAGGGGGGGGGAGAATTTAACGCATATCGCATGTCTTGTGCACATGGATACTTCTTACTATTGCACTACGTAGAAAATTTATGGTATTTCATGTAGAAGGGGTAATAGAACACAGAAGAAACGCAGATCACGACGTTCTCATGTATACTATTACCCGAAAATCAATAGAAAGAAGTGGTGTCAAACACACTGGACCCCATTAACGGTACAAAGGATATAGTATACGTAAAGCCGCGTATGTGGGTACTATCCTACTTTAGGGGGGCAATCTTACATTCTTGAAATATTTAACTTCTCTTAGTGCGAAATGCATACTTACTGCCTTGGAAAGTGTTTTTAAAGAGAATTCTTGCATTACTGTGTGCATTTTGGCTTTAGAAAAGTTGAGGGTGAGTATGAAATGAACCAACTTGAAAACACAAACAAAATTCCGTGCAGGTTTACTTTTGGTGCACCACTCGAAATAATTGTTGATAAATTAGAATTTCCTTCTTATTGTCTTCTAAAAGATTTACACTGTGCAAGATGAAGACACTCACTTGGCATAGATAAAATTCTGGAGGTCCACCAGAAGTAATGGTCAATTTACCGTTAAGGGGGTCCAGTGTCTTTGACACCACTTCTTTCTATTGATTTTCGTTTGATTGCATGATATAAAGTTATATTAGGTTAGGTTACGTTACGTTACGTTACGTTAGGTTAGTTTAGCTTAAGAGGTCCAGTGTAGTTTTGGACCCCCTTAACGAAACATAGACCGAAGTAATTGTTGAAAAGTTACAGTACTTTTTCAATTTCAATACGGCCTACGGATGTATGGCATAAAAATTACAGTGCAAAACACAAACTAATCTGTGTTAGGTGGCCAATAAAAAGCACGAATGCTATTTACCAGGAATGTTCTAGAAGACAGGTCCCCCTATATAGATTAGTAGATAGGTTGATTCCTTTCTGTATCAAAGTTTAATATTTAATTCACACAGCATTGTCGAGCGAGCCCCGCAGGGCACGTTTTTTTTCTTTCTTTATTTATTACAGCTAATGGAAAGGGGGCAGTCGCCGGCAGAAATGTGTTCCTTACAAATGTGTCTTTTCATAGAAAGGATTCACTTTTACCTGTAAATCTTCCAAAATGTGGTGCGCCAAAACTACACCAGCACCCGAAATTAATCTAGGTGGCCACTAAGAAGCACTAATGATATCTAACCGAATCAGAGCAAGAGCGTAGCAGGAGGCACGGGGGGATGTGTCTGTAGGGAGCACACACGTCAACAGTGGTGGGTATACGTATAAATGAGGATAGAAAAATCGTGCAGACCATGTTAAGCACACTACTTGTATTAATTGTTCAAAACTACAATTCTTTAAGCAACTTCTTTCTGATTTTCCTCCAAAAGACTTGCGCTGAGGGACACGACACAACTCGATTTAGCATAGATGAGGCCAACAGGACCACTAGAAGTAATTGTTGAAAAATTAAAATTCTTTCTCGATGTGTGTATAAGTAGAGCAACTAGCCCCTAGACATGTACCATGAAATACTACAAGAAACCCAAACCAACTTGTGTTCGATGGCCACAGAAAAGCACGAATGCTATCTAACCGTTAGGGCAAGGTGAAGATGGTGGGCCGGAGTGCGTCCAGCCTAGCTCGCATAACTATGGGACGTAGAACTTCAAGATTTCATTTCATTTTTGTTCTTCCCTTTACATTTTTATAGTCTACCCGTTTTTGTTTTTTTTTTTATTTTTTCCTTTCTTTGTTTTATTATATTTATTTTTATATTTACTTCTGTAGTTGTATGGATTTCAGTGTCTTTTCAAGAACATTTTCAAGTGTTTGTCATTATGTCGTCACAACGAATATTCCACAAAGATTACAAATGAATAAATGATTTTGCCTAATGTTGCTCGTTAGTGAAAGCAAAAAAGATAACGCGTTCCGACCGAAATCTGTGACTTTGAAAGCGAGAATACTTACCACGAGAAACAGTAAGTTTATTACCAATAAGTAGTCTTTAGGTGCTGTAGAAGTATGCGGGAAATTCTATACCTCAATTGAAGTCAAGTTTTAAGAGAAATGGGTGCAATTAGGCAGCTCTGCAAAGAGTTTTTAATGTGTTGCATCTTCCTTTTGGCAATTTGTATTTGTTTATTTTAAGTCGTGATTTTGATGTAAAAAAAAAAAAAAAAAAAAAAAAAAATCTTTACTAAGGATTTCTTTCATGCATTGTGGTATAATACACATACAGTTTTCCTTTTGAAAATGACTTGAATAAGTTATTTATATGTTTATGAGAATTTTGAAGCTACATTACTTTTCCATACTGTTGTGTTTACCTACTTTCCGTTCCTTTACAGGAAAAGCGATGGGAACATTTTTACATTTTATACGTGAACATCACTTACTAGCACTCATAGAAGAAGCGCAGGAGAAACGAAGTCGCACATTGAATCTCAGTAACTATGACATGGTGCAGCTACCCGCAACAGTTGCTAATTTGAGGTACCTTTCCAAGCTCTTCCTCAACAATAACAAACTTTCAGTGCCTCCAGTGGAAGTGACACATTTATTAACCCTGCGAACTCTGTCCCTTGACTACAACAACTTGTCGTCGTTACCTTCCCCTCTAGGAAATCTCAAGCACCTCGTGTGTTTAAATATCAGCTACAATCCGCTCCACGAACTACCTCCAGAAATTGGTGATTTGAGTAACCTAGAAGTGCTATGGATGAATCACATAGGAATTAGTTCTCTTCCACGAGAAATTGGCAAGTTAAGGAAACTAGATACATTTGGGGCAAGAGGAAATGACATTGAAGAACTGCCTAAAGAATTTTGCAAGCTGAAGAAACTTAGGTAAATATTGAATGAATCGGGAGTTCGCATCCTTCTTTTCTTCTTCTTCTTCTTCTTATTATTATTAATAATCTTCATCTTTGACGTAATTTTACAATGTGATATGCAAGATATTAATGTTTACAAAAAGCATTCCTTCCACTTTTCTTTTAAATATCATGGAGTGTTCCGTCTGGGGGTCGTTTCGAACGAAAGGACATAATCATTAGAGCTTTATTCAAAGTGTAAAAACTGAAACACATCACTAACGGTTTTTACGAGGAAATATTGTAGTCCGATTTGTGTAAGGCATAATTAAATCATTTTGTCCTCGTTATCTAAGTGGCATCCAATTACAGTAGATTTTTGGACGTTAGTTGTAGTCAGTCAATTTCTTTTCAAATTACACTTTAGTAATTTAATTTGCTCTTAGTGATTTGTAGGCAAAATTTCTGAAAAACCTTTTAACTAAAAAGAATGAATTTTAAAATACGCCATAATATAGCAAAATTACTACCTGATAAGCCAATTTGCTCGCTAATCTCTATTCTGCATGGGTAGTTGTACCACAATAACAGGTTTGTATCTTAATCACAATTAATGAAATGTTAAGGTTTGTATTAGTAAGTGAGGTTGATGATTAGTAAACTGTGCTGTTGGGTAGAACACTCCATGGAGTGCTTCTTTGACATTTTCTCTGTCTTACTTTCCATTCATCCCTTTATTTCAAACTGTTTGTCATCTATAAGCAGTGAACTTTTTATCACAAAATACCTGGTGGATACTTTTCTTCATGGTATTTAGGGCTCCCATTTAAACTATTTATTTATCATATATGTTCATCAGCACAGGATTAATATACAACACACACGCACACAAAAAAAAGTACGTAAAAAAATGACTTCTAGTGTAATAAGGCATTTTGTAATCAGAAAAGCTCAAGGAAATGTGTATGAACTTGCTATTAAAATCGATTCAGTTAATAGGAAGGAGAAAAAAATAGCAATAGAGCCTATAATGATCATGATATAAAAACGAACTTTAAAAGACAAGAAAAGATATAAAATTAGTAGGCAGCAGAACCGATATATAGGTGGAATAACGTACCTAAATGAACGTAAAACCAAAGCGGAGATTGACTATGTCTAATATGCGCTTAGGTGGACGTGAACATAATTACAGATAGATCACATTATTCTGTATTAATGTGTATTATATATAAAACGGATTATTAGCATTTTGTTATATATCGCCTGTACTTTTTCGCCAAAATTTCATGCTGCTTTCCCGTTTGGTAGGCGAGGTATAGCACTTGTGGATTACTGGAAGGATGAGGAAATCTGCGAAAGGTAACCTTTTTAGATGTGTGGATCTTCTCGTTGGGAGATGAGCGTGCACGCTTGTATTAGATGCAAGGTGTGTTACATATATAATTATATTCAAGTAAATGTAATCACTCTTGTATCATATATTCCAATATGTTCATATGTAGACGTGTGTCATGGGAGTATCCTGTTCAATCACAGTGGAATAAATCTGGGCTAGACAACCGATGCTTGTGCAGGATAAAGAGTGTGTAGTCAATATATTACAGATATCGGAAATATATCTTGAACTACATTTCGCATACTAAATAAGACAGAAGTACGAAATTTCAAGGCTAAACTTAATGGGCCTTATGCAGAATCGTTTCGACGCGTAATTAGAGCCATACTAAAGGGTTCGACTAACGTAAGTTTCGTGCAGTAGTCAGACCTTTAGTATGGTGCTAATCATATGTCAAGACGACTCAGCATAAGGCGGAATATGTTTAAACCGAGAACTTTTACAATATTATTAGCATTTAATGGGGAAAAAAAGTCCAAAGGTCAAACATATGTAAATCGATAGATCTCACTGAGTAGAACAAAATTATATGCATCAGTATAAATACTCATGCGTAGTTTTCGAGAAAATTGAGAGAAACTAAAATTTTTATAAAACTAAAAACTGATGCCGAACGAAAGTCATGACACCTGTTAATGTGAAAATGATACTGAAGTATTATCTCATTATCTCTTCATTATGTCACTAGCAAGAAAACAGTGTATACTATGGTTAATAAGGTACAGCCCAAAATTATGATTAACTTTTAAACTTTAATTTGTATTTAACTGAAATATCGACCTAAAGTAAGACATATATCAGTTGATAGACCACATCCGAGAACACCGTGTAACGTGAGTTCCTAACACCACGGCATGGCGCGTTCTCAAATTGCAGATCAAGGAAACGTTTTCTAGATACAGAGGTTAGCTGCGATGAATAAGCAGTCGCAGACAGACGACAAGGAGTGGTCCTCCAGCTTGAGGGTTTGGCGTGAGGCTAACAACCTCATCCTGTATATAAGGCACTTGTTCAGAAATATTTACAGAAGCCTCGGACCAGGATTGATAACTTGGCACGACCTTAGCAAAATAAAATGGACATGAGATTTGGAACATGGAATATTAGAAGAAAACAGGAAGAAATTAAATTTTGACTAAAAGCTGGGAATTCGTGTTATTATTCAGTTCAGAATCTCTTGTCGTGGCGAATTCTGTCGAGGAATTTGAAGCTTAAAATATATAAAACGATAATCGTGCCTGTTGTGCTGTATGGTTGCGAAACATGGTCGCTTACTGTAAGGGAAGAACGCAGTCTGAAAGAATTTGACAATAAAATCCTGAGATGAATATTCGGACCCGAGAGAAACGGGAATGGGGAATGGCTGAAACTTCATAACGATAAACTACATAATTTATACCGTTTACCAAACATTGTTAGGATCATCAAGTAGGAGGCTCAGTTAGGCAGGTTATGTAGCCAGGATGGAAAAAAATAGAAACACTTTCAAAGTTTTAACTGGAAGTCCAATCGGAAAACGACCATTAGGAAGACCTAGGCACAGATTGGAGGACAATATTAAGATGGATCTCGGAGAAATATAAATAAAAAGTAGAAACTGAATCCAGTTGGCTAAGAATAAAAGTCAGTGGAGAACTTTTGTGAACGCAGCAAGTTCCATAGGCCATAGGATTAGTTAGTTTCTGAGAAAATCGAAAAAAAAAAAAAAAGAAGAAGAAGAAGAAAGAAAGAAAGAAAAAAAGTGTTAAAAGTAAGACGCAGTTGCCAATAATAATTGATAGTTCTGCTGGAACAGATTGCTTTAAAGCTATATTTATGTATTTTATATATATATATATATATATATACAGAGGGTTGATTAATTCGTGTGTCAATTTAATTTCATTTGTTCACTGTGCAAAAGTGGTATGAGGTAAAGCCGTGCAATTTGGTGTAACTTTAGATGAAGGATATAAGTTTTGTTTCGCTATAGAAGCATGCCACTCGTACTAAAGATTGAAGAGATATAGGATCAAAGGTCAAATTGCGATTTTTTCCTTATGGAACTAAAATGGTAAGTTCTGAAAGAGCCTGAAAAAACGTAAATCGAAGTGATAACAAAGAAAAAGTTGTATGGTATGATTCTATGTCGCAAGCCGACCAAATATAAGTGTCAAGGTCAGTGGTCACTGTGAGATCAAAGTCACAGGTCACCGTAAGAACCCATTTGACATGATGAGGTACGGACATTGCGTTGTTTTCAGTGTATTCAAATGGGTTCTCAAGATGACCTGTGACTTTGATCTGACCGTGATCTCTGACCTTGACACTTGATTGACGCATATTTGGTCGCCTTGCGACATAGAATCATACCATACAGCTTTTTCTTTGTTATCACTTCGATTTACGTTTTTGCAGGTTCTTTCAGAATTTACCATTGCAGTCCCATAAGGAAAAAATCGAAATTTGACCTTTGACCCTATATCTCTTCAATCTTTAGTACAAATGGCATGCTTTTATGGCGAAACAAAACTTATGTTCTTCGTCTAAAGTTATACCAAATTGCACGGCTTTACCTCATACCAATTTTGCACAGTGAACAAATGAAATTGACACACGAATTAATCAACCCTCTGTATATACTTTGCTAAATATCATATCTGATCATGTCGTCTAACAATGAAACAAACCCTCCTAACAGAGACACACACAGTTACATTTATACCACTTTTATACCTTAGAATATTTGATTATATTAATTCAGTTTTCACCACTGTTCTTATATCTTTTCCAAAACTAGAAACCGTGGTTTAAAATGTATAGAGTAATTAGAAATTCATATTATAGGTAGTTAGAATTTCATAGTGCCCACCATTTTAATTAGTTCAAAAACATAGTTTGAAATACAGTATAGGCCTACATATTAAAAATACGACGACATAAATTGCATAACATAGTACTCAAAGGAGTACATTATTAGAAGAATCTGCAGAATTACAGAATTGGAAACAAGTAAATATATAATATGATATTAGCAAGAAAGAATTACATATCACCTGAGAGTAAAATTTCAGGAGAAAGCTTTGGTCAGGGAACTGGCCGTTACACATGAAATATTCAGATTTTCTTTTTTCTGATAACTGATCACAAAAATTAATACCGTTTTGTGCACAATTAAGAAATTGTATGCTTTACGGTGTATTTTTCTCCAATTTCTGTTTTCTGATTTTTAACTTGTAATCCTTTCATATGGTGTACTTTAGCTATCCATATATATATATATATATATATATATATATATATATATATATATATACACAAATTCAGTAAACACACTGCTTGAATGCGAGCGCTGTCTTATAAATGTATGTTGAGAAGTTTATTTTCTGCTTGTAATGGCCTTCACAAGCTCGTACAGTCTATATAGTTAGATTATTCAGAAATTCGATCCTTCTGTTACTTACACTTTTATTTAAGTGTGTTATTCCATCTATGCTTAGTTTGTGTTATCAACTAACTTCAAATCTCTTTCTAATATTCGTTTCCATTCGTTAATAATTTTAGCGCCATGTGACCTGAGAAATTAAAATGCTTTTCAGTTCATTATAGGGTATATAAATTTAGCGTGTTACTCATTTTCAAATTCCGTAATGGCAATGCTTACAGTATGGGCTTTTTTTTTTTTTTTTTATCATCATCATCACTTCGTGCGATCCCTTTACTCACATATAGATACGAGAAATAAACTGCTAGGAAGCAGTGCGCTTTATAAATAAAAATGGAATATAAAAATGAGTTTTTCTTCTTCTCCGATTGCCTTTAGAAGCTCCTGACTCTTCATACACAGTCTTGTTCAATAAATATTAGCCACCCATATTGCTTTAAAAGGTCATATTTTAGCAACCGTACGTAGGAAATTCCAATACTTTTGCTACCAATAAAGATCTCGATTGGCTAAGAAAATATATTTTAGAAAGAAATGTAAGCGAAAGGCTAGTACTAACCGAAAAAAAAAAAAAAAAGTATTCTTCTAAGTAACTTTCGAAAAACTTTGATTCCATCTTCAGCCGAGAAACAATTCGAAGAGAATTTGAAACATGGGGGAGAAATGTGGAGGCACAAGTCTTCTTGTCAAAAATGAACACATGTTAATGGTCACTCATTCGTCACTGTTCACTGTTATTCAATATTTTTTTCTTTATCTTCCAGACGGCGGAAATATGTAGTAAAAAGACTGCTCCAAATCACATTTATGTCTTCTTTATCTAAATTGAGTGTAGGTTTCACTTTATGAATGTAATGTGCTTCTTTAATTTTTCGTTCAGTTGTTTTTGCTTTCTCTACCAAATATGAATTAGCAGTGTTGTGGTTATTGACTTTAAGATGCGTTGCCAATTCGATAACTGTTAAATGTGTTTTACGTATCCACATTTTTCCCCATGCTTTAAATCCTCTTCAAATTGTTTGTAGGCTGAAGATAAAAACAGAGTTTTCCGAATGCGCTACTTAGAATACTTTTTTTTTTTTTTTTTTTTTTTTTTTTTACAGTGAGTACTAGCCTTTTGCTTACATTTCTTTCTTAAAATTATCACCGCTCGCAATACTGTGATGTATAAAATACATATTAGTTTGATTTAATTCCAACTGTGGCTAAAAATACAAGGTTTTTCAAAGAGAGGTGGGTGGCAAGTTTTTTGGCACTACATATTTAGATACTTTGGAAACCAAGTAGTTTCAGTCAAATAGTCTGTGAATTTATGCTGGAAGCATTAAGAATCAATATCAGTACCGTATTTAATATAATTTTTTATCGTTATAGGTGGCTGACTTTAGAAGGAAATAAATTGCAAGATCTTCCAGAAGGTTTCAGTTCCTTAGATAGTTTAGTACATTTAAATCTTAGTAAAAATAAATTGAAAACTATACCTCAAGCGATAGCTGATATCAAGGTAAGTTGACACTCATTTAAAAAGTAAACGTTTCATAATGTAGAAATCGTGTTTGGTATCTTTCTCGCAAGCGTTTCGCCTCACGACTTCTGAACTCCCAAATTTTGGGAACTGTTCTTATTCCATTGTCAAGGGGAAAAATATATATAAAAACTAAAAACCACGAAGACAGGAAAGAGGAATTTACGTGAGGAATATAATTACGAAATCGGTCCAGAAAGAAACCAAACTTCAAAAAACTTTCTTCTTGTCAACGCCGCTCAGTGGAATTCTTTCTAAGCATGTTAATGGTAACTGCATCATCTGCCTTGTGTCATTATGAAACTGCAGCGTTGGAGTGGAGTTATGTTCCATACTTGTGGCGATTTTGTGTATTACTAAAATTAAGATTTTGAAAGAGCAGCGTGTGCAGCAGATTTGTTTCATATTGGGCAAAACATTTACAGAAATTTTGAGAATGTTGCACGGTGTACGGGGAAGAATATATGGGTCGAACCCAATGTTATAAGTGGTTTCAGCATTTCAAAGCAGGAAGAACATATCGAAGACAAATCAAAACCTGGATGCCCATCAGTAATATGGAAGACGTTCACGTTCAGAAAGTGCACAATGTTCTACAGAAAAATCGTCGTTTGATCATCCGCGAAATAGCCGAGGAAGTAGAAATTAGTATATCGTTGTGTCATGAGGGTCTTCGTTGAAGGCTGAACATGCATCGTCTGCTGTAAAATTCGTTCCACGGTTGCTAACAAATGAACACAAAGAAACACATCAGGAAACCAGTGAAGATTTTTGAATTGTGCAAATAAAGACAACGGCTTGCCGAAAAACATCATAACATGTGAGAAGACTTGGATCTATGGCTATGACGATGAAACAACAAGGGCATAGTGATTCCAATGAGTAGGAAAATTTTCGCCGATACTCAAAAAAAGCGCATCAGAGTCACTCAAGTATTAAAGTGATGCTTATTGTGTTCTGTGATTTTTGTGGTGTTTGTTAGGAATACGTCTCACATTGTCAAACCATTAACAAAAAGTATTTTTTAGAAATGATGAAATATTTGATCTAAGGTATGAGGAACAAGAAACATAAACCTTGGAAAAATAGAACAAGGATGCTGATGCTGCACCACAGTCATTCAGCGCTTCTCATTAGGTAGTTTTTTGGCGAAGAACAATACAACTGTTGTACTTCAGCACTCTACTCGCTTGATTTGGCATCTCCCGGCAGTAAAAGGTCGCTGGTTCCAATCCATAGAAGAGATAACCGAAAATTCACTACGAGACCTGCAGAATATTTCAAGATGTGCGTTCCAGTAATGAAAGACGAGCTGGGAATGATGTATTAACATTGAAGGATACTATATGCACAAGATCCTTACAGGCAGGAAAAATCGGAAAGTCAAGAATTTCAAGATTTGTAAGGAAAAGACAGAAAAATAAATTAAATATGAGGTCAGAAGTCAGGAAAGAATACAAAATCTATCGTTGGATCAGGAAAATTTTCCCTCAGAGGCTCGCACGTTTTGAGCATGTGGATTGGCAACCACGAGGGTACCTAAGCTAAGTTTGGCATTGCTTCCATTTTCCTGTGCTATGCTTTTTTTTAGATATCCATCTGGTGCCTGTGAACAATAAAACTGGTGATTTGTCAACTATTATCATTAATCTTATTTCCAGGTATTCTGTTAAATGAAAATGTCAAGTAGAAAGACAAAGTTCAGTGATCAGTAGCTGGAACCAACTGTTAGCCCTGAATTTGTGAAATGGCTAAGGTAGGCGGAGGTTCCATTTCATACATACTATGTTGTTTGTAAGAGAACTTTTTCTCTAAGAAACACGGGTTGGAAAGCTATTGTGAATCCATAGTTGTAGACAGCAATATAACTAACTGCTGAAAATAAAATCTACAAATACACTTCTGTTATCAGTGTTGAGGCTTCATCATCAAAACATGTGGTTCAATCTGCACTAAAGAAACACCGTTGTAACAGTGAATATGTTACGAATAGAGTGACCTCCATCCTCAAGTCATAGATGAGTCCTGTTCATAGGTTAGGCAGTTTCATTTTCTGTGCTGAAGTAACCAAGTCTGAAGTACCTTGGGCTCTCAGTGTGGTTCAGCATAATATATCGTTTCGTAGTTATGACGGGATTAGTGAAACATTTAAAACGATGTTTCCAAATAGTTCCATAACTCCAGAGTTCAGCATGGCATAAACAAAGTTCATATCTGATTACTCATGGACTAGCACCGTATTTTGAGTGGGTGCTAAAAGACCAGTTGAGGCAATGTGAAGGTATAGTCGTATGTTTTGATGAAACACTGAACAAGATTATTCAAAAGGGATAGATGGATTAATTTTTTTGATTATGATGTGAATGTTAACAGGCTGTGCACAAGATATTACAACAGGATTTTTGTGGAACATTTAACACCTGTAAATCTGGGCAGGTTTAATGCTGGGTAAGCTCTTCTTTCCAAGAAGAATATATTACAGGTTTCAGTGAATAGTCCTAACGTTGATTTTAGTTTTATTCAGAAATTGGATGCAAAAAGGAGAGAAGACAATCATGATGGGTAGTGCCTTGTGAATATAGGTGTATATAGTTTGCATGTAATCAACGGTGCGGTGAAGAGTGGTCTTCAGTCTGCTGGGTGGGAACTGCATTCCTTTCTGCGTGGCAATTTCTTCCTGTTCCAGGATTCACCTACACAACTTGCAGATTTTACTGCAAGTACTGGTTATAACATATTTCCATTGCAGCATTGTAGTGTAAGATGGTTAGAAAATGTTAGTGTTGAAAGGGTTCTGGAAATATTTGATAGCATGAAAGAATTTATGAAAGAGTCAAAGGTGGTGAAGTCAAAACCTTAAAAATTGTTGCAGAGTGGTTAATGATAAATTTATCAAACTTAAATTGTCTTTTTTCAAGACTGAATGTCAGCTTTCTTTGACACATTTCCAGTCTCCAAGTCCCTTGACTCCGTATTTATTCTCTAAATTGCAAATCTCATGAGATCACTTATGAGTCGGCTTGTACAGCCAAGTAAGGTAAAATCAACTCTAATTGTAAGTACGCTTGTGTCACTTGTCTTTAATGATGCTGAAAATTTCCTTCCTGTAAATAAATGATGTTGGCTTCCAGACCCGGAAATACCTAAAGGAAGTACAGGCAACTGAACTTGAGTTGTTGCAATTCCGAAAGGAATGACAGATTTTTTTTTTTTTTTTTTTTTTTTTTTTGAGAACTACGGTTGAGAAGTTAAAAGAAAAGAAAGAAAAAAAAACCTTGAGATATAAGGTAGTCAAAGGATTGTCTTCCCTATATCCTTCTGTAATTCTGAACCAATCAAAGTTTGTTGCACTAGGTTCAAATGCCTTCTTTACTATTTGTTCCAAGCTAACAGAGTACCAGAGGATCTCGCAGAAAATGTGAAAAGAGAGTACTCAGTACTGTGGAGATGCCAAAACATCCTTTTCTCAAACCTTTGAAACATACCTACAAGACAAGCAGGGAATTGCCAAACTCGATAATCTCTATGCTTTTCTTCTTTCAAACAGTCAAACAGACCCATTATTGTGAAAAGTGATAAAAGTTGAGGCTATTTTCCCACGGAAATGTTACAGTTAAGGATGGTTTCCCAATTAACTTGTCTTCCCATATTGAAAACCAACGTGAACATACAGTTATATCACTGAGAAGACTGCATGATGCTGGAATCAATTCAAATGAATCCATGGTATTGTCATCACACAGAAAATGTTCACATATTTCAGATCTGCTCGAAGGTGATATGAAGATTATTTGGAAACCCAGCGTAACACTAAGAAAACAAAAGAAAATAATTCTCCAGAAAAGGAAGGTCATGAATAAAATAAAGAAACTGGGAAATCAGACAAAAATCTGAAATGGAGGAAGAACTTCTTTCAGAAACTCAAACTCTTACGGAAGTTGCAAAATTAACGTCGATGGATATTGTTGAAACTTCTGTTTTCATTCTGATGACATTATTTGATTATTGTAATAGTTAATATTCATTGATGTAATCATAGAATTGTGTTATAGTTGTTAACATTTATTTTGTCTTGCCCTAACACAATATATTCATGATGGAATTGTAAATGTAAATTTGGGGTATTTTAATCAGTACCTTTTAAAAATATTTTAGTAAAACCTTTGTTCATGTAATTTTGTTGTATTCTGAGTTATAATGAAGTAATAATAATAATAATAATAATAATAGTTTATGATAAAATTTGCTACTCAGGTGAGAGTTGAGCAGCTGTGGGGATGTTGGAGGCTCCGCGTAACAAACAAACAAAAGCTTGAAAAGTACGAAATTTTATAGCGTGTAAATCAAGAATTTTTTTAAAAAATCTGCTCAGGAAATTTAACGTTACAAATTTTCTGGGTACCCTGATGTATACATGAGAGTTTACTTATATAATCATTTAGGTACTGAAATTACAAAGCAATAGAAGTCGTGTCTTGTTCAGTCGACCCGAATCAAGACGAAGCAGTAGGAATCATGTTTTGTTCCATTGACCCCAATCAAGATCAGTTTTTTATTTTTGTATTCAACGTAGGGTCTCTGGCATTTTAAAATTGAGGGACATGTCGAGAACATACAGTCGCTCACATTAATATTCGGATTTTATTAGGAATTGCCAAAAACAAATTGGGTTTGGATAATAAACAATCAAGTAAACGTAATTTGTAAGGCAAAATATACATGGATATATATTGAACTCTGAGAGAAAAGAATGTGACATAAAATGCTAATCAATGCTTGGTAACAGGATGTGAAACAGATAATGGACCAAAAATACCTCCCATTAATATTCGGTTTCGATAACGCCAACGGTGTTTACTCGTTTCTGTACTATGTAGAGGGCATGGTATGGTGACAAGACATGTACTGCAGATGACAGCAGAAGAGAGGTCATGGCAGAGGTGCATAAGCAGCACTGAACGTTGTAAATCAAACAGATTACATGTACTGTGGCGAATATGGATAGAAAAAATAAAAACGCAAGTCGCGAGCAGTGGCAATTGGTGATCTGTCATCATGCAAAACTGCGTAAATATTATAATATAGCTGAATTATTACACATCCCCAAGAGTACCGTTGGAGACATTGTTAGGATGTATAAAAATGAAAATACAATAGAATCCATACCACAAATTGGACAACCCAGGACATTGTCAGATAGTGACGAATATGCTATTCTTCGCAAAATTAAGAACAACTCCAGGCCTAAGTGCAATGAGTATTACGGCGTCCCCAGACCCCGGGTTAGGCAAGAACGTTATCGCAGAAACAGTCGTCAGTGCTGAAATATTCCGTGTTTCCTGTAGGGTACCAAGTAAAAGACCGTACGTAAGTAAAGTCAATAGAAGAAAATATTCTATTTCGCACGAAAACATGTGGGTAAGTCGGCAGACTGGTGGCAAAACGTCTAAACCAAACATCTCGAATTTACTTTCGGCCACGAATAAGACTTTACCCACTTACCCACATGTTTTCGTTTCGGAAGGAGACTTGCCCAACCCGAAGCAAAATTTGATCGCGTAGCGTTGCTCTAACGAACTTTCAATATCGTCGTGTCACGCACCACCGTATAGAGGCTACTGTTAAGGCCGATGCTACCGCTCCGAAAGCTAGGAGCCAACTGACCCGCGGTGCGCTGTGAAGCCAACACCTATCACCACCGTCGCTGCCAAGCGGAGGGCGCTGCAGGGTGGGCATGCGTCAGTATAAAGTGATGCTTATTACTTCTGAATCCTACTCTATATAAAATAATATAATTTTAAATTTTGCTGGAAGTTCGATAAGTTGATTGCATGATAGATTAAGTGAAAAAACACTAACTATTTGAATATATTCCACATTATTATAGTTTCCACCAACACTCACCAGTTTAATTGACTATAGCTCCTAAGATCGTTATAGAAATTGTAATACCATATTTGCACGTGCATGACGCACAGCATAATTTAGGATCAAGAAATTACTTTCTTTTCAAGCTATAACTGTGGCCCAACAGGAAATTAGTTGAAAAGATTCCCGACCAAACCCGTGGGTATAAGTTGTATGCTCCTGTGTTCAAATTTACCATGTTCTAGAATTAAAATATTTATTTCAAATTCTGTCATTTTTTTTTTTTTTTTTTTTTTTTTTTGGTTATTTTGTTATTTTGTGAATATTGAAGTAGCTATTTGTATTATTTTCCAGAGTCTTCAATATTGCTTTCTTAGCAACAATTTAATCTCGTACAATTTCACAACATTCATTCTTAATCGACTGACTCATATCAGGAAGTTGGATCTACGAGAAAACATGTTGGACGAACAGCCAGCTGAGATGAAGGTACAGACTAAAGACTTTCTACTTGTCATATATATATATATATATATATATATATATATATATATATATATATATATATATATATATATATATAGGGTGTTTCAAAACAACACCGACAATTTTTATAGAAGTAGTTGGTGAGTACTTCAAATTATATGCCCGTAGCCAAACTCCCTCTATAAAAAATGTTACGTGAGTACCGCATGAAACATGTCTGAAACATATCTTTTTAGATAGCGCACATATTAGTTCCTAAGTGAAGTCTTGACCTGACTACGGTAGGTCCTATAGTATTGGAGCTATGGACCTTTAAAGTTCATTTTTTCATATTTTCGGCAGCCTGTAACTTCAAAATGACGGATTTCTACAGCCAGGCTGGTCTATACTTTTTGTCCTACCTTGGTGTCAGGAATAACCTCCCAAACGTTGTTGGTGTTGTTTTGAAACACCCTGGGCATATAGTATAATCATAACGAACAGTGGCGGCTGGTGACAATTTATTAGGTAGTGACAGAACTATATTATTATTATTATTAATATTAATAATAATAATAATAATAATAATAATAATAATAATTAGAAAATTTCAATTTAACTATGATCGATTATACATTATCAGCAATCAGGTAGGTACTGGTTCTCTTGCTCCTTTCACTGAAGTTCTATTCTTCTTCATGCCAGTCAGTTATATATTGAATTGAATGCAGAAATCAAATTTGCGGAATAAATCTTGAGATGCTCTTATTTAACTAAGCTTATTATTTATTTTGTTGATAAAAAAATGCATACACACTGATATTGAATAAAACACGAGTACACTGTTTAAAAAGAAATACTTCACTTGCACTGTTTATTGTCTTCGAACTTTCAACTGAACACGTTTGGTTGACTAGTTAAGATGCACGATACTGAAACTCCATGCGACGATTTTTCTCGCTGGAAAAGACATCGATAACTTTTTTGTTAAAATTATCTATCTCATTAACGAATGTCTTTTCACATGACAACATGCCTAACGCAGTTAATCTTTCCGCTTTCATGGTATTTCTTCTGCTCAACATCGTTTTTATTCTGCTCAACATCGAGCAACATCTCTCTGCTTCTGCTGTTGACATTGGCATAGTTATCAATAACTTCTGTTTCTTGAAATGTGTCGCACAATTCATCGTCTATAATGAACATTAAGAATGACACCGCGCCAGACATCGCTCTCAGTTCGGGTCTCGAATAGCACACTTGAAGTTCGCTTTTTAATTTCTTTTCCTCCAAGAAGGGATATTTTTTAACCATCTCACTGAGATAATTATCGGGGAACTCCTTTTTGTAATTGTAAAATTCTTCTACAGCAAATAATCTCGTAGCTACAAGGTGCTCAGTGAAATGAAATCTAGATTTGATCTCCACTAGGATTGCATCATAAACTTCTAATGCTTGTCTCTTTTTGCACATGGTTCGTCTCTGGCAGTTTCTAATTCGGTTTCTACTTCCTGAATAATGTTGTCGATTTGTTCTCTGACTGATTGCATACCAATCAAAATTATGCAGATATTCTCGAATCTTGACAGGATCAGTAGCTACATTTCTTCTGTTGTTGGCTGAAAATAATTTCTACGTGTGGCATAATCTTGTGGAAAAAAGTGAACCAAAATACGAAATTTTCTTCATTTAATAATAGCTTGTACGCGGAAGCTTGAGTTAAGGTGCTTTATAATGTTATATCTTCACATTTTTTTATTGCCAACATATTAATTAGATCTTTCCGATACTCGTAAACTGTATTTACTCCACGAAACTGAAAATTCCACCTGGTGTGAGAAACCCGCGGCAACCCCCAAGCAGTGTATATGAGATCGTGAAATATCGACTGCTTTCGGATTCTGCGTGACAAGCTTTCGTTGTCACGAGCTAGAAGCAATGGAAAGCCTTTCCCGTACACAGCTGATAGGGCCCGTATATGGTGATACCACCATTCCAAACAGCATTCAGAAGCAAGGGTCAGGTGACAGTCACAGAAGCAGAGTTGCCACCGTCAGGTCTTTCGCGCTAGGTCTTGCGGCTAAATAGATACGGCAGCGGTCAGAAAAAGGAAGAAATTCAAAAGCAGTTATGATATTTAACTCGCTTTCTTTTAATATTCTGAATCTTCTACCTCTCAAGGCAGTGACATGTCACGGCGTCACTGCCTCAGAAGCCGCCACTGATAACGAATAGAATAATAAGTGTTCTCACTGCTATTTTTTTTTTTTTTTTTTACCATTGGAAGCGGTGGTCTTGCAAAACTGCGGCGCCACTATCGTTTTCAGTGCAGGCCGTAAGAGATAGTGGTGAGATATCTTGAAGTGACTTCATTATTAAGTGATTTTATTTGTCGTTAATTATCTTAAAAGGTAGATAGTGACAGTGCAAGAGTGAGAATTTTTTATGCGTTTTCAAGAAGAAAACTAGTAAACATTCCATCGTGTTTCGTGCCGGGTTGTAAATCCGGATACAGCGAGAAGATAACCGATAAGTATTATTTTATTCTACCAAAGGACGAGGATGAATTTCGTAAGAGAGCTAAAGCAGTTCCAACAGAAGTGGGCTAAAGCTATTCCAACAAAAGACAGACTGTTATCGCAAATTAGCATTATTTGTGATTCTCATTTCTCTGACTTTTATTTCCTGTGAAAATCGATACGTTTATTGTGAACGGAGAGAAAGTTGAATTATCGAGACAAAGATGGTAACTGAAACTAGGCGCCGTTCCCCACCTTTTCCCAGACCTTTCCCAATATTTGTTAACACCTATTAGTTCTCGGAAACGGCCAATGTGTTGCACAAAGCAAGAACCTGCTGTTAAAAGGAAAAGTTATAAAAGTCTGTGTAATAAAAATCTGGCCTATTCTGAAACAGGTGAGCAATATGATACCTCTGTTTCTTGTTCTAACTGAAAAAAAAAAGGAACTACTGATACAGGAAAAACAGTAAAGTTTCTTAGAAATCTAAATAGAAAATTAGTGCGTACTAAAGTCAGTCCGTCTTCAGCTAAGCCAAAATAAATAGTTTAGAAAATCAGCCTGAAATTAAGAAATGATCCCACTGTAGGAATGATATAGGTCTAAATAAGAAACAAAAATTTGTAATAGATGCGATTATTTAAAAATGTAATCTAAACAGTTCAAAAAGAATGAGATAGAATAATTAATTCATTCTGGAGAGTTTATTGTTAAAAATAAAATCCCCCCTAAGGAATACTGTTATTGTTTACGTCGTGACTTGTTGCCTCTTCCCTCTGAACAACATTTAAGAAGACTGTACGCGTAAAGGACTCAAATGCCCTTATGGAGTAAAACCTCATGTTGTTGGCGCAATTTCTCAATGCTATAAACATGACCTAGACGATAATAAAAAGTATGGCGTTGTGATAAGGTAAAGCTTAGGGAAGAACTTCAGCTTAACACTATTTCACTTAAAGGAGATGCTTTCGTAGATTGTGGAGAACTAATTCTAGAATCTGAAAAAAAATCAGCTTGCAAACCATGCTTTAGTTTAGTTTCCATGTTCATTCCCTTTATGGAAAGTCGGGTACAACCTGCAACAGTTTATGCCAGCAAAAGTGCAACACCAGGAGATGTATTATCAAAAAATTTCATAGATATAATTATGCATTTGAAGAAGCAGGTGCTAAAATTGTAGCCTTTACATGTGATGGCAGCCAAACAAATAAGAAAGCATGGAAATCTTTGGGTATAAGTGGAAGGGGGGGGGGGGGGGCCAAGGCTTGCATTCCAAGTTTCCAGCAATAGCGTAGCTTATGTTCCTAAGTTCTATCGGAACATTTTTCACTGGGATTCCAAAGCAGCGAAAGCACTGAAAATTCTACAAGGGACTTAAGTCAAGTTTTTGATGCCTTAGTCTTCCGATACAAGCTCTTTACCAAGGTTCAACGTCCCATACCATATCATAAATTTTGTCTGTACTCTTAACACGACAAATAGTACTTTCGCGTTAGGCAGAACCATGGTATCATTGAAGGTTTTTCTTGCATTGTTAGAAAAAAAAAAAAAGCTTTTTCACCAAGAGATACTATGAACTGAAAACAGATACAATTCTTTATGTCTTTTGTGAACCTAATGCGCCATATACTGTGGTTTGGTACACTATAGCTGATGTCTTCATCCCTTGTTCACAAAAATGGACCCGTGTTCTGAAACTCACACTCCACTATATCATGACTGATGGTGGGTAATGGGACCTTTGTACCCTGGGAATATGTTCTGCATTGACACTTCCCGTTTCATAGTAACGCTGGATGGTGCGGTAAGCAAATCATTCACTGATTTGCATGGTTTCAGAGTAGCAAAGATTTGTGGTAGCAGCATGCCCACCTTATGTACCACTGTGACTGCAATATGATTCTCGTAGTTGCCCCACTCCATCGTTACGTTCCCAATGCCACACGTCTCACTGGAATGAACAGCTCAGAGACGCACTTCACCCACGATACCCAGCAGGTCAAAATCTCTGACAATATTTATAAAATAAGTAGGTAGTTATATAATATTACCATAAATACTGTCCCAGCTTTTGAAGGTGGTTGTACTTCTGCCCATACATGCGAGCGACGTCAACAGCGATATGGTGAAGCGTGAGTCATTGTTGGATGAGGTAAAGAAGTGTAAAGGTGTCAGTTGTAAGTGTTCAAGATGGAATGGGTCGAGTATGAAAATCTTGTGGCCGTGATAGTGTTGCACAAGGGAGGCAATTTCACCAGGGCATATTTTCAAAACCGTTCAGAAGCTGCAATTTCGTAATAATAATAAATAAAAAAAAAAAAAAAGTTTACCGCACTATGCAGCGCTTTGTTGAGACTGGAACTGTAAAAGATCGCCCGCGGCAAGGAAGACTGTGCACAATATGAACACCGGAAAGCAGTGGCGCCGCGTGTCCGACGAATTCCAGTTAGGAAACAGTCAGTTATGGCTCGTGAGCTAAAGATATAGAAAATGTCTATGTTTCGCACGTTAAGCAGTGACTTGGACTCCATGCTTACAAACAACGCAAAGGACATCTCCCGAGAAATGAACTGAAGCGCCAGGGGTTCCCAAAAGAAAATCGCTTATTTAAGCGTTACGCAGCAAATGGGCACCGTCGAATCCTTTTTACTGATGAAAAGATTTTCAGTGTTACGGAAACTTTCAATGCCTAGAATGACAGGATATATGCCATTTCTAGAAGCTGGTGAAAGGCTCCAAGAATCCAGAGAAGTCAGCATCCTGCCTCAATCATGGTGTAATAGGGCGTTGAGCTACGAGGGCACAACCCAGCTCCATTTCTGTCAAAACGGGGTCAAAACGTCAGCCAAAGTGTATCAGGAGACAGTGCTCGTGAGGCTAGTCAAGAATCTCAATACCCTTTTCCATGGCCAGAACTGGGGCTTTCAGCAGGACTCAGCCCCAGCACACAACCCAACAGTGGCTGGAGATATACGTTTCTGGTTTCATTTCCACTTCAGATTGGCCTTCTGCAAGTTCGGACCTAAACCCTTTGGATTACAAATTGTGTTCCAGGCTTTAAGAGATCGCTTGCAAGTAGAGATGCAAAGGCTCGGAAAAAAAAAAACGGGCTTTTTTGGAAAAAAACTCGGTTTTTTCTGCTTCGCTTTTTTGCTTGGGAAATTTTGGGCTTTTTTGAAAATTCTGCTTTAAATTGATAAACCAGATTTTGTTTCGCTTCTCTACAACACAAAAAGTAATTTAATTAGTGGTTGATGCCGATAATAATATAAAACCTCGAAAATAAACCATGAATTTCGAAAAGATATTTCAAACAGTTTTACTTCTCAACATATTTACATTATGAATTCCAAAGGATTAACCAATGTATATAATAAGATTTTTTTAAACCTCCTACATACAAAAGTAAGCAGGGTTGGCAAGAGCCATGGTTGTTTATGAAAATGCCAAAAACCCGTTTTTTGGGGGGAGTTTAAACTAGGCTTTTTTTTGGTTTAAACCAGGTTTTTTTGGGTTTAGATATTTTGCTTTATGTATTTATATTACATATTGACAGAAATAAGTTTGTTTCGCCTTGGTGTTATTATGCAACAACGGGGTTATGCTGGAAGAGGCCACATAAGCTTAAAGAAGTCCGGTCAGTAAATTTCTTAAATTGAGAAACTCCCGCCCTAGCCATCGGGAAAATCCCGTCATTACTCTAAATGTAAAACAATAACGGAAAAAATCCTGTTATTGCTTTGCATGTAAAATTTAAAGGTCAACGTATCATAATCAGTACGCTAAAACTAAGGTATTAAATTACAAATTTAGTGCGTACATATCATTGAAAGTACAATCCAAGCTAATGTTGAAAGCTACGTAGGCAATCGATAAATTTTGTCAATTTATGTCAGTATATTTAAGCAACCTTGGCTTCTTTATAAAACAACAGGCATTCAGGCATGCAGAAATATAGTTTCGTTTCGTATGTTCAGGCTTAACATCCTTACGTAATACCGAGGTTATCAAGGAGAAGACTTTCGCTTAAAGTGACATCCGAACCGCTACTTTGTTTACGCATGAAAGAAGGGTTGTGGTTCGACCGAGAATTGAACATGGGACACCTTGATTAAAAGGCGAAAAGGAAATAAAACTAATGCAGATGGTTTGATGTATGGAAACGTCACCATGAAGTTCACACGATTCGCATTTTTCGTACCTTTTATTTTTTTTTTTCGGTTTAAACCAGTTGTTTATTTAAAAAAAAGAAGAAAAACAGCTGGTGTAAACCAGCCAACCCTAAAAGTAAATACTTCTTTTAAAAAAATACTCAAATAAGTAGCAAAATTCTATGTAATATTTTTACTTCAAAATATTCCATACCCTCTTTTTGGAACAAAATAAAATTAAAATAAAACATAAGAAAAATACTTAGATTTATATGATACACTTAAAGGCTGCACACCTAGAGCTTTTGGTTTTGTATATTCTTGAAATTCTACAGTTTTATATAAGCACCATCACGGTTTATTCAGTTCTCAAGTTTTCTGTATTTTTAACAAGAGGGATTGAACATGAAGGGTGTGAGATAAGAACATGGTAACCCATAATTTTACTATTTTAAGAAATTAGAAATTTTCTGCTGCACAATCCATTTTGAAAGTCGGAAAGCTGATTTTTCACATAAGTCTATACATGAGGGATTAAACGAAGCGGTATGCGTTGCTGCCTATCTGATGCTTAGTAACTCAGCAATTGAAAATTTGTTAGTTACCATGTTCTTGGCTCACACCCTTCATATCATTATGGAACTCTCCCCACCCCACCAACACACACAAAAAAAAAAAGACTACGGAATATATTTAAGTTAAGATAAATACAACTGCACAACAAACATGATTGACTGGAGCTTTTGCGCTTCTATCGAGAAGTCCGGAATTCAACTCAGCATTCGACCATTCTGACAAAACTTTTTTTCATTCCATCTATGAAGTAGAAATAGTGCGTGTACTGTGAGTTGGCTAACTTCATTTCTTATTGTTTTTAAATCGTTATTATTACTAATTACCAGCAGTGACGGTTTTGCGAGGGTTAGGGGGGGGGGGCGGTCTTTCGGACTGAAGCCTGTTCCCCAAAATTACGGAATGTCTAAAACAAACGAAATACCTATTAGTTATGCCTTTACTCATAAACTTTAAGCTGCCGTCAAATAAAAATTACGAATGTTTAGAAAAACTAAACATTAGTAAGAAAAAAACCCTCCCAAAATACTTTTCTAAATCCGCCACTGATTCTCAGTATAAAATGATCTTCAAGGTTGTATCCGGAAGATTATCGCTAAATATATAAACGAAACGAAATACAGTATTAGTTATGCCTGTACTCATAAACTTCAAGCTCCTCCCAAATAAAATTAGGAGATTTTAGAAAATGAAACAATCAGAGAAACCCGTCCCAAAGTACGTTTCTAAATCCGCTACTGATTATTTGTATAAATTAGTATTCAAGGTTGTATCCGGAAAATTATTGCTAAATCGTTGGACAGCTACAGTATAACAGAAATGTGGAAGTACGGTTAGACGGATATATTGAAAAACGTACGCTTTGACGGATATATAGAAAAACGTAAGTTTAACTTCTGCGTTAGAAGCTAGAGTACTAAGCTCTTAGAAATGAAACAGACGACAAACTGAAATGATATCGAGAAGAAAAAATATCGATAACTCAAAAGTTAAAATAAAGTTAAATAGCCTCTAAAATTGCCCTCAAATACTACATTCTTCATGTTAGCTTTAATTCGTAAAACATGTGCTCCATCCATCTTGATGGTGAATTTTAGAGCGAAATATGGCATTTAGGTCATGGAATTCTTATCTAAGTATAGAATATACTATAAAAAAGCTATTTAGATAGAAAAATCATGAAAATGAAAAAAGCCAAAATTTCCAAAATTCTCGTTTTTTTCCCAAAAAAGCCGGCTTTTTATGTGAAAGAAACCATCGATTCAAAAAAGCCGGCTTTTTTTGCATCTCTACTTGCAAGAAGAGACATGCCAATATTGAAAGTTTAAAGCGGTCTCTTAGGAAGGCACATGCAGATTTTCCAGTTGATGTGTTGCGTAATGCAATTAATGAGTGGCCACAGACTTACGGATTGTGTGCATGTTAATGGTGGCCATTTTGAATAATTATTTGTGATTTTGGTTCATAATACATCCACGTAATATATCTCTAACCATTTTGTGTCAATGTTCTTAAAACTTTGAGAGAGTAATTATGGTAAGACTAGGTATATTCCTTCCCTATATGATGAACCTTTAGAGAAAGTGCTTTCATTTCTTCTCTTCTTGTCTGATGAAGCTTTTAGCGAAAGATCTTGTAGTTATTGTGTGTGTGATCATGTTTCTTTCTCATTCTGACACTATATATATATGGGTGATTCCACGAAAAAGGGAAATTTTCACTTGGAAAATTTTTGTTCCGTTGATGGTCGCCTACTTCGAAAAAAATACCAGATGCACTTACTACTACTAAGTACATGTTAATTAGGTGTTCAGCAGAGCTGAATCGTTATTGATGTAGTAAATAAAAATAGTAAACTTTTCAGCACCCACGGAGTTTAGACCATAGGTCACGGAGTTGAGATTAGTTAACACGGAGTTGAAAATTGCTGTGGAGTTGAGAAACGTGATACATCTGGGTGATAAGATTTGGTTTATAAGTGATTAAGCTTATAATTTACATAAAAATTGAAATAATTTTCCAATAATTTTTGTAAGTTAGAATTATTCTCTTTATGTTGAATAAAATTCTAACAAACTAGATGACACGTAATTTGTTATACAAAAATACTCCAGAAAATACTGCAAACATATGAAAATATATCTAATGAAGGTTCCAAAATTGAGTATATATATATATATATATATATATATATATATATATATTGAAAAATTACTGCGCTTTCAATATGTTGACTATCATATGGAGAGGACAGACGTTTCACATAAGCTTACGAAACAAAGGAAGTAGTCTATTGTCTACTTCATTTGTTTTCTGAGCTTATGTAAACCGTCTGTCTTCTTTGTGTGATCAAGTCAACACGTCGAAAGTGCAATACAGTTTCAACATTTGTATTTGTATATTTGGTATATATACAAGGTGTTTCAAAACAATACACACATTGTTTGGGAGCTGATTCCTGACACCAAGATAAGACGAAAAGAATAGACAACCTGCGTGCACAAATGCTTCCTTTCGGAGTTATAGGCTGCCGAAAACATAAAAAGATGAACTTTAAAGGTCCATAGCTCCAAAACTATGAGACCTGCCGTAGTTGGGTAACGACTTCACTTAGGAACTAATATGTGCACTATCCAAAAATATGTTTCAGAATCCTGAGGTACTAACGAAGCAATTTTTATAGAGGGAGTTTGGCTACGGGCGTATAATCTGAAGTACTCACCAACTACTTCTATAAAAGTTGTGGAAATACCGCAAGATTCTGAAACATGGATATGTGGATAGCGCACATACTAGTTCCTAAGTGAAGTCTGACCCGATTACGATAGGTCCCATAGTTTTATGCTATGGACCTTAAAGTTCATTTTTTTCATGTTTTCGGCAGCCTATAACTGCGAAAGGAAGCATTTGTGCACCCAGATTGGTCTATACTTTTTATCTTATCTTGGTGTTAGGAATCACCTCCCAAATGTTGTCGGTATTGTTTTGAAACGCCCTGTATAATGCACACTAAATGACAGTGTAAGGCACTCATCATTTCTGTTTTCTTTGGATAATTCGATGTTCTTTGTTAAGTAGCCCTCATTTTCCACTCCAATGAAGGAAATGTCTTGAGGAAACAGGGAAGGGCTGTTCTAGTCTACACAGAATGACAACTGCCAGCGCTTTTTAAACGTCAGGTTTAGTAGGCCAGGCGAAATTCCTCCCGATCCGCGTCATAAAATTGACTGTCCGTACATTGCCCTCAGACTCTTCGACAATCCCTGAAAAGAAAACAATTAGCTGATCATAAGATTGAGACGTCAATAGGTTAAAAACAGATACCATCCATCTTGACTTGACTGAAGTTTTACCTCTGGCTACCTGACAGCCCCAAATCTGAACTTCCGCGAAACACTCCTTAAATGGGCTAGGACCCACCAGCCGGCCTTTGAGTGTGAATGACAAGTGGTCAGCGTGTCGGCTCCTACGGCCGTTGTGATGTTCTGCGCGATCAGGTTTCAGTACACCTCTACTCAAATGAGTTTTTCAATTGCCTCACTGTGCGAAGTAAACACCACTAATTTTTGAGCTTCCGCTGGGAAACAAACCCAGAACCACGCACGAAAGGCGAGTGTACTAGTCACTAGACCATAAACGAGCTTTATTTCTATCAATATATTGAAAGAACAAATATTTGGAAGATCATGAGCATAACAAATACTACAGGATTATCAACTCCGTGAACTTGTCTCAACACCGTGGGTTCCTTAGTTTTCAGATGGACATGGAGTTGAGAAAATCGAATATAATTTATCTTTACCGACCCACTTTTTAACCAGTACATGTGAGTAATTGTGTACGAATTTTCTACGTTAAGGCGTAGGTTCCTCAAGGGAAAGAAGGTATATACCATACAAATACATTCAGTAATAAATACCATGGTGTTGAGTATTAATTAATATACGCACCTGCTTTCCACACACAAAAATATTTTTCCTATAGTTTTTAACACATGCACACAACTTTTTCTGTTCTTCAGTCAAACATGTTTGCCATGTCTTCTTGTGGGTGTTGCCAATGTGGACAACCATGCTATCTGTTGAGAGCAATGATAATTTTTTCTATTGCCATGGAGTTGAGACGAAATAGAGGTGACAGAAACGAAGCATAGTCGTTTTCGAAAATAATCGTTATAAAGGTTTACTTTCCACAAAACCGAAACATTGAAGTGTTCTCTTCCATTTACTTACCATTAAATGATGTTTGATTTGCGACTTCAGTTGCAATTTATTGATTAAAATCAGTCAACTGTAGTCTGTGACAGCCCACGGTGTTGAGAAATTGGGTAATAATTAATTTTTTTACGTATGTTTCGTGTTATATTTGCAAACTGTTATAGATGGTATACCTACTTTGTGACGGTTACTACCAAACAAAATAAAAATGAAGTGATTCTTTCTAGTAGTAGTTTGAAGAAATGCCCGTGACAGAAAATTTCCCTTTTTCGTGGAATCACCCATATATATAAACTTTGTGAGGGAAGGAAAGTTTATATATATTATAGTGGATTGTGCGTGTTCCAGTTGCGCTAGGTCCGGGTTCTCATCCTCAGTGGCATATCATCGAACACAGCACATTGTAGTTCAGATTTCACTTTAAACTGTGTGGTCCTATATAACCTCGCTGCAAACAAAGAACGTAAACACAAATCAGCTAACCGATAAGTCTAAGATTCAGTAAAGCTTTCAGAAGGAAGCGTTATTATTATTGTTATTATTATTAACCAAGATGATTGAAATTACACATGTTATGTTTTGGGGCTCCGCATCCTGTTCTGTCCTTATATATATATTTTTATGTGACACGAAGTTAAAATATGAATTTTGGAATCTTTCACTTCGGGGCTTATTGCGACCGATCCAATAAATTAGGAAGAAATGTCCACTTAAATGCTATGTCTGTACTAAGTATAACTATTTTGGGTAGGCTCTGCCAAGCTGGAGAGAGAGACTCGATCGACAGAAAAATACCATATTTGTCTTATATGACGATTTAATGTTGCAAGTATTAAAATAATCTTTGTGGGCGAGAGGAAGCCCCTTCGCTCCCACGTGGATCTGGTACTGTCGTGTACTCATAGAGCATTATAGAACTTTCCACTACAATGGAAGATGACCACAAATTATGTGGGCTGCATCGAATTGACTGACACAGACGTCAGTAACTACGTATAAAAGTCGTGGTTCATCGTTTGTTCTTCAGGCAGAAATTTATAGTGTACCACACCTCTTGTGTTAATGGCGATCATCATTGTTTTTAATAGTTTGTTTTCATTTGGGGGTAAAATTTGTAGCTTTCATCTTTGATAATAATGTTAAACACGAATATGGAAAATTTCTGGTCTTTCCTCAACAGGTCAATAGCAATTGTTCTTCTGTTTTCTTCTGCTCCTCTGTTAGTGTAAGGAATGATTTGTGGATTAAAGTTATAGATTCCCTAAATTATCTTGTAAAATTAGATGACACTATCCCTTTTCAAATTCAGAACATCTAATATTATGTGTACAGCAACAAGAAGTAAGTTCTTCACACGTATCACATTTTCAGTACTGTATGCTGTTGGAGGCAAACTTGATGGGTATCGTTTTCCTATGAAACCCTTCCTCCTGAAACATGTCATTCAGTTATATAGTCCTTCGATAATGCCTGGCTACAATAGACTTGCTACGTCGTGTTCCGTGTTTTCTGTAGCTTAACTCTTATCCCAATTCCATGTCCATCACGTTACGTCTATAGTTCCGATTAAATGGCGACGGATGGCAGGATGCAACCATTTCATACTTGGTAGGTTTATGCGGAACCAACACCTAGGGCATGTAAAATCAACTCATATCAGTTCGCGTATTTCAATATCATAATTTGAAAATGGATAAAGCAGTCGTGGAACTTTTCTAATAAATTTCATACACACACCCACAATGTATTAACTCGAAAAATTCTCAGCACACATCAGGCATCGAACCCAAGACCTCTGTTCCCGAAGACGATTGTAGTTCTAGCTACAATCCCGAAGACAGCTGGTACAGCTCTACGAAGACGTACAGGGTGTCCATCAGTCACGAAAGTTACGAAATCCGAAAACGTTCATGAAAGTCAAGACAAAGTTACGAAATTTAGCTTTTGGGTCACAATTTTTTTTATCTGTACAAATATAAGTAGAGACTGGAAAATTTTGTTCTATAAAACGTCGAAAGTAACCACCAAAAATGTTTATGGTGACTCTACAAAATTGCAAGTAAAGTACGCTTCTATCGCATGCATGAAAATTCGGCCTAATTCGCATCCAAATTCGCTCTTGAGATTGTCATTCAGCTGGCATCATTGAGCAGTGGCGATGGAAATCGCATCGCCGAAACCACCTACGCCTTTGTAAAGATGAGATAAAGGCAAATGCTAAAGAATAGCGTTATTAGTTTTTGAATGTTACGAAGTTTTATGGTCACGAAATTTCATTGTCAAATTTTATTAGACACCCTGATGTAAGAGGATGATTACGCAAAGAATAGGGAAATTTACAATGAGTTCGTAACAAATATTCAAATTGTACTTTGATATTTCATTTCCATAATATGTGTGAAAATTATATTCGGTTGATCGAAGAGACTTAAAATATTAAAATTCATCATTATTTGATATCATTAAGCCAGTGTCGCGTTTCTATTGATTTTAAATAATGTTTTCAATATTGTAGGATTACCAGAATATTATCGTCAATGATGAGGGGAAAGCAGCAACAGAAGCTGCTATAACTGCCACCCAGAGTGAAGGAGAATCAGAGTCAGAGGAGGAGGATTGGGAAGGCTCTGTTCCATCGAGTGAGATTGATTTAAGTGACTCCAGTGATGAAGATAGGGAAGATAATGATATGCTTGCTGCCACGTTACCAGAAGTGTCAAAATTTGCTGTAATGGGAACCTGAGAATCTCATCTTGCTTCCAAAGATTTCCACCCATACTTTGTATTTTTCTTAAGCGAATGTTTTTATTCAAAGTTAAAATAATTGTACTATAATCGAATATATTAATTTAATAAAATTCGTATTTTGATCTTTAATTTCGTCTTTTAGCTTTGTTCTGGCAATTCAAATGAAACTAAATTATGAGTTCAGTGTCCTGCTATTTTGCCTTTGAAGATGTAGAGAGGATTATGATGAAGTAAATGATATTTGAATGAACAAGATAACTCCATAATAACGCTTACGAATAGTATTTGTTGTTATTAAGCAAACACGAATTTATTTTTCAGAGCAGCTGTGATTAAAAAAAAAAAAATCCAGTATCTCAATTGGACTATTTGGAGCTATACGCTTCGTTATATTTTGCTAGAAGGGTTAATCAATAAAAGTGAAAATGAATTATTAGTTGGGAAGATATAAGCAAAGTCAGATAGACACGCTTCTTTTCGCAGTAGTTCAAATCGGTTGAATGTATTTGGAGTCGTGCATCTATCAATTTTGAAATATGTGCTAGAACCCATGTTTTGATGTGATCTTGATAACGCACCCTCTTCCCCCAACACACACTCATCATAAAGCTGTAGATGAATTATGCGTTTACCTTTTAATTTACGAGCTACCAACTTTCATCACCAATGATGATGGACTGATAAACATACTCTTCACCTGAGGGCTGAATTTCTTACGTCCACCGTCTACGAGAACTGCTTGTACTGAGGTTAACGAGTCTACTTTGCACAGACACGTGGCATTTGTAGGTACTCGTAAATTGAATCCAGCAAGGTGAGATCATTGTCATGAGAGATGTGTAACGTGTCTGCCAGTTAGATAGTCAATAATTATCCGGCGGATTTTCCTGAACAATGGCGGGAGCTGTGTTAGTCATTACGTCGTTCACAATATTTCTTTATATGTGAAATTTAGCAACATTAGGAAGATTTAATTCCCTTTTATACACTTACTCATGGTAGATACTTGCAACATCAAAGGCACATACCAAGTTTCATTAAAATCGAATAAGCTCTACGAGAATTATTATGAAACAGATGGACAGAGGCACAAATGGTAGAAACTTGTTACGTTCGTTTCAATTACGTGTATATTTAGTTTCGGATGTAAGCTTATTACTATATATTATTAATAGAAGAAAAATCTAGAACACCCTTACTTTTGATTTAGAATTATACTTGCTGCCTTATCATCTTAGGGGGGGAAAAAAAGACAAGGAAAAATCTAATAGAATGAAATCAGATCGAAGTGTAATACTATTTTTTATAGCTATTTCTTACACGAAAAGAAAAAAAGTGTACTTCGTGATGATTTGAACATGAACTAGCGGATTTGTAGGTATAAACGATACTCACTACGGCAAATATTCATGTGCTGCACTCCTGCGATTAAATTTAACATTCAAATGATTTTTATATTTCAATTGTGTGGAACTTAGCAAATAACAGTTTCCTTGCTTCTTACACTATTGTGTTGTGTGTTGCATAAACTGCATTTGCAAACGTAACTTATTTTGTTTTCCTTTATCAAGATTCACAGCTTTCAAAGTTTTACTAAGGTCAATCATATGCTTATGTAAACTGATTTTCCCATACCTTCCATTACTATAAGGCTCAAAATATGCAAACTACCATCCTGCAAACAAGCAAGAAAAAAAATGTGACAGATAATACTTATCTTGGAATACGGTTCTGTCATCTCGTCCTAAGGGGGAGAGGGAGTTTGAATGTGTGTTTGAATAAACTTGATGTATGAACTGCTTATTAAGAAGGAAGGACATGTCCCAACGTTTTCGAAAATTCTAATCTTAAGGAGAAAAAGGATAATGTCCGATTTTGTATCAGTACATCAAAAATTACACCAAGGTTGTCTGTCTCATAATCATGGGGAAACAGGTGTTTTTTGTAAGTTAAGTTACTTAGCACTTGGCATAGGCCGGATTTTTGTCATGTCACTTTTAGTAAATTGCGTATCCTAAGGACCTTTAAAACTAAGGCAAATAATAAAATTTCACAGGGACCTTCACGTTGGGGAAATGAAACTCAGTGTATAAGCTCATTATTTAAAAATTAACGTATACTTATCCCAACTATTCTGGAAATTCCCCATTTACGAAGGGCAAGGAGTAATTTGAAATAACTTTTCCTGCACATTCAGATCGTTTTATAATTCTCGAGCAATCATTTTATAATGTCACTCTTGTTGAACTGAATGTTCTTAGAAGGGGAAAAAGTTCCAAATGTACGTGGAAAATAGAGCATCTTACTAGCCCCTTAACTTTGGAAGTTGAAACTCGGAATATAGATTACTTATTAAAAATACGTTGACACAGGTACTAGCGTTCTCGAAACTTTTGCTTCTAAAGAGGAAACTAGATAATTTCTGTGCCCATAATTTGATTTTCCATTTTCTATTCAGAAAATGGTCAAAGTGAGATAACAGTTGAACTATTTAAAAATGAATATCAGAATATGGGCCTAGTTAACACTTAGGTCCACCTGGTATTGTATACTTCGATTGAAATGCGTATCCTAAGGGGGTGAGGGGCTTTAAATATAGCTTTCAAATGTTCTCTATAGACCTTTCCTTTTCTAGCGAAGAACGTGCATTTCAGCTAGTCAAATATATATAAGAAAAAAACTATCCAGTTTTTCACACACGAAAGACTAAAAAAGATCCTTAATTGATCTCCAAGATATATTGTAATAGTACTTTTTTTCTAAACTAGCCAACTGGGTTCCTGTGGTCCACTTGCTACAACAAGAACAAAGAATCTACATTCATATAAATTATTTATTGACGGACAATATTTTAACAAAAGAGACACTGACCAAAGCTTAAAACTTAACTTTATTTTAAATTATAATTTGTAACTGTTTCGTTAAAACAATTAATCCAAAGCCATGAATAGTCTTACTATGGACAATATTTGTCAGTCACCTGAAAGAATATTTCATACAGGAAATTCTTCGTAATGTAATCGAAAAGCTATTATAAATTATAAAATATATCAATGATATGAAATGTCGCCAGCATATGTACGTATTTCCAAAACAAAATTACAACCCTCCATAACATACGGTGTACCCTTGACCAGAAAGCAATACAGGACAGACTAGCTGAAATCTGTTCTTTCCACGAGAAAAATGGATTTTTGCAAAATATTTGAAAGAGATATTTAACCCTTTTTCTTGCCCTTACGATGCGTATTTGAATTGAAATGAAATCATAAAATCCCAGCTGGGCCCAAGTCTAACATACTACTTTCCAAAATTCATGTAAAACAGTTCAAATGTTTACCGTGATAGCGGAGAGAGACACCGTTAATATTTTTATATATATATTGAGAAAAAATAGAAATTGCCCCTTCCCCCTCCTGTTAGGTGGAATTTTCAACGCTAGGTACGCCCATTTCTTTAGGGACTTCATATTTCAAGTTTCAAATCTCTAACATGAGAGCTCGTGACATACTCTACTCTGGCATATACATTTGAACCTCTTCCGTCCCCTTAGGATACGCATTTTAATAATTCAAATAGACCAACGCTTCCTTCCTGGTTACTTGAATCAATGGCTTTAATTTTACAGAAAATTGTTGTAAATGATCGGAAATAATAATAAGAAACACCGCGATTCCTTTAAGTGTGATGTTGGTGGGAGTAGACTCTACCCTTCAAATTGCTCATACGAAAGTAATCGCATGGTGATAAATCAGGGGAACGTGAAGGCCATTCAACGTCTCCGAAGGGAGATAGTATCTTCGTTAAAAACAAGGAAATACGTGTTCCAGTTTTCGAAACTTCGTTTTTAAAAAGAAGTATCGCTTCTCTAATATTCAAATGTTTCTCTTTATTTAGAAAATGCCGTATGTAAAGATTCGTTTAAGTCGGAGGTGTGGAATTTGACATATAGGCTTTAAATTAAAAATAATGAAATATGTTCCACCGTTTTAAAAAATTCAGCTCCTAAGGGTGTCATTTCTATACCCAAATTTCCTCTTATTTTGAAAGTGCCGAATGTAAGGATTCGTTTAACAGGAGGTGTAAAATTTGGTAAATAAATACTTAATTAAAAAATAAGGAAATATGTTTCTAAAAATTCTGCTTCTAAGGATGGAAAATAACTCATTTCTATATGGCGGATGCTCGAGCACTTCCCATCACCAGTTCGCAAAGAGCTCCGCAACGGTAGCTATATCCAAGACAATAGGCGTTATCAGCAAGTGGGGTCGGTTTTATCCTGAGTGTGAGTGAAGATAATTGTAAAAAATTGTACTTGGCTGCATCAACCTCTGCACATGATGCAAATAATAATACACCTCTGATCACAAAAAGTGGAACTGCCTTCCAGAGGCTAAGTCCAAAAAGTTGAATCTGGATCCTTACGTCCCTCAGATCTCCTTAGAAGGGAAATCATTTTCTCTCCATTCTGTTATAGTGTATTCTCCAATAGAAATAGATCATTAGATATTGCCTCCAATAAATATTCAGGTGGCGTGTAGAAAACAATTATCTTCGGGAATTAAATCACACCATGCTCAGGTAGACTTTTGTTGTTCTTAACACCATGTATAAAAATAAAAATATGCTTATTAGAACAAAAAATTCAAATAATATTTAAATATATTTTCGGGTATTAGGTTCTAACTACATTTCTCTCTTCCGCTTATTTTCGCGCCCCCAGGTTGAGAAACTGATCTAGAGGTTTTGGGGCTCATTCCGTAACGATTTGCGTCAGTGTAACGCAAAATCTGTTTCAGTTTTCGATCATAGGCATAGCAATCATAATTGATTTTTGTACGTTCTGTGTTGCGTAACGCTCCACGATTTTTACGAAGGCTGATGCGGAATAAGGGCCCTGGAAATCGTCCTGGGGTTTGATCATGATCACGATCCAACCACTGTCCTGACCACTTATGAATGTCATGTTCTTCAAAATGACAATCTACTGCAGGGAACTTTCCCAGTTCTTGCTTACATTTAGAGAACTGTATACCTCCAGATGATTCTTGGCCGGTATTACCCATGAGTACAACTTTTTCACCTTACCGATTGCACGCAACAGCCGAAGGTATGGTATACCTAACTTGTCGCAGTTTACTGCAAAATTTACACATCTCAAAATTGAGAAAACTATACAAGTAGAGTCCGAACACCAAAAAATTTGGGAAATTAATTCTCATATGAAAATATGAAAAAAATATAGACCAACATGGGTGCATAAATGCGTCATTTCGGAGATAACGTTTGTAGAAAATTGTTCGGAAGGGTAAAACGGAAGGTAATAACTCGAAAATGAAACATCAGATCAAGGTTGGGTAAAATAATATTGTGTTTTTTTAAAGCGCTTAGAATCCACTAATACACCAGTGGATGAGGAAAAGGAGCGGCGACAGAGTTAGCCTCAAAACATACATGGAATTTAGGAACGATAAATGAATAGATCAGAAACTCACACAGACCGTCTATCTTCTGTACATTAATAGAATCTAGACACAAATAAGCACTATGTCCTTTTATCAGACCTTCATCCAACATTTCGTTTCAGAGTTATGACCCTTGTCATATTGTTTTGATCAATTTCCGGTGGGATATAACTCCGGAATGATGCATTTGCACACCCATGTTTTTTTTTTTTTTTTTTTCATTTTTCGTGGGGATTCATTTTCCAGTTTTTTTTTTTTTTTTGTTCTTTCCAAACACACCCTGTATGTTATTAACGTGTCAACGATCTGATTTCTTATCACTAACTCTGAATGACTTATCAGAGGAATGCTAACTGAGTGTACAAGTAAACGGAATCATAGTTACTCAGGCCTTAAGTAGTGTATCTCAATTTAGTTCAATTAATGCCTTTATTCCCATTCACTCATTTCGGAGTTTCTTATACACCCTTTCGAATCTACAGCATCAAGGTACTGGTCATCCTACCCTTAATTCCATTGGATTAATGACTTCCAGCTTTAGATGTTTGGACTACCTCATTTTTCCCGACAAAACACTGAAGACATTATGACTCCCTCTGACAAAGTTTTAGGGTAACATTTGATAATAGATCATACTAAATTCTTAAATTCAAAACTTTATTTTCTCAATAAAAAGTGACTGAACAAAATCAATGAATTCATATACATATATAAATAAAACAAAATAAGGTCATAAATTGGCATGCATTCCTCAGCATCATAATTTAACCTCACATGCTTACCTTACATACATACGGATACAATCACATGTATGTCTGTAAACGTCATATGGCAGTATCAAAATCCTTAACACAAGTATTCGCAACTCAACAACGGGAATCATAGTACTTAGTCTACGACTCACATAGTCTATAGTATTTCTGGGTTACGAGAGATCGATATTTAATTATTTTTTTAGATCTTCAAATCTATATATTTTTTGGGAAGGCTCTATGTAAATAATACACAATGATACTAATCAAACAAATTAATCATTGTTTTGCATTACTTCAATTTTCGAAGTAAAGCAATGGAGAACAGTGCAAACCCTTATATCGTTTTGTGTTTGTGCACTTTCATGCAAAAACTTTTTGTACGGAAATTTCAGGGTCTCTATCAAGATGTAGTTTTCGACTTTCACAAAGATTTGTTTTTTAAGCTTACTTTCCTGGTATATATCATGCAGGCTAACGGAATATGAATTTCTAATGACAATCGCACCAGGGACAATACATATCGTTAGACTTTTCAATACCTCGTAATAATTGTAAATGAATGAGCAAGTCAAGAGTTTAAGTACTGTATATTTCTGAATGCAGGACAATGTGTTTTTTTTTCTCTGCAATCTCGTGCCCAAAAATACTGGGTGTTATTTATTTATTTATTTATATAATATTTATTAACAGTATTACGAGCTTTAGTAATACTGTTACTTTACCCTCTTCCTCGCTTTCCACTTTAGCCTTGAACGCTCGCAGATTCAATGGATCCTTCCAGTGAGGGAGATTAAGGTAGATTTGTATCTGATTTGATTTTTAATGTACTTTTATAGTATACTCAGTATGTGCTGCAGGGGTATTGTTCCGTAGTTCTTTCTTAAAAATAAATAAATAAATAAAAATGGGGGTCGTCTTGGATTCAGAAAAAATGAAATCTTTGAGTTTTACGTCCCACGGTTATGCCGGTTAGGCTAAAGGAGACGGTGATAATGAGAGATGAGTGAAAATGGTGGAATGAAGAAAGTGGGAGGAAAGGGGAGTACCCCGAGAAAACCTACGAGCACGATGTTTGTCCACCACAAAGTTCACTTGGCGGGGGCTGGGATCGAACCCGGGACCCCAAGCACCAGAGGTGAACGCTCTACCACTGAGCCACCGTGCCCCCCGTCTTGGATTCAGAATATACGGTAAACTCCGTTTTGTAAGTTAGGTGCTTTATGCCATTTCCTAACTGTTCTCAACGAGTGTTTGCTAAAGTTACCCATACAACAAACTCTCACTGTATTGATTACAATGTTAGGACACCAGAAACACCGAAATTACTCATTACTAGCGAAATCATGTATTAGAAAAGAATAAGTAATTATATAATTACGTTAATTTTTTCATGTACCATGTTTTGGGATATGATCCAAAAAAAAAAAAAAGTTTTTTTTTTTCAGTAAAGAAAAATATTACATTTTAACATCCATACTTAGTCATCCCTTCGCAATAACACACTGATCTTCAAGATCTAGCAATTGCATTTATTTTTTATTTTTTAAACAGCTTAACGTACCAACTTTGTCCTGTTAGTAAATGGGATAACCCAACAGAAACTAATAATGAAATCACGAAAGATAACTTAGTTCTCTGGAAAGAAACTATTTTGTCATTAGTTACAGTAATGTATTAATAGGTACCCATTTAAAAGGAGAAGCTTTTTTAAAAAACAAAACGCCAAGTGAAAAATTCTTTCAAAGTTCTGCTATATTTGAAGTAAATTTCATGATTAATCAATATAATTAGGTATACAGTATGTGGAGTAAGAAATTTGACAAGTATGGAACTCGCCATTTTTTCTTTCTTGATTGATTTGTCGAATAAGATGAGCTTTCTTTAGTCACAGGTTTATGCTCTTTGGACTAAGGAAGACTGATATTAATGAAAGTAACAATATAAAAGAATTGATAGAATGAAAATGTGGGAGCTTTGACAAAATCCACAGAAAGATCATGTCTATGACAGCTCACATTGTCGGGGATCAAACGAGGGACCGCTTGCACCAATGATGAGCGCCCTTTTCAACTCATTGGATTCTATATTGGTATTCCTAGTTTTCTAATTTCTTTGAAAGTACCAAAACACCGTAATTGATACAAATACGAATGAATTATTACCATAGGAAAAACACATGTTGTACTATAAAGAAGTTATCTTAGTTTGAAATTATGTATGTTCATATACGAAAAATTCCAGAATTAATTTTGATAGCCACATCTCGATATCTATGACAAACTGTATTTAATGCCGAGCTTGCATCAAATTTCTCTTCTTTTCACAGACTTAAGATTAGTGGATGTCACTTTGTCATAATGTATCTTAACTCGAAAAATTCTTCCTATGCTATCGACTTCAATTTATTCTTTCCGAATCACGTGTTAAATTCGAAGTTTAACAACTGAAGCATGCCTGATATTTTTAATAAACAAACGTCTGACATATACTACCTACCAAACATGATGTGTATCATTTGAAAAAATTCCCATACACTAGAGGAACACGTTTGGTTAAGAGAGCACATACCTCTGGTCCGAAGGGTTCCTGGTTCGGTCTCAGACGTGTGCTGGTAAACATGCTATCCTGTTAATATATATTCTTGGAGTGCTTCAATTTCCTCATTCCGCTAACTCTTTCAGTTATTTATTTGCATTTTTAATCTGTTTTCCTAGCATTAATTAGCCGAATGCATGCAGAAAACATGAAACTGCTTAGTGTAAACAATTATACACTGTAAGAAAATTTTCATCTCAGTAACTTTTGATTTTGTAGCTACCTTATGCCACTGGCAATGATTCACAAGCACCAGTTATCTAAAAGGTATTTTATAGATCAAGTTAAGAAGACGATGGAATAAGGAGTATTGAACAAACCTTTTAGAAATAACCAGAATTTTCGTTGATGTAATATTGCTGAGGAAACAAATACAAATTACGCTGTTCGAGTAACAAATTTCATTTTAACTTACGTAACTTCAGGAAGCTAAAAGTAAACAATTCATTTCAGAAGACAATTCTTATCCTATACAAAACTACCAGATAACGTGATAAAGCATGCTTTACGAATTGAATAACGATACGTGTAAAGATGAACTTAGTCTTAAAAACACAAACTAGCAAGTAACATTGTCATCGATAATATAATGTTAGGGCGCAGTATCAACCACCTACTTCAAAAACTGTATTAACACTTTAGCGATTCCATATCACAAAGGGAGTAAGTAACCGACTTTATATCACAACAATTCTTCTATAAGTGCAAATTCAATGATATACAAAGGTAAAATTCACGACTGGATCGAGAATCGAGTTCTGATCGTCTTAGCGCTCCGATGCGTTCAAAACTATGCTACCCAGTACGCTCCCGTAACAGCTATACATTTTATCATTCTTGAAGACGGAGCTAATCTGTTCAGACCAAAACGGACTGTACCACAACTTTTGTTGTGCTTGTTTTCACTCTTTGTATATCACTAACGTTCAGTTTATTATGCTTCTGCACTTTGATTTTTGTCATTCTTTTCCGATAAAGTTAGATTTTTAAAAATTTTTTAAAGGTATAGGTAAAACCAGTTTGTAAAAAAAAGATATTTCGATTTTTCACCGAAACCGGATTCAATGGCAAACAAAACAATTTTTGATAAGCATATTTGATTTAACAAGATGAAATATGCCGAAATTTGTAAGGAAAATTTCGTATGTGGTTTACTTGTTACACTCACAGCCAAACTTTTTGTACTGTTTACATTCATTCTGTAACCATATCAAACCTTTTGACTCTCATACACTTTAAAATTATAAACTAAAAGAACTATCATGTACAAAACGTTAACTTTACCGACATAAAAATTTGATCATACTCATTGAAAAAAAGTAAATACACACACGCATAATATACCCTTAAAAAATAAATATGCTTAATTGGTTTATAACTTATGGTTTATATTGCGGAAAAAATATAAAAGTTACACCTGCACATAATGGTATTCAAGTTTTAGCTTTAACACTACTGAAACGAAAATGATCTCATCCGGATTTGTGATTTGATTTGAGCCACGAGAAATCCAAAAGTTATCACATTTTATACCGAATCAAACAACGGTATTCTATTATTTTGCCGAACATTAGAGTTTTCACTAACTGCCACCTAATTCCTGTTCTTGTACTAAGATTAAAGTATGTTGACCTCCTGCTGAAATCTGAAGCACCTTTTTCGACTTTAATTGATTTTCTGACATCTTTGCTGGCACGTGTAAATCCTCATCGCTTCCGGTTCCTAGCTGAAGATTCGTTCCAAATCCCCAAGCATACGCGTTTCCTACAATAGTCAAAAGATGAACAAAACTGTTATTTATTATCTATCTATCTATATATACACACACATATATATACAATATAAAAGAATAGTTTTTATTATTATTATTATTATTATTATTATTATTATTATTATTATTATTTTATTAATTAAGACTATACACAAAAACATTTAACAGAATATACTGCCTATGGTTTTCGGTTATTTACAAATCGTCCTCATATAAGAAAAATGAAAAGGAAACAACACAAAAATGCCATTCTTAAATAGAACGTCATGCTGTCTAAAGTGCCAACAGCAAATCGGAAATCGTTTCAAGTCTTAGGGGACCATTCCGTACCCGTCTCTGCAAAATTTTACGCACAGCAACCCAACGCAACTCAAAAAACCAAAATGTCACTATAACTGCTATCCCGATTATCGCAAATTTTGACTTGCGTTGACGTAAATCTTTACGGATGTGCCCGTTGGTCCAGCCATGCATTTATTATTATTATTATTATTATTATTATTATTATTATTTGTAAAATCCCATGTTTGATAACCTATATAACTAAACCAATCTACATGAATCAACCGATGTTTCTTACACTACTACCTCTAGGCGTGAACTCCATGAATATTCAAAGAGTGAAAAAGTGGAGAACTTAGCCGTGAATCGAAACCGAACTCCGGCTTATCATGCCGCTACAATAATCACTATGCTACCTTTTCACTCCCTGACCAGTCACACCTCATCACTACTCTTAAAGGTCGTACTCATCCTTTCCGGATCAGATACAATGTATCACAATTTCTGTTGTGTTTGGATAATCCAGTGAGTCTACTATAATATCGAGTTCAACCGTCATACAGAAGTAAACGTTCATTAATATAGGAACTGGGGTGTCCACACACAACACGAATTGTGGTACACTGCATGCGATCTAGAAAAGACGAGCTCTGCCCAGAACAGACAGGTATGTAGCTATTGAAAAATGAGAGAGTTCATTGAACAGCATGGTATTTAGTGCATCAACACTTCTAACCAGAGACCTAAATTTGATACCCAGCTAGCTTTCTGTGAATATTTACAATCTATATGAATTTCACCTAATTTTCAAGTTATTTAATGTTCTTTTCCAAATGTATCTAATTTAAAAACCATGTTATTTTCAATTCATGAAAGGGACATTTCCAAAACAATATTGCTCCTGCTTTATAAACGTATTATTTAAATATTAATCTTCCGGGACTGAAAAAAATAATATTGAGCAACATCATACCTGTCACCTTTCCTTTTTCACAAGAGTAGAGGCAGCTACCAACTGTGCATAAACTGAAATTGCATGAAACTTATTTTTGCTTTTTGAATTTTACTCAACTTCTACTGCAATCTTTGTCTGGATTTATAAGTTACAAGAAAAGAAAATTTAATTACTTCACAATACGAAAAAAAGAAGAGAAGTAAATTTATATGAAATCTAAACTCAATACCTTTCTCCGCGCAGAACACGCGCACGCTAATTATATAACCACGAGAGAGGTCTCAAGTAGAAGTTAAGATTTACTTGTTACACAAATGTATCCTTTTTTTTTTCTTTCTTAATATAGTAAAGTACGTAAATTTTCTTATCCTGTAATCTTAAGACTGCAGCGCCAGCAAGTTGAAATTGCTGAGTAAATACAAAAATCAGGAATATATATATATATATATACATACAGAGCAGCTTAATTTTCTCACGTTTAGATAAGAGATGACAAACATGACAAGTGACTCTGAAATCTTCGTCAAGGCTAATTCAAGACTTCGCCAAAATTTAATGTTGTATTTCTTTTATTTATTTAATTCTACAATGGTATACAACTGAGTAAATTCAAATTTCCATAAAACTGGATTTAATATTACATTTAACATGCTTGCCTCATACTGACTACAAGATGCTGGGTAAACAAAGAAAATTTTGTCTCTACTGGGAATCAAATTTTGCACTAATTATTCACCTAAGCATGAATAAAGAACTTTCACTTCATATGTAAAGAGATTTTAGAAAGTAGATTATTTTGAATATAACTGTACATACTACCTAGTTGTATCAGTGGCTGCAACAGCTTCCACTCAAATGTATAAAATTAAAACCCGAAGTTTACTGTATCACAAGATCTCCTTACCACTCTTTGTCGAAGCAAAGGAGACCGATCCTGATGCTGAAATGTCGGCGCAGCTTTCTCTCTCCAGTGCACTTATTATCGTCAACACTTCCGCATCACCTGCCAAATCTGGTCCAAGGCCTAGCCTACCGTATTCTTTTCGCCCAAGAGCAAATGTTTTCCCTTAAAATACATTAATATATATGTAATAAACAGAGAATAGTAAAAACATTATTACACAAATAAAAAGCAATGTAGGTTCTTTCACCAAAAACACTTTAAATGACTTTAGTATACCAATATTACATTACCTTTTCGGGGTAAAAAAGAGAGTGCTGAGTTGCATTAGTAATGGAGATATGGAGTGGTAGGAAGAAAGGAAAAATTAAAGAACAGAGTTGCTGTGAATATACAGGTGGTAGTCACCTGACTGTCGAAGATTAGTTGAAGAAGAAATTAACGGGACGAGCTGACGATATACGGAAGAAATAAATTTACGTAATTTTGTAAAACACTACAAAACAAATTAAATAAGCAAAATCGAACATGTAGGATTTAAGATTTAGATTTCTGGGTGTTCGGTATCTAAGGCCATTTAGCCCGTCACGTTTGAGGGATGACGTCCCTCGGCGATCACACTATCCGATGAAAGGGAAGGAAAGAAGCAGTCTGGGACCTGTAAGTTAGGTACCACCCTGGCATTTACCTGGTGTGAATGAGGAAAACCTCATTCAGAGTGGCTGACCTGAAAAAGAGTTCACACTTGTTCGACCGAGTGCCCCCACCGGGAATCGAACCCGGGACAATTGAACATGTAGTTTAAATTAAATAACCAGCTGAGAATGCTCCAAAAGCATTGCCACAACGAAATGTTGGACAGTGGCTACCGGTTACTACTTGGTACTAACATGTTCACCATCCTCTTAGGTATTGATAAACACCAGTATCATCTCTCTATACCGTATGGTTCCCGAGATGTAGCCCCTTAAATCTTCCGGAATCGCAACTTTATTTTTACCAATATCTTGGGAACGGTAAGAGTGACGGGAAAAATTACATCACTTCTTTTAGATGTTTTTGATGTTCTATGGAGGGCTCAAAACTGAAAAATTCGCAAATAACACACAGACACATGAGAGAGAGAGAGAGAGAGGAAAATTCAGTAACGATCCTTTTAAGTTCGTTGAAAAAAGAGAAATAATAATAGAAGATAACATAAAATTAAAATTATGTAGGTCTTTTCAAGGAAAATTTAATGAACTAACTAAATAACTAATGGTAAAGATAAAACAGTGCATAGAATGCGTGTAATGGAATAGTGTAGTTATAGCTGGTGAAGACAAAGGGAACGGATAGAATAATACAGTGAAACCTGTTAACTTGGCCACCTGCTTATCTTGGCATAGTTCGTCTTGAACCTGCATTTTCCCATAAGACATTCGTTACTTACTACTCTATAAGTTGGCCACCTGTCTATCTTGGAAGTTGGCCACACTGAAGCAATGTTTACCCTATGATGATAATGATAAATTTACTTGCGTATCTTGGCCACGAAAAATACAATTTTGTTATTTTTCTTAACTCTTTCGAATTCCCATATGAGAGGCAGATGTTCTGTATTTGTGACTGGACACAAAAAAGCATAGATTCGCACGATTTGTTCTTGGAGGTCAATGGCCAGAACACTACCCTCATAAAAGGGTGGTGAAGGAAGATGTGAATAAGAAAAAGCACGTACAGGAAGTCGGAAATGGTTGTACGTAGCCTATTTGTTTACCCTGTCTGTTTTGGTAAAACCATTAGCTATATCGGCTCTTTTCATCAGTGGGAAGCTTTAGTAATTCCGGAAAATTCTCAAGGTTAAAGCTCAATTGTCATTTATTGGCACCTGACTGCATGTCAAAAGGTAGCGGAGGTTTTGAGATATGAATTCCCTCAAGATTTTCTCAAAACATCTTTTGCTCCGAGGGAAACACTATAGCTCATTAACAAGAGGTAGTTAACTACAATATTAGAATGTGCATATCTGCCAAAAAGAATAAAGCAAATACGTCTAGAATGAACCACCATTCAATAACAACTGAAAATAAGTCATATAAATTGCATATGAATTTCTCAATTTATAACTCAGCTTTTCTTGTTTTCAATCTGAATAACTCAGTGTGCTATAATATCAATTTCAATAAACTGCGTACATACACTTCTATTTCATGGTTGTTTGTGTTATTGTGTTTTCAATCCGAATAATCCAATGTACCAGGCTAGTTTTCAGGAAGAGAAAGGTATGCATATATATTAAACATACTATCAAGAGCGCCGATTCTGAGGGGACCAAGGGGGACCGGGCCCCCCAAAGCTCATGTAGCCCCTATTTTATTTATGAGTATACAATATTTGGTATAATTTGAGTGCAATTTGTCTTAAAATCTTCATATACCGGTATATACCTTCTGCATCTGAATGCCCCCCCTCCCCCAAATTTACAGAGAAATCGGCGCTCTTGCATACTATATTTTCTAGTACTGTATATTTTTATGATTACCCTATATACATTATTTATAAGTAGCTGTCGTGCCACTGCTTATTAAAATTTTACAATCATGTAATACTAGAAATCCTATTCTAAAAAAATACACAAATCACACTTATTTTCTGTAAGTTGGCCACTTTTCGATGGAACCGATGGTGGCCAACATAGACAGGTTTCACTGTATGTCTTTCCACCTCTTTCTAAAGAATACAAAAAAGTCTTGGAGCAACGATTCTGAGGACATTTACACGGGAATTTTGCTCGGATATGCTGTTACTGATTATTTCAGTTAATGGTCATATCACACAGTAGATTTAAGAGGCCTAATCACTGCGAATTTAAAATACCGCTAATTTTACAGTAATTATGCGATATCTTCAAATAGAGAAAAGATAATCGAAAAGTGGAACAAAAGCGCGCCAGACAATATTATTTTACATGAGGTACCGTTATCACGAGTCACGCTTTCCGTTTGCATCCATTTATAAACGCGAAAATAAATGCCGACTGAAGATATCACATAATTACTGTAAAATCAGCGGTATTTTAATTTCGCCGTGATGAGGCCTCTTTAAGACGGGAGAGTATCACGGAAATTGGTGGGTGCGTCAATTCAAACACGATTTTAGTATGGGAAACCCGGGTTCGACCTGGTAGGAACTCTCATAGTTCAACTCTTACGTTAAACTGAAGTTGCACGTCTCATAGAGCCTCAGTACTGAACAGCGACTAAAATTCTAAGTCAATCAACGAACATTACATTTGCAGACTATCCCTCAGACAATCCAAGGAGAGATCTTCATCCAACCACAAAATACAATAGAATGGATTGAGGTATTATCGTGACGTGAGCTAACTATTCCTACAGAAAACTAGCTATCTATTGTTCGTGCGTACGTGCTACATTTTCACAATTTTTCATGGAAATAAAATCAGTAAGAAATCAAAACTTATTAAAAATTTTTAACAAAAATACTCCCAAATGGATCGTATCAAAACAGAAACAGGTGTTCGCACCAGAACACTTATTCACATGAGGGCATATAAATGTAGAAGCAAATGCAGATAGTAATTCAGCAGTATCAAATGAAGGCGCATTTATAAATAAATACATAAAAGGAAGGAAGGAAGGAAAGAACAGTAAACAAACGTTAGGTGTAATTGATTTACGATATTGTAGACTACATTAATCAAGTATTTTAATTTCTAATTTGTATCTAGACGACACTTGCATTAGCAAAAATATTTCGTTAAAATTTCTTTTCGATTACACCCCCTTCTCGACTGTGGAAAAAAAACATCTGTGCTTGAAGCCCTTTCCTTCTTTTTAGTAACTTTGCTAGCATCAATGTCCTCAATAATCAAGAAACTAATTTTCTCCCTCAATCCTATTTATGTATCCCATTACTGAACACTGGCTAGTCATTCTTACATACATGTAGTTCTAGCTATATACATTACACGGCTGCAGCTCAGTCGATATACACAATTATAATTAACAGAATTTACCTTACTGTCATTTTACTTCAATATATATATCCTGTATCCAAAGAGTTAAAACCAACAATATTGTTCCGTAACCCATCCCAGAGGTTCCGGATTCAATTCCCGACGATGTACACAAGAAAAATTTTATTTATTTATTTTTTTTTCCTTACAATTATTGTTATAGTCTCAAGGCTCAAAGAGCACGCTGTAATTTCTCTTTTTTTTCTTTCTGTTAATAATAAATGATGGCACAAGGCAAATGTCCTTTCCTACCCAAGCTTCCGCAAAGCTAGTTAATATTTCACTTCTGAATTCCTTTATTCTCTTCCTGTCTGTCCTAACTTCCCTATAGGTCTGCATTCTTAAAGAATGCTGAAGTATTGATCTAATGTTCCTGTTTGGTTGTCTACAAGAAAGTCATAACTTGCTGAGCTACGTATCTTCCGTATTTATAATTAGTTGCTGCATTTAGGTTTTGCTTGCTTACACGTCAAAATTTCTACCGGGTTTGGTGCCCGCTCGTATGGTCAATCCCCGGACATGTTTTGCAAAAAATCAAGCTGACGTTGGGCTTCATGACGTATGTGGGAGGTGCCAATTTGGACACCATCGTCCCATGTTCGGATTAGGAGGAGGAGAGAGGCGGAGTTTAAACCAAACCCCGGAAACAAATAATGAACAAAATCAGGAGGATGAGGAACAATCGGGGTCTTTTGACGAGGAGTGCATGAAGGTAACACCGCACGCTTAAGAATCCTTTCGACGATGAAACTACATCAAGCTCAAAAGGTAAATCACCGCAAAAACAATCAAAAACGAACACACCAAAAGTCTCTCTAAATTTGTCAAAGTCAAATCTCGTCTTAACCTTTTCCTTAACGTTTGCCGTGCCAATTATCTAAAACCAATTCAAATTGCATTTCATTTCTAGTATTAATAAATTCAAGCTATATCTCAAAGTTATGAAAAAAATAGTAATTTATAAGTATTTCAACTTAAAATTAGAGCCTGTCTATCATAAAAAATTCAGCTAAATAAGGACAACATTACCCTTCCTTCTATCCGAAGATTGGTAATGTTTCAATATGATCACTTAACTTCACAACTTAAATCAGACTTATTATCAACATCTCACTCGTTTTTCACCATTCCTTATATCGTGTATATGCATATTTCCGTAGTATTCCTTGCCTTCCAAATTTCTCTTCTATCACGTTTATTAACTTAAAAATGGTAATTTAACCCTGAATTCTCGTAGGCACAATGTCAAGAACCAAAACATATAAAACACGACACAAAAGTCGAAAGAAACTAGTGTGACTTGCCCAGGATTCGATTCTTGGTTGATATCTACTTCCAAAGTATGTGTGGGAAATCAAAGTAAAAGGAAAACAAATCTAAAAATCATTGTTTAAGAAAGCAAGAAAATTACATTGAGTAATGCTAGTTTGTTTACTAACAGTCTATTTTTATCCTGACGGAGACAAACAGCCTCGTTGCTGACGTCCTCATTAAAATTTAATCAATCAATCAATCAATCTAGTTTTAGATGCAAATTACTCGAACTCCAAAACCTCCAACTTATTTACGTAAAAAACTTGTTGACTCAGTAATCCATAGCCAACCCGATCAAATAAACGTATAAAATAAAACTTCTTGTCTTACCATCTGAGTTTAATGCAAGAGTGTGATGATCTCCTCCTACAATTTTATTCCAATCCTTCCCCTGAAACGCACGTGACAAAGATAAAAAGTAAGGATTCTTATCCTTATCGGGAAGACCTAAAATGAAACAAAGGATTATATATATACATATATGTATTATACCTAGGTATAATAAATTCAAGTTTCTAATGAAGTACTATATTACCCTAGTAAAAGTAAATAGATACCCGAAAAATGAGCCTGTGGCTATTGCTACATACCAGTGCACAGAAAGAACAATCGCTGGTGCTGGAACTTGGTGGAGCCCTCCTCTGGCATAACGTAAAGCTTTGTGTACAAGACATGTAAGTCGCGATGAAATCTTGTGACAGGTGATACCGTTCATGACAAAATACTGTCTATTTGCGTGTCTGTGTGGACTTTTGTGTAAACATTTTGGATGGTAGAATTGTTGCGAATCGTGGTTTCACAATCGCCTCCACACCCACCAGCAAGCACTGCGCGAGAATTCGCAAAATCATCTTTCATCGGAGAATACAACATGGTTCCAGATGTGCTGCAGCTTGTTCCACATGGAGTTGGTCCAATTGTGTATTCGTGTCATCTACGTTCTTGTAAGCAGATGCTTCTTTTTAGCGAATCCTCGGTGAATTCCAGGACTCTATAAATACCGAAGGATAGTTCGCTGATCTATCGACCTCAGCTGAGATGTCAATGTAAGACTTGAATGACTGGGATATGGACAATTGCACGCATCATGCATGGCTTTGGTACTGCTCTTCGATCTACACATTTCTTAGTTTTGTTTGGACTACACTACAGAAGAGCCAGCAAGAGAAGGTTTCTAGCAGCTCGCAGCGTCGTTGCCACTACTCACGTGTCGAGGCTTCTTTGGTGCGTTTATAATAGCAATTTAATTAATGCTTTAAGACAGAGCGACCGTAGTTGGTAACATTAGTACTAAAGTAGAAGCTGCATTTTCCCTTTGCATGTGATAAACTTCGGAGACCATCTCTTGTTGGCCCTGCTATAACAGCCTCTTAACAGTACATGTAACAAATATTTGATGACAAGCTTATTTCTATTACACTCGCAACGCCCAATTATGCGACCTTAAAAATAAATTCTATAGCTCTTCGCAACTATGCCCGCGCGTCATGGTGCGATTTGTATGCTCATACTATCTCAGCTATTCGCATTTGTTTGGTGTTTCCACAAAATCATGCTGCCCTGCGAGAGACTATTTACTCATGTCAGAATAACGTATTTAACTTGCTTGATCTTTATTCCTAATTCTTTAGTAAGATACGAATATAAACTACGTTAGAAACCAAAGTTCGTTTTATTTTTCAAGTGCATAAGAAAAGAAAAGAAACAAACAAACGAACACCTGAAAAAGTACTCGCCTTGCTTCATTAGATCTATCTGTTGTTAAGTTTAAGCAAACATGTTAAACTTGAATTTTTGCTCACAAGAGGTATCAAAAAGTTCGTGCAATCACCTAGAAGAAATTTACTCCGTGCATTTACAAACGAATAATCCACGATGTTCTTCCATTGTGATCTTATTTATCTCCGTCAAGGCGGCATCATCAGTGAAAGATGTTGTTTCCGATCTAGAGGCGCCCGCGATGATCATGTGTCCAGTTTGGAATTTCCGTTTCCACTTGTATTCCATCTCATAGGATGGACTTCCATTCTCTAGACTTCTTTAATCTCTTCGTGGATCTGCTTTGCTGATTTCTCCTGAAGGTGGACGAACTTCATGACGCTCCATGCCTCAAGCATGTCAATTATCGTACCTTCAGTAAGTTAGCTAAAAGAAGAAGTTCTAATGAATCCAGAATTGCATGTTTAACATACAAGGGCCCAACTGTAAAATTCATGTCCGAGAAGATTCGTAGTTCATCACCTTCTGGGTGATTGCACGAACCCTCGTAAAATTGTCAGCATTGCCAAGACACACAGCTAAGAAAGGTTTTAGGGCAGATAGGATGTATGACAATTATTCTCATGTAAAATTAATATATATCCACTGGTGATTCACAATGATTTCATACTACACAGTATGCATATCTTGGTTCTTGTTCTGTGGTTGGTGATGGATGGTGGTGAAGGTGTCAATGACGTATTCTAACTTCTGTCAAGTGTCCAACTCGGAATTAATTTGATTCTTACGTTCGAATCAAAGACTTTCTATGCACGATGAAGATTTTTCTTTTATCTCTTCCTCTTTATCGATGTTATGCTTTGCATTTTTTATAGGTTTTGGAAGATCTGATGTTGGGGCATCACTGCTTATGATAATCGTATCCGATTCAATTTTCATAGAAGGATCAATTCATTTTAAGTGATCAAGCATGTGCCGCTCGACCATCTCCCAAAAAGTTCATGAATGTTAATCATATATAAGGGTACTTCAAAACTACGATCATTGGATTTTTAAAACACCTCGTAGTGGCTGCCGCCATTTTGCGTTTTCTCGATTTTAGGCGTTTACGTTGTTTTGAATATCTCAGCATGTATTTGTCCTGCCGAAATGAAAATAGCTGGACGTCTCCCAACTTGGGCAGAGCTAAAACTTTTTTCTCTTAAGATTTTTGCTTTTGACACTGAAGACGTGTTTGGGAAGAGGAAACAACTGACGTAGAGGTCTAAATATGGGTGTGCATGTAGTCCGGTGTCATAAGCTTATACACAAAAATTTGCAGACCTGTAGCTGTTCCCAAAGACCTGGAAAAAAAAATATGTAAAATTGCGGAATTATGCTAATTTGGCATATTTCACTGTCCAATACCTCCAATGGGCCTGGATAAAAAAAAAAAAATCTGAAATTTTGGGAACAGTTACTCCTTTAGTGTACTATAACACACAACAAAGCGCTTTTTGTGTTTTTGAGCAGAAAGCGGTCAAAGTATTAAGGAATGACGTCATACTCTAGGAGGTGTTTTGTTCACAAATTCAACTGAAAATTCGTTGTTGTGAAGTAAAATAAAGTAGGATGAATGGTTAGTCCAGTCAAGGCTCTCAAGCTCGTTTCTTTTCTCTAGTTGTGGCTCATTGTCTTATCACACCCACAGCAGCACTGGTGAAGAATGCCGCTTTCAGCAGAAGGCGAGAAAAATCAAAATGCACACTTGACAAAAAGTTGGTAAGTACTCATTGTTCTTGCTGCTTGCTATATCAATGATATTCAATCCTGTTTATTCTTGTTTCAACTGTCAACTCATGCAGGAGACTGTTGTTCTTTCGTTTGATCTACATTCTCCAGTCAGTGAACACTCATTCACTGTAAACACTGACTCGGGAATGTGCATGTTGGCTCTGCACAAGTTGCAGACATTCAGCAATTTTCATCTCGGTAAGACAAATACAGGCTGGATATTTAAAACAACTTAAACGCCTAAAATCGAGAAAACGCAAATTGGCGGCAGCCGCTGCGTCGCCATGCAATACTGTAAAAATTAATTAACTTTGGTTTTGAAGTACTCTCATATCGACTCAATATTTCTGAACAAATTAGATTTTTTTTTTGAAAAGGTCGAGCGGCAATTTTGCTTTTTTCTCGATCACTTAGCATGGATTGACCCAGAAGTGACAATCCGATGAAGGAAAACTTCTCAATTATTTTGTACACTAACAAGGTACACTCGCGAAGTGTTCTCTCAGGATTCGTGTAAAATTGATTCAAATGCAGTCCTCCGCGGCCCAATATGTATTGTACTAATTTTAGCGGCCCATACCGGTAATTTACATATTTATGGACCTTCATATATATATATATATATATATATATATATATATATATATATATATATATATATATATATATATATATATATATATATATCCGAAATTCAGTCATACACTGTATAACGCTCGGTTACAAAATTGCTTTTAGTTTTAGATATAACTGGACATGAATGTAGGTATATGCAAAACAAATTGGATCAAGCACTGCTTCTCTGACACATGTTAGTCTTGGATCCGCCATATCTATAGTGAAAAAAATGCACGACTGGATCGGAAGAGCTACGTAACACAATTACATAATATACCAGTCATCGAATGTAAGGGATCCTATGTACATAAAAGATTTGATAATGAAGTTCCAGGACTGACGCTCGTACTCTGTAACTTCTAACGGCAGAAAACTGCTTATCATGTGAGATGAATTCTATGATATTCTTCAAGTTAAGATTTGTTAGAGGGCATCTGTGCTCTTCTAAGCTTCAGAGTCATTAATGACATCCAGTTTCCCATTGTCGTGGATTCTTACATGGAACAAAACTTGGACTGTCCATTGCTGCATCACATCAAGGCGACGACATCTAGTGCTGTCAATACGATCCACCAACAAAAAGGCAAAACATGGAGTGTACGAGGACAAATTCACCACCATCTAACAAAGATTCGCCTCCAGGAATCAAGAAGATGCTAATCATGTTTTCGACAGTCAAGGTATTTTTCATAAGGAACAGGTTCCTGAGAATGTAACAATCAACGACGTTTCTATTACGATGTTCTTGATCGCTTGACAAAGCGAGTTCATCGTGTGAGACTACGTCTGCGTGAATGCAGTAGCTGGTTTCTCCTGGGTAACATACTCACTCAGCAGTAATTGTGATGCAGTCCTTTTCCAGACCCCTTTCCCCCAGATTTTGCTTCCGAATACCACTTCCTATTTTCTAAACTCAAACTATCACTGAAGGGACAGCATTTCATGACAGTTTAGGACATGCAGTGATACGTGACGGCACAAACTCAACCTCATTCCAGAGGAAACTTCGAAACCCACACAATGATCGCTGAGAAGAAATTTACATTAAAATGCTTATCCGAGATTCTTTCCCCATACATACCTGCTTGTCCGTAGTTATTCAAACCACAAGCGTAAACATTTCCTGTTGTTTTTTCTTTGGCAAAAGTGCAATACCCTGTCGCCCACACGTCTGAGAAACGAAGTGATTTACAAAATACCAGGTTGGGTGTTACCAGCTGATCTATAACGAAAATTAAAAAAAAAGAAAAAAAAAATACTTAACAGTAACATATAAAACTACGTATGTCATATGAAAGCATGTTCAATAATAACGTCTAAAACCTAATTGCCTAATCATTCTTGCCACTACTATGCTTTCGGTTCTCGCTTAGCGTTTTGGTCACGAATTAAAAAAGTACGAGTACAAACAAGAAAAAAAATCAACACGGAATGAAAATTACGAACTCGGTGAGGAAGAGCAGATCAGGAAAACAGGCTCCTGTGAAGTAGCCAATTCCAGATAGATATAGCCCTCCCCGATGGCCTAATGGCTAGCTCGCGCGCTTTTGGTGCATAGGGTCCCGGGTTCAATTTCCAGTGGGAGATTTGAATACTTTGAAGTACAGTAGTTCGGATTTCACCATAAACTGTAGGTCCACATTTCCTGGAAAGGGACGCTCAACTTTCAATACACACACAAAATCAAATCGATACAGACTCGCACAGATTTCGAAAATATGACCTGGAAAGTACAGAAAAATTAATGAAAAATTATTTCACGTTGGATGAATAACCACAGGAATTTAGCTCCAGGTCATATTTTCGAAATCTGTGCGAGTCTGGAATTAGATTTTTCACGTATTCATTTTAGTTCATTTCATTTATTATAGTCACAGAGCATACATAATTTTGATAGTTTTCTGGTTTACTCTTACACCATCAATTATAGCCCTAGAATAAATAATTCAGGCAATATACGAATACACAATATATGATCTCCATTAACCTTTAAACGCCTATTGACGCAACTTCTGCGTCGGGGCTTTAAACTTCAATAGCTTACCCCTAATTAAGATAGGAAGATGATTTTGATACCAATGTATTCCTGAAGGATGCAGCGAATTTTATGTATGTGGGGGTACCATGGTGAGGGGCGGGATGGTAAAGGTATTTTTTTTAACAGTTTCTTTGGGGGAAAGAATTCCTCTCCTTGGAGGTACACTCATAAAAATTGGTATGTGAAGCAACGAAGTAGGCCACTACATGGTAATATCCTGTATTTGTACTTCTTGCTTATAAGGGGGGAGTAGGGAGGGGTAAAGTTGGTCAATTTTTAGAGTTTCAGTTTTTGACGTAAATTATATTTATTTTCTGGACGGTTCAACATAAGATATATTTTCACTGAATTGGTCTAGAAGCGATCTTGTTGTTCTATCTTGTTGGAATCTATGTTCCATAAGCTTTCCAACGGTGTATGAATTACGACTGTGATAATTAGGGAGCTCACCAGGGCCGACAACGTGAAGGTCTGCAATATCCCTTCGGAACGGATATATAGTGGAATTTTGTTCTGAATTTTTATCTCGCTTTGTATTGGACCAATGGCTATCATTTTTTTATATTATTGTTACAAGTATCTGGTCTACACATTAGCATCATTTTATCAGTGTACGGTGACTGCAATAATTGCCAGGGTCCCGCAGTCTTTCTTTTTTTCATTTTTTAAATTACTTTTTGTTTCTTCTATGAATATTGCGGGAATTGCACGAATGTTACCTTGTTGGAATCTGTTCTATATGTTTTCCAATTGTGTGATAAATAGGGGGTCACCAGAGCCCCCAACGAGAGAGTCTACGATTTTGTGAAGATCCCTGGCAGTCGACTAAAACTTAAACAATCTCTCTTATCCCTTAGCTTTGTAAGTTGTCAATGAGTGGCAACTTCCAGTTTCCTTTAATTAGTATATTTGAATGTGCCTGACATTTATTAGATTTGACTTTTAGTTTAGCGCCCCTTTCAGCAGCGAGACTATGTAAGACGTAAACCAAACCACGCGAGCTCCTATCCGGGAAAAGAACCCGAATCTCGCACGCCAGTGACCTTTATTAGAAAGTGATTTTAAAACTCCTGAAGTGTGCCCATGTAAACCGCAGTAGCTACAGATATGGAATTTGTGATTTTGCCGATCTAGAAAATACGGATCCTGGACATTGCGATACTCAAATACGTCACGGGTCAACTATCAAAGACAATGAATGGACATGGCGACCTTCATTTCGCGTATGAGCACCTAGAGTTAAAAAGTATCGTTCCTACTCGTGTGCTTTTACAACCATCTTTCACGTACACTAGGAACGTCCATGTGGAATTTCACTCATTAACTTGGAGCTTATTTTGGAAAATCAGTGGACAAGATGCAGTGAAACACCTGTAATATAGCAATGAAGTGAAAACATACACTGGTAAATTATAAGCTTATAAATAGTTCAGCGTTCTTCTTAGCAAAGCAGTGTCTGGATTAGAGTCTATTTATATAAATCTTTTAATTTAAAGAACATGAAATGAAATCTCAACAGGTTGTATGAAGTATTGAGCTTTCAGAGGTCAATATTGAGAATACTTTTATTGTGGTCAGAAAATAACATTATGAAACCATAAATGCATAGTTTTGTTCGATGACTTGCCACTTTTCCTGTACCACCACCATAATCCCACCGGTATATAACTTCTGTGGTTTCTGGTATATAAGAAAGTTATTTTCACATGTCTTTTCTGAAAATAACTTCATTCAGAGTTCGCGACACAGAAACAAATAATAGTGTGATGGTGACAGGTCCGGGCTATACGGTGGATGCACTGAAACCTCCCAGACAAGTTTTCTCAATTTCTGACAGGTTGTTCAAAATGTATGCGATCTGGCGTTGTCAGCATGATATATGACATTTAGTTCCGGCCGTTTCTTTTGACTTGCTAGGATCTCGCGTTAATTGTCGACAGAAGTGCCTGGGTATTGGTTCTGCCCGTCGGCAGCAACTTGTAACGCACAATGCCCTTCCAATCCTACCAAACGCACAGCATAATCATCTTGGGCGTCAGTGTGGGCTTTGCCACAGACAATCAAGCTTTTTCTCGTTTCGACCACAATATTTTTCGTAAACTGTTGTTGTAGATTATCTATTTATCATCACTCGTGATCAAACGCTTCAGAAATGCCTCGAATTCCTTACGTTTTAGTACAGATTCGCAGATTAAAATTCGATCGAGTACATATTTCTGAGTCAGGTCATGTGGCCCCAAATGTCAAGCTTCTTTTTATACCCAGCTCTCTCCAAATTATGTAACACTGTTTGATGATGGAGGCTTAGGTCGTTGGAGATGTCATCACTACTTACATTTCATTCTTCCCCCACTCTTGCCACCATATCATCCACTTTTGGTGTGATTCGTCGCCCACTGACAAGGCATATTAGATACTGAAATTTCCAGAACGAAAGCGAGAACCATATTTTAGTTGCTGCTTTTGATAACGTATCTTGCCCATAAACAACACAAATTTCTTCACGGAGTTGCAAAAAAGCCTTTATCGAACTAGAATTGTCAAGTGACTAACTCTGACTCGCTGCGACACATACCCTGAGATTTCAGATATTAACGCCATCTCGTACATAAATGGTTCACTACATTTTAGACTATCTGATATATTCTTTTTTTTTTTTTCTGTTCCACGATTACACATTTCAGGCTAATGGTCACAAATGAAAATGCAAGAGAATGACGGGAGAACTGGTAATAAATAAACTGAAAGGATATGGATGAACATCAATAAAATAAAGACATTACCCACCACAACCTTTCACGGTTTGAGAGAAAAATGAAATGAAATATTTAACGTGCCCACGATTATGCCGGCTAAGCTAAAGATGGTGATAATAAGAAATTAATGCAATGCTGGAAAGAATAAAGTGAGAGGAAACGGGAGAACCCCGAGAAAACCCACGAACAGTGTTCGTCCACCACAAAGCTCATTTGGCACAAGCTGGGATCGAACCAAAGACCACACACACCAGAGTTGAACGCTGTACCACTAAGCCACCGTGCATCCCCCTCTCACGGTTTGAGGTTAAACCGAAGATAAGTGCTCAAAGACCAAATCATTAAGCCTCGTTTAATTTATATTTAACACCGAATCACCATCTCTATCCATTATAAAAACATTCAAATGTAACAAAGAACATTAAGAATCCACTTCTGAAAGTAACTGTTCCATCACAATTAATATTCTATTTATAAAAGACAAGGTGTCAGTGCGTCACACTAATTCCTAATAGTAAACAGTCACAATAATAGGTATCGCTAGCTGCGTTGCCTGCTTGCCGTCAACAGATGGCGCTAGTGTGCACGCAAATTGCAATTTAAAACTATGTTTGCAATTTGTGACAGTTTAATTGCAACTTAAATACATGGGTCGTTCAATATATAAGTTTTGTAAACTATACATACATGTGTAGATGGGTAATTCCTCACCTCTCCACATAATCCAAAATGAGATTCAGGCATTTGTCTCACCGTTGCACCAATTTGTCCAAAAACTTGCAAAATATCAGGGCTCTGGTTATTTAGTATTCTCTTCATATTCTGCTTCACTTTTTCATCACTAGTTGACAGGAGACCAGATCGCTTATGTCAAAACAACTCTTGTTCAGGGAAACACAATTCGACATAAGCAACCTGGTCTCTTCTTTTAACGATAATGTCCACCCCCACTCAGCACGCAAAGACACAAATTTGAAGAATTAGGGTGAAAACGGCTGCCCCACTGTCCCCACAGCCTCAATTTAGTACCGAGTTACTTCCATCTTTTTCCGATGTTAAAGTCCGTATTGCAAGATGAGCGCTTCGAAACATTTCCACATAATCCCGCTTAATCTCAATGGAGATTTTGTGAAGAGGGGAGGAAGGGACCCACCTATACATGTATCTTCAAAAATAAAGATTTTACAGCTTAGGGAAACTTACATATTGAACGACCCATGTATTGTATTATTTCAATTTAATTGTTTCACAATAGGATAAGGGCCATACCTATATTTAGCTTTGAGTATTGATATTTGAGTAACAGCAGTTAGTTAGCGGGCAAACTAAACAAAATAAAAAAAGTTTAATATAAACATTATGAACGAATTTAACCTACAGTATACGGCAAGCCAAAGGATGGGACACAACGGTTAGTATATATTGAAGACAAAACTTTACAGTATCGTGAAGTAACTGAAGATAACAAAAATAAAACACTTACTAATTCCCGCTCGGCCACTCCTGTCTGACCCTCGCTTAGCAACTCTTCCTAATTGTCCTTGCTCTCCGCACCCGCACGTATAAATATTACCTTCCTGTGTCAGCATGGCTAAATGCGAGTACCCAGATGATATCCGACAGAAAGTCAGGTGTGGAGCTAGCTGTATCGGTGTTTTCTCTATTCCTCGTGCAGTAAGACCCATGTTGCCATTTGCGTCCTGCAAACGAAATAACTGTTAGTCCTGACGAGTAGAATTAATTGAGGGATAAATTTGGATAAGGGCGTAACTAGCAATTCTTCAATTTTTCAGGAGAGTAGAAAAACAAACGCCCTTATCCAATTAACCAACGTATTCACACACTATTTTTGGAGACAGACGTTCGCTACGGAGCAGAGATATTACCTTAACACCACCTAGACACATATGGACATGCTCAAACTTGCAGAAAATATGTATATCTCATTTTACCGGAAATAGGTCGATACGCCCTTATCCAAATTACCCCTTCAATTCAAATTAATCGTAATTATCGCTTCATAGTACATCCTCCAATTTCCCGCATCTAAATTACAAACTATTGTTGAGCAGCGCACAGCATTATCAACAGAAAAAGCATAAACCGAAAGGATCAAAATATTGGGTACAAGTGAGTAGATATAATAAAAAAAACATACCAACCTTAAACCTATACCTAAACCATACTTTAAACCTATAAAATATTATCATTATATCCTTGCTCATATAAATATTTAGTTGCGTGTTGCTACCTTTCTAACTAATTTCTATTACAATGTATTGAAACTAATTCAAAGTTGAATTTATAAGGTCAGAATATCAACTCATTGAGAGGTGGTAAGTTCTAGAGTAATTATAGTATGCAATTTTACAGCCGTATCCTGTCCTGTTTGAATCTAAGACTGACTGTTATGTATAACCACACAGGCAACTTCTTACCAAAAAAAAAAAAAAAATATCACACATAAAGAAGGTAAGAATAATGATGTACACTGCTGTTTCTGAAAACTGCATCAACGAATGCGTCCAAACAGAATTTGCATGGTAAGGCATGACGTACCTTCAAAATTTCGGTGGGGTGTCGTATGCGTGGGTTCAGCAACACGCTTCGTTCGGTGTTATAGAAGTACCACAAAGTAAATTTCATGCAATACGTAAGTAGTAGACTATGGACAAGCAAAGAACAAATTTATGTGCAGTCCGCAGCAAAACACCTGCAACATGAGCATGTAAGTTTATTGTGAAACGACGAAGTTTTTTGCTCCAAAATAAGTGTACAGGGGAGGATGCCGAAGTTTCTCCTGGCGTGGTTTGTGCCACTTAGACGTTATGTTGATTTCCTGTGCTGTTAGGCGTAGTTTCACAATAAACATAAATGTTCATGTTGCAGATTTTTTGCTGCGGACTGTACAAGCGTCACTACGCCTCTTCGGCGTCAAAGGTACCACATATAAACAAATAATTACATTCGAACAAGGCCAAAGGTCGGCTTACGAGAAATTGGTGTGCGTGCAGAGCATGCCACCACAACAGTGACGCTGTGTAGAAGCAGCGACGATCGAGAGTGGACCGTCCAATGTGACCATCATACGGAATAACACCCATTTGGTCCGTATGTTCGTGATGGACAATATCGTACATATAGCGTTGTTCACAGTATCACCTCGAAACTGAAGCACGGTTACGGGTGTAGACACGTCTACATCGACGGGTCTGTTCTACGCTGGACTGGTGGCCAGCATGCCTTTGCGCCGGCTTTCACTAACCCAGATCTACATACGCTTCAGGTTACAATGTAAATACTGTCGTGGAGGTGTGGAATACGATCGCATTCTCGTAGGTGCCTCACTTTAGCCTATTCTACAGTGACAGCCCAATATGCGTCTACGTTATCATGGTGAGCACGGTGGAACTATCCCGGCGTGCACTATCGAATGTTATAGCAGACAAACGGTAAATGTGATTGTGTGCAAAGATAATGTGTACATCGCCAGGAAACTGAGGCCGATTACATACTTCACGTAACTCCGAATGACATATTTTAGCAGAACATGGCTCAGCCACGTGTATCCCGGTTTTTTAAGACTTCAAGGAACGATAGGCATTGCTACTTCTCTGGTCAGCACAGTCTCCTGACACGTAGGCCATCAAACACATATGAGGTATAGTTGGTCGTTACCTTGTTTTTCAGCAGGCAGTATTGATATTCTGTGTACTCTTTCATAAGCATTGTGGCAAGCCAGGAACATATCCACCGCCTGTTTAATCTGATACTACTACGCATAGAAGCTCTGACTGTAGCACAGAGATATTTACACCATACTGATTGATCAAAGAAGTCTTATAGAGTTTTGAAATTGTAACCATTTCGTATAGTCACGTAACGAGTCTATGTTATTTTACGAAGGCGACGAAACTACCAAACTGTCATGAGTACAAGCACGATTAAAGCGACAAAATGCTCGGTTTCGTGCAAGAACAGTTTGACGTATTTCCTCCGACCACCAAGAAACAGTACGTATTCGAGGCACTAGAAGTAGATACTACATTTGCGTGGAAGGTCTCAAGATGTTAATCAACAGAAAGTTGAGGGTCTGGTATAAAGGCGGAATTGCCAGAAAACTTCCCCCAGTCTGCACAGTGTAGATTGTAAGGAGGCTAATGAGTAGATTGTAAAGTAAACAGCCCAGTGGGAATGATCTGAAAGTGATCACTGCCACATAAATCATGGTAGAAACGCCACTGAAGATTAACTGAAAGTCATGGGTTGCAGACAACCCGTACTCTAACTGCTACTCCTCCAACTGCACGACTATCGCCATCTTTGTCGTAGCGGTAAAATAGTTTTCGATTAATATTCAAATACATAAACAGAACTGCATAACCTCTACACATTATGTATAAGGGTGAATACCCATAGTCAGTACGACATCCATCTAAAAACCGTGCGAACCAGGATTGATTCCAGGCGAGGTGGGATTTATTTTCCATTCTATCCTCGTTTCATGGGAGCTTAGGGGGTTCAGTCACTTCTGTAAAATGCGTAAATCGAAGGATAAAGGTTAGAGCGTGGTACTAGGAACACCACGTCTTGTACAACCGAAGTCAAGAAAATGTGCAGCCTCACATCGCCCGTGGCTACCTGTCTTGTTCCGAATATGGGCATCTTTTTTATGTAAAATAATGAATTATCTGTTAACATCTGTAAAAATCTTTCAATTCTATTTAAGCAAAGAAAGTTACATCATAAAATATTTCTATGCAGTTGACAAAACTGACGCGATTGTACGCAAACACAGAAGGAAAAAGTAAAAGTAATGAAGGATACGAATTTTTTTGACTACCATGCATGCAGGTACCGACAGCATGTAAGCAGGTACTAGCGCCATACAGGTACCCACAGTTAGTGATATGACTGGTTGTGCAATTTTCCAAACATATTTTACGAACAATACTTAAAACTGATTGTTATCACTGGAAGTTCGTTAATATACTTACTCTAAACGACCCCCATGCGAATACACGCCCATCTTCAAGAAGAGCAGCCGAGTGAGAATCACCGGCTGATATTTGGACAGCTCTCCCATCTAACTGAACCCTTCCTGGTACCTGTTCCTCACTATCTCCGGCAGTTTCCCGGCCAAGGGCTCCGTCATCATTACAGCCAAAAGTGTAGACCTACGTTTATTGAATATAAATAAACAAGATTAATATGTTAAAAATGATGTGTGAAAACACTAATTCCGCGTTGACTGAGTCTTCGATTTTTAAATGTGTGTCAATTTCAATCTTTAAGTAAAGATTAATATAAGACTCAAAGAAACTATGAGATGTATATTTACTAATTAGAAAGATCAGGTATTTCTTATATGAAGTATGATAAAAATATTCTTGCAGAAAGTTTCAAGGCACAACTCACTTCTCTCTCAATGACTATTTTAAAGGCTCTGCTGATCAACGAACTACATGCTGACGAATTTCTTCATTCAGCAGTTTATTTGCAAGACAACAATCGTTAAATACATTGCTTGAGGGATACGTAGAGTGGACATTAAATTTAACTGATCTCTGAGTCAAAGAAATAAAGACACTTAATGAGTTCCACCTGTGTATCAACACACAATCACACTTGACATGTAAACTAAATAGCCTATAAGCTTGTTAAAAATAATGGTGGACTACAATTTGTGTAAAAATTAGTTTAGTAAACTCTTAAGAAAAACTTCAAGATAACTGTCTACCAGGGTTGTCTTCAAGATTCGCATCGAGAAACAGATAAGTTGTCTTTAAACTGTCTGTGAAAATATCTTTTACTAAATGCTTTGAGTAAGACATAACTGACCGTTTTAATTAATAAAAAATTCATTACCTAGTATATTACAAACTTTAAGTCCTCCTGCTGGTCTAGTGACTAGCGCGTGTACTTTCGTTGCATATAGTTCCGGGTTCGATTCACGGTGGACAGAAGTTTACAAGAAGAAAACACAGAAGTTTATTTTCCCAGTCAATAACTTTCATTAATAGTCCGTTTCCTATACCCTAAAGTAAGTAATCGTGGAATGTTAAACTAACATAATAATAATAATAATACATTCTTTCTTTTAAACTTTGTTGTTTGTTGGAGTTTAGCTTTCCTTTTCAACACAGTGTCTATTTGAGACGTGGACCTACATTTTATGTACTGCACATAACGTGTAATAAAAATGAGAAAATTTACTTTTAACACCAGCCATATATATAAACGGCAAACTATATTAGCAAAATCCATTTAACGGCACACGCAAGAAGCGTAATTTGCATTAGAAATGAAAGCAGAATCCATGGTGTTCGTTGAAAAGAAATACAAGCAGAATCCATGGTATTCGTCGAAAAAAAATATACTACTGGTGAGCACAAAAAGCTTTTTTTTTTTAAAAAAAAATATAGAAAATCTGACAAGTTTCAGGAAATTAAAAAAAAAAAAAGTCAAAACCTATTCGGCTTTCTATCAAACAGAAGTTATTTCCTACAATTTGCTTCTTAATTTGTTTGGAAATGACTACTACAAGAACAAGAAAGACAGTCTTAGGAAGAAAATTACACTGATTTCAGTAACAACTCAAAACTATTGAAGAGAAATTAAAGCGTTTCAGTACTGTCTTTTCGGTTCTTCTAAAAATGGTTTCCGGTTTTTATAAAACCTGATTTTGCTCACCCACAGAAGATCTTTGAGCACGACGAGAACATGAAAAAATGATCTTTTGAGAAAGAGAAATGAGTAACAAAGCCGAGACAAAATAAGGTCTAAATGCCGAAAATCCACATACCAAGAACTAGTTCATTAATGTGCTCACCTCTCCACCACGCGTCAAACAAACTGAATGCATGCCTCCTGCACGAATTTCAACTACATCATTTAAGTTCGGGACCTGCCTCAGTTTCTTGCTTTGTTCTACAACTTCACTTGGTATTCCCAGCTGACCGACATCATTTTGGCCACAGGCCAGCACAACACCACAAGGCCTGTTTAATGTCGGTATCGTTAATAGTGAGGTAGCTGGAAGAAGAGAGATGATAATAATACGTGGTTACTGACACGCAATTTTGAAATTCCAGGTTTTTCTGCATAAATTAAATCAGAGTTAACATAAAAATGCATATTTTCATTTCTAGTAAACTAATTGTATTTTTTGCAAATTACTAAAACATTTACTGAATCCTATATAGTAAAACACACCTATTAATTCTTGTACGTAACAGGTTTAAAAAAAAATTGTTCTCTTATTTTTTTGGCAAGTTTATTGAATTTTTCGTCCAAAAAAACAGCTAATCTCCTTTTTTTTCTTTTCACATCTCTAACTTCACCCCGCATGCTTCTCTCACTTTTCATCTCATCCTTCCTTCACATGATCAACTTTAGCACTCATAAGCATTTCTAGCTGCATGAGCCACTTCTTGTAACTATAAATGCACCTGGATCTCCTTCGTAGTTAAGCACTTAGCGTGCTCCCCTTTGGAGTGAGGCACCCGGGTTAGATTCCTGGCGGGAGCTCATATGGTTCGGATTCCACGTTCATCAGTAGGTTCACGTCTCATATAGCCTCGTTGCTGAAAGCGACGTTAAACTCAAAATCAAATCAAATCTAAATCCACCTGCTGCAGTCATATCATCATACACTGTCTGATGGTGACAAGACACTTCTTTTTTAGGAATGTCGACAATGTGCCAAAAATTGATATCCCCTTATCTTATATAGTCGGTATAATCCCATTGGTACTGAGAATTCTCGAAAAACTAAATCAGAAATTTCCATTATAAAGATTTCCCTGATCCAGCTTTGACAGTTCTAGGAGAATAAAATTACGCACGAATACAGATTCACGCTTAGATCGGTATAGTTCAAGTTTTAGCCTTGAATTTATAACTATTTATTTTACAGGCATAAAGATGATATACGAAAATATAAAGATCAAGCAAGTAGACTGCAGAGTGGATATCAGGTTCCTGCTTTTGAAAGGAAATACACCACAAATTTTCCAGCTGTCAATGTCAAATCTCATGTTCTCTTAAAGTAATTCGTATCGTCGATTCAAATATGGGAGAACGCCACCGAGAACTGCTCTTATTCCTGGTTGACCAGTCAATAACTGATTAAGATAGTGGAAGCAAACTGCCACCAAATTAGAAGACCACCGACTAAAAAACTTGGAAACAGTCAAATTAATATACTCTTTGGGAAAGTTATCCAGGAGCATCTGTACATGCAGAATATATCAGCATGACGGATTCATCGTTTGCTTTCATCTTTTCAGAAGGACCGAGTCATCTCATGTATTTGTAGCAATATGGCCTTTAAAAAAACCTTTACCGGTCTAATTCAAAGAAAAAACTATCACCAGGCTACTTATGATGAGTCGTGGGTTTATCACTATGACCCAGAGACTAAAATGCGGTCTATATAAACCGCCATAAATCAAGTATGAAAAATGAATTAACAGGAAGAGAAAATGAAGTTTTAAATTGGGAACCCAAAGGAAGAAAAGGTGACAATCAAGTTCGGGATCGAACTCCTTTCCCGCTAAAATAAGAAATTTATGAGTGTAAGAAGTATTGCTGTCCCCAATGGAAGTTGCATGGTTACGGAAGGAAGATCTATATGGCTAGCTATAACTTTGCCTCGGTCCAACGTTTTTAAATGTGTTTCTGGAGGATGACTATTTTAAAAACAGGAACATATATGTAGTTCAGTACTTCGATTACGTGGGAATATTCGGTAATAAAAGCAATATAAATCAAAATTCACACGAGATATTTCTGAGTTTCGTCTATTATAGAGGAATGAGTGTGCGGTAATTTTAATACATGGAGTTGACAACTTATGCAGTTTCAGCCACCTGCCACCTACGGCACTAGTTGATGTAAATACGAATGGCGACTAGTTTGGAAAACTTGTCTCGCAAAAAGTCAGCTTAGTTATTCGATTTCTGTGGACGAAACCTGTAGACCTAACTTCGGTTGAAAATCACCGACAGCTGGTAGAGGCTTACGGAGAGACTGTAATGCCTCGTTAGCATGTCGCAGACTGGTGTCTACAGTTTGCGGCTGGTAGAGAAAATATCATCGACAAGGAGCGCAGTGGCCGACCCAGCACATCAAAACATTTGAACACAGCTTGTGTGGATGAGCTGACTCGGAACAAAAGGATCACGCTACGGCATATGATGGCAAAAATGGGAATGTCGTTCAGAAGCGTTCGTCACATTGTGCAAGATATTCTGCAGTACTGGAAACACTTCGTGACAACGTGACTGAACACGCAAGGACAGGATTTTTATGAGGGGGGAATCTTCAAATTCATCCCACAATGCGACAAGTGCCTCACCCGATATGAAGACTATGTCGAAAAACAACCTAATGTATGTATTACCTTTTGTGTGTATTGGTTGTATGAAATAATATATATATATACACGTTTCACTGCAGGCTTCTACCCTTACTTCCTGATCACACCTTGTATTATACAAAATAATAGTCATTCAGATTGCGATTTGAAGATATGACATCAATGCAATAAGTCAATATTACAGATTAATCAATTAAACATCATAAAATAAATCAGTGACACTTCATCTTTCCACAAAAATACATAAACATTTCCCTTCGAAGGTATATGTTAAACTTACTAACACGACAAAAATTAAAAAAATAAAAATCACTGAAGGGTCATTCCATAACAATTCAACACAGTGATTTAACATCATCATCTCAGATTTTAATGAAATTTGGTGCGTAGATGCCCTCTAGATAGACTAAGAAAAATACCAAATTTCAACTTTATTTATCGACCGGTATCGAAACGTGTATGTAAACTTTGGAAAAAATGACCAAAATAGCATGTTCAATGTATTTTGAAATTGAAATTGCGGCTCTCCTAATTGAGCTAGAGAGCTGGTTGAGGTACTATTTTACAGTATTCTTTATGTCCTTTCCTGTGGTATAAAACATTATGTAGGCTAATACAGAATTTGACTTTCAAAATCAAAATTTTTCAAAAAGTACATATTTTAAAATTTTGAAATTAATTCCATGAATAAATAGTACTCTTGTACAGCACCAGGCAAAGTATGAATTTGGGATGATAATGGGTTCACTGTTAAAAAAATTCAAAACTAACACGTCATTTTTCAAGAATATTCTGTACATAGGATAATAACACACACTTCTGTGAACATAAAAATTAACACTTACTTGAAGAAAGAGTATAGATGAGTCCATAGTAAAACTTTTCAATAAGTAGTAGGATATGTTTATCATTTGAAGTTTGGAAAGAAAAAAAATCCGTTCGGCATACGTAACTTTCAAGAACATAACTTCTTCCAGTGGGAGTTACAGGATTCACTTTAGTCAGAACCTTTCACTACTAACATCCACAGAACATCAGCATTTCTTGGATATGAGAATGATGGAGATGGCCCAGGTGGATGAAGTAGTTATTTTTACTTCATCAAGTTCTTCGCTTTTCTGTAAAACATGCGAGCTACCAATTTCCTTCATAGACAGGGGTGACATAGCCTGATTGAAGTTTATTTGGAGATTTTGATACTTTCTTTTCCCAACTCTGCACACCATCTGAAAATTTTAATACAATTTTGTCCTCGTATTGAATCTGATCCCTCCCTGAAAAGCTTCGTTCCCCAAAATAAATTTCTGTGTACGTACGTGATAACCAGTCCGCTAAAATGGGGTTTATACAAACATTGAATGCTGGAATTTTAAAATTAAAAATTTAGCATATCATTCAAGAAAATTAAAATCTCCAATTGATAAGTTACAGATGAAGTCGATAAAGTTTGCCTACTTTTTATCAATATATTTAAGCAAAGTTAAAAATATTGATAACTACAAAACAGACATTCAGGCAAGCAGATAGATAAGATAGAATTTGTTTCGTTAGCAGGAGTGGATTCAGGATTTTAATTGAGTAGGCAATTTTTTAATGCTTTTAAAATATAAATGTATAGGATTTGTTCCTTTGCAGTAAATATTTATTTATTATCTTTTAGACGTTTATATTTTTCAAAATTCCTGGGCAGGTCATGACCTACTCGCTGAAGCTGTTTCAGTTCATTTGGTTTGTTTAGTCTTAACGTCCTTATGTAACAGCAGGATTATGGAGGATTGGACATACTACTTAGTGGCATCTGAACCATACTCGCTTTCCAGCTGGGAGAAATTTTGTGCGCTCACTGGGATCCCTTAATTACAAGGCGGAAATTAGATTCAACTAACACAGATGATCGACATACTTTTGTCACTATGAAATTTACAAGATTTGTAGCTTTTTAAATTTCTGTTTTGTTTTGTTTACACTATTCTTTTTTTTTAACACCTGGTTTAAACCAGCCAACCCTGCTGTCGTACCAGTGCCAAATGTATACTTTTTACAAACCACGTTTATATACAGTAACATTTTAATTGTGAACTGTATAGTAATATTATTTTATTAACATTTATAAAACTAAAGTTCAAAAGTATCAGCATTTAACTTAGCTTTAAGTTAAAGATTTTAGAGTATGAGCTAATAAGTATTGCCAGCAGATTACATGTCTGTATGATATGTTCGACTCATTACTCCACCCTTCATATTTATTCCCACAACCAAAACAAAAAACATTGCAAACTTGAATTTTTCAGTTAGGTACAGGGTATTAATGAAAACTATAGTGTAACATTTGAATTTTTAAACAATGAACCCATTTTATCCCAAATTCACACTCTTTTTCATTTGCTTTACTGTAGCGTGCCGACGCGTAACGCCCTTTAGCGGGCCTACTTTTTGCTTTTCTCATTGCTATAAATTCATAATTAGTATTTAAAAACCGTTCAATTACTGTATTGTCATCTAATTAATGCAGGCTTTATTCAGTGTTAAATTTCTTTCTTTATATTTTTATTCTTTCTGTGGAGTAACTCAGCCAGACGAATACCTAAAGTTAGCTGTTTGTCTCATAAGAGGAAAAGAATGTTTTCTCATATCTTTTTCTCCCCTTTTCGCATCTTGTCGAAACAGATCTGAATTGGTAACCTATAACCTTTGAGTCGCTGCATGTGCAACGGAATATCCAACCCTTGTGTCTTATCTGAGAGTCTATGTTAGTTCTGAATACTTTCATTGTTCTCTGTTTAAGCCCAGATGTTCTCAAAAACGTTCTAGACATATAACTTTTAGACGCCAACTTGACATCTCAAAAATGCTAAAGATGTCTATTTTGACACTGTATAAAATACGCGTCTAGTGAATACTTGTATTTTTGGTATCACTGTGAAACTATTATGAAACCTATAAAATCCTGATAACGCCTAATTTTCTCTGTGTTATCAAATTAACCTTCAACTTTTAATTTGGATATTATGTACTAGATGACGCTAAAGCCTTATACTGTTTATAATAAAGCGCATGCGTGAATATTCTAGTTAACGCCCTAAATAGTCGTTTAGATAATCAGCATCCAATCTAAAGCAATGACTAATTTTATTACACACGAGTGTCGTCCCTGTGGAAAGACACCTCCTTAGTATACGCACCACGTACATGGCGTGTGGAAAAACTCCCTGAATACAAAATAGCTCTACAAGCCTGTTTTCTGGGGGGAAATACTATGTAACTTCAGGAGGGACAAGTTGCTGCTTGTCGCCCCTCTGAAGGGGCTTCGGCCCATTACCATCTTGTGTGCCCTGCGACTCCAGTCCATCTTGGCATTCGCCCGTGGGAATTCCGACTGGAGAAAGGACTTCTATCTCCGAAGAAAATGATAGCATCCTGTTGGTTTTACCGCTCGAACCAATCCAGACGCACCCTGGGAAATCTCGGTCGCACTGAACATCATCTTGCCACGCCAAGTTTAACTGGACTTCTACCCGACTCGACGATATCTCAAGAGCCCACTTGAAACTCTTCAATCTCCGTAGGTGTTTCATTGCGAGGTGAGTGAATTAAATTGTTTTTGTGACCCTAACTGTGCGTCTTGATTCCTCGCATCGACTCTGAATCACGTACACTTCTGTGCACCCAATATCTGATTTCAATGTTTGTGTTTTTATAAAGTGATTCTACAACTAAGGTTGTTAGCGATAACTATCTCTTCCATTTTATTGTTTTATTGATTAATTGTTATTAGGCTAAATTATCCAAGTCTCTAATGAAACGAATAATATTTTGATTGATTAATTATAGCCAAGCCTGACCCTGTCTTGTTTACATATTCGAGGTCCATTAATTGTGTTAATAATCTTGGTTTACATTATATTAGCTTTGACTAAACTCATTGTTGTGTAACAAGTGCCTAATTCTTAAATTGTAGTCCCGCTACAAATATTTATCTCTTTGCACGAGTCCTAGTTCTCTCTTATTTTTGTGTGCTAATTAATCTTTTTGTTGTTGTGGGCTTCAAGTTAACTAGCGAACCACTTTGGAGCCGCCACTGCCTCACTGTGCTGGGATTTACCCGCGGGACACTCGTAAATCAAGGCTCCATTATAATCTCGTTAAACTCGTGCTATGACCTTGTGATTAGTTGGTGCTGTCATTGTTATATGTAGGCACTGAAAGTATCCTGTTCCCTTTCTTAATCAGACCACTCCACCGACAGCATAATTGGTCGGCCGTTGTTCGAACAGGACGGACCTCCTCCTTACCTTAAGATTTAATTGTGGAGCCAAGAGACTGCTCACCTCCATTTCATTTTAAACGTCAGGCGACTCTTAAAGTAAATCATATTCCAGAGACCTTTCCCATGGTCATTTATTAATTACTCTCTGATTCAGGCAACCTACGGTAGAGATAGCGTCGCTAATAATCTCTTTTTATGTTCGTGACCTGTGGTGGGACTCCCTCATAAGTGGCCGCAAAAGTTTTGATCGCCTCCTACCACCAGCCCCGTCATTGCAATACTATCTATTCATGGAATTAATTTCAAAATTTTAAAATATGTACTTTCTGAAAATTTTTGAAGTAAAATTTTGATTTTGATTTGAAAAAATAATTCTGTATTAGCCTATATGATGTTCATCACAGGACAGGCCATGAAAAATGCTGTAAAATGTTACCTCAACCAGCTCTCTAGCTCAACTAGGATAGCCGCAATTCCAATTTCAAAATACATTGAACATGCTATTTGCGGCATTTTTTTCAAACTTTACATAGCCCTGTCTTCAATACCGGTTGATATATAAAGTTGAAATTTGGTGTTTTTCTTAGTCTACATGAACAGTATCCTTGTGCAAAATTTCATTACAATTGAGATGGCAAGGTAAATTTTGTTTCTAAATTGTGTTGATTTGACCTGGAACGACTCAGAAATAGTAGTACCAAACCAAAATAAATCACATCTATACGTCAATCATCTAATAAGATAGAAAGTATTCTGCTGAATTACTGATAAGCACTTTAGATTTTATTCTACAATCTTTTTCTACAAAAAAGCAAATATGAAAAAGAATCTTTAGAACTACAATTTAAAACCTGAATCTACCTTTTCGTCCTCTTTTAGGAGGGACTCGGTTTTCAGTTGATGAGGCAGTTCTTTTTGTCGCTCGACGAACCATTGCTTCGTTCTCCGACTCTTCATGCTGTAACAAAAGTAAGTTTTATCTAGCACAAATATAGAATACATAATTATACGAACATTATTCTGCCAAGAAAATTAAAACTGGCAAAAACAAACCAACAGCTTCTATTAGATTTATGAATCCTCAAATGAGAACAGAAATGTTAAATATTAATACACGAAGCTGTTTCACAAATTGGCAGCACTTAAGACAGAAGAGGTGAAGATTTACATAATTTATCAGCAGCGTTTCACACTCAACCAGGCCATTTTGTACTGGAAATACCGACAAGAAAAAGTAGGAAAGAACTCGAGGAAAAATTTGGTCCAGAATTATACCTGAGCATGCCATCTTGGAAAGATTCTTTCAGGATGGTTACATGACTCAAATCTGGAACCTCTCTTATTAAGAACGCAAAATATTACGGACATCTACGGAAAATAACATCTAAACCGTTACCACCAACAGCGCAAGATGAATAATACTTCCGAAGTGAAGGATTTTCACTTGGATTTCAAGCATGCAGTGTAGATCGAACATATTCCCGGACAATTCAATTTACTGTAAAATGTACAACTAAGAACAAGCAGTCCTAAAGTACTACTCTCAAGTACGATCCCAAAGTAGGTACAGCTCATAACAGAATACACAGAAGTAGTTCCGAATGTATAATAACGATTTTCTTAGAAGCATCTACCATAGGAAACATCATGACGCCACAACCGTTGAATTATTGTGAATGCCACTATATGCTGTGTAGATATATTTAGTCATAACCGCTCCTCTTCATATTTACGACAGGCTGCTCCGCCAAAAACCGTTTGGAGAACGAAGACGTAATAGTCCATCGGCGAAGCATTCAAAGACCACTGAAATGTGGGTGAAGGGAGAAAGAGTATAGCTGAATGCCTATCTTGATGCAGCCATACCACCACTTGTCTCCCTGCCATACAGACAAGGAATGTCATCGCGATAAATTGGTATCAGAACATTAGCTTGATAACTGGAATTTACTTTGGTACAGGGTGGAAAAAAATCATGATTTTTTTTTTAAAATCATTTTTGATGATTTTTTTTATTTAAATCAAATCTTTCTCCTCGTATAATACAAGTCGCGAACTGAAGAAAAAGCATTACGAATTAGTATTAAATGACATAATTGGGGTTGAATTTTGAATTAAAACCCAATCGTTAACCTATATCAATCCCAAACAATGTTTCTTAATTATCTATCTATCTATCTATCTATCTATCTATCTATCTATATATATATATATATATATATATATATATTGGTAAATTATAGACTTTCAGTCAAGCATCGTCCCTATTTATCCTAGGATCATGGTTCATACCTCATTCTCTTCAGAATAAAACAGCCTTTAAAACGGTAACATTCACATTTTCCCTATCCTGTCCCTGAAGCGGAAAATTTTGAGAGAAGTCAGATTTTTTCTAATTTTGTTCCCTCTGGACTCGATCTCAAAATCAACTGGGAAATACTAAGGGTGTACTAAATGTGTGTACAAAATTTCAAGCTTCTATCTTGAATAGTAAGGGCGGAAAAATATTTAACAATGAGCTAAGAACATCCCCACAATACCCCAGATGACCCGGATGTAATATAAAAATTTCCTCAGACATCCCTATTTATCCTAGAATCATGATTTGTGCATTATTCTCTTCAGAATAAAACAGAGTTTCAAACGGTACCATTCAAATGTCTCCATCGTGTAGGCTATCTAGGGCTGGAAAATCATGAAAAAAGGGATTTTCTGTTAAGAAATATTCCCTTTTTTACTTTTTACCCCTCTGTACCGCCTCTGTTTAAAGGCAAAAATCTTAAAAATACTAAGGGGTGCAGTGAATAAGTGTTCAAAATTTCAAACTTCTAGATGCAAAAGTAAGCCCGCGAAAAATAATATCCCCAAATACCCCAGATTCCCGTATAAAACAGGATCTCAGGTAACAGTTTTCTGAGACATACCTATTTATCCTAAGATCATGGCTCATACATCATTCTCTTCAGAATAGAACAGCCTTTCAGATGGTACCATTCATATGTTTCCATCTTAAACGGGAAAATCGCGAAGAAAGCTATTTTTTGTTAAAAATATCCATTATTATTATTATTATTATTTTTACATTTTTGCCCCTCTGGACCCCCCTGTTTTCGTGCAGAGATCTGAGATCATCTTAAAAATACTAAGGATGAACTGAACGAGTGTGCAGAATTTCAGTCTTCTGAATGCAAAATGTAGGCCCGACAAAAAATAATAAAAATAGGCATAACAAAAAATATCTATTTTTTTTTAATTTACGACGTCCTCACATCCTATGTCTCGACGCAGAGGCGTGAAAGCATATGTAAAGTGCTCTACAATGTCTTCAATCCTGAAAAAAAAAACAAGTAAAAAGCTTTATTGGTACTTTTTTAATGGAATAATGAAGATTTTATCCTATCACCTAAACATAGGTGATATAATTTAAAAGGTTAAGCGTTAAGGAAAAAGTACAGCAACGCTTATCAAAGTGACGCTTTTTTCCACAAAAGTTACTGATATTTGGCAGGGGCATATTTTTTTAAGGAAATTGTAACTAACTTGCGGCATGAAATACATAAATTTTGCCTAAAGTTATAAAAGGGCCATTCCATCGTCACGGGCAGGACATTTACACTGCATTTTTGATGCTTTAAAGTTGTATATTTCTAAAAATACATAATTAATTCTGCTAATTGTATGATACATGAGCAGTACAGACTTAGGAGTATATGTAGCTGATGTTTTCAGTATTTTTTTCTGTTTAGAGTAGAAAATATTAATTCCTAAACGTCTGTCACGGGCGGGGACAAAAAAGAGAAGTGACTTTCGACACACCAAGTGAATGTTACAAAACTCTGTGAATTCTTAGCTCAAAATGTTTTTATTTAAACGGAAATGTATAAATGATGAATTTTTTTTACCAAACTTCACTTAAGAGAAATTTGCCAAATATTTATATTAATAAAAAACTCAACTTTACCGCGTCACGGGCAGGACACATGGTTGTCACGGGCAGGACACCATGTGAATCAACACACAAAATCTCAATAAGAATGATTTGAAAACTGAAATAAAATCGAAAATAAGTCAATTGCTGCTGTTCTGTTATATCATTGTACACAAATAGTTCTATTTACTTTACTTGGAACTCGCTTTTATCACATAATATAAAATATGTAGTACACTTATTTCTCACCACCTACACTTTAGGAAATGGTTTTATTTGCCCATTTACACCCACCTTGTAGGGAACTTCGTACAAAACACTGTCTAACAGTATATAAAACAGGTGCTGGTATCCAGTGCCCGTGCCGTGGAAAATCAGCGCACGGGGCGAGAGTATACGACGGCGCCCCCGAAAATATGAGTGAGGTCGACAGACCAGCCGCAAAGCGTCACCATGGTTGGCGCCATGCGTAAGAAAATTTTCAAAAATAAACCCTGCTTTTCCTTGATTTTGAACACTATTTAATACTTTTTCCTTCCATTTTTATATATCTTTTATTTTTTCCTCCTGAATTTTTCGCCCCCATTCTTTGACACCCGGGGCCTTCGCCCCGCTCGCCTCTTCCCCCTCAACGCCACGGCACTGCTGGTATCACAAGTATTATTTGATTGAAATGCATGTAAGACACATCTTCAACAGTCTTGAAAATTTTACCGCAATTGCTTACGGTCTTCATACGAATTTCCTTGACTTCTTCGCCCTCTTCCACTGGACTCTGTGAGATAGTAGCATGGAAGGATCTTATAAAATATATCTAATATTGTATAAGATCCTTGGTTGCATGTCTATGCTTTCTTTTTTTGTCCTCTAGAGAAAAATTCCATCAACAAAAATGTTCCTTGTGTTATATCTTCAACAGCTGGCCTAACACAAGCCTTGTTAACATGCAAACCTAAGTCGTCGCTCAGGATAGCTTCATGGCTTTCGGAATCATCATTTTCAGAATCTCAATAAAAGTCTGTTAGGAGTTTAAAGATTTTACACGGATGAAGCTCTGATTTAAAAGTTCGACAAACTACTCAATTTTCGCTGTAAAATTGCAGAATAAAAGTGTTTTGGTTGGAGACATTCAATTGATAAGAGCATTTTCCTGCCTTTTATTCAAAGCGTCTTTTTTTTTTTTTTTTTTCAATTTCGGCTGATGATAGTAAAACAGATACATTTTGAAACGAAAAGCTTAAAGCTGATACGAAATCAGCATCACATTCTACAATTACTTTTGTTTCACAAAGTTCCATACTGATCTTCTTGTAGGTACTCCAATCCCATCCACTTCTCCCTTGAAACGAACAAAAAGGTGACGCTAATGATAATATTTATATGACACTTATTTTACGTTAAAACGTCATACTGGCAGTAATAGATAATCCTCTATTTAAGTAAATAATGTTCATGCTTAGTAAACTTTATTTTAGTACACATGGAATCATTTTCTATCATGAATAACCAATGTACACAAACTTTCGCACCAATGGCATGCCCACTGTCACGGGCAGGACAAGTTTTCAAATTGAAATAAATCGAAATATATTATTAGCATTAGTCCAAAATTTGGTAAATGTGAACTATACGTACAAATTGTTACTTCTACTAAGTACGAACCACATTCTCAAATTTAGTAATTCAGTACAATAACTTTTGGTAGTTTTCTGTCACGGGCAGGACACTCAAATTGACGTTTATATCTTTAATGATATTATAAACAATTTTTATCCTGTAAACACTTTTTCAACTGCAGCTTGTAGCAAAAAGAAGCATCTTGAATAGCTCGAAGTTACTTCAGCCAAACATGCACAAATTACCGTAAAATGTTGCCGATAACAAGAATAAAAAAATTCCCCGCAGATGTCATGTTACAAAATCACAACTTAGATTTAAAATTTTACGTGAATTCTAAGGATAAATAAGTTTTTCTTTGTGGTAAAGTAAATTTCGTTCTATTTACTTCATATATATGTAAAAATGCATTGGTTTTGACAGTTTTCGAAAATTTGGGTTCAGGCTCACTTTCGCGTGGAATGGCCCAAAATCTAAAAAAAAAATTCGGAGAGGGGATAGGACACTCCTAAATACGCCATATTATCTGGGAACAAATATATAGACGCGCACACAAAAGAATCTTCGTCTTAAATGTGGATGGTGATTTCCCCGTTGGAATAGTTAACGATTTACAATATAAGCCCTATATTACGAAGAGAAGAAAACCGGATTGCCCTGTTACCCGTTCAAAACGATTTTCCCTAATCATCCTCTGCTTGACACTTGTTTTCATACTATGCTGTACATACTGTACATTTGAGTCTCATTGTATTGTGATTCTCTTCCATAATCGAAATAACAACAGAAACGGGACTTTACTTATTTTCACTTTAAATTATTTCGGAATTTGATTTAAATCAACCCACCCTGCTTTGGCATGATATATCTCTAAATTCCCACTACAACAGGTACCAGCACCAATCATGAAAACGTTTCGTACATTCACAGTATCATCTTTGGAAGTCCAACACCATGCTCTATGTAGAAACTTGCAGCATGTCACTGAGATACTTATGTCTCATCCAGTGAGACATCCATTTCCACCTGTCGTTCTCCAGATGGTAGTAGTAGAAACTTCTGTAATGTGCTTTGGCAAGAGCTTCTGAACATGTCCCTATCGACGCTTTTCCCACCATAGAGTACTGTGGATTACGGTATGGATTATCTTGGATATGTTCCAACACAGTTTGCAATACCTCTATGTGCACCTGGATTCTTAAGTGGCGAGAGCCTGTACATTTCTAAAAAGTAGATGATGGTTTACTTCTTTCTGCCCTATGGAAATAGCCCCTCTCGCGCCTTTCTTGTCCACTTTTAACACATACATTATGCCACTTTCAAAGCGGTGATTCCATGTTCCTTGCGTTTTGATTCGCACTGTATTTGACATCGTCAAGTGCCGTTATGCATCCTTCCAAACGAATATTCACTATACCTGTCACGGATACACTGAGGTCCAATGCATCTATTTGAAAATTCCCAGTATAGATCGTATCAAGAATAGGTTCAAGTTGTTGTCTAATATTGGCACATTGAATACATTCAAGCACATACACACACACAAACCCTCTCCATACGACAAAGAAAACATTTTCCAAGCTCAACTTACACCTATGAAAGAAAATCAGTCCTCTGCACAATATTTTTATTGCTGAGATATATCGTTAGATACGACTTTCCAAAGTTATCAAATGAAAAAAAAAAAATTACTGATTTAACGCCCCACGATTACGAGCTTTAGGCTAAAGGATACGGATGATTAATGAAAAAACAACGAAAGAATAGATGGGACGAGAATGTGCGAAGAAACAGGGTAACCCCGAGAAAATCCCCGTACACGATGTTGTCCACCACAAACACTTTGGACTGGGATCGAACCAAGGATCCCTAGTACTAGCGGTGGGCGCTCTACCACGGATTCACCATGGTCCTTGCTAAGTTATTGAATGAAAAGTTTAAAGAAATAGCACGAACTTGTCTGAGTTGAGTCATAATAAGATTACACGTGGATTTGCTGTCAATGGTGTCTAGACATAACTAAAGAATACCAGTGTCTCACACCTTAGTATAATATTGATTTTCGTCACACAATATCGCCAAGGCAATAACTGATCTATCAGCAAACAGAATATAGTTTTCACTCATTTTAAACCCATATCTGTCCGTAAACTGACATACTGCAAAATACCACTCTGAAAGTTAGAGCGAGAGGGTGAATGTAACTCACCATATATTTTAATTACAATGGGTGCTTACGAGAGATTACTGAAGCATCCAGATATTTCTAATTACGGAAAACTAATGCTCGAACGTTGGCTAATCATGTAATAAAATTGCTGGGAATGCCGGGTTCCCCAAAGCGATCCCACTGTGGTGGCTTTTTGCGATATACAGTATTACATTGTTCATGACTTCGCGAAAGGAAGAACTTACAACGTGGGATAACTGAGCCTCATTTTAGGAAACTCTCATCGAGTAAGTTATGATTTCTCAATGATAATACTTCAACTTTCTGGAGTGGAGTTACTCATTACCACAGTGAGCGAATAGCAGACAGAATGAATATACTTAACCAGTATCTTTAAACAGGTCTTACGCTTTTCCTACAGCAACAGTGCTTCTATCATTTTGTTTGACAATCTTGCTGATTGCGCAATATCTCTAGTACTTCATGTGAGTCAGGGAATCGACGAGAGCATCATATTACATAAATTATCCTAGTTTGATTCAACTTCCAATAAAGTCTTAAAACGTATATCCATCTCCACCCTCTTAATCAACCTTCCATACTGATGGACAAAGTATAGCAGCTAATCGTGGAAAATCCGTTCTTTAAAAATGGAACCAGGAATAAAAGAAAGTTGATAACCAAAAATAACCGACAAGAACTGTTTAAGTAGCATAAAATAACCTTGCATATCTCACATTAACCACAAGTTTCCCATTAGATTTCCGAAACGCACAAGGGACAGATTCTGCCTTAGGACGTATACTTATTTAACTATTCTTATTTTGTACTTACATTAAAAAAAAATGTGATCCTCTCTACTCGAACCTCATCTCTCCGGTATTATGTTCTCTCAATAGAGATATCAACGACACTACAACTTTTTATACTATGGATCTTTCGATAACCTCGCTACCATCAAAATTTTTATTTTGACACTAGCAAAACAATAATACATAATATGGTTAATGAGATACAGCCCAAAATTGTGAATAATTCTTTAATTTGTAACTAAAATATAATCAAAGATGACAGACACATAAATCTACAGATCACATCAAGCTAAAAAAGGTATATTCTCATGGATAGGTTTTTCGAGAAACAATAAATCTATGGCCCTAAAATGTATGTTCGTTCGTTACCAATAGTAAGTGATAAATTTTTATTTTTGTACTGAACATGTAAAAGTAAATAAATTACACTGTAAAGTCGAAGATTGTATTTACTGTTGTTAGTCTTCTCCCCACGATAACACGCACACTTCTATTAGTGATACAATACCCCTAATACTGCTTCTAAAACATCAAAAAACAAACACGGCACATAAATCGATAGTAAACCCATCCGGTTAGCCGAAAATCAGGATCTGTATCCTCGTCATTTTGGCAATCAAATTTTCTTTCGTTGTTCCATATTTGCTGACACTGAATGTAAAATAGTTTATTTGTATACATTGTATGGCAAAGCATCTTCAATGAAAATATCAACTGTAATTAACTTGCCTTCACAAAATAATGCCTGCAGATGGTTAGTTTGGACTTGAAGAATAGCGCAATTGGTAAAGCATATGCTCAGGAAGCGGGAAGATAATTTCCAAATACAATGAAAAGATGTCTGACACGTCGACGTTGTTCTGCAATTACTCGTATTAAATATAAATAAAGTATTTTTATGCGAATATATTTACTTTAACATTAAACAACCGTACGCAAATTGACAAATTCAATCAAAAGGACTCATTAAGAATACTGGGAAGATGATTCTGTATTACGCCGTGATAATACAGAATTATGGGAAGAGAGATTGTCACTAGATAGCCTGCATCAACATTAAAAAAAAAATAAATAAATAAATAAATAAATAAATAAATAAATAAAACTAATCAATCATTAAATACTTACAAAAATAATATTAAGTTTTCAGGAAGTACTGTTAAATATTTCATACACTCGCCATTAAAATTATTTCATCATAAAACCTCTTGATACAATCCATGTGATCATTGTTTTTGATCAAAGCAGAAAGGCACAGATAGAAAGTACATCTGGAATATTTTGAAATTATTCCTAAATAGAGATGCAAAAAAGCCGGCTTTTTTGAATCGATGGTTTTTTTCACATAAAAAGCCGGCTTTTTTGGAAAAAAACGAGAATTTTGGAAATTTTGGCTTTTTTCAACTTCATGATTTTTCTATCTAAATAGCTTTCTTATAGTATATTCTATAGTTAGATAAGAATTCCATGACCTGAATGTGATATTTCGCTCTGAAATTCACCATCAAGATGGATGGAGCACATGTTTTACGAATTAAAGCTAACATGAAGAATGTAGTATTTGAGGGTAATTTTAGAGGTTATTTAAATTTATTTTAACTTTTGAGTTATCGACATTTCTTTCCTTCTCTAGATCATTTTAGTTTGTCATCCGTGTTTCATTTCTAAGAGCTTAGTATCAGCTTCTAGCAGTAAAGTTAAACTTACGTTTTTCTATATATCCGTCAAAGCATACGTTTTTCAATACGTCCGTCAAACCGTATTTGCACATTTCTGTTATACTGTAGTTGTGCAATGATTTAGCAATAATTTTCCAGATACAACCTTGAATACCAATTTATACAAATAATCAGTAGCGGATTTAGAAAAGTACTTTAGGATGGGTTTTTCTGATTGGTTCGTTTCCTAAAAAGTCCTAATTTTATTTGGGAAGTGCTTGAAGTTTATGAGTACAGGCATAATAATATTTCGTTTCGTTTATACGTTTAGCAATAATCTTCCGGATACAACTTGAAAATCATTTTATACTGAGAATCAGTGGCGGATTTAGAAAAGTATTTTGGGAAGGGTTTCTTACTAATGTTTAGTTTTTTTAAACATTCGTAATTTTTATTTGACGGGAGTTTAAAGTTTATGAGTAAAGGCATAAATAATAGATATTTCGTTTCTAGCAGACATTCCGTAACTTTGGGAAACGGGCTTCAGTCCGAAAGACCGCCCCCTAACCTTCGCAAAACCGTCACTGCTGGTAATTAGTAATAATAACGATTTAAAAACAATAAAGAAGGAAGTCGCCCAACTCACAGTACACGCACTATTTCTACATTCACAGATGGAATGAAGAAAATCTTTGTCAGAATGGTCGAATGCTGGTTGAATCCCGGACTTCCCGATAGAAGCGCAAAAGCTAATCACTCAGTCATGTTTGTTGTGCAGTTGTATTTAGCTTAACTTAAATATATTCCGTAGTCTTTTTTTTTTGGGGGGGGGGGGAGTTCCGTAATGATATGTTGAATCCCTCTTATTAAAAATTCAGAAAACTTGAGGATTGGGTAAACTGTGATGGTGGTTCTATAAAACTTAACTGTAGAATTTCAAGAATATACAGAACCAAAAGCTCTAGATGTGCGGCCTTTAAGTGTATCATATAAATCTAAGTATTTCTCTTATGTTTTATTTTAATTTTATTTTGTTTCAAAAAGAGGGTATGGAATATTTTGAAGTAAAAATACTACATACTATTCTGCTAGTTATTTGTGTATTCTTTAAAAAGAAGTGTTTACTTTTAGGGTTGGCTGGTTTACACCAACTTTTTTTTTTAATAACTGGTTTAAACCACAAAAATAAAAAGAATGAAAAATGCGAATCGTGTGAACTTCATGGTGACGTTTCCAAATATCAAACCACCTGCAATAGTTTTATTTCCCTTTCACCTTTTAATCAAGGTGTCCCATGTTCAATTCTCGGTCGAACCACAAACCTTCTTTCATGCGTAACCCAAGTAGCGGTTCGGATGTCAGTTTAAGCGAAAGTCTTCTCCTTGATAACCTCGGTATTTCGTAAGGATGTTAAGCCTAAATATACGAAACAAACCAAATTGTATATTTCTGCATGCCTAAATGCGTGTTGTTTTATAAAGAAGCCAAGATTGCTTAAATATATTGATATAAATTGGCAAAATTTATCGATTGCCTACGTAGCTTCCAACATTAGCTTGGATTGGACTTTCAATGATATGTACGTACTAAATTTGTAATTTAATACCTCAGCTTTAGCGTACTGATTATGGTACGTTGACTTTTAAATTTTACATGCAAAGCAATAACAGGATTTTCCCTTATTGTCTTACATTTCAAGTAATGACGGGATTTTCCCGATGGCTAGGGCGGGAGATTCTCAACTTAAGAAATTTACTGACCGCACTTCTTTAAGCTTATGGGACTTCTTCCGGCATAACCCCGCTGTTGCATAATAACATCAAGTCGAAACAAACTTATTTCTGTGAATATGTAATATAAATACATAAAGCAAAAAATGAAATCAAAAAAGCCTGGTTTAAACATCCCCCAAAAAACGTGTTTTTGGCATTTTCAAAAACAACCACGGTTCTTGCCAACTCTGCTTGCTTTTGTATATAGGAGGTTAAAAATTCTTATTATATACATTGGTTAATCCTGTGGAATTCATAATGTAAATATGTTGAAGAAAAATTGTTTGAAATATTTTTTCGAAATTAAATGACTTTTTGTGTTATAGAGAAGCGATACAAAGTTTGTTTTATCAATTTAAAGCAGTATTTTGCGGACTGACTTCATCGAGGGAGTCGAGGGAGTCGAGGGAGCCGGAGTAAAAATAATTACTAGAGGGAGTCGAGGGAGTAAAAATATTCACTCGAGGGAGTAAAAATATTCACTCTAAAGAGTCGAGGGAGTAAAAATTTTCACTTGAGGGAGTAAAAATATTCACTCGAGGGAGTCGAGGGAGTAAAAATATTCACTCGAGGGAGTCGAGGGAGTAAAAATATACACTCGAGGGAGTCGAGGGAGTAAAAATATTCACTCGAGGGAGTCGAGGGAGTAAAAATATTCACTCGAGGGAGTCGAGGGAGTAAAAATATTCACTCGAGGGAGTAAAAATATTCACTCGAGGGAGTTGAGGGAGTAAAAATATTCACTCGAGGGAGTAAAAATATTCACTCGAGGGAGTCGAGGGAGTAAAAAAATTCACTCGAGGGAGTCGAGGGAGTAAAAATATACACTCCAGGGAGTCGAGGGAGTAAAAAATATTCACTCGAAGGAGTCGAGGGAGTAAATATATTCACTCGAGGGAGTCGAGGGAGTAAAAATATTCACTCGAGGGAGTAAAAATATTCACTCGAGGGAATCGATGGAGTAAAAATATTCACTCGAGGGAGTCGAGGGAGTAAAAATTATTCACTCGAGGGAGTAAAAATATTCACTCGAGGGAGTCGAGGGAGTAAAAATATTCACTTAGGGGAGTCGAAGGAATAAAAATGTTCACTCGAGGGAGTCGAGGGAGTAAAAATATTCACTCGAGGGAGTAAAAATATTCACTCGAGGGAGCAAAAATATTCACTCGAGGGAGTCGAGGGAGTAAAAATATTCACTCGAGGGAGTTGAGGGAGTAAAAATATTCACTCGAGGGAGTCGAGGGAGTAAAAATATACACTCGAGGGAGTCGAGGGAGTAAAAATATTCACTCGAGGGAGTGGAGGTAGTAAAAATATTCACTCCAGGGAGTCGAGGGAGTAAAAATATTCACTCGAGGGAGTGGAGGTAGTAAAAATATTCACTCCAGGGAGTCGAGGGAGTAAAAATATTCACTCCAGGGAGTCGAGGGAGTAAAAATATTCACTCGAGGGAGTCGAGGGAGTAAAAATATTCACTCGAGGGAGTCGAGGGAGTAAAAATATTCACTTAGGGGAGTCGAAGGAATAAAAATGTTCACTCGAGGGAGTCGAGGGAGTAAAAATATTCACTCGAGGGAGTCGAGGGAGTAAAAATATTTACTCTAGGGAGTCGAGGGAGTAAAAATATTTACTCTAGGGAGTCGAGGGAGTAAAAATATTTACTCTAGGGAGTCGAGGGAGTAAAAAGTTTTACTCGAGGGAGTAAAAATATTCACTCCAGGGAGTCGAGGGAGTAAAAATATTTAGTCGAGGGAGAAAAAATATTCACTCGAAGGAGTCGAGGGAGTAAAAATATTCACTCGAGGGAGTCGAGGAAGTAAAAATATTCACTCTAGAAATTCCCTCGAGTGAATATTTTTACTACCTCGCCTCTCACGAATGAATATTTTTACTCCCTCGACTCCCTCGAGTGAATATTTTTACTCCCTCGAGTGAATATTTTTACTCCCTCGACTCCCTCGAGTGAATATTTTTACTCCCTCGACTCCCTCGAGTGAATATTTTTAGTCCCTCAACTCCCTCGAGTGAATAATTTTACTCCTTCGAGTGAATATTTTTACTCCTTCGAGTGAATATTTTTACTCCCTCGACTCCCTCGAGTGTATATTTTTACTCCCTCGACTCCCTCGAGTGAATATTTTTACTCCCTCGACTCCCTCGAGTGAATATTTTTACTCCCTCGAGTGAATATTTTTACTCCCTCGAGTGAATATTTTTACTCCCTCGAGTGAATATTTTTACTCCCTCGAGTGAATATTTTTACTCCCTCGACTCCCTCGAGTGTATATTTTTACTCCCTCGACTCCCTCGAGTGAATATTTTTGCTCCCTCGACTCCCTCGAGTGAATATTTTTACTCCCTCGACTCCCTCGAGTGAATATTTTTAGTCCCTCAACTCCCTCGAGTGAATAATTTTACTCCCTCGACTCCTTCGAGTGAATATTTTTACTCCCTCGAGTGAATATTTTTACTCCCTCGACTCCCTCGAGTGAATATTTTTACTCCCTCGACTCCCTCGAGTGAATATTTTTATTCCCTCGAGTGAAAATTTTTACTCCCTCGACTCCCTAGAGTGAATATTTTTACTCCCTCGAGTGAATATTTTTACTCCCTCGAGTGAATATTTTTACTCCCTCGACTCCCTCTAGTAATTATTTTTACTCCCTCGACTCCCTCGAGTCCCTCGACTCCCTCGATGAAGTCAAGTCCCGTATTTTGAAAAAAGCCCAAAATTTCCCAAGCAAAAAAGCAAAGCAGAAAAAACCGAGTTTTTTTCCAAAAAAGCCGGTTTTTTCCCGAGCCCTTGCATCTCTATTCCTAAACATAATTTTTACATTACTATTAAGAAAATGTATAAATAATCAACATACCAAGCTATCGTGCGACAAACCAAACTAACAAGAAAGGAAAGGGAGAAGAAATTTGACGAAATTATACATTCTAAAGCACTAATATTCTAAATCCAACACCACAACATAAACTGAATACCATACAGGTCCCTACAAGTCACACTGCAAGTGTTCACAACATGCTTTGAGATGAAAACTTGCACACGCCAACTTACATACCTCCTTAAGTGGTGTCATTGTATCTGCAGTTTAAAGCCACTTGCCCAAACACAATAAAAAATTTAGAGGGTTAATGGAGCAGGACGCACACAACTAGAAGACAAACACAAGTAACGAAAATCTTAGTTGAAAGATAGTATTATCTCAGAATTCAAAATTACTTGATCAAGATATCTAGAACAAAATAAAATCAAAATTGATTTTTTTCTTAAAAAGTTAGGCTTGCGTGCAACTAAGAATTAATGTATGCAAATCATACGAAAGGAATTTTGTACTGCCCAAAGACAACAAATACGTCAAATACAGCAGAATAACAATGAACAGGTACCACTTTAGAACGAATGTTACGGAAAATTTACTTCAGTGTTCATGACGTGCTAGTAATACAAAGCAGATTGATAAATAAGCATTTCAAATTGTGATTTTTTAACATTTGAACATCGAAAAGGTAATGTGCATAGTAGTTGTCTCTGAAACGCTGATCGCCTGCCATTAGAGAATAAACGTAGATCAAAATAGGGTGCTGGTTTACTTATGACACACCATATTTTGGAAGATTTTTAGGTAAATTTCAATACTTTACATGGAAAGACATATTTATAAAGAACAAATCTCTGCAAGCTATAGAATTAAATATAAACCAATATACCTGTACTTTAGATTTACAAGTGTAAGTTTACTAGTGTAAAATCATTACAAGAGCCTTACGACGGATACAATAAGTGAGTGCACACGAAAGATGACTGTATTAGAAACTACTTGCCATTGACGGTGTATTTTTGCACAGTGTACAGAAGCTGTATTTTATGTTTACAAGTGGAGCGCTAATAGTATGAAACCATGACAAATAAATTCGTATCATTGTCAAAACCCCCTCGTTTTCATTAGCTTCGCTTATACGTATACCGACCTTCGCTAACGCGCCCTTTCCTTCGGGCGCACCCGTCGCTAACACTCGGACCCCCAACTTTGCCCTGACCTGACTCGGTTCGATAGTATTCTTGCTTTTCAGTGGCCACCTACCACAAGTTGTTTTGTGTTTTTTGCAATGTAGCTTTATGCACACATCTGGACGCCGTATTTATACCCAACTTTTAAATTTTACCTTACTTTTCTAGATTCTGATGAAATTGGGTACAGTCCATACCAATGGGAAATGACAAACCTGGTATTTCAGTAGCTATGTGAACTGGTTTTAAAATCACGGGCCCTCGAAGATTTCAAAAAATTTACAAAAAGAGAAAAAAAGTCTATAAGTGACATTTGTTCGATTGGCATTTGTGGGTGAACTAAAGGACCTAGGACTTGTTATGGTGTAAGTTTAAGTTTTATGAAAAGACCTTTCAGATGGTATACTACGGAACATCTGATTGTAATACTATAGATTTTTTTTTAATTTTTTTTTTTTTTTGAAAAAATCATGGAAAATTTTCAAAATATATTGAGTCTGCTATAAATGTATTCCGAAAGTTTCATTTTAGGATCAGGATGTGTCATTTGTTATAAGTTTTCACGGTAAGAGTGCACTTTGAGCAGAACATTTATAGAAACCAATACTTAAACGAGCCCTGCGAGGCTTCTTCTAACCCCTTTCGCTCGCTGTCGTTCGTTCAGGTATGTTTTGTCAAGTAAGTAACACTGGAGATTTTATATTTGCAAGATTGGGGGAGAAACTAAAAGATACCCAAAATCACTTGTTCTGCACAAAGTGCACTCTTATAGCTTCCACTTCCAAATGTAGAGCTGAAAATTCTGTTAATTTAGGTTCTTCATTAATTCTCTGAAACATCTGAAAGAAACACAACACAATACTGGTGATTCAAAAATTTTAATCGGGGCTAAAGATTTAAATTACAAGACCTGTTTTCGAAAATTTATTTTAATTAGGAATCCAAAGTTTAATCTAGATTAGGAGTGGTTGAGTAAGGAATGAGAGGAGGTAACTGAGAAATACGAATACTGACATAGAAATAAAAGCACCATTATGAGCCGTCAAACTTCCACTGCAAAACGAAAGAACACATAAATTGAACCCGCCATTAGATGAGTAACCAGATGCCTGCACTGTTCGACCTTAGTGAGTCCGTTCCATTTATTTTCCTGATGTTTTTATAATTCTTTGTCCTGTTTGTAACTTCCGTGATCAAGACTGTAGGGGGAAGCTGAAAGCTAGGAAGAGTAAAATGACTGTAAGAATTTCTGAGCGTGTTAATAATATTGTACAGAAAAGTCGTTGAAGAATGTTTAACTATCTTCAAAGATATTAGGATAAAATGATAGGATCTCGCATCCAGACTGTTGTTCCTCCTCAACCAATCTTTTGCCAATGCTTATACCATGACCGAACTAGTCGCGTAACTACTATAGACCCCCCCCCCCCCCCCCAAAGAAAGAAAACAAAGAAATGCAGCGGGGAGGGCACCGTCCCAAAAGGATTTTCAGTCTAGTTTCTCAATGGGTCGAGTCTATCTAGTTTCCATTTTTATCTTAATGTACGATTGCTTTGAATAAGTACACTTTTGCTCTTATAATTTTCAGACTTCGGTGCTTAAATTTGATATGGATTGTACTAATTCCTTACCATTATTTTCTGTCACGTTAACAATCAGTTACTCGGTATTAAAACAGACTGTTGCTAAAATTTCGTGTAAGCGGCGAATCTTTTCAAGTTTTCTGAAAATGTAAACAACACAGTACGTTTCATAAAAACAAGCTACTGATACTTCTCTCATAATAATGTACGTTTCGAACTGAGCGCTACAAACTTTTTCTTATCCTCGGCACAGGTGTTAGTAAAGCAAACAACTAAAAAACACCATCTGCTGGTCAAAAGCGTATTACGTTCGCCAAGAAAACAAAGAAGCCTAAGTATGAAGGAATCTTAAGTTTCAAAGATGAGAAACCAATGAATCGCATACAATATATAAAATTAAAATAATGTATACAAGATGAGGCCTCTTTTCCAACCCGCGAAATCATATAGCAATGGGGTATATAAGACATTGGTTCAATTTCTAAGCCATCAACAAGTCATTTAGTATCGTACGAACAAGATCCCACAGATGGCGCAATATCACCAGAAAATTCGAAAGAGCGGCCCATTCTGTAGCAAGTAAATATAGGGATTGGAATAATCAATGCTCTAGATACTAACAAGGGTGAAGTGTACTACCCGCAGGAAGTGGCCTGAGCTTCTCTTGGACGACACTCGGCGACGGCAACGCAAAACCATCATTCCCTTTGGTTGGGACCGACTTCTATCTCTTTCCAGTATTTAAGGAAGCTGTCGACAAAGGCACTTTAGAACCAATGACGAAGTGAATACAACCTTGAAGGAGTTCCCGTATGCGTTACACGAATTTCTTTTAAGAAATATTAAAAACCTTGTAAAACAGTACGGCAAAAGCATCGACGTCCTTGGTTTTTATGTGAAAAAAAAAAAAAAAAACGTAAGCTCTGTTCTTTATTTTCGCAGAATATTACTTGCTTTATCTAACACCTCTGTCCATAGCTGCCAGGGAAAGTATCTTCTTCACAAGCAAGTGTTAAAACTTATTTTCTAACTTACCTTCGTAAAGTTTCTCATACAGAAATAAGAAAAGTAATCATTCATTTCAAGAAGTTTTTGGATGAAATTAGTCACATGAATGATTGCACTAAACCCAAAATTAGAGATAGCTGATTCCCAAATGAATGATTTCGTCTACTAGTATTATACCACGGAACTAGTTAAAACTATAGTCGAGTATATATATATATATATATATATATATATATATATATATATATATATATATATATATATATATAGATAGATAGATAGATAGATAGATAGATAGATAGATAGATAGATAGATAGATAAATAGGAAATGGAAAAGATAACCGATGTAAATCATATAATCAATGAGTAGCCACAAGTTTACAGATATTAATTTAGCTCAGAAACATGCATGTACACCGAACAAAATTGTACGAATCTATCAATTAGGTAATGGGAGATATCTGTTGCGCTTCAAATAAACGCGTGCAAAACTACAAAAGTAATAGTTCAAAGGAAAATAGGTTTTGTGTACGTTAGTTTTGAGATATTGTGCAAGCAAAGATTACGTTAAAATTACTTCAACATTTTTTTCATATAAGCCTATACATTATACAAAGGTAAAATAATTTAAGAAATTTACGGCTGTATTCTGATAAGACTTTCCAGAGAACAAGCAATCAAGTTGTACCGAAAAGCATCACTCGACTTAATTTTAGTGCATGCATTAAGAAAATCTACATGCTGATCTAGGTGAAACGTAAATCGTATAATAGGGCCTAGATATCTCTTGAAATATTTCAAATTTTATTTGAAATAAATCTGAACCGTATATGTACCACGGTTGGACCCACCTGAAAAAAAAATTAAAAAACACCATAAAACCCACCTGGGTTTTCGAGTTTTTTGTTAGTAGATTATTGGCACAACTACGGTGATCATATTAAAAGTGATTTTTATCAGATTTTGGACTTTCCTTGGGCGAATTAGATGCTTTCACGTTAAGGTATACAACAACATTCAACGTAAGACCTTTATAAAGTTCTGAATGCATTGAGTGAATAAAAAATCTTACCATAGCTTGAGATAATAATAGAACAAATTAATGTATGGATTATGCTTATAGCCTATTTGAAGTAAAATATGTAATCTTACATTTTAGAAAATGCTTTCCGTGAATAGCGTACTCACCAACTCGGCGACGCCGAGGGACGTTATCCCTCCTACGTTTCACGTGTTTAAGACCATAGGTGCCGGTACTACCAGTAAATATGTAGTGCATTAGTAAAACTATTACAGGGTGGCCACTCATTTGGAACTTCAAAATTCCCTGACTTTTCCAGAAATTTTCCCGGTTTTCCAGAAAATTTCTAGAGAGATCTAAATTTCGTATATCATTGTTTTTCAAAGCTTAAACGGAAGCTACAAGTGAAATGCAATGTGGACTAGAGGATCATTATTTAAAAAAGAATCACAAAAACCGCTAGCGAAGATAAATAGTCTAATTTTAATCACTTACTTGCCTAATTTTCAATTCTCCTGTGTGTTTCCACTCCACTGTAACCAACTGCTGCACAAAACGAGAAGAGGAACGTCTATCCTTATCGCTTTCCAACCTTAAGCTTAATACTAGTCACAAAAGTACACACACCTACAAATTACTGGAACGAACACTACTTGACTGAAATGTTTTTAAACCTCAAATCACAAACTTGCAGTTCACTAAAATCAAACTGAAGTTAAGACCACATCCACTTAAATGTTTTAACACCTCAAACCAATAATCTCATCAATTGCAGACAGTTTCTCCTTGACATTATTCAACAACTTCATTTTCTTCGCCTCGAGTTCAATAACTTTATCCTTAATGGCATTTCTCTTCGTTTCTTCTCTTCCTCTTCTTGATTCCTCAGAGACTCAACATATACTCCATGAGCATTGCGGGCAGCATGGACAACCCTCTTTGTAATTGGAAACTTATCAATACCACCCACAGCTGAAATTTTATCATGTACCTGCCTGAGTGCAATTAGACTCAACTCGCTTTATTTTGAATTAAACATTCTTTGTTGATTGAAAATCCCCTCTCCACACTAGCATTTCCATGAGATAAAATGAGGAGAAATTTCACAAAATCAGTCATATGTATTGAGCATGCACCTAAATGCAGCATCTCCATCCAATGGTCATCTAATCTCTTACTTTTCCTGTCCTAAGTCCTCATTGCTTCCAATACAAGAGGATTTTTAGCAAAAACTTTGAAGTCACCTTGGATTTCATTAGCTAATGTTCCTGAAATCCAATTCTTGGATACTACAATTTCTAGGCAATTGGACAATCCCTTTGCAGCTACAGTGTCATCCATAACAAACACACTTGGATCCAGGAAAGAAATTGCTCTTGTCAGGTTGAATTTTAGAGGTGACCTGTCCATTATTTTCAGTATGAATTTCTGACATCATGCGCGATAGTTTTGTCGAAATTCAAGAATCTGTCTATCCGATACGGTACTGGCTTTTCGTATAGCATCCTTTGATGTGTACCCAATGTTTACAAACTTGGCTGGCTTTAAGTTTTCGGTATTATTGAAATCAATCTTAACCAATGGCCTACCTTCCAAAACACTATCTTTCAGAAAACGACCTGCAACAGACAATACTTTGGCCTGGAGCGAGTTGTAAAGGAAGGGAAAGGAGCTAATGGAGCTTCTCCCTGAAATTCACGCAGGAAAGGTTCAACAGTTTTTGCTAACGTTGTGAAAAAGCCAAGTTTTGCACCAAGCAGGTTATCATTTGTGAAATGTCTTACAATATCAAAGTTTTTGCACTGTGGTACTTTCTTCTCATCAACAGCCCACTGTACGTATTTCTTTACGTTCGGTCGGGAAGCAACGTATGAATTTTCTGTCCATCTAAAGCTGCAAATTTTTTTCGGAAACACAGAAGACCCTGTGCATCTTATGTATTATGCACGACGAGCTGGAACGTCTTTGAATAAATTATAAGACGCCCTTAGGAATTCTTCTAATTGCCAACCTGTTGCTTGCATTGCAGCTTTAAAAGCACAATTCATAGTATGCAGCCAACAACTTTCAATATCAAGAAGAATTGGATCTGAAGGTGAACTTGCAAGATCTTTCTGCAGGTCACTTAAAAATTTGAAGTTAACATGTGGGCCATCTATCGAAACTTGAACAATTTTCTTGAGGTCCAAACCTAAGATACCATTCTTGAAACTAACTTGAATGTCTGCTGACGTTGAATGTCCGAGGAACACTGAATTTAAATATCTTGCTGACACTTGGTTTCTTTCATTGTCCCAAAACCGAATCGTAAGGTCTATTTGCTGCTTTTGCGAGACTTTGTTAAGGCTTTCATCAAACCCAATAACATAATGCTTGCAAGCTTCTATTTCTTTGAGAAGATCACCTTTAAAAAGTCGTCCAAGACCATGAACGATAGTATAAGCTAATCTGGTACGTTGTAATTGCATCTTACTACAAATTTCGATATCAGGGAACATGAGCTTGGAATTTGTTGCCAGTCGGAAAGCAGATCGGAATGACAAGTGTTCCATTACTACCTGCAAACACCACAGAACTTCAGCTTTAGTTACTGACTCAGACACTAGAAACGACTCCATAACATTAGCATGTTTATTTTTAATAGATTCTTCGGAAGCCACCAGCATCTCTTTACTTACAACCAGTTCTTCAGCGGGACAAGAAGGACCTGGACTCTGACCACTACATTCCACTGTATTCTTTTGCTGACAAAAAGTTGTTATCGGCCGAGTTACTAGAGAGTTCTTCACAGCTGCAGTGTGTTTTTTGCCTTCCATGTGGCTAATAATAGCCCGTTTCCCCAGAGAGTATGGAGAGGAGAATTATGGAGCTACCTGTATTAAGAAGTAGCGGACTTCGGTCTAGAAAGCCGGCATTAACAACTTTAGGTAGGCCCGGGTCCCAAAGGTTTTGTCGTGCCAGCAATGGCGTGCGGTGGTTATGCAACCGGGGAACAGGTCGACATAGATAGGAAATATTGTGTAACAAAACAACGGAACTGAAGTAAATGAGCTCTAATAAAATGTGCTTTTAAGAAATCAGAAAATTTTGTTTGTAGCTGTTTTATATATATATATATATATATATATATATATATATATATATATATATATATAGAACAGTAGTACATGCAGTAGCGGAATTGGATGTAAAAACTAGGGGGAGGGGAATGCCATTACCTCAAATTGGTGGTCAAAAGGTCAAATATCTGTAAAAAGCATAGCCAATTAATCGTATGTCGCAGAAAGTACTGCCGCCACTGAGTACAAATGCATGTGGAATCCACACAGTTTTTGATTCCACATAGAAATACACGCATTAACCAAAATTCCACACATTTTGTGAAATCCGAAACAAATTCGGAACTCTTCCGGCAGAACTCAACTACCGTTCAGCCTTTATATTAATCACGTGACTACCAAAACGGGATGCAGGGGCGCAGCCCCGAGCGAATTCTGAAAATCGAGCAGCCATCGAACAAAACAAGTGTATTAATTACAAAATGATCCCGATTTCGCTCCAGCTTAATTCATGGGCAGCACTAAATGACAAAAGAACATGAAGAAAGTATGCACAGCCCAAACCAGCAGAGCTAGATAAACGAAACCTGGAACGAATGAGAGATCTGGGGGCGAAGCCCCCAGCGACCAAAGCTATTTTGTATATAAATAAACCGCCTAAATGGCTAGGAATACAGCAGAACGTAAATTTTCCCCCGAGTAAATATTCCCGGTTTTTCATCAAAATTCCTCGACTTTTCCCGATGAGTGGCCACCCTGTATTAGTATAATATTTTATTATCTTGGATGGTAACACAAGTATTCTTCAGTAAAATTTGGTTTTCCAACAACAACAGTTCAGTTCAGTTATTTGCTGTTACTCTTCAAATAAGCATTCTGTAGAATCAACACCAGCAATAGAGTAAAATTCTTGTCAAATTTAAGAAGCTTAATGCTCGGAGTTGCGAAGACTATGTAACGCTTGCTATTTCAAGTGCTGAATTCAAACTTCCGTACAAGTGGAAGTTTCAATGTACAGTAAAGAAAGTTGCATTTATGAACAAGTAGTGAAAGAAGTGCTCGGGAAATTCCCGCAATTGAACGCACAAAGCATCGGAAGTGAATATTTCAACAATAAAACAATTTATTTTACGCTGTAAGATGTTTAATTTTATTTAAAACATTTTGAAACACTTATTTTATAAAATATGAATTATATCTTTGTTAATTGTTTTAAATTAATTTTCTGGACTGGAAAGAACCGTCTTGCAACAAGTGCTCGGGAAATTCCCGTAATTGAACGCACAAAGTATTGGAAGTATACTTCAAGAATAAAATCATTTATTTTACATGGAAAATATTTATGTCGTATAAGACATTTTGAAACATTTATTTATAGAACATGAATTCTGTCTTTGTTTTAAATTAATATATTTGGTATATGTCACTGAGGCTCGTGGGATGATTCGATCAACATTTGTTCGTTCGTCTTCTTGTACCACACACTACTGGGTACAACTTTCTGTATTTTAAGTTTGAATTTTCAGGGTACAATAACAACACACTCCAAATTTCTTGTATATATTTTGGCGGCATACCAACGTAAAATTTAATAACGGCGGCCATTTAAAAAAAAAAAAAAAAGCGGGCATCCACGCTACAAAGCGCAATTTTCATAAGTTTAAATTCTCAGGGTACAAGCAAGCAGGGTTTGAAAAAACCCGGGTTTTTCTGAAAAAGCCCAACCCACCTGGGCCCATATGGGTTTTTTCGGGTTTAATTGGGTTTTATCAAAATATTTCAATGTCTTTGGGGTAAAAGTGTTAAAATGTGATTTATATTTCAAGATTATCATTGTCACAACTTGCAACAATTTTCTATTCACTGCCGTTTTTAAAAAATGGCCGCCATTTTGAAATTTTACGTTGGATCAACGCCAAAATATATACAGCTAATTTAGGGTATCTCGTGCTTCTACTCTAAAAATTTCGACTTAAAAGACCGAAAATTGCGCTGTGTAGCGTGCATACCCGCCATTTTGAAAAAAAAATTGTCACCATTTTGAAATTTTACGTTGGCATGCCGCCAAAATCTATACAGGAAATTTAGTGTGTCTCGTGCTTGTACTCTGAAAATTTACACTGAAAAGACCGGAAGTGATTCTCTGTGGTACAAGCAGACAAACGAACAAATGCAGATTGAATCATCCCAGAAGCCTCAGTGACGTTTGCCAAATGTGAACACCAAATATATATTAATTTAACAGCGTAAAATAAATGGTTGTTATTGTTGAAGTTTACTTTCGATGCCTTGTGCGTTCAATTACGGGAATTTCCCGAGCACCTGTTGCAAGAGAGATCTTTCCATAAAATTAATTTAAGACCATTAAGAAAGATATAATTCATTTTATAAAATTAACTAGCATTTGGCTAGCTGGGGGCTCTGCCCCCGAGACTCCCGAGTTTGCTCGGCCTATGACCTCGCATTTCTTATCTATCGCCCTTTGCATAAACAGTGAATTTCGTGAACTTGCTCTTCATATTTCCTGAATCTGCGCACCCGGGTGCATCGCCACCCACACACTGCCTTGCTCGGCCTACGTCCTCGCATCTCTTGAACCCACGATTTTATCATTTCTTTTCCTATTTCAACTGTTTAAAAGATAAGATTTTGTATCCCAAGAAAACGCCCATTTAAATAACAAGGGAATTTCTTCATCACCCTTTAGACCCCTAAAAATATTAAATATATTCGCTTTTGGCTATTTTCCTGTCGGTTAGTCCTGGAATGCTATAATCATGCCGGGTGGGCCTAAACATTTTGGGGTGTAGAAGACGTCCTATATAAATAACATGGGAAAGATTTTTCAGTTCCCCGTAAAACCACTCTACGGTTGGAAATTTTTATTTTTGATGTTTCACTTAGGTAACGCTTACGAAAATGTACAAGCATACCGAATTTCAAGATTTTATTCCAGTTCTAAGTACCTAAAACATGAGATTATAAGTTTTAAAAAAAGGCCCATTTAAATAACATGGGGAAATTCTTCATCCCCTCTTTAGACCCCCTAAAAATTAAAAATATTCACTTTTGACAATTTTTCTGTCGGTTAGTCCTGGAAAGCTACCATCATGCCAAATTTAATCATTGTAGCCCTACAGGAAGTGCTCAATAATTTATGTCAGCTCATGTAGTTTCATATATAATTAGGTTGTTTCAGAATGTCTTAAATGAAATGAAATATCTTCCAGCATAAAATAAATAGTTTTATTGATGAAGTATTCAGTTCCGATGCTTTGTGCGTTCAATTGGGGGAATTTCCCGAGAACTTCTTTTGGGACGTTTTTTTTTTTTTTTCCTCCGTCGAAAATGCAGCTCCCTTTACTGTACATAGAAACTTCCACTAGTACGAAAGTTCGAATTCAGAACTTGAAATAGTAAGCGGTACGTAGTTCGGAACTCTGAACATCGAGTTTCTTAAATTTGACGATTTTTTACGCTTTTGTTGGTGTTGATTCTATAGAATGGTTATTTGAAGAGTACCTACAAATAACTGCACTAAACTGTTGTTGTTGGAAAACTAAATTTTACTGAAGAATACTTGTGTTACCATCAAAGGTAAGGCATAAATAATACTAAAAGCACTGTTTACTGGTAGTACCGGCACCTATGCTTTAAACGCATCAAACGTATGAGGGATAACGTCCCTCGGCGTCGGCGAGCACACTATTTACGGGAAGTATTTTCTAAAATATAAAATTGTATTTTTTTACTTCAAATAGGTTATAAGCATAATCCATAGATTAATTTGTTACTTAATTATCTCAAGCTAAGTTTTGTTATTTATTCAGTGCATTCAGAACTCTAGAAAGGTCTTATGTTGAATGTTGTTCTATACCTTAACGGGAAAGCATTCAATTCGCCCATGGAAAGTCCAAAATCTGATAAAAATCACTTTCAATGTGATCACCTGGTTGTATCAATAATATATTAACAAAAAGCTCAAAAACCCAGGCGGGTTTTTAAGGTGGGTTTTTTCGGGCTGGGCCCACTTGGGCAAACCCTGCAAGCAAGAGACACGCTAAATTTCCTGTATCGATTTTGGTATCAACGTAAATTTCAAAATGGCGGCATTTTTTCTTTTTCAAAATAGCGGGTATCCACGCTAGAAAGAGCAATTTTGCGTCTTTTAAGTTGGAATGTTGACGGTAGAAGCATAAGATATTCTAAATTTGCTGTTTAGATTTTCTCGGCGATCCTGTGTAAAATTTCAAAATGGCGGAAATTCTTTCAAAACAGCAGTGAATAGAAAGTTGTTGCAAGTTGTGATAATGATAATTTTGAAATATAAATTAGATTTTAACACTTTTACCCAAAAGACATTGAAATAAAAAAAAATAAATAAACCCGAAAAAACCTTATGGGCCCAGGTGGGTTGGGCTTTAAAAAAAAAAAAAAAAAAAAAAACGAGCTTTTCAAATTCTGATATGTACCAAATTTTCGCAATTCTAAACGTAATCGGTGCTGGTCAAGCTTAGGCAAACCACATTTTGCAAACTTTACAGGTAAAATTTAATATTATGCATGGAAAGACAGGTTTCTTCGAAACAAATTTCTGCAATCGGAATTAAAGGGTAAATAAAAGTGTAGGATTATTAGTATAAAATCATTAGAAGTACTTTACGTCGCTTAAAATAAGTGAGTGTGCATGAAACATGACTATTAGAGACAGGGTTGGCTGGTTTAAGCCAGCTGTTTAAAAAAAAAAATGGTTTAAACCAAAAAACGAAAAATATTAGTAAAAATGTAAGTGTTCCTAAAATCTTGACAAACACACATTTCTGGGTTTTCAGTTTCATTCCCGTATATTATTCGTATTATATTCAGACCGAAATTCCGTATTCATTACTCAGAGAGATTATACTACAAAAGCAACGCCTTTTTATATATAAGCTTATAAGTTTATGAATGTTTCTTTTGTGATTTTTTTTATAGTGTAGTTATGCACTATATAGTTAGTGCAAATATATAGTTTTTTTTATAGTTATGCAATTGCAATCGAAGGAAAATTCTAAATATTGTTTTGTTTTTTAATGTTTACTATTGATAAAATACATCGAAACGCCGTATTTAGCGGGGGGGGGGGGGGGGGGGGGGGGCAATACAAACCCCACGAGAGGCATTTATTGAAATCAGAAGTATCTTTGGTATCTATTAATGTATAAGTTGGTCAGAACCAAAGTGGACTCAAATAAATCGTATCTTTAATCACTTTTCTTACTGATATGCAAATTAAGTCGTTGCATTAAAGGTCGTAGTGAACTAACTTAGTTCTTCTGTACTTTGCAGTATTTTGAAATTGTCCATATGTAATTCTGTATAATGGTTTCACTTGTGCAACTGTTTATCTTCTTGTCCTTCTAAAATGACTCTTGACAGTGAGTCGGCAGACGTATCGTATTTATAGCTAATTAGACCAGGTTTCAAGTTCAAATGGAGGATAATTTCTCTCGGATGTAAGTGAACCCTTCCAGCATAACCCGATTATTTCATAATAATGCCAAGACGAAACAAACTTGTTTCTGTTCGTACTGCTTTTTTGGCTTTTCAATAAAACCCATGGTTTCTGCCAACCCTGATACGTATTATTTTTTTAGCCGGGAAATAATTCTGGAGTGTATAAAAGCTGTAGTCAGCGAGGGTAATTATGAGACATTTCACAGCTTTTCCATGTTACTCCGCTTACATTAGTTTAGAAAGCAGTTAACTTAGGCAGTAGTTCACGGTGCCAATAGAGTAACAATTTGCTACCAAGAAATTTCCTATCACCTCATAAGTTGATGAGTAAATGTCAAATTTGTGCTGTCTCAATTTGTCTCCAGCTTTCTGTATGTGAAATTGAGGTATGAAGGTGTCCAATTGTGAGACAAAGAAGTCTTTGTTATTTTATGTTTATTACAGAAAGATATACATTTGGAAGAAAATAAATAAGAAAGTGGAAATAGCTACTGATGTTACACTAACATTTTTGTGAGTTGACTGTAAAAAGTCTATAGGCTAATATCTATATTACATAGTTTCAGGTTACAAAACAGGCTTATGAAACAAATTTAGACAAAGTTGTACGTTGTTTAATAAAAAAACAACTTAAGCTACTTCTATTTCTTCATATTTCAATATACTGATATACAGCTTCACCTATTTTCAACAAAATAATGTAGGTCTACAACTTCGAAAGTTAAGTCGAAACAAGATTATAGGATTACCTAAGCTACAGAATACAGCATTTTTTGAAACTTAACGTACTAGGATACAGAGAAAGATTCCAGCTTGCGTATTATTACCCTCCATATAAGCAAAATGAGTTACAACAAAAATTTTATAACTGAAATAAAAGCCCTAGTGACAAATTCAACTTAACCTGTAACTCCTGACCTACCAGGCTTCCATCAACACCCATTGGTCTCACAACAGTGATATTACTGCACGAGTAGATGTAATAGGATTTCAAATTTTGATTTTTTTTTTTTTTTTGAATGAGTCTGTTTAAAAAATTGGTACACACAAACTTTTGTAAACTGAAACTTAAATTGTAGACAAAGCATTAAGAAGAATGTTACTAAATGGCTTTGCTTTTAATTTGTGTTTATCCTACAGTGGTTGAAGATCACGGAAGGGTGTCTCATAATTACCCTCATGCACCCTATTTTATGTTTACAGGCGTGGCGTTATTAGTGTGAAACCATTACAAGTGCTATAGAACTCTCATCACTACAAAATCCAATGTGTTTTCACTAAGTACGTCCGAAAGTAACAACTGATGTGGACATTTTTTTGCGCTACCCGGTGCTTGATAGAGCAACTAAACGAGTTTTGACGGAATAATATTACTTTTACCTAGAGATGCAAAAAAGCCGGCTTTTTTGAATCGATGGTTTTTTTCACATAAAAAGCCGTCTTTTTTGGAAAAAAACCGAGAATTTTGGAAATTTTGGCTTTTTTCATTTTCATGATTTTTCTATCCAAATAGCTTTCTTATAGTATATTCTATAGTTAGATAAGATTTCCACGACCTGAATGCCATATTTAGCTCTGTAATTCACCATCAAGATGGATGTAGCACATATTTTACGAATTAAAGCTAACATGAAGAATGTAGTATTTGAGGGCAATTTTACAGGTTATTTAAATTTATTTTAACTTTTGAGTTATCGACATTTCTTTCCTTCTCTAGATCATTTTAGTTTGTCATCCGTGTTTCATTTCTAAGAGCTTAGTACTCCAGCTTCTAGCACGAAAGTTAAACTTACGTTTTTCTATATATCCGTCAAAGCATACGTTTTTCAATATGTCCGTCAAACCGTATTTGCACATTTCTGTTATACTGTAGTTGTGCAATGATTTAGCAATAATTTTCCAGATACAACCTTGAATACCAATTTATACAAATAATCAATAGCGGATTTAGAAAAGTACTTTGGGAGGGGTTTCTCCGATTGTTTCGTTTTCTAAAAAGTCCTAATTTTATTTGGGAGGTGCTTGAAGTTTATGAGTACAGGCATAACTAATATTTCGTTTCGTTTATATGTTTAGCAATAATCTTCCGGATACAACCTTGAAGATCATTTTATACTGAGAATCAGTGGCGAATTTAAAAAAGTGTTTTGGGAGGGGTTCTTTTACTACTAATGTTTAGTTTTTCTAAACATTCGTAATTTTTATTTGACGGGAGCTTAAAGTTTATGAGTAAAGGCATAACTAATAGATATTTCGTTCGTTTTAGACATTCCACAACTTTGGAGAACCGGCTTCAGTCCGAAAGACCGATCCTCTAACCTTCTCAAAACCGTCACTGCTGGTAATTAGTAATAATAACGATTTAAAAACAATAAGAAAGGAAGTCGGCCAACTCCTACACTCCTAGTCGGCCAATACACGCACTATTTCTACATTCTCAGATGGAATGAAGGAAGGCTTTGTCAGAATGGTCGAATGCTGGGTTGAATCCCGGACTTCCCGATAGAAGCGCAAAAGCCAATCACTCAGTCACGTTTGTTGTGCAGTTGTATTTAGCTTAACTTAAATATATTCCGTAGTTTTTTTTTTTTTTTTTTTTTTTGTTCCGTAATGATATGTTGAATCCCTCTTGTTAAAAATTCAGAAAACTTGAGGACTGGGTAAACCGTGATGGTGGTCAAGGGCGCCCATGTTGTGGTTTCCAAGGAGGGGAAGTATAAGCGACGTTTCAAAAATAGTTTCAAATTTTGCTGTAACTAATGTAAAAATCCTATTGGATTTTCAATATTCTGAAGTACATTTTCCTCTAGGGGGGCCAGCGCCCCCTTAACCCCCCTGATGGGCGCCCTTGATGGTGGTTATAAAAAACTTGACTGTAGAATTTCAAGAATATACAGATCCATGTGCAGCCTTTAATTGTATCATACAAATCTAAGTATTTCTCTTATGTTTTATTTTAATTTTATTTTGTTTCAAAAAGAGAGTATGGAATATTTTGAAGTAAAAATACTACATACAATTTTGCTAGTTATTTGTGTATTTTTTGAAAGAAGTTTTTACTCTTAGGATTGGCTCGTTTACACCGGCTGTTTTTTTTTTTTTTTTTTTTTTAAATAACTGGTTTAAACTAAAAAAATTAAAAGAACAAAAATGCGAATCGTGTGAACTTCATAGTGACGTTTCACATGTCAAACCATCTGCATTAGTCTTATTTCCTTTTCACCTTTTAATCAAGGTGTCCCATGTTCAATTGTCGGTCGAACCACAACCCTTCTTTCATGTGTAAACCAAGTACTCTTTCGGATGTCACTTTAAGTGAAAGTCTTCTCCTTGATAACCTCGGTATTACGTAAGGATGTTAAGCCTAAACATACAAAACGAAACCAAATTATATATTTCTGCATGCCTGTTGTTTTATAAAGAAGCGAAGGTTGCTTAAATATATTGATTAAAATTGGTAAAATTTATCGATTGCCTACTTAGCCTCCAACATTAGCTTGGATTGGACTTTCAATGATACCTACATACTAAATTTGTAATTTAATACCTCAGTTTTAGAAAAATAAACACACTGCTGAACAAGACTGCACTTATTTAATATAAAAACACATTTACACGTGACGTTTCGATCTTCTATCCAAGATCCTCATCAGACGTACACTCACGTCTGATGAGGATCTTGGATAGAAGATCGAAACGTCACGTGTAAATGTGTTTTTATATTAAATAAGTGCAGTCTTGTTCAGCAGTGTGTTTATTTTTCTGATTTTATTCGCAAGACGTTGACTATGATTGTGTGTCACTCAGTTTTAGCGTACTGATTATAATACGTTGACCTTTAAATTTTACATGCAAATTAAATTTTACAGGATTTTCCCGTTTTTGTTTTACATTTAAAAGAATGACGGGATTTTCCCGATGGCTAGGGCGGGAGTTTCTCAATTTAAGAAATTTACTGACCGGACTTCTTTAAGCTTATGGGACCTCTTCCAGCATAACCCCGTTGTTGAATAATAACACCAAGGCGAAACAAACTTATTTCTGTGAATATGTAATACAAATACATAAAGCAAAATATCTAAATCAAAAAACCTGGCTTAAACCCCAAAAAAGCCTGGTTTAAACTGCCCCCCCAAAACGGGTTTTTGGCATTTTCAGAAACAACCATGGTTCTTGCCAACTCTGCTTACTTTTGTATATAGGAGGTTAAAATGTGTTTATTATATACATTGGTTAATCCTTTGGAATTCATAATGTAAAAATGTTGAAGTAAAATTGTTTAAAATATCTTTTCGAAATTCATGGTTTACTTTCGAAGTTTTATATTCTTATCGGCATCAACCACTAATTAAATGACTTTCTGTGTTATAGAGAAGCGAAACAAAGTCTGCTTTATCGATTTAAAGCAGAATTTTGAAAAAAGCCCAAAATTTCCCAAGCAAAAAAGCAAAGCAGAAAAAAACGAATTTTTTTCCAAAAAAGCCGGTTTTTTTCCGAGCCCTTGCATCTCTACTTTTACCCTCTTTTTTTGACACTGTTCTATGTTGTTGTAATTATTGTTCTCTTGTTTTTTCTTTCCTTTGTCAACATTTCCGTGTAAAATGACAAATTTATGCTGTATCTGGGAATTTGTTCAATAAATAAATAAATAAATCCTGAAAGAACTGTAATTTTTAATAGCTTTCTGATCGTCCCTTTGAACTTCATCTATCCTAAGTGGGTATTATCAAGTCGCCCAACGCAAATCATTTGGAGGACAAAGTGAAAGAAGTGAATTGAGTTTTCATAAATTATTTCGAATGGTGTACCTAAACTTGACCTGCATAACTTAATCTACACTGCACGTTATTATTATTACCGGGCGGATAAAGTATCAGCCTTGGAACAAGTCATCTCTCACTGAATTCGAGCACAAATTCAGGTCCAAAGTGATCACATACCGTTCGGGATGCAAACTGAAAAATGAAATTATCAGACCCAATCATAATCCTCTGTACAGATTAAGAATGATATTTTAAATCTTGAAATATAAAGTTGAGCCCAACAAAAATAGTCAGCTGGCAACACTATATAACGCGTAACACGGTATTGGCTTTCGAACGCGTGGTTACTATCCACGTAGCCACTCCTGTTCGAATTAAACGGTATTGATTTGCCCTATTAATTTATACTAATACATAAGGCTGAAGTGTACGAAGTTAAATATTCCTTAACCAGATGCAATCTTAATATACCTGTTCTGGATTTGGGTAAAGACGTTTTAGATCAGAAATTCATTGGAAAATCATGGGCAGATGAGGAAGTCTTTCGACTTAAAACCCACACCAACTCCATCCACGGAAATCCATAGGGCGAACACACTTAATAGTCAATGCCCGAGGACAATAATAATCATTTCTAGAGCAGGTTAACCACGCTGGTCTTTTTCTATACACAGGACTCTGCTCTACCGATATATTTTTAATGTTCAGTGATCTATTCTGATTATCGTGCAACATAAAAGAACATTTCACTCTATATATATGTTGAAATTGGAACGACTCATTGGTTTGAAGTAAATCTCGTCTAACTTTTCCTGTAATAACACATTTATTAGTTTGTCACGTAATATTTTAACTAATTATTTAAATAACCATGAAGCAAACACGTACACGTGAGCATTGAGATTTTAAAATAACTTATTCGAATTGACAGTAGCCTATTTATAACATATACTTAAGAACCAATTGCTAGATTTGATATGCTTTATAAATTTACCAATTAGAACAAAATTAGCAATATAATTAATTTATTTTGTTATGTCCCTTACTAAGGAAACATGCGCAATTTTCAAAAAAATGCCGCGAAAAACTTCTATTTCGAGGCCATTTACATGTATACAAGAATGTTTTTAAATCTTCATACAGTACTTACAAATTTAAATACAGCAGATTTAAATCTCAATTAGCTATAAACTTTTTTTTTTAATTTCAAAATTAATAATAGTTACAACATACTACCCACAGATCACATAGTCTAACGGCTAGTTGAAAGCTTCTTCTTCTTTTCCCAGTAAATATATAACGACTAGCCTCATACACTTACTTTTTTAGGTCCGCTAGACATGCAACCCATTTGGTTCTGATACACAAACAAAAAATTTCTTCTCTCTTCTCAGAGGAAAGACAACGACAAAGTGGAGAAAAGGTGCCGATATCGCAGCTTTGCAACTTTGCGATAGCTGCGAAACGCAAATTAATCTTTTCTAGGTTTGCGACATGTTTGCATTTTTACTTTGCGTGGAAATCACAAATAAAAGTTTGTGATGTAAAAATACATTTATTTATGTACTGTGCATGTAAAATATATATTTATATACAGGGGTGCCCATCCCCCCAAAGTTGATGGCGCACTGCCCCCCAAAACTAATAATCTCTTCCCTCCTCAAAACTCAAGTCCTCTAAAAACAATTGCCCAGTGTAGCAGTAGTTTTTAAAGTACTAGTAATTGTTATTTTTGTTGTTGTTTTTATTTCCTGTAGTAGTATTATAGAATGCTTGTAGTAGTAGTAGGGCTAGTAGTAATTATAAAAATGGCATTACTTTTATTAGTAGTCTTGGTAGTGTACAATACTAAATATGTTCTATAAGGATATTGAAGGGTATAAAAACTTCTACACACTGTGTATGGCACAGGTATTCTTTTTTTACAATTAGTAGTATTATTTTTTTCTTTACAAAATATTGATATAATTCCCTTGTACATGAAAAGTAAGACGCAAGTTACAAGTTATTGAGTTTGATACCAAAAGAAAATGTTATCCTCGAAATTAGCCTACAAAAAGAAGCGATATCCAACAAAAAACATTCCTGTAAAAGAGCCAAGTACGAGTGGCCTTAAAAAGAATTGAAATCACAAAAATAGGCGCCAAGTTCTGGTGGATAACAGTTACAAACACTCACTGGCTCACTTCAAATTTAGATTTGAAACTTGGCTGTTGTCTGTATGGTTACCACTAGCTCACAATTATGTCAAACTACTTTATAATTTTCAACAGACAACATAGGCAAGTTTCAAATCTAAATTTGAAAGTGATTCCTTGATTGTTTGTAACTGTTGTTCACCAAAACTTGGCGCTCATTTTTGTGATTTCACTTCTTTTTAATTAAGTGGAAAATGTAATCGCACAAACAGAAAACTATACAAAATATTATCATTAATTCATTTATTATACATCATGTAGCAATTGAACAGCATTACTTATTAAGTGTCGTACATGGTATAAATAAGAAATAAATAAATACTCCCAGTAGAAAATGGGTAAATTACCTACAGAAGGCGATAAACCGACCAGACCATCCTTTCATATAGCAACTTGCGCGGTACTTCATTCATAGAGTTTCTAAGCAGGGGGTAGGGGGATTCATTCTCGAGATTAAAAAAAATCGCATCGTGTTCCAATGTTATTCTGACGACAGCAAAATTACTTATTCGACATTAGAGTAAAATTCTTCCCCAATTTTTTTATTCCCCCCAATTTTTTTCTCGATGGCACAACTTGCGCCATTCATCCCTCCTGTGGGCGGCCCTTCTCTCTTAAAACGAACCAACCTTTCCTTTCATACGGCTACTTGCGCGGTACTTCATTCATCGAGTATCGAAGCAGGGAGTACGGGGGTTCACCCCGGAAAATTTTTGAAAATTAGCTTCTCAAAATCGTGTTTTAATGCTATTCCGACAGTAAAATTGCTAGTTCGAAAGTAGAGTAAAATCCCCCCCAAAATTTTTCTCAATGGCGCAGCTTGCGCCATACATCCCCCCTGTGGGCGGCCCTGTTTATATATGGGATATAGTATACGTCAGTCCTCGTCACTTACCGAGGACGCACGAAGTGCAGTCTTTGACAAATTATTCATTGAACATCTAGGAACTTAAAAATGGGGTAACGAAGCGAGTGTCGTTCACTTTCCTGGTGATACGAATATAAAAAACAAGATACTATATCACCTTTGTGATCGTACTCCATATTTGTTTTGATCGACGGCGAACGCTCTTCAACTGTTTGAGAGTTGTATGCAGTAGTAGGAGGTCTAGCGTGATTGCTTACCGGTTTTTATGGGAAAAAGTGGTTTGAGGGATTATTCAGTAGAGGTTTGCGTCAAGGTTTGGGGTCATTCCGTAGAGGTTTTTGTGAGCTGAATGCAACGCTTTTTTTTTTTTTGTTTGTTTGTTTGTTTTTACTTTCACTTACTGGTAATTCGCATTTTCGGGAATTTTCTTGCGGGCCCTATAACGTCCTGCAGTTCTAGGCAGAGGTTCCGCCTACGTGGAGGTGCCTCTTTTATTTTTTTTTTGTTCTGCCTACATTGTCGCAGCTTGTGCTTTGTTTTGTAGAGGTAGGTGGCAGCACGCTGCAGTACTAAGGAGATATGCAGAAAATGGCTGCTGTAGTGAATTATGCGTGGATCGTAAACCACGTGCAAGATTTTTTTATTTTTGTATATTGGTGCTTGAAAGTCTTCTATTGTACGCAATGAATGGTTGTTTTGTGTAGATTGCGTGTTAAACATTATATGAAAAAGTCTACCTTTCTGCGGTAAGTACTTGTATACTACTCAGTAGGTCATTCTAGGCATTAACTTTTAGGGTGCTTTATATTTTTTGATTAAAAAATAATATAGCCCTTATTCTGTGCGCGTTTTCGCTTGGTACTCTCTCCCTTATTTTTAATTGCATTCTTGAAATGGCCCTTGTACTTATAGATGTTTTTCTAGGAATGTGTTTTTTATATGGTATTCGAGGAATAATAATGTGTCCTTGTACATAGTGTATGAGTATATGTGGGGCATTTGAAACACATATCGCATGTCACGTGCACGTGGATGCTTCTTACTGTTGCACTACGTATAAAAATGATTTTATTTGATATAGAAGTGGTAATGGAACACATAAGAAACCCAGTTCACGTTGTATTCACACTCCAACATGAAGTGTGAATACACCGTGATCTGCGTTTCTTATGTGTTCCATTACCACTTCTAAATGTAATAAAATCATTTTTATACGTAGTGCAACAGTAGGAAGTATCCACGCGCACAGAAGATGATGAGGACTCGTTGTTTACTATTACCTTTTAACAAATAATGTAATTATAGTTTGTGGATTTCTATATAGAAATATCAATAAAATAAATGTTTGCATATACAATAGATCTACCTAGTCTGTTTTATAGGCAAGATAATAAGGTTGGTTAACTGGTATGGATCATCAAAATTTTGTTTTTGGTATAGCAGCAATAGCATTCTGAACATTAAGTGCGGCCTTTTGCCCCGCTTTACTCTACTAGAGAAGAAATATCTCCTCCAGTTTCCTTTCAGGCGGCAACGTACCAAGAACTGACGAAACGTTGCCACGTTGCACCGCATTGGATATAAGTTGTATTAAGAAGGATGCTGAACGAACATCTCCAGAAACGATAGATGTGCGTCTGCCTACCTCTCTGATAAAATCAAGACTTCTAGAACCCCATGCCCCACTGGTCTCGATGGTTATTGGAGCAAAAATAAATTTGTCGAGGAGATTGTTATATTTCCTTTCCTTTTCTGCCTCTACGTCTAGCAAATTCTCCAGCATTCATAACAGTCAATGGGAGGTTTGAATGGGCAAATGTGTCCGAACATGTAAAATCCCATACTAGTGATTTGCCTCTCATCCAAGGTATTAATGTCATGCCGTCAGGTCGTTTACCATCAGAAAGACAACAGCCTGATGGTTCACGAATTTAAGAAATTCCTGCCGTTGTGAGGGCTCGCAAAATGATGTCATTAACAGATGAATGTCTGGTGTTCCTGCCAATGCTCTTCATGCATGAGAGGCCATGCAGGCCGCGTTGGGTAACTTGATCACCGCAAGCTGGATAGCGATGTGGCTCGCAAATATCTGAACCTAGTCTTAAGGCTACTGCGATTCGAAAGGTTTGATTAGACATGTGAAGACCTAATTGGGGGAAAGGTAACGCATTTAACCATGTCCCAGCATGGGGGGATGATGCAGCAAGAAGTCTAGCTTTATCCTCTGGAACAGCAACGGATTGTAAAAGAAGTTCATGAAAATGTGCTGCTATTTGTGTGTACCAAGATGCCTGAAAACCTCTTTCGCTGATTTCTGGAAGGTCCGTATCTGTTATATTTATCCATTTACTTGAGCCTTCTTGAACTATTTCATCTGGATCCAGGTGGTAACGTTGTGGAAGGAGAGCCTCGATTATCGAAGAGATCCGTGGTAGGACGCTAAAAAGGTTGGAATCGCCATATCAACAGTTCGTCGAATACCAAGACCTCCTAATCCAACAGGTAAGGATGCTTGCATCCAAGAGTCGTCACTCAAGGAGCAGTTCAAAATTGACTCCAGACCCATTTTAAGGATAAGATTATATTTTTCCAGTAGTAGAGTCTCATTCCAAGATGGAAAGCATCTTAAGAAGTAGTTTAAACGAGGGATCGACAAAGAGGCACGTAGAAGAAAGAAAGCTGCATGGACAGAAATGGAAACGAGGCGAGACAAAAAATATTCTAACTTCGATATTTTGCTTAACAGGACATTGATAAATGCTTCCTTTCTGACAGCGGCGCCTAGAAGATAAGCATTCTGATTAGTTAGAAGACGTATTCCTGGGGCGGCTTCGTCAATTTTTTTAAATAATAGGTCGAACTTGTCTTCATCTGACCCAAGAAATCCAACTTCACACTTTGAAAAATTCAAATGTAGGCCAAGTGCAGATGCCTTCTCATTTATTTGTGCTAGAGTTGAAAGAACTACATCAGGTTCATCAGCGATAGTCCATCATCCAAGTACCAGATGTTTAATTCAGTGTTGATTGATTTCACTAAGGAATGAATGGTTATAGCAAAGAGTGCTGGGCCCAGGGGATCGCCTTGTTGTACTCCTCGCTGGGATGAAATAGTGTTTTCACCTAAGAATAGATCACTGGGTTGAGCGTAACATTGGTAAACATAAGGATAGATTGAAGGAAATTTATTCAACACTGTAGTGAGCATGGAGTCTCGGTGAAGCTCGTTAAATGCGTTGCGAAAATCCATCTTTAAGATAGCTTTAGGAGCATTGTGAATGGAGGAAAAATAAACTCGGGTTCCATGTACAGCTGCTTCGGCTCCGTTGGGAATACAAACACCAAGTTGGTGGGGAGACAAAAAGTTCTTAAAGTGCTCCCGTGTTCTGAAGCATATAATTTTGGCTGATGTTCTGCGCCAGACATTACCAACTGCGATAGGTCTAACTCCACCACATTTCTTTTTAAAAGCAGTAAGTTTGGCTCCAAAAAACAATGGCCGAACTTCCAAGGGGACTTTTCCTGAAATAATTAAATTGAACAGCTCGCATAATGATTTTACGAGCTTTTCCTTCGATTCAATTACTTGACAGGATAGGAGATATTTGAGAATCGAAGGACGAAGACCATCGAGACCTCCCGCGCTACCAGATGGAAAAGAATTAATAGGTACCTTAACTTCATTAATCGAAACTCCTTGACAGCTCTTTGAGTCATCAGGAAGATTCGGTAAAATAAATTCACCAGGGTGGGCTGGATGCTTCTCCAATAGCGTCTCAAACACAGAAATGTCCGGGGTTGCAACAGTATCATCTAGCATTAGTAGACGGACTGCTCCACGAATGTCACCATCTGCAAGTTTGTTTTCTGCAATCTTAAGATTGGAAACATTCCGTTTTGGAAGAGATTCCCTGATCTTTGTTGGATGCCAGGTTTAGGCGTCAATACCTACATCACACCAAAGACGAACTCTTTGTTTTACCCACGAGGTAAGATTTTTTTACATTTTCTGATTTTTTAGGAGCAGTTAGTGCAACTAATGGAAATAGAAACAAGTTGATCCAATCTTTTTCGTCATTTGAAATAGTTACTTGAAGTAACACATCGGCAAGTGCATCAGCAACTGCAGCTCGAGCACCTCGAGGGACACGCCTTAAAATGTGTTGAGGACCTTAACGATATTAACATTTTGCCCAGGTTAGACAACGTCAATTTATGTGTGCCTTTATTGCGGTTAGAGATGTTAGTACTTGTAGTTTTAAATCAGGATAGCTATTATTATCGATATAACAAGAGTTTTCGTCTCCATCTATAACCTGATGCTTTTTACCTATATGTATAGCTAATCCTCTAGTTCGCATAATGTTTTCCACAGTGAGAATATGGTAACACATTCGTAGATTTAGTAGTAGTAGATGAATGGCCATTAATAGGCCTGCTAATGTTGGCAACTGAATCATCCCTAGTGGTATTAGATTTATCTGATTCGGTTGATTCAAACGATGGAACACTTGAACCGTCACTTGATGATTTCATTAGTTCTGAATGCCACTCATTCTAGCTTTGGAACTTCTTGTATAAAATAACAGACAAATTCTGACCAAAGCATATATTAACTAATAAATAATAGCGTTACAGTTTCGGCAAATTAACTTTGCCTTCATCAGACACATTATGTCTGTTTTATTTTCTGTTGTAGAATAGTATTATCTATGATTGTGGTAACTTGCATTTCATTATCTCCTTTCACTGATGAATAATCAAGCAGAAGAAAATGGTAAATTTCGTATTATTTTTTAGTAAGGCAGGCTCTTAAGCATGTATATTTTAAATGTTTTTGTCTGCACGCTATCTCTGCCGCACTTCAGATTCCTTAGATGTTGATATAATATGAGAAGCTGCAAAAGTGTCAACACAAGTGACATCTCATATAAGGCATTGCCCATTTCCCGAGGGGATTAACCTGATGCCATCTGGCCTTTTCCCATCATCCCTTGATAAACCAGATGGTGCTAAAATTATGGGCACTTCTATACTGGCCAAAGCACGCTTTAGGATATCATTATTTCAACGTGTCGGGACACTCTGCCTGCGCTTTTGGAACAACTCAATGGATGCAAACACTTTTCATTGACCTGCTCCCGACAAATGCATGTAAATTTTTTACACATGTTCATGCCAAAGCGTAGAGCAGTACAAAGACGAAAAGAATTGTTATCCATGAGAGTTCCAATATTCCTCGATGGAATTGATTGCAACCATGCACCAGATTCTTTTTCGTTTAATGCCTTAAAGCGAGCTATATCAAAAATATTATCCAAGACTAACTCTTGTTCAACAATTGATTTTAAGATTATTTTGTCCTATCTTTTCTGTACTTCCAATGTGGATGATATGTCATTTCCAAATAAGAACTTCCATACGTCAATTGCCTCTGACAAGTGATGAATGACTACATCATCAACAGGAATGCTAAGAATGTTGGAGATGAGTGGTCTCACCCCATAACAAGAGGAAACAAAAGCTGGAAGACTAGCTTGTGTCCATTGTATTTGATTCATGGATATATTTACAATAGACTCTAATGCTTTTTTAAGGCAGGCATCCATTTGGAGAAGTAGAGATGGCATATACCATGTTGGAGTAGTTCGAATAAAATATTGTAATTTTGGTATACCCATGCAGTTTTTTTTAGAAGGAAATATGCCAAGTGAGATGGTAAAAATTTTAAACGTTCAATAATATTTTAAAACTGATTTAGGTGCTCATTAAAAGCTATTTCCTATCCTGTTTCATGCAGTGGAGCACCTAAAAGAAATAATTGGTTCGCATTAATTGTTCGAATACCAGGAAGAAGCTGTTGAAGTTGTGATACAATAGTGGGATCCACTTGTCCAGATGTAAAAAACATTCACATTTAGAAGGATTAACTTCTAAACCAATGCGTTTAGACTCCGTTAATGAAATATTCACATCCTGCAAAACGGATTGTGGCGAATCACCCAAAGTACCATCATCCAGATAAAATAAGTTTAGTTCAGATGATAATTTGCGAACTATAGGATGGATTGATAAGCTGAAAAGCATTGGACCATCGGGATCCCCTTGTTGACAACCGACCTGGGACAGTATTGTTTTCTCTCCGAAAAACAGCATTGATGGACAAGCATAACATAAAGGATAATACATTTATATCAGATTAAAGCAAAAATCTAGTAGCGTCTCTTCTGTTTTTTTGCTTCCCAATTCCTTTCCGCCTAATAAATCTCACAAAGAAAGAAATTTTCAACTAGGAGGTCAGGGACGGAGACTCATCACAGGGCGCACGTTTTTATATCAATGCTACGCACAGTGAGTGTCCAAAACAACTTCACAGATTTTTCCGTTACAGATAACCATAACGATCAGGATAGGTTCCGTATGCTTATAAACTATGATCAGGTTAGATTACGTTGATATCGTTGTAAATAAAGACAACAATCTATACGAGAAGAGCAAATAGGGTGACCGTAAAAGTTTCAGCTGAAAACGGGACACGTTCCGGCTTTTTAAAAATCATGAGAAATGAGAAACAGGTCTATGCGTAAATTAGTTCCTGTTTACCTATCAATACCTAATACATTTATATTGTAATATATCATAATATTGGAGATAACAGAAATTTGGCGTTAAAAAATTAAGTGTATAAACTTCCTCTCCCTGCATACAATTTCCTTTTAATGACTAAATTTTCAGAAAGGTAAGAAGGAATATGAAAATTGGCTATAAAATTGCTACAAATGAAAAGTGTGGCTAGGATTGCTACTGTTGTTGAATTAGCAACCATGGACTCTATCTTTGTTCTTATTAGCGCCCTGATATCAGAGTTCTCCCTTCTCTCTTTGTTACATTGCGGGGTCAAGTAATTCGATACTTACGAAAAACGAAAGACCGTTGAAATTTATTCAAAAAACAAGCGAGTACTAAAATCTCAGCTGCTTTTCAGGCAATACTGCGAACTATAGATCATTGTTAGTGTAGGGAATTTCAGTTCAATTCTTGCCTCTTTGTTTATTATTAATTATAAATACCTTTACAAGGAGTAAATGTACTGGGTTTGTTATTTACTTCTTTCACTTGCATAAAACGGGAGAAGTACTACTTTTTTCATGACGGGATGGCTGTGACACGCCCCTAAAATGGGACTGTCCCGGTCTAAAAGGGACATATGGTCGCCCTATGAGCAAATTATTTTCCTTCCTCCGTATATATATCCTAGTGGAGAAGCTATCCTAGAGTAGCTCCCGTATTAGGGCAAAGGCCAGTGTTGCCAACTACGCGTTGTAGCGACTTTTGAAAACCTTTCTTAAAACTTCCCATTTCCCACATAACTTGGAAGAAGTGAACGAATTAGGTTACAAAACATTTATGGTAAGTTAGAAAATATGTGACAAAATTTAACCAATTCATGTAAATTCTAACGAACAGGATGTGCCAGCTCATCAATCTTGTGTAGAGGCAGATGAGACTCGGTGTGACAAAATTTAACCAATTCATGTAAATTCTAACGAACAGGATGTGCCAGCTCATCAATCTTGTGTAGAGGCAGATGAGACTCGGTGTGACAAAATTTAATCAATTCATGTAAATTCTAACGAACAGGATGTGTCAGCTCATCAATCTTGTGTAGAGGCAGATGAGACTCGGATGTTGAGGATTAACTGCTGGACGTAATCCATCTTGTGCATTTAATGCTTTTCCAGGCTTTAACCAGAGTGTTGTTTTTCGGAAGAGATGGTCCACTTGTAATGCTACTTGTAGACGATCCAAGAAAGCTTGAACAAGACCATTCAATGCCTCAAATTTACACGTTCAAAGGAGTATTCTTCAAGACACTTGAACAAGTCTAGAATGAACTTGAAACAACTTTTACACGATCATAGAGGTATTGAATCATGTTGTTGATAAATGGCAGTTCGAAACAAATGACTGTAACTATGAAAGCAAATGAAAGCGAAACAGCGTACTGAATTAGTTCAGACCTGAGAATGAATAGCTATAATATTAGAATATCTTTCCTAACTTTCTGCAGGCATTTGCAATTCAATAGATTATATTAAATAATTTAGAACAGTTCAATTGATTTTGCAGCAAGCCCATCGAATTCTCACTACGTATTTTGTCCCTTTTACAATAAATGCGGGTTAGGTTAGCTGACGTTAAAAGAGTAAAATGCTGCTTAGGTATAAAATCATTCCCTATACTAAGCTTTCTGAAAAGCTGATACTTCAATCAGGCGTGCTGATGACAGATTCACACTCAAAAAATCTAACTGTTTCCTAAAATTGTGTGTATCACGATGGAATGATTGCCCTTCGATGTTATTTATGCTATGGCATCGAAGATTGTTTAAAGGAAAGGCTGAAAACACAGGAAACCAAACAAAGCAATGATAACTAATAAAACTCCAACTGACCAAAGTAGTATATATATAGCAGTATATATATTTTAAGTGCACTTGATCGGCTGCAATGAAATTGCGCACACTTTTCCGGTTTTATCAGATAAGCCATTGACAAGCTGTCATTATGTACAGTGTTGCACACAGAAAAATTAAGCAATGTTGTCAGATGGAAAATATTTTCTCTTCTGTTTGTAAATCTGTAAGAAAAGAGCAGCGGAATGCCCGAACTAGAGGTCTGCAAGGGATCGGGCCGAGTCCGCGGGCTGGACTCGGGCCTTTAAAGCATATATCACTTCGGGCCCAGGCCGTAAATTTTTAAGTATACAATCATATTTCTCGGGCCTAACTTTGTAAATGTACCATACAACGATATTTATTGGACGATTCTTTCTGAAGAACTTTTAAAGCACAACTGCAAAATTAAACGTCTTCTTGCTGTATATAAAGAATATAGTTTTGCGTGAATTATTAAGTTTTTGTAATTCGGGCTCATTTGATTAAAATACGAGCTCGGGCTTAAATCCTAAAAATATTTCGAACTCGGGTCGGACCTCACATTATAAACTAACGGGCCGGGCTCGTGCAAAAAATTCCAGCCCGTGCAGACCACTAACCCGAATCAAGGGTCGAATAAAATTACTAGGATTGAGCTAATTTAGAAAATACAGAGGAATTAACACATAAGGATAGGGAAGCTATACACTGTATCGAAAAAAAAAGGACCACCAGTTCGTCCGAGAAATATTACAGAGGTTGTTCAGTAAATGGTTGAAAGAGAGTTGAGTTCAGTTATGACGAAGAAAAGTTTCTATTTATAAATGAAGAAACTAAGATTATCGTCCTAACTTGTGCGAGTAACATTAGGTATGAACAATGATAGCATTTACTGTACATAGTCGTAGTGTACTGTATGTAATAAAACTAGCAGGTAGCTATAATACTGTTTCTAACTAATTAAACTATATATTCTATAGATTTAGGAAGGTGATTTAACATACATTGACAGATTCCATGTTATTAATAAGTAAACCGTGTAATTTTGCAAGGATTAAATTGGAATGCAGTGTAGTTTATATGAAGAAGTGGCTTACTCACATCTGTGTATTATATTGTAATCTAGGTTTGTAGTATCGCAGTATTATAACAAGTATCCTGTTATATGACCGGGGAAAAACAGACGTTAACGACACACCTTAATAAATTTACCAAAACAAAGCTTTACGATAATGAAGAAAATTATGCACTTTGATTTTCAATTGTCAATTTCTCCATAAAACTTGGCTAGTAGTGGGAAGTATGTGTATATTACTATTATTATATTAACATTGAGAATGTCATCATAATTGTTTGCTTCGTTTTATTTAGGTTTCCACCTAGAATATGGGCTTCAGAACCCTCAGTAGCTCCTCGAACGACAAATAGGGCGGAAGCATTTCATAAACATTACAATGAATAATTCTATTCACTGAGTTCAGATATTCATAAGGTGATTTCATCTTTATGAAGATATACAATCAAAAACAAACTTGAAATCAAGATCAATTGCGATAGGAGATACCGACACACAAAGAAAGGAACATTTAAAGAAACATAACTTCATATTGAAGCAGTATGAAATGCTTAAAGGTGATACATGTTCAGAGTATGAGACAAGAAAATGTTAATATTTGGATTGTAAATTTGGAGTTATCATGACTGCTTGTATCTACTGATCAAATTATATTTAGTTAATCCTCAATATAATATTATTTTATTTCTAATTTCTATCCTAGTCTGAAGGAAAATCCTGTTTGCACATAGATTTTAAATCTACCATTGTGGTAACGTTGGACAAAAATCTGTGTTCAGAAAGGCCAACAGAGATTTGTGCGCAATTCGGGATCTATAGTGTGCGCAATCCAGTTGCTCTCACTTGATCAATCTGGGGACCTCGCATAATAAGTGCGAATTTATTCTTTTCCAGAAATAATTTGCTTTAGAAAAAAAAAATATTCTATTAGAGGATTAATATTCTTGCTTCTACCATACGGGCGCAGCTAAAAAAGCATGTGACATTAAAGATCAGACGTACCTTTATTTTTCCACGTACATTCATGAAGTTATCAAAAGGAAGTTTTTCTTCTTCCATTGTTAGATTTATAAAGTAAATCGAGAAATTGTATCGTGTTGTTGTCAAATTAACTCCGAACAGTTCCCGGTAATAGAAAGCACAATTATTAAATTCGACGCTGGACAGGCGAGCAGTCGAAGTCGCGGTAGCAGATTATTATGAAACTTACACCGGATGGGTAAATAAAGTTTGAAGTGCACATTTTTTATTTAACAATATGCAAGGGTGAGTCCGAAAGGAAGCTTCCCCAGGCGACTGTAGGCAGAGGTGGGGATGCAAGACCAAAAATAGCATGGGACATTAAAGATCAGACGTACCTTTATTTTTCCACATAAGTACTACGTACATTGGGACATCTGTCATACCGATCTATAAGCTTCAAAAACCCTTTCAGGAAAAATTCAGAACTCTGCAGATGGAAGAAGAGTCGAACAGCTTCTGTGACTTCAGTATTGCTTTCAAAGCGCATGCCGCCGAAAGGTCGGTTTAATCATGTCATCCAGCATACTGACATTTTCGTCTCTAGTGGACCTGCACGTCCTTCCAGGTCTCGGTGTATTCAGCACTTGTTTCCGCCCTCACTAAATTGGTGACACTATCTCCCCATCATAACCATTTGTATCGATATCACATCAGGTCCATAGACTTCCTCGAGATGGTTATGGATTTCTGCTCCCGATACACCACGTACCCATTCATGGCGGACAACCGCTCGCACTTCCTCACGACGTCAAAACGCGCCTTCTCTCCATAGCTACCAGGCTCAGATTGAGAAACTCATCTCCGTTTGCCCGCAATGGCGCCATCTACAGTATCGCGGGCAAACAATGCCCACTTGTGTTTGGGTATGTTGCACGTGCAACCGCTGTTTTGTTTCCTCCATTGCTGTTCGCTTTCCTGGACAAGACGAGAGGGGAAACTTATTTTCGGAATCCCCCTCGTAGATAAGTACTTCACAGTTGTACTAATATTGGTACATCACAAATTTCCGATTCCAACATGCTGACGAGTCTGAATGTGTATGAAGCTTCTCCAAGAACTTATCACTCAGGCTTTCTTAATCCTTTTTCCGTCTTAGTCCCTTCTATCTTATTCTGCCTTGCGTAAGATGTTCTTAAAATGAAGTCCATGAAGTTTAACTTTACCTCCAAATAAAGTAGTGTATCCCAGAAAACAGGAATGTTTGAAGTCTTCCCTTCTTTTACATATGCAGTGATCAGTGGCGTATTTAGCGGAGTGGTTTCCGGGCTTAAGCCCCCCGAAATCTTACTTAGTATAGTAAAGTAAATGAAATATCTTGCATAATTTTCACATTTCCAGGCAAAGCCCCCCCCCCGAAAGTTAGCAAAGCCCCTCCCAAAACAAAATCGTAAATACGCCACTGGCAGTGACCAAATTTTTGAGAGAATAGGGCCTACTAGCACCACGTCTGAACTCTTTCTGTACAACTTAGAAACTATCGTTGTTTTTATAAAACTTTTTTTTAATGGTAAAAGCAAAGTTCATGATTTTTAGTGAAAGTATGGTTGACCATTCTACTGATCCATGATTAATAGCAAAGCCCTTCCCGCTGATTTAGTGGCTAGCGCGTGCGACTTCGGTGCACGTGGTCCCGTGTTCGATTCACAGTGGGAAAGCGTATGTGAAATTTTAACTTTCATCGATATTTATGTTTTGAGCCCCTGTCATGTTAAGTAGAAAATTGTAAAAAAAAAAGAAAAGAAAAGAAAAGAAAAGAAAGAAATGAGAAAGAGAAAGAGAGAGAGAGGGAAATGTGTTATTAGGCAAATCAAATCAAATTACTAAAAAGTGACTTGAAGGTGTGTCTTCGAAGCATGTGGTCCCGGGTTCAATTTCCGGCGCGAGAGCACTCTTATTAATCATCCGTCTTTTTTTTTTAAGCCCAGAGTGCATACCGCGAGACGTAAAACTAAATAATAAAATTTCATTTCAGTAATTGTGAAGATTTATGTTACTCTACATACTGTTATGCAGTGTTGCCAGATACGTTCTCACAACTGTCCGTTTTTTTCTTTGCCTGTGTGTCACCTTGTATCTTACATTCTCTTCGTTATTTATAGTTTCTTGTTACAATTTTTCTAATAAGTCACAGAGATTTTCGTTTTTATACTTTCAATTTAAGTAAAAGGAAAGGAATTTTTGGAATCCAAATAGAAATGTAAATTTAATTTATATCGAACCAGAGGCGGATCCAGGGGGAAACTTTCTTATTTTATATATAAATAAAACCCATACCAGAGTTTGGAGCTCTTAAAAGTAGCTCCAAATAGCAGTATTACAATCCGTCCCCCAGAAGTCCGTACTGGATCCGCCCCTGTATCGAACGCATGGTTGGGAATTTAATTTGAGAATGGGTATTGATGCAGCCGAATGATAAAGCAACCTTGGTTTGTTGATTAATTTGGAATGTTGCCCAGTGGTGCTATTCTAATTTTTAACAACCGGTTATATATATATATATATATATATATATATATATATATATATATATATATATATATATATATATAGATAGATAGATAGATAGATAGATATATAGATATATATATATTACTGTATATAGAGATAGTAGATGGATATTATTCTCTTAGAAATCAAATCATACAAGGTAGACAAACCAAATTTTTTACTCGATACCATAAGTGACAAATAGTGACATATACAGCATTCTAATACAAGGTGGTGTGACGAAATAATGTAGCACTGCGAATATTCAAAATGGATTGTCTAAGATATAAGATTTTTTTCAAAAATATTAAAAAGACCTTCATTCAGCAATTGATCGGTAATTCACGATAATTGTTAGGTATGTGTTTCAAATATAAATAACTCTCACCTATAACTCCAGTTCTCGTTCTTGGTATGTTAGGAATAAACGCTTATACCTTGTTCTGAGAGATCATACGTTTAACCCTATAGCCATAATAATTTCTAAAAGCAAAGATACAATAAAATTTACCGTTCCCCACCCCGCCAGTAATTTTGTGTGTGTGTGTGTGTGAGAGTTTATGACTCGGTATAACAAACGGTTCTGCAAAGTCGAAATATTTTAAGGGGGCAGACTACTAAATATTTTTGAAAAACTAATAATTTTTCTTTTGCCTGTTTTTCGTAAGTGGAAAGAGGTAATAAAATGTAACTTACCACAATAATAGATAATATTATTCTACACCCGAAAATACGAATCGGAAGAATTTTCAGTGTTGCAATCCATAGAAATTACAATGTGACCAGAATTTGAATTACTCAAAAATCTAGGTAAAGGCAGCGAATAGAAAAATGAACTCAACGGTAATTGATGACTTATCATGCTGTCTATGTTTCTTGTTTACTACTTTCTAAATTATGGTTCTATTTATTTTCTAATAACTTATTTATTTTGTAATAATTTATGTAAGGTTTATAAAATAAATAGAAATATTTAAAAAGTAGTAAACAAGGAACATAGACAGCATGATAAGTCATCAATTACCGTTGAGTTCATTTTTCTAGTAGCTGCCTTTACCTAGATTTTTGAGTAATTCAAATTCTGGTCACACTGTAATTTCTATGGATGGCAACACTGAAAATTCTTCCTATTCGTATTTGCGGGTGTAGAATAATATTATCTATTATTGTGGTAAGTTATATTTTGTTACCTCTTTCCACTTACGAAAAACGGGCAAAAGAAAAAAAATATGAGTTTTTCAAAAATATTTAGTAGTCTGCAGTCTTAACAACTGGTTCTAGCAAACCGCTGAATTACACCACTGTATTTGCCCCTTCAGCATCGAAGCTATATGCGACGGACCTACAATTTAAGGTGGGATCCAAACAACTGTAGTCGTTCGAATTTCAAAGGGTTCCATCGGGATTCAAAGCTGAAACCCCATGGACCAGAAGTTTGCACGGTGACCACTACACCAGCGAGGGCTTGAAAATGAAATGAAATTTCAGTTTTAAATGGCCTCACGGTTATGTTCTTCAAGTTAAAAGAGACTGATGATAAATGAACGAGAATGATTAGGTATAAGCTGGTAGAATGAGAATGTGGGAAGAAACGAGACGATCTCGAAAAACATCGAGTACCGAGAATATGCTTTCACGTTATAGGGTTCTTACATAGTCCACGGTTTGTACAAATAAGGCTGTTTATGTAAACAGTTTGACCGTTTATGGTGCTGTATTAACTGTTTGTGCAAACCTTTTTCACATCGAACTCATTCGAAAATAGTTTATAGGAACATGATGTTTGCGCAATCACATGGACCGTGTATGGGCATGTTTGTGCAAACACGAGGTTTATGTCCGAGTAGAAGGTCTAGTCTACATATGCTTATTTCTTGCGCTATGGCGTCAATGAATAGTAATCAAGAATTCTGGCGAGAATTTATTGAACTTTATTGAAATTATCCGTCTTTTTACATGTAAGTGGCTTTACTTTTCTTCTCGGGATTAAGTTTTCAGTTCAATTCAATCAACATTTCAGTTAGTTTACAAACATGATCCACTTAACTCCATTTTTTTTATTGCACCGGTTTATAATTATAAACTGTATGAGCCCACACAATACAAAATTTGGTCATCCGAAGAAAAACAGTTTTAGTATGTCATTTGCCATCTTGGCGAAATCAACACGGAAGCCGCTTCACTAAATATTGCATTGTTCGCTCCGTTCCGTCCAGCTGCGAATTTGGAAATTGCAAATTGCCAGCAGAATAGCACTTTTAAAAGGTATTTTGCACAAATCTGCCCTGCATCTTATAGGGCAACTTCTAGCTACTGCTATCTTGGAAGCTAACGCCATTCCAAGACAACAACTTAGTGACGTAATAAAAGGATGATTGGCTAATGAGCAAATTAAAAAGAAAAGCGACCAATTAATAAAAATTTCGTAAATCTGGTTTACTGACGTCAGATGAGCTAAGATTGAAGATGATGAATTTAGAATTAGGTAATTCTAACAAATTTCTATCAAAATGACTGAAAATGAAGAAGTTTTTAGAATGATATTTTTTAATTAAATTTTAAAGAAAATTTGGAGGAGAGTTTTCATAATGATTTAGGATAGGAAAGTCGTTCTACTGATGAAAATCTTTGATACATAGTAGAAATTAAGGCAGAAACGAACGAAAAATATATAATACATACAAAACAAACCCTAAACCCAGTCTAAGCACTTCCTAACCTAATTCTAACTCCTAACATTACCACAAATAAGTCTCGATATTGTACCACTACAACTTTCACATCTTCTCTGATTTTGTTATACGATGTTACAAGGATGTTCCAAGATTCCCTAACATGATAGCTCTATGTTGGGTGGTGTCATATATTTTAAGCTTCAAATTTCTCGACAGACTTCGCGACGACAAAAGATTTTGAACTAAATAATAACATGAATTCGATGCACTTAGTCTGCATTTAATTTCTTCCTGAATATGATTTTGGTCTGTTAATATTGATCCTAGATATTTGAAAGTATCCACTTTGTCGAAAGTATTATTTGATATTTTAATGCACTCATAATTTGCTGTATTACGATCCCGACGAACTTCGATGTATTTAGTTTTCTCTGCATTTACCCATGTTCTAAACCCATGTCCTTGCAAGCGTTTAATAAGATCTCTGCATTTCTTTCTATTGTTCTCCTATCATCCCCTATTATATTTACATGATCAGTATACGCCATAACCTGCTGAATACCACTTACCACTTGACCCTCGTTGCTGTCTTTTATTTTCCTTATAGCGTATTCCAGAACAAAGTTGAATAATAATAGCGACAACGCATCTCCTTGTTTCAGGCCATTCTCGACCTGAGAGCTCCTGGACAGGAATTTTCCTACGCGGACTTTACTTCATGATTCATTTAGACATACCTTAATTAACCCAACTAGCTTTTTCGGGATTCCAAATTCTGTAAGAATGTTGTACAATGTATCTCTTTTAACAGAGTCGTAGGCTTTTCTAAAATTAATAAATAATTGATGTACTGGGGTATTGTATTCCCATTTCTTTTTGATTATTTGTGTGAATAATTTTGTCGGCATATGGGATCAATCTTGCCAATAGAATGTTTGAGAGGATTTTATACGATGTTGATTCAAGAGAAATTCCTCGATAATAATGATAAGGGGCGGTCCCGAACTGAAACCTGTTCCAGCGGCATAACAAGGCCAGGCGGGGCCCCAGGGCAGACACTTGTCAGGGGGGGCCCTCAGAAAAAGTAAAATGTTGATCATATAATCACTTCTTATTTTGACATACATCATTTAATAGTACCTTTTTGAGGTACATATTTTAGACATATATTTCCTCCCGAAAATTGTAAAGTGTGTAATTTAATATTTAATTGAAAAGATAATGGGAAACATCTTTTTATAGGAAAAAGATTCCCTCAAGTCCGTCTACATGTCTTCTCCTCCCGTATTGTTGATCTGCTTCACTCTAATTGTATTTTTTTTTAATATTCACGTTGTTTGGGAAGTTAGCCAACTATATTTCTACCACTGTTTTGAATACCATTGTTTCTGTTTTTTTACTTAAAAATGTTTTGTCTATAAAAAATGATTGTATTTCTTTGTTCGCAAAGATTTATGTAATTCAACTGCAACATTAGTAAACGACAATGAATAGCCCATGACTGATTTTTAAAAAGTTATAACTTTAAATTATGTTACTACTTGTATGTTTATTTGTGTTTCTATAAGATGTAAGAGCAGGGGTAAAAGTAAGGGGGAACACGGGAGGACACCGTTCTCCCACTTCCAAAACTATCTACGGTGCCCCTCCAATTCCTAAAAAATGCAATGGGCAAAAATAGGCATGGGAGACGGTGTGAAGTCATCCGTTCCCCTATCTTTTCAGACCAACTTTTACCCCTGTATAAGAGTAAACTGAGAGCATGACAGTTAACGTTTACGGATAATGTATTTTCGCTCAGAATTGCTCGAGTAAAACAGTAATAGAACATTATGAGTTTTCATAATTAGAGTAGATTTTATGTAGTTATTTAGTAGCATCAGAATGTAGGGAATATACAATTTTAAGTAAATTTCTAAAAAAATAAATTTTCACTGAAATGTTACTTGACAGTGTCGTGTTCGAACTAAATAACTTGGAGTTGATAATGAGTGCTGGGTAAGGAAGACTATATATAACATCATAACAAGGTCTTCTAAAAGATTCTTCCAATTTTTTAGAACTAATGGACCATGCCCCCCCAAGGAAAATATCCTAGTACGCCAATGGGAATTGAATTGAAAATCTATGTAAAGACTTTCTGCTGTGGCATGCTTCTTAAGAACAATTCCAGTCTGCTCACGTGACCTTTGGGGTTCATGAATTTCTTGCGAGCGTTGCGACTTTCTATTCTCTCTTTATACCCTCTCTTTATGCATCGAATAATTTTTCAAGAACATAAATGATATGCTGTAATATGAATATTGAGAAGTACCCTCTATATGACAAATAGCTGCAAATAAATACACTACATAATTTATTTATTGCTATTGAACGATTTTCCTAACTTTTATTTAACATTCTCATATATGATACCGACCTACTGTGAACACCTACCTATCTCAGATGTTATATTTTAAAATAATAATTACTATGTTCTGCAATGATTATGTTATATATATATATACAACTGATGTATTTTATTGTAATTATTTTATATAATTTTTCATGCATTGCGGAAAATATAATTTTAAAAAATTCACTGACCGAGATAGGAATCGAACCCACAACCTTATGATTTGAAATCCAACAGCTTGCCAATGAGCTAACACAAGAACTTTCGAAAACATGCTTCTAGCGAAACATGTGTAACAGTTCTCAAGAAAATTATGACATTCATATTCACTACCACTGCCTTCTACATCCGTCCGCTCCCTCTAAGCTGCCTGCTCAATCAGCCAAAAAATGCGTGTACCGTTCATCACGAATTCGCCACTAGGTGGCAGGTCCTACCATGGCATCCTACCGTTTGACAGTCAATCCTGTTGCGTTGCAGTTTGACATCTGTACGTACACAATACATGCTAATAAAAAGAATGTAAAGAAATCTAAATGGTTTGCGTAAAAGTTATAATATGCGGTAGTCATTGAAGAAGTAGAAAAAAATATTTGTTCAAATAGAAACACATTTGTTGATGTTACGGCTGAGGCACAAAAATGAAAATACGCTCAATCATATATTGGCCTAAATACAATATATATAATTTTATGCTTTCGTGTGAAGGAACTCCGATGCTATAAGCAAGAGTGCCGATCCTGGGGGCGGGGGCCCCGGCCCCCCGCATTGTACTTATGAATATGCGATATTCTGTATAATTTGAATGCAATTTGTCTTAAAATCCTCATATATGTCTTCTGCATCTGAATGCCCCCCTCCCAAATTTACTGAGAAATCGGCGCCATTAACTATAAGAGTAATTATACAGGGTGGTTCAAAAGTAGGTACACGCCTACACCCCTGCATTGATCAGGTATACCCTCTAACATTCTAGCTTATAGGTTCATTTGTTTCGGTTGTTCCGAGCTTAAGATATAAGTATAAATACATTAAGAATAAATAATAAAGAAACTAAGTCTACCTTATGGATAGCAATAAGAAATGATATAAAAAGCAATGGGTTGATCAGTAAGTTACTGTATACCTACTTTTGGGCCTATCTCTCTCTCTCTCTCTCTCTCTATATATATATATATATATATATATATATATATATATATATATATATATATATATATATATATATATATATGTATATATATATATATATATATATATATATATATATTATATATTATATATATAGATTGTTTTTACTCTAAGCCAAATTATACATTGTTTTAGTATTAAAATTAGTGTTGCCCACGATACGAGACAGCAGCTATGAGAAACGAGATGACAAAGCTGTCTCACAATATAGCAAGAGCTTCTTGAGATGAAGTAGCTTAAATCTTGTCTCGAGAGCAACAATATCCAATATATACAAGTGACTATCGTTTCTGACTGTGAAACTACAGTAGACTTCCAAGCTATGCAAATTGAATACTATATTGAAGACATGGAATATAGTCTTGGGACTGAATCGATTACTGAGAAACGTTTCGCAAAGTCTCTTATCATTTTTACTATATGAAAATCAACATTGAAACTGGACGTAGTACTGAATTTCTTCAACTTCCAGTTTTACTGAAATATAGGGGTGCAGAGGTTATTTCCCTGAGACCATGAATCAATTTCCGAAAACAGTTTGTGGCTATCTATCACCGTTTTGAGTTATAAGCTTTACTGTTGAAACCGGAAGTGGTCGATTTCAACCACTTCCGGCTTAAGTAGAAGGTAGTCCAAGGAGACGGAAAATATTCCTGGGACACTGAATCGATTCCCGAAAACTGCATGTCGATAGCTCTTGCCGTTTTTGCTCTGATACCTGTCAACCGAAGGACATAGCCGTTCTATAAGACTGCCAACACTTATACATAGTATAGTTTGGAAGTCTAATACTAGAGATCTTTTTCATTTTATAACTCCTCGTCAATATACCCCATTGTTCAACTCATCAAATGTGGAGTATATAGTTAGTTTATTGACTTAGAGAGTTTCGTATATGCAACTTCCAAAGGCTTGAGGAAAAAAACAGAAAATCTAGGATCATTCATGTATACCCCTATTAATGTTCTTACGTAGTTCATTATCGGATGGTATTTCATGAAATAACACTCCATTATATTCCAACTTGGCTTTTCTTGCTTTGCAGAATGATACCCAACAATATAAGATCATTTTCTTTTCTAAACTATTGGAAAAGCGTGGTCATTCCTATGCAAACCATAAAGATTTACTTACAAAAATGGGCAGTACGTGCTGCACTCTAGCGTCGAAATTAGAAAACAAGCGTTCACGCGGGAGACAATGGTTTTTGAAAAGAATGAACAGGCAGGTAAGTGAATCGAGGAGGCGGTGTTCACTACAAACGCTGTTTTTGTTCTACTTTGACTTTTATTTTAGTACTCAGGCGATAATTATGTTCTATGTCTTAACTTTGTGCATTCTTTTACATATGGAAAGATTCGTTTACGTATCTAAATGTTCCATCACGTATGGAGAGCTAAATGACAAACAAGCATGTGCTGACATTAATACAAGGTTTTGAAATATTGTATAATTAAGTATTTCAATCAATGTTGATTTTTTTCTACACTTGGTAAAAAATCTTATTATGTTTAAAAGAAAAACACATCTTCAAACTTTTTCTTGTTTGGCTGGCTTTGCAAAGGCTGGCTTGGAGGTTCGAAACTGGTTTACTTTTTTCCGAAGATACCCGAAGTTGGACTTAGAAAATTTTTGCCTCGAAACAGCAATAAAGAATGCGCTCAACCTTTTTGAGACAAGGTGTACCTAGGTATAATAAACATGTCTGGACAGAGCAAGCACAAATACCACATGGACAGACAGAATAGGGATATAGAAAACAAACCTTGGGTAACCGTTCACACGATTTTCCCATTCCATAAGGACAAATAGACATTGCAATATTATGACGACACATTTCTCATTTTCCATTGCATATTGAAGGATTGACTTGACTTATCAGACTTGGTTGTTCTCGGGCTGGTTACGCCCGGTCCGTTTGTGCCCGGCCAGTTTAGGGTCCTATCCGTTTGTGCCCGGCCCGTTCTCCGCCCGGCTCGAGATTCGGGCAGGGCACAGAATACAGATCCATCCGGGTCGTCTTCGGGCCTGGGTTTGCAGGGCTCTGGTCTGCACACCGTGACCGCGAGACCTTTGAGTCAACTAAGTTCATCTTTTCTTTTTTTTTCCTTTTTCTAAAACTTGTAGATATTAAAGCGTGCCGCAAAATGGCCTGGAGTTTGTAATTCTGCAATTAAGTTGTTTTTTTAATGTGCTTTCCACAAGAGGCCCCGCATCGCTGAATCCTATGGGCTAGTAAATATTAACGACGCATTTCGGGGTTCAATTCTGATACGTTTAGATGATACGAAATTATTGCTAAATGATGGGTCAACTAAGTGGCGCAGCAACGCGTAGAAAGAGAAGAGGTGAAGAGAAAAAAAACATACTGAAGATTGATTCTTTTTTTTACGACTGTTCCAGAAAATACGAGGAGTGATTTTTCATTAGCTTCTGGGAAGTGAAAAATTATACAGAGGAGCGCGTGACTATGTTAGAAAAATGGGTAAATATTTGATATCGATGATGATGCACTGATCTGGCCGAAGAAAGGTATCAAATCAAGAAAAACGTCCTTTTGAACTTTGGTGAAATGCAACTATTTTCGGAAGTGTCCAAAACGTGGAACAATGAATTTCAGAGACATATATTTCCAAGGGACTGTCAAATCGACAGTGAATTGATTGGCGTTTCGTCAGTCCCTTTGGGAAATCCCTTGCCTATGCATTGCAGAGCCTTGAAACACGCGTTTACAAGTAGACCGGGTACTACTTTTAGTGTGACGTTTCGAGCCGCAGTCTCTACACTGGATAGTTTTTGAAATCTAGGCACTGAAATTCATTTTACTACGCTTTCGGCACCGTATAACTCCGAAACTAGTGGCATCAATCTGACCAGCATCAAGCTTCCACTCTGACGTTTTCTAATGTCACGCGTTCACCCTATCCTTTTAATGGAGATAATTGATAGTTTTTTTAAAAAAAGAATTTTAAGTGAAAGCCAAAAGAACGAAAAGCATCAGTAAAGTGAATTTCTAATTGTCAAAGTAACATGAAACCGTTGTTTAATCATGCATATTAAGCTCTGACTTACATACGTCAAAAGTGTATGTACAAAAACCAAGTTGAAATATTGTGACTTACGTTGTTTCTCAAAGGTATGACGGAGTACGAGAAATGTATTTCCCAAGTCCATATTGCGAAAAAGAACGTAGATTATATTTAAAAATTTAATGTATCTATAGCGAACTAGCTCAGTTACTAGAGTGTTGGCTTTGCATTAATTTTAAAAAAGTAATTTTTTTTTTAAAAAAATCGAAAATTCTTATAATATTTTATTTAAATTTATTTATTTATATTAATTTTCCAGGATTAAGGTTATCTTCTTTTCTTCTGTCTCGTTAAAAAATATAATTTTACAAACAATATGCAACTTAAAAACTATAAATGCTACTAAAATATGTACTACCATGAGCAAAATAAATGACGCGTCTCTTTATTTTGAAGTTTTTTGAAAATATCTCCGTTTTCTTTATATGTTCGAAATTTCGGAAGGTTTACCCAGCAGGACAGGTTAATAACAAACCCTTTTTTAATATTTGTGTTAGATATTAGCTTAAAATAAAGAAATTAGAAGCAAAAAACATTAAATCGACAGAAATCTCGAGAATTACCAACTCTGCTAAAGTGGGAAATTTTCAAGAACGCGAGGGAATTCTGCAGTTCAACACGAAGCAGCGACATCTATGTCATTGAGAGAAGCGTGGATTAGATCTACAAACGAAAATTTAAACGAAATATTTCTAGTATGTCTTATTATATGCATTATCAGCGAACTCCAAATATATGAATCTATGCTAAGTATTAACGTATAGATAGTGCAAATAGTGGAAATTACCTATGGAAAAAGACGAATTGTTAGCCCAATCGTAATGAAAAATCGTCTTTACTGTAGAACAGGTTCAGCTTACGTAAGAAAGCAAATAGCTCAGTTAGGTAAAGCAACGAGTTTGTATACCGAAGGTAGACGGTTCGAATCCCGTGGAAGTACTGTTGTCAATTTTTTCAATAAGGTTATTTTATTTATTTTTTATTTGGGAAAGAATCAAATTGTAACATATGTGTAAAACTCATGACGATACCAAAAAAAAAAAAAAAAAAAGAGAGAGAGAAAATATCGTCGCATTTGCATTACTGTCTCTAATTTTTGTTTGCAAACAGATTCGTAATTATTTCCCCTGTGCTCACTGATGCATAACGAATGTTTTCCAGTAAATGTTAATTCTAATTTGGAGAATTTTATAGTTTCACAATGTTTCTCACTACATAGTCTTCTATCTACGTGTTTGGATATTTTGATAACAGATTTCCCTATTAAATGTTTAATTTTCTCTATAAATATTTGTCTTAAATTGAAATTGTTTTGAATTTACTACATAAGCAAAGTTGACCGAAGGAGGGGAGCTCAAGTAATAGATATTCTACGTAAAAGCAACCTATTGTAGAATGATGATGCTTCTTACCTTCAGCACATAATCTTAACGTTAGAGAGTCAGACAGAGAAAAATCCTGGTTTTTCCTCCTCTATGACCACCCATCTTAAACCTCTACATATCATTGTTCGTCTCACATAATTTCGGCTCTCCAAAGACATTCATATTTATCATTATTATTATTATTATTATTATTATTATTATTATTATTATTATTATTATTATTAATGAATATGCCACCCTTACATAATGTTGTAACTTTACACATCTTAGTTTAAAGTGCTTTCTTTAGTAATAATTTGAGCAACCACGTCACAAAATTTAAAATGTATGAGGGGGCACGACGTTTTATTTCCCCTCCTCTCTTTTCAGCACCCCCCCAACAGAAGGTATATAATTTCTGAGAAGCAGGGCAGACAAAATGAATAAGAAATATATTTAGAGCATCCTTTCCTCCTTCGTGAATGTAATATCACGTAGCATTTTTATTCTACTGAAGACGACCCTAGGCCGTTATGATTAGGTAACAAAAGAAATACCTAATATATTTATAGCGCCCCTTAACTGTAATATTACCTCTTCTTTATTTGTTCGAGGCTTCCCTACACAACCAAGGCTGACAAAAAGAATAGGAAAAGTGTCTAAAGATTACAAAAGACTTTATATTTTGTCAGAAACAAGGCAGTATATGCACAACATTGCTTTCGTTAACAAGTGTTTCACCCTTGAGTCGCTTATAAAATTAGGCAGAATAACTTTTGCCGATCATTGTTCTAGAGGGATTTGTCCAGGATGGTTTAGTGTCGAGCTAATAGCGATGAGTATGTTTATTTACATCACTGTTAAAGAAATAGCAAACTTTCTGAAAGGAAGTTACTTAGGAAACATCAGATCTTCCTTCTACTTAGCCAGAGCCCACTCTGAAAAATTGCATCTGGCATTCTGAGTGAAAGTTCTATGGGACTATTAGAAAAATATATTCCCGTTTTCACGCTGATGGTAGAATTTCTTAAACAGTTATTGAATTACGTTCGAAGGGTAGGCGTAAATAGCGCCCCCGCAACAATGTGGCGTGGGGACCGCACAAGCTGCAAGGCCCAAAAATATGCAGAATGTACGCAGGGGCGGAGCAGGCCAAATTTTCACACGGGCAAAGCGACTTTTTGGCGCCATTCCCCTAGTAGTAGCCTATATTTTACATTTAATTATAGTGTTTTTAATAGTTTAAACCAGGAGCGTCATTTCAGATTTTGCTTTGGGGGGGGCAAGACCTCTTGATATAAGTAAAATTTCGCGTTTTTCACTGATTTACTACTATTCTAATGATAAAATCTATATACATCTCAAACTCACGGGGGGCAAATGCCCCTCCCTGCCCTCCCTAAATGACGCCCCTGTTTTAAACCCATTTTCAAAAAGAAATCCATTACCTAGGAAAAGTTCACAAAGAATATGGCCCGCTATAAACAATACCAACTCCACCCCCCTGGTCTAGTGGCTAGCACGCCTGCCTTCTGTGGTACCGGGTCCAATTCTCGGTGGATTACTGTTGAACGATAAAAGTGGTTCGGATTCTACTATAATTAGTATCCACATCTCCCTTGCCCATTAAGGCATAACCGTGGAACGCTAAACTCAAGCAAACAAACAAACAATACTTAATTCCCGGCACTCTTTATTCTACATGCCATCTCTCAATTTTTCGATACAGCCCCCTTAGTACTATGAAACTCTCTTCTTCCATAGTGAAATGGAAAAAGATCATATAATTGCCACTACTTTACAAGAATATAAACCAAAAATGTCAGTAGAAAGCACATTATAAAATTTACTTTTTGAGGCTCGTTTTGGTGCCCCCCTTTTTCTCTGGCGCCCCGGGCAGTCGCCCGGCCCTTAGTCCGCCCTTGAAAGTACGGACGCATAACTAAGGACTGCGGAGGAGAGGTTAACCTTCATGTTATGCCACTGGTTTGACGTGTTTGAAATGTTCAGTCAGTGATCAGTTGGTGAAATAATTTCGACGGTTACTGATGTTTAAAGTTTAGCTAAGACAAAGCTACCTAATCAAATACATTTGATATCGCGATGTCACAATTTGATTTTACCTCACATAAAAAAGATAAAAACAATAGTAATAAAAACCCTTACTCGTACTGGGCTCCTAACTAACAACCTAATTCTTACAGACTAGTTGCTCTGACCAACTGAGTTTCGATTTCTTACGCGAAAGAAGTCTGTTATATTAAGAGGCATGCTTTTAATTATCAAAACTGTTCGAAGTAATACGAACATGGCTTAAGAACAGAGACGGAACTGAATTACCACTCGATTGACCTTGAGGGCAAATCACCAAAGCGTAGCTATAAACGTAAGTTCAGCATGCATTTCTCTGGAGTTGTGTTCAGTATTCCTATCTGCTAGTCATGCTTGTTCGTAGGAGTAATATGTTACAAACCTAACCTTTCGATAGAGCACAATGACAGAGAATCAAAATTAATGAATTCTTGCCCTTGTGAACTTGGGATACCACCATGTGCAATAAAACTGTCGCGTCTTCTGAAGTGATATTTTATCGAAAATAACTCGTTTTCCTTTATATATCCGAAGTTTTTGAGGGTTTCAAAATGAGGAAACGTTACTGACAAACAAGGACGCATTTAGGGGTTGGTCCAGGTGGTCCGGACTCCCCTCTGAAATCCCAACTTCTCTGTAAATTTAGCCTAAATTTAAGGATTATCTTTTAAATTTTATTATAATTTATCCTAATATTGAAGTCGGACTTCTCCCGAAATAAATTACTGCATACGTGCCTGCTGAAAATTTTCAATATATTCCTTAAATAAGTAAAATAACTAAATTAGGAGCAAAAAGCTTCAACACGGGCTAACTTTTGTCCACTGCCAATATTGTTAGAAGGGATATTAATAGCAAAAACTGCTAGGCAATGCTGAACCTTGGAACTTCACTCCGAACAGCAAGCTTATTATTGAGAACTACATATGAAACATTTTATCAAAACTTATCTAGCTTTTACCTGGCATGAAATTATTATATACACCAAAATTCACTCTCCTAAAATGTGTATCTAAACATTGCTCTACGTATCTACGAAGCAATGAAAATTATTTATCGAAATATGTGAGCAGGGAATTCTAACAGCCAGCCATTTTATTTAAATCGTAGTAAACCCTGTAACCGGGCGTTAACGTGAAGACAAAGCTTGGTCCATTGGTAAAGTGTTGGAAGAATATAAACTCAATGTTCGTAGGTTCGAATCTATCCACTCACCATAACATTTTGTTCTTATGTGTAACGATGAAATAAGGAAGAAAAATGTATAACCGTTAAGACAAAACTTCAACCAAGTCTGAAGAGAACAATACTAAAATAGTAATACAATGACGTCAACCAAAAATTATTTCATGTAGCGTTTGGACGAAATTACAGCTGTTAACAATTGCAGAAATAAAAACAGGCTGTAATGCAGTCTAGACTTCTGATTGCATTTACTTCCTGAAAACTTCCGTCTCGTCATTGGTATGCCGTTAATCATTGTAAAACCTTTCAATTGGAAGTGAAATGACACCAACTAAAACAGTTTTAAATCAATAAATGTCTATGTGTAAAAGTAGGTGTCTTTTATCTGTAGTTCTGAGTTCCTTTTACTTTGAAGTGACACATGAGAGAAGAAAGTATGGTGTTCGAAAAAAAAATCAAATTTGAGATTTCAACGAATTTACACGTATTATAGCCCCTAACACCGAAAAAGTTATTTTTCGATACATGTCCATCAGTTCGTCCGTCCGTTCGCTACACTTTTCTGTGCACTCGCCTAGAAGCCATACCTCGCCTAGAAGCCATACTTGAACATACCGTAAATTAGTTGAAAAATTTACGGTATGTTCAACTTATCTGCACCAAATTTTAGTTTAAGATTTTCATAGTATTTCCTATAGTTTTTTTTATTTCCCTCCTACTCCCAAAACAAGGGTAGTTTCCTGTACGATGAAAATAAAAAAAGATATTTTCTCATAACTGGCTCTAACGATCTTGTTTTATTTCTTTTTTATAAATCAATATTTAATTAGCAACCCTATTTTGTGGTATAAGGCATTTATCTGAGAAAAATCTACAAGGGGTAGTTTATACTAAGGGGGTGAGTTTTTTCTCAGTGATTTTCTCAAAATGGACTCAAATGTTTTCGTTCATATTTCATAAATAAAGATTTCATTAATAACTTATCAATATGGCATAACTCGTTTGTCCTAAAAAAATGCGAGGGGTAGTTTATTCTTGGTGGGGTGTTGTCTGGGCGATTTTCTCAAAAACGACTCAGAAGAGTTTATTCATATTTCAAAAATAAATATTTCGTTACTAACCGAACAATATGGCAAAACTCGTTTGTCCTGAAAAAATATGCGAGGGGTAGTTTACTCTTGGGGGTGTTTTTCCTCCACGGTTTTCTCAAAAATGAGTCAAGCAATTTTGTTCGTACTCAGAAATAAATATTTCATTAAAAACCTAGTAATATGGAATAACTCGCTTACCCTGAAAGAATCCTCAAGAGATAGTTTATTCGGGGAGTTATTTTTCCCTCACGATTTTCTCAAAAATTACTCGGACAATTTTATTGATAATTCATAAATAAGTATTTCATTAATAACCCTATATTTTAGGATAAGTCATTTCTATGAAAAACAATTACAACGGATAGTTTATTTTTGGGGTCAAGGTTTTTTCCCCGACAATTTTCTCGAACGACAGGCGATTTTGTTCAAATTTCGCAAATAAATATTTCATTAATAACCAAAAGTATATCTTAACTCATTGTTCGAAACAATTCACAAGAGGTAGGTTACTCCTGACGTGTTCTTTTTGAACGACTTTCCAAAAGTGACTCATTTGATTTTTTTCATATTTCATAAACAATGATTGCATTAATTGGTCTATTATATGTCTAATGAAAATGTGCTCAAAGTGTGAGTTAGTTTTGTAGTATGGATTTTCTTGAATCGAAGTTTTTTATTCGATAATCTGACGTTCGATGTATTTGAATAATACGATAATTTTATTCGTATTATTCAAATACACACTTCAGTAACAACTGCGGCCTAACACAGTTAAGAAATTGAATTGAAAAAGTTTAGTGCGGTGGCCCTGTAATTGAATATTTTTTGAGAAACTCCCTAGCTTTTTGTGGTAAACTCAGGCTTTTCTTTTTCGAGCGACAAAAGAGAGAAGAAAATATAGTGATTGTGAAAATAATATCAAATTCAGATTTCAAAGGATTTACATGTTTCATGGCGTCTACATACCGAAAATGTGACTTTTCGACACCCGTCCTTTCGGTCCGTCCGTTCGGCACACTTTTATATGCACTCGCCTAGAGGCCATACCGTTCAACTTATCTACACCAAATTTTAAACTTAGGGTTTACTTAGTATTCTTACAGGAGCTTTTCCATTTTTTCCTACCACCTAAAATAAGTGTGGTTTACAAACAGCCGAAAATCGAAAAACGCTATTTTCTCAAAAATGGTTTTAACAATTTTGTTTATTTTTCATTAATCAATATTTAATTAACAACCCTATATTGCAGTATCAGATATTTCTCTTAGAAAAATTTACGAGGGGTAGTTTATTCTTGGAGGTGACTTTTTCTCGACGATTTTCTCAGAAAAGACCCTGGCGAATTTTGTACACACTTCCTAAATAAATATTTGACCTTACAACATGGTATAAGTCAATTGACCTGAAAAATATATAAGTAGTAGTTTATTCTTGGACTTGAATTTATTCCCAGTGAGTTTCTCAAACACGACCAGTTGGCAACCCTGTATCTCGACAACGAAGCTGAATTCGAAAACTGCAAGATGACCATTTGTCTCCTTTTGATGTCACGAATCACCTCCCGAAGTTTGTGGACATCTTTCAGGTTCACCCTTAATGAAGCTTCTTTTCGAAAAGTTAACTATTAACTTTAGGCATTGTTTATCTTTTTTTAAATCACAAATGTCGTTATTAATTTTAAGGCAGAGAACTACTTCTGAGAGAATAGATCTTGAAAAATAATTTTAAAACTTAGACTTTTGTTTTCGAGACATTCCAGACAAGACGAGACATTTTACAAGATATCTCGTGTCCAAAACATTTGCCTCGTATTATCTTGTATGTCACAAAGCGCGTCTTGTCTCTTTCTCGAGACATGTCTTATCTCGTGCGCATTCGTTAACACTTGGGAAGGATTATCTTTCTACTCAAAGCATTGTTTTTATAATGGTTGCATATTTATGATAATTGCTGTCCACATAAATTACAGTCCTTTCAGTTGAATTAATTTTTATTATTATTATTATTATTATTGAAATTGCAATATCTAGTTTAACGTTGGACGATTATGCACCTACGCTAAGGGAGAATGATGATGAATGAAATGGTGAAATGAAGAAAGTGGGAGGAAAATGGAAAATCTCAAGAAAACACATACCCATGCACACGGTATTTGTCCACCTCAAATTTCACTTGGCACGAAGTGGAATCGAGCCACGGACCCCCTGCACCAAAGGTCCCTGCAATGCTTTATTATTATTATTATTATTATTATTATTATTATTATTATTATTATTATTATTATTATTATTAATAATAATAATAATAATAATAATAATAATAATAATAATAATAATAATAATAATAATAATTGAAGCGAGCTTAACGAGTTTCAACCCTACGACTCAACCAACGTTTGGGTGCCTGTTCGTTCGTCTGCTCCTCTCATAAAAGACATTTCATTTTAATGAAACTAGTAAGTGCCTTCTTTTAGCTCTGCGAAGTAACTATTGCTTGGAATATGAATCTGCAAAACATAAGAGATAAAATTAACCAAATGGTGCAAGTTTCCACTTATATATACAAAACAGTTTTGCAATATCAACTACGTGAATCTTGTCCCATAAAGAAGCCGCAACCCCTACACCGAAGAGCCCTCCGGGATTTGATCATTGTCCACACGGACTGAAATTGTCATTTGAAGCCAAGACTTCAATATGAAGCCAATAATTTCTTTAAAATAGACGGAAAATTCGGAAGTTATAATAAGCATTTTCATATTTTTGCCTTTTCCCATAAGGGAGCCGTAGCCCCCTATACTGAAGACCCCCCCCCCCCCGGAGATTTGATCATTGTCCACTCGGACTGAGTTTGTCATTTGGAACCAACACTTTAATACGAAGCAAAATATTTCTTTAAAATAGACGAAAAATTCGAAAGTTATAAACATGTTAATAATTTTGCTTTTTCTCATAAGGGGGCCGTATTAGCCTACACTGAAGAGCCCCACGAGATTTGATCATTGACCACTTGGACTGAAATTCTCATTTGAAACCAAAACTTTAATATGAATCCAAAAATTAAACTTTTACATCAATTTAAACTGACTGGGTTCCGGTTCCCCCCACTATTGTTTAGTTTAGTTAAGTGGTAATTTGTGACAGCTTCACATCATCAAAAGAATGTTTCACTTCCCCTCCCCTCCCCCAGGAGTTCGTGCTGGATCCACCACTGGAATCAATAGACACTCTTCCTATTCTTTTTGTCAGCCTTGATTGTGTAGGGGCTCCCTCGTACAAATAAAGAAGCGGTAATATTACAATCAAGGGGCGCTATATATTAGGTATTTTTTAGTTACCTACCCCTAACCGCACAGGGCCATCCTTCGTAGATATTACGTGATATTCCAATCATGAAAGGGGAGAGGATGCTGTAAATATATTTCTTATTCATTTTGTCTGTCCTGCTTATCAAAAATTACTTTCTGTTGGAAGGCTACTGAAATCAGAGGGGCAAAATAAAAAGTCGTACCCCCTCCTACATGGTTGCTGAAATAAGTACTAAAGAAAGCATTTTAAACTAAGATATTTAAGATTTAAACTAGGAAACTAAGATATCCTACATTATGTAAGGATGGCATATTCAGGATTATTATTATTATTATTATTATTATTATTACTATTATTATTATTTGAATGTTTTTGGAGCACCGAAATGTTGTGAGACGAACAATGAGATGTAGAGGTTTAAGATGGGTGGTCATAGAAGAGGAAAAACCAGGATTTTTCTCTGTCTGACTCTCTAACGTAAAGATTATGTGCTGAAGGTAAGAAGCATCATCATTCTACAATAGGTTGCTTTTACGTAGAACATCAATTACTTGAGTTCTCCTCCTTCGGTCTACTTACCTTATGTAGTAAATTCAAAACAATTTCAATTCAATACAAATACATTGTAAAACTTTTCCGTAATTAAACATCTAGGGAAAATTAAACATTTAATAGGGAAATCTGTTATCAAAATATCCAAACACGTAGATAGAAGACTATCTAGTGAGAAATATTGTGAAACTTTATAAAATTCTCCAAATTAGAATTAACATTTACTGGGAAACATTCGTTATGCGCCAGCGAGCATATGGTGAGCAGTGAGCACAGGGGAAATAATTACGAAACTGTTTGCAAACAAAATTAGGGACGCTAATGCAAGTGCGACAACAGCATTTTTTCTTTTTTTGGTATCGTCATGAGTTTTACACATACGTTACAATTTGATTCTTTCCCAAATAAAAAATAAAAAAATAACCGTAGTGTAGTGATAAAAATGATAACGGCACTTCCACGGGATCGAACCCGCTATGTTCAGCATACAGACTCGTTGCTTTAACTAACTGAGCTATTTGTTTTTTTCGCGTGAACTGAGCCTGTTCCGGTAAAGACGATATTTCATTATGATCGTCCTACCAATTCGTCCTTTTCCATAGATAATTTCCACTATTTGCTCTATCTTTATATTAATACTTAGCATATATTCATATATTTGGAGTTTGCAGATAATGCATATAATAGGACATACTAGAAATATTCGTTAAAAGTTTAGTTTGTAGATTTAATCCACATTTCTCTCAATGACATAGATGTCGCTGCTTCGTGTTGAAATGCAGAATTCCCTCGTGTTCTTGAAAATCTCCCACTTTAGCAGAGTTGGTAATTCTGGAGATTTCTGTCGATTTAATGTTTTTTGCTTCTAATTTCTTTATTTTAAGCTAATATCTAACACAAATATTAAAAACGGGTTTGTTACTAACCTGTCCTGCTGGGAAAACCTTCCAAAATTTCGAACATATAAAGAAAACGGAGATATTTTCAAAAAACTTCAAAATAAAGAGACGCGTCATTTATTTTGCTCACGGTAGTACCTCAAAAAGGTACTATTAAATGATGTATGTCAAAATAAGAAGTGATTATATGATCAACATTTTACTTTTTCTGAGGGGCCCCCCTGACAAGTGTCTGCCCTGGGGCCCCGCCTGGCCTTGTTATGCCGCTGGAACAGATTTCAGTTCGGGACCGCCCCTTATCATTATTATCGAGGAATTTCTCTTGAATCAACATCGTATAAAATCCTCTCAAACATTCTATTGGCAAGATTGATCCCATATGCCGACAAAATTATTCACACAAATAATCAAAAAGAAATGGGAATACAATACCCCAGTACATCAATTATTTATTAATTTTAGAAAAGCCTACGACTCTGTTAAAAGAGATACATTGTACAACATTCTTACAGAATTTGGAATCCCGAAAAAGCTAGTTGGGTTAATTAAGGTATGTCTAAATGAATCATGAAGTAAAGTCCGCGTAGGAAAATTCTTGTCCAGGAGCTCTCAGGTCAAGAATGGCCTGAAACAAGGAGATGCGTTGTCGCTATTATTATTCAACTTTGTTCTGGAATACGCTATAAGGAAAATAAAAGACAGCAACGAGGGTCAAGTGGTAAGTGGTATTCAGCAGGTTATGGCGTATACTGATCATGTAAATATAATAGGGGATGATAGGAGAACAATAGAAAGAAATGCAGAGATCTTATTAAACGCTTGCAAGGACATGGGTTTAGAACATGGGTAAATGCAGAGAAAACTAAATACATCGAAGTTCGTCGTGATCGTAATACTGCAAATTATGAGTGCATTAAAATATCAAATAATACTTTCGACAAAGTGGATACTTTCAAATATCTAGGATCAATATTAACAGACCAAAATCATATTCAGGAAGAAATTAAATGCAGACTAAGTGCATCGAATTCATGTTATTATTTAGTTCAAAATCTTTTGTCGTCGCGAAGTCTGTCGAGAAATTTGAAGCTTAAAATATATGACACCACCCAACATAGAGCTATCATGTCAGGGAATCTTGGAACATCCTTGTAACATCGTATAACAAAATCAGAGAAGATGTGAAAGTTGCAGTGGTACAATATCGAGACTTATTTGTGGTAATGTTAGGAGTTAGAATTAGGTTAGGAAGTGCTTAGAATAGGTTTAGGGTTTGTTTTGTATGTATTATATATTTTTCGTTCGCTTCTGCCTTAATTTCTACTATGTATCAAAGATTTTCATCAGTAGAACGACTTTCCTATCCTAAATCATTATGAAAACTCTCCTCCAAATTTTCTTTAAAATTTAATTAAAAAATATCATTCTAAAAACTTCTTCATTTTCAGTCATTTTGATAGAAATTTGTTAGAATTACCTAATTCTAAATTCATCATCTTCAATCTTAGCTCATCTGACGTCAGTAAACCAGATTTACGAAATTTTTATTAATTGGTCGCTTTTCTTTTTAATTTGCTCATTAGCCAATCATCCTTTTATTACGTCACTAAGTTGTTGTCTTGGAATGGCGTTAGCTTCCAAGATAGCAGTAGCTAGAAGTTGCCCTATAAGATGCAGGGCAGATTTGTGCAAAATACCTTTTAAAAGTGCTATTCTGCTGGCAATTTGCAATTTCCAAATTCGCAGCTGGACGGAACGGAGCGAACAATGCAATATTTAGTGAAGCGGCTTCCGTGTTGATTTCGCCAAGATGGCAAATGACATACTAAAACTGTTTTTCTTCGGATGACCAAATTTTGTATTGTGTGGGCTCATACAGTTTATAATTATAAACCGGTGCAATAAAAAAAATGGAGTTAAGTGGATCATGTTTGTAAACTAACTGAAATGTTGATTGAATTGAACTGAAAACTTAATCCCGAGAAGAAAAGTAAAGCCACTTACATGTAAGAAGACGGATAATTTCAATAAAGTTCAATAAATTCTCGCCAGAATTCTTGATTACTATTCATTGACGCCATAGCGCAAGAAATAAGCATATGTAGACTAGACCTTCTACTCGGACATAAACCTCGTGTTTGCACAAACATGCCCATACACGGTCCATGTGATTGCGCAAACATCATGTTCCTATAAACTATTTTCGAATGAGTTCGATGTGAAAAAGGTTTGCACAAACAGTTAATACAGCACCATAAACGGTCAAACTGTTTACATAAACAGCCTCATTTGCACAAACCGTGGACTATGTAAGAACCCTATAACGTGAAAGCATATTCTCGGTACTCGATGTTTTTCGAGATCGTCTCGTTTCTTCCCACATTCTCATTCTACCAGCTTATACCTAATCATTCTCGTTCATTTATCATCAGTCTCTTTTAACTTGAAGAACATAACCGTGAGGCCATTTAAAATTGAAATTTCATTTCATTTTCAAGCCCTCGCTGGTGTAGTGGTCACCGTGCAAACTTCTGGTCCATGGGGTTTCAGCTTTGAATCCCGATGGAACCCTTTGAAATTCGAACGACTACAGTTGTTTGGATCCCACCTTAAATTGTAGGTCCGTCGCATATAGCTTCGATGCTGAAGGAGCAAATACAGTGGTGTAATTCAGCGGTTTGCTAGAACCAGTTGTTAAGACTGCAGACTACTAAATATTTTTGAAAAACTAATATTTTTTCTTTTGCGCGTTTTTCGTAAGTGGAAAGAGGTAACAAAATATAACTTACCACAATAATAGATAATATTATTCTACACCCGCAAATACGAATAGGAAGAATTTTCAGTGTTGCCATCCATAGAAATTACAGTGTGACCAGAATTTGAATTACTCAAAAATCTAGGTAAAGGCAGCTACTAGAAAAATGAACTCAACGGTAATTGATGACTTATCATGCTGTCTATGTTCCTTGTTTACTACTTTTTAAATAATATTTCTATTTATTTTATAAACCTTACATAAATTATTACAAAATAAATAAGTTATTAGAAAATAAATAGAACCATAATTTAGAAAGTAGTAAACAAGAAACATAGACAGCATGATAAGTCATCAATTACCGTTGAGTTCATTTTTCTATTCGCTGCCTTTACCTAGATTTTTGAGTAATTCAAATTCTGGTCACATTGTAATTTCTATGGATTGCAACACTGAAAATTCTTCCGATTCGTATTTTCGGGTGTAGAATAATATTATCTATTATTGTGGTAAGTTACATTTTATTACCTCTTTCCACTTACGAAAAACAGGCAAAAGAAAAATTATTAGTTTTTCAAAAATATTTAGTAGTCTGCCCCCTTAAAATATTTCGACTTTGCAGAACCGTTTGTTATACCGAGTCATAAACTCTCTCTCTCACACACACACAAAATTACTGGCGGGGTGGGGAACGGTAAATTTTATTGTATCTTTGCTTTTAGAAATTATTATGGCTATAGGGTTAAACGTATCATCTCTCAGAACAAGGTATAAGCGTTTATTCCTAACATACCAAGAACGAGAACTGGAGTTATAGGTGAGGGTTATTTATATTTGAAACACATACCTAACAATTATCGTGAATTACCGATCAATTGCTGAATGAAGGTCTTTTCAATATTTTTGACAAAAATCTTATATCTTAGACAATCCATTTTGAATATTCGCAGTGCTACATTATTTCGTCACACCACCTTGTATTAGAATGCTGTATATGTCACTATTTGTCACTTATGGTATCGAGTAAAAAATTTGGTTTGTCTACCTTGTATGATTTGATTTCTAAGAGAATAATATCCATCTACTATCTCTCTCTCTCTCTCTCTCTCTCTCTCTCTCTCTCTCTCTATATATATATATATATATATATATATATATTACGGAACAGCATAGCGCTGCCCGGTACCCACCATTCTTAATCGGCCACCGTGGAGAACTCTCTACTCTTCGCCCTCAAATAATATAGCTTTGCACTATTTTATTTGTGGGTTCAGAAAGTTCGTCCCCACGACAATCGTTCAAGGAAGGCGCAATACACCTCACCGTAACGGTCCAGACTCGGACGGAATCACCTGGGCGAAGACCTACGGCGTGTTATGAATGACAGATGAGAACATCACCCACTTTCATGGACTACTTACAAGCGACTTAACAACCATAATCTTACTTCGTCATGCGGTCTAGAAAGAGAGAAAACAAACAAATCTGAACATTAGAGTGCCATTTATTCAATGGTTAAACATACCTGTAACATACTAATTAGTTTGATATTTTGCCCCAATTTCGTAGCAAGTTCGTAAATACGTTTTGAGATCGTTCACAAAATAGTATAGTTCGTCGTGGCGCCTATTGCCGAAATCACATTTTGGTAAACTCACTACAAATCCAAAGTAATCTTCTTGTTGAAATTGTCTTTTCTTCCAATTCCGTGAGTTTATGTAACAGTCGTTCCTGGCTGACTTAATAACAACTTTATGTTTCGGCTACTGTTGGAGAAAACAAGTTCTTCAGACATTTTTGCTTTAGTCGGTAATTATAAGTCCATTACCTTCAAGTGCAACCTGCGAAGTTCTTTGTTTCACTCGTAATCTCGATCACGCCCCCTTGTCGTTATAAAATATTACTTGGGGCTGATTTACTTTAATAACGACTTACGTAAAAAACACTAGAATATTCAGATTAACAATACTATTTTTACTGATTGTTTATGCATATTCGAAGATAACGATGGATTTTCCAAATTACATGACAACTTCTACTCTTTTAAATAACGTCTGGTAACAAGATCAAAACATGATCAACAAAAGAAAATAGCTGAATCATGCTTCACACACACACTAACACACATTGAAATCCAACTATTACGCTTCAAAAACTCCATTCTTTCCTTTTCCTTTTCTTCTAGTCTGTCTTTTAGCACCACCAGGCGGCAGCACGATTAATGAGAAGCATACACCACTCAAAACGTACAAATTCAGATGAACGTCACATAATGCACTAACGCAGAATTTGCGTTTATACGAAAAATATTTTAAGCAAAATTTTGGTACAGTTACATTGGCGGTCGAAAGGAATGTACGTGCACCATTGAACAATGGTAAACGTTCAAGAACCCTGACTGTAGTTTCATTTCAATAATCATCACTATTCCAAAGTCAAGATGAACACGAGTTCACTAGGAATTTTATGAGAACTTTCGACGAGTTTCACTTCATCAGATGAAAAAGTTTCATTTTACGTAGAAAAATGACGAACACGTGGGGCATTTATACACATACATAAAAGTTTACGGGGCTTTTATATGTAAAGTTTGTAAAATCTGTAAAGTTTTTTTTTCTTTTTTTTTACATTCGGCACTGTCACTAAGTTAAACATTTATACGTGCATGACTCACAATTGATATACAAATAATTCTCATGATATACCTTTAATATGAATTACAATATTGCTATATGCGCTCTTATTACTAAACACAAACATTATACGAAATCATGGCATTATTTAAAGGTAAAATATTCACATTACTTACTTTACGATATTATGCAAAAACTATAGAACATGAACAAATAATCATTATGAATTACTCAACTTTTCAACAAATAGATAAAACAAACATTATATCTCAATAATTTTGATAATTGATAATTTTGATAATAGACAAACATTGAATAATATATCTCAATATTCCACAAAAGGAAATGAACAAACTCATTCTACACACATTATACTTAAATTGCATAAATGACGAAGAATACTTGCACTTCTCAAGCTATTCTGTCAAAGAAATTACAAAAACAAAATTGTTATTCACAAATACAAGAATTACATATCATTAAATATAATAACTACATGAAATAAATTTATTACCACTCTTTTGTACTGTAACAATAAGAGTGAGGCCGGATAGAAGTAAGTCTGCCACACTTTTACGCTAATAAGCGCCTATCCACTTAAGTTTTTAAGTCTCCCTTCCCCATTACATTAATAGTTTCATCCCACCCCATTGGAATGGCAACAAGACCTTCTAGTGAGGTAGGAATATAAAACAACATAGAAAAATGAACCCAAAGGTTAAAAATAAAAGAGGGGGGGGAGTTGCCATTCATATTTCAATACTCGTGTTACAGTATTCCACTGACACACAAAAACTTACTCTCACTCTGATAAAATCAGAGATTATAATCATCGTTTACATTTGTAATAATACATGAATGCTAAACAACTCACCTCGTACATTTGGTGGTTTAAGATCTTATTGTTAGTCTTGATAACTTATCGCAAAGCATCAACAAGACAATACGATAATTTACGTAAACGAGGGCTTTTAACTCATATTCTTTTACATATGAATACTTATGAACAAGTTTCATACATATTAGTATTTAGAAAACAATCATGTCCGTGACTTTTTTTTTACACGTCACGTCTGTTTAGCTTAGGATTCAGCAAATGATTTAAAGCTAACATAAGAGTGCGATACCGACAATCTAGCTTATTGTTTAAATATTGCAAATATGTATCACATTTCAATAGCTCTTTCAACAACAACTGAACATTGAACTTATTACTTTCGCTCTTGTTGAATACAGATAAACTAACTTTCGTTATATTCAAAGAATTCACATTTACTAAAGTTTCCGGTTCACAAGAATCAATTTTCTCACTATTTCCTTTTACAGAATCAAATTCTTTCTCATGTATATGTTTCTTAGCTAATTCTAACCAGGTGTTCCTAGTTTTTTGAGTGGGTCTCCACACTCTCATACGATCGATAGAATGTACGCCACAAGATTCTCCAGTTAAAGGATCTACAAGTTCACAGACTTTATCTGAAATTTTATTTTTACAAAACAGTGGACCTTTAAAAACAATTTTAAAATTTCGAAAGTTCCAAAATCATTGCAAATATCATATATTACAAATAAACAATCCGTCAGAAGGTAACAATGTATTTAACCTACGCCTACTTTCGGTTTCTCTGACTTAGGAACAATTTTGTACGGTTTCATTTGCCAAAACATCATGTACGTAAAATCACAAATGATTAAATGGTTTCTACTCATGACTTTACTTTTAGAACACATCATATTTATATATGCACTCTGTTTTTCAACACTACAGATGGCAACATTGTAGAAAATATTGCTCTTTCTTTTGCATTTTAAAGCACTGAACTGCTTAACTTTCACTTTATTAGTATTAAATTTCGCATCTTTTAAATTTTTATTCATTATGGCAACACTGCGTTGATACTTGGAACGCATACCAAGTTGTGAATTAAAACACTGATTTATGTTAGAAGATTGATTCACTAGCTTTTGGACTATACCACAATCTCCACAATTTCTTCCTTCCTTTTGAAAACTTTTAACATGCTTTACTAGCATTTTTCGAAATTTCAATCGATCACTAATTTGACTTTTCATTTTAGATCGGTTTTTTGATGCACCTGCATGTTTGGGTTTTTTCATTGTGACTACGCATTTAACATACGGTTTTTTATTAACAAGCATTTTTGACCTACATTTCGTTTTGCATTTATTTTTATTTTTAATTTTGGTTCTCACCAATACGTGTGATTTACTCAATAGCTTGACGGACGTTTTCTGAAAAACTTTACAATTCTTAACATTTACAAATGATCTGCGGTCTGCACCTAATGCAACAGCTGATTCAATACTTAATGATCTACTATGATCACTAGATTTCAAATTACTGTCATTCGTGCAAGAACTTTCGGAAGACAATTCAGAAATATAAGCAGAATCATTTTTGCGTGTACCATGCTCTATCATTATACCACGATGGTATTCAAATCTACTTTTAAGATTGGAACGCAGGACCTTGTTTGAGAATTTATGAAAGTTATGCAACAAGCGAAACAATTTCTTCACTTTCTTACGAACTTTATGCAACTTTCGTTTGTTTTTCTTACTCTTTTTACTGTAAACTAATAAATGAATGCGCTTTTCGACAAGTTTGCTACACATATGCTTTACGCTACTGAAAATTTCACAACAAACTAGACTCTTTTCTTTCCATGAGACAAAGTTATTACTACAATTGGGAAGCTTACTAAACTCAACACTATTATCTTTGATTTTTGAATGTACAGACATCGTGCATACGAGTACAAAGAGAGTTATTCGTTGGATTTGCTGAACTTGTACTTGACTGACTACTAACTCACAACAGTGCAGATTACTTTCAACATGACCTAGTTTGACCATCGTTACATTAACAAAGTAAAAGCAACTAGTACGGACGGGGATACATTCTAATTCATTAAGCGGTACACTACCTAAGACACTTTCAAGTGTTTGCGATAACAAGCTACCAACGCGCATTGAGGTCTCCTTGCCTCGAATTTCATTACAATAAACAACGACATTAGTGCTGTTTTTCGCTAAACGGTATGCACACAGCTCGTGAATGTTATTCAACCCTTCACACAACACACAACTTTCTCTTACCTGTCGCTTTTCAACTATTTTCAGACTAGGTGTGTCTGCTACAGCAATCTGACAACAAGAACTTTCGTCAATAGCTGGACTACGAGTGTTCGCATATTCTTTACCTGTGCAAGTACTAATAACTACAACACTATTTACTTGATTACTTTCTTTCTCTTGTGACTCAAACTTATCATTTAACTGCGTCGAGAGTCGTTTTACACTATCTAACCCTGCATGATTAATTTTGTCTACACTTCTTTCTAAGCTCTTTTTCAATTCAATAGAAGACTCCTGTAATGTTGATACTCCAATTGTAATACCGTCAAAGCATTTTTCTAACTGTTATCGATTTTGTTATGACATTTTTCTACTTGTTGGTGGATTTCACTGTTTGTCTCATTAAGTTGGTGTTTGATATCATTCACAACACCATTAAGTGATTGCTTAGTGTCATTAACAACATCGTTAATTTTATTAATAGCTTCAAGCAAGGTTTGCAAACTCAAATTCTCACTTTCTGCCATGATTACGAGTTACAAACACAACAAACACCAATAATATCTTCAAGTTAGCGCATATAGCATATCATGAGAAATAAAACCTGTCAAATATTAAACACCTAGATCTTCTCCCAGATGCTACATCCGTTACGAATCAATTAATAAAAACGTGAATTATTATTAATTGATCCGTCCCTGGAGGGAAACGCCATTCTATTACGGAACAGCATAGCGCTGCCCGGTACCCACCATTCTTAATCGGCCACCGTGGAGAACTCTCTACTCTTCGCCCTCAAATAATATAGCTTTGCACTATTTTATTTGTGGGTTCAGAAAGTTCGTCCCCACGACAATCGTTCAAGGAAGGCGCAATACACCTCACCGTAACGGTCCAGACTCGGACGGAATCACCTGGGCGAAGACCTACGGCGTGTTATGAATGACAGATGAGAACATCACCCACTTTCATGGACTACTTACAAGCGACTTAACAACCATAATCTTACTTCGTCATGCGGTCTAGAAAAAGAGAAAACAAACAAATCTAAACATTAGGGTGCCATTTATTCAATGGTTAAACATACCTGTAACATACTAATTAGTTTGATATTTTGCCCCAATTTCGTAGCAAGTTCGTAAATACGTTTTGAGATCGTTCACAAAATAGTATAGTTCGTCGTGGCGCCTATTGCCGAAATCACATTTTGGTAAACTCACTACAAATCCAAAGTAATCTTCTTGTTGAAATTGTCTTTTCTTCCAATTCCGTGAGTTTATGTAACAGTCGTTCCTGGCTGACTTAATAACAACTTTATGTTTCGGCTACTGTTGGAGAAAACAAGTTATTCAGACATTTTTGCTTTAGTCGGTAATTATAAGTCCATTACCTTCAAGTGCAACCTGCGAAGTTCTTTGTTTCACGCCCCCTTGTCGTTATAAAATATTACTTGGGGCTGATTTACTTTAATAACGACTTACGTAAAAAACACTAGAATATTCAGATTAACAATACTATTTTTACTGATTGTTTATGCATATTCGAAGATAACGATGGATTTTCCGAATTACATGACAACTTCTACTCTTTTAAATAACGTCTGGTAACAAGATCAAAACATGATCAACAAAAGAAAATAGCTGAATCATGCTTCACACACACACTAACACACATTGAAATCCAACTATTATTGTCCGTTCACTGTAGCTTGGCGCTATGTTTTGACACAAAACCTGTCCAGCGAATCTTAGCAGTCCTTCCCCTACTTTCCCCTTATAGCAGTTGTAACAGTGGAACTAACTCATCAATTTTAGCACTAGTAGGTTTTGGTATTTGCAAGTTGTGTAAATTTCGAAACAGATTACTTCTTCTCTAAACAGGACCGTAACATGTGTGGGACAGGGAAGGGGCAACTTCCCCCCCAGGGAGGTTCCCCGCCTTTTGAAGGGGCCCATTTGGAGACGAAATTTTCTTAATCCATATACAATACTAACATGAAATTATAAATGAAGCATCAAACAGTTTCACTACATTACATAAAGCAGCGCTCAAAAGGTAAATAAAACAAAAGTGAGCCGTGTGCCCACTTCAGTAAGAAACGTCTATTATTAGGGGCCCTAGAAATAACATTTATTCGTATGGCTTTGAGATTTGTCAATATTGTCCTCTTAATTAATTTGTCATGTATGGAACGGGCCCAAGGGCGTAAGTAACGGCCCCGCAGACCTTGCCGTGAGGGAGGGTCCACAGGCTCCGGGGGGGGGCATAAATAGTAAGAAAAAGGTAGAAAGAGGGGGGCCAAGAATGAGAAAAACAACTGTTTCTAGGAGACCCAAATACACATATTAATGCTTACCCCCCAGAAAAAAATCTAAGTTACGGCGCTGTCTCTAATGTGAATTTATTGGTATACTTGTGCTAATAGTTAACTATAACAGATTGGTCTCTTTAAACCTTGGGCCGTGGAGAGAAACAATATTACAGGAGGATATTATTAAAATTTTAAGAAGGCGGGGAAAGGAGAGCAAGGATGAAAAAGATAAGAAAGAAAGAAAGAGAATGAAAAGAAACACTTCTACATTTACTTCATAATGAATTTCAACACAAATAAACGAAAAAGGGATGTCGGAACCCACCATCATAATATTTGTGGAAGTGTTGACAACATAATATTTTGAAGGAATATATTTCCCACCAATTCTGGGGCCTCGGTGTTTTACCCAATTCTGGCCTTGCAGCAGTGGCGGATCCAGAAGGGCGATCATAGCGATTGCCCCCCAAGAAAGGAAACTTTCTCATTTTATATATTTAAATAAAACCCAATCCCAGAGTTTGGAGCTCTTAAAAATAGCTCTAAGTAGCAGTATTAAAACCTACCGCTCTCAAGAAGTCCGTCCTGGATCCGCCCCTGCCTTACAGAAGCTACCATTTAGTCATTCACCTCGTGGGACTGCGGAAAACCTTAATAAGGAATACCGGTCAGAGCTGGGTTCACGCCCACGCTCGATCTACCTATTTTAATGCCTTTTTTCGTGTTGCACAGTGTCTGGTAAGGGCACCCAAACAGGGCAAATGTGTACAGCTTTAAAATATTTAAATGTTAAAATTCGCTTTATACTGTACTTTGAACACTTAATTCAATGTGTATTATATTCTTCTTACAGCAGCATGGTTTATTTCCTAATACTTAAAGTCTATGATTGTTAGTATTTATAACTATTGCATCATACTAATCCTTCTCAAAGCTCGTTCAATTAGTATGAAATTCTAGACTTGGCAGTTTGCAACATTACAAACCTTCACCAACAGGCAATATGTGGCGAGAATATTTCCACCTATACTCGCATCGAAATTCCCAGCCCTTGTTTACAATCGGTACAATATGTTTCTGTCGCCTTATCATGAAAAGAACGCTGTCCAGCGAACCAAACGATCTTCGCTACCTCTGTTTATTGTTTACAACACAAACTGCCATCTTCCAGTATTGCCAGGCGTACAAGGTTTTCGCACACTTTCGAACAAGAACACTTATACAAAATTGAGTGTGCATTATATGTAAGATTGCATTACATAATAACTAACTCAATTTTTCATAACGTTAATATCTCAATCATCTCAAAAGCAGCAATTTATGTAGTAATAGCATTTGGTCCATGACTGTGCAGAAGTAGGTACATTCGGTTCGGAAATTCATATGCCTGACAACCATGAATTAACCATGTAGGGGTGAGAAGCAAGGTTTTGACGCTCGCACTACAATTGTTGTGAGTAAACAATCTTCCATCCTAGAGTGAACGGACAATACGCTTCAAAAACTCCATTCTTTTCTTTTCCTTTTCTTCTAGTCTGTCTTTTAGCACCACCAGGCGGCAGCACGATTAATGAGAAGCATACACCACTCAAAACGTACAAATTCAGATGAACGTCACATAATGCACTAACGCAGAATTTGCGTTTATACGAAAAATATTTTAAGCAAAATTTTGGTACAGTTACATTGGCGGTCGAAAGGAATGTACGTGCACCATTGAACAATGGTAAACGTTCAAGAACCCTGACTGTAGTTTCATTTCAATAATCATCACTATTCCAAAGTCAAGATGAACACGAGTTCACTAGGAATTTTATGAGAACTTTCGTCGAGTTTCACTTCATCAGATGAAAAAGTTTCATTTAACGTAGAAAAATGACGAACACGTGGGGCATTTATACACATACATAAAAGTTTACGGGGCTTTTATATGTAAAGTTTGTAAAATCTGTAAAGTTTTTTTTTCTTTTTTTTTACATTCGGCACTGTCACTAAGTTAAACATTTATACGTGCATGACTCACAATTGATATACAAATAATTCTCATGATATACCTTTAATATGAATTACAATATTGCTATATGCGCTCTTATTACTAAACACAAACATTATACGAAATCATGGCATTATTTAAAGGTAAAATATTCACATTACTTACTTTACGATATTATGCAAAAACTATAGAACATGAACAAATAATCATTATGAATTACTCAACTTTTCAACAAATAGATAAAACAAACATTATATCTCAATAATTTTGATAATTGATAATTTTGATAATAGACAAACATTGAATAATATATCTCAATATTCCACAAAAGGAAATGAACAAACTCATTCTACACACATTATACTTAAATTGCATAAATGACGAAGAATACTTGCACTTCTCAAGCTATTCTGTCAAAGAAATTACAAAAACAAAATTGTTATTCACAAATACAAGAATTACATATCATTAAATATAATAACTACATGAAATAAATTTATTACCACTCTTTTGTACTGTAACAATAAGAGTGAGGCCGGATAGAAGTAAGTCTGCCACACTTTTACGCTAATAAGCGCCTATCCACTTAAGTTTTTAAGTCTCCCTTCCCCATTACATTAATAGTTTCATCCCATCCCATTGGAATGGCAACAAGACCTTCTAGTGAGGTAGGAATATAAAACAACATAGAAAAATGAACCCAAAGGTTAAAAATAAATGAGGGGGGGGAGTTGCCATTCATATTTCAATACTCGTGTTACAGTATTCCACTGACACACAAAAACTTACTCTCACTCTGATAAAATCAGAGATTATAATCATCGTTTACATTTGTAATAATACATGAATGCTAAACAACTCACCTCGTACATTTGGTGGTTTAAGATCTTATTGTTAGTCTTGATAACTTATCGCAAAGCATCAACAAGACAATACGATAATTTACGTAAACGAGGGCTTTTAACTCATATTCTTTTACATATGAATACTTATGAACAAGTTTCATACATATTAGTATTTAGAAAACAATCATGTCCGTGACTTTTTTTTTACACGTCACGTCTGTTTAGCTTAGGATTCAGCAAATGATTTAAAGCTAACATAAGAGTGCGATACCGACAATCTAGCTTATTGTTTAAATATTGCAAATATGTATCACATTTCAATAGCTCTTTCAACAACAACTGAACATTGAACTTATTACTTTCGCTCTTGTTGAATACAGATAAACTAACTTTCGTTATATTCAAAGAATTCACATTTACTAAAGTTTCCGGTTCACAAGAATCAATTTTCTCACTATTTCCTTTTACAGAATCAAATTCTTTCTCATGTATATGTTTCTTAGCTAATTCTAACCAGGTGTTCCTAGTTTTTCGAGTGGGTCTCCACACTCTCATACGATCGATAGAATGTACGCCACAAGATTCTCCAGTTAAAGGATCTACAAGTTCACAGACTTTATCTGAAATTTTATTTTTACAAAACAGTGGACCTTTAAAAACAATTTTAAAATTTCGAAAGTTCCAAAATCATTGCAAATATCATATATTACAAATAAACAATCCGTCAAAAGGTAACAATGTATTTAACCTACGCCTACTTTCGGTTTCTCTGACTTAGGAACAATTTTGTACGGTTTCATTTGCCAAAACATCATGTACGTAAAATCACAAATGATTAAATGGTTTCTACTCATGACTTTACTTTTAGAACACGTCATATTTATATATGCACTCTGTTTTTCAACACTACAGATGGCAACATTGTAGAAAATATTGCTCTTTCTTTTGCATTTTAAAGCACTGAACTGCTTAACTTTCACTTTATTAGTATTAAATTTCGCATCTTTTAAATTTTTATTCATTATGGCAACACTGCGTTGATACTTGGAACGCATACCAAGTTGTGAATTAAAACACTGATTTATGTTAGAAGATTGATTCACTAGCTTTTGGACTATACCACAATCTCCACAATTTCTTCCTTCCTTTTGAAAACTTTTAACATGCTTTACTAGCATTTTTCGAAATTTCAATCGATCACTAATTTGACTTTTCATTTTAGATCGGTTTTTTGATGCACCTGCATGTTTGGGTTTTTTCATTGTGACTACGCATTTAACATACGGTTTTTTATTAACAAGCATTTTTGACCTACATTTCGTTTTGCATTTATTTTTATTTTTAATTTTGGTTCTCACCAATACGTGTGATTTACTCAATAGCTTGACGGACGTTTTCTGAAAAACTTTACAATTCTTAACATTTACAAATGATCTGCGGTCTGCACCTAATGCAACAGCTGATTCAATACTTAATGATCTACTATGATCACTAGATTTCAAATTACTGTCATTCGTGCAAGAACTTTCGGAAGACAATTCAGAAATATAAGCAGAATCATTTTTGCGTGTACCATGCTCTATCATTATACCACGATGGTATTCAAATCTACTTTTAAGATTGGAACGCAGGACCTTGTTTGAGAATTTATGAAAGTTATGCAACAAGCGAAACAATTTCTTCACTTTCTTACGAACTTTATGCAACTTTCGTTTGTTTTTCTTACTCTTTTTACTGTAAACTAATAAATGAATGCGCTTTTCGACAAGTTTGCTACACATATGCTTTACGCTACTGAAAATTTCACAACAAACTAGACTCTTTTCTTTCCATGAGACAAAGTTATTACTACAATTGGGAAGCTTACTAAACTCAACACTATTATCTTTGATTTTTGAATGTACAGACATCGTGCATACGAGTACAAAGAGAGTTATTCGTTGGATTTGCTGAACTTGTACTTGACTGACTACTAACTCACAACAGTGCAGATTACTTTCAACATGACCTAGTTTGACCATCGTTACATTAACAAAGTAAAAGCAACTAGTACGGACGGGGATACATTCTAATTCATTAAGCGGTACACTACCTAAGACACTTTCAAGTGTTTGCGATAACAAGCTACCAACGCGCATTGAGGTCTCCTTGCCTCGAATTTCATTACAATAAACAACGACATTAGTGCTGTTTTTCGCTAAACGGTATGCACACAGCTCGTGAATGTTATTCAACCCTTCACACAACACACAACTTTCTCTTACCTGTCGCTTTTCAACTATTTTCAGACTAGGTGTGTCTGCTACAGCAATCTGACAACAAGAACTTTCGTCAATAGCTGGACTACGAGTGTTCGCATATTCTTTACCTGTGCAAGTACTAATAACTACAACACTATTTACTTGATTACTTTCTTTCTCTTGTGACTCAAACTTATCATTTAACTGCGTCGAGAGTCGTTTTACACTATCTAACCCTGCATGATTAATTTTGTCTACACTTCTTTCTAAGCTCTTTTTCAATTCAATAGAAGACTCCTGTAATGTTGATACTCCAATTGTAATACCGTCAAAGCATTTTTCTAACTGTTATCGATTTTGTTATGACATTTTTCTACTTGTTGGTGGATTTCACTGTTTGTCTCATTAAGTTGGTGTTTGATATCATTCACAACACCATTAAGTGATTGCTTAGTGTCATTAACAACATCGTTAATTTTATTAATAGCTTCAAGCAAGGTTTGCAAACTCAAATTCTCACTTTCTGCCATGATTACGAGTTACAAACACAACAAACACCAATAATATCTTCAAGTTAGCGCATATAGCATATCATGAGAAATAAAACCTGTCAAATATTAAACACCTAGATCTTCTCCCAGATGCTACATCCGTTACGAATCAATTAATAAAAACGTGAATTATTATTAATTGATCCGTCCCTGGAGGGAAACGCCATTCTATTACGGAACAGCATAGCGCTGCCCGGTACCCACCATTCTTAATCGGCCACCGTGGAGAACTCTCTACTCTTCGCCCTCAAATAATATAGCTTTGCACTATTTTATTTGTGGGTTCAGAAAGTTCGTCCCCACGACAATCGTTCAAGGAAGGCGCAATACACCTCACCGTAACGGTCCAGACTCGGACGGAATCACCTGGGCGAAGACCTACGGCGTGTTATGAATGACAGATGAGAACATCACCCACTTTCATGGACTACTTACAAGCGACTTAACAACCATAATCTTACTTCGTCATGCGGTCTAGAAAAAGAGAAAACAAACAAATCTAAACATTAGGGTGCCATTTATTCAATGGTTAAACATACCTGTAACATACTAATTAGTTTGATATTTTGCCCCAATTTCGTAGCAAGTTCGTAAATACGTTTTGAGATCGTTCACAAAATAGTATAGTTCGTCGTGGCGCCTATTGCCGAAATCACATTTTGGTAAACTCACTACAAATCCAAAGTAATCTTCTTGTTGAAATTGTCTTTTCTTCCAATTCCGTGAGTTTATGTAACAGTCGTTCCTGGCTGACTTAATAACAACTTTATGTTTCGGCTACTGTTGGAGAAAACAAGTTATTCAGACATTTTTGCTTTAGTCGGTAATTATAAGTCCATTACCTTCAAGTGCAACCTGCGAAGTTCTTTGTTTCACGCCCCCTTGTCGTTATAAAATATTACTTGGGGCTGATTTACTTTAATAACGACTTACGTAAAAAACACTAGAATATTCAGATTAACAATACTATTTTTACTGATTGTTTATGCATATTCGAAGATAACGATGGATTTTCCGAATTACATGACAACTTCTACTCTTTTAAATAACGTCTGGTAACAAGATCAAAACATGATCAACAAAAGAAAATAGCTGAATCATGCTTCACACACACACTAACACACATTGAAATCCAACTATTATTGTCCGTTCACTGTAGCTTGGCGCTATGTTTTGACACAAAACCTGTCCAGCGAATCTTAGCAGTCCTTCCCCTACTTTCCCCTTATAGCAGTTGTAACAGTGGAACTAACTCATCAATTTTAGCACTAGTAGGTTTTGGTATTTGCAAGTTGTGTAAATTTCGAAACAGATTACTTCTTCTCTAAACAGGACCGTAACATGTGTGGGACAGGGAAGGGGCAACTTCCCCCCCAGGGAGGTTCCCCGCCTTTTGAAGGGGCCCATTTGGAGACGAAATTTTCTTAATCCATATACAATACTAACATGAAATTATAAATGAAGCATCAAACAGTTTCACTACATTACATAAAGCAGCGCTCAAAAGGTAAATAAAACAAAAGTGAGCCGTGTGCCCACTTCAGTAAGAAACGTCTATTATTAGGGGCCCTAGAAATAACATTTATTCGTATGGCTTTGAGATTTGTCAATATTGTCCTCTTAATTAATTTGTCATGTATGGAACGGGCCCAAGGGCGTAAGTAACGGCCCCGCAGACCTTGCCGTGAGGGAGGGTCCACAGGCTCCGGGGGGGGCATAAATAGTAAGAAAAAGGTAGAAAGAGGGGGGCCAAGAATGAGAAAAACAACTGTTTCTAGGAGACCCAAATACACATATTAATGCTTACCCCCCAGAAAAAAATCTAAGTTACGGCGCTGTCTCTAATGTGAATTTATTGGTATACTTGTGCTAATAGTTAACTATAACAGATTGGTCTCTTTAAACCTTGGGCCGTGGAGAGAAACAATATTACAGGAGGATATTATTAAAATTTTAAGAAGGCGGGGAAAGGAGAGCAAGGATGAAAAAGATAAGAAAGAAAGAAAGAGAATGAAAAGAAACACTTCTACATTTACTTCATAATGAATTTCAACACAAATAAACGAAAAAGGGATGTCGGAACCCACCATCATAATATTTGTGGAAGTGTTGACAACATAATATTTTGAAGGAATATATTTCCCACCAATTCTGGGGCCTCGGTGTTTTACCCAATTCTGGCCTTGCAGCAGTGGCGGATCCAGAAGGGCGATCATAGCGATTGCCCCCCAAGAAAGGAAACTTTCTCATTTTATATATTTAAATAAAACCCAATCCCAGAGTTTGGAGCTCTTAAAAATAGCTCTAAGTAGCAGTATTAAAACCTACCGCTCTCAAGAAGTCCGTCCTGGATCCGCCCCTGCCTTACAGAAGCTACCATTTAGTCATTCACCTCGTGGGACTGCGGAAAACCTTAATAAGGAATACCGGTCAGAGCTGGGTTCACGCCCACGCTCGATCTACCTATTTTAATGCCTTTTTTCGTGTTGCACAGTGTCTGGTAAGGGCACCCAAACAGGGCAAATGTGTACAGCTTTAAAATATTTAAATGTTAAAATTCGCTTTATACTGTACTTTGAACACTTAATTCAATGTGTATTATATTCTTCTTACAGCAGCATGGTTTATTTCCTAATACTTAAAGTCTATGATTGTTAGTATTTATAACTATTGCATCATACTAATCCTTCTCAAAGCTCGTTCAATTAGTATGAAATTCTAGACTTGGCAGTTTGCAACATTACAAACCTTCACCAACAGGCAATATGTGGCGAGAATATTTCCACCTATACTCGCATCGAAATTCCCAGCCCTTGTTTACAATCGGTACAATATGTTTCTGTCGCCTTATCATGAAAAGAACGCTGTCCAGCGAACCAAACGATCTTCGCTACCTCTGTTTATTGTTTACAACACAAACTGCCATCTTCCAGTATTGCCAGGCGTACAAGGTTTTCGCACACTTTCGAACAAGAACACTTATACAAAATTGAGTGTGCATTATATGTAAGATTGCATTACATAATAACTAACTCAATTTTTCATAACGTTAATATCTCAATCATCTCAAAAGCAGCAATTTATGTAGTAATAGCATTTGGTCCATGACTGTGCAGAAGTAGGTACATTCGGTTCGGAAATTCATATGCCTGACAACCATGAATTAACCATGTAGGGGTGAGAAGCAAGGTTTTGACGCTCGCACTACAATTGTTGTGAGTAAACAATCTTCCATCCTAGAGTGAACGGACAATACGCTTCAAAAACTCCATTCTTTTCTTTTCCTTTTCTTCTAGTCTGTCTTTTAGCACCACCAGGCGGCAGCACGATTAATGAGAAGCATACACCACTCAAAACGTACAAATTCAGATGAACGTCACATAATGCACTAACGCAGAATTTGCGTTTATACGAAAAATATTTTAAGCAAAATTTTGGTACAGTTACATTGGCGGTCGAAAGGAATGTACGTGCACCATTGAACAATGGTAAACGTTCAAGAACCCTGACTGTAGTTTCATTTCAATAATCATCACTATTCCAAAGTCAAGATGAACACGAGTTCACTAGGAATTTTATGAGAACTTTCGTCGAGTTTCACTTCATCAGATGAAAAAGTTTCATTTAACGTAGAAAAATGACGAACACGTGGGGCATTTATACACATACATAAAAGTTTACGGGGCTTTTATATGTAAAGTTTGTAAAATCTGTAAAGTTTTTTTTCTTTTTTTTTACATTCGGCACTGTCACTAAGTTAAACATTTATACGTGCATGACTCACAATTGATATACAAATAATTCTCATGATATACCTTTAATATGAATTACAATATTGCTATATGCGCTCTTATTACTAAACACAAACATTATACGAAATCATGGCATTATTTAAAGGTAAAATATTCACATTACTTACTTTACGATATTATGCAAAAACTATAGAACATGAACAAATAATCATTATGAATTACTCAACTTTTCAACAAATAGATAAAACAAACATTATATCTCAATAATTTTGATAATTGATAATTTTGATAATAGACAAACATTGAATAATATATCTCAATATTCCACAAAAGGAAATGAACAAACTCATTCTACACACATTATACTTAAATTGCATAAATGACGAAGAATACTTGCACTTCTCAAGCTATTCTGTCAAAGAAATTACAAAAACAAAATTGTTATTCACAAATACAAGAATTACATATCATTAAATATAATAACTACATGAAATAAATTTATTACCACTCTTTTGTACTGTAACAATAAGAGTGAGGCCGGATAGAAGTAAGTCTGCCACACTTTTACGCTAATAAGCGCCTATCCACTTAAGTTTTTAAGTCTCCCTTCCCCATTACATTAATAGTTTCATCCCATCCCATTGGAATGGCAACAAGACCTTCTAGTGAGGTAGGAATATAAAACAACATAGAAAAATGAACCCAAAGGTTAAAAATAAATGAGGGGGGGGAGTTGCCATTCATATTTCAATACTCGTGTTACAGTATTCCACTGACACACAAAAACTTACTCTCACTCTGATAAAATCAGAGATTATAATCATCGTTTACATTTGTAATAATACATGAATGCTAAACAACTCACCTCGTACATTTGGTGGTTTAAGATCTTATTGTTAGTCTTGATAACTTATCGCAAAGCATCAACAAGACAATACGATAATTTACGTAAACGAGGGCTTTTAACTCATATTCTTTTACATATGAATACTTATGAACAAGTTTCATACATATTAGTATTTAGAAAACAATCATGTCCGTGACTTTTTTTTTACACGTCACGTCTGTTTAGCTTAGGATTCAGCAAATGATTTAAAGCTAACATAAGAGTGCGATACCGACAATCTAGCTTATTGTTTAAATATTGCAAATATGTATCACATTTCAATAGCTCTTTCAACAACAACTGAACATTGAACTTATTACTTTCGCTCTTGTTGAATACAGATAAACTAACTTTCGTTATATTCAAAGAATTCACATTTACTAAAGTTTCCGGTTCACAAGAATCAATTTTCTCACTATTTCCTTTTACAGAATCAAATTCTTTCTCATGTATATGTTTCTTAGCTAATTCTAACCAGGTGTTCCTAGTTTTTCGAGTGGGTCTCCACACTCTCATACGATCGATAGAATGTACGCCACAAGATTCTCCAGTTAAAGGATCTACAAGTTCACAGACTTTATCTGAAATTTTATTTTTACAAAACAGTGGACCTTTAAAAACAATTTTAAAATTTCGAAAGTTCCAAAATCATTGCAAATATCATATATTACAAATAAACAATCCGTCAAAAGGTAACAATGTATTTAACCTACGCCTACTTTCGGTTTCTCTGACTTAGGAACAATTTTGTACGGTTTCATTTGCCAAAACATCATGTACGTAAAATCACAAATGATTAAATGGTTTCTACTCATGACTTTACTTTTAGAACACGTCATATTTATATATGCACTCTGTTTTTCAACACTACAGATGGCAACATTGTAGAAAATATTGCTCTTTCTTTTGCATTTTAAAGCACTGAACTGCTTAACTTTCACTTTATTAGTATTAAATTTCGCATCTTTTAAATTTTTATTCATTATGGCAACACTGCGTTGATACTTGGAACGCATACCAAGTTGTGAATTAAAACACTGATTTATGTTAGAAGATTGATTCACTAGCTTTTGGACTATACCACAATCTCCACAATTTCTTCCTTCCTTTTGAAAACTTTTAACATGCTTTACTAGCATTTTTCGAAATTTCAATCGATCACTAATTTGACTTTTCATTTTAGATCGGTTTTTTGATGCACCTGCATGTTTGGGTTTTTTCATTGTGACTACGCATTTAACATACGGTTTTTTATTAACAAGCATTTTTGACCTACATTTCGTTTTGCATTTATTTTTATTTTTAATTTTGGTTCTCACCAATACGTGTGATTTACTCAATAGCTTGACGGACGTTTTCTGAAAAACTTTACAATTCTTAACATTTACAAATGATCTGCGGTCTGCACCTAATGCAACAGCTGATTCAATACTTAATGATCTACTATGATCACTAGATTTCAAATTACTGTCATTCGTGCAAGAACTTTCGGAAGACAATTCAGAAATATAAGCAGAATCATTTTTGCGTGTACCATGCTCTATCATTATACCACGATGGTATTCAAATCTACTTTTAAGATTGGAACGCAGGACCTTGTTTGAGAATTTATGAAAGTTATGCAACAAGCGAAACAATTTCTTCACTTTCTTACGAACTTTATGCAACTTTCGTTTGTTTTTCTTACTCTTTTTACTGTAAACTAATAAATGAATGCGCTTTTCGACAAGTTTGCTACACATATGCTTTACGCTACTGAAAATTTCACAACAAACTAGACTCTTTTCTTTCCATGAGACAAAGTTATTACTACAATTGGGAAGCTTACTAAACTCAACACTATTATCTTTGATTTTTGAATGTACAGACATCGTGCATACGAGTACAAAGAGAGTTATTCGTTGGATTTGCTGAACTTGTACTTGACTGACTACTAACTCACAACAGTGCAGATTACTTTCAACATGACCTAGTTTGACCATCGTTACATTAACAAAGTAAAAGCAACTAGTACGGACGGGGATACATTCTAATTCATTAAGCGGTACACTACCTAAGACACTTTCAAGTGTTTGCGATAACAAGCTACCAACGCGCATTGAGGTCTCCTTGCCTCGAATTTCATTACAATAAACAACGACATTAGTGCTGTTTTTCGCTAAACGGTATGCACACAGCTCGTGAATGTTATTCAACCCTTCACACAACACACAACTTTCTCTTACCTGTCGCTTTTCAACTATTTTCAGACTAGGTGTGTCTGCTACAGCAATCTGACAACAAGAACTTTCGTCAATAGCTGGACTACGAGTGTTCGCATATTCTTTACCTGTGCAAGTACTAATAACTACAACACTATTTACTTGATTACTTTCTTTCTCTTGTGACTCAAACTTATCATTTAACTGCGTCGAGAGTCGTTTTACACTATCTAACCCTGCATGATTAATTTTGTCTACACTTCTTTCTAAGCTCTTTTTCAATTCAATAGAAGACTCCTGTAATGTTGATACTCCAATTGTAATACCGTCAAAGCATTTTTCTAACTGTTATCGATTTTGTTATGACATTTTTCTACTTGTTGGTGGATTTCACTGTTTGTCTCATTAAGTTGGTGTTTGATATCATTCACAACACCATTAAGTGATTGCTTAGTGTCATTAACAACATCGTTAATTTTATTAATAGCTTCAAGCAAGGTTTGCAAACTCAAATTCTCACTTTCTGCCATGATTACGAGTTACAAACACAACAAACACCAATAATATCTTCAAGTTAGCGCATATAGCATATCATGAGAAATAAAACCTGTCAAATATTAAACACCTAGATCTTCTCCCAGATGCTACATCCGTTACGAATCAATTAATAAAAACGTGAATTATTATTAATTGATCCGTCCCTGGAGGGAAACGCCATTCTATTACGGAACAGCATAGCGCTGCCCGGTACCCACCATTCTTAATCGGCCACCGTGGAGAACTCTCTACTCTTCGCCCTCAAATAATATAGCTTTGCACTATTTTATTTGTGGGTTCAGAAAGTTCGTCCCCACGACAATCGTTCAAGGAAGGCGCAATACACCTCACCGTAACGGTCCAGACTCGGACGGAATCACCTGGGCGAAGACCTACGGCGTGTTATGAATGACAGATGAGAACATCACCCACTTTCATGGACTACTTACAAGCGACTTAACAACCATAATCTTACTTCGTCATGCGGTCTAGAAAAAGAGAAAACAAACAAATCTAAACATTAGGGTGCCATTTATTCAATGGTTAAACATACCTGTAACATACTAATTAGTTTGATATTTTGCCCCAATTTCGTAGCAAGTTCGTAAATACGTTTTGAGATCGTTCACAAAATAGTATAGTTCGTCGTGGCGCCTATTGCCGAAATCACATTTTGGTAAACTCACTACAAATCCAAAGTAATCTTCTTGTTGAAATTGTCTTTTCTTCCAATTCCGTGAGTTTATGTAACAGTCGTTCCTGGCTGACTTAATAACAACTTTATGTTTCGGCTACTGTTGGAGAAAACAAGTTATTCAGACATTTTTGCTTTAGTCGGTAATTATAAGTCCATTACCTTCAAGTGCAACCTGCGAAGTTCTTTGTTTCACGCCCCCTTGTCGTTATAAAATATTACTTGGGGCTGATTTACTTTAATAACGACTTACGTAAAAACACTAGAATATTCAGATTAACAATACTATTTTTACTGATTGTTTATGCATATTCGAAGATAACGATGGATTTTCCGAATTACATGACAACTTCTACTCTTTTAAATAACGTCTGGTAACAAGATCAAAACATGATCAGCAAAAGAAAATAGCTGAATCATGCTTCACACACACACTAACACACACTGAAATCCAACTATTACGCTTCAAAAACTCCATTCTTTCCTTTTCCAGGAAAAGTTTTCATTTCTTCTAGTCTGTCTTTTAGCACCACCAGGCGGCAGCACGATTAATGAGAAGCATACACCACTCAAAACGTACAAATTCAGATGAACGTCACATAATGCACTAACGCAGAATTTGCGTTTATACGAAAAATATTTTAAGCAAAATTTTGGTACAGTTACATATATATATATATATATATATATATATATATATATATATATATATATATATATATATATGTATAAAACCGGTTGTTAAAAATTAGAATAGCACCACTGGGCAACATTCCAAATTAATCAACAAACCAAGGTTGCTTTATCATTTGGCTGCATCAATACCCATTCTCAAATTAAATTCCCAACCATGCGTTCGATACAGGGGCGGATCCAGTACGGACTTCTGGGGGACGGATTGTAATACTGCTATTTGGAGCTACTTTTAAGAGCTCCAAACTCTGGTATGGGTTTTATTTATATATAAAATAAGAAAGTTTCCCCCTGGATCCGCCTCTGGTTCGATATAAATTAAATTTACATTTCTATTTGGATTCCAAAAATTCCTTTCCTTTTACTTAAATTGAAAGTATAAAAACGAAAATCTCTGTGACTTATTAGAAAAATTGTAACAAGAAACTATAAATAACGAAGAGAATGTAAGATACAAGGTGACACACAGACAAAGAAAAAAACGGACAGTTGTGAGAACGTATCTGGCAACACTGCATAACAGTATGTAGAGTAACATAAATCTTCACAATTACTGAAATGAAATTTTATTATTTAGTTTTACGTCTCGCGGTATGCACTCTGGGCTTTAAAAAAAAAAAAAAAAGACGGATGATTAATAAGAGTGCTCTCGCGCCGGAAATTGAACCCGGGACCACATGCTTCAAACACACACCTTCAAGTCACTTTTTAGTAATTTGATTTGATTTGCCTAATAACACATTTCCCTCTCTCTCTCTCTCTTTCTCTTTCTCTTTCTCATTTCTTTTCTTTTCTTTTTTTACAATTTTCTACTTAACACGACAGAGGCACAAAACATAAATATCGATGAATGTTAAAATTTCACATACGCTTTCCCACTGGGAATCGAACACGGGACCACGTGCACCGAAGTCGCACGCGCTAGCCACTAAATCAGCGGGAAGGGCTTTGCTATTAATCATGGATCAGTAGAATGGTCAACCATACTTTTACTAAAAATCATGAACTATGCTTTTACCATAAAAAAAAAAGTTTTATAAAAACAACGATAGTTTCTAAGTTGTACAGAAAGAGTTCAGACGTGGTGCTAGTAGGCCCTATTCTCTCAAAAATTTGGTCACTGCCAGTGGCGTATTTACGATTTTGTTTTGGGAGGGGCTTTGCTAACTTTCGGGGGGGGGGCTTTGCCTGGAAATGTGAAAATTATGCAAGATATTTCATTTACTTTACTATACTAAGTAAGATTTCGGGGGGCTTAAGCCCGGAAACCACTCCCCTAAATACGCCACTGATCACTGCATATGTAAAAGAAGGGAAGACTTCAAACATTCCTGTTTTCTGGGATACACTACTTTATTTGGAGGTAAAGTTAAACTTCATGGACTTCATTTTAAGAACATCTTACGCAAGGCAGAATAAGATAGAAGGGACTAAGACGGAAAAAGGATTAAGAAAGCCTGAGTGGTAAGTCCTTGGAGAAGCTACCAGGCTCAGATTGAGAAACTCATCTCCGTTTGCCCGCAATGGCGCCATCTACAGTATCGCGGGCAAACAATGCCCACTTGTGTTTGGGTATGTTGCACGTGCAACCGCTGTCTTGGGATCGACGAGGTGTACTGCTCGTTGATTTTATGACCGTGGAGACCAATTAATGCTAATGCGTATTGTGAAACATTAAAGAAATTACGGCGGGCAATACAAAATCGACGGTGAGGTCTGTTGTCTACAGGCGTCATTCTCCTTCATGACAATGCCAGGCCCCATGCAGCTGCGAAAACAACAACTTCTGCAACAATTCAAGTGGGAAACCTTCGACCATCCACCGTATAGCCCAGAATTGGCCCCTTCGGATTTTCATCTCTTTACGGAGCTTAAAGACTTTCTGGCGGGGAAAAGATTTGACAGCGATGAAGAACTTAAACGAGGCTTGACTACGTATCTCAATACGCTGGCGGCGGAGGACTATGACGCTGGAATACAAAAACTCGTCACACGGTATGACAAATGCCTCAATTTGCTTGGTGATTATGTGGAGAAGTAGTGTAAAGTATGCTCTTTCCAATAAAAATGTGTATATTTGTTAATATGTACTACTGTGTTTTTATTGCACAAACGGGTACCACTTTCCGGATGGCCCTCGTACAATCAGTTTTGTGGCCTTTCTGGTGAATTGGAACAATGATTGATTCTTTCCACTCTTGTGGCAATTCTTCCTTGTTCTAGATAAGGAGAATGAGTTTGTGTGTCTTGTTCCACAATTCTTCGCTTCCAGCTAAAATTATCTTAGGCAGAATTTTGTCTACACCCGGAGATTTGTGTTTCTTTATAGCAATTTCTACTTCTGTTTGCTTAGACTCTGGGTTATACAGTTCTGCCGTGTGCATTTCCCTTTCTGCATGGATATAAACAAATTGTCAAAAAAGTCTTTCCATCCATTCAAGATGCTATCTGTATTAGTGAGAACTGTTCCGTCGGATTTCTTTAATATATAAGTGCGAGGTTGATAGCCTTTCTTAAATTCGTTGATGGCTTTAAACATGTCTCGAATGTTTTTGTTTTTTCTATTATCTTCAAGTTCATTAATTTTAGCTTTCAAAAATCGCGTTTCTTTGTTCTAAAAGTTTTGGAAGTTTCCCGCCTGATGTTACCAAATTTTGTGTAGTTATCTGGTTCGGATTTTGTAGCCAACGTAATTTTGCCTGTTTTCTCTTCTCTGCTAGTTTAGTGCATTCCTGGTCGAACCATGGTTTGTTCCTACGTAGTTCCACGTGCTCCAACTTTAATTTGCTGAAGTTTTAAACTTATCTCTAATTTCAAAACAAGTATCCCCAACACCAGTGCACTCCGTATCTTCTAAAACTGACTAATCTATTCGACACTTCAATGTGGTATTTCCCTCGCACCTGCCTAGGCTTAACGACAGCAATACTAATAGAGTAACATGAAAAAAAAAAAAAAAAAAAGGTGGAAATCTGTGAACAGCATTTCAGTAAGTAATGTCATTAGTAAAGTTGTTAAGATACAATCATTTGCCAACTTGTAGTAAAAAGCGCCAGTGAAAGCGAAAATTACACAAAATACAAATTTACATTTTAAACAGGATTTGATTTCTCGCCCATTTTCTAACAGAAAGTTTTTTTTTTTTTTCTATTTGCAGTAAATATATCTAGGAAACTATACGTGCCCAATTTATGCCCTGATGATTGTCGAGCACCTATTTTTCGGCTTGTAAGAAAATGTCTTTAACGAACTCTTTAGTTTTTTTAAATATCAATTTGTAGATAATATCTGTGTTACTACTTCTATATATTCTCCATTATCATTAAGCTATTCATCCTAAAATACAAAACAGTGAAAAAGCTTAGGGAAGAGTATTAACAATATATTGCTTGGTACATAATGATGGATACAAAGTAAAGGATATTAATTGAAATTCAGCCCCTGCTTATACATTGCAAACTTACTAAAACTAAATTACAATTATGAGCATACGTCATCAATGCTCTCACAGAGGGTACCCAAGCACCTTAATACGCTATGAAAAATTGATTTTCCAAGTCTTTTGTGAGAAAAATGATGTGAACTGAGAAATCATAACCTTTTCCATATTGTACTGGGGTATTTTCCTGCGAAAAGAAGTTTCTTTTGGAATGCGTTGAGAAATTATCATATGCAAGAATATTCCCCTAGTACAAGTATATTTTAGGCACACACAAGTTTCCCCCCACCTCGAAGTGCTTCAATTTCTACACTGAAAAACACTTTACCATTTTATATCGTAAAGGTCAGATCCACCGTTATTGTATTAACAGAGTGGTGCTTGAGCGATTGACCGTAGAAATTCAAACTCCGCTTAGTTAGAATTTGACAACCTGGATTTATTACAAGTATAAACTCTAGTCGGTAGAGTAGAGGCCATGGATCATGTGTCAGACGTGATGACGATTGATTTTGGTGAGTCACAGTGGATGAGAGTGGTTCATGGTGGGTGGTGGGTCACGGTGGGACGTGGGTCAGAGTGGGTGGTGGTTTAGTGGGTCGTGGGTCAAGTTTTCATTGACCTACGCCAACTCTGGTCCCTACATGAACCTTGTGCAAAATGGCGGTCGGTCAAAATGTCAACACAGTGTGCACTGCAGATTCTTTGGCCACCCATAGAAATGTACAACAGGAAATCGGATGTGAAACGAGAGAAACAAATTTATCATCGTTTCAAAAGTACAATACTTATCGTGGTAAAGAAAAAAACGCCCCAGGACGTGCCTTAGAGTCCCAAATGGTGTTCAACTCAATGTACTTTTAAATAGGAATGTATGTGAAGTGGTGTGTCGTTCAAAATATCTGAATCAGGTACGTAAAATTCTCGTCTGTGTTTGTGTCGTTTGAGCATGTGTAAAACCAGAGGCCATTCTACACATCCCCTAGCCACACTATGATCAAATTCCAAGTACAATTACATGGTGTAATACTGGATTAAACCGTAGCTTAATAAACGCTGAAATTGCGCACCATTCACCTCCTGACAATAATATAAATGATCTTCAAATTTCTGACGTGTGTGCTGAAAATTAAGTGGTGGTATCTCACGACAAGCTGTAGTAATTCTGGTCCTTAATCCCAGTAATGAAGTTGGTTGCGTTCTGGAGACTACAGCTTTCAGATGTCTCCTGAGATGGTCATTTAGAGACAAATCTGAGGATCGAGCCGGCCACTCAATTGCTCCTCGTCTACCAATCCAACTGTTTGGGAACCTATGATCCAGATACTGACGCACAGTGCGTTCATGATGTGCAGGACAACCATCCTGTTGAAATATAATTCCTTCTGCATCAAATTCTGGCTCGCCTTCTTGAGTCGTAGCGGTTTCAATAACTATTGTAATGAGAGGGTCTACTAGATTTACGAGCAGATCTAAATATCTTTCCCCGGTTAAAGTGCCATCAATGAACAGAGGCCCTATGATATGGTTTCCTAAAATTTCCGCACAAACATTTACTTTTTGTGGTTCTTGAGTATGTCCTTATCTTAAAATGTGGGAAATTACATCGCTCCAATAACGCACATTTTGGGTGTTAACACGTCTATTAAGAAAGAATGTGCTTTCGTCGCTGAAACAAATCTTGTGTACAAACTGATTATTTGCAGCGATTCGTGCAGTCATTGCTTCACAAAACTAAAGACGACGATCAAAGTCATCCTTACTGAACTCGTTACTAATGTGCATTTTATATGGATGAAACAGATGTTTTCTCAGGATTTTGCCAATTGTTGGTTTGGGAATGCCCAAATGCCCAATGTGGAGAGCAGATTCTCCTCTTTTCCACATATGCATATCAAAATGCAGATGAGTGCACATGTCCCTATCAATATGTAAATTTTGTTTCATTATCATTGGATAAGTAAATTAATTGTTTGTTTATTAGAATATTCTTATGTCTATTTCGATACTCCAAAGTGGAACATGACAGTACTGGTAAAATAACCTGTAAACTGTATAAATTTTATTTTATCTTGTATGTTTTGTATGTAAAATGTAGGTAATTGTAAATTGCATTGCATAAGAACATCGATACTGTGAAGTACAGTAACATTGCAGATTAATTACGGCATTGATATGTGAATAATCAGCAGCTTACGATGGTGGGAAAAAAAAAAACTTATTTTGAAACAGGAAGTTCTACAGAACCTCCAAGAACAGAAAAGCTTGAACAAAAAGTTTTTTCTCAAACAGCAGTCAGGCTTCACATCTGCTATCCGCTGTTACTTACTATAAACATGGAGGATGCATAGCTTGGTACAAGATTAAGGGAAAACATAAGTAACATAGAGTAACTAATGAAAAAAAAAAGGAATAATGGTTGGAAAAACTTCTCTCGACATGGCCGCCCGCCTTTGTTTCCACTCTTGTAAATATATTTGTAAAACTCTAAAATTTGTAGTTAAATAAAGCAGGCTTTAATCTCCCTCTAAAAAATTTAGTGACCTCAATAGCTCTAGCGTCATCTGACTAACCGTCGTTTTTGCCAGGCAGCGGACTCCAGCTTCGTTTTTCCCAGAATGCAATGGCCGGTTAAAATTGTGTTGTTTTATTTTAACCAAATTTAAATAAAATTACTAATACTGTCGTATTTCATTACAATGTTCTTGGAACTTGCAAAAGTAATTCATAACTTTATTTCCTTTCATGGTCCACTCCGGCAGAGATTAATAATACTCTATATTTTCGAAACTATAACTGCGTTTGCAGACTACCTCACCCTCCCTCTTTTGGAAAATGTGCAGGTGGAAATTTTGCAAACAACGCATCACAAATGACTAGAAAATGAAAAAATAACCTAAATAAAAGAGTTATCATAGCTTGGTTTATAATTCTGTGTATGATATTAAAACTTTATTATTCATTGCTTGCTTTATATTAATTCCTATATATATATATATATATATATATATATATATATATATATATATATATATATATATATATATATATATATATAGATATATATATATATATATATAATGTTGATATCTTGTAAAGTAAACAACTTGTTTGGGCTGTCAGTGTACAGGGGAAGAGCTCCTCTAACCACCACCTCTTACATGAGGGCAGCACCGACTAGCGGGCTGAGACACAAAGGGGGGTAAAAAAAAAGATATCTAGTGGAATAATTATTAAGTGGTTTTTCTTTTAAAAATAGTTAAATGTTTCTTGGTGTTACTGGTGTAGTTCTGCTACAAACAGACTAGAGATTATAAAATCCTAGTCATATCAAAAATTACTTTGTTAAATAAAAATATATTTGCATGTATTTCTGTATGTTTTTTTTTCTAAAAGTGCACTGGGACTACCCAAGCCGGTAATAGCCTAAGGCTGTTTGCTATTTTTAAAAGCACCCAAACATGTGGGTAAAACTGGTGAACAAAAAAAATGGTAAAAAAGTAGCAAAAAAAAAAAAAACGGCAAATCAAATTCTCTAATTGGTAATCTATAGCTCTTTTCCGGAGTGTAGTGTTAAAAGTTAAAATAAATAATTATCCAACAGTTCTCATAAAAGTTATCAAAAAGAATGCACACTTCTGAACTGTCGTTCAATTTTTTTTTTTATTATTATTATTTCTGTGCATTAACCGTTAGTGAAGCTTTAAAACAACTGCGTTCCAAACTAGTTATATCAATATGTAGAGATATACTCCCAAAAGAAAAAAGTATATTCAAAAAGTCCTAATTTCAACAAAAAACAATTTAATTATAATTATGCTATGTGAATACTTCATTTAAAACTAACTGGTCCATAAAGTATAGGACAGTGTCAACTGCAGTGGTCAGTTTTTTTTAATCTAACTCAGGCCGGCGAGGTCTCGAAAGTAAAAATAAAAAAGGAAAGTGGTACTTCAGTCCCAATCTAATTTTCTTTCTACAATGTATCGGTAAAACAAACAAGTTTAACTAAATGTTCCGCATGTAACTGTGCTACGTGATTAAGTACTTAAAACGAAACAAAACGAAACATGCTAAACTGTGCAATGTCTATTATAAACCAGTAACCAAATAAATATCTTTAAAACACAATTTGTGGGTATCTTAAGCTTTCAATGCTCATAATTAACATAAAATTATTCTTCATTTCACAAAAACTTTCCACCAAGTTTACACAAAACTGTTCACCTTAATTTTCTCCCTAACACAAAAAACTGTAACAGTAAAACTCTTTCTACAGTGGTTTATTGTCAAAAAATATTAACAAAGTTATTTCAACAAAAAATATAACTAAAAACTAATGTTTAAAAATAACCTCATATCAAAACTCATTTTTTTGTCTTTCTTTCATATTTTATTTATGCAAGTAATCGTATATAAACGAATGTGTTATTATCAATACAAAAAATCTATTATGGGAAACTAACACTTAAGTGGTGCACCAAATCAAGTGTGAAATTTAAAGGTTTAACAAAAGCATATCCATGAAAAATAAATGTTTATTCAGCAAAATTATTAAATCTTTCATTTTCCAAAACATAAATAAAAAAAAATACATGGATTTTCTTTCAAAATAAAAAAGTGAGGTTTTCCTGTAAAAACACTAAATAGCTAACACTTTCCCAGTTGGGGCTAAAAAAAAGTAATGCCAAAAAAAAAACAAAAAAAAACTCATTCCTCTAGTTGTAAGTAGTAAGAGAGGCTGTAATAAGTTGCCATTAATATTTAAATAGTTGCACCATAGCCGGGTATACTACAAAGGTTGTGACGTAATTTTTTTCTTTCTTTTTTTTTCAAATTCATACACATACCTCTCCCTCCTTTACTAAAAAATTCATAAGTCTAACTAAAGGTAATAGTATTCTATACCACTAAGTGGTAACATTAAAATAAGCATATAACTATTTTGCCATATTATTGCGTTATTGTTGTAGTGGTGGCTCCAGAGGAAAGTCAAAATGCATGGCTTCTCCTCAATTTACATATGTAATTTATGTATATTATAATTTTATATTTAAATGGTGTTGGTGACGCAACCACCAAAAAAAAAAAAAACTACTGATACACGCATTCCACACCAAGGAGGCACTCATTACACTCAAGGATTGCTGGGGTGTTATAATAGCGTTCTCAAAAACTTCCAGTACTGTGCCCTCGTCCACTTGAAGTCGATCAGTGTGTGGCTGATCTTTTATGGGGCGTTTACACTTAGTCGATTTGCGTTCGATTCAGTTGAATTGACGTCACTTTCAACTTAATCGACCGTGTAAACGGGACTTCAACTTAATCGCTTGTTGATCGAAGGCGACTAATCGACTGGCAACTGAATTGAAAGACGTTCTATTTTCTGTGGTTGAAATAATTGAACACACCCATTGATCTGATTCGGCCTAGTTGCTTCGATTTAGTGGCAAATGCAGCGAGTCGATTTAGTCGTGCGACTAAATCGATTTAGTCATGCGACTAAATCGACCAAGTGTAAACGCCCCATAACACTTTGTGTTTCGCGAAATTTCTGTACTAAATCGGATACGCATTTGTGATCGATTGGACGGTCAGGAAATAATTCCTTGAACCTTCTAAAGGTTGCTCTGCAGTTTCGGCCACATTCCCCATAAAAGAAAAGTATTTCCATTTTGCCTTCCGCTGAGCGTAGAATCGTATGGCCGGTAAGTGCGAAAACAAAGCGCGAAATGACACACGAAATGAAAGTGTAAATGATTCGATTTTGTTGCTTTAAACTAAGGCAAAAACACACCTATTAACTAATACAGGCAATGCTTTACTACCGCAGCTGTCGATGTTGCTGACTAACACGTAAACGAGACAGTGTGGCTACACAGGCGCAGAAGCAAACTCTCTTCCGCACGAAGCACAAAATAGGATTTTCAGTTCCTAGTGTACAGAATGTTGGTACAGAAAGAGTTTTTATCAGAGGTGCCAGTAACCTTGAGAACTAGTTCGGTCAAGTCTCATTGTATTTGTGATTTCTGAATACATGATTCTCCTCCTCCTTCGTCGTCTTCTCCTTATTATTATTAATATTAATATTATTTTAATTATTATTAATAATAATAATAATAATAATAATAATAATAATAATAATAATAATAATAATAATAATAATAATAATGATGATAATAATAATGACGATTCCTCACAACTACCGGTACCCTTTTTAAAGCCTGGTCTCATATTATTTTTTTCTGCGTACAATTGTTAGAATGTTTCTACAGTAAACCTACAGTATATGTACTCCGGTGGCTAACAGTTCAATACCTCCAACATCAATTTCGTACAATTTGAAAATCCATGTTTCTGTTACGTAGTAATTTCGCACTTATTACGAGTAAAATGTCGTAGTATGAAGCATGATTGTTCGATATTTTTGACGCCATTATAATTTTTGGACAGTCGTGCTATAACAATACATTTTATTCAGATCTTTCGCAGGACACGATATGATATACCTGTCTATTTGAAACGTTTGAGATGAAACTTGTTTCATACCCTAAGGGGAACTACGGGGTAATTTATTTTACCTGAATCTGCAATGTACACTGTGTTGACATTTTGACCGACCACCATTTTGCACAGGGTTCATGTAGGGACTCGGGACTGTTATCATCATCTTTCTTTTAACAATACCTTTCTAACGATATATTACTTGACCCCCCTTGCCATTTGGAAATTTTGAGTTGTACTCCATCTGGGACCCCCAGGGGACTTTGGAGCCACACTTTTTGTCTCAAATCGTGTACCCTTAAAAATAATGGGATACGTGTTCGATTATGTTTCCATCTACCCAACCGTTTCCGAACAAACGACTCGGGGTCACACTTCATAGACGCCATATATATATATATATATATATATATATATATATATATATATATATATATATATATATATATATATATATATATAGTGTGATTCAAAATGATGTGAACAATCTGGAAACGTTGTGGTACAGAGAGAGCATTTTGCGTTTTACAGTTTCACGTTTGTCGGTCTGTTGTTAGTGTTCAACGCGAGTTCCGCACAAAATTTCATAAAGATCCACCATCAAAGAACTCCATACGTAAGTGGTATGACAAATTCAACAGAACGGGATGCATTTGTAAAGAAAAATCGTCCGGTAGGCCATCCACTTCTGAGGCAGATGTCGAAAGGGTTCGAACCAGTTTTCAACGCAGCCCACAAAAGTCAACACGGAGAGTTAGCAAAGAGCTTCAAATGCCTCAAACAACTGTTTGGCGTGTAGTGCGTAAACATTTAAAGATGTATCCGTATCGAGTGCAGTTGTTACAACACTTTAACACCTAATAATCACACGTGTCGCAAGACTTTTTGTGAGTCATTTCAAGAGTTGTGCAGTGTTGTTGATGATTTTTTTTTTTTTGGCAAACTTTGTTTCAGTGATGAGGCTACGTTCCATGTGACAGGAAGAGTGAATAAACAAATTTTTTGCATTTGGGGAACTGAGAATCCTCACCAAATCTGTGAAATTGTGCGTGATTCACCGAAGACGAATGTGTTTTGTGCAATTTCATCTTCAAAAGTTTATGGTCCGCACTTCTTTGACGAAAGAACTGTGATTGGACAAACATTTCTACAGATGCTTACTACGTGGCTTATGCCACAGCTCGAACATGACAGTGCAAACTTCATCCATCAATTGGATGGAGCTCCATGACACTTGATCACAAGGTCAGAAATTTCCTCATCAACAGATAGCCACATCGCTGGATTGGGCGGTCAGGTAAAAATGATCATCAGCTTCTATGTGGGCCACCAAGATCACCGGACTTGGCTCCCTACGATTTTTTTCTGTGGGGACATCTAAAAGACATTGTCTACAAACCCCATCTACCCCAATATGTGAATGAACTGAAAGAGCGCATCACTGCTGCAGTGCAAAATGTTGATGCAAATATGTTGAAACGGGTCTGGGCGGAATTGGAATACCGAATAGATGTATACAGGGTAACAAAAGGGGCCCACATAGAATATTTGTGATGTACTATTTTCATTATTTTTATCACAAAAACTTGGAGAGTTTTAGCATTTAACTGTAAGATTTGAAGCTATTTGGATGATTAATAAAAAAAGTGGGCGAGACTACTTCTATATAATTTACCGACAACTGTTGGAATTGATTGCTATTTACTGTGACAAACAGAATCATATTCATTAAATATATATATATATATATATATATATATATATATATATATATATATATATATATATATATATATATATATATATATATATATACTAACTGAACCTACGCTTTCTACACAGCGAATCATTCACATTCGCATGAATCTCTCACCATTTCATTCATCTCTCATCATCACTGTCTCCTTTAGCCTAACCGGCATAAGTGTGTGACGTAAAACTTGAAGATTTCATTTAATTTTCATTTGGCCATGAAATAAACGCCTGAGAGGTATGCAACTCCCATATATAATTATGTTGTGTTGGAATGTATAATGCGTAGGATATGGTGCTTTAGATTTTTTTCTTTTAAATCTCAACACTTCCAGTGTACCCGTAAAAATGTAATAAAGAAATAATGGCCATGTTTTTTTAAATATTCAATCAGAACTGGACAATGTACATAAATTTTACAATCGATCAGTGAAAACGTCATCTTTCTAGAGCCTGTAATTTAAGATATCTCATTGTCGAAAGGATTGGCCATAAACATATAAACGTCCACAAACGTATAGTTTAAAAAAACTCCAAAGATGGCAGCACAGTTCATTTGCATTGATTTTGGAGAAGGCTTATTAAGATATAAAGGCTTTAACAATACTTTAAAAAAATATTAAACTTTATGAAAAAAGGTCTATTTAAATAATTTATTTAAAGTACACATATTTTAAAATATTTGGCTTTATTAAACGTGAAATCACAAATAACCGTAAATCAAAGGTTTCAAATCTAAAGTTATATGTTGGAGTTCAGGCGGTTTTGTTGCTGTTGTAGCATTTTAATAAATAGACTAGCTGAACCTGTGCTCTCTACACAGCGCATCATTCACATATGAGCATGAATCTCCTTGTTGTTCCTCACATCTGTACATGTCCCTTTGCAGACACAAGTGAAAGACGCCTTGATAAAAATCGGCAAGAGATACCGTAAAGGGGAGATCTTTTTCGATTACTTTTTCAATATCTCTCACCGTTTGCAAGATTTGAGCCTACTTCCGGTTTGAGTTTTTAATTCATATATGATCAGTGTTTTCTTTCTTCTTGCATGCAGTATGTAGTAAGCAAGTACATAAACTAACTCACTATATGGCCTATGGAACCCGGAGGTTCAATGCCGCGTTCACAAAAAATTCTCCACTAACTTCCATCATTAGCCAATTGGACCCAGTTTCTACTTTGTATTCTTATTTCTGCGAGATCCATCTTAATATTGTTTTCCCATCTGCGCTGTCTTCCTAATGGTCGTTTTCCGGCTGGTCTTCCAGTTAAGATTTTGAAAGCGTTCCTTCTTTCTTCCGTTCTGGCTACATGACCTGCCCACCTGAGCCTCCTAGATTTGATGACCCTAACAATGTTGGGTAAACCGTATAAATTATGTAGTTCCTCGTTATGAAGTTTCCGCTATTCCCGTTTCTCTTGGGTCCGAATATTCGTCTTAGGATGTTGTTCTCAGATACTTTCAATCTATGCTCTTCCTTCCGAGTAAGTGACCATGTTTCGCAACCATACAGAACAACAGGCATGATTATCGATATTTTTAAATAAACTAATACATTATACATACAATCAATTATAATGTCAGTGATATATGGTGTTCATTGGGCAAAACACTCATACCAATAAAGATTCAACTTAGACTGGGGAAATGGTTATCCTTTGTTTTTCATTATAATTTGGCCGTGAAACAAATGCCTGAGGATTATGCAACCCCTATATGCAATTATGTGGTGTTGGAATGTATAATGCGTAGGATATGATGCTTAACCTTTTCATATTTTTTAATTCCAATACTTCCAGTGTACCCGTAAAAATGTAATAAGAAATAAATATTCCACTTTTTTTTAAAAAAAATATTCAATTAGAACTGGACAATCTACGCAAAATTTGCAATCGATCAGTGAAAACGTGATCTTTCTAGAGCTTGTAGTTTCCGAGATCTCATTGTCGAAAGGATTGGCCACAAACATATAAACGTTCACAAAGGTATAGTTTAAAAGAACTTCAAAGACGGCAGCACAATTCAATTGCATTGATTTTGGAGAAGGCTTATTAAAATACAAAGGCCTTGAACAATACCTATAAAAAATTAACTTTATAAAAAAAATGTACTTAAATCATTTATTTAAAGTACACATATTTTAATGTACTATCTTTCTTAAACGCAAAATCACAAATAACCGTAAATCAAAGCTTTGAAATCCAAAGTTAGAGGTTGGAGTTCAGGCGTTTTCATAGCTTTCGTAACATTTTAATAGGTAGATAGGTAACAGCTCGGGAAACCTTTTGAGTGATCTTATGGATGTCGGAGAAGGGTGGAAATTTATCACAAATATTGGACTTGAGAAAGAACTACTATGTGCCCTTACGCAATAGTAACGGAAGTTTTCTGCATATTCACAAAATTAGGGGGATCACACTACGTGATTGAATCTTTTAAAAGATTAACTTTGATAATTTCTATATATTAGTGTCTGTATGTATTGACTCCATGGTGACTGAGAACTCAACAACCATAATCCGAAAACACGGGTCCCACATCTTTTCACGCAAAGAAACCAAGACACAGCGTATAGTAAATAAGAAACGTAAACAAGAAGACAATAGAACCATGAAGAAAACAAAATTTACCACAGGTTGGCGTCAAGACAATTCGTTAATTCATGAATATACACTTTCGTAAGCGTCCTTCCTCTAGTACTGTCTTATCTAGAAATTAAAGAGTATTCTCTTGAAAATTCCATTCCACTATATCAATTCGTACAATGTGCTATTATCATAAGGTTAATTGCTTGCGTAATGCACGCTTTAAGAATTTTCAGTAGTACCTCATGAATCGTAAATTCGGTATCGATTTTGTTCTTAGTTCTTTTCTAACTGAAAATTGATTAAGTAATATGGCAAATATTTGTATAACTGATAACGCACAATCTGGAAATCTCATCATCATAATAATAATAATAATAATAATAATAATAATAATAATAATAATAATAATAATAATAATAAAGATAATGCTTTAGACACTTACAGACTTTTAGACATGTAATGCCCGAAAAAAAAATACATATACCGTATTACTGATGAATCAAAAATTACTTCAGGTTTTTGAATGCTGTCAGTCCTTTTCGTAATCTCTTCTGTAATATCTGACCAAACTTACAGAAATGCGAACACGTACGAGTTTTCTCTTCGACGAAAGTGTTTTGCGTCCCATTATTCACCACGAGAACAGGGGACCTACAGTTTAATATGGAATCCAAACCACACGAACTCTTACTGGGAGTATTGCAAATAAAATTCAGTCGCTATCAATGAGGGATAGGTTAAGTATGCTTCAATAAAGAAAGCCAAGAAAGAACTTAATTTTGTTGGCAGTGGAGTTCAAGGACGCACGGGAGTGATATGTATAATAATAATAATAATAATAAATTATTGCCGTCATAATTTGTTAGGAAGGTAGGAGTAACATAAATTACTGTAAGGATTTCAACTTTTTTCTTTTCTTTTCTTTTCTTTCTTTTCTCTTTCTTTCTTTCTGTTCTTCTTCTTTCTTTTTTATGTGTACTGTATTACTGCCAATAATATAATATGCTTTCCCTTTTTTTCAATTTGTATTTATAGCTGTAACAAACTCATTCCGATCACATAAGCGATTTAATGAAACAATGGAACTCTTTTACGTTACTCCTGTCAACCCTAGTATATTTTAGGTGCAGAATCTATACGTGCTCATAGAACCTGTAACTTATGAAAACTACTTGAATAAATCTTAGGGCTGTGCTACTTTCACTGAATATTATTAGGGGATATATGACCCATCTGATGTCAATGTCTGATGGTGATGCTAATGTTTTACTCCTTTCTTATGACGATACGCCTAAGTGGCACTACTATAGGGACAGAGAGAGAGCTTAAATACTATATTACTCAATGACATAAAGACACGCATTCTTACCAAACTAGTATTGGTAAATGTATAGCTTTCTGGAAAAATGAAACATTTGACACACATGTTCGATTTATAACTGGTTTTAATGAATTCCAAGTAATCATTGGGATCGTGTGGTGTGTTCGGTGTACTGTCGTGAAATATGTATGCAAGGAACATATTTCTCTCACGACCTGCTTATAGATATTGATAGCTTCCTTCTTTACCTAGTAACGATTCTTCCTCTCATGTTAATGAATTTGGGTCGTTACGAAATTCACTGGAATCACTACATTCCAGGAGTAAAGTTTTTGTAAAAGTTGTCGAGAGTTATTTCTCGTAGAAAAGGTTGAATTCAGAGTTAGTGTTGCGGACTCAGCTATTTATATCTGAAAATAAAAGTTCTTGTTTACTAGCAACTGTTCCCCGATGATTGAAGAAAATTGTCAGTTTGAGAGAGAAATACGTTCTCATGTATAACGTAATAGGAAGTCATAACAGTTTCTTACAAATTGATGTACGAGGGTGGTTTGAAAAGTCCGTGCAAAAATGAAAACTACTGCATTGTTCGGGAGAACTTTGTTTTATTTTTCAACGTAGTCTCTTTTGACGCTTACACACTTCGTCCAACGCTGCTCCAGTTTGTTGATCCCTTCCAAATAACAAGATTGGTCCAACTCTGCAAAAAAAGCATTCGTTACAGCAATCACCTCCTCGTTTGAAGAAAATTTGCGTCCCGCCATCCATTTCTTCAGATTGGGGAACAAGTAGTAGTCCGAGGGACCACATCTGGAGAATAGGGAGAATATGGAACGAGTTGGAATTTTAATTCTATCAATTTTGCGGCTACAATGACAGATGTGTGCACGGGACAGTTGTCGTGATGGAAAAGAAACTTTTTTGTGGACCAACCGTGTACTTTGATCTTGCAGCTCGGTTTTCAAACGGTCCAATAACGGTGCATAATATGTACTGTAATAGTTTTACCCTTTGCTAAATAGTCGATGAGGCTTATTTCTTGTGAATCCAAAAGATAGTCGCCATCACTTTCCCGGCCGAAGGAATGGTCCTCGTCTTCTTTGGTGCAGACTTCGCGCTGGCAATCCATTGTTTGGACTATTTCTTGGTTTCAGGTATGTGGTGGTGTATCCATGTTTCGTACACAGTGACGAAACGACGTTGAAATTCCTGCGGATTTCGTTGAAACAACTGTAAACCGTCCTGGGAACACGTCACACGAGTTCGTTTTTGGTCCATGTGAGTAATCGCGGCAACCATCATGCGGATAGCTTTTCCATGCCCAAGTGTTGATGCAAAATATGTATCCATTCACTAGAGATGCCCTCATCACTAGTAATCTCCCACACTTTCACTCGTCTATCATCCATTATCATGTCATGGATTTTATCCGAGATTTCTGGCGTAGTGACATCGATAGGACGTACAGAACGTTCACCATCACTTGCTCTCACGTGGCCAATCCGAAATTTTTGAAACCAATTAAACACTGTTCGCATCGAAAGCGCAGATTTACCATAATGTTTATCAAGCTTGTCCTTAGTCTTCTGAGGCGAATGACCCCTCAGAAAATAATGTTTCATCATCACACGAAATTCTCTTTTAGCGATGTTTGTGAAACTCACTCGACATATTCAATTTAACCGCAAGCCAAACACAGAGCACCAGACGATCTGGTTGCCACTTGGTGAGCGTTCTTCCAAGAGATGTTACTAACCGATAAGAACCTCAATACGCACCAGTGTTGCCCACTCTCGGACTTCGCACGGATTTTTCAAACCGCCCACGTATACACAGTATTACATGACATAAATTTTGTATAATCGGCATAAACAACATAATTCACATTTGTCGACACGATGCTGTTCTTTTCCGCCTTGTCAAAGATCTGACAAATGGTCAGAAAAGACAAAACAAAGCAAATCCACGTGAGATAAAGTTTTTGGTTAACAATAGGATTATTAATTATTTTCGCTAATTGCGATGATGCGTCTACAATTATACAAGACAAGTGAAAATGATAGACTCGATTTCAGAAAGTTATTCTGTGAAATCTATTAAACGTATGTTATTGTGGGACATGGGCTAGGAAAGGTAAATTGTCAAAGTTCTCTTCAAACATATCACAAGCGTTCTATATATCACCTCGCGTAACACAGCACATATAAAGCCGATAGTCTACCTCCTGCCAAACTTGTTGAAGGATGTTGCGGTCAATAACAGAAATGGCAGGTCATCCAATGTTCCTGGAAGTGGTGGTACATAAATATGACTCTTTACAAAACCCCACATGAAGAAATCACATGGAGGCAAGTCGGGGGAATGAGGTGACTAACGAAGGAGAAGTCGATCCTCTAGAGATGCACGGCCTATCCAATGTCGTTCACATGCTCCATTGAGATGGTCCCAAACGCTGCCACAGTAATGTGCAGAGGCACCATCTATTTGAAGAATGAAATCTGCGCTATCCTTTTCAAGGTGTGGAAGGAATCATAGTTGAAGCATATTAAGGAAAACAAGTCCTGTCACAGCACGTTCATGGAAGAAAAAGGGCCCATAAATCTTTTCATAGGGAATGGCACAAAATACATTCAATTTGGGAAAATAGTGTTCGTTTGTTCCACAAATTCATAGGGAGTTAGCAGTTCCTCAAATTCTTACGTTGTGTCTATTCACTTTCCTTGAAAGATTTAAAACGTCGCTTAATCACTGTAAATTAACCTTTCAGAGAACCAATCCTGTTCCATTAATTCGAGGAAATCAATACAGACGGACCCTCACAAAGCATAATCAGTGTCTTTTAAGGCTTGAACCAGTTGCAAGTGGTAGGGTTTCATTTGTAAACGTTTCCGCATAACCTGCCAGATAGTTTTTTTCTGTTCGGTCAGTGGGTCACTGCACGAAATATGTGCGAACTCGTTCCATTGTCTCTTCCGCAGTCGACGGACAGCCAGTCGATTTTCGTTTACAAATGCAGTCCGAATCTCTAAAATTTTCATACAACTTACGAATGGCCTTATCCGTACGTGGGTCTCTCTGATATTTGATAAGGAAATGCCGTTGCAACACTAATCACAGATTTGTTTACATGATAATCAAGCACACAGAAAAATCCGTTCTCCAGTCAACGCCGTTTTCCTTAACTGCTCGCTGCTGACTCTTAGCCGTAAAAAGTGGAAACACTGAATGGAAACTAAACTTTCAAAGTTAACCTTTCGAAGCGCATGTCTCACAATAACATATGTATATTAGATTTCACAGAATAAATTTCTGAAATCGAGTCCACCATTTTGACTTGCTCTGTATTGATTAAAGGACTCTTACTATGTTGCAGGGACCACACTCATTCAAAATTGCTTTTTTTTTCTTCTAGAAACTTGTGTTTATTTGCCTTAATATAAGAATTTACGATTATACTGGAAAATCGGGAAAAGTACAATGTTCTACTATCCATCCAAACCAAGACTTCTCAAATGCAGTTAATTTTATAGCACCAGGAAATTGTATACACCTATCTTGCTTCAAATTTTCGTCATTTTCGATGTTATCTGTTTCAAAGTATTTTTCTCCATACACATCCTCACTGTAGATCTAAAATTATAAACAGAAAAAAGTTAATGGTGAGAATTCATATTACTTTTTGTTTTTTATACAATATATACACAATAAACACGTATTAAAAATTTAGATCGTTGTCTTACAATAAAAGTGTTAAATTAATGCCATATACTGTATGTGTGAAGTTACAATGTGGCAAGCTTTACATTTACTTAAGGTGATAATATAACGTCTTCAACAATACACCAAGTTTTCACTAAGCCTCATGAACAATTGATTTGTGAAACGAAATTATACATTAAATACGTATAGATTCGTAAACTGTAAATTTATAAGAAACCACAGAAATTATTAGATTATAAAATATCCTTTCCTGATTTCTCTAAGGTTGTGTTATTACTGAAAAGTTCCTCTTTTGGACCTTTACCACACTTAACCTGATACTACTAGTTATCAAAAGAACTGTTTTGGTTATCAAATACTTCTTGGATAAATTGAGTCTTATCATCGTTTTGTATGCTGCTGGATACGATTTCATTTATATCCCGTATATATCGTCCGATTCAAACGAAATCAGCAAAGAATATGTCACAGCTGGTCACAGTTCGAAGATCACAGCATATCCGCTACCGTAGACGGCACAGATTGGTGTCTACAGAAATCATGTTGTTCGTAGTTTGAAAGTCACCGGAACAGCGCAACAAATATAATTGTTTGTGGATTATAGAATGTGTCTGCAATGCCAGAATGTCACCGAATACATATTGTGCAACTGACTTTGAGTGTAATCGCGCAAAGGGGCTGCAAGCCGAATTGGTTTCCAGAATTGAAGCTCGCGTGGGTCATGACTTATCGGCAGTTCATATGTGGGATATAAGATTGAAGGCAAATGGTTCCCAAAGGATACATGGGCCCTTGTGCAGCCGCTATGCAATCATAGTTAACTATTGTAGAAACTGCAGTGGCGAGAGACACCGAGGATGATGGTGGGGGGGCAATGACTTATTTCTAACAGCATTCACCATACAGTACCTACACTCAGAATTCCAGAATGGGAGCAATAAACTATGTAGCTATCTCCCTCTCGCCTTTGGCCTTCCAGCAAGATAACACGTGTCCCCATACCACCACGACCCCCCTCGCATTCTACTCGGTATACGCCTACTGCTACGTTTCCAGACCGAAGCACTACCGCGCAGTGTAGCACATTGTGGAACGACGTCTGACTGCCAACAGGGCTCTGGCAACAAACAACGTAGCTACACCAAGAACTATAGCAAGCGTGATATACCACAGCTCAGACAACATTCAGAATCCGTAAGACCGGTTGTCTGCCCGAATATAGTCACTTGAAGTGGATAGATGTGCTGTTACGGCGAGTATTGCTTTCCTTAAATCCTTTGAACGACTTGTTTGGGACCTCCTACGGGCGTCTTCTTGGGACTACTTGCACCTACCACCGCCTTCTTGTGTACGAACTTCGAGTCAGATTGATGAATTTCTTCTGCACATTCTTAAATACGTTTCCACCAGCATATATCATGTTGTCAGAAAGTAATGAAAACATGATCACTAATGGTAATAGTAAAATGCTGAAATACGTATTTCCTTACTATTAATACAAAGTTTATATGCCTAATTTTATCTCTCTAACCTTAGGGACTCGTGAGATACATTATTCTTTAATATTGAAAAAAAAAACCTAAGTTTCCCTGGAATACATATTTGTAAAAATCCTTCCTAATTCCTTGCTTCCGTGACAAAAGGTGTATTCTATCCGAATTCTACGTTTTCACCTATAGAAGTACGGCCTGGGCAATGATAAGTCAGTCACTTCTATTCTTCTATACAATAGTATAGAAAACAATAATAATAAAATTTTAAGTCAGATGAAATCCAGCACCACACCTAGAATAAAAGACGCCTTTCAGGCACAGCTGTTTGGTACATGTGCTCAAGAGGAAAATCATTATCAACAAATTGCTGATCCACTGTGGGATTGAATGTAGAAAGAGAACACAATAAAATTTACGATAAAATAATTAACAAAATGCAGGATCTTCATAATTAGGACAATTGAGGTAAAAAGAAATATTTTATACTCCATTGAAAGCCTCTTATGTCTTTGGTAAAATTATTCGCGCATAAAGAACCAACTATTTTAATTTTGTGCTCATAGTCTAAATGCTTACCTAGGCTCAAATTATCGAAATAACATAATAGGAAAAAATACGCTCTATTTAAAAGTCTTCACTGTCCGTTTTTCGAGTAAATTACAAATTTGAAAATTCAAGGTCGCGCTTACTTAAACTTCAATACCAACCGTTCAACTTACACTATAAGAAATCGAAAGCCCAGAAATCTAATTCTAATCGAAATATGAGTTCGTACATACCCTTGTTGCCTCGCAGACAAATTCCTCCGGTAACTTGAGAACTGCAATCTCTTTATTTATTTCTGTTTCTAATTGTTTAATCTTCTCTTGGACAAAGTTCCGTGCAGACGTTTGAACAGACTGAACAATAACACTAACTCGAATCAAACAAGCACCAACAAGAAACTCTGATAATTTCACATTATCATCATGATTTTCACTATTCAGTGTCTGACACGAGTCTTTATCTATGAATCGAAGAGATACATTGAACATATGGGAATAACATTTTGTCAAGTCAATCCAAAAATGATGATTTAATGGATGTAGCTCCAATAAATGATGAAGGACAGCACGTTGTTCTTCAAACAGCTTAAGATTTTCATATATTGAAGAGAGTATACTGAAACTAACAGTCTTCATTTCATTTGTTTTTGACGATAAATGCTGAAAAAAAGAAAGAAAACCCGTAAATGATTGGAGAAATCTTCATTCTACTTGAAAACGACAAAATTCATTACTCTATATAATAAGAAGAACCATATTAAGAATTCATGGCTTTTGGATGATACAACTTAAAAAGCATTAATAATGATGCACCTTAACTTTTGATAATATATGTGTGCTACTTAAGTGCATAAGAAAAATATTCCACTTAAACTAATCACATTAAGGAGGAAATAACATCTTATCTTCTTTCTAAGTATTTCGTTCGATATTTTCAACCATTCACAAAAACTTTCAAGTGTACCTAGTGGATAAGACTGGGATTATTAAGGTCACATCACTAGTGAATGAGAATAATATCAATTTGGCATAATTGGATGTGAAAGATAAGTACACTTTGATTCCCTTATCTTTCTTTGGCCATAATTTGTACACGAGTTTTGTTAAAACAATAAATACCCATAATTGAAATAAATGAAATATTAAACCTATTGAAGTGCTGTCTCAAAAAATGTTTTCCAATTTGCGGACGAAGTTCACGAATAGACTGACGTATTAGTTATGGAGAAACCCACCTTCCCCTTTGTTAACGAACACAGTGCTGAATCATTTTCAAATGTTAAGATCTCCACAATTACAATACAAAAAATACTACAGTTTTGTGAATAATACGTTATATATATATATATATATATATATATATATATATATATATATATATATATATATATATATATATATATATATATATACAGTGGCGGATCCAAGGGGAGGGCTATAGGGGCTATAGCCCCCCCCCCCTTGACGCTCAGGTATACACTGGATAAAATGGACTTCAATCCTGCTTTACACTGGATAAAACGATAAAATATGGTTTAGCCTCTCCCTTGATCATATCCTGGATCCGCCCCTGTATATATATATATAACAATAGTATACATTCCCTTAATTTCAGATATTTCTTTGATATAGAAAAAGGAACAAATTCCAGACTAAAATATACCGAAAAAATAAACAGACCCTTAGATACATACGTGAAAAGTAGGCACACTCAAATACAACAAAAGCTAACATTTGGGAGGATTTCTTTCGCAGATCCTCAATTATTTGTTTCAATGATAACGACAAAATAACTGAAATCAACTCTGGGAAGAAAGACTGTTACACGACTGAGACATTTTGCAACAAATAAACAAACAAAATTTTATCAGTGATACACAGAGTGAAAAAGTGGATGACTACCGAGATCTTCGGCGGACCGTGCCGATGCGTTAACTATTACGCTATCCAGTTTGCCCAGAACAGCCATACACTCTCTCACTCTTGAAGTCGGCGCTCTGTACTTAGACGAAACCAGGTTCGAGTTCCGGTCCAGCATTCAATTCTTCCCTCTTTGTGTATTATTGAATTAGCATCTACAGAGGATTTGGTGTGTTAATAATCCCGTTTTTTAATCCTTTCACTAATATATAATAAACTTACATCAGTTATAAACCTTATTCAAAATGGACAGTATTAAAATAAATTATGAGATCATGAAATTGACAGATATGTCTTTATTTCATTACGTTTCAAACTACAGAAAATTTTTAGAAAGCATAAATTTAACAAAACATTAAGAGCTTATTCACTAATCCGCTTGATTCTGTATCTCTCTATGAAGTCTCATGTACATACCAACACACTTATAGAGGGATGATGAAAAGGTACACACGCATATACACACTAGCCTGAAAGAACATATTCATGATACCAAATATAACGATGCCCAGCACTGGGAAGTTCAAAACATTAGATACAAAACACAACATCAATAAAGTGTGCGTTATCAAAAAACATGACTCATAGAAAGAAGAGATACGGTTCTTTGTTATTCGAATGAAGAGTTAAAATTAAACTCCGATATGGGAACTCTAAATTAAAGTCTGAATAATATCAGTCGCACGTCCACGCAATTAAGAATTACTGTAGCCTTAAGAAATCTTTCTTTACTGGTAATTAATTCCCATACATCCTATCCTACTGAAACTTTTTCTTATCTGTCTTGACAACGCAGACAGCTCTCATCGAAAATTCGATCCTTAACATGTTTGTTTGAATAAATGCTAACAGAAACGATTATATATAGATATAGATATATATATACTATATGAGTGATCCATTTATCTTGATAAGTCTCTCTAACATTTAAACTAATAGACAAAACGCTGAAATTTCGTACCATGCAAATATCGACAGGAGAACATTGTTGGTATATTCTGCAATACAACCAGAATAAAAATGTTGCCAACCCACCATAAGTTGTAATTTTTTCAAATGGCACTACGTCAAGATATTACATATCTAAAATCTATATGTTTTGGAAAAAAAAAAAAAAAAAAAACATTTCCACACTTATAACGCAGTACTGCAAACTAAAGAGGCTACAGTATGATAAACATAGAAAAATAGTAAGTGATAGGGATAGAGTAATGCACATCTAAAGTACCTTTGTGTTGAATACTACAATCATCATATAATGCATTTCGAACGAGTAGAAACAAAGTTACAAGGTATTGAAAAATCTCGCTTTTTCAAAGTGCTTTAATTCAAAAACATGTTTAGATAAGCATAAAATCCAATTATTTAGATGATTTTCAATAGACATAAAGATCATGATGCCTTTTACAGCAATCTGATGTCCCAAGCTATTTCGAAGATACGAAAAAAAAATGTTAGATTTGATATATTGCTTAAAATCAAATTTATATTGCAGGAACTTTTTAAAACACATTTTTCTGACCAGAACAAAATGAATTATTTAATAATTATACGATTTTTGTTACAGTTTCAAGGACCTAACTTTTTAAAACAATTTTTTTGACTTATTTTGATTCTATTGCGTTACAACAATACTTTCTGTTAGGTGTAATTACACCTAGTTTCCGAAATTACATAATTTAAGTAGTGCTGTAAACTTTACCAGTAATTACCATACTCGTACTTCCAGAACGGTTTGGAAAATCAAATTACTGTAAACTGCACTATGATCTTCACAACTATTAAATGTCATCTATGTAATTGGAAGAGGTACTTACCTAAGCCGTTTTTCAAAATAAATGCTTTTGAAAAAAAAAAAAAAAAAAAAATCCCTTATTCATTCGAAATCTCTTTCCATCATGACCATAATATTAGACACTAAAGTACTTTCGATTTGCATTGCCCCATCCGTGATGTTAATGTTATTGAAGCCACCGAAGTTTACGTTTGTCTGATGCTACAGCGTCCTTAGTTTGCAACACTGAATAAGAAATGCGATATGTGTTGTCATTTAGCATGTAAATTTGAAATATGTAACAACTTGACATAGTGTGTTTTTTTAAAAAATACAATTTTATGCTGGGTTTGCAACAATCTTAACCGAGTGGTATCACAGAGTACGTCAAACAATATCCCCCTTCTGATATCTGAACGGTACAAAATTTCAGTGTTTTCTGTCTATTAGTTTAAATTGATAACAGGATACAGGAGAACAAAATACCTTTGGAGTGTAGTGACTTTTCTCTTAATTTATTCAATTGTTCCTCATTTGTGCCCAAGCTCCTAGCCTTGTTCCGTTACTCTTAAACTTATAGTGAAGAAATACGAGTATAGTATTTTAAAATTGGTCTCTAACCAAGAACAGTCATATAAGACGAAGATCTACAATAAACGAGGGACTCAAACTACGTAAGTTCACTCCAGGAATGAAACGAGAATATTCTGCACTTTATATTACAAATGTTTGGTGCTTAATAATGCTAGTTATACTGTTCCAATGATGTTAACTCGGGATGGTACAGTGAAACTATTTCACACTTCCACACATAACACTGTGGTACATGGTGGTGTACACTTTATCTGGTTAGAATAAAAGGCCCTCGAATGAATATACTGCATAGGAATCGTGGAAACCCTCCCGAAACTGCAAAATTTAAATGGCTTTGAAATTACAGCTGAATATATGACTTTGTCACCCCCCCTCCCCCCCCCCCCGTCGCACTTTAATACCACTTTTCGTGAAATCAGAGGAAAGATGAGTGACCGTTCGTGCCCATCAGATGATGACATTGTGGCGTTCACTCAGCGTCTGGAAGACAATAGGGGAGAGCGACTTTAAAGAAAGTAACGAACTCTGTTTAGAAAGGCAGCATTTACAGCGAGGGGATCTGATGTACTGACCACATATTACCCATAGGCATGAGTACTACAAGTTGGCTGGCAGGCCCTCGCCTCTTAAGGACTGTTGACCTCAAGTACTGATAATTGTTAAATCGTGAAACTAATAATTTGGATTATGTACGTAAGATACTTACGAATGTTTCAGCCAATGCCCTCGCTTCCTGCAGGTCTCCTAGTTTTATATTGCACCGAATGACACTTTCAAGAGTATTCCTCTTCATATAGTTATTGTTCTCATAGTACTTTTCTATTAAGTATTTGTAGCAACGTAACGCTTGGTCAAAGTCTTGTTTTAAATATAAATCATCTGCCTTGAACTTAAGTGCATCAGGATCCTCTTCTTCCTCAGCAGATATATGATAAAACCACTACAAAAGAAAATATTTACATTTAATATGTTAAGAATACGTAACTGACGCATGCTGTTGAATACAGAAAATGGACTAACTTCCTTCCCCCCCCCCCCCAAAAAAAAAAATGTTTTACTTAAATCCAATACAGATTTTTGTCAAATCCAATGGCAACTTCCATCTTTCTCGTTTAGTAAGAAAAGTTCTTGTTAAACACTTCTCATACACTAAATTTATATGTTATCATAACATCATTTCAGTTGCAGGTTAAGGAGACTAACTTCTAAATGCGTGAGTAAATTTTTCTTCCAAGAGTTGCCCGTCAAAATGTTTTTTTCTCTATATCTCTTACTATGAAATGATAAGAAATTTCTATTTTTACGACTACGATTATACCCTGTAGGTTAAAGGAGACGGATGACTAATGGAAGAGAACGATTATGAAATAATTATTGGAATGACAATGTGGGGAAAAAAAAAAACGGGAGAATCATGCGAAAATCCACACAAACATGATATTATTGTTTACTTTAAAAGTTTAAAGCTCCGCTCCACTACTATGGGACCCATCGTAATTGGGTCAAGACCTCACCGAGGAAGTGGTATGTGAATTATCCAAATATCCATCTTTTAGAACCTCCGGTACTTGCACAATCATTTTCAGATGGGTCGTTTGCGAGTACTTGATCACTCTTTACCTACCTCTCTAAAAATTGGTGTGCAAGTATTGAAGCATTCTTAAATATGGATATTTGGATAGTTCACGTACCAGTTCCTCAGTAATGTCTTGACCCTACTACGATAGGTCCCATAGTAGTGGAGCTATGAACTTTTAAAGTTCACTTGTTTCACGTTTTTGACACCCTATAACGCCGAAACTGTTCACTTTTGAGTACGGGTCCATATGAACTCTTTTTTCTTATTTTAAGCTGAGGAATCTGTTCCCAAAATATTGTGATACATTTATGTAACACCTTTATATCAATACATCACACATACAAATATAGATATACAGTCGCTAACGCTCTAGCCTTCGGTGTGAGCGGTCCCGGGTTCGATTACCAGTGGGAGCACTCGGTCGATAAAGTATAAAATGCTTTTTCGGGCCAGCCACCCTGAATGAGGTTTTCCTGGGTTTTCCTCATTCACACTAGGCAAATGCCGGGGTGGTACCTCACTTACAGGTCCCAGGCCGCTTCCTCCCTTCCCCCAATCCTTTCTTCCTTCCCTTTTCCCGGATAGTGTGCTCGCCGAGGGACGTCATCCCTCAAAACTTGACGGGCTAAATGGCCATAGATGCCAAAAGTCCAGAAATCTAAATATAGATATGGAAGACCATCAATAACTATGAACATAAAAGGTAATTTGAGTAACTAACATAAATAAATAAATAAATAAATAAATAAATAAATAAACAAAACTTACCTCCGGTGTACACTGCTTTACTTTATATTCTACGATAGGCGTCACAGTCTTTTTCTCAGTGTCCTCGAAAAGTTCATCATCAAACTGTATCTCCATCTTCAGCGTTTCTTTAACAAGTAACTACAAAATAGAAAATACAAACACTTTTTTTTCTATTACAAAAATTGTTGCAAATGCGAATAGTTAAAAAAAAAAAAAAAAAACTAACTAACTAACTAAATATTACTAAGTCCAGGGAACGAAAGTTATTGGTAATTTGGACATCGTTGACATTGTAGCTCTATATCTGTATCAAGTTTAAAGGTATCTATTCTCAAATAAGAAACGGAACAAGGCGCGATAACTATTACGCTACCAAGTACTTTCCCAGACAAGCTATATTGAAGTATAAAATCATAATTGATTTTTTTTATTTTTATTTATTTTTTTTTTAAATACGGGGATGATATATAATTGATGGATGTAATTAAAAGTGTAACTTTTGTATCAAACCTAAACAGTTAGTTCAGAACAGTATTGAAAAGATTCTTAACGGGTGCAACCTCTCAATGGTGGCATAATATTGATGATGAAAATACATGTGATATTGTTAATATGTCTATGTGCTCCTTCAACTCATTAACTTTAGTTTTCCCTGTCCTTTTGAGTCCCTACTCCCCCCTTCCCCACAAAATAGCTCTATTTACTCTGCTCTACCAGTTTAGTGATACCTGTAACTTTCTTTTCTTTTTCAGTTAAGGTCCCACGGTTATGCCCTTTAGACTAAAGGAGACACAGATGATTAATAAAAAATGAATGTGAAACTAAATCTTTAATGCTCTCCCACCAAAGGCACACGAACAAGCGACTACATCAGCGAAGAGGGCTACTAGCCTTATAATCTTCATGAATTCAACGAGCATAAAAGTGCAACTAGCTCTGGAATCATTCCTATGTCTTCCTTTATAGGTCTGTTCATATCAAGTGTACCAGAGAGAGAAAGAGAGAGAGAGAGAGAGAAAAAAAAAAATTGGTTGCTTATTTTAATATTAACATAAAATATCCCCATAAAACTACTAGGTCAATGGGTTAGAATATACCTTCAGAACCGTGGTATTGCACTGGTAATAGTTTCCCATTTTTTATCGGTGTACAGATTTATATAATTTAGGGAAGAGGTATACGAATGTTATTTCAGAAGATCAAGAAGCCAACAACAATTATATGTGAGAATATAACCTCTGACATCCCTATTAATATTCTAAAAGTTAATCTCAACTGACCTGGTATGATATACACTGTTTGCTTTTAGTGACCACCCAGAAAAGGTTGGTTCGTGTTTTTTTACACTGTATTATTTTATGCGAATATCTTCCTTCGCTGATGCGCCTGCGAGCAGCGTCGCCCTTCCTTGACTCAGTTAGATGCACTTCTCACTTTTAGTGGTCACCAATTACAAGTAGGTAGCAGGGGCGTCATTTCAGCCTTCGCTTGAGGGGGGCAAAAGCACCACCGACATATGACTTTTACGTTTTGTATTAGTAAATTAGTAGGCAATCGATTAAAATATATGTATTCTCCAAACTCTTGGGAGGGGGCAATAGCCCCCTCATGCCCCCCCCCCCTAAATGACGCCCCTGGTAGGTAGCTGTTTTTGTACTGTAATTTATGCGATTATATATCTACATGCTGTATTTCAATTTGTAAGGCAGTTGGAGACAATATCATAGTGAATGAAATGCAAAAATAAGAAAGCTATGTATGCATCCCTAAAATAGGTAAATACGGTACATTTACACTTGTAAACATACAAATATACCATCAATATATGAGTTACAGATTGGCAGTTAACTAATTCGTTAAATATCATTCTCCTTTTGTGTATTAACAGATTTTCCGTTTTTTTTTTTTTTTTTTTTTTTTTTTTTTTTTTTTTTTTTTTTTTTTTTTTTTTATCAAAGTTCCAAAGGTAGGACAAGAGCACATCAAAATTTCTTTTGACTATGATAAATGCCCACACGATATTCTACGAGAAAGGAATAAGCTCACTGTATTTTATAAGAAAGAAGAGTAAGCATTAAAAACAAACGGGGAGCAGAATAATTTTTCAAAATTTAATTTTTACTTTCGACCGACGAAAGGAATAAAGAAAGTATAGTGGTTGTGGAAAAAAAAAAAAACTAGATTTTAACGGATTTACAAGTTTTATTGCCCACAGGCAATGAAAAAGTGAATTTTTTTTTTTTCAATTTACTCAAAAACGACTTAGGTCTTATTTCATAAATATTCATTAATAACCTGACAATATGACAGAACTCATTTCCCCGAAAAATAAATAAATAAATAAAATAAAAACTACAAGGGATAGTTTATTCTTGGGGATGAATTCTTCTTGGACGATTTCTTTCAAAACAACTCAGGCAATTAGGTCCATATTTCATAAATAACTCCATAATATTTCGCTGGAACATTGGCGTCACTGTAAATAGTAGTTTGTGGAAATTTTTTTTCGCAGTTCTCGTACACAGCATATTTAATGTCCTTTCGTAAAATATCTAGTGTACTTTTGTCCTAGTCAAGAAAACTTTTGGTAGGCTTTTGTCTCTGGAAATTTAGAAGGGTTTCTTTCCTTCCCACATTTTAAAAATAAGTTGCGTGCTCCAAAGTATATTGAGCAACGCTTCTCATACGAAGACGTATATACGAGTGTGCTTAACGATATCTATGTTACTACAATGTCTCGTGCTGTCGTAGATTAGGTCCGCATAAAATTCATTGCATACTCGCTTCTTTGATTACGAAATTCAGTATTACTAAGCCTACTTTAGGAACTATTTCTTATGGAAGCAGTTACATTAGTTGCTGCAGATTCACAATATTCCATAATATGCTTGTTACGGGTATAATTACGCGTTGGGAGATATACCACTTAAACGAATGTACGAGACACACGAAGTGACATGTGCTACTTGGCAGTAAAATGTATGAATTCTATTTAACCGAGTCAGGGCAAAACCGTAAAAGGAACACCCAGGCGAGGATGGGTCCGTAGGGGACAGGCGCCTCAGCGACGGTGCGTATGAGTAAACTAATAATTTCAAGAGGAATTTTCTTCATATATTTTTAATCGGTTAAATAGCGTAAAGCCTACTTATACCATGGTAAGCCAAACAGAGCCTAACCTACCTAAATGTCCTTTATAAGCTGGCATGGGATAGCGGAATTTATGGCTTTTTATTGCTCACACATTACTCTTCTGAAATGAAGGGTACTATTTGTCCTGTAAATTTTGCAAATCTATGCGGCCCTGAAATAGAACAGCGAATTATGTTCCACTAGTTAAAGCTGTGTAAGTCACGTTTAAAGAATAAGTGTTAAAGGGTGATGTTGAAATTTTCTGGTAGATTTGTAACACACAGAATGGTAACTTTAAGGTTAAAATTAGTGAGAGCATATGAAAGATGACTGTTTGAGGGCAAGATTCTAGAACACAGGTCCCCCTTCCTATTTAGCTGTGATAAAGACAGAAAATAACGTGCCCTGTGCGGCTCTAACCCGCCTTCACTTGCTTACGCTATCTCTGCAATACTATGTGAATTAAATATTAAAGTTTGGCACAGAAAGGAACCAACCTAGCTACTAATCTATATAGGAGGACCTGTGTTATAGAACCTTTCCCTGTTTGAGATATTAATTTCCATTGGCGGGGTATTTCTGCACAATGTAGGAAACCAGTATTTTATGCTTACATGTGTAAGGTTACAAGTATCCAACCACTACAAGTGCTATATATCGTTAAAATGAATGAACGCATTTGAAAGATAACTGTGTAAAATATTAATTTCCATCAGCGAAGTGTTTCTGCACGATGTAGGGAAAATGTATTTTACGTTTACAAATATGGAGATACTAGTGCGAAAGCATGGCAAATGCTCATAACCTACATAAATGGACTATGGGACATAAAAAGGATTTTTGAACTATTTGAATGTAGTAACATGACGTAGTCTCATTTGAAAAGAAAACTATCTTTGGTTGACAACACTGTTACAACTAGTCGTGGCATATTTTTGGAATTGGGGGGCCAGAACTTTTTGCTTAAAATTTGTACTTTCTTGCTACATTTTCTATATTTTTGATGGTTTAGGTTAGGATTTTTTGGGTTTGGGGAGCCAGAATTCTTTGCTTAAAATTCGTACTTTCTTCTCATATTTTCTGTTTTTGATAGTTTAGACTAGGAAGGGTTAGGTTAGCACTTAGTAATCACTGGTAATAGTTCACAACAGCTACTTCTCCCATGCACGTGGATACTTCTTACTGTTGCACTACCTAAAAAAATGATTCTATATAAAGTACGAGTGGTAATAGAACACACGAGAAACCCACATCATGTTGTATTCACACTCCAACAATTTACTAGGGCGTAACAAGATACGTGGTACACAATATATACATGTTAATTTCACAATAGCTTAAGTAATCAAACATCGCACATATATAAGATAGAAATACGAAATGCTAAGTGTGCTCTTTACATCGTAGTACTATATAAGATATGAAGTGAGTTGCTACATGAAGGCAGTGTATAAAGTGGTCATAGAAGTGTCGCAAAGCTGCGGATCCATGGCGTGTGATTTTAACATATGAAGTGTTTTTCCACTTTAATATACCCACCATTACCGACGCGCCTGCTCAGTACGAAAGGATCCTTATTTTTCACACAGGTCTACTGACAGTAATCTACGCCGCTAATTATCATAACTTCGTGCTCACCTAGCCTGATTTTGCATAATCCTCCATGGAAATCGCAATATTTTATTTAGATCTGGCTAGAAATCATAAAACTGTTCTAGCAAGACAGTCTTCGTTCCAAACTCCATGGCCGGCCGGTCAAATAGTGCACCACCATTAAAGTCATGTGTGCTACAAATGCAAAATTGTCTTATGTGTACCCGCACGGAGGATTTGTGATTCAGGAACAAAATTGAATAAAATACTGACACAATTGGGAAGAAAGGACACAATCGGAAAAAGGTCAAAGGCAGGAAAAGGTCAAAATCGCGAAAGAAGTTCAAAGAGTAAAAGAGGGCTTAATGCCTAGTTGAACAGGCAAACAGTTAGAGAAAGTGGGAAGTGTAAAATGAAAAAAGAAGAAAGAGTACAGAAAAGAAGGGAATGTATGTACGTGTAAATGCAAAAGAAAATGTAAGCAGTGATGAAAATTTTCCGATTCATAAAAACATCCTCCACTTATTCCTATATCGTTGTTTAGCAGTGATGCGAGGTGGAAAATTTTCTTCTATATTTTTCCGGAAAATTTTCCGTTCTTTACAAATATCAGTGATCAAGTAATAATTGCTCAGTATTCATAAAATTGATTGAATTCATGTATAGAAATGTTAAAAAGTGTAGGAACAAGTGAAAAAACTTTTCATGAATCGAAAAATTGTCTGTCCTGTACTGATGAAAATTTTTCGGAAAATTTTCACATTCATAAAAATATACTCTACTTATTCCTACATCGTTGTTTAGCCGTGATGTGAGATGGAAAATTTTCTTCTATATTTTTGCGGAAAATTTTCCGTTCTTAACAAATATCAGTGATCAAGTAACAATTCCTCAGTATACATAAAATTGATTGAATTCATGTATAGAAGTGTTAAAAAGTTAAAGATCTTTTGAAGAATCTGAAAATTTTCATGACTAAGACAATTTTCAGTACTATGTAGGAACAAGTGAAACAATTTTTCATGAATCGAAAAATTGTGTCCTGTACTGTGATGAAAATTTACCGGAAAATTTTGAAATGGAAAATTTTCCGATTCATAAATACATACTCCACTTATTCCTACATCGTTGTTTAGTCGTGATGTGAGGTGGAAAATTTTCTTCTCAGTATTCGTAAAATTCGTTGGAATCATGTATAGAAATGTTAAAAAGTGAAAGATCGTTTAAAGAATCTGAAAATTTTCATGGCTCAGACAATTTTCAGTACTATATAGTAACAAGTGAAACAATTTTTCATGAATCGAAATATTTTCTGTCTTATATGGAAAAATTGAAGAACTTTTTATGAGTCAGAAAATTTTCATCATTTTGAACAAAAAGTTAAACAACTTTTTCTGAATCGGAAAGTTTTCATTGATCTGTAGAAACAAGTGAAAGGAATGTTCATGAATCGGAAAATTTTCATCACAATGTAGAAACAAATGAAGAAAACTTCATAAGCCGGACAATTTTAGATATTATGTATAGTGATGCTAGGTGGAAAATTTTCCGCTATATTTAATTGCACATTGAGCTATAAAATTCAATTCCTGTAGAGGAAAGTTAGACAGCAACAAATTATCATTTTCCAATTAGCTTTCGGAAACCAGAAAATTTCAAGTTGAGAAGTAAAAATATACAGTAAGTATTGTTCTCCTTCTTCAAGTGTAATTCCTAAATATTCTATTTTCTCAGTCCTGCTTATTACTATGTTTCCTGCTTGTATATTTTGAACTTCTATGACTCCACTAAAAACCATGAACTTGCTTTTTTCTTCATTTATTTTTAAACCAATTTCTTCTCCTTTCCTAACTACTGTTTCTAGCATTTCCTTAATGTCTTCTATATTTTTACTTATAAATGCTACATCGTCCGCAAATAGGTTGCCAGGGATTTTTCTTACTTTTTCTTTTCCTTGTAATCTTAATTCTACCCCTCTGTTTGTTTTGATTAATGCTTCTTCCACTTCGTGTATATATATCAGGAATAGAACTGGTGATAGAGGATATCCTTGTTTCAAATCTTTGTTACTGTCTATCCATTTTGATTTTATATTTTCCATTTCATATCTGTATTTGTTATCCTTATATAATTCCTTAAGGAGCATAATAAATTTCTTTGAGATTCCTAAGTTTCCCATTACTTTCCATAATATATTTCTCTTGATCGTATCATACGCTTTTTCAATATCAATAAGTGCTACTATGAAATCTTCTTTCTTTTCTCTGAAAGAAAACATGTGTCAACTCAGTAACTGACAATTATCATGCGCGATGATCAAAATTATGATATATTGTAGGGTATTACGGTGCGCTCCAAAAATCGAGCCTATTACGGTATACAGTAATTATTACCTGCCCCCTTCTGATTATTTGTCAGTTGGAAAGTCACTTATTTTCCAGCGCTATTAGCTTTTTCTTTTTGTGACAATAGGATGAACGTATTAGTATAATAATACGTAAACGAAATTAATTGGATGACCTTATTCTTGTATTATAGACTGGACTACATTGTGCACCAAATTATGATGTATAATAAGAATAACTAAAATACTCAGTGGTAAAACCCAAGATATAACCCAAAATGCTTTATTCGCAATTCAAATGCAAGGAAGAAAACTATTTAAAAAAATAGAAGATTTTTTTGAGATTACAATATATTGTAAAACAAAAAGTATTCGATTCGTTACATTCACCATTGTACGATTTTTTTAAATCCTAAATAATGTTGGAGGTAAAGAAGCAACGCTAAAATGCTCGCAGAGTTTTTGGGGCTTCACTTCAACGCTAACAACATAAAAAAAAACTAACTTGCACTTTACTTGTGATGCATTTCAGTGCGTAATGTTCTTGTTTCATGCATAAAAACATACAATGGTTTTGGAAATACCTAATTCTTCTCATTGTAAAATTATTATTTTATTTATTAACATGGTTTCAGACACAGCAATTGAAGAGCAATTTTACACTGAAACACTATGAACTACTATTAAAGGGAAATTTCGAAGAAACTCTGCCAGGGCTTATACATTTAAAGGTGCAATCATGGCATTCCCCTAGTGAGACTGAAGGAAAATCTTGGAAAAATCTGTCAGGACAGTCGTCCTTAATTTGAAGCCGAGTCCTTCCGATTACAAAGCGTCCACCTTACCACTTACGTAAGCTCGCTCGGTGATATATGCAATTTTTAAAAAGAGATATTCATGGCTGTCTTTGGCATTATCTTTGGATTTTAAAACCTGGGTCTGATATCCGATGAGATTTAGTGGTTCGGGTCCTGATTAAATCCGTCTTTAGTGTTGCCTAGAAGATGAGACGAGGCAGAACTTTCGTGACGAAATACAAGATGAACAGGCATCTTCCAGTAGAGACATGTCCGGTTTCTGAGACGACATAGCTAAAAATCTAGTCTGAATGACATGACATCTCTTTGTGCTGGAAGAAATGTTCAACTACAATCAGGGGTGGACTGGCCATAATCAAGTACCGGCCCGATGGCCGCTGCGCCCTCCTCACATCAGTGCCTTTGCGCCTTCCTCGGGAGGGGCTAAGACCCGTCTAGCCTCGGGAAGGCGCACAGTTTCCTCTCTGAACACATTAAAAAAAAAACAAAGCTACATAATTATTTTATAAATTCGCTAGCCTTTGGCCAGCTAGGGCTCCATCCCAGACTCCGGTATTTGCTCGGCCTGCGGCCTCGCTCTTTCTGTTTTCGGCATGGGAATGCTATTAATGATATTAGATTTACCCCTAAATAACAGATTTGACTCTAATATCAGTCATTTTGGACGATTTTTACATATCACCCTTACCAACTTCACGCTCCGCCCCAAATCCCAGTATTTGCTCGGCCTGCGGCCTTGCTCTTTCTGTTTTTGGCTTTGGGAATGTCATTCTAATGATCAGTGGCGTATTTAGGGGGGTGGCTTCCGGACTTAAGCCCCCCCGAAATCTTACTTACTATAGTAAAGTGTATGAAATATCTTGCAGAATTTTCACATTTTCAGGCAAAGCCCCCCCCCCCGAAAGTTAGCAAAGCCCCTCCCGAAACAAAATCGTAAATACGCCACTGATAATGATCTTAGGGACCATGAAATTTATAGATTTGACTCTAATATCGTTCATTTTGGATGATTTTTATATATCAACCCCCCATCCCCACTGCTCCGCCCCCAGATCCCGTCTTTACTCGGCCTACGGCCTTGCCCTTTCTGTTTTAGGCTTTGGTGGTACCATTGTAACCGGCCAGTTATAAACTTTTTATTTGTGTTGTAGTAGTAGGCCCCCCCGTATGTCCAGCCGAGTCAGCAAAAATTTTTGTGACGTCATAGGTCAAAGGTCAATGACCTTGGCCCGGGGTCAATGACCTAGGGGTACCTAGGACCACCCCCTCTAAATTTTGGCAGGGGTACCTTGGCCCACCCCCTAAATTTTGGCAGGGGTACATAGGACCACCCACCTTAAATTTTGGAAATTGCCAAATCTAAAAATTGGGTATGGTAGCCTAGGACCATAGTATGTACCTCTATCAGTATTGGGTGTCTATGTCGTTCCCTTTTATGGGTAAAAAATTGCCAAAAATTCAAATTTCGGGGGTTTTTGACCTAATTTATCCCCTTTGATGAGGTATTATTACCCTATATAGTTATATGGGCGTATACAGGGGTCCATTACCTTTCATAACACATGGGAATATTAATGCACCCCTTGAAAAATTTGGGAGGGGTACCTTGGCCCACCCCTTAAATTTTAGAAATTGCCCAATTTAAACATTGGGTATTATAGTACCGGACCCTAATATGGATCACTATAAATTTGGGCGGTCCACCTCGTTCCCTTTTAGGGGTACAAAATTGCCAAAATATAAACGTAAGCAATACGTTGTACCACGTGTTTGGTTTTCGACCTAATTTATCTCCTTGGATGAGGTCCTATTACCTTATATGATTATATGGTCATGTATAGGGGTCCATTCCTTTCATAAGACATAGGTACATTAATGCACCCCTTGAAAATTTTGGCAGGAGTACATAGGACCACCCCCCCTCACCCCCCTTAAATTTTGGAAATTGCCAAATCTAAAAATTTGGTATGGTAGCCTAGGACCTTAGTATGTACCTCTATCAGTATTGGGTGTCTATGTCGTTCCCATTCATGGGTAAAAAATTGCCAAAAATTCAAATTTCGGGGTTTTTTGACCTAATTTATCCCCTTGGATGAGGTGTTATTACCTTATATAGTTATATGGGCGTATACAGGGGTCCATTACCTTTCATAAGATATGGGTATATTTGTGCACTCCTTTAAAAATTTGGGAGGGGTACCTTGGCCCACCCCTTAAATTTTGGAAATTGACCAATTTAAACATTGGGTATTATAGCACAGGACCCTAATATGTATCGTGATAAATTTGGGCGGTCCACCTCATTCCCTTCTAGGGGTACAAAATTGCCAAAATATAAACGTAAGCAATACGTTATACCACGTGTTTGGTTTTTGGTCGATTTTATCCCCTTTGATGAGGTGTTATTATCCTATATAGTTATATGGTCATGTATAGGGGTCCATTACCTTTCATAAGATATGGGTATATTTGTGCACTCCTTTAAAAATTTGGGAGGGATACTTTGGCCCACCCCTTAAATTTTGGAAATTGCCCAATTTAAACATTTGGTATTATAGTACCGGATCCTAACATGTATTATGATAAATTTGGATGGTCCACCTCGTTTCCTTCTAGGGGTACAAAATTGTCAAAATATAAACGTAAGCAATACGTTGTACCACGTGTTTGGTCTTTTGGCCCAATTTATCCTCTTGGATGAGGTTCTATTACCTTATATGGTTATATGGTTATGTATAGGGGTCTATTCCCTATCATAAGACATAGGTACATTTGTGCACTCCTTTAAAAATTTGGGAGGGGTACTTTGGCCCACCCCTTAAATTTTAGAAATTGCTCATTTTATATATTTGGTATTATAGTACTGGACCCTAACATGTATTATGATAAATTTGGATGGTTCACCTCGTTCCCTTTTAGGGGGTACAAATTGCCAAAATATAAACGTAAGCAATACGTTGTACCACGTGTTTGGTTTTACCTAAGTTATCCCCTTGGATGAGGTTCTATTACCTTATATGGTTATATGGTTATGTATAAGGGTCTATTCCCTATCATAAGACATAGGTACATTTGTGCACTCCTTTAAAAATTTGGGAGGGGTACTTTGGCCCACCCCTTTAATTTTGGAAATTGCCCCTTTTTACATGTTTGGTATTATAGTATAGAACCCTAATATATATTACTATAAATTTGGGTGGTTTACCACGTTTCCTTTGATGGGTACGAAATTGCCAAATTTTAGTACAACCACGTGTTTGGTTTTGGCTCAATTTATCCCCTTGGATGAGGTCCTATTACCTTATATGGTTATATGATCATGTATAGGGGTCCATTCCATATCCCCTTAAATTTTGGAAATTTTCCAATTTAAGCATTCGGTATCATAGTACATGACCTCAACATGTATCATGATAAATTTGGGTGGTCCATCTTGTTCCCTTTCATGGGTAAAAATTACTAAAATATAAACATAAGCAATATGTTGTACCATGCGTTTGGTTTTTGGCCCAATTTCTTCCCTTTGATGGGGTTCTATTACCTTATATGGTTATATGGTCATGTATATGGGTTCATTTCCTATCATAAGACATGGGTACATTGACGCACCCCTTGAAAAATTTGGGAGGGGTATCTTGGCTCATCCACTCGGTTTTAGAAATTGTTTTAATATAAGCATTTGGTATCATAGTACAGGACTTCAATATGTACCACTATAAATTTGGATGGTCCACATCGTTCCCTTTCATGGGTAAAGAACTACCAAAAATCGAATTTCGGAGGTTATTGACACCTATTTAGCACGTTATATGGTTTATTACCTTTATATGTTTATGTTCCCTTTTAAATTTGGGAATTATCAAATAACAAAATTCGGTAAACGTTTTCTAGGACCCATTGGTGTTCCTCTTATGGCCAAATATTCAAAATTTAAATGTTATTGACCGGCTTTATTATTGAATAAGTACAGGATTTATTACTTTTTCATAAGACACAGGTGTATTTGTGTACCAATCTTTAATTTTGGGAGGGGTACATTTCTTATTGTCATATCAATAATTGGTAATTGTTCTTTGGGTAAATCATTATGATCACGTGATCAGTTATTGACCTATGATGGGATTAGGAGTCCAGGACATTGGTACATTGAAACTTTGTAGGATAATTTGAGAATGCGTCATTGGTATTGATTATTACAGCCAAATATAAACGTAAGCAATACGATGTACCACGTGATTGACCTTGATGAGGTAGTGTACAGGGATACATAGCTAACCTTATTGAATCTTATGACTCATAGTCTTAAGGGAATACATGCTACAACACTGGCAAAGTTATTGTTGATGCAATTTGATTGGTTGATCACTATCTTACGTGCAATCTGATTGGCTGATCACTATCTTTCGTGCAATCTGATTGGTTGCTGATTTTCAAATCTTTGCTGCATTCAGTTTTAAGTTTTGTTTAACATTTAAAAATCTTGGTTTCGTTCAACATTTTGGACTCACTGATAAATATGATCAAAACCGTTTATTTGTTAATCGAATAGTTAAAAACCGGATAAAGTTTGACGGTTAACCGTGAAACGTAAAATTTTTTTAGTTTGAAATTTTTTGTTTTAATTTTTGTTTCAGAATTTTGTTTGAAATTTGTTTCAAAATTTTTTGTTTGAAAATTTTTTTGTTTGAAATTTTTTGTTGCAAAATTTTGTTTGAAATTTTTTTGTTTAAAATTTTTTGTTCGAAATTTTTGTTTTGAAATTTTTCGTTTCAGAATTTTGTTTGAAAATTTTTTTTGTAAATTTTTTGTTTGAAATTTTTTCGTTTGAAATTTTTTCGCTTCAAAATTTTGTTTGAATTTCTTTCGTTTGAAATTTTTTTTGTTTGAATGTTTTTCGTTTCAAAATTTTGTTTCAAAGATTTTTGTTTGAAATTTTTTGTTTCAAAGTTTGGTTTGACATTTTAAAAGTTTGTGCACCTATTAGTAAAGAACCGGAACTGTTTAGAACAAAAACCTCTGGCAACATTGTGGTGCAATAGTACACGTTAGAACATGATGCAATAGTACACGTCAGAACATGATCATGCAACGTCATCAGTTTTGCATCATATATAAGTATCGTTCGAGTTAGTATTCATGATAACGTCATCATGGCTACTTGTCTGCAGTTTCTAAACACGCGTGATGTGATGAAATCATTTACCAAGATTACTGATTTACAACAGAATGTACCTTATAGAATCTTAGCTAGCCAAATGATCCCTACAAAGTTTGGATTAAGAATCGTAGTGAAGCTTGAAAATGATAAGAATATAATTTTACCAGCAAGATATTTACCCATGGAAGCATCAAAACAAGAAGAACTGCTGCGTTTCTTAAATACTGGATCTGTATCTTTATGTTACAAAGGATTCTTGGGTCGAAGTCATCAACTTGAATTTAGTACACAGCCAGATTCGTCAGCCATTGTGATGAAATCATGAATCAGCACATCAGACATAGTTGTATGAATGTGGTTGGTCAGCATGACGTCAACAACTGTGATGAAACCATGAATTCAAACGTCAGCACATGACGGCAGCCGTAGTTCTATAAATCAATCAATACCGTGAAATCATTTGAGCAAGTGCTTTTCAGGAGGAAAGATGTGTACTTCTAACGATAAAGAATTCATCTTCGCAAGCTATTATCCAATAAACAAAACATGTGATGATTGGTATCAGTGCTAGAACATTTGAACCTGTGATTCGATTGGGCAAAGCAGAACAATTTGGTGTACAACTGACCTGTGAAGAATGGCAAATATTATGTTCACAAATCGACCAAATGAACGATTATTTTCATGATGAGCTAAATGTGACCATAGTCAAATCATTAGGCTCAAATCATGAAGTGGTGCTGCGTACAGTCCTCGAAGAGAAGATGGTGCTGTTACGTAAAAAGAGTACATTTCATGTCCCTCGCAATATGGTGTATCTAACACAAACTGAATGGAACAAATTCATCAGTGTATTTCAGTGCGCGAAACATGAAGTGGAAGTGTGCAACAAAACAAGTATATTCCTGAAAAAGTACTATTTTGAAAAATGTGTTATGCATATTGTACAACATGTATCTAGATATTGTGATGGTTGTCAACATCGTTCGTGGGTGCATAACTGTATTGATAAACAGTTTATTTGTGATCAAATGGACATTGAGTTTCCACCAATTGATATTGCATTAGACCTTAGAAGACTTCAATTGGAATTAAAATTATACGCTAAAAACAAACTAGTGCAAGAAGTTCAAAATACATTGTATCGACAATATCCAGAACCATTATCTGGTATGGATGTATGTGAAGTGTAATAAAATGATCCATTTCAATGAATTGTGTTTTTTTCATTTCAAGTACAACCCCATATTCTGACGTGTACTATTGCATCATGTTCTAACGTGTACTATTGCACCACAATGTTGCCAGAGGTTTTAGTTCTAAACAGTTCCGGTTCTTTACTAATAGGTGCACAAACTTTTAAAAATGTCAAACCAAACTTTGAAACAAAAAATTTCAAACAAAAATCTTTGAAACAAAATTTTGAAACGAAAAAAAATTCAAACAAAAAATTTCAAACGAAAGAAATTCAAACAAAATTTTGAAGCGAAAAAATTTCAAACAAAAAAAATTTCAAACAAAAAATTTGGAAACGAAAAATTTTAAACAGAAATTTGAAACGAAAAAAATTTCAAACAAAAAAATTTTAAACAAAAAATTTCAAACGAAAAGTTTCAAACAAAATTCTGAAACGAAAAATTTCAAAACAAAAATTTCGAACAAAAAATTTTAAACAAAAAAATTTCAAACAAAATTTTGCAACAAAAAATTTCAAACAAAAAAATTTTCAAACAAAAAATTTTGAAACAAATTTCAAACAAAATTCTGAAACAAAAAAATTAAAACAAAAAATTTCAAACTAAAAAAATTTTACGTTTCACGGTTAACCGTCAAACTTTATCCGGTTTTTAACTATTCGATTAACAAATAAACGGTTTTGATCATATTTATCAGTGAGTCCAAAATGTTGAACGAAACCAAGATTTTTAAATGTTAAACAAAACTTAAAACTGAATGCAGCAAAGATTTGAAAATCAGCAACCAATCAGATTGCACGAAAGATAGTGATCAGCCAATCAGATTGCACGTAAGATAGTGATCAACCAATCAAATTGCATCAACAATAACTTTGCCAGTGTTGTAGCATGTATTCCCTTAAGACTATGAGTCATAAGATTCAATAAGGTTAGCTATGTATCCCTGTACACTACCTCATCAAGGTCAATCACGTGGTACATCGTATTGCTTACGTTTATATTTGGCTGTAATAATCAATACCAATGACGCATTCTCAAATTATCCTACAAAGTTTCAATGTACCAATGTCCTGGACTCCTAATCCCATCATAGGTCAATAACTGATCACGTGATCATAATGATTTACCCAAAGAACAATTACCAATTATTGATATGACAATAAGAAATGTACCCCTCCCAAAATTAAAGATTGGTACACAAATACACCTGTGTCTTATGAAAAAGTAATAAATCCTGTACTTATTCAATAATAAAGCCGGTCAATAACATTTAAATTTTGAATATTTGGCCATAAGAGGAACACCAATGGGTCCTAGAAAACGTTTACCGAATTTTGTTATTTGATAATTCCCAAATTTAAAAGGGAACATAAACATATAAAGGTAATAAACCATATAACGTGCTAAATAGGTGTCAATAACCTCCGAAATTCGATTTTTGGTAGTTCTTTACCCATGAAAGGGAACGATGTGGACCATCCAAATTTATAGTGGTACATATTGAAGTCCTGTACTATGATACCAAATGCTTATATTAAAACAATTTCTAAAACCGAGTGGATGAGCCAAGATACCCCTCCCAAATTTTTCAAGGGGTGCGTCAATGTACCCATGTCTTATGATAGGAAATGAACCCATATACATGACCATATAACCATATAAGGTAATAGAACCCCATCAAAGGGAAGAAATTGGGCCAAAAACCAAACGCATGGTACAACATATTGCTTATGTTTATATTTTAGTAATTTTTACCCATGAAAGGGAACAAGATGGACCACCCAAATTTATCATGATACATGTTGAGGTCATGTACTATGATACCGAATGCTTAAATTGGAAAATTTCCAAAATTTAAGGGGATATGGAATGGACCCCTATACATGATCATATAACCATATAAGGTAATAGGACCTCATCCAAGGGGATAAATTGAGCCAAAACCAAACACGTGGTTGTACTAAAATTTGGCAATTTCGTACCCATCAAAGGAAACGTGGTAAACCACCCAAATTTATAGTAATATATATTAGGGTTCTATACTATAATACCAAACATGTAAAAAGGGGCAATTTCCAAAATTAAAGGGGTGGGCCAAAGTACCCCTCCCAAATTTTTAAAGGAGTGCACAAATGTACCTATGTCTTATGATAGGGAATAGACCCTTATACATAACCATATAACCATATAAGGTAATAGAACCTCATCCAAGGGGATAACTTAGGTAAAACCAAACACGTGGTACAACGTATTGCTTACGTTTATATTTTGGCAATTTGTACCCCCTAAAAGGGAACGAGGTGAACCATCCAAATTTATCATAATACATGTTAGGGTCCAGTACTATAATACCAAATATATAAAATGAGCAATTTCTAAAATTTAAGGGGTGGGCCAAAGTACCCCTCCCAAATTTTTAAAGGAGTGCACAAATGTACCTATGTCTTATGATAGGGAATAGACCCCTATACATAACCATATAACCATATAAGGTAATAGAACCTCATCCAAGAGGATAAATTGGGCCAAAAGACCAAACACGTGGTACAACGTATTGCTTACGTTTATATTTTGACAATTTTGTACCCCTAGAAGGAAACGAGGTGGACCATCCAAATTTATCATAATACATGTTAGGATCCGGTACTATAATACCAAATGTTTAAATTGGGCAATTTCCAAAATTTAAGGGGTGGGCCAAAGTACCCCTCCCAAATTTTTAAAGGAGTGCACAAATATACCCATATCTTATGAAAGGTAATGGACCCCTATACATGACCATATAACTATATAGGATAATAACACCTCATCAAAGGGGATAAAATCGACCAAAAACCAAACACGTGGTATAACGTATTGCTTACGTTTATATTTTGGCAATTTTGTACCCCTAGAAGGGAATGAGGTGGACCGCCCAAATTTATCACGATACATATTAGGGTCCTGTGCTATAATACCCAATGTTTAAATTGGTCAATTTCCAAAATTTAAGGGGTGGGCCAAGGTACCCCTCCCAAATTTTTAAAGGAGTGCACAAATATACCCATATCTTATGAAAGGTAATGGACCCCTGTATACGCCCATATAACTATATAAGGTAATAACACCTCATCCAAGGGGATAAATTAGGTCAAAAAACCCCGAAATTTGAATTTTTGGCAATTTTTTACCCATGAATGGGAACGACATAGACACCCAATACTGATAGAGGTACATACTAAGGTCCTAGGCTACCATACCAAATTTTTAGATTTGGCAATTTCCAAAATTTAAGGGGGGTGAGGGGGGGGGTCCTATGTACTCCTGCCAAAATTTTCAAGGGGTGCATTAATGTACCTATGTCTTATGAAAGGAATGGACCCCTATACATGACCATATAATCATATAAGGTAATAGGACCTCATCCAAGGAGATAAATTAGGTCGAAAACCAAACACGTGGTACAACGTATTGCTTACGTTTATATTTTGGCAATTTTGTACCCCTAAAAGGGAACGAGGTGGACCGCCCAAATTTATAGTGATCCATATTAGGGTCCGGTACTATAATACCCAATGTTTAAATTGGGCAATTTCTAAAATTTAAGGGGTGGGCCAAGGTACCCCTCCCAAATTTTTCAAGGGGTACATTAATATACCCATGTGTTATGAAAGGTAATGGACCCCTGTATACGTCCATATAACTATATAGGGTAATAACACCTCATCAAAGGGGATAAATTAGGTCAAAAACCCCCGAAATTTGAATTTTTGGCAATTTTTTACCCATAAAAGGGAACGACATAGACACCCAATACTGATAGAGGTACATACTATGGTCCTAGGCTACCATACCCAATTTTTAGATTTGGCAATTTCCAAAATTTAAGGGGGGTGGTCCTATGTACCCCTGCCAAAATTTAGGGGGTGGGCCAAGGTACCCCTGCCAAAATTTAGAGGGGGTGGTCCTAGGTACCCCTAGGTCATTGACCCCGGGCCAAGGTCATTGACCTTTGACCTATGACGTCACAAAAATTTTTGCTGACTCGGCTGGACATACGGGGGGGCCTACTACTACGGGGAAACAAAATCGTAAATACGCCACTGATAATGATCTTAGGGACCATGAAATTTATAGATTTGACTCTAATATCGTTCATTTTGGATGATTTTTATATATCAACCCCCCATCCCCACTGCTCCGCCCCCAGATCCCGTCTTTACTCGGCCTACGGCCTTGCCCTTTCTGTTTTAGGCTTTGGTGGTACCATTGTAACCGGCCAGTTATAAACTTTTTATTTGTGTTGTACTTTGGTTCTAAATGCAACTCTTAAAGATGAACAAAACAGGAAAAGATTCCTTTATCTAAATACAGATTAAAGATCTATAATAAAATGTTAAGAATTATGTAATTTGTCTGCGAATTCGTTTTATGTGCTGAAGACAGTTTGACTTACATAATGAACTTCCTCATTATGTAAATCTTGCGTTGACAGATTTCTTCGTCTGAACCAAATTCCGACTTGTACATGAACCCGAGTTTCTGGGTCATGGCATGGATCTACGTCACTTTGGGTAACAACCTCAGCAAAAGAAATAGTATATAACCTCACGATATTTCCGGGATAAAAAAAAAAGAGCAACCAGAGATGACATCGTCAATAGTCTCAATGTAACTAAGTTATTTGAAACAATTTTGTCTTGAGACTTCGAACATTAAATTCTACATCAGATAAAATTTAGAAAGTCACTGTTGTGTCAATAAGGACTTGGGCTGAGATTGGACCTGGAGTGACTGTCGTGGGACAATAATCTTCAACAAGAAAATCAGGTATGTGCTTAAGAAACCTGTCAACTGCCAAAATGTCTCTACACATAAACCAATTCACAAACATCTCATGACTTCACTAAAATTAAAATCAATCACACATTTGAGGCTTGTATCTTTTATTCACGCCTAGAATTTCCTAGTTTATTTAATGTTACGTAACACTTCTATCAGGAGTATAGGACGGAGTCGGTTATGTTTAAGAAAGAAAACCTCTCGCAATGTACCCCCATTAGGATAAACCTTAAGCATAACCACATGATGGAGATGCTGGGTAAAGAGGCCGATTTTATTTAAAAAAAAAGTCACTTAAAAAGAGACTACGGTTAGGCCATGTAAATATTCATTTAAAAAAAAGAATGAAAGAAAGAATATATACAAGTTCATACATTCCTCCATTTCTTTTATTTTCAGAATGGAGACTTCAAAGATATTGCTATTTATCTCCCTTGGTCTTGGAGTGTTCGGTTTTATAAAGGTATTAATATATATAATCTGTATATGTAAGTCTAGGCGGAATAATATAACTACATTCAAAGAACAAGCTTCAAAGCCACATTCAAAACAAACACTACAAACTGGAAATTCCATCAGACTCGATATACGAGACCTGTCTAAAAAGTATCCGACCTTAATTTTTTCCACGCAAAGTAGTGATTCTCAGGCGGCGCCACCGTGCACGGTGGAAGGAGGAACCTTAATGCGCATGCTTGAATTTTTTCACCGCGTTCGCGTCTGCCAGTCGTGAGCTGGTGGTCGCGAAGTGAGGTGCTGTTGGTAGTGTTCGTCGGATTTAGTGTTTCTCGCAAGATGACTGAACGAATTGAGCAAAGATACTGCATCAAATTCTGTCAAAGGCTGGGTGATTCTCAAAGCCAAACAATTCGTAAGATTCAGCAGGTGTTTGGAGAAGATGCGATGGGTGTAACACAAATTAAACAATGGTTCAACCGATTCAAAGATGGCCGCACATCAGTCGAGAGTGAGCAGCGTAGCGGCAGGCCCCAAACTGCTCGGAATGCAGCTGTTGTTGAGCGGGTACGAAATTTGGTGATGGCAGATCGCCGTTTGACAGTGCGGGAGATTGCAGAAGATGTTGGAGTGAGTAAAGATTCTGCACATGCAATTTTGCGTGACGATTTGAACATGAAACGAGTGGCTGCTAAATTTGTACCCAAGTTGTTGTCTCAGGAACAAAAAGACACCCGTTTTGACGTTGCACAGGACCTTCTGGACACCACCAACACTGATCCTGGGTATCTGAATTCCGTGATAACTGGAGATGAGTCATGGGTGTACGGGTACGACCCAGAAACAAAACAACAATCGTCTCAATGGAAGCATCCCAATTCTCCAAGGCCGAAGAAAGCGCGGCAGGTGCGAAGCAAAATCAAGGTGTTGCTGACTGTTTTCTTCGATGCCCGTGGAATTGTGCATCACGAGTACGCACCGGAAGGACAAACAGTGACAAAGGAGTAGAATCAAGATGTTCTCAGGCGACTCCGTGACGCAGTCCTGCGCAAAAGACCAGACATGTGGACAGCGAAGAACTGGCATGTCCATCATGACAACGCCCCAGCACATTCATCCCAATTGATCCACACGTTCTTAGCCAAACATGGAATTACAACCGTTCGCCAACCTCCCTACTCTCCAGACCTGGCTCCTTGTGACTTCTGGTTGTTTTCAAAATTGAAGACGCCTCTGAAGGGATCCCGTTTTGAGAGTAGAGAAGACATAATGCGGAACACGACGACGGAGCTGAACAACATTCCAAAAGAAGACTTCCAGCGGTGTTTCCAGCAGTGGAAGGATCGGTGGGCTAAGTGTGTGGAAGCACAAGGGGCCTACTTTAAAGGGGATTAGGGTCCCAAATCTGTCAGGTATTCGCAACTATTTTTCTGGTCAAAGGTCGGATACTTTTTAGACAGCCCTCGTAATTGATTCATCGAAAACTAACACGAATACTAATACGCAACACGAGGTTCGAACATCTGACCCTCCATACGCCACTATTACAAAACATATCGACACACACACACAGACAGAGACAGAACATAATACACGTTCACTTACACGTACACATGGCAGTTGTGGACTTGAACATATATATATGGATGTGGAATTACCATCACCACCTAAATCTCCAGTTACAACAAATTACAATGCTCAAATAAAGAAGGAACTTCATATTCCTCCTCCTCCTCCTTTTCCAAAAACTAGCATTTCAAAACCTATTAAGTTTGTGGGAACTAAAACGTCAAACACGGACAATGACAAGGAACAGTATCATCTTTCTTCAACTAAAAATAAACAAATATGTATAGCAAATCTTCCTCTCTTTCGTTAAACAAACAATGAGAAAAAAAATACTTACCTGCCTGTGCGTCCCGTGTTCACGAATTAATATAGCATCTACAGTGTCTACACCACATTGTGTTATTACGTTCAACAGTGTTTAGTGTAGTGAAGTAAATTCTAATTCAGTGTCATCATGATTAAGTGTTTTTTTTTCTTTTGATTTAATATATAAATAAACAAAAATAAATGAAATAATAATTTAACAACATCCTCGCACTCAGCTCACTGTGCACCGACTTTTTGTATTTTTCTCTCTCTGAACTATGTGGAAGCATCCCGGAGACTGTGTATGAAGCTGAGTCGCTGAGTCAAACTTGATACGAATATGATGCTTACTTACAAGGAAGGGTCACGCAGTGGCTCCGCTGAGATCCGAACGAGACAATTGTGTTTGCATTTGATATGTTATAACTAGATGGATCCCAATGTTATACGTGCCACCGGGCAGAATATCGTGAGTTACAACATATTTTGTAATGTAAGAACTACAAAAAATTACCCTGCAGAATAGTTTGAACCGAGTCATTTGTTCGGAAATGGTTGAGTAAATGGAAAACTCTGCCAACACGTATCCCACAATTTTCAACGACAAACTTTTTGTGGTAAGAAAAATTGCCCCAGGGTCCCCCGCAGGGTCCCAGACGGGCTCCAACTCAAAATTTTCAAATGACAAGGGGGGTTAAGTGGCACATCATTTGAAAGCTGTTGTTAAATGAAAGAAAATGCAGCAAGTCTCGAACATATACAACAACTCTGTGTAAAATGGCGACGGGCGAAAGTGTAAACAAAAACTTAATTGAAAAGTCCATGGTCACGTCTATAAATCGGAAACGGTGAGATAAATGTGAAAACAGGAAAGAAAGCGTGGCATAATTTTCAAACTGCAACGATTTAAGTGAAAATGTCTTGTCCAGGGTCCCCATATGGTCCCAGGTGGGGTCCAACTAAAAAGTTTCAAATGGCAAGATAGGTAGCAAAACGTTTGAAAGTTCCTTGTTGTCTCGACTTTCTACGACAACCCTGTCTAAAATTGCGGCGGGTCAAAATATAAACAAAAGCTTAATTGAAAATCTTTGGCCACCTTGAATCCAAGATGACCGCTTAAAACCTATATCGAAAGGATAGACATACCAAACTGCTGAAGCTAGGAAAACCAAATTTGGCATGAATGTTGATGACGAAAAGATGCGAAATGTTCGAAAACGAAACGTCTTGAGTTCAAAATGCCATAGTATGTATCGAACGCATGTCCAGCTCAAACCACTGGTGTTGGAGAAGCGAAATGTGGTATTTACGTTTATGATTAATAGTAGATATCCACAAAATATCGAAGAGTATAATCTGTAATCCAATATGGCTGCCAGCATGAAAAATGAGTGTGTATATAAATATGTTATTTCTTGGAATACTGTGACTAAACCAACAAAGTTTGACGCAGCTCGAAGTACTGAAATGACTTACACATGGTTTGGTACTACTCGCCAATCTTGCAAATCTTTTTTTTTTTTTTTTTTTTTTTATATTTGGTATTGCTTGGACTATTGCGATCAAACCGACGAATGACATACAAATGTAACCACCACGAATACATTACAATAGAGCCACCAACCTACTGGTGCAGCAAGTCCTTTATGCATAAACTACGTATGACAAAATTAGAGGAAGTCAGAGCTGTGTGTTCATCGCGTATTCGTTATATTCAAGTAAATGATGTCGAGGGAACCGCGACGAAAATGCATTAAGAACAAAACATATATGTGTTGTTACCGAATGAAATTATAGTTGAAATGAATCGAAATTCAATTGTTCTTTGTCTTCCTATTATTTCTAGATACGTAATAGAGAAAAATAGAGATTTAGATTTGTACTGTTATGAATGACATAAGTTTTAAGCGGCCATCTTGGAGTCAAGGTAGCCATAGTTTTTCAATTAAGCTTTTGATTACATTTTGACCCGCCGCAATTTTGGACAAGGTTGTCGTAGAGAGTAGAAACTTGCTCCATCTACTTTTATTTAACAAAATCTTGCAAACGATGAGCTACTTAACCCCTCTTGCCATTTGAAACTTTTCAGTTGGACCCCACCTGGGACCATGTGGGGACCCTGAGACAAGACGTTTTAACTTAAATTGTTGTACTTTGAAAATAATGCCACACTTCCTTTCTTATTTTCACATTTGTTTCACCGTTTCCGATTTATAGGGGTGACCATGGACTTTTCAATTAAGTTTTTGTTTACATTTTGACCCTCCGCCATTTTGCGCAAGGTTGTCGTAAAGAGTCGAGACTTGCTGCATCTTCTTTCATTTTACAACAGCTTTCAAACGATGTACTACTTAACACCTCTTGCCATTTGAAAATTTTGAGTTGGACCCCATCTGGGACCCTGCGAGGACCCTGGGCAAAGTTTTTTATCCTAAAAAGTGTGTCCTTGAAAATGACGGGATACATATTATCCGAGTTTTCCATTTAACCAACCGTTTCCGGACAAATGATTCGGTTGCAAATATTCTGCCAGCTTTGTAGTTCTTACATTACAAAATATGTTGTAACTCACGATATTCCGCTCGGTGGCACGTATAACTTTGGGATCCATCTAGTTATAACATATCAAATCCAAACATAATTGTCTCGTTCGGATCTCAGCGGAGTCACTGCGTGACCCTTCCTTGTTAGTCAGCATTCTTGTGTGAACTGAACTGATAAACTTGCTTCTGTCTCTTGTCTCTGAGCACGAATTAAGACGTCTAAACATTTAACATTGGAACTGATTTAATAATGGACAAAGTTATATTTACCTTACTACAAGACTAGCACGCATATTGCTTTGTGCAAGTAGAAACATTTATGATTAAAATTAATAAGTTTCAATTCCAGATTTTGTATTAGGGTTTCGCTATTATTATTGTTTTATTTGTGTATTAATAATATTGCACAGTCTTATTTTTTTTTATTCAACTAACCGTTAATTTACTTATGTTATTAATGTAAACTTATTTATTTCTACTCCTGTATATAAATAAATTCTGTCTTGCGTAGCAACACAGGATTCAGGCTCGGAGATGTAACCCGGAGATGATTCTAAATTCAACTCTTAAAGATGAACAAAACAGGAAAAGATTCCTTTATCTAAATACAGATTAAAGATCTATAATAAAATGTTAAGAATTATGTAATTTGTCTGCGAATTCGTTTTATGTGCTGAAGACAGTTTAACTTACATAATGAACTTCCTCATTATGTAAATCTTGCGTTGACAGATTTCTTCGTCTGAACCAAATTCCGACTTGTACATGAACCCGAGTTTCTGGGTCATGGCATGGATCTACGTCACTTTGGGTAACAACCTCAGCAAAAGAAATAGTATATAACCTCACGATATTTCCGGGATAAAAAAAAAGAGCGACCAGAGATGACATCGTCAATAGTCTCAATGTAACTAAGTTATTTGAAACAATTTTGTCTTGAGACTTCGAACATTAAATTCTACATCAGATAAAATTTAGAAAGTCACTGTTGTGTCAATAAGGACTTGGGCTGAGATTGGACCTGGAGTGACTGTCGTGGGACAATAATCTTCAACAAGAAAATCAGGTATGTGCTTAAGAAACCTGTCAACTGCCAAAATGTCTCTACACATAAACCAATTCACAAACATCTCATGACTTCACTAAAATTAAAATCAATCACACATTTGAGGCTTGTATCTTTTATTCACGCCTAGAATTTCCTAGTTTATTTAATGTTACGTAACACTTCTATCAGGAGTATAGGACGGAGTCGGTTATGTTTAAGAAAGAAAACCTCTCGCAATGTACCCCCATTAGGATAAACCTTAAGCATAACCACACCATTAATGATCTCAGCGACTTCGAAATATATTGATTTGACTCTAATCTCGGTCATTTTTGATCATTTTTACATGTCCCTCCCTCCCACTCCCGCCGTTAAAGACGCTAGTGGCGTTACATAAAAACAAGACTCCGTTCAAGACTTACAGATGAACAACTGGAATCACTGTTCTTGATGAACTCAGAAAGAGACATTCTGACCAAAATAGACAACAATCTTATTATTGACAAAATGTGTGAAAAAAGCAAGGAGATGCGAAGGCTCCTTCAAGCATAAAGCAGTGACTTTACTTTCATTTTCCAGTTTTGTTTTTGAATTTCTTTTATCGCTCGGTAGGTATATAATTCTAAATTTACTTTTGTTAATTTGTAGTAAATGTTTCATGTATACTTTTTATTAACGGTTTTAAAAATAGATGAGAAATAAATTAATACAATATTATGGTGAACATAGCTTTAAAAGGACAGAAGTATGAAAAATAGCATAAGCCCCAAACTTAACTCAAATCTTCAGTTATAATTAGGCTGTTAACAAATGTAGCCGAAGAATTTAAACAACTGGTGTGATTTTTGTAGTCTCAGTTAAAGTGTGCAGATTTATATAGGCCTAATATACGAGGCGTGTTTTTTTAAGTAAGGCCGTTTGAACATAAGTACGCAACGAAAGGTTATTTCAAAAAGTAAATGTATTTTCAGAAAGTACATACTTTACTGTATTTTTCGACATAGTTGCCAAGTTTGTTCAAACACTTATCATACCTCTCAACCAATTTCAAAATACCCTCTTCGTAAAAACTTGCCATCTGTTCCGATAACCAATCGTTTTCACATCGTCGTCATCATTGTAACGGTTGCCACTGAGGTGTTGTTTGAAGTGGAGGAACAGATGGTAATCGCTCGGCGCAAGATCAGGACTGTAGGGTGGGTGGTCTAAAACTTCCCAGCCAAAACTGTCCAACAAATCGCGGGTCTGACCTGCACTGTGAGGTCTTGCATTGTCATGGAGAAGAACAATGCCCTTTGTCAGCATGCCGCGTCGTTTGTTTTGAATCGCTCTGCGTAGCTTTCACAGGATTTGGCAGTATGCTTCTGCATTGATAGTGGTTCCTCGTTGCATGAAGTCGTCCAACAAAACACCATGCCTATCCCAAAACACCGACGCCATGATTTTGCGCTGGGACAGAGTCTGTTTGGCCTTCACCTTTACAGGCGAGTGTGTGTGTCTCCATTCCATTCTCTGTTGCTTCGATTCGGGCGTGATATGCGAAACCCATGTTTCGTCTCCAGTTACGATCTGACTCAAGAAGCTGTCACCTTCTTCGTGATAACGAGTCAAGAACTTCATGGCACACTCAAATCTTTGTTTTTTGTAGTTCTCTTTAGGAGTTTCGGGACCCAACGGGAGCACAGTTCCCTAAACTTTAGGGGCCTTATGCAGAGACGTTTTGACGTCTGATTAAAGCCATACTACGTGGTTAACTAACGGGTGGTTATCAAAATTGTATTCAGAGTCTCTGATTAGGACGTAGTATTTGACGAAGTTAATCACATGTGACTAATTAATCCAAAGCAGAGGCTAATCTTTTATCCACGGTTTAGCGTGCGACACAACATTTCGTATTTCATATATTTTCATTTTTACAGACTACGCATGCACTCATCTACTTTTCCGTAGTTGCCACATTTATTTTTCTCACCCGATGCATTGGGGTTATATAAGTTAATCATACCCAAATCATCATTTTAGTTGTACTCAAAGTAGACTCTGAATACCATAACGTGTACCCTCCTTAGTAAATTGTTAGTATGAGTGCTAACTAGTCTGAAACTAAGCCTAGATTAACGAATTCTCTCTGAATACCGCCCTAGGTGTTCAGAAACAATTTTGTAAAGCACTGATCTCGACACGTCAGGAAATTCGTTTGAGAGATCTGTTATTGTGAAGCGCCTATTCTCACGAACTCTCGCTTCAACTGGAGCCACCAAATCGTCTGTAATCGAAGAAGGGCAACCGGAGCGGTCCTCATCATGGACGTTGTCACGGCCATTTTTGAATTCTCGTACCCACTTACGCACTTTGCTTGCACTCATAACAGTATCACCGTACACTTCGCAAATCTGTCGATGAATTTCTGCAGCAGACAGGTTACTTGCTGACAAAAACCGTATCACTGAGCGAAACTCACACGCGGCGGGCGACTTGATAGTCTTAAACATTGTGAAAGCACAGAACACAACCGTACAGGTCAGCTACAGAGTTGAAACTGAGCACAGTTGTTCCCGAGGCATTCCGGTACACGACGCACACGCTAGTTGCGATATGCGCGCGAACTACTAGTGTCTACAACAAAACGGACCTTACTTAAAAAACACGCCTCGTATTTAGTACTCAAAGTCTCTTTGTTTGTTTATGAAAATATTGAATTTGTATAATTGTATTGTGATTAACTGCAATAGCTACTTAATCTTTTGTTGTTTTTTGTGTACTAATTTTCCGGGGGAAGCCCCCCGGAACTTCCTTTTATTAGGAGGGGGTATTCCATACAAGCGAAAGCCTCAGATGGACGGCGCCCTCCCAGAGTATGTGACCGTGCCCTTTTTACATAGCCAGTCCACTCCTGACTACAATCAAACAAAGTCGTACTATACTGAAGAAAATGTGCAGAAAATTAAATGGATATACGAGGATTAAATATATCCAGAAAGTAAAGACTGTTACATAAAATGATACAATACTTATACAATATTTATTACATGCAATATTTATTGAAAAAACAATTCTGTTCTTAAGCTTCGGTCACTTCTATTAATAATTACCATCATCATTTAAACATCTATCGTATCAATTCATATACTTCAGAATTCTTATTTTTATACTCTCCTGCCATCGGGATTGGTCACTGCATTTAAACAAAAGACCGGTCGCGCATTTCCACCGCATAGCTCGTCCATTTTTCTCTTTTCGGAGTCAACTGACATCCGTAACAGCTGTGCTTATAACCCTGTGAATGAAGGTTGCAAGAAGTCGCACTTATCCAGTCGGGATAGTAAAAGAACTGCATGATTGAAAATTCTTCCGAGTGTTATTCGATTTCTAAACGCTTAGAAAGTGAAACCAGCACCTGAAAGTAGTACATGATGATAATGTAATGAACGAAAGAAATGTGAGAAAATGGTGTGAAATATTCAACAATGAACAAACAAATGTGCACGACGAAACTCGATCTGGACGCCCATCAGTCATCACAGAAGACCTGAAGACTGCAGTGAACAACAGAATCTTCCAACATATGCGCGTAACTCTTGATGAATTGAACATTTTGTTTCCAGAGACTCGGTGAAATTGTATCGAAACATCTCGGCTACAACAAAATATATGAGGATGGGTTCGTCAGCAAATGAGTAACCAACACAAAACTCAGAGAGTGAGCTCAGCATTGACATTCTCGACATGATATCACGAGGTGGAAACCCATTTCTTGATATGATTGTGACTGCTGACTGGTGTTGAGAGTTGGGTGTCCCATTTCACCCAAGAGAGCAAGCGCCAATCACTTGAGTGGCATCATCCTTTATCATCTAACAAACCGAGAAACTGCAAACAGATTCTCTTAACACGAAAGGTCATGGCAACCGTCTTTTGGGATCGTAAAGGACGTACCTAGAACATGACAGATATATGTCCCTAGTGATGACATAAAAACATGACTGTTAGAGTGCAAAACTGAGCCAGGTATATAAATGCTATATTTGTGGTACATAGTTGCAAATATCAATTAGGTGTAACAAGTACCTAAACCTAGGTAACTGAAGTACATACTTAGCACATGAATATCAAATGTGTCAAGTGTCGGGTACCTAAAAAGTAGCTGGGACACTTAAATGGCACATGCCTAGCACATCTTGTGCTGTTAGGGTAAGTCCCACGGTTATACAGGCTATGGAATGTGAAGTATAAAAAGGAAGTCAATAAGTGGAAACAAATCATGTATCGAATTGTTAGTGTTACTCTTACACTAGCAACGTCCAACCTAGCATTTCGAGGCCATAGAAAAGAAATAAGGAAAACACATAGTGGGAATTTTATATCCGTTATAGAATTATTGATTAAACATGACCCTGTTTTGGAGCAACTAAACAGCGAGCCAAAGTCATCTAACAAGTATCTTAGTCCAAAAATTCAAAATGAAATAATCGAATTTCCGTCCAAAAAAGTAAAAGACGACATATTAAATGACATAAAATCTGCGCAGTTTTTCTCTATAATTATGGATACTTCTCAAGATATTACTAAGAAGGACCAGTTAAGTCAAATATATCGATATGTTGCTGGGGGATCCATCTGGAAAGCCCTTAGGAATCAAAATTAATTAAGGATTCAAAAATATTACCAATCATACGGCTGTTGGGTTAGAAACGGAAATTCTGAAAATATTGCAGGAAAATTTATTTTCATTGTCAAAACGTGGAGGCTAGGGGTAATGACGGAGCTGCAGATATGTCTGGTATTTATAAGGGCTTAAAAACAAGAATTCAAGAAAAACAAGTTTGTTTACTGTGCTGCACATAATTTGAACTTAGTCCTGAATGACGCTATATCATCTGTGCAGGAAAACAAACTTTTATGACATAGTTGAGAGACCTGTTATGGAAAGCAAATATTGTTTTGTGATGTCTGTATACTGTGGCTTTTTGGTGACCGATCGTGGAAGCTTACAGACTTGAAATATAAATATTCGCTGTTTTGGTTGTCACTAGTAGCGCCTTGACATACCTTGCGCCTTGACAACAAAATTGACTGCAAGCATATCATACGTTCTTTTTGTATCCTATATATAAGTTTTTGTAGCTTGTTGGTTGCTATTAAATACTATTAAAATGTCCTTCACATTTAAATCCTTCACATTCCAACGTCCTCATTCATTAAAGAAACTTTGTCCTACGCGTTGGTATTCAAGATTTCATTCATTGAGAGGTTTACGTTATTCATATTCAGTTATTATGAGAGCCTTAACAAAACTTACGCTTCAGTCTAAAAACAGTAACGAAGTAGATGAGGCGAATGATTTAAAGAAACAATCAGAAAAGTTTGAATTTATTTTACAATTTGTCCTTCATACTAAAATACTTGAAACTATGAACTTGATTTCAAAATTTCTCCAGACAAAGGAAGTTATCTTTACCAGGCATAAGCCCTTCACTGATACACTATCTAATTACAGAAATAATTTCCAAGATGCAACGTTGTCAGCTACTGAACTTGCAAAACAATGGGGTTCCGGACATAACATTTGAGAACAAGAGGGTTCGAAGAGTCAAGAAACATTTCGATGGATTAGTTCAGGACGATCGTTTGACAAACCAAGAAAGACATTAACAAGTAACTGTATTTAATAATACCTTAGACATCATTATACATCAAATCCAAATTAGATTTGAATCAATGAAAGAACTAAGTGAGCTATTTATTATACTAACTCCGCAATTTTTGTCTTCTGCTTCGAATGAAGAGTTACATAGGAAAGCAATTCGCTTGTTTTCTACATATGAAGAGAACCTGACAGAGGATTTTGCATATCAAATTCAAAGTTTTAAATTGGTTTTACACAATGAGATAAAGTTGAAAACAACAATTCGGGAACTAGCATATCTCCTATTAATAGATAACTAGACTTTGGATTCTAGTATTTTTTTGTAATTTCTGACCTTACCAGTGACTGTTTCTACAGCAGAGCCATCTTTTTCAAAATTAAAATTGATAAAAAAAAAACTATTTATGCAGTTCCATGTCTCAAGAATGGTTGTCATTCAGTATTTTAAGTGTTGAATGTGAGAGAGCAAGAGCAATAGATGTAACTGAAACAATAGAAAAACTTGCAACAACAAATGCTAGAAGATTATACCGCTTCAAATGAACTTCCTTTGTTTGCCTTTTTCGGTGAGTATTAATTTTAATTGTAAGTTCATTATATTACATGGTCAGTATGTTAATTATGATTTATTAACCATTGTGTTCTACAGGGACATAATATAGTAGGAAGTTAATGGGCATGGGAAGGGGGCCCAAAAATAATCCTGGGGTGGAGCCCGACATTTTTGCGTTACGCCACTAACGAGACCGGAAGAATTACCAGAATGATTAGTAATTCCATACTTCACCACGCTTCGTAGACGTATTTGAAGCTCGTAAGGTCGTAATCCCAGCTAGATCACATTTCTTTTTCCTGTTATAATCAAGCAGAGAAATAATTATGTCGACTTCTTCATTATTTCACCATTACAAATATTATTGGATCAATACGTATTATAGGCAATGACCGTCAAAATTCCAAAAGACAATCTCACTTTATTAGTTTCGAATCCATTTCGTACCATAACTGTAGCAAAACATTCCAATAGCTTAAGTAGAGGAAAATATGGAGGAACTTGTTCTCCAACTTAATGAGGAACAAAATCGAAAGACAACATGCAACAAACTCCATTAAGAACAAAACACAAAATCAAAGAAAGATTGAAACAAAAACTAGCACCTCCAACACTGACCACCTTGATATTAATCCAAGTCTACCAGAGCATCAAAAAACCGCGGTACGGTTTCATATAGAAATATTTTCTCCTACTCACCGGAGGACATTGGTCATTTTAAAAGCTACACTCATAAAATATACATCGAAAGGCAGCTAATTTCCACTAAAGGTCACCACCTATACCACTAGCTGTCCGCCTACAGATAGATAAACAGATTCAGCAACTTTCGGATACGAATACGATTAATAAGACAAGTGATAGCTCATTTTCTTCTTCTTAACTGCTATTTAAGAAGCGAAATACATCAGAATTTCGCTCTGTCTTAAATCTGCAACATGTATTAAAAATTCATCTACGAAATATCTTCCCATCCATTTTCAACCCACTGAATAAGTAGTACACATGTTAAAAAAATCTTTTTTCGTCTATCGACATTAAGCTATCCTACTTCCAAAGCTTGCTTTATCCTAAAAGTTCCTAATACATAACCATTGAAATAAGCCATTCAAGAAAATCGTACCGATTTCTACGTTATGCCATGGAAGACAAGACGTCAGTACAAGCTCTCAATCGCAACCCGGATGCTTTTAGATGGGTTGCCAGAATATATAACATCGTTTGCATACGATCTAATAATTGGCTCAAGAAATTGGAAAGAACATCTTTTAGATTGAGAACACCTTTTTCAGAAACTTAAGAAATAGGCCTAGTAGTTTAGAGCAAGCTCACGAAAGACGCATTTATTATACAACGAATTGGACGTACTTGGATTTCGAGTATCTGGGAAACACAGTAAAATTTCACCGAAGGTAGCTACAAAATTAGAAATTTCGAGAAACCAAAAGGAAAACTTACTTTGAAAAGTTTCATTGGTCTATGCTCATATTTGCATGTTCACATTAAGAATTTCTCAGAAAAAAATTCAATATTTTCAACATTCTCAAAAATATTAAATTTAAATAGTGTTCAAACTATTACAATCTTTTCGAAAAACTATAACAGGATATCCTCAACACATTAATGCTATGCTGTTTTGAAGATGCTTTAGATATACGAGCTTACAACGAGCGACGCTTCGAGAGTTGAAATTAGAGGTATTCTGGCCTGTTATAACCCTCAGACTAAACAAGAAAATATTGTCTCATATTGTAGGCCTAGATTAACTAAGTCAGAGCTACGAGTTTCAACTTCGGAAGGAGAGCTTTACGCTCTTATCTACGTGCTAAGAAAATTTCGATATTTTCTACTAAATAGGAAATTTAAACTATTCATCGACGCAAAATGCCTCACATTCTTAAACACTCAAAATGACAAGATAGGAGAAGTCATACGTTGTTAACTATTTTTGGCCGATTATCATTTTGATATTTTCTACATAAAACATCAAAAATCACCTGGCACACATTTCGGTCGCCTGGAACAAAAAATGTTAAACAGCAAGAAAATCAAGAAATTGACAATTTTCACAATACAGGAAACGTGAAAATATCTCACTCAATACCGTTAGAAGTTACCAATCTTCAGATAGCACCTAAGCATTAAGCAACATTGCGCAGGAACAAAGAAACGATTAATCTTTTTCGGACATCATTTTCGTATTGAAAGGTAAAAACCTATGAAGGCATCTACACTACACTTAGCGACGTATTTTTGACCTCAAAATAACTCACCATCGTGCACACTGACATTCAGAATTAGAACTAATACATCTTCTTTAAATCCCGAAGTCATTTACAAATCAATAGTTTGAGTCAATACATAAACATCTTACAGCTTTCCATAACATAAACATCCTCATTCTATATCTCGATACAGACCCTGACCACAACGCAAAGATATTCCAAAGTTTAGGAAAATATGACTTTAAATTATGTCCAGCCTATAATCACTGTGACATTGAAATTGTTGAAGTTTTTTTTAAATACTCTACGAACTTTAAATTTTCTTTCAAGAAAAGCATTTGATATGGCTCAATCTTGTTCCTCTCAAAAGGTTTGGTATAAATAGTACTAATCAGACGAGAATTAACAATCTATTTTTTTCTCATACACGGTTTCAAATCTCGAATCCAAGCATATTGTTAATTGATGTCAACAGCGCATATCCGAGTGGAAAAAGATCTTTTAATTAAAATAAGAGGAATAGTCAAGAACTATCTTTTAGAAAACGCAGAAACACCATAAACAACACTTTCATAGATAACACGCACAAAATGATTCATATCCAGACGACAAAGTTCTCATTTAATGCCCATACCACAACAAAGAACAGGCTCAGTGTTGGATCAACCGTTATGTGGGCCCCAGTGATCATTATTAAGAATTGAATCCAACTTTGTATAGATTTCGACTCCCGGACTCTTTCAAGGAAAAAGTTTAGGACATTTCAGTCGGCCGTCTGAAACCTTTTTACACAAATACACGATCATTACAGTAGAGTATCAATGTATGTTCTGCAGACAATTTTCCCCTCCCAATATTTTTCGACCAACACACAAGAAAACACAGAACATTTAACATAAGGTTCAACTAACTATACATAGCGCAAAGTATATAGATGAGAAGCGTGAATAAGATAGAATACTTTAAGCCAACACACATGATGTTGAAAAAGAAATAAACAATCTACACCTGGATACAAAAAATCACTAAATCTAGTTACAAAATTACAAATAAATCACTATATCTAGTTACAAAATTAAAAAATCACTAAATCTAGTTACAAAATTACAAAAAATCACTAAATCTAATTACAAATTTAAAAAATCGCTAAATCTAGTTACAAAAATGAAAAAATCACTAAATCTGGTTATAACCGGTTTTGACTTAAAAAATCACTAAATCTGGTTACAAAAAATCACTAAATCTAGTTACAAATTTAAAAAATCACTAAATCTAGTTACAAAAATGAAAAATCACTAAATCTGGTTAGAAAAAATCACTAAATCTAGTTACAAAAAATCAAATATCTCCACTATTTAAGAATGTATTAAAGAAATGTAAAAGGGGTATAAATACTGACTCTAAAACAATTATTTTCATGTTACTGGTTACATATGTCTAAGGATAAAATTACAAAAACACTTTTATGACTTAAAAATATCATAAAGTTAATTAAATAAGTAAAGTTAATTAAATTTTACTTAAAACTAAACCATACATAATTACTCACTAACACCTATCAACTACACTACACATAAAAGTTAATTAAATTTTACTTAAAACTAAACTATACGTAATTACTCACTAACACCTATCAACTACACTACACATAAAAGTTAATTAAATTTTACTTAAAACTAAACTATACATAATTACTCACTAACACTTATCAACTACACTACACATAAAAGTTAATTAAATTTTACTTAAAACTAAACTATACATAATTACTCACTAACACTTATCAACTACACTACACATAAAAGTTAATTAAATTTTACTTAAAACTAAACCACACATAATTACTCACTAACACCTATCAACTACACTACACATAAAAGTTAATTAAATCTTACTTAAAACTAACATAATTACTTACTAACACCTATCAACTACACTACACATTATTACATTTTAACTATATCTTATAATGCCCCCAAGCTAATGTACTTACACCACCCTCTAGTATATATCTTTTGTCATCACTCGAATCTAATGCTAACTTATTTACAGCTATGGTATACACATCATGCTTACAACTTCGAATTAGATTTATATTTTTGTATGTTTTCGTATCATTGAATAGGGTTCGCTTATAATCATTAAATTGTAACTCTTTTGCTACTACACATTTCGTTATTCCTTTTGCTTTTTCTTCTCTTTATTTTCAACTTTAAAGGCATACATCTTTGATCTTAACCCAATAAACTCTGTCATTATTTTACCATTGTTTTCATCCTTCATCTTTCCTAATACTTTTTTGTTTACTAGTGGTATTCCATATTGATTATCCTTTCCATATTCACTTGTATCAAATAGATCAACCATTTCCTTTAAGTCTTTGTAGAAGTCATCTGTATCAATTTCATATATAAAACTATCAGTATCCATGTAACATAAGTCTATATCGATATCGTATTTAGGTTTCATAATGTTGTAATGGAAGTCATACATTAATAGTTTTGACAAATCTAGCACACTCATACCAACATATATTGGTTTGTTGAAGGTCAATTTTTCTTTTTTCATATGTATCGCGCACAAATTTTCAGTAAATATTGTTCTGTAATCAAAGTTCGGTTTCGCTATTAACTTTTCCACCCTCATTGGATCACATTCTAAGGTAATAGATGGCCTGTTTCTAATGTTTTCCATTGTTTTACCAAATACGCTATTGTTCATTAACTTGTAAAAATCTTTCTCGAAATCATTCTTAGCTCTTGTTCTCATATTTGTATTTAGATCAACATATTCCTTTAACCAGTTTGATTGCTTGAACTCCAATACTCTATGAATTTTCTTTAGCATCATCCCAAGTGACATATATAGTTTTAAGTTTCTGTAGTGAATTACATATCTTTCTTTATTGTAAAGCATTGTTAATAATTTTGAATGTTTCGATCCTGGTGGACACATATTTTCTGGAGCTAATGGTAGATCTGAGTGTTTATTATGTAAGTATTCTGGATATTCTAAATCAACTTCTAATATGTAGCCAGTTTCTGAATCATCTGGAATATTCATTATGTTTATGTAAGGTTGAACCCATTTAAAGTCTTTGTAAGGCATGTATTGACTCATAGCCCATCCATATAAATTATTTGCATCTAGATAAGCTAAATACTTTGAAGGTTCGTCTTTGTTATAACTTTTCATATACTTATTATTTGCTTTTACATATCTCTTACTACATTGTGAAATTCCACCTCTTATACCTTTCTCTATCATTAATATTTTGTCATAGTCAGTTAACATTTCTAGTTTGATCTTAGTCATCTTTAACATTGAATCCCACGATAAGCCAGGAGCAGTGAAATACCAAGCAGGATCTAAACCATATGCTTTTAAACACACATCTCTAAAACTTTCAAATACATCAGCTAATATTAATACATCTGTCTTGTTATAAAGTTCTGTATATTCACCTAGATTTTTAATACTGAATGACTTCCAAACATTTTTCGCATGCTCATAATCTTCATCACTGATGTGGGTTTTAGTAAGTTTATTAAAGAACATTTCTTTTGAAGGTAGTTTTGTTTCTTCTAATCTTTCAATTGAGTCAATATAATCATATGGGTACACACCTTTTTTAATTACTAAATCTAATAAATCATTAGGGAAATACTTTGACGTTTCTCTATATTGTTCTTTTGTAAGGTTATTTGCTAGTTCTGCTAAACTTCTTGACATAAACCTAAATGAATCTAGAAATCGTAAATTAATCCCATTCTTTTTATCAACTTTCACTTCGAGTATGTTATATATTTTTCTTCATTGTTTGCAATTAGTTTTATTTCATTCTTATCATAAGCAAGTTCTTTAACAAACAGGTGAGTATCATAACCACTTAACTTGTGAATAAATACTGGAATAAAATTAGGATTTCGATAGCTTAAGTTACAATAACTGTGAGCTGCACCTCTAAACTTTCCAGTTAAATGATCATGATCTCTTACTTTTGCTTTATTTTTATTTATCTTATACAAACACTTTTTTAAGTCATGCTTCCATCCTTTTATCTTTTCACTCATATCATCTCTATCCTTATAGAACTGTATTTTCTCCTTTAATATATTTATTTTTTTCTCAACAGCTGGTGGTAAGTCATTCAAGTTTTCCCCACATATATGACAAGTATCCGAACTGTTATAAGCTTCTATTTCCTCCTCACTAAGCGGGGTCATATCAACTACCCTGTTATATATTTTGTAATGTATTCAGAATCTAGTCATTTATAAAATATTATTATTATTATTATTATTATTATTATTATTATTATTATTATTATTATTATTATTATTATTATTATTATGTTATTGTTCCCTTGCTTTGGTTATTATTTTTACTTCACGGCATTGTAGTTTTGTTTTACGAATTTAATTTTTCACTTGTTATCTACTGGAGCATGCTGGGAGTTTGCTGGCTCGTCATGTAAAAATTATTTGTAATAATTCATAATGTCAGAATCTGAAGAAGATAAGGACTTGCACCTTACTCGTTCCGGAAAGGTATGGGGTTCAAAACCCGAGGCGAAGTCACAACTTACTCAAACCGATTTTGTGTCAGGAGGTGATAGTGGGACTAGTAAACATGTGAAAGGTGGACAAACGCTACCTCATATGAATGAAAGTTCGGGTTCAATCCCTCATAGCAAATTAGAACAAAATGTACAATTAAGGCTTATTGATATGTATGTGAATCAACTTCCGATGTGCGATGGTACAGTGCCCGACCAATTGTATACCTTTTTAGTCCAATTGAGTGAATTGGACGAGTTGGACATTTTTCCTTTCGAATGTTTAATGTTGGCAGTGAGATCCAGGATGAGAAATCCTCTTAGTGATATTTTTACTGAAGCCTGTTTTTTAGCTAGCGCTTGGGACCCTGTATGTAGGCACGTTGTTCGGCAGTTAATTTCTGAATGTGCTCAACATCACCTTATGGTTACTAACTTTTATCGTCCCCAAGCTCCATTTGAACGTATTAAGGATTATGTAAAGAGGGTGTGTACTAGTGTAAAAAATTTAGATCTTACAGTGGGTGAAGAAAGTATATTGCGTGCAATTGCTTCGGATGTTACTCCCAGTGTTAGGGAGAAATTATTCTATGCTGGAATGCCTAAATCCATGAGAGACTTTGAACAATTATTAGAACAGTATATGAAGCATGAACTTTATTCTCTGCAATTCAATAATTCGTTTCAACCCACATCATCCTCTACGAGAACTGCTACTGATAGTGCTTCCCCCTCGTTTCATAAATCTAGATCGGGGCATTATTTTTCTCCAAAAGGTGGTAGAACTTTTCACAATAAAGATAGTGCTGCGCGCTTGCCTTCGTCTTCCTTTAATTCTATGAACACAAAAGGACATTCCTATAATAACGAAGGCCAGGGACGCTTCAGTAACATTTCAAAAGAGACTAATAGAGGTGTTTATGTTTTGCTTAAGCTGTTTAATAGACAATATCATGCTTGTATAGACTCAGCATCTTCAATCAATTTAATAAATAATGAGGTGTTTCAGTTTTTGAAAACAAAAATGAACTTAAAAATTATTCCTAAAACATTTAAAGGAAAGGCAGTTAATAATATCGAACTTGTGTTAGACAAGTGTGTACGATTCAGTTTTAAAATACAAAACAAACTTATTAGTGTGAGCTCATTTGTCTATCCAGGACTTGAATTCCCTGTTTTATTGGGTTTGGAATTTTTGAATGATGCTCAGTGCTACATGGACTTTAAGAGTAAATCTTTAAAACTTCAACGCTATCAACTGTCTATTCCCCTACTTACGGGAATAACAACTCAACTCCCCCCACCCTCCCCTGGATCTTTTTCCAACATGGATACTGGTGCCTTTGATTCTACTTGCAGGAAGTCTGTCGATGAAGGGCACCCAATACACGCTCTATTTGGGGATGCTGTCACCTCAGATACTTCATGCGCTGTTCGAATGTTTAACAATGCAGAGGATCGTCGATCTAAGGCTACATCTGTTTATTCTGTTGCTGGGGTACAGTGGAAGGATTCACATTCTCGGCTATCTGAGGGGAACCTGATTCCTGGCGTTTCTGGTGAGGTGGATGTCCCGGTAAGATACGCCACTGACATTCAAAAACAGCAGGTGAGGTCTTTATCTATTAATAATTATGAGAATCGAGAGTCCACACGTTCAGCGAGTGCTTATCATTTGCCAGCGAAAAATGAATGTTTATCAACAAAAAGACAAAATAAAAATAACAGCTGTTTTCCTATACACCTGTTTGTGCCAGACATTCAACCAGTGGAATATGAAATGTACTGTTGTAGTGTTGATAATGCAGCCAACTTGGCTCCTAGTGTTGATATGAATAGTATTATAAATGGTGTTGATAAAAAGTTGCTTGTTTCAAATCCTACATTAAGTTCGTTTGTTCAATATATGTGTGATGAAATTAAAGAAGTTCTTACAGATAAAATAGGTAAGGTTACCAATTTTGAATATCACTTAAAATTAAAGGATAACACTGTTGTTTGTGAAAAACAGTATCCGCTGTCGAAAGCTCACAGAAATGAGATGAGAAAATTTATAGAAGAATATAAGCGTAATGGGGTCATTCAAGAAGCGAATTCTGATTACCGATCTCCTTGTTTCATTGTTAAAAATTCCAAAGGGGAAGGTAGAGTAGTTTTAAATTACGCGAAATTAAATGAGCATTTAATGGGTGACAATATGATCTGTCCTAATGTAGAAGAGTGTATGGCTTCACTAGCTAATGCTAAGATAATATCACATATTGATGCCAAACGGAGTTTTCATCAAATTGTCCTTGCAGAAAGTAGTAGGGCCTACACGGCCTTTGCTTTTGGGGGGAAAACCTATGTGTGGAATAGAATCCCTATGGGAATAAAGATAGGAAGTCAAGCAATTACTCGTGTTTTGTATGATGTGCTGGGTGATCTAAAAGGAAAGGGTGTTGATTTCTATATTGATGATATTGTCCTAACTTCTTCAGATGTAGAATCTCACAAGAATTTGTTGCTTGAGGTATTTTCTAGATTGCGTTCTAGAGGGATAACGGTCTCGCCTCAAAAGTGTAATCTGTTTCAAACTTCTATTCAGTATTTGGGTTTTTTGTTTTCTGATGGTAATGTTTCATTACTCCCTGAGCGTATTGAGGCGATCCGTCGATTGCCACCCCACCCCCCGTTGTAGAAGAGGGGTTCAGAAATTATTGGGAGCTCTGGGGTATTATGCGAAACATTGTCCTAATTATGCGGAAATAATGTCGCCTATTACTGAGTTAAAATATCCTAAGAAAAATTTGAGTGGGAGCCTAGGCAGGTTGATGCCTTTAAAAGAATAAAGGAAGCCTTTGAAGAAAATATAATATTAAAGATTCCTGATTTTAATAAGAGATTTTATCTTCAGGCAGATGCATCTCTAAAATGCCTGGCTGCGACAATCTCACAAAAGACAACTGATGGTTCAATGCTCCCTATTGCTTTCTACTCTAAAGGTTTAAAGGAGGCTGACGCTAATCGTACAATCTTTGAACTGGAACTGCTTAGTATTTTTAATGCGGTGATTAGATTTCAGCAGTTCTTGGTAAATGAATTTACTATCCTTACTGACAATATGAGTTTGGTACATATGTTACGCAATCCTAAGAAAGTATCTCGTTATGGTAACATAATTCAGAGACTTTTTGAGTTCAATTTTAAAATTGAACATATTACCTCGGGACAGAATTTAATACCGGATTTTCTCACACGTATATATGACACCAATTTGTATGATGTGTTAGATGAACCACTGGATGAAGATGTTTATGCTAAGAATTTTATTTGTAGTTTGCGCGATTTGCCTCTAGCCTATGGTGATATTAGGAATTATCAAAAAACTGAATCTGACACGAAAGAATTATATCTACAAGTGGCTAATAATGGAAATAAGTTGGGTGAATATAGAATAGAAAATGGTATTCTTTACCAGCGAACTAAAGCTCGTAATGTTCAGTATAAAACATTGTTACCCTTGTGTTTGAAAAATATGATCATGAGTTACTATCATGAATTTCAGCTAACGGGCAATCATATTGGTTATTTTAAAACTTTATGTAAAATTTGTAGGTTTTTCACTTGGCCGAATATGATGGCTGATATCAAGTCTTTTGTAACCACTTGCCATACTTGTCAAATTTCGAAACCTAGACTAGCCAAACCTCAAGGGGAATTAATGTCTAAATATAATAACATTCCTAATGGGCATCTATTTGCCGATTTGGCTGGTCCTCTCCCCATTAGTTCTGGCTATTCTTATGTGTTATTGGTACTTATTAACTGTACACGTTTTTTGCATTTAATTCCATTGCGGAAGGCCAATAGCACTACTATTACACGCGAATTATATAACATTTTTTGTAAATTTGGTTTCGCGTTTTTTCTCACTACGGACAGGGCTTCTTATTTCACAAGTTATACCTTCAGGTATTTCCTGCATGGCTTAGGTATTAAGCATATACGCAGTTCACCCTATTTTCCTGGGGGAAACGCCGTGGAACGATACGTGCAGGTTTTGAAAACGGCTATTAGAAGTTATTTTCATGACAAACAAGACAAGTGGTCGAGTTATTTAAAAGAATTACAATTTGGCATTAATGCGGCTGTTCATTCAGAACTTAAATATAGCCCGTTTCGTTTGTATATGGGAAGAGAACCCATTGATCCCTTAATGGCTAGGTGGGATATTTCTGATAACGATATTGTACCTCAAGGTGCCAAGGATATTTGGTCTAAGGTATTTCACAATACGGAAAAAGTATGGAATGAACGAAGACGTATTTATAATAAACGAGTAACTCCAGTAACATTTTCAGAAGGGGATAAAGTGCTGTATCGCTCTCATATTCTGTCGTCTAAGAAAGATGCGATTAATAAATCCTTGTCGCCCTTATGGGTTGGGCCCGTGGTTATTGAGTCGTTTTTGAGTAAAAATACAGCTTTGTTATTCAATGAATCTCAAAATAGGAAGTTTCCTTATCATGTATCGTTATTAAAACGCTACTTACCTCGGATGCATGTTAATGATCCTTAAGGTTTAAGAAGCTCTGGCATGACTACTATCTATCTATCTATCTATATATATATATATATATATATATATATATATATATATAACTTACATATAAATGTTTCTCTGGTTTTGTTGTGTTAATTGCACTTTATAATTTGTTTTTTGTGGCAAAAACGTCAAAATCACCTATATGTAATACTTATTTCATTTGTATATATTTTGTAGTTGTTTCATTTAATATATATATATATATATATATATATATATATATATATATATATATATATATATATATATATATATATATATATATATATGTATGTATGTATGTATGTATTTATGGTTTATATATATTTTAATGGTCTATTTTCTGAATAAGGTTGGTATCATTCTGGGCCTGAAAAAGTTCAGGCTGATCACCTGCACTTTTTCAGACGGAGGAGGGTGATATGTAATGTATTCAGAATCTAGTCATTTATAAAATATTATTATTATTACTATTATTATTATTATTATTATTATTATTATTATTATTATTATTATTATTATGTTATTGTTCCCTTGCTTTGGTTATTGTTTTTACTTCACGGCATTGTAGTTTTGTTTTACGAATTTAATTTTTCACTTGTTATCTACTGGAGCATGCTGGGAGTTTGCTGGCTCGTCATGTAAAAATTCTCAGATGCTTCAGTTGACGTAATTGCCTGGTGAGTTAACTTCATTTTTTTATAGCTCATCAATTATTTATAGTTTTGTGACAGTATAATCGAGTCTTGCCAGTAATATACGTATTGCAGATAAGTTTGAAATATATACATATATATTTATGTGAATCTTACGAGTATTAGTTCATACATTTTTCATACATAATAATTATAATTATTTGTCATTTTTTTATCTTTTGGCTGACGCCATTTTTGTAACAAAAAGAAGAAGGATTATTGTGTCCTCGTGGTTAAGGTAATTTTGAACAAAACTAAAAATATTACATATCCACAACTTAGAGTTGACAAAACTAAATTGCGTTTAGTTTCTTGTTGAATATTTTTGATAATTAAAGATTATATGTACAATTGTTAATTTTTGACTTTTTTAATATTTCTAAAAATCAGGAGTATAACCTCTATAGTATATAAAATTCATGTATGTATTTTGGCCAGAAACTAAATTAGATTCTCGGGAAGTTAAATAACTCATCCAGATGTGTGACTGTTTTGTCTCTCTGGCCTTACAGCCTGCTTTCCAGTACATGTTTGGATTTATTCAATTTTGTCTTGGGTGGGTTGTGGGGGTGGAGAGAGGAAATGGTTACAATTTCCATAATTTCTATTGCTTCTTTTTGCAACATTTCAATAAATACTTTTGCAGCATCTAGACCTATATAACTAACAGGGGCTTTATAGTTCCCAGTTGAATATTTGACATAGTAACAAACCTTATTGGTTCATGCTTTTGATATTTTACTGTTTTACTACAATTATGCTCTATTTTTAACTTACATAAGATACATTCAAAGTCAGCAATTATCACAAATGGAACTCTTAATGATCGATTATAGTTTTGAAACTATTTGATTGTCGTGTGGGTTTGGAAGTTCTATTATAACCGCCTCATGCTCTTTACAATATAGCTCATGGTTTTGCAACTGCTTCTCATTTCGAATGTGCCTCGTTAAACATCTATCACAAAAGTATAACTTCTCAGTATGTTTTGTCACTTGACTTCTTATTAATCGTGATAAGTCTTTTATCCAACAAAAATGACTGTTTTTTCATCTTTTACATATAATAAATTGATATGAGTTTCCTGTTTATTTTTTGTGGTTTGAAGTGGATATACATTATAGTTCTTGTCAGCTGTAAACATTGATGGAGATATTACTTCTTTCAAATTTTGGAATATCTTTTAATTGTACAAAAAATTCAATGTTTTCACAATACTTCTTTTGCAACTCATTAACAAGCTGTTTATAATGCGAAGGTCTTTGATACTGAGAACATCTGTCTATAGGTTTTAAATAGCTTGCAATAGAATACAAGAAACATTTATTGTCTTTATTATTAATATTAATCACTACTTTCTTATCTTTAATTGGTTTAGGAAGTTCAATATAGGAAGAAGCTCTTAACGGTACATACTTGTTTAATCTGATTGTAAATATTTAATTTGATGCAATGTCCATCCTGATCCTCTACCTTGAAATTCTTCCATTTCTCTACATAGTTTTTGTTTTGCATGATGTATATATTCATTTAAGTCAGTTGATTCTAATATTCTCTCGTTCGATGTTTTGAAATTGCGTTCTTGTATTTCTTTATCTTTTATATAATCACAAATGAAAACAAGATTTACTTTAACTGGATGAAATTTTAATTCTTCTTCAATTTTGTTAATAGCAACTCTCCTACTTGTATCTAAAATTTTATTGGGTCTTTATATCCTCCTGTGTTTTCAACTTTAATAGTTTGTAAACGCTTCTTTAATGCTGTTTCTTCTTATTCTACTTTTATAGGTATACGTGTTGGTTTTGATTCTTCAATCACAGCATCTTCAAATGGAAATATCCTTTTTAATTGTTTACTTTTTACTTTTGGTTCCTGTTCTAGCTTTGTATTTTGAAAAATGTCTATTATTTTTCTTGTTTAGTTTTCTTATAAGTTGATCTTTTCTTAACGTTCTATAATTTTGTATATTTAATTTTCTCGCTTCTTGTTTAAACTGTGTTACATTCAAGTCACTATAGTTATCCACATTGTAGAATGGTAGTTGTATAAGGTTGTCATGTTCAATAAGTTTGTCAATAAGTTCTGCTTTTCTTAATCGGGAATAACCTTTTATCCCCTTCTCCTTACATCGTCGCCTTAGCTCCACTACAGTAAATCTAATATAATTACTCATCTTTTAATATATAGAAAATCCTACTACTCAATTTTTTATCTTCGCCGGATTTTTTCTGTTCATTTTTGTACTATTTTTACTTCCATATATCCTAATACAACACTTAACATTGTACACTCCTGCCATTGTCTACATATTACGCGTTGTATTAGAACACGACTTTCATGGGAATAACCCATCGAAGTTACATATACACATATTAAAATTAAATCATTTTTGTAAACTTACTCATCATCATAATCATAATCATCACTACCATATTTATATTCATCATCACTACTCAAATCAGATGTTTTTTGTTGTATTATTAATAATTCTTTTTCCTTTAACAGTATTTGCTTCTCTAGTAGTGCTGCTAAGAGTTTAAGATCATGATGAATTAGTTTAAGTCTATCATGTAATAAATCAAATTCTTTCTCCATATTTATTATATTGAAAACCAACAAAAATGAGATAAATTTAAAACATCTAAGAATAAAAATGAACAGGTGAATATGACTAGTGCTAAGGAAATATTATCTTACAAACCTATATTTGATTGTGTATGTAAACATTTAGATATTGGTGGTTATAATGATGAAGACGAAATAAATTTTAGCGTGCCCATAGGTATGTTAGATCATTTGTTCAAGGAAGCCGCTAAAGAAAACAACTCATTTCTTATACAAAACATTCTCTATGCAAACGTTATGAATTTGTCTGATGAGATATTAGATTCACTGACTGATGAACAATGGCTATCTATAGGTTATGATGATTATGAGGAGGAATATAACTATGATCACATTACAGAAGACTTCATACGCAAATATCTGCAGAAAGTTAATTTGAGTAAAATATGTTCATGGTAAAAGTTATCAGAAGAGTTTATAAGAGAATTAGCTGATAAAGTTGATTGGGAGAATATTTCGGAAAACCAAGACTTATCAGAAGACTTTATAAGAGAATTTGCAGATAGAGTTGATTGGAAAGAAGTATCGTTAAATCAAAACCTATGTGAAGAATTTATTAATGAGTTTATAGACAAAGTTAATTTTGATGCTATATCTTATGGAAGCAAACTCTCTGAAGCCTTGCAGATAGAGTTGATTGGAAAGAAGTATCGTTAAATCAAAACCTATGTGAAGAATTTATTAATGAGTTTATAGACAAAGTTAATTTTGATGCTATATCTTATGGAAGCAAACTCTCTGAAGCCTTGCAGATAGAGTTGATTGGTGGAGCTTATGTAGGACTCAGCAATTATCAGAAAACCTTATAAGAGATTACGCTGAAAAAGTAGATTGGGAAATGGTCTCGATGTTTCAAAATTTAACAGAAGGATTTATTGCAGAGTTCAAAGACCGCGTTTATTGGGATAACATTTCAATTTTTCAAGACCTCTCTGCAGAGTTTATATATTTATTTAGACATTTTGTGGATTGGAGAGTTATAATAAGAAAATACCGTAATAATTCTGATTTAGGTAGTATATTGAATTTAGCATTCGATGTTACAACAGATGGTTTGTTTAATGTTTAACTAATTACCTTTTATGACTATTATATCATAAAAGTCGTAACCTTAATTATTAATTTCCTTTAATCTGTTCGAGCCTTCTTGGTTATTATTCCATAAAAGACAACATTTATATTTACACTACAACATTACTCTTATCTACCCAACTATTATGTGAATCATCAAATCCTAACCATTTAACGTATACTTTATTACCTTTCTTTCTCAACACCTTTTCCACCAAGTATTCATCTTTATGTTTCGTCTTTAATAGTTCTGGTTCGTAAAATCTACCTTGCACATCTTCTTCTTCTAAATCTTTAATTCTATATGTTGGCGGATTAGATGGAATAACTTCGCTAATAACAAATACTTCTGTTGACCAATTAGATGTATATCCTTTCTCAAATAACCCTTTCGATTTACTTATACGAACATAATCACCTAATTTGTATTTGGGTTTAACACGCTTATATTCTTTCTTATACACTTTCTCCAATATTGTTCGCTCATTCTTATTAACTTCTATAGGCTTTAAACCAATTGTTCTTTGTACTCTATTATTATACTCACTAACCAATGTTGGTAATATCTCTATCCATTTGTAATTCCCTTGTGTTGTGAACATGTTTTGTTTAAGTGTTCTATTAAATCTCTCAACAACAGAAGCTTTCTTACCACTATAGGTTGAGTAATGATTAATCTTATTTTCATCCATTAACTTCTTAAACTCTTTACCTTGATCAGTTTGTAAGTTACTAGGTTTTCTTGTTCTTAATATGGATTCGAATGCTTCTGTAACATTTTTACCACTCTTATCTTTAACAGGAACAGCAAATGCATATTTCAAGAACACATCTATAATCGTTAGCAGATACTTATAACCTTTATTTAATTTGGAAACACCTTTTAATACTCCACTATCCATTTCAACAAGATCAGATTGCCAAAGATTATCAATACCTTTAATCACAACACTTAGTCTAGGATAGTTTTTCCTTGCTGGTTTATGAATTTCTTCTATAATGTCTTCTCTAATACCTTTACCTTCTTCTAGTCAATCGGGCTTTTTAACGAATTGAGACTTAGTAACACCACATACAGAACAAATACCTTTCTTAATATATCTTCCATTTTTTGTTTGTTCTATCCTAATGGTATCTTTCTTTGTATCTGTTGATTTCTTACATTTAACACAATACATTATCATTATTTATTGTATAGAAAATCAAGAAAATAATTAAAATTTATCACTACCTAATATTAAACTTTTAACATTCCCAAAAATATCCATATTTATTATATAGCAAACGTCTTTAGGAAACCTCTCTTTCTATGTACATTATAACAAACAATAATTGTCCTTCTTCCATAGCTGAATTTTTAGTTGGTTTAATTGTAATTATATCATTCTTGTTAAAGTTAAAAGGTAAATTTTCAATGAAAGTATCACCCAAATATACCTCTAGAAAGTATTTATCCAAACTTAATTCCATGTGCATTATTTTCCCATTATAGAGAAATTTGTAACCATTAGAAAGATTAAATATACTAAAGATTGGGTCTTTAACGTTTTTAGCTCTTAATCGATATAATAGAGGTATAGTTTCTTTTTGCATAATCAATTTAGTAGTATCCATCCTAATCTTTTGAAAATCTTCTTTCTTTATGTATGTGTCTTGTATCGTTTCTAATGCGTCTTCAAATCGTTTTCTATCGTTCTCTAATTGAGCTTCTATTGATCTAAGTTGACTTACGCTAACATCATCATTTAAATTCTCCAACAATTTTAATTTTTCTTCACTAATATCAACATCACCTTTTCTATCTTTAACATTACCAAATATATCCATACTCATTTATTATAAAGAAAATGCCCATCCTAATTTTTCAAAACATTTCTTTAACATCTCTATTTGTTTAGGTGAATGTTTAAAATCAATATCAACATGAACATCATGCTTTTTCAACAGATAGTAAAATACACATTTTAAGTTAATAAACAATGCTCTTTTCGGATACAGTTCTTTAAAGGTTTCATATAAGTTTTCGAAGTCGTTTATAAGTGTTTCTTCCATATGTCGTAAGTTTAATGGTTTTTGATCGGTAACGTGATAGTGTATTAAATAGACATCATTATAATTTTGTGTACTTATTTTTCTTTAGTACTTCTAGAACATCTTTTGTTGATATTAAATGTTTGGTATATCTAAATTCATCATTTAACACCTTGAACACATCTTCAGGAATAATTCTATCCTGTAAAGCTTGCATACGAGATAAAGCTGTAACTTAAATCTTTTTGTAGTATCATACCATGGTTTTTTTTTTTGCATAACCAGCTCTCATTTCTTCATTAGTACTGAAAACACAACCATTCGCTACAGAACAATAATCACAAATGTAAATACACATACCTTTTGTTAATGACTTACTACCACAATAACTACATTTTAATGGTCCGGAGTTATAATTTGATAACAACTCCTTTAAGGTAATTATTGGATATAACTTATCCAACTCTTCTGTATACAAAAATTTAGGTATTAACATTTTCCACAACTGAATAACTGTATATGCGTTGTTTTTATCTTTTAAGTCTATCATACTAACATCCCGAAAATACCAACAAAAATTATATCTAACTAGTGCATCTAGTTCATCCTCATGCTTCTCAAAATAATCTAAAAATCTATTGTGTATAGCTTCCATATTTATATTAAAACAAAACTTTTATGGATATAACATAAATGCACTTAAACCTAATCATTTTAATCATATACATAACATCACTAAAAGAATACCCTTGATTTAGAATATTTAAAACCTTAACACAAAGATGACCACATATAACTGAATTAAAGTCTTGTATTCGTTCGTCATTGTAAAATAAGTTTTTGGTATTAAGATATTGTACTAGCTGCTTAGGAGGAACACCACCATAAGAGTTGAACACGTACTTTATGTTGTAATCTTTCCAATAGCATATCCAATGAGTACCAATGTTTTCTGATTTATCAAGGTTAACTATGCCACACTCATTTACATAGGGTTTTTGTGGAAGTTCGTCACTCATAAATACACCTCTAAATCGTTTTATCTTTAATTCTTTAACCAACCTCTCTATATCGAACTTGGTCAATGGTTTTAGTTTTTTGACTTCTTTGGTTTACCTGCTCCCTGCTTTTCTTCCATCCCATATTGTGCCTTTTTTGTTCTTCAAGTTCTTGTTTATTCTTCTTAGCATCCAGTACAGTTTTAGTAATCGCTGCTGCACCAACTGCCAATGAGCCAACTGCTCCTAAAGCTGCTAAAATGGCTGGAATTGTAAAGATAAAACCACCCATATGCTCTTTCTTAATCTTTTTCATTTGTGCAGTAGTTAAAGTTAAATCCATTCCTTTACCTTCTTTAGTTTTCTTAGATTTATCACTAAGTTGTTTCTTTGGTAATACATGATCAATATTTAAATCCTTTAGTTCGTTATAAGGAACACTAAACATACAACCTTTAATAGAACACATCTTCCTATTTATTTAAGAGAAAATCTTAGTTTGTAAAATTACAGTTGTTGTAGCTCCACCAAAATCAATTAAGGAATCATTCTCATCTGTTATCCTTATCTCAAAATTATCAACCTTGTCTTTGGATATAGGGGAAAATAATGGATAAGTAGGCTCATAAATAATACTGTTTAAACTGAGCATCTGTTTTAAATAATGCTATAATTCCTGTTTCTCTATGTGTGTACTCCGTATCTTTAACAAACATACCATCTGCTATATTACAGTGAAAAATTAATTGTATCGAACGGATGAAACTTTGCTATGTTATCTCCAACATGTTCTGTGTTTCTAGCTGTTTTTTCATTAAAACCTAATACAGTGTTAATGGTGTCTAAGGTTATATCACACGGTCCGCTAAATATTTTAACTCTATTTTTCTCTCTGTCCTCAGTAAATTTAATATTTTTAAAAGCATCACCAGTGTATGGAAGATTTGATTTAATATATTCTTCTAATTCTTTTAAATTATATTGACCAGGTTGAACTATAAGTTGTTTTGTAAGATTAGAATAGCCAGGAAAGTCACAAAATGTTAGTTTATTATTTTTTCTATAATGTTTGGAGTTAAGTATGTGTAAAACCCAACTAGTTCTATACTTAAATAGTTGCTGCTGTTTCTAATTCGTAATGGAGTTTCTTCTTTAAAACAGAAGTATCACTCATTAACTTAAATACCTTAGCCATTTATTATATAATAAATGAACGAGTTTGATTTACCTAAAGATATTCCAAGAGAGAAAGTAATCAAGTTAATAGAAGATATCATTCAAAAGTTAGAATACAGTTTAAAGAAGAAAAAGAGAAAACTACGAATTGTTAAATATGCATACTACACTTTGCGTTATCGGTTATACTTTCTGCAACAAATGGGTCTATTAATATTTTTATACCTGTAACAATTTACTCAATATTAACAACGTCTCTTGCAACTGGAAGTGCTATAATAACAGGATTGTCTTCTAAGTTAAACATAAGCAAAAGAAAAGACGAATATAAAACCATTGTCACTTGTATTAACTCATTTAAAGAACAGTTAGAGATGATAATAACATTAAATGGTGAAATGGATAACGAATATATAAAAGATACGTTGCTTAAGATCAGAGAACAACTTAAAGATATAAGATCACAAAAGGTGATGCTTTTCTCTATAATAAATGAGTAAGAAAACTATTAATTGGGATGTAAAAGAGATGATAAAAGAAACAACAGTTAACAAAAGAAATGGAGAACTTATACCTGATGATATTCGATGTCTTATTGTGGGTCCATCTGGGTGTAGTAAAACTTTTTTGTTATTTAATTTTTTTATTACAGCCAGGTTGGTTAAACAATAATTACTTCTATATATATTCTAAAAGCATGAATCAGCCAAAGTATGAGCAATTAAAAGATCGATTCGAAAATCAGAACTAAAGTTTAAGAAGCAAATAGCAACGTTCTTAAGCGGTAATGAACGTATTGTACCTATTGATGAATGTGAAAAATACTCTATAGTAGTGTTTGATGATTACATTTTAGAGAATCAAGATACTGTTAGAAATTACTTTACAAGAGGTAGGCATAGACATTTAGACTGTTTCTATCTTGCACAAACATATTCAAAAGTACCTAAACAGCTTGTAAGAGATAACGTTAACTTCCTATATGTATTTAGACAAGATGATACTAATCTTAAAAATGTGTATAATGAGTTTGTTGGAGGAGATATGTCTTATGATAAATTTAAAGAGATATGTTCAAAATGTTGGCAAGAAGATTATGGTTTTATAGTAATTGATATGACAAGGAAGGTAAACAATGGTAAGTATAGGAACAAAATAAAACACTTTATAAACGTTTGACTTTTTTCACGTTTATTGATGTTCTTTGACGTTTATTGACATTTTTCACGTTTATTGATGTTCTTTGACGTTTATTGACGTTTTTCACGTTTATTGATGTTCTTTGACGTTTATTGATGTTCTTTGACGTTTATTGACGTTTTTCACGTTTATTGATGTTCTTTGACGTTTATTAACGTTTGTTCGTTTTCTATATAATAAATGGATGAGAAAGAAATTAATAAGAATATTAAGTTAAAGGAGTTCTTGATAAAGGGCTTCAAAACTTGGAAGAAAGAAAGAGCAGGTATATATGATAAATTTAAGACACAAGAACAACCTGTAATTGATGCTATTCAAAATTTAGGAAGTGAAATCAAAGAAGTAGCTGAACAAAATAAAAATCTAATAACTGAACTTGTTCCAGCTGTACATAAGACGGCTTCAATAGATCCTAGTCTACTAGAAACACCTAAAAAGATAACTTATGATAGTTCTCCAAGTAGTAGTGATACGCCTATAACAGGAGAAATAAAACAAATTAAAGCAAAGTCGAAGGAGTAGAACCTTTAACAACAGCACAATCATTTGGTAAGATTGCAACGAAATATTATAGTAAAAGAAATGATAGTGTATTTGGAATAAGAACTGTAGAAGATGGGAAAATAATAAATAAGATAGGAAATTCTGAAGTTAAAGTGAGTGGTGATGATTTGATAATTAATGGTAAAACTTATAAAGGAACAGAAGGTCTATGGGAATTGTTAACGATGAATACTAATAAAACCATTGAAGATTATGATGATGACGATTTTGAACAGTACAAGGAAATAATAATAGAATCAGATGCTGCCTTCCAAAAATATAATCGAGATAAAAAGTAGCATCTAATAGAGGTTCTAAGTACATTAATATTATCAAGCCTATTTGGGATAATTATATTAAACCATCTTTACCTCCAACTCCTAAAAGGACTGGTGAAGGAATTAAACAATATACAGAGATACCTAAAGAATATATATGGATGGATGATGTGAGAAAGTTAATTGATCGGTTAATAGTTATAGATGGAGAAGAAAAGGCTGGTAATAATAACTTTTATAATGAGAAAGTAGATATAGTGAGTATGATTAATAATAAGCTTTCACAATTTATTCCTAATGATCCAAAAGGTATAGGTTATTTGATTAAGATCTTAAATACATTACCACCACGATTCTGGAATGATGAGAAGCTTGGGAAAGGATTAGTAAATGATTTGATTAATTAACTCCCATTTGAATTACATATTCCAGGATTTTCGTACAGTGGTCCGGGAACTAAGCTACAAGAAAGATTAGAAAGAGGTGATAAAGGTATTAATCCATTAGATGAGGCTTGTAAAGAATACGAAGAATACAGAGACAATAAAGATACAGTCAAGACATATAGCAGATAAGGAAATAGAAACTAAAGCATGGAATAGAGCATTTAGTAGTGACGCATCAATTGGTGAACGATTAGCCGCTTTTGGAGTTGGTACTGCTATGAATGCTAAGGTTAAGTTAGGATGGGGATTATAAGATTCTAAATGTTATTATGTATGATTCTTTTATGGGTATATCCAATAAAAGCGTTGTTTCAAGATTTTCTTTATAATAAATGGATAGTGTTGAGAGTTACGAGTTACAGTTTTAAAGCTAACACAAAAACATTTAATAATTTGAATGAAGCTAACAAAGATATTGAGTTTGATCTCGATGTGGGGGATGGGTTCATACATCCACACAAAGCAGATTGTCATATGACTTTTGAAGTTGTTGGTGCAGCAGTTGGAGGAACATTTGGTGCAAATGATACTATAAAACTTGTAGGTAACTTCTTACCATTTTTCTCTTCTCAAATTGAGGTTAGAAAGCATGGAGTTGTTATAGATAAGATTGAACTACCTGGAATAACGTCTACAGCTATTGGAACATTAAAGATTTCCAAACCAGAAGTTGAATATCTAAAACAAGCAGGATTTGAAACAGATGATAAACTTGGTCTAAGAAAGGACTTTAGTGTTTTGTACCCATTAAGATTAATTCCAGGCTTCTTAAGTGATTATAAAGAGGTTGTGGAAAGGTGGATTGAGAATAACATTTACAAAAGCTAATAACAATAACGATGTCTTGTACAAATGGGCTGGGACAGAAGCAGGTGCAACAGCTCCTCATGATGGAAAAATAACAATAAAAAGTATGGAGATAAGAATGCCTATTGTTGAATACGAATCTAATTATGAAAGCCATTTAAAGTTGAATATTCTTAAAGAACCTAAAATTATGTTTTCATTCCATACTTATCAATGTGTTCAGAAGACTGTTGTAGGTTCTTTCTTCGAGTTTGATGTTACTTCTCAATTTAATTCTAGACAATTTGATATGCCCGATTTCGTAGTTGTAATGTTCCAAACTGATAGAAGTGGTAAACAAACAGCAGATGCAAGTAAGTTCGATCATTGTAAGGTAAAGAATATCTATCTTAAGAATGGAAGGAATGAGGTATTTCCAAAAGAATCAAGAAACTTAGATATTGCTAACAAGGATTATTTTAAGATGTACGAAGATTATACTGCATTTAAGAGAATAACGTGGCAATACCGAAATGTACTATGATCCTAAAGAGTTTATAGATAACATACGTGATGTGATTAATTGTAGTAAGAGGAAGAATGTATCGGCAAATGAGAGAACAAACATAAAGATTGTAGTAGACTTTGCAGAAGCTGTGGCTGCTAATACTATGTTATGCGATTTTAATTGGACAAAAGAACTTTACATATGATCCTAAGAATGAGAAAGTAGTAGAAGAGTTTTAGATAGTTACATGTATTTTTTTTAATGTTTATGGAGGTTCTACATAAACATTACAAAAATAATTAAAAAGTTTATAGTTAAAGATAAAAATTAATTTTCTATATAATAAATACGATGGCGAGTCATATTGAGGTTTTAAATAAACTTGGAAGTCTTGAGCAAAAACAAGTTATTGGATTAAGAGAATTAGAATTAAATACAGAATATGAGATTGTGAAAATGGAAAAGATTAAAACTAAGTTTGGAAAGAGCATTTTAGTTGAATGTGAAGAGTTTAAGGTATTTCTTCCACCTAGATTTACAAAACACTTAACAGATAAAATGATTGATGAGATCGTTAAAGATGGAATAAAAATCAAATACACTGGTTTAAAAGATAATTATCTAACTGTTCTGTATGTAAATTTCAAATGAGGATCGGTTTTGTGAATCCAAAAAATAATAAAAATTACCAAAAATATGTCATCAGAAGTAAAAAATGGAGTAGATAGAATGGATCCCCAAAAAAAGTTCATTCTTACTAATAATTTCAATGTAATTGTGAAAAATGTGCAAACCGAAGTTCAAATTGTTTTTTATATTAACGGCTGTCTATTCAGCTTGAATTATGATCAATGGACTGAGTTTAAGAAGTCATTGTTTCCTATAGAGAACGAGGTTAGCAGAAGATTCCATTATCAATATCCGAACTTGTAATTTTAAGTATATTCTAAGTGTATAAGTGTTTTTATGGTTTCATTATCAATATCCGAACTTGTAATTTTAAGTATGTTTTAAGTGTATAAGTGGTTTTATAGTATCAAGACTATAATAATTAAGATTTTTGAGTATACAGAACGCAATGTCATTTGAATTTTTAAGATACATGTATAAATAAGGGATTTATTTGAGTATTTTGTAATTATATCCTTAGAGTTATGCAATTTATAAGACATTCAATAGATAGTAAATTTATTAGTCTATTGAATGTCGTTTGAATTTTGAAAATCGGTTAATATTTGATGAAGTTATAACAAATTCAAAATTTCGGGAATTTTTTACGGGTTTATTTTTGAGTTTTCGGGAAAATGTTATTATTTAAAAAAGTATTAGAATTTTGTGTAGATTATGCTAGTATTTTTATTTTTCAAATATCTGAATTTTTATTTTTTGCAGTGTGCCAACTCAATTTTTTTCTGAAATTTGCCAACTTTTTTATTTGATGAGTTAGCACATTATAACTATGGAGGGGTAAAACTATCCTCTTAAAATATTTTGGGTAAACACTATAATATTTGGTAAGTGGGTTGGCAACACTGACATTTTTCTTTTTTGAACATTGATGCTTTAGCTAAATTTGCCGGTTAGGTGACCATATTCAAAGTTACTCACTTATTCAATAGATGGTGTTGCATATCATTTAGTTTATCATTGAGTGTTGATGAGAAGGAAAGAGAGAAAGAGACTCGAGAGATATTTCGTCATGGATTCAATGACGTCATGTATTGCGTTGTCTCCCTGGAGGAGACTACGTCATTGATATACAGCGCCCTCTGGTGAGGACAAAAAGTGCTTGAATATGTATATATGACGTTGTCTAACAGGCATTATACGACGTCATCGGTATACAGCTCCATCTCACGACTGCTAGCTAACAAGTTCTGTTGGCATGAGTAGGCTAATGTATATATATGTATGTTAGTGTGAGGAGAAAAAGGAAGGAGATAGGCTATAAATCTCATGTACATGTATGCTCATGCTTCTCTCAACTGAATATATGTATATGTGTGTGGTGAAAGTGTATATACATGTAACAACCATATGCGATATACTAAACTTTAATTTCGTATTACTCAGCTATTTCTGAACCGATTTGCACCAAACAAAAACTATTTTTTCAATCAAATACAGCTGACAGTGTTACCAACTTCTACAACGCAAAATTCTCAGCTTTTACAAAATTCCGAATATCTCGGTAAGTACTTGACTTATCGACTTCAAATAAACGTGAGAATGCTTCTTATGATATACTGAATTGTCCTATAAATTTTAAACCGTAATGTACTTATGGCCTTTTTCCAGTTATTGCACCATATCCAAACTCGACTTTTGTCTTTTCTGTTATGTCAACACTGTTTAACGGACCCATCTAAACTTGGTGTCAATTTAAAACGTTCTGGCCAATATTTAAATTATTGTTCAAAAATAGTGTGTACCTCACTCCCTGTGTGTGCAAAAGGTGTTTAAATGTGACACATATTTAACGTTATTTCTCGAGAAGTTTGCAACACTGACCTGCGAGTGGCATATCTTTCGTCTTCCTTTTTAGTGTTGAATTCAATTATGAGATACAATTTAGGTCGTTCCATTTTAAAAATCATAACTTTATATTGGGTTGGCAACACTTTTCATCCGGTGATGTCAAATAATACGTCTACCAATGTGCCCCTTTGTATAGTTGCTTCATGCAAAGTTTCGCTTCTTCCTCTCTTTTGGTTTCTCCGTCATCAAGGTTTGACATTATAAATGACGCACCCGGTATATATATTACCTTCGCCAAAGCTCAGACAGTCTTTCTCTTGAGAGAAATGAAGTGTGCTACAGATCCTGCCTTAGGTGAAGAACTAACCGTTTAATGTATTTTCTCTTACAGCTTTCCTTATCATAACAGTGTCCTTTTCATCAATGTTAATGTTTAACTGTTTAGTCCAATACTTAGTGCATCATTAGTGATTTCCTAAACTGATTGTTCCTCACCAGTGCAATTCTACGAAAAATAAACCTTTGGCTTATTTTTTAAAAAAAATGTGGGGGTGTTATATTCTACACGTGCTCCACATTTGTAAACAATACCAAGTGCTTCTTTACAACTACTACTAGAGAAAGCAGACGACAGGCATCATCATCACTAACAAAACACGTAACTGAACAAAGATGTTATAAAATAGAGGATATGCTTATGCGTATCTTCATCATATGAACTTAATAAAGCCAAAAAACAACCGAGCATAGTCTAAATTGGCTACTCTCGTTTCCGCCGTGATTGTTAGCTCGAAACATTTCGATCTTAGTGGCGCGGAGTGGGGAGAGTAGGTCTGGCGAAGCTGTGACGTATGGCTTCACGATTTTGTAGTATGGGCAGAACCTCTACCCATACCATCCACGAAGACGATATAAAAGACACCACAGGTCCTCCAACTGCATTTGTCTCAGTTGGTCAACTCCACTCTCTTAGCGTGCCTCGAGCTCTGAAGTTCCTTGTCCACTTTCCTGGAACTCTGTGGAACCTTAACCATTGTCTTTGCTTGCCTGAAACACTCGGAGATCCCATTCACAACTTAACTTGCCTGGAGCTCTGTGGTCTCCTTACCGCAGTCTTTAGCTTGCCTTGTGCTATGGAGTATCCATCCCTTGGCTGCCGGGGCCTAAGAATTGTCCATCTACCTAACAAAAATCTACATAAAGAACATTACATTGATCTTCGGATCTCAATTATACTGATTTATGTTACATTTGTATATAACAGGATTTTTTTTTTTTTTGTAATAAAGGTTTGTGGGAGGGAGTCCAAAATCCCGTGTGCTAATTGGTTTACCTACTACCTTATCAAGGTACGTTTGCAACAATATATATTTCTTTCTTTTATATTTGCATAAACGAAGTAAATAGTTCCTGAAAAGTCCATTAAGCTCCGCCAATTGAAAACAACTCCGCGTCATGTTTCTGCGGAAATGACGTAGTAAGTGGTACCCAATAGCCTCACTTCTGAAAGGGGCGTTAAACTCAAATGAATTCCACTCAACTCTATCAGAAGTTTAAGTACCGGTAGTTATCTGGACATACAGCAAATAGACGGAGTGTTTGTTTTTCTAATTTGAGGACATATTGTAAATTTGCACTAAAATCATTTGTTTTCTACCACCTAAATTAAAGCAAGCCATTCTTGACGTGAAAATTTTAATTATAGTACCCATGACTGAATTGGGTGAGTTTGAGAAAGAACATTATGTTCTAATTTTATTCGATTACCGAGATAGGCTTAAATTATGTTAGGTACTATACCTGTTATTAAAAGACTTCATTTTATGCAGTATTTAATTATTCCAGTTACAAACTGTAAAGATGCGAAATCAAATTTACTATGAACGATTTTTAACACATTAGCCGTGCACTACCACAACCAACTTATATTAACCTCCACTTTAAGGTCTTATTTCATGAAGAAAGTGGGAGGAAATTCAAGAACTCCGAGAAAACCCACGCACACGATGTTTATCTACCACAAGTCATTTGGCGTGAACTGGGATCAACCAAGGACCTCAACAGAGCTGAATGTTCTATTACTTTTCAAACCTTCATATTATTTTCTCTGTCTACCACTATTCAGGACTACTCAACTTGACAGAGACACGAACACAGAAACTTGGAGGAGAGTTAAAATTCCATCCATGTTACTAGAAAGAGACTCGAATCCCCAATGGCTTTCACCTAACGATCGTCTGCCTAATGGGGCGTTTACACTTGGTCGATTTAGTCGCATGACTAAATCGATTTAGTCTCACGACTAAATCGACTCGCTGCATTTGCCACTAAATCGAAGCAACTAGGCCGAATCAGATCAATGGATGTGTTCAATTATTTCAACCACAGAAAATAGAACGTCTTTCAATTCAGTTGCCAGTCGATTAGTCGCCTTCGATCAACAAGCGATTAAGTTGAAGTCCCGTTTACACGGTCGATTAAGTTGAAAGTGACGTCAATTCAACTGAATCGAACGCAAATCGACTAAATGTAAACGCCCCATAACCCCCCAGCCCACTCAGCTATACCCACTGGCACCACATAGCTACAGCGGCTCCCTACAGATTCGAAATAAGACCGATAATCAAATAAAAACTACTAACATGTATTTAATGTTTTCCGAGCAAATTGTACACATACGTATCTAGTTCACTTATCTCTTCGTATAAAACAAACAAAAAAAAAAGTTTAACGTTGGACGCTTATCCCTTTAGGCTAAAGGGGACGAGTTACTATTGAAAGTGAATAATGAAAATTTTATCTCTCATCGGAAAACGAACCCGGGACTATGTGCACCAAAGACACACGTGCTAGCAACTAGACCAACGTAGAGGGCTATGGTTACGTCTTTGCCTCTCAGTTCAGTTCATTCCCTCTCATTATCAGCGGCGCAAATCTTTCTTCAACATTGGGAGGACCGGACGGGTAAGACCGTTCCCATATATATATATATATATATATATATATATATATATATATATATATATATATATATATATATATATATTTTTAAGCGATGTTCAAAACAATTATGAAGTTGAAAAACAATGTTGTGGAAGATCAGGGAAGCAGAGTTGTCTTCAGCATTGGGAGGCGGGCAGATTTAAGGAATATTTTGGGGAGAGACGAATTTCATCTCACTTTCCTTTGCGACAATCGGAGACAAATCATCACATTTCTCCTCAAAAAACACATTTCAAATTGGATTATTGAGGGGAACAGTCCCCCCAGTTTCAAGATTGGAGAGGACATGTCCCCCTCATCCCCCGAGATTTGCGCCAGTGTTGCTGAGATTGAAGTATTTGTGGATGTACACGATTTAGGTGCATGTAAGAGTGATAAATACATGCTACAGCTAAACCTCCAGATTGTGGGTTTAGACCACTAGCCCATTTAGGTAATCCGTCAACTGAAGCATGGCGAGGCGATGACCACATGCCGATAAGCTTTCTCAGAATTATTCCTATAAGGCCGCCACGTCGTCGGGAAGAAGGACCGTTTTCTAGAATCGCCATTGCGACTGAAAAGTGGTTTTATTACGCCAACATGTCGGCAGGAAGGTGGGCAGCCAAGTACATGGTGGCATGTAGTAATATGGCCCCGACATGGTGGTTCAGAGGGTGGTATCATTATAATTTTGACCAGCATCCCGACGGCGGGCGTCGCTGCTGGGCCCATTATAACAATTAGGAGCCGGATGCTGAGACAACAAATTACTTAAAGGAACAGCTTTCGACTTCAATATTGGTTCCTAGATAGTAATAATTGTAAGAGATAGCGGAAAACTTTTTCATGTGCATCAGGCTTTCATTTCTGATGCAACCATAACTTCTAGATCTACTTCTTAAGGTTTCAGCATTGAATTCAATGGTAGGTACACAACGTGAAACGAAAATCATTTGAATACCACTGAAAATCATTTTGTATTATTTAAAATTGTTATACAGCAATAACTTTTATTAAAATTTAAAATTTGTTAAACAATTTTCATACCTCGATTTTTTTTCAAGAAAAGGAGTTTATAAATTAACAATGACAATTCTTAAAAAAAAAAAAAAAAAAAAAAAAAGCAAATCGTTGCTAAGAGTTAAGTGTTTCTTATTCGTGTGGTAAAATTCAGTGAGTGTATTCAGGTAAGTATTTTATTCCCCTATTTCCCCATATTTTTTTCTAGTGCCGTTGAGGTTAAAAATGTTACTAGGAATGAGAGCACAGCATATATGCAAGAACTAGCATGAATGCTAAATCAATATGCTAGTTTGTAACTTGGCTGTTAAGATTACTTAGGGGCAACAGAGGGAAGGGGAACAGCGCCCTGGAATAAATCCCTCTATGAAAAAGAAGATTCGATGGTTGTTTACCTTAATGGTATCTTCCTCAGGTTCCTTTCCACTTTGTAATTTGCAGGCCAAGGGCGCTGAGGGCCTATATACAATCAATTAGCATCTTTTCAGGCCCGGCAAATTCCCGAAAGATGTCTGGATGTTTATGTAAATGTAACAGTTATCTTCATATTTCTCAAACATTAGTACTTTAAAACATGTAGATACTATTTAAGAGCACTGAATGATTTATTATTATTATTATATTTTAAAAATCCAAGTTGGAGCAAAGCAGCCAATTTTTGTTTGTTTGTTTTAAGCAATTTATTCTTTCAGCAACTTCTGTTCTTCGTACATTCATGCAATCCATAAGGTACTAAATCGAGAGTATACACTTCTGAATTGTAAAAGAAGTTTTGTTTTGTTTGAAACTGTGTTTCCTTTTATCACAGCCAGCGGCGCAAATCTGTCTTCAACATTGGGACGGGTAAGATCGTTCCCGTACTTTTTTTTTTTTTTTATATATTAATGAAATTGAAAAACAATGCTGTGGATGATCAGGGGAGCAGAGTTGTCATCAACATTGGGAGGCTGGCAATTTGAGGCTTATTCTTGGCGGGACACCAATTTCATCTCACTTTCCTTTGTGACAATCGGACACAAGTCATCACATTTCTCTCCACAAAACATATTTCAAATCTGATTATTGGGGAGACAGTCCCCCAGTTCCCCTCATCCCCCCGGATTTGCACCAGTGCTCATTATGGAAGGTTTTTGGTGTAAGAACCAACTAAACCTGCTGTATTTTCTCCGTTTATTACTTTCGAGCGACGAAAGGAGAGAAGCAAGTTTGGTAATTGTGGAAAAAATCGAATTTGAGATTTCAACGGATTTACATGTTTCATGGCCCATAAGATACCGAAAAAGTGATTTTTCGATATCTTCCCGTCTTGATAAAATTCACTTAGAGGCCATACCGCTCAACGTATCTTTGCCAAATTTTAAACTTAAGGTTTTTATGTGATCCTCCAGAGGGGCTTTCGAATTTTCTTCCTATCTCATCAAATAAGGGTATTTTTTAAAATGTTATATTTTCTCAAAAACGTATCTAACGATTTTGATTATAATAAACTTTTCAAAAGCAACCCCATCACGTGGTATAAATAATTTCTCTGAGAAAAATCAAGGAGCAAGTTAATCTTCCAACCACCAAAATAAATGCTTAAGATATCCAAGAGTTAGCACCTTGGAATATGCTATTTACGGATGATGACATGCTGGTAAGTGAGATTAAGGCAGCACTGCACAGTGGACAAAAATAAGGATCAAGCCGGAAAAAAATCGATGTGCATAATAAATGGGCCGTCCCATTTACTGCATCATTCCATCACTGCAGATTAATATTGCATCAATCCAATTATGTAGTTCGTATCCAATTGAATATGTTATCTTATCTATTCACCTATAGTGCCCATACCTCCTTGCACTAATGGTGAATTTTGGATTGTCTTGAAAATTATATGCGAAGTCTTTCTGTGTCAACAAAGTGACAAATGTTGTACGAAACGTATTACAGTTCTTTTATTATCGTACTGCATGTAAGTAGAAACAGTCTGACAGATATGAATGTAGGTACAAATATAATACAGACACAGTAATGAAACAAGAATGTTATAAATTTAATTGGAATATACATTTAAATAATAATATATGCTTGTAACTAAAGAACAACAAGAATATAGCTAACTGAACATTCTTTTTAAAAAAATTGTTACCATTATTCATGGACCCGCTACCTCTCGGTTTCAATTTATCGACGAGCAAATCCCTTATTTCATGTAAGCATTGGGTAACATCATATTCCCATGTTTCATAGGCGTTATTGTCAGGTAAACTTCTCATTTACTATTTTTTCACCTTAAGACTGTGAAATGTAGATAATACATTCAAGAAATCGTATCCAGGCATGCAACACAGATACGCCAAAACGATATTTTCCTGGACCATGTTCCATTTGCTTGTTTGCCAAGTTCAAATTGTTCATTTTAAATGGCTTAGTTCCGCACACAGCAATATTGCGAAAGAGTGCCGAAGTACTGCATATCTTTCTATCCACCATTGTCATCATGTGCGCCACCACACATACATCCCATATCATTCACGGACACTGTTGTTGGGTGAAGTTCTGATACCTGTCATTCAATGTGTTTCTCGCCTTGCTAATTGTTTTTTCTTTTCCTTGTACATTAGTTTGATTGGACGACAGAATCTTGTCGACGAAGGGCGTGGGTTTTGCCACAATTTCAGCCTTTTGTTACATTCTTGGTCACAATAAAGCTGCAACGGTACCATTGAGATTAGAAATGTGTCAGCATTACCTTGAGCAATATTATCTGCAAATGCATGTATTCATTGTGGCCAGTACTACCATCAAAGCCCCAATTTGCAGATAAAGTTTGCAATTCCGCTTCTCTGCATGGCACTGGAAGAATGGCAGGGAATCTATAAGCTGTTTTAATCTTTGTGGCTCTCCGAGGGCTGGTTTATGTATTTTTTTTAAACAGTGTGAGCTGTGTCCCGCTGACCCCAAGTTTAGAGAAAATATTTTGCAGTGTACAGCATTTCTTCCTGGCTGTGTGATTTTACTAACAGCTTCACTTTCATTTACTTTTATCTCTCTATACACTGCCCCAAATCGTTTTTTCGATCTTCTAACCTTTCATGTTGATAGACCATATGTGAACATTCGAACAAGGGATTCACTTTTGGAGCAACTTTTAATGGTTTATCAAGCCAGTCACTATACGCCTTGAGAAATCGGTCTTTCGTTCTGGAATATTTCTTCCACCGCTTGCTAAAATCATTAAAGAATGTGCACACAACTACATGCGCACAGCTCGGTATGTCCTCTGCAGCATCGTCTGTTTCAAGTTTCTTGTAGACAAGTTGCAAGCGTACCTTTGATCTCTATGTTGTTCTGTAGACAAGTTGAACAGCTTGCGTCGTGTCACCGAAACCATCACTATAATTGCGGATTGTTGCATTTGCAAAGAAATATATAGTCCTGGACCCATAGTATACCCCCGTAAAAAAATCGAGGTCCAGAGAATTTGATTTTTGATTTGTGTTCTCGGATCATTATTGAATTAATTTAGCTTGGGTAGACATTTCTAATCCGGGCCGATTAGGTTCTTAACGTCATTTTAACCCTTTCGATACTGTGCGCTTTTTGATGTTTTTGTTGACGAAGTTATGCAGGTGCTGCAGCTTCCCTAATTATCCTATTGAAACTTTCTATGGTGCGTTGTGTCGGCCAAAGTCAGGGTTTTCAGATGCTGGTATATTTGTTTCAAATTAGCTAATAAGAGGGAAAAATGGATTTTTTTCAAAATTTTCACTTAAATCCGGGAATTAAAATATCTCATGGCTGGAAACACTGCCACTAGATAGATGCAACTCATCTTAAAATAAACTTTGGTACACCACTAATATCTACAAGAAATATCATGTCGATATCTAACAAACTAAGCATGTAATTAAAAAAAACATATCATTCTATATTTTAAAAAAATCGTCATTTTCTGGACGTCATTTTTAAGAATGGCGAATATATTTTAATGATGACTTAAGATTTCGTGAATCATGAAATCTACATTCAACATTCTTGTGTCAAAACGTAGATTATGAAGGTCAAATATCCTTATAAACATAGAAAATAACCTATGAGAGCAACCTTTTAGTCATTTTACAAAATAGCGAATATTATATAGGAAACTATAATAAAGATTGTTATTTTTTTGGTTTGTTTGAGTTATGCCATTGTGGTTAAAGGAGACGCGGACCTATTGATTGTAGACGAATCCAAACCACTTTTTAGTTCAACTGTACCCTCACCGGGAATCGAACCCGGGACTATACACTCAAGGCATGCGTGCTAGCAATTAAATTAATTGTAGGTCTAACGGAAAGTTATGATGGAGGCTATAATAAATAACGAATAGACATGTATTGAAATAAACTAAATATAAATAGGTTTCAATCCTTTTATTGTGATCAGCAAAGAATGTCTAAGATCATGAATAGAAGTAATTAACACAAGTAGATAAAATACATAAGTTTGCCTATGGGTACACAAGTATACAAATTCAAATTATAAAGAATACTCATTATAAGTAATGAATACATGTATATAAATTTGTTTGATTTACATTTGTATGAAATACGTGACAATTTTCTTAAGCTATATTAATTCAATAATGATGCAAAATTGCAAATCAAAAATGAAATTTTGTGAAACACGATTTCTTTATACAGGCGTATATCATGAAGCTGGATTTAATTATGTCCATTTGTAATTACGCGTTTTTACAGTCACTTGCATTACATTTCCAGCATGACGAACATTTCAGAAGAGCATATCGACAGGAGCATCTTTTCGTAGCGCAGGTTTTGCAGTTACATGTTCACTGAGTAGAGGCTTTAAAAATTTAATAGGTTTAAGAACACCATCAACGTTTTCCCATCGAAACTCACAGAGGTCTTTTGGAACATACGAACGATTCAAAACATTTACACATCTTCTTAGTAAATAAAATGTTCTTTTAATGTGTCCATGCACGGACGATGACGGTTGCGGAAGGTCACTTAGTGGGACTGATTCTCTTGAACTCATTGTAGGAAAATTCATCAAAAGTGCCAACATCACACTTTGTTTTCCACACTCTCACAAGATACAGTGAAACCTGTCTATGTTGGCCACCATCGGTTCCATCGAAAAGTGGCCAACTTAGACAGGTGGCCAACTTACAGAAAATAAGTGTGATTTGTGTATTTTTAGAATAGGATTTCTAGTATTGCTTGATTGTAAAATTTTAATAAGCAGTGGCACGACAGCTACTTATAAATAATGTATATAGAGTAATCATAAAAATATACAGTACTAGAAAATATTACTATAGTATGCAAGAGTGTCGATTTCTCTGTAAATTTGGGGGGAGGGGGAATTCAAATGCAGAAGGTATATATATGAAGATTTTAAGACAAATTCACTCAAATTATACCAAATATTGTATACTCATAAATAAAATAGGGGCCACACGAGCTTTGGGGGGCCCGGGCCCCCTCGGTCCCCCCAGGATCGGCACTTTTGATAGTATGTTAAATATATATGCATACCTTTCTCTTCCTGAAAACTAGTCTGGTACATTGGATTATTCGGATTGAAAACACAATAACACAAACAACCATGAAATAGAAGTGTATGTACGCAGTTTATTGAAATATATTATAGCACACTGAGTTATTCAGATTGAAAACAAGAAAAGCTAAGTTGTAAATTGAGAAATTCATATGCAATTTATATGACTTCTTTTCAGTTGTTACTGAATAGTGGTTCATTCTAGACACATTTGCTTTATTCTTTTTGGCAGAAATGCACATTCTAATATTGCAGTTAACTACTTCTTGTTAATGAGCTAAAAGTGTTTCCCTCGGAGCAAAAGATGTTTTGAGGAAATCTTGAGGGAATTCATATCTCAAAACCTCCGCTACCTTTTGACATGCAGTCAGGTGCCAATAAATGACAATTGAGCTTTAACCTTGAGAATTTTCCGGAATTGCTAAAGCTTCCCACTGATGAAAGGAGCCGATATAGCTAATGGTTTTACCAAAACAGACAGGGTAAACAAATACGTACAACCATTTCCTGAATTCCTGTACGTGCTTTTTCTTATTCACATCTTCCTTCACCACCCTTTTATGAGGGTAGTGTTCTGGCCATTGACCTCCAAGAACAAATCGCGAGAATCCTTGCTTCTTTTCTCCAGTCACAAATACAGAACCTCTGCCTCTCATATGGGAATTCGAAAGAGTTAAGAAAAATAACAAAACTGTATTTTTAGTGGCCAAGATACGCAGGTAAATTTATCATTATCATCATACAATAAACATTGCTTCAGTGTGGCCAACTTCCAAGATAGACAGGTGGCCAACTTATAGAGTAGTAAGTAACGAATGTCTTATGGCAAAATGCAGGTTCAACACGAACCAGGCTAAGATAAGCAGGTGGCCAACTTAGAGAGGTGGCCAAGTTGACAGGTTTCACTGTACTTATCGACGTCTTTGAATCACACAAGATACTTATCGGCGCAGTCGTCGTCAATCTCAGTAAATTCTTTTAGAAACTTCACTGGTTCAGCGGCTAAAGCTCCGCGCTTAGTTCCTATGTTGCTCATATCATCACCTGTAAGAATATGGGCCTTGATGAGAACATTGTAAATCTCTGAGTTTAGTCTAAGGTACAAAATATGAAGAGGGATGAAGCGTCTTTTTACACCTGTCCCATAACATATCCATATTCTTCCAATCCTTGATTTATAAGAAGTGCCACAAAATGAAGTAACAGAATAATTACTCTATGTTATTCGATAGAACAATTATTCACTTCAAACCTTTCGAACTGTCCACTCTGCATGTGGAATGAACGAAGGTCAGCTTCCACCAATTTGTATATCAGTTCTTCCACAATATGGCCTGCACCGTTTGAATATATTTGTGCCGGCATCAATTCCTCATTAACAATCATTTCACTAGCAATAATTGGAAATTCTGAGTTTGCTGAAACATCAGTAATATTTCGCCGCATTAGCATCTCCAGATTAAGCTTGTTTGATGTAGATGACCATAATTATCATGTTGCAAAGGCAGAGGTGTAGAATTTGTTATACATGCAAGTTCGATTCATTCAGTTGTAGACATTCGCCTGATTTTCTCACACTCTTTGAGCGAAAGTTCAAGACAACTGTGAAATATGATATGCAGTTCTTGCAGAGTACATACTGATTTTGATATTTGTAAAACTCTCTGAATAACCTCTCCAAAATTTTTCATGGATGACAGCTTGACCGTTCGCAATTGGGACATATAATCCACAATAACAGCAGTGTTTAGTGCACGGAAGTAGTAATGGGGTGACTTGGCCTCACTTTTTGGCCCCTGGGTCCCTGCCTCAGGACCCATGGTCCCTGGCCGGGGTCAATGACCTAGGGGTACCTAGGACCACCCCCTCTAAATTTTGGCAGGGGTACCATGGCCCACCCCCTAAATTTTGGCAGGGGTACATAGGACCACCCCCCTTAAATTTTGGAAATTGCCAAATCTAAAAATTTGGTATAGTAGCCTAGGACCATAGTATGTACCTCTATTAGTATTGGGTGTCTATGTCGTTCCCTTTCATGGGTAAAAAATTGCCAAAAATTCAAATTTCGGGGGTTTTTGACCTAATTTATCCCATTGGATGAGGTGTTATTACCCTATATAGTTATATGGGCGTATACAGGGGTCCATTCCCTTTCATAAGACATGGGTACATTAATGCACCCCTTGAAAAATTTGGGAGGGGTACCTTGGCCCACCCCTTAAATTTTGGAAATTGTCCAATTTCAACATTGGGTATTATAGTATAGGACCCTAATATGTACTATGATAAATTTGGGTGGTCCACCTCATTCCCTTTTAGGGGTACATAGGACCACCCCCCTTAAATTTTGGAAATTGCCAAATCTAAAAATTTGGTGTGGTAGCCTAGGACCATAGTATGTACCTCTATCAGTATTGGGTGTCTATGTCGTTCCCTTTCATGGGTAAAAAATTGCCAAAAATTTAAATTTCGGGGTTTTTTGACCTAATTTATCCCCTTTGATGAGGTATTATTACCCTATATAGTTATATGGGCGTATACAGGGGTCCATTCCCTTTCATAAGACATGGGTACATTAATGCACCCCTTTAAAAATTTGGGAGGGGTACCTTGGCCCACCCCTTAAATTTTGGAAATTGTCCAATTTCAACATTGGGTATTATAGTATAGGACCCTAATATGTACTATGATAAATTTGGGTGGTCCACCTCATTCCCTTTTAGGGGTACATAGGACCACCCCCCTTAAATTTTGGAAATTGCCAAATCTAAAAATTTGGTGTGGTAGCCTAGGACCATAGTATGTACCTCTATCAGTATTGGGTGTCTATGTCGTTCCCTTTCATGGGTAAAAAATTGCCAAAAATTTAAATTTCGGGGTTTTTTGACCTAATTTATCCCCTTTGATGAGGTATTATTACCCTATATAGTTATATGGGCGTATACAGGGGTCCATTCCCTTTCATAAGACATGGGTACATTAATGCACCCCTTTAAAAATGTGGGAGGGGTACCTTGGCCCACCCCTTAAATTTTGGAAATTGTCCAATTTCAACATTGGGTATTATAGTATAGGACCCTAATATGTACTATGATAAATTTGGGTGGTCCACCTCATTCCCTTTTAGGGGTACATAGGACCACCCCCCTTAAATTTTGGAAATTGCCAAATCTAAAAATTTGGTGTGGTAGCCTAGGACCATAGTATGTACCTCTATCAGTATTGGGTGTCTATGTCGTTCCCTTTCATGGGTAAAAAATTGCCAAAAATTTAAATTTCGGGGTTTTTTGACCTAATTTATCCCCTTTGATGAGGTATTATTACCCTATATAGTTATATGGACGTATACAGGGGTCCATTACTTTTCATAACATATGGGTATATTAATGCACCCCTTGAAAAATTTGGGAGGGGTACCTTGGCCCACAACTTAAATTTTGGAAATTGACCAATTTAAACATTGGGTATTATAGTACAGGACCCTAATATGTATCATGATAAATTTGGGCGGTCCACCTCGTTTCCTTCCAGGGGCACAAAATTGCCAAAATATAAACGTAAGCAATACGTTATACCACGTGTTTGATTTTTGGTCGATTTTATCCCCTTTGATGAGATGTTATTACCTTATATGGTTATATGGTCATGTATAGGGGTCCATTCCCTTTCATAAGATATCGGTATATTTGTACACTCCTTTAAAAATTTGGGAGGGGTACTTTGGCCCACCCCTTAAATTTTGGAAATTGCCCAATTTAAACATTTGGTATTATAGTACCGGACCTTAACATGTATTATGATAAATTTGGGTGTTCCACCTCGTTCCCTTTTAGGGGTACAAAATTGTCAAAATATAAACGTAAGCAATACGTTGTACCACGTGTTTGGTCTTTTGGCCCAATTTATCCTCTTGGATGAGGTTCTATTACCTTATATGGTTATATGGTTATGTATAGGGGTCTATTCCCTATCATAAGACATAGGTACATTTGTGCACTCCTTTAAAAATTTGGGAGGGGTACTTTGGCCCACCCCTTAAATTTTGGAAATTGACCAATTTAAACATTTGGTATTATAGTACCGGACCTTAACATGTATTACTATGATAAATTTGGGTGTTCCACCTCGTTCTCTTTTAGGGGTACAAAATTCTCAAAATATAAAAGTAAGCAATACGTTGTACCACGTGTTTGGTCTTTTGGCCCAATTTATCCTCTTGGATGAGGTTCTATTACCTTATATGGTTATATGGTTATGTATAGGGGTCTATTCCCTATCATAAGACATAGGTACATTTGTGCACTCCTTTAAAATTTTTGGGAGGTGTACTTTGGCCCACCCCTTAAATTTTGGAAATTGCTCATTTTATATATTTGGTATTATAGTACCGGACCTTAACATGTATTATTATGATAAATTTGGGTGTTCCACCTCGTTCCCTTTTAGGGGTACGAAATTGCCAAATTTTAGTACAACCACGTGTTTGGTCTTTTGGCCCAATTTGTCCTCTTGGATGAGGTCCTATTACCTTATATGGTTATATGGTCATGTATAGGGGTCCATTACCTATCATAAGACATAGGTACATTTGTGCACTCTTTAAATTTTTTTGGGAGGGGTACTTCGGCCCACCCCTTAAATTTTGGAAATTGCTCATTTTATATATTTGGTATTATAGTACCGGACCCTAACATGTATTATGATAAATTTGGGTAGTTCACCTTGTTCCCTTTCATGCGTAAAAAAAAAAAATTGCCAAATTTTACTACAACCACGTGTTTGGTATTTTGGTTCACTCCTTGGATGAGGTCCTATTACCTTATATGATTATATGGTTATGTATATTGGTCCATTCCCTATTATAAGACATGGGTATATTGATGCACCCTTTAAAAAATTTGGGAGGGGTATCTTGACTCATCCACTCAGTTTTAGAAATTGATTAATATAAGCATTTGGTATCTTCGTACAGGTCTTCAATATGTACCACTATAAATTTGGATGGTCCACATCGTTCCCTTTCATGGGTAAAGAACTACCAAAAATCAAATTTCGGATGTTATTGACCCCTATTTAATACGTTATATGGTTTATTACCTCTATATGTTTATGTTCTCTTTTAAATTTGGGAATTATCAAATAACAAAATTCGGTAAACGTTTTCTAGGACCCATTGGTATTCCTCTTATGGCCAAATATTCAAAATTTAAAGGTTATTGACCGGCTTTATAATTGAATAAGTACAGGATTTATTACTTTTTCATAAGACACAGGTGTATTTGTGTACCAATCTTAAATTTTGGGAGGGGTACATTTCTTATTGTCATATCAATAATTGGTAATTGTTCTTTGGGTAAATCATTGTGATCACGTGATCAGTTATTGACCTATGATGGGATTAGGAGTCCAGGACATTGGTACATTGAAACTTTGTAGGATAATTTGAGAATGCGTCATTGATATTGATTATTACAGCCAAATATAAACGTAAGCAATACGATGTACCACGTGATTGACCTTGATGAGGTAGTGTACAGGGATACATAGCTAACCTTATTGAATCTTATGACTCATAGTCTTAAGGGAATACATGCTACAACACTGGCAAAGTTATTGTTAATGCAATTTCATTGGTTGATCACTATCTTTCCTGCAATCTGATTGGTTGATCACTATCTTTCGTGCAATCTGATTGGTTGATGAGTTTTAAATCTTTGCTGTATTCAGTTTTAAGTTTTGTTTTACATTTAAAAATCTTGTTTTCGTTCAACATTTTGCACTCAATGATAAATATGATCAAAACCGTTTATTTGTTAATCGAATAGTTAAAAACCGGATAAAGTTTGACGGTTAACCGTGAAACGTAAAAATTTTTTTGTTTGAAATTTTTTTCGTTTCAAAATTTTGTTTGAGATTTTTTCGTTTGAAATTTTTGTTTGAAATTTTTTGTTTGCAAATTTTTGTTCGAAAATTTTGTTTAAAATTTTTTGTTTGAAATTTTCGTTTCCAAATTTTTTGTTTGAAATTTTTTGTTTCAAAATTTTGTTTGAAATTTTTTTCGCTTCAAAATTTTGTTTGAATTTTTTTGGTTTAAAATTTTTTGTTTGAATTTTTTTTTCGTTTCAAAATTTTGTTTCAAAGATTTTTGTTTGAAATTTTTTGTTTCAAAGTTTGGTTTGACATTTTAAAAGTTTGTGCACTCATTAGTAAAGAACCGGAACTGTTAGAACTAAAACCTCTGGCAACATTGTGGTGCAATAGTACACGTCAGAACATAGGGTTGTACTTGAAATGAAAAAAACACAATTCATTCAAATGGATCATTTTATTACACTCCACATACATCCATACCAGATAGTGGTTCTGGATATTGTCGATACAATGTATTTTGAACTTCTTGCACTAGTTTGTCTTTAGCATATAATTTTAATTCCAATTGAAGTCTTTTAAGGTCTATTGCAATATCAATTGGTGGAAACTCAATGTCCATTTGATCACAAATAAACTGTTTATCAATACAGGTATGCACCCACGAACGATGTTGACAACCATCACAATATCTAGATACATGTTGTACAATATGCATACCACATTTTTCAAAATAGTACTTTTTCAGGAATATACTGGTTTTGTTGCACACTTCCACTGCATGTTTCACACACTGAAATACGCTGATGAATTTGTTCCATTCTGTTTCCGTTAGATACACCATGTTGCGAGGGACATGAAATGTACTCTTTTTACGTAACAGCACCATCTTCTCTTCGAGGACTGTACGCAGCACCACTTCATGATTTGAGCCTAATGATTTGACTATGGTCACATTTAGCTCATCATGAAAATAATCGTTCATTTGGTCGATTCGTGAACATAATATTTGCCATTCTTCACAGGTCAGTTGTACACCAAATTGTTCTGCTTTGCCCAATCGAATCACAGGTTCAAATGTTCTAGCACTGATACCAATCATCACATGTTTTGTTTGAAATATATTTATTGGATAATAGCTTGCGAAGATGAACTCTTTATCGTTAGAAGTACACATCTTTCCTCCTGAAAAGCACTTGCTCAAATGATTTCGTGGGATGACAGTGTATTGGTTGATTTATAGTTATTGCTGACGTCATTGGAAAGGAATGTGCTGACGTTTGAATTCATGGTTTCATCACAGTTGCTGACGTCATGCTGACCAACCAAATTCATACAACTACAGCTGACGTCATTGGAAAGAAATGTGCTGATTCATGATTTCATCACAATGGCTGACGAATCTGGCTGTGTACTAAATTCAAATTGATGACTTCGACCCAAGAATCCTTTGTAACATAAAGATACAGATCCAGTATTTAAGAAACGCAGCAGTTCTTCTTGTTTTGATGGTTCCATGGGTAAATATCTTGCTGGTAAAATTATATTCTTATCATTTTCAAGCTTCACTACGATTCTTAATCCAAACTTTGTAGGGATCATTTGGCTAGCTAAGATTCTATAAGGTACATTCTGTTGTAAATCAGTAATCTTGGTAAATGATTTTATCACATCACGTGTGTTTAGAAACTGCAGACAAGTAGCCATGATGACGTTATCATGAATACTAACTCGAACGATACTTATATATGATGCAAAACTGATGACGTTGCATTATCATGTTCTGACGTGTACTATTGCACCACAATGTTGCCAGAGGTTTTTGTTCTAAACAGTTCCAGTTCTTTACTAATAAGTGCACAAACTTTTAAAAATGTCAACTCAAACTTTGAAACAAAAATTTCAAACAAAAATCTTTGAAACAAAATTTTGAAACGAAAAAAAAATCAAACAAAAAATTTTAAACCAAAAAAATTCAAACAAAATTTTGAAGCGAAAAAAATTTCAAACAAAATTTTGAAACAAAAAATTTCAAACAAAAAATTTGGAAACGAAAAATTTCAAACAAAAAATTTTAAACAAAATTTTCGAACAAAAATTTGCAAACAAAAAATTTCAAACGAAAAAAATTTCAAACAAAAATTTCAAACGAAAAAATCTCAAACAAAATTTTGAAACGAAAAAAATTTCAAACAAAAAAATTTTTACGTTTCACGGTTAACCGTCAAACTTTATCCGGTTTTTAACTATTCGATTAACAAATAAACGGTTTTGATCATATTTATCATTGAGTGCAAAATGTTGAACGAAAACAAGATTTTTAAATGTAACACAAAACTTAAAACTGAATACAGCAAAGATTTAAAACTCATCAACCAATCAGATTGCACGAAAGATAGTGATCAACCAATCAGATTGCAGGAAAGATAGTGATCAACCAATGAAATTGCATTAACAATAACTTTGCCAGTGTTGTAGCATGTATTCCCTTAAGACTATGAGTCATAAGATTCAATAAGGTTAGCTATGTATCCCTGTACACTACCTCATCAAGGTCAATCACGTGGTACATCGTATTGCTTACGTTTATATTTGGCGGGGAATAATCAATACCAATGACGCATTCTCAAATTATCCTAAAGTTTCAATGTACCAATGTCCTGGACTCCTAATCCCATCATAGGTCAATAACTGATCACGTGATCACAATGATTTACCCAAAGAACAATTACCAATTATTGATATGACAATAAGAAATGTACCCCTCCCAAAATTTAAGATTGGTACACAAATACACTGTGTCTTATGAAAAAGTAATAAATCCTGTACTTATTCAATTATAAAGCCGGTCAATAACCTTTAAATTTTGAATATTTGGCCATAAGAGGAATACCAATGGGTCCTAGAAAACGTTTACCGAATTTTGTTATTTGATAATTCCCAAATTTAAAAGAGAACATAAACATATAGAGGTAATAAACCATATAACGTATTAAATAGGGGTCAATAACATCCGAAATTTGATTTTTGGTAGTTCTTTACCCATGAAAGGGAACGATGTGGACCATCCAAATTTATAGTGGTACATATTGAAGACCTGTACGAAGATACCAAATGCTTATATTAATCAATTTCTAAAACTGAGTGGATGAGTCAAGATACCCCTCCCAAATTTTTTAAAGGGTGCATCAATATACCCATGTCTTATAATAGGGAATGGACCAATATACATAACCATATAATCATATAAGGTAATAGGACCTCATCCAAGGGGTGAACCAAAATACCAAACACGTGGTTGTAGTAAAATTTGGCAATTTTTTTTTTACGCATGAAAGGGAACAAGGTGAACTACCCAAATTTATCATAATACATGTTAGGGTCCGGTACTATAATACCAAATATATAAAATGAGCAATTTCCAAAATTTAAGGGGTGGGCCAAAGTACCCCTCCCAAAAAAATTTAAAGAGTGCACAAATGTACCTATGTCTTATGATAGGTAATGGACCCCTATACATGACCATATAACCATATAAGGTAATAGGACCTCATCCAAGAGGACAAATTGGGCCAAAAGACCAAACACGTGGTTGTACTAAAATTTGGCAATTTCGTACCCCTAAAAGGGAACGAGGTGGAACACCCAAATTTATCATAATAATACATGTTAAGGTCCGGTACTATAATACCAAATATATAAAATGAGCAATTTCCAAAATTTAAGGGGTGGGCCAAAGTACACCTCCCAAAAATTTTAAAGGAGTGCACAAATGTACCTATGTCTTATGATAGGGAATAGACCCCTATACATAACCATATAACCATATAAGGTAATAGAACCTCATCCAAGAGGATAAATTGGGCCAAAAGACCAAACACGTGGTACAACGTATTGCTTACGTTTATATTTTGACAATTTTGTACCCCTAAAAGGGAACGAGGTGGAACACCCAAATTTATCATAATAATACATGTTAAGGTCCGGTACTATAATACCAAATGTTTAAATTGGGCAATTTCCAAAATTTAAGGGGTGGGCCAAAGTACCCCTCCCAAATTTTTAAAGGAGTGCACAAATGTACCTATGTCTTATGATAGGGAATAGACCCCTATACATAACCATATAACCATATAAGGTAATAGAACCTCATCCAAGAGGATAAATTGGGCCAAAAGACCAAACACGTGGTACAACGTATTGCTTACGTTTATATTTTGACAATTTTGTACCCCTAAAAGGGAACGAGGTGGAACACCCAAATTTATCATAATACATGTTAAGGTCCAGTACTATAATACCAAATGTTTAAATTGGGCAATTTCCAAAATTTAAGGGGTGGGCCAAAGTACCCCTCCCAAATTTTTAAAGGAGTGCACAAATGTACCTATGTCTTATGATAGGGAATAGACCCCTATACATAACCATATAACCATATAAGGTAATAGAACCTCATCCAAGAGGATAAATTGGGCCAAAAGACCAAACACGTGGTACAAAGTATTGCTTACGTTTATATTTTGACAATTTTGTACCCCTAAAAGGGAACGAGGTGGAACACCCAAATTTATCATAATAATACATGTTAAGGTCCGGTACTATAATACCAAATGTTTAAATTGGGCAATTTCCAAAATTTAAGGGGTGGGCCAAAGTACCCCTCCCAAATTTTTAAAGGAGTGCACAAATGTACCTATGTCTTATGATAGGGAATAGACCCCTATACATAACCATATAACCATATAAGGTAATAGAACCTCATCCAAGAGGATAAATTGGGCCAAAAGACCAAACACGTGGTACAACGTATTGCTTACGTTTATATTTTGACAATTTTGTACCCCTAAAAGGGAACGAGGTGGAACACCCAAATTTATCATAATACATGTTAAGGTCCAGTACTATAATACCAAATGTTTAAATTGGGCAATTTCCAAAATTTAAGGGGTGGGCCAAAGTACCCCTCCCAAATTTTTAAAGGAGTGCACAAATGTACCTATGTCTTATGATAGGGAATAGACCCCTATACATAACCATATAACCATATAAGGTAATAGAACCTCATCCAAGAGGATAAATTGGGCCAAAAGACCAAACACGTGGTACAACGTATTGCTTACGTTTATATTTTGACAATTTTGTACCCCTAAAAGGGAACGAGGTGGAACACCCAAATTTATCATAATACATGTTAAGGTCCGGTACTATAATACCAAATGTTTAAATTGGGCAATTTCCAAAATTTAAGGGGTGGGCCAAAGTACCCCTCCCAAATTTTTAAAGGAGTGTACAAATATACCGATATCTTATGAAAGGGAATGGACCCCTATACATGACCATATAACCATATAAGGTAATAACATCTCATCAAAGGGGATAAAATCGACCAAAAATCAAACACGTGGTATAACGTATTGCTTACGTTTATATTTTGGCAATTTTGTGCCCCTGGAAGGAAACGAGGTGGACCGCCCAAATTTATCATGATACATATTAGGGTCCTGTACTATAATACCCAATGTTTAAATTGGTCAATTTCCAAAATTTAAGGGGTGGGCCAAGGTACCCCTCCCAAATTTTTCAAGGGGTGCATTAATATACCCATATGTTATGAAAAGTAATGGACCCCTGTATACGTCCATATAACTATATAGGGTAATAATACCTCATCAAAGGGGATAAATTAGGTCAAAAAACCCCGAAATTTAAATTTTTGGCAATTTTTTACCCATGAAAGGGAACGACATAGACACCCAATACTGATAGAGGTACATACTATGGTCCTAGGCTACCACACCAAATTTTTAGATTTGGCAATTTCCAAAATTTAAGGGGGGTGGTCCTATGTACCCCTAAAAGGGAATGAGGTGGACCACCCAAATTTATCATAGTACATATTAGGGTCCTATACTATAATACCCAATGTTGAAATTGGACAATTTCCAAAATTTAAGGGGTGGGCCAAGGTACCCCTCCCAAATTTTTAAAGGGGTGCATTAATGTACCCATGTCTTATGAAAGGGAATGGACCCCTGTATACGCCCATATAACTATATAGGGTAATAACACCTCATCCAAGGGGATAAATTAGGTCAAAAAACCCCGAAATTTGAATTTTTGGCAATTTTTTACTCATGAAAGGGAGCGACATAGACACCCAATACTAATAGAGGTACATACTATGGTCCTAGGCTACTATACCAAATTTTTAGATTTGGCAATTTCCAAAATTTAAGGGGGGTGGTCCTATGTACCCCTGCCAAAATTTAGGGGGTGGGCCAAGGTACCCCTCCCAAATTTTTCAAGGGGTGCATTAATATACCCATGTCTTATGAAAGGTAATGGACCCCTGTATACGCCCATATAACTATATAGGGTAATAACACCTCATCCAAGGGGATAAATTAGGTCAAAAACCCCCGAAATTTGAATTTTTGGCAATTTTTTACTCATGAAAGGGAACGACATAGACACCCAATACTGATAGAGGTACATACTATGGTCCTAGGCTACCATACCAAATTTTTAGATTTGGCAATTTCCAAAATTTAAGGGGGGTGGTCCTATGTACCCCTGTCAAAATTTAGGGGGTGGGCCATGGTACCCCTGCCAAAATTTAGAGGGGTGGTCCTAGGTACCCCTAGGTCATTGACCCCGGCCAGGGACCATGGGTCCTGAGGCAGGGACCCAGGGGCCAAAAAGTGAGGCCAAGTCACCCCATTACTACTACGGACCTTTTCAAAATAAAAATCGCCAGATGAAAGATATTTTTCTAATTCTTTAAAGAGTGTGTGTTTTACTGGTTTTGTCGCATCTCCATCAAATAACGCATTTGTTGGAAGAAGGTCGTTAGACATAATGTTCTTGATAGATTCCCCACTTTCTTTTGCCAGATTTATCTCTATGTTGACTTGGGAAAGAATTTTGAGATCACCAGTGGAGCTTTTCTGGTTGCTGGTTCTGTTACACTGTTCCGATTACAGCGTGGAAGGTTAGCTTTATTGATTACGTCAAAAAACGATTTTATTTTCAATACAAACTTCTGCTTCAGCTGTGTATATAATTCTGACCCATGTGAAAAGATATCTAATAGACGTGCCTTTGGCTCAATCATTTCAAACCGATTTCCTCATCGCTGCACAAAATGAACAAGGCTCTCAACATTTCTATTGAAACGTTCCCCTCTCTTTCCCATTAGCTCATGGTGAGGAACAGTTTCACGGTGGTCTATTAATTTAGAATTAGTCACCTCTTTGAAAACGTTACAAATAGAAAGTACTTCGTGGTAAACTAGTTGACATTGAGCAACATAGTCACTTTTACGTGTTTGACCGACAATTCCCTTGAAACTTTTTTTGATCTCTGAGTGGTTTGTTCTGATTTCATGTCAGGAGCTACAGCATTGAATCGTCCTTCTCTGTCTTTGATCACGAAGTGCCCTTGAAAAAATTTGTTGTGAAGGTACTTGTTTTCTACTTCTAGTTTTTTTTATTCTTTCCAAATATCAGGAGCCATATCTCACATAGTTTATACAATCGAATTCACGAAACACGGGAATGAGTGACTCCACAGTTTTTTCTGCAGATCCCAGTCACCTTTTCTATCAGCATGTACTAGGTCCTTCACTAGACCGATTAAAATTACATTTCCCCAGTACTTGCAAAGCTCTGACTTTTCCTCGCACTGTTTGATAAACTCTTCAAACTTGGCTCTTAAGGTTTGTGATATTGAACGAAGTGTAGTAAATGTTGTCTGGCTTTGCATTGTGTACCTTGCACAGTTCTTCCATAACATCTGCGAAATCTAATTTGTTACTCTTCTTCCAGAAGGCCATCCAACGCAATGTTTCTATAGCCTCAGAGATGGTGAGCATACCCTGTAACGATCGAACATAATGAGTTCCGCTCAATACAGATTACACAGTTTTGGCTCCAAAGATTTCAGTCTCAATGAGTGCATCTTCTATGCCACATCCTGTTAGATAACTTCCTACACACCGCAGTGCAACTTTTTAAATGTGAAAAATGCCCATCATTGGATAAAGTTCACTAAATTCTTTGGATTGCTCATACAGATCTCAGCGACAATACGGAAGACACCTTCGTCACAGAATATTGGGAGGATTGGTTGATCTTCAAGCTGAGGACCCACATTTTGGAAATTTTTTTTATAGCCGCATATACTGTTGCGTAGTTTGTGACAGGAGATGGTATTACTGGTAAAAAGCCAATCTTTTTCAATAAGACGGTACTCTGGGAAATTAGAGCATGAATTCCAGCCCATGGAGGAACTGCCTTGTGCTGATCTTTCAGTCCACACTGAATAAGAGTAATAACAAATTCAGTTTCCTTGGTTTTACAGATTGCAGTATCGGGCACTACATGATGCATATCCTCAGCCACTTGGAAACTTTCTGGTAAATCGGGACGTGTTTTTGGCTTGTAGTAGTTTTGCACACACTGACAAGGCAGCTGTGTTATAAGTTTACAACTTCGTTTCTGTATATTTAATGCTGACACTGATTGTTTCCCTGCATCTAACTCATTGGCACGGTCTTGAAAAAGCACCATTGCCGTATTATGTGTACCATATGTGCCGGACAAAGAAGAGCTGTCTTCGAAGTCAACATTATCAAAGGCTACAATTGTAAATGCTTTGTTAGTAAAGTGACTGGGGAGTGGCCTTGGCCAGAGATATGAAAGACATTCATAACCTACGTCTGACACAAGAATGTTGAATGTAGGTCTCATGATTCACGAAATATTAAGTCATCATTAAAATATATTCGCCATTCTTAAAAATGACGTCCAGAAAATGGCGATTTTTAAAAGATAGAATGATATGTTTTTTAAATTACATGCTTAGTTTGTTAGATATCGACATGATATTTCTTGTAGATATTAGTGGTGTACCAAAGTTTATTTTAAGATGAGTTGCATCTATCTAGTGGCAGTGTTTCCAGCCATGAGATATTTTAATTCCCGGATTTAAGTGAAAATTTTGAAAAAAATCCATTTTTCCCTCTTATTAGCTAATTTGAAACAAATATACCAGCATCTGAAAACCCTGACTTTGGCCGACACAACGCACCATAGAAAGTTTCAATAGGATAATTAGGGAAGCTGCAGCACCTGCATAACTTCGTCAACAAAAACATCAAAAAGCGCACAGTATCGAAAGGGTTAAAATGACGTTAAGAACCTAATCGGCCCGGATTAGAAATGTCTACCCAAGCTAAATTAATTCAATAATGATCCGAGAACACAAATCAAAAATCAAATTCTCTGGACCTCGATTTTTTTACGGGGGTATACTATGGGTCCTGGACTATATAAGGAAAAGGGGGCAAATATTTATTTCGACAACTTAAAAGTGAATACTTCAGCAAAACGTGTAACTTTCACAGTGCCATTACGAGCCATTCGAATTATAACTCTACATGAAGACGGGGAAGCTTCGTTTTATAGGTTTATTTCACGGGATACGAAGTTGATGGATGCTGTAGACACTAAAGCTAAGTGTAGTGACCGTATATGAGCTACTTTCAAAGTAAATATATGAATGATATATATAGTAACGCTAGAAAATGCATTATTTCAAGTAGTTTTGTCCACGGCGTACAGTCGAAAACAAACATTGACACGGAGGCGCTAAAAATTATGCAAAATATTCAAACAAAAAGGTCGACATTCAAAGGTTCTAATCATGCCTTCACTTATTTCTCGTGACTAAAGGTATTGAAAACATAAAAACCATTATATGTGACATCATCAAAAGGTATATGATGTTCGAATCATGAAAACAGTTTTCGGACTTTTTTCCGGTCAGATTGGCACTTTTGTCCACTGTGCACTGCAAGAGAAATTAGATGCCTGGAGAGGAGCATTCGAGAATAAAGGACTTAAGAATTCGCAAATCCAAGACAGAACCTTCACATTATCCTTTCAGACAATACAAGAATATGACGACTGGACGAAAAAACGGTGGTAATGACAAGGAAATTCAAGTATTTGGGATCAATATTGCAGGAAAATGAGGATTAGAAGATGCAAACAGCCGAATTATCAGCAGATAGACGAAATGGAGAGAAGCAGCAGGAGTGTTGTAGGACCAGGGTACCAATACGACACAAAGGAAAAATGTACAAAAGGGTAGTGAGACCTGCCATATTATACGGAATGGAATTTTAGACGACGAAGAAAAGAGAGGAACAGAAGTTGCATATTGCGAAGACGAAGGTGCTGCAGTGATGTGTAGAGTAACACGGAAAGGCAAAATTAACCATGAAGTGATCCAAGGAACAGTAAAGCTGAGACCAGTAGTACAAAAAGACCTTGGAACACGTAGCTCACCGAGTGAATCATATAGAAGAGAATGGGAAACGAGCCCAAGCCCCGTCAAAGAAGTGGGGAGATTGTGTTAACAATGATATAGTACATTGTAGTGTCACAGCGGATATGACACAAGATAGAAGCAGGTGGAAGACAGCAAACCGAAAATCCGATCCCAGTTAACTGAAAAAATAAATAAATAAAATAAAAAAGCTTAGAAGACCAAAATAAATGTATATATCTATCTTGACCAAGCTATACACTTATAGAAAAAGAGAGACGGCAGGAATAATCTTTCCAGGACTTCTCACAAAATTTAAATGTGCAGCAATAAAAGAAAGAACCGAGGAAAACTAAACCGAAATTCGATAATTTTCTTGAGGGGAGCATTCTACCACAAAAGCGGCGTAGCAAATTTATGTCCATGCCAAAAACAATTTCTCAGTATTAAATAAACTGACTAAAAGGGAGTGTGTGAGTACTCTTGATTTCATATATGTATATTTAACGCAAAATTTAAAACAAAACATCATCAAAATCTGAATAAAACCAACTTACTCTCGGAAAGGAAAACTGAACACACAAGAGCAAGTGGGTTTGGGTGGGTCAAATAATTTTAAAAAGGGTGAAAATTTAAATCTACGCCGTAAAGATCATACCATCTCCAAAATATGCAGGCATAAGGATGTTAGTCCTTTCGCTGAGCTAAAACAACAGAAGGGAGATTTAAGCTGACAGTTCTATCCCAGGATATTGTTCAACCATCTGGGTTACCAAGAAATGACACAAAAGAAAGCAAACTGTGACGTAGGGTAGAAAAAGAAGGGATTAACGAAAGGATGGAATATTCAAGCACAGTACTTCCATTATCCGATGTTTTATCTCAGACGTAGCTCTCTCTACCAGCTGAACGACCAGGGTTATGGCCGGACAGATATCTTACTGTTGTCTCCAAATGCAAGGCCACGTAAAACGGAAGCAAGAGGCAAGGCGTCGAAAGGTTGTCATATGTTTGTAACCACCAGACTAGATTCTTCTCCATATCTTTGTAACACAATTCGCTCCAGAGGCGATCAACCTCATTGCTCTTTAATTTGGACAAAGCTCGCAGAATCTTGGTAGGAAGCCTCCGGTTGATTCCTCTGGACAACATGGACAATCCCGTTTAACAACATTCTATCAATGAACTCCCCACGTCCCAACGTGTCCCTTGGATTTGTTTCCGATCATTAGTCCGTGATCTTTCAACCATTGATAATGGTGATATACAATAGAAAAGTACTGCGCAAGAAGGATAAGTCACATAAGCGCGAGTTATAAGAATGCAGAATAAATTGTAAACAGTCTCCCGGTTTATTTCCATTAATTTACAATGAAGAAAAAGAATGACAACATTTTTAATGAAATTCTTTTACGTCTCGACGTTTGAACTACTGTATTTTCAAAAGTAAAGAAATATTCTAATTGTCTTTCGAATATGAACATTAATAATCTATTTTCGATTTACTGGTAAATTGTATTTTTTGTCGAATATGTACCTTCCGTAAAAAAAAATGCTGCCATATATCCTTTCAGAAAAATATTTGTGTGTTCGATTTATGAACACTTAAAAGAATTCACATAATTCTGTCTGGATTCGGGAGGAACTTTATACCCCTCATTGAAAGAACTTACGCGAAAGATCACTATTTAGCACATGTCTAGGTAACCAAAATGACATGGATGTTATTCGATACATACTATTTGTACATCTCTCGCCAGCTTCGATGCTACATAAGAGGAAACTTGAAGCCTAACCTTTGACTTAGCAAAAGAGCACCATCAGAATCTAATCTGTGATCAGGTGGTACTACTCTACCCGTTCGGCTATACGGGAAAATGATGGCTAGTTATGCTAATCAATACTATAGAAATCCCTATACATCCTGGAATCAAATATTAATCTTAAGGTTGTAAAAGTTTTCAAACAAACAAAAGGAAGACATTTAAATTGCGCTGTTGACAATTAACATTTTTTTTTTTAAAGAATTACTATTAACAATTTGCGCCCCCCCCCCCCTTTCTTTAAGAAAATCCATTAAAATATGCTAAATTTAAACAAAGGATATTCATTTACTATATTTACTTGCACTGCAAAAGCTCATCTTCATCAGAAAAACCTGGTTCCGGTCTTGTCTTTATATTAAAACTATCACCGCACAGCCTGAAAGATAATTAGCACTCCCGAAGTTTCTCAACGGAATATCCTTAGTTTGACTCAATGAAATAAAATATGTGAACAATGGGAAAATATAATCCAAGTTACCAGGAATAAATGAACAATAAAATAAAGTGAAAAGGCATTTTTATTTACATGTAAAGGCATTTTCCCTTTTTCTTGAAAACCGTACCAAAGTTTGAACAATACTATTGTACAGCACAGTGTGTGTGTATATGTATATATATATATATATTATTTATATATATATGTATATATTGTACATGGCAAGAACTTAATATTAATTGAAAAAAAATATTCTGTTCATGTAACATGACCACTGTTATATTATACTCCCTTTCATGGTCAATATGTCATCCTGCTACATAAGGCTATTAAAATGTTTTATACACCTTTGAGCAATAATCCATACCAGCTCAAGTGGAAGCACCTACAAACTCCTGCACTCTCGTCACTGAACTTTTTTTTTTTCACTTTCAAATGCAGCAAGGGTCAATAATACCACTGACAGAAACCGAGATAACTACACAAATCATACCGGACATAACTTTCAATACTGTTTTAAATCACCTTAGTAACTTTCGCATACTTAAGGAAAACGTATGACAGTAAGACAATAGTAAATAGAGTTAACTCATGTTACTTTAAAACGAACAATAATTTGCGCGTGAAAACACTGAAATGTGGTCAATATAAAGCCAGATTTAGATAATACTTTGTTATATATAAAAAAAAGTTTTAAAAAATAGTACAACTATATCGCATCCTGAAAATCATTAATTGTGTAAGAAGAAATAATAAGAAAATACATAAAGTACCTATGCTCTCAATACGAAACATTATTCTATCTAACGAAGGTACAAACTTCTAATGACTCCTTATACTTTATTTAGTTTTACGTACCAATAACATTCTACCTCTGTGCTAATGATCCTTATTTAGAAAAAAAAGAAAACAGGTTGGAGTTTACTTTCTAAATATAACAATAGAAACTACTAGGAGTATAAAATTCACATTCACATTTTTCTCTAACCAAAAAGACGGCCATCGGTGGATGAGAATTAAAACCTTTCTCGGCTACCATTTGAACCAAATACCAATAAAATTACACAGACTTTCGAAACATATCTAAAATTAGATATGAAGTGGACGTGGGATTATCAGAAGGAAAAAGTGATTAACTATTGGCTGTTAAGAGCTACAAGTTTAATCTAGTGTATTTTGTATTCTGGGGTATTCTTTTATATAAAACGAGCAGTTATTTATTTATTTTTACGTAATGCTTGATAGTCTTGTTTTGACGAAATATACTTTCACGAGAAAAACAAAAATTAATTATATTCTGGGAACACGCGTAGTTTTTCTCCAATGAAAAACACCCATACAGAAATACATCTAAAAGAGAATTCTGAACCATTCGCGCATATAACAACAGAGCTATGTAAGATACTACATACACCAGAAGATTTATACTGTTCTTAAACCACACAGTAAAACTAAAACTTTTGGCTATTAACGAACAATACTGAATAGAGATTTAGAATTGGTAGGGTGGCACACTTATTGAGACTGAACGTAAATCATCTGATATACGAAGAAAGTAATGGATATATCCTTGCAAGTTCTCCCACACTTTTCACCTGACCTATTAATGATTAGAATTAAAACATTTTGAGTTCAATGATCGGGATACTTCATGCCAATTGTTGAAACGTTTTTTCAGTCTGTTATATTGTCTGAGGCCTACAACAAAAACTTTGTGGTAGATGTTGTGTGTTTTAAACCAAACATTTACTCATCATGTTGGTGTAGTTTTGCATTATTATCCAACAAAACTCAAAAAATATCACGCCTGTGCTTGAACCACTTTACTTTACTTTAAATACTACCATTTTACCGATAGCAAATGGCGTAAACATGAATGGTTGTTACATTTTCACTGTTATGAGCATTTTGTGCAAGTAATTTAACATATGCACCCAAGTATGTTACAAGAAAACGCGTATTAGAATTCCTAACATAATAATAATAATAATAATTGAAAAAATTAATTTTGTCTATAATGTTGGAGCGTAATTACTTACTAATCACTGGCGATTTAAAAATTAAACTGAATCACTAGAACGTTATAATTTTTACATATTATTTTTCACTAACGTTAAATGGGAATTTCTATTAAATAAATTTTAAAAATATTAAAACTACTCATGTATTATTAAATTATGGCTCTCCAATAATTTTACTTCAAAACATCCTTCAGTTTTGATAAACGCATACTAAGGTACCCTGTTTTCTAAATAAATTTTCACAAGCAGTATACAATTATAAAAAATTTTTCTGATGATACTAGAATTTGTTGTATATGTATTTGTTGAATATTTCACGCAACTCATACAACCATACAATTGAAGACTCGCTGTAGAAAACAATGAGTGCCAGAAACAGAAGTTACTGTAACAGTAGAGACAAAAGATAGTAAATTGTGCCCAAGCGTACAAAATACTATTGCTTAGAAGTACAACCTAGCATATAACGAAGTATGAAAATATAAGGCCTAAACGTATTAAAAAATAAAATAAATGAAACGATTTCAAGGTGGCGCTTACATTGTTTTCTACAGCGAGTCTTCAATTATGAAAAGATCTTCGAAGAGCTTTTAGTTCGCTCTTTTCCGAACAAAAATTATCAATCTTTATGAATAGCACCGAAAAGCTATTTGCAATTTACAATGCAATTTCACAGGATAAATTATTTCGAAAGTTAGATAGGAAAACCAATAGTTCCAGATATGCTGTTGAAATATCACTTACCACAAAGCATCTCAATGCTTGAATAAATCTAATATATATATATATATATATATATATATATATATATATATATATATATATACAACGGGTTTAAAAATGATTTGAACGATAATAAATCATTCCATAAGCGTTAAAACTCTATGACGATTAAAATTATGTCGAAATACTCTCGATCACATCCTATGTTGTTTTTTTTTTTTTTTTTGGGGGGGGGGGGGGAAGGACGAGGAAATGGTCGTAACAGTTCGAAATTCCTTCACCAAGTAGAGATAAGATGGAATATGGCTGCTTGTGGTGTAGGTAAAGCATTTTGCGTCCTACAATTTCAGTTGTGGTGAATCAGTGTTCAACGTGAATTTCGTACAAAATTTCGTAAGAAACCATAATCACAGGACTCCATTAGCAAGTGATATAAACAATTCAAAACAAAGGACGCATTTGCAGTACTGAATTGGGCAAGCTGCTCACAATGATCAGGGAATTCGCTGGCCACCACGATCATCGAACTTAACTTCCTCCCATTTTTTTCTGTGAAGACATCTCAAAGACACAGTGTACAAAACACCTCTACCCCAAGATGTCCGTGAACTGCATAAGCAGATTAATGCTACAGTCCAAACTGTTCATGAAAACATGCTGAAACAGATCTGGAAAAAATAGAATTACCGAATTAACATATGCAGGGTAACAAAAAGGGATCATACTGAGTATCTGTGTGTTGCTGTATTACAATTTTTACACTAAAACTTCAACAGTTAAAGAACTTATGTGTAAAATTTTAAGTGATTTTCTCTATTAATAAAAAGCTTAAAGCTTATAAGTAGGTGAAATCGTTCAAATCATTTTGAAATACGCGATATATATATATATATATATATATATATAACTGAAACACTTTTTAATCTCGGTACACTTGCCTATTCATTCTGAGTTCAATTTTGAAATTTAATTTCACTTCAAAATATTTTCACGTATCAAAGGTGGCCTAGTAATGCCGGTTTTCAATACCTTATTATATTGACCCTAGCTGCATCTTTCATACAACCAAAGAATGTTAATGAACTGATTTTCTAGTAATTTTATATCAGTGCAAAAACCTGCTATTACATAAACAAGTAGAATAAACAATTTAATAATGTAAGGCGCAAAGTGGTTAGGTTGCCCAAAGTGACATGACAAATGTCAACAATTAAAGCATATTTTTGTGTTGAATTAGCATACCGAAAATTATTGTGATGCACTCATACTCACTATAAGTGACAACTAAGTACTTTGAAACTAAACAAAACAAACAAGAAAAAGTCAACTAGTAAAAATTTCACTTTCTCATGACGTACACTTGAACATATACGCTGGCAAAAAAGAACACAAATGCCGTAATGCACTAGTCCAAACTTCATAATAATTATAATTAAACACTACATTATTACAACTGTCAACAGTAATAATTCATTTACTTAAAAAAATTACAAAAAAAATTAGAGTGGCCAACTTAATTTTATTGCTGGTTGCTACTTTCTTAGCAACCGTTACTTTACTAATGCATAACCCTTAGAAAAAATATACTTGATCCGATCATCCTTCCACACTACTAAATGAAAAGCACTGCGAACAGAAAATGTAATAATAATAATATTAATAATAATAATAAATCATAATTATCATATTCATTATTTTTTTTTAAAAAAAGCACCATTGCTTACATAGCAACACAAGTTTTACAAAGCAGAATGTGTTTCTTTCAGACCCCTGATTCTCTCCAACATTTTATAATTCTTTTTACAGGAGTCCCACGAAAAATACAAGTCTCTTTTAAGGCCACTAGATTCTGTAACCATAGTATACTATACTTCACACTTCACCTTTCACACAAACACGTGGCTGCAAAAGGAGGGAAAAAGGTTTATCCTTGTTACAATACTTCTGAAGGGAAGACACTTAGGTTATGGAACTCAATTTATGGCTTACACACACTTCTATTTATGGCACACATGGCGCGCTACAGGAGGAAACAATAAAATAAATTATGGTTGCTTGGATGAACTTTCAGAATGTTTATCACTGCTTTGGTTATTTTTCATCTTTCGCAATACCAATGGAATCTTGACACACCAATAACCATACAGAATTCTTCTAGCAAATAAAGAATACAGGATATGGAGATGATATAAAAGGTAAATACTACTTTGATAATAGCTGAATATACCATAAATCACAAATAACATTATAACATGTCAGGCCAATACTGAAATTCATAATCTTAATTTTAATGGTACCTAAGCCCAGTCATTCTCATGTCTCTATCGATTTGCTGATTTCAATATCGAGTTTTAATTTCTGTGCAATTCTGCCACGTTGGTTTTAAACATGCAATCTGAAGTTCATATATACCGTACTTCTATTGTTTTTTTTTTTTTTTTTTTTTTTTTTCTTTAATGTAGCTCACAATTGTTCTCGTTATATCTTCAATAGCTACTATTATCGTCACGTTTAAAACCTAGTTTCGTTTCTCGATAGTTCTTAATTTTATTAGACTAACCTGCCACAATTCATCCAATGAAAGAAATGGGATAAGAGCCATGAAAAATGCATAACAGCTTCATTCCTACTTCATGCGAATCACGAATTTACATGCAAATCTATAAACATAGCTCGAAAATTAAAACTTTACTTAAAAAAGTTACATGTCACACACCCAATCGATCACTGTTCAATAATGACATACATAAATGCATATTAAAGCACAAATTTATCACTTACATGCTACCATAAACACCATCCAAACAAAATGAATTTATATATACGAATATCATGGAAATGCCTGTGTATGTAAATTTATTCTTTGGTTTTACTAAACTTAGTTTCCACTGACATTCGAAAGTTAGTCAATAATTCTCTCCTGTAATTTTGTGATTCACCAATTTAGAAGTGCACTCACTTCAGTTAAGAATTTCTTCTCTATAGATTCGAAATTAGTGACCTTGTTTATGAAATTGAAGAAGTCACAAAATTTGTTTATAAAGCAAGAAAAAGAAACGAACAGATCAAAGTTTTCATCATCTATTAGTCTATCACAACATAAAAATATAAATTAGTTAATTTCTTGCAGATGAACGTGAAAGTACTTCACATATGAGCGACTCTCTCGTTTCGATCTTTGGTATGGACAGAAAGAAATAATGTATTTTAACAGAAGCAAGGAGATTAAGAAATGAATCTCAGGAATTAGTTCAGTTCTTTTATAATAAAACAGACTTCTTACAAAACAAAGAAACAGCAACTACGCACTCCCTTATCCTGTTTCTTCACTTGCTAAAAGCATATTACCTCTACATATGATGACTGTGACTGAAAATTGTATGTGAAGTTTTAGTTTCGAAACTTTTAACTACTGCACAAAATATCACGTCACAGCCAAAACGAGATGTCAGCGTGAAATCTATTCCTTTTACTCCCACTCACTCTTCTAGACCAAATCTTTTAAAGTTTGAACATTTGTTTACATCACCCTTATTCACCAGCTGTGATAGAACTATACGGATTTTTGTATTTTACAAAATTAATTCCATATAACTCGAATTACTAAATTTCTTGCAATTGATTTTACATTTATTCCCTCTTTAAGTTGGTTGCAAAATCCTTCACTTAAAAGTCGCGAGTATTTCGGTTAACAGTAACAACACTTGAAGAGTCCAGGAGAAAAATGCTATGAGGTTCTCATTTTTTTTTTTTTTTTTTTTTTTCCAAAGCTAAAATAAAAAGAGCCATTACACACACTGTCTTAGATAATCACGAAGAGTTGCAAGCATATCGAAAGTCCACGGACAACTGCAGTAGACATTGAAATGAACAGTCGTTAACGAAGCTTCCAATTTTAAAGTTACCCTTATTCAATTTTGTCATCGTTGGACTCTCATGTTTTCTCTCCTAGACTTTTCAATTATATCAGATCCAGTATTGTGGACATTTCACACCAAATCAAAAATCGCAATTTGGTAATCCTTTATGTCTTCTGTTATGCCACAATATAAATATAAAATCCATTGTACACAAAACGCACTTCGAAATTATAAGGTTAAAGCTTGAACACACGCTGACTAAAGTAATTGTTATTATTATACAACCAAAAATTCTTTGTGAAGTGATTATATGCCTTCAGAAGACCAAGGATTGAGATTTCTCTTATTTACTATTTATGTCAAAGCATCACCCGTTTCTGTTATTAATCCATGTTAGTCCCATTAAATGCTTAAACGCTACTAGTATTCATAATATGTAATTTAATGAAGGCAATTAAATGATGAATTTGTCAGAAGTTAACAGTTGGAGGAGTTTTAAATGATATGATATATATACATAATATATGTATTAGCTGTATGTAAATTACAATGCGATATAAAAATCTATTTAGAATTAATTTCTTCCTTTTCTCTAGTAAAAAATCCTCGTTAACAAGTTACGGGAGTTTTGGCTCGTAAAAATCGGTTATGAACAAAAATATTGATAGCATTTTGCTTCGTTGCAATATTGGACCAAAACAATAATCCATGATACTTTACACATCTGTCACATTTACAGTTTCATGAAAGGCATACTTGGCACTTAACTTCCATATTTATTGGAACTTTCATGAGTAGCTACGTATGTTACTGAAGAAAAAAAATCTCATTCCAGACTTGCAGAGATGAAATCAGCTGAATGTTGTTAGTGGCGAACGACTTCCTCGTACCAGGTCCGGTATTTGATTTGCTTCCTTAGTCATTAGCTACTCTAATTAAAAAAAACTCAGTTGTCTATTTCAAGAGTACTTACTCCACACGAAATGACTTGCACTTGGCTCCATGTCCTGATGATCACAGACAACAAGTTATTCAGCGATATTTCTCTCTCACACACACACATTCAACAGATATTATATATATATATTTATATAGATGTATGTATAGAGCTTGAAATAGGCACGCTGTAACTTCCCACTGTGGGTCCTTAACACTTCGAAGCATTCTTCAACGGAAGTCCATGCTATGAGCCTGTGTTTACAGTTGTGTGATTGTTGACTTGTTGATTGTTATGTTGATTGCTGGGTGTGTTGTACGGATGGTTAGAGTTACAAAGCACCGTATATACATTGTCCACTTTACTTAGTTTTTCAAAAAACGGTATCAAATCCAAAAGTTCTGTGTCACTCATGTCGTCAAACCAGGATGCAACAGGCACCTGTAGTAAAAGTAAAAAACATTATTAAGTTTTTTTTTTTTTTTTTTTTTTTAATAATATTAGCGCACAAAACTTTTCACACAGATAAAGTAAAGCCAGCAAAGGAATTAATCACAGAATGAATTAAAGCCACGTTGTCATCTTAACGAAGAAACTATGTATTACATACTATAGCAATTCCTGTTCTTCGCACGGAGTTTCTTCCCCTCTAGATCAATATAAAAAATCGCTCAACAATATATTTAATTATTTTAAACGAAAAGTCTAAATGCTAAATTTCATCTCTCTAACCTTAAAGAATTCAGAGATAGGATATACTATAATAATAGTTGTAACTCTCCATTCCTCTTCTCCAAAATTCTTCTTTAGGGTACAGTTCCACTGAAAATTTTCTATTTCATCCTTCCATTTTCCTCCTCCAACGAGACGAAGAAGGCAAAACCTATTCTTTTTAAATGGAATCTGGTGATACAGTATGCTGAACCAAGCTTCATATCTCTTTTCCTGTGTGTGTTTCTTCCAATGGATGATCAAGCAGACAGCGCAACCTATCCTACCTACTACTAACTTAACTTACTTACCTTACTAACTGAAACATACTTATTTTACTAACCTAAACTTACCCACTTCGCTAACCTAAACATACTCTATTCTACTAAGCAAACCTAACCTAACATCATAAAGATGAAGTAAAAATTACTTTGAATTTGACGACCTATTCTCAACCTGCACGCGAAGATATAGGAGAGTGGACACACAGAGAATCCGAAACCCTCAGTATGTAAAGATAGTGGTGTATTTAAGATTTTTTTTTTCCCTGGAGTTTAAGATTTTTTTTTTTTCCCTCTTAGGAATTAATTTTGGAAGTAATTTGTATCATTCATAATTTTTGATATCTAAATGTTAAATACATTGTATTTACTGCCAACCATGGTTTGCCTGCATGAAGAAAACTGATGGCTAAACTCGGCGTAAACACAATGTTCTATGAAGGATTATCCAAGATAGGAAAGTTAAAAAGAGAAGGTGAAATAGAAAAAATTCTGTATAACCGTATTGTTACTTGTGATGTCTACATTTCAGGTCTCTAGCTTAGGCAGTTTACCCTAGACGTTTATTACTCAAGACTTCTTTTATATGCACGCTGAAGAACAGTGCTGCAATAAGGAAATTGCAATCCAACTTCATTTACTCTCCTGCCGTTTATGTATGGAAATCAACATGTATTGAGGACACGCTGTCCTATTCGACAGTTAAGAATACGTACTTTATCTTCTTCCAATATAATTGACACAATCTAATAGCTCGAAGAGCCGGTAGGCTTTCTTATCCTTCCTGATACTTTGAATATCCAATAGAAGATATGGATATATTGTCAAAGGCTCGCTAAGCAACACCACTATTTTTAAGCCAATACAAAACAAAACTTCACTGGGAAATTTTCTGAGCCTCTAAAGTGGATGTACTCGGCACGGCGTGCTGGAACAATCTTACAAAAATCATACGGAGCTCTTAAAATTCACCGATTCTCCAATCCATTATCTCAATTGCAACCTTAAATGATCCATGCAAAGTACGTAACCCACAGATTCTTGTATCAAGTACTACAGGATCATTTGGCGACGTCTTGATATTTGTCTTGAAGGTATGCAGAAATTTGATGTTTACATTGGAAACGACACTGAAACTTAAATAATCTTTTTAAACTTCAAGGATGAAAAAGCCTTTTTGAAAGCAATTAAAAGAACAGAAGCTGTAGAATCCTCTAAAAACCCAACGTCAAATAACGCGTGCACTGCACACTTGCACTTTCATAGTACTCCAGAATCGTACATTTATCTATATCTGATTCTTTTGGGACACTTTATTAAGAGATTCATCAAAACACACAACACGGTAACCACTGCTTTAACAACTGAACTAGTTCACTTCTAAAGTCTGGTGATAACCCATAACTTAAGTCTGTTATTTTGTCACGTTCTGGCTGCATTGTCTCACTGTCTAGGAACATAAGTTTGAGTACTTTGACATCTTTAGCAGCAGTGTGTATTAATGCATGTCAATACCTTCAATACACCACAGTAATTCTGCTTCTGTAATGATATCTATTACCAAGAATCCCTGTAACAGGGCTCATAGTGGTCTGGTCTCTTCTAAATAGTTGAAAAGTGACCAAGAGCACACGAAAAAGTGACCAAAAGCTCATCGGAAAGTAACTTTAAACCTTGATGCCAAACTTGGGCATAAATTGATTTTTTTTTTTTTTTTCAGCCAACATAGGGCCGGCTGGATGATAGCTGAAATACGTAGTGTTTTTACATGTTAAGATTAAAAACTATTTTACTTGAGTTTTTCAGCTAATAAAAAAATTGGATTACTTGTGTTTAGAGGCTTATTATTAATTACATATTTGCACGGTTCTAGAAGAAAGAATAGACACAGAAGGACTCTCAAACCCACCTTGAGAGCTTAAGCACCCACCACCCACCCACTGTGCTTTAGAAAGAATAAAAGGCTGAAATGGGAGTCAAGCTGACTTGGTTTACATGTGGCAGCAAGGACTGAAGTTTTCAGAAGAATAATAAGTAACAAGTTTCTGCCTTTTTTCATTTATAATATTTTTCTTAGAAAACTGAAAATGCAAAACATAAATCACACGAAAAAATGACTTTACCCCCCCCCCACTTGAAAAAAAGTAACTTTTTTTTTTTTTAAATACAAAAAAGTGACTTGCTATGAGCACTGCTGTAAACTATTTTGTTTCGCCCCGAACTCGTATCCATTTGCATCGTAGAATCCACATTTGAGCATCCAACATTACCAAGAACCTCTTAATTCTGTACAGATGAATGACACAAATAGAATGACACTCGAATCAGAAGATACTGATTTGTTTTATTCATTCACAAATGCACTAATTCTTCCTGATACTGAGATGAACGTGGTTATCTGCATACGCTTTCTATCTTTCATGTGACTTGTTACCGCCTCCCGTTTAAGGCGAACAGAAAACTTGTCACCTGCCACCTCTCGAATCCATGATAAACAATTATAAAACAACCAGGAAAGATTGAACGTGGTCTTGGAATACTTGGAAACTGACGCACAGGAACACTACATACAACAAATACCGAACACCACAACTACACACATTTTACACTTTTGATTCTGTCTCTGTAACTTGAACAGCCATGCTAAATCAGGAGTGGTACTTAAAAAATGCCCAATTCTTCAGAAAGCTGTTACTATGCACCTTTCCCCCTTCCGCTACTCGATCATCTTTCTATACACCGATATGATGGGTAAATAAAAGCCTGTTGTTGATGGTTGTATAAAATATTTTTCTTTGCCACGTAAGCCGATTCAATCCACTGCATGAAATCAACTTGTAGTTGCTACGTTCTTTTTCTTTTTCACACAGAGCCAGTTTTTCTGTTTAGTCTAGCTTAAGTATTGGTAAGATTCTAAGATAAGAAATGAAAATAAACACGTAAACAACGAAACACGAACTTAATAGTTTCACAATTCCCGAAGGCGCCTTACGGTTATTAACGGACAAAAGCTCGTTCGTAACATTTATACTTCTTATTAAATCAGCAGTTTAACGTCCCACAAACGAGATGGTAATTACGGAGTTAATAATGCAAGAACGAAAGAAATGCGAATAGGGGAGGAAATGGGACAACCCAAAGAAGACCCCACACATTCAATGTTTAATTAGCACAAAACCCATATCACGCAACCCGGTTTGAATGGAGGAACTTTGGCACCAGAAGTGAACGCTCTACCGACTACGCCACCGAATTTGTATTTTTCAGTTAGTATCAATATGATTTTAAAAAACACCCACCCGCATAACATCAGAAACCTGATCGATCCCTTGGATCAGATTCTTTCACTCAACGTAACACGTGATAATGAACCGTCAGCAAGAAAGAACTGTTTGCTTCCAAGTTCGAAAACCCAAGGATTTCGGCGAAAACAAGATATAGAAAAAACAACATATGAACAAGACAGAAATCCCATTTACAATTTCTTTTCTACAGTAAAGGAATGAAGATGTTAACATAGACACACGAACTATATATCATGAAACTCTGTTCCACAGTATACTGGAAACAAATTAATATCATTTTATGATAATTTGACTGTCTCTTTTTCGTTTCTTTCATTCCACTGCGAATTGCTAAATAAAGAAACCCTGTTTTGTTCCGTATTTTTGGAGAGGAGTGTTCCCAAAGGACTACGTACTCTTAACACCCAGAGTTTTTGTTACCCCTCTCAAAAGCTGCATTCCAGTTACAAAATATTTTTGAAACATCTTGCATGAAATAATCTTGTTTTACAAACCTTTGAACACTTCGTATTGGAATTAAGTAAGCATACAAAAATCTGACTCAAGGAAAGAATGATTAAAGAGAGAGAGAATGAAACTTTACTTGAAGTCATACCATAAATATTATTCGCAAACTGCTGCATCATTTTTAATGTTAGAATAATTTTAAAATGTGAAAAACAATACTGTTTAACTTATAAGACATATCATCATTAATAAATCATTAAAAATGTATAATTATTGATGGAGAATGATTAAATTACGTACCTACGAATGTATAACAATTATTAAATATTGCATTATGAGCAGAAAGTTTAAAGTACACTTTGGTATCTATAGACGTATTCATGTTTACAGAGACCATGAGTTCGATGAAATCAGTATGGCTATCCGCTGAGTTTTGCTTCTATGCAAACGCTGATGTATAACTTTATCAGTGAATTTCGTAAACTCATCAGCACTTCAGAAGTAAACTTCTTTGCTAATTAAAATACATTACAATGAAAATACACAAGCTAAAATGAGAGCCACTGAGTTCTAAAATTCTTTCATTTGTGTTATTAGCTACCTTCACTTAAACAGGACAAGACACTCCGAGAACATCAAAATTATGGGAAAAGATTGGAAATATGTGTCGAAAATGAATTTACTATTGGATCGTTAATCCAACTGCATTCTGTGAATGATTCACCAATATAATATTCTATTGCACAAGTGAAACCAAAAGAATGCGCACAACTATAGAAAGTAAGCTTGTTCCATATCGTCAGTGTAAAACACAAATAAGTCTCTAAGTTTGAAGTTGCAAAATCAAAAACAAGCCTGAAATAATCTTAAAATTTTAATTTCAAATGTCTGTAAAATCTCACTCTTAACGAATCGAAATTCCCTGACTCTTAGCAGAATTCCTTGATTGTTTCCAGTCTTTTCAAATTCCCTGACTTTTACCGGTTTTCCAGGTTTGTCGCCATACTCAGGACGTCGAAGCATTTTTGATGAAATAGTGGAGCGCGTGTGAGGTGAACCACATTATTGCATAGATGTGTGTAGTGTAACGAAAGAAGTCACACTGAACATTTGTAACAGTATGTGTGAAACTTAGGACAGATTCTGCATTTTCATGTACCAATCGCTATTGTACGTGCTGTACACATTTTAATATAGCCCCTTCAAACCCGATGAATCATATATAATCACGCGTACATTTCTCACCACTAATTATCCTTCTCATTCAGATACTCTTACCAACCAACCCATCTCATTAGTTTTACTTCCCTCCACGAATGTCTCCTTTGCAACTTAACAACCCAACCATGTGACTTTCAATGTCGATGTGGCGCCTTGGATGCGTCACACCTACTTCTTTCTTCTCTAATTTTACATTCTTCCTATCTCTTCCCCTCCTTATGTGATGAAACATTTAGAGAAAGCTCTTATAGTATGCATAATTTTGTATTATGCAATAATGTTTTTACTATTTTCAGGGAAGTACTCTGTTTCATATGCCCGCTTCCAATTTCCCTTGTTCCAACTATACATATGCAAACAGCACATATCCGCAATACATAAATAAAGATTATTTTGTAATTCGGCCAACTAATTTTTTCTCTCTTTTGACCCTCAGATGTAAGTCTCTATAAAAAGATTCAGAAAGGACGAGTGGTCGTCTGTATGATAATTACTGGACATTATATATAATCTACACGATTCCATTTTCGCGTATCTTGATCATTTTTTTCTCAAACAAATTTTTCCAAATTTAACTGCATCTATAAAACGCTATTCTAGTCACATTTACATAAAGCATATTCAAATTACTTAACGCGTTGTTGCATTATACTTACAGCATTATCTGGATGGAAGATATAGGAAGCAGGAGAATTGTCAACTATCACTACTTTATGAAGTTCTCGACCCAATTTATTCAGGTCCTTCACGTAGTTTCCCCGATGAAACACACATGACTCACGAAACAGACGAGCTCGGAAAACGTCCCACCTATCTAATAGATCTGCCACTGGGTCAGCATACTGCAACAAGAAATAAAACAATTATTGAACCACGCTCTATTAACGACAAAAGTACAATTTCACAGGATAAGATTAATTATATTCAATGATTTTAGCAGCTAATTAAATTCTATAGTCAGATTTCACAAAGGCAAGGAAAGTATATTTAGAAGAGATATATTAGGTTTTATCAAAAAGAAGAAAATACCATTTAAAGCTCTGTCCGCATCACCACTTAAAGCTCTTTCCGCACCTTTTTTGTTTTTAACCTCATCTGCTTTCAATGTTAATTTTTGAGCTGTCAGGCATTCAAGCATAGCTGTGACTTAGAATAATGTTCCGTCAAATACCGAAAGACTGCCGCTACTAATTACAAACAACGCCATCTTTTATATTCTTTTCTTTTTCTGTTTATATATTATGATGAAAGATAAAAAGAGAGATTTTGTCAGCTAGCGTATTTATACAGAAAGATCTTCCTTAAGATTCATTTGCGAAATACTGTAATACAAGTACTGTACTACTACTGCTGTAAATCAAGCGACAGTAATACTGGTGCAAGTAATACTGTAAAGGGCTGTTATACAGTCCTTGCTATAAAACAAATGTTTGTAACTTTTTTTAAATAATATGTTGCAGTGAAATAAATTTTAAATTGTGAAATTAATCTGCAAATTTTTGGTTGGCAACACTATCACACTGATGAAGTTTGCAACACTGGTGTTAACAAAGGTAAAGAAAATGGCGATGGTACAAGAAAAATAACAGTCTGTGTGTTTTGGTATGCAGAACTGAAATCAGATGTGTTAGTGCAGCGAAACTTCAGACGAATGTACAAAAAAAGTAGCCTACCTCCTGATGTCAGGAGTATAAAGAGATGGCACAGCAAGTATCTGGCTACCGCGAGTGTTTTATATGCAAAGAAGTGGTCGGCCGCCAGTGAGCTCAAACACGGTGCGAAGGGTTGCCGACAGCCTCGAGAGAAGTCCAAGAAAATCGATTCCGCGCCGTCCGCTGGAGTTTGGAATCCCTCGGTCAACACCGCGCAAGATAATGCGTAAACATTTGAAAGCCAAACTGTACAAGATTAAATTTGTGCATGAACTGACAGAAGATGATCACGATACGAGATTGAAGTTCTGTGAACTGATGCTGATACGACTGGTTGATGACAGGAAACTTCTGCAGTTACTCATGTTGTCAAATGAGATAACTTTCCATGTTTCAGGGAGGGTAACAGGCATAACTGTCTTGTTTGGGGAACTGAAAAACCCTTATGAATACGAAACGCACGAAAGAGACAGCCCGTTTTTCTTCAACGAAAATAGTCACAGGGGAGACATACCTTCAAATGCTTACAAATTTCCTGATGCCCAAACTGGTTAGGTTGTGAATTAAAGATCGCATCCACTACCAGCAAGACGGAGCCCCCATTCCCCCAACATTTTGCACAAGTCGTCAAGGCGTTCCTTGACCGTGAGCTACCTGACAGGTAGATTGGGCCTCTTGGTTAGTGTTCGATCGGTAATCGCAAATATTCAAATAAACTTGAATGAAATGAATAATACTAAGGAACATTTTTAAAAAGAATAGATTGTTGTTTCATAAATTAATAGAAACAAGCTTTAAAAAAAAAAAAAAAAAAAACTGCTGTCTAGGGTACTTGAACTGATGATCATAGAAAACGGGAAACAACTAGAAGTTGCATGCTAAGCAACTACTCTACGAAGGTGAGTTAAGTTCCTCTACTTGGTAAACGTAAATTTGCAAATCACTAACGCAAAATGCCTGATCACTTCATATCTCTTATGGCTTATTATTATTATTTAGTCTTTTGTTTTCGTGTAAAATGATTAATATCTATGCATATTAGGACTGTGCTATATGTATAATAACTAACAGGATGAGCGATTTACGTTGTACTTCTAATAAAGTATAAAATTCCCTCTCTCTGTGTAAATTCCGCTGCGTGTCTGTCATGTTTACGGAAAACAAACTTAGAATTTGACGATGAAAGTTCCAGAGATTTTTTTTTTAAATATGAATTTTCTTCTGCGCATGTTCAAGAAGGCATACGAAAGTTTCTCTCGTAAGAAAGAGAGTTACTTCTATTTATTTATTTATTTTCTAAAGACAAGTGATAGGACCCTACTATCGTGTCTAAGATAATTTCATAGCAGAAAACTTCTGAACATGAGAGTACCTTAGCCTTCGACTCTGAATACTACACACTAAAATCGTACCCTGTTCTATTTTCAAATAATTAAATTGAAATAAGCCAGTTTTTAAGTTGCAATTAAATCCAAACTGCATGCACGCTAGCGCTATTTATTGGTGTCAGGCAGGCAGCGCTTGTAAAGATACCTATTATGGCAACTTTGAATTATTAGGAGCGTTACACAGACTGAGACGTTACTTACAATACAGATTAATTTGATTTGGTTGGTTGGTTCGAGTTCCTTTTCACCAACGAGGCTACTTAAGACGTGGACCTCCAGTTTAAGGTAAATCCGAACTAACGTAATGTGTTGAAAACTCAAGGTTCTACCACAAGGAATCGAACCCGGGGCTTCGACCACCAAAGGCGCGCATGCTAGCCACTAGACCAGCTGGGTGAGCTTCAAATTGATTTGATACTAGTCGTGACGACATTTGTAGAGAAGTACCATGCACTTTTCACTATTAAATCTACACTTTATTTTGCTGCCAACTTTCTTATTTATTTCAATAATAATAATAATAAATAAAATTACATAATAAACTGACATTACTTTTACGTCATTAATATCGAGCATGAAGTTTTGGCTACTAACTATGTGCTTAGTTTTATTTGCATTTTCTTCGAGACAAATTGCCTTACATACCGTTCGAAAGATATTCACGTTATCTCTCATTGGTCCATAATCAAATTTTTTGTCGTATTCAACCTATTCAATACCAAGCTTCTGTTGCTATTTTTAATTTTCCTAACTGCATTTATGAAGCGAAGTTAGTGTTCCCCTATCTCAGACTGTACGTTTCAAAAGAAGAATCCGACAGGTTTCTTCCTATTCACGCCTATTTACTTGCTTCATTAACATACGATTTCACCAAGACATCAATCTCCTTGGGACTTCTCCCTAGACTTACATAATCTATGTCTTTAAACGAAACTTTTTTGTTTGTTTGTTTAAAAAGCGTATCAGTGGTTTATGATTGTAGCACTACATTCCTACTTTTTCGCTAATACCTACCTGATATAGAATATTGGTCCAGTGTTAATCTATTACGACTAAAGCCATGTTTATGACCTCTACAATCATTTCATCTATTTGGTCTAGGAATTAATTCGTGCGGTTGGTACGCACACATTGAAGCTGTAGTACAAACACAAAATACATAAATACCTTAAGAAAAATATTGTCCATCGCTAGCCACCACTTTCGCCCATCTGTCAGGCAATGTACGGATTCCGTGGCGAAAGAAGTCCTCATCCTTGGAAGCGATCCAGTCAGAGACCCATGTTTCGATATCTTCTGAAGAAGTAAACCGCTGTCCAATCAAATCGTTGTTCATGCAATCGAACAAGTAGTAGTCCGAAGGAGCAACGTCTGGTGAATACGGCGGGTGGGGTAAAACTTCCCATCCGACATTTTCTAAATAGGTTTTGACCGGTTTTGCGACATGTGGGCGAGCGTTATCATGTTGAACAATAAGTTTATCATGTCTGTTCTCCCATTCTGGTCGTGTTCTGGCCAGAGCTTGCTTCAAACGCATTAATTGTCGTCGATAACGTTCTCCATTCATAGTTTCACCCGGTTGCAGCAGCTCATAGTACACCACACCTTTCATATCCCACCATATGCACAGCATAACCTTTGCACAGTGAATATCTCGTTTTGGTTGTGATGGACCTGGTTCACCTGGTTTCACCCAGGCCTTTTTTCGTTTAGGGTTCTCGTAATGGATCCACTTCTCATCACCCGTAATAATTCGATGCAGAAACCCCTTTCTGCTCTGTCGTTGAAGCAGCAATTCGCAAATGGTTTTTCGTCTTTCAACGTCTCTGTCTTTCAAGCGTTTGGAGACTGTTGTTTGATCAACGCCTAATGCTGCTGCAAGTTGTTCCTGCGTTTGACACGAATCCTGCTCGAGCAATGCTGTCAATTCTTCGTCTTGAAATTTTTTTGGCTGCCCAGCTCGCTCTTGGTCTGCCAAGCCGAAATCACCACTTCTAAACCGTGCAAACCACTTCTGACACGTTCGCTCAGCTAGAGCATGGTCACCATACACTTCCACCAAAATACGATGACTTTCAGTAGCACTTTTCTGCATGTTAAAGTAATGCAGCAGGACACCCCACAAAAACACTTTATCAGGCACAAATTGCGTCATGTTCATTTAACTACAAACTGGTGTTGTTGACGCTTTAATCCACTGCCCTATACTACGAACGATACGCGATGACAGGGGTTTGCAACACATGTGTGGATACACGGAACTGTGGGACGCTCCGTTCGTTGCGCCATCTCTTGTCCACCCGCACGAATTAATTCCTAGACCAAATACATACGGGGTTAACTGTAATACATAAATGACGGACAAGATTGCATGTTGGTATCGCTTTCATAAATTCCAGATTGTTGATAAATAAATAGCCGAAATGCACAATGCCCACATTCAACCGCACTTACTCAGAATGCACTGAAGGAATTAAAACTATTCTTCACTTAGTGCCTGGAACTCTCGCATCTTATACAGGCTTCGCGCATTCCAAGTTTCTAACCTAATTTCTTCTCTATTTTGTTGAGCTCCCTTGTGGCTACATGGATAGCGTACGTGCCTTTGGTGTGCGAGACCCGGTTTCGATTTCTGACGGGAGGTCATGTGGTTCGCATCTCACGTTAAGGTGTAGGCCAACGCCTTTAGCCTCGCTCCTGAACGGGACGCTGAACTCAAATCTAACTAACTTACATACTTTCCTATTTTGTTCTTGCGCTCTCTTGTAGTAGTTTGTCCACGGAGATCCAACGGAGTACTATTTTACTTTCGGAATATTTTATCACAGAAAGATACAGAAGGTTATTCGCTTTATATTCGACCATTTTAGACGGGTACTCACCTTTAGAGGTACCGCGCCACCACCACCGATCATGTTCTATTAGACATCTAGCATTATGGACTATCACACGGCATTGCAGTTTCCATTGCAGCAAGCTCCGGCGCAGGTCAGGCATGGGAATTCTGTCCCATTCCTCCCTGCAAGCTTTCCATAGACTATCCAGGGTGAGCGGGCAGCGATGCTAAAGATGTCGTTTCAACAGTCCAAACGTGCCGAACTCCATTGAACTGGCTTCTCACAGGAATGTCTTCAAACGGAATGACACGAATTCCTAATTCGTCTATTTCCTAATAAAAAACGTAGCGATGTTCTGGTAGTATGACCCGAAACCCTGTCCATATGGATCATTACTTGGTTCGCGTCCATTCCATATAATTGTGGGATATCTCTCCAATAGATAGGTGCCAGAATAGATTCTTGGAAGTATCTTACATTCACTTTTGTCCACCGTGCGTATCAGCAATTTACCCTCATATTCGAATTCCGTAACGATCGTAAAGATACGGCGAAAGCTATCACTGCACTGACGAACATAGTTGCTGCGCCCATTGCCAGCAATGTCACGATATGTGATCACCCGAATGTGACTACTAGCAGTGAGATGGACGTATGATTCATCCATTGTGACAACTTTCTTGCATTTGGCAATGTGACGCGGTAACACGTGGTGTACACGAGCCTTCCGCACACACTTCAACCTGAGGCGTTTACGAACTGTTTTGTTCACAGTTGACGATGCGAGATCGAATCTATGGCCCATAATCACGTTGCATCGGGGGACTTATTGGCACGCCAATCGACGGATTCCCTTTAGCACTACTGGTGTCACTTGGCTTGCAGCCCTTCTTCTGGTAGTTTTCGTAGGTGAATTGTTTTACAAGGGGAGCCTGTTGTGTGTAATGGGCCACAATAGCTTTTGCAGTAGTCACCCTGGGTGTTAACCCATTCTCTCTGCAGTTTCACATACGTACGTAAACTTAGCATGGAAAAGGGACACTACATAACCCTCCCAATACCTATTGATCTTCGGCGCCATTTGACAACATTCACGCACCTACAAGGTCAGACACAAGATTGTTCCCGCCAGCAAACCTATAGTTTCACCATGATTCGCCAAATAGCAGCACCGAAGCGAAAATGGTCGAATATACAGCGAAAACCTTCTGCATACAGAATCCACGCTGTTTCTTCGTAATTTCCTTTTAGCAGAATTAGTTTCTTAATCCTACCCTCAATTCCTAACCTAAATGGAGTTCCCCAACTGCATCGATCAGTGAGTTCATCCTTCGCAGCCGAGAAAATTCATAAATCACGTCTACAGGTTTAACCCACATTGGTAAGCCAGCAAGATCCTGGTGTGCTTATGTATCCCTGGAACGGGAATGATATCGAAAAAAAGAAAACCCTCTGGAAAATGTTTTATTTTCTTAAAAATGGATTTTCCCTATCATTGTGAACACAGACCACGTGACTTTAAATTAAAAAAATTCACATTATACTGAAGTAACATACCGTTTTCATTAAGATATTGGCACAAAGAGAAAAAATCAATTTTCACCTTGATTTAAGGAAACACGAATAAGTCTAAACTACATGTAACACTGAGATTAATTTACAGGAGCAGGGTATTTGTCTCTATTTAAATGTATTGTACAACAACTATTGTCCTTGGATGTTAATTTTGGTCTGTTTTCAGGTCATTGATCCATAATGGTCCGTCGTGGCCTCCCAACAAAACTGGAAGCATATTTCAACAATGAGCACAACGGCTACTCTGACATTTCAGGAAAGCTGAGACACCAACTCCGAAGATTATCCTGCCTACTGTTACTACCTTCCATTAGGTAACATCTATGTGAAAGTAATCTCAGGATGACCATGTTATAACAACGATCATGAAACAGTTCGAGATGTTCTCAACCTGGTGATCAAACCAGTGATGCAATATTCAAAGCACTGTTACAAACTTCTGTATCTTCATAAAATACGAATGTTCCTATTTTACTTAATGCGTTTAAAATATGTCTCCTTATTATGGGACATCCTGTATCGTTGCAAATCCAAAAACACATCAGAAAAGAAGGTTTTACAACTGAATCACTACAGCCGCTGATGTAATTTTCTTAAATTGAAGAACGATATGTACTTTGCTCATACCACTATCCAAATTAATTATGAATAAAGCAAGTTCCAAATAATTTGTGCAATTAAATAGAACTATATCTCCTTTCATGGTTCTTAGGAAAAAACTTTTACCTAACATATTTAGTTAATATATTCTACACTAAATCATATTTTTTACAGTTAAGATATGAAGTTACGATCCATCTAATATTACAAAAACAGTAATTAGCATCAAGAGTATCCATTTTCAGAATTAAAAATATACATTTAGTAAACAAACTCACCTTTGCTAGGCTTGCTGTAAAAAGAACGCATTCGTACAGCTCCCCCATCTTCTGCAGGAACTCATCTACGTATGGCCTTTTTAATACATACACTTGATGTAAAGTGCCGTCAATTTCAACAGGGACAATAAAGTCAGCATTATTAATAGGCTGTAGAAAGACAACATAAAATATTAATAAAACATCTTTTAAAAGACTTCTTCAAATTTTGTAATTTTCTTTCTGAGATATAACAAACTAAACTTCTTAGCGTGACAGTCCAGCAAGCGGTATGACCGACCAAGTGGTGAATGTTCTACTAGATGGATCACGATCCTGACACAATGTTTCTTTACTTCAAACTCAAATGCTCCGCCCAAAATTAAAATCGTGAATACGCAGTAACCATTTGGATACATGAATACACATTTAATTTTAAAATATTATGTATTAAACAAGGTAAAATATTGTGTACTATACGAAATATAACGAAATCAAGATCTTAAACATAGCGGAATTCATAGTGCAAGGTTAGAGTTAATTTTCTATAGAAGGTTTGTCCAGGTCACGGTAGGATTTAAATCCCATTTTGCATCTTCCAGTGGGTAGACAGCTTTGCCTTGCCATGATGTCTCATTCATTGAGTGGAACTACGCTCACTACGCTTGTTTAAAAGACGGGTGTCAATACATCTTAATAACACCTTAATGTATTTTGCAGTATTGGTGCGCCCATTGCAACAACAAATAATTATAACCAGTTTTTCAAACGTATTGCACATCACGACACTTCCGACGTCATATTTTACTGCAGAATGATAAGGCTACTGTAGTCGTGGTCTATGTATCGCTGCCACGCCTATGGTACACTGCTGTCCGAGAATAAGAAAATTGGCTCTCGTCGGATAATGCAAAGTGGATCCATGTGTTATCGCTTATTGGTTGATTTGGAGTTTAGAGTTCCGTTCATCACTGAGTCTGTACAGACCTACAGATAAACGTGGGATTCAGACCATAAGAGCTCCCACCAGGAAATCAACCTGGGTCTCTGTTGTCACTTATTGCACGAACATTGCGGTGGTCCAACTGTCTCAGTGTTACTCGTGGATTTCTAAGCAAAGGTTTTTCTTTAGAGACGCATCGATACATTCCCGCACTGTGCAAATACTACTGAAAGTCCATATTGATCAGTCAACTTGACTATGATGTCACTGGTAGATTTGGAGGGGTGCGTTCTTAAACTCAGCACCTTTCAGGCATGGCATCTGTTCTGCTCGACCCGATTTGGGGTCAACATATGTCTTCCCATTCCATTTGAACTGAAACTTCTGTTACATTCTCAATGCCGCATAAATGATCTTGGGTAAACTCCACCTGCTCCTTACAGTCATGCGAACACACCATAGTGCTATTTGTACTGCACGCTCACACCACCATTTACGATATACCCGTCGGCCCTTTGCATTCGCTCGGTACTTCCATAAAATCGTACTATCCTGTTGGTGTCTACTTCGTCAGGTAATATATACATATATATTGCATTTTGTTTCACCTTTAACTAACTAATGATCTTATTTATGAGAACTCTATGAGAAAGTCTCCCATCATCAGATTTTACAAATCTCTGCTTTAAATGAGATGAGACAATCACCAGACAAACAAGAATTCTATTATTTAAATGTTAAAAATCAGTGGCATAAAAATAAAATAACGGTCTTACATCAATCCTCAGTAGATGACATGAAACAAAGGGGGAGGGGGGAAGAAGTATTAAAATCAAATGTTAAAAAAAAAAAAAACTAAAATGTCCTACTTTCTGACAAACACGGAAGGCGTATTTTCCAAATGTTTCATACATACCTTGAATGAGCTATGCACCAGAGTTTCGTCAAGATCTATAACCATGCACTTTTTGTGCATATCTTGGTGCCTCACCGAGGGAAGCAAGAACCGTGGAACTCCTGGAGGGACTGCAGGTGAGCATCGTCCTTCATTTCCTGGACAAGTTTTAGAATCTTTCGAGGCCGCTTCGCCTCGAAAACAACAGAGTAAAGATCGCAAAAGACTACGGCGAGGTTTCTTCCCCTGCTGGCCTGCAATTAAGTGTTAAAAGTTCGTTACATGAGAAAAAGAGGACACTACATTGTAATTTCCATGTTTTGTAATAAAAGAACCCTATATAAACAAACCTAATAGTTCGTTGAACATAAATAAAACTAGTACGATTCACTATACACTAGAGAATGAATCATCGTAACTTTCATATTCCGTATCAATTTCTATTCTTGGAGCCTGTAATGGAATAAGTATTACGCAAAGTTCGAAGGGATTCTAATAACACAGTTAAGCAGTTGATGTAATAGTATCATCGGAGATAAATATAAAGATGAAAAGGAAGTTATACACTGATGAAAATATATGCTCAAAAATGAGAATGAATGAACAACAGCGGATACCGCAACAGATACTAAGGGGAAGTAGTTCTTAAGTCAGCACGAAGCAGGGTGGCAAAAAAAAGTTAAAAAGTATTTTTTTTTGTTTAAACCATTTTCTATTTTTTCTTTTCTTCTTTTTGTTTGTTTGTTTAAATAGATTCGCTTTGTTTATTTAGATTACACATAGATAGAAGTAAGTCTGTTTAACCTTCGTCCGCATGGAACAACGGAGTTATGAAGGACGGAAACTACAGCTTAAAATGGGACTCGAATATGGGAAAAATGGGAGTACCCAGAGAAAACCCAAGGGCATGATGATGTCCCACAAACTTGACAACAAGATGGTTAATCTTCATAACAATCTTAAAGAGCATTCTTTTCAGGTACACCACACAATTTTTATGGAGCTCTAACATTTTTTCCTTTCCTTTAAGGTCTAAAAAAAGCCATGCATTGACTTATCAAGTATCACTTTGTATACAAAACAAACAAAGAAAAAAGGAAATTTATGGAACCACTAGACAAAATTAGGGGAAGAGGCCGCCTCCTAGGACACTATAAAGAATTTGTGTTCCAATATCATACCGACGATGCATCCGGGAGTAGAAGGCCGTGCTAATTGACAACGCTAGAGACGTTTTGGTTCATAATGATTATAACTGATCAGCGCATTCGGCTAAGATTGTTGAAACAATGTACAGTCATGAATTTAATTAGAGGTAACAGTTTTTATTTCTTATGGCTCCAACCTTTATTTATTTACACCCTCCATTCCAAAAGAAACCGAACTTTTAAAAACAAATAGTACCACTAGTGCCATCTGTTGTAATATTTTACCGGTAGATGGCGTAGTCCCTCATTGACAACTGGTATAAATGTCATGACATTTGGATGCACGGCAACAAAGTTATTGCGTTTCAACTGTCAGTGTGTTGTGTACATCGGTCGGAAAATGAGTTTCAAACAACGAGCTGCAATTGAGTTTTGTGTTAAACTGGGTAAAACTTTTAGTGAAACGCACCAAATGCTACAAAATGCATATGGTGATGAGTGTCTATCCCGTACGCAAGTTTACGAGTGGTTCAGGCGATTCAAATCGGGTAGAGAGACGCTGGATGATGACGAAAGATCAGGCCGTCCCAGAACCGGATTATCGGAAGAAAACATCGAAAAAGTGCGTGAATTCATCAAACATAACATAACTTGGGCGTCATGAAGCGTTTGCTGGCAAGAATTCGTCGTATTCGGCCCGAATATCGCGAAATCGGCAGTTGGACTCTTTTGGACGATAATGCACCATCACATCGTTCGCGACTTGTAACTGAATTTTTGGTCAAAAATCACATTATTCGATTGCATCATCCGCCCTATTCACCAGATCTCGCATCGTGCGATTTCTATCTGTTCCCGAAACTGCATTTGGCGATGAAAGGAAAGTGGCACGCATCGATTGATGCCACTGAGAAGGCGACGACCGCCGTCCTAAAGACCATTCCAATAAAGGACATGGAGAAGTCGTTTGACAACTTGTTGGAGCGTGCAAATATGTGTATCGATGCAGAAGGGGAATACATTGATTAATAAAAATGATTTGTTCCAAAATGTACATTGCTTTTTTGTTTTTTTAAAACGTTCGGTTTCTTTTGGAATGGAGGGTGTATGTTCGTGGCTGTACATAATCAGGGATCCAGACAGTGAGTTGGAGTTCTTACTCATCAACATTTAGGCATGCAACATTCAGCCAATGGGTGCTTCAACATTTGAGCGCAGATCAGAAATAGCATCTTAAGGAGAGTTCAAAAGCGAAGTTGCGTCATTTTCAGCGTTGCGCCATTCAGGTTCATAAAAACCCAAAAAACTCGAAATACAGAAGTCTGAGGGAAAGGTATTGCAACAGCGTTTTGAGACAAATATAATGTGCTGTTAATTGACTACCTGCACAAGGGCAAGACAATTACTGCAGATTACAATTACAGCGTTTTGTACAAACTGAATAATATTTTGAAGAAGAAAAGATGTGGGAAGCTTCGAAAAGTTTTGTTTCTCAGGATAACGCTCCCGTCCACAAAGCTCACAAAACTCTTGATGTTCTGAGGAACATAATTTTAATGTATTGACCATACATTCTACTTACCACATTTATTCCCAGTGACCATGGACTATTCGTAAATCTTAAAAGAACCTAATAAGAACCTGGGTCCTTTGATAACGAGGAAGTGATAATGGCCCCAGACATAAACAAATATCAATCTTCAGTTTTATTTGCAAGTATTAATGAAATTACGGAAACGCTGAGAGAAATGCACTGACCTTGGCTGGGGAATATGTGGAATAACCTGTTTTCACTGCTACTTGTCATTTCGTTGCTGGTGGGGCTAAGGATTTATCAGCACTAGAGATGCAAAAAAGCCGGCTTCTTTGGGGAAAAAAAAAGAGAATTCTGGCTTTTTTCATATTTATGAATTTTCTATTTAAATAGTTTTCTTATAGTATACTCTAAAGTTAAATAAGATTTCATGACCTAAATGCTATATTTCGCTCTGGAATTCACCATCATGATGGATGGAACACATGTTTTATGAATTAAAGTAAACATAAAGTACGTAGTATTTGAGAGCAACCGTAGAAGATATTTAACTTTATTTTAACTTCTGAGTTATCGACATTTTTTTCTTTTCTACATCATTTCTTTTTAGTCATCCGTGTTTCATTTCCTAGAGATTAGTAGGCCTACTCTAGCTTCTTGCACATAAGTTAAACTTTTGTTTTTCAATATATCCATTAGAGCGTACGTTTGTCAGTATATCTGTCAAAGCGTACTTCCACATTCTTGTTATACTGTAGCTGTGCAATGATTTATTAGCAATAATCTTCCGAATACAAACTTGAATATCATTTTATACAAATAATCAGTAGCGGATTCAGAAAAGTATTTTGGGAGGTGTTTCTCTGCTTAATGTTTGGTTTTTCTAAAATTTCCTAATTTTTATTTGGGAGTTTATGAGTACAAGCATAACTAATATTTCGTTTTGTTTGTATATTCAGCAATAACCTTCCGGATACAACCTTGAAGACCATTTTATACTGATACAGTGGCGGATTTAGAAAAGTATTTTGGGAGGGGTTTTTCTTATTAATGTTTAGTTTTTCTAAAAATTCCTAATTTTTACCTGAGAAGAGCTTGAAGTTTATGAGTAAAGGCATAACAAATATTTCGTTTGTTTTAGAAATTCTGTAATTTCGGGGTACAAGCTTCACCCGTAAAACATCCCCACCCTAACCTCCTTCACAAATCCGTCACTGCTGGTAATAACAGCGATTTAAAAACGGTAAGAAAGGAAATCGGTCAGAACTCACAGTACAGGCATTATCTCTACATTCACACATACAATTAAGAAAAACTTTTGTCAAAATGGTCGAATGCGGGGTTGAATCCTGGACTTCCCGACAGAAGCGCAAAAGCTAACCACTCACTCATGATTGTTGTGCATTTGTGCTTAATTTAAATATATTCTCTCTCTCTCTATGGCCTACGGAATTAGAAGGTTCAATGCCGCGTTCACAAAAGCTTTCCACTGACTTCAATCCTTAGCCAATTGGATCCAGTTTTTAATTTGTATCCGTATTTCAGCCAGATCCATTTTAATATTGTCCTCCCATCTGCGCCTAAGTCTCCCTAATGGACGTTTTCCGATTTCATTTCCAGTTAAAACTTTGAAAGCGTTCCTACCTTCTTCCATTCTGGCTGCATGACCTGCCCACCTGAGCCTCCTAGAGTTGATGACCGTAACGATGTTTGGTAAACCGTATAAATTATGCAGTTCTTCGTTATGAAGTTTTCCTCATTCCCGTTCCTCTTGGGTCCGAATATTCGTCTCAGGATTTTATTTTCAAATACTTTCAGTCTACGTTCTTCCCTCAAGCAACCATATTTCACAACCATAAAACACAACAGGAATGATTATCGTTTTGTATATTTTAAGCTTTAAATTCCTCGACAGAATTCGCGACGACAAAATACTTTGAACTGAATAATAACACGAATTTCCTGATTTCAGTCGACCTTTAATTTCTTTGTGGATATTATATGGTCTGGTGATACTGACCCCAGATATTTAAAAGTATCCACTTTGTCGAAAGTATTATTTGATATTTTAAAGCATTCATAATTTGCCATATTACGATCCCGGTGAACTTCCGTGTATTTAGTTTTCTTTGCATTTACTTCTAAACCAATGTCGCTGCAAGCGTTTAATAAGACCGCATTTCTTTTTATTGTTCTCGTATCATGCCCTATTAAATTCACATCATCAGCATACGCCGTAACCTGGTGAATACAATTCAGCTCTAGGGCCTGGTTGCTATCTTTAATTTTCCTTATAGCGTATTCCGGAACAAAGCTGAACAATAATGGCGATAACGCATCTCCTTGTTTCAGGCCATTCTCGACGTGGAAGCCCATGGACAAGAATTTTTCTGCTCGGACTTTACTTTGGGATTCATTTAAACACATTTTAATTAATCTAACTAGCTTTTTCGGTATTCCGAATTCTGTAAGAATGTTGCATAATATTTCCCTCCTATCCAAGTCGTAAGCCTTTTTAAAACCAAAAAACAGCTGATGTACTGGATAATATATTCCCATTTCTTTTCGAATATGTATCGAATAGTAAATATCTGGTCGATAGTTGATCGATTTCCCTAAGTCCACACTGATAATCTGCATATGGGATCAATCTTGTTAATAGAAGGTTAGGAGAAACGCCTCGATAATTATTACATTCAGTTTTGTCGCCTTTCTTGTGAATTGGAACAGTGATTGATTCTTTCCACTCTTCTTAAATGTATTCCATAGTTTTTTCTCTTATTTAAAAAAAAAAAAAAAAACACGTAATATGTTGAATTCTTGTCGTTAAAAATTCAGAAACCTTCAGGACTGGGTAAACCGTTATGGTGGTTATAAGTCTAGGAAACCGCACAGATTAACAGTCTATTACGCATATGATCCATTAATAGAAAATTTGGTACTTTCCCGATTCTGAACAAGCTTAAGAAACAGTCAGTGCATTATAGAATTCGGAATTTTACCGATTTTGCAGATTCCAAGCACCTGATAGGTGGTAACATTATTACGTATGTGATCAATGAATGAAAAATTTGTTCGAAATATTCATACAATGTATATGAAAGTTAAAACTTAAAAAATTTAAGACTGTACAGAACCACCCGAAACCAAGCTCTTGATGTGCAGCTTTTAAGATTATCATATAAATGTATTTCTCTCATGTTTTATTTTTTGTTTCAAAAAGAGGGTGTGTGATATTTTGAAGTAAAAATACTACATACAGTTTTGCTAGTTATTTGTGTATTTTTTTTTAAAAAAAGAAAGTACTTATTTTTGTGTATAAAAAGTTAAAAAATTACTATATATATATATATATATATATATATATATATATATATATATATATATATATATATATATATATATATATATATATTGGTTAGTCCTTCCGAATTCATAATGTAAATATGTTAAGAATTTAAAAGAAAAAATATTTTCGAAATTCATGGTTTATTTTAGAGGTTCTATATTATTATCTACATCAACCACTAATCAAATGAGTTCTTGTGCTGTAGAGAAGCGAAACAAAGTATGCTTTATCAATTTACAGCAAAATTTTGAAAAAAAGCCCAAAATTTCCCTAGGAAAAAAGGGAAGCAGAAAAAAGTTTTTTTCAAAAAAGCCGGTTTTTTCCGAGCCCTTGCATCTCGAATCAGCACCCCCCCCCCCTTTTTTTTATATATCCAAGTCACTTTTCACAATGGAATACAATATCGCCATAGCTACCTACAACATATCTCTACGTTATAGTTAAAAGTAATATTATGCATTAATGACAGTCGTTGTTTAGTTTCAATTCCAAACATTTTTAACGTTCTTGAGGGAAAATAACTTCTCTCTGTACTAAGTGTAATAAATGTAAAAATATTAGATGGATGATTATTACCAATGAACTACACTATAACATTTTTATATACCTATAAAAATGTCAAAATATATCAAAGGGTAAGTTCCAATTTCACGACGTTTTAGAACAATCGCGCTAAAATAATTATCGGTATGCTTTTACGAATATTTTAACCTTTGTTTAGCCATTTCAGAACATCGTGAAGTTCAACTATGCCTTTAGAATGATGAGTTTTGACATCTTTCACTTCAAAAATGGAAAGTCAAATACTCTTCAACAATTAATCATTCTTCGTCACATGTCTCCGCTGTTTTATATATTTAAAACAACAACAAAAATAATAACAGTAATTATTATTACATCTACATTCAAAGAAACAACACTAATCTTAGAAATTCTTAATGATATGTTTCCAAAACAAAATCTAAATGTTAGTATTCTCTTCTCAATATACTAAATAGTATCAAAGGACAGATAAGGTAGGAGTAGGTGAAAAGAACGAAATATGAATAAAATTTGCTTAGAACTAAGGCTGCTATGGTACCGTAATGCATACATGCTGTGATGTGGTTCTAAATCAACCTTCTTTATATTTTATCCATTCTTATCTTGCTGTCCTTTGATAATATTTTCCGTGTTAATTGAAATATGATTCTATTATATTTCATTTCGAAAGAATATCCGATCCGACATTCAAAATTATTACTAATGACTTCCACTACTCCTGTTTATCCTACTTGTTAAAAATTATAGTGCCTTACCTGGCGGTGGAAGTTCATTCTCTACTTGTGGTAGTTGAACTGAAAATAATAATACATGAACTTGAATAGGCAATTTATACTTATACAAAGAAATATTAAAAGTCCAACAATATTAAATCTGAAAACGAATGATGTTAATCAGCAATATCTACTATCATAAGTAAATTATAATTGTTTCTTATGGAGAGAAAAAAATCTATAATGTTTCCCTACACGGAATTAAAACAAGTCTTAATTACTTAAATATCTGACCCTGTCTATTAAAATTGTCTGATGTGACTGTAATTATAATTTCCACGAAAATTTAAGTTACTCTTTGTAAACGTATCCCTCCCTTGGCTCTTAAACCTCTAGCTAGGCTACGTCTCTCTCACCTTTAGTCTCACTATTGTTAGAAAAATAAACTAAATGAGCCCTTTACAAGAACATTCTTATTTTGTATGTCTAGATTTGGTAATTTAACTTACGACAGTTTCATTGTATTGTCACTTTCCTCAAATATCTAAAAAATGATGAACTGGACGCATAGTTCAAGTTCTCCTTTCCTGTGGAACTATTCTAGAAAAAAGTAGTTAGTTAAACCTTAACTCTCTGAACTGTAGAAACAACGCGTTTATTTCTTAATTCTTCCTGTGAGTAAAAGGGTAAAGAAAATCCACAAAATAGTTGATTCGATTTATATTACTACTAAAGACTAGTAATAATCACTATTAACCAAGGTTAACAAAAACCATGATTTTATTGAAAAAAAAATCTGGTTTAAACCAGGGTTTTTTGTTTTAAATAATTTGCTCTATGTATTCATATCATATATGAACAGAAATAAGTTTGCTTCAGCTTGGTGTTATTATGCAACAACCGGGTTATGCTGGAAGGGGTCACATAAGCTTAAAGCGGAATCCAAACCGCTTCTCGACTTACATCCGAGAGAAACTGTCCTCCATTTGAACTCGGAACCAGGACTAATTGGCCACAAATGCGATACGTCTGCCGACTTACTCACGAAGGACTCCTGATAAAAATACGTTGTACTGATCTTTACGTAGGCCTACTTGTTCATACAATTGTCAAGGGTCAATTCAGAAGAACAAAAAGATAAGCAGTTGCACAAGTGAAATCATTATGCAGAATTACATATAGACAGTTTCAAAATACTGCAGAGTACAGAAGAACTAATTTAGTCCAAGTTTTTTTACTACGACTTTTATTAGCCCTAGTTAAAGAAATACGAGTTAATTTGTATACCAGTAAGAAAAGTGAATAAAGATACGAATTATTTGAGTCGACTTTGGCTCTGACCCATTTATACATAAATAGATACCAAAGACTTCTGATTTCAATAAATGCCACTCGTGGGGTTTGTATTATGACACCCCCTCCCAAAAAAGAAGTACAGCATTTTGATGTATTTCATCAATAAGTAAACATTATTTAGAATTTTTCTTTGATTGCATTTGCATAACAATAACAACAAACTTTAAAAAAATCACAAAAGAAACATTCACAAACTTATAAAAAAAACAAACAAAAGTTGCTTTTGTAGTATAATCTTTTTGAGTAATGAATGGGGAATTTAGGTCTGAATATAATACGGGAGTGAAACGTGATAACCTACAAATGTGTGTTCATCAAGATTTTACGAACACTTTTCTTTTTTGGTTTACTTTATATATATATATATATATATATATATATATATATATATATATATATATATATATATATATAAAGCTGGTTTAAACCAGCCAACCTTGCTATTAACAGTACAAAACATGTATTTCCTCAAACGAAAACCACTGTTTTTACATTTCAGAGGATTAAGGTTTTCCGATAGTTCCAAAGGAAAGTAGCAATGTAACTATGGGTCCAGTTTAAGATGTTACTTAAAAAAAGTGACAGAGTACATTCAAACTAAGGTAAATCAGAAAAATTTGAAATACAGGGGAAGAACGTTCTTGTGTTAAGTTATGTATCACATAAGATCTATTCTTTACAGTCTAAGGCGCTAAGCAATTAACAAATAATAAATAAATAAATTTAAAAAATGCATGGAGCAAAACTTGAAATATAGGGGAAGAACGTTCTTGTGTTAACTTATGTATCACATAGCATCTATTCTTTGGTCTAAGGCGCTAAGCAATTAACAAATCATTACACCAAAAAACATGGAGTCAAGTCGATTACAAAGGGCTGGAACCACGGACTTATAATTTATAATTTTATTATAAGCCTCCAATTAAGTTGTCCATTTGCCCCTTTTCCACATATGGAGTTTTTCAACATCGCATTGACTAAACGCTGCTCTCTCTCTCTCTTAGTAGGTTGCGGTGAGTACCTTGGGCGAGAACTGAAAACTGTGTACAGCTGAGGGACGATCCTTTTCAACAACGACATATTTATGACTTTTGTGAGGCGGCTTTAGAGAGTTTGGATTTTGGAGAGTGCGTTCATTTTGTTTGCTGAAAGCAAAAGAAAGTGAGAACAACTTCGTTCTTCTTCACGTCATTTTTCTTTTTGTCATGTAAGCTATATACATTTGTAAGAAAGTAGAAATGGAAACAGTCTTTACTTGAATAAAGATATTCCTAATATAGGGAACCAAGACTACTACATTGGCTAGTAATTACATAGGAACAAGCACATGTTCAACTATATATTATATAGAGGGGCAGTGGTAGTAGTGGCTTAGTGGTAGTGCTTACCTTTGGTGCGTGAGATCCCTTGTTCGATACCCGACCAAGTAAGTTTGGAGTAGACAATATCGTGCTCGTGAGTTTTCTCGGGGTACTCCGGTTTCCTCCCATCTTTTCATTCCACTGATTCTCCTGTCATCATTCACTTGCTTTAACCATCGTCTCCCTTCGCCTAACAGACATAATCGTGGGACGTTAAACTCAAAGATTTCATTTCATTTTCATATATATATCATGGTGTAGTGGGCCCCGACTTCGTGTTCATGGACAACACAGCCAGTCCATACAGAACAACCAAAGGCGTGCGAATATCTACCGAATGGACTGGCCACCTGAGTCGCACTGAGCGTTGGATACCCTTGAACGATGGGTTGCACAACGGAATGCACCTTTGAACCTTCAGGACCTGAAAACTACTCTCAGGAGATGGGACAACATACTCCTGATAGTTACGAGCTCCTTCATGGACAGCATGACAAACAGATACCGGTATAATTCTCCTTCGACAACAATTTTCAATTCAATTTTATATTACCCATCCTACACTCTTATTACTTTTTACTCTTGTATATCACTTGTTTTCAAGCTCTCATTCTACATATTACTACGGTCTAGTTCTCAAAACAATACTCATGAAGTTACCACACATCGAACACAATAAATTCTATATCAGTTATAATCTCCCTTGATATTTATTTAGGTCCATGTTCCGTTAAGGGGGTCCAAAACTACCCTAACATAACCTACTCTAACCTAACCTAACCGAATCTAATCTAATCTAACCGAACCTAATCTAATCTAATCTAACCTAATATAACGTTGTTCTATGTAATCAAACGAAAATCAATAGAAAGAAGTGGAGAAATTGCAAATTTCGTGTGTAAGAAATTACTGGACCCCCTTAACGGAACATTAACCTTTATTTATTTATTCAGAGGTAGTTTTGGAACTGGTGGGGCCAAAATCATGTTTAAAAAAAATAGTTTACAAAAGAAATGAGTTGATCTTACGTAAAGGTAATTACTAAGTACGAACCTAACCTAACCTAGCTTAAACCATCTAAAATACAGTAACAAAGTAGGAACTTTAAGAAAAGAATTCTGCCCCCCAAAGTTCAAAGATTCTAACCTAACCTAAACCATCAAATAATACAGAAAACAGCAAGAAAGTACGAATTTTAAGCAAGGAATTCTCCCTCCCCCCAAATCCCAAAACATGTCATTTATTTATTCGCAGATCAAATTTCTGTGTATATAAAGTTCGTTTGTAACAAATTCCTATGTTCGCGCTCACAATTCCAATGATGCATTATACTGAGGATGGTAAGACAGAATATTTTAATTTCTACAAGTACAGCCTCTGAAACAACTGTCACTCATATTATTTTGTTGTATATACATGTATTCTATTCCTGAATACTTAACATCACTTTTAAATTCTACTTAAACCTAAAGCGATTTGGTGAAGCTGACTCTAAATACAATTTACAAACTGAGATATACAATCTAACGACTGACATCTTGAGTATCAATAAATTCATAAGAAAAAATACTGTGCAAATACGTTAAAAGATCACATAATTCAATGTAATTACTATTAATTATGCATTGCATTCTCTTGATTGTACCGATACTCCAATTAAAATTTACGGGTTACATCTCGAAAATCTACATTTACGTTTAGGAAAGTAGCCTCACAACTCTCCCGTCTAGTGTTACATAAACTCGGCCTAATTTTCATTTTCGTCAGCCATCTCTCTTAAGTTCCATTATTACATAACTCTTGATTTTCAAACAAATGATGATATTTTAATACACATTGATAAATCGACATGCATAGGCGAAGGCCTATTTCTCTCCTGTAATAGGTTTTGATTTCATCCGTACGGTTTACTGATCGACTTTTGGCCTCTGGCCTTAGTTCAGCATGTGTCGTGTTCGATGTAAACATTGCATTTAAGTATACTAAATAGTATCGTATTTAATTTAAACACAACGTTACGTACTATAACTTCTTTCATGGAGTCATATATGCTATTGTCGATACCATATTAAAATAAACAAAACAGAAATATGCGTAATCTATGCTATCAAGCAAACACCCTACTGAAGTTCAGTACACCTAAACAGGTGAAATAGCTTTAAACTTACCCTTTTCTGGTGAAAAGTTGTTTAGTTGGTCGTCATCGCGTGACACTTGAGTGATGATGGACGATGCGTCCATTTAGACATTTGTTTTTTATCGCGTTATACCCAATTTTGGAAATAATTATGTAAAACACCATAAAACCATAAACAGTTATCAAAATGGCAGACACCCATTTACTCCCGAACGAGTTGTTGTTATAGAAGATCTACTACGAGAGTCAATGCAACAGTCTTTTTAAAAAAAATATGAATGATATTGGAAATAAATGTCGTTAAATTAATATTTTTTAAAACTTTCTTTATTCAATAAAAATCAGAAACATTTTTAAAATGCAATATTGAATTTTTCGGTTAATTTAAGAGTATAAATTAGGGCATAATAATTATCTCGATATATCAATCAGGGAAACCGGTCAAATGATCAGCAAAACTGTGAACTGATTAAAAAAAAAACAGCGCTTCGTATGAATTTGCTCCTTACGATATGTCACACCTTCTGAATTATGAATTACATGGTTTCCTTAAAGATTTATCCTTCAATAGCAAATAACTAGTCCTTGTCTTATTATCTCAATGTATTTAATTAGCTCACTAACAGGGATTATACACAACAATGGTTCCCAAACTCGGTGCCACGAGAAAGATCAGCAAGATCTGGGAGGTTAAATGCTAAAATATACGAACGCACTGTGTCGCTCAGTGGCGTATCCAAAGGGGCGATCTCCCCCCACCCCCCAGAAGAGGAAACTTTCTTATTTTATATATAAATAAAACATATCCCAGAGTTTTGAGCTCTTAAAAGTAGCAGCATTACAACCCACCATTTCTCCCAGAAGTCCGTCCTGGACCCGCCTCTGGTAAGGATAAGCTAGCCACGGACCTCATTCAGTATCGTTTATTGTCAATGTAACACAATATATGCGTTTTAATTTGCGATAGTCGGTATAAAATTTATAACTGTTGATTATACGGATTTAGGTCCCAGATGTCTAAGAACTGTAAATATGGGTGATGCAGGGACGTATGCACGGGGTGGGTCCTGGGGGTCCGGACCTCCCCCGAAATCCGGACTTTTTTGTAAATTTAATTTAATTTTAGGGGCAATTTTACAATTTTTAATATAATTTTAGCCTGAAATTGTGTTTGGAGCTCCCCCGAAAAGCTTTGGACCCCTCCCGAAACAAATTCTTGCGTACGTCCCTGAGGTGATGCCCACTCAAGATTATGCCTTAAAATGTGTCGTTAATAAAACTTAATCTTTGATAAAATTTTAGTCTATAGGAAACTCTTATTTATAAATATATTTTGAGAATTTCTTAGTGAAAACGCATCTTGGTCAAGACTGCTTTTCTAATCTTGCAGAGGCGTGGGAGTCCCGGGTTCAATTCCCGGCGGGAGTTCATGTGGTTCGGATTCCACGTTAATCAGTAGGCCCACGTCTCATATAGCCTCGATGCTGAACGAGCCGTTAAACTCAAAATCAATCAATCAATCTAATCTTGCAGAAAATATGGAACAATTCATGCTGTCATCTTTGACTTAGGGAGATCGAAAACGTCTTGAGAAATCTTTATGAATAAGGTCAAAATGTCATTTTCATCAAGAATTTCTTACTGAAAACCTATATCTCCAAAATTTTGCCTGAGTGGGATTGTGAAACAGCAAGTCATTTCTGAAGATAGATCTTGGAAAAAATTTCATTAAGGTGCATCTACATAGGCCTAAGGGCCTTATTCCCTCTAGCCTTCACTAAAATTGCAACACAATGCAACACAAGATGTACAAAAATCAATTACAACCAAGGAAGTAACCAAGAGATTTCAAGGGAGTGCATATGCACTACCTAATCATGAACAAATGATAATCATAATATTTAAAATTAACCGTTAAAAATTTGCTTGTTTTCATATTGATTTCGTACAATTGGAATTGCTATCACACACACTTGCGGGCTTTTTTTTTTTTTAATTAACAGCTTTAAGAATAATCATTCCGTACGCATATTTGCGGATACCAAACGTTTCAGGTATCCTTTGATCTTATCGTCCGATACAGATAAGACATCAATACTCATGACATAGTACATATAGCAGAAAGTAAACGTCAGCTGCTGCCAGCCCTCGTAGCGAGCGTACTAGTGAGCGTGCTAGTAATGGAAGTCACTTTTGGCGTGGGTTCAAACTCTGACCAAGAAAAGTTTTATTTTATTTTATTTTTTTTATTTTTTGGCGGATATGGCGGACTTCCGCGCTTTTTTAAATATATAAACAAACTCGGCTTAATAACACTGATATCAGCGTTACCGATTGTTTTATGCTACGAAACATACATAAATTTAAAACAAAGTAAACCTATTGCACTGTAATAACAACGGTGCCGATATAGAAGTATAAGGAGCAAAGTATTATTATACCTAAAGTTGCCGGTAGTGGAAAACGTACCGTAATTATAACTAATGTTACCGTTAGTGGGAAACGTACCGTAACAAATGGAACTTTCAATTTAAAATGTTGCTGACAACTCGAAAAGAAAATTCAAACACGAGTGGCTAAAGACTTATGCTCCTTGACTTACACAGTCGAAATGTCTAAAAAGAGTATTGTGCTCATAATGTGTTCTTTTCCCCATCTTCTGCTTAGCGTAAGATGTTTGGGTTTCTTCTTTGTTAAGCCATTCATACACTACCATGTCATCCATGAAGCGTGTAAATGTTACGTCTCAAACCCATGGCATGAAGCAGCACTAGTAGATTCTAAGAGTTTCATGGAAAGCGACCCAGTAAATATCATGTTGATTTCTACAATCATGCATTGTGGAACTCGTGATATATATAACTAAGGAGTAAGGAACTCTATGAAGACACTTTCAGCACTTGATACAGCTAATGGGGCGTTTACACTTGGTCGATTTAGTCGCACGGCTAAATCGACTAGCTGCATTTGCGACTAAATCGAAGCGACTAGGCCGAATCAGATCGATGGATGTGTTCAATTGTTTCAACCGAAATTGAATGCTGCTTGTCGACTCGCTCTCCTCTGGTCGATTCGAAATCGACTGGCAATTTTAAAGATGTCCAAGCAAAAAGTAATTGGTACAATTTGCGGTGTTATAGCAGAAGAATTAAGGAACGAAATTAAATAGCAGTGACAAGAAAAAAAAAGAAAACAAAATGGTGTTGGATAAGGAAATTTATATTAAGAAAACAGTATTTAGAAGCATAGTATACGTATACTTTGATGATAGAATTTTCAGTAGAGAATCTTTGTTTATGCTTAAGCACTTGTCATGGTTCCACAGTAATAACTCTAAACTTGTAAACATAAAATATACTTTCCTATATTATAGAGAAAGACTTGTGAAATTAATATATTACACAGTCATGTTTCATATGGAGTCACTCATCATAACCGCAGTATACCACTTGTTAACATAAAATACTGCTTACTTTCATTTTGTAAAAATGTTCCATCAGTGGAAATGAGTATCATATTAATCTATTTTCATATATAGACAACTCTTTTTTTTTTTTACCATAAAATTGCTATTTTTATGACGGTCTACTATAAACTTGCACTATACAATGTATTAAAAATCATTAAATAATGAAAAAATGATATGATATTTTAATTAACATTATCTCGTAAAATTGACAAGTTCTTTAGTGGGATAGTCATTAGTAAGTGGAAACCGTGCAGTCCCAGTTTAGGTACACATACTTAAAATCATAATGTAACCATTATCTATATCATCTATGTATCCATTATAATGAGGAAGGCTATGTTACATAGCTGAAACTATAACACAAACGTATAATTTTAAAATATATATACTGCTTTGGTCAGTTGGAGTTTTATTAGTAATGTATCCATGTCTTTCAACGGCAGTTTTACTCTTGCAGAAGGGCGGACTTGCATTACTGGATGCAGATTTACTTTAAAAGGCTTACCTGTTATCGGTACAAGTACAGCGTAGTGCCATAAAAGCTAACAGTAAATAGCTACAAAAAGCACTAACCAACTTGTATTAAGCAGCTACTAAAAGCGAGAATTTAGATTTCTGGGCTTTCGGCATCAAAGGGCATGTTAGACCGTCACGTTTTTGAGGGATGACGTCTCTCGGCGAGCACACTGAAAGGGTAGAAATAAGGAATTGAGGAAGAAAGGAAGAGGCCTAGGATCTATGTTAGGTACCACCCCGGCGTTTACCATGAGTGAATAAGGAGACCTCATTCAGGATGGTTCGCATGAAAAAACTTTTTACAGTTTTTCGATCGAGTGCCCCCACCGGGAATCGAACCCGGGACCGCTCACACTGAAGGTAAAGCAAGAATGGTATTTAAAGCGCACAGACTAGGAGCAGCAAAACCTTTGCTTAGCACAAAATAATAAATTATTTTTAACAGGTCAAATCATAACACTTACCACTTTACTAGCGGGTGCAGGTTTTGTTTTTGTGCATTCTATTTTGGAAGATTTACAAGCAAGATTCAATATTTTGCATGAAAAAAATAATGTTTATAAGGAACAAATTTCTGCAGGAATCAGAATTAAATACAAAGCAATACACCTATATTTTAGGTTTACAAGTGTAAGGTTACTAGTGTAAAATAATTGCAAGTGCTTTACGACGGAAGAAATAAGGAGTGTGTATGAAAGATGGCTCTAGTAGATGCTTTTTCCACCTGTGGCATATTTCTGCACAGTGTACAGGACCTCTATTTTATGTTTACAAGTGCAGCGTTACTAGGATGAAACCATAACAAGTGCTATTGAAACTCGTATCATTGCCAAAATCAACTTGTTTCCACTATCTTCGATTGCGCGCACATCTACCATCGCTGTCGCTGCTGGTCTCTTCGGACTTCTTCCCTCCCGCGCTACTACGCGGACCCACCAGCTTCGTCCTGTCTGACTCCGTTAAATAGTATTTTTCTTTCAATGGCAACCTAGCCAAGGTTGGTTTGCGTTTCTTAACTGTAAGTTTTATTCTACACACTCAGAAGCCGTATTTATACGCTAATCGTAAAAGAATTGTAATTTTTCAGCAATTACTTCTTGTGACCCCTTTGGATTTTATCTATACCAAGTGAAGTATTTTCATGGTGCCCAGTGGAAACTTTTTAGGTTATAATAAGAATATTAGTGAAAGATTTATAATTTTTTAACAATTCTTTCTAGTGGTGTGGCAAAAGTAGACCTGTACGTTCTAATGGAGCTTATATAATCTAGCGTAAAAAGCGATAAGCTTCATGAACCAAGCTATCTTTTGTTGAGGTATATCTTCCACACCTGCACCTGACCTTTTCGAAGCATTTTAATATTTTTAATTTTATTACGTAAATCAGCAGTTGTGATTTTTAAATTCATTTGATGAATAAATCTAGTGCTGTTCATCTAGTAGCAATATTTCTGTAAAGAGTATTTTTTGTGTTCCATAAACATTCATTTTCTCATATAATTATAAAAGTAATTTAATGTAAAATAAGCATTACCGCATGCCGGACACTTTTCCTTTCCCCTGAAAATGTTTTCGAATCAGGTGTTTACATTAGGCAATCTAGTCGCATTCGCTAGGCAATCTGATCGAATCGACCACAGAAAATAGAACGTCTTTGCCAGTCGATTAGTCACCTTCAATCAACAAGGGATTAAGTTGAAGTCCGGTTTACACGGTCGATTAAGTTGAAAGTGACGTCAATTCAATTGAATCGAACGCAAATCGACTAAGTGTAAACGCCCCATAAGGATTAAATTAGGTGACGAAACAATGAGGAGAGATCTGGAAAAGGGAAATAGAAATGCTACTATTTGTTTCCACGAAACCAAAACGAATTAATTTTTTCGGGTTGGTTGTTAAAGATGCTATAGTGAACGATGTAATGAAAGCTTATGCCTACAGCATAATGGCAGCGAAACATTGACATTTTTCTGGACAGGAGCAGTTGCTCATCGATATTCGGTTTCTTGATGAAAAAATGGCCATTCGTGAAGAGTTTCTCGGGTTTGTTGAATTGAATGCAATGAATGTTGAAACTATTGCTTACGAAATATATTTTCGCAGACTACATTAAATTCATTTATTAAATTTTGCCCGCGATTGTATTTTTAGTTCATTATTCTTCTAATCGAATTGCACAGGATGGTGAAAGGAAACTTTGGATATTTTAAAACTCATTTATGATTAACTTAAGAATTGTTTATCTGCAAAAATTGTTTTGTAATTCTGTCTTTGAATTTGTTTCCACGTACCGAAGTCATTATGTTAGATCATGCATTGACGAACGTGATGAGAGACAGGGGCGTAAATAAGGGCCACGCAGACTCTGCATTGCGGGGGCCCCAAACCATTAGGGGGACCCCAAATAGTGAAGTGACACGTAGAAAGGGGAACCACACCACGCTGTCTGTGGGAGGGCCTTTAGTTACACCACTGATGAGACAAGTATATTCCTGTAGGTACACGTACCCAAGGGCACCCATGTTGTGGTTCCCAAGGGGGGGGGGAGTATAAGCGACATTTCAAATAAAGTTTCAAATTTTGATGTAACTATTCTAAAAATTCTATTGGATTTTCGATATTCCGAAGTACAATTTCATCTGGGGGGCGAGCGCCCCACCTTGCCCCTCTGATGGGCGCTCTTGCACGTACTTACTATGTTCACCATGAGTAGGCCTACAGTAAGTCGAAGAAGAAAACGACTTGGATTTTCTAAGTCGTGGCATTACGACGTTAGACGATAGGAAGAGGAGAACTCCGTATTAAACTTTGGATTTGACTGAACATTAGAGTTATAGTTACTTATACTTAAGTGTATCATCCAAGGGAGCCCATGTTGTGGTTTCCAAGGGGGGGCAAGTATAAGCGACATTTCAAATATAGTTTCAAATTTTGCTGTAACTAAGTAAAAATTATATTGGGTTTTCGATATTCCCAAGTATAATTTCCTCTTAGGGGGAGGGCGATCGCCCCATCTTGCCCCCCTGATGGGCGCCCTTGGTATCATCTACAGGACTTCTATATATGATCATCAATAAGTCTACAACATAAAAAGGCATTTATTCCGAAGTTGGGCGTCCGCTTTCGCCACGTTTTTTTTGCTGTTACCTCCTTTCCACACTTTCTGCAATTTGCTATTAGGTTCATTAATCCGTGCTCTTCACAAACTTTTAAAAGATTTTGCTCGTTATCAACGTATTGCTTCACAAAAGTTAAAACTGTTAGTTCATTGCCCTTGTACATTCGCCATGTTGATAACATAAATGCTCGTTTCTTTCCCACAATGCAACTGTTCGGGTACCTTGCGCCAAGTAGTTCCCTCCGCTCGCCATATAGTCCCATGTTTATAACCGCTTATATATAACTAATAAACAGATTTTTCGAGACTCTTATATATTATCAAGCACACAAACGATCAAATTATCCATATCTTTCCTGTAAATTTTAAAAAAATTGCTTGAAACGGACGCCCAACTTTGGAACTTAACTCCATAAAAAATATGGCACTCACTTTATATTTGTCCATGTCTAGTCATGATACTTGGAAGTCATGACAAGGGTACGTATATGTTAATCATAGATAACTAATAGCATAATCGCATGCTGGAGGCATTAAAATTATGAAAAAAAAAAAACTTACGATTTAGCACAGGCCCGCATCCACGGGGAAGCACTGGGGGCATCCCCCTTTAATTTTCACGGTAGGCTTGCAAATGAACTATAAAATGATGATAAACTATAGTATGGTTGGATCGGGCCCCCCAAACTTCTATCGGCTCACCTTATATTTTTGGACTTGCAACGGACCTGATTTACTATAACATGTAAATAAAAGATATACAGATATAAAAGATATATTTCTTATAAACAGGTACATAAAATGAAATTTTTGAGTTTTACATCCCAAGTTTATGCCGGCTAGGCTAAAGAAGATGGAACAGATACATAAAGTCACTCAGGTTTCTGACACGAAAGTAAAGTTTACATTAGTAATTAGTTCTCTCAACGCACGCGAGCAAAGTTCAATAAGCATGCGAGGCAAACCCGGTTAATGTTTATGTTCCGAGACAGAAGTACGTAAATTGCCGCGATTTGATATTAAATCCAGAAAGGATATAGTTTCATTTTTTCAGGACTTTGATGATTGTTGTAAGATAAACAGATATGACAATGACAGGACAGAAGCATTGTTGCCAGTTGTATTTAAAGATCAGAGGAGGCAGTGGATTAAGATTTTTCTAGATCCAAGTGACACTCTAACGCGCATTTTCATTGCTATTTTTTTTTAAATACACTTTTCCTTTTCAAATATCTAACATGTTTACAACGATTTGTTTCATTTTCCACTAGAGCTTCGCAAAAAGTGATTTATGTCTGAGTATTTGGCACTACTTCATCAGACGATTCTATCAAATATAACTCAATTAACACAGTAGTAACTAATTTTTGCTGAATTAAAAAGTGTTTCTGAAGAAGGGAAAGTTCATTATGTGCCATGTAACTAAGCTATAAGAGGTCTACGCTGAATGTCAACGGAGCACCCACCGAATCAAGTTTTGGAATATTCCATTCTATGAGTTTCTCAATGTAACTAAAGGAAAAGTATATGAATGCGTAGAGTTCTCCGTGGCTAAAATGGATAGAATCATGGTTTAATAGCTAAGAGGTTCGTGGTTTAAAAACCCATCTCGGAAGCTTAAGATTTTTAAATTCTTAATTTCCCAGGTCTTAAGATCTTTCTATCTCCTCGTGATCATCTGATACTCTAAAAAGTGTTCTCGAATTTATTTCGATAACTGCCTGATGTGATCCTCGCAGTTCGGAAACTTTCCTTCTTCTGTTTCACAAAATCACAAATTTCGTCATAATATGGATGCTGTCCGATCATTTTTTCTCCAGTTCTAAACTTGCATATGTAAATCATCCCTCTGTGTCCGTATTTGAATCTCTCTCTCGCTCCCCCCCTCCCTCTCTCTCAATGTCATGCACTATGAACGCACATGATTTGGGATCAAACCTTCGACTCTTGAAGCCAAATGTAAGTGCACTAGCAAGGTGCTATCGTAAAAGCAGGGTCATTTTAGATTTTGTTCGGGGAAGTGGGGTATTCTCAGCCAATATAAGAGTTTCACTTTTTATATCAGTTTTACTACACATTTTGACCATGTTTATCACACTCAAGCGAGGGGGAAATTATACCCCCTGTCCTGCCCAGATGACACCCCTGGAACATTTGCTTGCAATACTGGGGAGGGGGGAGAAATGAAATTAATTGGATACCACTCATTTCTGTCAGTAATTTTTAGAGCTCTGCGCCCACATTACAGACTTTGGGAAGCACAAAACCTACTGCCGTGATTGACAATTACCGTAGATTTCACAAGGAGCATCTTCCTACTTTGATGTAATATGAAGTTTTTGAAGAAGGGAAAGAATGCAAACAAAGACGTTTATGAAGCTATGGGAATATTTTGTGACATTTTTTTTTTTTTTTTAATTCAGGCTCTAAAATGGCATTTCAGAACAAATGAATGAAAATGATGGTTTTAGAGTTATAAAGCTTGTAAACATGGTTTCTATTTTTCCGTCTAAATGGAAAGAATATATTACGTCACACAGACAGCTTTAGACAAGGAGAGGAGTGCGAGTTGGATTGAATACCAGGAATATTTAGTCGGTCGAGACATGTGTTTCTGAATGCATAAGCACACGGCGCAAGACTTTGATAGTAATTGGGACTTAAACTTTTCGTAACACTTTCATTGTTTCAATCTGTACTCCCTACAGTTCAGTTGACAAACTTCTGAACATATGTTACAAGGCTGCAACATTGTAATGCTGTCCCTTCACAGAAACTCTCCACTTGTAACTACTACCACAACGTTTATGAGTAGCGCCTCTCCCGATGATGATACCATAATAACCCCATGATGAACCTTTCCTTCTAAACAAAAATTTCTACATGGTTTTGAACTGTAAATTCATTTCTAATTTTGATCGGAGTATGATTCGGAGAACTCACCGAAGAGTTTCCTCCTAGTAAAGAAAATTGCTTTCAAATCCGAGAGGAATTGAAGACTTTGGGGTAAAAACCCGTCAAGTCCAAAAAGTGAAAGTGTAAAGGAGATAGCTTCACAAGGGTTTCTCTTCATCCGATTTTCTTCAAACTTAGCACTTATATACTAGAGCGAAAATAAATCGACACATATTTTTTTTTTCGGAAAATAGGTTAAGGGGGGCAAAGGGCCCCTTTTCAAAAAAGGGTCCGATTGATTAAAAGGGCCACCTAAAGAAACGTAACTCTACCGATGCAAAGATGACTTCAAACTAGTAAATACGGGTTTTGTCGTTTTTGCGAGAAAAGGATTCTATGGGACATTGACCCCCTTCGAAATGACAACTTACTCAGCACAATCCTTACGGAAATTGGATTTCGGTGGAATTGCTTGAAACCGTGATATGTTGTAGATATGGCGTTCCTAAGAATAAGTTTCAATGGGCACAACTACAAATCACTGACTGACTGACCGTTTGGCCACTACAGGGTCTTTTTTTTTTTTTTTTTTTTTGAAAACAGTCGAAGATAACGACATTCTGGATTTCAGTAAAAATGACTAAAACCGTGATATGTTGTAGATATTGTGATACTGAGAAAACGTCTTAATGGGCATAACCACAAATCCCTGATCATTTGGCCACTACAGGGCCACTTTTTTGAAAGCAACAGAATATAATGATATTCTGCATTTCGATGAATATGGCTGAAACTGTAATATAATGTCAGTGGCGAAGCTAAGGGAGGGCCAAAGGGGGCCAGGTGCAACTCTTTTCTCGCAAAAACGACAAAACCCGTATTTCCTAGTTTGAAGTCATCTTTGCATCGACAGAATATCGTAGCTTTAATGAGGCTCTTTTAATCAATCGACCCTTTTAAGAAAAGAGGCCCCTTGCCCACCTTAACCTATTTTCCGAAAGAAACAAAAAAATACGGGTTGATTTATTTTCGGTCTAGTATATATTGTGCCAAATTTGAAGAAAATTGGACGAAGAGAAACCCCTGTGAAGCTATCTCCTTTAATTTTTCACTTTTTGGACTTGACGGGTTTTTGCTTTGGTCTGTGAATACAGATCCCTTTCAACCCATTTTTGAAATAACATCGAAAAGGAAACTTCCTGTAACAAACATTTGGAGCCAGGCATCATTAAATACACAAGTTCTCATCAGGGGCGGATCCAGGACGGACTTCTGGAGGGGGCGGTGGGTTGTAATACTGCTACTTAGAGCTACTTTTAAGAGCGTCAAAAAATAAACCATATATTTTATTTATATATAAAATTAAAAAGTTTCCTCTTCTGGGGGGGCGATTGCCCCGATCGCCCCCCTGGATCCGCCCCTTGTTCTCATTATGGCGCATGAAGTTGCACGTCTTCAGTGAGATCAAAAATCAGACATTGCATTGCAGCGGGCTCGAAACGTGTAGTGTGCTTCGATGAGTCGCGTTTTACTCTGTTTTCCAATCATGAAAAATTTGGAGCACACCGAAAGTCCGAGGAAAAATGTCACCCTCAGTGTATGAAGGTTGTGGTTTAGTTTGAAGAAGAGTCTGTGATGGTGTGAGGGTATTTTTGGATCAAAATAACCGAAAAAGACTCATTCAAACACTCGTTCAATATATTTCAGGCAAAAATTTTCTTGTAGGCCTTATATCTGGAGAACTAAATATAATGTAGCCAAAACCAAACTATCACTTAACTGACTAGGGACGATTCCATACCGGGACCAAGTACCTGGGGAAAACCTATATATCGTCTGAAAGCTCTTGCCATGCGTCGGTTTGTTGGTGTTTGTGACCCTATGTATGGTGTATATTTAACAGAATAAAAATGAATGTTACGATGCATCACGCGTAAGCGTCTGAGCCCATCACGTTGTTTTTCGGTTCATTGCTAGAACGTGACTGAGGCAAGGGTTTGATAATATCACTTTGCACCTTGACCTACCCATTTGGTCAGTGTTGCCAACGAATTGTAAATACAATGTGGAAGATTGGACTGGATGTATATTCAGTTTCTACGGGTTGATTTATTTTCGGTCTAGTATATGAACTGGATGTATATCCATGAAACGTGGCATAAACATCATTTGAAATTGGAGAAAATATACTGTGGACTTATTCCTCTCCCAAGTACCCCAGTTTGTCAGTGTTGTCAACCAATTATAAAAATGAGAAGGTGTAAAACAGGTTCCGTGCGATGAGATGTTTATACACCAAGCTTGGCAGAAACATCACATAACACTATAGCAAAAAGACGTTGAATGTTACCGGCTATCAACCATTCTAGGTTGTCAGTGTTTCCAACCATTTTCAAATACATTTTCTCTTAAGGTTGTCTGACCATTGCATGCATAGAGACAAAACTTGGCATAAACATCATTCGACACAGCAGCAAACATACTGTGGCTGGTACCGTTCCCCAAGCACCCCAGTCTGTCAGTATTACTAACGTTTTCAAAATAGAAGCTCTTGAAATTGTATACAAGCTTGGTGGTATTTTTATATTGTCTAAAACTATGAACATGTGGCTAAATATATATTATTAGACATGATTGTTGACCACGCAACAACGAACGGCACAGGTTAGGAACTCGTATAGAAGGAAAGGGTTGAATGAGTCATGCATACAGCTGGTCATGGGAGCTTTATTGTAAAATACCGTATAGAAAGCAATTGTGGAGAAAATGCGATTTGTCTTTAGTTAGAGTTTGCTCATGGTACCAAATGATGTGATATGCCACGTGCCAGGGTTGGTCCATACAGACCCAGGGTCCAACAATGTTGACAACACTTTCCACCATACAATCAGCAGAACATTGCGAGCGTAGGTAATCAGCAAGATGGGTCAATAGATAGTTTAAAAAAAAAAAAAAAAAAGTTATGAAAATGTATCACTCCAGACACCTTCCATGCAGCAGACGATTACTGTTGAATCCTAATGCTTTCACAATTGGATGTGTCCTTGGCCATGCGCATTACAAACTTTCGTCAAACGTAAACTTACTTAAACGTGCTGTGTTTGACATTTTTGTTTCATAGAGAGTTGAACAAAGGAAAACTCGTCTTGCTATTCTATGTGATTTTCAAGAATTCTTGTGCTAATTCTGACAACATGCGTTTCCAATGAACATTGGACTTTCGTCATGACAACGTCAGTCGGTGTCATGAAAACCCTCCTTGAGCTCCAACCTGTCCCTGATGCGACAGTTCCACCTACAACAATGGAGTAAACAATTTCACGGAAAATACATACCAACATGAAAATAATGATTGAGAACAGTAATCTTGAAGAGGTTACCATCCGGATAGAAAACAGCATCTTCGTCGATCAGAACGAAGAACCGACGGATGCCTTGTCATGTAAACCGCTTGCTCTTGGTGGTGAGTCAGACGCCGATGTGGATAAGGAGGAGACGTTCACTCTCTCGCAAGAAACTGCAGCGTTGCGATTGTGGAAGCCTGCCAAGATCGCTGCAGTAGTTCAAGCCTACGAGAGTGCACCAAGAGGTAAACAAGCTAAATCAGCATCCCGAAGAGCAAGAGATACAGTCACTGCCAAGGCTATCCAGCGCATGAGATGACAATTGAACCAGGACTCGAAGAACCTCAAGTTGAGCAGTCTTCTCGAATCTGTAAAGTCTTGGATTCTGTCTGAACGTGCTCCTCTCAAGTATAATCGAATTACTGAAGAGGAAATTCGGATATATGCACGTAATCGAGCAACCGATCTTGGGATTACTGGATTTATGGTTTCTCGGAAATGGCTTTCCCGAATCAAGAAGGAATTAAACCTGCAGCCACGGAAAATCATCAAATTCGTAACAATGGCTACTCATGCGAAGAAGGATAATCGGTCAGTGAAAGCATATGGTTTCGTTCGACATATACGTTGAACCATTCACGACAAGAAGTATCTACTGGAGCAAGTTATCAACGTTGATCAGAGTGGATTTAATTATGAAATGATTACGCCACGAACTGTCTCCACGAGGATCGAAAGACGTATTCTGCCAGATCTGATCGGAAGATAAGATGAAGCACTCGTTCACATTCCAATAGGCAATAAGTGCTGCAGGCAGATTAGCTGGATAGCTATGATTGTGTTCAATGAAATACCAGCCAAACACACAACAAAAGCCTCTCCAAACCAGGCAGTCAGTGCGCCCAAAGGATTCGGACTTCAAGAACGGCCAAACTATCCGCGTGTCCAGGGTTCATCTTGCTGGGTAACTCGTCCGGTAAGATTAGTGCTGACCTCTTTGAAGAGTACTTGGAAGCGTTGGTGGCCGAAACGGGAACGCATTTACTGCTGATTGAAGACGAGGCATCAATCATAAAGCGCTCTTCAATGTACGACAAATGGTCTGATTTGGAGACCAAATCCATTCCAGCTGGAACAACAGGTTTAGTTCAACTTTGGAATGTGTAGGTCATACTGCAGATAAAATACATGGTGCGAAAAGCCCATGAATATATCAGGAATCATGGGTTCTCCGAAGATGTGGCCATGACGAGCTGATTTGCTCTCGTCATCATCACGGCAGTGACTAGGAGCCAACTGCAGTCCGAAAGATTCCATCCTCTTTTGCAGTACGCGTTCATGAAACCAGGATACATCGATCCATCTGCAAACTTCACGTTCACGTCAGTCAAGGATATGTGTTCTGGCTTTTCAAGAATGGAACCTTCGCTCTTAAAATGAAGCAAATCCGATGAAGAACACTGTATGGACACACGTTTCATCCAGTGTAGTCACTGCCTCCAGCCTTTTTGTTTCTACCACTTTGTCATTAACAACAACATTGGGAAGGGAACTCAACATACATGGAAACCTCATTACCATGCTGTGTAATCAGCATGAATGTGTGTGAGATATATAGGCCTCACACATTATAGCATGGAAGTCGAATATGGAATGTTCGTTATATGGCAACAAAAACCAAACTCTGGTGAACAACATCTATCCAGATTTATCTCTCTCATTATCCGAGCCTTAGCATGGACAGAGTGTTTGAACTCATAGGGCCTTATGCAGAGTCGTTCTGATGCGTGAGTAGTACCATACTAAAGAGTTCGATTAACGTATGTTTTCTACAGTAATCTGGCCTTTAGTATGGCCCTAATCATACGTCAAAACGACTCTGCTTAGGCCCATAAAGTTCATCAAACGGGGCTCTAACAGAAGGAGTAGACATATCGATTTGATCAAGTTAACACATATGTACATAATAACGTATCAATACTGACTATTTACTTTCATGACCTTCCCTATTATGCTACGTTTCAAACAACTTGGTGCGATGCCAGAAAAAACACATATGCTACCAGTTTGACATCTATTAGTTTTCCTGTCACAGTTTTCATAAACGCTACCAGTAGCGGCTTTAGCGGGTAGGCCGGATAAGCACAGGCCTACCCAAAAATCTTGAAAATATATAAACCCTAAAATATACAATAAACAATAAATATATTTTCCATTCTTTGTATTAATGGTAGATAATTATTTAATAAGTAGCATCAACCACTATTGTAAAAGTAATTTCCTACTGTCATTAATCAATCAAATGTGTATATGTATCCATTAGCGAGGGAGTGGGCCTACCCAAAATTAAAATCTCAAAGCCTCCCCTGAACGCTACTAACGTATTAATAATACCTGACTTAAAATGAAACTGGATTCCTATGGCCCAACCCTAGCATGTGGCATATCACATCATTTGGTACGATGAGCAAACTCTAAAGACAAATCGTGGTTTCTCCACAATTGCTTTCTATGCGGTATGTTACAATGAAGCTCGTATGACCAGATGTATGCATGGCTCATTCAACTCCTTTTTATACGAGTTCCTAACTTGTGGCGTTTGTTGTTGCGTGGTAAACAATCATGTATCATGATATATATATTTAGCCGCGTGTTCATATTTTTAGACAATATAAAAATACCACCAAGCCAGTATACTATTTGAAGAGCTTCCATTTTGAAAACGTTAGTAATACTGACAGACTGGGGTGCTTGGGGAATGGTACCAACAACACTATGTTCGCTGTTGTGTCGAATGATGTTTATGCCAAGTTTTGTCTCTATACATGCAATGGCCAGACAAAGTTTCGAGAGGACGTATTTTAGAATGGTTGGAAATACTGACAATATGGATGCTTGTGGGTTTACACTAACATACTACAAAATAATATGGGTCGCAGTCTAACTATGTCCGCCAATGCTGTAGACTTCATGCTAAAAATACTTGAATGTTTGCATTGGTTGGCAACACTGCCAAACTTGGGTGCTTGGGAGACGGAGACATTCACACTATGTTTTCCACTATTCAATCATGGTTCTATCACATTTGTTCTACATTAGTTCAATGGCACGCACGCCATTTGCAGCATTATTATGTTTACACTTGGTTGGCAACACTGTCAGCCTAGGATGGTTGGGAGACGTTAACACTCAACGTCTTTTTGCTATAGTGCCGTGTGATGTTTGTGATGTGTCATCGTGTGGAATCTGTTTTACAATTTTTCATTTTTACAATTGGTTTGACAAACCGGGGTACTTGGGAGAGGAATACGTCCACAGTTTATTTTCTCCAATGCCGAATGATGTTTGTGAAACGTTTCATTAATATACATCCAGTGGTACAGAAATGATCTTTCACATTGTATTTATACTTCGTTGGCAACACTTACCAAATGGGTAGGGCAAGGTGCAAAGTGATATTATCAAACCCTTTCCCAAGCCACGTTCTAACAATGAACCGAAAAAGAACGTGATGGGCTCAAGCGTTTACGCGTGGTGCATCGTAACATTCACTTTTATTCTGTTAAATATACACCATACTAGGGTCACAAACACCAACAAACCGACCCTTTATAGGATCAAGTTACGGATTTGCCCGTGATTTGCAAACGGTTTCGTAGTTCTCATGGCAAGAGCTTTCAGACGATATATAGGTTTTCCCCAGGTACCTGGTCCCGGTATGGAATCGTCCCTAGCGAGTACGATGTGCTTAGGGACTGTTCAAAAATTGTGAGGCCCCTAATCCAAAAACTCCATATATTTCAATCAAAAATTTTCTTGTACGCCTTATATCTGGAGAACTACATATAGTGTAGCCAAACCCAAACTATCACTTAACTCAGTATGATGTGCTTGTTCCGTAAAAAATACGAAAACTCGGTTTAAGGGCCGTTCAAAAATTTTGTGACCCCTGGTCTAGAAACTAATTATTGGCCAAGATCGCAATCTTTTGATGCATTTTTTGGATCATTCCTAAAATTCTCGGCCAAGATCGCAATCTTTTGATCCATTTTTTAGAATTATTCCTAAAATTCTCGTTCATAACGTGATTTGGTCCCATTCATACAGGTGAATGTGAACAGGAGCAAGTATGTTTATTTAGACATACTCAGTGATCAGGTGTTACCATTTCTCCAGACATCTTCATGGTGAATCACAATGAAAACTCTCAACTTCCAAAATAATTACCGTATTCATAACGTATGCACATGATTTGAGGAACGTTCATGCACCCTGTCGCACGTGGTATGCCCTCCAAGTTCCCCAGATTTAAATCCAGTTAGAAATCTGTGGGACTATTTGGAGGAGCCAGTGAAACTCACAAATAGACATTCTCGTACTGTCTTCGAAACGGCATCACCAGTGTTTTATTTCTGGCGGTACGCAACGGTACGACGTACCAGCAACTTTTAATGAGAACGGAATATTTCCTCTTCTGCCTTAAAAAGGGGTTGACGAGAAACTTCGAAAAGACCAAATAGTAAATATATAGTGTTATTGAAAATCAGAGTTTTTATTGTTTTCCTTTTTTCTAGAGATAGAGTTGCGAATCTTTGTTCCTTCTTGAAGTCAGTAAATTGTATTTAGGGACCAGTTTGAGTCCTTCTGTTTCTCGCTCGCTGACAGGCCCTCGCGCCTCCCTGCTTCATTCGTTTTTCGTACGGTAATATAAACCATAAAGGCTCTGAACGGACCAGATTTTTTTCCCTTAAAAACACATCTCCAACAATGAAATAATCCCAACAAATTTGTCGCTGAAGTTCGGCTAAACTGAAAGCCAGTACAAAAGTCCTGTTGGGTAGTACAAAAGCCTGTACTTTCTCCGCACTGGAGGCTTTTCTCAGTTCCCATTTTAGTGTATCCAATTAATTGTTTTTATTTATTATTAGGAAGAGGATTAAGTAAAAACATCCCCTAGATTATTTTAGTAAAGTTTATCCATTAATTTAGTAGGAAGAACATGATGTGAACAATGTACTGAATGTGTGTTGTTATTGAAATTCAGTATTTGTGGAACTCTTGCTGCTTTTTGAAAATAAACAATAGCACCTTACTTTCGCCCGTTTACAGAAAGAGAAAAAAGCAAGAAACAATTCACTAAGAAATATTGATTATAATTACGTTTATTTTATTATAAAATTAAGATATAAGAATCAGACATTTTAAAGCATCTATATATATATATATATATATATATATATATATATATATATATATATATATATATATATATATATATATGTGAGAGCTTTTAGTTATGCTACTGGACATTATTATTTTTATTGTTAATAATAATAATAATAATAATAATAATACTCTGAAAGGTATGCAACTTTTAACGGTTATGAACCTGCAGTCCAACGTATTAATACCTGTACCTTTATTTTTAGAAATAAAACGCTATATATATATATATATATATATATATATATATATATATATATATATATATATATATATATATATATATATATATATATATATATAGAGAGAGAGAGAGAGAGAGAGAGAGAGAATCTAAATTCAACACGTCAGTTTAAAACATAAGTGAGAAAATCATTTTTTTTTTTTTGTATTGAATAAATATTTAGTACAAAAATGAAATCTTTAAGTTTTACGTCCCACGGTTATGCCGGTTAGGCTAAAGGAGACGGTGACAATGAGTGAAATGAAGGAAGTGGGAGAATCCCGAGAAAACCCACGAGCACGGTGTTTGTCCACCACAAAGTCCGCACGGCGCGAGCTGGGATCGAACCAGGGACCCCAAGCACCGGAGGTGAACGCTCTACCAATTAGCTACCTACCCCCCATATTTAGTACAAAACAGATCGCAAAACAACACAATAATATTGAGACAATCAAACGTAACCGTGAAGTTACTTTGACAATTTTTTACACATTTCTTCACTTGATGAGGCAATCAAATAAATTACTTTATCTTTGTCTGCATTCTGCAATAAATGTTTGTCTGTATCTTGCGATTGCGAAAATTCGACGAAGGCATGTAGTTCCTGTGCTTCGTGATTCCTGCTGGGCCCCCGGACCTCGGACCCTTGGCAATCGCCAAGTAGCCAAATTGGCCAGTCTGGCACTGCTTCGAAGTACGCAATCTATTGATGAGTGTATGGATTCACGTCGGAGTAGCCCATCTGTAACACCTCATGGAGTCATTTTAAAACATAACTCTGGAACTTATGGAGACCAGAAAGAGCCCTGGTATTAGGTAAGTTTTACGGTGAAAGGGTTTACTTTTTTTTTTTTTTTTAGTCAGATGTTCTTAATTACAACATACTACATAGAAACACCGTATCCCGTTCATCATCATTATAACACTCACTTTACTATAAAATGAAATGCAAGTGTTGACTGACGGATCACTATCTTGACCAACTGAAATGAAATTGTTTCTATAATTAGCTCCTAAGTACAGGCTAAGCAAGAGTTAAAACAAATTAAACACATAACGAGGTTGAAAAAGGCACTTTTCTTCTTTTAACCTGTCAAACAAAATATTTGACTCGCTAGATACAAAATTTGACATGCAAGGGGGGAGAGGAAAATTCCTACCAATACAAACAGACATGTAATTTGAATTGTAGATTCTTGTATTTCTTTACTGGCTTTACACTTACGTGCTATCTTGTGAAATTATGCAATATTATTTTCTTAAAAATCTGTTGTGTTACTTCGAGCGCTACACATCTAAAATATTGTGTCCGATGAAATGTTCTTTCAGATATAGCCTACTAATATTATTACCTATTTTAAATCACTTAGGGCTACAGATACCCTGCCTATCGAAAAAGGGGCAGATGGAATAAGATCTGGAAGAAGTTAGTATGGACTCTTGATTCTTCCAAAGGACAAACACCATCTGAACCAAGGATCCATATCTAAACCAGTCAGATAAGAGAATGTGCGGCAATGTTCAGGAATACAGTACAACTGGACTCAAATGTCATCATATTCAGGAAAGCAAAAATACACATGTAAGTAAATAAATAATAGAGTTAAAAAAAATAGTAATAGATCGAATATATGACACAAGGCAAAAATAGAAAACAAAATACGAAAATTTAATAAATATATGTCTGTAGTTCTTTATTATAACAGAAACATAAAATGTTTTGAATTCCAGACTCAGCTATTTTCAATTGATGGTTAAAAATAAAAGTTAATTTTTAATATGTAAGAAAGCATTGTATATTATGAAACATTCATTGCATTTTTTAAATACACAACTTATCTTTACATTTCTGTTTCATAAAATATGTGACTTTGTGGTGTTGATGATAATTAAAGTTGTTATTATCAAGTTTTCTTTCAGGCTTTTAGAGATATTATCAAAATAAATAAAGAAATAATTGCAAGTATCTCGTAAGAATCTGGCTGATTTCATATTTGATAAGTGACTGATGGTACATACATGAAGTGTGAATGGTCTTCTTTGCAAGTTGGCATTATATAGTTTTGAATGAACGCATAAGATACAATTATGTTATTATTGCAAAATACTTATAACCAAAACCCTAACTTGGAATGAATGAATCAGCGTGTACAAAAGTAACGTTTAATAACAGCTGCATTTGCCTCCTATCTCTGAACAGAAAACTCACAATAATCTTCAAGAGATATAATGTATTATTGAATAAAATAATCCACAATGTTATCATGTTTCGTGTTTTTGCATTAAAATGTTATGCAAATAAAATACATTAAAAAAAGATAACAATGAAATGTACTCAATAATTTATTTTAGTGTAGGACTGGTTCACATGAAAATGTTACGGAACAAAAGTTTTTGGTTGCCCTAAATGTTCTAGCAAAATATATTCTTTTTCCAGAATCTATTTCTTTCAATTCAAGCCATTACAACCAAGTTTGAGTTCACTTAAGACTACAGTATATACTAAGTCCCATATTGAAAAAGACGAATCTGGCTATAATTGTTTTACTCAGTCAGATGACATTTCATTTACTCAGAGGAAACACGTAACTACAACATCATGTCCCTAAATATGGCCAAAAGGTTTCTTTCCTTTCTCGTGACACTCTAATTCCAGTCTAGGTTCGTTCTGTTTGTTTCATCTAGTTTATCTGTCAATTGAGTTTGAGCCTTTCTGACTGACAAGTAAAGGTTCCAAATGGATGAATCGAGTTGCGGGATGAGATTTAGTGAGCTTGATAGAGGATGTTAAAATATGTATATATGCAAAGTTATATCGGCTGAGTGCCATAAGAAACGGAGGGGGAGGGGGTCAAAGTTAGTGGGAGAAGGGCTATGCTATGTAATTGAAATACATCAAATAAACTGTTGAATCGCGAAAGTAGTGAAAGATAGACAACGCAAACGGTGGTGGTTTCACATACAAAGGAAAAATGGGCAGAGTAGATCACGAACTTCCGCCACCGTCTTGAAATCCACCATTTTGAAATCTGTGATATTTTTTGAAATAGTAAGGTAGTAATGTGATATATGAATTCGGGCCAGCACGTTCTCAAAAAGTCAAGTTATCTGCACTTATTTGGGAGATTTAGGATCGTCTTTATAGTTATTTACGAAAATCTAGGAGACTGATACTCGTATATTGAAAGTTTGGATTATCACGAAAACACATGTAGGCCTAAGTTAAACATATCAACAAGCCAAGAAAGCTAAGAGTGAAATTTGATATCCAACAGGGAAATTTGATGATAATAATAATGTAATAACATACAAATTTTGTACCAAATTTCGTTGTTAGTTTTCTTGGTTTGTTAATATGTTTAACTTACATGCGTTTTCGTGATAATCCAAACTTTCAACATAAGAGTATCAGTCTCCTAGATTTTCGTAAATAAATACATAGATGATCCTAAATCTTCCAAATAAGTACAGATAACGATTACTAAAGTTCATAATTGAGTTTTTGAGAACATGTTGACCCTAATTGACATATCACATGACTACCTTTCTATTTAAAAAATATCTGTTTCAAAATGGCGGATTTCAAGATGGCGCCGGAGGTTCTTGATCTATTCTGCCCATTCATCTTTTTCCACTATGTCAAACTATCACAGTTTACGTTGTCTATCTTTCACTATTTTCGCGATTCAACACTTTATTTGATGTATTGCAATAACATAGCATTGCCCTTCTCCCACCGACTTTGACCCCCTCCCCCTCTGTTTCTTATGGCGCTCAGCCGCTATAACTTTGCACATATACATATTTTCACATCCTCTATCAAGCTCACTAAGTCTCATCCCGCAACTCGATTCATCCATTTGGACCCTTTACTTGTGAGTTTATATCTAGGAGAACCATCTATTTCATCAATATACTGATTCAGTCTGCTCTGATTCTGCGAAGATCGTGGGTTTCTTATACCTTCCAAAGATTCCGTCCTTTTATATAATGGAAGGATTTCCTCTTTTGGGACAAATCATTTTGAATCTATGTGAATATTTGATTTTTACGTCCTATTGCCATGTAGGTTTACGGAAAAAGAAAAGAAAAAAAAAGGAATGCTTGAGTGATGATGAAGGAATTGGTGAAATTTCAAAAAGGAAAGAATTGTAAATGCTAAAGAAGATAGCACTTAACTATGTGAAGCCATCATGAAGTGTGTGGGATAGAGTACGGACAAGTTCATAGTCCCTAAGTCAACGGTACTGCAGTCGGATTGGGTAAGGTGGCTAGTTGCTTCACATAAGTTCATTGAGGAGCAGTTTCTTCACTTTTCTTATGTAGAAGTAAGATAAAATATACATTAAGTAAAACGGAATACATAATGACTACAATGGTTTGTTAGGAAGGATAAGGTAATGAATAACTTCTTGTCTCCTCTCTATTTGGAAATTCGATCCGGCACTCATGCATTAGAACCCGTCTGTTAAGATATAGAATAACGAAACTATCTAACGTAAGTTCGGATTCAATTCTTCACATACATTATAAATGAAAGAACACAAATAAATCACTACTGGCAGTTTGGACCTTATGCAGAGTCGTTCTGACGTTTGATTAGTGCCATACTAAAGAGTTCCACTAACATATGTTTCCTACAGTAGTCAGGCTTTTAGTATGACGCTAATCATACGTCAAAACGACTAAGCATAAGGCCCATTATTTCCGTTTCCAGTGAATGATAATTAACTTCATTACTATTATGCCAGTGTTAGCTCTTGAGAGAAGCCACATCAATAAAAATGAAAATTTTATCGTTTCAAACGAAAGGAAGAACACTTATCTAATGTTCCAAGACACATGAGTTAGTATTGATATGTTAGTTAAGTTTTCTTTCTTCAATTAGAAGAGATAAAAGTTCAATTTTTACCGATATGACTTCCTTCAATTTACTTACTTTACATATTTCTGGGTGTTACCAGCATCTGTGACCTTAAACTTGTCACATATAAGAGATGACATCCTTCGGAGAGTACATTATCCAAGGAAGTGAAGTAGGAAAGAAGCGGTCTGGGATATGTGTGTTACGCACCATCCCAGCTTTTACCTGGTATGAAAGAGGAAAATTCAGAAAAAGTACACTTAAAACAGCTGGTATGAAAAGAAACTGTTGTACCTTTTTCAGCAAGTGTACCCACCAGGAATCAAACTCGAAATTGCTTGCACAAAGACATGAGGGTTAACAACTATGCTACGCGAGCAGCATGACTTCCCCCAGGAACCACCAGTGATTATTCGAATACATTCTCCCTTCTTATTGCAAATGCCTTATTTTCCAATTATTATTCGTGATCTCGGTGCTAATCTTAATATCTTACTGTGTAGTAGAAGTACTAAGAACAGAGTTATTATCTTTCCTTTAAAAACATTTAATCATAGGTAGCCGCACAATGGGTGCTGCAGCATCCACACTAACTCCGATCTTTCTTTTTCCTACAAGAATTCGTTCAGTTTCGAATCTCTATTCTTTTCTGTGTTTGGCTCATGTTGCTTTCTGTTCAAAAGTCATTTTCTATGTACATAAATTTTGAAGATGTTATGGGAACTGATAGTAAAATATAATACCGTCAGAAAACAACTGCGATCCTAGTCTCTGCAGTAGCTATGGTAAAACCACAGATGTGAGAAGACAGAAAATATTTTCTTTGCCAATGTAGAGGTCATTGTTGTTTACAATGTTAATTACATATTTACATAGTGAACTGGTTGTTTAGCGATTACATAAATGGCAAAAGTGACCAAGAAGATTAACTTAATGAGATAAGCTAAGATCTTAGTCAGCCTTAGTAAACTAAGATTCTGAGTTTTTCACTCCGTAAATCACAAATATATAATAGAAGTTTCAGTTTATTTATTTGTTTAATTCAAATCTCAAAATATTGTTTGAGAGTATTTCACTTTAAAACCGTCGTTAATTTTAACTGTAATGAATGTCTGTCCCATTTTTGTTTTATAGGCCATTGATTTATATGGAGTGTTATTTTCCTAATTAAATCTATTTAAATATTCCTTACTTGAAGAACATTAAATTTTGTTATATATAATTATAATATTTAATTTAAGGACTATTGAATTATATGTAACGCAAATTCATTTTGAAATACCAAGAGACGTTTAACTAACCTTGAAAAAAAGTCATTGGAATCACATCATTAAAATTTCAATTTATTTTTAAAACCCCTAAGTACTACGCGGAATCTGTCAGACTCCGCTTTTCGCCATGACTTTCCGTTCGACCGCGTCTCCTGATTGTTGCTTCCTCTACCTTTTTGGATATATTTAGTGTGTATGCGAAAATAACATCGTGTCGTTAGTTTGTCGGAGTTTGGTAGACTCCACGTAGTACTAATGTGACAAAAAACATGCGTAGTACTTATAATCTGGAGGTGACCCATGTAAAAATTTGCGACACTTTAACATTTAATGCTAATATACAATAACTCACTGAGCAAGGCTATGTGATAACATGTAAAAAAAAATAATAAAAAAAAAACAATCAGGTAACAGTTTCAACACAATAACTGTGTCTTCATCAGACTTCCACTCCTTCAGAGGAGTGGAAGTCTGATGAAGACACAGTTATTGTGTTGAAACTTTTACCTGATTGTTTTTTTTTTTAACATATTATCACATAGCCTTGCTCAGTTTGTTATTGTATATTTTTACAAAATGGAAACAAGGCTTGATAGAATAGTTGTAACATTTAGTATAGTTTTTTTCTTTGCATTTTATGATAGTTAGGTACTTCAACCTTCATATTATGACGGATGCCACCCTGGCACTCCTGGACAAGTCTCGTAATTCTTAATCCGAAATCTAAAGGTTCTATTTAAAAATAACTACCAGGGCCGGACTTTGCATGGCTGGCTGTAAAACACCCCATTACAATTGAAAATCAATTGGCGCCAATGCCACACTTACAAGTAATGCTAGTTTGAGAAAAATTCCCCGCGGCACAGGGAGATTTAGGAAAGATATTTGAAAGAAGGAAAAGGAGAAATTTTACGAATATAAGATAAAATGTGAAATTTAGCTTTTCAGTAGATGTTACATTAAACACTACGGTAGTACAACAAAAGACAGCAGCATTCTTTCCACAATCCCATCATATGCACAAAATACAAATGTAACACTCTTCATTTCTCTCCCAACAACCCTTCCGCGACTTGCTATAGTCCGCGTCAGCCGAACTGGCGTATGGCGTCAACCAATGAGTCTGCAGCGCGATGTTACCAAACCTCCGGTCAGAAAAGCTTCCAGCGGGTATATATTGCATGTATCAAATGTACTTGTCTCACTAACAACATCCAGTATGTTATAACAATGCAAAACTTTTACACTAATAGGATCATTAATGTATTGTCTGTTACAAATGTGGTATAAATACTATATTTCGTTTGGTTCGAATATTCAAATGATAAGCAAATTAATGTATATACAAATACTTGATATTAGTTGGCTATACGTTGTTTATAACCCAATTTACATCCATCTGGGGATCAAACTTAGTACTCCGCATACTGAAGGACAATGTCCTACCATTTTGATTTTTTTTAAATTCGCAATAAAAAAGTCTCGCAATAAGAAAACAATTACATGTTATCCACCAATTTATAAAGTATACATATGAAATGCACGGTGGCCTAGTGACGAGGCACTCACCTCTAATGATGACCATCTTAGATTCGACTAAAACCTTTACAAACTTGTCATGGAAATATGTTTATAGGTTTATCGAAATTTTTCCATTTCCTCCCAGTATCTTAACAGCATTAATTCTTCCACCTTCATTAATTTTTACTTATTTTTTCTGTGAATTAACCCACAGAGTATAACCGCTGTGCGTTGAATTAATAATGTATTTTTTTAAATTTAACGGCCCACGATTATTAGTGTTGCCACGAGACGAGACATTTCTCGTGTCTCGTCTCGTCTCGTCTCGTAAACAAGACGAGACACGAGACGAGACAGAACCCTTTTAGACGAGACACGTGACGAGACAAACTATTTGTCCCGTCTCGAAAACGAGACGAGACACGAGACGAGACGGGACGTCTCGTGAAATGTCTCGTCTCGTCTCGTGTCTCAAAAATGAAATTTCTGGCGGGAATGGCCAAGCTTGAAATTGCCAGTGGTCATATAGATTGCAAAAGGAAAATCCCCTTTGTGAGAAAACATGTTGAAAAGCCTTCATAGAAAAGTGTCCTCTGTCTATTGAATGAAACAATCGTGATACATGAGCTTCCAGGAATATCATCCTTAATGTCTTGTCCCCCTTGCTGTAAACTGAGGAATTCTCAGTTTTTTTATTTCTGGCTGGAATGATGACAAACAAAATCAAAGACAGGGAAGATTTTTACAAGGTCAAGAAACCGAACTACCACTACCATCTATTCAATTTGAAAACTGGGTAAGGTCTACACTCATTACAGGCTGTAGTTGAAAGTTCTGGCTGAGATGGCGGAAGAGAACAGAACAGACTACACTTGTCTTTATTCTCTGGTGGCGGTATTCTTTTTGCTACATGAACCGAAAACGGCAATTGAAGTATGTCATCTTGCAACTAAAATTTTGTCTTCTCTCTCTCTCTCTCTCTCTCCCTCCCTCCCTCTCTGTTTCTCTCTCTCTCACACACACACACACAAACACACTCACATACACATACACATAATAACATACTTTTACCATTTTACCAATCGCTCGCTTATTATACAGCAGTCATGTTGTAAAATTCACCTCTTCGTTTGGAAGGCGGAAGAAAGACAAAGAAAGCGAAGATATTATCGACGAACTCTTCAAATTGTTTGCTTTCAGCAAATTTATGATACTAAGAATAACACTTTAGGTGAAGAGGTTTTACAGGGGGACCTTCGTTTTGTTACGCGGAAATGTTTGATCTGACCAGAGTGCGAAATTGCCCTCTGCTTCCATATTGAGAGGAGGGGAATACTTCCCTTTCCTAGTGAATAATATTCACTAGGATCTGAATTATCTTCAGAAATTGTTTCTTACAGGCATATGAAACCTCTCGAACTTGATAAGTTTAAAGAACATTGAGTATAATATTTATGGAACTCCGTTGAAAGCAGAAAATATTATGAGAATGATCAAAATTCGAACATTGGAGAACATAATTAACAGAAAAGAAATAGGATACCCAAACCATATTTTTAAACCTGCTACCTGCTATAAAATGTATATCCTATATTTTTACTAATTCCTTACTCCCATGAAAGTATCCTGGTGAGGATATTCTCTCCAATTTTTTCAGACTGAAATCCTTTTATCCCGTACGATTTCGCCCCCTGACACAAAACGAAAAAACAAATGCTGTTAAAATTTGTACACATGACCCTTCCAGGACTCAACCGGTGCCTTCAAGCCATGGTCTATCGCCGCAGACCGCTCGGCTTGGTATGAAGATGTACGTTGTATGATTGCGAATAGATCACGACAATATAAGAAACTTTAATCCAAAATGGCCAACCAAAAATCAACTTCTTATTTTTAGCCACTAGCTAATCTGGGTGTACTGTTATGAGTTTGTTACACAAACGGGGCAACCACCACATAGTAGCACACACCCCGCGGTTATGGGAACAGATTTGAACCATGGCGGTGAAGACTGGCCCCAAGCATTCTATCGTCCGATGTATTGTTCAGCTCCCATTACTATGGCATTTTAAGTAGAGCTTATTGTGCAGTAACTTATAAAATTTCAATCAAATACTTTCCATTACTCAATATAAGTATTTGGTTCCAAGCTTAAAAAAAATAATAATTGCAACAAATCTAAACATGCTAAAATGGAAAGTACTTTTTGGACAACTAACAGCAGAGATATATTATCTTGTAAACTATTTGTCCTTGCCTTGTGAGCTTATTTGAATTTATTTTTAAGACCTTTAGGCAACTTTGGCCGAATGGATGACGATGGGAAAATTAGTGGAATGAAGAAAGCGGTAGGTTACTAGACAACTTCGAGAAACCACACACATTCGAAAAATGAAATGAAATGAAATGAAATCTTTGAGTTTTACGTCCCACGATTATGCCTGTTAGGCTAAAGGAGACAGTGATGATGAGTAATGAATGAAATGGTGGAATGAAGCAAGTGGGAGGAAACGGGAGAACCCCGAGAAAACCCACGCACAAGGTGTTTGTCACTTGGCGGGGCTGGGATCGAACGCGAGACCCCAAGCACCAGAGGTGAACGCTCTACCACTGAGCCACCGCGGTCCCCACACACATTCAATGTTTGTCCATCACAAAGCTCAAATCGCACTAACCGAGATCGAACCGACTACCACATACACTAGAGGTGAAGGCTTCACGGTCCAGCTACCGTGACATTTCTTGTCTTGTGTGTTCTGGGTAATACTTGTAACTTAGTTGTATCTTGATTAGCATGGTGCAGCCTGCTACATTTTACTTTCGTTCCCATGGTATGCTGCTATATTTTTTACGAGACCAGACGAGACAAAACGAGACAAACAAGACGAGACGAGACGAGACGGGACAGTACCTCTCGAGACGAGACACGAGACGGGACGAGCACATTTTTTCGAGACGAGACACGAGACGAGACATACTTTGCACGAGACGAGACGAGACAGACTGATGTCTCGTCTCGTCTCGTCTCGTGGCAACACTAACGATTATTCACCCAGACTAAGGGATATAAAGATGTAATGAAAGATGGTAGAATGATGAAAGTGGCGGAAACGAGAAAACATTGAGAAAATCCACGCACACTGTATTTTCCTCTATGAAGCACACTTCGAGAGCTAGGGTTGAATCAGGGACCTCATACGCCAAAGATAAGAGCTCTGCCAGAGCCACTGAGCCGCTCTGCACTGAGCTGTCCGAAATAAGAATGTTGCTCTTGAGTCCTAATTTGGTTAGCCTTATACAGTGTTCGAAGTGGAATAAAGAAAGAGGCGGTATGTTTTATTACGATTTTGACTCGACATACCGGCTATTTAAATGTTCAAATACAGTGAGGGTATGTTGCCTAAAAGATTGCATTTCTATTTGCATAATGACTGAAAACTATTGAAGAGCTTCTCTGTAGTTGCAGGAAGGGGGGCATGGAGAGACTTTGATCCCCTGTCAACAACTTTCTCGAAAGAAATCCTCTTATGCTGTACTATAGAGAATTATACACGAAAATGCTCTAGAACCGAGTTTTTATATTAATTTGTGTGGAAAATCTCCCGGGTCTCCCACTTGACTGAGGGGTATTCTAAACCCCTAGAAGATCCGCTCCCACGCCAGACAACCCCTAAATCCGCCCATGCTTAAAACAGGACATTTATATGCATTAAGGCAAGAACACACACACACACACACACAAAGAAACAATTCAATATGGCACATCAAAATATAAAACTAGATGAACTTCTTTGGAGACACCTCATTTTAAAAACATAAGGCAGGGAAAAAAACGAAAATGTTGGTGTTGTCAACTTAGAAAGTACTTCTACATAAGAAATAAAATCTTTTTACGTGCAAAGCTATTCGTCAATTACTGTGTATAAAAATGGATTTATTAAAGATATTTTAGCATCTTCTCTCCAGTGACGGTATGTCATGATCACTGAAAAACCAGAGGCGGTATACAGTCTCACTTTTACCACTGGTCTTATATACATATACACTCTAAATTTCAAAACACTATAATCGACCAATTCGCACTCTGTACCATCCAGAAGTGTCCCTCGCTGTACAATATACCGCTGTCCGGAGAACGGATTCTTCTCAGTGCACCATACCCTGTATCACGTCCCTCATGATACAGTTCCTTCTTAGCCAATGTCCTAACCAGTTTCTCTTCCTCTTCTTAATAATGTCTGAAAGTGTTTTTTTTTTCTCCCTCACAGCCTCTCAATTCATTTTCCGCTCGACCCAGCTAATTTTATCCATTCTTCTCCCCATCCATATTTTAAAAGCTTCCAGTTGCTTTTTTTAAAAAAATCATTTTTGCGCATGTCCATGTTTCTGACCCATACAGAACAATACGTCACACGAAGTATTTTATGAGTTTTTTTCTCAACTCTTTATTCAAGGTTCCACAAAATAGTATTTTCTTCCTCCTGAAGGCTTCTTTCGTCATTCCTATCCTTGCTTTTGTTTCACATTTTTCACTTCATATCATCACTAATAATACTACCCAAGTATCGAAAACTATTTCCCCCGCTCCTACTTCTATATTTGACACCAACCGTTTCGTTCGAAAAATCATGGCTTTTGTATTTCTAACGTTTATTTTCATTCCATATTCTTCAGAGCTCTTTCTCTCAAGTTTTCTAACATCTTAGATTTTATCTTCCGATTCCTCAACAAGCACCATATCATCTGTAAACCGTATTATTTGCCGTTGATGTAGAGAACGAAAAATACTAATAATCAAGTCCCTTCCACCTCCACCTCCCTCAGGGCTCACATTTATTAAGACTCATATTATCGTCATCCTAGGGTACATATGTTGAATATTTATACAAAACTTCAAGATTCTACGCCCAACAGTTTCAAACATTTGGAGAAAATGAAAAAAAAAATCAAACTCCTTTTCCTCCTTAGGGCAGGAACGTAGCCAGGATTTCGTGAAGGGGGGGGGAGGGTCCGTGACATGAAATACGTTGGTCATCACACCAGGGTCTTGATCATTCTAAACTATTTTACTGGAACATATATTGGTTCGTTTAACCAGGATTTCGTAACGGCGGGGGGCGTGACATGAAATACTGAAGGCCCAGGAGCTCGATCAATATAAACTACTTTACTATCAACATATATTGGTTTGTTAGGACAATAAAATGAGGATATGTTGGTAAGTATTTTAATAACGAACTATGAAGAAATCTCGAGTAAAATAAAAACAAAAAAGTATTTTAAAAGATTAAATAATATTTACGCCCTTCGTCTGTTTATTCAAATATAACAATTTTTCTTTCATTATGACCTCAACTATTATTATATAAAAAGTACATATTCACTATTATAAAAAGCACATACTCAATAATGTAAAATATTTTACAATATCTGAGTTTCTTTCTCTGTTGAATCAAATGTTAACAGAACGTTCTTTCCACATTTTTTTTTTTTTTTTTTTTTTTTTATTGTTCCGTCAACTACTGTCTGTTCCAAATGACAGGTTAAATAGCAGTAGAAAATTGTTTTTGAAATAACATGTTTGATAATGCAAGGATGCAATGACGAAAAATTATGATAAAAAATGTCCATTCTGTTACACAACGGCACTATGCGTTCTGAAGCTTGAAATCTCCCTGACTAGTAGCAGAAATTCTGAGAATTCCGTAACTTTTCTAGAATATTCTGAGAATTCCGTAATTTTTCTAGAAATTTCAAATTCCCTGACTCTTCCAGGATATCTCGCTCACTTCGCCACCCACCATGTATTGCAAGTAATGCAAAACTCTTAATAAGAATGAGTAACCAAAAGCTCCCTATAGTTTTTTTTCTTACTTTTAATGCTGATCCTTCTTTTTCTTGTTTCATTGTGTTTCATCCTTCCCTAATTTTTTCATTTCTGGTTTCGAGGGGGATGGGGTCCGGACCCACCCTTGGCTACGTGCGTGCTTAGGGGATCCTTTTTTCATAAAATTAAATCTTATCGTCAGCCTATGATGCATACGGGGATTATTTTAATAATATTATACGTTTGTGCTCCTAATAGTTTCAAAGTCACGGAGAAAATTAAAGAAATAAAAACAAACTTTCAAGCTCCTTTCGTCTCTCAGGGAACACATTTCACACAAAATTCCATCTTATCTACAACATATGCTGTAGGAATAATAATAATAATAATAATAATAATAATAATAATATATATATATATATATATATATATATATATATATATATATATATATATATATATATATATATATATATATATATATATATATATATATATAACTCTATGGCCTATGGAACCCGGAGGTTCAATGCCGCCTTCACAAAAGCTCTCCACTGACTTCTATCCTTAGCTAATTGGATCCAGTTTCTACTTTGTATTCCTATCTCTGCGAGATCCATCTTAATATTGTCCTCCCATCTGCGCCTAGGTCTTCCTAATTGTCGTTTTCCGATGGGTCTTCCAGTCAAGACTTTGAAAGCGTTTCTACTTTCTTCCATTCTAGCTACATGACCTGCCCACCTAAGCCTCCTAAACTTGACGACCCTAACAATGTTGGGTAAACCGTATAAATTATGTAGTTCCTCGTTATGAAGTTTCCGCCATTCCCCATTCCCGTTCCTCTTGGGTCCGAGTATTCTTCTCAGCATCTTGTTCTCAAATACTTTCAGTCTATGTTCTTCCCTCAGAGTAAGCGACCATGTTTCACAACCATACAGAACAACAGGCATGATTATCGTTTTATATATTTTAAGCTTCAAATTCCTCTACAGAATTCGCGATGACAAGAGATTTTGAACCGAATAGTAACACGAATTCCCTGTTTTTTAATTTCTTCGTGAATATGATTTTCGTCTGTTAATATCGATCCTAAATATTTGAAAGTATCCACTTTATCAAAAGTATTATTTAATATTTTAACGCGTTGGAGGCGCGGTGGCTCAGTGGTAGAGCGTTCACCTCCGGTGCTTCGGGTCTCTGGTTCGATCCCAGCTCGCGCCGTGTGGACTTTGTGGTGGACAAACATCGTGCTCGTGGGTTTTCTCGGGGTTCTCCCGTTTCCTCCCACTTCTTTCATTCCACCATTTCATTCATTTCTCATCTTTACCGTCTCCTTTAGCCTAACCGGCATAACCATGGGACGTAAAACTTAAAGATTTCATTTCATTTTGAATATTTTAACGCATCCACAATTTGCCGTATTACGGTCCCGACGCACTTCCATGTACAGTGGCTCAATAAAGAAGTCGGACATATACATACTTACACATTGCAAGAGGGAATAAACATTCCAAGAGTATTCTTCAGAGAACAAAAATTATATTTTAATTACTCTATATTATTTCCTTCTGAAAAATAGAAACATGAATGACAAAACTCAATTTGATGACTATAAAAATACCAAAAGTGAAAACATGGCGTAAATCCATGTCAAAAAAAGAACTCGGACACTTTATTTCTATCAAAATTTTAGACTGTTATTAGATATTTTTAATATTTTGTTGTCAATCCTTTATTTTTCGCGATTGCTTTCAATCTTCCAGACATCAATTTTACAAGTTTTTTGCAGAAGGAAGGATAATTGTTTGCCCATTCAGTCTGAAGTGCTGATTCCAAGTTTTCCTTTGTTCTAATAGTGTGATATTTTAACTGGTTTTCTAAATAAGTCCATAAGTGCTCAATAACGTTAATATCAGGAACTTGGGGACTTGTTTCCAACACATGCGGATAATTATACAGGAGCTACAAGCGCACATTGAGTGCGTTGTGCTTGGGATTGTTATCCTGGTGGTACTGGAAGTTTTCTGTTATTCCCAATGTTTCAGCACTTTTTACCAAATTTTGCTTCAGAATGTTTAAATATTTCGTTTGGTCCATAATTTCATCGTTTACACACAGTTTACGTGGACCAGCACCGGACATACAGCTTCAAACCATTACTCAGCCATCTCCATTTTTCACAGTGGATCGTAGATTACGCTGTCGGAGTTCTTCATTAGTTTTTCGCCAGATATAACATTGATCATCTGAGCGGAATAAATTAAATTTGCTTTCGTCCGCGAATAACACAGTACTCCTAAACGAAAAATCTTTATTTTTATAAGTTTTTGCAAAACTAAGTCTCTTTTGTCTATTGCACTTGCTCACGAATGGTTTTCTACGGGCTACTCTTCCGTGTAAATTGCTTCTTCTTAAAACCAATCTTATCGTTTCGGGATGCACACTTTTATTAAGATGTTCTGATACTTCTTTGGCCATTTTAGGACACTTATCTTGGAGTTTTTATTAACCTATAGTACAATCCATCGCTCAACTGACTTTGAAAACACTCTAGGTCCACCACTTTTTGGCTTATTTTCCAGTGTTTTTGTTGATTTAAAACGTCTAATAATGTCATGAACTTTGGAGTGTGACCTATTTGCTATTTCCACAGTATCACGAACTGATTTTCCCTTTTTATAATATTTTAAAATAAGTTCTCTTATCGCTAAAGAAGTTTGCCCAAGTTTACTTCCAATTTTAAATTTTAAACACACAGTTTTACCTACGTACAAACAGTGCGGCTTCAACTCGTTTCACTTGGACACCTGAAACTGTCAAGTAGATAAACTCTTGGAAATTCCTTTATTAAGCCCAAAAAGAAAGAGAGTGGTGTTGCCTGTCCGAGTTCTTTTTTGACATGGCTTTTAGCTGTATTTTCACTTTTTTGTATTTTTATAGTCATGAAATTGAGTTTTATTAATGATGTTTCTATTTTCCATAAGTAAATAATACAGAGTAATTGAAATATATATTTTGTTCTCTGAAGCATACTCTTGGAATGTCTATTCTCTCTTGGAATGTGTGAATATGTATATGTGCGACTTCTTTATTGAGCCACTGTATTTAGTTTTCTCTGCATTTACTTCTAAACCCAGGTACCTGCAAGCGTTTAATAAGATCTCTGCATTTCTTTCTATTGTTCTCCTATCATCCCCTATTAAATTTACATCATCAGCATATGCCATAATCTGGTGAATACCGTTCAACTCTAGGCCCTGGTTGCTATCTTTGATTTTCCTTATTGCGTATTCCAGCACTAAGTTAAATAATAATGGCGACAACGCATTTCCTTGTTTCAGGCCACTTTCGACGTGAAAGCTCGTGGACAAAAAGTTTCCTACCCGGACTTTACTTTGGGATTCATTTAAACATATCTCAATTAATCTATGTATGTATGTATATACAAATTTCTGAACTAACGGTGATGTTTTACAATGTAAGATTATATCGTAACATTGCTAATATAATTTTATCCTTATGCTTATTTTGAATAGCTGCTAGTTAATTGCGGCAAGTTTTAAACCAACGAAACTTAATCATTATCTATTTTGATTTGTAATGAAGCAAGAAACTTCAATATATAACGTGAGAGTCTTGACCGTTATCTGAGGAAAGAATGACTAAAAGTCTTTTCACCGATTGTAACTGCTATTGATAAATATTAGCATGTGGTGTTGGAATTCCAAACTAGATTTATGTGTCAGCATGACACGCAATATCGATCTATTCCCCCATTCTACAATATTTCCTAAGTTCATGTTAAGTTCACTTTTTTATGTATTGCTTTTCATTTCCGAAGGTAAACTTTCCACTCGTAAACTGACGTCAGCAAGAAGTTATTTTTGGTGGGAAGGGAATGAATTCGGTTCGAGGTTAAATTTTAGGGTTAATATATGTAACTATTGATTTAATTTTATTATTATTATTATTGTTATTATTAATAGGTTTCATAATAAACATTCTCACCTTCTTATTCACATTAAGATTGAAGAGAAATAGAGATAAACTTCAAATTCTTTCTACAAATCCTGATTCCGAATCCTTTTCTAAATGAGAAGAAACATATTACTGACAATAATTTTATAACAGTAAAGCTGAAGATAAAACGTGTTAATCTTTCATGTACACACTACTGAAAATACTTGTTTTGCAAGTTAAGTCGTCATTATTCACAACGGCGTAACTTAGATTTTTTCCTGGGACGGCAAGCATTAATATGCGTATGTGGCCCCCTAGAAAAAGTTGTTTTTCTAATTCTTGGCCCCTCTTACTCTTAATCTTTCTCTTACTCTTTATGGATCCCCGGAGCCTGTGGGCCCTTCCGCACGGCAAGGTCTGAGGTGCAGTCATTTACGCCCCTGGAGCCTTTCCATACGTAACAAATTAATTAAGGGGAATATGGACAAATCTCAAAGCCATACGAATAAATATTATTTCTAGGGCCCCTAATAATAGACTTTTTTTTTTTTTTTTTTACTGAAATGAGCCCATGGCTAATTTTTGTTTTATTTGCCTTTTGTGTGCTTTTTTGTTTGTGTAATGTAGTGAACCTGTTTGATGCTTCATTTATAATTTCATATTAGTATCGTATATGGAGTAAGAAAATTTTGTCTTTTTAAAATGGTCCCCCCTCGAATGGCGGGGAGCTTCCCTAGGAGGGCAGTTGCTCCCTGTCCCCACAAGTTACGTCCCTAATTATTCATTTTGTAAATATTCAGGTTACATACAGTCAGGGGGCGAAATTATAACAGTCGAAGAAGGGGGGAGAGACATAAGTGTGAAAAAAGGCTGTTCGCAGGGAAATGTTTCGACATATCTGAACATCCGTAATTACTAAACTATGTAAAATTAGGCATACCGTTAACCATTAGTTCATTCATTAATTATGCCTATATGTCCATAACCATATATTTGAATTACTATTAATTAATCTGCAAGCTTCTGACAATAATATCATTTTATTCACCCCTTCAGAAAGTTTTTAGTGAGGGAGAATCCCCCTCATCCTACGATTTAGCACCCTACATACATTGCGATATCCCATTCATAAATTGTAAGTTTCTTTTTCCTCAGTGATAGAATTAGAAATAAATTGCTAAATGCTCGTATGTGTAGACCTATATTAGTGCATTTCAATACAATAGAAGTTTTTTCTTAATTTTTAGAGCTGGTATGATTTTTGTTATGTTAATTTGGGATACGGACAAAATCTCGCGGCCGAAACCTCGCAGCCCAAAACCTCGCGTGGCCAAAACCTCGCCGCGAATGAAACTTTTCTTTAAAATTTACCCAATGAGTTTCTTAATATGCAATTCCACATTACAAATAATAATAATAATAATAATAATAATAATAATAATAATAATAATAATAATAATAATAATAATAATAATAAGAAGAAGAAGAAGAAGAAGAAGAAGAAGAAGAAGAAGGAGAAGATACAAAACATCGTGTGCGCGGGCTTTCTCGAGTTATTCCCGTTTCCCGTTTCCTCCCACTTTCTTTATTCGATCATTTCCTTCATCCTGGTCATCTACATCTCCTTTAACCTACAGGACATAATCAAGGGACGTCGTAAAAACTCATATATTATTTCATACTTTCATAAATATTATTAGATTTTTGTTAAAATTTTGTTTTTGGATGTTCCAAAGTTCACGAAACTAACCCCGCCCTACCTTCACATTGAAATCCTCTAATACAGAAATAGAATTTTCATATGGTATCGCGGGACTTGGTCAAATACCTGTGATACTTCTTCTGAAACAGCGTCTTTTATACCGTCATCCTTATCATCTGTTGGAATATTTACATTTTGGTCAGGAGAGATTTTGGGTATGGCGATATTTTGGGGCGCGAGGTTTTGGAAGACGAGGTTTTGGCCCGGCGAGATTTTGGCCCGCAAGGTTTTGGGTGGCGAGGTTTTGGCCAGGCGGGGTTTTGGCCAGGCGAGATTTTGTCCCGTGAGGTTTTGGGCGGCAAGGTTTTGGGTATGGCGATATTTTGGGGCGCGAGGTTTTGGAAGACGAGGTTTTGGCCCGGCGAGATTTTGGCCCGCAAGGTTTTGGGTGGCGAGGTTTTGGCCAGGCGGGGTTTTGGCCAGGCGAGATTTTGTCCCGCGAGGTTTTGGGCGGCAAGGTTTTGGGTATGGCGATATTTTGGGGCGCGAGGTTTTGGAAGACGAGGTTTCGGCCCGGCGAGATTTTGGGCCGCGAGGTTTTGGGAGGCGATGTTTTGGCCAGGCGAGGTTTTGTACCCAAACCGTTAATTTACTACCTATACATATGTGGTATAATATTATATTTAACTTTGAAACTCTTCCTGATATAATTTATAATATAGGTGTTACAATATGAAAATTACGCATTCTATCTGTTCACTTTGTTATTTAGGGTTAACTTTTAGGTTTCTATGCAACGAACACAAGTAAGAATTCAATATATACAGTTATCTAGAAAGACAAAAAAATAAAAAAATAAAAGCCTTCTCTTGCTAACCAAATGTAATTATAAACAAGAAAATATTCTGTACTCAATTTTAGTGAGGGAGTTCCAAGTTGAATTTCCAGCAGGATTGCATTGTTCCAGACCTCACAGAACCTCAATGTGAAACTGGATTCAAGGAGACAAAGGAATCATCTTCATAGGTATTCTGCCAATATTGGAAGGTCAGTTGCCACAACTGAGAAGTTTCTATACTCCACGATCTTCAGCTAACCTCTTCGTTTTCGAGTGTTTTTTTTTTTTTTTTTTCTGTTTTGATATCGTCCATTAATTGTAGCCTTGTTCGCCCCATCCCTTCCTTTCCTATCATCATGCCTTCTAGCACGTCCCTCATGATAAAGTTCCTTCGTAGCCAATATCCCAACCAGTTTCTCTTTTTCTTCTTAATAATATTTAATATTGTTCTTTTCTCCCCACCATTTCTAAATACCCCTCATTCGTTTTCCACTCGACCCAGTTATTTCTCTCTATTCTTCTCCATACCCACATTTCGAAAGCTTCCAGTGGTTTTTCGTCCTTCCTGTCCACTCAATGATACAAATGTATAATGAGAGTGAAAGTGTGACTCTGATTGAGAGTCAAAGTGTGCAAGTTGTAATCCTCAATATAACTTTAACTTTTTGTTCTATATGATTAACTTCCTTCTTTTAAGACGAAACAGACAGAAAAACATTTATTCTGGATTATTCATGTCACGTGATCAACAATGAACCCACTGCGTTCCCCGTAGTCTCATGGTTTTTCCTTCTCGAAAGCTTTTGATATGTACGAGCTTAAATCGAATATTGGTTTGAATTCCAAGCTTTAGTATTCTAAATGACATCATATTTTTCAAAAAGGTGCTAGTGCTCAAATAACGGAAGTATTATAGAAATTGTATTCTTGAAGACAAAGGCAACAATCTCTCTAAATTCCTTGTGCTTTGCAGAAAGCAATAATTGTGATTTGTCGAATATTTTTCTCAACATCTCTCACTCTGATCTCCGAAACATTATAATAATATAACGACTTTACTGAATATAACAAAGCATCGTTCTCTCTGGCTGGATATTCATAAACCAGGCTTTGCTTCTATACGAGACTCGTATTTGATATCAAAGCGGTTTATCACACTAGATCAAAAATCCCTGTAGAAAGAGAGGATATTATGCTTCTCACGTTCCCAACATGCTTGAGTGACCCTAATTACTAGAAACGTGTTATGTTCACCGATGAGGCATTACACATACAAAAGAAATATAATCCAGCCTCCTGTCAGTACGAACGGAGAGTGCGGACGGCAGAACGAGTGAATGCAATTGTTGGTAACGGATGCTCTACAGCACTGATAGCCAAATGACGGTCCGCAAGTATCTTTCATCCGACCCACGAGTTTGTTCTCTCTTTTAACTCCGTCGTAACAGAAGAATTGTAACAGATCATTATAGTATACCTGAATCGAAACTTGACTTTTAACCTTTTGGTTACCGAGACCATTCTGCTGGGTAAAGCCTTGGTACCGATTTTTTTTTTTTTTTTTTTTTTTTTAAGTAGCAAAATGCAGATCTTGTAAAGTTACATTCAATTTTCATAACTCAGATCCTAACCGGCCTAGAAACAAAATGAATGTCGAAAATAGAACAAAGAATCAGAAAATGTACGACCTACGCACTTTCGAGAACGGTTAATGCAGAACCGGGGGGGTTCAACGGGTCCGGCACCCCCGAAAAAAATTCTAACTCAACATACATTTGTCAATAAAACTGTACTTGTTTAACAGGTAAACGAACGACGTAGCATGAAAATTTGGTCTTACTCTTCATCTGTATTTTTTCTCTTATAAAAGAAAAAACTAATTCTATCACTTTTTTCCCCTTGGAAATATAGGTGGAAGTATTTTACAATTACTTATCGTCTTTTCGGGTGCAGAATAATATTAGGTTAATACTATATAGACGTAGTGGGGCCCTCACCCGCAAAGCTTGGACCCTTAGGCCTACCAACAAAATGAGGCTCATTGGGGCTCAATGAAAAAAAAAACGCTTACCTCTGTTTCCCTAGTTCGATCCCTGGCCAAGTAAGTTTGTGGTGGACAACATCGCGTCTGTGGGTTTTCTGGGTTCCCTCCACTTTTTCATTCTACCAATTCATTCATTTGCCTTAATCATCCGTCTTCCTTAGCCCAAAGGGCATAATCGTGGGAATTTCAACTGAAAGATTTTCCTTACCAACAAGAATTTGTGGGTGCACGCCTGCTGCACGAAGAAGGAAAATTGAAAAAACAAAAAAAAAAAAGTTCTCAACAATGGATCTTATTTTGTCCTGACCTGTAATAAATTGGCTCTCACTGTTCTGTAAAATTAAAAAAAAAAAAATAAATAAATAAAAATAAAATATCCACTTCTCATTCTCTACTTTACACCTTAAAAGTAAATTTATTCAAAATTAGAAGTAGTGAATTAGTCACTAAACTGTAGTCTGTTAACATGATATTCCAGAAAATACTTAAAATATTTAAGTTCTTTGTAATAAAATTTTGTTTCGACTCTCCCTTTGCGTAGTGACCAGTGGCGTATTTAGGGGGGGCTTCCGGGCTTAAGCCTCCCCCCGAAATCTTACTTACTATAGTAAAGTATATGAAATATCTTGCTGAATTTTCACATTTTCAGGGAAAGCCCCCCCCCTTCCCGAAAGTTAGCAAAGCCTCCTCCGAAACAAAATCGTAAATACGCCACTGGTAGTGACTACCGGTTTCGCGATCGGAGTTATTGTTTTCGACTTCAATTTCCTACACAATCCATAACCTCATTTTTCACCAAGTGTCACGTAAAAACGTGAGAGACTAAAGTACCAAGTGTAAAATGTTAAAAAATACAAATCGAATGAAGGTATGAATTCCGATATAGAGTGCATAATGAGAAAAAAAGTGAAGTCAATTGGTAGATATCAAGCTTATAAAAGTGACATGCTTTATGGTAAATTCTGATGCATAGTTCTTGAAAAAACCGAGAATATGAATTTTTATGGAGCTAAAATGTATGTTGTTAATTGCCAATCTGATGCAATTGATAGTTTTTATTCTGTTAGAATAGCTTATTTATTTGATTAAGAATCGAATGTGAAAAATAAATAGTATTAAGTAGTGGATCGTGCCTAATGTTCTTTGATTTCTTCTAACAGCGATACATAAAGTCCTGACAGTGACACTCATACCCCTAACAATTACGAGGAAATTCGACTTACAGAAATAAACTTCTACTCCTATTGGTTCACAGATACGAAAATTCGAGTTACTCTGATACCTGTCAACAGACAGACGGACTGACAGATGGACAGCTGTTCTATAAACTTCCTATACTTATGCATAGCTAGTATGAAATCCTAAAGGGGGTCTTAAACTTGAGTTAAGCAATGGTGTATCCGTGAATAAGGTTTCTTCATGTCGCCCTAAACCGCTCCTACATTAAGTAAATGCAACAAATGAATGTAGATGTGTTTCATCTAACAATATTGGTGCGAGCGATCCCGGGTTCGATTCTTGGTGAAGACACTCGGTCGAAAAAGTATTAAAAAAAATTCTTCAGGCCAGCTATCCTGAGGGAAGTTTTTCCTTGGATACCCTCATTCATACCAGGGAAATGCCGGGATAGAGATAACATAATGGTCCTGGGCCGTTTTCTTCCCCAATTTTCAGGGTAATGGTCGCCGAGGGACGTCATCCCTCGTATGTGACAGGCTAAAATGCGTAGATGCCGACAGTCCAGAAATGTAATACCTAAATGTGTAAATTCCAATCTAACAATTCATATATCTATTAAGAGATTTTCGTTTAAAAAAATAAATAAAAAGTTCTGGTATGAGTGAAGTTCTAATAACAATGATAAAGTCATATGAAAACTTTGTTCAACTTCATTCTCAAATGAATTACCTGCTGATATACTCCACGCAATCTAAACATTCATTGTTACACAGAAAACATCGATTTTTCTGAGTGACAGTAAATATGACCCAGATAAGATGTGAGTCAATAAAAGTCGTTTAAGAGTAGTGTGTATAATAGCTAATGCTATTAAAGAAAATGGAACAGAGTCCTACAGTGGGTAGATATTATTGTGACCATCACGCAAGGAGAGACAGAATATTCTGTTGAACAATTTAGCTAATATGGTTTCTTTGTCTGGTATTAATATTTTCCATGGTATTCTTCAAGTATACTAGGTACAACAAAATTGTTCCTTAAATATAAAACTTAAATGTTTCGTTCGTAACTGAGACAAATTTAGTTCTCTCAAAATATACATGATGGGTGATTAGTTTCAATCCGTCGTGTGAACTTGAATCCAGGCGAGATGATTTGGTTTGGGGAGAACCTGTTCTATACTGTATGATCTTCTACACTTATGAGATCTATGTTCTTTGCAACTGCATCGGGCCGCCCGAAAGGGGAAAGACCATGACTTTTTTATCTTAACTTTTCTTCATTCAATTGTGTGGTTTTTTTTTTTTTTTCAATTTTGAAATTCCAAAACAGTGACAAAATAATTAAAACTTTTCTAGAGGTTAAAATAAATAAAATCAGATTTTAAAAACATGAATTTATAAAATTAACTTCAAGAATATTATTTGCATTTGCGCTTTATTACAGAAAAAAGTAAAAAAAACAACATATATACCAATTGGTATATGTTACAGTGTAGAATAAAATGATATACCGGTATGTCAGTGTAAACACTCATGCGTAGTTATTGAGAAAATGAAAAAAAATATTTTGTAAACCTAAAAATCAATGCTTATCGATAACCATGCCAAACATTAAAATAAAACTAACACCAAAGTATATTATCTTAAATCTCTTCATTATGACACTAACAAGATAATAGTACTGTGATATTCTCCAAAGATAAAACATTCTGCAACCGGCCAATTATAAACTTTTATTCTTGTTGTACTTTTATTTCAAATGTAATATCGTTTGTCCAAAAAAAGAAAAAGAGATAAACAAACAAAAAAGATTACTATGCATAATTTCGTGTTAAAAATCCATTGTAAAATGTTAAAAAAAAATATTATACTGAAAATTTGCTTTATGTCTGAAGACAGCTTAACTTGCATAATGAGCTTCTTCAAGTTTATCTTACATTGACAGATTTCCATCGTCTGAGCCAAATTCTAATTTATACATAAACCCAAATTTCTGGATCAGTCTTTCGAGTGCGTGGCTCTACGTTATAACCAAGGGCACTTTAAGTAGCAACCTCAGCAAAAGTAATACATAGTATAAAACCTTAAAATACTTTCAAAATGGGATAGTGTGTACGTTGTTACATGGTACGTTGTTTCTATCTCGCTCTGAGACTGAAATTATATCTTGACTTCAAACTCCGGCGGAAAAAATAACAGTTTACATCAAGCAGCAGCCATCTATGGACTTCTACTAAGATCAAGTACTTGTGATGAGGTTGAACTCTAAGTAACCACGGTATAAAACATTCACATCAACTGGAAATAAGCAGGGATGTGCTCAATTAAAATCTGTCAACTGCATACAGGTCACACCATAAACACTTCACAGACGCTATATAAAAACAAAGAATCAAAATCATTAAACTAATTATACATTAAAACTTGTATCTACGAGGGTGATTTAGAAAGTATTGCCTCCAAAGTGTACCTTTATTTGTGTTTGACAGATAGCGACGATACAGGTATCAGTGGAACGCTTGCAGTGTCAGCTACAAATGGTGGCATCATTTTTCAACATAATCCCCATTACGGGCATTACACTTGCGACAACGCAAAAAAGGTTTTTCAAGCCTTCGGCGAAGAATTGTGGTGGCTGCTGGCGATACCATTGCCGAACTGCAGCTTTAACCTCCGCATCACAACTGTAGCATTGGCCCTTAAGGTGATCTTTAAGTTTGGGGAAGAGCCAAAAGTGTAAGGGCACAAGATCCGGACTATAGGCAGGATGAGGCAGAATGTCAACATCACTTTGCCAGCAGATGGGACAACTTTGAATTTTTTGGCGGAGGAGAGAACTTGTGGTGGTATTCCATCCACTGACGCTTTGTTTCCGGGTCGTAATCGTGTAGCCATGACTCATTCCTGGGCGCACAACCTTCTGCAGTCAGAAATTCAATGACAGCCCGCTGTTTCAACAGCATGTCGCCACTGGATGCCATGAATAGCTCCATTACTCTGGAACGAGAAGAGATAGGAAGGCGAAACAAGTGACATTTTATAGCTTAAACATTAGTGCATTAAGATAAACAGTTGAGAATGTTTGCAGCACAATTGGCCAAGTAGTGGGCTTGGCAGCATTACTTTCTGAATCACCCTCGTATTATTCAGGCTTAGAATTATCATGTTTTAATTCATGTCATAAAACTTTACTATCAGGAGTATAGTAAAACGTTTGGATATGTTTGGGTTACTAAAAAGTTCTCGCAATACACCTCAAATAAAATTTCATGAATAAACCATAAACGTAACCACAATACTGTACATCAGTCAATATATCACACTGAAATGAACAAAGTGACATGCTTGAATGTGAATTATTATTTGAAACTTTCAAGAAAATAGGAGAAACGAATCTTTATGGCGTTAAAATGTATGTCGCCAATCTGATGCAGTTGAACTATTTATTCTTAGGGAAAACAATATTAATAATTTATGTACCCAGGCCCGTATTTAGGTAAGTGCTACTCTGTGCTTGAGCACAGGTCGGCAGAATTTAGTGGGTGGCAAAATATTGGATTTTTTAAAAAAGATTCACAATAAAGTAATATTTAAATCTAGCAACCTGCAGAGTCCCGCGCGAGCACGAGAAAATATGTTAATGTGTTTAATTCGCTCTAATTACAGTAGTCTAATTAGCTAGCTTATCTGATTATTTGTAAAAAGTCATCCTCTCCCATGCCCACCCCCAAGGAGTAAGGATGAACTTGAATATAATGAAAACTGATATTGTTAAACTCAGCGACCTCGAAAAATATGAATTCAACACTAACATCTGCCGTTTTCGATTACTTTTAAAATCTTGCCCCTTGTCTGGAGAGTGGAGTATAACCTTGAAGTTGAATTGGATTTAAACTGTCACTATTCATCTCAGCGCCCCAAAAACTATGAATTCAACTCTAATATATTGGTCGTTTCCAGGAGGTGGCAAATTATTTAGAGTACAGGGACGCACAATATATAAATACGGGCCTGTGTGTACTGTATAAAAAATATAAACGTTAAGAAGGAGATTGTATCCATCTTCAACACTAATGCACAAACTACTTGCAAAATTAGATTTTTTAAAATAAGAAAGGGGGAGGAAACGGGAGAATCTCGAGAAAATCCACGCACACGGTGTTTGTCTACCAAAAAGCTCACTTGGCACGAGCTGGGATCAAACCAAGGACCCTATGCACTACAGGTGAACGCTCTACCACTGAGCCATCGGGGCCTCTGTCAAGAATAAAGTTAATTCCATTTGTAGCACAGGGATTTAGCTACTTTTGAATTGTTATTTTGAGTAAAACGGACTTTGCAACAGGGAGGTGCCTTGAAATTTATTTGGGGGCCCGTGTACTCTATGAGCGTCTCTGTCCGGGAGATGGGTGTTACTTATGGAAATATTACGTGCTATCCTTCATCATTTCTGTGTTGCTGGAGAACGTAAAGCAAAAATAGGTCATTCAAATTAACAAATAAAATGAGTTACCGTGTTAAGTATTACCGTCTTCGTAAAACGATTGATTTTCACCGCGTAAGTATATAACCGTCTTCTTCAAACATCAAATGAAATTATATCCTGATCACACCACTTTCCTCATTCAATGTCAATGTTGTATTACCGGTATGTTATCAATTGTCTGCATACTTTATTACTGTTCGTACTGTGCAACAAAGAAACACGCAAGCTTCAAGATTTTTAATTATATTTCATGTGGGAAATATTAGAAACAAAACACTGGCGTAAAATGTACGTACATTACGCTAATAGAAATGTTAAGAGTCTCTCTCTATGCCTCCCACCTTACATACGTATTTTGTATTATAAGAAGCCCTACAAACTCTTCGCGAGAAGACATTATTAAAAACAATTTTGCTCAGAAATCATGTCTGCCATAAATACTTTACAATTAAAAACAGAAAGGTAAAGAAATGTAATGAAATTTATAGTTTATGTCCCACGATTACGCCCGTTAAGCTAAAAGAGAGAGGTGATTCATGTAAATGAACGATGATGAAATAATTAGTAGAATGAGAATGTGGAAAGAAATGAGAGAACCCCGAGAAAACCAACGTACACGATGTTGTTTACCACAAACTCACTTGGCCTGATATCAAACCAAGAGCCTCTAGCACCAGAGGTAAACCACTTTTCCAATGAGCCTCGCTACACATTCAAATAGTTATCTATCTTGCTTATGATTCCACTGGTACTTTTATTATGCAACATCAAATAAAAAATATACTTACATCATATTAAATTTGATATAAAGTATAAACGGAACAAAGCCTTTGGCAAACATACAACGATAAACTGAATTACTTGACTATAGCCATTAATATTTTAATGGCCATTATTAAAGAGAAAACTATAATGAAGAGTTAATAGCTTATGACCAACAGGCAAAGTTCTGAATATTTTCTTAATATTTACATAATGTATTATGATAACTAAAGTCAGAATTAATCTGCAAATTTAACCGTTTAGGGACGGCTATTTTAGATTAGTCTTCAGTCTTTCCTGAATAAATAAATAAATGTAAAATTTAGAATTTTCAAATTGAATTTTTATTATATTCCAACACATAGAAAGACTTATTTGACAAATTAAACGGAAATCAGTCTTATAAATCTTATTCGTCCTCTTTGTCTAGATATTGTGTTTATATACCACCAGATTTCAACTACTTCCGGTCTCATTAAAGTATTGCTGGATGTTGTCTTAAGGGTATTCACTACAACGAAATTAAACTTCCGCTAATTTTAGAGCTTTTTTGTAATATCTTCAAAGCAAATAAACATATTCGAAAAGCAGAAACGTAGTGAACTAGACACTACGATTTTGCATGTGACATGTTTACCACATTCACCTATCTGCTTTTGATATGCCGCTATTTACAGAACACGTAAAAAAATGCTAAATCTATCTACCGTTGCAAATCGAAAGCAAATAGATGAGTTGTGATAACGGTATCACATGTAAAATCAAATTGTGTAGTTCACTACGTTTTTACTTTTCGAATATTTTTTATTTGTTTTGAAGATATTACAGAAAAATTCTAAAATTAGCGGTAGTTTAATTTCGTTGTAGTGAGGACCCTTAAGACGCTGAACAGATTGCAAAAAGCAGCTTGTCGCTATCTGTTACTCTGTTTGTTCTATGGTGGTAAACGTGGACACCGGAAATGGTTGATTTCTACCTACTTCAGGTTTGAGTAGAGGGTTAGATTAGAATATGGAACCTATCCTTGGGATGTTGAATTAACTGAAAAAAATCACTTCTAGAAACCTTTTTACTGTTTTTGATCTATGGAAATTAGTATTGAAAGCGGAAGTATAGGTAAATTTCAACAATTTTCAGTTTTGATAGAGTGTGGGGGATGATGACGATATATTGCCTTGTAGCGCTGAATCGACAGTAAAACATCGTTTGTCGTTACGTATTACCATTTTTGAGATACAGCGAAAAATGTTGAAACCGGAAATGAATAATTTCAACCATTTCTGGTTTGAATAAGAGGTTAACGAAGTAAATGGAGTTTATTCTTGGGACACTGAATCAATTGCAAGAAACTGCTTTTCGACTTCTTTTACCGGTTTTGATCTGGTACCTGTCAACAGACAGACGGACAAACGTATGTACGAACATAGCCGGTCTATAAAATTTCTGACACTTATGCATTGCAGTTTGAAAGTCTAAAAAATCAAGTTAGACTATGGTCCACTAATGTGCCAAAAATAATCTAAATCGGTGGAAAGTCTAGGAGGAGTTCAATGTAGAACATCGTTACATTCACTTATGCCTATTATTTGTTAATATTTTACCTTAAAATCCAGTGAAGTTACTGTTAAACTTATTTTGAAACTTCCAGTTCGTAGGACTCAGGAATGGATTAATGCAGTTTCTATGATATCATTTTAAACGGGAAAAGATATCTTGAAACTCGAACCAATTTGGAACACAAACAAGGTTCTTGGAAGGATTAAGTTTCGTATTCCAAATTAAATATCACTGTATACATAATATAGCATTGCACTACTATAATGTGAAAAAATATTGGATATTAGTAAAGCAAACTTGATGTGATTGATGCATACCATATTTTTCAACAATCAGCAACCTTTTACTAATCACTAATCGAATAAACTATTTCCAAAGAAAAACATATCCTGAAATATGCAGCAACCAGATAATCAACAAAGTAAGGTGGGTTTCATATAAGCAAAGGGTTAAGAACCATTTTGTAGTCTCCTTTCTCCAAATGGTTTAACACTAGAACGACGGTGTTTTTGATACTCCCTAGAACGGCGGGAGTGGGTCAAAAATGACCCATTCCAATTTTATTAAATATTTGTATTCTAAACCACTAACATTTATTGCATAATAAAACGTGACTTTCATTCAATAAAACAAAAAACTTCTTTGAACTCTAGCTTAATATTTATTGATCAATGTGTTTTTTGCCAATAATACAAATTTAAGAAACATGCTATTTTCTATGAATATAATATTATTAGAATGATATTATTGAATGTATTATATACAATGTCAGTTTATTATATTATATATCATTCTAATTCCTACATAGTTATTATTCTTAGATAGTTTGTTCAAGCGCATGACCTAACTGAACTAAACTAACCTAATCTGCACACATCTAAACTTGCAGTCTTACACAGAACAAAGTTCAGTCACTCCTCTACAAGGAGAAGGGTCATACAAAAACATTGTTCACAAATAAAAACGTGACGTATTACACAAAAAAATATTTTACTAATATGGTTGTAATACACATCTATACATTTCTATAACTTTCCTCTCCCTATTTAGCATTTGTGGAAACACATAACCTAAAGTAGCATACACAGTCGTAAACTTGCAGTAGTTCAAACCAGAAAAATTCAGCATTTAGTGATTGTTTTATAAATAGGATATGCTAGGTTCTAATCATGAAAACTCTGACATGAAAAGAATGGTAAACTACCTGTTCTTTCGAACAACTCCGTTAGAGATTCTACTTCTTTGGTTGAAATATAATTTATCGAAACATACAAGAAAGTAAGTTGTCTCCTATTTAGACCTCTAAATTTTTTGGTTTCGGTAGCTTCGAAATTTCGTGTTACGCCACAGGCTAGTAGTCTAAGAATTCTTGGCAGCGCCGGAAATTGAACTCGAGATCCCTCAATCCGTACTCAGCCACGTTCACCACTAGACCAGCGGGGCGGTCATATAGTGGCGATCACAGTGAGAACTTCGGCTTTCTTCTCCCAACCCGTCTGGTATATAAGAACCTTGTCCCAACCCGTCTGGTCAGCGTGGGAGCAGTAGACCAAGTCCTCCCTCCGGGGAGAGGCCTCATCCAATAGTGGATCGAATATGGCTGTGGTTTATTTATTATTATTTATTTGTGCTATAAACGTTTTCTCATGAAACATTTCAACATAGTGATACCAGAAAAAAACACTAGCTATATATTTTCACAATAGCATGCAAATTGCTTGCAATTTTTGTGTTAAAATGATTGAAATTAGTATGAATATTTTGTTACGATGTAAGACATATAATTTGTGTTTAACAATAATAATAATAATAATAATAATAATAATAATAATAATAATAATAATAATAATAATAATAGTCTTACCTATTTTACGACGCTTATTTGCAGAAGTATGGTTTTCTGTGCTTATATCTTCCTCTTTCAATATTTCATCCGAATCATCATATTCGTTGTTATTCGGCAGGTACTCTTCATCTGAAGAAATATCAAGGCATTCAGCGTCAGACTCGGCCTCACTTATGTCATTGAAATTTGCAAGTATTTCATCCAGTGTCATCAGTTTCTTGCTCATAATGAGTGTTTGAAATAGCACATCAGTCCGAAAATAATGAGATTCTCCTAATCAACAGACTTTCTAAAGTATTACTAACTCCAACTAAACTGACAAAATTGCTGAGAAGCTGGTCTTGAACACGAGGTGGATTGGGAGAGTATTATGAGAAACAGTAGGTAAAGATGCTAGCCAGCAGTGTTGCTACAATGCAACAAAATATCACTAATAAAAGAGTTGGGTCAAAATTGACCCACGCCGCCGTTCTAGTATAATTGTTTATTATTTCAAAAGGCAAAGTGTGGATAAGAGTGATACTTAGTACAAATATTTCTTCAAGAGAACGAGTAAAAGTCACAAAAATTCGACCCGATTCGTAAGAAAATAGAAAAGTTGTTAAAACGTAAATTTCGAAATGGGTCAAAAATGACCCAGCCGCCGTTCTAGTGTTAACAGTGCTTGGTGATGGATGTCGTGATCGCTTACATGACAGTCTTGGTTCACTTTTGCCAGAATATCATCCAGTGTTTCTGTGATTGGCCGCCTACTGCGAGGACCATCTTTTACATCAACATTTCCTAAACGAAAGCTACTGAAGATCTTTTGACTGTTGTCTATCTTTTGATAACATATCTTGTCCATAAGCGGTACAAATTTAAATACAAGCTTGCACAACATTTGCGTCTTTATAGAAATAAAATTGTAAAATCTAGCGAAGTTTTACGGAAAGGTTATTCATCTGATAGCGGAAAAGCGACATTTTATTTTATTTTATGTTTGATTCTTGTCATTTGTTTATAATGCAAAATATGAGAAGGGGCCTCATGTTGTTAATCAGTCCCGGGACCCCAACTACCTACGGTACGGCACTGTATATACACTTCTTTCTTGCACGTAACAATATGAATAGTTCCAAATTGTCATATACTTTCGTGTTTGTAGTGGAACAAAATGAAACTGCTATTATTATTATTATTATTATTATTATTATTATTATTATTATTATTATTATTATTATTATTATTATTATTATTATTATTATTATTATTATTATTATTATCATTATTATTATTATTATTATTATTATTATTATTATTATTATTATTATTATTATTATTATTATTATTATTATTATTTTAACACCATATTTACAAACTAGAAAGTAAAAATCAACAAAAGATTTAGAAACTACACAAACTGACATACAATTAATCTTAATATTTGAGTTTTTTTTCTTTTTTTTGGTAATGAAGAACCGTAATGTGTATTTTATATTTTTTTCAATATTTTACAGTTCGTTTCTTAAGCCTTTGGAACAGCGGACGATTCCTGGGCTTCTTCTTATAAATGCATGCATAATATATTTACAAAAGCATGTATCCTTACTGATAAACGGTGACACTTTATGCTATGCTTTTACATGAGAGTAATTTAATGTTAGCAAATGTTACAGAAGAAATACACACGAAAAATATTTATTGCTATACACAGTAAACAAAAAATAAGTCATTTTAAGTGTGAAATCAACTTAAAATATGTTTACTATTATTATTATTGGCTTTCACTGATTCCATTGAGCCTCTTCTTTCTCTGCCCAGTTACTGTGAGGACACTGTTTTTCAAACACCAGAAGAAATTGAATGCAGATTTCCATAATATACAGTTACTCACATAAGTACCTGGACCCCTGACTGTTATAATTCCATTACTTGGGGTCCAGGTCATTTGCAGTTGTGAGAACGCCTTGACAGATGCAACCCAACTTACACGTACCTTTTCTTGGCAATGACAGCAGTTGATAGCCCTGATCCAGGTGTTTATGCAGGTAAAATATAAAGTAGATGACTAACGAAACAGTTCTCCATTCTAAAATGAATCTCTATGGTTCGGATCGTGTTTTACAAAGAACGCCATATATTAATCTCAATATTGCTGTGTATGTAATGTATTACTTCTTTATATACTGTATGTTTAGAGAAATAAAAATACTGAGCACGCATGAATCAGTAAATGCTTGAAAGTAGCTGAAAATATCAAATCTAGAGCAACTACAGTAAATAAATTTGTAAATGATGGCCTCCATTGAGAGACCTTCTAGAATTCTCCTCATTGCAACATCTTTTTCTCCCTGGAGGAGAGAAGATCTTTCTTGTCACACTAAGTATGTGTTGAAATTGAAATTGAAACATTCGAAAAGGTTTCGGCCCGGCCGGGGTTCGAACCCGGGTCCGACAAATTGTCATTATTATTATTATTTTAACACCATATTTACAAACTAGAAAGTAAAAATCAACAAAAGATTTAGAAACTACACAAACTGACTTGGCACATACAATTAATTTTAATATTTGAGTTTCTTCTTCTTCTTCTTCTTTTTTTGTAATGAAAATAATGGCCGGCAACATTCTGCAACCGGCCATTCAATAACCTAACCACTTACCTACCGCGTCACCTCATCTTTCACCTAAACTATTAGCTAGTTAAAATTGTTGCATGTAAGACTATACAAAATACTAATGCTCGTATAATGAGACATTCCTTATGAGTGTCACATCGAAATTTCCTTCTTTAACCCCAAAACAAGTTATATAGACGTTCCTCAATCAGGAACATATCACGAAACGTTCTTCAAGTTAAGACTACGTCATTGCTTTCAGCGATGGTCCAGATTTACAGTACAATTCTTCTTGACCTTCTAGTTTCCAAAGAAGAAAAGAGGATAGAAATTAATTTCATATTCTTTGGATTTTATCAACACGTGTAGCAATAGTGTGTGCTATGTTTATCTAACATACTATTAGTTTATTTTTTATCTTTGTATGAAGAATTGATGGCACAGTGTGAAAGTAGAGAACTACCATTACAAGGACCCGGGTTTGAATTCCGTAGTGGCGTTTACTTTTTTCTTTATTAGAAGGTATTGTTTACGTAATTGATATTGTAATTCTATTATTCCTTTATTATTATTATTATTATTATTATTATTATTATTATTATTATTATTATTATTATTATTATTATTATTATTATTATTATTATTATTATTAATATTGCATTTAAATAATGTATCACGTAATAATGACTTCATTAGAAACGTTAATACTCAGAAGGAACTTCATTTGAATCAACGCATGATATTTAATACTGTATTCTATGCAGTGGCATATTTAAGGAGGTGGCTTCAGGGCTTAACCACTCACCGAAATTTTATCGCATTTTTTATTGTTTTATATATATTATAGAATTTTCACATTTCCAGGAATAAATTTAGCAAAGCCCCTCGAAACAAAATTGTAATTCACTAATTCTATGAAATGGAAAACTCAACTAAAATTACACACAAATGTTATTATTTTATCCTTACGGTAGCGTTTGGTAAATTTATACATATCTTTAATGTATCAGACATATTCTACAAGCTATTAAGGACCAGGCCCCATGTAGGAAAAAGAAAACAGCTATATATACCTAAATTAAACAAGTTATCACTAATAGAAATACATAATTCTACACAGAAACTTCTTACTCTATGTTAAAGAAATCATTTAATAACGTATTAGCACTCAAAGATGCCGTCAACGCTAAAACTAAATTCCCAGAGGCGAGCCTTCGCACCTTCCTAACAATGCGTGCAATCCCCAGCAATAATAACTTCGCTCCTTGCGCAGCATAGCCTGTCTAGCGAGCTGGTGAGGCCCAGACGGAAGGGCATCCAAGGTTTCCAACCTACTAACTTCTTACAGAGAAAAAGAAATGTTGAAGTATTGACTTCATTTTATAAGAAATCAAAGATAAAGAAAATATACGGTAGAAAACAGGGTAAGCCCAGCCTCAGAGCCTCATAGTACGCTTCGCCACTGCTCAGAACAAAGAGTACAAAAGAGATTATCGCCTTCTACTTTGAAATGGTCAATTGGGAATTTTCTCACTCCCTGAGATTGCATATACTTTTCATTTTGGCATCTTGGAATAAGCACAACCAGTTTTGCATGTCTTTTAACACAAAGTGAAGTAAAAAATCCTTCTGAGCGGAAGGTGCTGCGAAAGGAGGAATTCTATTTTTCCATTGTTACGCATAAAGGCAATTGGCAGTTGATTTCCATTATTTGCGGCATTGACAGTAGCCTTTGTTGATATTTTTTCTTTAACACAAAATATATTAACTTTTTTCTTTAATATATACATACACAGGATTCTGGAATAAAAAGCAATAAGCATTATGCTTTATGCTTTATTTCTGTAAATTATGCTTATGAGATTAGCAAATTTGGATATGTAAAGTGGTCAAAATCACAGATATGGTACCAACCATAGATGAAAAATTCCATTATGCTTTTACTGCTTTTTAGGCTTTATGGTCGCCTTATACATTACATACACAGCAATATTCAGATTAACATATTATATTCATTGGACAACATGCTCTGAACCAGAGAGATTCATCTCAGAAAGGAGAAATGTTTCGTAAGTCATCTACTCAATTTTACTTGCATAAAGACTTGACTCAGTGCCGAGAAAAGTTACGTGTAAGTTAGATTGCATCTGTCTAGGAGTTCTCACAACTGCAAATGACCTGGACCCCAAGTAATGGAATTATAAAAGTCAGGGGTCCAGGTACTTATGTGAGTGACTGTACATGGTTGCTTGTTTCCACAGCTAGAAAACACTATTCGAATTGGTCAATTTATTCCGACGTTATTGCCGCCTTCCAAATAAAAATCTAGCGATAGAAATCCTGTAAAAGTACAAAATTATGGCTTGGTTAGTTTACCTCTGAGGTCCAGATATAATAAAATCATCACCATCATCATAATCAACTATTGTCAATCCACTGCTGGATGAAGGTCTTTTCAAGTCTTCTCCACAACTACTGTATCTATCTTGGGCAATTCTTTTCCAGATTACTACCCAGTGATTCTTGAGTTCATCACACCTTCTTGTATGCGGACGTTTCCTAGGCTGTTTTTGCCCCATGATATGCAGTCTAGAATTGTTTTCGTTCATCGATCATAATTTCTTCTTGCAATATGTCCAGAACATTTTCCAGCCCATGTTAAAAATTATTTCATTAGTAGGCCTACCAGTCATTAGTTGCCAAATAATTCACTTCTATATATTTGGGCAACAAATAGTTCAAATCCATTACTTTTGGAGAACAGACAAGCTACTTTTTGATCTTCGGATCTAGCAACACTGACTCAATGATTCAAATCAAAACAATGTAAGGACTCCCACTTGGTCTAGCGACTAGCACACTTGACCGGTTCGCGTGCTTCCGAGTTCGATTCCCGATGGGGGTAAAGTTGAACGACCGAAATGGTTCGGATTCCAGTATAATCAGTAGCTCCACGTCTCCTTTAGCCGCCTTTAGACGCCCGTGGAACGTTAAACTAAACCAAAACAAAACAAAAATCAACACAATATTTAATACTAACTGTAAGTCCTTGAATAATTGTATATATGGTATGGATTGAGTTTGAGATGGTTGGTGATCAAACTAAAAGAACTGAAATGTAATTAGGGTGTACGCCTAATTACTTCTAATTAAGCGATTTTAATCTAAAGTGTACAGCAGGCCTAAGGCTTAGAGACAACAACTAGTGTTACTGAAAAGTTATCAGTTACATTTAATTCCAGTTACAATTTGTATTTACATGTATTGCTGGAACGAAAACTGGAGGGAGGAGAGATGGCGCTGTAAACTATAAGTATTGGGGAGCTCTGCTCTCAGTGTTTATTCATTTTTTATTATTTACTTTACAATATTTTGGACAATTTTGTTATTTATTACAACTTTAATATACTATGATTCAAGTTATATGAATTCATGCGCCGCTTATCCTTCCGTATTACATTTACAGAGTGAAAACAATTATACTTAAAACCGGCTAATTCGGCCATATTGGCACGAGCCATTTTAATACATAATTGTATTTTAAACAATTTTCATTCAAAACAAGTTTAGTGAAACAGTCTACAGTGCTCTAAGGCCGGGACTTCCTTTATATAAATCTCCCGTAAGGGAGGTAACTGGAACTGGAACTGGAACGAAAACTTTGACATTCATCAAAAGTAACCCAAAGACTGTGAAAATCGTCGTCTTTTGAAAACATTCTTGCAAGTCAGTCAGTCTTTTGAAAAACTATATTTAGCAATTGAAGTTGGAAACATTCTTTAAAATAATGTAACTGCGACTTGTAATTAAAATCACCAAAAACTATTGTTGTAATGTTATAGAAGCAAAGAAAAGCAACACACAAATACTGTATGTTATTTTAAGCAGTACTACTGATATGTTTGGTATCTCTTAAACGGTTTGAAATAACAATCGTTCTAAATGACATAATGATTACTTAAGTCTTTTGGAAACATCTACATGATGAGCCGTGATATGTCAGCACAGTGACGACGCCAGCTTTAAGTTCTTAGGGGGGCAAAGAAGGGGCAGATACTTTTTCGGGGGGGCGGCTATTTGCCATACCAAAAATGGCATATTTATTACGTTTGACTTATTTTACATCACATTGTCTATTTCGTTGCTGTTTTCATATTAGACCTATATGATTATAAATTAAACTTATTTCAAGTAAAATTTGTAACTAAAAAATAAGTAACGTCTGCACATTAAATATTTTTCAATGAAACTTTTGCAGCGTAAACATAAATTTAATTATTTTCTCGTATGCTACAAATGCTACAAGTAACACATTCGTCTAGTACTATATATAGACGTACTTGTCTAGTACTAACACACGTATCTCTCTTTATATATATATATATATATATATATATATATATATATATATATATATATATATATATATATATATATATATATATATATATATATATATATATATATAGAGAGAGAGAGAGAGAGAGAGAGAGAGAGAGAGAGAGAGAGAGAGAGAGAATGAGAATTTACGAGGAACTGTTGAAAATGTCGTAGTCCAATTCAGAAGAGGTGTAGGTACTAGGTAGAAAAATGAAACCATAGTTTAGAAAAAAAACATATCTCTGCATGTACCAATACAAATTTTCATATTAATAATGAAATTCTTATTGTTTCTCAGACCTCTGAAGTTATTATGGGTGCCCAAACACCAAAATTTCACGAACATCCAGATCCTAAATGTTACAACATTTTTGTTCCACCAAGGAAAGTCACCGAAGTAAATTAATTAGGAAATCAGTGAAACACTACGGGACTCTCCTCCGTTATATACAGTGATAAAGAAGTGAGTGGCTTAGTATAAACGTGGCGATTTCTCAACAAATTATGCTTTACAATCAGGTTGACTAAAAGCAGTCACTCTTCCCTAGAGATGCAAGGGCTCGGAAAAAAACGGCTTTTTTGGAAAAAAACTCGGTTTTTTCTGCTTTGCTTTTTTGCTTGGGAAATTTTGGGCTTTTTCCAAAATTCTGCTTTAAATCGATAAAGCAGACTTTGTTTCGCTTCTCTATAACACAGAAAGTCATTTAATTAGTGGTTGATGCCGATAATAATATAAAACCTCGAAAGTAAACCACGAATTTCGAAAAGATATTTTAAACAATTTTACTTCAACATTTTTACATTATGAATGCCAAAGGATTAACCAATGTATATAATAAACACATTTTAACCGTGAGTGTACGTCTGATGAGGATCTTGGATAGAAGATCGAAACGTCACGTGTAAATGTGTTTTTATATTAAATAAGTGCAGTCTTGTTCAGCAGTGTGTTTATTTTTCTAAAACTGAGGTATTAAATTACAAATTTAGTATGTAGGTATCATTGAAAGTCCAATCCAAGCTAATGTTGGAAGGTAAGTAGGCAATCGATAAATTTTACCAATTTTAATCAATATATTTAAGCAACCTTCGCTTCTTTATAAAACAGGCATGCAGAAATATATAATTTGGTTTCGTTTTGTATGTTTAGGCTTAACATCCTTACGTAATACCGAGGTTATCAAGGAGAAGACTTTCGCTTAAAGTGACATCCGAAAGAGTACTTGGTTTACACATGAAAGAAGGGTTGTGGTTCGACCGAGAATTGAACATGGGACACCTTGATTAAAAGGTGAAAAGGAAATAAGACTAATGCAGATGGTTTGACATGTGAAACGTCACCATGAAGTTCACACGATTCGCATTTTTGTTCTTTTAATTTTTTTTTTAGTTTAAACCAGTTATTAAAAAAAAACAGCTGGTGTAAACGAGCCAACCCTAAGAGTAAAAACTTCTTTCAAAAAATACACAAATAACTAGCAAAATTGTATGTAGTATTTTTACTTCAAAATATTCCATACCCTCTTTTTGAAACAAAATAAAATTAAAATAAAACATAAGAGAAATACTTAGATTTGTATGATACAATTAAAGGCTGCACATGGTTCTGTATAGTCTTGAAATTCTACAGTCAAGTTTTTTATAACCACCATCAAGGGCGCCCATCAGGGAAGTTAAGGGGCCGCTTGCCCCCCCTAGAGGAAAATGTACTTCAGAATATTGAAAATCCAATAGGATTTTTACATTAGTTACAGCAAAATTTGAAACTATTTTTGAAAAGTCGCTTATACTTTCCCCTCCTTGGAAACCACAACATGGGCGCCCTTGACCACCATCACAGTTTACCCAGTCCTCAAGTTTTCTGAATTTTTAACAAGAGGGATTCAACATATCATTACGGAACAAAAAAAAAAAAAAAAAAAAGACTACGGAATATATTTAAGTTAAGCTAAATACAACTGCACAACAAACGTGACTGAGTGGTTGGCTTTTGCGCTTCTATCGGGAAGTCCGGGATTCAACCCAGCATTCGACCATTCTGACAAAGCATTCCTTCATTCCATCTGAGAATGTAGAAATAGTGCGTGTACTGGCCGACTAGGAGTGTAGGAGTTGGCCGACTTCCTTTCTTATTGTTTTTAAATCATTATTATTACTAATTACCAGCAGTGACGGTTTTGCGAAGGTTAGAGGATCGGTCTTTCGGACTGAAGCCTGTTCTCCAAAGTTGTGGAATGTCTAAAACGAACGAAATATCTATTAGTTATGCCTTTACTCATAAACTTTAAGCTCCCGTCAAATAAAAATTACGAATGTTTAGAAAAACTAAACATTAGTAGTAAGAAAACCCCTCCCAAAACACTTTTTAAAATTCGCCACTGATTCTCAGTATAAAATGATCTTCAAGGTTGTATCCGGAAGATTATTGCTAAACATATAAACGAAACGAAATATTAGTTATGCCTGTACTCATAAACTTCAAGCTGCTCCCAAATAAAATTAGGACTTTTTAGAAAACGAAACAATCAGAGAAACCCCTCCCAAAGTACTTTTCTAAATCTGCTATTGATTATTTGTATAAATTGGTATTCAAGGTTGTATCTGGAAAATTATTGCTAAATCATTGCACAACTACAGTATAACAGAAATGTGGAAATACGGTTTGACGGACATATTGAAAAACGTATGCTTTGACGGATATATAGAAAAACGTAAGTTTAATTTTCGTGCTAGAAGCTGGAGTACTAAGCTCTTAGAAATGAAACACGGATGACAAACTAAAATGATCTAGAGAAGGAAAAAAATGTCGATAACTCAAAAGTTAAAATAAAGTTAAATAACCTGTAAAATTGCCCTCAAATACTACATTCTTCATGTTAGCTTTAATTCGTAAAATATGTGCTCCATCCATCTTGATGGTGAATTACAGAGCTAAATATGGCATTCAGGTCGTGGAAATCTTATCTAACTATAGAATATACTATAAGAAAGCTATTTGGATAGAAAAATCATGAAAATGAAAAAAGCCAAAATTTCCAAAATTCTCGTTTTTTTTTCTTTCTTCAAAAAAGCCGGCTTTTTTGCATCTCTACTCTTCCCGAAGTCATGGATGCAATTTGTTACATTATTCTTGAAAATTACAGCATTTCAGCAAGTGGTGAATATAGCCCGGGGCCGGAGGGCCTAGGCCACCCCAGTTTTTGAGTGACAAAAATAATTTAAGCTATTATTTATAGCCTATAGTTTTTAAAGTATATAGTAAACTCACGATATACTAATATAGTCCGAGGTCTGGCTGCACCCCGCTTTCTCAGTTGTTACCTTCTCAGCAAACCTTGTGTCAGAGATTCTGGGCATTTCTTTGGAACTCGTCGGTAGCATAATTCAGAATGGTTTCTGTATGCGCAAGTTCTCGGCATAACGAGTTTCCAAAAATTCTGTCAGGAGAATAAAAGAGTAACGGCATTAAGAGAAGTCTTCTTCCAATTTGACCGTAATGCTGATCAATTTCGCTCATGAATAGTAACCATGGATGAAATATGGTTGTGCCACTATGATCCTGAAACGAAACAACAGTCAATGGAGTAGTAGCACTCATTTCTCCCTCGCCCCAAGAAGTTCAAGACACAGAAATAGGTTGAGAACTGTTTGCAATATTCTTCTGGGATAAGTATGGAGTCGTACTCATAGACTACCTCCGCAACGGTCAGATATTTAATCCAGAATCTCTATATTACTTACAAAACTGAAAGAAAAATTCAAAGTTCAACGCCGCGAAAAATGAAAAGAAAGGAATTCTGTTCCTTCAGGAGAATACACCTGTCCATCAAGCCCCTGCGAACACAACTGACATTGCATAATCTTGGATTTCAATGTCTAGATCATCATTCTTATTCCGCAGATTTAGCTCCGTCTAACTATTACGTGTACTTATTTCCCAAACTTAAATAACACTTGAAAGGACGCCATTTTAGATCTGATAGGGATAGTGCTACGAACAGTGGTGCGATGAAATATTCAGATTTTTAAACTTTTCTGCAAAAACTGGAGCACTGTACGAGGTAGTATATTGATTCTTGGGGGAAGTGTACAAGTAAAACTTCACCATTCCACGTTCACTCCTTCTGGGTTGGGCTACGAATTTTTCAGCAGTTCCTAGTCATTATGGTAGACGCCACGTCAGTACTTTGAAACAAAATAAGTAAGGAAGCACTAGTATATAGGGTTCATTATGAAAGTAATGAGCATTGCTTTAGAAAAGCTGTTTTATTGTTCCGATTGTTACAAATCTTTAAAATTCCTCAAAATACGCTCCTTCTTCATCGATATACTTCTGGAGACGTGTTTTCCACGCTTGGGAAGCATATTTAAAGTCCTCGGCTAAAATGGCTTTTAAAAACCTTGTAACATGGGCTTAAATGTTCTTCACGGAGTCCCAATGTTTTCCTTTGAGGTGTCTCTTCAAACGGGGAAACAAAAAAAAGTCACTAGGAGCCAGGTCAGGACTATAGGGGGGGAAACAATGGGGTTCTGCTCCGGGCCAGGAAAACGACAACAGTGAAGGCGGTGTGACTTGGTACATTGTCGCGGTGGAGTCTCATTGAGTCTTTGATGTCACTTCGAAAGCGGGCGACCCTGCGTTTCAGTCTCTTGAGCACTTCTAGATAAAATCCTGCGTTGACAGGTTGTCCTGGTGGCACAAACTCGAAATGGATGATTCCTCGAACGTCGAAGAAGACAATGAGCATGGTTTTGATTCGGGATTTGCTCATGCGCGCCTTTTTGGGGCGGGGGGAGGATGAGGTGTGCCACTCCGCACTCTGCCTTTTGGATTCTGGATCGTATTCGAACATCCAGGATTCGTCTCCAGTTACGACCGAGTCTAAAAAGTCCGGATCACTTTCACAGAATGCCAACAACTCCTTGCAGCGCAAAACTCGAAGTTCTTTTTGTTCGTCCGTCAACACCTTCGGCACAAGCTTCGCACAGACCTTTCGCATTTGCAGGTCCTCGGTCACTATCCCATGTACCGCGAATGTTGACATGTTTAGGGTGTCCGTGATTTCTTGAATGCTCACACGCCGGTCTGAGCGCAACACTTCACGAACACGGTTAACGTTGTCGTCGGCCCTGGCCGTTGTTGGGCATCCAAAACGGGGCTCGTCGGCGACCTCCTCCCGATCCTCCTTGAACGACTTGTGCCATTTTCCGACCTGGGATCTTGACAAACACTCCTGCTTGTAGGCCTCTTTGAGCATTTGGTAAGTTTCCGTAGCATTCTTACCCAACTTGACTCAAAATTTTATGGCGTAGCGTTGTTCGAGCGAACCCTCCATCGCGCCGTGTTACAACTTGTAAAAACGTGCTTCACGCGGATCAACATCCACACGCTGTCACTGCTCGCAGCAGACTGACTCCGGGCGCGTTTGGAAGGACAGACCACCCACTGCTTTCTCCGCGCCGGCAGCGTCCGCTGCGGTGGATTGTTGAGTCAGGGTAGCATCATGCTCATTACTTTCATAATGAACCCTGTATACCAATTACTAACGAAAGATCAGCACTCTGACAATACGTTTTATTTGGAATCAATTTAATTCCATAAATTTATTATTATCATTTGCAGGAAGGGAAAAGACAACTCTTTTAATCCCCTTCAAAAAATTAAGTCCTGGTAGTTGCAAGCTAAGCTGTCTATAAGCTCATCCTCTGAATATTGAATGCTGAGAATAATGTTTCAGAAAAAAGAAGTATAGAACCTTTAAATAAACCAAAATATGAAACTGAAAACTTCAAACCTGGATGAATACAAACAAGTTACGTAACTGGTTCTACCTTTCTTTTGTTCCCAATAGAAGTTGATCCAATGAGAAGAAAACAAGTCTACCAAATCTACTATTGTACGCTAGGCACAATAATTAAAAATCATAAGAAAGAAGTATAACTAAAATTTACCTCAAAAGGCGCTAAATTAGAAAAGAAATATGTGTGCATACCCAGACGCTCAAAGAAGAAAGCTTGAGGACTAATCTGCCACATAGTAAATGAATGGAAAATAGAATACAATTTGACAATGAGATTGGTTATGATACTGATATAAAATACTACATGTAGAATATTTAAAGATTCTAGTCTGGGGGAGGGGCAGTCTAGGTGGCAGTCATGGGGGCAGAAGTAGCTACTAGGGGGGCGCTCGCCCCCCTCTGGCGTCGTCACTGTGTCAGCATGTTTTCGAAGTAAAGTCTTTACAAAAAGTTAAATTTTCCATTTCTTGTAACTTTGTTCCTTCATTCATTCGAAAATACATTATACCATGATCATAGTATTTGACGCTAAGATTCAATTGATGCGCATTGCATCATCCCTGCCATTTGAGTTATTAGAGATCTCCAAAATGTTGATGTTAGTAATACTGTATTGCCCTTTGTTACAATGAATAATGTACCTGTATGTGGTATTGTTGTTTTATTTAATATGTAAATAGAAATGTGTAATATCTTACGTAGTGCAATTTGAGAAAATACAAATTTATGTTGTGTTGGCAACACTGCTTGTTTATCTAATGGTATTGCAGAATATCTAGAAGAATTTCCCCTTCAATATTTCAAACAACATGGTACAAAATTTCAGCATTATATATATATATATATATATACAGGCGTGGATCGAAAGGGAGGGCTATAAGGACTATAGCCCCCCTTGACTCTCAGATATACACTGGATAAAGTGGTAAACTATGTTTTATCTTCTCCCTTGATCATATCCTGGATGCTCGGCTATATATATGAGAGAGAGAGAAATGAAAAATGAAATCTTTGAGTTTTACGTCCCACAGTTATGCCGACTAGGCTAAAGGAGACGGTGATTATGAGAAATGAATGAAATGATGGAATGAAGAAAGTGGGAGGAAACGGGAGTACCCCGAGAAAACCCACGCACACGGTGGTTGTCCACCACAAAGTTCACTTGGCGGGAGCAGGGTTTGAACCCGGGACCCCATGCACGAGAGAGAGAGAGAGAGAGAGAAAGGCTATATACATCAGCTATGGATTTTGCTTCGAGAGAGGTTTGAGGAATGGGTAAGAAACATTTGTGTTGTACATGCAATGCGAAAAAATGATCAGAAATTTATTTCGGGAGGGGCTCGAGCCCTGTAGCCACCCCGTAAATACGCCGCTATACATCAAACAATCGTTCCCATATTATCTAACACTGCAATGAAACAAATTTTGAGTAAAGTTAATTTTAAGAGCTATCAATATTCGAGACGAGACCGAGACTTTCGAGACTGACCTAAGTCTCGCCTCGGTCTCGTCTCAATTTATAGAGGTCTGTCTCGGTCTCTTTTATAAAACGTCCTTTTCGGTCTCGGTCTCGTGTCTATATATATAAGTCCGTCTCGGTCTCGATCTCGTCTCGAATTGTCGAGAAGAGACCGAGACTAGTCTCGGTCTCGGTACCATCCCTAAACGGTAACAGATAGCTAGAAGCGGTTTTCGGCAATCAATTAAGCAATCCAAGAATATATTCCATATCCACTCTAATTTCTGTATTAAAACCAGAAGTGACGAAAATTCAACCACTTTCGGTTTTTAACGGCGATCACTGTGGAGTAAAAACGGTTATAAACAGCGAAAAGCGATTATGTGTAATTAAAATACAGTAAGTGCTAACGACATTATATGAACGACTATATTATCACTTCATCATTTTAGAAATTATTATTATAAATCAAATACAGACATCGTAAAAACTACTTTTAAAAAACTGCATAGTTAACTTAGTAGTTTTGAAGATCTATTGTTCGTTAGATATTACATGGTATTACGCACTGGTGTATGACGACAGTTAGTGTGGATGATAATTATGGAACGTATTTTGGTGGAAGTGTCAAGCTATTTTAAATTATAATATTTTGTATTTTCCAAAGATGTATTTTATTTTTCTTCAATATTTTGACAACTGAAATAAACTATAAATTTCGTGAAAGAGCTGTAATAAGAGGTTATTGCAAATGAGAAAATGCATCTTTTGTCTTGCTTGTTAGTGTTACGTATTGAATATGTTAGCACTATCTGTCGATCACCTTGGAACTTCAGGCATGCACATAAAAGAACTTCCTCAACTATTACGTAATATTTGGTGTACGTGTATTATTAAGTATGTGCGTTTAGGTAATAAAAACAAACAAATGTTTTTCAATTACTAACAGAAATGACAAAACAAATGTGCAATTGTAAACTTAAAGATATAGTGTTAAATTATATCTCTCTAAACGTATGATTTTAGTCAAATTATTTTATTTAGTTTGTTTCATTCGTACTTGAGAGTCATTTTCTCACCATCAGTCTAAATTATATACGAACCTATTGCTTAACATGAAATAGAAGGCCTCCTCGCTAGTGGCTATCGCACAAGCCAGGGGTGCCCACAAGGGGGGGGCTATGACGCAAACTGCGTCATTGAAATATTTGGGGGGGGTAAAAATCTATATAAATATGTTTGAGGGGGTGTAAAAATTAATCGGAAAGATTTTTTTTTCGTGGAAGAACACTTACGGATAGACAATTGAGGGGGGTGCGTCATGGACATGAGGGGGGGCACCACTGCACAAGCCTCTAGTTTACCTAGTCGTGGGTTCAATTCCCGGTGGGAGAAAATTGAATGCATTATGATGATTTGGATTCCACTTTAAACTGTAAATTCACGTCATATTAGCCTATTGGTGCTGAAAAGGAAAAAAAAACTTTGTAAAACGGAAGTCGAAACCAACCACCATTATAACAGTGGTGAAATCGGTCTCGAATTTCGTGACCTATGATCCAGAAGACCTAGAGGCAGCCATACCCATGTCCTTAAGTGACCCGGTCTGATACAGATAGACCCATAACCCAGTGTAACCCGGTAGGACTCGGAGACGAAAAGTCGTTTTACATATTGGTAGAATGTGTGAGGCTACTAATGCAACTCTAGCAAACATGAATTTCTCTTCTCTCAGTGCCTTTATCAGACTATAAACAGGTCAGAATCACAGAAAAGATAAGCTTTGTTTCCTCTGTCATTTCTTCCTCTATTCCAATGGTTATTTTTTTCTCGAATGTTTCTTATGAGTTTTCGATCTCTCCATTCCATTCCAATCTTCTTTACAACTTCCATCAAGAATCCCAAACTCATCCGGTCAAAAGCCACATGGCCCCACGTAGTGTACTAGGCCTAGTCGCTAATACTATCGTCTTTAGTGCGAGTGGTTCCGGATTTGATTCTCGGTGGGCATATACGCCCTAAAAAGTAACAACTTTTTCAGGCTAGCCATCCTAAGTGAGTTTTTCTCATTTATGTCAAGCAAGTCCTGGGATGGTACCTTTCATAATGGTCCCCAACCACTTCCTTCTTTCTGCATTTTTTCCTCCTTGCCAATTCTCCGTGCACTGTGATCGCCGGGAGATGCAATCCCCCAAATGTGATGGGCTAACATTGCCATAGCTAGTGAAAACTTAGAAATCTAATTCCTAATCCTATCCAGTCAAAAGCCTTTTCTAGGTCAATAAATACAACATACACCTCTCTTCCTCTACTTGTAAACCTTCACAGATTACTCTTAATAAACCAATTGCATCTCATTTGCTTTACTTCTAAACTCGAACTGTTTCTCCTTAACTTCTTCATTTGTTCTTCCACACAACCTTACATTCAATATTTCAAGATATATGCTGCTGTGTTTGATATGAGACTAATAGTTCTGTAGTCTTCACATGTCTGTGGCAGTGGCGGCGATTGGAGTGTTAAACAGGGGGGGGGGGCAAAACATGATCTGAATATTTGTATATCAATGTTAGTTTTTCTGGTTGTTTCTAACACTGACGAAAGGTTGTATAAATAATAGGATACTATCTTTTTCAGTTTAAATACCGTATATTGTATTTCATATTTTATTAATTAAATTCACAAGAGCAACGCAAGTAGGTATTAGGACTTTGTACTCTTAAATACAGAAAATGTAAGAAGAGATTTGATTCTTTGCTCACGAACATCTTAAAATTCTGTCTGGAAGATTGTGTGAGATTATTTAATAACAAATTTGCAAAACAAAGAAACAGAATTAATCATTAATGAATAATGACGCTTGTTTTGTAGAAGTTACATTGAAACTGGAGATTAATGAACAACTTATATTTTTAATTCCACACATGCCATTAAATGTATCAGTAAATATTACAAGCATATGCCACGACATTTAAAGAAATACGCAATTGCAATATTAATTGCTTTGAATTGCGATTAAAATGCAATTCCTGTAGCTTTCTTAACTCCACGGGAAGACAAATAATCAATACGTACCTATGCAATGGCAAATATTATATGGCACCATTTTTTTTTCTATGAACCAGTAATACATACAAAAACTTTACATTTGCAAATGAAACTATATACATTAGGGGTCACTTCAAAAAAGTGAAGGGCAATTACCCCCTCTTGGCCCCCCTAATCGCCGCCTCTGGGTTCGATTCCTTAGCTAACGGTATTATGATTTCCTCAGGAAATCTTTTGGTCACTCTCTTCTATCATATATTTCATTTCAGAGTTGAAACAACTCTTTTTTGTCCTTGTCTCCCATATTCTTAAATAATTCGATTGGTATGTTGTCTAACTACAATGCAAAGATGCAAACTGTTGCGGAATGAGGTCCCAGATTGCATTTGTACTTCATTTTAAAGAAATAATTTTGTTCAGATGATGGTTCAGCAGCAGCACCTTAAATTATTTGAAATTCTTTTGGAAATTGTATCCAGGGTCCATTTTATGCTGAGCTTTACAAATTAAGTCGCACAATATTTGACACAACTAAAAGCCTTACGAAATGTACATTATTTTTGGAGGCCCTGTCAGAAGACATCTTAAAGAAATGATTCCAGAGCACATTTTCGTTTCATTTAAGAGGTATTTTTTATGTGGTGAACCTATTCAATTCTTCATTTATACAATCATGTTCTATCGTAACATATGGAGTAAGTTTTATTATGAAGTGGATCCCTTCGAACGTTGCTGAGCCCAAATGAGAGCGCAGCTCATCCCTGGCCTCATAAGTTACGGCCTGATATTCATTATTATATTTAAATGTATTTGAACTGCGGGATTAGTAGCTTTGCATCCATTTAAGAACTAGATTCTTCTATCACCTGCCTTTGCTGTAGCCAGGTCTCACACTCACCATCGAGTTATGTACGTATTCCCGATCAAGTATATCTAGTAAAACCGGAAGTTTGCCAATAGAATAGCTAATAGTTTTTAAGGCATTAGGAAACGATTTTAGCTCCGTAATTTGGCAAACTATATACATTCACTATATGCACCAGATTTTTAATCTACATACGAAATTTTATAATTATATGTATAGAGCATGGAATGCAATAACGCTTTCTTTCTACGTTTTTTTTTTTCTTTCTTCATTATAAATTCACAAATTGTAGGGCTCTTTTCAGGTGTAATTTCTATCCCATTTTAGATTTAATTTCTGTTATTTAACATATGATTTAACATACGGTGTTGCCAATTTGGGGGGAAAGTCGCTTAATCTATGGGATTTGACTTCCAGGATAGCGACAAACATTAATTTTTCTGATTAGCGAATTTTTGGTGGTTTTTGAATGGCAATTTGAGGACATAAATCTAGCGACTGTTGTGCTAGAGTAACTTGTATTTCTGTAATCAAACACTATTATCTCGAACCAGTTTAGATATATGTTTCTTTTCTTTTCTTTAATTTGAATCAGCGCAGGCTGAATTGAGTTGGTTTTGAGTTTAACATCCCGTTCAGCAGCGAGGCTATATGAGACATGGACCTACTGATTAACGTGAAATCCGAACCACATGAGCTCCCACCAGGAATCGAACCCGGTTCTCCCACGCCAAAGGCGCGTACGCAACCGCTTAGCCACGAAGGAGCTCCCTGAATCAGCGCAAGCGTCGACCAACTGGGAAAATACACAACGTGTATCTCCAAAATTTCACTTTGATTGCTGTTACCTCTTGCCCTCTAACGGAGACCAACTCCAATATTTAATGCTTTTTAATTTGCAGAGTTTCCGTTTAGAGGAACAAATAATACATTATCGATATCAAGCTTGTTATCCGTAGAAGCGTGAGTAAAAGTGAAGTCAATGTAAGACTTTTTGTACACTTTTAATTTCGTTCGTTTTTCTAAACGCATTTTTAATTTCGGTGAGTTGAGTTGATTTTAGTTTAGCGTCCTTTTCAGCAGCGAGGCTATATGAGACGTTGACCTGATTAACGTGGAATCCAAACCACATGAGCTCCCACCAGGAATCGAACCCGGTTCTCCCACACCAAAGTTTGCGTAAGTGAAATTGATCATAAACTAAAAATATATATATTGTACTATTGATAAAAGCGAAATTATTGTTAGGTATATACATATGATTCTTTAAATTACATTTTTGCGTGTTCGTTTTTGTAGCTTAGATAGGATTATGACTTGATTCACAAATATATACACCTTGTTCCTAAAAATCATGTCTTTCGATGGAGAGTGTTGAATTTTACATGCACATTTTGAAAATGAGAAGTGCCTAAACTTGATCAGCTCCATAAGAGAGAATTCCGCGAATAACTTTTTAGCGACTTTTCACCCAATATAGGAGTGATTTCATCTCCCATTTAACGATATTTTGTCAACTTGTTGGCAACATTGTTAATATAATTTTAGAATTAACTTAAATAAAATTCAGCTATTATTATTTCTTTCTACAAAGCCTCAATTTATGTTGATTGTTTAACTATTGCTAACTGGCAATATTTAAATTCAAACAAGTGAAGACTAAAACGGTAGTAACCATGGAAACAATAGTTTGTTTAAAGAAAATTATTCAGTGGTTCACGTCATTGTAATTGAATTTAGGCTCTTAGGTGGGAAGCAATCAAACAAGAAAAAAATTTATAGTTCTGAACACGCATGATTAATTGCGTTAAAAGGTTACTGTAAGGTCATGTTTTAACGTTCTGCTGCCAAAAAAACATCGAAAGAGTGGTGTGCTCACCTGATTTTTTTCATTACGTGGTAAGAATAGTTGCTAGTTCCAAAACATTTTTATTTTTGTTTTAAAGACGTAAACCAATTTTTTATTGCTTAATGAGTGTTTTTATCTGTGAAATGTATGTTAGACCCAACCTTTACAAAAAAGTAGATTTGTGAGCTATGGTTTGATGGGAAGTGTGTGTCTTTAGTCTGAATTTCGGTTTGTAGCAATTCTGTATCGACTAAGTCAAATTGTTTCTTAAAATCATTCGTTGTTTTCTCAGTCAACTGAGTATATTTCATTATTAAATAATCCTAATCCAATCATTTATGAGAATATAGGCCTATTAGCCCCAGAGTATCATTCGATTTAAGTCTAAACCAGACAATCAAATGTTATAATTATCTTTTTGTAGCGTTTAGGCCCATTCAATCCTAATTCACCATACTCAAATAAGCCTAATCGAAAGACCGTTCAAACTGTTACTGATAATTTACAAATATTTGTGTTAATATTCTTGTTTAAATTTTTCATTATCATTAAGTATTAATGTAATATATTTTTACTTCATTCATTCAACACTTGAGCTGAGCATTATTAATATCAATTAATATTGGCATTAGTGCTGTGTCGCCGGACCAATTTCAAAATCGAAAAAAGCACCAAAATGTACATTATTCGGTTATATTTCGTTGGATTACATTAACTTACGGTAGATTACGTTATATTAGGCGTGTAGATTTACTATACGGATGCATACTATAAGTACGGTAATACTAGTAGGAACGGGTTAGAAGCCCCGCAGGAGCTCGTTGGAGTCTGTTCTCGACATGAAACGGGTAGATTAAAGACTTGCCCAAATTTTTCTGTACACTTTACAAGTCTACACTGCCTTTTGCGCCACTATATCATAATATGTGTACCTCTCCGCAAAATAGTTCAGCCGTCTCCCAAGGGCGTCGATTTCTCTGTAAATTTGGGGGAAGGCCCATTCAGATGATGAAGGTATATATGTGAAGATTTTAAGACAATTTGCACTCAAATTATGCAAAATATTGTATATTAATAAATACAATAAGGGGGCTCACATGAGCTTTGGGGGGCCCGAGCCCCCCAGGATCGGCGCCCTTGCCGCCTCCACATACAATGCCGCTTAAAACATCCAACAAATACAACCACTTTCTTCACTTTTACTCATTCTTCCTCACAAACTTAAATAAATTATCCAATTGACCCGGTAAATTTCCTAATATTGGTCCGACGATACAACACTTAACCCTTAATATTTGATAAGGAACTGAAAAGCTTTTAGCTTTCAGGTAAATCTAAGAGGTACAAATTTGGTAATTCCTTCACATTGCAACATAATCCCTTTGTACATCAATCCACTCGCTTCAGTGGTGCTGAAGTGCCTTTATCCCAGTAACAAAAATAAATAAATAAATAAAAACTATTTCTGTTGTGTTCGCAAGAGCTAAATGGCTGTAACGACGCCAGTGTCACTTGCAGAACATCGTCCAGCTAGAGCCTTTGGCTTAGTTTCGGGAATAAATTGAAATCTCAGACGGTCAAATCTGATGAATCGAGTGGATCAGGAGTGGATTCAAATCTACATTCATGAATTGTTGCCATGGCAACTGTGCTCAGTTTTAGCCTGAAGCACTATTGTAAAGTAGAGTACTCTTCTGGCCAGTCTTTGGAACATTGTTTTTTCTTGGATTTTAGCTTTATGTAATTACTACACCTTGAAAATAAAACAAAAGCTCGACGCCATCAAATTCCCGCCGGAATGAGAGACTTTTGCCTTCTTTGCGACTAGTGGATGAAGATTGCTTCCAGTCTTTGGATTGTTGCTGATAGTAGATTGAGATTCGGATAGTGGATTGTTGCTGATAGTGATAGAGATAGCGATTCATCCATAATGATGAATCCAGATAGAAAATTGTCCACATTATCTTCAAACAGTTTCAAATTGTTCAATGACATGGTGCACCGAGTGCACTTTTGTCCATGAGCCAGAGGTCGTGGAACCCATTTAACTGAATTCATTGATAAACGAGGTTCATTTTTCAGAATGTTATTTGCTTGTGTGATATGCCCAGCCCCTCTGCTATCTGACGAGTTGACAATCGACTATCTTGCATAATCATATTAAGTGTACAAGGGTAATGTTTTCCTTGGTGGTAGCAATTGATGGTCTCCCTGAACTTGACTCATCTTCAACATTCTTTATGTCGTGCATGAATTCTTGCACTCATCTTTTTTGATAGTGCCATATGAACAGTCAGATTCATCTGAAGTATTGACCATATCCTGATGGATATCGAAAGCTGACATTCCATTCATCTGCAGATATTTATGATAGCGCTGTTCTCGATTTTTTCACTTTCCCAATTTTTGACATTTGACTAACTTGAAGGACCTGTCAAAGACAAAAGATATTCCTTAGAACCATGAAATAGGATATGTTAATAGAGTGGCGTATTTACGATTTTGTTTCGGGAGGGGCTTTGCTAACTTTCGGGGGGGGGGGCTTTGCCTGGAAATGTAAAAATTCTGCAAGATATTTCATTAACTTTACTATAATAAGTAAGATTTCGGGGGGGGGCTTAAGCCCGGAAGCCACCCCCTAAATACGCCACTGTGTTAATAATAAGGTTGTGTTATTATTAAAGAAGTATTTTTTATATTCTAGCATATTATAAAATAACAGACAAATTCTGACCAAAGCATATATTAACTAATAAATAATAGCGTTACAGTTTCGGCAAATTAACTTTGCCTTCATCAGACACATTAATGTGTCTGATGAAGGCAAAGTTAATTTGCCGAAACTGTAACGCTATTATTTATTAGTTAATATATGCTTTGGTCAGAATTTGTCTGTTATTTTATAAAAGAAGTTCCAAAGCTAGAATGAGTGGCATTCTAGCATATTTGTTTCTGTATTAGGAACAAAACTTTTCAGTCACTTTCCGTATTTCTATCGATAAATATATAAATTGTACGCATTAAGTATCATTTCCCAGTATCGATTATTAAAAATAAATCTTATTTCTAACACCATGAATAATATTTCAGTTTGTAATTATGCAAAATTTGATTGAACACCACCCGACTTAATTTTCATGAATTATGTTTCGGAGTATTTTGTAATTAAAACTACAAAAAAAAAAAAAAAAAAAACTATGATAACGTTTCATGAATTATGTTTCGGAGTATTTTGTAATTAAAACTACAAAAAAAAAAAAAAAACTATGATAACGAAGTTTTGAAAGATTTTTGGTGCTCTTTACTGCAAGCTACTTTAGTCTTTCACCATTAGGTTATTATATTTCTGCTATTCCAAACTGGGACACTTTAGTGGAAAATTTATTTCTACTCCATATATCGGTAGAAAGTATTTAACCAGGACAAGAGCTGTTTTTATTTTATTCTTGTTGGGCCTACCAATCAGTAATGATGATTAGGAAAGTAAATGAACTGTGTGCCATGACGTTGGGCGCTTTACCAATATTCAAGTATCTCTAAATTGAGGTTACATTAGTATTTTACTATTACTTTGCAATGAAGATAGGGATAGGGAACATAAAAAGACATGCAAAAGATTGTCGTCAGTGAAAACCGAGTCAAAATGTAAACCAACGAGACTTCGGGACAAAAACTTCAAACTGCTACTGTCCCTATTCAAACAGAACTATGATAACCTTATCAATCATGATGTTGTCTGTCCTTGAACTTTAGTTTATACGAATTCTGTTTCGCAGAAATGGCTAGACCGAGTTGGATCATAATTAACAAGAAGGGTTTGATGGTTACTTAAAATCCTGCCAAATCTGGTTGATGTTGCTTATTCTTCTCTGTGCATACGTGGTAGAATTCGAGAAGAACAATAGAAAGTGCTTTCAGGCTGATATGATCCTAGAAATACAGTACTTAAATTACTCTTAAAATAGAGGAAGGAACAACGGAAGCCATGTCAGAAGATAAGTGCACCTGCCAAATGGTCATGCTTTAAGAGAACTTAAAGAAAAGAGCGTATTAATTTAAATCGGCCTTTACTGACATATTCAAGGTGCAACGCCTTCTAAGTTATTAATCAGAGAAAAGCCGGGCGCCGTATATATTTAAATACCCCGAAATTACCAACTACTTTCGGAGACTAGCATCAGCATCTGTGTTGCCACAGCAACAGGACTATGTCGTCGTCGTCTGCTGAATACCGGAATATGCCGACATTCAGGGAAATGAACGTGAAGATGCAGCAGCTAAGATTACTGTATTGGCAGAGGTTGCATTGAAGCACTCTCCTATCTCCAATCTCAGTAGCCATTTTTCCCAACAGATGTGCTCTCACTGGCAAGCAAATTAGAACCAGGCAAATGAAAATAAGCTTCACTCAGTAAAATCTCTTGGGCAATTTGTGGATGTTGTCGTCTACTAGCAGCCGCGATCCTGACTCACTTGCGCATCGAACACTTTCATCTATACCGCTTCTGGTTTCAGTAGTGATCTCCATAGAGCAAAATTGGTGGATTCAGTACCACGAAAATATATTCCATCTCTGACTTTATTTCTCTTTCACAACGGTAAATAAAAATTATAATACTACTCCCGGTTCGGTTCCAATATTGATCTCCATAGACCAAAAATGGTCAGATATAGCTAGTGGTTTTCCGATATGGATTTATAGTTCCAAGAGCAAGTTTGATCTCGATTTGTATCCCTAGATTGAAAACCGCAAGTGTTGGAAATCTACGATTCACACACAAATTTCTGTTGTTGTTGATTTAAGTTTAGCGTCCCTTTCAGCAGCGAGGCTATATGAGACGTGGACCTACTGATTAACGTGGAATCCGAACCACATGAGCTCCCGCCGGGAATACACAAATTTCTGTTTCGATGTTGATCTCTATATAGTAATAATTGTAAGGGATAGCGAGAAATTGATTTTGGAATAGACTGAACATCAAAAGAACATATTCCATTTTTTGAATTTGTCCTTCTGCTGTAACTATTACTTTCGGTTTCAGTATTCAGAAATTAGCATATTTTGGAAGTCTACCACAATACACAATGTGAAGAAACACTAACCTTTTTTTAAAAAAAAAAAAAAAAAAAAACTTACTTCATTAATTAGTGTTAATGTGATCTTGGGTATAAGGTGCTAAGAAAAGTGAAAGATGCCTGAAGTGAGGGTATAAATTTCCCAGCATTATGAAGCACCCTAACGCTTCATTCCACGAGTTGCTCACCGTAGCTCAATTTTCGTCTTTCTTTCTAAATTTCTCTTTCACTGTTTAAGCAGTAATCGTAGACAGTCTCATAGTATGTACTAACTATGGACGTCACTAATAGTATGCTATTCTCGAAGTGTAACGAACATAATGAATATTTTCTAATCGGAATTCATTCGGGCTCAGGACTAGTGCTCACTAATCTCAATGAGCGCTATGCAGAGTCATATTTAGAAACACAATAATGTAGTTAGCAACAATTGCCCAGAAATTGACCAGTCATGACTTTTCCGCAGGGTTGTTTAAACAAATTTGGAGAAATAAAGATCAGGGATAACAGTTCTCTCGTACCTTGATTTATCCAATGAATTTGGACAACCCTGCAGAAAAACGGTGGCCGGCATTTTTCAATACAAGTCGTCGTTAACTTTTCTAGTGTGTTTCTAAATACGGAAGTTAGCATTACACATTGGTCAAACTCTTAATACAACGCTGAAAACGATTCTGCACAGGGCCTAATGAATCTTGCATTACTTCCTTCACACTTACGAAGGGCTTGGGCTCACTAGTCTCATGGTCAGTAGGGCTCGCACTTGGCTCATTTGGGAGTTTGCTCGCTCGGATTTTGATTATGTTTCGGATTCACAGAGCCCGTATTCACGTGTCTTCGTTCGAGCTTCGACATCTCTGGTAACAAGAACAAACTTCAGTTAAAAAGTAACGCACAATAGAAAAATGAAATGAAATCTTTAAGTTTTAGGTCCCATGCTAGCTAAACTAAAGGAGACAGTGATGATTAGAAATTAATGAAATGGTGGAATGATGAAAGTAGGAGGAAACGAAGCACCCCGAGAAAACTCACGCACACGGTTCTTGTCCACCACAGCACAATAGGTCGGTAATTTTAAGCACTAGAGAAATGAAATTTTGTACGTAAAAGAAGTGGTTCTTTGGGAATGAACTACATATCCATTTGCTTCACTGCACTACAGCCATGTTTGTTTCCATGACACAAATCCACGTCCCTAAAACTCTTCAGGTAGGTCAGTATACCATTGTTTCATATACATTATGAGCTTATCATCATCTCGAAACTGTTTCCCACGCCAATAAGCCTTCAGTCGTCCAAACAGTTAGAAAAATTGGAATGAAATCTTTCAGTTTTACGTCCCATAGTTCGCCCGGTTAAGCTAAAGGTGATGATTAGAAATGAATGCAATTGTGGAATGAATCAAGTGGGAGAAAACGAGAGAATCCGAGAAAGCCCACGAACACAGTGTTTGTCCACCATAAAACCCACTTGGCACGAGCTGGGATCGAACCAGGGACCTGACGCACCAGAGGCGAAGCTCTACAACTGACCTACCGTGCCTCCTAAACAGTTAGAAATTTGATGACGTTGAATCGAGTCTGCATAGGGTATGGTACCACTGTCCATCTCCGTTGGCAATCTTCTAAATTCTCTTGGGGCCGCGGTGGCTCAGTGGTAGAGCGTTCACCTCTGGTGCTTGGAGCCCCTGCTTCGATCCCAGCCCCGCCAAGTGAACTTTGTGGTGGACAAACACCGTGTGCGTGGGTTTTCTCGGGGTACTCCCGTTTCCTCCCACTTTCTTCATTCCACCATTTCATTCATTACTCATCATCACCGTCTTCTTTAGCCTAACCGGCATAACCGTGGGACGTAAAACTCAAAGATTTCATTTCAATTTTTCTTCTAAACTCTCATGTATGCACAGCGGCGAAAATAATGGCCCGCAGAGCCCTCAAGTCAACAATATGCCCCAAATCGTAAAATAAGTAAATAAATAAATGAGTTGAATAAGTTTTTTAGAGAATGCCAGTATCACCTGAAGTAGTATACTAAATATTAATATTGCTGATAGATTCATGAATGTTCCAGCGGTTACTCTACTTTAGAACACTATACGTGTAGAAATTAAAAGAAAAGAAGTTATATCAGTGAAATATGTCAATTTCTGTTTGTTGTTAATACCTGCTTAGTGGGTAGTCTCCCTGACTTAAATCATTTTTCTTCAGCTGTGTTTAACTTCACCGGTAACATCAGCAACTGCAAAGAGGTCTTTTTCAAAGTTGAAATCAATCAAAATATTTTTAAGGAATACATGACTCACAAGTCAGTGTAGGTTAAATGCGTTTTAGCATTGTTAAGTATTGAAAATGAAACGTGTAGGAAACTGGACCAGGAGGATGTGAGGGGGGCGCGGTGGCTCAGTGGTAGAGCGTTTACCTCCGGTGCTTGGGGTCCCTGATTCGATCCCAGCTCGCACCGTGTGGACTTTGTGGTGGACAAACACCGTGCTCGTGAGTTTTGTCGGGATTCTCCCGTTTCCTCCCACTTTCTTCATTCCACCATTTCATTCATTTCTCATCATCACCGTCCCCTTTAACCTAACAGGTATAACCGTGGGACGTAAAACTTAAACACGGCTGTGATGAGAAAAAGACTTCTAATCGTGAAACAAAGATGATTTGGAAAATGCTGAATCTGTGAAAGACCTGCTAAGTTGGTAAATATTTCAGTTGCAAAGGTAAGGACGGGTTTCTTAACTAAAAATATACTAATTAAAAACATTTGTTGAATTCGAGAAAATTGTTTAAAAACATTCAATGCTTCTAGTGTATCTGACATTCTGCTCTATGTATGTGTGTTCTATGTTTCTTTCTCTCATACATGAAATGACATTTATGGTTATGGTGATTGCTTTCTTACAATCAAATACAATACGAAACGATATAGAGTTCAGTTCTGTATTCAGAACCAGCTTATAACCAGAAATTATTCAAAAGTGTGCACGCCAGAACTCTTACAGCATAAGCCTCCATATCCAGCAAGACCAAAATAAACGTTTTCTTTGTTTAATTCGTTCGGTCTCAAACTGGCTCTTGTCCATTTAGAGCAAATCCCGGAAAACCGAAAATACTGTAGGAACTATACGTGTTGTAGAACTGGAAATATTTGAAGTTGTTCAAGTGAATAAACATCTACAGAACCTACAGTTTTTCTCAGCTTTCCAACATTTGCTGTAAATAGACAAAGCCGATTTGGAACTGAACGACTCATATAGATAGAACTTTTTAAAGCACTGTACAGTGGTGTTTTCCGATATATAGTGATGCATTTCACAAGCCATTGTAGCATTGTAGTATTTGTAAATCCTCCTTGAAAGTTGTAATAATCGGCCAGTATGTCATATTGTCTTTTCAATAGAAACAAGGAAAAGGAACCCCATTCCCGCTGTCTGGGGAGAAGGATCCTGAACCTTTGGTTATGCCACTATGTTTGCAGCATGGGATCTTACGCTATCGTAATGCAACTTGATGTCTCATGCATGCAACTTACCCAAGGACGAACAATAATTATCGTTCCTTGGTAATGGTCGTTCCACATTCGAGAAAGTCTATGTAAATAATCACCCTGTAATCCCAAAAGAATGTTGTCATCAATTTTTTTGTATGACATGGCAAAGTCGCGGCTTCTTTCGACGCGGTGATCCTTAACCTTTAGTTTCATCGACTATGCTTTGCTCTCAGGATCGAAATGAAACAGCCAGATTTCATCACTCGTGATGACTCCATAAAACCATTCTGGGCAATTTCTTGGGAATTGTTCTGATTTGCAACATATTCCGTGGATCCCAGCGAGAATTTTTTTTTTTCTGTATCTCAGTCGTTGGATTAGCGTTAATATAGATCCGTTTAGTGTACCTGTATCCTCCATGCTTTGTCTCGTGGTACAGCAACTGCCTTTTATGGATAATGATTTATGCATTTTAATCGGTTGTGACGATTGACAGTGTACCTGAACGTGGCTGGTCCGAAATGCTGCGATTACAATGCCAAAACCTCTGAAGCCATTGACACACATTACTTCGATTCTTGTGTTGTAACCATAGACTGACAACAGCTTACTGTAAATCGATGTTGCTAAGTTGTCTCCAGCACATTGTGGAGTAATTCGGTCATTGCACGTTGACATAGAACGGTGTCACGTTGTTAATTCACAACGCAACAGATTTGAATAAAAGTTAGGTGTAAGTTAGATGGGAAAGGACCAATGCTTTAGCCTACAAAATCTCATTTCTCTAATCCTTTCCATTACCGAACTATAGAGTGACTTGTGCGTTTCCTTTTGTCCAAACTTTGTAGACAAACATAGCAAAACAGTTATTATTTTAATTTAATGTCTCATCATTTATTTTCAAACTGATTATAGGAAACGAAAGCCTACATATGGAAAGTAATGACAACGGTGTTAGACTCGTGTATTTTGCAACATCCAAAAACCTAATCGTGAAGAGTACAAAATTCCCACATCGCGACGTTCATAAATATACTTGGACATCACCAGATGGAAAAACACATAATCAAATTGATCACGTTTTAGTAGGTAGAAAAAGGGAATCTAGCATAATTGATGTCCGGTCGTTTAGAGGGGCTGATTGTGACACTGATCACTACCTGATAGCAGCGATAATACTAGAGAGATTATCGTTGAACAAAGGTAATATTCAATGTCCGAAAACGGAGAGATTCAATTTAAAGAAATTAGAAGAAAGCCAGGTAAAAGAAGAATACCAGATTGAAGTTTCGAATAGATTCTCGGCTTAAGATTCGGAGTGCACTATGTTGAGGATACCTGGATTGAAATTAGAGATAGCATTAAAATTTCAGTAAAAGAAAAGTTCGGCCATGCGGAAATACGCAGGAACAAACCATGGTTCGACCAGGAATGCATTAAACTAGCAGAAAAGAGAAAACAGTCAAAATTACGCTGGCTACAAAATCCGAATGAAATAACTACACAAAATTTCGCAGATATCAGGCGGGAAACTTCTAAACTTTTAGAACAAAGAACTTAATTTTTTAAAGCTAAAATTAAGGAACTTGAAGATAATAGTAAAAATAAAAACATCTGGGACATGTATAAGGGGATCAGTGAATTTAAGAAAGGCTATCAAGCTCGTGCTTATATATTAAAGAAATCTGAAGGTACAGTTCTCACTGATACGGATAGCATTTTAAATAGATGGAAAGATTTCTTTGACGATAAGCTTAACACGCAACCAAAAACTAGTGTGCGTGGAGAAAAGGAGATACACACCGCAGAACCGTATATTCCAGAACCCAACCGAATAGAAGTAGAAACCTCTATAAAGAAATTAAAGAAACACAAATCTCCGGGTGTAGATGAAATTCCGGCTGTGTTAATTTTAGCTGGAGGCGAAAAATTGTGGAACAAGATATACAAACTCATTCTCATTATCTGGAACAAGGAAGAATTGCCACAAGAGTGGAAAGAATCAATCATTGTCCCAATTCACAAGAAAGGCGACAAAACTGACTGCAATAATTATCGAGGCATTTCTCTTCTGTCAACATCCTATAAAATACTTTCAAACATTCTATTAGCAAGATTGACCCCATACGCAGATGCAATTATTGGAGATTATCAGTGCGGATTTAGACGAAATCAATCAACTAGCGACCAAATATTTACCATTCGCCAAATACTCGAAAAAAAGTGGGAATACAATACCCCGATACATCAACTATTTATTGATTTTAGAAAGGCGTACGACTCGGTTAGGAGAGAAACATTATACAACATTCTTACAGAACTAGGAATACCGAGAAAGCTAATTAGATTAATTAAGATATGTTTAAATGAATCCCAAAGTAAAGTCCGGGTAGGAAAATTTTTGTCCACGAGCTTTCACGTCGAAAATGGCCTGAAAGAAGGAGATGCGTTGTCGTCATTATTATTTAATTTTGTTCTGGAATACGCTATAAGGAAAATCAAAGATAGCAACCAGGGCCTACAGTTGAACGGTATTCACCAGGTGATGGCATATGCTGATGATGTAAATTTAATAGGGGATGATAGGAGGACAATAGAAAGTAATGCAGAGATCGTATTAAACGCTTGCAGGGAGATGGGTTTAGAAGTAAATGCAGAGAAAACTAAGTACATGGAAGTACGTCGGGACCGTAATACGGCAAATTATGGATGCTTTAAAATATTAAATAATACTTTTGATAAAGTGGTTAGTTTCAAGTATCTAGGATCAATGTTATCATACGAAAATCATATTCACGAAGAAATTAAATATCGACTGAAATCAGAGAATTCGTGTTACTATTCGGTTCAAAATCTCTTGTCGTCGCGAATTCTGTCGAGGAATTTGAAGCTTAAAATATACAAAACGATAATCATGCCTGTTGTTCTGTATGGCTGCGAAACATGATCGCTTACTCTGAGGGAAGAACATAGACTGAAAGTATTTGAGAACAAGATCCTGAGACGAATATTCGGATCCAAGAGGAACGGGAATGGGGAATGGCGGAAACTTCATAACGAGGAACTACATAATTTATACGGTTTACCCAACATTGTTAGGGTCGTCAAGTCTAGGAGGCTTAGATGGGCAGGTCATGTAGCTAGAATGGAAGAAAGTAGAAATGCTTTCAAAGTCTTAACTGGAAGACCAATCGGAAAACGACCATTAGGAAGACCTAGGCGAAGATGGGAGGACAATATTAAGATGGATCTCGCAGAGATTGGAATACAAAGTAGAAACTGGATGCAGTTAGCTAAGGATAGAAGTCAGTGGAGAGCTTTTGTGAACGCGGCATTGAACCTCCGGGTTCCATAGGCCATAGAGTGAGTTAATTAGTTTAGTTAATGTCTCATCATTATGTTCCGAGGCTAAGGGGATGGTGATGATGATAATGAACGAACTAGTGGAATGGTAAGTGAGAGGAAACGGGAGAATCTCAAGAAAATCCACGCACATAGTGTTTGTCCGCCATAAAGCTCACTTGGCGCGAGCCGCGAAGGAACCAGGGACTCCACGCATACTAATTCTTGTATGCATGTGATTTCCGATATCACATACCGAAGTGATTTGGGTCACGAACCGCCACTGGCAAATCGGAGCATTTTTGTTCACTCAAATAAACCTTGTTCAGTTTGCCCCTTTGAGAGTTCTTCTTTTTGTAGGGAGGGACAGAACGTAAACTATAAATATGTTTGCATTAAATGTGAAGGTAAATATATTCTGGAATTCTAAACAGCATTGTTTTACTCACGAATATAAAGCCTTCCTCCCGGTCTTTATAAACTACGTATATATCTATATATATACTCTTTATATTCTGTATATACACCAGCGTAGCAAGTCTGGTGCTCTTTAGTGTTAATTATGTCTACTTAGTATTGTAGTTAAGCTCTTAAAAATGATTGACATTCCAAACAAAACATTTCACACTCGTTATTTATATTATCATTCTTTCTGGCCGTACATATTTAAAAGAAAAAAAATAGTTAATTGCATTCCAAAGTGGTGACAAGATCAGTATGTGAGATAACTGTGTTTGTGTTTGACGTGTTGCACAAATAAACATAGCATTGGCTTTAGTTTATATCCCATAATCGAAATTCCCTTGCTGGGCGGCAGGAACCGTTACATAGGGTGAACCAACCAACCGGCTGGGACCTCGTGCATGGAAAGGGCCCGAGGTTCAAAAACTTTATTTTTTATTTTTTTAGAACATTTATGGAATATAGATTATGCTCCATTCAATAAAATTCTGAAATTTACAAAATCCCAGAGCAGTCAAGCCCGATTAAAGTTCTGTAAGTAGCTTATCTGCAGGACTCCATCACATGGATCTTGAACAAAAATATTATCTCTGTAGTATTTCTGTAGATGTGTGGATGAATAAGGTTGTAAAATTCAAATCGTATTTTCTAACCAATCTTGCTCAAGCAACGCCTTTCTGCTGCGGTGTCGCTCTGTACCATGTTTACAGTTGGCAAAAATGTTAGAAATCTAGTTTTGTATGATTTGAATCCATAACAGTGATGCCAACCCTTGGGAAAATTCGATTTTGTAAGATTTTGGACATTAATTATTCGAAATAGGAAAAAGGGTTTTTCGTCAAAATTGTGAATATATATGGGATTTTTCATTATACAGTAGAATCCGTCTAATCCGTTACCTTTGGGACTGGGGATCAGGCGCGGATGCAAGGGAGGCTATAGGGGCTATAACCTCCCCTTGACGCTCTGGTATACACTGGATAAAATGGGCTTCAATCCTGCTTTACACTGGATAAAGCTGCAAACTATGGACATATTTAATTGATCCGCCTCTCCCTTGATCATATTTAAATATCCTGGATCCGCCACTGCTGGGGGTATGGTCGAACGCAAAAAAGGTCGGATTGTGCAGTCGCCCCAGGATATGATGCAAGAAATGACGGAGTACTAAAGCGGATAAGCAGTAACAGCAAGTAAACAACAATGCCGCGACGGCAGTAAACGACAATGGGTCTCTTGAGTCACCGACGAGTCGTGACAAGTTCGGCTCGAACATGTTCGGATTAACCGGAGTGACGTACCAGCCGAGGGCGGACAAGAGGGGTTCTACTGTATGTATAATCCATGCCAACAAAATTCTCTACGAGCGGGAAGTGTATATGATGAGTCATCAATAATCTTCTTTTCAATTCTTAGTCTCAAGTCTTTTATTTGCTATCGATGAAGTCCACGCTAGTTAGGAATAACTTGATCATATATGATTCTTAAAAAATCAAGTAGAGTCTACCGATAAACGAAATTAGGGGCCGTCCACATATTACGTAATGCTATTTTTGACTAATTTTTACCCCCTCCCTCCCTTTTGTCATACTTCGTAACGCAAGAAGGAACCCCTGCACCCTTTATTACGTAACACTTTTTGATTTTTGTTTTTTCATCAAAAACCGCTTATTTTGCGGGTTATTACAACAAAAATAAATAAATAAATAATGGTAGGACTTTTTATTACAAAATGCTTCGCCAACAAATAAAAGTATTATAAAATGGCAGTACCGTAATAATATTTTAATCTCATATATATATATATATATATATATTTAATTAACCAGTTTTAATTCTTCGAAATTGCATGCTGTCGTTTTCCCAAGGAGATCACACCCATCCTTTTAGGTCACCGATGATTGGCAAGAAGAAAATACTACTGGAAAATGCAGATGAAACAGGATCTAATTAACTGACATCAACCTCATTTTCGGAGATCCAGGGTGATTCGTGTATTTGAAGGTCGTCAGTGTCGATGATGCAAAGAAATTCTCTTCGTCGACCATAGATTCGAAGTGGCTGCACACATGAAGGAGCAAGGACATCTTTGAGAACAAGCTTTCGAGCATCTATGGACTTTGGACTTCACTTTACTCCTTTTAAAATTCTTATTGTCCTAAATCAGTGCCAGAATAAACTCGATTTCACGAGAAATATTTAAATCCAAAATGAAAAAAAAAAATCAGTACGAGATGAACATCTGGCGAATTAGGTTTTAATATCTTATTTTGTTCCAAATCGTGGATCGTTCCGTCACGGAAAATATTATTTCACAGAAAGAAATTTCTTCTGTTTCACATACGAACCCCTTAGAACAAGAGAGTGGGTAATGATTCAAATCGAAAGTTTTAAATAATATTCTCAGAAATAGCGATACGATTGAGAGCGTGAGAGCATTTTAAGCGGTAGTTACGATCACTAACAACCAAGTCCAGAAAAGCGTGTGCCGTAAATGCAGCTCTGCGATAGCCACAAAACACATTTTTATTTTATTATAATACATGAAGTGTTCGTCACCAGTCATGCTGGTGTCTAGTAGCGTCTTAGAATCCCTTCTGCATAATTCAATTTATACAGGCTATATGTTCGCAATTTCCCAAAAGAATAGAAATATTTATTTCTATATATATAAAAGAGAACGTACAAATCCTTTGTGAACTCATCACGCTAATACGGCTGAACCGATTTCTTTCATTTTTGGGGGGTTGTTAGGATTTGGACCCTAGATGGTTTTTATCATATCACTTTAATTTTTAATTACCAGTGTCTTGAGATAATGGACCATTCAAGTCTGCATAGTTCATCATAGGTAAAAATAAACGTATGTATATGCAACCCGCATGACCACGTGACTCGGCGGGTTAACATAAATGACAGGCGCTTGCAATTTGAAAGCGAAAAAGTAAAAATTATCTAAGTAACAAAGTTTATTGCGTTCCGGGGTGACCGCAGCGAAGCGGGGTGAACGCTGCTAGTATTTATATATAAAAAAGAAAAGAACTGAATAAACTTATTTGTTTAAAAGATTGCATATGAACCTGAGAATAAAAATAAAAATTACAACAACAACAACAACAACAAAAACATTCGTTACGTAACGAGAACGTAAACCCCATCTTCCTACCTTGTAACACCTCGTAACGCAAGACCGACCCCCCCCCCATTATCGCATTACGTAATATATGGACGACCCCTTTGCGCTCTGGTATTTGATGAAAGAAGAAAATAAAACAATGAACGAATAAAAGAAAGAAAATAAATACTAAATGAGAAACAATCAATTTTCAAACGTTCCACATGAAATGTGCGGAGAACATTTTAGTATCATTCGGCTCAGGTACATAGGTATTATAAAGTCACTGCACTTCTGACAATATAACAAATTGTTATCGATCAAGGAAAATAGTTATTAATACTATTTTTTTTTAAACTTGGAAGATCGAAATTTATTGATAATTCGTCTAGAAATTGAAAAAAGTAACACACTCCATACATAAGTTTCGTATGATTTAAGGATTTTTTTTTTAAAGTATTTCGTAAGGATTTTCTGACTCTCGAGGTAGGATTTTAAAGCGTTTCAGGATGGCATCACTGGTCCATAAGTTTAAGGAATTCTTTACGACTTACAACATTCTTTACGCTGTATGAGAATTTAGTGTACAACTTACTTACGAAACTCTGTATTTAATACATCATAAGAAAACAAATTTATATCACCTTTGCTGCTCTGCAATTATATGAGTATTATTGAGTCTTTTAGAGTTGTTGATAAACAGATTTATGTTTCCCAAAAATTGACTGATGGAGGCACGTAGCCAGGATTTCATACTAGGGGAGTCTGTGATATGAAATATTGTGGTTATCACACCAGGGGCTCGATCATTCTAAACTATTTTACTGGCAACATACCCATATTGGTTGATTAGGACAATAAAATGAGGATATGTTAATATTTTAATAACAAACTATAAAGAAATCTCGAGTAAAAATATTTTTAAAATATTGAAAAATATCTTCCGAGGTCATTCGAACTCGGTTCTTGTTGTCTTCTTCCTTCTTCTTTTTCTTATCTTCGATTAATGCCGTCAAAGATAGCAACGAGATCTCTTTCGGCGGTAAACATATCCTATAAAATGGATTAGTGTTGCCGCGAATTTGAAAATTACTTTATTAAGTGTAACTGGAATTTATGTTGCCAGGCTCATATTATTGGTGATTCTGGGCATTTCTTAAGTTCTACCTGAGAATCTATTTAATAGAACAGATTCATCAATTGTCATTTGTAGTCCATAGGATTAGCATCGAGGTAAATGAAATTCGGAACGGTCCGTTCCAATAATATCCATTTTTAGATTAAACCCCTTCCGATTCCTCCACACAAAGTTCCTCATAAAAAAGAGTAACCAAACGTTTGCTGTAGTTTTATATTTTTAAGGATGATTCTTCTTTTTCTCGTTTCTTTTTGTTTCATCCTTCCTTAAATTTTTCATTTATGGTTTCGAAAGGAGGGGATCCGGATCCCCGGACCCACCCCTTGGCTACGTGCCTGGCTGATGCGTTATCTACACTATTAGCGATTACTGTTTTTAAGTTATTGTTTCCGAATCATTTAACAATGTTGTCAGCAATTGCTTCTGAAGTTTCATTCGAATGTTCAATAAAGTCTATTATTACATTTTATTCACAAACTAGCTGAATACTCGTATACCCATTCTTCGCATGGGGGCTGTATTTGGAAGTCAACGCGTGTGGGAGTATCATCCTTCATTTCAGTGGCCGCGAAAACTATGGATTTGACACTAAAATATCGATTATTTTGGGCTATTTTTACATGTCTCGGTATCCTTCCCCCCTCTGACCCCCGGCCTGCATACAATGGTAGCTGATTTTGCAAGTCATCGCTAATGGAAGTGTTACCGTTGATCTCATCGGCCTCGAAAACTATGGATTTGACACTAATATCGGTCATTTTGGATTACTTTTACATGTCTCGGTTCCCCCCCCCCCGGATTACCCCCGGCCCGCAGCCGAATAGGGTGAATTTGAAAGTTAATAGATTAGAGTTTCACCATCGATCTCAGCGACCGTGAAAACTATGAATGGTCTGAGGCCTGGACTAAGGTATCCGTGACCAAAATTTGGTAACTCTCGGTCAACTTGTCTGGTCCCCAGGCCGGTCTCGGTAAACGCCCGTCCTGAGACCCCCCTGGTTTGAAATTTAAAACAACGCTTCGTCTTGATCTGGAAATTGGACTAAGGTATTCGTGACCAAATTTTGATAATTCTCGGTCCACTCATCTTGTCCCCGGGCCACACACAAACATACAACCAAACTCTTTATATTATGTATATTAGATTGTATTTTTTTTTTTAAAAAAACAGCAATAGGACACATTTTTTGGTCACCTTCTTAGATGTTTCGGTCGCAATTGAGAATGGGTCAGATGAAGTGTCTTCTAAAACCGACTCCAGTGAAATGGGATGGACGTTTTCTACAATGGCTTCAGCCTTCGTTCGTGCATAGTGAAAGAGGAAGAAGGGGCAATGTACCTAGGTAGTACCTTCGAATCTGGGATTAAGTATTTAATAATTTTGTTCTTACAATTCTGTGATAAGTAGCTATGGCCATGTTTGACTTCAGGGTATATCAAAAATAGTTCCGTCAAGATGGGATTCGTATCATCATCATCGTCATCACCATAGGTATTCTGCCCTTATTGGCAGGTCACTTGTCGCAGCTGAGAAGCTTCCATGCTCCACGATCCTTCGCTAACCTCTTCGTCTTCACGTATGATCTTCCTGTTTTAATGTCATCCATTAATTGTAGTCTCCTTTGCCCCTCCCTTTCTTTCCCGCCACCATACCCTCTAGGACGTCCCTCATGATACATTTTTTTCTTAGGCAATGTCCCACCCAGTTTCTCTTCCTCTTTTTAACAATATCTAAAAGTGCTCTTTTCTCCCCCACCATTTCTAACACTCTCTCATTCGTTTTCCGCTCGACCCAACTAATTATTTCTATTCTTCTCCACACCCAAATTTCGAAGGCTTCCAGTCGTTTTTCATCATCTTTACGTAATGTCCATGTTTCCGCCCCATACAGTACAACACTCCACACGAAGCATTTTATGAGTCTTTTTCTCAACTCTTTACTCAAGGCTCCACAAAACAGACTTTTCTTCCTTCTAAAGGCTTCTTTCGCCATTCCTATCCTTGCTTTTATTTCACGTTCGCACTTCATGTCATTACTAAGAATACTACCTAGATATCGAAAACTATTCACTTGTTCTATATTCTCCCTTCCCACTTTTATATTTGACACAGATCGCTTCGTTCCAATCACCATGGCTTTTATCTTTCTAACATTTATTTTCATCCCATATTCTTCAAAGCCCTTCAAATTTTCTAACATCTTATTAATTAATTATCTTTTCAGATTCTGCAACAAGCGCCATATCGTTTGCAAATCTTATGCATCTAATCATTCTACCTCCTACCGAAATGCCGTCATCATCATCTAGGCTCTTTTTCACTATCTCTTCTAGATAGACATTAAATAGTGTTTGCGGCAGACAGCATCCTTGTCGAACTCCCCTTCCAATTGCACTCTCCCCCGTCAGTTCTTCCCCTATCCTAACACTTGTTGGTTCGTGTATAAGGATTCGTATTAGATATGCGATATTCATGTTTGAAATATTTGAAATAAATTAAGATTGTGCCTTACATCTAGCCACTTCAATATGTTTCTTCGATTCAGATGCTTTCTTGTAGTTTTAATAATGGACGTCCGCAGCGGGGTCGTGGCCCTCCCTGGTATTCAAGTGAATCAATAATTTGATTTAAATTTTCAAGTCACGGGCAAATTTTCTAAATTTAGTTGTTCATATTTTCTTTATTTCTTTACGTTCCCAATTTATGTTGTAAAAATACCTGTTACATAATACGAGGTGGTAAGCAAAATACCAAAGCATTTGCTCCTTCGGTGAAATATTGAAATAGTGCCATACAAATTAGCCTCGTTGCGGCTCCTTTCCCTTACCCTATCCAGAGCAAAGCTTTACATGACAAACGGCCATAAATATTTTTCTTTGAAGTAAAATCAAATGATTACAAACTTTGCCTCCACTTGTGAAAAATTCTGCACACACCCATGGTTTTAATGATAGAACGTACACAAGTCTTTGTCCTGCAGGAAGGGTCTTCCAGAAGGACTTCTGTACACGAGCCGCCGTCCTGCCGGTAGGATACGCTTCCTCAATGGAAAGAATATGAGTTTGTCCTTCCAGAAGGAGGAAACCTTCCAGGGGTACGCATTTTAAAATACAATAAACAATATAAGAGTAGGTTTAGTGTTTCCCAGTTATCGAAATTCGCTCTAGTCCACACACGATTGGTGTTTGGTGGATTTTAAAAAGGCGTAAACGTACACACGATCACGTTTAGAAAACATCTTGCCATTATTGAACTAACAGTCGTATCAACATAATTCTTTCTTGCGCTAAAACTAGAGTTTATGCTCTTTAAACTACGAGAACTCTCTGTAACACTGAACGTATACAAAGTACGCTAATTTATAGATAAATGTAGGACTTCTAAGATGGTACATCCTGCCGGAAGGACGTTTTATGTTCTAAGGTTAAGACAATTGAATTGTACGCATAATGTCACATTACAAAATTTTCACAAAACACCACTATATTCTTGGAATTAGTAATCAGTCTTGAAATTCGGTTTAACTCGACCATTCGTCTTTAATTTGTAAAAATATTTGAATGGTTTAAGTATTATCTGTCTCTTCGAAATGTCCTATTGGTCTTACTTATTTTCGAGCTATCAATTCATACGATCACACTATAAAATGTTAATAAATTAGAAGCGACGTAGGACGTTGCAATCAGTGACTATTCTAGGGAATAGTCCGGGGAGAAATTTCTTTCCCCCGGAGCTGCGAAAATTCCCCAGGGAAAATCTCCGATCCTGGACAACAAATGGTCAACAAGTATTTTTTCATTACTACTGTACTTTAACCCCCTGTGTATTAAAATTTCCCCTGGGAAAATCGTCTGAAATCATTGCTTTTTACCACTCAGGCTATGCAGTGAATGTCTAAAGTGATAGACAAGATGTAATGAGAAAAATAAAGAACTAGTGTTTTCTAGATCTTACCGAACAGTGGACAGTAAAATCAGATTGTCCAGTTGAAAACAACACGGTTTACAACAGTAAATCGTACCCAAATTTCCTGCATCAATTGGATCCGTTTATATTCGGGAAAATCTTAACTCTTAATTCTTTCAGTGTCTAAGATATACATATGTTGCTCTTAATTCTTTCAGTGTCTAAGATATACATATGTTGCTGGCTGTAGCCAATAAATCATAGAAAATGTAATGATATAACAATCATCTGGAAATTGTTTCACACATCTTGATTGGCTAATACAGCACTCTTCATTGGCCATCCCAATATTGACCAACATTGGGTTAACAGTATTCCCTAGTTCTGATTTCGAAATGCGGCTGGTTGTAAGTTTCTGAACTCTGGTTCGTGGATTAGGGTTCCTTGACTGGATTAGTGTTAGGAGAGTAGTAACTAATGAATAAATTGTTTAGAAGCGTGAGTTTAACGTGACAACTTTGGCAATCATCTGCTTTACTTCTTTGCGGGAAAAATCAAGTTAGTTGAGTCTAGCAACAGTTTAATTTTTTTATTAGCGGTTCTGAATTAACAATGAAATATATTTTAGACATTGGAGAAGATATCAGAAAAAAATGGCTTACCTTACTTTTACGTTGTTCATTGTTTGTGACTGATTTGTACTTAGCATCCTGTTTTATCAACGAAGCTTATATGAGACGTGGACCTACAGCTTAACGTGGGATTTGAATTACCCCTTTGGGGCACTTATGGTACAATTTGTACCATACGGGTGTTTCATGGTACATTGCGTTATAACTCTCCTATTTGAGCTTTTTCGTCCTGTTTGTTTTTTCAAGTCCAGAGGCATTGTAGAAGACCTTACGTATGGTTTCACACCTTCCTGCGTCGAGACATAGGAGGTGATGACGTCATAATTTTAAATATATATTTTCTTTTATATGTTTTCTTTTTCGCCTATGTTCATTATTTTTTGGCGGACTTATTTTTACACGTAGAAGATTAAAATTTTGCACAAACATTCAGTCCACCGAGTAGTATTTACCAGATTTTTTTTCAGATTTCTGCGTTAAAACAGGGGGGATCCAGAGGGGCTAAAAGTTGAAAAAAGGGATATTTTTACAAAAAAATCCCTTTCACGAGATTTTCCCGCCTTAGATACATGATGGACACATGTGAGTGGTAACGTCTGAAAGGCAGTTCTATTCTGAGGAGAATGATGTGCAAACCATGATTCTAGGGTAATTAGGGATCTCTCAGGGAATGTTTACAAAATATCCCTCTGTATACGGGAATATGAGACATTGTCGTTATATATTTTTTTGGCGGGCTTACTTTTGCACCTGGAAAATTGGAATTGTGCATAAACATTCAGCCCACCTAGTAGTATTTATCAGATTTTTTCAGATCTCTGCGTTAAAACAGGGAGGTCCAGGGGGGATAAAAGTTGAAAAATGGGATATTTAGATCCAAAAAATCCCTTTTTTCGGGATTTTCCCGCCTTAGATACACGATAGAGACACTTGAATGGTACCGCCTGAAAGGCAGTTCTATTCGGAAGAGAATGATTGGCGGATTATAGTCCTAGGGTAAATAGACATGTTTCAGGAAATTTTTTACCTGAGATCATGGTGTTTTGTGGTAATTTGGGGCATTGTAGGGATTCTTGATAAAATTTCTCCCGCCCTTAGTATTCAAGATAGAAACTTGAAATTTGGCGCACACATTCAGTATACCAAGTACTATTTATCAGATGTTTTTTGAGATCTCTACGTTCACACAGGGCCGTTCCAGAGGGGTGTGAAAAAATTTTTCCCTCGAAATTTTCCCTTTGACATCACTTTTCCCTCTCCTGGTATATGGTATGAGCATGCAAGTGGTACCATTTGAAAGCCAGCTCCATTCTGAAGAGAATGAGGTATGAACCATGATCCTAGGATAAATAGTGACGATGCAGTAGCTGCTTGACTGAAAGTCTAAAAAATACCCCAAAAACCCCGGATCCCGAAAGGGTTACATGAGCTCCCACTGGCAGTCGAACCCGGTCTCCCACGCTACAGATGCTAGTAAGAAAACCACGAAACTTAGCATATAGAACTTCTTGCTTTGGAGACAGATAAGTGTGTATTAGTCGCCTGCAAGAAAATGGGCCCAGAGGAAGAAGGGGCAATGTATTGTAAGAGGTAAGAGGAAAAAGAAACTAGATTTTGAATGACTAAAATTTGTAGAATTTAAGACGTAAGAAAACCTGTTTTCTAGTTGCACAACAGCTTAGTTGTACGTATTAGTTTACAGAGCTGTGCCGTGGAAAATCAGCGCCCAGGGCGAGAGTATACGACGGCGCCCCCATACATACGTATATTCCAAGAAATTTTTCCTATCTTTTTTCCATTTTTCTCTCGATTTTCGCCCCGCTCGCCCCCCACGGCACGGCCCTGTTAGTTTATATATATTAATTTTATTAATCTGGTGCATTTCAGAACTGAAAACTAAGAAGTGCCAAGATGGTGTGTATGGGCGGAATTATATCTCATGGTTTCCTAGCTGTTCAAGCTGTGTGGGGACTTCAGCTGTTGTATGCCCACAAATTCGACCAGGTGCTTGCTGTCCCATGGTTCGCGACAGCTTTACTTGCTGCGTTTCTTGGGATTATGCGCCATTGTAAGTAAACTGTTTTCTATTACATTTATACACGGAAACTTAATATTGATCTAAGTGTGATCCAGAAAATAAAAATAAATTTTGGGAATTTCTAGTGGGTTTTAATAAGATAAATCTAATAATTCTGAAAAATATTCTAGAAAACAAGCTTATATGCATATTTTGGTTGAAGAATTTCCTAGTATATCCACAAAGATGCGTACATAAAATGAAGTCGAGTACATAAAAAAGAAGTTCATTGTTTCATAGCTACGAGTAAAGTACTATGAGTTCAAACCAACGTACTGTTACTTAACATGTTTTACACATATTTAGGATCAAGATCAGTGGCGACGATTGGACGTTAAAAGTGAGGGGGGGAGCCAAGGCATGATCTGAATATTTGTATATCATTATTAGTTTCCCTGGTTATTTCTAAACACTTTGTTTGACGAAAGGTTGTATAACTAATAGGATACTATATTTTTCGGTTAAAATACCGTATATCGCATTTCATATTTTATTAAGTAAATAGACAAGAGCAACGCCAGTAGGTACTATTCATTTGTACTCTTAAACAACGAAGGTGTAAGAAGATATTTGATTCCATGCTCATGAACATCTTAAAATTTTGTCTAGAAAATTGTGTAATCAGATTATTTAATAACAAATTTACAAAACAAATAAATAGAAAAAATAATATTAAACATAGTAATGAATAACGAGTCTTGTTTTGTAGAAGTTATATTGAAACTGGGGATTAATGAACAACTTAATTTTTAATTCCACACATGCAATTAAATGTATGTTATTACTCTTAGAAAATGAAAGACAGTAAATACCGGTACTACAAGCATATGCTACGACATTTAAAGCAATATTTGCTTTTGTAGCTTCCCGAAATATGTTCGTTGCCATTAGGTGCAGTTTTCACTTTCTTGGAACACATTAAAACACAATAATACTTAGAATCACTCCACACTCCATCACTCCACTAGAAAATAATCCTAAAACCTAGAATTGTGTTGAATTCACTAAATTTCATTGTATATACACTCGTGCACCCCTAAACACACTACTCATTCGTATATTACACTACAAAACAATGAAAAAGGTAGAAGTTGTTTCTTATTACGCTCTGTTTAATCAATATTCCTTACTTTACAAAGAAGAGAAGACATTTTAGGAACTGTCAGTTTATGTGCAATTAAGAATACCTTGTCAAATACCTTTTTTTTTTTTTTTTTTTGGCGAAACATTCTCTCAGTTTCAAAACGGCTAACTAACATATCGAGCCTTTGTAAGAAAGGGGTATAGAAGCAAACCCTGCTAAATCCAATTTCGAATTTTATCTGGGAACGAAGAAAAAATGACGCCCTCATTAAGTAGTGACCACTAAACAAAAAACTGTTCAACAATTTTGAAACAAAAGGGCGTCACTTCTTCGTTTCCTGAGAAAATTGAAAAATGAATTTAACAAGTTTTGCTTCTAATATCCCTGAATGCTGGAATTGTTGTGCTCCAGTAGGTCATTTTTTGGGTTATTTTCCGTGGCAATTAAAACACAATTCTTGTAGCTTTCTTAACTTCACAGGAAGAAAACCAATACGTACTCACGCAACGGCAAATATTATATGGCACCATTTTTTTTCTATGAAACAGTAATACATACGAAAACTTTAACTTCCAAATGAAATTATATACATTAATGGGTTACTTCAAAAAAGTGGGGGGACAATTGCCCCCCTTTGCCCCCCAATCGCCACCCATGATCAAGATCACCAGTATACAGATTGATTCAGTTATATTAAGCCGAATTCGAATGTGCCTCTTACTTAGGAAATACCATGTTTCCATCACCAGTTGTCTTCAATCTCCAGACCATCTCTACTGACCATTGCCCAGCATCTAAATTTCCGTTGCACGAGACTGGGTTGCGGCTAGACCTGGATATTACATCCCACTCCTCTTTGTAGGCTTTCCACAGGTTGGAGACAGTGCGAACTCGATGATAGGACAGGCTTCGCTTTAGGAGTCCAAACGCACAATAATCCATTGAGCTTGGAATATGGAGTCTTGGCAGGGATGTCAGAGAAGGAATTTGCCAAAATTCCAGTTTCCTGTTCCATTTGGCGATAGAATTCCAGTGATGTTTTCGCGTCTGGCTGGAAGTCTTGTCTTGGTGCAGTTCGACGTGGTTCACGTCTTGACCGTAAGATACTGGAATTTCATGCTGGTACATTTCAGTCAGAACATGAGTCTGGTAGTCCGCAATATTAATTTTGACGTTTCGTTCCACCTTTCGGAGACTTAGTTTATTCCTGTACGAGAAAACGGCTACAACCATGAACTCGTTTGGGAGACTCTCTCTGTATGTAATAGCACGAACAGTCTGTGAGGTAAATCCACGCCTTATCAAGGATAACAACAACCTTCTACCAATCGCCTGCGAGATTAAATTCATACAGCCTCCTGCAATTCCTTTTTCGCTCACCTACATAGCATATCCACTTCAGGGCGTGCATACTGTTCTTGCAGGCGTAAATCCGTGTAAATGGCGTGGTTGATTGTCACCTGGGATGAGCGGCATTTGCTGATCATCGCATGCTGTGTGTGGGGACTTTCGGAGGTCCCCATACGCCTAACCACACGTAATAACGGAGGAGTCCTCTTCACGGGAGACCCGGAATCTGTGCCTCGTATTTCCTATGATACAATTCATAGTGGCATGAGCTACGCGAAAATTACGCACTTTACACATATCTTCAATGCGCGATGCGCGACTTGCTCCGAAAGTCCCACGATAAACCTCTTCTAGGATCTGTTCAGTTTCGACGACATTAGATTACGCTCGATCACACTAGTCTGCTGTGTGACTAACGAAATACACCTCTTGGTAATCTCACGGTGATGGGTTGCACATGCGCGGTACAGTTGCATATTGAGTTCGGCTCAATATAATTGAATCAACCTCTGTATTATAGTGCCTAAATAGAAAATTTAATATTAATTATGGTTAAAATAGAAAATAATTTTGTACGTAAGCAATATAATAATTTGTATATACTGTATATTCTAATTAATTAGTAATATATTCAGAGGCAACTCTTTAAGACAGCATGGTCGCTGTTTTCCTATTCCACATTGGTACACATAATTTCAGACTAGAATCCAGACGGTGATTTAGTCTGAATTAGATTTCAAGATAACTCTGGAATGTGAAAGAAGAAAACGAGACAAATTGGTCGCTCGTACAGAATGATTTAGAGTAAAAATTTAAAAACTTCAAAACCATTATTTAACAGTGAAAATTACTTTTAAAAAAACTTGAGATGATGGGCTACTTTACTAGACAAGTCGAGGTATTCTTATGCCAGATCCGTTTAGAAATGTATTCTGCTCAAATTACTCTGAACAATGAACTTATTTGAAACGTCTAGAACTTTTAAAACACAAATTTGTTCAATTATATTGTCAATTGCTCGTCAGTAAAGAGAAATTACGAAACTCTTACCACTGTATCTTATAATAATTCTTTGTAACTAATAAAAGTGAAAATTGTGATATTATTATTATTATAGACATCTATACACTTTATTATTGAGGTCTTATTTCCAAAGAGAAGTATATAATTCAAAATCCTTTCATTTTGAACTTAACCTAAAATTCTGAGAAAATCCGAAGTATATACCAAGTATATAAATCGAGCTATTGTAAATTTGTACTGTGTATAATTTCATAAGTACTATATAGAACTTATATTTAGAAGATTATTCAAATACTCTATCACAAATGTTAAATCGTCCGACATATTGGAGCCCATGTTACTGTAATTATGATTTTCAGTTTAAATCCTGATTATTGTACACTTAAAACTAGTATATGTTTGCAAAAAAAAGTTAAACCATCTGCTCATATTAGGAATTGAAATTAATTAAACTAATTAATTAGTGGAAGAAGCACGGTGACTCAGTTTGTAGAGTTCTGCACGGGACGAGACAGAATTTTCAAGGCGAGATTCGTGGTGAGATAGAGCTCTTTCAGTAAAAACATACATTTTTCGAGAGGAGACATCACTTTCAACTGAACTCTTGTCTCGTATTTAGTCACATTTAGAAATATTCACATTTAGATTGCTCACTTTTAGTGTGCGGGAACCCTGGTTCGATTTCAGGCTATATGAGATTATACGATACAAGGCATGATGTCCTTATATTTACTTGCTGTTTCTCGGTTTTCTCTTACTTTGCCCATCTCACCAATTCTTTAACCCCTTGCGTACCAGTGGGTATCCCTTATTACTTGTATTAATCCTGGAGATGCTGAAACTTGTTAGTGGATTCAAAGCAAGACTTAGTTCTACTATTTCTCCTTAGGTGACAGCACCTTCTGACAGAAAAGACATGAAATGTCTCAGTAGATGGCAGGCCTAGGAGTGTAATCAATTACAACACACATGTGTTTGTTTTGAGCAACTTCAAGATCTATTTCGTGATCGGAAAAGGAAAACCTTTGTCTTTGATATCCGGTGAGTGTTGCCAACCTGAAGCAACATAAAATCCCTTCAAAACACCAGAACTTCCCTTTTTCAGTCCAAATATTCCACAATACAAATAATTGTATTTATCAGTAATGTGAATGCTCTCCTCTAGCACGCACAATAACTATGCACTATATAATGGTCTAGACAGTCTTTTAAGAGTAAATGAAACTGGTATGACAGCACGCACATAGGAAAATGACACTTGGAACGCAAGGGGTTAATTGTTCACATGTAATAATTATAGTCTCTTTAGCTTATAGGGCATAAGTACAAGATGTTGAGGTAAAAGTATCTACTTCTTTGGTTTGTACGAATATTATTTTCTTCATTATTCTAATATTATTCTAGTTAATAGGTTTCTCTGGATAGACGTTGATTACATATAAGTGTTCTTTCTATTATTCGAATATGCGTTTCCAATATTTGAATGATTATTCGAATTCTGATACTACCGTGTATCACTGACAAATATCATTGATACTTCTCACCTCATTAAAGATTTCACTTCATAGTGACCATTCCAAAGTCGTTTTGCCTGCGTTTGCACTTATTGAATGAATAGTAGGATATTTAAACAATATTCCAAGAAAATTTTTTGTGTATTTATATAAAATTTCATAAATTTTAATTTTTATAATTTGACGAGATTTGTTCAATTATTATTCAATAGTCTTTTCTTTGCTTGTTACTTTGATTTTATCCAATACAATGTTTACATGTAACCGGAAATTGAATTCTGAATTGTGAATACCAAAAATAAATATGCTAGCAAATTGTGTCTACTCAAAATCTCAAAGGGAAAGTGTATATACTTATTATATATGGGATAATTCATTAATTCGGAGCCTGCGTCCACTCACTGGAACACGTAACAGTGACTGGGACGCATAGGCGTCTCTAACAAGTTAAAATTGGAGGGGACGGGAACGACTAGAATAGTACAACACTTCAACGGAATTTACCTCAAAATTATGAGTAAATGGTAATTTACAAAATCTTGACTCTCTGAAAGAAGTCTTACAATGACATTCTTGATTTGACTACACATTTCGAATAGTCTATTTCTTTTTCCTTTTTCTCCTGTATTCTTAATGAAGGAGTGTATATTGTCTACCTTTTATCCTTAATTTCGCTATATGTTTTTGAACTTCTCGCTTAACATCCCAGTTCCTTTGCCATCATTATTTACTTGTTTTCCGTTTTAATATCTAAGATATAAAATCTATTCTTGCTTTCATCCGGTTTCTCAATGTATTATTTCCATCTTTCTGAAGCTACAATTCTCTTATTAAAAGTGCATTTCTATCTATCATTAGTTTCTATATTTCAAAGTAATTTTCCCTTGCTACCTTCTATTTCCAAGAAATTTACCCTCATATATATTATTAAAATTTCTCTATCCCTTTTAATTCCTCTTGTGATCTTTACTTCAATTATACACCGTGTATATTCCCCTGTCTTTGTAGATTGCCTTTCTTAATTCACAGATCAACTTTCTACACATTTTTCCCTTCTATGGTCTTCGTTTGTCATGAAATCCAATTTTTCCTGGTTAAGTAATGACAAAAGTATATGAAAGTGTATGACTGAAGCCGAGACTACTTTGACTAACCAAGAAATGAAGCTTTTTAAATACATACATATATATTTCCTTGGAAGTAGCACACGTCAAATGGACATTTCAATCACAACAACCTAATATTTAACAACACATATAAATTCATTTGTTCTGCCTCTCTGTACTTCTTCCATATAGATCAGCATTGGTCAATTTCATCTTCTCAACAAAATATTGGGGGGACACGTCCCCCTGTCTTCTCCGCCAGTGACGCCCGTGCTGGAACGCATTCTACGATCCGTCTATAATCATGATAGCTTATTCCGTCCAGAAGGTATTGTCAAGTCTAGTCATGGACAAAATATTTAATTTTGCTAAATAGATTAACTCATTCTGATTCACGAAAACGATTCGAACATTTCACACGCTCGTGCGAATCACTGACATTTCTGCTCTTCCTTTTCTGCAGATAACTCACTTCGAGAATTGAAAGGGTAAAGATGATTCGATAATATGAACTGTTTAGTTCTCTGCGTGGTTTAATTGAATGGTATGAGAATAATAAGGTCATACGGATTGATTGAGCTATTGTTGTATGTTTATCGTTGTGAGAATGAAGTGTGTTGTATGTTACTAATGTACTCGTATATTACAGATAAAATATTCAACTAAATATATGATTTATATTGGTATTATACGACTTCCTTTCTTCACTTCTCTCGCTGTTTGCAAAAGCAAACAAGTGGTCTTCCTACTGTCTACTCTGTTTCCTGCTATGCAGTGGTTCTTTTTTCTATTTTTTTTTTTTTTAATCCTTCTAAGGACGTTTGTTGTGTACAAAGATGAAATATGATGCATGTACAATTTCAAAGAGAATGCTGACTGACTCACTCACACATTTGGTAATAAGTGCTGCACAGTTCGATCATTTAAAAAAAATAAAGAAAGAATGATCCTTTATAAGAATCGATTCATTTCTGGAAAGAATCTTGATTCACTTGATTCAGAATGTAACGATCGAATCGTTCATAAACAACACAACACTAGTCAAGTCCAACCCTGACACTGAAACTCAAAGTGTCTGTTTTCAAGATCAGAACTCGAAGTACACAGCTCAATCATCTACTGTTCCAATTGAATTTTCTTACAAGAGGGCAAAGGGAAAGGGATCTCTTGTCTACGCAACGTATTTGTGCGCTGGAAACAAACGATTTGAGACGTTATATATGATGATGCAAGAAAATTGGAAATTACTACTACTACACCAGAAACTACAAGTGGAAGTTTCCAATACCTGAATCTACATATAGGACTGCCCTATTGGTAGAAGTTATGAATAACCCAAATATACAAGAAAGTTCCTACTTTCATATTCATGAAAGGGTGCATAAGAATAAAATAAAAAAAAATTACTATGCCAAGACAACTGTAAATTCAACAAAGTTCAGTAGGCCACCGAGATCAAGCAGCTTAAAGAAACCATCAAGGCGGTGATCCTTGTATAATCATATCAATTTGATTAAAGGTGTGTTTTGTGGGAATACGGTGTTGTAATATTTATGCCAAAAGTAGAGTATCTTCTGTATTCTTATCATCACACTTTCATTGATATAAATGTTCTATAGAGAAAGGGGATTCAAATATTTCCCATAAATCTATTCTCCTGGTGCGAAGAACTGGCATTTCAGCTAGAAGTGTGTGTGTTGGAAAAGCATACTGTTCAAGCTATTAACTTTACACGTACTTTATGTTTTCGTGCCTATTGAAAAAACCTCAGTTCTTATGGGTATTGTATTCAGACATTCTCGATTCCATGATTTTACAACCAAAAATTCAAAGTCCCAGATTGACTTATGCCTGGCTTTGAAGTGGTGCGATTTTCGTTGCTGCCTCAAAAATATACTCGAGCTATTTTGTCCCTATTTTAAGTTGCACAGTAAAATTACTGGAGTTGCTAATAAGTGCTAGGAACTTGGCTTGATTTTTAAAAATAAATGTATTTGTTTTAATAAATGCACCTGTTTGTTCAAGAATTTCTTTGAATTATCAGATTGAATTATGAGAGTAATACCTACTTTTTAAATTAGTGGCTCTCAACTTTTTTTGGGGGGGGGAGGGGTCATGGCACAGTCCTTTGTTGAGTATACCCTCTGCACACTAATAGTCCGGCAGATAAACATCATTTTTTTCCTGAGGTGGGTTTTTTGTCTATAGTTTATTTTATAATTTCACTTTAAAGTTAGGATCATAAAGTGACAGAAAATCCCAGGTGACACCATGAAATTAAATGAAATTTTTAAGTAATACGTCCCACTGTTATGCCGGTTAGGCTCAAGGAGACGGCAGGTGACATCATGTCACTGTTGGGCATTTGTTAAAAAAGCAGGGTATCAAACTTGCAAAAAAATTCACTGTGAATCAAATTTACAATGTTAAAAATTGTAAAAGAATACTTCGTAAATATGAAAGCCATAGTTCTAATCCTCCTTTTATATCATAGATTCCTGGAATATGTTCCTTCTTCAACTCAATCGCATCTACATATTTTTGGCAAGCTTATTTGCAATAGTGAAATATGTTTCTTTTTCTGCTCTATGGATGTAGATACGTCCAAAGAAAAAAATGGCTATCTCAGTTTAATTTGTGATATTTTTGGAATATATACCTTTTTCAACTCACCCATTCAATTGAGAAAGCTTGACAAAATTTATTTTCTCTTTGACTTTTAAGTCAGATGTTAAGTATTATAAACTAACAGGCAAATTGTTATTAATGCATAGTATTTGTGAAAAAAGTATCAAATCTACGAGTACATGTTATGTAAATCAAACTTACAACAAGATAATGAATAATATAAATGCAGAAAGCTAAATTAATTGTTCGATTTTTACTTTAAAGATACACGTAAATACGAGTTGTGACAATTAAATAACAAGACTAGTATCATAAATGGGATGTATTGCAAAGAAAGTTACAATTGACTATTATCCCCTTCAATATACTCCCCTCCCCTATCTGTACACCGCTGCATATGTGCCTTCCATTGTTCAAAGCAATGCTGTAGGTCATCAGATGTCACCCTGTTCAACAACTCTGCCGTTTTTTGTCTCACCTCTTCCACAGACTGAGACTGAAAAATGTTTTCCCTTCAATGCACTTTTCACTTTTGGGAAAAGATAAAAGTCACAGAGAGCCAGGTCTGGGGAATACTGAGGATGGTCGAGCACAGGAATGCGCTTGACTGCTAAAAACTGCTTCACAGAAAGGGCATTATGGGCAGGCACATTGTCTTGGTGGAGGATCCATGTATCGTTCTTCCACAAATCCGGTCTCTTCTTCCTTATTCTTTCCCTCAGCTTGATTAGGACTTCTTTGTAGTAGGTCTGATTCATCGTTTGACCCTGAGGCACCCATTCAGTCATGACGATACCCCTGATATCGAAAAAAAAAACTATGAGCATTGCCTTCATTTTAGACTTGCTCATTCGTGGTTTTTTCATTCCTGGCGATGTGGGACTCTTCCAGTGCATGGATTGACGCTTAGTCTCGGGGTCATAGGCCTACTGGAAAATCCATGTTTCATCACATGTGATGATACGTGTTAGACAGTCTGGTTCTGCTTTGAGTCGTTCCATGACGTCACAGCAAATGGTCTTTTGAATGTGTTTTTGTTCCTGAGAGAGCTTTCTCGGGACAATTTTTGCACAAACTTTTGTCATGTTTAAATTGTCATGCAAAATTTGTCTTACTGTCTCTTTGTTAATGTTCGTCATGTCTGTGATCATCCGAATGCTCAGACGTCTGCCTTTCCTGACAAGTTCAATAACTTTTTGAACATTTTCGTCGTTCTTGAACTCAAAGGGCGGCCGGGTCGTTCATCATCTTCAACCTCCTCCCTACCTTCTGAAAATCATTTGTGCTATTCGAAAACTCGCGCATGTGACATAGCATTATCACCATACACCTCTTTTAACATTGCACAACATTCCGTCGGTGTTTTGTTTAAATCACCAGAAATTTGATGTTAATGCGCTGCTCAACTTTACTGTTCACCATGATTGCGGCACTACTACAGAACACTGTCCTCTTCATGCAAGCCTGCAAAGAAAAGAAAAGCTTTCAGAATTATGAAACAAACAGTGACTGCTCATGAAGGTTCAAGATCAACAACACATCATTAGCTACCTAACCACCACGATCCTGTGCGACAGGAGGTGGGCAGTCTCGTTATTTAATTGCCACACCTCGTATATTTAAAATATGTTTCAGTACTTAATATTTGCTAAAACAGAATATCAAACTGGCGATAAAAAAGAAATACCCTCATGTGATGTCATTAAGAACACGTTATATGCATAAAGCAAATTGATACTCTATAGTATAAATTAAAAACAAGTAACATACAGGGGTTGGCAAAAAAAAAAAAATTAAAATGCTTGCAAAAGTGTGAAAATCATACCTAGTATGGTGTGGGGCGTCCTTTTGCGTCAAAAACAGCTTGGATCCGACGTATACAGCTCCTGAATCGTGATATGTGGAATTTTGTACAATAGTTCCTCCAAAACATGCTCCAGTTCCTTAAGGGAGTGGAGGTGGAGGGAGGTGGAGAGTAACGAGACCGAACATGCCTTTCTAACTCAGACCACAATGGCTCAATGATGTTCAGATCTGGTGATTGTGGGACCCAGGGGAGGTGTGATAGCTCCTGGTCATGCTCCTAAAACCATGATTTCACCGTTGCTGCAGCGTGACAGGGTGCCAAATCATCTTGGTAGATGCCATCACCATCAGGGAACAATATTTGGACCATAGGTAGAACCTGGTCCCCCAAAATGGCCTCATACGCCTTAGCATTCATCATTCCATGCAGGGCTATGATGGGACTTGCGGAAAACCACGATATCACTGCCCATACTGTAACAGAACCACCCCCATGCTTTACAGTTGGGAGCAGACAGCCTGTATCATTGGCCTGCGACGGTGTTCTCCATACGTTAGCACGACCGGTTGTTGGAAACAAGATGAAAGTCGATTCATCGGACCACATTACGTGTTTCCACTGGTCATGAGTCTGCGCCTTGTGGTCCTTGCACCATTGGATACGCCTCTTCGCATTTACTGTTGTGACCAGGGGTTTGGTGATAGCGGCCCTGCCATGAATTTTCATTTTATGAAGTTCCCGTCGAACTTTTTTCGATGAAACCGTGTTCTGTAGGCCGGAATTGAGTTCAGACGTAATTTTAATTTCAGTGGTCTTTTTAGCTGCTACAATCCGTTTTAATGCCCTCCGGCCTCACAGGATTGTCTTACGACCACTGTTTTGCTATGCAGACGTCGTTTGCCCATGAATTGTGTATTCCCTTGTGACATTGGACACAGTGCCTTTCGATACCCCCACAATGTTCGCCAATGTTGCCACTGAAGCTCCAACCAGACGGGCACCAACGATCATGCCTCTTCGGAAGTTTGTCAGGCCGCCCATTTTACCACACCACTTTCACACCACGACACTCACAGGTGAACGGGTTACTGCTGACGGAAGAGGAAGGTCCACATGACACATTGAAAACAAAATCGATCGGCAACCGCAACACGTGTTGTACAGTGGAGGGCCAAACTTACGTGTCCTGTATGAAGTGTTTTTAATTTTTTTTGTCTATCTCCTGTATATTTACAATTCGGTAATTTCGTCTCTTGAAAACAAATGTTTATGTATATTTCACAAATGATATGAACTGTTGTTCAGAAACCAGTGTAAAAAGAGAAATAATTTTGGTGATAATTAATCATGAAATGTCTTAGGGTTTAGTGAACGAATTTCCATTAATGAAAATTCAAGCATTCTAAATCTAGATCACTGCAACTACAGAATAACGTGCAAGGTATTCCTTTAACAAAACAGTAACATCCCGAAAATCGGCATATGTTCCCTTTGGAACAACCCCCTTTTGACCATTTCAAAATTGATTGAGGAACATACGGAACTCCAGGAGGGATTGTGATTGGTATACCAGTGATTTGTTCAATTCGTCCTTAACCCACCCATAATCCACAGGATCGAGACCTTTCGGGTTGCTTATTCCTGCTGATTTCCATATATACATCTGGTAATGTGCTCTTTTAACATTTTCAGTAAGTGATTCGTTGGTTGGTGGAAGAGAACGTAGACTCGGAGGAATGGCAAATCCTTTGCTAGTTTTGCTCGCCCAAACTTTCATATGAACATCAGAAAATGTATTGCTGTTCTGTTGGCCGTAGCATGCAGAAACGAATTTTGTCGCCTGTTGTAGAACTTGGTCGAATGGCACATTCACGTCCCCTAGGAATGAAAGTGGCAATCCTGAGCGAAGTGCCCTTAACATTTTACCTTTACCTATACCATAAAGACAGGCTACAGTATCGCACCCAGATAGGGCATGTGCTGGTAGAATTTCTGAAACGATTTTAGTGTGTTTCTGTACTGTCTTCATTAGTACACAGTTTGTTATATTTTCCTTATAGCAGTAGTACAAAAGAAGTATGAAAATGTCAGTGTCATCGGATACTACAGTGATTGTATTCCGTTGTTCTTTGGCAACTACAAGTATTTGCTCTACAAGGATCATATAAGCTTCTTCATGGTTTGTTTCCATGTCCTGTCGAAGTCTCTATTGCACTGCCTAAAGAAATTTCGAGAGGCATACTACCTGGACCTGTAATGACCATTTTCTTGCCACCTAATACATCCTCAAAGAAGGACTTAATCATCTGACAAATCTTCACAGATAAGTTCAATAAGTTGTTTGTTTTTTGTCACTGTCATTACAATCTTCTGTGCTGGAATTGGTGTATTGTGTTGCAGTTGATACATTCTGGTTACTGAACTAGATCTACCTCTCTTGCTGCAGATTTTGGACTGTAATCATAGTATCTGACAAAAATTAGGTACACATCACCCATTTGCAACTTGGCTTTTATGCGTTGTCTTAGATTTAATATTAAATCCTTCATTGTTCCATGATTAGGCCAATAGAGAGTCCACAGAAGAGCAACAGCATCACATTGGATTGAGGGGTTAATCTTGCAGGTGTAATGATTTGCAGAAGTCTTTTAAGGATTGATTTTGTTTTGATATTCGCATTTCTCCATTCTCATCAAACACAGATGCAGGAAGGGGAGTCAGCTCATGAGTCAAGGTATCAATAATGTCTATGTCTCGTGAATTTGCCTGGATTCCAATGATTCTTGAGTAGATTATGCTTCGATCTAAAGTTCTCTTTCCATCGATGTTCACGACTTTTTTCCGCGGCCATGATTTTTACTTTCTTTGAAATTGTCTTATGAAAACTCTTTGGCCAATTGCTTTCAAAATGCTTCTTTTGTTCCTTTCCTATTGCTAAAGCATTATGAACATTGACATCTGGGCTGGCAACTCTTCCAGTTACTACGTTTACTAACCCCTCTGGGTGTTGTTGCGGACCTAGAGGATCAATGCACATATCCAACTTCTCATGAATCCACCTGCGGTCCTTGCTATCAGAAACAAGTCTGCTCTTTCCTTCTTCTTTGTGTGTCGTTTGAATTATTTCTTGTTTACTGTCATTCATTTCAAATAAATCATTCTCTATCTGGGAACAAATGTGAAGACTAAGTGCCCATGTTTTTAATGTCTCAGGCTTCAAAGTAATACCAATTATTCCTTTCTTTCCATGTTCATATCTCATAAAAGTTGTGTCGATATACATGTCGCTCCATATACCATTCCAGATACCAGCATTATGTCTCATTACGTGTTGTCCTTCCATGAAGTATTTCAGAACGTGCTGAGGAAGAGCTTCTATTGATCGGAGATAATATGTTGCATATCGAGCATAATTCACATTCCCAGCAGCGAAAAAGTATGGTATCATTTCTTTCACAGCATCAAGGTGCAGAGTCCATTCTCCTCTTTCAGCTCTTACAAACTTCATTATAGTAAACAGAGGTTTGATCAGCATATCCACCCACAGTCTGGTTGTTTTGCTGTTTGATGCCAATTCTTCTAACAAATCCATTAGACAATTTTTGTTTGTTATATACTGGTATTCCGAAAGTGTTTTTCTTAACAATTCTTCGGCCAGTAGACGCAGGGCCCGAATATTTTGTGGATTTTTTTTTACCTAGCATCATTTTAGGGACACCTGTGAAAACGTCACTTAATATTTCTGTGAAACCAATTCCTTGCATTAAGGTGACAATAGAACCAACAAATGACATTATAGTGTGCATTCCACCAAGTCTAAGGATTACATTCGCAAATCTATCTTCATACGACCGTTTCACATTTACTGCAATACGGTAGAGCTGTAGGTCGCATGTGAACACTACAAAATCCTGGCCAGTTTTCATAATAAAATCCTGGCTGCGAATTAATGCTGTGAAAATAGTGTCTGGGTCAGATGGTGTCATGTCAATGAGAGGAAGATATATTTCTTTCGTTTTCTTCTTAACAGCTTCATTATGTTCGTGGCAGAAGACAGTGTTATATCTATTATACTCAGAGCAGTCTTGATTGCTTATAACATTTTAGAGGAAGCTGAAGTCAAGTTCTGAAGTCTTTTCCACAAATTAATACATTCCGACAGAGAACTTTCAAGGAATCTACAGATTTTCGTGCATCTCTTGGAGGCATGCTGGCATTTTTGGACCATCGTATCTGTGAATTGGAACATGGTATAAACTTCAGACATTTCCTGCTTTTTTTTAACGCTTGAAAGTTTTCAATTCATTATATTATGTTATTCTCTGCTTGGGTAAGGAGTATTGCCAATAAATTAAATGGGTGGTAAGTCTTCCATTCTGTGATGATATATCTGCGTCAAAATTGTCGACAACAAATTGTACTAAACCGGAAGATGAATCAAACATGCCTGAATCAGTTATCTCTTCTGATTCAACTGTTGTGTTAGCAGCAGATTTCTTGAATCTGAGGACCTCATCGTACGAGCATGTAACTCCTAATTTGTTCATCAACTGAATGAGTAACTTTGAGTCTCGAAGGAGTACACCTAAAGCGATTTGTAAAGTTGTACTGTAGCTTTTTATTACGCTTGTTACAATAGATGCTATCAAAATTGATGGAAGTGGCTGGCCAATTTCTCACACACATTTGAAAGAAGTTTCATGAAAGTATCACTTCATTTTTTACAATGTCTATATTAAAATTAGCTTTATACTCAGATGATTCCCGTGGGATTGCTCTTATATCACTGACAATTTTCCTACTTACTTTCTTGATTGCTATATCCAGATCGTCCTCATCTTGTTCCAAAATTTTAAGAACTTTTACTGCAGTGCCGCGGAATAACACAATACTTGCTATACCCGGTGAGTTAAGAATGAGAATATCTGAACCAAACCTGCTTGATAGTGTCTCAATTACATGCTTCCGAGACAATTCTTTCCACCATTTTGTTGATATAATTGATGTAACTGAATACTATTTCAAATACCTGATATATTGCTTTGCATATAATTTACTACAAATTCTAATGCAGAATCATAAGAACTTTCTGATATTTTGGGTCGCGCACTTTCTACCGACTTTGGTGACATGAAATTTGCTTTACAGTCGACGTGATATTTTGCATCTGCTGCATGCACGTCACTGAGAACACCAATCATACATAATTTAACTGCAACTTGCCCATTCATCGTTTCTTAAATCACATACTTCAAGAATACAGTCCTTAAACGATTTTCTTTTATATGGTACATCTGTTTGCCTGCACACATAAGCAGGCCGTCAACGAGAGGGATGTTTTGGGTCTTTTACAACACAACATTCCTCTGCACAAAACAAGCAGTGTTCTGTGAATGAAAATGTATTTTGAAATGTACTTCTTGTTTTTTTGGGAGAAACCACCGCAGATGATTCCTGAGAATGCCTCTTTCTAGTCTGGCTACTTGGGTTGATAATGTATATGTTGACACACAACTTTAATGACACTTCACTGTTACATCCTGGTTTTCACATAGTTTTTCTTCAAGGCTAGTGTGTAAATCGTCATTGTACACTTTACATCAGTTAATAATGTTTTGAATCCTACGCAGTCCACTTACAATTAATTTTTCTCCCTATCTCGTCTCAATCGAATTTCCGACTAAACAAGCATTTCTCTTCCATTGTTTTTATTTTCGTTGTCCTCTTCTCAATTATTTATCTCATCTGAAACAAGAAACACATTTAGTACATTCTAAACATATTAATGTTTACAATTAACACATAATTCTATATATTTGAGAACAAGATCAAAAAGTAAACGAAAATTGAAATTCCCAATTGAAAAAAAATGCCCGAGGGTGAGCTCGTGTTACCAATTAATTTTGTATTAAATATCACTTCATTAACACAAAAGGGAAGAAAAATCAATAAACGGTTAAATCTTTGTCCTGACCTACTTTTTCTCTGGTATATCATCACTATGTTTGAAATGAATAGTAGAAAGAAACCATAGTTATCATATGCGATATTTCTAATGCCATTGTTATTGATTTTTTCTTTTGTAAGTTAGATACCTTGCTGTTTTAAGACAATCATATGACGTCACCATATTTCTCTATTATTTAACATCGTACCTTTATTTGAATAGGGAATAGAAACTATTACATGCGTGTTCTTAACGCATTTGGCACGAGATTTTTTTTACGTGTAAGTTGGATACACTGTTCTGATAAATAAGTTATAAATTGATATGATAGTATACACCTTTCTCTATAGTTTCTTATGACTATCTATGATGTATGGGGAAGAATGAAACTGTAGCTTTTATAATTACAAAGTATTTTTTACAATTTTTAACACTGTAAATTTGATTTACAGTGATTTTTTTTTTTTGCAACTTTGATAGGCCTACCCTACTTTTTTAACAAATGCCCAACAGTGACATGATGTCACCCGGCATTTTCAGTTATCTTATCTCTTCATCAACACAAAAGTGTAAAAATAAATTTTATAGACGACAAATCTCTGTCCTGACCTAGTTCTGCCGGACTATAATATATGTATTGGGAATATTATGGAAAATTCTTGTTAATAATTAGTGTCACTTCCTCAACATCTCTGGAAAATAAATATTTTTAGTCCTTTGAATTGCTTTTCTTGTTTTGTTTTTTTTCAAATGGATACTGAATTATTTCTCTTATTTATTTCCACCATAATTGGCAAAGCTTAAAATTTACAAAACGATCATCATGTTTATTATTCTGTATGGTTGCGAAACATGGTAGTTTACTCTAGGGAAGAACGTAGACTGAAAGTATTTGAGCACAAGATTTTGAGATGAATATTCGGACTCAAGAGGAACGGGAATGGGGAATGGCGGAAACTTTATGACGAAGAACTACTTGTACATAATTTGTATCTTTCACCAAACATTATTAGGGTCATCAAATCTAGGAGGCTCAGGAGGATAGGTCATGTAACCAGAATGGAAGAAAGTAGAAACGCTTTTAGAAGAAGTTTTAACTGAAAATTCAATCGGAAAACGTCCATTAGGAAGATCTTGGCGCAGATGGGAGGACAATATTAAGATAGATCTCGCAGAAATAGGAATACAAAGTAGAAATTTGATCCAGTGGGCTGAGAATGGAAGTCAATGGACAACTTTTGTGAACGCGGCATTGAACCTCCGGTTTCTATAGGCCAGAGAGTTAGTTAGTTATAATTAGCACATTGGCTCAAAAGTTCCCGGCACACCGGTTGAGAATCGCTGCTTTAACCTATATTATACATCTATGAAGCTTTGAAGGAAATGGAATGAATAATCAAGACAAACACCAAGTATATTACACTTTTATTAGCATATCTACAATCCAAACACATGAAAAAAGTATAACAATAAATCGTGTCATTGATGTACCTTACTTCAGTCACTCATACCCTTTCACCGCTTATGTATATGCTCGTCTATTTGTATTTATTACGTTGTTTATTACATTCGAAATATGTTGTTAGTCGCGAACCGTGAGATCTATGGACACTCACAGTGAAATACTTTTTCTTCGTTTTATTTTTCAGTGTCAGGAAGTAACGAGGTAGCAGAAACAGAAGATTATCTTTACTGGTTCAACTGTATCGTTGCGACTCCGCTTTTTGTTTCTCAAGTATGCTCGATAGTGGGTTCACATGGGATGGCAGTAGGTGCTTATCTCCTGGCCGCTATCCCTTTCGTCACAGCCTTATTTCGCAATGACAGAGCCGAATTTAGTGCACTTATTTTGGGAGCTGTCTGTCTCATGTTAGGATTTGTGAGCATCAAAAATCAAATGGGCTACGGAATTGCTTCTGCTGCCTGTATTTTCTTTAATTTCTTTTTGGGCCCTCAAGCAGCAAAACATGTTGGCATGTGTAAAGATGATCTTTTGATCCTTGGATTAGGTGTGACCTCTACTTTTTTCTTGCTTACACTCTTTGCATACAATTAAAATGTTGCTTCTCCACCCTTGAAAATTAATATTATAGTGAGATATTTCATGTTCTGCAGCAAAGCATTAAATAAATAATTGTAAATAGATATACGACTGACCTAAAACAAACAGTGAACCAGTATGGTTACACATAGTGTTACTCGGATTCATGTACTGTAATCAAATTAGCTACAAATAAAATCTGCATAATTATTTGAAAAAATATCTTGTTAAATTGCTTTCCAAATCTTGTCTGTAGAGTAGTTATGTTTCGATTATGTGCGTAACTGTTAGGAGTATCTGTATGCGTATTATAACCTGTTCCACATAACCTGATAGGAAAAAGAAGTTTTCCCCCTACCAAGGTGACCATAATTTTTACTTTAAAAACGGGACACATACGAATCGCCGAGGGGGGAGGTAATAAATATCTTACTTCCAGATTGTGTTTTGGGACTCAGCAGTGTTTTCCATGTACAAAATACACAAGTAAGAGTGATAACAGAGCGTTTCTAAGTACTACAGAACAATACTTTTAACTACTTGAACACTGAGAAATCCCACTCAATTCCCACTTGAACCACAGAAACACTCGATTCCCACTTGAACCACAGAACTCTCAATTTGAACATTCAGCAGTTCTAGACACGGCTAAACCTTCCCATAATGTGTGTTGGTACGGAAGAGTGTAGAATTTGCATTGACCATTTATATTTTGAGTAATAATTAAGGGACACCTGGGTCATTTTTGCTTAAAAACGGGACATTTAGGTGTCCCGTTTGAGAATCAAAAAACGGGACAACGATTGAAAAAAGAGACTGTCCCGGCTAAAACGGGACGTCTGGCCACCTTGCCCCCCATGGATGTTGGTGTTCCGTCTTCTACCATCAGCCCCCGCACAAGGAGGTATAGAGTGTATCTAAATATGTCTAAATAGTAAATTATAACTTCACGATAACACGCCGTATTTTAACACTTAATTACAATTACTTGTATTGTGAGGTAAATGACACACGTGTTATTATAATTTACATTTTATTGAACAGTTGCATTGTTTATTTTTCTTCTTTTGACAGTCGGGGTTCTGGCATAATGTTGGAATGGCAAGTGATGGCAGGGTTGGTAATTGAATGGGTAGTTACTGTGTTGATACAATAATTTCATAATAATATAGAATCGAAACTCAAGTACAATATGTATGGCTAAAGTACCAGAGGGTTAAGATGATAACAGTAGAACCTGAAATGATAAAAATAAAACAAGAAAAAACACACACACTTCTCGTTTCCTCTCTTATAAACAGATGTTCTTACATTAAAAAGAACAAGAAATATATATACATATATATACGAGGGCCATCCGGAAAGTGGTACCCGTTTGTGCAATAAAGACACAGTAGTACATATTAACAAATACATACATTTTTATTGGAAAGAGCATACTTTACACTACTTCTCCACATAATCACCAAGCAAATTGAGGCATTTGTCATACCGTGTGACGAGTTTTTGTATTCCAGCGTCATAGTCCTCCGCCGCCAGCGTATTGAGATACGTAGTCACGCCTCGTTTAAGTTCTTCATCGCTGTCAAATCTTTTCCCACCAGAAAGTCTTTAAGCTTCGTAAAGAGATGAAAATCCGAAGGGGCCAAGTCTGGGCTATACAGTGGATGGTCGAAGGTTTCCGACTTGAATTGCTGCAGAAGTTGTTGTGTTTTCACAGTTGCATTCGGCATGGCATTGTCATGAAGGAGAATGACGCCTGTAGACAACAGACCTCGCCGTCGATTTTGTATTGCCCGCCGTAATTTCTTTAATTTCACAATACGCATTAGCATTAATTGTGTCTCCACGGGCCATAAAATCAATAAGCAGTACACCTCGTCGATCCCAGAATATGGTTGCCATGAGTTTCTGGTGGACGGAACTGTCTTGAATTTTTTTGGTTTGGTTGGTGAATGAGCGTAATGCCACTCCATGGACTGTCGTTTACTCTCAGGTGATGCATAACAAACCCATGTTTCGTCCCCTGTAATGATGCGATGCAGGAAAGAGTCTCCATCATCGGAATAACGTCCCAGAAACGTCAGTGCTGCAGCCATACGCTTGGTTTTGTGCTCATCTGTGAGCATGCGAGGGACCCATCTTGCACAGATTTTTGAATAATGCAGATGGTCTTTGACAATTTCATGAACAATTGTTCGAGACACATTAGGAAAATATTCACAGAGTTCATCAATTGTGACGCGCCGATCGTTCCTCACGCATTCGTCTACTGACCTCAGCAGTTCGTCTGTAATGACAGATGGTCTCCCTGTACGCTCCTCGTCGTGTGTACTCCCCCTCCCCAGGTTGAAGTTGCAACACCAGCGCCGAACAGACGACTCGTCCATCACATTGTCTCCATACACCTCCTTTAATTGGCGATGAATTTCACAAGGTCGAACGTTTCGTGCATTAAGAAATTTAATCACGGCTCTCACTTCCCAACTAGCGGGGTTTTCGATTCGTTTAATCATTATAAACGAGCACAGACACAACACAGGCACTGCTAGCGTCACGCAACCTCGCACAGAGCAGGCAGACAAGCCACTGACGCGGTGGTCTGACCTTGCCCAGCGGCTCCCCGAGTCGTCAACGCTTTCGCTTCATGCTGAGCAAACGGGTACCACTTTCCGGATGACCCTCGTATATATATATATATATATATATATATATATATATATATATATATATATATATATATGCTGATAATAGTGTTCCAATAATAATATTTGTTTGCCGAGCCTCTCTTGGAGGAAAAAGACTTTTTATTGTCTTAGAAAGATTCGGTCTCCATTAATAGGAATAATAATTTGCAGTAATTAACTTGCAAGAGAGAGACGGTTATGCCCTACAGTGTAGTCTAATGTTGTAGGATTTTAGGATTTCGGATTTAGAATTCTGGGCTTTCGGCATCTGTGGCCATTTAGCCCGTCATGTATGAGGGATGATGTCCCTCGGCGAGCACACTATCTGGGGAAGGAAAGAAGTGGCCTGGGACCTATAAGTGAGGTACCTCCCCGACATTTGCCTGGTATGAATGCAGAAAACCCAGGAACACCTCATTCAGGATAGCTAGCCTGAAAAAGCTTTTATACTTTTTCGACCGAGTGCTCCCACCGGGAATCGAACCCGTTACCGCTCGCATCGAAGGCGAGAGCGTTAGCAACTACTCTAATGTTGTAACAAGAGTTGATTAGAGTAAACGAAAGAAAGAGTTCGTTCAATTATACAAAAATAACGAACGCTTTGGATTAAAGAGATCTAAGGCTTATCGCAGCAGAAACAAACTTTTCCATTAGATTTTAACCTGTGAAGTCAATGTACCATAATTGTTATCAACCATCGTTCCAAGACCCTGCTTTACATTGTCCAGAAGCCTTCACCTTCGCCCACCTAATAATAGTCTCTTTCTCCTAGGCTATTTGAATAGGAGTTTGTGACTTACTGCATATTTCCCATGTAAGCAACGTGCCATTCTTATCTTACACGTATTAACTTTACTATTTCTATAATACTCGGTGACCTGCAGTTGTTGTGAAATAAAAGCTTGTATAGCATTTTAATTCACCTGAATATTTGCCTTTTCCGCTCCAAATATATTTATTAACATTTTATTTTCGAAACTCCTCAGTTCCCGTTCTTTTATTCGTGTTAGGGATCAACTTTCACATTCATTCAAAATAATGGGCAGATTGAGCTGTTATTGATTTTAATGTCTTTGATATTTGTTAAGACAATAAAGTGTTTTACAGTAGGGTAAATTTAAGTACATAAATAATATGCAATACTTTTCTTAAATACAAACATTAAAGATAGTAACTGTTAGTTACTCCGGGTTGATAGCTAAAAGGAACAGGGGTGCTTTCTCAACATCAGGTGCGAGCGAATTGACATACGAATTTAAAGTTTACACGATTGTGTCTGTTAGAAAAGCTTCCCTCCCTGTGAAGGTCAACGATTTGCTTTCCCCTTCTGCAGTGGTAAGTGGTGGGAGGTAGGGGGAGTTTCCTATCAGATTGCCTGAAACAGACTATAGAAGTATGTGTGATAACACCATTAGGAAAAGACAAACAACAGGTTAGGAATATCTATATGCATATTAGAAGTATGTGTGACAATACCGTTAGGAGAAGACAGACAACAGGTTAGGAATATCTGTATGCATATTAGAAGTATGTGTGACAACATCGTTAGAAGAAGACAAACAACAGGTTAGGAGTAGGTATATCTGTATGCATATTAAAAGTATGTGTGACAACACCGTTAGGAAAAGACAAACAACAGGTTAGGAGTATCTGTATCCGTATTAGAAGTATGTGTGACAACACAGTTAGAAGAAAAACAACGGATTAGGAGTATCTGTATCATATTAGAAGTATGTAGGTTAGAAGTATGTTATGCGTATTAGAAGTAGGTGTGACAACACCGTTAGAAGAAAATAGGAGTATCTGTGTAACAACGCCCGTTAGGAGAAGATAAAAAAAAAAAAAACAGGGTCAGAGTATGTTAGGAGAACTATTACAAGTATGTGTGAAAACACCGTTAGGAGAAGACAAACAATAATACATATAATTTGATTGAGAAGAACAAAACTGCCGATTATTATTGGCAAGAAAAGATACCTTTGAGAGCCATAAAAATTCATTTTTCTCGAAGCTACACATAAGAATTTGCCCTCAATCATGTTGTTTTGTTCAGATTGATATGATCTATCGATTGATATGCAGTGCGTCCGGATGAAATATACCAATTAAAAACTTGAATACCTCGAGAACGAATAGTGATAGAATCGTCTGGTTTTGTTTTTTCGGAAAGAAGAATTGAATGCAACAGGATTTCACGCTTGCACATTACTCGTGAGCAAAAGGGCGTCCTATACTGTTCATCAGAAAGTGGAGTGCTGTTTTTGGTTCACAGAATTAAAATTCCCTGTAATCGTACAGAGAAAATTTAGACAACAATACAGACAGGAACCACCAGATCGTCATTAAATTGTTAGATAGAACAAACAACTCCTGGAAACTGGCTCTGTATTGTCGAAGAAAGGCAGTGGTGGTGGGGGGGGGGGGAAATACAGAATGAAGAAGAAGTGGAAATGATTCGGGAAACCTGTCAGCGAAGTCCACGGGAATCGAAAAGGCGTGTGAGTAACAACTGCGAATCCCGCGTTCGACTATGCAGGATAGCGTGTATAAAAGATTACGTCTCACAGCCTACAAGCTAAGTTTGTTCAGAAACTTCGGTTGACAATCCTTGCAGACAGTAGCGTCATTTCAAATTTGGCTTTGGGAGGGGGCAAGACCCCTTTATATAAGTAAAATTTCGCATTTTCACTCACTTACTACTATCCCGCTAAACAGTAGGAGGCCCAAAACTTGGAATTACAACAACTAATTAGCCCATAATTCTGGTGTTAATAATATCTATATAAATCTCAAAGGGGGGGGGGGGCAAATGTTATAATTTTAGTTTTTGCTCTTATATTACTTAGTACTGTTGTGAATATTTGTTTTGCAATAAAAAAGAGGAAGTGCGTAAGTTTTTTCAAAAGTCGATAAATGCAAATGCATACAAATTTAATTAATACAGAGACCGATACAGTTATATTTTATTTTGTTGTGTATATTTATTTGTCTACCTCGTTTATTTAATTCTTATATATTTTTTATACAATTTTGTTCATGAACTTGCTGTTGCTAACTTCATTCGTAGTAATCGTGATGTTCGTTTACACTTAGTTTACACTATTTGCACAACCAAGAATGTAAACAGTATAAAAAATATGAACGCTAGTATATTCATATAAAATATTGTACCATTTTATGCATTATCACTTTGGTTCAGTCTGCTAGAACATCTTTTTCAGTATGCTAGAAAAGCTCTTTGCATCTTCCGGTATAACAAAATCTTGTAAGAGAACAGAAACATCTTTCTTCTTCTCTTTGCCAACCATATTTTGCTTCGCAAGACTTCAACTGAATTTCCAAAATGTGTACTCTTAACTCATACATGAACTCGGTTCTTTGCCTTTGGGTATTTCCAAATGATAACACGCTGGTCATTCATTTTGAATGGAAGTCTGGGTTTCAGCACGTTTCTCGCACTTTCCAGGTTTTTAATTTTCTAGTTTTTGGTAAGAACTTTGTGTTCCATGCTCTTCTAAAATTAGGTAGTAGGCCTATTCTTGAGGGGACAAAATGTTTTCCCTTCTTCTGTATGATTTCTCTATTCGAGCAAATACATAGTCTGGAGGCATGTAGCTATTTCCACGAACTGGGAGGAAGTGAAGGATATTATGGAATTTTTCACTTCTTTCTAAGAATACAATGAGTTGCCATCATGACGCTGTTTTTATTCTGGATGCTACGTGAATCTGAGAAGGGATGTAATGTAGTAGGACCATTACGTGGCTGTTTCATCTCTAGGGTTAACAAAGTTCAGCAAAGTCAATGCGACTTGGTTGCATTCTCTTGAAGATTCTGTTTCCAGCCAGATATAGAAAACTGCGTTTTCCTTGCTTTGCTGATTAGAATTAATCATGACGCAGAGATTGTATAGCCACAGTTGCCTGGAATTTAAAAGAAAAAAATGTATTTTATGTATCGACTTCTGCTGTAACTCTTAGAGAGCATGTGTCGACTTCTGCTAAAACCTTGTGTTTTCGGTTATTTCTACGCACTCTACATTTCGCATTTTGCTAAAACAAAATTCACAGGATGAAGAAAGAGATATAAGTGATGCCGTTACAAAGCATAACTCATTTTTTATTTATTATTATTTTTTTCATTTATCGACTTTTGAAAACATGCTCCTCATAGACGTTTAATTATGCAGAAGTTATTGCCTGACAATTGTTTTGAACTTGTTTTCGGACACACTAAATACGTTTACTACATGGAATCTAATCATTTCGTTATATGAAGCACACATTCTCCACAGAGGCGACTTATGTAATATGTTAGTTCTTGCTTTTCTACAATAGAGTGTCCTAGTGTTTACTAATCTTACCTATTGGGACACGTAATAATACTTCTGAAACTATTTCTGAGCAGTCAATTTTACCGTTTAATAATTTATGTAAGAACAACATATCAAACACCCATCTCCTTTTTTCTAATGTTTGAAAACTGAAATTCGTTACTAAGTTTTCAGAGGGGACATATTTTGGGTAGAGACCTGTTTTATTGTATGCAGCATTTTTCAAAATTTAAACTCTACATTTTCTCTTCCATCAGAGTATTTAATATTTGATGTCCAAATAGTACAATAGTACTCTAATTTTGGCTTCACATACGAAAATATAGCCTTATAAATGTTGATACTTTGTAGAAATCCTGTCCTATCTCATAAGTTAAACCTAGTTTTCTATATGCACTACTCGTTATTGCGTAAACGTGTTGGGCAAAGGTTAATTTGCTCTCAATAGATTGTAACTCCTAGATCTTTGATAGCATTTAAGTTAGACAAGGAAGTGCCACTTATTGTATAGGTAAAATTAAGTGGATTTCCTTTCCTGATGAAAGATACAGATTTATATTTGGACACATTCAGGACTAATTTATTCTTATCACACCATATTTGAACTTTCTGTAGATCTTGTTGAAATCTCACGCAGTCATCAATTGATCTTACTTTGGAGTATAATTTGAGATTTTAGAGTTTTAGTACACAGAGGAATATCATTAATAACAAGAACAAACAACAGGGCACCTAGATTAGATCCTTGAGAGACTCCTGATAGAGTATTGACCTTGAAAATTACCGGTAATATCAAACATCGTCTAGGATTATTCAACTGGAACTCAAGTTCAAAATAAACAAGAATAGCTCTCGATTTCAATAATTCAAAAACCATGTTTTCATTAACTTTTATGTCTCAACTACAAAAGTTATTCACTTTAAAACATTTTCATAATGCCAACTTCTTTTATCTTACATTCTATATTTAAATCTAAGAGTACAGAATAAACTCTGGTTGTTTTGCATAACACACTGGGGCGGGGGTGTTATAACCGGGCACTTACAACCCACGCGACGGCCCTGAATATACATATAGTATAATAATGAAAAACAAAGCTCAAGTGTCGAGTTCTACTTTCTACTTTTCCAAGTGGACATGTTCGAAACGCTTGGTCAGATCGTCAACAATTACTGAGAAGTTTACACGTAACTGACTACAACTAGAGAACTAAATCTGTTCAAGTGCAGCGCCGATGCGAACTCGCAGTTTCTGCAGGTCCTGTATTGGGATCTTGTAAAGCACATCCTTCACAAAGCCTCAAAGAAAAAATCTAGTGGAGTGATGTTAGGGCACCTTGGGGGCAAGGCAATGGGTCCTCCTTGACTGATCCAGCGACCTGGAAATGTGTCGTCTAAAGCTCTCCTAAGGATCGCGGCCCAGTGAAGAAGGACACCTTCATGCTGCAGCAGAATGTCAGGTTTGCAGGTGTTGGACCTATGAAAATGCAAACTATTCCAATATGTCCAGATAAACAGTTATGGTGATTGACACTTCTACAAACAAAAATTGTCTCACCTGACCTGAAGCAGTCCACACCACACATTTATCTTTGGACTGTCGCGGACAATTTCCCGGCTTACGTGGGAGTTCTCCGAGCCCCATATCTGCACACTGTATCGGTGTTGTAACGGATTTGGTTGGTCTCCGGAGAAATGACTGTTGCGCCTGTTCCAGATCTGCTTCACTCGTGCTCAGACGTCCAGAACACATCCTCTTCATAACACTTCCGGTTTCCTTGAACCTCGTATACCACAGCGGGATGGTTGGACGTGATTGGGGTAGGTGTCTGTAACGTGTCCGGAAGTTCCGCTGGACCTGGGTGATAGATTTGATCACTATCCACCATTCCACACACTATTCCATGCCTTATCTGCAAAGACAAAACAAAAGAAATTAGAGAAGGGTGATTTGTTAGAAGTGTTGGTATAGAACAACTTAGGCGTGTATGAACATTATGCCGATGTCGCACCTTTCTACCTGTCTTCATTTCTGACTTATTCGCAGCAAAATTGGAAAGATCATTTTGGAACACTTTATAGGCTACTTTTTATTAATAATTATTTATTCTCGTATTTTATTAATTATAATGCTGAATAAGTTTACTTTTAACAGAAACCATATAACACTTGAAATTTGACTCCGAACTTTCAATAATGAATGCCTATCTCAAAGGAATTTTTACCTAACCTCTTGTGCCCATTGCCAACAATGGAATGGAAATGGACAATGGAAAATAAGCGAGTGCTACAAAATTACTCTTAATATGAAATATTTTCTGTAGTGATGAGCAAATGCAAGACCAAGACCAAGACCCGGGTAATCTTGGTCTTGGTCTTGGTCTTGCACATCCAGTCTTAGTCTTGGTCTTCCACATCCAGTCTTAGTCTTGGTTTTGCACTGGAACCCTTGGTCTTGGTCTTGCACACCCAGTCTTGATCTTGGTTTTGGTCTTGCTGCAAGAGTCTTGCAAGTCTTGCTTTTAAGAAACCTTATGCTTTAAATTTTACTCTGGATAAATTCTACAGTACGCCAATAGTAACGGAAATACAATGTATGTTTCTAAATGTAATATAGTTTACCTTTGTGTAAGTATGATGATAGTGTACAACCGATAACCTTTTTGAATAGTTGACCGCGCTTCACTACTTAGCCGCGCTGCTGAAAGGGACGTTAAACTCAAAATCAATTCAACTATTATTATGAACCAAGTGAAGACTATGAAATACATATTTCCTCTGTTGCTATTTCATGGAACAAGATGAAAGTTTCAATTTAAGTTGAACATAAAACATAACACATAAATACATTTTCTTATTCACCTAGTTTGCAGTGTTGCCACGTAATAACTAAAAGAATCGCGAGGAGGGATTTTTTAGGAAAATTTTCTTAAATATCCCTCAATTATTTTTCCTTTGTACATAGAAATGTCCCGTTCACTACGTAAACTGAAAGCCTACAATCTTACAAATCGATCAAGGTATAACTTGTTAAAGTGTTGCACTAACGGTCTGATCTACGGTCATTTAAAGAGATCCCATCGATGTCTGTAAATATACACGGGTGCTAAAGGGTTAAGGGCCCCAGGTATTGCACTTATACGTTGACCAACAGCTATTTTTTGATTCTAAGGACTCTAAGGAACATTTCTAATATAGTGGCAAAAGTTCCCTAAGTGGGGGAGTTATCACCACCTTGGCCCTTGGTCTAAGAGGAACTCTCAGAGAAACCAGTGGAAACATTTAAATACAAGTTTGTTGGACGATGTATCTTACGCCTATAAAGGCAAACAAGCACTCCAAGGAAGATAATGACCATTATGAGATTGATTATCTCTTTGAGGTGGATTCTGGGGTACCAGGTTCAGAACAAGAGAAAGTTCGAAGAGATCAAATATGTGACAAGAAGAAATTCTGTACCAAATGTGCTTATTGTGCTTTTCTTGCCCTCTTAAAATACAGGCTGTTTGATTCTCAATTTGACACTTCATTCAGAGTGTACAAATTCATTTTAACCATTTCTGTTACATTGGTTTGTTGTGAAAGGGCGTTTTCGAAACTATAAAAAAAAAAGTAATAGAGAACCTTTTCAGGAGTTCATTGAGTCAGGTTCATTTGGAAACGCTGTTACTAATGAGTTTCGAGAGAGAGCTGTTCACCAGTAAAATCGAACCAGAAAAAGTTATAAACTGTTTGTGTTCTAAAATAAAGATATGTTAGATATTTTCATCCGTGACTATTTCCGCTTTTAAGAAGAATTTTGAAGCACTTTCGCCAGTTGTCCGTTCGCCTAACACACCAGTGAGTAGGACAAACAGGCAGCAAATGTTTAGGATTACTTTCGTTGATAGTTTTACAGGGTTCAAGAACAATGTCGGCGTGCGTATGTTGTCTATCGTTTTGCAGAATCTAGGTTGGTGTTTCAAACGTCTTGCACTATGGCCCGCACGTCATACAAAGATTCGCATTTTCGTGCTACTTCCTGCAATGGAAGATCTAATGCATGATTATTGCAATGAATGTATGCAACTTTCGGATATTGAGTCGAAGTTATCTTCTGCACACCATTAACTCGTCCTGACATGATAGATGCACCATCATGACACTGTTCGCATGTTTCTGCATTCAGGTTAGGTTTCGTTAGAATATCTTTGATCGTGAATTCTGTTTCCGATTTTGTGCCATGTGGGGTGATCATTTCCATTTGTTGAGTTTGATGAATCAGAGTGAATACAGCGCACACATATACAACTATTCTTTCTTTGAAATATCAGTCGTGGAGTCGGCTATGATTGCATAAAATGGAGACTATTTAACTTCTGCTACCAAAAGTCTCTCTATATTCCATGTCCCATAATCTTTAAAATTTCATTCTTTCAATCAGCACTAAGCTGGTTATCTTGTCGATTAATCCATTGGCTGAGAACAGGCACATCCATTTTTCTTTCATCCAGGAGTGACATCAAATTACTCGTACTATGCAAATGTCCACTGATTGCTTGACCACTGCGAGCTAGATGTCTAACACTACTAGTTATAAGCAGTGACTGTCTTCCTTATTCTTGTTTACAAACTTGGTCTGAAAGGAGTGCTGAAACAGGTGTTCTGTTTCTGCATTCATATCTTAACCCTTTCACTACCACTGGGACATGTGTGTCCCAAGATTCACTCTCTGAGGACCCCTGGTAATTTACCATATTTTATTGCTATGAATCGATGTTCCACTGGTAAAAAGAAGCCTGCTAATGGTTCATATAATTCTTATTAACATTATCAAATAGACAGTAGTGGAAGTGAACATGAACAATGAAAGTGATAATAGAACAGATGAAAGTGAGGAACAATATGCTTGTGATAAAGCAGTGGTTGCATTTACTGTAATTTGGAAAAGAATGCCGAAATGTAAAATATTTGTAATCATAAGTTCGACCCAATTGTTTTTCTGACAATATACGTTTCATAATTGAAAATACAAGATGATCATTCATGTCAATACCACTGGGACATATAGACCACACGTAAAAATATTAGAGGGATACATAATGTCCCACCTTTCCCACGTCGAAAAACGAAACGGTGGAAAATGTCTCATATATATTTATACGTTTGAAAACAACTTAAAATAGCCCATATATTAATGTTTCTCACTCCGAAAAAGATGGTACTGAAAGGATTAAATCAACGGAACGACAATAGAGTTCGCATTTCTCATATGCTCTGAATTATTAATCCTACTTTATACATTTTTCCAACTCATTATAAAACTTATTGCATTCTGCATATTGTTTGTAAGAACATTAATTTAACTTTATGAAAAATGTATTTAGGCCCTATATGACCTGTTACTATTTTAAACTCTTATATTTTTCAAACTTTAAAATCTCATTTGACGACTCGTTTCATATTGCAGACTTACGATTACATAAACAACAATTTTAAAAGAATTTACAGTGTTTTGAGAATGTACACCAATGGAAATAAAGATAATTTTCAATTCTTTTTCCTAACTCTTTTTGTCTAACATGGGGGCAGAAAAAGCGCCCGGTCCCTTGTTTCAAATAGAAAGATGAATCTGGAATAGAGATTTTTTTTTCACATTACTATAAAAAGCAAAATTTAGTTCGTATAATCACTGTTGTGTGATGTTTTTACAGTCTGAAAGTGAGGTGGCAAAACGAGTATCTTGCCCCTTTTGAGAATTTCAGGAGGAGCAACTGTCCCCCGGTTCCGGCGCCCCTGCTCTTAGGAAACAAGCCATACAAGATAGACAAGAGCAAATTGCTTTACTGGATACCACAAATGACCATCCTAATATAAGGTGGTGTGACGACATTAGGTAGCACTGCTAATATCTTGGAAACGAATTATCCAAAATAGATGGTTGTCAAAAAGTATTGGAAAGACCTTAATCCAGCAGTGAATTGACAATTTTTAATCATGATATGTATGGGTTTGTACAGTCATGTGATTCAGTTCTTGGTCTTGATATGTGAGCATTTGCGATTAAGAAATAAACGCTTATACCTTGTTCTGAGAGATCATATGTTAACTCTGTAGCTGTAAGAATTTCTAAATACAAAGATAGTTGAACTAAAATTCACTGTTTCTAGGTATAACCGGGTAAAATTTACTGTTATGTCTGGGTATAACAAACGGTTCTGCGAACACGAAATATTTTAACAACTAGTTCTACCGAACCGATGCGAACCGGCTGAATAGCACCACTGTGTATACTCAAACATGTGTCGGAAAGGTTAAGAGCGGGCATTACACTATCATCAAAGGTTTGGAAACAGTCACATTTTTATATATATCAATAGTAATTAGCAGCGAGAAAGTTATTTGTATTGATTTATATTGCCGCACTCAGCAAAAACAAAACAAAAAGATCCTTTGCATGTTTCTTGGAAATTTTTAATATTGTCTCGTTTTGACTTTTTACGTGTTTTTCTACCATTGCCTGTTATACCTATAGTCACAGTTAATTTTCTTATCAAAAATCGATGCATTTGCAAATTGTTTTGCATTTTTCATCTATCATATTAAACCACTTGTGGACGAAAGGAGCTACATTAAACCCACGAGGCGAACATATGTACGGTACTTCAATGCACTTCAAGCAATCTTACTAGTGCACTATCAAATACTGTGCATTTATAATGGCAAGGCAAAAGCTCCTTGAACAAGAATCAAGTGTCTATGCTCTACCTTCCACAAACCTGAAGGTAAATTTTGGTAGCTGGAGCTACCATTGACTATGAAGTCATTACTCAACACTGATGCTAAGAAGCCTCCCCAGGTCCGAATGACATCTCACCTAACCTTGAACAAATCGTAGGCAACTTGAAAAATTTCAACAAAATATTTATAGATGGCAGAACACCAGCTTGAAAATCGTGCTCTGCAAGTCGAGGTATAGTACAGTAGCAGAACCCTTCACTTAGGTGAAACCCGGAAAAAATGGTACAGAAATGATTTATGCCTTGTTTGAAAGGTTTATGCTTGTACCAAAATCCACCAAAATCCACCAAAATCTCCCTTGGGAATAACAAGATATGGCGTCATCAATATGGCCAACAGTGAATTTCTCCTCAGTATATTGAAAAATGCATTAAATCTCTACCGTTCATTAGAAAAGTTAAATTTTCGGTCCATTTCTTAGAGAATACATCAGAAAAGAATTTATGTGAAAAATACAATGCATATAATGCCGCCATTTTTAAATATGGCGTCTAACGATAAAAGAAATCGACTTTCATAGTATGCATTACAGTGTTTAATGGTAAATAACTTTTAAATTATTAGATTTATGCGTAAATATATTTATATCAGGATTTGAGTATACCATGAACATTCAAACGACCTCAGTACCAGTACTATATGCGTTAAGATGGCAGAGATATAACCTGTTTTATAGTGCAAGGTGTATTTTCTCGTTTAAAGTGTTTTCTCGTTTAAGCGAATATGACTTCAGTAAAGTACTTGTAGTGGAACAGCATCTCCAGAAGTGCAAAGAATTTCTTGCAGAAAATTCCTGGACATTACGATTGGGGTTGCAGTATCTCGAGTGTCTGAAACTGTGAAATTATTTGTTCATGCTGAGCGTATTGTTAATTGACACCTGTATTTGTTTGCTGTTCGTCGTATGATCAATCTCTGCAGTAACTGGACACATATATACGCAACATGTGCTCGCCTGTATTTGCAATTCATCTACAAACTTCCGACATCTGATCCCTGGTTATATGAATAGTTCATATCAAATGCTTGTACAATCCGTCGATCAGGCACGTAGCCAGGATTTCGTGAAGGGGGGGGGGTCCGTGACATGAAATACTGTGATCATCACACCAGGGGCTCGATCATTCTAAAATCATTTTACTGAAACATATACTGGGTCGTTTAGCCAGGATTTCGTAAGGGGTGGACGTGACATGAAACACTGAAGGCCCAATCAATCTAAACTACTTTACTATCAACATATATTGGTTTGTTAGGACAATAAAATGGGGATATGTTGGTAAGTATTTTAATAACAAACTACGAAGAAATTGGAGAAAAATAATAATAATAAAAAAAACGTATTGAATATGATTTTACAATATTTACGTTCTTCCTCTGTTCATTCAAATATAACAATTTTTTTTTCATTATGACCTCAACTATTATAAAAGTACATATTCACTATTATAAAAAGTACACTCATGTCGAAAATGATTGTCACATATCTATGACTGTCTTCTTGTAAGAATATAATTTGATAATGATTTTGCAGGGTGCTTTTAATACTGATACCATGTATATAATCGGCAAATGTATAGACCCTATTTGTGGTAAATTTCATAGGAAAAGAATTATATATACGAAAATTAGAGTGAGTAAAACGAAATGTTGCTAAATGGACAAAAAAGTTTTAGTTTTGTTTTATTGTTCTTATTTACTGCTCTTTTGACAAAATTTGCCACTTACATATCTTTGCCGATTATACACATTGTAAGAAATACCGGGCGAATTTGTTATCAAATTATACTCCTACAACAACCTATTTATAGACATCCGACAATAATTTTGGACATGAGTGTACAAACTCAATGATGTCTTGTAAAATATTTTACAATATCTGCGTTCCTTTCTCTGTTGAATCAAATGTTAACAGAACTTTCTTTTCACATAATTTTTTGTTTTTATTATTCCTTCAACTACTGTCTGTTCCAAATGACATGTTAAAGGAGTAGTAGAAAATTGTTTTTGAAATAACATGTTTGATACTGCAAGGATGCGATGACGAAAAATTATGACTAAAAATGTCCGCACTGTTACACAACGGCACTATGCTTTCAGAAGCTTCAAATCTCCTTGACTAGTAGCAGAAATTCTAAGAATTGCGTAACTTCCGGAAATTTCAAATCCCCTGACTCTTCCAGGATATCCGACTCATCTCGACACCATATATTGCAAGTAATACAAATCACCTCATAAGATAGAGTAATCAAAAGCTTTCTGTAGTTTTTTTTAAATTTTAACGCCGATTCTTCTTTTTCTCAATTCATTTCGTTTTATCCTTCCTTATTTTTTTCATTTCTGGTCTCGAAGGGAGGCTCCAGACCAGCCGGACCCCCCCCCTTGGCTACGTGCCTGCGTCGATCGAGTTGCGAATTTGCTGGTTTATGACCAGACCATGTCATTGAATGAACGCTAATTAAGAGACGGTCTGACTTAAGGAAGGGGATTCTTTGACAATGTAAAGCGGCCCATACACGTAAACACATGCCTGAAGAAACAGCCCGACTTGCATGAAAAATTATAAAACCACAGGCAAGTTGATCGTGTATGGCCTCGTTCATTCATGTTGAAAGTTTTCAAAATCTTCTGAAAACATGTTTGATGTTTTTGGCGTTCTGCATGCATGTTTACCGTGTATGGGCTCGTTCATGCAAGGTGGCTGTTTTATATTTAGGTCCGCCAATCACGACAGTGGAAGAAATCACGTGACTCTCTCCTCCGTCGCATGCCAAGGTCATTGAAGATGGGTGATCTTCGTTATTCCTGGAGCATCAAAACATAGAGAGAGAGAGAGAGAGATGCGTTACATGACAAGCGATTCTGTGCATGCATTTATTCAGGTATACAAAGAAGTACCATGTTTTTGGAAGGCAAAATAAAAATTAAAAAAACTACTGTGTGGGGAATGACGTAAAGAATTCTACATTTGAAAATCTAGAAAAGCTGAGAGAATTTCAACCTCACTCCACACTTGATAGTTGTTAAAAGGAGGATAAATACGTTGCGCTCCAACTACAGAAGAGAGCATATCAAAGTGAGAAAAAAGGAAATTAAGTGGTTCTGCCGCTCATGAAGTTTACATGTCAAAGTTATGGTACTACAGGGGTGTAGCCAGCAGGTTTATCTAGGGGGGTCGTTTTTGAGGGGAGAGAGCTACAATGTACAAAACCCCAAAAAATGTGTTACAGCTAGAGATTTTGAGGGCTGAAAAAACGGATTTTTTTTTGTTTCCGTCTGAAAATCTAAACACACTGTTTTTTTAAAACTTTTTTCTTCAAAAATATTATGTACCAGGTAGTTTTTATTATACTTAACCAAGAACTACTGCCCCGAAGCAAACGTTATACCTTTGTGCAAAACTATTTCAATCCAAGTCCTTGTACACAGAACCTATCTACATAAGACTGATTTTTTTTTTAAATTTCATTTAATTTCTTTAAAATTTCCTGACAAAAATATTTATTTATTATTCGTGACTAAAAAACATTATAATTATTTTATTAACAGCTATATATCACTTCCTGTTTTACACCAAGTGGAAAAAAAAGCGAATAAAATTCAAACTGAAAAACTGAATTAAAACGTTGTTTTTCACCATATTTTCAAACTGATAAAAAAATGTGTTTTTTAAAACACTCAGTTTACTGCGATAGTTTTGTAGCAGTATTTATAGTATCTTGTTGAAACGTTTGTCTTCAAACTGTCAAATATAAAACAGGGGCGGATCCAGGACGGACTTCTGGGGGTCGGTGGGTTATAATACTGCTACTTAGAGCTACCTTTAAGAGCTCCAAACTCTGAGATGGGTTTTATTTATATATAAAATAAGAAATCTTCATCTTCTGGGGGTTATCGCCCCTCTGGATCCGCCTCTTATATAAAATCACAGTAAATCGTGTAATCTGCTGTTACAAATAAGTGTATATATATATATATATATATATATATATATATATATATATATATATATATATATATATATATATATATATATTGAAGTCCATTTGTTTGTTACGAGTTTATATTGACACAAATCTAAAGAAAAATTTTGTGTGGAATAATTTAGTTCCATTATCTAAACCATTTCCATCCAATTTGGACATGTTGGCGTGGGAGACCCGGGTTCGATTCCCAGCGGGAACTAATGTGGTTCGGATTCCACGTTAATCAGTAGGTTCACGTCTCATATAGCCTCGCTGCTGAACGGGGCGTTAAACTCAAAATCAACTCAACCAATTTGGAAATGATCCGCACAGGAGCACTAGAGCAATCGATTGTAGTAGATGTGGTAGCAACCTGTGCATTTGGTCATTCCTTACACAGAAGATATACAGATATTTTTCAATCGGTAAATAATTTAACGTAAATTATTAATTATATGTAAACTTTGTTATATTTAAATGACTGGAGCGATATATTTTACGATGATGTTTTAGAAACTGGTCGTTTAGGGGGTCCTGGAAATCATTTGGGGGGACTGGCCCTGACGCCCTCCTCCCCATGGCTACACCCCGTGGTATTACGATTAACTTTAATTTTTATCGGATTAGGAAGAAACACGTGTAAGCAAAAGCAACCTAGATGAATACAGCAGTGATGAAGAGCCTGATGAGTCATCTCCACAGGTAATTAAAATAAAATATTATTGCAACTAGTTTTATTTTCACACTTATTCCTGTGTACTGACATGTAGAATTAAGAGACCTCGATGGTCACTACTAGTTGGTAGCAATCATATTGTCTTACCATTCGACTCTTCACGGTCTCCGTCCTCCACATTTCTTACTCAACTTCTAGTAAGTTGAACACCATGTTAGTGCGTGTGTGGGCAAAAAATTCTTCCAACATACATGATGAGACAAATCTTTCATACATGTTGGTCATGCAAGTGTGTACATGTTATGGGCCGCTTAAGATTGTTTTGGGTCCGCACTATGTATATGTGCTCTGCTGTCTACGAAACTAAGACTTCGTCAACTGTAAATCGCCACATTTCCGGAGAACAATATGTTGAAATGGGGACGACAGAAGGAACCGTGATGCACCAGATCTAAATCAGGTACCTGAGTGGTTTGAAGTTCACAATTGATTTGACATTAGTGACGACTCACTTCAAAATTTGTCATCAAGTACTCGTGCTGTTTTGGAAGGATTAATTGCGATGACGCTGAAGATATTGGCACAAGAATACAGAAGACGTTGGACAACAAGGAAGTGTATAAAGCATCAATTCGAAAGACAGATCAAGTTCAAACGCTAATAACTTCATAGAAAGGAATCAATGTTGGCCACACAATGCTCCACATTGATCCGTCCATACTGTTTTTGCGACTTATTACCATTGCTGAACGAAATGGAAATGTGGCTGAGCAACTCAAATATGAGCTTCCTGCTGAGTCTGTAGCATTGTTCAAAGATGGCTGCATGAGAAAGCACGATAAGGCTAACCTAATAATATTAATGAAGGACATGCCTGATGTTCCACAACCCAGAGTGTGGCAGATATGTCTCAGATGATGGAGCTGTTCTTCATCACATTCAATGACCTACATGTGGAACTTACACATCTGCCAACAGTACAGACAGTGCATTTTTTTTTTTTTTTTTTTTTTTTTTTGCAAATATGGATGCTCCAATCAAATTATAGTAGTATTTGATGGCTATGGTGACCAGTCTTCCATTAAAGACAATAAACATCAACTGCGCTCTGCTAAAGACATTCCAGCCAACGTAAAAGTTACTTAAGGCACGAAAATCCAGAGAAACCAAAATGCTTTCATCGCAAATCCGTACAACAAAGGACAGTTCATTTCCACACTGTGCAAGCATCTTTCAGACGATGGTCACAAAGTGATCCAAGCTTCTGGTAACGCGGACACCGAAATCGTTGCACCCTCACTTCAGATAGCTTTAGAAGATCATGAAGTAACCGTAGTTACTGATGATACAGGTATTCTCATTATGATACTTTATCATCTAAAATCGGTAATGCTAATGTCTCTTAATTTCTGGAACTAGACGGAAAGGTTCAACTAAACATATTAGAGTATACCATATGTTACAGAATGTGGAACAAAATCTTCAGCTGCGTCTGTTTTTCTTCCATGCAATGACTGGGTGTGATACCACATACGCTCTCTTTGGATGTGGAAAAGGAAGTTGTGTAAAAATAATCGCAGCATCAAAGGATCATCAAATGCTCAGTGAACAGATTGACCAAGTTAACTCCACCCAAAAAAACTATTGCATCCAGTGGCCTCCAATTTCTTGTTAAATTATATGGTCGTAGGGCCTCAGTCTCCCTCAGTGTCCTGCGTTTTAAACTGTACATGAAAATAGTTGCAACCGGTGGTTCTGCACCTCAACCTGAGACTGCCACCCACAGAAAGAGCGGCGTATTTTCACTGCCTGTGAGTGCATCTTCAAGTCGTTTCATGGAAGCAACTTTCACTGTAGGCGCTGGGTCCTCTTGAATGGGGCTGAAGCTCGATCATTGGAGGCTGGCACCCATTATGACTGACCAAGCTTTTGCTCATGATGACCTACTAAAACCGATAGGTTGTAAATGCAAAATGTCCTCCAAGCGGCCACGTGGATCAACTGTTTGCTCATGTTGTAAGTACGGCCTAAAATGTTTTATAGTCTGTGATCATTGTAACGGTCAAGGATGCTAGAATACTAGATCTCCGCAAGCTGAAGAAAATGGTGATCTACTGGAGGATTCAAATGAAGTTTGGTAGAACTTTGTCTCCCTTTTGCTTTTCGTGCTACATGTTATATTAAGTTATCCGAGTTTTTCTTCTTAATAGTTTTTTACTGTTAATTGATATTTTCTTCTTCAGCATTCATAGATAAATACATTTAAAGAAAATGGAGAAAGGGAAGAATATAAGCAGTGATAACGATTGAACAACATACATTTGTTGCATTACAGAGCTTATTGTGAGGAAATTGTCAGTGACGATTAACATACAAATGTAATTACTGATTTGCAAATAAAAAGTTTTCTGCAATGTATTTCTTGAATAAAAATAAATTTAGGAGCAGCAAAAGTGCCAATATCCTTGATGGATTTTGGCGAATTTTGGATATTTTGTTGTTGATAGTAAGTACTTTGATTTTAGCTGTTAAAAGATACAGTATTATTTTGTCGAGTACTGTAGATATTTCCATTAATTTTCCTTAAACCTTTCGACAGAAAGCCACAAGAATAGGAAAGGTATATTTCTTTAAAACAGCTCCCATATTAAAAGATTTTGCAGAATCATGATGATTTTAACACACAACTGAAACATTGTGTCAGGCCCGCAACCAGCCACAGAGGTTTGGGGGGCATGAATATGTTAGGGGAGCCAAGTCATTAAACATTCTCTTACCAATAACTAAATTGTGTTTTTTGTATTAATAATAGCATTTTGTGTTAAGGTTTGGAGGGGCCACGAAAAGTTTAGGGGGGCCAGGCCCCTCCTAGCCCCTCTCTGGTTACAAGCCTGCATTGTGTATATCCATATTTATGGTTTAGTTTGGTTTAGTTAATAATTGCGGAATAGGTTAAGAATTGCGAAAATTATGGATATTTGAAAAGTCCCAACTTCTGCCATTTTGAAATTTATCATACTATCTTGCTGTCTAAATAACGTGTGCGCTAGGGGGTGTCGAACAGAAAAATCACATGGAATTTCTCACTAAATTTCTGATATAAGGGTTTCTGCAGTAAGTCATGTTATAAAGAAATATTCCATATATAACTCGCACTTAGAAAAGTCGATTTATTTTATTGCTAGACGCCATATTTAAGAAGTAGTGGTAACATAGGCAAGATATTTTTCACAGAAGTTCTATTGTGATGTGTTCCCTAAGAAAGGAACCGGAAATATAACTTTTCCAATGAACAGTAGAGGTTTTTACACTTTTCAATGTACTAAGGCGAAATTCACTGTTGGCCATTTTGATGACGTCATATCTTGATATTTCCGAGAGTGATTTTGGTGGATTTTGGTTATGTTGAAGTACAAACATAAACCTTTCAAACAAGCCATAAATTGTTTCTGTACCAATTTTTTCCGGGTTCACCCTATTTTCTACTGTACTAGTAAGTTGTCAATTATAGATGTGTTTGTTAATTTTCTTTTGAAAGACTCGGTATTACTAGCATTTATTAGATGGTTGCTAGAAGTAAGTGACATCCAGGTGAGATGCCATTCGGACCTGGGGAGATTTCTTAGCATCAATGTTAAGCCATGAATTCATAGCCAATGGTAGCTCCAGCTACCAAAAATTGCCTTCAGTTCTGAGGAGGTGTATAGTAAGCGGTAAATTATGAACAAGCTCAACATATCATTGGTAGTTAGAAGACGAGAGATTCGTACAAATGAAGACTGAAATTGACTCGGAAGACCCAAATCCATCACGATGAATTTATTAGAGCTTTATGTAAAAGGAATCGATGCTTTAAATGAAACACGCAGAACTCAAGCACTCAGTACTACGGTTGAAAGGTTTATGTAGTCCATTGAACTAGGAGGATGTGTAGCCGCTAAGACACCATACTTAACAGCTAAATATGAGAAAAATAGATTAAGCTAGGCAAAAATATACAAGAAAATGAACTATAGACTAATAGAAACAAAGTCTTTGGACGATTCATTTAAATTTCAATTATTTGGTTCCAGTACAAGAGTGTTTATGCGCCACTCAGCAAACGAGAGGGCATCTGAAATGTGTTTTTTGTCAACTATTCTGCATCGTAGGTTTCATAATGATTCGTGGATGTTCTGGAGGCAATAAACCTGACAGTCTGGTGAAAGTAGACGGGATATTATAAAAAGAAGGATATTTAAAATTTCTTCGAGCCCATGCTAAACCTTCTGGGCAAAATATTTTTGGTCATAGTTTTGTATACCAACAAGACAACGGCCCATAAAATGCCTCTATACTGTGTAGTATGATTGCTCGAACAGAAATAGGACGAATCATCATCATTATCATAGGTATTCTGCCATTATTAGCAGGTCATTTGTGGCAACTGAAAAGCTTCGATGCTCCACGGTCCCCCGTTAATCTTTTTGTCTTCACGTACGATTTTTATTAATCCTTAAGGACGAACAATTATTAAAAATCTATGAAATGCCCTCAAAATAACCCGATTTACGCACCTTGAATCGAGTGTGTGAGAGATGAAGTGCAGAGAGGAGTGAAAATCGGTTTGTAATCAATGTTAAATAAGTGAGAAACTACTTACAGCCCGAATGGATTGAATAGCGTGTTCTTTGACAAATTGTTTAATCATATGAATAAAGAATGTCTTTCTATTAATAATTTTGTTGTTGATTTTTTCGTATTTTCTTAGTGCTTCCAAACTTTTAAGTGATAGTTAATTTAGTCTTGTTCTAAACTTATTAATTTAATAAAGTTCTTATGTGTGATGAGGGAGAGGGCATCATTATTACATTTTGAAGTATAGCACCTTCAGATCTTTGTGCCTTGTTCGACCCCATTTTATCCCTTCCAATACAAATAATCTAATTCGCATTCTATTCAAACATAATGGTGGGAACAACAGGGCCAGCTATGCCATATATGCAACACATGCACTTGCACGGGGTGAAAAAATCTACCATAACTATATTTTTTAAAATACCTAGGTAAATATTTCTTCTTAGAAACTGACTTTATGGTGATAGTAGTTAAATTTACTAAGCTGGCCTTCTATTTGAATACTACATTCATATAGCATGCTAAGGTCGCATTAGTTTAAGGTCACATGGACAGTGCTAAAGCAAATGGTCAAACAAATCCCAGCATGAATTCCTTGATTGTTGTCAAACAAGAACTCAATTCTCGAACAGTAGCGAACACCTGTTCCATTTAGTTAGTTATCAGAGCTTCGAAAACTATTCTGTCTTTGTCACAAACAAGTTCCTTATCATTGAAGGTAGAAACAAGTTTTTAAAAAAAGCAGATATAGAAGGAAAATCAAGAAATAAAGCTAAAAGAGCTAGTTGCACTGGAATTGCAAACTGATACATTGAGATTGAAGCTCGATATTGAATTTTGTAAAAGGATTACCATCTTTCCTCTGCAGGTGTGCTTGCTTTATCTTTCACTAATATAAGAGACTATTATTTAAAGGAAAAAAGCCACAAGGAGATTGTAATTGTAATGTTTGAGCCTTTCTGCGTGTATCGCCTAGGTCTGGCCCTAGGGAACAATAGGATCCACCTTTTAAAATGTATTTTCTGTTAATTGATTGTGTGTGAGACTGTGCTATTAACACAATGAATTGTTTATCTTCCTTTTTTCAGTGGCAGGAACCAATGAAGTAGTAGAGCACGAAGATTTGCTTTTCTGGTTCAACTGTGTCATCGCCACACCTCTGTTGGTTGGTTCGTATGCCCTATTGAAGGACTACTTTTGGAGTGGATATTGGACCATGGCCCTCTCACTCGTAGCACCCCTCATGTGTTTCTTCGGGAACGATAGATTAGAGCTCAGTCCTCTTATTTTGGGATTGACCTGTATAGTTTTGGGATTCATAAGCACTAACAACAACAACTACTATGGCGTTGCTTCAGCTGGAGCGATCTTCTTTAATTACTTTTTAGGTCCGCAAGCAGCAAAACACCTTGGAATGTGCAAAGATGACTTGTTGGTTATTGGGCTCGGTATTAATTGCTATCTTTTTTCAAACACTCTTTACGCATAAGAATACCAATATGCATCCCAGTCAGGCCGTATTCTGATTTATTTTTCTATTACCTACTTCTTGTAATGTGTTTACTATAACCAGTGGCTACTTCCTAATTCTGTAATCTTACTTTCTGAATTATTTTACTTCCCACAAAATTTTTGTAATGCTTTTGCATAATTAATAATGTATTTCTGAATAATATATACATACTTTCCAAATACCCTGTAAATTATATAAATACTTGGAAATTGTAATTGGCATTTTTTCTTAGAATACATTTTATAAACGTAAGACTCCTTTTTATTTTTTTAAAATTTTAATTAAGGTTCTTAAGTTTCTTTACTATTACTTCCACGAGATATTTAAGAACTCAAACTTGTATATAATACAAACTTAATTAAATACTTTGCAGAAGAGGTACACAAAAATTATACCATAAGTGATAAAAAGAAAAAAGAACGCCATAGTACAGAGGCTGAACCGGTATTATTCGAACAACTTGCAAATAGCGACGACACCTTCCTAACCAGATTTCCCAAAGCAACAAAATTGTATATACATGTGTATCTTTCTCTTAGCTGTGTTGCAGAGTGAAGTGTCTCAGTGGATGAAATGCTGTCCAAAAAAAAAAAAAAAATCGCTTTTCCAAAGGGTGCATCATTGCTCTTTCCTACGCAAACTTTAACATTTCCTGTATTAGAGAACAGTGTCGGAACGATCGCTTTGTGCTAGGTTAAGCCACTGTTAGTGTTATAATTAAACAGTATACACAGAAGCCTTCTCAAGACTTCACATCACCAATCGCATTCGAAGATGATGTCAATGAAACTCTCAAGGTCTATGCTAAAGAAAATTTGGTGTTTGGAGGCCTGTGAGAATCGATTACCACATTGTGTTACGGCCAAACGATTACATGGAATCATATAATCCATCTCAAATTGACGCTGTAAATTATTCTCAAGACCAACATGTATGCGTTAACACCACGATCTATTGTGGAACGAAAGAGGAAAGGCAGACGGTTGAATGAACAACACCTAGCTGGAAATTTGTTCTGACATTGGACGAAGTATGGATCTACATAAGTGACTGTAGAAAAGGTCGGACAATCATCAGCAGAGTGCTCATGAGAAATACTTATGTGACTTAATACATCAATGGAAAGAAAGTTTTTCGAAAGGTTTTAGAGTTGCTACTGGTTTTTGAGCAAAACTCAAGATTCATAAGGTCGAAAACAATGTCAAAATCAATGCTGTTTATTGCCAAACATATTCTATTCTTAGTTTACAGACGAAACACCAAGACTGTATGGCAATAATTCCCACCGTGTGAGCTGCACCAGGATAAAACTTCAGATTACACGTCCAGAATACTGTTAGCCTCTACCGACACATCCCAGCTGCAAGTAGTATTTACGCTATTCTGTTCGAGGATATTCCGCTGAATAGTACAGATTACTCTGCTTTCTTCGGCTTCTTAAACGAGACCTTTCATTACGTCTGGTTCGCCCTTCAAATAACCTTTAGAAACCCTGGAAGCAGGAGTTTGACAATATATCCCTTTCATGGCTGCAACGAAGAGTGTTGAAGTGGAACTGCAAGTTTGCCCAGCAGTCCAAACCAATGGCCATCACATCGAGCAGGTTCGATGAATGCTGGGTGGAATATCTTAGGTAAGCAACAACTTCAGTTTGTGCTGATGGAAAAGAATGAACGTCTGCACACAGCGTGGTCAAATTATTATGGTAAACGTTATGAGATAACTTGAGAAATAACTTGAATTCTAGCGTATAATGTAAAGTTACATAAACATTTATTTGAATATCTGCATAGAACAGTAGTAAACTAAGATAGAGGCATACATTTGGTACAGTTAATAATTAATATGTCCGCCGCGGGCCTTGATTACGGCCAATATTCTCTGTGGCATGCTCAACATATTTGTTTGTATTTTCTCCTTGATTGTATCGTTGTGTGTCCAAATTTCAACAATCTTATGCATTAACATCCTTTTATTTGTGCAAACTCCATCCTCGTTGACAGCATTCTTTAAAACTTTCCATACACCGTCGATTGGATTAAGATCCGGGCTAGTGGCAGGCTAGTGAAGCACTTCCAGACCAATGTTCTCTAAACATTGTGTGATCATTTTGGCGGTGTGGCACGGAGCGCCATTTGCATGAAGACACAGTTTCCGTCTGGATACCATTCTTCTAATTGTGGGAGCAGAACATTTTCAACAACAGTTAGGTACTGATGGTGCCGTGGTGCCTTGAACCTAATAAAACCTGTTAAGTCCCCTAACTGAAATGACACTCCACACCATCACTTTGCTGGGACGCTTGACTTTCTGCACTATGCATGCTTCCAAGAGTTCATCTCCATGTTTTCTTCGTACAAACTAAGTTCTGTCGTCTATTTGTTTAAGAATTGTTTCGTCAGAGAAACATAAATGTGAACAAACAAACAACAAAAAAACATCTGTGTTGAACCTTCCAACACGGTGTCTGCTATCAAGCAAACCACAACATATTTGACTATTACCCTCCCCTACAAGAAACTGATAAAACAGTGATACTATTAACCCTTTCCCAGTCCTCTGAAGTCCAGGTTTTGAACTGTTTTGCCCATTGGGGGCGCTTCTTCTTCATAGCATGTGTCAACAGTTGCTTCTTTCGTGATTTGCGGGCTGGCATACTATTTTCACAAATCTGTCTTCGGACTGCCCTACCACTCAATTGTATTCTGAATACCTCTACTTCGAATTTGAGGCGTTTGGAACACATATTCCTATTCTTCAGGCTTAGGCGGATCAACACATGATCATCCTTTTGGATAGTTACTCGTTTCCGTCCACTCTTGCCCTTTCGGTTTGGGCTCCCGGAATCCCCATATTTCAGTGAACGGCGCTATTTGGACACCACTTGTTGCGAAACATACACTGTTTTGGCAATTTCACTTTGTACCATGGAGGTATTCTCCAGCAGAGCCTTGATCTGGTCACGTCTTCTTGGAAAAAGGTCTGCGCTCTTGCCCATTTTAATGTCAGAATGTTCAGGCTCAATAATGAGGAAACAATTCTTTCCTTATTAGCTTTTGCTTGCACACTACACGTAAAAAAGGGACCGCAGTGGCTCAGTGGTAAAGCGTTCACCTCTGGTTCATGAGGTCCCTGGTTCGATCCCAGCTCGCCGTGTGTGGGTTTTTTTCTCTGGGTTCTTCCGTTTCCTCCCATTTTCTTCATTCAACAATTTCCTTCATTTCTCATCATCACCGTCTCCTTGAGCCTAGCCGGCAAAATCGTGGGACGTAAAACAAATATTTCATTTCATTTTCATTTTTACACGTAATAAACACCTACACCAACGAGAAACAAGAACACTTTCACAACACCATCTACTTTGCACCATTTGTCTTTCTTGACAGTTGCTCACATCTTCATCTAGCCAGAAATACACTTGACCTTGCCACAGAGGTCTGCATGGTCTCGGGCCGAGCCCGCGGGTATATATCACTTAGGCCCGGGTCGGGCCGGGCTCGGGCCGTAAATTTTTAAATATACAACCATATTTCTCGGGCCTAACTTTGTCAATATAATGTACAACGATATTTATTGGACCGTTCTTTCTGGAGAACTTTTAAAGCACAACTGCAAAATTAAACCTCTAATTGCTGTAAAGAAAATACAATTTAGCGTTAATTATTAAGTTTCTGTAATCGGGCTTATTTCGAGCTCATTTAATGATCACAGGAGCTCGGGCCGGGCTCAAGCCTAAAGACTAAAACATATTTCGGACTCGGGTCGGGCCTTACATTATAAATTCCGGGCCGGGTCGGGCCCGGACTAAAAATTCCGGCCCGTGCAGATCTCTACCTTGCCAATGCGGTCATATTAGTGGCATTATTTCTCTACACGGAGACCAGTCTCCCAGCACACACTTCGTGGTAGAACTGATGTTTCTGAACGAATTGTTCTTGAGTCAATTGATTCGATGCAATGCTTAGAAACGACGACGAAATACCCAAACAACACATAAATACATTTTACCATAATAATTTGGCCAAGACTCTATATCGCTCTTGTGAGAGAAATACTTAACTATGCTCCCCACTGATTGAATTTTAGTGAATAACACAAATACAAATACAAATATAAATAACCGTCCGATTGTCTAAAGAAGCACTGTTGAAATATTAACTCAATTTTAACAATTTTCTGTGTTTAAATTACTATACTACACCTAGTACTATATGTTGTTATTAGGGTATAGAACAGCAGTTCTATCGGAATGAAACAAGAAAAAGCTCTGAACTGTTTACTACCAACAGTAAGAACTCTATGAAGCGCAACTGACAACCTTTTGCTTTCCGGTCTACCGGAATCGGCGACAACATTCTCACTAACCTATAACTGCCGAAAATTCTGTAGTCCTGGCGAAACTCGAACTCTGGACTACGCAAATCAGCTATTTGAAATATGTGAACCCGAGTAATCGGATGAACATGGTGTTATTCGAGTACACTTCAATTTTAGATTTTTGAAATATGTTATATTTCATTAGACAGCATACAGGATGTTTTGTTGAGCGATATAGAATGGTTTTAGGGATATACAGTACATATGATACTTAAAATATCAATCGATTTTCAAATATCACGAAACCTTGTTGATATATTTTGATATTGCAATATATCGTTATATCTATTGAGTTTTGATGAATTGTCTCTTGAAATTCAGTTGTTGTGATCACTACCTTTGCTCAGTGGTGGAGTTATTGTCCCCAGGATGGAAAAAAAAAAAAAAAACGAAGCAAGGGGATCTCTTCAGGGATTTGATAAATTCTATGTCCAAGAAGTACAAGTGCACACTCGAAGCATACTTATTTCCGGAAATTACGTCGCCCAATGTGCGCCGAAAGATCCGAGTTCACAATTCTACTAGTGCATAGTATGTAGTTGCGACGATGTAGACTAAGCTAGTGTCCTGGTGTACTAAATGTGGCCATTGGACGTAGCAAGAGCAAGTTTCGTCAGTATGACTTCTAAATAATAATAATAAAAAAAAAAAAAATTAAAACCATGTAGTTCGCACTCTATGTTGATGTGAAAATTTATTTTAATGAGATTATGTTATGACAATCACCTTAATAAATGTCGAAATTAGTAATTGAATAACCTGAATATTAAAATGTTAAAAAGATAACTGAAACTTATAACATTTTGTGAGCATACAATAAATAAGTCATAATGTAGAATAAGTTTCCAAATAACATATTTCATAATTCTACCATATGTGTGCTTTATTTGAATATGAAATGTAGTTTACTTAGTTTGACTATAGTAAGTAGAATATTAGTACTGCAGCTATTTGAAATCCAAGTGTCAATGCCATAAAAAAATAATAATAATAATAAATAAAGCTTCAGTTGTAAATCTTAATTCCTAGGTTCAAAATCATGCATTGCTAATTTGTTTTCAAATAAACAATTATCTTTGAAGGGTTCTATGTTTCCTTGCAATGTGTCTTTATCAGGTATCGTAATATACTTTTCAGGTATATACACACACATTACCGTGCAGTTTTGACAGCTCGTAAATACAATACCGGTAGCAGTGTTCGTCCTATACTTTTACCTAAAGTTTTAATTTTATGTTTCTTTGCCTCTGTCTGTGTCAGATACTGTAATATACCTATTTAAGTGTGTACGCATACAGTTATTATTATTATTATTATTATTATTATTATTATTATTATTATTATTATTATTATTATTATTATTATTATTATTATTATTATTATTATTACAAAGTATTATTATTAAGTATTGTGCCTTTCGGCAGGTCCTGGGACTAATAAAGATTTTCTTTAAATTATACGTTAGGATCTGCATCTCCACGTTTCTTGATTTCAGCTTCCTCTTTTAACTCCCAATATTTTCTTCTATTTTTCAAATCATCGATCAGTTGTGTTCTACATATTCCTATATTCCTCGCTTTCCTTTCATCTTTCCTTCTATGGCGGTATAAAGAAGACAATTTCTTTGGAAGATATGTCCAATCCAATTGGTCTTTCTACAGAGGATGCTAGCTAAAAGCGTCCCCTTCTCTTTTACCCATTTTAAAACATGGTTTGTTACTCTTATCGTCTACTTTATCTCCTCCATCTTCCTCCAAGAGAACAATATCATTGCTTGTATTTCAAGTATGAGATTTTACTAATTTTAAATATTACAGAACGCCAGGGTTGCCAGATCTTACATTTTTCCCATAAATTTTACTTTTTTGGTACGTTTTACGCTATGCGCTTTTAGTTTCTTCGCAAAACTAATTCTTCCGTTTTTAATAATAATAAAAAGGAAATTACAGTCCTGGGCACTATAAAATCTTTTTATTAAATCGTTCGATTTTCTTAATTGCAAGATCCAATTTCTCACATACTGTTAACAACACAACCATAGTATTCAGAAAGAAATGAGCATTGGGTTTCGTTTTTATCTTCTGTCTAATCAGTATTCAAACCTTATAATTAATAATAATTTGATTTTAGCACCTTAGCCGTCGTCTGGATCATATCGCAGTTTCAATCGATGGTGGTATCCTGATTTCAAGAACAGAAGCTATTGGGAACCAATAAAAGCAGAACTTCAAATGATTCTAAATTTCTACATGTCCCGCAAGGCTTTTTTGAATGTATAACAAAGGATGTAGGACTGTTCAGAGACACAGTCTTCATGAAAATACTATTAAAAGGCAACAAAATTTGCGTAATCTATTTGTTTGGATTTTAGTTTAGCGTTCCTTTCAACATATACGAGATGATAACCTACAGCTTAACGTGGAATCCGAACCCATAAGCTTCCACCGTAACGTGCTGCAATTGTTTTTAATGAAACTGTCTTAGTTTCCTTTAATGAAACTTGATTTGTTTAATGAAACTTAACGATTAGAATGCCATCTCTCTCTCTTTCTTAGAGACCGAATATGTGGCAACGCTCTGGTATACCACTGTCTACTGCCACCAGAAAAAATATAACTGCTTGCGCGCACACGTATGTTCCATCGTAACAATATGCTAGAGAGCTACGGGCTAGCAACCAGGTAGGTTGCCTCTCTGTGCATCGGTTTCCGTAGGCGGAACGAGTAAATGAAAGTTGAGAGCAGTGACATAACAGCCATTTTGGAGCTATCTGAGAATTTCGAATCAGTTCGTAGCGCTTTGTGTCAACGCAATGCAAAATTTGTGTTTTACTTTGCAATTGTTGTTATTGTAGTTATAATTACTTATTGTGTTATTTACCTTGAGTTGAATCAGTAGATTTTGCACCAACCATTACGAAATGAGTCCCGCAGATAGTATTGTAGAATGTGTTATAAGGTCAAATAGCAAAACCACTTTACCTATTTCGTGATGCAAACTGATGAACGAAAAATATCGTACGGAATAACCGTTCCACAACGCAACGTAAAATTTGCGATTTAGTTTGTAGTAATTAACATAATAGTTATAATGACTGTCTGTATTTTGCGTTGCGTTACTGTACGCGACAAGGAAGGGTCACGAAGTGGCTCCGCTGAGATCCGAACGAGATAATTGTGTTTACATTTGATATGTTAAAACTAGACGAATCCCAAAGTTTTACGTGCCACCGGGCGGAATATCGTGAGTTACAACATATTTTGTAATGTAAAAGCTACAAAAGCTGGCAGAATAGTTTGAACCAAGTCATTTGTTCGGAAACGGATGGTTAAATGGAAAGCTCGGCGAACACATAACCCATCATTTTCAAGAACAAACTTTTTGGGATAAAAAAGTTTACTCCAGGGTCTCTCACAGGGTCTCAGATGGGTCCAACTCAAAATTTTCAAATGACAAAGGGGAGTAAGTAGCACATCGTTGGAAAACTGTTGTAAAATCAAAGAAAATGGAGCAAGTCTCGCCTCCTACGACAACCCTGTGCAAAATGGCGGTAGGTCAAAATGTAAACCAAAATTTCATTGAAAAGTCCATGGTGACCACTATAAATCGGAACGGTGAGACAAATGTGAAAACAAGAAAGGAAGTGTGGCATTATTTTCAAAGTACAACGATTTAAGTTAAAACATCTTGTCCCAGGGCCCCCACAGGGGCTCAGGTGGGTTCCAACTAAAAAGTTTCAAATGGCAAGAGGGATTAAGTAGCACATCGCTTGAAAGTTGTTGTTAAATGAAAGAAGATGGAGCAAGTCTCGACTTTCTACAACAACCCTGTGCAAAATGGCGGTGGGTCAAAATGTAAACAAAAGTTTAGTTGAAAATCTATGGCCACCTTGAATCCAAGATGATAGCTTAAAACCTATGCCATTCTATTATGTATTTAGAAACAATAGGAAGACTAAAGAACAATTGAATTTCGATTCACTTCAACTATTATTTCATTTCGTAACAACACGCATATGTTTTGTTCCTAATGCAAGTTCGTCACAATTCTCTCGATATCATTTACGTGAATATAACGAATATACGATGAACACACAACTCTGACTTCCTATTCATACTGCTAAACAAAAGCTGAATACATTCGGGGCTTTTCTAATTTTATCATACGCAGTTCATATATAAAGAACTTGCTGCACCAGTCATTCTCTATTGTAACGTATTTGTGATTATTGCATTTGTATGTCATTCGTTGGTTTGATCGCAATATTTCAAGCAATACCAAATATATAACAACATTCATTTGCAAGATTGGCTAGCAGTACCCAACCACGTGTAAGTCATTCCTGTACATCGAGCTGCGTCAAATTTTGTTGGTTTGGTCACAATATTCCAAGAAATAGCATATTTATATACAAACTCATTTTTCACGCTCGCAGCAAAATTGGATTACATATTATACTCTTTGATAATTTGTGGATATCTACTATTAACCAGAAACGTAAATACCACATTTCGCTTCTCCAGCACCAGAGGTTTGAGCTGGGCATGCGTTCGATACATAGTGCGGCATTTTGAACTCAAGATGTCGCTTGTTTGAACATTTCGTATCTTTTTGTTGCCTGTTGATCAATATTAATGCCAAATTTGGTTTTCCTAGCTTCAGCAGTTTGGTATGCCTATCCTTTCGATATAGGTTTTAAGCGGTCATCTTGGATTCAAGGTGGCCATAGATTTTCAATTAAGCTTTTGTTTACATCTTGATCCGCCGCCATTTTGCACAGGGTTGTCGTAGAGAGCCGAGACTTAATCCATTTTCTTTGATTTTACAACAGCTTTCAAACGATGCGCTACTTAACCCCAATTGCGATTTGAAAATTTTGAGTTGAACCCCGTCTGGGACCCTGTGGAGGACCCTGGGGCAAAATGTTTTTTACCCAAAAAAGTTTGTTAATGAAAATGATGGGATACGTGTTTGCCGAGTTTTCAGTTTACCCAATCAATTCCGACAAATGACTCGTTTCAAACTATTCTGCCAGGTATTTTTTTTTTTTTTTGTAGCTTTTACATTACAAAATATGTTGTAACTCACGATATCTCGCCCGGTGGCACGTATAGCTTTGGGATTCGTCTAGTTATAACATATCAAATGCGAACACAATTGTTTCGTTCGGATCTCAGCGGAGCCACTGCGTGATCTCCCTTGTCAGAATTTTGGGAAGACTTGTACAGAAGGACAACCAACGTCAGCAACAGAGGCAACTCTTGAGTGAAGTGACATTGGTAAAAAAAATTAATATTTTTAATTATGCAATCCACGAAAAGTTAACTACGTAGATGTATGATGGCATTTCATTTACGGTGGAAATATTTAATGATTTCAGAACAAAAGTTCAACCGAAACACACCAATCACTATTGTTCATTGTCATGTATCTATATTGTATAATAATAATAATAATAATAATAATAATAATAATAATAATAATAATAATAATAATAATAATAATAATAATAATAATAATAATAATAATATACAAGGTCAGTAGTAGCCCATGCCGTCAAACCAGCATACGCCGCTGTGCAAATCCACCTCAAAAATGATTGTTTAAGATACAGAGAGTTGGCTTACAGAAAAAGAAATGTATATGCAATGAATTTATATATGGATCCGTACAATAAATCTGCACCAAGATAAGTTCACTTCTATTATTCTAAATTGTTGCAGATCAGGTTATATTATTCATGACTTATTTCAAACTTGGATCTATGTAATACCACTAGCCGTAATGCACTCAACAAGTAGTTGTGACCTTCAAAAATTAAAATGGCAAATATTAAAATGGCATCTCAAAGGGCAAAGCCGGACAGAAAGTTGTTCATTACCCCAGAGTTGAATGCCAAATATAAGAAGTGAACTCATAAAAATAGTAGATTTTTCGAAGCGAACAGTTGTTGCATACATTTGCGATTTCTGCACGTAGACTTAATGTTATGTTATCATTCTTATTTGCTTCACTAGAGTACCTTTTGTTTAGCATATGAATACTTTTCCTTTGAAATATCAAAATATTATAGATGAGTTTGTTCATATAATATCCAGAATATCTTCCAATGTATTTTTATTCAGTTTCATGTCTTCTTAAAAAAGTGAGATTTGTACTGAACAGTATGTTGGAGATTACTCCGATTACTAGGACCGTCTTGATCTAAGATATAGATTTTAGAAACTAGTTTTTTGATATAAAAGAGTTACTTGTAACTTTCTTTTGCACTCTAGTAAGTACATTCTCCAACTTTCTGTAGGCAAAATATCCCAATTTTATCAATGCAAACTTAAGAGTTATTTATAATGAAAGCTTAATCTTTCTTGAATACCTTGGGGTTCCCTGGCAATTCACAAAGAATGACTAATGTCTAAGCAACTTCTGTAATCGTTAAATTTGTAACTAAAGTAGTACAGTGAAAAAGCATTAATAATGCAATCGTGACTACCACGTAATCTGCCATAAGATAATCATTACATACTGCATTATATATATCCTTCAACATCTTATACGCGTTTACCTAAGGCATTTAAACCTCAATAATTTCAAATAGAGTTCACCCATGCTTCTTCGGCGCAACTTTCAGTGCTGCTTGTTTGTCTTCCCTCATTGACGCCCTCTCAGGAGGGTCCAACATTTCCCATGAGCTACGAAAACAATTTTTCTCATCCAAGAATACCCAATAAAATAGAAATTTGCTAATACAATATATCTAAGGCATTACGAAAATTTGCTCATTAAGAGATAAGTTTTGATAGAAAATACCATATTTGTAGCCATTTTAAGGATGATAGGATGTTCTCAATTTTCACATCTTCTTGGACTGGTAATATTTAAACTCTCTTAATATTTTTCTCCTAAACAATTTTGTTCAAGACGAACATTTGCCTCTATAAAATATGTATTGTTTGTCTTTTCAATTGCTTCCAGAATATACAATGATCTAACACTATCGTATTTTTTTATTAAAATTAACGATTGATAGAAAAAGAGTATGTTCTTTTTCAAAATAATTTTATCAGATTATACGCTGCATGAACATTTACACAAATCGATATTGTTCAATGTAAAATTTAGTTTGATGAAATCTTTGATGCAAAGTATGGTGGAATATATTATCGTCTAATATGTTTAGATATGCTCATTCCTATATTAAACATTTTCAAGACCATACAAGGCAAATTACATCAATTAAATTTTAATACTGTCTTCATAAGATTATAAAAGGAATTAGGAAAATAGTAGCAGTTCATTAATGACGAAGATAAAGAAGAAATTACTGAAGAAGTAGCTAATTTCTGAAAAACGAAAGAAAAGAAAGAATATAATTATCACAGAGTTATTTTTCTATTTACAAAGGTCTTTTCAAAATTTTCGATGCAGTTGCATACATTGGTAATCACATATTTTTGCTGTATTTATATAACGTGAAAATGTACTAATTAGGAAGCTAGAAATTTGAGTAATTTAGATTAATTGTTTAAGTATATTCTATCAAAATTTTACCTTATGTTTATTATAATTAATTTGTTTTCAATTAGATGAAGTTTTATCATATACAAGAATGCATTCAATTTCTAATACTATCACCATGTCATGTAGTAGATTGAAAGAAAACTGAAATATTTCAGTCAGAATAAAGTAAGGTTTAATGGCTAAACTGCCGTAAATAGTGGCTCCGGGTAAGGCCCACATGAACCTGTTTTCAACTTTGTATTACTATTTATCTGTTCTTACTTTAATATACGTACCTTACATACAAGTACTCTGTTTCATTTCAGGCCTTCACTATTCACTGTCAATCACAAATATTTATTATTTCCATGCTACCTTTCCTCTTTCCTACATCCGTATGCAACTGTATACTATTACTGAGTAAAATTAGTACCTTCGAAGTAATAGGTGTTACAAACTACGCACTACTCAGAAATTACTAAAACAATGAATCCTTCTCACTTTACAATGGAGGATATAGCTTCAAAACTGCTACTAAAAATACATGAATGATATTATCCTTCCTTGTTGAGTGTACCAGGGATAACATCCCGATATTTTTTTTTTTTTATTTCTACAACCCTATTATAAAATCAAATACAAAAATTCTTTCGTGGACAAGGGCGCCCATCAGGGGATGCAAGGTGAGGCGCTTGCCTCCCCCCTAGAGGAAACCGTACTTCGGAATATCGAAAACCCAATTTAATTTTTACATTAGTTACAGCAAAATTTGAACCTATATTTGAAATGTCGCGTATACTTGCCCCCCTTGGAAACCACAATATGGGCGCCCTTGTTCGTGGATTCCATAAATTTATGCCCCCTTAACATGGGATATCAGCCAAAATTTAGCCCCACTTCACAACATTTATCTCAGGTACAACTACCATCTTACTCGTTTCCGTTCTGCATTTATGTATTTCCGTACAGCAGCATACAATCCTGCGTTAGTTAATATCTTTGTTGGTTTCAAACACTGTCATATTATGCTCTACTGCTATCACATCGATCCTCGATCTCATATAGCTCAAACTTTAACATCGTTTTTTCTCACTTATTAATCAACCTACACTAATGACTTTTTAAACTTTTTTTTTTTTTTTGTTACTCTCATGGTGATATTTCATCCGATTCTGTTCATTTCTCTGTAAATTTTGCATTTCGTGGCCGCCAACCGCGACAGTTAACCGGATTTAATGAGTTAAGTGCCAGAGAGTGATGCGTCGATATTTTTATAATACGCTTTCGTATTGGCGAGTAAACGTTACCGGTAATATTTTAATGGATAAGCATAATATAATGAATATAGAATCATAATACTTTCACACGTTGATCTAGTGGCTAGCGTGTGTGCCTTTAACGCACTTAATCCCGGTTCAATTGCCGGTGGGGGCAAAAAAACTTCACAGTGACTCATTTCAATTAACCATCCGTCATCTTTAGCATAATGAGCGTAACATGGGACGTTAAACCAAAATTTCAGATAATTTCATTTCACGTAGGGGCGTATTCACGGACACTTAAGCTTTGATTATAAATAACTCTTTTGTTTTTAGAGACAGACTTAAGATTTCGTGTGTATAGAAAGCTTGGAGCTTTTCGTATTTATTAAAGTGCAGAGGAAAGTCAAAAGTAGCATTTTCCAACAAATCAGTGAGATGTTTTAAAAATGTACCAATGTTCGGGATTGCCCCAGTGGTAGGGGTAATCCCGAACATTCTGTTTACTTTAAACTTTGCTTTACGAAAGAAGCGAAATACATTAAAATACATTAAAATTATACCGTAATTTAATATTTAAATCTTTAACAAGAATTACACTGGTCGGCAAAATGAAACTTTTTTTCGCTCGCACGAACGAAAATAGGTGATTCCTATAGGTTTCGAATTTCTGGGTTCGAATCCGTAACCCATTTTTCTCCAGGACGTACCAGTTTTCAACGAAGAGGGAGGGTGTTTCAATTCTCCACCCATAATAATAATTTGCACGTTACAATTTAAATATCAATATACATTATGCAGATAAGATTACATAAAAAGTTAAACACTTACGTGTCACTTGGTTTTCCTACTCCTCTTGTAATTACTGCAGGGTGTCTCGCGTGTCACATTCCAACAGAAGTCTGCCAACATATTCACACTCCATTTACCACTGTAGCGCCTCTCCATGGTCGCTATTTGCTGGTGAAATCTTTCCCTGTGTTCGTCAGAGACCTCCCCCAAGCTGTACATTTCAGTGAAGAAGTCCAGGTGGCAATGCAGGAAGTGTAACTTTAGGGACATATTACATCCCATGTTACGAAATGAAGTAATTAACCTGCCAACAATGTCTTTGTAATCAGGTGACTTATGATTCCCTAGAAAGTCACTGCACACTTCTCGAAAGGCCTCCCAAGCCTCACTTTCCACTTCATTAAGCTTAGAAGAAAATGTAGTATCCTTAAGAACGTCTCTGATTTGAGGTCCCGTAAAAACACCTTCTTTCACCTTGGCCTCGCTGAGTCTTGGGAATAGTTTTCTGAGATGATTAAATGCTTCACCATCCTGGTTTAGGGCCTTGACGAAGACGTTCATGAGCCCTAATTTTATATGAAGGGGTGGCAAGAACATTTTCTCCGGATCTACAAGACGTTCATTAGCCACGTTCATTTCCCCTGGGACCAGTTGCTTCCTTGGCGGTCATTTTATGATGGTGTACTGATCTTTGGCTTGACTATCCCAATGACACAAGAAGCAGCAGTGCTTTGTGTAACCTCCTTGTAAACCGCTGAGGATGGCAATAACCTTAAGGTCAGCGCATACAGACCACTGGAACTTCGTACTTTATTTTCTACAATAGATTTCGCATGTTCTCGTATGTTTCTTTCATATGTACAGCATGAGCAATAGGAATGGCTGGCTTTTCATAGCCATTGTGTAGTAACACTGCCTTAAGACTTATCCTAGAGGAATCTACGAATAGCCTCCAATCTTCAGTGTGTGTTGGAGTTCAACTTCAGTTGTCCCATAAGCGATGGAATGCCACTGCAATACACCAAATCACCATCCTTTGTAAAATTAGGAACTAGGCTAAAATTAGGAAACGGTGCATTAAGTAAAATATTCAGTAAAATGAAAACATTATTTGGAAATTTAGACATCAGAGATATACACATTAATGTTTTGCTTCCAAGGACAGTATTCTTCATTAGTGCAATGTTCAAATGCGGTTAATAGGCTGAACAAAATTGGCTTCTTATGTACACTACTAGACTAAATAAATTTTGTAAAACACTGTGAATAACACACACAAAAATGCAGCCTATAATGAAGGATCAGATATCTAAAATAGGGTTATCGACTATAGAGTAATGAAGGAGGCTACTAATGGCCTAAAAAGCAAACTATTCTAATTAATAAGCTAATAACGCGTATTACCAAGACATGATCTATTTCTCAAACCAATTTCATTAACTTATTACTTACTTTTCAATATAAAGGAACTATTTTAAAAATTTTGATATTTTATTTCACACCATAGGACAATCCCGAACACTCCGGGGTAATGGCAAACATATTGTCTGGCATTTCCCCATGAGACACCATTTTATTGTTAAAGTTGAAACTAATTGTTGACTGCATACAGGCTAGTAAGATTACAAAGAACTAATGCTCAAATATAGGGGAATATATAGTTTTATCTGTGACAATATACATAAGATAAGAACCAACTTACCTTGCTCAGATTGTTGATTCAACGTTATAAGTGAATCGACAAAAACAACAAAACGTCTCCTTCCTGGCAATCCACTCAACTGACTGTCACCAAATTTATGCTATACTTTTGCAGGTCTTTCCGCTAGCATGCAGGAAAATCATCTGTTTTCTAACAAGCTTCCTTGGGCGTAAACTTGGGTGTTCGACATTACCCCAGTGTTCGCGAATACCCAGGTTTCCCCTATACAGATAAACATTTCACATGTCCAAGGTAAAATTCTGTCTCTCAGTCATTTGCTGAAACTTAGTTGACCTCACTATGTTTCATCTGAAAACAAACGAAGCTACTAAAGTAAAATTCTTTCCTCAAAGTAAATTGGGCTGCTGCAGCTGAAGATCCATTGTATAGACTTTGCAAAATTAACAAGACGAAATCATTATTCATAACTGAACATACATGTGTTTTGTAAGAAATTTACATTAGTGATTTGTTTTGTATGTAACGTATGAAGAATAGTAAATAATATATACCTAGATAGCAGCGCCGTAACTTGGAATTTTATGGCATAAGCATTAATATTTTCCCCCTCCCTAGAAAATATGACATGAAATCCCCCCCTAGAATTTAAAACCTTAATAAACATTTTTTTATTATTTGTAGAGGCTCCAGTTGGTGTTTTACTGAAGTAAAGGCCAGATTACATTTATGCTTGATCTTAGAGAAATATACTTTCTTCAGATGATTGGTTGAGTTATTTTAAGTATAACGCCCCGGTCAGCAGCGAGGCTATATGAGACGTGGACCTACTAATTAACGTGGAATCCGAACCACATGAGCTCCCGTCGGGAATCAATCGAACACGGGTCTTTTACGCCAAAGGCGCGTCCGCCAACTGCTTAGCCACGAAGGAGCTCGCTTCAGATGATTAGGTAGCAGCAGCACCTTATATTGTTCTTATCTAAATGGTATAGTGGGTCTATTCCATGCTTCACTAGTTAACTTGTAGGGACAATATTTGACACAGTTTAATGCCTTAAGAAATATACAGGGTGTTTCAAAACAACACCGACAACGTTTGGGAGGTGATTCCTCACACCAAAATAAGACGAAAAGTGTAGACCAACCTGGGTGCACAAGTGCTTCCTTTCGGAGCTATAGGCTGCCGAAAATATATTAAAAAAATTAATTTTAAAGGTCCATAGCTCCAAAACTATGGGACCTACTGAAGTCGGGTCAAGACTTCACTTAGGAATTAGTATGTGCCCTATCCAAAAATCCATGTTTCTAGAATCCTAAGGTACCCACGCAACAAATTTTATAGAGGCAGTTTGCCTACGGGTATGTAATTTGAAGTACTCACCTACTACCTCTATAAAAATTGTTGCGTAAATACAGCAGGATTCTGAAACATCGATATTTGGATAGGGCACTACTAGTTCCTAAGTGAAGTCTTGACCTGACTACAGCAGGTCCCATGGGTTTGGAGCTATGGACCTTTAAAGTTCTTTTTTTTTCACGTTTTCGGCCTATAACTCCGAAAGGAAGCATTTGTGCACCTAGGTTGGTCTATATTTTTTGTCTTATCTTGGTGTCAAGAATCACCTCACAAACGTTGTCGGTGTTGTTTTAAAGCACCCTGTATATTGCTTCTGGGAGCACTAATAGTAAATATTTTACTGAAATAGGCACAAATCGCGTTTTAGTTTCATTTAAGAGTTCTTTTTCTTGGAGTGTGGTGAAATTTCATGCTTCATTTTCACTTTCGTGTTCGTATCGTATCATATGGAATAGGAAAGTTTTGTCTTGAAGTGTGATCCCTCAGAAATTATGTCTCGAACGGCTGGGAGCTTAAATGGATAGGCAGTTGTCACCTAAAAGTTGCGGCCCTACTAGGTGGTGATCTGAGAGGTAGCACAATGATGATAAAAAATGAAAGCAGGTCTTATATAGACGATATAGTGTACTTTTGTATGAGGTATATATACTAGGAGCTTTGGAAAAGATAGTCGCCAGTCCGTGTTAAATCGGTATTTAGCAGCCTTAAATTGAAAAGAAGGAAAGGAAGAACTTTTGTGGGTGTTAATAAGTGATAGTTCCAAACGTTAGCACAGAGATACAAAATATTTTAATAAAATACAAATAAGATATGAAATAAGGACGTCATGATTTCGAAGTGAGGCCCATTTGATAAAATTACATTTTCTTTGTTAAGCTGTTATGGCCAAGGATGCAAATAACCACTCGCCCGGGGCGAGTAGTTCATCGGTGCGGGCGAGCTTTAATATCATACCGAAGGTAAGTAAACGACTTCTATTGTGGGATGTGGTCTAGTAGCTTTTTTCTTGGGCTAGTAAAATTTTGTTGCTTATTTGCATCCCTGTATTCGCTTGTACACCATTTCTAACATGGTCAGCTTCTACGAAGACACCAAGAATTGATCTCCACGTCTACCAGCTTCGATTGGCTATGCCCCTGTCCTGAGCAAGTTATGTTGAAAACTAAAGCTAGTTGTGATAATCTCTTACAAGTAGTTAAGAGATTAGTCTGAACGTAATCAGTTGCGTAAGAGTTAGTGGTGGCTCTGCTAAGATTAACCTAATGCCTCACCTATTCGCTAGCGTTTTCAGAAGGATAGTTTGGGGGGTGCGAAAGGTGGATTTCCTTCTAAACGATGAACGTAGGCTTGAAATACGTCTCCGTATATACACACATAAAATCAAACAACCATTATCAATCCACTACTGGATTAAGAATTCTTTTTCGCAACCATCGATCTTAGACAATTCTTTTCCGGTTACTCTGCAGTGCTTTTCTGATTTCGAACCTTGTACAAGACGTTACCTTGTACCCTTCTTGTATCTTGATATTCAATCAAGAATTGCTTTTATTCATTGACCATCATTTCTTCTTCTAATATGTTTGGTCCATTTCTTCAATGCCTTACTTTCATGATAAAATCAGTAACTCCTGTTACCTGTTTGATTCATATTATTATTTTCCTATCTTTGCGGTGATTCCTGACATACTTCTTCGTTTTGTAGAGTGCGTTTGTTTTATCTTGGCAAGCTTCCCGCCAGTCCACTTGATTGGCTTTAAAGTACTTTCTGCTAGCACTTATGTGAACGTTTTAATCCAATAACCGTCTTATTGGCTTTGTTGTGTAGGTGACGTTAGTTATCAGCCAGCCTATCAAATGAGGTCATTGCTATTTGGCGGGTATTTGAAGTGCTCAGTTGCCACACGCGAATAGGTGTGTTACAGTGATTTGTGAGTTGTGTCGCGTTTTGCTGTTTCCTAGCGTATTGTAACTCGCAACTTAACTGCGGCGTGGCAGGAACGCGTTGCAGACAGATCCATCCTTTAGGTGGGAAGCGTGAAAACAAACATACTCTAGTCTGTAGACAGTAAATCGCAAGGGTGTAGCCAGCAAGTTGAGCTAGAGGAGAGTATGATTTTTTTTTTTTTTTTTAGAGAAAGGCGGGCATTCTACTTATTTAAGACAAACCTAAAGCCATGGAAGCGTTACTAGCTCATTATACATATACATATTACACACACACATACATATTATTATTAGCTTCCGGCATACGGGAGCTTATAGTTTCACTTCAGGTATCTGTGTGTGTGTGTGTGTGTGTGGTATTTTATTTCTCGGTAAGTATTGACGGATCTGTACGAAATTTAATGGGCAAATTTAAATACCTGGTCCACTGTCTAAGGAATAAAAATTGCTATATTTGGTGGCCTAGCTCGGCCAGGGACAGCTTGGGCTCGATACAGAGGCTGTGTTCCACAGCTTTGCACATCGGGAGCTTCTGAGATCAGTTCACAGACTGTGTTCTCTGTTTTATATTTCCAATATGTTACATTTTTTAAACCGGGTCTTGACAAGTTCATGAAATTAGGATCACAGGTTGTAGGAACTGTACAAATAAGCAATTCATAAGAAAATTAATACTGTATATGGAAGTGCATTTGTTTAATTGCGTTTATGTGAGTATAAGTTGTTTATAAAAATACTCTTAAGAAAAAATGAGATCAAGGTCAAACACAGTTAGGGGGTCATATTATGTAACGTCTATTTTACTCCATCCTTCCTCCTTGTCACACTTCGCAGAACACCTTCCCACCTTTGTCAGGTAACACTTTTTGATTTTTGTTTAGTACTAGTTTTTGCTTATTTTGGGGGTATTACAATAAAAAAAAAAACTAATTTCTAGTATATGTAAGTGGCGTAATGACAGAACTTATTATTACAAAATACTTGTATTCTAGATAAATTTGTAGCGTATTTTTCGCCAACAAATCAAAGTATTAGAAAACGGTAATACCGTTAATATTCTAGCCCCTTAAGGTTGTTTAATTAATCAGTCTTAATTCTTCGATATTACATATTGTCGCTTTCCCAAGATCACACCTATTCTTTTAGGTCATCGATGATTGGCGTCTTTCGAATCCCGGTTGGAGATTACAAAAATTTAATTTCATAATCATTCACTTTTATTAATCATTCGTCTCTTAGGGCTTTACAGTAGGACGTTCAATTAAAGAATTTTATTTAATTTTTCAAAATGTTAGTCTGATAATAAGATGCATACTATATTGATTTTAGCCTTTGTTGCTCACTCACCAAAGCGTAAGCGTGCATTATGGCGATAGCCAAAAACAACTATAAACTGCTTGGCAAATTTTCCGCACATTTAGGGTCTACATACCCAGTCATAACGACTTCTAGAATAACTGAAATGACCCTCTTTTTATCGCATTTCGGCAGATACACTCATGTCTCGTCCAGAGCACTGGCACAAATCCCGGGGGGATGAGAGGGACATGTCCCCCTCAATCTTGGAACTGGGGGGCTGTCCCCCCAATAATCCGATTTGAAATGTGTTTTTTGGTGGGGAGAAATGTGATGATTTGTGTCTGACTGCCACTTCATCTACTTTGCCTGATATACGTATAATATAAAACAGGTTCACCTCAAAAGTCAGATTCATCTACCGTAATATGAGTCTCATCTTCGCTCCCCGTCCCCCCGAATAAGCCTCAAATCAGCCCGCCTTCCAATGCTGAAGAGACAACTCTGCTCTACTGATTCTCTACAACATTGTTCTTGAACTTTATAAATATTTTGAACATCGCTAAAAAAAAAAAAAAAAAAAAAAAGTCTTACCCGTTCCCCCCAATGTTGAAGACAGATTTGCGTCGCTAGTCCAGAGTCACTACAAACTTCCACTTGTCCTCTGCAAGATGGCGTTCGTACAGCTTTTGACAGTTCCTCTTCTCCTTGTTATGTGAGGGGCGGAAGTAGTAGGGGCCCGCGTATATGCAACTGAGTCAGCAAAAATATTGGTGACGTCATAGGTCAAAGGTCAATGACCGTGGCCCGGGGTCAATGACCTAGGGGTACCTAGGACCACCCCCTCTAAATTTTGGCAGGGGTACCATGGCCCACCCCCTAAATTTTGGCAGGGGTACATAGGACCACCCCCCTTAAATTTTGGAAATTGCCAAATCTAAAAATTTGGTATGGTAGCCTAGGACCATAGTATGTACCTCTATCAGTATTGGGTGTCTATGTCGTTCCCTTTCATGGGTAAAAAATTGCCAAAAATTCAAATTTCGGGGGTTTTTGACCTAATTTATCCCCTTTGATGAGGTATTATTACCCTATATAGTTATATGGGCGTATACAGGGGTTCATTACCTTTTATAACATATGGGTATATTAATGCACCCCTTGAAAAATTTGGGAGGGGTACCTTGGCCCACCCCTTAAATTTTGGAAATTGACCAATTTAAACATTGGGTATTATAGTACAGGACCCTAATATGTATTATGATAAATTTGGGTGGTCCACCTCGTTCCCTTCTAGGGGTACAAAATTGCCAAAATATAAACGTAAGCAATACGTTATACCACGTGTTTGGTTTTTGGTCGATTTTATCCCCTTTGATGAGGTGTTATTATCCTATATAGTTATATGGTCATGTATAGGGGTTCATTACCTTTCATAACATATGGGTATATTAATGCACCCCTTGAAAAATTTGGGAGGGGTACCTTGGCCCACCCCTTAAATTTTGGAAATTGACCAAATTAAACATTGGGTATTATAGTACAGGACCCTAATATGTATTATGATAAATTTGGGTGGTCTACCTCATTCCCTTCTAGGGGTACAAAATTGCCAAAATATAAACGTAAGCAATACGTTATACCACGTGGTTGGTTTTTGGTCGATTTTATCCCCTTTGATGAGGTGTTATTATCCTATATAGTTATATGGGCGTATACAGGGGTTCATTACCTTTCATAACATATGGGTATATTAATGCACCCCTTGAAAAATTTGGGAGTTGTACCTTGGCCCACCCCTTAAATTTTGGAAATTGACCAATTTAAACATTGGGTATTATAGTACAGGACCCTAATATGTATTATGATAAATTTGGACGGTCCACCTCGTTCCCTTCTAGGGGTACAAAATTGCCAAAATATAAACGTAAGCAATACGTTATACCACGTGGTTGGTTTTTGGTCGATTTTATTCCCTTTGATGAGGTGTTATTATCCTATATAGTTATATGGGCGTATACAGGGGTTCATTACCTTTCATAACATATGGGTATATTAATGCACCCCTTGAAAAATTTGGGAGGGGTACCTTGGCCCACCCCTTAAATTTTGGAAATTGACCAATTTAAACATTGGGTATTATAGTACAGGACCCTAATATGTATCATGATAAATTTGGGTAGTTCACCTCATTCCTTTTAGGGGTACGAAATTGCCAAATTTTAGTACAACCACGTGTTTGTTTTGGCTCAATTTATCCCCCTTGGATGAGGTTCTATTACCTTATATGATTATATGGTTATGTATATTGGTCCATTCCGTATTATAAGACATGGGTATATTGATGCACCCTTTAAAAATTTGGGAGGGGTACCTTGGCCCACCTCTTTATTTTGGAAATTGCCCAATTTAAACATTTGGTATAATAGTATAAGACCCTAATATATATTACTATAAATTTGGGTGGTTCATCTCGTTCCCTTTCATGGGTACGAAATTGCCAAATTTTAGTACAACCACGTGTTTCGTTTTTGACCTAATTTATTCCCTTGGATGATGTCCTATTACCTTATATGGTCTTGTATAGGGTCCATTTTCTATCATAAGACATAGGTACATTGATGCACCCCGGGAGGTGTACCATAGCCAATCCCTTAAATTTTGGAATTTTTTCAATTTAAGCATTCGCTATCATAGTACATGACCTCAATATGTATCATGATAAATTTGGGTGGTCCACCTTGTTCCCTTTCATGACTAAAAAAATGCCAAAATATAAACATAAGCAATATGTTGTATCACGTGTTTGGTTTTTGGCCCAATTTATCCCGTTTGATGCGGTCTTATTACCGTATATGTTTATATGGTCATATATATAGGTTCATTTCATATCATAAGACATGAGTACATTGATGCATCCTTTAAAATTTGGGAGGGGTATCTTGACTCATCCACTCAGTTTTAGAAATTGTTTAATATAAGCATTTGGTATCTTCGTACAGGTCTTCAATATGTACCACTACAAATTTGGATGGTCCACATCGTTCCCTTTCATGGGTAAAGAACTACCAAAAATCAAATTTCGGAGGTTATTGACTCCTATTTAGCACGTTATATGGTTTATTACCTCTATATGTTTATGTTCTCTTTTAAATTTGGGAATTATAAAATAACATAATTTGGTAAACGTTTTCTAGGACCCATTGGTGTTTCTCTTATGGCCAAATATTCAAAATTTAAAGGTTATTAACCGGCTTTATTATTAAATGAGTACAGGATTTATTACTTTTTCATAAGACACAGGTGTATTTGTGTACCAATCTTAAATTTTGGGAGGGGTACATTTCTTATTGTCATATCAATAATTGGTAATTGTTCTTTGGGTAAATCATTGTGAAATATTAGTATGATCACGTGATCAGTTATTGACCTATGATGGGATTAGGAGTCCAGGACATTGGTACATTTAAACTTTGTAGGATAATTTGAGAATGCGTCATTGGTATTGATTATTACAGCCAAATATAAACGTAACCAATACGATGTACCACGTGATTGACCTTGATGAGGTAGTGTACAGGGATACATAGCTAACCTTATTGAATCTTATGACTCATAGTCTTAAGGGAATACATGCTACAACACTGGCAAAGTTATTGTTGATGTAATTTGATTGGTTGATCACTATCTTTCGTGCAATCTGATTGGCTGATCACTATCTTTCGTGCAATCTGATTGGCTGATCACTATCTTTCGTGCAATCTGATTGGTTGCTGATTTTCAAATCTTTGCTGCATTCAGTTTTAAGTTTTGTTTAACATTTAAAAATCTTGGTTTCGTTCAACATTTTGGACTCACTGATAAATATGATCAAAACCGTTTATTTGTTAATCGAATAGTTAAAAACCGGATAAAGTTTGACGGTTAACCGTGAAACGTAAAATTTTTTTAGTTTGAAATTTTTTGTTTGAATTTTTTTTGTTTCAGAATTTTGTTTGAAATTTGTTTCAAAATTTTTTGTTTGAAAATTTTTTTGTTTGAAATTTTTTGTTGCAAAATTTTGTTTGAAATTTTTTTGTTTAAAATTTTTTGTTCGAAATTTTTGTTTTGAAATTTTTCGTTTCCAAATTTTTTTGTTTAAAATTTTTTTGTTTCGATTTTTTTTCGTTTCAAAATTTTGTTTGAATTTTTCGTTTCCAAATTTTTTCGTTTCAAAAATTTTGTTTCAAAGTTTGGTTTGACATTTTTAAAAGTTTGTGCATTCATTAGTAAAGAACCTGAACTGTTTAGAACAAAAACCTCTGGCAACATTGTGGTGCTATAGTACACGTCAGAACATGGGGTTGTACTTGAAATGAAAAAACACAATTCATTAAAATGGATCATTTTATTACACTCCACATACATCCATACCAGATATATGATCTGGATATTGTCGATACAATGTATTTTGAACTTCTTGCACTAGTTTGTCTTTAGCATATAATTTTAATTCCAATTGAAGTCTTTTAAGGTCTATTGCAATATCAATTGGTGGAAACTCAATGTCCATTTGATCACAAATAAACTGTTTATCTATACAGGTATGCACCCACGAACGATGTTGACAACCATCACAATATCTAGATACATGTTGTACAATATGCATAACACATTTTTCAAAATAGTACTTTTTCAGGAATATACTTGTTTTGTTGCACACTTCCACTGCATGTTTAACACACTGGAATACGCTGATGAATTTGTTCCATTCAGTTTGTGTTAGATACACCATGTTGCGAGGGACATGGAATGTACTCTTTTTACGTAACAGCACCATCTTCTCTTCGAGGACTGTACGCATCACAACTTCATGATTTGAGCCTAATGATTTGACTATGGTCACATTTAGCTCATCATGAAAATAATCGTTCATTTGGTCGATTCGTGAACATAATATTTGCCATTCTTCACAGGTCAGTTGTACACCAAATTGTTCTGCTTTTCCCAATCGAATCACTGGTTCAAATGTTCTAGCACTGATACCAATCATCACATGTTTTGTTTGAAATATATTTATTGGATAATAGCTTGCGAAGATGAACTCTTTATCGTTAGAAGTACACATCTTTCCTCCTGAAAAGCACTTGCTCAAATGATTTCGTGGGATGACAGTGTATTGGTTGATTTATAGAACTACGGCTGACGTCATTGGAAAGAAATGTGCTGACGATTGAATTCATGGTTTCATCACAGTCGCTGACGTCATGCTGACCAACCAAATTCATACAACTATGTCTGACGTCAAAGGAATGTGCTGACATTTGAATTCATGGTTTCATCACAGTTACTGACGTCATGCTGACCAACCAAATTCATACAACTATGTCTGACGTCAAAGGAATGTGCTGACGTTTGAATTCATGATTTCATCACAATTGCTGACGAATCTGGCTGTGTACTAAATTCAAATTGATGACTTCGACCCAAGAGTCTTTTGTAACATAAAGATACAGATCCAGTATTTAAGAAACGCAGCACTTCTTCTTGTTTTGATGCTTCCATGGGTAAATATCTTGCTGGTAAAATTATATTCTTATCATTTTCAAGCTTCACTACGATTCTTAATCCAAACTTTGTAGGGATCATTTGGCTAGCTAAGATTCTATAAGGTACATTCTGTTGTAAATCAGTAATCTTGGTAAATGATTTCATCACATCACGTGTGTTTAGAAACTGTAGACAAGTAGCCATGATGATGTTATCATGAATACTAACTCGAACGATACTTATATATGAAGCAAAACTGATGACGTTGCAACATCATGTTCTGACGTGTACTATTGCACCACAATGTTGCCAGAGGTTTTTGTTCTAAACAGTTCAGGTTCTTTACTAATGAGTGCACAAACTTTTAAAAATGTCAAACCAAACTTTGAAACAAAATTTTTGAAACGAAAAAATTTGGAAACGAAAAATTCAAACAAAATTTTGAAACGAAAAAAAATCGAAACAAAAAAAATTTAAACAAAAAAATTTGGAAACGAAAAATTTCAAAACAAAAATTTCGAACAAAAAATTTTAAACAAAAAAATTTCAAACAAAATTTTGCAACAAAAAATTTCAAACAAAAAAATTTTCAAACAAAAAATTTTGAAACAAATTTCAAACAAAATTCTGAAACAAAAAAAAATTCAAACAAAAAATTTCAAACTAAAAAAATTTTACGTTTCACGGTTAACCGTCAAACTTTATCCGGTTTTTAACTATTCGATTAACAAATAAACGGTTTTGATCATATTTATCAGTGAGTCCAAAATGTTGAACGAAACCAAGATTTTTAAATGTTAAACAAAACTTAAAACTGAATGCAGCAAAGATTTGAAAATCAGCAACCAATCAGATTGCACGAAAGATAGTGATCAGCCAATCAGATTGCACGAAAGATAGTGATCAGCCAATCAGATTGCACGAAAGATAGTGATCAACCAATCAAATTACATCAACAATAACTTTGCCAGTGTTGTAGCATGTATTCCCTTAAGACTATGAGTCATAAGATTCAATAAGGTTAGCTATGTATCCCTGTACACTACCTCATCAAGGTCAATCACGTGGTACATCGTATTGGTTACGTTTATATTTGGCTGTAATAATCAATACCAATGACGCATTCTCAAATTATCCTACAAAGTTTAAATGTACCAATGTCCTGGACTCCTAATCCCATCATAGGTCAATAACTGATCACGTGATCATACTAATATTTCACAATGATTTACCCAAAGAACAATTACCAATTATTGATATGACAATAAGAAATGTACCCCTCCCAAAATTTAAGATTGGTACACAAATACACCTGTGTCTTATGAAAAAGTAATAAATCCTGTACTCATTTAATAATAAAGCCGGTTAATAACCTTTAAATTTTGAATATTTGGCCATAAGAGAAACACCAATGGGTCCTAGAAAACGTTTACCAAATTATGTTATTTTATAATTCCCAAATTTAAAAGAGAACATAAACATATAGAGGTAATAAACCATATAACGTGCTAAATAGGAGTCAATAACCTCCGAAATTTGATTTTTGGTAGTTCTTTACCCATGAAAGGGAACGATGTGGACCATCCAAATTTGTAGTGGTACATATTGAAGACCTGTACGAAGATACAAATGCTTATATTAAACAATTTCTAAAACTGAGTGGATGAGTCAAGATACCCCTCCCAAATTTTAAAGGGTGCATCAATGTACTCATGTCTTATGATATGAAATGAACCTATATATATGACCATATAAACATATACGGTAATAAGACCGCATCAAACGGGATAAATTGGGCCAAAAACCAAACACGTGATACAACATATTGCTTATGTTTATATTTTGGCATTTTTTTAGTCATGAAAGGGAACAAGGTGGACCACCCAAATTTATCATGATACATATTGAGGTCATGTACTATGATAGCGAATGCTTAAATTGAAAAATTTCCAAAATTTAAGGGATTGGCTATGGTACACCTCCCGGGGTGCATCAATGTACCTATGTCTTATGATAGAAAATGGACCCTATACAAGACCATATAAGGTAATAGGACATCATCCAAGGGAATAAATTAGGTCAAAAACGAAACACGTGGTTGTACTAAAATTTGGCAATTTCGTACCCATGAAAGGGAACGAGATGAACCACCCAAATTTATAGTAATATATATTAGGGTCTTATACTATTATACCAAATGTTTAAATTGGGCAATTTCCAAAATAAAGAGGTGGGCCAAGGTACCCCTCCCAAATTTTTAAAGGGTGCATCAATATACCCATGTCTTATAATACGGAATGGACCAATATACATAACCATATAATCATATAAGGTAATAGAAGCTCATCCAAGGGGGATAAATTGAGCCAAAACAAACACGTGGTTGTACTAAAATTTGGCAATTTCGTACCCCTAAAAGGAATGAGGTGAACTACCCAAATTTATCATAATACATGTTAGGGTCCAGTACTATAATACCAAATATATAAAATGAGCAATTTCTAAAATTTAAGGGGTGGGCCAAGGTACTCCTCACAAATTTTTAAAGGAGTGCACACATGTACCCATATCTTATGAAAGGTAATGGACCCCTATACATGACCATATAACTATATAGGTTAATAACACCTCATCAAAGGGGATAAAATCGATCAAAACCCAAACACGTGGTATAACGTTTTGCTTACGTTTATATTTTGGCAATTTTGTACCCCTAGAATGAAACGAGGTGGACCGCCCAAATTTATCATGATACATATTAGGGTCCTGTACTATAATACCCAATGTTTAAATTGGTCAATTTCCAAAATTTAAGGGGTGGGCCAAGGTACCCCTCCCAAATTTTTCAAGGGGTGCATTAATATACCCATATGTTATAAAAGGTAATGAACCCCTGTATACGCCCATATAACTATATAGGGTAATAATACCTCATCAAAGGGGATAAATTAGGTCAAAAACCCCCGAAATTTGAATTTTTGGCAATTTTTTACCCATGAAAGGGAACGACATAGACACCCAATACTGATAGAGGTACATACTATGGTCCTAGGCTACCATACCAAATTTTTAGATTTGGCAATTTCCAAAATTTAAGGGGGGTGGTCCTATGTACCCCTGCCAAAATTTAGGGGGCGGGCCATGGTACCCCTGCCAAAATTTAGAGGGGGTGGTCCTAGGTACCCCTAGGTCATTGACCCCGGGCCACGGTCATTGACCTTTGACCTATGACGTCACCAAAATTTTTGCTGACTCAGTTGCATATACGCGGGCCCCTACTACTGCGGAGCATATGAACTTGAGCCTTAAACGTCTTTACCAGATGTAAATGTTGACCAATTATGGCAGAACATTAAACTCCTCTTGCTATTGTTCTGTTTGAGACAATTGGTTCTCATTCGCACCAAGGAACGCATTTTTTGCATGACATCGGGGATATATCCAGGGCCTCCGGTATTTTCGATGGTTAATATTGAAGAGGCCACCAACAGAGAGGTTTCCCATTTTGTTGCGGTTCAACATACTGTTGATCCCTTCTCTTGACAAACGGAACCTTTTGTCATACACTGTTTACTTATAATCAATGTCGGAATGGGTATAATGTAGTTAACACTCTGGAAGTCAATACACAGGATTTTTGAACTGTCAGCAATAACTTAATTTCACTTGCATGATATCAAATTGGTTACCACAAACCTGAAACGACCTTCCGTATTACATGCATGAACATAATTTCATTATATTGTTAATTTTATTTTCATGCTTCAACATAACAACTAGCAGCCTTAAGATACATAACTTCAATGACCATTTTTCTCCACATTACTACTGAGTTCATTCAGTAGGAAAAGGCTAATACAGAATAAATTCGTCGATTGATTGATTGATTCACTACATATTTGACTTTGATACACTATTTGACTTTATTTCTTATTTTTAATTCGGATTGCGTACAAAATTTGCAAAACTGCAAATTTCAGTTAAAATATATCCATATCTCTGTTTCAAACATTTATTTAATGAATTTAGTATGTGTTGTGCAATTGTTTATGCAGATGAATTATAGTTTTGACTTTATTTCAGCTGGTATAAGAAGCGTGAAAAATAATGGGACCCATAGAAGTCTTTATTTGCCACCTTATTCTGTTATGCTCAGCAGGTTGGGGATTCTTACAAATAGATGGTTTGCATTACACACAAAAATACGCTACCTACTGGTTTGGATCTGCTATTCTAGCCTCCGTTATTGGTTTGGCTCGGCATAGTAAGTATAATAATTTTTAAATTTAAAATTAATTGCAGACTATATCATTTCTTATACTTACAATTTTGGGGCCTTGGTGACTCCAGGGTAGTGCGCTTACCTCTGGCGCGTCAGGTTCCTGGTACGTTCCCAGCTCCTACAAAATAGGCTTTGCAGTGAACAAACACTGTTTCCATAGACTTCTTCTGAATTTTCTCTTTTTTTTTTTTTTTTTTTTTTTTTGTCTTTGCATCATTTCACTATTGTCAGCTATCTCATCATGACCGTCGCTTTTAGACTTGGTGCATAAACGTTGGAGGTTAAACTAAAAATTACTAACAATTTAGGGATGTCCATATCTAAAGTCTTTTCAGCCTTAGAACAAAGTAGACGTAAACAAAGCGAAATGTATTGCTCCGTGGCTCACACGTGCTTCAGCAGCGAAAGACGTGAACAGCAAGATCGTCTGCTTACTTACTGTCGTCGCATAATTTCCAAAGTGTAAGGCTAACGTTGGTTGTTAAATAATAAACGCACTCACACTGACTACTGCTATGCTGGAAATATGTATTTTCTTAAATCAATTGCAGCTATACGGTTCTGCTATCGCCTGGGGAAAAGTGCAACAGAAACTCTAGGAATGTTGAGAGCAGCCTACAAAGATGACGCTCTGCCACGAAGTACCGTGTTCTGGTGGTTCAAAGAGTTTAAAGAGGGCCGAATGACAATCACGAAAGCTGGTGGACCAGGTGTATCAGCATCAGCTGTTACTGAGGTGAACATTAACACGGCAGCAGTCATTGTTAGAGAAGATCGCCGCATCAGTATCGACAATCTGGCAGCCGCACTACGCATATCTCATGGCAGTGCCTTCAAAATTTTGCATGACCACCTCCACATGAGCCGAGTGTGTGCGCGTTGGATTCCGCGACTCCTGACACCAGAGCAGAAGGCCGTTCGAGTGGAGACTTGCAGGGAGCTGTTGCAAAGATTTGAGGATGGTGGAGACGCCTACCGCACCGTGCGACTTTTTTCTATTCCCTGCCCTAAAATCCAGACTGCGTGGACGCCGCTTCTCCGATAATTCCGAGGTTCTGAAGGCATCGGAGGCGGTTTTGAAGGACCTCTCAAAGAATGGCCTGCGACACGTGTTTGAGGACTGGAAGACTCGAATGAAAAAGTGCATTCAAATGGGCGGGGACTACTTTGAAAAGGATCATGTGCCTGTTGCTGAGTAATAATAAATTGCCTAGAAAAAAAATCAGTCCAAGTCTTTCTTGACTAGCCCTCGTATTACCTTCTGATCCCTCTTTTTGCCTTACTTTTTAAAACATAAGTTTTATGTGTTTTAACTCGACAGTATCTTGTAATATAAATTAATGAAAATTTATTGCATCATAAATCTGTTTTAAATTACGTTTCCTGTGGTCTATTGTCACTAAATAAACAACCTATAAATCTATTCTAATTATGAAAATTCATAATTTTCGATTACAGTTTTGCACACAATTTACTCGTGCAATTTTGGACGAAAGCGAGCATATTCATAAACGTAACCATTTCATCCCCAGTTTAATCTAACATCTCATATTTCTCCCAGTTTACAATAACAGGACGTAATATCATGTTATAATTTAATAATGTAATATGTTAAAAATCAGTCATGGATTAATATTTATCCATTTTCATATCTAATGTAAATGGTACTTCTTTTTAATTTTAATTTTTTTAATAAGTTTCTGTTGTTTACTGGTGTTGCAGTCATTACACAAGGCCTTGCTAGCAGAGAAACACAAATACACATATACATTTTTATACACAAGACACTTTTTAACTTTAAAAAAAAAACAGTGATATACAAGTATGGCTGAATGGTATGGCTCGTAAGACTCAAAAATAAAATCCTGTAAATAGAAAGAAGAGAAGCAGATCAATAGGAGGAGGCGAGAGCTCGTAGACAAACTTGAGGGACAGCAATAATAGTCAAATTAAGTTTATAGTAAAAACAACACCACTTTTATCAAATACAAGATCTCTAAACTGGTAGTAATTGCAAATTTCTATTCATTAAATTACAATGCAATAAAAAAAATCAAGTAGTCAAAACTTATGTTAGTTCTCGTCAAGGGTGCCGATTTCTCTGTAAATTTGAGGGCAGCATTCAGGTGCAGAAGACTTATATGAGGATTTTAATACAAATTGCAATCAAATTATGCCAAATATTGTATATTCATAAATAAAATTAGGGGGCCCACATGAGCTTTGGGGGGCCCGGGCCCCCTCGATCCTCCCAGAATCGGCTCCCTTGGTTCTCGTATGCATTGTTTACAACCCTCACAATATAAAAAGATATATAGAAAAATTTTAAAAAGGTACATCGAATATAACGCTATGTTTATAGCACAGGGTTCTCTGTTATGGGGCAACTAAAATACTAAACTGTATGGTATGTAATTTGATACAACATTAAAAGAATCATGGGAAATCAAACAACTTTTGTAGAGCACCGTTTACATCCGTCATGTGGGGCACCGATTACGAAGTTGACACCATAAAGCTTACAGTTAAATGGTTGTTACCGTTGAATTATGAATTCTTTCATAGTCAGATATAGCTCACAGTTAAATGGTTGTCACCGTTGAAGTATGAATTCTTTCATAGTCAGATAAAGCTCACAGTTAAATAGTTGTCACCTTGAAGTATGAATTCTTTCATAGTCAGATAAAGCTCACAGTTAAATGGTTGTTACCGTTGAATTATGAATTCTTTCATAGTCAGATATAGCTCACAGTTAAATGGTTGTCACCGTTGAAGTATGAATTCTTTCATAGTCAGATAAAGCTCACAGTTAAATAGTTGTCACCGTTGAAGTATGAATTCTTTCATAGTTAGATAAAGCTCACAGTTAAATGGTTGTCACCATTGAATTATGAATTCTTTCATAGTCAGATAAAGCTCACAGCAGTGTTGGGTAAGTTACTTGTAAAAATGTAACGCGTTACAAGTTACTTTACTTTCACTTAAAATGTAACGCGTTATTTGCCTCAGAAAAGTAACCGTTACCCTACTTCGAAAGTAACGCCGTACTAACGCTTTACTTTTAGTCCGAAACTTTGAATAGGGAAAAAAATCTCATTACTTCAATTTTCCGTATTATGTTTATGATTATGATTATTATTATTATTATTATTATTATTATTATTATTATTATTATTATTATTATTATTATTGCAGATTCTGATTTTTCCCAATCATCGTAAATGTTTAGAACTGTAGGTTGATAACAGTAGCGTTGCTATATCCTTTCATGTGGACAGTTACTTTATTGGAAATTTGGTGTGCTTCGCTGACTTCATAAACGCAATATTGCACATTCTGAATCGCTTTATGTAGATGCAAAAACAAATTCTTACTTGACAGCTATACGAACATTTTCATATAATGGAACACTGACTAAAATGCCATACTGCGTTTTAAAAAAGTGACTGTTTATTATTATTCTGCTAAATTAATCATAACATTGTGTAAAAATTAAAAATACAGAGTATAGAGTAACATTGCACTATAACCAATAAAATAACACATGAACTGGGGTGAATCAAAACTTGCCCGTAACTCTAAAATCGATACATGCTTTTTAAAGCTAGTTGTTGTAAACTCTATAATCAACTGGACTCTAGAATACGCAAACTGATATGAAAGAACTCCAATATTACATAGCATCAACAAACTATTTTCTAGTAATAAGATAGGCCTGCTCATCAGAACACAGTTTATTCATATTAACTCCTTACTGTATACCATTAATTATGGCACCCTAGTTGTTGATAAATATTTCTCACCTCACTTCAGACCAGGGATAAAAGTGAGGGGGGAGCGCAGGTCGACGTCGTCCACCTACTTTCAGAAAATATCTGTGACGTCCCCCTTTCTAAAGAAATATCAATGATCAAAGATTGGCACGGGGACGGTGTGACGTCATGCGTCCATTTACCATTTCAGATCCACTTTTACCCCTGCTTCAGGCACTTTACTTTTAACTTCTATCCACCATCATCCTCAGCTTTTAAGAAAAAGTACTCTTTCAAATGTTCGAACTGTAAAATATTTTCGTTCTAGATCTTTATAAAAACAACACCAATCAAAGTAAAATAGACCACCATTGCACTTGTAGTTCACTCGCTGAATGTATTGATTTGGACCTGTCAAAATCTATGACAAAAACTTCCAGGTGCTTTCAATCAGTACATGTGATTTTCCTGAGATTGTACTCATCTTCCTAAAACAGCAATTGGCAATAAGGTCTTATCTGTTTCTCTGTATGTCGGTGACTGACAGTCGGCCACTGACATAGTTCATGCTCCATTTCACCATTCTGAGAAATTCACTTACAAGAAAGAAACATTAGTTTCCGAAAAAATATATATATACGCCTACATATATTGTAATTACTTACTCGAAATGCAACGCAAAAAAAGTAACGCAAACTAGGTACGTTACTTAATAATTTGTAATGCGTTACCGTTACAGTTACTTTGGGGAAAATGTAACGCGTTACTAGGAAACGTTACTAAAAAGTAACGCGTTACTTGCGTTTCGTTACTTCCTAAGACTGGCTCACAGTTAAATGGTTGTCACCGTTAAAATATGAATTCTTTCATAGTCAGATAAAGCTCATAGTTAAATGATTGTCACCATTGAACTGTGAATTCTTTTATAGCCAGATAAAACTGCCATTTATTAAACGGTGCCCCACACGAAAAACGTCTTCGTATATAAGAGTAGATATCAGGCACTATGGATGAAATTTGATCCCTCCCGTTCTTAGAATTCGATATCATTTCCTGGAATTCGGAGGCAAGTTTCGACAAGCCTTTAGTTGCTATGTTCATAGCCTTTTACGGCTACCACAGAAGCCCGTGGGAAAATTTTGGTTTATTTTAACCCCCGTCACCCCCTACTCCTCCTGGAAAGCCAAAGAGCATAAGCGATTTAACCCCTTGGTCCTATTCCCACGAAATGTCTGTAGATTATAAACTGAAAGCATGATATTCAAATGATCGAAGCTTCTCAGCAGATTGTATGAAATTGGTCTTAGTTGCTAAGGTAAATATTATATTTCATAATTTTTTAAAGCGTGGGATTAGACACAATATATGAGTCTCATAACGAAACACATACCCATGCAAAATCGGGTTGCTTAGCCCCTTGGCCCTATTCCCACAAAGTGTCTGTAGATTATGAACCGAAGACGTGATATTCAAATGATCAAAGCTTCTCACGAAATTGACTTAGTTGCTAAGGTAAATATTGTATTTCACGATTTTTTTTAAGACGTCGGAAAAGAAACAATATATGAGTCTCATAACGAAACACATACCTATACACTCCTCCCCAGACCTCCTGCGAATGGATTCCAATGATTGAGCATATTCTAATAGCGGAAGCTTCTCATAGCATATCATATTGTTTAAAAACGTAGGATGTGAAATCTATATATATAAAAGAGAACGCACAAAATCCTTTGTCCGCTCATCACGCTAATACGGCTGAACCGATTTCTTTCATTTTTGGGGGGTTGTTAGGATTTGGACCCTAGATGGTTTTTATCATATCACTTTAATTTTTAATTACCAGTGTCTTGAGATAATTGACCAATCAGGTGTCCATACGTAGAAAAAATCCTTTGTCCGCTCATCACGCTAATACGGCTGAACCGATTTCTTTCATTTTTGGGGGGTTGTTAGGATGTGGACCCTAGATGGTTTTTATCATATCACTTTAATTTTCAATTACCAGTGTCTTGAGATAATTGACCATTCAGGTGTCCATACGTACAAATCCTTTGTTATTAGTTCATCATAGGTATAAAAATAAACGTATTTATATGCAACCCGCATGACCCTGTGACTCGGCGGGTTAACATAACTGACAGGCGCTATAAATCACTTGAAAGCGAAAAAGTAAAAATTATCTAAGTAACAAAGTTTATTGCGTTCCGGGATGACCGCAGCGAAGCGGGGCGGGTTGGGGTGACCGCAGCGAAGCGGGGCGGGTTAACATAAATGACAGGCGATATAATGTTAACATTAGTGCAATCTTCTATGGTTTTTATCATATCACTTGAAAGCGAAAAAGTAAAAATTATCTAAGTAACAAAGTTTATTGCGTTCCGGGGTGACCGCAGCGAAGCGGGGTGAACGCTGCTAGTGTGTTATATGGATATTCACATGATGACGTCTGTTATGACAAGTAAATCGATATCATGTCCTGGAATTGGGAGGCAAGTTTCGACAAGCCTTTAGTTGTTATGTTCATAGCCTTTTACGGCTAGGTTCATGAAAAAAACATGCCTTTTCTATTCGTCTTGTATTGGTTAGCTAATTTGAATTCCCAAGCCCCACCCCCTCCCGCAAAGACTCTTGGACGGCTACCGGATCTTCATCAGAGTCCTTTCAGTTATCACGATTGAAGCCTACCAATTGATTGTGATTTCAGTCTAAAACTGTAGTGTGTGTTTTGTGCTTTCAGTTATCACGATTGAAGCCTACCAATTGATTGTGTTTTCAGCCTAAAACTGTAGTGTGTGTTTTGTGATACCGGTCGTTCTTATTAAAATAGGTAAGTAAAAAATATATATGTTCTTTCTTCATTTAGTTATAAAGGCACTTGAAAGAACAAGTGTATTTATTCATAGTTCCGTTCAGGTTCTAACATTAAAAAAAAACACAGACACATACATACATATATGTAAATGTTTGTTTTGCTAATCTCTTTCTTTCTCTGTTTGCTAGCACATTGAACTCCATCTTAAAAGGGTTTAGTTTCAAGAGCAACAGAGAAGATAACATTGTCAAATGTTTTGATGATTCGTTTTGCAACTAGTTAACAGACTGACGAATGATAAAAGGTACAGTACATTTAATTGTATGTTAAATCATATTATGTCTGTATGTGTCTGTAGTATGTGCTTGGGGGAGCCTCTGGAACATCGAATCACTTCACCTTTAAGTAATGATAATAGAATAAAAAATGTGGAACGGGAGAAAAAAAGAAATTAAATCTATGAGTTTTAGTCCTATAGTTGACTACTAGACTAGTGGAGAGGGAAAGTGATGATGAGAAATGATGAAGTGAAGAAAGTGGGAGAACTCCCAAGGAAATCCATTCATACGGTGTTTGTCCACCATAAAGTTCATTTGTCTGGAGCAGAATTTGAACACGGTGCCTCACGCATCACAGGTGAACGCTCCGGGAGAACCCAGAGGAAATCCACGTACACTGTGTTTGTCCATCATAAAGTTCATCTGTTGGGAACAGGATATTGAACCTGGGACCCCCCATGTACCAGAAGTGAACGCTTTATCAGTGAGCCACCGAGGACTCTGATGGAAAAAAAGTATTAAAATATGGTAAGAAATACGTCCACCGAGCTAAGATGCACTCCAGACAGTGTATTTACTCTGCGTTTCCGTGTTTCATAGAGATGAAATTCTAACGTTAAAAACACATACATATAAGCGAGTTTGTATGATGCTTCTGTTCGCTGTACGTTGATTTCTAAGAAAATGATAAGATGGAATTCTTCAATGTTTTCTGACTCGCATTGCAATTAGATATCAGCTGACGCAAGAAGTGTCTGTAGACTTGGTGTTTTAATTTTGATAATATGATGCATACCTGTTTGTCTTTCTGACTGTAAATGAAATCTTTGAACAATGAAGAGTTTTACGTCCCACAATAAAGCCAACAAGGTCTGTCTGTCTTTCTGTTTGTAAATGAAATCTTTGAACATTGAAATGAAATCTTTGAGTTTTACGTCCTACGATTATGCCAACAAGGTTAATGGGAAATATTTAAGTTTTACGTCCCACAGTTATGTCGGCTATGCTAATGGAGACGGTGGTGATGAGTTGTTGAGTTGAGTTGATTTTAGTTTAGCGTCCCTTTCAGCAGCGAGGCTATATGAGACGTGGACCTACTGGTTAACGTGGAATCCGAACCACATGAGCTCCCGCCGGGACGGTGGTGATGAGAAATGAATGAAATGTTGGAAAGGAGATAGTTGGATTAAATTCACGTACACGGTGCTTGTCCACCATAAAGTTCATTCTGATTGGAACAGGATTTTGAACCTACGACCTTTCATGTATACGGTGTTTGTCCACCACGAAGTTCACTTGATGGGAACAGGATATTGAACCTGTGACCCCATACACCAGAGGTGAACGCTCTACCAGTGAACCACCGTCACCCCCAAACCCCCCGAGCTAAGATCTAACGAGAGAAACAATGAAATGAAATCTGAGTTTTACGTCCACTCTTATGACGATTAGGCTAATGGGAAATCTTTAAGTTTTACGTCCCACAGTTATGTCGGCTATGCTAATGGAGACGGTGATAATGAGAAATGAATGAAATGTTGGAAAGTAGATAGTGGGAGGAAATTCACGTACACGATGTTTGTCCCCATAGTTTTCGGGGTCGCTGTGTTGAATAATAATACTCTGAACTGAATAATACATCATCTAAGGGGGTTGATGTTGGGGGGTGGTCTTCAGGGTTGATATCGAGACACGTAAAAATAATTTAAAATGAACGATACTAGTGTCAAATACATAGTTTTCGGGGTCGCTGTATTCAATGATGATACTCTGAACTCAATAACACATCATCTAAGGGGGTTGATGTTGGGGGGGAGTCTCCAGGGTTGATATCGAGACACGTAAAAATAATTTAAAATGAACGATACTAGTGTCAAATACATAGTTTTCGGGGTCGCTGTGTTGAATAATAATACTCTGAACTGAATAACACATCATCTAAGGGGGTTGATGTTGGGGGGTGGTTTTCAGGATTGATATCGAGACACATAAAAATAATTTAAAATGAACGATACTAGTGTCACATACATAGTTTTCGGGTTCGCTGTGTTCAATGATGATACTCTGAACTCAATAACACATCATCTAAGAGGGTTAAAGTTGTGGGGGAGTCTCCAGGGTTGATATCGAGACACGTAAAAATAATTTAAAATGAACAATATTAGTGTCAAATACATAGTTTTCGGGGTCGCTGTATTCAATGATGATACTCTGAACTCAATAACACATCATCTAAGGGGGGTTAAAGTTGTGGGGGAGTCTCCAGGGTTGATATCGAGACACGTAAAAATAATTTAAAATGAACAATATTAGTGTTAATACATAGTTTTCGGGGTCGCTGTGTTCAATGATGATACTCTGAACTCAATAACACATCATCTAAGAGGGTTAAAGTTGTGGGGGAGTCTCCAGGGTTGATATCGAGACACGTAAAAATAATTTAAAATGAACGATACTAGTGTCAAATACATAGTTTTCGGGGTCACTGTGTTCAATGATGATACTCTGAACTCAATAACACATCATCTAAGGGGGTTAAAGTTGGGGGTCTCCAGGGGGAATAAGTATAAAATTCAATTACAGATCGTTTATGCATTAGATAATACACTTGAAGCAAACTGTGAACATACATTTGTTTCACTCTCAGAGAATACGAAAAAAGTTACAATTCATTTTAACTACTTAAAAGGTATGCTATTTTTCTCCCTTGAAACTTCTGCTTTTTCCGTATAACGAATTGAAATTTATGTGTATATATACTGTTTATATTTATTTGGAATATGGTTATAAGTAACCAGTTCATTTCTTATTTTATTTTAGGTTGAATATAAATAAAGATAAGTGTATCAGACTTTCCTTACCCTTACCGACATTATTATTCCATTGTTAATAACTTATATATATAGCCCTTTTTTATTTATTCATATATTCTTTTAAAGCGCTTTTATTTATATTCTATTTGAAATAATACTTATATATCCACTATTTACATATACATATTGGAAAATTTTTGTTTTGCATTACGTATATACATCCGGGGAGTAAAAATGGAAAACAAGTGTACGCAAGAGTTATTAAAAGAGATTACCGCATTTATTAATTACATAGAAGAAGAAGAAGAAGAGGTAATCGAAGTAAATTTAGAGACGCAAGTTCTTCTAAGAGAAATAGATGCCGTAATTAGAATAGAAGAAGAAGATCATCAGGGGAGGAAGAAAGAAGATGATGAAATGAAGAAAAGTACACAAAAGGAGGAAGAACTCATAGAAGAAGAAGAAGAAGAAGAAGAAAAAGAAGAAGAAAAGATGATCATCAATACCGAAGGAAAAGAAGAAGAAAGAGATGCAGCTAGTGAAATTCAATTTGCAGAAGAAAAAGAAGACGAAGAACAACTATTAGAAATATTGGAAAGTGCAGGTAATAAAATGATAACAGAAGAAGAAGAAGAGGAAGCATCCGAACGTATTGCCCAAATTAAAAAATGGTTACAGGAAGGAGCAAAAGAAGAAGAAGAAAACGTCGAAGAAAGAACAAAAGAAGAAGAAAAAGAAGAATTGCTAAATTTAACGTTCTCCCAAATAATAGGACAGACTTACAATGAGGAAAAGAAGACAGAAGAAGATGAGTTCTACGAAACTGAGCTAGAAAATGGATTACCAATTTATTTCCCAATCCTGAAAAAGAAGAAGAAGAGCAGCAAGAAGTAATATATCCATCAATTATGGAAATATTAGCTGAGGCTAATACAGAACATACAGAAATAGAAATTGAATTAGACGAAATAGAAAAAAGAATGGACGAGTTGCTATCCGTATTTGCAGCAGAAAGAAACTCAAATGTACAAGTAGGATTTGGAAATAACAGCCGTAATGATGAAAACAATAGATTTCATATAATAGAAGAACACAGAAGACAATACAGAAGATACAGTATGGCTGGTACAATTCGCGGCAAAAAACCTGCAACATGAGGATGTAAGTTTATTGCGAAACTACGCCTAACAGCGCAGGGAATGAACATAACGTCTAAGTGGAACGAATCACGCCTGGATAAACCTCGGCCTCCTCCTGTGCACACTTATTTTGGAGCAGAAGACTTCGTCATTTCACAATAAACTTATATGCTCATGTTGCAGGTTTTTTGCCGCGGATTGTACAATGCTAAGATTCCGTCTAGCCCCCGTGCGTGCAGGTAAAAATCCTTTTACTGCAATTGAAACAAGTCTACGTGCTTTAATAGATTATTTGCTACGTGATGTGGACCAGCATGATTACATAGGAATAACAATCACAAATGAGAGAGAAGGACACCGCCCTTTTTGGTTATCGTTCAGAGAAGCAAGAAATCTCTCAGCAGAAGTTCTATGGACAAGTTATGAGAAAGTACTGCAAAGTAATGCGGCTTTTCTTATAAATGAAGATTGCATCGTGAATTTTCATCATGTACGTATGCCAAGAGGTCACGGACGTTTGAAACATGTTATCAATACTGAAGAATATGTAAAGGCAAAACGTGGTATTATCACAATTAAGAATAAAGGCACAAGATGTTTAGCACACGCAATCGTAGTTGCCATAGGACTGAAAAAATACAAGGGAAGAAATCAAACTGAATACATTAGATATGTAAAAAATCAAAGTAAATATATCATAGAAAAAGAAGCAGAAGAACTGTGTGAAGCTGCCGATGTAGATCTCAGTCGTGGTGGTGGAATTCCTGAAATTCGTAGATTTCAGGAATATTTAAAGGATTATAAAATCACAGTGTATAGGGGCTTTTCAGGAAGTAATGTTATGTTTGAAGCACCACCAAGTGATAAAGAGAGAACTGCTTTAAATTTACTCTTCATAGATAATCACTACAACGTCATTGAAAGCTTGACAGCATGTTTTAGCTGTAGTTATTATTGCGAAAGCTGTCATAAGAATCTTTCACACCCAGTTCTTCCTTACAAGTCAAATGATAGATTGATGTTTCCACTTTGTCGTACATGTTGTGATGAATTAAACCAGTCATCTTGTAATCACAGCGATGAAGACCGAGTTCTACATGGTACATGGGTAGCAGATGAAGTAAGAAAAGCATTAGAAAAAGGATACAAAATAATAGATATTCATGAAATTTGGGTATATGGTGTTGTTCAATATGATGAAGAAACAAAAAGTGGCGGCTTATTTGCAGAGTACATAAACACCTTCCTTAAAGCAAAAACGGAAGCTAGTGGATGGCCAGCATGGTGTGAAACAGATGATCTAAAGCAAAAGTACATTCAGCAATTTTATGAAAAGGAAGGAATACGTCTCGATGAAAATAAAATTCAACATAATCCAGCACTTAGGAGTTTAGCTAAATTAATGTTAAATTCATTTTGGGGAAAATTTGGACAACGTGAGAACATGGAGCATGTAAGCATTATTAATGATCCAAAGGAATTATATGAGAAATTAACATCTCATGATATAGACGTTCATCAAATATTTCCAGTAAATGATGATATGATATATGTATATTGGCAATACACAGATGAAGTTCCTGTTTCACTACCAACAGTAAATGTCGTCATAGCCGCGTACACAACAACTCAAGCAAGATTAGAATTGTACAAGTATTTAGATCAACTGCAAGAAAGAGTATTGTATTTTGATACAGATTCAGTCATTTATACGTAAAAACCTGGTGAAACTACAATTTCAACTGGTGACTTTTTAGGCGATTTAACAAATGAAGTACTCGAGTATGGTAAAGAGGCCTATATTTCAGAATACGTCTCGGCTGGACCCAAGAACTATGGGTTACGTATTTTTGATCCCAGCACGAAGAAGGAGTGTCAAGTATGCAAGATACGGGTCTTTTCATTAAACTATGAATCTTCAAAACACCTAAATTTTGATGTAATGAAGAAAATGATAGTAGATAGTGAAGAGGATGCGGAAGAAGAAGAAGAATCTCGTCCCACTGAAGTCAAAATTACCAATGAGAAAAAAATTGCCGCAGGAAAGACCATACTATTGTCAGCATGCCCGAAACAAAAATTTATAAGATAAATTATATTAAACGACGTAGAATACCAAATTCATATGATACTCTTCCATATGGCTACACTACTTCCAACAAAAGAAGGAGAGAAATGTAATAAGGCCCTTTATAAATATACGTATGAAGAAAGAATGATCATACTCTTTAACATGGACACGACGTGGAACCATCCCTTTTCATGTATTGTTGCCGGACCAAGTGGATATGGAAAAACTTCCTTTGTAATACGATTCCTGTCCAATTTATCACGCATGGTTAATACATCGTTTCGTCATATTTATTGGTACTATGCAGAATGGCAAAATGCATACAGAGAAATTTCGACAAAAGTACAATTTATTGAAGGATTACCTCGAACAAAAGACTTTTTACCTGAAACTGGACCACATATTATTATCGATGATCAAATGTGTGAAGTGAACCGCAATATAGTTGATTTCTTTACAAACGGTTCTCATCATAGAAATCTTAGTGTACTATTTATTACACAAAACATATTTCATCAGGAAGCAGATATGAGCTTGAATTGTTCTTACCTCGTATTATTTAAAAATCCAAGAGATAAATCACAAATTAAACATTTAAGTTATCAACTAACTCCTGAGAATCCAAAATTTCTTCAAGAAAGTTTTAACGACGCAACAAAGTTACCATATGGATATTTGTTTATTGATTTAAAACAGGATACGTCAGATGAACTTCGTTTTCAAACAAATATCTTTCCTGATGATATTTATCATTACGTTTATGTTCCAACGAAATAGAAGATGTGTTTATAATGTTTGTTTTAAACTGTGTTTCTTCATTCTGACAATATGTCTCCAAGAGTAAAACACGGAGATCTTCGTACGCTGAGCAAAGCAAATCCTAAATTACGTAAAGCTATACTGGCCAATGCAGACTCTTCAGTGATTCGAAGTATTTGCGAATGTTGTTATAATGTATTAAAAGGGAATGTACCTCTTACAAAGACACAGAAAGCAAGATTAAAGCGATACAAGAGGACGCTTCGATATCTTGTGAAGAAAGGAAACTCCATCCAAAAGAAGAAGAAGCATTTATTAGTGCAGCAGCAGGGTGGATTCCTACCGGCATTATTAGCTCCTATTTTAACTGGTACATTATCAAGTTTACTATTCCGTTAGTACAATGGAACACGCAAAGATGATTTTAGTTCCACCTGAAGTTCTGAATCGTATACAAACACCATCATCATCATCATCATCAGCCCTGGAGAAACGTGAATTTAATTTGGATCAAGAAATGCAAGAGATTTTACAGTTATCATCGCTTAGTGATGAAGAAAAGTGGAATCAGTATAATAATATTCTTCAAAAATATTTATATTTAATACGAACACAAGAAGAACCTGTGACACTTTCAATTACGTCAACTAAATCAGAGAAGCCTGAAGTAGAAGAAATATTATTATCTATTCCCAAAATGTTTCGTAAAAGAGCTGAATTACTACTACATAAAATGAAACATGATGATAATATCACGTGGGATAATAAAGGAACTGTTTACATCAGAGGTGATAAACTAGAAGGATCTCACAATGTAGATTTAATTTCTGATGTGTCGCGACCCCGGAAACACACAAATCCACCGGGATGGGAGAAATTTTGTAATTATTTATCTTCTAATAACACACCTCAAGAACTTATTGGAAATCCAAAACGTTTGTCATATACTGTATTTTACGACGAACTAAAGCACCACCAACAGCATCATCGTCAAGGGTAAAAATACCTCTGAAATCGTTTCCAGAAGACGACGAAGAAGAAGCAGAAGAAGAAGAAGAAAAGGAAAAAGTAGTATCTCCTATAAGGAAAAGGAAACGTGCCTGTAAACGTCCAATATGATCAAGGTGGAAACCGTAAACAAACAGTTAAGCAAGATTTACTACAACCCTTCACATCCTGCCTCGTTTTCAACTGTTAAAAAATTGTGGATAGCTACAAAGAAGAAAATTCCTATACATTGTATAAGAAGATGGTTACGTTACACAAACCTGTACGTCGTCGTTTTAAAAGAGATTTCTATGTAGTGAATAACATTGATGATGAGTGGGAAAGTGATATTAATGATCTTCAATCTCTTCATAAATTTAATGATGGATATCGTTATATTCTTACAGTGATAGATGTGTTCAGTCGATATGCATGGGCTGTGCCATTAAAATCTAAAAGTACAAATGATGTCTTAAAAGCATTGAAACTTGTGTTCAAAGACAGGAAACCAATTACATTCCGAACAGATAAAGGAAGTGAGTTTACTAATAAAACAATACAGAAGTACTTAGAGGACAACAAAATAAAACATATTACAACTAAAAATCCTGATATAAAAGCTAGTATTGTAGAACGTTTTAACAGAACTCTAAAAGAAAAAATGTGGAAGTATTTTACAAAGTATCAAACGTATAATTATTTAAATGTATTACCTCTTCTTGTGAAATCATACAATGAAGGTTATTATTCAAGCATAAAGATGTCACCTGCAAATGTTTCTCAAAATAACCTATTACAAGTATGGCATAATCAATATGATAATAAAATAAAGAAGAAGAAGAAGAAGAATCCAAATTTCTCAAAACATCTTAAGATTGGTGATACAGTACGAATTAGTAAAACTAAACGTACATTTGATAAAGGATATATGCAAAATTGGACTTGGGAAATATTTAAAGTGAAGAAGATAATACCAAGAGATCCACCTCTTTGTGAAATTGAAGATTTAAACAAGGAACCACTGGATGGATTATTTTACAAAGAGGAATTACAACCTGTGACGTTATCAAAGACATTTTACATAGATAAAATCATACGTACAAGAAGAAAAGGCAGCAGAAAAGAATATCTTGTTCATTGGAAAGGATATCCTTCTTCTTTCGATTCCTGGATACCTGCATCATCCGTAAAGAAGATCGAGAAGTACAATGGAACCTGATGGAGATTTTTACGTTACGCTTCCCAGTAATAGTTCTATGGAATATTTTCCTGACAACACCTTAACATCAAACACTACGAAACTTCATCAAAGAATGGAATTCCATGAAAAGTGGGAAGTGGCTATTGTTGAAATTCATTATCCTCATTCAATATTAAATATTAATGAAGAAAATAATAAATTTTTTTACAAACCTGCAAAAAGTGATGAATGGAAATTTATAACTATTCCTGTACGTTATTACACTGACATATCAGAATTGATAAAGATAATAAACACATACAACAGATTCACAAATTCACATATTTATACTCGTGAGAGTAATACCTGTTTTATACGACGTCTTCATAAAGACATAGATGTAGACGTTGCATTATCACAAAGTGTTAGTGCGATGTTGGGGTTTGATCCAAGCGTTGATTTAAAGGATATGCAACAAGGCCAAAGCATTCCAAATTTACGTTTAGGACTTCCATCTACAATGTATGTGTATTGTGATATAATTCAATCTGTATTTGTTGGAGATACAGTAGCACCATTATTACGTATCATAAATATGAATCCTGTGAATCATACATTTGGAAGTAGTGTTATAGAAATTTTTAATCCTCCACATTATGTGCCTATAAAGAAGATGCATTTTGAACACATCAAAATAGATATAAGAGATAGTACAGGCTCTCTACTGGCATTCACTTTTGGAACTGTATGCGTTAAACTACATTTTCGACCAGTGCGTCAACTTCGACAAATATGAATAATCCATATTTACAATATTATCAAAATCAAGCTCTTTCTGGAACTGGAAACGTTTATGTTGGCTCCCCTTATCAAGTTGGACATGGTATTGGAAGTTTCCTTGGAGGATTATTTCGTTCTGTCATGCCACTAGTAAAACAAGGAGCTAAAACAGTAGGAAAGGAATTATTAAAATCTGGAGCAAACTTTATTACTGATGTCATCATCGATAATCAACCTATTAACGAATCCTTCCATCAACGAATGGGTGAAGCGAGATCCGTCTTGCAAGACAAAGCAAAAAATAAACTGAAATCTATGCTAGGATCTGGATATCAACGAAGGAAAAGAAGAATTACACATCATTCCATCTTTAACCCTTCATCATTACACATCATCAAGGGCAAGAAGAAGAAGGGCAAGAGGAAACGTACACAGAAAACAAAGAAAATCAGTCTTATAAGAAGAGGAAGTTATCACACGATATCTTTGATTAAATCATCACCATTAATCCTGCGAGTGTGGCTTTCTTACATCATCAATCCTGCGAGTGTGTAAAAAGAGAACTAGATATTTTTTCTACAAAACCAACGCAAACCAGTATATTGGATAATCATGTTGTTACATACAAACCAATCAGTTCACTAGCTGATAATGCTCCTATAGAGTTTGTCATCCCAGGAACAAGTGATGAATACATAGATCTACCACATACTCTTCTTTACATCGAAGCTTAAATCGTTAAGCCTGATGGATCAGCATTTGGTGAAAGTGATAAAGCTGTGGCTCCTATTAATGACTTTTTAAATTCTATGTTCAGTGAAGTGGAAGTGTATTTAAATAACAAACTGATTTCATTTCCATCTCATAATCATCCATATCGATCATACATTGAAAAACTGTTAAATTATGATGATTCTGCTAAAAATACTCATCTTCAATGTGCATTCTGGTTTCAAGATACTGCTGGACATATGGATGCAACATCTAGTGGTAATAGAGGATTTCAACGTTATGAATTAACAAAAAAAAGTGCAAAATTCGACATGCTTGGACATCTTTATTGCGATATTTTTAATCAAGATAAATTTTTAATCCCAGGAGTAGAATTACGTCTCAAGTTAATTCCTGCAAAGCCAAACTTTTGTTTTATCGCTAGTGATTCGTCTGTTGAGGCTAAAGTGAATATTTTAGACGCTACTTTACATATTAAAAAGATTAATGTTAGTCCTACAATAAAACTAGCACATAACAAGCTTCTACAATCAACAACAGCCAAATATCCTCTAACAAGAGTGCAAATGAAGTCATTCGTCATTCCAAAGGGTCTTCAATCAAAAACAATTGATAATTTATTTATGGGCGTATTACCAACTCGAGTGATTGTGGCGTTTACACAAAATGATGCCTATACAGGAACAATAACTTCAAATCCATTTCATTTCAAACATTTTGACATCAATTTCTTCTCTCTATACATTGATGGAAAACCTGTACCTTCAAAACCATTACAACCAAATTTCGAAAACAACCTCTATGTTTCCTCATATCATACCTTATTCTATGGATCAGGTATTCACTTTTCCAATCATGGCAACAATATTCCTCGCCTTGACTTTCCTCAAGGATACACTATCTTTGTTTTCGACATTACTCAAGATGGAGAAGCCAGCGCTGTGCAGCATTGGAACCTTATACGTCACGGCTGTGTTTGTCTGGTCTGGAAGTTCATTTTACGAAGCCTCTACCAGCACCTATCTCCTGCATAACGTATCGAGAATTCCAATCTCTCTTAGAAGTGGATCATCAGAGGAACATCATCATGGATTTTTAAAGGTACGTTATTTAAATATATCATATATGTATATGTCTGCATTTTTATACATGATGTCCTCTACACTAGATTTATTGAATGCTTTGCAAACAAATTCTTTATTTCACAATCATTTCGTTGGCGTATATGCAGCCAACCAATTACCAACACATGTTCCACTACCTGCAGCTATCATCGTAAATACAGATCCCTCGAACAAACTTGGCACACACTGGATTTCCGTATATATTCATACTGATGGACGTGCCCACTACTTCGATACATTTGGATTTCCTCCATATGTAATGCAACATATTCAATTTCTACGTAGAAATTCTACTTCTTATACATTTAATAATCAACAAATTCAAAGTGTGAAATCGTCCCTATGTGGTCATTATTCATATCTTTTCCTATGCTTCAAAGCTAAAGGAAAGTCCTTAAATGAATTTCATTACACTTTCTCATCAACTCCAGAAAAAAATGATCGTCGCTTGCTGTATTTACTTTTACAGGTAATCATGTCATTCATTCTTCTTCTTCGTTTGTTTTGACTACTTTTTTTCATATTATTGCAGGTAGTCATTTCTTATTATTATTTATTATAATGTGTTTGTATATATTATCATTTGTTGTTTTATTTGTTCATGATTATAGATAAAATAAATTTTAAGTTATGTTTTTTAATTTTTTCATTTCAGAGAGTAAAAGATCGTCATCGTGTGTATGGACATCATCATTGTACAGAATGACTTCTATCTACGTTTCATCACCATCATCAACAGCAGTAGTATCATTAATTGAACTGTATATAGTCATCATCAGTGAACAGTATATGGCAGTTATGAAGTTATCATCACCTGAACAATGAAAAGAATCTAACGTTCTTTTAAAAATGTACTATACTTACCGTCGTTTTAATTGTGTAAATAGTTTCATCAGCAATAAACACTTTGTATTCTTCTTTCTCTTTGAAAACAAATGTTTTATTTCTTATTTTCTCCGTTTCCTAATAAATAAATATGTTTTATGATCAATTATGTAATTAAATACACATATCATAAAACATATTTTTAAGTCATTAAATTAAAGAATTTCATAGTGTTTTTTTTAAAAAAAAGATTCTAAAACTGATTTTTAATTCAATGATGTAATCACATAACTACATAATAATAATGAATTCAAATACTTAATCAGTTATTCTTTCGTAAATTAAATCAAGTATGTGAATTCAATATTATGATGATAGGACTTTTGTTTTTAAAATTTTAATATTAATTATTTTAGTTCCTTTTTTTTAAAAAAATAAAAAAGTCCTATCATACTTAAGACAAAGTTGTATAATAATAATAATAATAATAATAATAATAATAATAATAATAATAATAATAATTTCAAATACTAATTTTTATTTTAACATTCATTTCAAGAATTTGAATTCATTATTATTATTATTATTATTATTATTATTATTATTATTATTATTATTATTATTATTATTATTATTATTATTATTATTATACGTATCACTTATAATATACGAGGAAAAATATATGTTAGGATTTTTTCTTATAAAAAATTAAAAATCCTATCATATTGATGTGTATGAAACGAACACAAAACACACAAATAAAACATTTCCCTTTCACTATATATATTTTTATTACATTTGATATTACGTTGTTTAGTATACATGAAAAAACAAATCAATTTTCTTCTTCTTTATGAAGAGACCTTCACTTCATTGATACCCTCCGAAGGTTGAGTATCGGTTTCCCCCCACCATGGCTGTGTCGATACACTATCAAATAAATCAGCCATAATTGAATCTGAGTTTTTGTTTGCAAAATACTTTCATTTCCAATTTTAATCGTTCACCATCAATGTTCACATCACTGTTCTTATCAAGAGAGACACTTGGAAAACTGATGTTCATACCATTAATAATACTCTGTTCGTCTACACAGGTATGTATTCCGGCAAGTCCTCTGCATGTAAGACACTGCAATTGTACATGATTACGAATAGTATCTGTACACAAGTCAAAATATTCTCGTAGCACAACACTACAAACTTTACTGTTTTTCACAGCATGTTCAATACATGGTAATATTTCCAAGAAATAAAGCCAATCACTTGAAGTTAAGTACACAGTGTTTCGAGGAGCATGAAGTGTTCCTTTCTTCTCTAACATCACTAATTTTTCACCCATTACTTTTCGCACCACCAGTTCGTTTTTTCGACCAAGAGATTTTATAAATGTAATTTCCACTTGAGAATTTAAATAGTCCGTAACAAATGGGGTCAAATGTACAAGTTTCTCCCACTCTGCCAAATTTAACTCCACTCCAAACACAAGTCCTTTGCCAACACGAATCACTGGTTCAAATGTATCATTATCCAGTCCAATACAAATTAATTTGGTTTTCATTGAATTAAGTCCATATTCAACATTTAACAAGTACTCTTTCTTGGTGTCCATAATTGATGCAAAAGCACTCAAAGACATGTTACTCCAGTCGCTGCCCAGCACAGAATAACGACACTATGCATACAGATGACTGTGTATGCATGAAGAGGAAGGGGGCGAAGAGGAAAATTCATGTTTCATCTTGTTTGTACATGCTACCATACACTTACGATGAGTAAACCAGTTCAGTAAATTCAAGATCGTGCATGTTACGTCCAGATACATTAATCTTCATTCCTTTATATATTAAACAGACATTCCCACTTTGTAAATACGTTAATAATGCACCATTATCAGCTTCCAATTTTTCAGTACAACGTCCAGGTAAAATCACTTTTTCGCCTCCTTCAAATGTCACACATGCCTTCCTGCCATATACCGTTGTAATTATCTCACAGTTTACAATACGAAATGGTACTCCATTCTCCAAATCTCGCATTTTTGTAAAGAGTACCATTGATGGCTTATTAAGCTTATCTAATAAACTCATTGACGATGACATCTTTAAATTTTGACGTTTCTTCCTTTGCAACAGCTGCTAAGAGAATGATCTACACAAGCACATACGTTCCGCTTACGCTCTTCGCAGGAGGGGTGGGGGGTTTGGGGATTCAAATTATTAGCCAATAAACGACAAGAACACGAAAAAGGCATGTTTTATATTCTTTCTACATCTGGTAGGCATCCAAGACTATGAGTATAGCAACAGCGGGTTCCCACAACAAACATTTTCCCACGGATTCCTGTGGTAGACGTAAAAGGCTATGAACATAACAACTAAAGGCTTGTCGAAACTTGCCTCCGAATTCCAGGAAATGATATCGAATTCTAAGAACAGGAGGGATCAAATTTCATCCATAGTGCCTGATATCTACTATAAGTTGTTTCTTTTTCCGTAATATTTTCAATGAAGTATCAAATTACATACCTTACAATTTAAAATCTTTCAGTGTCCCCAGAACCTCATGGTAAGAGGCCCTGCGGTTCAAGCAGACACACAATTCTATGCGCCTTCTGACATTTTCCTTCTTGCGTTTTTAATTTTTATTTTTTTATCTCTGTTCGTTAGTGACTTATAACCATTGGACTTTTATTTGACTGTGCACGAATTCATACTTAAATAGTAGCTATTTAGTAAACAAAATTCCTACGGATCTCTTCCTTACAACGTTTGTTTTTCTAGATCTTTTCAATGGTATGAAATATTACATACTTGGCTATTTAAAATTTTAGGGAGACCCCTCGAAGCTATATGACAAGGGATCCTGTGGGACAACCGTAGACATTCTTCCGTAGACAACGCTTCAATATGTTTCCGTCTTTACGGGTATTATTAATAATAATGCTTTATATAGCACTTCGTATATAATAGGAATAAAAAATTAAACAGTCGTAAAGGATTCTAAAGTGTTGGCTTTTCTTCGACTTCGCTGTAAGATGTTCCACATCGTAAACCCTAAGTATTAAATATCAGTTAGCATTTAAATGATTTATCCCCGTGCGCTCAATGAAATAATTAATTAATATTTATAAAATGTGTAAGTAAACGTTATGAGAAGAATGAAATTTAATCGTAGTCCTATCATACTAATTAAAAACAATATGAAAACGTATAATAAATAAAAGTCTAAATTGTACACAATTGATCAAAATTTACATGAATTGATATCAACCAATTTAATTCAACCTTAATCACAAGCTCGATAAGACCGTAAAGAAAAATGGTTCGGTTACTTTTTATGCAAATTACCTAGAAAATGTCATATAATTACGTAAAACCGTAAAAGCCAGCAGGTTTCAGCCATTTTCGACCAAAGTTATTGTTTAATCAAAATAGAAATAGTTAACTTTTACTTCATTGGTACTCTTAGTTAAATAGGGGAAGGTGGGGCTAGTTGCAACACTTATCAGGTCTGATTTTTTATTCGAAAACTATTATAGATACAAAAACTATATTAAGTGGACTAAAAGATACATGCCTTAGCTACACATAAAAAAAATAGAAGTGTAAAACATCGAACGGTAGATTTGATAGCATCCACTTTTTGAATTAAGTTCAACACTTGCAACACCCATGGGGTAAATTTCAACATCATCTGGGGTAAGTTGCAACAATCACACTTGGTTCAGAAACTTAATGCTATCAAATCTACAGTTTCAACATTGCTTCACTCACTTCCACTATGGCAGTCAATATCTACAATCTATACAAATGTAGTGTGGATTTCTCTCAGAAAACGACCAACGAGACCACTTCTCAAAAAATAAACACTGTACCCAGTCTTTTTCTGCATCCTGTTCTTCGTACAATTCTTCGCAAACCAAACAGATACAATCTTCTGTGGAACGACTTGAGAATAAATTCTTCTTAGCTGATGATTTTACTTTTCCGCCTGTTTTTAGACGCTTCTTTTCCATTTCGATAGCACTTTTTTCCTAGAGTGTCTGTGAGAATAGAACATGTCTTCCTTTTTCCAGCTTTTGAATAGGACCGTACATGTTCAGAAGTCAGGTTTGTCTGGAAGAGCACATGGCTCTGGTATTTGATCATCTGAAGGATTCTGTACTATCTTGTTCGATTCATTTGCAGGTGATCCATGAAGCTCACTTTGACCTGCAGTCTGAAGTTCTAACTGAGGAGATGAAAGGGAACAACTACTACTTCGCACTGCAACCAATAAGCCATCACTGTTATCCTATAATAATAATAATAATAATAATAATAATAATAATAATAATAATAATAATAATAATAATAATAATAATAATAATAATAATAATAATAATAATAATAATCTTTGTTTTATAACCAACAACAATTGTACATATAACAATGCTTAACCGGCAAATATATCTATTTCAATGCCATGAGACATGTTGCAACAGATGTTGCAAGTTACCCCATCGACATGTTTGTATATAAAAGCTTTCCTCGCCACCAAATAGCAGGTAACATGGGTACAGAAATATAATGTAATTCTACTTTAACTGTTATACTATTCGGGTACTACATGTTACGTACTGTTGTTTCATATGTGTAAGGTGTAGAAAGAAACACGAAGTTATAAAAAAAAAATTACTTCTTCAGAAAACAAACTTTCACCCGCTGTTGAACTGATCACGAGAGACCTTTTCCGTTTCGTGTTCAAACACGTCACTGGAGCCAACCGTAAAACAGAAAAGGCGCTGTTGCAACGTGCCCCCTGTTGCAACGTGTCTCACCTTCCCCTACTTAGGCTCAAATACATAATCCAACACGTAAGGTAAACGCTTTTATGCTATGTTCGTTTATGCGTATACTCACAATCGCTAACACGCCTGCTCCCTATGGACGCGTCCCGGCTCTACAGTTCGGGCCATCTTGCTATGCTCCAGCCCTAATTCAGATATCATTTGTGGTTTTAGTGGCCAAGTATTACAAGTTGGTTAGTGTCTTCATTGAAGCCCTCCTCAATTGAATATTCACAGATGAATGCAAGTCCACACTCCAAAAATGACTGATTAAGATACAGAGGGTAGATTTACTGAAAAAGGACTATATATACACAATGATTTGATATTTTATGTATTCATTTGTACAATAAATCTGCACCGTTTGTTTTACACCTTTGTCGCCTTCCTTATAAACACACACTTTCGCCAGTGATTATTTCACTCTTTACTGCGAACCTCCCAGATTAGAAACTTACCTGTTAAATAGACACTCGTATTAATAGTACAGCCTTGTTATCTCCTTGACTGCTTGATTGTTATCGCATGTTAGAAGTTAATGTTTCAAACGCACAAACTATGATGGTAATATTAATGTGAAATTCTCTTTTCTAATCGACTTTTACTCCCCCATTAATCTCAACATGTCCTATATTTTCTACAAATCTCTCTTGTGCAATTTCTAAGCAAGTAGGAAAGTTTCACAATTATGTTCCGATTTATTACTAATAAACTTGTCTTCAATCTCGCGACGGGCTTTATTTAGAACCGTAAGATAAATACTAAAGTTTCTAACGAAAGTTCAATGAAGCTTGTAATACGAGTAGTGAATTGACATTGACTTAAACAGGAAAGGAACAAGATATTGTTACGATGGTGTATTTGTTTATATTGAAACAGTTGCAATGCACCAACCTCAGGCCTGTAAACCATATGTTTAGATCTGGTTATCTGAAGGATTCGTGCTACTTCGGGGTGAATTCCGCTTAGAAAAATATCCTCATTCAGCATTAAATTCCGTGAGTTCGAATGGTCAACATTAGTTAGCAATTTGAAAGGTTGATTGTCGACATTATCATTCCTACTTCTGTACCTATGTTAGGAAAATATGTCATGATGCCCCACCGAGGGACATGAACTTGGATCTTCCGATTACGAACTCGTTCATCTACGCCTAACGTTTGATATATAAAAATAATAACATTAAACTCTAGAGTTTTATTCGAATATCGCTTATACGATACCATCACTGATGAATATTTGAAATTAATTATCTTGGTACTTCTGAAGTGTTTCATACAATCTTTTACTTGCTTCTGTAAATGATTAGTCCGCCTCCCTTAGCCTAAAGGGCATAATCGTGGGACGATAAACTGAAAGATTTATTTCATTTTTGTATGTGATTGTTCAAAATAAAATTCAATCTCTAAAACAGACCACTTATTATTATTATCTCAACGTAATTAAAGCGAAGCATATTTCTAATGCCATTTCTATGCTTTATAGTTTCAGACAATTATACTCTCGTTGACTGGGAAGATTTTCTCTTCTGGTTTAATGGTATTTGTGGAACACCTTTGTTTGCAGCAGAAGTTTGCTTTAAGAGTGGAGCAAACGAATTGGGGACAGTTGCTTTGGTTGCAGCAGCGTTTCCTATACTGTCAATGGTATTAGAGGATTTTCGCCATAGCAGGAACGAATATAATCCTCTTATCTTAGGACTCAGCACTTTTGCATTGGGTATTGTGAGTGCCAATAGTCGAAACGTCTTCGGAATTGCATCCACTGGCAGTATATTTTTCAATTATTTTGTAGGACCTCAATATTCACGGCAACTGAATATACGTGCTGATAGTTTCTTAATTCTTGGTCTAAGTGGTTCTAGTTATCTATTTGTAAGAACACTTAATGGCTAAAATATGAGAGAGTAGATTGGTTCTTGTGAGTTTCATATATTGGAAGCTGTGATTATAAAATTTATTACTTGATTATCACTTATTAATGTTGTATTATACTGTAATTACTGGCAGAGGGCATTAAATATATTTTACCATCAAAAACACACATAATGCTTTAGTATTAAATTAAAATACAATATAGTGCTTCCTTCTTTCAGTAAATTATCGAAACATTCGAAAATTGTATCTTCAAAATAAATTTCCAATAAAAGAATGTGTAATATTTTTTTCTTTATGTTTTAGTCACATTCAAAGCAGAATAGTTATTTGAAATAAAGTACTTCATTAGGTGAGTTTCAAAACAGAAAACTAGCCTGATACTGTATATGCAAACAGGCACCAACAGGGTAATATATAAACAACGAAAGAATACGAACGATGCGTAATACCTAGATGGTAGTGTAATCATTCACAACAAGAAGTTGCAAAGCACAAGGTTGAAACAGAAACGCAAAAACACTTTTGATCACTGTCGTGCAAAATCTAGCAGCACCTAGTTCTGTAAGACCTCTATCTATTTCGCAGGTTGCACATGCACTTAATTAGTCTAGCATTCACAACAGGCTATCTGCCAAAGTTAGGGAAAGAAAGATGAAGAAATGGCAACTAATAGCATTATTAATGGTATAAATCGATAAAACTCAAAGATGAAAAACTTTCCATAAATGAAAAATTTACTGCGTCCAGCTGAAGGCCAAACAACGGATGGCAGAAAACAAAATTGAAGCTCGGCTACGGAGTGGACAAAATTTACCCGAGTTGTGATATATCAGCGCACTAATAGGAACAGTAAATAAGATTGTAGAGCACTTCAAACGTGAAGGAAATTCATGCTTTTACCCAAGATCGGACGACCAGTACATAAGTAATTCCTGAAATCACCTAAATCCAACAATGTCATCACAGCTGAGTTTGACAGAATCAATCAAACAGCGATATTTCCATTCTGCAATAATGTACGGAGATGTTGCCAGGAAGAATATTCTGCTTATGAGGCGATAAATGATATAGAGATAAGATTGGATCTACAATATCATTAACGTTTAATTTGGAAACATTTGTCCAAAGACGAGATATGCATAAGTCTCCCAGACAGATTTTCAGATTAAAAAACCGAGACATCTACCGAAAATTTATACTAATAAACATTACATTCTAAGGAAATTTACAAGATTCTAAGGAAATTCAAAATTATACACTTGCGTTTTGCTTAAAAATCAGAATTAATTATTAATTAAATAGTAGGCTAATATTCACCAAAAATGAGTGACAGCCAGGTACAAATGAAATTAACTTATATTTTGGAGAAATTTTAGACACACATGTTTTGAATAATTTGAGGGAAAACATGTAAATCCGGAGCTGTTTCTTCTAAATCGGGACGCCTAGGAGCCCTATCAATCAATAAATCTTGTTAAATTGAATAAAATTATATTTCTAATGTATGAATGTAAAATCTCATGCATATTTTTCGAGAAAATAGAGAAAACTATTTCTTTGTGAATCTGAAAATTGTTGCTGTACGAAACCTATTCCACTTATTGATGTGAAACTGATGCTGAAATATAGCCTTATTAACTTCTTCATTTATTCACCAGCAAGACACAATACGTAGTATGGATGATAATATATAGTCTACACTTATGATTTACTTTTAATTTCTGTTTAACTCAGTGTTGGGTAAGTTACTTGTAAAAATGTAACGCGTTACAAGTTACTTTACTTTCTCTTAAAATGTAACGCGTTAGTAACGCGTTACTTGCCCCCCAAAAGTAACTGTTACTTTACTACGAAAGTAACGCGTTACTAACGCGTTACTTTTAGGTCCGAAACTTTAAAAATGTGAAAAAATTATGACTTCAATTTTCCGTACTACTATTACTACCGCTATTATTATTATTATTATTATTATTATTATTATTATTATTATTATTATTGCACGTTCTGAATCGATTTATGTAAATGCAAATTTTCACTTGATATATGAACATTTTCATGTAATGTAACATTGATAAAATGCCATACTGCGCTACTCGTAGGGATGGACACGAGCGAGTTCGAGCGAGTTTTCTTTGACACTCGATTCGACTAGAAACAGATATCTTTGAGTTCGACCCGAGCATTCGACTCGAAAAATTTCCTCCAACTCGACTCGAATTGGGGTCGAGTTCCGAGTCGACTCGAGCCAAATCTGGTGTAGTTTCGAGTATATTTTTCAAGTATATTACATAGACAGTATAATTATTATCAATGGCACTACTACTACTACTACTAGTACTTTTATTTTTATTATTATTATTATTATTATTATTATTATTATTATTATTATTATTATTATTAATTATAACAACACTGTATATAAAAAGAAAGATAGGCGGTTTGTATTTGAATACTAAAAAACTAGTTGATTGCCAATCTCGGTAGTCGTGAAGTCTAGGAGTCAAGGACATTGTTCACGAGCTTCTGAATTTGGGTTGAAGGTCCAGGTTGAGTATTCGGGCTCGAGCCAAACACTGTTAAAAGTTATAGGGCACTGGCCAAATATCTTCAAAACTGCTCGGCCCGGGTTTAGAATTGTCAACGACTCGAGCAGCTCGACTCACAGCTCATTCACTATCGACCCGAACCGAGAAGTGCGCCCAGCCAACAGCTCACCCAACCGACTCGGCTAGAGCCCTCGGCTCAGTTGAGCCGAACCGAGCAAATGGCTCATCCCTACCAAACCAGCTCGAGCCGATGGTTCACCCCAAGTGAGCCAGCTCGAGCCATCTTCTCAGTTGAGCCAAGCCGAGCTGAGCTTGTTATAAAAAAAAAATCTCTTGTGGTCTCGTTATCGAGACGAGACGAGATGCGAGCAGTGTCCCTCTCGTGAGCAACACTAAAAGTATTCCATGGCTTTCGTTTTCCAGTGTAATCAGGCCATGAAAACGAACGAGCAATTTATCAAACTCGACTGGACTCTAAACTCGACGCGAAAAACTGAATCGGCTCGGAACTCGACTCGAGGATATTACCCTTGACTTGACTCGAAACTCGACTTGAATTCGAGTCGAGTCGAGTTTTAGCTTGACTCGTTTTCATCCCTATGCGTTAGAAAAAATGGTTGCTTATTATTATTCTGCTAAACTAATTATATAATAATAACAATGTTGTTATCTAAAATTAAAAATAAAGAATATAAAGAAACATTACACTACTCTATAATCAACGGAACTCTAGGATAAGCAAACTGATCTGAAAGAACTCCAATATTACATACCATCAGCAAACTCATCAAAACACAGTTTATTCATGTTAACCCCTTACTGTAAATCGTTAATTATGGCACCCTAGTTGTTGATAAATATTTTCCGCCCGGGCACTTCAGACACTTTACTTTTAAATTCTGTCCACCATCTTCAAATGTTCGAACGGTAAAATATTTTCGTTCTCCATCTTTATAAAAACAACACCAATCAAAGTAAAATAGACTACCGGTATCATTGCACTCCTAGTTCACTCACTGAATGTATTGATTTGGAGCTGCCAAATTTTCGACAAACTCTTCCAGGTGCTTGCAATCAGTACACGTGATTTCCCTAAGGCTGTCCTCATATTTTAAAAAAAAAACAGCAAGTGGCACTATGATCTTATCTGTTCTTTGTGTGTCGGTGATTGACTGTCGATTACTGACATACGTAGTTCATGCTCCATTCTGAGAAATTCATTTACATAAAAGAAACATTTGTTTCCGAAAAAATATACATATATTGTAGTTACTCATCCGAAATGTAACGCGAAAAAAGTAACGCAAACTAGGTACGTTACTTAAAAATTTGTAACGCGTTACCGTTACAGTTACTTTGGAAAAAATGTAACGCGTTACTAGGAAACGTTACTTAAAAAGTAACGAGTTACAAGTAACGCGTTACTTGCGTTACGTTACTTCCCAACACTGGTTTAACTAAACATATTGTTTAAAGTGAAGACATATATCACCCAATAAATTACAGTGAGTTGAATAAAATGATACACTTGCGAGTAAATAATTATCATGTGTAATTTACAAAAAAAGAAAAGAAAAATTAGTTCTCAATAACAACTGATTGTTTTTTTCGCTTGAAGAAAGTATCAGTGGGTGTGGGTCTTCCCACGATTCTCCCGTCTCCTGTCACTTTCTTCATTTCACTATTTCATTCAATCTCATCATAATCGTCTCCCACGACATAATGGTGGGATGTGAAACTGAAAGAAATTGCTATTTATTCATGTACTATATGTGCAGCAAAGTACACTAATAACTACAGAGTGGAGCAGAGGAAGCACATGTTTTTTGAACCGCTAGTACTCGGCGACGAATAGGGGTATTGATTTTGCGCGACCGTTGGCACACAGTTCAGACAATGCAGTTCCGGTCGGTTTGGAGCGTTGGAGTGTAGAGCATCGTGTGTTCGCGGTCGAGCAGTTCTTTAGAAGCAATGATTCTGTGGTCACTGTTCAATGTCTTTTTCATCGAAAGTTTAAAGTCGAGGTACAGTCCCAGATCGAAACACTGTACTCCGATGGGTTGCAGCGTTCAGAAGTACTGGATCTGTGGTGATGAAAAAGAAAATTTGAAATCATCATGTAAGATGCGATCAAGCGAACGATGTAACATGCCCAACGATACAGACTGTCGCCTAGTGGATCGTTTCGGACTAGCAAGAATTGCCCTTTTCACTCTGTCTACGTTTTTCGGAGTTCGAATTGAACGGTGGTTTATTTTTCATGCTATGCTCCAACGCTTCATAGTAACTAAAACTGCATTGTCTGAGCTGTGTGCTAACGGTCGCTCAAATCGACACCTTTACTCGTTGCCGAGTACTAGTGGTTAAAAAAAAAAACATGTGTTTCCTCTATTGTTGTTTGTCTTATCCTAACGTGACACGCACGCATCTTTACTCCATATTGCTTGTAATTATTAAACTAAACAGCGTTGACATAAAACTGAAATTATTTATTCCGGTAAAGTTAGTGTCAATGTCAACCTGTTGTTAACGCGCTCTCAAGAATTTAAACTACAAATTTTCAAGTGTATTACACTAAGTATTTAAAAGGAATACATTGACTTAGTTAGCATTCTCAAAACTTGATTCCAGTAAAACACCTAACTTCACTATTCCAATTTCCCTCCTTTGCAATGGAAGTGTGAACATAATGGAAAACTCATGGGTAGAATGCTAACTTATATTACAATGTAAACAAGTTTAATCTTTTATTGTATTTGAAGCATGGGAATCATTTGAGGCATTCCCCTGAAGACCTCCTACCTACTGGTCAAGTAACAAGTAATTTTTCTTTCAGTAGCACTGTACCAAGCCTATGCGTACGAGTCGAGACATGTCTCGAATCTCGACTCGAATTCAAGTCGAGACACACTTTGTAAAATTCGAGACGAGTCAAGACAAACGTATTTCTTGACTCAAATTTTCGAGTCGAGTCGAGACTGCTCGTAAAAATCTCGACTCGACTCGAATGTCTCCAAAATCTTTCTATACTTTTTAATATTATTTTGAAGAAAGTATTAACTCAAGAACAGCCTTGAAACCAATTCCAGTATTTATTACTTTAGAAAGGTACACAACGCATAAACTTAATAGTTAATCTTTCGAGTTCAAGATTTAATTTTCAACTCAATTCAGCTAATTAAAACTAATAATTAATCATGTTATTTGGCATTTTTCAACAAGATAATGCACCATGTCACAAGGTCAGGAGTGGTTCGAGGAACATAGGGGCGAGTTCCAAGTGATGTGCTGGCCCCCAACTCGCCGGATCTGAACCTAATTGAACACATCCGAGATGTGATTGAACGTGACGTCAGAGCGTATCGTCCCCCTCCCCGGAATTTACGGGAATTAGGTGACTTGTGTGTGCACATGTGGTGCCAACTCTCTCCAGCGACCTACCAAGGACCATTTCGTCCATACCAAGAGGCGTCGCCGTTGTTACCCGTGTGAAAGGTGGACATACTGACAATTAGGTAGGTAGTCATAATGTTCTGGCTGATGTGTGCGTATATTTTAATAGTATATTTTGTATCGACTCGAATTTCGAGACGTCTCGTCTCGATTTTGAGTCGAGTCGAGACAGGAACTGTCGAGTCGAGACAGAAACATTTTCGAGTCGAGACATATGAGGAGACAACATTTTCTCAAGCCGAGTCGAGACATGTTTAAATCTCGACTCGACTCGACTCGTGTGCATTCCTAACCAAGCAAACTCCTTCACTCACGCAAATCATCGAATCTCATTTTCCGCAATACTACAACCACTAACAAAAATACTCTGTTACTACAATGAGACAATCTGGCAAAACACACTGTATGTGCCAAATTCTATACGATAAGAACTTGAAATTTATAGTTTGTGTAAATGTATTGGACTTTCTACTTAAGCTTTTCTCGCCACTTGCAGTATTTCCTAACACACCTTGGGGCCTCATTCTGAATTAGTCTACGCAATCGGATTGCAAGCAACACAAACAATGCGAAACATAATAACTTCTATGCCTATTATCGTAATTAAAACCTAACGTTTCTATTGCGTCGTTCCTGAATGACTTCCCTTATTTTCTTTCCTCTTCGCACTTGCGGCTCTGCATGTCCTACTGTGGTGAATAATTGAGTAATAAATTTTGTTTCACTTTTAACCTAGAACTGCTCATCGGTTATTAGATCTGCAGCAACAGTAATGAGATACAACTGAAGAAGAAAAAAGTAAACAGTACTTCGTGACCGGGAGTGAACTCTGGTGTGCCATAATTTATATAATTTAAAGTGGTATTTCAGCTCTGCATGTAAACTCAAAAATAAAGATGGAGAAAGCATAACTGGTTTGTACACAGCTTTTATGTACTAGAGGTATTTTTAAATTAATTTTCTTTTCATATAACTTTTTGCGTCCAATTTAATATTAATTTCATTCCCTGTATTTATTCATAATCGATATACAGCTCGCGCCGTGTGGACTTTGTGGTGGACAAACACCGTGCTCGTGGGTTTTCTCGGGGTTCTCCCGTTTCCTCCCACTTTCTTCATTCCACCATTTCACTCATCTCTCATTGTCACCGTCTCCTTTAGCTTAACCGGCATAACCGTGAGACGTAAAACTTAAAGATTTCATTTCATTTTTTTTTCATAATCAATATATTAGTACAGGAATCATTTGAACTAGCTAATTTGAACGAACGTGTAAAGCATTTATGCTGTCAGATTAATAACGTTTTTTACTGGTCAGGGCATTTCGAAATATAATAAATTAATAATCACTCAAGGGCTAAGTTAATTTCTCGAGAGTATTTAATATATCCTTGCACTTGATAAAAATGATTTAGCATTCGGCATTACTGCTGTATCGCCGGACCAATTTGAAAATCGAAAAAGTACCAAAATGTACTGCATTCAGTTATATTTGGTTGGATTACATTAAGTTGCGTTAGATTATCTTACTAGGCGTGTAGTTTTACTATACGGATCCATAATATAAGTAGTAGTAGTAGTAGTAGGAACGGGTTAGAAGCCCCGCAGGGGTTAGTTGGGTTCTGTTCTCGGCATGAAATGGGCAAATTAAAGACTTGCCCAAATTTTTCTTGCCCCTTTTTCAATCTATGGATCCGTATAGTAAAACAAGTGTACCTCTCCACGAAATAGTCCATCCGCCTCCACATACAGTGCCGCTTATAACATCAAAAACAACCAAAAAACACAACAATTTTCTTAACTTCTACTATTCTCCTTACCTGACTTTCACTCATTCTTCCAAACAAACTTAAATAAATTCTCCAATTGATCCGGTAAATTTCCTAAAATTGGTCCGGCGATACAGAAGTTAACCCAAAGCATATATTGTAACAGTACTGTTAAGTATTGAAAACCAATCAAATTTGTTAAAGCTTTTCAGACAGATCGTAGCATGTGGATACCGAGTCGCTCACGGGATATGGTAGTACCAATAAGTGAAGTGCACTGTGTGAATTAGTTTGCGGATAATTCTAATTAGGGAGGGGGGGGGGGGCAGAATTTTTTTCTTTTTTTCCCAGATTCACACTGTTTTAATAACTATAGCCTAATTGGGTATTATTTAATTTCTTCCCAAATCACTTGGTAGTGATTACGCTTAGTTATTTTTAACTATGATGAGCATGAATACACGAACTGCTCTGCATAAAACAGAAACCAACGTATGCTATTTGGCCACTAAAGATACAAATCCGAGTCAGGGCTGGAGTGCACTAGGGGGACCTAGCGGCAGTGAAGAGGTGCGTCCGTATGGGGCAGGTGCGTCAGCGACGGTGGGTATACAAAATGAGCTCACTTACAACGGCTCACTATACATCACAATACCGGATCCGGAGCCGTCGATGGATTTGGGAGAGATACTAAATGCCATCTGCCTAGTTGTGGTTAGTTTAGCTTATGTTCTACTTACATTCATGGGTTGTATAGACCCGCAATGGCTTTCAAAAATGTTTGTATTATATTCTCTTGTTTAACTGTTGATCTGAAAACGAATCCAGCCAAGTATCCTTCCATGGGTGCAATTTTACTATACGGATCCATAGATTTATAAAATTTACAGAAGAAATTTCTAATAATATTTTAATAGAATAGTGTATAAGTAATGGGAATATAGCGTGCATTTACCTCTGAGATGCGTATTTGCGTGGAAATATAAAAATTAAAGTCGAACCTGAAATCGAACACGTAATCTTCCATAAACTGCCATAAAATTTTGGCAAGTCTGTAATTTTCCCATTTTATATCGAGAACAGAACCCAACCAATCCCTGCGGAGCTTCTAACCCGTTCCTACTCCTCCTCCTACTACTACTACCCGTTTCGACTCTTACTCCCACTACTACTACTTACTCCTACTTCTATTACTCCTTCCATTACTTCCACTTACTCCTATTTCTACTACTACTACACCTACTCCCACTACTACTACTACTACTACTACTTATACTATGGATCCGTATAGTAAAACTACACGTTGCTTGGTTGTTTTGAGTAAGACTTACTAAAGTCAACCTGCATCGGAAAATGCAAGAGCACACCTCGAAAATGATTGTTGAAGGAACAGAAAATGAAACCAGAGAGAAAGAAGTATGTATATTATGAATTTTTTGTGGATCCGTATAGTAAAAGTGTACTCTTCCATGTATAACCTATCTTCCCACACATTAATTACTACGGTTCGTTACCAACAACTCATTTCTCCTGTAAACTTTTTGTTTTTTTATCTACTTTTGACCCCCCACAGTTAGAATTAACCCCAGTGTGCTTTGGGTAGTTAAGCTACTGTTTACTTACAGTTTGACATTCCTCCAGTTTCTTTTCCTCGCTGGCCTATTGGTTTAAGCTATCTGCCCTTGAAGGGCATGGTCTTGAATTTGATCTCGGCTTTAATTTGGTACTGATAAAGTATAGTCCGTCATAAAAATGGTAATTTTACGGTTAAACTGAGTGACTGCATATAAGTGAGGGTTGTGTAGGATATTAAATTCCACTGGCGAAGGAATTTTTCACAATGTAGGAAACCAGTATTTCATGTTTGTAAGTATCGAGCCGTTACAATAGCTATACTAGGATTAAAATAAATGAATGTATATTAAAGACGACTATGTAACGTACTAATTTCCACCAGCGGAGTATTTCTGCACGATATATGGAAAGTATATTCTATGTTTACAAGTATGAAACCATTACAAGTGTTCTAAATTATGTAAATTTATGCCATATCGAGTGTTTTCTGCACTATCCTTTTTTTTTTTTTTTACGTATACCCTTAGTCGCTAACGCGCCTACGTCCTGTGGGCACATCCGTCTCTCCTGCTTCCTACAGTACTACCCTATATCATAAATTGAAATAAGTGTTTTTGAATAATAGAACTAAATATTCAACGTTAAATTTGGAAAGGAGCAATTTCTCTTTCGATTTTGGTGTCATCAATAGTTTCGTTCTAAAATTTAGGTTCCACTAACGTTAATCGTATTAGGTATCTCAGTTTTCATTTAGGCTCAAAGGCATAATTCTGGATTATTTTTTTTTTTAAATCTGGGAACAGTTAAGACTTGGCGACATTTGTTCTTATGGTCTCGCAAGATAGTTGATTTTTAAATTGTTTTGAGATTTTTATGTAGTTCTCGTGTTTAATGTTTATTTCCGAGTGTTAACAAGATCAATTAGGGTGGCCACCAGTTTGCAGCAGTGACTCTGGAGTTTTATCTTTTATTGGAAGAGGACTAAATTGAAAATAACACGTGAACTCTTAAAGCTGGTGCTTTAACACTTTAAAGTTAGCTGACGATGACGGTATTATGAAGCTATTGAAGTGATATCAAGATTCGTATTCAAGGTTTTAAGAGATGAGTCTATGGTTTCATTTTAACAAAAATGTGCTAGACATTATCCTTATTACATATTGAGATATATATATATATATGTGGGGGGGGGGGGGGGGTAAAGTATTAAAGTTCGTAAAAGATCTGCATACAGTGGCGTATTTAGGGGGGTGGCTTCCGAGCTTAAGCCCCCCCGAAATCTTACTTAGTATAGTAAAGTAAATAAAATATTTGCAGAATTTTCACATTTCCAGGCAAAGCCCCCCCCCTTCCGAAAGTTAGCAAAGCCCCTCCCGAAACAAAATCGTAAATACGCCACTGTCTGCATACATAGATGAATAAAAATTTTTAAAAACTTTATATATGTAATGGTATCAAGAAACAGAATTATTTATGATAAATTAACACTTTCTAGTGCTACAAAGCATTTCCTTCGTTCTGTGTGAATTTTTAATAATACAGGATCTCTGAAAATGATATGAAGGATTTCAGCTCCTTATAGTTTTTTATTAATTGTGCAAATTATATAAAACTACTATACTATCCAAGTTTTAGTGTAAATATTGTAGCATCGTAATCCACAAATGCTCCGCGAGCTCCCTTTGTTACCGTGCATACATCAATTTGGTCATTTATTTCCACACAGACATGTTTTACCGTGTTTTCATTCGTGAACTCCAATAGCGCTATGCAAACTCTTGATGAAAACATGCTGAAATGAGTCTGGAAGGAATTGAATTACTGAATTGAAGTATGCAGGAAAATAAGGGAAGTACACATTGAGCACTTGTGAGTTACCGTTCCACAAATTATTACCGTAGAACTTGGACAGTTATAATAGTTACGTGTAAAAAACGTCAAAGCAGTAAGTTCAACGATTGATTTCGTGTTACCTGTTTCACCTGTGTCCAATTACATTACAGGTATGTAGAAGAGGAGCTGAAAGATGAAGGTGTTCAGGGAAACGAGGTTTACCACTGCTTTATCCAACTTGGTCCTCGTTCTTTCTTCAATGTGGGCAGTGAGATCTCTGCAGTCATTTTATTACTATAAGTACAAATGGGCCTACGGCTGCTTCGGAGCTTGTCTTATTGCAGCAGCACTAGGTGTTCTAAGATATGGTAAGCAATGTATCCTAGCTTTGTATGCATCAAATTAGTTTAATTTATCTGTGTCCGAATATGTAGAAATCTTTAATTAATTTGAGATATTCAAGAAATTAGCACACGAATAATTCAAGAGTAACTATAATAATCCCCAGGATTAAAAGTAATTGAATTCCTACTATTTGTGATAATATAGAATGCAAATACAATTCTGGAGCTTATATCTGATGAAGGAAACTTATAAGGGATACTGACTTACAAAAATGGACACCTTATGTTCTTAATCACACCTGCTGAATGTCGTCTAAATAGTAAACTTCCACATTTTTTGGTCTCTTCTTCAGTATCCATCGTGATCTTAAAAGGTAAGTTTAAACGAGTCGAAAAACGAAGGAATAAATACGAATACCAGATTGTATTCAAATAAGATGTCAGCATATGTAGGTTTCAGTTGTCCTGTATGTTCGTTACCAAGTTTTTAACTGGGTACTCTTTGAATATAAATGTTACTTTAGCTATTAAGCAAATAAAGTTCGAAAGGTCATAAGCCATATTACGAAACTGACAAAATCGACTTCAGAAGGCACATTAGTTCAATGGTGAACACTTACTTCTGGTACGATCACAAACTGTGAATTTGTGGTTGATAACATATTTTTCACAGGGTCCTCCTGCTTCCTCCAATATTCTCATTTGATCAATTTTTCCATCATTGTTCATTGTCTGTGGTCATCTATATCCTATGCTTTATAGAACGTAACTGAGGGATGTTAAACTAAAAGATAGCAATTCATTTATTTAGAATCAAAATTTCCTTTGAATAATAATAATAATAATAATAATAATAATAATAATAATTATTATTATTATTATTATTATTATTATTATTATTATTATTATTATTATTATTGTTATTGTTATTGTGTTACAGAGAAAGCAATTTGTGATTTCAGTTTAGCGTCCGTTTCAGCAGCGAAGCTATATGAGACGTAGACCTACAGCTTAACGTGGGATCCGAACCACAAGAACTCCCGCCGGGAAGAAAGAAAGCAATTTCTTTGTCTAAAGAAAAAAAATCCGTTCCTTATCGTTAGAACGCTTGCTTCCAATGTATGTGTTTCCGTATCCTAACCTTGCTGAGAGTACACCTTCTGATGTACGAAGTCAAAGTACTCGTTTTGATCCCTCTTTAATAGGATAGGTTTTTATATAAACCCCTATATCTCACCCTGGGAACGAGCCTAGAACCAGATGTACATAAAGCGTTCGTGTTAATCTTGTGCCATAAAGGGACCTTCATAGCATATTCTGTTCTTCATATCATCTTTATTATGAAAGGACTTAAAACACATTCGATTAATCTGTTCTTTTGTACACAGCCCTTAGCTATTAAAATTACTGCGATTAGTCTGTGATTTCTTCTATGGTTGCTTTGATGTTGTTGTCGGATGCAAAAAATGTTCATGTGAATATAACTTTTTGGTGAACATAGTTGAGTTCACTATATAGAGAGCTATGTAAAGTTGCCTTTGTTGTGTTTTGTATCTGTTGCTCATAATTGCGCTGACTTTACTAATCATGTCAACTTCCTCACAGTATTAAGTGAGGAAAGGTCAGGAAATTTTAAATAATGTTACAGAAAGTAAATTTAAATAAATTAAAATCCTTCTACGTAGTAAACTGTATTTGTAATAATCCTGAGATGGAAACTTTGTTTTTTCTGTGCTACTATATTTGTTCTTTTTTCTTTGTTCAGTTTTTAGCAATGTTGTCAAATTGTGATTTCACGGAACGGTGAAACTATAAGTAGCCAACTTCTGTGATAAAAATAATCCTTACGTAATGTTAACAGCCTTCGGCTAGCTGGGGACTTCGCATTTGCTTGGCTTGCGGCATCGTGCCTTTCACATACCTAATGTGTATCTAATCTTAGAGAGATTTCAGATGTGGCCATCTTATTATAACAGTTACAACACCCACCTTTTTTCTTCTAAGGAAAACAAAACAAACAAACAAAGAAAAAAAACACTGAAACTATCTTTAATTATTTTAAGTTAAAAGCCTAAATACCAATTTTCGTATCTCTAACCTTAACTGATTTCGAGATGACCATGTTATTTTAACAATTGCAAACCCCCTGTCTTTTTTCCTACCTGCCGTTTTTCTTCCCTCCTAGGGAAAAAAAAAACGCTGAAACACGTCTTTAATTATTTTCAATGAAAAATCTAAATACCAAATTTCATGTCTGTAACCTTAAAAGATTTCGAGATGTGGCCATCCTGTTAAAACAATTGTAACTTACCCTTTTTTCTTCCCTTCTAGGGGACATAATCTATGACATTTTATATTCGCATAATTCATAGTAGTCTATGAATTATGCGAATATAATATGATACATGCAATTTAGTGTCTTGATTTACAAAGTATTTATTACCTATCCAGTGAGTACTTTCTCAACATTAACAAATGGCTCGAAATTCTACTTAAGAAAAACTTTTTAATGTATATGATAACCTCCGAAACAAAGGGATCGCAATCCATTTCTCTTCTGTGCTTAAAGAAAACACTAGTGGGATACAAATACTACTTTATAAGCCAAAGTATTCAGTCAAGTGTTTGTGAATATGTATACGATTGTTGTAGTACGTAATATGACAAAATTTAGGGAATTATATTTCTGAGCTTTCGGTATCTATGGCATTTTAACCCGTTACGTAAGAGGTCCATCGGCGATCACACTATCCGGAAAAGTGGGGAAGGAAGGAAGCGGCCTGAGACCTCTATGTTAGGTAGGTACCATTCAAGCATTTGGCTGGTATAAATGAGGAAAATACGGGAAAAGCTCGCTCAGGATGACTGGCTTGAGAAAATTTAACACCTTTTGGACCAAGTGTCCCCAGCAGGATTCAAACCCAGAACCGCTTGCTCCAGAGGCGAGTGTTAGCAACCACGTTACACGGAGCCACCAGTATGACAAAACAACAGCTAATTAAGAATAAAGGAACAGACTAGATATTGTGAAGGTGAGAGATCTGCAAATTTAGACTTATCTAAGCATTTATTTCGGCATAAATATGATATGTCTTGCATCGGCATTTCAATGCGGGCAAAGCAAAGTTAAATAAAGCATGATTTTTGTTATAGATAGCTATATTAATAAAGAACATTACATAATGGTTATTACAAAAGTTGGTTACTTGTAACCTCAGTTTGACAATTCACGATCTGTCGATACTGATGAAAATTGAATAGAGTAAACCAAACAAACATGACACTTCAGAAAACAGCCAAATTTCTAGTTCAGGGCTACGTAATAAGATTTAAGTTTACGAGGTAGTAGATTTGTTTTTCCTTTCGTATGAATTTATCTTCTATAATACCTAAAATTTCCTGAGCCATTCTTTCAATGTGCACTGAGGAGAGGAGGATAACTGAGTTGATTCTGCAATATCATTAGCATTTAACGCAGAACATTTTGTCCAAAGCTGAGACATATACCAATCATTAGATCTGATTAAACTGAATAAAATTCTTTGAACGAGTGTTAATCGTCGTGCATAGTTTTCGAGAAAAGCCGTATTGGTTATAAACCTAAGAACTGACACTGAATGAGAACTTGTTACGATAAGAGTGGTGCTGGAGTATACCCTCATTAGGTTCTCAGTATGACAGTACATAGTATGGCTTTTATATATATATAAATGAAGGTGACTATGTTTGTGACTTAATAACTCTGAACTAGCCGACCGATCTCAGTCAAATTTTCAACATAGATTAGGTTTGGGACTGGGAAGTTTTTTTTATCATTTCTCCTTTAGGTACAACGTAGAGGAGAGGTAGGGGGAGAGATATATAAAAATATATTAAACTTAATAACTCTTGAATCACGAGACCAATCTCGATCAAATTTTCCACATAGATGAGGTTCGGATCTGAGATAGTTTCTGTCATATCACTTTGATGGTGCAGCTTAGGGGACGGGGAAGGGGAGAGATATTTACAAATGATCGATATTAGTGTCGAATCTACAGTTTTCGGAATCGCTGAAATGAACAGTGACACTTCCGATGCCGTGCCCTGCAACATGGGTAGGAAGGGAGGAGATACATAAAAATCATCGAAAATGAGCGATAATAGTGCCAAATCCATAGTTTTCGGGGTCACTGTGATGAACAGTGATATTTCCGATGCCGTTTAAATCTAAATTCAGTCACGCCACCGCAGGAGGAGGAGGGAGAGAAATATAAAAATCATTGAAAATGACCGATATCAGAGAGAGCTTTAGTAATAGTAAAAAGTGACTGACTAACGGAACATATCACTATTTTTTCGTAGTTTAACCCAGCAAACAAGTAATTGATGCTAGTATATATATATATATTATAACGTTTACTCCATAGGATGGTGATCCAGATAGAGCAAGCATTATATTTGATAGTCGTAAATAGGACGTTTGCTCGAGCGTTGACGATGAAACAAGTTATCCGAAGAAAGCTCCTTTCAACGCCAACTACACATAAGCAAAAATTCTACGTACAACTTTTAGAGACACAAAAGATTCAGCATCATATTTCCGAAAATTAACAAATTACACAAATAATGAGTAAAAAGTAAATTTTGCACCATGTACTCAAATAGACAACCACGAGGCATAGGAGATGACATGCACAATCACAGAAAATACTCGTCAATTGATTCAGAAATTTTAATTATATAGATACTTACATAGCTTTAAATTAGGAGATAACAATGGTGATAATAATGTATGTGGATGTTTCTTATAATGTGAAAAATAATTCGATTCGACTAATTGCAGAACATAATTACACAGGGTCTTGTTGCAGCAGGGTAGTAGAAGCTGTTACATATTCGTCTCTTCGGCGCCAAGTAGTTTTTCTCCCGCTAAATCTCTTCAGCTCTGGCTGTTCGCGTGGGTTTCACGCGTTAAGTGACGTAAGAGCGGACAGAGCTGTGATTGGCTGAAGAAGTGCTGATCAAGGTCACTCCACCCACATGCATCCGCTGAGTGAGGACACACACACACTCACACATAGAAACGTCGTCTGCTAGTATATGCTAGTCCTTTTAAATTAAAAAGAGAATTAAACTGCTTGAACTGCATATTATCAAAATGATGAATAAATGAGTTTATGACAAATGGCACCCGAACAGTTGATAGGTAAAGTTCTGATGAGATACGTTTATCCTAAGAACCCTGGCAACATTGATAGTTTGTCTGCGTATGACGAGGACACACTGTATAAAGTTTTGACGTATACATGGGTTGAGTTACAGTCCACACAAACACTTCACTTCACTTCACTTACTGCTGTAATTACAACCATATAAAATGTTTATTCAGTCCATAAATATGTAATATATCGATAAATGCCTAGAAATATATTTATTATAGTCCTATTAGATCAAATGTAAATTAACTCAAGACTTAACGAAATTGGATATATATAACACATACACTAAAATATTGTAAATAATGTGAATAAAATGAGAAAACACTTCAAGTAATGAATTAACTTCAAGTTTTAGAAACACTTTCATCTTTGCAATTAATTGAACATAAAAGAAAAATGAATATTAAAATAAATATAGATATATTTTCCAGTTCGAATAACAACACTTCACTGTTCATTTATAACACACTGTTTATACTTTTACTATCTGCATACGTTACACTGTCCAAATTGTCCACTATTCACAATCTACACCATGTTCCAGAACAATGTCCAGTCCATAGGCCATCCTCTTCGTTCATTCTCTTCCGACTGAATGAACACTCGGCGATTAAATCTTCTGCTCCTATCCTCTTCCCATTGGATAGGGCTAGGTCCATCGGTGGAAGTTCTAGAAGGTCTCTGCAGGCTATAGTCCCTTTTTATAATACTGGACTATTTTTCAAAATTCGGCGCCAATATGAAGATGCCTGGAATACTGACACTTATTGCGTATAAACTTATTAACGTCTAATTGGCATCTTCCTTTCTACCTTTTTTTTTTTTTTTTTTTTGACTTAAAATGTGCTGCACTTGTTTCCGCTGCATTCGTATTAAGTGGAGGTGAATAGAATGTGTGTTCTTCTTATTGTTTGGATTTACGTATGTTCTTCCTTGTGTTGTATTCTTCGTGTATGGATATCAAGTGTATGTTTCTACGTGTTACATGTAATTACTATAATAAGGTTAAAATAACATAATTATGGTTAAAAGGAAGTTTACTTGGGATGGGTTAACAAAAGAAATGTAAGTATTTCTTCTTTCATTCTCTCTCTTTTTTTTTTCTTGCTTCAAATCACTTCACGAGTACAAACCACGACAAGCACGTCTCAATCCTCAACGCCTTCGTGCAACTTCATCAAATAAGTACATGGTACATGATAAATTAATACTGAAATATACCTATATAGGACATGATGCTGAATAATATATATATATATATATATATATATATATATATATATATATATATATATATATATATATATATATATATATATATATATATATATAATAATATAATAAGCCTATAGATATAACCTTAATGATGACTATTACATGAATACTATAATGAAGAGAGAAATAAACCAATATAAGCTCGAATGATGGAGAATTATATTGAGGCAACGTCAGATGTCTACAGATGCCAACCTGTATCCATCTTAGGGATGGTCTGACGACTAAATGAAGAAGAGCCAACCCACAAAAACCATACAAACCTACCCACTATAAATACGACCACGAAGACACACAGAGATGTGGTTAACAAAAATAAGTTATAATAAGGAAACCCCATAGAGTTTTATAGAAGACAAAAAGAAAACGATGCACATGAAATTCATGGCGAAATGTGGTCGTAGGTCTTAAGGTAAAACTTCAATGTTGTTCCAATAACAACAAAAGGAATACTCTAATAAACGTGTATATTACTCTAATATCTCCTAACATGTCTCTGAATTCAAACTGACTTCTTCGAAGTGCTAATGGTAATACTTCTCTAATAAACTCAATAACTTTCGTTCATCTAAATAACCATGTCGTACATACCACAAAATATTTTCGTCAACAAAACTAGAATGTACTCTCACTTCTTGATCTTTATTATTGATGCTACACAATTGGTCTTCTTTACTTTCTTCTTCTTCTTGGTTCATATAATCTCCGTTGGCTTCCTTTTCGGCTCTCTCTAAAATGTCACTGAACTGTTCTTCATCTACATGCTTCCTCAGAATTTCTAGCCACTTTTTTCTAGTAGCTGGTGTTGGTCTCCACAGCTTCATTCTAGAAACATTCTGAAATCCGATATATTTGCCACTTTGCGGATCTAATACTTCAAACACATTTTCACCAACTTGTTTCCACAACAAATAAGGTCCACGGTACACTTCACACAGTTTGGCTATACGTTTGTCTACCAAGCTACTAATATTGTACTGACGTAAGAAAACTAAATCACCTTCACACAAAGTTCTTCGAGCTCTCTGATGAACGTTCAACTTTTCGTTCCGTTGTTGAATGATTTTCTTCCGCCGTAAGTCAGCCATTATTAATTTTCCATTCCAATCTATACCTTCTTGCTCATCGACTGTTTCGTTGTTTTTCACAATTCCAAAATGTGACAATGTAAATTCTTCTGGCTTGATGTTAAGATGCAACTCTGCGGGCGCTATTCCCAAACTGGCACTAATAGTATAGTTCAACAATAAACAAGCTTGCACAATATATTCTGGCCATGAAGAATGAGAATCGCGGCACAACACACGCAAAATTCTCTCTAAATCAGCATGGAATCTTTCGATGACATTTCCTTGTGCGTGATAAGGCGTAGTATAATGTATTTTGATGTTATATGCTTCCATAGCTTGTACGAACTCCTTGCCAATAAACTGTGGTCCATTATCTACTAAGATGTTCATAAAAATACCAAGATGAAGCATGTATGACTCAGTAAGACATTTTGCGACACTTGCACTTGTTGCACGACGAAGTGGATATGCTACTAAATAACGTGAGTATACATCACACACTGTTAACATGTAAGTTTCGCCATGTTTACCTCGAGGTAGAGGACCAACTAAATCTGCTGAGACTAAATAACGTATGTTTTTCGCTGGTACTGATTGCATTAAACACTTCACTGGGTGATGATCTACCTTCGTTCTCATGCAGACCTCACAATCAAGAATATACGATTTAATGTCACTACGCATGGTTTTCCAATAAAACATACGGGAAATGATATTAAACACTTTCATAAATCCAAAGTGACCGTAATGGTCATGGTAACCAATTAAAATATTTTTCACTAAGCATGGAGGCACACACAATTTTAATCTGTCTGGGAAGTGAAAATCTCTCACCATCAAAATACCATTTTCCAAAGTGTAATTTTGTTTCCAATTTCGAGCACTACTACGAAAAGAACTTTTATTTGCATTGCTTTCGCTTTCACTTATATTACCTTGTAGGCAGCTAATAATTGGACGGTACTCGTCACATTCCCATTGTAATTTCGCAATTGTAGACGGATCTAAATCGAACACTTCTGATTGAACAGCCTGTATAGGGTTCACATTCACCATTAACTCTTCCTGTGTTGGTAACATACGAGATAAACAATCACTTAGTGTGTTAGTCTTGCCTTTGATGAATTCTATTTCATAATCGTAAGATTGAAGTTCAAGAGACCATCTCATAAGTCTTGCATTCCCATTACGCATACGTTTTAACTCCACTAAGCTTTTATGATCTGTTCGTATGTATATTTTCGCTCCTTTAAGCCAAACATGCCACTTACGAATACACCATACAAATGCAAGACACTCAAGCTCAATTATGGCATAGTTCTGTTCGTGTTTATTAAGAGTACGGCTTGCATATTCTAATACACACTTCTCACCGTCAATAATTTGATAACACACACAAGCCAACCCGAGTTTGCTTGCAACACTTTCGAGATAAAACGGCTTATCGAACTGTGGATGGTGTAATTTCACATCTTTTACTAATTCAGCCTTTAATGATTCAAATGCCTTTTGGTGTTCTTCTCCCCACTTCCATTTCTTTTCCTTCCCTAAAAGTTCATAAAGGGGTTTGGCGATAACAGCATGACCTTCGCGAATGCCACTGAACAGCACCAAGGAATGAGCGTAACATTTTTAAATTTTTGGGCACTGGTAACTTCTCGATTGCTTCAGCTGATTTCGGATCCTTTCGTATGCCTTCTGAAGATACGTAATAGCCTAAATAATTAATTTCACTTACACCAAAAATGCACTTTGATAAATTTAGTGTCATGTTCGCATCACTTAACAAACTAAGCACTTCATCTAACTGCTGTAAGAATTCTGGTTCGGTTGTACAACCAAGAGCTACATCATCCATATATCTAATTAATTTCTCTTGTAGCGGTAAAGGGAACACTTTATTCAAGCACAACTGCAATACAGATGATCCATTTTTCACACCGAACACCATGCGTGTGTACTCATATAACGTTCCTTCAAACAAAAAGACTAAGTATGGCATAGAATCTTCTGTAATTCCACATTGTTGATACGAACTAGTAAAATCAAGAGTACCTAGCACACGTTTTCCACTAAATTTAGCAAAGAGGTCTGACAACTTTTCTACACGCAGAGCTGGATTCTTAATGTGCACATTCAAAGCTCTACAATCTGTTACTATTCTCAACGCTCCACTCTTTTTCAATACTACGTGCAACGGTAATAAATGATATGATGAATTAGGTCTAATGACACCCCACTTTAACAGTTTTCGGATCTCTTCACGCACTCCTTCCTTATATTTGTGCGGAATATCATAAGGACGAGCAACAATGGGGGGACGAGCGACAACTGAAATAATTCTTCTTTCTCGTTTTCACTAAACAGCGTAGCACGTGTAACTGCATCCCTTATTTCATCCACTGTGAAATATAGATCCGGTGGGAAGTCCTCCACTAAGTCACTAGCTTCAATTTTCTCTAAAGGCTCGGCGCACCCACTGCGGAACACATTCATCGTTCTCGCATAAAAATCATTAAGGTCCCTTATCTCGGACAACACGACAATAGGGGCTACCTTGCACTTAATTTCCCTTACATTAGCTACAATGACATTTTCACTATTTCTCTGTATTAAAGGCACTTCACCACTAATTCCTTGAAATTCAACACGCAAGTTACTTCGCTTAAAATCGACGACACTGTTTAATTTCTCGAGAAAGTTTGCACCGAGTATTACGTCTTCGTGCAGTTCTGGTAACACAAGAAACTCAACTGGCACTTCCACATTTTCAATTCGTACCGGTAAAATAACCTTTCCTTTCACGTTCTTGTTCTTTCTTCCTAGAAAATCGCACAAAACGATATGCTCTCCTTTTTGCAAATGCACGTTTGCTACACACTTTGTTACTTCTCGAAAAATATTGTACCGTAATAGGCATAGTTCTGATCCATTATCTAACAGACAGATTTTGGGTTGATCGTTTAACAAAATTTTTATTCTCATTGTATTATGACCTAATTCGCATTTGACCACTTCTTCTTCATTATCATTACTTATATTATCATCTGCTTGTAAATCTTCCTCGTTGCACATATGTGGAAAAGTAATCCGGTTTACACTACTGAAATCCCTCCCCTTTGCAGCGACCAAGTGGGAGGGTGCTACTAGTTTAAAGGCACAGAACTCTGCGGATAAAAACCACTTTGTTGGTATGGATATTGACGTTGCTGATTGGTACCGTTATTTACACCAAGACCTCTATTAAATGTTGGAAACCAATTATTATTCTGATTTGAACTACCTTGGGAAGTCGACGCACTACTTTGATTTTCGTTTGCCCTTGCACCTTGCGTTTCGTTTCGATTTTCATTTGCACTTGTGTTTTGTCGGCCATTACCTTGCGACTGATTACCACCGTTCGAGTTATTATTATTTCTGTTAAAATTACCTCGCCGTCCACGTCTATGAAATTTCTTTTTCCATCCCTGTTTGAAATTCGGACGTGCACTATTATCACTACTCACTTCACTACCGTGTTCTACTTTCACATTATTCACACTAACGCCGGCACCACCTTGCTCTTTCTGCTTATTACGCTGATTGTCGTACATATTAGTAATTCCTGACAATCCTTCGATGGACTGCACACTCGCAAGGAACTGATTTATGTTATCAGGCATAGAACCCATCATAGCTAATTGGTGCCGCTTGGGCAGGAGAGTGATGATGTGTGACAACGTAATGGTTGGATTTTCGTATTCTTCCAGAGCTTGAATTTGACTAAAACGCTCTGTCACAAAATCAACAACACTACTATAACGTTTTGGGTCAAACGGAATAGATCGCAAGTTGCGCAGACGCGTAGCTTTCACTAAGGGACTCTCAAATGCATTCTGAAACTCTATCACAAATTCTTGAAAAGTTTGACACTTCTTACCGTGTAAATCGTACCACTTAAGTGCACTGTCCTTAAGAATCAATGGCATGATCGTCAAATATTCACTTTGAGGCACTCCGGCGAATGACATTTCTCTACCAAAGTTTTCTAAAAATGCACTTGCACTTTCCTTCATCATATCACCTGAAAATGTAGAGAGTTGCTTAATGTCTGCTAATCGCAACGAACAACGCCTTGCTCTCACTTCACTATTTCTTGCACGCTTAATACGCGGACTTTCTCTTTCGGTTTTGATTCTTGACACGGTTCTCTTTATTACATCACTTTCCACCTCTGTATCGGACGCCGTTTGAGACTCACTGCTCGATTTTCTCTCACGCTTCACACTGTGCACGGAACCTGTGTTTCTTTGTGACATATTACTTCCAGTATCATGGTGCTCATTTGCTAATTCTATACGCTGCACACGTTCTGATAATCGCTCCACATCTTGCTTAGTTTGTTCACTTAATTCACTGGCGCGAAGACACGTTTCAAAACACTGTTGGTTAAATTTACTCTGTTCGTGACACACTTGAATGCACTCTTGCACTGCTATGCCGTATTCACTTTGTTTAGTCTCGCACTTCTGAATTCTGCTTTCACGGTACTTGTCGAGACTTTCGACCAAACGCAACCTTTTTTCATAATCATCCACTCTATTGTGACATTCATTTAATTGACGTTGTTGGTCGTTTACTTGGCGCGTATTTTCTTCAACTGTGCCCCGTATATCATGCACTGCATCGGCTAATTCACGTACGCTTCTACGTATATCTTCGCTCGTATTAAAACACTTTAATTCCACTGCTTCAATTCGTTCTATCAATTCATGTCGCACTGCACTAATACACTTATTCACATTGTTAATTTCACCTGACAAATCATCTTTACATTGGGATATGTTTTCACGACACTCGCTACGTAATTCATTGATATCGTCTTGCATTTTCTGTTGGTTTACATTTATCGCCTCAACGCTTTCACTCACACGCTTTTGATTATCACTCAATTCATTTTGACTTTCATTCAACTTATTCTGATTTTCTTTAATTTCGTTAATTGATGCGCTCAGTTCTCTTTGTATTGCGAGGAGAACTGTTCTAAGATCACCCTCAGCCATGATGTTGCAAATATAACAAACTCGCTAACACAAATAATTGACTAATTTCTGCAAAAACCTAAGAATGCAAATAATAAAAATATTCAAATTTAGACAGGATTTAGGCTTCAATATGTAAGGATGAATGCACTGGATAAGGATACAATGACACGAATTTCATGTACCTATTGACTTTGAGATGGCGGCAAAAATTACGCAGCAAGTTTTGAACATCAAGAATACCTAGGCCTATGCTCATAAACACAAAAAATGAACATTTATACAAAAAGAAAGGTTTCTGCTTCGATATATATATCCCGGCACCATTTTATAACGTTTACTCCATAGGATGGTGATCCAGATAGAGCAAGCATTATATTTGATAGTCGTAAATAGGACGTTTGCTCGAGCGTTGACGATGAAACAAGTTATCCGAAGAAAGCTCCTTTCAACGCCAACTACACATAAGCAAAAATTCTACGTACAACTTTTAGAGACACAAAAGATTCAGCATCATATTTCCGAAAATTAACAAATTACACAAATAATGAGTAAAAAGTAAATTTTGCACCATGTACTCAAATAGACAACCACGAGGCATAGGAGATGACATGCACAATCGCAGAAAATACTCGTCAATTGATTCAGAAATTTTAATTATATAGATACTTACATAGCTTTAAATTAGGAGATAACAATGGTGATAATAATGTATGTGGATGTTTCTTATAATGTGAAAAATAATTCGATTCGACTAATTGCAGAACATAATTACACAGGGTCTTGTTGCAGCAGGGTAATAGAAGCTGTTACATATTCGTCTCTTCGGCGCCAAGTAGTTTTTCTCCCGCTAAATCTCTTCAGCTCTCGCTGTTCGCGTGGGTTTCACGCGTTAAGTGACGTAAGAGCGGACAGAGCTGTGATTGGCTGAAGAAGTGCTGATCAAGGTCACTCCACCCACATGCATCCGCTGAGTGAGGACACACACACACTCACACATAGAAACGTCGTCTGCTAGTATATGCTAGTCCTTTTAAATTAAAAAGAGAATTAAACTGCTTGAACTGCATATTATCAAAATGATGAATAAATGAGTTTATGACAATATATATATATGTGTAAATGAAAGTCACTATGTTTGTGACTTAATAACTCTTGAACCACGAGACCGATCTTGATCAAATTTTCAACATAGATTAGGTTTGGGCGTAGGGTGTTTTTTATTATTTCACTTTGACGGTGCAATTTAAGGGGGGGGAGATATTTAAAAATGATCGTATTCTGCTAGTGAGATATAGTCTAAAATTATCGTAAACTCCTTAAAAATTTAATTTCTGTTTAACTAAAATAATGTCTGAAGTTGGTACATACATCAATCGATAGTTGACACAATCTGAACAAAATGGCATCCTTGAGGATAAAATGTCATGCGTAATTTTCAAGAAAATCAAGAAGAAAATTATTTTTATGCTGCTTAAAAGTATGTAGTTCGTTACCAATAATAAGTGGGAGTTTTTATTCTGCTAGAAAGGATCGTTTATTTATTTATATACTACGAGGGTAAATCAAAATTTATCTGCAATTTTGACATAACTCTTCTTACATTGTTCATATTGACCTCTATCCTAATTTATTTTATTGTTTTGCTGTTGTGGTCATGCTATGAAAGTTTGATCGTAGTTCCTCCATTTATCTTCCTTTTGTTGCAGATAGATCATGGCCGCTCCATTAGAAATTTGCACCAAAGAGAAACTACGAGCAGTGATCCGGTTTTTGTGGTCACAAGGTGTATCAGAAACCATGACTAATTTCTAAATAATGTGCCACTTCCTCAATAGTCACTCGTCTGTCTAACACAACCATGTCATGTGCACGCTCAAATGTTGTCATCATTTGTGGCCATAGATGGTCATCCGGCTCTTTCTTGTGTGTAACACTTGTGTGGCCATTTTTGAATTTTTCAATCCAGTCGTAGACACTCCGTTGCAGCAAGACACTGTTCCCGTATTGTGCCGAAACTGATGGATTGCGGCCCCTGATACACCTTCTGACCACAGACACCGGATCACTGATCGTTGTTCCTCTTTGGTGCAAATTTCTAATGAAGCGGTCATGATCTACCTGCAACAGATGGAAGACAAATGGAGGAATTAGGATCAAACTTTCATAGCATGACTACAACAGCATAACAATAAAATAAACGAGGACAGAGGTCAATATGAACAATGTAAGAAGAGTTATGTCAAAATTGCGAATAATTTTTGACTTACCCTCATATATACGCGTGTAAAAAAAAAAAAAAATGTGGTGTTACCTAGCAGATTGCATCTACTGCCAGTTACATACATACTGCTTGTAAAGTCACCGAATTTGTAAGCAGTAGAGTACTGTTGTAATACATAACAAAGATGAGTTGGTATTGTTTTAAATTCGTGTTCTTTGTGTATCCTAACATATACTGTATATGGAACTAGTTGTAATTTTTAGTGTATGCGATGATTCTTGAATGTGTGTGTGTGTGTACGTATTCTGCTCGAAGGTAGCATTTTAAGAGCCTGCCTTACTAAAAATAATACAAAATTTATCATTTTTCTTTTGCTTGTTTATTCATAAGTGAAAGAAGATAATGAAATGCAACTTACCACAATCATAGATAATGTAATTCTACAACAGAAAATATAAACCTGAAAAATTTTCAGTGCTGCCGAAATAACAATTCCCCCAAAATCTATGATAAGGCAGCGACTAGAGCAGCGTTTCCCAACCTTTATCAACTTACGGCACACTATAGGTGTAACTTGAATTCTCGTGGCACACTCATAAATATTATTATTTGTAAATATAAAATACTGTGGTATTTTTTTCTATGATTACTGATCTTCTCACAGAAAAGAAAGCTCGATCACTGGTTTTCTCCCGTGGTAAATCATTATGCTTATTTTTCATTCTAATTTAAAAATAGAAAACAATTGCAATGATATGTTGGACTCAGGATTTTAAAACTAAGCTTTCTTTTTCGAAATCCAACTTTTCACTAAGAAGAAAGATCACTAAATAACGAACGAACAAACAAATCTCTTTTAGTTTTAAAACACAAATGTAGATAATGTGTATACATGTTTGCTTTGTCGAAAGAATTGAATGATATTTTAAAATTTCAAGTTACGAAATAGTCTGCAACAATAAAGAAGCAATAATAGTCATAACAATGATAACAAATACTTTTTTCAACATTAAAAATGTACAAAAAGTAACACGGTATGAAACTTAAAGTTGTAGATTCATAGTAGAGGTTCATAGTAATGTGGAATACAAATAAGCATTTTTCCTGTCTTGCAATTTGATTGCTATAGAGTTAATAATTTGTTTCTATTTCCTTACGGCACACCAGCGGCCCATTCACGGCACATCGGTTGGGAAACGCTGGACTAGAGGAACGAACACAACTGCATTTGATTACGTATCATGTTGTTTTGGTATCCTGTAAACTACTTTTTAAATAACATTATTATTTAATTTTAATAACTGTGTTAAAACTATTTTGTTTATTACAAACTAAATACAACCATTATTTAAAAAGTAGTTCACAGGATACCAAAACAACATGATACGTAATCAAATGCAGTTGAGTTCGTTCCTCAGTCTCTGCCTTAACATAGATTTTGGGGGAATTGTTATTCTGACAACACTGAACATTCTTCAGGTTCATATATTTTCTGTTGTAGAATAACATTATCTATGATTGTGGTAAGTTGCATTTCATTATCTTCTTTCACTTATGAATAAACCAGCAAAAGAAAAATGGTAAATTTTGTATTATTTTTAGTAAGGAAAGCTCTTAACGTGTCTTGCATACTATCATTATTATTTTGTTTGTCTTTTAAATAAAATTCTGGAACACTTTTGTTTTTGGCATTCTCAACTTACTGCAATATGTACACTCATGTCCAAAATTATTATCGCATATCTATAAATACAGTACAACCCCTCAAATCCGAACTAATTGAGGCTGAAGCCTGTTCGGATTACCCGCGAAATAATATTACGTACTTATTTCGTCACTGAATTGGCGGTAAAACAACGACTGAGGTTAGACAGGGTGGCCCAGTGGTCGAAAGGGCAGTGACCTTGACTGGCGGGTGTACACTCATGTCCAAAATGATTGTCGCATATCTATAACTGTCTTCTTGTAAAAATATAATTAGATAATGATTTAGAATAAGCATTAAGTCTAAAAATGTTAAAAGCTTAAAAAAAAACTAAATTTGTGTGATTAAATCTATTTTTTTTTTTTTAATTTTCCAGCTGTAGTTTTTTTTTTTTCTCTCTCTCTCTCTCCTGAGAACGTGTTCGGATTTGCCGGGTTTTCGGATTTCTGGGGTTCATATTTGAGGGGTTGTACTGTATGTTGTTGTAGGAATACAATTTCATAACGAACTCACAAGGTATTTCTTATAATGTCAGTATGTGTATAATCGGCAAAGACATATAAGTGGCAAATTTTATGTCAAAAGAGAAGTAAATAAGAACAATAAGACGAAAATAAAACTTTCTTGTCCATTTAGCAACATTTTGTTTTTCTCATTCTAATTTTCGTATTTATAATTCTTTTCCTGTGAAATTTACCACAAATATGCATTTCCCGATTTATACACATACTATCAGTATTAAAAGTACCCTGCAAAATCATTGGCAAATTATGTTCTCACAAGAAGACAGTTATAGATATGCGACAATCATTTTGGACATGAGTGTACATCTGATTTGAAAGGGTTATGTTTGTATGTTTTAGGTTGCAAAGATTTTAATAGTTGTCTGGTTTCTTTCTTTTCTTTCAATAGGAAATCCAGAATATGGACCAAAACTAAGAACTATCCATGAATTTTGTGCACGGGTGAGTGCAGTTGTTGGCTGTCCGCTCTTCGTTGCTGAACTGTACGAGTATTACAACATGTATTTTATAGGCGTGGTGCATGCTCTTTGTGCAGCAGTACTAGTGGGTACATTGTTTGCAAAACGCAGTGGACGTGACCGTAAGTGGAGTAGCATAGTTGTTGCAGGTTGTGTGGCCTCAGTAATGGTGATATCTGTAATGCGTGATAATTACTATGGGATGGCCTCATCATTGTGTATAGCGCTCAACTATTTTGGATTGGAACCATTGAAGGATAGATTTGAACTTCCTTTTGAAGACTTGCAAGGATACGGATTATGCTTTTGTAATTATTTTTTTGTTAAAGCTTTGACTGACTAATCATATCCATGTAGTATATTTTTGTAACATTTATTTTTATAACACTTGAATTTATTGTTTGCTTAATGCATCGAGTTTCTTCTTCCTGTTTTTAATATTGAGTTCTAGTCATATGCTAAAGAACAAGTAAGATTCATTCCAAAAAAGAATCAAATTAATTTTCTTACGTTGAAGTTTTTTTTATATGTATATTTTGTATTTCTTAACATTTATTTTGTTACATTCCTTTCGTTCCTTTCTTCTTGTCAGTTTTGTTATTTTGCTTTTGTTACAAAGTATAATTTGTGTAGGAAACTAAACACCCACAAAATTTTTATATAGCCTTCTTCTCTATCTGAAACAATTATTGATTAAAGAATTTGTTGTACCCACATTACTAGAGACGAAACTTGTTTGCTAACGCGATATATGCGAAACGTTAAAAAATATGCTTATATGTTTCAGGAAACCTTATACTTTTCGCTTCAGAGCCAGAAATCACGTTGATATTACCGCGAATTTTTGCGAAATTCGGCAATACTTGTGATAAATGCGAATGAAAATGCTATTTATTGCTAATAGCAACTAAAAAGTTCATTTCCAATATTATTTAACTTAAAAATTGTTGCATTTTACCGAAAACGTGCACGACATTAAATTAAGTTCTTCATAAAAATCCGTAAGCTTGCATGACGCGATGTCACTTTCTGGGTTTTGACATTGTTTAAGGAAGTTGACATTCTGTCATTGTTAAACAGTTTAAAAGTTAACCACATGTCTTTTGCTTCAGCTCGTTACGTTCAATATGGTTGCCAGTCTCGAGTGTTGATGCCGAGATTCTTTTCTAAGTATAATATGATTGTTACTGACAGGAGAACAAACTTAAAAGAAGCATTGGTAATATCTTGCTGCATGTCATCCCTTAACTAAGGATGAGGTTAGGGGAAGTGTTTAAATTTTTGCATTAATTTCTATATTTCAGTAAATACATTATCTAGAATGTGCACCTAATCAAGGTATATCCTCATTCTTGTATCAGATATACCTTACTGTTAAAAATATATATTTACGAGTACCATATTTTAAGAAAGATTGTGCAACATTTAAAAAAAATAAATGCGAAAATTGTGATAATTAATGCTGCAAAATATCAAAATTGTTGCGAAAAAGTTTCGTCTCTACACATTACTATGTTATTCAGTTTGCAGAACTGAGAGTTGGGTACGTGCTTCCAAAAGAAAATTTAGAATTTTCTTTGTATGTCACAAGACTGTACTTGCCGTGATGTTTTGCAGAGTTTCTGTGCAGCAGTCATAGCAGCAGTTCAGGCATTTAAAAAGTATTGTTTGGAATTCGCTTCTTTTCAGTGTGCTCATTAACAGATCGTATAAGTTAAAAAAAATGTCTATCAACTTGTATTACACATTTCGTTCTTTTAATTTTCTTCGTATTATTTTACTTTGCGTAAAATCTTTTATACTGAAGTGATACTTGCACATTTGGAATTTATATATATAAATATTAGGGATGGGCCGATTCCAGAATTTCTCGATTCCGGGCTCGATACCAACTCTGGGTAAAACAAGTAATAAAAACACATTTGAATCCAAAAACATTTTATTAGCCTACTAGCAGCGTTCACCCCGCTTCGCTGCGGTCACCCCGGAACGCAATAAACTTTGTTACTTAGATAATTTTTACTTTTTCGCTTTCAAGTGATATGATAAAAACCATAGTAGATTGCAGTAAATGTTAACATTATATCGCCTGTCATTTATGTTAACCCGCCCCGCTTCGCTGCGGTCACCCCGGAACGCAATAAACTTTGTTACTTAGATAATTTTTACTTTTTCGCTTTCAAATTGCAGTAAATGTTAACATTATAGCGCCTGTCATTTATGTTAACCCGCCGAGTCACACGGTCATGCGGGTTGCATATAAATACGTTTATTTTTACCTATGATGAACTAATAACAAAGGATTTGTACGTATGGACACCTGAATGGTCAATTATCTCAAGACACTGCTAATTGAAAATTAAAGTGATATGATAAAAACCATCTAGGGTCCAAATCCTAACAACCCCCCAAAAATGAAAGAAATTGGTTCAGCCGTATTAGCGTGATGAGCGGACAAAGGATTTTGTACGTTCTCTTTTATATATATAGATTGCAAATGAATAAAAACTTTCAAAACAATAAAAAATTGAAACTGAAATGTTCAAAACCTGCAAATATGGAATTAGAATGAAAAGAAAAGTACTGGTATTATGTCTTGAAAAGTCTTAAAAACTAAAAGTTTGGATTGTATTTCAAATTTCTGTTAAGAAAAACAAGCATTTGAACCCAACCCTCTCTGGGTCCAATCTGTTTCTTTTTTTGTCACAAATTTGCCCTGGCATGGAAACAGTCTCTCTGAAAACACGGTTGCTGGTGGAGCAGAGAGATATTTTCTTGACAGTTTACTGAGTCGAGGAAGAAATGCAATCCTCTCCCTCTTCCAGAAGTCTCCAACATCGGTGTGAGGACTTGACAGAGGTTCAGCGAAGTTCTGAGTGACTTCTTTTCTTGCTGTTGACACTGTAGTAGTCGAAGTCTTATCAGGATCATCCATCAGTACTGAGTATCTTTTCCACATTTTAGTCTTTAGTCTGTCAACTGATGACTGAAACAAACAAACCTGAATAAGCACAAAGACCAACTAATTTATTTATACTAGCAACATAATTTTAACTTTTTAAATTCGACCTATATATATATATATATAAAACTTGATTAAACACTTAACAAGCCCGAATCATATTAAATGTACCGTTTCAAAAATTTCAAGAAAAAATTAACAATTAGGGATAGGTTTAAGAAAATATGTTATTGAACATACAGTAACAATTAAGCTCAAATTTGACTTTATAAAGTACATAAGCAAAACAACTAGTTCAAGTAAAAAATTAACTCAATTTAAAACTGAAATTGCAATTAAAAGTAAATAGCTAGCAATAAGTTAACATAGAATTTGTTTTTCATAGGTCAGAAAGGAATGACTTTTGTTTTTCATAATTCATTAAAAAATTAGATATGAATAAGATTTTGTATTTTGTTGATTTAAGTTTATTTTAATTTTAATAAAACTATGAAAATAGACTATGTTTCCCAAGCTTTATTTATTAGGCTATGCCATATTACTTTTAAATGTGATTAAATTTTAAACACGATTAATAAACAGTGGTTTGTAACAGTAGCAATAGAAACCAGTGGGTCTTGTGGTCACAAAGGATCTAATTTCATTAATGAAGTTGGTCATTGAATAACAATCAAAACTGGTGATCCTCGAGCTACTGCATTCCTTTTCCAACGTATCAGCATCCCCATCCGGCGCGGCAATGTGTCATCGATCTTAGGCATATTACCTCCTGCTAAAGAACTGGACGAGATTTTTCTTCTATAATCCACAATAAGACGGAAGTAGAGACATCCTAGGAGGCTGACAACCACAGTGAATATGTTCATGAAGAATGTTTTGAATCCAGTTTGGATAAATATAAATTCTTGGAAGACATGGCTAATACCGGTAACTTTGGGAGTGGTAGCAACATTATCTACAGATTTTACTTTTTGCTCAAAATCGTTAAAGACCCGAAAGATATTGTTGTCAAGCTGTCCGATGTTTATTTTGGAGCAAATATGATGGCTACAGGTAATTTATGTATTCTTAGATGTGCTTATAAGGAAGAAATAATGTCCGTATTCTTAAACCTAATATATTTCTAAGATCAAAGATGTATGCATGTAGAACGGAGGTGCCTATAACTCGATAGAACTTTCAAATTAATGTTATATTTGTTCTGTGTTTCTTCTTTCAAAGTAGATTAATCAGTGTATTTCAGCATATTTTCATGTTTCTTTTTGATCAAAGTAGTTCAATATTGTTTCGTATTTATTTTTGACTCAACCAGATGAATCAACTTGTACAAATATATTTATAGATTAATAAATAAATAGCCTATTTAAATAAAAAAAAAAAAACATTAAATAAATGTAACCTAGCCTTGTAATTATAGCATGGGACACATAGCCTATTTTCTTAGTTTATTCAAATAAAAATTAGATTTTTTTAAAGAATTTGGCATTAAAGGCCCAATTAAAAATAAAAATTGCTGACTTACTTGGTTTGGACTTGAAGTTGAAGCTAAGATACGTAAAGAATGTTGGGTTTCTGTAATTTGATGGGGGGTTTCTGTCCCATTCAACATCGAGCTTCTTTCAGCAGTATTTCTTCAGCTCTATGCAGAGGAGAGTGGCTAAAGCATATCCTTTCTCTTCTTCTAAGGCGACATATCTTCTGTTGAGGGATTCAAGGAGTTCTCTTCTAAATGTTCCCAATCCAGAAGTTGATTTTAAGGTTTCTAGCTCTTTCTTTGCGCTGTTCACTATCGGTATGACCTTGGATATGGTCGTTTGAGCAGAACTGCATTGGAATGTCGCAGCATCAAAAATTTTTAAGTTTTACAACATTAGACATTAATTCCCAGTCATTGCCAGTTATCTTAATAGGTTTGCTTAGCTCTTGGGCTACGTGGTAGGATATGGCTCTTCTTTGTTCCAGCAAACGGTCCATCATGTGTTTGGTGGAGTTCCATCTCGTAGGTTCACCTTTTATCAGCTTATGTTGTTTTACTCCTACGACTTGTTGAGCTGATTTTAACATCTTCGTTGCCTGGGCTGAGTGTTTAAAATGCCCAACAGTTCTTCGATATTTTGAACTTAAATTAAGGACTTTTTTTTTTTTTTTTTTTTTTTTTTTTTTTTTTTTTTTTTTTGTTTAGCAAGCCATCTTTAATCAACTGCAGGGTGTGAGCCAGACAAGGAATGCCTACAAAGTTGCCTGAGGCCATTGCTACTCTAACATTTCTTCCATTGTCTCTTACGTTTACATGAATCTTTTCAGCAATATTCCATTTCTTGAAAACTTCTTTCAGAAAATCGCCGATGGCCTCAGCCGAATGATTTATTTCAGAAAAAGGAATATACTCTAAGCATATGCGTTTCCATTCTGAATCTATGAAGAAGTGTGCAGTTATGCTCATATAGTCATCATTAGCTGTAGAAGTCCAAAGATCAGTCGTTATACTAATATTCTCGGCACCCTGAATTAATTCATACACCGCAAGTTTGGTTTGATTATACAACTTGGGTATTTCAACTATGGTAAAATATTTCCTTTTAGGGATCTCATATCTTAGTTCTAGATGATTTATGAGCCTCATAAAGCCTTTGTCTTAAACAGCACTGAATGGTTGATTGTCTAGACAGATCATCTCGCTGGTTTTTCTGGTTATTGCCCTAGCCTTAGGGTCATCATTTCTCAATTTGGATTTCCTTTTTATAAAATTACTAAGAGTTGGTTAGATCAGGCTGGGAGAGCTTCAGGTGAAGTCCCAAAGCTGCTTGAGCTTGGGCTAGGAATATCAATATGCAAGGGGGTAGCAGGCCTACTTACTTTTGCAGAGCTTGGGCCTCCCACATTTAGTGGTATTGGTGGATCATGTAGGCCTATATTAGTTTCACATTTTTGAAGTTTCATTTCCATGAACTCTGTTTTGTGAGAAGTCCGTAAATGTTTGTTGAGGTTTGAAGTTCTATGGGACTTACCACATCTTGATATTTTCTTGTTGCATAAATTGCAAACAGCAAAAACACTCTCTTCACATTCTTTGGTTTAAAAAAAAAAAAAAAAAAAAAAAAAAGCCAAACATCACTAATTTTCCTTTTGGTCGTCATTTCATGCACTTTCAGAAATAATTATTGTTTTATAACCAAACACCAACATAAACCAAACAAACATAGACGCAAATACGCAAGAGCGAAATGGCGACAGACGACATGACATGCAAAACCAGTGTTGCCAGTACATTGGCCAGAATTAATTATTGTATGTATGAGCAGTTAAAATTTCCCGTTTCCAGGTGAAATTATCGTACAATTGTAAATAACATTTAAACTGAAGAAATTAATTATATTTCCGATTCTTTTTCGAGTTGCATAATTACAAATTGTCTGCAATAAGACAATACGTTTCAGTTTCAAGTGTACTTGCAAATGGCGTTCGTGTAGCCAAGGCCACACTTCAGCAATAGTGGATTAAAACTGTACTGTAGACAGACGACATACTGACGACTGACAACACAATACCGATTCCCAGTCGACTTAATTTAGGCTGTGGTTTTTATAAAGGATACATAATTTAAAATCTTACTAACAATGTATTAACAATTGTAAATTTTAAAAAAAGAATAACCAATTATGAATATTTGTCGTCCAAATAAAACAATGCTGACCGTTCGATTTAGGTTAAGTGGTTTGAACCGATTAGTTGTCGGTGATTTTTGTCGTCTGTCCAAAATAATTTACGTAGCTTTTCATTGCAGAAGGTAGTCATTTATGGTTTGTTTAATACTTTAAACAGATAATCTGTACATTTCTGACTGTTTTCGTAAGAATACATGGTTTTGAGAGTTTTCACTATTTTTTCGTCGGAATCGAACGAAATCGGCCCATCCCTAATATATATATATATCCCTCTTTTAACTAGAATAATGTAAAAGAAACTAAACTAGGTGGGATAACCCACAACTAAAGTACTAGGTGGAATATTTCTTACTAGTTGTACCCACATATTTTTTCACGATATGCAAAAACAAGAAGTTAAAGCACTCTACTGGTTTTTATAAGCCGATAAATGTTCAGGCGTATTATTGATAAGCTAGTTATTTCGTTTCTTTTTGTTTTCGGTGTGCTGTTCTATCCTTAAAGGAGCAGTTCGACTTAGAAATACATTTTTTTACAAATTATTTCCATTTGTAGAGTTGAAAATTCTAAAAAGAATGGTGTTTGTTTGTTCGCGGTACATTGAGTCGTTAGCGAGTAACAGGAAAAAAGATTTTGTGACGACGTCATCTGTGGTCAAGCTGCGAGAGCAGGCTTCAATACACACAGTGCCAGGCATTTCGTTTGTGAGTTTTGCGGTGGCACGTTCTAAAGTGCGATTTCCTTTTCGAGAATTGATTGCGATAAGTAACAACTTCAGGACTTACCAGTTCGAACCTCGAGCTAGTGGCAGCGGAGAAGAAAAAACAATGAAAATAATTCTTTTCGTAGTCGTTGCAAAACTTGGACTGGTGCAGTTGCAGATGTTGCTCTCATATGGCTACCGAAGAAGACTACATGAATGTACAAGAATGTACACTCCATTCATGTACACTCATGTCCAAAATTATTGTCGCATGTCTATAAATATGTTCTATGAATATAATTTGATAACGAATTCGCCCGGTATTTCTTATAATGTTAGTATGTGTATAGTTGGTAAAGACATGTATGTGACAAATGTCATGTCAAAAGAGCAGTAAATAAGAACAATAAAACGAAAACAAAACTTTCTTCTCCATTTACCAACATTTTGTTTTACTCATTCTAATTTTCGTATTTATAATTCTTTTCCTATGAAATATACCACAAATATATATTTCCCGATTATACACATAGTATCAGTATTAAAAGTGCCCTGCAACATCATCATCAAATTATATTCTTAGAAGAAGACAGTTATAGATATGCGACAATCATTTTGGACATGAGTGTACATGTACATTTTTAATATCATACAACACCGAGGTAAATTTCTCAACAAGTTCATCGCAGTCGCCATTGCATGTTGCAGATGACCACCGTAAATGATGAACCAAACTTGGTTTCCATAGTTGTAGTTTACTACGCCCCTTACCCTCAATTTTAAGCCCTTTTGCAAAGCTTTTAGTTACATGCCAACCGTCAAATTCGTGAGTTATGTTTCTGAATTCCGAAGCGATTAGTTTCCTAATTCCTTTATGGCGATCTGAGAGAAACAGAGTAATATTTAAATTCCTCAGAAGCTTCAGTAAAACCTGTTTAAAGCTGCTTTCTCTAAAACATCCTCCATTGAACCCTTTTGAATGACAGTAAAATCTACAATTTTATTGCTTCGCAAATCCATTACAATATATGGTAAATATTTTGCCGAGAATCCTGGGGAGTCGTATTGTCCATCCCCTGACAACCAGACATCGGAACCGTGCAAAGATTTAGAAATGTCATCTGTATATAAAAGATAATAATATCTGATGGTCGGCTGCATAAAAGTTATTATAATATTATAAAACGTAGTTTTTCCTACAAAGCATAAGTTCAGCGTTTTACAAAAGGAACTAAAAGTTTCGAAACCAATACCATTTAAATAGATAACAGACGAGATTGCTACAACACTTAAGTACCTTTTCTTGGTTCCAATTTCCAAACATAAGTATGTTCATTTTCACATTTTGTTGCAATTTTTAATGATAATCCTATAATTTTGTGCTTCAATGTATGTAAAGGAGCAAAAATAGAACATCTGTAAAGTTTGCCAAACTAGAAAAATACTTTACCGGTTAAATTTGTTTTATTTGCAACGTTCTTCGCGGGACAACCCTCGTCACCTGTTTCATCTTCATTGTCACTTGATACAGAAAAATTAAACGATGACTGTTCTGAAGAACAATGTTATCGGCACTGATTCCTTCTACAAGCCGGTATATTTCACTCCCTAATTTACATTATATAGCAGTTGTATTTACATTTATTTCGAAAACAGTACCTTCAGAATCATGAGTGACACCGTCGCTAGTAGCCTTTAATACCTCCTCTTGGCTACAATCGGCAATCGTTTCTTGTCGATTTTCTACGTTGGTAACTGGACATACAGTACATCGGCGCTTATTCAATGGCTCGGGTTCTAAATGTTTTAATAATATACATGGAACAGCATTCTGTCTCAGTTTGCGTGTAAATGATTCTCCTGGCATTAGTTTTTTCAGTAAACGCCACTGCTCGAAGTCAGACTCTTCAAAATGTTTGCAACAAATACGAGTGTTTTTCTTTGGCACAAAATTTTTCCTATTGATTTTCTTAAGCCATAATTTATATCTATCTGGTGATTTTGCACAACTTGCAGTTGAGTTGAGTTGATTTTGAGTTTAGCGTTCCTTTCAACAGCGAGGACGTAAACTGGTGAAGAACGTTAATCAGCGTGGATCTACTGATTAACGTTGAAACCGAACCACATGAGCACCCGCCGGGAAACGAACCCGGGTATCCCACGCCAAAGTATTACGACTTGGGAACTTAAGAAAATATATTTTATGTCCCTCAGCTTTAATCGCACGAGAATTACAACCGAAAACATAGCACGTGTTAGGCATTTCTACCTCACTTCATAGACATAGCACGCACTGTACTAATAACGTATTTTCTACTTCGCACGGTATTACGTAATCACTGCTCTCTCTATATTTTTATACTACTGCTGAAGGAAAAACAAGTAACAAAAACATCCCTCAAGAATTCAACACAATGCATCAGTTCATTATTAAAGATGTATCAGCTGCGCACAAGGGAGTGGTTGCTGACTCACATTGAGTTCCTCGCTAGCCCACGGGTGACGTCATCATTTGCGATTCACCAAGAACAAACGCGTATAGAACCTGAACGAGACGGCTTATCAAGATTTTAAAAAATATTTTTTTTTTTTAAATTTTATCCTCTTTCAAATGTACCAAACTTGTTTTTAACTCGAACTGCTCCTTTAAGTCGATTGAGATCGTGTTTTACTGTCATAAATTGAACACTAACTACGCTTACCAGATGTGACACCGCCAACTATTCTGCTACTGATGAACCGTAATGTGTACGGCAACATAATTGATTTTCAGGTAACTTTCATGGTAGTAGACATCCGGAGTCGAAAATTACCATTACAGAGTTTTGTGAAAGTAAAAACGTTATAACACAACATTTGTAAATGTATTTATTTATTTTGTAATATTTACTTTGATAATGTCACACTGAAAAGCATACAATTAATTTTCACTCACCGTAAATGCTCCAGCGTCTGTAGTGGTTAATATTATCAAGACGATAAAAGGGTGCATCAGAATTGAAGAATGGTCTTAGTACAAATAAAATCTAAAGTAACTTTGTTTTCAGTTGTCTTCATAATACCAACTGCAATTCTGTTATAAATAATACTATCCTATCCTGTCTGCCAAAATAAAAGTAAAGGATGGATCGTTACAAGTGAGTGAATATTTGCAAGATTTTTTTTTTAATTTTTTTTTTTTATTGCTTTGAAAACTATGAAGACTAGGAGCGGGGATATTTTTTGCGAAAAAAAATCACAGCAGTTGTTGATATGAATGGTTAATCTTAAGATTTCTTTTTAAAAAAAACTCTTGAACAACTGTGGAATATTTTATAGTATGTAAGCACTTAACTGTTTGTATGTGAAGAGTAATTTACTGTATTTCACGTGCATACTTTCCATTGTATCGTGATGCAAACTTCCAAAAAAAGAAAAAAAAATGTATATTTAGTTTAACCAGAAACAAGGGTAGCCACAAAGGAGGAGGGGCGAAAAACGAGGCATTCAAACCAGCCCAGAACTATACATGTATTCGTGTGCTTGAATAAAAACTGCACCGTTTATTCAAGAACACGATTTTTAATCAATGCTGTACAACGAGGGGTGTTTATTTCCACATGGAGAAAGTTAAAAAGCAGATGTTGCTTTTGTAGAGACGTATGTCAGGAGAATTTAGGGACTCTTCATAGACCTTGGAGATATGAGCATCCCTGGTTACAAACATCACACAAATTAATTTTGTATGTGTCAAAAGTCTAGTTTACACTTTATGTGTGTATATATAAAGTACAATACAGTAGTATACATGAAGTAGAATATTAACTAAAAAAAAAGCTTTGTAATACAAATTCAAGATGGCTTATTCGTTTTATAATGGCGGAAATTGCTGTCTAAGCGTACAATGTATAATTTACTTAGAATATTTAAAAAATGTTGATTGTTAAGAGTGTAACAGTGCCATTGAAGAGAGCATTTAATTATACTTGTGATTTTAGAACTTATAATGAATATTCTACATAAACAACTTTCTACCTTGTTCAGGTGCTACTGATAAATTTTGATAGTAAAGCAAGGATTGGGGAACAGCGCTTGTATCAGGTTGGTACAATAATAATTACGTTTTTGTTTAAGGTTCGATATTTTAGGGAAAAACTTTTCTTTAACACTGGCTATGTAATATACCATTTTAAGAGCAAAACTCGCTGTACGTATTATTATTATTATTAGGGTTAGGATTTTGTTGCACTATAAATGTGGAGAAAATGCAAAATAAAAAATGCAGTTATGCACTAAAAATCTAAGAAAATGCACTATAATTTTAAAAAAATGCTTTCACAGAGAATCATCCGTTACTATTTATTAGTGCATTACCTATATATAAACAACAAAAAAAATATGAAGTTTGGTTTTCGAACTGGAATGCATGGCGGTTCTCTGCAAATAACGATTTGTACATTGAAAAGGTTCTTTCAGTTTCTACAGAAACTACCGCAGCATATTCGAAATAGACCATATCACTAATTCCTAGATCACTTTCTAATTTGGGCAGTACAAATTTTCTGCCTGAAAGAATGTCCACTATCGAACAAAACATGGTAACCTGAGTTTTTTTCGATATATCTGTCATCTTTCTTGACAATACAAGTCCTACTTCCCCAGGAACACTTTCTAATGCACTTGCTGTATTTTTGATTGAGTCAATTGAAGTCAACTTTTCTCCAGATTTCTCTAAAGAAGTAATCACACCTGGTAGAAATCCAAAATTAGATTGAATGTGCACAAGCTTACCTTGAATTTCAGGATTGACCAGTGTCTCTTGTGCAGTTCGAATCGCGGAAATTTCGGAGGAGTCGAAAGAGTCTATCGTTTTCTTCACAGCTTCGAAGTTTTGACAATAGTATTTACAGGCTTCTAGCCACGTTCTCCACCTGGTAAGAACGGGGCTAGGTGGTAGAGGGAGTTCAGGATGCTCCGACTTAAAAGCAGCTACACGTGGTCGGGCCTTACTGAACACTTTCTTTACACTTCCTATGAGTTTATCAACATCAGGAAACTGCACACATATCTCTTCAGCCACTCTGTGGCAACCATGCGCGAGGCACGTAGTGTGAATCATTTTCGAGTGAGCCTGAAGTGAGTTCGCTGCTTTTACCATATACGGTGCAGAATCGGTTACAAAGAGCAGCACGTTTCCGTGAAGAACGCCATTAGGCCATAAGAGATGCATTGACTTATCAAATAACTTACTGATCGTGAAATAATTGACCTTTTCCAGAACTTCGCAATTCAAAAGAAATGTTTTACCCGGCCCACCCTCATGCATCACTCCAACAACATTTACTACATTTCGTCCCTCCGAATCACAAGTTTCATCCATGGACACCCATATTTTCTTTCTAGCCATTTCTTGTCTAATGCACTGCATTGTTTTTTCGTAAAGTTTGTTCACGTAATTCTTCTTTAATGTCGAAGAATCGGGAGGGGGTTTACAAGTATATTTTTCCAAAAAGGCACGTAATGTCACGTTGTCCACTTTGTTCAACGGAATGTCAGCACAAATAAATGCTTCACACAAATCTTCGAAAAAAACAGAGTGATTCTTGGATGTACACACTGCGGGAGAAGTTGTTGCGCGGCGTTTGCCTCTCGTTTCGCACGTAACTTAAGTCCCCGTGTGTGTTTGTCCCTTGAAACATGCTGTTCAACGGTAAATTTTCTTTCGGCTGAAACTGCAGTACAGAACACTTACATCTGTTGTAAATACTTTATCTGCTCTAAATTCACTCACAAATCGTTTAAGCTTGGAAGCACTATTCTCTTTTATCTTCGGCATTTTAACCAGATAAACTGCAGAATTAGGCGTCTACCAACAGCTCACCAAAACAGTGAATGCAACGGTCACTGAACTCTCGCTCCTTGGCTTTATGTGACTAATCACCAGAAACTGCAGTCTGCGGACATTGGTCACGCCTGCTCCAACGAATCTTCGAAATAGAATAGTGTAGGTGGAAGCATTCTACTTCAATTTATTGTTTTTATAAGAAAAATAAGAATTATGCGGTTAAAAGTAAGAATAAATACTAAATATGCACATAAAATGCCCAAAAACTTTAAAAAATGCACTTATAGACAGAAATGGGCAAAAAATGCAAAAAAAAAAAAAAAAAATGCACAAACAAGTTTGTCTTAAATTACTTCTTTTTAATAAAGCAGGATTTATAACACAACGAGCAATGTTTATACTAATCCAGAAAAAAGATGCAAAATCATCAAGATCCTAACCCTAATTATTATTATTATTTTATTTTATTTTATTTTTTATTTTTTTTAACGTAAGTAATGATAGGAAGAAAGTTCAAATTCTGACGTAAAGCTGCACATACTTCTCGCAATATCAATCAAATATTTGACCAGGAAACAATCAGTGAACGTATAGCTCAATATTTGTTCCGAAAATTTCGTCAAGGGACAAGAGCTTTAAATATGAAGAGAGGAGAGTCATAAACGTCCTTCTGCCTTTGAGAATCATTATTGAAGCGGACCCACGCAAAACAACTCGAGAGATTGTAGAAGAACTCACATTGAATTGAATATTCAGCAGTTGTTCGACGTTTGCACTAACTGGGAAAATCAAGAAACCTAGAAAAATAAGTGCCTCACGACTTGAACGAAAACCAAGGACTTCGCTGATTCGAAGTTTGCTCTGCTTCATCTTCGCAACCAAAATTATTCGTTTTTTGACATGCGACGAGAAAAGGATCTTATACAACAACCGACAGCACTCCGCGCAATGGTTGGACGACGATGAGGCAATACATTCTCGAAAACTGAAGCTGCATTGAGGTCGGCATGTGGAGTCATCAACTTGTGGAACCCTGGCGAAATCATCACATCAGGGAAGTTGCCAGAATTAGTCAGTCGAAAGGGACCAATTCTTCTTCACCACAACGTCAGACAACACGTTTCACAAATAACTGCACACACATTGAACGAACTGGGATACAAATACCTACCTCAACCAGGTTACTAACCAAACCTTTCTCCCACCAATTGCCACATTTTCAATCACATCGACACCTTTCTGCAGAAGGTCTTCAACAACCAAGTAGCAGCCCAAAAAATCTTCGATCATCGGTTCTTCCTAGGTAGAACTTCAGATTGTTATGCTACCGGAATCAATAGACTTATTTCTCGTTGGCAAAATGAGTACATTCTATTGATTCTTTTTGTGATGAATAGATTTAATTCGAAGCTAACATATATTGCTTCAAAGTTAATAGTTTAAAACCATAACTATTTTTGCACTAACCTGATAATTCTGGAACCTCTTGTACTAAACAGCAATCAGTGCTAGGAAAGGAAGGCAGAAAGATAAGGTTATTAGTTTCATCGAGGAATAAAGTATTTAAACTGTAACCAAATACAAAAATAAAGAATTCACCGACTAGTAAATCAACGACAAAATGTCTTCTTCTTCAGCGTCGTATCCTTTGAGAAATCTACGTTGATTGAACTACAGTAAAACCTGTCAACTTGGCCATTTGCTTATCTTGGCCTTTTCTTCTTAAACCTGCATTTTCCCATAAAACATTCAATACTTATTACTCTGTATAAGTTGGCCATCTGTCTATCTTGGAAGTTGAAGCAATGTTTACCCTATGATGATAATGATAAATTTACCTGCGTATCTTGACCATACAAAATATTGTTTTGTTGTTTTTCTTAACTCTTTCGTATTCCCATTTGAGAGGCAGATGTTCTGTATTTGTGACTGGAGACAAAGAAGCATGAATTCCCACGATTTATTCTTGGAAGTCAATGACCAGAACACTACCCTGATAAAGGGGTGGTGAAGAAAGATGTGAAGAAGAAAAAATACGTACAGAAATTTAGGAAATCGTTGTACGTATTTGTTTACACTGTCTGTTTTGGTAAAACCATTAGCTATATCGGTTTCTTTCATCAGTGGGGAGCCTTAGTAATTCCGGAAAATTCACAAGGTTAAGCTAACCATCTCAATTGTCAGTTATTGGTATCTGACGGCTTGTCGAAAGGTAGCGGAAGTTTTGAGATATGAATACCCTTAAGATTTTTTCAAAATATCTTTTGCTCCAAGGATAACACTTGTAGCTCATGAAACATTAGGTAATTTTTTCTAGTATTGTATATTGTCATGATTACTCTATATACATTGTACAGTCAAGTAAGTCAATTCTATTTTAAAAATACCCCAATCACACTTATTTTCTGTAAGTTGGCCACTTTTCAATGGAACGATGGTGGCCGACATAGACAGGTTTCACTGTACATATTTTGATCATTTCCTTCATTGTAGAAGTAATGTTCATGGCTCTTCAATTGTTCCCGTGAACTTTCCGTGTTTTTACCTATGTTATCTTCTCATTGTCTTTATCCAAAAATTTAACTCAGTAAGTTATATATCCGTGCACAACAAACTTAACAATTTCACTTCACTTTGTCCTAAATGACCGATACGAATGTTTAGTCAAAATTAGGTGAGGACTTTATTTTTGTTTTGATTATTTGATATGCATCCTATTACGTCATTAAGTAATATTTAAACTGTTGATCTAACAATCTAAAACAATCTAAACATCAAGTCTGGAATATAATGTATTGAGTATATTTCTATGTACAAAGTATTGTATAGGCTTTTTTTTATTGTTTATGTCAAAATTATATAAGAAATATATATATATACAGCACTAATAGTATTTTTTTTTTAAAAAAAATTAACAGTCACTTAATGTCTGAAAATCAGCACTGACCTTTGAACGAATAGTAGGTGTGGAAATAGAGGAAGAAAGATACAAATATAAAATAATATTGTTTCCAAGTAAAAATGAAACGCAAAAAATGATTGTCTTTCTTATACTCTTCCGTCCTTGTATCTGTTCCTGAAGTTTGTTAACTTGATTCATTAATGAGTATTTTTTAAAGAATGTTAATATCAGCAAGAAATTTGTTATTAAATGATTTGTTCAATATATATATACTAACAGTTACTAGAATTTTTACGACATTATTTGGTTCATACAGATTTTGCATCAATAAACCAGCAAAAGAGTATTTTGTTGTGCTTGTGTCTTATTTGATGCAGAATGTTTCAAGTAAAATTTAACATAAAGTATAGTAAATTAGATCTTTAAAAAAATATCTCAAGCTTGTTTATAACTTTTTGAAATGTACAATTATTTTTTTCTCAGAAGTTTACTTTTTTGATAATTCTGGAATTGAAGGGCGTAATTCCATAAATGTTCGCGAATAATAGTTTATCAATTCGTACTGTTCTTTTTGCGTGACTTTCTTTTATGAAAAATGTCGTTATATTAATGACGTCTTAGTATTAATTTAGGCACATTCGTAATATAACTCATATTTTCATTATTATTATTATTACGCCCTTCTATTAGTGTTAGGTGGTAGAGAGAATATAGTACAATCTTGTAGAATTGGATTCCCTTTTATACATTTGTGTATGCATTTTAACGCACTAATTTATATACACGTAAAAGAGAGCAAATATTGTTATCTGTGTGTTATTTTTCTACAATATTTCGCAAACCTCATTGTTAGCTTATTCGGGGGCCGCGGTGGCTCAGTGGTAGAGCGTTCACCTCTGGTGCTTGGAGTCCCTGGTTCGATCCCATCTCGCGCCAAATGAATTTTTTGGCGGACAAACGCCGTGTGCGTGGGTTTTCTCGGGGTTCTTCCGTTTCCTGCCACATTATTCACTCCACCATTTCATTCCTTTCTCATCATCACGGTTTCCTTTAGCCTAGCCGGTATAAACGTGGGACGTAAAACTGAAAGATTTCATTTCATTTCTTCATTATTTCTTGAACCGTTATTTTGTCATGCTTTCTTTCTGCGCGCGCGATCAGAAAAGAAGGATAGCTTCAGCACTGGAGGTCAAAGATTAGGATTAAATGAATAACCAAATACTGAGGTTTGCGAAATATTGTAAAAGAGTAATACCCACGAGAATAAAACGCACCATACAAGTAACAATGTTGTTGTTCCCTTTATATAATTCGGTTCGATAACAATTTTGTAGTACTGAGGCAACTTAGGTACTTTTTTCTTCTTTTTTTTTTAATATAAAACAACTGTAAGCTACTTATTTGATTAAAATTCCGCTGTTCACTTTAAAGATTATGATGGAAGAAATTGTACAAGGCTTTAAACAATTTTGCATAATAGAGCTTCTAAAAGCAAAGTAGGTTGTGAATTATTAGGTATAACATAGTGCATCATACTGTTGGAATCAAATTTTCCAGTACAACGTGATGTGCTAAATTTTAAACGTGTTCATAGCCTTAATGTGAAATAATATATAAAGTTTACCAATCAGAACTTTGAAATTATGTTGTGGTAACGGTGACTGGATGGCGAGATTAATCAGGGACAGCTGTGTGGAATAGACTGTTGCAAATTAGCATAAAAATATACCCATTTCAACAAAGCCTAGAAATAATTCGAATTTACTGTATTATTCTGGACTTTTTGCACTAAAAGTTCTCCGAAGACGCTCTAACGAGAAATAGTAATGTAAACTGACTGCCCAGATCTCTACTCACTGGATTATTTTCTATAGTATTATAAACGCTCCATTGCGAATTTACCGCACAATATATGTGCGAGAGTGGTTCAAAATTGGACTTTCAGATTTCATCATATTAGAGGATGATTTATTTGAACGGCATTATCTTCAAATCATAATGGCATTGCAATTCACAATAAATAAATAAATCATTGTAGTTTTAATTCTGTTTCATTTTATTCTGGTGTTCTTATTGGTAAAGTGTTTAATATAAATATTTTCGACATTTCTTTGGTCAAAAAAAAAAAAAAAAAAAAAACTGTGATATTTCAAATTTTCAACTTCGAGTTTATATTTAAGTGTGGCATACGACCATGATGCGCTGAAAATGAACCAGGTCCCTTTACCGAAAGTGGAAACTCAAACTATACGCTACAAGTGACCCCCCCCCCCCAAAAAAAAAAAAAAAACAAAAAAGATAATGATGCATTAAGAGAATTAATTAAGTGTATTTCCTACACTTATTATTGTCGTTGTGTAATTCTGATGAATCGTTATTATATAATTTCGTGTAAATGAAAAAAATGTTTTAAAAAAAATAACAGTATACATATTAGAAGATGGAACAGATACATTTTAAAAAGTTTAGGTAGCAGTTTATGTACTTTAAATTCAGTTTATAAGACTGCATATTGCACACATCTCTATTTCGTTCCTTTGTATGATGTACATATGTTTATTTCATTGTTTATTGTATCTTTTATTAACATTCAAAAAATATATAGGGCATTTTGCATTGTCTGCAATGAACTGTTAAGTTCCTAGTCAGTTGAGGTAAGGAATATGTGAGAGAACCATAGGTAACCAATGTTATTAGTGGCCTGTATACATGTTGCAGCCGCCATACACTGTATACATGAATAAAGATAAGTATAAATATTTTCTGTATTATTTGTGCCTCTGCATTTATGAATCAAATAGAGACGGAAGGACAAAATAATAAAGGTAGGGGAGGACAACTGTCACGAAATATTAAAAAAATCATGTAGCGGACAGTGCATTCTTGGTCTTCTTACTTCATAATATTCCGATGATACAGCATGTAGAAATGCAAAGAGGACCAAAAAAAATTCACGCTTAACGGGGGGAAAACTATATAAAAGTTGAAATACTAAATTTATACAGATATCGGGGGATATGCCATTTCAAGTTATCACGAAGCACCGGCAATATAGCATTTACAATACACGATAGGATTAACATAAGTCGAAGTCCCGGAATGAAGATAATATGAAAGGAGAGCGTGGGCTTAATCACATCTCCTCCTCATGTTGATTGTTCTACATATTGGACGCAGAAAGAATAATTCTCTTCTGTCTCATAAATTTCGGTCTACACAATACGTGGCATAATTTGACTCTTCATGAGTATCAATGTAAATCAAATTAACACTCCATTTCAATTATAACAGAAATGTACTTCACGTACTCCTCGAAATAAGATGTTTCCAATGTTTGCAGAGTTTTGTTCTTTAGCAAGCGTATAGTAGACTGTTATCGAGTAAGCTTTCACGTCTCGGAGATCTTATTATAACCGAAGTCGCTTATTTCCATAAGAGTGTAAGAGATTCTGTTTGCGAACTTATGATTTTGTTGCTGTTGTATTTCGATCATATCGTCATGTGAGAAATATCACTTTAAAATGTTCTTGAGCTTCTCGGTTATTTGCTCGATTCTCGTACTGATCACGGGTAGTGCTAGAATTTATATAAATAATGACACCTTTTGAAACAGCATTGTATTACACTTTGATTCTATAATTCGATTCAACTTCGTAAAGAAAAAAAGTACGTAACGTGTGTGAAATTACGTATGGAAGCAAATCGTTTTGGCTTCTGCACTACAATGTGCCCCATTTACTATTTTATATATTTTGTTAGTAACTTTAATAATAATGAATATGTAATAACGAAATTCGAATGCGGCGCTAGTGATCCCGACTCATTATTGCACATCAGATCCCATATTACTAATATGAAATATTCCACACCTTCGTGAATGAATTGGACAATGAGAAATTGCCAATTGGCTATTTCCAGTAAAATAGAGCAAAATTGCATTTTCCGTGGCAGTATGGCTGATTTTTTTTTTCCGGTAACATTCTTTCTAAAGGACTTTGAGCTGTAAGGTCAGCAGAATTTATGCTGTTTTCTTGTTTCATGCAGAGCTATCTGAAATGTCTAGTTTGAGAACATGCAGGTAAAGGTCACTTTCCCTCAGTTTGAGGACTACGAATTACGTGGAGATATGCCTCCACATCTATTAGACATGATGTAAGCACTACACTGGGGAAGCCTTAATGTAAGCCGCATTGAAATTAAGGTTGAGCGACAAGGAACTCCCACGGGCTTTACTTTTTAGGTAAACAATGCTACCGCGGCTTTATAGTTTAACGACATGGTGGTCAAGATTGTCTCAAGGGTCTCGTATTCTGCTTTGTGTGGACGCCAAAGGTAACCATTTCCTATACATTCTGTAATGTCATCTCCTTTCTCACAAGGTCTAATTCAAATTTCGTCATGATGTCTTCGAAATTATTAACAAAATGTTGGACATAAACGAGTGAGACACTTTATGTTATTATTGGATGCACTATCTTTGTTCCGTAAGTCTGTCAAGCTTTACACAATCTCTCAACATTTTTTATTATTTTTTATTTGTATTTTTTATTTAAAAAAATAATAATTTAAATTATAACACAGTCCAATTTTTATAATTTGTTTGGTACCTGGGTATTTAGAGTTGATTTCATGTGAATTTGATGCCCTGAATTCAAATATGGCATTAGTTTTTTCCCCAGGAGCTCAAATTTCTAAGATATAACATTTTTGTGAAATATGTTTTGTGAACACTGTTTTTTAAGTTAAATCCATAGATCAAATAAAACAAAACTAAACATGGACTTTTTTTTATTATACTATACAAATTATTATATACGAACATAGAGAAAAAGTTATCAATCAAGCCAACTAGTCACTGAATACATCGGAAGCCTCTTTATGGTGACATTCGTGAATGTATTTTGGAACAGTTTCTTTGTAGACTCCAGTAGTAATCTGCCATCATGTGCGTATCCCAACTTTCTTGGTAACGGTCCTTCATAGGTTTAATATCCTAGTGAAATCTGTCACCTTGTTCCTCACTGGTGTCTCAAATTTTCAGGAAATTCTCAGCTGTGTAAATAGTGCACCTCAGTACTCATGTCACACCCAAAGTACTAGATGATAAGCATCTCGTTTACCAATTCAACATAGTTTTCAAATTCGCGTTCTTCCAGAAAATTTCCGACAACTGCAACAAATGAATTCCACGCTTTTCGGTCAGCCTCATTCAACGAATTTACGAAGGCAGGATCCTTAATTAGTTGCCTCATTTGTGGGCTGTCAAATATTCCTGCTTTAATTTTCTCCGTATTCAACTGAGGCATTTTGTTCCCTATGTACGCAAAGCATGATCCGTTCTTATCAAAGCCTTTACAAGTTGCTTCATAAGGCCCAGCTTCATATGCAATGGAGGAAAGATTATTTTCTCTTGTTCAACTATGGAGTCGTTAATGACATTCTTTTTCCCAGCGTCCATGTTTTCTCTCTTATGTCATTCTATTCTAATTCAGTGGTGTGTTTCTACCCCAGAGTCTCAAGATGCAAGAATATTTGGTGTGGCCACTTTGCTGTGCAAGGAGAAAATTCACCATTTTCAAGTCCACTACCCATTGATGTTCATATTACTTTATCTTCTCGAAGTCCAAATCAATGGTGTTATATTTTTCTTTCATTTTCGTTGGGTGAGCAATTAATATTGAACCATATTTGTCCCCATTATGTAGAAGAACACATTTCAAACTTCGCTTTGCGCTGTCATTAAATAGGCGCCAGTCACCTGGAAAATATTCAGGGAGAACCATTTTTTCCAGAAGTCTTCTAATTTCGTGACAAAATACGATAAAAGGTAAGTTTGGTTTCTGGTTCCAGTAAATTTTTGTCGTTCAACCTGGAAGCCAGTAATTAGAAGCTTTTTTTGACAGGTTGATATATGTGGTGAGGTCATTGAACTCATCCTGGTTGAAATGTTACGGAATTGAAGACATTCTCTCATAAACATTGTCACCTTCATTAGTATAGAAGGGTTATCAGAAGGACAACACTCGTCGTCACAGAACTCTGGTAGCTAGTGAAGCGTTGGAATCGGCACTTTCCCTGAGTGAGGGACCGGGCGTCTTGAAGAGACTAAATCAGATTAAGTCCACTTGCTGCGGGTGTTTCGATTGGTTCCATTAATATTTACTAGGCAGAAATAATAGTCATCGAAGTGTTTTTTTTTTCTTTAGTTCTCTCCAAATCATCTGTACGCTGAATTTCAGACTTTTTCTTTTCCCGGTAGTCCACTATCGTAAATGCTCTGTACAAGTTTTAGACCTGATGTAGTGCCCAGGTTTTATCCTGACCACCAAGCCTAACACCAAAGTATTCAACATAAGCTCTCTTTACAAAGTCACTAAAGTTTTTTTCTGTTTTCTTTGAGCATGTATTCTCTGCATATGTAACAAAACACATCAAGATAATTTACACAACTTCTTCTACTTGAAAAACCAAACAACCCAATATAGGTACGTTGTCAGTAAAATAGTTTAGATTGATCGAGCCTTTTGTGGGTAACCACAATATTTCATGTCATGCACCCACCCACCCTTCATTACAAAATTCTGGCTAAATGACCCAAAATATTTTACCAGTAAAATAGTTTAGAATGACCCAGCCCTTGGTGTGATAACCTCAATGTTTTGTCACGGACCCTCGCTATTACGAAATCCTGGCTACGTGTCTGTCTGCCGGCTTGCATTTTCGCGGATTCCAAGAATTTCAGATATCCTCTGATCTTATTGCCCGATACAGATAGGACATCAAGAGTGATGACCTAAATATAGCGGAAATTAAGGCCAACTGCTGTCGGCTCTCGTGGCCGAGCGTACTAGGGCAACATTCTACCAATGAAAATAGTTTTTGGGGTGGGTTCAAACCCTGCCCAAGGATTTTTTTAAAATTTTCATAACACTTTTTTCATTAAAATAAGCTTGCAGTTTTACTATACGGATCCATAGTAAAAGTAATAATAATAATAGTGTCAGTGGTAATAGTAGTAGTAGTAGTAGGAATAGGTTAGAAGCCTCGCAGGGGTTGGTTAGGTTCTGTTCTTTTGCTCAAATTTTTCTATACATTTTACATGACCAACTTCAAACAGCTCGCTAGGGTGCCGCGCGAACACTGAAACTCTTGGAATCGGCGTAAATGCTGCCGGCTCTGCTTTAAAAATTAGAAGTTACGATGAGGAAGAATAGTAGTAATGTAAATCGGGAGCAGTTAAAAACGATAAGGTAGTATCAACTTGAACTTTAGTGATATTTTCCTCATTGACGAAGGTCTATGTAACTTGTTTTTCAGTTAAAGAAGGAAATCTCGAGTAAGTCGTTGTGACACTCATAAAGAACGTCTTCTTATATATACGAGCATTAGTATTTTATATAGTATTACATGCAACGATTTTAACTAGCTAAAAGTTTAGATAAAAGATGAAGTGACGGAGTAGGTAAGTGGTTAGCGCACTTCTGACCTCTTCTGTACGGCGGACTCGGGTTCGAATCACGGCCAGGTTGAAACTTTTTCAATTGTTTCAATTTCAATACATACTGTGACAAGAAAGATCTCTCCTCCAGAAAGAAAATTATGTTGGAATGAGGAGAATTGGAGGTGTCTCAATGGAGGGAATCATTTACAAACTTATTTCCAACAGTTGTTCTAAATTTGATATTTTCAGCTACTTTCAAGCAGTTCCTGATAAATGCGTGGTCAGTATTTTTATTTCTCTAAACATACAGTATATAAAGAAATAATACATTACATGCACAGCAATATTGAGATTATTATATGGTGTTCTTTGGAAAACACGATCCGAACCATAGAGAGTCATCTTAGAATGCAGAGCTGTTTCGTTAGTTACCTACTTTACAATTTTACCTGCATGAACACCTGGATCAGTGGTACCAACTGCTGTCAGTGCCGAGAAAAGTTACGTGTAAGTTGGGTTGCATCTGTGTAGACGTTCTCACAACTGCAAATGACCTGCATCCCAAGTAATGGAATTAGAGCACTTAGGGAGAGATACTTTTGTAAGTGGCCGTACAATGTTTGTATTCATAACATTTTTAACAATGTCACCGGGCCCACTGTCGACAAGCTTTCTGACACCCTCTACAAAAAAGGTATTTTTCGTCATCGCTTTCATCAAGTTTTTTTCGGAACCCAGCTTGCAAGACTTTGTGAAATTTGAGCCTGTTATTTATGATATCATATGCAGATCCATGACTAATCTACATATGGGTTGTCTTCATCAACAATCATTCGTCTGTCATTCAGAATCAAGACACAGACTCGTTCAATAATGTCATCAGTTGTTTTTGTAGCTGGACACTCCAAGCCCTCCTCTTTCCTTATCCTTTGCACTCGTTCGACCACTTTTGGAACTGTTTAATCGACTGGTAAGCACTTTGCTGTGACAACGCGTTATCCTCTTATTGTGCTGGAAGTGTCAAGTAACTTTATATTGAGTTTGACAATTCCCACTCTGGGTACACCTTCAGACCACAAAAATTAATGGCACAACGATGTTCTTTGGTGCACACAGAGAGTGACGCGGCCATCTTTACTCAGCAACAGCGCAAAGCAGACTGATGTGATAACGCTGCAACTTACCACACGCGAAGCCAACCGTGACGCCCAGCATCTGGTGAGTACACAATGCTGTAGAGGCAACCTGAAAAGAAATAGGAAAATATTGTAGTTACTTATTGACTTATTCTCGTATTTCTTAAAATGACGTATTTGTGGGAACTTTCTGAAACACTTTATGATCTACTTTGCTTCTAAGACATTATAACAATACTTTTTGGTAGGTATGATTACAATACGTTCTCCTAATTATATTACATAATTTTAGGCAGTGTTGCAAACTATCAGTATTTAGTATATCTCCAAAATCGTTTGAGTTATCAAGTTGCTATAAACTGCATGATAGTCTTCCCATCTATTGAAAGCGATCTATGCAATTGGGTGAGGTATTTATTTAAGTAGTTTTTCGAGATTAAGGCTACTGGAAAAAATCAAATTTTCCAATCAATTTGTATTTTTGTTTCTATACAATCGAAATTCGTAATATCATGATCATAGGTCATATCATGAACACTAAGGTCCTTTGAATGTGTTGCTCTGTCTGTCTCATTTACGTTATTACTACTATAGATTCCACCAAAATTTAGATGTTTGTGATACTGTAGCGTTCTTAGTTTGTTACACTAAATAACAAATCTGATATTGTTAAGTTTTTGTTCAATGTAATAACCTGACGTATGTTATTTAAAAACATTATATTCGGTTGGCAACACTACAAACCTGGAGATATCACATAGTATATCAAACAATGTCTCCTTGTCAATATTCGTTTCTTAAATAATATTCTCTGTAAGATTTTTTCCTGATGTGTGAGTATAAATGTTCATAAACTGAACAGCAGTTTTGTTGCTAAATGTTCGTGTGCAGAATGCAAAATTAATCCCCATTGTCTTTCCTTCTTTCTGCGTATTCTCTTGTATTCTATTACAGTTAATTTATATCGAATTCTTATACACACAGTGGTACAAAATTGTAATATTAGAATGTGTTCATGAACTAAAATAAACTCTGCTAAAAACTGTAAAAAAAAAAAAAAAAAAAAAAAAAAAGGATCACGCGAAACTTACATTTACTTTTAAAGTTTAGTTTCGTAGATATGAATTGCTGCAGAATGTTTGCTGCCATCTAACGCCATGATGTGGAACTTCTAACATAGGATCATGCACCTTTCTTTCAATAGTAGTAAAGAGGACCCAGATAGCCACTGTTAAAATAACAATTATCTGTGAAAGTGTTAATGAATTGACTCCATTAATGGACTCATTGAAGATAATCGTACTATCTATCTATTGCATATATATATATATATATATATATATATATATATATATATATATATATATATATATATATATATATATATATATATCGAAAATTTACTTTCGTTTAAGCGTTAGTGTGGAGTAACGGACGGACGGACGTAACATTACAATCTTATAAGTCGCACTTGCATGATCTTAATATATAACAAGTAACAGTGTTACATGTACACCACAGTTCGATGGTGTATGGTGTGGTATTTTCTCAATTAATATTGAAGCGGTTTAATAGAGAGATTATAGCGGAGATGGAATATATTCTTAGGACGCTTAATTAATTGCCAAAAAAAACTATTCTCGCTATCTATTATTGTATATAAGCATTCACCATCAACGTTAAAACCGGAAGTTGTTGATTTATCCCACTTCTTGTTTGAATAGAGAAAGAAGAGAGATGATACCTATTTTTTTTTTTTTTTTAGCTAAATCTATTCCAATTGGACTGTCTATATCAGGGTTTCTCAACCTGGGGGTCGCGATGATAAACTGAAGAGATAAATATAATTAGAACCTAATACCGGAAAATATTTTAAAATATTATTTTGAATTTTGTTCTTTTAGGCATATGTTTATTTTTGTAATACGTACTGTTACGAACAACAAAAAATAGGTCTACTAAACATTTTCAACAGGTGCAGGGTTGTTTAAAGATTAAGGTACGACGTGAAACTAATGAGAACTGCATATTGAAATACCAGAAAATTACAAATACAACAAAACCTGCAAATTGAAATATAATTAAAACTGAAATCTAATGAGATACGTATGTGTGTGAACGAATAGTCCTTTTACCAGCAAGCTGACCACAATGAACGTAGATTTTTATTGTGGAATTTTATTTGTTTCCTAAATTTTAAATATAAACAGCTTGCTTTTAACAGTTATTGGTAATACTGAACACAGACTCAACAATGTACCAAAATTTACAACAATATAAGGTAACTCAAAGTTGCGACCTCTCTAAAATTAAAATACTCCATAACTTTTAAAACAACTGTCCAAGATTTTTTTAACCAAAATTAGAAATCACTTTATTTTTTTATCATATGGCCCAAAATTAAGGGAGTTATGAAGTTTTAAAATTTTGAATCGGCTTCCATTTCAAAACAGTATGACGGATGGAATTCGATATTTGTAATATGAATGAACTGAGGAAATTTGGTTTTAATCGCTTCGCTCTTAGGGAAGTTACTGTATCCACTATATACAAGAAATTGTTTTTACTATTATAGAAATAGATGAATATCGTGAGATCTCCGCAATAAGTATATTAAAAATCTCACACAAGCTTTTTGCAAACCAGAAATTATAAAGGGGTCGCTGGCAAAAGAATGTGATAAAATGGTGTCGTGGTAGGAATTAGGTTGAGAACCACTGCTCTAACGTGAAAACCGGAAATGCATGGGATATTCTACAGGGTGCGGCACGTAAAACCGGCCCGTCGTAATATTCTGGTATATTGTGTTTTTGGCAACACTTAAATAATCTACCTTCCTACCAAGAGATGGCGTGTCGAGGTCGGGTCGACTTACGTGACCTGCAGCAGTCACGTGCAGCCGCAACCAGTGAAACTTGTCGAAACCAGTTGAGAAAAAGGCCTCGTTGTGTCAAGCCGGGTGAGTGTCAGTGTGAGATAATGCCGTATTCGATACCCGAGCGTGTTGCATGAGATGTTTACACCAGAGAGGACAATCAGCAAAGGCTTGTGGCCTCCTCGGTCACCAGACTTGTCCACGTGTGACTTTTACTTATGGGGACTGTTAAAGGGAAGAGTATACGAAACAAATCCACACACAATTGAAGAACTCAAGACCAGGATCCAGGATGTCACCAATAGCATTACAACACAAGAACTGACAAGGGTATATATGAATCTCCTCAATCGTGTTGACGTGGGCGGAGGACACTTTCAGCACCTGCTGTGAAGGTGAGTAGTCATATTCAATACATTACATTTCATTTTATGTGTTCACTTTATGGGCCGGTTTTACGTGCCGCACCCTGTACCACTTCCGGGTTAAATATCCCATCAAAAACGAACTTGGATTCTAACCTTTGGTTATCTACATCCTGACCATATTTGGAGGTGATCCATGAAGTACGTACTTCTTGAGATTTTTTTGTCTTTCGGACGGACGGACGCATGGAAGGATAAATATATAAAGGAGTTTTGGTAAGCCAAACTCCTTGTAGGAATATACAAATGTATATGAAATGGCCCATTTAGTTAATGATATTCACATTTTTGGAGTAGTTAATATAACTACACTTACTAATCAAAATGAGTTATATTTCTGTTTATATATTTGCATTGATATTTTAGTAAAGTTAGCTTGACATTGGTAAATTTCCAGAAGCATATTTATAAGGCAATGGGAAGAATGTATGAAAAATAAGAGATACAAGGCCTCGGGAAAATTCCTGCTTGTTTGAAGCAAAAAGTCCTTTTCATGGCTTACTTGGCCATGCATGGCCATGAGATTTTGATATTTTTTAAACATTTCAATTTAAATGAAATAACACTTTTTTTTTTTTCGATTATGATGCTGAAAGACATCTGATTACTTTCTTAAAAGAGAAAGCTTTACTCAAAACACATCCATTTAATTCAGGAGTGTAACCACCGAGAGAACGATTTCCTGCCCCCACCTCCTATGAATGGAATTCGACTGTTAGGTTTATTTAATCCATTGCAAATGACTAATGCTTATAATGAAACAAATAAGAAATGTTTCTTCTTTACACGGGAAGAATAAGATTTAATAAATATAAAACCGGAAATTTGAATATTGTAAAAAAATTACCCTTCTTTTCCCTTTTAGAAGCGAACTTTTCGAAAACGCTCATTCATGTTCATTCATTATTTATGGCAAGTTTACACTCGCTTCCAACTTAAGCGAATGCTCACATTAAGGTACTTTCTGAATAAGAATCGAATATTTTAATACTAGAAATTGTCCTCTTTCGAAATTGAATTTTTGGAAAGGTTGAAAAACATGTTTTCGGTTAATTTCGATTAGGATTTTATGTACTAGACTTATTATCTCCAACTTCAACAAATACTCACATTCAGTTTTACATTATAAAGAATCGGAAATTTGAATATTATAGAAATTGTCCCCTTTTCCCGTTAGAAGCACAATTGTCGACATTATGTATTCTCTTATTTTAAATTAGATTTATAATATCAAATTGCACACCTCTAACTCGAGTGAACTCTCATATTTGGCAGTTTCAGAGTCGAAATATGTAAGTTAGAATTTGCCCCCACTTTCCCATTTAAGACTGGCATTTTCCAACACGTATACAGTTATTATTATTATTATTATTATTTTTAATGGAAACCTCATATGTGAAATTTTATCTTTCTAATGTCAGACACTTTGTTCTTGGAACAAAAAAAAAAAAAAAAAAATGGACCTTCCTTTAATTTCTTTTAGGATACATATTTCGATAAATCCTTTCTCATCCCTTTGTTTTCATGGCAGAAGGAGTTTCCTATTCAAATTTTGTTCTATAGTATAGTCTGCCTAGCGATAGAGTGCAGCACCTATCGTGAAGCCTCCACACCGACCCGTATTTGGGAAAATGCAGTGACGGCCTTTCTCACTGACCGCCATTGCCCATTCTCTCGTATACGAGGGTTTCTAAACCTGGGGGTCGCGACTCCTAGGGGAACCACGGAAAGGTATCATCGGGATCGCGAAGGTAAACGGCAAATATAAATATAATTAGAATCCAACACCGGAAACTATTTTTAAATATTATCTTGAATTTTGTTTTCAAAGGTATATTTTTATTTTTATACACACTGTTAAGAACAAGAAAAAAAGTCTACTACACATTTTCAACAGGTGCAGAGTTGTTTAAAAATCCATTTAAATGAAAGAGGTACGATATGAAACTAATGAGAACTGCATATCGAAATACCAGAAAAATACAAATGCAACAAAAAAAAAAAAATAAATACAAAATTCGAAATCATTTTCTTTTCTTTTTTCTTTCTTTTCTTTTTTTTTTTTTTTTTTTTAATCATATGACCGAAAATTAAGGGAGTTATGAAGTTTTAAAATGAAATGTCCTCCATTTCAAAACAGTACGACGGATCGGATTCGATATTTGTAATATGAATGTACTGACCAAATTTGCTTTTAATCCATTCGCTTTTAGGGAAGTTACTGTATTCACTATATACAAGAAATTGATTCTACTATTATAGAAATAGATGGATATCGTGAGATCTTTGCAAACGGTATATTAAAATTCCCACATAAGCTTATTACAAACCAGAAATTATAAAGGGGTCGTTGACAATACGATGTGATAAAATGGAGGTCGTGGTGGAAGTTAGGTTTAGAACCAATGACCTATACTGTACTTGTACCTCCTTTGCGGATCGCCGATAAAATTGTGAATGCTCGTGAAAAGACAACAACTTTTGTGACCATACTTTGAAGCACTATTAAATATTGATTTCTTAGTGTGTTTAAAATAATATATGTGTTTTGTAAGCTACTACTTCAGAAAAAGCAAAACAGTGTTCCGTTGGATTTTCGTTTTGGTCTTTGCTTGAGTTGCGATGAGGTGGCTCATTATATTTGTAGAATCATAATTATTATATAACAAATAATTTACATTTATTTCACATCTGCAGATGTGATATTTTGTATTCACACAGACCTCTAACCAGTGTTTCTTTCAAACATATTTTTTGGGGAACAGTACCCCCGGAGGAGACCAAAATAATACGTCAATAATATACTAATAAATAGAATGGTACCGTGTAAAAATAGTATATGTGACCCCCCCCCCCCCGGAACATTTCTTCTGAAAAAAAAAAACTGCCTCTAGCTATTAGTCTCTTTTGCTAAAACATTTTTTGTCAGAACATTACTGCAATAGCTCTACAAACAATTTGTTGCATTTAGAAAACCGAGTGTCCATTAAAATGTTTTAATCAATCGAATGACCGACTTTCTTGGATTTTTAAAAGCAACGAAAATTTCCGTCAACAGATGGCGACAAAGCTTAGATATGTGCGCCTCTGGCGGAACATTGCTGAACTAGTAGAAGATCAACTTGCCTTGTTCACCCACCGCTAGATGTCACAAATGTGAAGTAGAAAATGTTTATATTGGTATGCAAAAGAGATTTTTTTTTTTTTTTTTTTTTTTTAGAATGCAAAACTAAAAACAAGAAAAATCAAGTAGATGTCACAGTCCGTTATCAGTTATGGTAAAATGTAAAATGATATTTAACAGTTCTACGTAATGGGGCGTTTACACTTAGTCGATTTGCGTTCGATTCAGTTGAATTGACGTCACTTTCAACTTAATCGACCGTGTAAACGGGAATTCAACTTAATCGCTTGTTGATCGAAAGCGACTAATCGACTGGCAACTGAATTGAAAGACGTTCTATTTTCTGTGGTTGAAATAATTGAACACATCCATCGATCTGATTCGGCCTAGTTGCTTCGATTTAGTGGCAAATGCAGCGAGTCGATTTAGTCGTGCGACTAAAAATCGACCAAGTGTAAACGCCCCATAAGCTCGATATATTTACGACGACTCCATGAACCATTCATGCTTCATTTATCTATTCACTCGAAGAAACCAGTAAAATTGTACACAATCGGGGTGGACAATTTATCTCGATACGCCCTTGTAACTTTTAAATTAATAGACAAAAAGCGCTGAAATTTTATACCATGAAAAAATCGGCAGGGGAGCATTGTTCTCCATACTCTATGATACTATAGATATACCACATTAACTTGACCCCTAGTCTTCCGTTCCAGGCGCTGCTATCGGCTGAAGGAATTCCACTCCCTTTCGCTAAGACTCTCTCACTTAACAGCAGCTCAACCTTTATTGGCTCAACGCATGGATGTCTAGGGTGTGAGCTTTAGTTCGCATTTTTGCAACGGCTCAAGACATTTTGGCAGCACAATACCAAGTTATGAGTGTTCCCAGTCCAACATAAAGTTATAGCCCTAGTTTTTAAATGGCATTACATCAGTTTATTACACACTTTAAATCTACATTTTAAACGAAAACTTACAATATCACATTTGTTATTCAGTGTTGCAAACTAAGGACGTTATAATATCACAAACATTCGAATTTTGGTTACCTCTATTGCAGCATTAGGATATACAGGGTGTTAATGAACTATACGGACAAACTGAACGAGGTGATTCCTCACATCAAAATAAAAGGAAATGTTCATATGGACCTATGGCGAAAAGTGCATAGTTTCAGAGCTAGGGCTGTCCAAAATTTCGAAAAAGCTAAATTTGAATAGGCCCTATTTCGAATTCCAGAAACTCTGGATGATGGTTCTTATCAGCGTAAAGCAAGCAACGCATACGCAATCCAAAAGTGCATATTTCATCAATTGTCAATAGGTGTAGAGGGTATTCCCTACAGGGTATAATTTTCAGATAAGTTTTCAATAGAGTGTTCAGATATATCCTGATTTCAAGAAGGCAGAGGTAAACCTTGACAACAATGGACATCCAATGCTTCGAAGGGAAGACGGAAGTGTTAGGAACCGGTAGCTCCATGTTTCTTTGTGTTCGGAATAACGTGTGATGATATATATTACGTGACGGTATATTTCACGTTTTCTTCACTTGTAAGCGTGAAAGAAAACATGGCACCATGCGTTTTCCCAAGAACAAGAGACCATGCTGATGACGATCGTTAATACTTCCGACATCGCGCCAAAGGATTCCGTATTCGCTACTATAAGGACTTATCGTTTGCCTACTTTAGACAAATCATAAGGTCCGAGCATATCTCAAAATTCGGTTGATGGTATGTCTGTGAATTTCATCCTGCAGAGAATAATTTGTACACCCATTGAACATTAATGAAATATGCATTTTTTGATTGCTTATGCGTGAGTTCCTTTAGGCTGATAAGGACCACCGTCCACAGTCTCTCGAATTCGAAATAGGGCTTATTGAAATCTGTCCTTTCGCGATTTTAGACAGCCGTAGCTCTGAAACTATGCACTTTTCACCATAGGTCCATATGAACTTCTTCTCTTATTTTGATGTGAGGAATCACCTCTTAAAGTTTGTCGGTATAGTTCATTAACACCCTGTATAATAACGCAAGTGAGGCGGACAGGGCAATGCAAAGCCAAAGTGTCTAACATGGATTTCGCATGAATTGGGACAAGGTTATAAGAGATTGAAAATATTGAAGAAAAAAAAACTTTATTTCGAGAAACTGCATAGATACGTACATAATCCAATCGCAGAGATGGTTTTCCGTAAAGATCATAATGCCGTTTATAGCAATTTGATATCTCAAACTGTTCTGGAAATATGGTAAACACTGGTAAAGTTTGCAACACTGCTGAAAATCATGCAATTACGAGAACTTGTAATTACATCTGCCCAAAAAATATTGTCGGAATGTTATAGAAACATCGGAAAGCAACAACTGTTTTTAAAATTTCGCACAAATACGCCATTTTAAGCAATACAGTAATTTTTATTATATATCTCGCAACATACAAACCCAAAGGTCCAATTTTACCTATTCTCGATGGACACTTGTCACATTCTAAGGATCTAAAGGTTTTGGAACACGCTTTTAAAATTAGGTATTAACATGTTGTGCTTACCACCCCATTCTACACATGTGTTGCAAACTCTTGACATTTCATTTTTCAAACCGCTAAAACAATATTACAATGAAGCTTGCAGGTTGTTTCTACGAGCAAATCGTGGGAAGACATTGTCGAAGGCACAATTTGGTCATATCTTTGACCAAGCATGGATGCAAGCAGCATCTACATCTACAGATATCAGTGGATTTCGGTCAACAGGAATATTTCCCTTTGATCCATCCAAAATTACAGATCACGCAATCCTACCATTCTCAATTCATTCATCCAGTGCCAGTACGTAATCTGAAGAAAAGAGGATTATCATTCAACCTCAAATTTACATACACAAGATCAGCCAACTTGCAGCCTTTTCATCAATTTGCAGACAGTTGAAACTACTTGGACATAAGCCACATCCACACCTGCAGGACCAACATCAGACACCCATGTTACTGTCCATGACTTTGCACAAACGCCGCAGAAAGCATCTGGATCTTCTGCATCAACAAGACAAAGGAATAGCCATAAGTATCAGTAGGGAGGAATATTCTAACATCTCCTATGTATGATCTGTCAGGAAAGTAAATGTACACCTATTTTTCGAGTCTGGCATTCCTGCGCTCCATCCGTGGAGAGTATGAGAATTAAATCAATCAAATGTTTACTGAGGGGCAAAAAGAAAAGCTTAATCTGAATAAGACATTGCAGAGGGGCACAAGCTGTGAATACGAATAGTGCATTGTGTAAATAAAGGACGACACCGAAAGAGAAAGCCAGAAACAGCTGTTAAACTTACAAAAAAAGAGTAAAAATTGTCGAAGTGGGAACATAAAACACAAATACAACAAATACGCCGACAACTAAACGGTCACCATGCCATGATCTTGGTGTAGTGGTTAAGGTGCTGGCTTACAAATGCAAAGGACGCAAGTTCGAATCCTCGGCAAGGACATTTTTAAAAATTTTTGTTAATAATACATACAACTCATGAGATATGGTAAAAGAGGTCGTATTTAGTTTTTCGTAGCAATTATTATTGGTAATGTTTAGTACTGATAATACTTTTTGTCTTTGCGTATTGCTTTTATTCTTTTCTTCATTTCCAAAGAGAAGAATATCCGAACAAATGCCACCAAAATTCCTCATATTTTGAATGTAAACGCCATTTGCAATTAGTGAAGAATAAAAATTGAACGTTCCGATGTAGCTGCAAAAAGTAAAAGGAAAAACATGGAAGTGGACCATACTCATGGTTACTAAAAATACAATTTCTACATGCCTTACACCTCCCGACCACGTTTCTACGTTAGCAAGTAAGAGGTTTGTGTTTAGGTTAGGTTGGTCAATACGTTTTGCGAAGGGGCCCGGTTTAGCTCTGACGCATCACAGGTGCGAGAAGGGAGAAAAACACTTTTTCTCTCTCCCTCTGTGTGTCTATTTATCTATATATTTGTATATATATAACGCTATTTGTGAATGCCATAACCACCCTAATTTTCAGCGGATTGAGACGAAACTTGGCACAAACATTAATTGTTGAAATATCTTGATGAGTTCGTTAACCAGAATAATCAGATGAAAATGTTCAAAATGGTGGCCCTTCAAACTCTTAAAAAGTTCCAAGGGAACCAAATTTCGCCCATAAATAGGTATTCAGAAAGTTTGAATAAATTTTCCTCTTTTACTGAAATATTTGTGTGCAGAAACTTATTGAAATATTGGACCCGATTAATCGCCTAAAGAAGGTTCACGCCCTTTCGCTACGGTCAGTTTTTTTTTTTTTTTTTTTTTTTTTTTTTTGCAGGAGGGGGTTATCTTACTTTTGGAACAAGATGATTGTTACTGATGATATGAAATTACACATTGAAAGTGAAGTAACTTGTGTAACGTGTTATTTGAAAGAATAATATAATAAATGTGCATTCCTCTAACACAGAGAACTGTAAATCATGTATTTCGAGTTCGGGAGCCTGAATGGCGAGGAGTGTTATTTGATTTGCTTTTTAGTAACACATTGCATTGCAAATAAAGGTAGGCAACATTAGTGGTAAGTAAAACAACAATAATAATAATAATAATAATAATAATAATAATAATAATAATAATAATAATAATAATAATAATAATAATAATAATAATAATAATAATAATAGGTGTTGTTTGTGGCAAGGCAATATCTTCCTCAGTTCTTCAAACGTAATGATTGTAACGCCATATCTCCCTTACAAGCAAAATATTAGCAATTTATATCGAGAGAACGAGAAACTGTAGAGCGATGGGAGCAACGTTGGACAGTATGCACTCATAGTACTCAGAAAAGTAAGCGATTTCAATGCAAAATGAACGAAGAGTCATTGTCATGGGTACTCATGGGGCCACGGCAGAGCCCTCTTTAGGCAAAATGTCGATAGCTTATATCGAGAAAACAGGAGGTGATACTGGGATGGGACCAACGTTGGACACCGTGGACCCATAAGGCGCATCGAAAAAATTAGGGAGGCGGGCGCCAGCCAGCCTTACTTATTTCCACATAATAATATAAAATTATATTGTCGAAATACACACACGAGTTAGCTACTAATATTTCATATTATTATTATTATTATTATTATTATTATTATTATTATTATTATTATTATTATTATTATTATTATCATTATTATTATTATTATTATTATTATTATCTACAGCGTCTTTTCATTACGTGAGCATGTTTGACATGAAACCAAAGAGAAAATCCATCCTGTAGCGAAAAGAAACAATACTTTCTCTCAAATGGATAAAATATCAAGCCGAGATTGATTCGAACTCGCATGGACGGCGCGAAAAGCCAGTGCTTTGTCCACTATTTTTTTAACTGACTCACCGAACGCGTTTCAGTAACTTACTTATTGCTAATTTTACTTGCTTCACTCGTTTAACTTGCTTTTTCTAATAACTTATAACGACAGGGACACGAACACAGAAACATCGAGAACAGTTAAAAATGGTAGATGCTCTCCCACCGAGAATCGAACCCGAGACTCCATACACCCAAGGCTCACGTGCTAGCCTCTAGACCAGCGGCGATGGCAACGCTCAATTCCTGTGTCGTTAGGGATTACGACCACTGTATTGCCAGCTATCACTTCTGTGGGTTGTATACTATGATCACATGTTTCTTCTTTGCTGGAAGAGTAAAACCTACATTATATGTAATACATGAGGTATTTAGACCTACATGCTCTTCATATAATGTAATAAAAGGGTCATGGTGTCGGATTTTAATACATGACGTATTGCAGTATACAACATGCTTTGCATTACTTGTTTGTTTGTAGACAGCTACTAGCTTAGTGTTCTGAAAGGTTGTGTATAAACTAGGGATAGCCCGTTCCGGAATTATTAGTTTTCGGACTCCCGAAAGTAAAGCCGGACAAATTCCGGAATTCGGAAAATTCCAATTTTGTAATAATTTCGGAATTCGGAAAAATCCGGAATTTAGAAATTTCTGATTTCGTTAACATTCCGGAATTCGGAAAATCCGGATTTTTTCGAAAGTCGGAGTTTTTCTCAATTCCGGAATTTTCTAAATTCCGGATTCTTTCCGAGTTCCGAAATTCTTCTGAATTCCGGAGTATAACTGAATTCCATAATTTTGCGAAATCCGGAAAGTGAAAGTTCCGCTTCCGAAAAATGAATTTATTTTGGTAATATGAATCGTGGCGGAAATAAGTCTTTGACCAGGTAATGGCGACTGCTTTGAAAGAAATGGGGAGTATGAGAATTCAATCTGTCATATTTGTAGTTTCGTGTGGAGAAAGAACGAACTTGTGAACCAGTGGTTTAAGAAAAACTCAAGTTATTAATATAAACTTTGCCGACTTCATAAAAGAAATACGAAAGACATTTTGAATCGAAAAATATAACATACAAGTTTGCAAGCGGAGACAAAGAAACCTAACGTAACCAGACTAAAGACGGATCGTTTACCGCGTACACTGAGAAAAAAAACTGTAGGTGGCGTACTTAAAAAGATAGGTTGCATGCGTAATTCCTGTAGTTTTTGGACTTAACGTACAGCAGACGTATAACTGAAAACGCATGTTTTATAATACTTTCTGTATAAGTGTTCGATCTATACGAACTTTCCGTATGAAACAATGTAGGCGGTCAGGATCTCATATACAAATGGACGTATATAACATATAGCTGACGAAGGTAACATAAGTATATGCATATGATATACGGAAAACTGTTAGATGTCAGACATCCTGCAACGGCATGATGTAACATCTAAGGGCAGTGCCTATGTAGCATACGGATAACGTATGCTCCGTACTGATTTCTATAGTAAGCAAGAGGATATCGTATATTTGTACAATATACCGCTGTCCGGAGAACGGATTTTTCTCTGTGTAGCGATCGCGGTTCAGTGGTCAAGGTGCTTCTGCGAATGCACGTTGCAATTTTTTTTCTTACTTTAGAATTTTTGATGGCGATTGATCAGCGATAACATACTTTTTATTATATTCAGATATTTGAATACTCGGATGTTTCAATACTTGAACTATCAAATCTTCAGGAATAATAATAGTAATAATAATAATTATTATTATCTCGTAGAAGATTAAAAGCTAGAAGCTAAATTATCGCTCAGGTCATACCATTACAAGGAGAAACGTGACATTTGGAAAGAATATTTCGGTTTGGTTTAATGTTGCTCACGAGAAGAGGAGTTTCTCATCTCGTTTCTAAAACAAATAAAATAACATGAAAATTAACGTTTTACATTCGAGACGGGTCAGGGCTAAATCAAAATTTTCGTCTCTCTTTGGAGATGAGAATCGAGACGAGACGAAAAGTATCGTAAACATTTCCCGTCTTGTCTCGATTCTCGAAATAGTGTATGTCCATTCTTTAAGTAACAATTGCTCTGTAGACTGAATCTCATAGGCTATTTCGTTACATTGTATTTCAGAGCTCATTGAATTATGCTCTGTGTAGGTATTTTTGTAGCAAAGCTTTTATATTTACCTCTGCATATTCTAAAAATTAGTTTATTATATGCCTTAGTGTCGCGTGATATTCAGTTATATTTATTACAGTTATTTTCCTCAAAACATACTTTCTACATGAAACTTCAATAAAAGGTTCTAGTTTAAGATGTTGGTAGTTGCAGAGGTGTGTCTTGAAGGTACGGAACCCTTTCCCCGAAATCTCTACTTTTAAGTAAGTTTTGCCAAATTTCAGGGCAAGTTTAAAACTATTATTATTATTATTATTATTATTATTATTATTATTATTATTATTATTATTATTATTATTATTATTATTATTATTATTATTATTATTATTATATCAACTCCGTGTATAATCTTTAAAAGATATACGGTTTGTATCTGAATAGTAAAAGCTAATTGACTGTCGATCTCGGTCGTCTGGAAGTCTTCAGGAGGCAAGGACATCGGTCACGTTCTGGGTTTGAGTTCCGAAGGGGCAAGTATTCGGGCTCGAGCAAAAAATTGGTAAAAGTTATAGGCTTCATCCAAACATATTCAAAACAGCTGGGACCGGGTTTGGGCTTCTCAACGGCTCGAGCGGCTCGGCTTACAGCTCATTCAATATCGAACCGAATCGAGAAGTGAGCCGAGCCAACAGCTCAGCACACCGAGCCGATTTGAGCCATCGGCTTAGTTGAGCTGAGTCGAAACGTGCTGATGAACTAGTTTCAACTTAGCTGGTTCGAACCGGTTCACATGAGCCGAGTAGGTGACCCATCCCAACCGAGAAAGCTCGAGCCATCGGCTCAATTGAGCTGAGTCGATGGCTTGTTCCAACTAAGCCGGCTCGGGTCATCCGCTCATCCCAACCGAGCCGACTCGAGCTGTTCGCTCAGTTGGTACGAGCCGAGCCGGTTGATATCACTACCCGAGTTGGTCTTCTGCTTGGGCTCAAGAATTCGACCGTGCAAATCTCAGCCTTGATTTTAAGAACTACAGTATATACTTATATTGGTGATTACGACATTTGAGGCTGTCTCGTAATAATAATAATAATAATAATAATAATAATAATAATAATAATAATAATAATAATAATAATAACAAACTCTTGTCTTCTCGTTATCTAGACGAGACGAGATACACTAAAATTGCCCCACGAGATGCACTAAAATTACGTGATGAGACGCACCTCTGTCGTGAGCAACACTAAAAGTATTCCACATTACTGCTTACATTTCTCATGGCTTTTGCTTTCCAGTCTGATCAGGCCAATATTTCAAAACGAGTTAAAACGAGCTGAACGAGCGAGAGAGCCATTATCAAACTCAACTCAACTCGAAACTAGAACTCGAAAACAGCGACTTGGCTCGGAACTCAATTCAAGAAAATTACCTTTGACTCGACTCAAATTGTACTCGAGTTGAATTGAATTTTGGCTCGACTTGTGCTCATCCCTATTCGTGTTTATATTTTATGTTTCCACTTCAACAATGTCTACTCTTTTTTCTCCTTTTACCTGCTGTTTCTGGATTTCTCTTTCGGTGTCGTCCTTTATTTACACCGTGCACTACTCTTATTCCCAGCTTGTGACCCGCTTCAATGTCTTATTCAGTTTAGGCTTTTCTTCTTACATTGACTTCACATGTGATTGATTTAATTCTCACTTTCCGCGCACGACCGATGAAAATGTTTTATTATTATTATTATTATTATTATTATTATTATTATTATTATTATTATTATTATTATTATTATTCTATTGAACTTGCACGGCGAAATTACTGTATAATACGATATCATTTCTGTAATTTTACTCCATTGTATGTTATTTAGTTTATTAATGGGCACTACATTGTCTCCAGATCAACGAATAAATTAACTACGGCATGCACTTTGGTGGAAATATCATTGCAATAAGATTATTGGTTCGTTCCAAACATGTTCATGTAATGATATTTCCACTAAAGTGCATGCCGTAGTTAATTTATTCGTTGATCTGGAGACAATTTAGTGCCCATTAATAAATTAAATAACATACAATGGAATAAAATTACTGAAATGATATCGTATTATACAGTAATTTCGCCGTGCAAGTTCAATAGTATAATAATAATAATAATAATAATAATAATAATAATAATAATAATAATAATAATAATAATAATAATAAAACGTTTTCATCGGTCGTGCGCGGAAAGTGAGAATTAAATCAATCACATGTCAAGTCAATGTAAGGAGAAAAGCCTAAACTGAATAAGACATTGAAGCGGGTCACAAGCTGGGAATAAGAATAGTGCATGGTGTTAATAAAGGACGACACCGACAGAGAAATCCAGAAACAATAGGTAAACGAAGAAAAAAAGAGTAGAAATTGTTGAAGTGGAACGAAAATACAAATACGAATAGGGATGAGCAGGAGTCGAGCCAAAATTCGACTCGACTCGAGTTCAATCCGAGTCGAGTCAAAGGTATTTTTCTTGTAGTACTTAAAATTATACTGTAGTTCTTAAAATTAAGGCTGTGACCTGCACGGTCGAATTCTTGAGCCCAAGCAGAAGACCAACTCGGGTAGTGATATCAACCGGCTCGGCTCGTATCAACTGAGCGAAGTTGTTGTATTACTATACATCTGCTTCCGCCCCTGTCAAATCTGGTCGATCTCGTTGACGCGACATATTTGCTTTTTTATACCCCTTTCTTCGTTTACTGAACAAAACAGCAACTATTCTGAAATATACTACTGCGCATGCCTCGTAGATAAATATTTCTGATGCCAATAGTTTCCGTTTTGTCCAAGGAATGTTCTTTTTCTTATTCCCAGCATGACCCTTTTATTACATTATATGAAGAGCATGTAGGTCTAAATACCTCATGTATTACATATAATGTAGATTTTACTCTTGCAGCAGAGAAGAAACATGTGATCATAGTATACAACCCACAGAAGTGATAGCTGGCAAGACAGTGGTCGTAATCCCTAACGACACAGGGAGAGAGTGGTGCCCTTCCCGCTGGTCTAGTCGCTAGCACGTGCGCCTTTGGTGTATGGAGTTCCGGGTTCGATTCCCGGCGGGAGAGCATCTATGATTTTTAACTGTTCTCGATGTTTCTGTGTTCGTGTCTCTGTCGTTCTAAGTTATTAGAAAAAGCAAGTTAAACGAGTGAAGCAAGTAAAATTAGCAATAAGTAAGTTACTGAAACACGTTCAGTGAGTCAGTTTAAAAAAAAGTGGACAAAGCACTGGCTTTTCGCGCCGTCCATGCGAGTTCGAATTAAGCTCGGCTTGATTTTTTATCCATTTGAGAGAAAATATTGCATCTTTACGCTACAGGTAGTCCACTCTTTTCGTATTTTTCGCTGTCGTTCACAGTTAAAGTAACTGACTATTATTCTTTCTACGAATGATGGATCTTCTCTTTGGCTTCATGTCAAACACGCACACGTAATGAAAAGACGCTGTCGATAATAATAATAATAATAATATGAAATATTAGTAGCTAACTCGTGTGTGTATTTCGACAACATAATTTTATATTATTATGTGGAAATAAGTAAGGCTGGCTGGCGCCCCCCCCCCCTATTTTTTCGATGCGCTTTATGGGTCCACGGTGTCCAAAGTTGGTCCCATCCCAGTATCACCTCTCGATATAAGTTATTGACACTTTGCCTAAAGAGGGCTCTGCCGTGGCCCCATGAGTACCCATGACAATGACTCTTCGTTCATTTTGCATTGAAATCGCTTACTTTTCTGAGTACTATGAGTGCATACTGTCCAACGTTGCTCCCATCGCTCTACAGTTTCTCGTTCTCTCGATATAAAATGCTAATATTTTGTTTGTAAGGGAGATATGGCGTTACAATCATTACGTTTGAAGAAGAACTGAGGAAGATATTGCCTTGCCACAAACAACACCTATTATTATTATTATTATTATTATTATTATTATTATTATTATTATTATTATTATTATTATTATTATTATTGTTTTACTTACCACTAATGTTGCCTACCTTTATTTGCAATGCAATGTGTTACTAAAAAGCAAATCAAATAACACTCCTCGCCATTCAGGCTCCCGAACTCGAAATACATGATTTACAGTTCTCTGTGTTAGAGGAATGCACATTTATTATATTATTCTTTCAAATAACACGTTACACAAGTTACTTCACTTTCAATGTGTAATTTCATATCATCAGTAACAATCATCTTGTTCCAAAAGTAAGATAACCCCCTCCTGCAAAAAAAAAAAAAAACTGACCGTAGCGAAAGGGCGTGAACCTTCTTTAGGCGATTAATCGGGTCCAATATTTCAATAAGTTTCTGCACACAAATATTTCAGTAAAAGAGGAAAATTTATTCAAACTTTCTGAATACCTATTTATGGGCGAAATTTGGTTCCCTTGGAACTTTTTAAGAGTTTGAAGGGCCACCATTTTGAACATTTTCATCTGATTATTCTGGTTAACGAACTCATCAAGATATTTCAACAATTAATGTTTGTGCCAAGTTTCGTCTCAATCCGCTGAAAATTAGGGTGGTTATGGCATTCACAAATAGCGTTATATATATACAAATAGATAGATAAGTAGACACACAGAGGGAGAGAGAAAAAGTGTTTTTCTCCCTTCTCGCACCTGTGGTGCGTCAGAGCTAAACCGGGCCCCTTTGCAAAACGTATTGACCAACCTAACCTAAACACAAACCTCTTACTTGCTAACGTAGAAACGTGGTCGGGAGGTGTAAGGCATGTAGAAATTGTATTTTTAATAACCATGAGTATGGTCCACTTCCATGTTTTTCTTTTTACTTTTTGCAGCTACATCGGAACGTTCAATTTTTATTCTTCACTAATTGCAAATGGCGTTTACATTCAAAATATGAGGAATTTTGGTGGCATTTGTTCGGATATTCTTCTCTTTGGAAATGAAGAAAAGAATAAAAGCAATACGCAAAGACAAAAAGTATTATCAGTACTAAACATTACCAATAATAATTGCTACGAAAAACTAAATACGACCTCTTTTACCATATCTCATGAGTTGTATGTATTATTAACAAAAATTTTTTAAAATGTCCTTGCCGAGGATTCGAACTTGCGTCCTTTGCATTTGTAAGCCAGCACCTTAACCACTACACCAAGATCATGGCATGGTGACCGTTTAGTTGTCGGCGTATTTGTTGTATTTGTGTTTTATGTTCCCACTTCGACAATTTTTACTCTTTTTTTGTAAGTTTAACAGCTGTTTCTGGCTTTCTCTTTCGGTGTCGTCCTTTATTTACACAATGCACTATTCGTATTCACAGCTTGTGATCCTGTGCAATGTCTTATTCAGATTAAGCTTTTGTTTTTGCCCCTCAGTAAACATTTGATTGATTTAATTCTCATACTCTCCACGGATGGAGCGCAGGAATGCCAGACTCGAAAAATAGGTGTATATTTACTTTCCTGACAGATCATACATGGGTGCACTCAAGACTAAGAAACGCCTTTTCGAACACAAGACACATGGTAAGAGGGTTCTTCCTACAACTAAGAGATCCACAACAACTCACGGTAGCTCTATGTACAAATCATGTTATTATCCTATTTGCAAACGCAAATATAATCACAGTCCTGATTATGGAGATTGGGTACAGTGCACCCAATGTAAAACTTGGTATCACGAACTGTGTGTGGATGGTGGTACTGATCGTTTCTTTGTGTGTTCTGTTTGTTCTGATACTGATTAAGACTTTCAGGTGTTTAGAATCATTAATCAATAGAGATATCTTTGTCCAATATTATTTTCGTGTTTTGTTGTAATGTTACTATGTAGCACTTCGCTGTGGTTTTCGACTAATTGACAATGTCTTGCAGTGTTATTGCCATTTCCTTATATTGTTAGCATAAATCTATTACACGTTACTACAGGCGCTAACGTACTGTCCGTTAAAAGTGTTTTAGATTATATTAAATGGATTTACTGGGTATTATATTTCTTGTGGGAGTTCCCCAAGTAAATGTCGATGTTCCCCAAATAAATGGGAAAACTTCGACACTTCATATATCTGTCATGTAACGCAGATTTTATGTACTTATGAATGTTGAATTTGGATGAGTGTGTTGTATTATGTTCTTCATTAAACTAACTTCAAAATATATATTTTGAATTTTACATTAGCTGCTTCATTATGCATTTATTTTGTGAAATATCCTTAGCCTGTCGGAGTTGCCCCAAACCACCATATATATATACATATATATATATATATATATATATATATATATATATATATATATATATATATATATATATATATATATATATATATATATACACATATATATATATATATATATATATATATATATATATATATATATATATATATATATATATATATATATATATATATCCGGAACGGTTTGAGATATCGAATTCCTGTAGGTGGGATTATAGACCTAATCTTTATTCTATGTCTATTCAAAACCATTCAGATCTACATAATTAGATGTGATATTTACCTAATGAACACTTTTATTTTTTAAAAAAAGTACGTTGATAAAGGTCGAATTTTCAGTTCCTTGTAACTTGTTTCTACTCGTTCGAAGTACATCTATGATTAACGTAGTATTGTACACTGAGGCACGTTGGATGTGAATTGCCTCGTCTCATTTGCTTGCGTTTTACTGCAGTAGAACACTCCAGAGTTTGGTTTGTTTTTCGATGTTTATGATATTTTAGTCTTCTTAGTTTGCAACACTGAATAACAAGTGTGGTATCGTGAACTTTTGTTTAATACGTAGATTTTAAATATGCAATTACCTGGTATCGTGCCATTAAAAAAAAAAAGATATATAAATTTATGTTGAGTTGGCAACGCTGTTAATCTGGCTGTATTGCAGTGTATGTTAAACAATGTTCATATTCGCGTGGTATAAAATTTTAGCGTTATATTTTTATTAGGTTACAACTTATTACAAAGGCGTATGAATAAAATGGGCACATCCACCCATTCTCTCATTTTAACCAATTATATAACCTATGATAGCCCTCCCTACTATTTTACATTAATATCTAAAACTACCGAAGAGACTGCATAGCACCTGTGGATAATTGAAGGAAAATATAACTCTTCTGTGGATTCTGCCTTCTGTATAGACCCTAGAAACTGGTTCAATTCTTGGTGGGAGTTTACGTAGGTCGGATCTAATATTAATTCTAAATCAATGTTTCATATAGCTTAGATTCTGAAAAAAAGCGTTAAAAATCTCCAAACAAATTCGAAGAATTGTAACCAGACGTAGAGATGACTTCATACCTGTGGCGGCTCTTGAGATAAGTCATATGAAACTAATTGCAATGTTTATCACTACAAGTAAAGGGAAGAATATCGGTACTAATTTAAATTAATCGGTATTAATTTTTGTCTACAGGTTTCTGAAGTTGTGTGAAGTTCTCTTCTTTTAGCTGTATTATTAATAATAATAATAATAATAATAATAATAATAATAATAATAATAATAATAATAATAATAATAATAATAATAATAATAGTAAGTGGCGTATTTAGGGGGGCTTCCGGGCTTAAGCCCCCCCCCCGAAATCTTACTTACTATAGTAAAGTATATTAAATACCTTGCAGAATTTTCACATTTTCAGGTAAAGCCCCTCCCGAAAGTTAGCAAAGCCCCCCTCGAAACAAAATCGTAAATACGCCACTGATAATAATAATAATAATAATAATAATAATAATAATAATAATAATAATAAATATGGGTTCCTTCAACAGCCGCCACGGGATACTGGTGTTATCAAAATTCGAAGAATCTCATATTCCAATATTAGATATTCTCCGAATAAAGGAATATTTCAACAAGGGTATTTACGTAATGGTTGTATCAATACTTTAATAATGGTAGGTCAAACCGTAACGGTAATCGTAATCATAAACGGATTGACTGCACAAATAACTCGGCCGAAATAATAGCTCTAGCAGTTTATTGTCAAAAAAAAAAAAAGACTTCGTCTAAGAGTTATCGTGCAGAGTAACGGACAGACGGACGTACTAAATAACAGTATTATAAGTGGCACTTGCGTGATCCTAATAAAAATACGTGAGATATAACCAAATGTATATTCCAATTGTGAGATGATTTATCTCGCGATTCTATCAAGGGATATGTTTATTAATAATTTCGCATCCCCAAATTAGCATGAAAAACACAATTAGAAATAAATCTAAAAGTAGGTATTTTCACCATTAGCATGACTAGTAGTTCTTGCCTAAACCCAATCCATGTTGAGAAGTCTTTGCGGATACGGATATCTACATCAACATCGGTGTTTATAGATTATTTTAATTTTATTTGCATATGGTGGATAAAATTCCGAATGTTCAAACTGAAAGTATCATTTTCATGATCATTCTTCGACACAGTATTAATCATTGACTTTTTGTATCAAAAGATGTGAAAAATAATCCAAATTGTGGGGTTATATTTGTTTGAAAACCCCCATAATAAATATGAAAAGTTAAAGTGTTTTTGTGGAACTTGTTTGATTTGCACTTTTTTCTCTTTCAAGAATTTTTATCTTCATTTCACCTTTGCGTTTTGAATAAAGACGCTTGCGTTATGACTAGTGAGAATCTATAAATTAAAATGCTAGGTTTACATGTTTGCCTCCAAAGAAAAGTTTATGTTTGTCTCCAATCCTTTCGATAATGAGATCTCGAAAACTCAAGTGTGTCGTTTTCACTTATCAATTCCAAATTTTGTGTAAATTGTGCAGTTCTAATTGTTTATTAAAAAAAAAAAAAAAAACATGGCCCTTATTTCTTTATTACATTTTTTAGGGGTAGACTGGAAGTGTTCAAATTTTAAAAATCATCATATCCTACGAGTTATACATTCCAATACCACACAGATGTATACGGGGTAGTATATCTCTCAGGCGTTTGTTTTATGGTCAAATGATAATGAAAAACGAAGGATAACCATTTCTCCAGTCTAAGATGAATCTTTATTTTTTGGAGTGTTTTGCCCAATGAATACCACATATTACTGACATTATAATTAATTGTGTGTGTAATGCATTTGCTTATTACGTGTAAGAAGACAGAAAACACTGATCATACATGAATTAGAAACTCCAACTGGAAGTAGGCCCAAATCTTGCAAACAATGCGAAGTACTGAAAAAATAATCGAAAAAATGTAAAGGAACATGTACAGATCTTGTGAGGAATAGCAAAGAGATTCATGCTCATATGTGAATGATGCGCTGTGTAGAGAGCGCAGGTTCAGCTAGTCTACATATTAAAATGCTAGGTTTATATGTTTGTCTCCAATCCTTTCGACAATGAGATCTTGAAAACCACAAGTGCAAGAAACGTGCCGTTTTCGCTGGTCAATTTTAATTTTGTGTAGATTGTCCAGTTCTAATTTAATATTTAAAAATGGCTGTTATTTCTTTATTATACTTCTTTAGAGGTACTCTGTTGAAATTGTACTAGTACTAGTGTTGTTTATTTTTTTAAAATCATATCCTATGAGTTATGCATTCCAACACAACAGTGATAATAAGATGTATACGGGGTTGTACCAGTACATCTCTCAGCCGTTTGTTTCATGACCAAATGATACAGAAAAAACGAAGGGTAACCATTTCTCCAGACTAATGAATCTTTATTGTTTGGAGTGTTTTGCCCAATGAACGAAATATATCACTGACATTATAATTAATTTAGGCAAACTTTTTTTAAATATTTTATTTTGGAATGTAGGGCTATTATGAAAAATCATGAAAACTGAAATTTTGTTCGAACATGTGGATGTTAACTCTGTGTTCAAGATAACTCCACTTTACTCGAGAGTAGGGAGCGCGATGGCTCAGTGGTAGAGCGTTCACCTCCGGTGCTTGCGGTCCTTGGTTCGATCTCAGTTCGCGCCGTGTGGACTTTGTGATGGACAAACACCGTCCTCGTGGGTTTTCTCGGGGTTCTCCCGTTTCCTCCCACTTTCTTCATTCCACCATTTCACTCATTTCTCATTAGCATAACCGGCATAAGCGTTGGACGTTAAACTTAAAAATATCTCTCTCTCATTTACTCGATTGTAACACTGGTTGCGCACAAAAAAGGCTGATACCAATCTTTAAAATCGAACACAAGACCTAACTTTACAATTATAGTTCTATGTATAAATATATAAAAGTAACAATGGTGCATTGTATTGTTACTTGGTTTCTGACACTGTGCACAATTTCATCTTTGTGTGATGGGAAATGAGTTAAGGTTGCAAGATTTGAAAACAAAATTGAACCATTGTAAGTGAAAGAACAGTATGAAAAAATATATATTTCTCTCTTTCTTTTCGATGGTTACCAAGACAACATAAAACATCCATTGTTTGTTCATTGTTTGTACAATACGAGACGAGATAAGAAATTCGACTTTCCCGTCTCGACTCGATTCTCGGAAAGCTTTTGTCGTCTTGTTTTGTAAATTTGTGCACAAAATTAATGCTATGATTTGTTCTTAATTTCTAATCTAACCCTTCCGCTTCATGACAAGTGCAAGAAGCAAGGGCGTCATTTCAGTCTTCGCTTGAGGGGGAGGCAAGAGCACCATCGACATAAGACTTTCACTAGTATATTAGTAAACAATCGATTAAAGTATATGTATTCCTCAAACTTTGGGAGGGGGCAAATGCCCCTCCTTCCCCCTAAATGACGCCTCCGTAGTGTTGTAAATAGAAAAAAAACCGTTCGTTTTTTTTCAGAAATGTACGTTTTTTTTAGAAAAAAAACATTGCCTCTCGTTTTTTTTCTAAATTTCGTTTTTTTTCAAATAGTCATTTCTAATGCATCTTACGTCTATTTAAGTATTAAATATTTTTATGTAGGTATAATCACCGTAAAATGCAACATAAATTAAACGCTAGATACTGATACGCTACAAATATTTTACAAATTACATGAATACCATACCTATTAACAATTCGGGTTTCAGCAGTTTTCATCAATATCAACTAAGAAATAAAAGTAGAAATGAAATTTTGTTTTTTCGTGAAAGCAGGTCTTTAATAAGTACGAAAATAATGTCACGAACATTATAAAATTCATATAACTTGTCTAAAGATAAAAACTAATACTAATTTGCCTAATAGTATTTTTCTAAATGTCATATATAAATAATTTGTCGACTAGATATATATGATATGCAGAGCCGGCTCTACCATATATGCAAAACGTGCATTTGCATGGAGTGGCAAGTTTGGATGGTCCGGCAAAATCTGTCATAAGTATATTATTTAAATTAAATATTTCTTGTTGGAAACAGACTTTATGATTATGGTAGTTACATTTACTAAGCTGATTTTCTATTTGAATACTACATTCATAAATTATGTTTAAGTCGCATAATTTAAGGTCATATGGACAATGCTAAAGCAAATAGTCGAATAAATCCGAGCACAAATTGCTTGATTGTTGCCAAATGCAAGAATTCAATTCTCGAATAGTAGTGAATATCTGTTCCATTTAGTAAGTTATCACAGCTTTGATATGACAACTAGTCTTGTTTTTGTCAGAAACAAGTTCCTTATCATTGAAGATAGAAACAAGTTTTTTAGAAAATGTTAACAGATATAGAAGAGAAATCAAGAAATAAAGATAAAAGAACTAGTTGCACTGGAATTGCAAACTGATACATTGAGATTGAAGCTCGATAGTGAATTCTATAAAAAAGGATTACCATCTATCCTCTGCAGGTGTGTTTGCTTTATGTTTCACTAACATAATAGATTAATATTTTAAAAAAAACACACACACACAACGGGATTGCATTTTTAGTGAGTATTTAACCCTTATCCGGGCAACCGGGGCTTCCCAGGCCCAGTAGCTTTATTTTTCTAAAATTTCTCAATAACCATACATATTTAGAAGACATAAAATACTGAATTCTTCTATCTTTCGTCGAAGTTAAAATCATGAACATATCGAGTTGGTAAAGCTTTTTTTTTTTTTTTTTTTAATTTGAAAATCTTTTCCTGACGTAACCGGGCAACCGGCGCCTAGGAGGCCCCGTATAACTTTAGTGAAATTCCTGTCAAATATTAGATCAAATTGTCACATAATTATATATTGAACACGTGACTATTGTAACCTTTAGTCGGAACAGTATGCGGCAACAGACATTGAATTTTGAGTGTTCTGCACTTAAAATATATACTGGGCCTGACAGGTCCCGGTTGCCCGTTTACGTTACAAAAATGTCTGGACCGGATTTGCTATTCTGCTTGGTCGGCTTACAAAAGCGTGACACGAAGTTTCGCTACTTGACAAAAATATATACCGGTACATTCTAGACTAGTCTGAACAGTAAGTGACAATAGGCATTGATTTTGTGTATTCTGCACTTAAAATATATACTGGGCCTCACAGGCCCCGGTTGCCCGTTTACGTTACAAAAATGTCTTGCCCGGATAAGGGTTAAGCCTTTCTGAGTGCAACTGCACTTACCCTCACCTTTGTTGTTCATGCTGGAGTAGCATACTTAAAATAATGACTTTTAAGATTTGTTCTTACTGGAGAAAGGGGGAGGCGGCAAATTATGCCATTGCATGGGGCGACAAATTGACTAGGACCGGCCCTGATGATATGTATATAAAAGACACGAATATAGGATGACTCAAATTGAAGCAATGCAGGATGTTTCAAAATTAATATTAGGGTTTTGAAACTTTGTAGTATCTATTACAATTAACTTACAATTATAAATATTATATAAAATGAAAGAGCAACTCAAACAGTTTTGTACGCACGCATGTACATGCATTGTTTCTTCTGTCTGCCGTTAGAAACAGCAAGCAGCAAAGATGTAAACTGGAGAGCAGAAAGTTTTTTTGTGTTTTAATAAAGACTGAATCTGTACAGTGCAACGGTCTGTGTGAAGAATATTAAGGAGACGCTTGCAACTACATCCTTATCGTTTGCAGTTGCTACAGGTCTAAAGTCTACAGACTACGGTTTACATGCCAATTTCGCAAGTGAAATATTGCTTCATAACAATGAAGATTTTCTGGATCGTGTCGTCTTCAGTGGTAAATCGACATTTCACCTAAGAGCTAATGTGAACACTCATAATGTTTGTATCTGGCCGTCAGCAAATCCTCAGGAGATGGTACACTTGAAACGAGACTCTCCTAAATTGAATGTGTTTTGTGCCATATGGCGGAAAGTTTATGGGCCTTTCTCGCCTATCGACTAGATGTGTGCCGTGTGACGAATGAATCTCACATTGAACACTTGTAGCAAAGACTGTTTGAGGTGCTCTTTTACTTGATGCATTGTTTATAATTGTACGTAAAATGTAATAAGTACTACGAAGACTTAAAACCCCAAAATTCATTTTGAAACACCCTGCATTTCTCACCAACAGTGTTGGAACTAAGATGTAAAAAGGAGAAAATTTTCCTTATAAAGTTATTGTTTACAACTACGATAGTATTATTAGTCAACAACATCAACAACACGAGTTAGTAGTAAAACAAAATGTAATCAAATGTATACTCAGTGGCCCAGGTGGCCAAAGTGGCACACACGAGTGTGGCATTTGTTTAATCCACTCCTGTGTGGACACTAATTAAGATATCGGGATATTATTCTTGCAAAATATGGTTGGACTATAGTTTATTATATTAATTTTTTTCTTCTGGTGTCGAATTTCCTTCTCAAATTTCACCCCAGTCAAAAATGCGAGAATTTTCTGATTACAAATTTCCTTTACTACTTTTTTCCTTGTAGCTTCCTTCGTTGTAGAAAGACCTCCTTAAGACTTGCCAAGTAGATACCTCGGATGGATACCTAACTGATGACATCAATTGGACGGGCCTGCGCGCAGTGTTGCCAATTAGGAAAATTAAAATTTTCCTAAATTTAGGCAAAAATTAGAAATTTTTATTTATAAATCCGTACCTATACGTCCGAGTGCAAGTCAACTTACGCCAATCGAACATTTGTCCTTACTTAAGAAACGCAAGTTCAGATCGTTACAATGAGATAATTAGGGAACGCACGAAGAATTCATATTTAGGTTCTAACCCTTGATTTTTCTAATTTTTCCCTACTTTTATGTTTACCGTAATATATTTTTGGTAATTACAAGTTTTTTTTTTCCTTAAATATCGTCATAACACTTGTATAATATATTAGTGATGTACCAATGTTTAATTTAAGATAGTTTACGTCTGTCTGGTAGCAGTATTACCAGATACAGAAAATTTTAATTCCAGATTTTAGGGGGAAATTTTTGGAAAAAATATCTGTTTTGTCTCTATTATTTCCCTCTTGTTGGCTATATCGGAACAAACGTACCAGTATCTGGAAGTCTCGTCTTTGCTCTACACAACGCTCTATAGAAAGTTTCAATAGAATAATTAGGGGAAGTACAGTTGAGGTTTACAGTAGACCTTGTTCTCTAATTGGGAATATAACTGATTTTTTTAAAGGTAGAATGAGATATTTTTTATTGACATGCTTACTTTATTAGATGTCATACTACTTGTAGGATATATTAGAGGGATAAAAAATCTTATTTTAAGATAGTTTGTGTGTGTCTGATAGCAGTGTTGCCAGATACAGAAAATTTTAATTCCAGATTTTAGGGGCAAATTTTGGAAAAAATTCCCTTTTTTATTTCTATTATTTCCTTCTTGTTGGCTACATTCGAACAAACGTAGCAGTGTCTAGGAGCCTCATTCTTAGCCTAAGCAGTGCACCATAAAAAGTTTCACTAGAATAATTAGGGAAAGTACAGTTGAGGTTTATAATAAACCATGTTCTGTAAGTGGTAAGAAAATGGTGAATTTCTGAGGTAGAATGAGATTTTTTTAAAATTCCATGCTTACTTTGTTATATATCGCCATGATACTTGTAGGATATATTTTTGGAGTACTAAGGTTTATTTTTAGATAGTTTTCGTCTGTCTGATGGCAGTGTTTCCAGCCAAAACAATTAATTCTCGCTTTTAGGTGAAAAATTCGAAAAAAATTCCCTTTTCCCCTCTAATATTACCCTCTTGCTGGCTACATTGAAACAAACGTACCACTACCTGAAAGCTTCCTCTTCGCCCTACAGAACGCATCATAAAAAGTTTCAATAGGATAATTAGAGAAGTTGTAGCCCCGGCATATTTGATTTTTGCTTGTGAGGCGTAAAAAGTGTCAAAATTTCATGTGTATGACAGAATTTTTTCTTTCTCTCTTTGGATGGAAGCAAGCGACTACAGGATTTCACTGTACCTTGTCAACACACCAAAGATTCTTTTTGGTGATTTGAACCCATATAGCAGGAGTGGTACTAGATACAAAAAAAAAAAAAATTGAAATTCGGTTAGGGATTTTTTGTAAATTTTCACCCCTACATTTCCCTCAATAATTTCCTACCCATTGGCAACACTGCAATGCAACTTACACCAAAAAATAGTCACATCTATTTTCTAAAAAACAAGGCCTTAACCATATCAATCGAATGAATGGTTTTTGAGCAATAAGTCACTAACTGGAAATGTAGGAAAACGCCACAAATGACCTGGGGCAGAAAGGAATAATCACACAATTTTGCTAGTATATACGTATAAAGAAACAAAAGATTTGTAAGTTACGAGGGCTTCGACTCAAGTTCTGTTGATTATTTCAATAATCTGCAACGTAAATCAATAAATAATAGTTGCCAGAAAAAAAACAGACATTTGAAAAAAAACATGAAAAAGAACGATGTTTTTTATTGAAAAAAAACTTCACAGAAAAAAAACCGTTTTTTTACAACACTACGCCTCCGGAAGGAAGGATGTGATATAACAGCATTTAAACTATGTTTTTTGTTGGGGTATATCTTTCTATTGTGTAAGGACTTGTGAATCTTTAAACGTTGATAAATATTCTTCATTATGAAACTTACTTTAACAAATTTAATTTTTAAATTAGAACAATGTAATACTAAAACTGTATTTGAGGCAGGGCCGTGCCGTGGGGGAGCCGAGCGGGGCAACGGCCCCGGGCGCCGAAGTAAAGGGGCGAAAAATCGGGATAGAAAAGGAAAAAAGAAATGAAAAATTACTTGGAATATACGTATGGGGGCGCCGTCGTGTAGTCTCGCCCCGGGCGCTAATTTTCCACGGCACGGCACTGATTTGAGGAACTCTTGAACAATACTTCAGTGAACTAGTGTTGCCCACGGGTTTCGAGAAATTTCTCGTCTCGTCTCGTTTCAAATTTGAGATGACACTAGAAACAACAATTCTCGACTCGTCTCAAGAATTCTATATAAGACGCATTTCTTTGGAACCCACTAGAAATAAATGACTGCGGAAGCACTTGTTAAACTATGTTAAGCTTAACCTGATTGACAGTAGCTTTTATTTATTTATTTATTTATTTATTTATTTATTCATTTTTAAATGTAAGTTCCCAGTATGGTTGTCTGATAAGAAGGACGAAATCAGGTTTATGCTTCTCAGTTTAACTCAAGTATAATAAGTCATTTAGCTGGTAAGTGATTCGGCTCTCAACCTAATTGCGAGGACCTAACACATTTTCGATTTCAAACACATCTCCTAAGTAAAGAAAGCACAGTCTAGTGTACATTTTATTTTCATGAAAATAAGCCTGCCCTCCCTTACTTATCTTTGATTTATTAGCTCCCTCTTTCAGAAACTTAAACAAAAATTCGAATTATATCTTTCATTATAATATTTATACCTAAGTGAATGCAAACCATAACCATTGTAAGGTTCATATAGTCTACAGCTCACGACTTCGAAAATGGAACTCAGTAGAAACAAATGAATAACAAATACTCGCGGAAATAACCTTAACCTGATAATTAGTAGCATAGCATGACACAAAAATTGATTTTCTATTCACGATTTTTTTTAAATACTGTCGTTTGAAAGAAAATTATTACAATATTTTAACATCCCCTAGCTGTAGAAGAAATATCTGAAACATTTTGACATTTTGTACTGCTAAGAAACTAGACAGTAAAAATATAGGGAAATAATTGTATTTAGAAACTAACATCTACTGTTTGGAAGAAATGAAGGGAGTAGGTAATGATGGATGTATCTAACATTCTACGTGATTGAAAAGCGTTCCTAATCTTTCAATAGCTATTCAAATATGGACAACTCCCAAACAAGAGCTAAGCAAGCTATGAATCCTTATTACATTGGGCTAACGCCGTCACATCTTTCGGAAATGATTCAATCTCAACGACCAAGGCGGCTGCATTGCTGTGAGGGACGACATCTCCCTTTCTCCCCTTCATCATCAGCATTATCATCACTCCCCCAGTTTACTCATCTTTCTCTCTCTTCCTTCACATTCCCTCTCAGTCTTCCATCCAACCCCGATTAGCATCCCTCTCTGATATACAGAAAATTTCCTGTTTCTTTTGAACTAATTCGTGAAAGTTTATTCAGCACTGAACTGTATACATCGTGAGGCAAAGCAAGTCTGGTTCTGGATCCAGAATTCTCGCCACATGCAGATAACATCTGGCCCAGGGATGAGAGTGCTTTCGTTGACAAAAAAAAGAACCCCGCTGTGAGACCACGCCCAATGCGTCATGCCATTGGCTACGACAACCCTTTTTTTGTTCCATCATCCAATGGTTTCAATAAAGAGGCGTAACATCATTAACATGGTAATTGTCTGTGTCATGTAAAGCCATGGTGGGGAAGTGGAGAGAGAGAATGTAAAAGTACACGGCATGACATCATATCATATGCGAGTATATCGTGAACAGACAGTAAGTGACGTCTGTTTTGAACAGCAAAGTTGACCCTTGCTGTTGCTGATATTGTGAGAATAGCAGCAAGCTTTTTTATTTCCGACCAGATTATTAGTATTAGTATATTTGATAATGTAAAGACAGTTGAACGAAGTTTCAGGGCATGCATCCCACAACGAACACTTCTCTTTCAAAATGTAAACATTTGATTACCCCATTGAACTTCCCATATAGCGTAAATAAGGTTAAAGTAAAGAACAAAAATATATATAGTGCTAAAAATTATATGGAGCCTATTTTAGAAATATAATCAACATTTATGCCAAACTTGAAACAGATTAAGCATTTTCTTCAGGAACAGAAACGTCTGCAGGATTCTTTTTCAGTGAAGGGGGAAAGACTGACACACAAGCGAAGTCTCGAACAAATCTTGATACACACAATCTGTCATTTAAAACAGTTACCGTACTATTGACTAACTTTATTAATTACAGTATATTAAATACTGTAATGGCTAAGGAAATCTAACATATTTTGACATATAGTATATAGACCTATTTCGAAGAAACAAACCCCTCACAAAAATTCAGGGGAGAACAATTGGCCCCCGCTGTCAGCACACATACTCAGAAATTATAAGTTAACAAGACTAATCTTCTTATTAACAAACAAATCTTGAAAACGTATCAGTGGCATAGCATGGTTTTCTATATTACGTAACAGGAAATTGTTCTTTTCATTGCATTTTTCTGAACATTTAATGCGTTAGACCTACTCTTAACATTCTACCTTTAGTCTTAAGTCATTATAGCATGGTTTATTTTAATGTTATTCCGATTACTTAGGAGAACCGGTGCATTGCAGATTGCATGGAGGCTACTAGTGTTGTCCACAAGACGTTACTGGTATCTCAAGTCTCGTCTCGTTTTTGAGACGAGACTATACATTTCTCATCTCGTGAGCAACACTCAACTCTAAGCTCCTGGACATTATCAAATCCAGAAGATTCGTGGATTCAAATTTTGGAGCTATAATTTTACGAATTTTCATACCAACTGAAATTTTGTTCAGATACACAAACCCTACAATATTTTGACATAATTTTCACTATAGTTTCTCGTTTTACTCTAAAATTGAGTTGAGTTGAGTTGATTTTGAGTTTAACGTCCCTTTCAGCAGCGAAGCTAGATGTGACGTAGACCTACGGATTAACGTGGAATCCCAACCACATGGGCTCCCTCCGGGAATCGAACCCAGTCTCCCGCGCCAAAAGCACGTACGCTAACCGCTTAGCCATGAAGGAGCTCCTACTCTAAAATTGAGTTATTAATTCTGTGTTTTCTGCATAGAGGTTTTTAACTCCAAAATGATCTCAACATTTGGATTGGACGTTAAATATATACCCTATTGTAGAAAACATTTCATGCATAACTTAAAAACATTCGTTTGTTCGTGAACAATATAAGATGCTTAATAAACTAAAAGACTTGAAAGATAAAGTTTTACAAAAGCTAAAATTTTTCAATCCCATTTTTATCAAAAGATTATAATTTACAAACATCTTTTACACGCAGACACAGAATTGTCTGTTAACTTGCTCCGCTGTACAACCAAAATTTCTCTAGAGTTGGCTGGCACGTAATGTGTATCCAGATCTTCGTAGGTTTAGTTTTGTGTGATGTGAACAAGTTGAGGAGGAACAGTTCGAGCTCAGGAGAGGTAAGGGCACAAGAGATGCAATTGGATTATTAAGGATGATCCGTGATCCGTGAAAGGTTTATCGAAAAGAGGAAAGAGGTGTGTGTGGTATATTGATCTAGAAAAATCTTTTGACCGCTTGAATTGGGAACTGCTGTTGGAAGTTCTGAAGAAGGTTGGGTTGGAATGGAAAGATCAAAGACTCATAACCAAAAAATAAATGTTATAATAGGGGAGAAAATGACAAAGGAAGGGCAATTGAAAGGGGAGTGCTACAGGGATGCTGTCTCTCGCCTACATTATTTAATATCTATCTTGAAAAAAATATTGAAGAAGAGACTACAAAAGGAAGACGGTAAGTAGGAGGTAAATGATTAGGTGTATACATTGATGCAGATGATATGGCGCTTGTTGGAGAATCTGAGGAGAAAATCAATAAAATGTTAGAAAACTTGAGGAAGGGTTGTGAAGAATGTGTGATAAAAATAAATGTGAGAAAGACAAAAGCCGTAATGATTGGAACGAGGGGGTCGGTGTCAAATATAGAACAGTAGAACAGGCGACTAGTTTTAGATACCTGGTAGTATTATTAGTGATTATATGAAGTGCGAACGTAAACTAAAGGAAGGATAGGAATGGCGAAAGAAGCCTTTAGGAAGAAGAAAGGTCTATTTTTATGGGATCTTGAACAAAAAAATTGAGAAAAAGGTTAATAAAATGCTTCGTGTGGACTCCACAGATATTGTGTGTAGTATGGGTGGGGGACTGTGGGGTGTATGGGGACTGTGGAGTATTGTACTGTAGAGGGTATGGGTTAGAAACATGGATATTACGCAAAAATGATTAAAAACGACTGGAAGCGTTCGAATTGTGGATGTAGAGAAGAATGGAGAAAATTAGCTGGGCCAAGCGGAAAATTAATGAGAGGGTATTAGAAATGTTGTGGGAGAAAAAAAAAAACAATTTTAAATTTTATTGACAAGAGGAAGAGAAATTGGTTGGGACATTAGCTAAGAAAGAACTGTATCATGAGGGACATAGAATACTAGAGGATATGGTGGCAGGAAAAAGAGGGAGGCTACAATTGATAGGCAATATCAAAACAGAAGAATTGTACTTGAAGGCGTAGAGGTTTGCTGAAAACCTATATTGATGATGATTATTATTATTTCAAGTCTAGCTAAATGTCCCTTTCTCTTTTGACAGTGAATTTGCATTATATGAATGGCTCCGAGGAACATGATATGTCACATTTTCTAACTAGCTAGAAAACAAGCTTCAACATCCTCATGCAATACAATGCAACGAAACATATCAAACAAGTTTCTCCTGCCATCTGCAGATAGGCTATATTTCCGAAATTTAACTACCTACATATTGTTCTATAGTTTGATTCAATTTACCGGAAGACACGCTTACCATTACGTTTCCCCGAGCCGCTCATATATATAATTTTAAATTATGTTCGATTATTATTAGATATTAAGATTATATATCAAACAATTTAAATTTCAAAAAGTAAGGGACTCAAAAAAGAAATCAGTAAAATTAAACCATTAAAATTCCAGTTTATTTCATAGAAAATATAAATATAATTAACCATAGAAATCAATGAGTTAGAAAACAAAGATGGCACCGGTACTCAGCGCTGTTAAGCTATTAAGAGATTCATATGATCATTAATTAGTCTAATCGCAAGATACAATCTTCACTTGAATCTGTGCAAGGCCAACGTTAAAGATTTTTTTGTTTGTTTTTAATTTCAGGATATACCAGAATATACATATACCGGGTGATCCAGTATTATGTCTCTATTTTTATTTTACTGCTATTTTATCACAAACGATGTAATATGAATAACTCTGCCTATATGCTCTATTCTACGCTATTACGTGCCATTATGTCGTTATGCTATTGTTGTTTGTTGCAGTCTAACCAGTAATTAAGTGAAGATGGCGCAGAGGCTAAACATTGCTGATCTTGCTCGGATTGCAACGAGCATGGAAGTATGGAAGTCGCCTGTAATGGTGCAAAGATGGTGGAGACGGGAGAAGGGGAGATACGTGAGTGGACGTGAAAACAATAAAGAGACTGCATGCGAATTTGTTGCGTACGGGTTCGGTAACTCACCAAAAGGATAATGCACCCCCAAAGAGAACTGTCACTGAATAGGCTAAAGCCAACGCTGCTGCGGCGGTTGCGCAAAGTCCCACGAAGTCCCTGAGACAATATCATAGGGAATCTGGTTTATCGTATGGTTCGGTTCAACGGCTAATGAAGGAGATCGACTGGAGACCATGGAAACCACGTTTTGTCTAGGCATTGGTACCGAAAGCCTGTGGTGTTAGGATGGAGTTTGCTGAATCCACATTACAATGGATGGAAGAAAAACCAGATATCCTGAGTAACATTCTATGGTCAGACGAAGTAGTGTTCCATGTGGGTGGATTCGTATAAATAGCCATAACTGCCATTACTGGGCCCTAGTAACAACAGTCCTGGAGCTACAATTCAGAAATTGCAGTCACGTTCTTCGCTGACTGTGTTGTATGGTATTCGTGATGACACTCTTATCGGTCCTTACATTCTTCGTAAAACAATGAATGTGGAAAGATATGTGCACATGCTACAAACATTTGTTTATCCCATTGTTTCAACCTGGGACGGAGTGGACAATTTATACTTTATGCATGATGGGACACCTCCCCATTTTGCGTTGATTTCTCGACAATGGTTTGACAATGCTTTTTCAGGCCGCGTTATTGGACGTCACGGAAATGTTGAGTGGCCACCGAGAAGTCCAGACTTAACACCTTTGGATTCTTTCGTCTGGGGGTATTTGAAAGAGAAAGTGCGTGTCAGTAAACAGCTTGATTTGGACACTTTGGAAGAGTGTGCACGGATACCAAACGACATGTTGCAACGGTCTGTGAGGAACGTTGAGCACTGAGTGCAACGGTATGCTACTAATGCTGGTGCCTACGTTGAATGATATGGCAAGGACCATAGTACGTAATAGGATTGACAGCAACCATGTAAAATTGTTAATGACAGAATAGTATGAAATGAAAATTGGGAAAAATAATTGTGGATCACCCTGTATTTTTAATGAACTTCCTCAACTTTGAATTGATTTTACCCATGGGATGAGAAATTTTTCAGCTCGACCCGAAAACAAGACAAGAATCAAGACAATAAGTACATCTTTTAAATTCAAGACGAGACGAGAAATTTCACGCGACTCTTCTCTCCTGGGCAGCACTAGTTCACACCCAAGTCTTAGATCTCAAACACTGTTTTACTGTTACATGATTTATAGGCTAAAAACTATAAATTGATTAAAATGATTGTACAAACACAACGAATACATTCATTAACGTTTAAAGATATGCAGGTCAATACATTTTGTTGTTAGATATATCACATCATTCGTGGACGTATCATAACGCGAAAGAATTCTATTAACTTCTAGATGAAATTAAGAAAAGAAAAAAAGGGCAGGCCATGAATTTTGTTTACAATTTTTATAAAAGAACTCCCAACTAAAAAAATAAGCTTTCAAAGAATCGAAATCGAAAAAATTAAATGAAACCTTTCAGTTTAACGTCCCACGGTTATGCCTGTTTGGCTAAGGGAGACGGATAATTGAGGCAAGCAAGGGCGCCCATCAGGGGGGCAAGGTGGGGCGCTCGTTCCCCTAAGAGGAAATTGTACTTGGGAATATTTAAATCCCAATAGAGTTTTTACATTAGTTACACCAAATTTGAAACTATATTTGAAACGTCGGTTATAGGTACTTGCCCCCCCCCTTGGAAACCACAACATGGGCGCCCTTGAAGGCAAGTGAATGATGATGGAATAATTGTTGGAGTGATAATGTGGGAGGAAACGAGAGTACCCCTGATAAAACCCACCAACACAGTGTTGTCAATCAGAAAGTTACTTCGGTCAGGATCGAAACAGGGATCCCACACTCACCAGAGGTGCGTGCTTCTGTGAACCAGCATCGTAACCTTATTTCTTGCCTCGTCTCATGTTACGAGCATCATTAGACCTATTTTCGATGTTTTTAACACTGTTAACTACTGGGGATATAAAAAGCTTTCGGTTGAACTATAATAGGTCCAGTGGTTTGTTTCAGTTCACGTTGGATACTGATGTGTCTAAACGCATGTACATTAAGCTCGGACTCAATCAGACTCGAACTAAGTAATACAAAACAAATCAAACTTGCGTGATCGCAGAAGTGTATAGCGAGCCAGGAGTGTCAGCCCCAACCTCATGGCAAACAAGCCCAAGCCTCATGGAGATTTGTGGGTGGGAGCATCATTGAATATAGTATGCCTGAACGAGACCAAGTGAGCTTAATTGCAAAATGGCTCTCTACCAGGTACTAGTGAGATAATAATAGTGTAGAACGGATAATAACTATAATTTTTATAGCTGTATTCGTAGGGCCTATATCATGAAATTAAAATTTGCATGACAAACTAGAGAAAACAGCACTATTATTTACAAGTGTTGTTTCCTATTTTTCTAGAGCAACCATTTATATACGACTTGTAAAGGAACATTTTACCGTATAAACTTGTTAATTTTGCGAAAATAGTCTTTCTGGACGTTGAGTACCTTATGTGAATACCACTAAATGCAAAATGTAGTTTATCTTTGTCAGGAAGGAATCAATTACTGTTGTTAGTTCTTTACAGAGCTTTTGCAATCCATAAATTTAACTGAATGTGCTTAAATAATTACCATAGATAGTGAAATGCTAAATAGCTGGCGTTACATTTAGTATAGTAGACGATACCAAGAATAGATGCATATTTATCTCCCTACAGCAATCCACTTGAGACATACAGTAGAAAGGTTGTTGATACACTCACAACGCAATTGATGCGCTTGAAAGGGCAAAGAACACTTGAAATGGTACTCCACATGAGTCGATGTTGTGATGCTGAACGAGGGGATGGGAAGGAAATACATGTTGTACATATATATCTATCATGTTTGTTCTTTTGGAAGATGCCTGGAATGGGAATTTTGGAATAAAAATGTCCCTTTCCATTTATTAAACAGCCTGTCCCCTTTTCCTCCCCTAAAATCATCCTAGTGTCTGCGCAGTGAAGTATCTTTGTTTCATTGGATCCTGCAACAATATAATTCCACTGTTGGAAGTGAGTGGTGCCTGAGGGTATGACGTCACGGTGGGCGGAGCAACAAATCTGGCCAGCCGAAAGCATGAACCAGTTTGTGGCAGAGTTCGCTGCCGAGATGAACGATCCCACAGGGTTATCCACGATGTTGCCGTTCGACTCGATCGGTCTTTACGAACAGCCGAAACCCCGGTTCATTTTTAAAATGCCGCGTGTGGTGCCCGATCAGAAATCCAAGTTCGAATCTGACGAATTATTTCGGAGACTCAGTCGAGAGAGCGAGGTGAGTTTTTTTTTGTTTTGTTTTATTATTTTTTAAAAATAACTTCCATGGTTCTATACAAGTAGGCGTAACCTTATTTTATATACCGTTTATTTACTACATACACAGAGCTGTATTACAAATTTAACAAACCAATATGCGATGTCGGTTATATCCTGCTCTACTTTTGATTGAGCCGAAATGTATTTATTCGAAACGTTCAGCTGTGTTAATTAATTTAAAGTATTTCGAAAGCAGGTATGCGCACGAGACGAGACGAAACAGAATTTTCCTGACAAAATTCGAGTCGAGACATTACTTTTTACAGCACATCTTCGAGATGAGACAGCCTCAAATCTTGTCTCGTGCGCATCGCTATTTGAATGGAAGACACAGTTCAATGCAAGACGGTGGTAAAAGAAAAATATAAATAAATAAAATAAAATAAAATGGGGAGAATTGTTTTTGAGAATAAGAAATGTGAAGGAAGAAAACTTGTTAGAGAGATGTGAAATGCCATATTATTCTGTGTAAACAAAATTTCGGGGAAATGGTTTCGGATCATTTCATGTTCACCTCATCTCAGTGTATTTGGCAATTCACTAGTGTCACGTTTTCATCTGAATTAATTTTATTGCACCCTGTTATCTAATTATTATAATTCAAAATGTATTGTTTAAGTGTGTTATCCAGGTAATAGTGAAAATGTAAACTCACAAAATTCTCAATCAAAGCCATGACAGAGCGTCATTATCTTCAATTTGTTCTTTAAGATAGTTTAATTCTAAAGACACTGAAGATATTTTCACCTAGCGAAGTAAATGCTTTACAGATTCATCTGATTCGCAGCCAATTCCGTGTTTCTCTATCTCTGAATCTCTTATAGGCATAGACTGAATGTTTAGCTTGTAATTAGAAACCTCTTAACATTAGATTTTTAATAACCACTCTACATCTTTCTTCTTTTATTGTTCGAATTGAAACTTCCAAACATTTACACATTAAGTAGTTATTAAATACCAACAATTCTAAAATTTAAAGGTATTTTCGACCCCCGTGGTAACAGACTAAGTATTCTAGCCTACAATACAGGTACATGAATTACTCGAACATTTTTTTGTAATGATTGTTATATTTAATGATTCAAATAGGAAATTATGCAAAACTTTACACCTTCGTATCTAACACAGGGTTTCATATGAAGTGCCAGTGACAAACTAGAGACAATAGAGAAAATATAAAATGTCCCTTTATTCAGTATAAATAAACATTGTACATACACTATAATAAATACACAACTACAATTATCTATTGTCTGATTACCTGCAACTGCTAGCACCATGCCATCTCCAGATACTATGATCAATGTCCATTTACAGCAGCCAGTGTGCTAGGAACTTCAAACTAAGATCAAACGTAGGCTTCGAATTTCTGTGACCAAGAAGTTTAAAATATGCATGCATTTATCTCTTAAAATAATGGCGAAATGTGATCTGAAATATAAACTATTAACTAAAGGTCCTTGGGTATCCAGAAGTTGGGGCAAACAGGGATTACTACAGAAACCTGTGAAATTGTATTTATATCAGAGACTTCTTCTTCATTTTCTTTCCCAAACAAATGCTGAAATTAAACAATACTTCTTAAAAAAAAAAAAAAAAAACGCAATGTGTCACCGTCAGAGCACTTGACTTTCCGCATCTCAAAACTAGGTAGTGCTAGATTCTAAGATAAATCCCTTCAACGTTTGTCAAGTGATCTTTATATTTGAAAATAAACATTATCAATAAATGCTACATTAGCCAAAAAATTAGTAAGTTCTTATTCCGATATATGATGAAGTCTTTTTTTTTTTTTTTTTTCTTTTTTGAACTTCTATCTAGGGCTATTATTTTAATCCTAATAGTTTTTGTTGTTGTTTTTTCTGAGTGGAACATGTAGCAAAATAATTTTGTCGTCACCATACAGAGGTGGTGGATTATTTCAATATAAAGTTTAACGTCTCGCTGTGCTACGTACCAGACGCTATATGTATGATCTATTTGTATATCCAAGTTTCATTTATTTATCTCTGATCTAGATCGTCAGAAAATTATGTGCTCCCGTTGGTAGTCTAACATGGAGCAATATTATCTGACCATTTGGACACACTCCCGTATAATTACGTAAAGTAAAGGAAGATTGTCCTTTCAAAGTTATCAATTACAACTATATCTGAATATAACACTTAAATTTGCATTTCATAATAATGTATCTTGATTAAATAGGAATTGCAAACGAAATGAAAAATGAATATTTAACATCCCACGATTATGCCTCTCAGGCTAGATGTGACGAATGATTATGAAATAATTGGTGATATCAGAATGGCGGAGGAAACTGGAGAACCCTGGAAAAACCCATGGATACGATGCTGTCCACCACAAATTCACATAGCCTGGGATCGAACCAGGGACCTTTAGGAACAGAGATTTGTAAGCTGTATTGTATCAAACGCGTTGAAGAAATATTGTGAGAAGATAATCGATTTGATGCATTTTAGTACGTATCCCAATTTAATAGGTAATTTGCCCAATACGTATTTTAATGTATTCTTATATTAGAAATAACGTAATAGGCCTACTATGTCTGATGAAGCCAAATGTGTAGTTAGTTGGCGAAATCATAACACGTTTGTAATTTGAATTAAAGCCAGCTAACATGAACCAGGTAGTCATATCATTTTTATGTTTCATATGAAACATTATACAAATCGATGTATCTTTTAGCACAGAGAAAATAGTAAGAAATGCATTCTATTAATATGTTAAGTATTGTTCCAGAAAATAAGAACATTGTAGTCAAGGCATTATCCTATATTGTGACTAAATACGGGGTACTTATGACGACTAGTTTTAAAGTTAAACGTGAGGATATTCGAGTACTTTATGGGTCTATCTCCTTCGAAATATAAAACCAAATACTATATAGCAAGTACTTAAATAGTACTCAGTGCAGATGGTATTTTCTACTTATTGAAATATTTTGTGTTATTGATATGGTTCCCTTTGACTCATGATGTAAAATTGTACGTACGTCCTTAAACCCATTATGGCGTTGGGACTTTAGTCGATAACCTGCGCAAAAATGAAAAACACAAACACATCAAAAACATTGATCAGTTTATTCGGTAAAATTTTGAGCTTGCTAGAAAATTACGCACAGGAATTTTAGTATCATTCCTTTCAACTCTGCAATTTTGGGGGAGAAAACAGACTGCTTGTCATCTGTTTATGACTAATGTGTTTCCAGAATAAGCTTTCCTCGGTTCTGAGGGAGAATTAGGACGGTGTTTTACACAATATACACTTTTAATTTAAAACCACATTGATCATCTTAAAGATCAGAGAAAAATTTGGCCCTACCGGAAAGCAAATCAACATCTAAATTCAGCGGAAAATTGCAGTTACTTTCCCTCATTAAAGGAGGAGAATAGAGAAATATTTAAAATCATGATGTCCTAGACATTTTGGTTTTCCAAGGAATAATAAATGAATTTTTCACTTTAACGTCCCTCGATTATGCACCAACGCTAAGGGAGACGGTGATAATGATAAAGGAAAAGAATGGAATGGGAGAAGAAAGTGGGAGAAAACAGGAGAACGGTAGGGATGCGCACGCACGAGACGAGTCGAGACAGGATTTTTCTGACAAAATTCGAGTCGAGACACGGCTCTTCCAATAGTAAAATATACATTTTTCGAGTCGAGACATCACTTTTACAACACATTTTCGAGACGAGACAGCCACAAATCTTGTCTCGTGCGCATCCCTAGGAGAACCCCAAGAAAGCCCACGCACATTATGTTTATCCATCACAAAGTTTGCATGGTAAAAGTTGGGATTCAACCAAGAGCACATATCAGAGATGAGCGCTCTATCACTGAGTCACCGCGGTTCCCAGAAAAAAATACAGTACAACCCCTCAAATCTGAACCCCGGAAATCCGAAAACCCGGCAAATCCGAACACCCAGAAATCCGAAAACCCGGCAAATCCGAACACTTTCTCAGGAGAAAAAAATAACTATAGCTGGAAAATAAAAAAATAAAAAAACATTTAATCACACAAATTTAGTTTTTTTTTTTAAGGTTTTAACATTTTTAGACTTAATGCTTATTCTAAATCATTATCTAATTATACTCTTACAAGAAGACAGTTATAGATATGCGACAATCATTTTGGACATGAGTGTACACCCGCCAGTCAAGGTCACTGCCCTTTCGACCACTGGGTCACCCTGTCTAACCTCAGTCGTTGTTTTACCGCCAATTCAGTGACGAAATAAGTACGTAATATTATTTCCCGGGTAATCCGAACAGGCTTCACCTCCGGTGCTTGGGGTCCCTGGTTCGATCCCAGCTCGCGCCGTGTGGACTTTGTGGTGGACAAACACCGTGCTCGTGGGTTTTCTCGGGGCTCTCCCGTTTCCTCCCACTTTCTTCATTCCACCATTTCACTCATCTCTCATTATATCCGTCTCCTTTAGCCTAACCGGCATAATCGTGGGACGTTTAAACTTAAAGATTTCATTTCATTTTTCCGAACAGGCTTCAGCCCCAATTAGTTCGGATTTGAGGGGTTGTACTGTAGTAAAATTTGAACTGAAGTAAGAAGTTTGAAATAAAGTCCCCCACTAATAAATTGCTGGAGGTCACCAAAGTGACACCAGATACAGTATAAAGGATGTAGTGGTTTACAATACTCCTAATTCAACATAGTTTAATAATTGTGTATGTTTAACTATGAAATCTCTATGTCGAAGCATATCAATGCGAAGATTTATTTTTACACTCCTGTCTCCCTTACTTCGACTCTGATGATTCCGCACCCTGCATGTACAGATAGGCTCTATATATTTATCTGTATCTTGCACTGAGTTTATTTTGCCCACCCCTTGTAAAACTACCTTTCTCCGCCATTGATTTTGACGACCTTTAGGTTTATTTATTGTAAAAGTGAGTAGGCAGCGTAAACATCATTTAGCTCGTTGGTATTATAACTAAACTAAGGTTTGCTCCTTTAGTTTGCAATACCAACTGTCAAAAGGAGAAAAGAAACGGAAAAAAAAAAGAAATAAAAGATTAATGTTATAGTGCTGCTAACAACAATTAGAGTTGCCGAAGGAAAAGAAAAAAAAGAAAGAAAAATGAACGCCTGAAGGTTACAGAAAAAAGACAAGGAAGATTCTTGTAGCTCGTTGATGAGCATGCGAGCGTTCTTCGGAGGCGAGAGCTTGTCTTGTCTTCAGAGAACGCGGTGCGTGTGGGCGAAACTTCTTTGAAAAACTGTTCGTAACTTTTCAGCAGGCAAACATTTTTGTCTTAGCTCACTCCCGGAAATTTGACGTTTACCGCATTTCCTTCCTGGAATAGATAACGCATACATATGTAGAAGCTGAAGTGACGTGTGCGACTAACCGTTCTTTTTATATACATATATAAGAATTTTTGTTTCTTATATTCTATATGTTGTGTTGTGGTTATGGAAAACCCAATGATGTGAATCAGCGTGAAAGTGCCGCTGAAGGCCTACTTTTGAAACGAAACCATACTTCATGGTCGTCTACCTATTATGACTTGGAGAGGTGCGTTGCAATATCAGAGTTAAACCAATTCGATGGGTGGTACAAAAAGGTACAAGCTCTGTTTCCAATCATTTCCCTTGAATTGTTTATCACAATTATAATAAGTCAACTTACTTTATTGCTGAAGTTGGGTAAAATAACCGCAATGCATATATCAGGGTTTCTCAAACTGTTGTATATGTATACAATATACATGTAATAATCTGTGTATATATTTTTAAAAATTAAAAAGACGTTTATTACGTCATAACGGAAAAACAACTGAACCGCTTGAAATTAATTTTTGAACACAGTTAGTACCTACCTTGAATTGGATTTTTATCATGTAAAATTTATTAAAATGTATGTCGCAAGTGGTTGAGAAGGGGGGGGGGTCCAAAATTTATGCCAAAAATAGAGTATCTCAAGACCCTCACAAGTTAGGAAGTTGAAACTCGGTATTTAAACTTCTCACTAAAAATAAGCAGACACGTCTCCCCGGGTTTTAGAAAATTCCAGTTTTAAGAGAAAAGAATGGAAATTCATATAATTATATTTGTTGTTGGGGTTTAGCGTCCCTTTAAGCAACGAGGCTATATGAGATGTGAACCTATAGCTTAACGTGGGATCCGAACCACATATGCTCTTGCGCCAAAGATGCGTACGCTAACCACATAGACATGAAGGAGTTTTTTCTCCATATAGGCCTGTTTTTTTTTTTTCTCCAACATTTAAATCGATTTGTTTATCATGGAGAAACTAGTGAACCCGAGATTGTCTGTCTGAACATCATGTGAAAACGGGTCAACAGTTTGAAATGAATTTTTGAACATAGCACTTGGCTTAGACTGGGTTTTTGTCGTGTTACTTTGATTAAAATGCTTATCCTAAGGGCGGAATGAAGTTTTAAAATGTATGTCAAAAATAAGAGTATCTCACGAGCTTGTCATCTTAGGAAGATAAAACTCGGGCATATAAACTTCTCATTAAAAATGTGTGACCATGTGCTCCCGTTTCCAAAAATTCCGCCTCTAAGGGAAGTATGGCTGAGGGGAAGATTTCTAAAATAACTTGCTATCTTGTATTCATAAAATGGCCAATACGAGGAAACCTTTTAACTGTTTACAATGAAAGTTTGAACATAGTTAACACTTGGATCGGACTGTTTTATTTATTTTTTTATCACAGTAATTGAAATATGTATTCTAAGGAGAAGAGACGAGAAGGGGTTTAAATTTTTCACAAAGAATAATTGCATAAAGGTATTCTTCTCTTGCGACAAACGGACAGTTCAGCCAGTACCAGTGTAAAATTACAAGAATTTCAGTCAATACAATTTTAAAAACGTAAGTATACTGATACATTAGTATATCTTCAAAACTATATAATAAGAAAATAATAAATTTGCTTTCGAAGGGGACACGAATAGGGTGATCCTTAGTTTCATAGAAATCCTCACTAATAAAAATTGTTCCCATATGAAAAAAGTTTGATAAAGGTGCTGTAGGCGATAGCACACTTTACATACTTATAGGCTTTGACTTCCTTCCTTCCTTTCCTTGGATCACCCTTTCCTTTACTATTAACACTTCCAGCGACATTAGCCATCTGGAATTGTTCATATCCTAGGACATAGATAATAAAAGAAAAATTATTTTAATTACCAATTTAAAACATAATTCCAATAGAATGTTTATCTGGATAAAACGAAAATATATACCACTGTACTGTATCCATTTAATATTAGTCAACAGATTGTGTTTAAATCTATTCAAAGAACGGAGAAAAGACACGATCAGGCATGCACCCAGAATTATTTTTGTTGGGGGAGGGGGCATCCAATACTGCAAGCCACTACGTCTATGTAGTATTGAACGGGTATTATTCTGTACCCGATAAGTAATTGCTAAATAGTTCCACCTATATTTTCAGAAAAAAAATAGAGAGAGCTAGACTGTTATTTTTATAAGAGAAATAGTACAGATGAAATGTAAAATTAAATGTTCATGCTACGTCAATCATTTTTTCTGTTAAACAAGTATAGTTTTATTAAGAAAGTGTACAAATGTATGTTAAGTTTGGAAGTTTGGGGGAGGGTCAGCACCCGGTGGAACTCCCCCCCCCCTCCCGTGAGTACGCCCCTGGACACAATTCAAAGCCAGCCCACTAAGGCGAAAAATCACAGGGCTCGTAGATCCACATCTGAGTTTATTAAAAAAAAAAAAAAAGAAGGAAAAGAAAGAAAGAAAGAAAAAGCAAAAATGTTCTTATTTAGCTACGAGAAAGCGTTATGTTCAAGATTTAAATAAATCAAAACTTTTGAATTTAGCTCAAAACATCAATCGTATCAGGGTATCTAGTAATTGCTCGTAATTTTAAAAGCATAAATTTGATAAAACAAGGTAGACATATCTTATTATTAGAAGCAGAACATTAATTAAATGTAGCGCTCATTGGTGGTTAAGCGGTTAGCGTACGCGCCTTTGGCGTGGGAGACGTGGGTTAGATTCCCGGCAGGAGCTCATGTCGTTCGGATTCCACGTTAATTAGTAGGTCCACGTCTCATATAGCCTGACTGCTGAACGGAACGTTAAACTCAAAATCAACTCAACTCAACAATTAATTAAATGTAAGCAAATAACAAAATCTCCAAGGGCAAACGTCAATAAATTGAATTTTAAATCTCCATTTAATAGTTAAGATATTCATTTAGATTATACTTTGACTATGGACTCATCAACGGTGTCAAATTGAAATGAGTAGAGAGGGAGGGGATGGAGGGGAACATAGTAAGTTGTGCTTTAAAATCTATTAGCTGACAAATATTATAAACGGGCAAATAATATACGGTAATAATAATAATAAACACTATAATTTATCTTAGTAAATCTTGCAGAATTTGGATTCGCACATATGTTAATAAAACCCACCGTATTTATCATATAGCATTTTTGTTGAATTTAGCTATCAATTATATATTATCTTTACAAGACGTGGACCAAACACTACTGCAAACACCAATTCATCTTTTTTTTTTTTTTAATTGACGTTTGTTACTCTTCATTCAGATAGGTTCCCAATTACTACATATTATAATTCTGAATTAGCACGGAAAATTCTATGCTGCTTTCGTGAATTGAAATCCATGACACGTAAATTAACCATGTGATTTCACAAAAGCACTTGTATTAATTTCTAAAAACAGATATATTCATAATTTTAAGAGAAAGAGCAATTAATTGAATGTCAACAGAGTGTGCATAACAAATCAAACTTCTGTATTAACAAACATCAAATACAGCTGAAAAAGCCAGTTTAGACACAGAAACCTTATGTTAAGATGATCCTACCTCGCTGGTCCTATAGATCGCGCATGTGCCATTGGTCTGCATGGTATCGGGTTCAATTCCCGGTGGAAAACATTTAATAGTGTACCGATATTTTTCTGTTTACACTCTACCACTTGTAGCTAATAGTGTATTCTTAATTGCCTGAAAAGTTATTTTACAACATTTTTAAATAAATAAAAACAGTTATAATAAAAGGAATTTATATTTAAAAAGTATTTACTAGATTTATGACCCTATAAGTAATTTGATATGTATGTCCATAGAAAACATTAATTAATTAATTAATATGGTATTATTATCGGCAGTGCACCCATGGGGGTCCACCGGGTGTGGACCCCCCAAAACTTCATAATTCAATATACATTTGTAACCTTTCTTAATAAAACTATACTTGTTTAACAGAGATTGATATAGCATGAATTGATTGATATAGCAGAGATCGATATTACACTTCATCTGTTATTTTAGGAGGAAGTATTTTAAAATTACCTACTGTTAATTTTTTTTTTTTTTTATGCAGAAATGTACCGGTTTAAAACTATATAGACGAGATGTCTTGTAGTATTGTACGCCCCCAAACCTTGCACCAAAAATTTCTATGTGCATGCCTTATTTTACAACACGTAGAAAACGCTTAACACTTTACCGATAATCTTATTGCAATATAATAAAACTTTATATTATATTATACTTAAAAGGAATTTCAAAATTTTATATATATATACAGTATATAAAATATATAATTAAAATATATATATAGACTATATAATTAAAATTTGCAAATTGTTGGGGATGGATTTCAAGGTTAAAATGGCAGTGAATTTTTATTACGTACGCATAACAATTCTCGGTTCCAAAGGTATTTGAAGTTCGCAAAAAACTGCACGCTTAGAATATAAGACTGCAATTCAACTAGACATTTTTGTACTTGCAGTATTACGACTCCGCGATATAGTTTAATAAAGTTCTACTTGTATTAACAACTAAAAATGTTTCTTTCCAGGTTCGGTACACGGGTTACAGAGACAGGCCACAAGAAGAACGACAAGTAAGGTTTCAAAATGGCTGCCGAGAAGGCCACACAGAAATCGTAAGTTTCTCTCCTTTTTTCTATTGAAATTTAGTTGTTTTTTTTTTTTTTTTTTTTTTTTTTGTATGCAGTAAATTGAGTTATCTCTTAAAGATTAATAATAAACATGTGCTTATCTCGTTTTGGGTTTTCGTTATACAAAACACAGGATATACGCTCATAACCATAATCGGGGCTTGAATCTGTCGTTGTTTATGAGTTGACCATAGATGATCAAACCTGACAATATGTAAACCATTTCGCACCACACTATGTCGCCTCCATGAGAACTGGAAAGCGAAAAGAACTCACCAGTCCCGGCTACTTATCTAGTATACGTTTAACTATTAAGAACTATATTAACATCTGACAACTAATAGGTGCATACCAGTATTTATATCTAGAATAGAATTGTATAAGCTTAATAAAATGATCTAATCTAACATACAGCTGTAGAAAAATAGATTTTCACACAAGAAAGAAAGTCGTAGAAAAACTTTATCATTATTATTATTTGAGGCCCGGCACAGGTCCTAAACTGAACAAGACTTGGACTGTGTTGAACCTTCCATGCATTAGTTCTAAAGTGCAGAAGTCCTAAAAACTAATCTAACTGTACTAGTCCTAAATGACAGGTCATAAAAGTAATTTAGATGCAAGAAAGTTTTAAAATGCAGAAGGTCGAAAATTTAGGACTTGCACATTTTTCGGCGCCTAGCAATATTATTTTTACTCTGCGTGAAAGAGGGTACTAAAGGCTATATATTTTTACCAAACTATTTAAAGTATTTAAAACTTAAAAAAAAAATGTATCATCGCTTGTATTTTTCTCTATGGTTAAGCGTCTGCATGATGAGAGATATACTATTTCGATTCGAATCCGGCAGCGGGCCCTCTAACAAAAGATTTTCCAAGGATTTTCCTCAGTTCTGCTTGGCGTATCCTGGAATAGTGCTTTTAAATCTAAACCTTGGCCGATTTCCTTCTCCTTCCGTTCCCATTGTTGTAATTTGTTATTAATTCCAGGTTAAATTGACCTTAAAGGCTAGGCTATACCTAGAAATCCATTAAGTAACAAACAAGTAGGAAGGTCAGGTGCCCCATATGAAGGAGTTTAGTTTGTATGACGTGACATTTTCTCAATTAACATTGGCACCGGAAGTGGTAGCATAGATATTGCAGATTTTTACTACTCTCGGTTTTAGTAGAGATGGGATATATATTCTCGCTTAATTGATTACAGAAAACCGCATCTCACTAGCAATTGCCATTTATATACTATATTATGGTGATCAACGTTAAAACCGGAAGTGATTGATTTCAGCCACTTCCTGTTTGAATATAAAGTTAAGACAGAAAAAAGTAACTAGTATTCTTAGAACGCTAAATCGATTCTAAGAGACAACTCGCTCTCCTATCGGTTTCCCTCTATGTAGATCAATATTGAACCGGAAGTTGTAATGGTTTTCTATCACTTCCGGTTTTAGTAAAGAGTTAAGATTGGAGATGAAGCGAATTGTTGGACGCTTAATCCACTACAGGAAACAGCTTCTCTCCATATAGGCCTATTACCGTTTCTGCTCTATCGTGATCAATTTAAAAACAAGGAATAGTTATTCCGGTTGCAATAGAACCCCATCAACGAGTCCTAACTTTTGACTTTCTACATCCTGGCTCTAATTGATGATGAGCCATCAAGTAGTTCTTCAGATTTTTGTTTCCTGAACAGTTGGACGAACGGACATACAAACAGAGTAAATGTACGAGGGTAATTCAATAAGTATCTGCAATCAATTTTTATTATTTACTACCACACCCTACTTTTCAATGCACCTCGTTCACCGTTGCACAAGCTTTCCGATACCCTTTGTAATAAAGGTTTTGGTTGTGCAGCAAGCCACGAATGCACCGCTTCCTTCACTTATTGATCGGAGCTGAATCGACGACCTCTAAGAGAATATTTAAGTGAACCAAACAAATGGTAATTCAACAAGGCGAGATCGTGAATGTATACAGGATCCTCCAACACCTCGAAACGCAGCGTCTGAAGAGCTTGAGCGGTGCTGGCGGTGGTAATGTGCATAGTCATGGAACACAAGAACCCCTTCCGACAATTGACCTCTGCGTATATTACGAATTGTAGGCTTCAACTTTCTTACCACATATCACGGTACCTTTTACTGTTTATTGTTGACCCGTTTTCCAGGTAATGTCCCAGGATTGGCCCTTGTGGGTCCTAAAACACTATGAGCATTACTTTCCCTGATGAATCTACGTTTCATCTCCAGTGATGATTTGCCTGAGAAATGCTTCACATTTGTTAACATCCAGTGGGTGCTGACAGATTCTCACACGGATTCACTTATGCTCTTCATCTATACGATATGGTTCGGAACCCATGTCGTATAGACTGTAAACTTGTTATGCATGATGTCATATGCAGAACCATGACTAATCTGCATATGGGTTGCCATTTCATCGACAGTCACGCGCCTGCTATTCAGAATCAAGGTACGGATTCGTTCAATAATGTCACCAGTTGTTGCTATAGCTGGACGCCCTGTTCTTTCCTCATCCTTCAATCCATTTCATTGAACTTTTTCAATCCACTGCTAAACACTTCGCTGTGGCAACACTTGTCCCCGTATTGTGCTAAAAGTCTATGAATTTCCATTCCGGATACATCTTCAGATAAAAAAAAAAAAAAAAAAAAAAAGAAAAAAAAAAAGACAACGCTGTTCTTCTTTAAAGAATACAGAGAGTGGCGCAACCATCTTTACTTCGCAACAGCACAAAGCAGATTAGACTGATATGATAACGCTGCAATCTATCATAGGCAAAGCCAACGGTGACACCTAGCGTTTGGTGAGCACACAATGCCGTACAACCAACCTGATTAAAAATAGAAAAATATTGCAGTTAGTTATTGACCTACCCTCGTACAAAGGAGTTTTGCTAAAAACAACTTGTAAGCAGGTATTGCTCTTTTGAAGGGAATATGTCTGTTGAATTTAGTATCAAGGGAGAATGGAAGCTTTGGTAATGTTGTATATCATAAGAGTCTACAATGTCTGGCAAAGTTTGTCATCATTCTAATCAATTTGGTGGTTATGGTTTTAATTGCAAACGTCCAGTTTGTGATTTGTGTGTGGACATAAAATTTAAATAAAATAATTTTCCCTTACACACAACAAACAAGTGGTGATTCGGAGCCTCATCCTACCATATTTTCCTGTCGGTATGAAGATACGATTAAAATAGAAAGTCCAGTTAGCTGAAAGAAGTCGTTTGGCTCGTAATTAATTATAGTTTTAAGGAAGGAAGGAACTTGAAAATGCCGGTGTTCTTATCTAACTAACTTCCTGTGAGGAAAAATTGTTATCATGTCCGGTCAAGTAGAATCTACAGAAATTATTTCCGTTCTTGAAATTCTTATAGAAAATGACTTTATGAAGTTGTAGTGTTATAGCTCTACTAAGATATTAGACTTTAAGAAAATATCGTAAGAAGAACTTAAAATAACTTCGTAATTTCTTTTAGTTTTATGATTATCACATTTCTGTATATGGTGTTTCACGAGTTACTTCGACATTTTGATCTAACATATAGGTCTGTTTTCTTCTGTTATTCAAGTTACTTACACCAACAGGACTAAGATAACTTTGAAGTTCTTTCGTCTTACGTTCAGTTTCGAGTGCTAGTGTTGGACGATGTTTTCTTTGAGAAATGCAAGGCATGATAGGAACTTCGTTACAAACTGCTTTTGTTTCCCTTAGATCTGCTCACGAGATTAGAAGTATGTTTTTAACTTCTAGACAAGACTAGAATTTTCTCGAATCTCATGCACAACATTAGTTCTCTCAGATCTTAGATCTTAAGCACTGCTATAGTGTTACGTGATTTATAGAGTAAAACAATAAATTAACAAAATAATTGTACGATCATAATGAAGAGCATTTATCAACATTTAAAGGTACGCAAGTCATTACAGATATGCTCCAATATTATAAATATGGTTTAAAAGTTGTTATATTGTACTCTTCCTGGAGCTCTCGTGATGGGGAGGGATTGTAATAACTTTTGTATAAAATAATAATAGGATAATAATAAATGAGGGTATAAATTTTATACGTATTTTTACAAAACGAGTCAATATGAAAAGAAAAGAAGCTTTCCGAAATTCGAATTCTTTGAGAATTGAGACGAGACGAGATCTTTACAAAATTTATGAGACGAGATGAACAGCATTTGCGAATACTATTTAATTGATTACTAAATCTCATAAAATATAATTATCACATCCCATTAACTACAGTGTGTCCTGTCCTTTCGCTATATGTTTCAGTATCAGTTTTACTTCATAAAGTGGCATCCAAATTAAGGGGTGAAAAATTTCTGGTGCTCCTATTCTTGTGACAAAGATTAATGTAGATAAAACGCAGAGACGACACACCGAAATGAATCGAGATGGATATTGTACATCAATGTTTAATTTTATCATCAGCTCCGCAGAACTACGAAATTTAGTTTGTTTAGAATATGAGGATGAAGATTCTCATGATGCAAAATTAACTTTTAGTTTATAATATTTGGAGGTGGAAATTAAAGGTAATGATCTTTATTCTGAATCCATTGAGTTCAATTTTCTAATTTACAGTTCGGGAGGCACAGTGCCTCAATGAAAGAGCACTCATCTTTGGCACGAAGGTCCCTGTTTCGACCCAAGACCATGTGAGATTGTGATTGAGAGTATCGTGCCCGTGAATTTTCTCGGGATTGTTCTTGTTTTCTCCCACATTATCATTCTACCAAGTTCTTCCATAATCATCCACTTTCATTAATTATCCATCTTCTTTCGCCTACAGGGCATAATCATGGGAAATAAAACTATAAAAATCATTTCTAATTTCCAGTGCTTTATAGAAGGAAAAGATACTGACAACCCTGTCCCTGATCTACTCACTTAGTTGCACCTCCTAACTAAGTTCGGTAAGCAGGCTGGAACTTTGGCTCGGACAGAACACGTTGATATTGACAAGAAAAGGCAGAGCATAAAATACTAGAGATCACTCTCATAAAACTGCACCAAAATACATCATTGAACTTGTTTCATACTTTTGATTAATTGAAACATCCTGTTTTACTTAGAGTAACGCGTGGCTATAGACTAAGTAGTCAGAAATATTGTGAGTGTGTATATATAGATTGACTAAATGAACGCTTCTATTATGTTGATCATAAAATTTTACTAGCATCTAGGTTAATCCTTAAGATTTTTGGTGTAAATCCATCTCTTGCGAATATGGAAAATCACCAGCAGAAATGGGTGTACAACATTACTTTGCATATTGTTTTGGGAGCAACTTGGTCATGGGACAGTCGATTTTAATGTAATTTTCTTGTATATAGAGAGAATGTAAGTAATTCTCTGTACAACATGGTTTCTCATTGGTGGCACTCCATCTTCTCTTGAAAGGTACGCACGATTTGTACGAAAATATTCTCTTGCTTGAGACAAGAAATGTAAAATATGATCAAGTCGAAGTTCCAACTTAGAAAGTTTCCTAACACTCTCTTTTATCAGGTTAAAAAAAACTGTATCATTTTTCCTGAATAACTTTGATTACTGGTACGTTAATACTCTCTATGTAATATTCTCTATTTTAAGTATAGAAAATATTACTGGTACGTCAGTCGAAAGGGTTAAAAAAAAACCTGCTATACAGTACTAAAAACTCCTATTCCAACTGATGAGCCTGTTTTGAAATTATTGACGAAACAATATTGTAGTAAGGTTACCACAGTTCCGTTTTAACCGGAACATCCCGGTTTGAAGGTCGTGGCAATCTCTTAACTTTGGGGGGGGGGGGGCTATCCTCATCGCAATATTGTAAAATATCATTAACACTAACACTACATGTGTAATTTTAATTCATAATATATTTGAATATTGGTAGAGCACTCTACATTATGGCATATACCCTACAGTTCGTATTTATTTCTTTGATCTAACGTGAGTGTTACTTTCCTAACCATCATTAGTGATATCCGTGTAATGTGGGTTCCTGTCACCACAGTAAGACGTGTCCTCAGGTTGCGGATCGAGGAGAAGGCCTCTAGATATAGAGGTTAGTTGCGAATATACTGAATAAGCAGTCGCCGACAGATGACAATGGGTAGTCGTAGTCCTCCAGCTTGGAGGTTTGGCGTGAGGCTAATAATCTCATCCTGTAAAAAAAAAAAAAGTCCCTTGTTCAGAAACTTCGAACAGAACTCAATGGCAGAGCTCCTCCGTGGCTAAGTGGTTAGCGTACGCGCCTTTGGCGTGGGAGACCCGGGTTCGATTCCCGGCGGGAGCTCATGTGGTTCGGATTCCACGTTAATCAGTAGATCCACATCGATATAGCCTCGCTGCTTAAAGAGACGTTAAACTCAAAATCAACTCAACTCAAGAACTCAATGGAGAGCTTTTGTGAACGTGGTATTGAACCTCTGGGTTCCATAGGCCATAGTTAGTTACCGTAGTTCATTAGTAAATGAAATGAAATCTTTCAGTTTTACGTCCCACAGTTATGCTAAAGGAGAATGTGATGATGAGAAATTAATGAAATGGTGGAATGAAGAAAGGGGGAGGAAACGAAAGAACCTTCACACGGTGTTTGTGCAGCACAAAGTTCACTTAGCGCGGGGCTGGGATCGAAGTAGGGACCCCATGCACCAGAGGTGAACGCTTTACCACTGAGCACCTCGGCCCATTTAGTTCATTAGTGATACAACAACAGAAATGAAATTAAAAAGTCTTGTGCTTGTTACGTACTTTCTATTTTTGAAAGAGTGAAAGTAAACCTACCACCAAAATGTCCTGGTTTGAAATATCACAAATAAGATATCCTTATAATTGCAGAGCATAGAGCATACTTTTTTCACATGCGTATGTGTATTTATTTTTGACCAAGCCAAACTTTCATTGCTTCGGAACAGAATTCTTTGAGCACATGCAGTACATTGAAGTTATGATTTTAAAGATGTGTTTTAAGGATTATAAATCATAGTACTGTGTATATATATAATTTTTTCCCTTTCTTTTGCAGTCTTTCGTAGCCACGGGCACCAATATTCAACTCGTGTTTAGTCCAACAACGAACGGTTATAGCAGCGGCGAAAGTAAAGATTGTGATTTCGACAAAGAACACGGCAAGGTGAGTAGCATTCTTTTCATATCTTTCTTTTCCGTCTTTATTGTTAGTTTCTTTTTGAACCTTTTCCACTCTCGTACTTTTTCATACAAGAGAATTGTAGAAATTGCTGTATGAATGGATTCAGAAAAGGAGACATACGATCCAACCTTTTCTTTATATAGTTTGGTTGTAAAAATGTCAACGGTTATGAAAGGTTGTTGAATTCTGTTTATATCCACTCCAATGTATGTGGATACTGATAAACAACAACCTATTCCTTATATGCTTACGTTATACAGAATCTTTGAAGAATCTCTTCTCTTTACATCTCTTAATTTCCAATGTTGCTCTTAGGGGAAATGTTAAACATATTCTCTCGAATATATACACATTATATGATGGAGTTGCGCTGGAACCAAGGTAAGAAGTTTCAGAGTTGTAAATTAATGAAATAATTGAGTTATTAAAATTATTCCTAGAACATAATTATTTCCAATATGAAGACAGAACATAAAAGCAGCAATATAAATAATAACTTGCTTTTATTGTCCATTTTTTCAAAATCAATTTTGAGAAATTTTGGAAAACGAAGTCATCATTACAACTTACGTCATGTACAATTTTGTTAAAACAAATCTGATTTCTTCGAAGAAATAATAATTGTTTTAAAATACGCATCTTTATTCAGATCTCTTTTCTCGCTAATGTCTTTTCATCTGGAAGTATTGGATTACGGCATGCACTTCAATTTTCACAATCCGGACACACGTCCTATTTGGAAAACAGAGAAAAACCAGTGCAGATGGCATTATCCTGTACTTTGCCACACATACTTCTAAAGCTTTAGAGCATGGTTTCTCAACCTGGGGGTCGCGAAGATAAGCGGAAGAGTTTAATACAATTAGAATCTAACACTGGAAAATATTTTTAAATATTATTTTCAATTTTGTTGACAGACACTATTTTTTTTTTATTTTTATACATACTGTTAAGAACAACAAAAAATAGGTCTACTAAACATTTTCAACAGGTGCAGAGTTATTTAAAAATCAATTTAAATGAAAGAGATACGATATGAAACTGAGAACTGAATATTGAAATACAATTAAAATTGAAAGCTAATGAGATACCTGACCATAGTGCGATTTCACTAGTACGGCCCTGTCCTGTTCAATCTTCGTGACGCACATTACCAAGTCATTTAAAATGCTCAATATTTTTTTTAACAGCTGTCCAAGTTTTTTAAAGCAAAATTAGAAATCACTTTATTTTTTTATCATATGACCCAAATTTAAGGGACTTATGAAGTGTCAAAATTTTCAAACGGTCTCCATGACGAATCGGATTCGATAAGTCTATTTGTAATGGGTATCATATGAGATCTCTGCAATAGATATAATTATTAAAAAAAAAAAAACACACACACACACACATACACACACACACACACACACAAGCTTATTACAAACCAGAAATTATAAGGGGTCGCTGGCAAGAGAATGTGATTAAATAGAGGGTCGCGATAAGAATTAGGTGAGGACCACTGCTTTAGAGCATAATACAGTATATTACAAGCACAATATTTTTATTCAACCTCTTCTATATCAGGAACAATAATTGTTGAACACTTATCGTATAAATTTAATAATGTAATATAGCCCTCATTTCTCCATTCTCATAAAAGTGGAGCTCGCCTGCTTTCACTCGCGATACTTGACTTGGTTTCAGGCACTTAAATTTTTAGATATAGAAAAAGAAATAATAATAATAATAATAATAATAATAATAATAATAATAATAATAATAATAATAATAATAATAATAATAATAATAATAATAATAATAAACCACAATAAATTGTGCAACAATGAAAATTAAGCTTTCTATAAACCTTAAAAAAAATGAAAGTTGTGATCAGTGGAAGCTAAACGTAGATAACTCAATATTGAGCACAGTAATACTATTGTATATAGGCATAATTTTCAGTTGATGGATCTGTGTGGTTTCTGATTGAATGTCAGAAAGTTTGATTTGAGAAACCTATCAGCTACATTGACTTTCAATATTATTTATTTATTTAAAATTCACCAGATACAGCTCAGAGGCCATTTTATACTGGATATCTAATAATAACAACAATAATGGAAAGGATTTGGGAAGGTATCGGCCAGGTCTATTTTAGTAGGTACCATCCCGGCATTTGCCTGGTAGGATTGAGGGAAACCCTGGAAAACTCCAATCAGGCAGCGGGAATCGAACCCACGACTTCCCGAATCCGAAGCCAATACTCTACCACTTGAGCAACTTATTAAGCAAAATATTCCAGAGTAATCATTGCAAAATACGTACTTGGGACACTGAGATTTATAGAACAAGATATGTAAATACTCTACGTTCGATGGTCCTTGGCGTTAAAAGTCTTCCTGGCCTTTAATTTTAGATCCTTCCTGAGGAAAAATGGAAAATGCGACGTTTGGAACATCAGCATAGTATGTTCTAGACAAGTGCTTCTCAAGCTGTGGTCCTCGTGGTCTGTCCTTAGGCCCCTATGATCTCTTAGATTGAATATTAGTCCAAACAAGCGAAATAAATAAAATTCAAGTGGGTTACTTATTAAACGCTGTAGTTGAGAATTTTAAAGGAAATTCGGAAATTGTGTATACACGTCTTTGACTTTCCCTTTCAGTCTTCAAAGATCTACGACTAATATGCATTTGCTTTTATTAATACGAACATAAAATTAAGATAATGTTGGTTAATACTAATTTTAAAACATAAATACTACTGTTAATGTTTAGAACATTTTATAACGTAAAAGAGACAAAAGTGGGCTAATCCGTAGAACATTCTGACTGATAAAAATGGGCTCTACTTGATAAGATTTGAGGAACGCTGCTATCGATAACATTTATCGCAGTTCCTCTAATACTATTTGATGCATAAATGGAATATCCCAGATAGTTAAAATACTAAATTCTGCTAGTGAAAAAATGGTTTATCTGTCACTGTGATAAGCCAATTCTTTCCCTAAATACATATGATTGTCATGTAAGGCATAACTATTTCCAGTGTCTTATTTCTTTAGAGTTGAAGAACATTAGTAATATTTGTTTAAACTCACTATTATTACTTTTTAAAACTAAAATTAATGCCCTTGTAAGAGGCAAAATGTGGTTGTTGCCTGATAGCTGAGCGGAAGTGGCGTGCCGTTTCCCAATCTTCTTGTGATTTCTTTTACAAACGGGCTCTCGTTATCTTTGACCAAATGTCAATGCTAATTTATGTATTATTTGCACATATAAGCGGTAAGAAATTATCAAATTTATAGTGGATATGGTCATGGGAAGTTTCTCATACGCTTAAAAAAAAAAGAAAGAAAAAGAAAAAATAAAGAAATCTGGGTAAATAACATTGAGATCTCAATGGTAAATAGATGTATTTTAAGACAGATATTTTCTTTTACCTAGGAATATAAATCATTCGTCAGTTAGGTAGTAATTCTAACTTGAAGTAAATCTACTCTTCATCAGAGAATTACCTTACTCAAAACCAGAAAATCTCGTATATGAAATGAATAGAGCTAATCATTCTGTGTCTTCGAAATTTTCAATTTATTCTCTTTTCGAGGAATATTGTTTAACGAAAGACACAGATGTACTTTCTAAATATAGATATACTAAAAACACTATAGTTAAGTGGGATTCTTAGTACTCGTAATGCAGGGAGAAAATATGCGTCATTATGACATTTATTTCCAATTTATCGTTTGACCGTTAATATACCGTTCCTGAAGCTACGAAAAGAGGAAAGCATAATCTGCGACATTTAGAAGATAATCCCTGTAAGCTTCAGTAAACAATCGTATTATAATGAATAGTGTTGTCACGAGACAAGACAAAACCCATTGAGGTGAGACACGAGACAAGACAGACTACTTGTCTCGTGTCTCGAAAATGCAAACAGTTTTTGAATTTTTAAAAAGAGTTTATTATCTTGGAATAAATTATTTGTCTTCGAAATGCATACCAGCGTTTATTATTTCAAATGAGGACTATCCTACAAAGAACAGGAAATACCTAAAGTTATTTCTTTAATGATCCTTACAAACAGCTTTCATTTCCATTTTTCAATCGATTCAAGTTTAGTTATTTTATGATAGTGCTCCAAATTCAAGTACAATGTTAAAGCATTCATCGAGATCAGTGTTTCAGAAGATTTCATTCCGGGGGCTGGTGGGGATATCTATGTACTGTATAAAAAATCCTGTTATAGAAGTACAAGTTTTCTTAATGGTAATTTTATCAGTAAATAACCGTTGTTTCATGGTCCTTCTCGTTCGGAACAAAGACAGAAACGTGTCAGCCTTTTTCGATACTGAGTTTTGAAAGGATGCTGCTTTGACAATGAAATTTCGTTTTTTTTAAATTGTTTTACGATGTTATTTGAAACTAAGTCATTTTTGAAATCGGAAAGTCACATAGGTCTCCTTATTTCTTGAAGTGGTACTAGAGGTGCTGAAAAAAAAATCAGAATAAGTGGGAAAGGCTTGCCTTTCGACTGCACCGACGGTATTGACAAATATTCCTCTCATAATAATTTATTACTGGTTCAGTCGAAACCTAGCAGTCGTTGTTGGGAGATTATAGTCGTGCTATGCGTTGTGCTATTTAACCACTTGGCATAACAGCTCTTTTTGTGAGCCTCAGCCGCTCTAGTGTTGCCACGAGACGTGACATGTCTCGTCGAGACAGAACCATTCGAGACGAGACGAACGTATCTTTTTCGAGACAAGACATGCTTTGCACGAGACGAGACAAGACAAACTGAAGTCTCGTCTCTTCTTATATCTCGTAGCAACATTAGTGATGGAAATATATCGTTATGTAAACCTTGCAATTCCAAGTCCCTCAAATATATGTACTGTAGTCTAATTCGTCTGGCTTTCCTTCTGCCCTCGAGATGAGACGAGACAATAAATATGATACTTGCCATTGCGCTTTCGAGACGTGTTCGAGAAATTTCAGAGCAATATCAGTTCACTCAACTCTTAATATTTCAAACACTTTTTTAGTGTTAAATAATTCACAGTATAAGTCAGTTCTTTGAATTATTTAGGGTATCTTATATCAACAATCAGAAATAACTATGCCTGAAACTTTCCGTATTACATAATAAAAATAATGTCATTTCTGTATCCGCTGAAAGCCAAATGGTGTGCATGCTAGATTGGTGCACCGTCAAATTAAAAGTTATGGGGCTACGTAGATAGATAGTTAAACGCACTGGTTGCAATGATGATACAAGATTTTGCTTCATATGAACCCTTTAACGAAACTCACTGAGATATCAATACATGATCTTATGGAGTGCTCTTAAGAATTGACAAAGTCGATTAAAAGGCGTTGCGTTGCCTGCTTCCTCGCAAGAAGTAATAATTCTGACTTTTTAAATTTAGTGATTGCTTCTTTCATCCTAGCTCAGTCACTATTGAGTATTTTCCAACGACATAAGAGGCCATATGCAAGCAGTGTTGCCAGGCCAGTCAGTTGGAAAAGCAGGAGATTCGAAAATAAAAAACAGGAGAAATCAGTAGACACATACAGTGGTGGCGTTTGAATGTAAATCCGGGGAGGAGGCAATAAAATTTGCTATTATTAAGGGGGCAGTAGTCAAAACAAGCAGTCCAGAATTCATTTCCGATGAACTGCGTTGAACAAATGAAAGGGAAAAGTCCCGATTTATATTATTATTTGATACACACGTATGTGAAGTAAAACGTAGTGAAAGAGCAAAGTGAAGTGGGAAAATGTTTTTCATGCATGTAGCGATAACGTAGCTATATGGTACATTCACACGTGATCGTGGCGTAAGACGATTTCTTGCTGACGATCGTGGAGAAATGATCTAACTCACTCTTCCAACCCAAGTCCCAATCTAAACAACACTTACTTGTAAAACGCTAACCATAATGCATATAGAAGGTGACGTACAGTTGTATTCTTTGGATTCATATTATATACAGTAAAGCTCTATAGCTATATGCTCTACAGAGCTTTGTGTATTATAACTGAGAAATTTCATCTTTTTATGTGAGGAAACATTGAAAACTCAATATTAATAATAATATATTTCTTCAACTTCTCGAAGTAAGGAAGAAGCAGGAGATTGTTCATTTTTCATTTTCTTTAGCAGTAGATCAGTAGAACATAGAAAAAGCAGATCTCCTGCAAAATCAGTCGATCTGGCAACACTGTATGCAAGGAAATTTACACCAAATGTAGCAACATGAACATTAGAGCGTAATATCTGCACAGCGATTTTGTTTTTAACGTATGCAATCAGCTCTGACTCTGTCTACGTTGAGATTATATTTACCAGGTTCGTGGAGCAGCTATTGACCATGACAAAAATTACAAATAATTTCAACACTATAGAGCTCGTGCTCACAACACAAGGAATACACTGGCGTTCTTAGAGAGTTTCCAGACAGACTCTCATCACTAAGGAAAATTTCCCCTAGTGTGGTTACCTGATCTCAAACTAATGTCTGTATTTAATATCTGTAGAGGCGTTTGAAGGCAAAAGTTAGGAGACGCATCCTTGATCAATAGAAAGACTTTAGCCTTGAACAATTAATCATCAAATGTAAAATAAATATTTCTGTCGACGAAGTTCAACGTGTGCTTATAAACTAATCTAATAGAGTCTCAATGTATCTTTGTGTCCGGATGGAATACTGTCAATATGTTATTGAAATCTTTTATGTATTCTGTGATGGGGAGAAATTTTAAATGATATGCCTGTAGTTTTGAGTGTGAAACATCCTAAGCTAATCTGATTGTTATCGTTGGCTCCACCGGCAGCGATTTTTTTGAAAGTGACTTGTTCTAAACTTGGAGACTTGGTGCACTGAAACTTTTGAGCTCGATGGCATCTGTTATCTTCCATTGTTTCCTCCAACAATGCCAGCTGAGTATACGTGAAATAATCTCTATTCTTTGCGAATAGAACTAACCTATTTAAGCGTACAATGGCCTAATGACCTTGTTGATAGAAGCTTTTTGGCTTCTTCATCGAAATCTACCCGTTTATTGTGGTTCTGACAGATTAATTAGTTCCGCCCACGCCATAATGAGGAGATCTGAATGCTGGGGTAGGTCAGGGACAGATGTATGCGTCCAATACGTCTAATTCACCAGTTGCCTCTTTTGAGCTTTTCTTTCCTTTCTTGTGTTTTCCTTTTTTTTTCTTTGCCGAAAAATAAGTTCGATTCCTAGGATAAGTCAACAACTGAAACCCTCATTCCAAATTGGTTTATAATTAAAAGACACGTATTACTTGTGCCCTCATTAAAAAAAAAAAAAAAAAAAAAAAAGTATTGAAATAATTCCTTCATATTAATAGCGTGTATCGACTGATTGATTGAAATGAACAAAATTATAGGAGTAAATATAAATCCTCTTGCGTAGTTGCCGAAAAATTCGAGTAAATCTTTTTTTTTTTTTTTAATCTAAAAATTGGTTCTGTAGGATAGTCATGACTCGGGGTGTACACATAAACATTTACAATATTACTAGACACTACGTCTATATAGTATTGAACGGGTATTATTCTGCACTCGAAAACACGATAAGTAATATTGTAAAATACTTCCATCTCTATTTTCAGGAGAAAATAATAGAACTTTATAGTTTTTGTAAGAGAAAGAGTATAGGGTCTAGTTGAAGTGTAAGATCAAATTTTCATGCTACTGACAAAATGCACAAATATATGTTAAGAAGTTTTTTTTGGGGGGGGGTCCGGATCTGGTGGACCCCCATGAGGGCGCTCTTGTAATAAGATGTAACTTATTGAAGTATAGCGTCGTAAAAGTTTTTATGATATTAGGAAGACGCCAGTGTACAGTGTGCTTAATGAGATATACCAAAAAGTTATGATTAACTCTTGTGGTAATTTCCAAAAATAACAATACTCTATACCTATACCAATCGATACATCGTACAGAGCTGAATAAAATGACTTGTTTGAGGAAAATGTTCGTAGGTACTTTCCCAGAGAATCGAGGAAAATGAAATTTTATGGCTTTAAATGTCGTTCATTGCCTGTTGATAGTATCTTTTTATTTTGTTGAAATAGATAATTTATTTGTTTATGCACAGTATATGAGAAATATACTACATGTAGAAATATATCTTAAGTAGCAGATTGCAGCTATTTTTGTTTGTTTTGCTAATATTAACACACATATTCCTAACAGCGATACACATACTGTCGCTGTTAAAAAAAAAAAAATCATTTCATTTTTTCCTAACAGCAACATACATACTCTTAATAGCGACACATATTCCTAACAGCGATACACATAATCCTAAGAGCGACATATATTCCTAGTAGCGACACATATTCCTAACTGCGATACACATAATCCTAAGAGCGACATATATTTCTAATAGCGCCACATATTCCTAACAGCGATACACATAATCCTAAGAGTGCATATATTCCTAATAGCGACACATTCCTAACTGCGATACACATAATCCTAAGAGCGACATATATTCCTAATAGCGACACATATTCCTAACTGCGATACACATAATCCTAAAAGCGACACATATTCCTAACAGGAATACATATACTCCTAACAGTGGCGTAAGTACAACTTATTACCATTTAAGAACAAAATTATATGCAGCAAAATATTTAATGATTTTCATTCAGTTGCTCTTCATTCTTGTTTCAGTCGTTGAAACATCATGATTTATTTGAATGCTTCTTCAGTGATAATAAAACATATTAAGTGAACAAAGCGTTATAAGTTACTAAGTATTTTTTTTCTTAATAGTAAATAATTAAGAGTTTTAAGCATTTGCGTTATTTATTTATTTATTTTGTAGGGATAGGCACGGAAATGATTGATGTAGCCCGAAAATTTAATCTTGCACTTCATCTGTACTATTTCACTTATAAAAAAAAGTCCTATAATTTTTTCCCTGAAAATATTTCTATAACTGGAAAAATTTTACAATTACTTATCGTCTTTTCGGGTCCAGAATATACCCGTTTAATACTACATAGCCATAGTGGCTTGAAGTATTGGACCCCCCCCCTCCAAAAAAAAAAAAAGCTTGGACTCCTCCCAATAAAAATTTCTAGGTAAGCGTCTGAACTTGTGTAATTTTCCGGACTGAAGCGGTTTCGTTTGCGTTCTTGCTTTTTTAGTACACATTTCCAAACAAATTAACGAAGAAGCAAACAAAAAATAAAGAGAAAAGAGAAGAAAAGAAAGAAAGAAAAGGAAAACCCTTTATAAGAACAGAAACCGGGTTTTCATACAAAAACGAACTTTTTTTTTTTAATTTCCAAAAACCTGTTTCGATTTTTGTGATGACCACTAGTTTTGAGGCCATTGATTTATGTAGAGAAATATTCTTTTTCTTGTAAATGAATAGGAATTTTGATTTTTACTGATTTCTTCTTTGAGTTCAATTAACTGTCCTTTGTTGTGTGAAAATGAATTTTCAATTAATTTTCACAATACAAAAGGCATTTAAATAAATTTAAGAAAAAATTAATTAAATCAAACTATTAAAAAGTTTATTTCAAGGAAAAAAAGAGTATCTTCTTATATAAATCAATGCGCTAAAGAAAAAGAAAAAAACAATGTCACAGATACCCGACACTCATAAGTAGTTTTCGTTTTATTTTATCCCTGAAATCCGTGTTATTTTTTGCCCAAAATCGGTGTTATTTTTCGCGACTTAATACAAGCAAATGCGGTTTATTTGCTTTATTCTGTAATGGTTTTGAAAAGCAAGTATATTGTAAACATTGAGTAAGCGGTCTGTGAAAGCTAATTAAAATAAAATATAATTTTAAAATCAAACAAATAGTTTTAAATTTTGACATCTTAAATTTAAAAGAATAAATTATTTTTGGACTTATCATCTGAGAAAAAAAAATGGTTTGATATTCCTCCTAAACATGAATTTATTTAATGTATGATTTGAACACATATATCAACTAAAAACCACGCTGCAGAGTTTCTTAACATTTTCTTCACTTCAAATTCACTTAATGGAGAATTTACAGTTTCTTCAATGTTTCTTATTTTTCAAAGGATAAAATTGTCAATATTTCCACATTTTCTTCTTTATAGTTTTGTCTCCTTACCGTAAGTATGGAGTTGTATTCTGAAAAATATCTTTCAGAATCAACGTTGGAAGCTGGCAAAGATATTGCTTTAAGAGCACAGGCAGCAAAATCTCAGGGGCATACTTTCACTAACCAACTGGTCTAAAAATATCAGGACTGATGGTCTTCTGTGAATCACGTTTTATTGCAAAGGAAATATGTTATTTTATTAGTCTTACCGCCAACATCGTGATTTCGCGAATCTGTCACTTTATGCCGTGCATTTCGATGTTATTTTGAAAAAAGTTCCAAATTCGCGTTATTTCGTGATTTTAAAACACCAAAAACTGCCTTCTATCATATTTAGGTATATATTTTACTTTGCCTTTTTCAAGTTTTCGGTGTCATCGTTAAAACGAAAATTTCACGTCTCTACTCATAAATTGTAGTATTAATATTTTTTATGTATGTTTCATTTTGACATTAAAATAATTATATTTATTTGCGTATATTATAATCCAAATGTTTCTCCTTCTTAAAAATAATCCTCCCTTCAAATTTTCAATGATTGATAACTTGTATGAAATTTTTCAATAGCATTGATTCTTGTATAAAAACAAATGCAAATCAAATACGATAAGACTGATTTGTGTGGAATTTACATAAAGATGGATTTATTTATTTATATAACAACTACAATATGTCTAATACAGAATGCAATATTCAACAAACTACTCAATAATGAAGTTTAAAAATAAATTAGTTGATAATAGTTCTACCAAAGCACTGATTATAGAATATGTGTACATACAGTCTAATTTAGTCAATAACGGAAATACATTACACAAGCAACCTAGCAATACAATACAATACAATTATGAATGAAATTTGAGATATTTGCGAATAATTACAATTTCTAAATGCATATAACTTTGAGTATCGTGGCCCCGCGTAACGTAGTCGCTAACGCTCTCATCTTTAGTGAAAGAGGTCCCGGGTTCAATTCCCGATGGGGACACTCGGTCGAAAAAGTGTAAATGCTTTTTCAATTCAGCCATCCTGAGTGAGGTTTTCCTGGGTTTCCCTCATTCCAGGTCCGAGAACGCTTTCTTCCTTCCCTTTCCTCAGAGAGTGTGATCTCCGAGGGACTCATCCCTCATACACAACTTGCCAACATGACCATAGACGCCGACAGCCCACAAATCTAATTCCAAATCCTACCTTTGAGTATGTTCACGCCTATCGAAAATCATCTAAATTTTGTCAACGCTTTTTTTTATTAGGTCTTCTGTTTTTTGCTAGATTCAAATTTTGCATCTCAAATTTCGCATATTTCCATACAATAACACACATAGAGCTCTGAAATTTCCTACAGATACGTAAACCCAATGGTAAAACAATATTTTCAGTGTAGACTGTCATGAAAATCAATTAACAGTTTTTTGCTACTATATATCCTATTCTGTTATGCAACCAAAAATACCTTGGAGTTGTTACGTGCAATATAACATCCAGGATAGAATTTACGCAGAAACTATGGTAGCCTTCAAGAACTCATGGAATGTGAAAACGGTAATAAGTAAATTTAAACTAAGCTTTTGTAAAATGCACTAAAAAAGGATTTTCTTGTACCTCGCACAAAAATTCATTTTTAGTAGTTTTTTTTTTTTTTTTTAATAAACTCGACCTTACCCAATTTAATTATTCCCAAAGCTATAGATAGTTAAATTATTGGTATGGTTCGCATCTGCATAACGCCGTCCAAATATTAAAAGATAATGTTAGGTACATGAACAGCTGATTGCGTGCGTGATCAAATATGATTGTAACTGAGAAGTAAAAACCGTTAAGTATTCAAACATATCCATTGAATCCTTAAAATCTGGCGAACGTGTGTTGCCTCCTTGTTTTCGTCACAATCCAACCATCGCGTCGCCTTCCAATACAAACTTTCTAATCTTTTGTAAAGCAATAAACCGAACCGTTCTATAGATAGAAGCCGTTTGTGAACAAGCGTTTAGGGGCTGCAGATAAGAGTTGGGTAATAAAACCCAACAAGCGGCTCTGAATACTTTACGATAAACAAACAGCCATACCATAAAACCCTGCAATGCACTTTTTCCCCCAAAATTTCTAATAAAATCTGTTTGTAGGAACGACGTTTCTTGTCCCGCAACATAGACGGAAAAAATAACAACATAATACTATGGCTATATAATATGCATTGTACTGCCTCTACCCCCATCATAAAAACTGAGCTTCCTAAAATGTTTGTTAGTTTTCATTTCCTTTCGTACACAATGTCTTTGATTCTTGAGGCAAAATACTTGCTGTCACTAGTGTCTTTCGTTTGCTTTTCTATTCATACAAATATTTTCCAATATCACTATCGATCTCGATCCTGAAATGAGATCCGTGATGGCTGTTCAGGGAAGCCATGTCATGAGTACAGAGACTAGGGTGGAGATGGAATAGGTCTTGCAACTTTTAATTGATTTAAGCCACTTCTCGCTATCTATTAGCGATTTTAATCTATAGTGATCAACGTTAAAATCGGAAGTGGTTGATTTCTATTTCAGATTTGGACAGAGGATTAAGAGGTACCTATTCTGCAGAAAGAGAGAGATGTTGCCCATTCTTAGAACACTAAATTGATTCCGACCGAAATAAAACCGCTTTTCCCTGTTTCTTACCGCTTTTGCTCAGCGTAGATCAAGTATATCAAACTGAGTATGTTAAGAGGATTAAAAGTCATCAGCCAGTGTCCAATAGTACGGGCTACAAGAACAAATTCCATTTTTATACTTAAATGATGTATTTAAAAACTGCGTAAATACATAAGATCTTACCGAATATGTAATTCTTCTTTTTTTTAAATAGAAAAATATAAATAAATTTGAGTAGTAGATGGATATCTATTACTTTTTTCTCGACACCTCATATCGTTTCGCTGCAATCAATATTCAGATGTCTGGGGACATAGGCATTCTACTTCCATTGCAGTTTAGAAAAGAGGTCAGATGAATGTTAACCTGTATCCCTCTGAGGACTTGTTCCTTTTCATAAGTGAGAAAAGGTGTTCACACTGATTCGTACTACCGAACACGAAAATCACATTTGTTATTTGTGGTAAAAACGTACCGGTATTCGTAAAATTCGGGGATACCCACTTCACTGAATTTCTTTTAATTCCATCTGCAAATGAATTGGCTCTTTCGATTATGTTCATATTGGTAATAATTATATTTTTTCCGGACAGTTTCAGATTCAAATTTGCCAAATATTTCGTAGTATTATCTATCAAAAACGATCTCGTAATCACAAAAGACCTGTCAGTAAATTGATTTTCCATCCTTTGAGTTTCAAAAAGTAACGAATTTCTGAAGTTCCAGAACCTTTTGAGAACAATGGAGCAGGATATCTAACGCACTTCTCTGTAATAGGGAACCCCAGAATAAATGCTTCCCTAAATCTTCCAAGAAAGCAGAAAATTGTTGCTGGTTTAAGCTATGTGATCTTATAAAGTTGATTTCATTTACAAAAAAGGTTTCATAACATTTTCCATGTTAATCACTTTTGATCATAACAATTTTGTAAGTAAGTAAATTATTCTCGAGGTGAACCAAGGGCCGCAGAAAATTGAGTCGGGTGGCCGCTAGTTTCACATGCCTGATGTACATTAATATTGAAACTGAAAGCTGTAGTGGATTTCTATTATTTCTGATTTTAGTAGAAAGTAAGGATGGAGATGAAATGTGTTTTTGGGACATTTAATTGATTGCAAGAAACCACTTTTCGCTATCTACTACCGTTTTCACTATTGAATATTGGTTTGGATATCACTTCCATTAACGAACTTTAGACCCTTTACACTCTGGCCAAAACTGATGGAAATCCATCAAATAGTTCTTGAGAATTTTTCTCCCAGATGGACATAGGGTAAATATATTTTTCTACGTATACCTGAAAAATCACATTTTATCCTACAAGCTAAGGAGAAAAATCCAGACTATATAATGTACTAATTCCTGTGTACATGTTACTGAAGTTGTATGACAGGTTCTTCCCTTAGCTTTTACCGCCAAAATGTTAAACTTTTACTAGTGTAACTTGCCTCAAGAGCTGCCATTGGTTAGATCTGATTTCAAGCTTTTTGTTGACTTTGAAGCAGTAGCGGTTCGATACCATAATCTGAGGTAGTTCTGCACAGTGTGTTTTTTTTGTATATTAAATTTCCCGTTTGCAGTAATTAATTATAAAATCTACACGAACCGCATATCTTTTAGCACTCTAATCGTTATACGTAAATGGCAATTGTAATTGAAATTAACCGCAACCAAAACGCTATTGTTTTGCTTATTGGGTGTCAGTGGCGTATTTAGGATTTTGTTCCGGGAGGAGCTATGCACAGCGTATGAATAAGCACTTAATTTTTCCTTTGGGATGCCTACACGTTTAAATGAATTTCGGGGGATCTTCAGCCTTATAGCTCCTCTCTAAATATGCCACCGTTGCGTGTAACAAACTTTAAAAATACCATACCCATATCGTAAGAAACACTGTTTTCAGATACCATAACAATTTCGGATTCACGTAATGTCTACAGGTAGAAATTTTATTAATACTGCTGAATTATAAATATTTTATCGTTTGTAAATAGTCTATCCGACGTGTCTTCTGCTGTACAAAATGTCCTATTACTCTATCATTAAAGTTCGGCATGATGGATATGAAATCACGCTCGATTGATAAGGCAGCCAAAGCATTGATTCTTTCCTGACATATTGTGCTTCCCGAAAATGTTTTTAACTATTTTAAAATTAGAGAAGTAACGTTCTGCTTCAGCTATTGTCGTTGGGATAATTGAAAAATTTCCAAAAGGTTTACGGTTTCCTTAAAATTGTCACACAAATTGTGTTTGTTCAGAAAATTTGCACAAACTTGAACACGGAATACTATTACTTTCAAAGCGCACAACAAATACACTGAACACCGTTATCAAAAACAAGAGAAGGGAGCCTCATGTACATCACGTCGTGTGTCTTCGGCTTCTTCGGAAGTATTCGTGAGTTCTGAGCTGCTGCGAGTGCAGCTCTAGTAAATCCTATCTAAGAGATAAGGAAAACGTAATACAGTGCGGCTGGTGAAAATTTTGGTTTCAATGCTAAAGCATAGGGCAATCCGTGCACAGCTCTTGCAATATTATTAAGCTTCAGAAGGTGTTTCCAGTAATACTACGATATGTAGCATATCCAGCAGTACAATTTCAGGACACCGTTAGACCAAATATCATCATTACATGTTATTACCTTGATTAAATTAAACACAATTCAACTCAATTGAAAATACATTTGTGCCACTAAAATAGCTGGTAGTTCTGTAGCTCTGCAGCACGTATAGGCAAGCCGCCCCTGCTTTGAATTGCATGGCATTTAATTGCTTGCAACTTTTCAGGACGCCATTTTTGTTGTTTAGTTCATTGATTTATCTTCTGTTGGTTTTGAAATGAACAGGGATTTTAGTTGTTTTATTTTACTGATGTCTTCTATTCTAGTACAATATTATTCGGTGTCAAGAAACATTTACATTACACAGAGTGTATCAGAAACTCGAAGCCATAGAACAACTCCGTTACAAGCAAAGATACGAAAAAATAGAAATAGAGGAAAATTGTTGGAAATAAGTTATTTTCAGTCTGGAATTTTTCCAATCCCAGGTTTGAGCTTCACACGTGTGTTAAATGAAAAAGCTACGTTGCAAATTCAATATAGTTACATGGACCTTCACTATATCAACAGTGCAATACTGTTTGGAAGAGGATTCGAGATGTTCTAGGTTCCCTCACATATGCATGCTCATCGTGTCATTTTTGCGCGTGCCCTTTCGTTCCCTTGGAACAGCCTGCTGATTTCGAAACGTTGCTTTTTCCATATAATATTGGGCGCCTTACGCAAAAAGGTTGAAAAACGACTGGAAGCTTTCGAAATGTGGGTGTGGAGAAGAATGGGGAAAATTAGCTGGGTCGAGCTGAAAACAAATGAGAGGGTGTTAGAAATGGTAGGGGAGAAAAGAACGGGAGCAACTGGATTGGGCACACTCTAGATCCCAAATTGCGCACAAATATCTGTTGGCCTTTTCGAACACAGATTTTTGTCCAACGTTGCCACAATGGTAGCTTTAAAATCTGTGCGCCCTTCAGACTAGGATAGAAACAGAAATTTGAAATAAAATACAAATTATTATGTTGAGGATTAACTAAATGCAATTTGATCAGTAAATATAACAAGTCAAGATACCTCCAAAACCAAGTTTTTATATTTACAATCCACCTATTAAAATTGCAATTTTAAGCCTACGATTTTTATAAATGTATTTCTCCTTGTCTCATACTCTCTCTGTATGTATCACCTTTAAGCATCTCATACTGCTTCAATATGAAGTTATGTTTCCTGAAATCTTCTTTCTGTTTTCGTATCTCTTTTCGCAATTTTTTTTAATTTCAATTTTGTTTCTGATTGTATCTTCAACAAAGATTAAATCATCTGATAAATATCTGAACCCAGTGAATAGAATTATTCATTATAATGTTTATGAAATGCTTCCGCCCCATTCGTCATTCGAGGAGCTACTGAGGGTTCTGAAGCCCATATTAGTAGGGTACTGGCATCTTCTGGACATTGACCACTTACTTTACTTAGCACCACTGTGATGTTTTCTTATTCTCCTGAAATCGACGATACTTAAATCTATCTTTAATCACACAAGCAACTCCTTTTCCTGTAACATTTACTCAGAAATCCGCCATTTTCCAGTGTCAAAACAAGGCAGTCGCAACACAAACCCAAAAAGATACAAACACTTCTGTCTAAAATCCATTAACTTTGGTATAAATAAGGAAATTCTTTGTCCATTACATTCTAGTCAACCATCTGATAATAATGCTTAATCTTTTTTGGTGCGCAATCCTGTACATTATAACAATTTGTCAACGGCTTATCAGATAAAACTGATAAAACCGGAAAAGAATGCGCAATTTCATTGCAGCCAAAAGAACAATTTTGGACATTATTAAGAAGAGGAAGAAAAACTGGTCGGGACATTGGATAAGAAAAAACTGTATCATGAGGGACGTTTTAGAGGGTATGGTGGCAGGAAAGAGAGGAAGGTGGCGAAGGAGACTAAAATTGATGGATGATATCAAAACAAAAGAAATCGTATGTGCACACGAAGAGATTAGCGGAAGACCGTGGAGCATGGAAACTTCTCAGTTGCGACAAGTCTCAGTAATACGGGCAGAATACCTATGATCAGTGGCGTATTTACGATTTTGTTTCGGGAGGGGCTTTGCTAACTTTCGGGGGGGGGGGCTTTGCCTGGAAATGTGAAAATTTTGCAAGATATTTCATTTACTTTACTATACTAAGTAAGATTTCGTGGGGGGGGGCTTAAGCCCGGAAGCCACCCCCCTTAATACGCCACTGCCTATGATGTTCACGATGACATGTTTCAAAGCCCTTACATACCGAAAAAGTGACTTTTCAACGTCCGGTCGTTCTGATGTACACTCGCCTAGAGGCCATACCGTTTAATTTATCGAAACCAAATTTTGAACGTAAGTTTTTTAAAACACAGTTCTCCAGGACGGTTCTTTTTTTTAAATGTTCTTCCTACCCCCAAAAACAAAGGTAGTATGCTGAAGGATGAAAAAAAATCTCGAAAACAGCCCTAACGAAGTTGTTCATTTTCCACAACTGAATGTTTCATTAAAAACCTTATATTACTGTATTAAGTCATTTGTGTGGGAGAAACTCACTCCAACAGTGAGCTTTTCCCAGACATTTTTTGTTAGAAACAACTCAGGCATTTTGTTCATATTTCATAATGGGGTATAAATCCTTTTCCATTGAAAAAAAAAAAAGTTTACTCTTGGAGTGGTTTTTTTTTTTTTTTTTTCGGGTGATTTTCTGAGAAACGACTCAGATAATTTTGTTCATATCTTATAAATAACTGCTGCATTAAAAATCCTACAATGTGAACTAAATCATTTTTCATTAGAGAATTCACAACCGGTAGTTTACTCTTGAGTGTGTGTGTGTGTGTGTGTGTGTGTGTGTTTTCTGGACAGTTTTCTCAAAGACAATTCAGACAACTTTGTTCATATTTCATAAATAAGTGTTTCATTAAAAAGCCTACAGTATGGTACAGGCTCTATATCAGTGGTGTCCAATTATAATGTGCCTGAGGGTCATAACCGTCTTTACTAGTAAAGTGGAGGGCCGCAGCTGCTGCTGCTGCTGCTAATAATAATAATAATAATAATAATAATAATAATAATAATAATAATAATAATAATAATAATAATAATTATTATTATTATTATTATTATTATTATTATTATTATTATTATTATTATTATTATTATTATTATTATTATTATTATTATTATTATTATTACGCTAGAAAAGAAAAATCTAAAAAACGTATTTGAAATATGATATACCTATTCAGTTCAATGTGAGAAATGAAGGTGACTAGCAGCGTTTACAAGGGCCGGGATATCTACATTCATTCCTGTCGTGTGCCGCAGGAGATGTAAAAGAGAAGAATGTCCAAGGCAGCTTCTGAAGCGATTATTCACAATTTTCATGGTGGAAAATGCACTTTCACACAAATAAGTACTTTCAAACACTGACACTCTTTCCCGTCCAAGCTCCAAGATTTAGAGAAAGGTGTTGTCCTGGCTTCTCGCGCCTTTTTGTTGTACAGAATCGCTAAATGGATGCCTTATTTCGAAACAAGAATGGAAACATTAAAAGAATGAATAAATATTAATGAAAATAGTAGCCTATCAGTAATAAGAATCGTAAATCGTGAACGCTTTGTGGGCCGCGCAAAATGGTTTGGCGAGGCGGGCCGCCATTTGGATAGCCCTGGTCTATATCATTTTTTTATTTGATCATTCACAAGGAACAGTTTACGCTTGCGGATGTCTTTTCCGGACAATTTGCTCCAAAACTGTTAAGCTGACTGGTTTTGTTTGATTAATAAATGTTTAATGTATAGTTCTATAATGGACACAAATCGTGGTTCGTGCGTGGCTCGTACCCTTTATTTGTAACTTTACTCATAGCGGAGGTGGTTTATGTCCCCAGATTTTTATACACAAGGTATATAAATTTACTATTGTTTATATTCAATTGAATTTATAAATAGTAAAATTATACATCACAGAACTTAGTATTCTCAAAGCAAGGGAAATTTATATAGATATTAAAGAACAAACCTAATATTCTCATCTTTACTGCTTGTGACTGACTTTTTATTTATTTAACAATCACCGGATACAGCTCAGATGCCATTTTACACTGGATATTTAACAACAATAACAATGGAAAGGATTTGGGAAGGTCCTGCTTTAGTAGGTACCATCCCGGAATTTGCCTGGTAGGACTGAGGAAAAAAATGAAAAATCGCAGTCAGGATGGTCGGCAGCGGGAATCAAACCCGCGACCTTCCGAATGCGAAACCAACACTCTACCACTTGATCTACTTCGCTCGGTTTAGGTCCTTTTGGAGGTATGCTAAGACAGAAAAAAACACAGTTTGTGATGCAGAACAAAGATGTGTGTCGTTCAACCAACCCAAACGACACGTTGACCGGAAGTAACGGATCATTGGATTCTTCGTTTCACTCAAGTTATTACGCGTATGCTCTTTTTAGATTTTCTTCCCATTCCCAATCGAAAGCTAATATGACATGGTTTGTGCACAGGACGTTTCATCAGTATTTAGAAATCAAAAGTTTGAATTGTGTAATGTTCGGAATGTTTTTTGTAAGATGTCAAACCGTTAGAAAGGGCCTTTGCCTATCTATGCTAATCGAAAACAAAATCATCTGAAGTTTGTCTCAAATTCCTTAAAATTCATTTACGGTATATAAAACTCTTTCACAGTTTGTAATCAAAAATATTAATGTTATATTGAAATACTCCAAAATCTATGTTACCAATATATTAGTAATTTATGATTATTTATACTCCCCAGCTTAACAATATTCAAACATTTTTCTACATTGATTTCATACCAGTAATTACAGGGAAGTTTTGTTTCCCAGTTCTGAAGTCAAATAAGCACAGACAGTTATTATTATTATTATTATTATTATTATTATTATTATTAAAAGTATTTTAATTACTTTACATTCCAATTTAATTACCAGAATTAACCTTATTTGGATCACTAGTCTGCCGCGGATATATATACACTGGTCACAGCACTGTATCATGTATGTACATTCTCTCCCATCATGTCTGATGGACCCGGGATGAATATTACTCTAGTGAACAAATTGTTGTAATGTCTTTACCAGTACCTCACCTCTGCCGCGATTGATAACAACGAAGAATTTCCTCTAAAAATGATACTATTAACTTAAGTAACTTAAGTAAGGGAATTCTTCTTTGCGTCTATCGCGGCAGAGATTCGTGAGCTAAGCTTTAACTCAACTTTATTCTTATTTTTCTTGGAGACAACATATTTTCGTGTATGGATAACGGCAGGGGTAAAAGTGAAGGGGAACGCGGGGGATGTGGTCCCCCCACCTCGAAAAAATATGTACGCCGTCCTCCCAGTTTCTAAAAACTTACAATGGACAAAGATAGGCAGGGGGAACGGCGTGACGTCATGCCGCTAGCTACTGTCCCCCCACCTTTTAAGATCCACTTATACCCCTGGATAAGGGTACGAAACAAATTTCCTTTTCAAACCCTTGCGTATTCTGTCCTATCGGCATTGTGTTAAGCAGTTAAAAATAAATAATGAAAAAATGTTACAAAAAAAAAAAAAAAACAGAATGGAAAAAGGGGACTATGTAAGAAACTGATTTTGAAAATGGGTAAAAAGAAAACAGATTTTCAATTTAGATTTGGTGGAATGTGGGAATATTGTTTTGTCAATAATGATTGAAATTCTCAATAAACGCTCTCTTTTGTACTTTATTATTATTATTATTATTGGGTTGCCACGAGACGAGACAGAGCTCCAATAAAAATATAGGATACTTTCCGAGACGATATATTTACACTGCCCCTTTTTGAGACGAGACAGCTAGAACTCGCTAGCAACCTTATGCGTTGTTTTAAACTGCCTATTTTTTATTTTTATTTTTAAATACGCATATAATTTGTTTGGTGATACTAACATGTAAACGAAAATCAAATTATTAGTTTCGCTATCATTAAGCCAGTGTAATGCTAATTAATTGATCCGTAAAAGGAAATAAACTGATAATCTGGTGTATTTGTTTCGACAAATCTCTTCATGGGAGCAAATGATTGTTATCGCAGCTGTTTTTGCTTGGTTAACTGAATCTCTTTGATTGCCGACAAACGCCATGTTGTTTGGACTGGAGGTGCTACCATCTGTTGGTAGAGTATCGCTCTTGGCGTAAAGAGAGGATTAGGCCTCTCATTCTATATCTAAACGCTCCTCCCCCCATCCTATCCGACACCAGCCTTTTATTTGAAACAGACAAAGGTGAAATGTGAAAACTGTTGTTCTTTCGTCACGCTACGTTGTCATGTCCAATGTTTGCAAGCAGAAAATGAAGACCAGGCTCATTAAATAAAGTAATTGACTTAAACGATGTACGCTTGTCAGATGGTTGCTAGATAACAGACAGCATTTACTCAAAATCACAACAACTTTCTTGTAGGCTATATAGTACTCAGTTTTCGATTTAGAAAATTGGTTTAAAATTTATTTAATACAGAAAATTGCAGGGTAGAAATAATAATAATAATTATAATAATAATAATAGAATAGAACAAGTTTTAAATGTTTGGGAGCGTATGAACAAACAACACTAGTTTGTGCAATTAGAGTGTAGTAATGCAGTTAAAATTTGAACGTATTCTAATAATACTTCGGACAATTGATGTGAAAAATTCACAAAGAATAATACTATCGTTTCCTGACACTTTGATCTTTTATTTATTCTTCTTGGTTTCTGCAAATACGTATATGCGTGTGTATTAGCTTTCATGACCAAATCTTGGACCTACACTTGTATAAGAAAGAAAAAATAGAACTGTAGACAGAAACAAGCAACAGTGTCCCAGTGAACACCGTGTGAAGGAATTTGGTTTGGTTTTTGGTTAAGAGACCATACTAAAAGACATACTAAAAATAATACAAAATTTAACATTTTCTTTTGCTTATTTTTCATAAGTGAAAGGAGATAGTAAAATACAACTTACCACAATCATAGATAATATTATTCTATAACAGAGAATATGAACTTGAATAATTTTTAGTGTTGCCATCCACTGAAATTACAGTGTCGCTATAATAACATTTCTCCCAAAATCTAAGTTAAGGCAGTGACTAGAGGAACGAACTCAATCGCATTTGATTACGTATCGTGTTGTTTTGGTATCTGTGAACTACTTTTTAAATAATAGTTGTATTTAGTTTGTAATAAACAAAATAATTGTAATATAAAAATTAAATAGTAATGTTATTAAAGAGTAGTTCACAGGGTACCAAAAAAAAACATGATACGTAATCAAATGTAGTTGATGAATTCGTTCCTCTAATCGCTGCCTTAACTTAGATTTGGGGGGAAATGTTATTATGGCAACACTATAATATATATAGATGGCAACACTGAAAATTCTTCAGGTTCATATTTTCTGTTATAGAATAACATTATCTATGATTGTGGTAAGTTGGATTTCATTATCTCCTTTCACTTACGAAAAACAAGCAAAAGAAAAATGATAAATTTTGTATTATTTTTAGTACGTCAGACTCTTAACTCACTTTAAGCTGAATTAATATTTTAAAACAATAAAGAAATACGTCTTTAGATTTATCGAGTAGAAGGTTATTGAGTTTCATTTTAGCGTATTCCACAGATTAATATTTTTTATCCTGAACATTATACTAACCCGCTAACCCTAACAGTACTGCGGGTACTCTATCAAGCAAAAATGATTTCCATAATGACTCTCATTAGAATATATTGGGAACCGGTTTTTTATTGTTCCATATTTTGGCATCAACTAGATGGATCACCGCCATCAAAGAATTCATCAGTACATTTTGATCCTGAACATCCTGGCCAAAATTAATGATAATCCATCAGGTAGCTGTTTAGATTTTTTATCTTCCGAACGGAAGGAGTAAATACTATAGGAATTTTTGGTAAACCAAACTCCTTAATTAGACCAAAAAGAACGACGAAACAAGTATATGTAAAATAGCATTGGGTTCATTTGGAAGATTGAATAATATCTCTAAAATTATCAGTGTGCCTTATAAATAAAATACATAATCAATGATCCTGTCAGTTCTTCTATATGGATGTCACACGTGGACATTGAATTCACAAACAAGTCAAAGATTATGAATTCACAAACATATTAGCAATGGGAAGATACATTAGGAATACCTAGGAGAGGTAGGCAGACGAGAAAGAATGGAGCTTCTTTTTAAGAAGTGAAGTTTGATGAATCACATAGCTACAAGCAGAGTCGTATTTAGGTGTGGTGAGGCCCTAAGCTATTGAAGGATATTGGGCCTTGTGTGTCCAGTTGTCCTTTGTCAACTGATATTATGGGAGCAGGCCATTACTGACATAGAAGCACACTGTTGCTGTATGAAGATTTTATTTTATTTATTTTTTATGTTATTTTTGAAAATGTGCATCTAACTTTTTCCTTTAAATATTTTTGAGCCCCTAAGAGAGTGGGGCCCTAAGTTGTAGCTTGTTTAGCTTATACGTAAATCCATTGCTGGCTGCAAGGAACAGAAGGAGAATATTCGAAACTCGAGACTATTATTATTATTATTATTTACGTTCAAATCCTAGTTCATCAGACATCTTATGGTAATTATTTTGCAGAGAGGATACTCATTGTGGATATTTTGATTAATTGTTTTTCGCCATGGGGCTATAGAAGTAAGATTATAGATAGACAAGTGGAAGAACATTAATCAATGCCAAATTTGAATCCATGTCTGTCCAGGATTTTTTTTTAATATTCACCCAACATGTAGCACACAGTAATACATATACGGTAACAATAATAATAGTCAGGTGTATTCGCTTTGAATACTGTGTTTTTACCTTTTTTGAATATATTTTTAACAAAATAGACTGCCTTGGTTTGATAAAAAGAGATAAGTAGTAATACTGTCTATTGTATGAAATGTATAGGATTACTCCTAACTTCTACGTTCCCATCATATAATTCATACCTACTACGCAATTCCTTATAATACTACCTGCTACGAATTAAAAAGGAAATACGAACAGAAAAGCAAGAGAAGTATTAGAGCAATCCCAACAAAGAGCAAACCACCCCCTCAAGACGTGATTTGACAGGACTGACAGTGGTGTGCAAAAATTATTGAAGAAAATACAAACTGCTACAGGACATTCAAATTAATAGTTTTTTGTTGAACAGCTTCTGAAGAAGCTACAAGCGGTAAAGAATGATGATTTGCTGTAAGCAAAACTTGGAACTTGTTTCGAACGGGTTAAAAAAAAAAATGTAGGTAACTACCCACTCAGAAGGTTTACAGCCTGAAGGTATGTTGTGATTTTTCTTTCACTCTTTTTTTCTTCTTTCATAGGAATAAAGTATTAGCTTGTTTATTGGATTAAGGTATTATATATACACTGTAGGAAGGAAGGGGTGAATGATGAATATTTTCTATGGGGTTGTTCACAAAGAAAAAAAATTCCAGGTCAGCAGAATCCCAGGAGGTATCTTAGCAACTAAGTTTGAAAGTTGAACGGATTATATATTGATGATCTACAACATCATTATTAACAGTTACAAAAAACATTCTTTCATGACTTATTTCTCTCTTTTTTTTAATGCCTGTTAAAATATACCCTGGAAGATTCCCTTCAACCCATCGGCAGAAACAGTAACAAAGTATATCCTGAAGCGGCCAGCAGGGGTCGCTCTCCTTCATATCCGAACGGCCGAAATCGTATCTGTTCTCCGTTTCTCTCGTCAGGTCTCCCTTTGTTTTCCTCTACAAGAACGATAGAGTGCCTGGTTCATGGTGTACAGAGCATGTCATTGTTCCCGCCTACAAGAAGCAGCGCAGGCGCGTGCCGCTTTGTTCGTGGCGTCTCGACGATTTTAATGGCAGCGTCTGGAGATCCGTATTGTTTCCTATCAATTTACATGGCATATGAATCGTTAACTAAGCCTTATGTCTTCGAAGTAATTGGACCTGCAGAACAATAGATTTTTTTAACATTCATTCGACAGAATGAACGCCACAACTAAAGGAGAAGGTAATATATATATGTATAGCATCTCACCCTTCAAACCATTTGAATTCAGATTGATTTCAATGTCATTTAATTATGGGCAATACGATAATATCTAGTGACTCTCTTATTCAAATGTTTAGATTGAGATCAAATGGTAGACCTACTACTTTCGCTTGTTGTGAACACCAATTAACACAGAAAAGAAAGACTCTATATAATAATTATGAGGTAGATTATTATTTTCATAATCAGGTCAAAATTATTAACTATACCGTGCACAACCTTTTCTTCGTAAGTGTTCTTTGTGTTGCATAGCATCAATAATATTTCACACACACAATAAATACACGTGTGTAAATAATTAAATTAATTTAATCGATACGTGAATATTGATCGTATTGGGAAAGTCAAAACTTATCAAAATAAGATGTTATTTGTTTCACACTACACAATCTTAAATCTAGATAGAGATGCACGTGAGAGAAAATTTCTTACGTTAAGCAGGACCGATCATACTGAACCATTTTACATAGATTTTCACGAGTAAACCGTATAAGAAAATTGTTAAAATCACTCCTGTTTATATAGTCACAGAAATAAACATTTTAATTATGATTTTTATATTGTCTAGTAATTTGGTGCATAGTAAGGAATTAATTAGCATAATTACAAGATGATCTACATGAAAATTACTCATATTATACTTCGGTTCTTCTTCCATCATATTTGTGTATAATTTTAAAGTACCTAACGTAATATAAATATTAATGATTTTAGGTGAAATACTCAAAATGAGCATTTTACCCTAAGAATCGGATAATATGCATATATACGGGAAATAAGTGCATGTATGTGTACAACTGAGAATATTAATAAATCAACTAATATATAATGACAATATTTAATTGTAATTACAAATATACATTTTGCGTAAAATAGGAAACAAATGCGTGGATGAGATAGAGGCTAAGTACATGGAAAATTAAAACTCTTACCTATGCTTACTAATATCGATAATAATACAAATAATGATGTGACTATTATTTAGGAACTCATAATACATGTATTTAAGAAAATGAACGGAAAATGGTTATATTATCACATAGAAATCTAGTTTACGTTATTTCACATGTTTTATAAAAATACTTATCTATGTCAAAAACACAGACGTTGTTGAAGCATAATAGCAAGTGATCATAGTTGCCAAATTATTCTTACAGGTCGCATGTCTATGGTATATTTAACTTGTGCCGCCAACAGAAAATTTCTAGCTTTCCACAGATCTTTAAATACATTTTTCGTGGCACTAATGGAGATATTTTACACATCTAACTCAGTCACCCAAAGTAGGAGAATCTCATTCGAACTAATAAACATGGTAAACATCAGAATAGTTGTTAGGATTAGTCAATCACTGCTGGAATGAGCTTCAAGAGTGTCATCTTAGCGTTGCTATCACATTGCAATACTTTCCTTGGAGTAATTTCTCATGTAAATTTTCCTTGTACTGAATGTGTGCATTTTACCCCAAAATAGACAAAAGTGTTAAGTTCGGCAACACTGACACAATACTCATATCAGCGCAATGTGAATTGCAACGTACTACACATTGGGCTTCGTACTTCATACATTCCTCTCTAACTGATTAATTTTTCCTAGTAATAATTTGTACAATATCTTGGGGTTACATTAAACTCTATGAAATACAAAAACGATACTTTTTGTCCCACTTACGTTCAAAATTTTTATTTGTTCTTTGCACTACTCTTTCCTAGTAAGCACTTTCCCATACAATATTCATCATATTGATGCATGTTGCTAATTAGACGGATTAAACAAAGTAATGCGCATTTCCCCATAAGTACTGAATACAGATTTTTCACAATGTTTGATGAGGATGCAAATATAGACTCTGCTGTATTATACTTTCCCGGGAATCTGAGTTTATTTCATCATAAGGCGGGGAAACTTTACGTTAAATCAATAGGTTATAATATAGTTGCTAAAGTTCCATTTTACATTGGAATTATTATCAAAGGCCAAGTTTTGGAAAGAAAGAAATTGACCAGGATCTGCATTTGAAGGTTAGGTATGTTTGCTTAGTTGAAGTGAGGAAAATTCTAGGCTACTAAGAGCCTTAGAATAGCAGGCCACAGGATTCGAATCCGATATTTTCTGATTGCGAGGTGAGTGCATACTGTCCATCTAGCTTGCTATTAAAAAAGAAAGAAAGAAAGAAAGAGAGGAGATACTTTTGTTGACGCTTCATCGGCCTGTTTCGTCGATCAGTGAAGAGGGAAGCTTGATTCGAATCGACAGACGCTGCTCTTTATATGCCGGTTGTAGGATTCACGTTGAGTGAGCGGAGCTCACTTGATGAAGACCACCCAAAGATTTTGTTAGGTTTTACTTCCGTTCACTTTTGCTCCAAAGTTGCAGGTCGTGTTCTGATATTTTTTTTTCTTTTTTTTTTTTAGCACAGCTTGAGACTGTTTCTTACGTAATATTACAATATGAATTCTAATCAACACATAAAGGAAACAACCAAAATCATATCTCCTGACTTACCAGGATTGGAGAAAAGGGGTAGTCATCGACGCACAATACTACGAAAAACATGTAAATTAAAATATTTAACTTTTCGACTAACTGTAATACTAGATCTATTAATACCAGTATGTATTGTGTTTTTTAAAAACTTAGTTTAAACATTTTTTTGTCTAATCATCTATTATTTCTAAAAAAAAAAATCATAGAACTGTTAACTACAGTAACAACAGTAATGAAATCCGTGATAAGGACACAAATAGTTTAATAACGCCCCTTATCAGTAAGAACATCGTTTTTAGGTTCTTAGTTGAAGTCTTGAAAATTCGAAGTGGTTTCGAAAGTGAGAACAGAGTTTTATAAAGTCTCAATAGAAAGCATCAAATAACCTACTGAACTGTTCTTAATTGAAGTAATTTCAATGCTAAACTGCTTTACGTATCACCGGAGTCAGGCGCGAATCCAAGGAGGAGCTATAGCCCCCCCCCCCCTTGACGCTCAGGTATACACTAGATAAAATGGGCTTCAATTCTGCTTTACAGAGGATGAAGCTGCAAACTATGGTTTAGCCCCTCCCTTGATCATATCCTGGATCTGCCACTGACTGGAGTTATATACCTTTGGTGAGTAATCAATCGACCAACGCCCTATTCGTACTGATCAGTGTTGTCAGATCTGAAGATTAAAAAATAGGGAGGGTTGTGCTTCAAAAGAAGCGGATTTGGACTATTTGTAGTCCAAGGATAAAAATGAATTATTTTGCAGTATTTATTTCTTTATCTCAAACTAATGATAAATATTTTTTTCAACATTAATTAAAGCATATTTGTTCCAAAATAAACATCGGACAGCTTGACAACAATATCTTTCGGGTCTTTAACGATTTTGAGCAACAAAGTAAAATATGTAGATAATGTTGCTACCACTCCCAAATTTACCGGTATTAGCCATAACTTCCAAGAATTTATATTTATCCAAGCTATATTCAAAACATTCTTCATGAACACAGTCAAAGTGCTTGTCAGCCTCCTAGGATGTCTCTACTTCCGTCTTATTGTGTGTTTTGCAGTTGTATACTTTCACTAATCACCTATATCGAACCTATAATGGGAAAAGTAGAATAGTTAACAAACAAAACTTTTATTGCATTATTATAGAAGTAATAATTTGTGACTTCATACATGAAAATATAGCGCATTCCTAAGAATTATAGTCTGCAGGTAATTAAAAATAGCCCAAAAAAGTAGCATGTCGAACAATTTGAAATTTTAGTAGCGAAAACACTTTAAAAATCGCCCTATCCGCTACTTGTAGCCTAATCTGGCAACACGGACTAAAATACAGCTTCTCGGGAGATAAGTGAAGTCTTGTCAGAGGAAAGATGATTGACCGTTCATATTTACTAGATGGCGTTGGCATTGCGGCTTTCACTCAGCGTCATGGAGACAATTGGGAAGCTACTTGAAAGAAAGAACCCACGTAATAGAGTGTAGAAATTCATCGTTAAAGGCGATGAAAGCTGATGTGCAGACCACACATCACCCCAAAGGCATGAGTGCCACAAGCTTGTTGGTAGCTCTGGCCTGTAAGAGTTGTTGCAAAAGGATTTTAGTCATTTTAGTGTCATTAATCGATGAGAAACATTGCTACATAAATAATTTTATCCAAGAATGATTGTAACAGTTACAGTTTTTCTTTAGCTCTACGAGGTTCTCGTATTTTTACTTTCCCTGAGTTTTGGTGCATAAACGAAACTATCAAATTCCACACTAAAATTACACATATGTGATTCACTTCTCTGTATAAAAAGTTTTTATTTATTTATTTAAAAAAAATACAAAGTATGTGTATTACTTTTTTTTGAACGATCTCAAAAACTGAGACGAAGTTCATTCTTGATCTTGGCCAAATGTCAAGCCATCGCTGCTGAACATGATAGATATGTAGCTATATACGTACCTGAGCGACCATGCATAGTTTATGCTCTCATAAATGATGGAGTGAATTCTCCTATAATAATAATAATAATAATAATAATAATAATAATAATAATAATAATAATAATAATAATAATAATAATAAGAAGAAGAAGAAGAAGAAGAAGAAGAAAGAATACTAACAGCCTTTCCTGCTGGTCTAGCGGCTAGTGCACTTGCCTTTAGTGCACGTGTTCCCGGGTTTGATTTCAAGTATAAAGGCATTGAAATTTGAGCACATCATTGTTGTTTGAATTTCACTTAAACTCTAGGTTCCCGTCTCATATAGGCTTGGTGCTACAGTGGACTCTAAACTTCAATAAATAAATAAGCAAAAAATATTAATAATATTGTTTATCATATTTTACTAACAATAATTTACTACTATGCAGACAACTTTATCGATACAGCGACTTCAAACGATACTTCTTTCTCTTTGTCTTTTTCCACTTAACTGTTTCCTTGTTAGTTCTCTATGAAGACATTCTTAACTATATACACATTTATTTCCTTCTTGGTCTCCCTCTACCTCCCTTCCCGTTCACCTCAATTGCCATCACTCTTCTAACAACATAGTCGTTCGTTCTCATTAGATGTCCATAGCACTGGCACTCGTACTCAAACGTTGCAGTAATACTTTCAATAATTTTTAACATTAAATTGGTTATTTTTATTATTATTTGTTATTATTACATTTAATAAACCACTTAGTGTAACAGTCCTTTTTGTGGGCCTGAACCGCTCCAACGCCATCTGTTAGCTACCATCTGAGCTACGTCCAGTCTAACGACGAACACGTGGTCTCTAACAAGAGTATCAGGACGTTTGTTTTATCTTGGCACGCTTCCCGCCTAAAAGATGGATCTGACTGCAATGCGTTCTTGCCACGCCGCAGCTGAGTCGCGAGTTACAATACGCTAGGAAACAGCGAAAAGCCATACTACTCACAAGTCACTGCAACACACTTGTCGCGTGTGGCAACTAAGCACTTCAAATACCCACCAATAAACAATGACTTCATTTAATGGACTGTCTGGCAACTAACGTCACCTACACGACAAAGCCAATAAGACGGCTATTGGATTCTGAGTGCTAGCAGCAAGTACTTTAAAAGCCAACCAAGTGCACTGGCGGGAAGCGTGCTAAGATAAAACAAACGTACTCTAGACCTAGTGGCCCTCACGTCTTTTATTCACGTAACTCCCCAGTTTGCCTCATGACGCTGGAAATTGGGAAGCACCGGTCGGGAATCGAACCCGGGATCTCGCGGACATGAATCCAACGCTCTAACCACTAGACTACGGAAACTCCTATTATTATATTTAACATCGATTAAAATTCCTTGATTAGTTTAAATCTAAATTTTACATACAAAAAAAAAAAAAAATCATTCTGAGTCTAATGACAATGTTATTGGCATGGCTTCTTTAGTTTCACTTCGGAAAGGAAATATTTCGGAGAAGCATTCATTGTTTACACTGTGAATCGAACCAGATGATAGATCGATTTTTATGCAGTATATCTATTGATCAACTCATCCCGCTTTTACTCACTGAAGTAGTCCCAAACGGAAGACGTAATATTATTTGTTGTTTTACAGAAAATAGCAGCTGTTCTGGAAGCAAGACATATCGAAGTTCTCGCGTTGGCATTTAGGGGAAAATGCGAAGAATGCTTACCGCTGCGGAAGGAAAGATAGTTGCTGACAGATCGCAAGTGACAGAAATTGCCTCTGCTCAAGTGGCCGCCCGCGCAGCTGGAGGTGCAGAGAGAGAGGAAGATGCTCCCGTGCAGAATCGAGCGGAAAAAGGCAGCAGCCATCTTGTTTTCTACAATTATTTAGAGCTTTCAATCGTCAATGAAGCGGCAATTTTTCATGGTGGTAGCTTAGCTGTTTCTTCTTTCAAAAGGCGCACGTGTTTCTTCCTTTCTTCTTACGACGATATTTATTACCTCCTCCCCTCCCTCTTGCTTGGAGTTCCTTTGGAGGTCCATTTGTTGTCCACTCTGACCATTATACTAAATGCCTCCCAAGCAACTGCTTCATACGTCAATTTTAAGAAGCATGGATCTGAGAAATAAGCGTAGAGCGCTCAACTCTGGTGTAAGGGGCCCTTGCTTCAATCCCACCTCAGTTTCCTCTCCCATTCTTATTCCACCCACCCATTTTCATTAATCGTTCATGTCGTTTAACACACAGGGCATAATCGTGGGACGTTACATTAATAATTTCATTTCATTTTAATGTTAACATCGTTCCGGCATTGATTTTAATTTCCTTACAAGGCATAAGCGTGGAACATAAAATTAGAAATCTTATTTCAGTAGAAGTGCTAGTGTTCACCTCGTGCATGGGATCCTTGATTCGATCCCAGCTCGCACCAAGTTAAGTTTGTGTTGAACAAACACCGTGTGCGTGGGTTTTCTCAGGGTTCTCCCGTTTCCTTCCATTTTCCTCATTCCCCATCATCACTGTCTCCTTTAGCCTAGCCAGCATAACCGTGGGAAGTAAAACTTTCATTTTTTTCATTTCTCATTTCAATAGGTACACTGGAAAAACAAAAGAAAAAGGACTGCACTCTATTTGGATTGGCATTCATTTTACACTTATCTTAACAATGATTCTAGATGGCAGTACGTGTTCAATATTGCCTAATGGTTAACAGGTATGTCGTGGTGCACGTGGTCCCGGGTTCGATTCCCGATGGAAAGATCGTTTTTTTCGGTAATAGCTCAACATTGTGAGGCAATTGAGGAGTTACTTGAAGCAAGAGGCGAGAAACTCCAATCTAGAAAGCCAGAAGCAAACGATGTACTGTGACGGAAGCCGATGTACTGACCATATATTACCCAACTGAAGGCCATCTAGATAACCATAGCCTTCTGTGAGCTTTAATCACAAAGTCTAGTCTAATTCATTCGTAGTATCACATTTACCAGTTATTCTTTGTAATTTAATTCTTCGGAATTTTCTTAAAGATTGTATCACAAATCTTTTTCCGAGTACAACTTACCGTGTCTTCTCTGAGCTCTCGCCTCCCTGTTTCCCATTTTCTTTGATGTTGCGAAAATGAAAGTGCTATATTGAAATTTTATATAAATTCTAGGTTCTGCTAATAATCTTAAAGTAACAAAAGTCCTTTTTTTTTAAAAAAAAAAGTTTCAGTAATCAATTTTCTCAAAATTTAAAATTTTGTTATAGATTTAATTCTGTTTTTTTTTTATTTTTTATTCCAATATTTTCTATGACAAAGTTAAGATTATTTTAGATAAACAGGGCTTAGAGAATATTAATTAATTAATACACAGTCTACATTTGTCTTATTCTGTGTATTATACGAATAATTTCAAATTATGGAGTTCATTGTTTAAAAATGTACTCAAATGTAGATAGTACGTGTCTAGGACGTTTCGGTGTACGGATGTTACGGTGTGAGAACGTTTGGCTACAAAGGACGTTTCGGTGTATAAAATAGGCTATTTGTTGAGGATTACTTTCGACATACTTATGTGATGTATGTGGATTCATAAAATTTGGTGAAAACCAATTTTCGGATAGTACTTGCGGGGCGGGGGAGTTGTGGAATTTTAGTGATATGAATTTTCTAATTGCGTTTCAAAGTAACACAAAGATAGTAGTAATAGTAGTAGTGTGAAGAGAACATTAAAATTCTATACCTGTAATGAATAGTCATAAAATGAAGAAAAGGAGAAAGTTCACACAGAATATATGAAATATAACTTAATTTAAAAAAAAAAAGTCATTTGAATTTTGTGATTTGACACTTGAAGTGATATAGTGTAGTGACTGTGCCATAGCGTAAAAATTATTTAACATTGTTATTAAGGCAATAACAAAGTCTTAATACAATGCGCTCACAATAATATTTTCGATTTACAAGAGCATTGTCACTCTGTACAAAAAGTGCATGGAGAATAATGCTCAAATTTAATTCAAAACTCTAATTTAATTTGCAAAAGTGTTCATACAAAATATATACAATTTGTACGTCATTTGTATATGTATAAGCAGTGAAATATAAAATACATAGTTCAGTAAATAAATCTCTTCCACAATTTTTCAAAGAAACGAATTACATAGTAAATCGTGCCTTATAGCAATTTTCTCACTTATTAAATGACAACACAATTCTTCTACCACTTATTCTATTTATGCATAATATATACATTATCTTAGGGGACACCGTAGTCTAGCGGTTAAAGAGTTGGACTCATGTCCGCGTGGTCCCGGCCGGTGCTTCCCAATTTTCGGCGTCCACCCAGCGTCGTGAAGCAAACTGGGAAGTCACGTGAAAACAAGAAGTGACGGCCACTAGATCTAGAAAGCTCCTGATGCGCCTGCTAAGAGTCTTCATCCCGGCGAAATTAAAATACCGCTAATTTTACAGTAATTATGCTATATCTTCAAATAGATAAAAGATAATCGAAATGTGGAACAAGAGCACCCTAAACAATATTATTTTACATGAGAAACCGTTATCACGACTCACTTATCTGCTTTCGATTTCCAGACATTTTGAAAATCGGCATTTATTTTCGCGTTTCTAAACAGCTGAAAACGGAAAGCCACTAGGTGACTTGTGATAACGGTACCTCATGCAAAATAATATTGTCTAGGGCGCTCTTGTTCCATATTTCAATTATCTTTTATCTATTTGAAGATATCACATAATTACTGTAAAATTAGCGGTATTTTAATTTCGCCGGGATGAAGACTCTTAAGGACAGGGCGTCGCAACGCGCTGACCACGTGCTCGCCGCTAGGCTAGACGTAGTTCAGCCGGTCGCTAGCGAATGGCGCTGCAGCAGGCCTACGCTTACGAAATGGACTGTTACGCCAAATGGTGTGTGGGTGGATATACGTACATTATCTCCTACAAAGTATTCAGGGTCAACAAATAAACCTATTGTGCAACGTTCCTGAGACATACACACACACACAACAAACTTAATATTACCTCATAGGAATTGTTAAAAAAGATACAAACATCTACAGTTTCCGTGCAATGTTCGCTCTCAGTAAGAACATTATTGTTATTAAGATTTTTTTTTTTATTTATTTACATTACTTTCACTAACCATCATTCTGTATTGTCAGTAAGACTTCATTTAGTACGTAGTTTAAAATTTATATATGTTAAATTTGATCTAAATAAAGGGAGGGTTGAAATTATTTTGTTTTTGCTTTGACCTCTCGGTATGTGACCCGTGATGACCTCACTTATTTGGAGATGAACGAAGGGAAGAAACCAAAAAGAGGGGAAGATTCTTGTTCCACTCCGTCGATCACGTCCCGCTCGCTCAAGAGCCTGACAAATTGACTCAATATTGTTCCAAGGGGGCGCTTTATGGTAAGATGAACAGGGGAGAAGCGTCTCCGTTGCACATCCTATTGTAGTCCCCGGGAGATTAATTGCAGTCGGCCATTGTGAACTTTTGCCAGGTGTGAGGCATCCCTGCTGATTTATGAGCAGACAATATGAGTTTTACAGCAGGTCGTCATGTTGCAACTGAAAAGGGTCATAGACTAATTTACATCTATAGAAAAAAAAAGTCTTATCGGCTAGCTCAGCTCCGTTTATTATTCTCTGTGACTTTCCACTGTTTCTATATCACATCTTAGTTATTTCTTTCTTTCTTTGTGGCATCTCTCAACTGTATATCAAATCAAAGCCAACATTCAGTTGACGTTTTCTCATTGAATAATTTTTCCAACCAACACTTATTTTACTATTGCCTATTTCATTATTTCAACACCTAGTTCATTATTTTTTATTGTCTATTTTATTTATTAATTTAACCTTATGATAACAGCAAAGCATGAAATAATGCATGAGAAATACAAAACATTTATAACTTGTTTGCTAGTATAAATTTAAGTTCAAAAATCAATTTTTGCCTGATTCTATGTCCATTTATAGTTCCGCAAAGCTCATTGGGAATTTGCAGAGATCACAGTCATTATTATTAACAGTGTGGTTAATTGTTTGAAGCATTCATAAACACAATGAGGGCTTGCGGATATAGCACTATTTGTTCATCAAGTAGGAACGTCTCTCTCGACCAGTTTGGAATCTGTTCACTCTTGTCCATAACCTTCTTGGGAAGTTGAATCCAGATGGAGTTTCACAGTAAGATCACAAATGAGGAATTTATTTGTAGCTCCAGAATTGGTCCAAAGTCTCCATTCGATCTTGATCTTAAAATCAACATCCTTGAGCCTAATCTATAAAATTATTCTGTTAGGCACTTTTAAAAGAGAATCCTTGATTTTTAAAAAGAGATATTATTTAAATATTCCTTTATTCATTTAAGGATGTTTCAAATACAGGCTGGAACCACTCGCAGTGGTAAGAGAAGAAGAATTTTTTGAGCTTTTTTTTTTTTTTTTTTTTTTTTTTTTTGGTGAGTTGATATGTACACTTCTCATCCAGCACCAGAGATAGTAGAAACAAACAAATCATTATATATTTTGTAAAGATTGATAATTTTAAAGATTCTTCTAATCGTGTTTGTATGCTTATTTTGAATACTAATTACAGAGTTACTTGCTGAAGTACTTCACAGAAAATAAATTACAAAAGTCTTTATCTGTTTTCCTGACAAAAATATCGTTTTAAGAATCCAGCTTTAAAAAAGAAAGAACAGTAATTCGTTTTATGTGCAGCAAAATTTATTCAGGTTTTTCTTTAATTTTGCTACGTTGTAATACTGACATTGCAAGTAAATGTGATTTTACGTTGTTTCCTGAAACATAATTCCCTCTCAACTCAATCTTCTCTGCAAAAGACTGGTCGGATGTATCACATCTTCGAATTGGTACTGAAACAATTAGCAAATTGCGTGAAGCAGATGTTTAATAACTGTAGTCTGTTTATTTACGATATTTTCCCTACTTCCATCACTTATTAATCATTGTAGATTAAAAAAAATATAAATAATGTATCGCATTTGAGACTTAAAAATTACCTTAAGTTTTTGTATTATAGCTATTTTGTTTGTCTACAACGAAATTATCATATGCATACTCCAATATTATAGTTCAATTTGTGCCCTTGTCTGTGACAAAAATTCAGAGAAAAAGAATCAGATCTAAAGGGAATTCATAAGGATCTAGGATAATTTTTTTCGGACTTGGTCTCTGAAAGGCAGTTCCACTTTACGTGTTCAGAACTGTATCATCCCAACATTTGCTAGCAAAAATGAGAGAAAACTGGTAAATCCCTCTACGAAAGATAATAGAAGGTAGCTCATAAAATCAAGACTGTCCAATACTTCCGTCACCTGGCTTCCGTCGGAGTCCGTCTATTGCAGTAAAAGATTTCCGAATTTGCGAACGGAGTTTCACTAAGTTTACCTATAGACTTGCTGTTCTCCCTAAAATCAGAAAAGAGTTACCAATAGTATTTCTTGTAAGCCTCAGAACTGTTTATACCAGTTGTCGTTACTCTTACGTGTTTTTCTTTCGTTCAAAACCCAGTTTAAAATCTCTGCTACTATGTCTGTTGAATTGGTATATGTAGAATATAATTGAAAATATATAAATTATTCGATATTATTTACTTCGTACTGTAGGAAAAAGGTTTAAACATTGAAATCTGTCGTTTCAAGTTGTAAATTTAAGACAGTAGTCTTGATTTTGCGTAATTCGTGAATCTTACAGATAAAAATTATAGATAATTATGTACCTTCAACTCAGATATCCGAGTTTTATTTTTGTGTTGTGTAGTCAGGTTGAATTATTTTATTTAGAAAATGTAATTCAAAAATTACTATTTTATGAAGTTCTGGATGCTAATAAAACATGTGTAAGGTACAAGTTTTGAAATGTAACCCTGGCAGATGCAAGAGCTGGCAATGCTGAGAGAAAATGGCGCCTTATTCTCGCACTGTTGCCATGGCAGCAAAACCGCAAATCGTTACTCGGCTGCCTGGGGGAGTTTTGGAGGCCTTGGCTTGGCTACGATGCTTCCGCGCAGAAACCTCTATTGGAAGACAACAGAAATCGTCTCCATATAATATAGCTGCATATTTTCTTTTTTTCGAACAATCCAGTGAAAAGTTGCATTGAGAATTGACCCTTTTTATTTTTTAAGTTGAAGTGCAGGCAATTGTAAAAGCGGGATTTTTTCATTAGCAATCACATTGCACAATGCGTTCGCTGACGCATGTGACTAAAGGGGAAAATATTCACCGCCCTTTCTCTTCTGATGATGTTCCTCTCTTTTTAATATAAATCATATCCCTCGCTCTTTACAGCAGTAATAAAAGGCTCTAAACGCTAAATGAACTTTCGAAGACCCTTTTATGAATTCCGAAACTGCAATATGTGTTGCAGGTGTTTGCAATAGTGTTCAAAGGGAAGAGCATGAGTTTATTCAATAATGAAAACCATTTATCATATAAACCAGGGATTCCAAAATTTTCTCGGTTTGAGGTCATCATATTTTTCAATGCAAGCCTTTATACAGAATATTGAAAGAAAGATGTCTACTAGATAGCATCTTTTTAAAAAAAAAATAAATAAAATAAAATAAAATAGTATCTTACATTACTAGCTCGTATTATTTTAAATGTAAAAATACGAAATTAGAATATTATCTCGAAATTGGATAAAAAGAACTTGAAGAGGAGTAAATATCGAGATAAATGGAATGATGTGGTACTCATAAAGGAAGTGCTTTCACAGCAAAGAAAATAATATTTTATTCTATCCCATTCTTTAAAATACGCACGTATAAATGTTTGCATGTTGTGTTCCACCATATGTTATAAGCTTTACGGGAGCTTCCTTATGGCTAGCGTCTACGCGTGAGATTAGGGTTCAATTCCCGCTGGAAGCTCATGTACTTCAGATACAACATTAAGCCGTAGGTCCACATCTCATATACCCTCTCTTCTGAAAGGGACGCTAAATTGTAACCCAACCAACTAATAGGCCTTGCGCTTTTTTTCATCATCAAACTATTAGTTCATATTCGGTCTACCAGTTTTGTGCATGGAGTCAGCCATGTAAAATTTGGATGAAATAGTATGTAGACGTCGCATAATATCCGGATATACCCCATTCAGCAGTCACTCTGAATTCTAGGCGTACACTAGAACCAGCTTCTCGTTGAAACTTCAAAAACTGATATCTTGGAACGTCCAATAGAATAACAAAGTTACAGTATTTTGTTATATTACTATGTATTTTGTAGCTGTGAGCATAAATAGAACATTTTTGTTTACTCTTTGACCATATGGTGTGAAGCATTTGGACATCGAAAGCATTCTCATCATCCAACAACAGGGAAGAGTTTATGGATACTGTGTCGTCGTTTCCAATAGATAACAACAGCAGTTTACGAGGCTGGAATCTTTTGGAAGTTTTATGGCCGTTGTAAATGGTAGCAGCACCAGGACCTCATCATAAAGGCAAGCAAGTAAACCAGGCACCTGCGGGGCGGCAAATCTTCTGCCTAGACGCTCCATCACGTCAGCCCAAACGAAGAGAAAAAAATCATGCGAGCTCTTTCTTCTGTGTCAGGAAGTAGTTAGTATGGGATTCTTGGAGAATATTGGACATTTACTAACCTTTTATTCATTACTCTGAAATCGAGTTTCAAAACAAAATCAACACTTGATGGTTCCTGGGGATCATTTGTCACAAATTGATAACCATCACATGTAACATGTTACTGACGTATTTTTTCTTAATCTCGATGTAGGAATTATAAATCTTGATTCACGCATTATCTATAGAGCTTTCTCAAGGACTTTACTTCGTCATTAGGTCGGAGAAATACTGATTGACCGGCCCAAGAAAATATTTGATTAATATACGAGGGTTATGCCGAGAGTTTTTAGATACTCTTTGAAAAATCAATTTATTTACGTAGCATCTTTTAGAATTTTTCAAAATAATCCCCACAGGCATCGACACACTTTTGCATTCTTAAAACCCACGAGTCAAATATGTTAAAAAAATGATTTTTTGGAGTATCAGAAATTTCATTATTATACGCTAAGATAGCCTCTTCATTTGTTTGAAAGTGACGTCCTCGAAACTTTTTCTTGGGTTTGAAGGGGAAAAGGAAAAATCATAGTGCTAAATCTGGAGAATAAGCCGGGTGCGGTAGAATACGGACTCCACTTTCCTTTAGATGATTTCACTGCTGAGTGTGACCGTGCATTGTCGTGATGATGAAGAAAGTAAGACAGTGAAGACTTTCGGTAGGCAGACCTCCAAACTTCAAAGACACTCGGATGCCAACAAGTAATGTACCTCTCTGCTATCACTTTACGACAACCATCTAACTGTATAGTTGCTACATGGCTGGTCTTAGGGGGGAAGGGGATGATGCCACCGGGGCCCACCGTAAGTTTACCCACGCTTCCCACTCATTTAACTTTCGAAGGTGGAATTTCATTTTGAAAACACCATACTGTCGACTGCTGTTTTGTTTCGGGGTCATAGTTGTAAATCTACATATCGACACCTGTAATTATATTATAAACGTCTTTATTTCGCCCCTGCTAAAATCTTTTAACCATATAGCGGCACCACTCTACGCGATCATCTCTCCGCTCAGGCGCAAGCACATGTGGGTCCCAACACTTCGAAAGATCAAAATCATCTTTTATTATGGGCTGCAGTTGATCCAATCTTCAAGGTTGACTGAATTTTCTTGTACGAGTATATGATATGGCGATTCTCTTTCACAAGATTTCTTATTGCTGCGACCTTTTCATCCACAACTGTGATGCTAGGACGTCCAGAGCGAGGCTCATCTGTCAGGCCATCAGCTGCGTTTAAATTTTGTAAAACCAATTAAAAACGGTTGTACGTAAAGGAACAGAGTCCCCGAAATACTTTTCTAAACGATTATGGCACTGCTCTTACGTTAAACCTTACCTGAAATTATAAAATACATTTTGATGTATCAATGCACCAAAATCGCAACGCTTGAGCTCCATTGTTGCCGACTGACAGGCTCAAAACTAACCTACACTTTCAGCCCTCTAAATTTCCAACAAACAAATCTGCAGCCTTGTAGTTATATATCTTTCACCACTAGAGGGCATATGCATGATATGCTTTTAAACGTGGTAGGGTACAGCTACGCTATTTGAATTTTAGTATATAGACTATCTAAAAACTTTTGCCATGCCCCTCTAAGTTTAATTACTCTGTTTTTGTGCTCATAGTAGGGTAGGTTTCCATAATAGTACGCACTTAGTGTTAGAAGTCATATTACAGGAACTAAAACAAAGAAAAACACAAAACAACCACATTTACTTCTTAAGTAGTATCTTTACTTTCGCGTATAATAATAATAAAAAAATAAGAATGTAAACACAACATAAGATATATACTTCTTTCTTTAAATGGATACAAAATAGTACACTTAAGGGACAGGTCTTAGAGTACGCAACGCGTCCTCAAAGAGTATGCACTTGAAAGTGTCTATGAAGATAAAAGAAACAAAACATTTGTCACACTGAATAAGCTTCATGCCACCATTGCTCGCAACCTCCACATTTAATCCAGTTTTCTGTAATTGGGTCCTCGTAGAATTCGTGGCATCCAGGGCAGATGCCATCTTAAAGGTCTTTGGATGTGGAAGGTACAGCAGCATCAAATTTTTGATTCTTTGCTTTTGGATGCTGCACACACCTCTGCTTTATATGGTGATGATGTCATTACTTCGGATTTCTTTCCACGTCTATTGCGCTTCAACTCATGCTACGCTTTGGGCAGGAGAAACAAATCCGAGGGAGATACTCATATATTATATTCTGACTGTTCGTTGGTACCATTGTCACTTCGGCAGTCTGTACTTTTAGCCACTGCACTTTCATAGGAACTTCTCGGAACATTGATTAGTTTCCTCCAGATGTATTGCTCTCCTGTAAATAAATAAAATCAAAACAACTATTGTTACAAAATTTATCTTTTTGTATATGCATTTATGCCCATAGGATACTGTAATTCCATTTTATTTGTGATTCAAAATATGTAAATTCTTATAATTTTACAGAAAATTATTGAAAAATTGTGATCTTAGACATCTTGAAATAAATATAATAGATTCAAGGAATTTTATTACATAGAAACTACTGTGTCCCTAAAGAGTACGCACGTGAACTCTTTGGGTACTACTCTTTGAGGACAACCCCACTTTTAATGTTCGGTCACCAAATGGCAGAAGCAATCAGACTAGACATCTGAAATGTCTTTGTTTTCTCGAGACGTGAAAATATATTTACTATAAAAGTCATTATCTTCCAATCATAGCGTTATTGGCCAGATATTATATCCTACATGTGTAATATTATAGTGAAGTGATATGAAAGTACTTAACCTGCTATTTACTCAGTTCTTGTCAGCTGCTTATTATTTCTTTTGTGTGCATACACAACCTTCCGTGCTGCTGCTTGCTAAAGTCTAGACGTTACCATCCCACAATGCTGGCAACTTGAGAAATTGGCATTGCGTTTTCTTTAAAGACCGCGTACTGTTATAGGGACCTACCCTATCCCTAGTCATAATTCTCAGTCTATTCCTTTGTTTCAAGTTCCAAAGCAATTTGAGTAATGTTATCAGTAATACTATCCAATACATTAACTAAATTACATTAACGAATCCCGCTCAATTCATAAGTGTAATACTATGTTCATTCATAATTCATTTCTGGTCATCATTTGTTTCTCATTGTCTCCTTTAGCTTAAAGAGCATAAACATCATTATGAGACATGAAGCAAAAATACAGTTGAAAAGAAAAATGGTGACCATCCATTTTTCTTTGAAAACCCATGAATGGTTATTCTTGTGCAATCAAATGTGAATTTTCTTTACCCCATCGAAAGTTCTCTTTTAAACTAAAATAATAACGTTTCTTGACCTTTCAAAAAAGTATAGATGGATAGGCAAGAGATGTAAATCTATACCATTTTCTTTCTGAACTCTGCTTGTCTACGAAAAGTCAGGGAGATTTTTCTATAATATTAAAATTTCGGGTTCATTATTCAAAAATTCTCAATGTAAGGATTTGTTTTAAGTTGGAAGTGTGAAATTCAGCATGCATATACACTACACTCTTCATTAAAAATGAACGAGTATTTGTTGTAAAATTTCTCAAAATTCGCTTCTAAGGAGGGAAAAGAAAGCAATTTCCATAACTTACACTTAGCGTCTGATAAAGCCAATAGATGTTTACGTTCAGTTAGTTAGCGAAACTCTCACAGATTTATTATTTTTAAATATACTGTACGTTCTTTTGCTCAGCAATTTGTATTATTAGTGTAAGTTATTTAAGATAGCAAAGCTAGTGTGAACCAGTTAGAAATTTCCACAATTTTTAAATTCCCAGTTTCTTATGTGCATCAAACCTTATTATTTTAGTGCGAAGAACGGGCAGTTCCATTAGTTAGGTACAGGCCTAAATCTGTTAAAACAAATAAAGGTGATTATCACTTTATATGCTATCTTATTTCTCACCATCGTGAATGGCCTGCTTTATAAACCTGCTGCAGATGCACCCGATACCGCGTCCAATATTATTTAAACCTCGTTGAGTCGATCTAAGATTTATTAACAGATACAAGAAATACGATGTTGATTTGCACTGCATTTGTTGTATGTTGCTCCTCAGTGTGACCCAGTACCACACACACATCACGAAGATGACTTTTAAAATAGACGAGTTCAACTGAAACAACTAAGCGTGCATTGTCGCTGACTTATGAAAAGGCACAAAAAGGGTTGTAGTAATGCCGTCCAACACGAAAGCGGCGGACCTTGCTTTTGTTGTAGCGTTTGATTCTCCCGGGGGCATTTTATCGCCAGCTGTCTACTAGCAACAGTTTTGTTGAATAAAACACGTAATTCTTTCAGATAATTTCTCCATGCTTCGCGTTTCGTTATGAGAAAACTGGTTATTTGCCCGTTTTTTTCTTTCTTTCACAATAATAATAAAAATCACGATTCTTTGGGGGAAAATTTTTGCTCCCAAACGCTCACAGTTTATAGCCATTTTCTGGAAATGAGCTGCTGATAAGAGAATTAAATCATACGCTTAGAAGAAAAATACGTACACTAGTAGGGTGCGAAAGGGGTGTAGAAACAGTAAATAAAGGAGTAATGCGAAGATAAAAAAAAATCTTCACGCCGATTTAGTAGTGTTGTAGGGACACATTGTTCAAAGTAATGGCCCCCCGCTCAGGTGCCATGGAGACGAAAATGCAATTACAATTGAGAAATAGCGCGAAGCAAAAACGATCTAAAAAAAAAAAAAAAAAAAAAAAAACGAGACGAAAAGAAATGTTAAAAAGTTGATTGTGAAGTGAAGTTGCTCATCCCCCGCTGTGATGCCATCTATTACCAATTAAACGGGGCGTGTCGCGCGGCCCTGCAGGCAGCATATGTCCAATTTAATGAATCACACTAGCGGGGGGTGACCCCGACGTTCTAAACATGTTGCCCTTTCAACTTTTCAGTGACCCTTTCTTTGTCAATGTTCACATGTTGAATTAGCGTCCCTCTTCCTCTGATGGATGGAAAGAGGAACAAAAGCATGTGCGATTCCTTTGCTATCTTATTTTTTTTTTCTTTTAACTGATTCCCAAGATTCAACTCACAAGGGAACAAAATGAAATTTCCCCTTCCCCCTTCCTTTCAAATTGAATTTGAGGATCTTGTTTATGCGAAGAACTTCATATGAAAAGGATTGTTATATATCATAGGAAAGATACCGTTTTCTTAAATATATATATATATATATATATATATATATATATATATATATATATATATATATATATATATATATGTATTTTGAACATTGGCGGCTCGTAAGAGAAGTCACATCGATAAAAATTACAATTTTTATCCTAACAAGCTGAGGGAAAAAACCTACATAAGCGAACCACAGTAAAGTGTCGAAATTTCAGAACTATCCTTTCGGGAATCGAACCCGGGATGCTCTGCTTCAAACGCACGCGCGTTAACTTCTAAACTAGCGGTCAATGGGCATACTTAGTAGCTACGCTTATGTTAACGAAACTTAATAGTCCGTGCTCACCAAGATCTTTCCGTGGAAAGACAAACTTGAATTACAAATCACCAGACTTAGTTTATTATCATTATATTATTATTATTATTATTATTATTATTATTATTATTATTATTATTATTATTATTATTATTATTATTATTATTATTATTATTATTATTATTATGGGAGCAAGGGCAGTCTTGTTCAAAACATCCTTGCCACCCAGTTGCTTTTGGAAAGCTCTCTACTTTTAATTAGAGATTAATAAATTTTAATCTTTTTTTTTTTTTTTTTTTTTTGGCTGCCGTAAGACAATTGTTTCAAGCTACAAATTAAATTGCCCCACATGTGATTGTGAGAACAAGGTATTTTAATAGATAAGGATGGATTGTGATTTTTTTTATAACAAGACTGTACATAGTTGTTAAATTTGAAAGTGTTTATAATTCCAGGAGTGAAATATTGATTTCCAATCAGTTGTTTATTTTAGTTTCAACATCCCTTTTCACAACTAAGGCTACTCCATCTGCACATGTGATGGTTTCAACGTATGCTTATAGTCGACAACTTTGGGAATTCGTATTGCAAAATTATAGTTGATAAAATACGTTGGTCAAATATATATTCGCCTTTCAAATGGCGTTCATATGTATGTTGATGTGAATTAGCTTAAATATAAATTGGCCAGCCAACAATTTGTCAACATTTAACCAATAGTTTTGACCTCACATTGCCAATCACAATATTAATTCTTTCCTTGGGGTTACGTTGGCAAATCCTCGGCAAAGTGGCCAACTACAACGTAGAGCTACAGTTGGCAGTTGGCTAGCTCGCTATTTCCCGCTGTTGAGCCTACTGTATGTTCTGTTAGAGTATAGGAGAAATAAACCTTCAGTTTAATATGAGATTTAAGGTTTCTGAGCTTACATGAGAAATTCGAAGTAAATGCTACCCCTCTCGCCAGAAGAGAGACCCTTCAATTATTTCGTTTCGTAGGGTTTAGCAGGTAGTTGCTAGCTGTTACGTATATATAAGGGAATTGTTTGGAGTAAATCAACTATTCTGAATATCTATCCTTGTCTTCTATGCCGTTTACACACCTTTCATTACAATGTAGCTATAAACTAAAAACAACGACCTCCCCCCCCCCGTTTAAAAATACTAACGTTTAAGTTATTACAGCTGCGTTTACAGCTCATTATTTAACAGTACAAATAGGCGTGAGTCAAAGGTGTTAACGAAAGGTGAAGAAAAAACGAAACATTCTTAAGACATTTAAATTAGGTTGACAAATGAGAAAACTGGTTCCATCTTCTCTCGAGAAGGTCTTACTTGAAAAAAAAAAAAAAAAGTAATGACTTATCTCAGTTGCTCTTTTTTCTTGGTCTTAATACCTTTTTTCCTTTCTTTGATGCAGAGTTTTTAGAGCTGAATCCCTTTGTTCTTGTACGTAAAGACATCATTTAACCTGGAGGTAGGTTGCTATGCATGGCAGTAGCGCCACTAATTTGTCTCAACGTGCGTTGAAATCTTGTTAAATATATGAATGTGTGCACAAGACAAAGATTAAAGATTGTTTCTTTGTTGCATGTTTTAGAATGAAAGGAATAAGAAAGAAAGGAAGAAAGAAAATGAGATACATGAAAGAAAACAAAAGAAAAGCAGTGATAAATGACATCTAAAATCGTGAGAACTGCGAACGTGACTTCTAGATCAGAAGGGGGAAGCTTTGAGCCTTCTCGCACACCTTTTATTCCTATGTCTTCTCAATTTTAATGTAACATCTAGCTTTTGTTTTATTCCATTGGTCTGGGTCATGTTTGCAGCTCGTATCATTTCTGTTAATACCCTTTTTGCTTGGACCATATGAATGAACTAGGGTTCTTTTCTTTAACGAAAAAAAAAAAAAAGGCAAGTCAGGTTAACTGACGGGGTTAAAAGTCATGTTATGTTTGTCTTCCGGCTGTTTAACATTGCAATGAAGCTTATTACATGCAAGATGACATAGCTACTGTCGTGTCAGCTGTCCGTTAAGCCTTATTAAGTACAAAAATACAGATTATGATTATCTTTCCGGTGGAACACCTGAGGTCTCGCATGCATAATAGATCTATGTGTTCATTTTTTCTTTACATTTAGTCCTTACTATACCTTCGAAGGTAATTGTGTATTACTACACGTTGATTCCGAAGTAGTGTCCTTCAGGGCCGACTGGCTAAGTGCATGATCCCTTAAAGATTTGGAATTAGTTTTCTGGGCTTTCGGCATCTATAGTCATGCTAACCCGTCACATATGAGGGATGACGTCGTTCGGCGATCACAATATCCAGGAAATTAGAGGGGAAGAAAGAAAGCAGCCTAGAACCATATGTTAGGTAGGTTATCATCTCAGGATTTGCCTAGTGTGAATGAGGAAAACCTCCCTCAAAATGGCTTGCCTGAAAAAGTTTTTAATTTTTTCGAAGGACTGGGAATCGAACCCGAGACTACGCTACGTAAGGCTACAGCATGATCTCTTGTTTGATTCTCGACTAAGCTGCGTGTCTCGGACAAAAAACTGAGTAGTTGTAGTTTAAATTGTATTTTAAGCAGTAGATCTGAGTTATATAGCCTCGGTGATGAAAAGAAATGTTAACTTCTAACTAATCAATTAATCATCGCAATATAACCCAATAGCGAGACTGTTAGGGAAGAACTTTACTTCCTCTCTATACCTGTAAATAATGCTTTCCACTGATTGCCCCAACTCCATACGCGTATAATCTTTCAAATCCTAAATTAATAATGTGGTTAGGTTCCTAAATTTTACTTCGCCTTCTCCCTAAAGTTTGTGCTAGCTACAGGATTGTTCCAACGTATTTAACCAAGATAAATAAAAAAGTAATTAAAACCTGTTTCAGTTTCTGCTGTCGAGAAAAGAAAACCAGCCAAATTCATGAGACGTCAACGAGTTTAACGTCTCATGTTTGTGCTCCGAGGCTAGGAGAGATGGTGATGATGATGATGAACTAAATAGTGGAACGAAGAAACAGTGGGCTTGTCTATCACAAAACTGACTTAGCGAGGGCAGGGATCAAACCAGGGACCCTACGCACTGGTAAAAATCATTTTGCAAAGTAGGTATGCAACCTCAAAATATATTCTCCTCAAGTCATTCCTATGTCAGTTACATATAACTTACAAGCAGCCCTCTTATTGGTCATTATCAGTAAAAGTTTTAAAAGCAATTAGATAATACATTCAGAGCCAAGTCAACAAAACATATGCACGTCTTGGATGTGATTGGTAATTGAGGAGATATGAATGCATCAGTGATGCAATGTAAAATGAATTGAGTTAGGTTCTTTGGTTATTAGTTAGGTTAATGAGTGAGGTTTTTATTACTGTTAAAATTGTTCGAATATCTATTAGTCAAATAATGGTACAATTACTTGTATAGTTCGAATGTCCGAATAAGAGATTCTTGGAATTCTATTAGCATTAGTATATTGTTACTTATACATTTGAAAGAGGGGAATCTTAACGTTTCTTCAGTAGGTATAGAAAACGAAATGCCAATTGATTGTGAAAATGATCTACAATACAACACGCAGGGTCCCGTGAAAAAAAAAAAAAGGATCACTTACTTATACTTCATCCTGAAAAATGCATTCACTTTTCACTTGGATGCTGATTTTAAATAACTGCTGGCAACAATATTTTCTCTGCCTTTCACGTTATGTAAATCTTTGATACTGTTGTTATGAAAGCTTTTCACACATTAAGCGATGGGGAAATTAAGATGTATGTTGTCCTAAAACTGTTGACGTCAAGGGTCTCTTAACGCTGAGTATTTGTACATAATAACCAAATGGGATTCCAGAGACATGTGCATTGTCAGACAACGATTTTTCAAAATCCCAAACTGCGAATGGAGTAATAGTTTGGGCATATGGCAAGTGACTGACCATGGGGGTCATGACAACTCTTGGTAATTGATAGCTCAACTGCTCTATCGTTTTTCAAGTGGGCTTGCTTGCATTCACAGAAAAGCCAGAGAAACTTGAGGATATTTTGGCAATGTTTCCCCAACAGTGAACGGTCGAGGGCTTTTCAGGTACAAACTCCTCTTGTGAGTGGGCGAGAACTTTGAAAAGAAAATTCCCTTCCTTATTCCTCCCCTTTAAAACCCTATTTCCCCTCTTCCAAGTGTTGGGAGAGGAAAGAGCTACAATCCAGTTAGGGCAGAAGGAAGGGGCGAATAGGACCCCCTGGCAGGTTAGTGTTGAATAGCCCAAGGCAGTCACGGTTCCTGTTGATCCCTACCGCGTTGCACAAAGGTCCCTCCATCTATCAAAAGTTGAACACAGCTCAACACCCTGGCAGCTTCTGTAGCGAAGTCAAACTCTTCTTTTCCTTTGCTCTGCTCTACTATAAATCACTATTATCCTGTGCTGCAAGGGAACAACTTTCAAGAGAAAGTAATTGTAAAACATTACGACTAAATGTTTGTACAGCACGGTTCTTTTTAATATTTCGAAATGACAACGTCCTCCTACCCCCTTCCCCATAGAAATTAATTAGCGTGGGTAAAAACTGCTCTGGATTTTAAGGTGGTACAATAAATAGAAGCACCCAAAGCATGAGGTGTTTACATAAATTTGCAATTACGGGACGGTGTTTATTTCTAGTATCGGAAACCCAAAGAACGGATCCTGCGTTTATAATTATATTTTAGGATTCGCCCTTTGTTGTCTGTGATCCTGAAATTTTACGGTAAGATTGAAGTACGTCTCAAGTCCAAGTTGGGAACTTTTTGAATTTATTCCAGTTAAAATAAGAATAAAATGAAAGTGTGAGAATATCAATTAATATATGGATCGCTTGGATGCCGAGTGACGTATTGAAAAATGGACTAATGCCTTCATTCACTTCCGTACATTACACTTAAAAAAAAAAATGTGTAAAAGGTAAATTATAAGAAGATAAACTATTTTTGTTTATTGTTCATTTATTGTTTTGGTTGCTAACATAACACAGATATGAATTTTCCATGAAATGTTGAACTTCAAATTTCTCTCCGGCATTCAGGGAAGATATAAGTTGTTTACCCCCCCCCCTCTCTGTCTCTGTCCTTCTGAAATACTTAAGTTGATACTGAACGAAATTATTATTTTAAGCATTGCTCATGTTGTGATATAAGTCCTTGGTTTCTAGGTAGTTCCATATTAAAGAGATCGATGAGAGAATCAGTTCTTAGTAGGTGAATTAGTTATTGTATAGCATCTATTCTTAGGTTTAGGAAAATCACTTTTCTACTCAATCATATTATTTTATTCAGCTCAACGTTTCTCTATCTTGCCCTTCCTCTTTTAATTCCCCATATTTTCTTCTATTTCTCAAATTATCGATCAGTTATGTTCTTCTTTCTACCCTTCGCTTTCCTTCCGTTTTTTCCCTTTATGGTGGTATGAAGACGACAATTTTTTCGCAAGATATGTCCAATCCAATTAGTATTCCTACGAAGGATGCTGGTTGAAAGCATCATCTTCTCTCTTACTCGTTTTAAAACAACTTCATTTGTTACTCGTTCCGTCTTTTTTATTCTTCATCTTCCTCCAACAACACATCTTAAAGCTCTCTAAATATTTTTTCCCTCTAACTTCCGTAATGTCCAAGTCTCTGAACGATACAGTTCGATACTCCATATAGGGCTATAGTATTTGACCAGTTCTTCCTTAGCCCGATATTAAGCTTGCTACTTTAGAGTGATCTTTTGTTCTTGAATGCGTCTTTGACCACGGTAATTCCTAACTTTATCTCTTTGATGCATTAAGCATTTCTCGTCAAAATAGGTTACTTCCCAAATATTTGAACCACTCTACCTCTTTAAATTCTCTTTGTTCTACTCTGACTCGTAAGGGCGCGTTCCGACGAGATACTCTCATGACTTTCGATTTTTCAACATTGATTTTATTCCATATTATTTCCCAGGTCAACTATGTTGTTAATCATTTTCTGTAAGCCTTCTCTGGTTCTATGTAATAACTGTAGCATCTGCATACTTGTCCTTGTTACTGGTCTCCTCTTTGAAATCTGCAATTCCTATTAATGTTTCTTTCATTAAACATTCACTGTAAATGTTGAATAATTGGGATCTGGGATGAGATACTACATTCTTGTCTGACTCCTCTTAAAATCTTCACACTATTGATTTATCCTTGACTCAAGTGCAATTTTACTCGTTGACTTAGGTATAGGTTGCAAATGAGTCGTCGGTCTCTCCAGTTGACCCCGGATATTTAAAGCATTTTCAGTGGTTTGCTCCAATTGACCCGATCGAAAGCTTCTTGCCAGTTGTTGAAGTAGAAACTCAATTCGTCAGTTACGTCAAGAGCTCGATCTACATAATTCTCATCAACCTAGTAGTATTTCTGGTGCCTTTTCGTTTCCAGAATCCAAATTGGTCCAATATATATCTTCTATCTTACTTACCAACCATCTGTTCAGTATGCACGCAATAAACTTTCCAGTGTGAGAGATAAAGCTAATGATTCTGTAATCTTTGCACTTCTTATATCATACTATATGATAATAAGGTTGTGGAATTCTTATATAGTATTTAAATGTACTTTCCTCACATTAAGTAATGTAAATTAAAATCCTTGGTACGTTATTTTCTTTGCAGGTTCATTTGAAGTCACATTTCATAATGAACGGCGTATGTGTTCGGTGGCGAGGCTGGATCGATCTGGAAAGACTAGACGGCGTTGGTTGTTTGGAATACGACGAGGACAAAGCACAGGTAAGCATATGTACTCATCTCAAATACTATATAGCAGGGTTTTGCAACTTATGGTACTAGTACCAATAGTGATACGTCAATCACTGTTGGTAGTACGTACTACTTAAAGCAGCAGTGGCGTACTTACGATTTTGTTTCGGGGAGGGCTTTACTAACTTTCGGGGGGGGGGGGGCTTTGCCTGAAAATGTGAAAATTCTGCAAGATATTTCATATACTTTACTATAGTAAGTAAGATTTCGGGGGCTTAAGCCCGGAAGCCCCCCCCCCTAAATACGCCACTGTAACGCACTATTAATAATTAGTATGCTTTGGTAATACGCCAGTGAAAAAAGGTTGAGAACTCTTGTTGTATAACATATTACGATAGATTACAGTTATGTGAATAAATGAAGTAGGGTATAAATTGAACGCTTAAGAAGAGGTTTGAAACTATTTGTAAAGATAGACCTATCACATTGTTGCAGTCTTTATTAAAAAGAATGAAAGACAAACAGTTTTAAGCAGTTGACAACTCTACAATCTAATAAATAAGTAAAAAGTTTCCAAAATGTCTCTCAACGTTAACAAAAACTCATTTAAAATATCCCAGTTTATTTAACTAATTTAAAAATTTTACAATCTAAAAGCTATCAGTGATTTCAAAATGTTTGTCATATACTGAGAAAACAGAAGTTTTCTTAACCATTTGGAAATTGTTGTCCTAAACCATCAGTGTTTCCAAATGTTTCTCATTGTTAAGAAAGAAAATCATTTTTTTTTAATCACTGGAAAATTCGAAATCTGAGAGTTGTAAGTTTTCTAAACATTTATCATTGCTTAACAGTACGCCACCAAATCGTATGACTTCACAATTAACTTCACAATATACGGACTTGTTAAAAAGATAAACTGGCCCCCTTTCTCTCTTTGAAAAATCCTGCACTCTTACGCACAGTCGAAATTAAATCAAAGAAGTATAGATTTTGATTGATCTTCTAATTCTTCATATTCTTTGTTAGGGGGGCCTCCGAGCAGTTGCGCAAACTATTTCTGAGAACGAGATCTATATTTAAATCCAAAATAGAATTTCCAACGCGTGGTTGTTAGAATATAACCTTCTAAATGACGATGGGTGGCCAAGAGTTTTTGAACAAGGCTGTAGTTAACAATCATGGTAGAACTCTTAACAATGAGTAATTTCTTGAAAACATTTGTAATGTTTTCGAAGTAGCATTTCAATCATAATTTCTATGTCAACTTCAACTACATGAGGGAGAACTTTGGATGGATTTCCTTTTCAATTTTTTTTTTTTTTTTTTTTTTATATATATATGGTGCCTACAATGAATCTTAATCTTTTATTTATCGTCCTAAAAATTTTATTATCACCCTAAAAATATCTGATATGTTTCTATTTCAGATAGAGGATTCAATCCTTCGAGACCAAATCGAACGTTATAACCAGAGGTTGCGTGAATTCGAAGAACGACAAAAAGCGTATCGAGGCCAGCAGGAGAGGCCCACAGACCCAGACCTCGAGGTGAGGCAGTGCATGGCACGTGGTAAATCATTTTATTACTTCTTTTCGTACTTATAAACGGGAATTATCTCCATACTGCTATTAATTCCACAGAAAATACAAAATTATATATAACATATCTAATAGCAAAGATATTATTTTAAAAACATGTTAAGATTTTGTATAGTAATTCGTTCGTTCATTTAGTTTTATGGTCGTGTCGCTTAGACTGACGGAGAGTAGGTTCCCATCAGGAATCGAACCCAGGGTGGAATTATGTTAACTGTTGAGTTACGTGGATCCCATACTTTTTTTGTCATTCAGTTATAACACAAATGTGGCACTACTGGTTGTATGGATGATAAATCTTGAGTTTCCTAGATTAAGTATTTTGGTTCTAATTTCTCAGAATTCGTGTCGCCTATTTTCCTTTTATGTATTACGGTATAATGTGATAATTTTATCTTCAACACTCGTATATATTCCCCAAACTCGTATGTATGTGTATGTCGTTCTGGTACTGGCATGTCGAAATGCGAAGTGAGCGTAAAGTCTACAGGGTGGCCACAAAGTCCAGTTATCTCTTGATAAATGCTGATGTAAGTTTTTCCGTTACCCCTTGATAAATACTAATGCAAATATCTTACGGAAGCCTTTCCTGGGCGTTGAATTGGTCGTGGTAGTTCGGATCTGCCCGCACCACTTGCCTCGCCAGCACGAAATCCAGACCTCACCACCTGTGATAATGCGTTAGTGGGGTTCATTAAAGGGTATCGTTGCACAAAACTGTTACGATATTACCTGACCAAGATATTAGTGCAGTTTTGGGGGGCTGCGCTGCTGTTGTGTTTACATCTGTTTCTAGGCAAGCGCTGTGGGACAGGGGAGCGGACAGTGTCACTCTGCAGTGTATCCAACGACTTTTAAAAATTGCACTTTAGATGTTAGCCTATATGTAGCCTAATCTGCTTGTGCTTAATAAAGAACGCCATAAGTTATATAGTTGTTATTGAATGCAGGAATGGTTGACCATTTCTACAGTAATGCAGATGTATTGTGTATAATTACATATGCATGAAAATTAGTAGTTTTAGAACCACACAGCACAATTGACAATTCAGTGAGTTTCTACCATGTATTAAGTAGATTGTATAAAAAATTGATTACGCCTTATTTGATTTCATTATAAAACAGGAGCAACCTGTAAAACGCAGGAATGACGATGTCAATGACAAGAAGATTCATGTAGAGTTGATAGCTTAGAGACTTGCGCAATACCTTGTAACTATAAGTTTAAATCAAGTTAAGGTTAAGGCTCACGATGCTTGTGCTTGTTTTAAGTGTATTTTTATCAATTGACAAATAAATTATTTTCTCGAGTTTTGACCAGAGAAGAATTCCAATATGTTTCCACTCGAGAACGGTGAAAGTCCTTTCCCTTGGTCTATTGGCTAGCGCATTTGCTTTTGATATTCATGGTTCTGGGTTCGATTCCTAGTGAAAGCCCAAATATTAATTTTATAATCCTGCACTTTCATTATTATCGAAATCCAGCCCTTCGGTAAATTTGTAATAGAAGTATTGATAAAACATCAGCGTATGGGTAGTGTAAGTATCATTGCTTCAGCACATAATAAACTCACAACTTTTATTTATGAGGACAGAAATTCCCCTTAAACTTCCTCTGAATTTCTCTCAAATTCAAGCTCTCAGGCGACAAAGAATTAACTCTACTAGTTGCTTTCACACACAATATAACTTTGAAACTTGGGAGCCTAGTGTTATTTTTGTGTCTGTAATACATAATCATTTGTCGATTGACTTCAGATAACTGAGTTTTAGGATTAGGATTAGGATTAAGATTAAAACTGGAATATTAAAAAAAGAAAAGAAAAGAAAAGAAAGAAAGAAAAAGGAGAACATAGTGCTATGAAATATAATGGGGAAAGTTTTGGGCTATTTCAGCTGTGTAATAATTGTCGTGATTATTTTATGACCATAGAGCTATGACTTTCTCAGCAGAAAATGTTTGAAAACTATTACACTCTATTTCAGAATATTATGTATGCTCTAAAAAGCAGGGGCGGATCCAGGACGGACTTCTAGGGTGGGCTGTGGATTGGAATAGTGCTACTTAGAGCTACCTTTACGAGTTCCAAACTCTGGGATGGGTTTTATTTACATATATAAAATAAGAAAGTTTCCTCTTCTGGGGGATCCTCTCCTGGATCCGCCACTACTAGAGAGTCTATAGACGATTGTTCTCCAACCTGTAAATATTGTTTTCACTTTGCGCTAACTTATTTTTAAAATGTAGAGTGGCTTGAATTTTACTTTGAATGACTCACACTAGCGATATAGAATGCCATAGATCTTCTAAATTAGAACTACGCAATGAATGTATTTTTGACAACTTTCTGTTTACAATATGCAGAATCCAACCATTGACCACATTATAAGCATGTCATAATGGAACTTTACACTATAAAAACCAAAATTGATATATTGTTGTAAATGTATCCTCGTTTAAAATGGGGTACGCCTTGTTCAATGCTAAAACCACGATGTAACTTTTTTTTTTTTTAAGTTTATAGAACAATACTGCGAAATTGGAACCAGGTTTTCAGTTACTTTAATCGGAACGTAGTTCGTTTCGTGACCAAGTATCTAACCAACATACTTTCTGTACAAGTTGTCCTGTATTCGATTCATGGCTGGGTACTTTCCTCAGATATGTGGTTCAGGTTCTACCTTAAGCAGTGGATTCCATCTTAGTGCTAAAAAGAGATGTTCAACTACTATCAATTAATTAACCATATATAGCTAATCGGAACTCTCTAACGGAAAGGGTCAGATAATATGTTTAAAACAAGGCTAAGTTAACTAGAATTATCAAATCAGATTTTGTTATTTGTTTACGAAAATGAATAAAGTTTGTGAGTCAGAAAATTCGGAAAATGTATTAGATAATATTGTATTACATTCTAACACAACGTTTCTCAAACTGTGGTCCCCATGGCACTTGTGCTCCTTTCACCTTGAACATTAATTTTTTTTTTTTAAAAAAAAAAGGAAGCAAAATGATACAATATTATACATGCGTTTAACAACAACAACAAAAAAAATTCCAAAGATCAGACATATACCAGTCATTAGGTCTCACTAAGTAGAACAATATGATATACGTCAGTGTAAAATCCCATGCGTAGTTTTTGAGGAAATTTATTTTGTAAACTTAAGCATTAATGCTGAATGAAAACCATGACACTCATTAAGGTGAGACTAATACTGAAGTATACCGTCATGAAGCTCTTTATTATGACAGGACAAAGTTCACTTGGCACAAAATGGAATCGAACCAAGCACCCATGCACCAGAGGTGAACGCTCCACCACTGAGCCACCGCGGCCTTCACGTTAAACCAAAATTTTGTTTCATTTCACTATAGCTGAGATCTCAAACAAACATGATTATGTATAAAAATAATAGGTTATAGACTAAAATTAAATACAGATTGTATAAATTCTAAATAACTTATATAGATGTATTGCTATAAAATCTTTTGATAACTCTTTGTTGTTTAATATATATATATATTATTTTATTAATACCAATATAAAAATCAGAAAAAATACGTAATACGCGGTACTATTTTAAAAATATATGTATACTGGTTGGTGCTCAAAATATTAAAATAAATGATAAATCTCCCTTCGAAGCACACAAAAGTAGGGTCGTCCGTAGTACATTCAACAAGTTTGCGAAAAACTTGTAATGGTTGGACTTGATTGAAGTCTACACAAAGAAAATGGTAATTTGCTAACAAAAAAACAATAACTTTTATTATTATTATTATTCGAATGTCGCATAATATTTATTACTCTTTATTTATTTAGTGAACAAAGTGCTAAATTTACTTCATATTGGAGCCACTTCATACTAAAATCTATGAACGAAATAAGTATTGAAGAAAAGAAAATGTAAATTGTAGAATATTACCAGTTACGCAGTTGTAAATTAAGTGTGCTTTTCTTCAAATCCCCAGATAATTTCACAAGGCGCATGTTTATGGATTCCCTTTACTTAGATATTACTAAATGTATTGCATTACAAAAGTGTGTAAAAGTAATACTATTTCTCTGCTTTAGAAATAATTACATAATCGTGGTCTACCGTTCATTTTCTGCTTGTAAATACATTTGGTTTAATATTACACAATAATTAAAAAAGAAAAAGATTTTACGTTATGTTACTGTATAACTGGTGTTTAGTTGGAGAAATCGTGGTGTTTAGCATAGTTGAGTGTTCTGAGGTGCAATAATTACAAAAACAACTTGAGTAAGTTGCAGGTTCGAGTCCCGCTGTTTGTTTCTTTATATTTAGTTTCTGATCATCTTTAGGAAAATCTGTACGATGTAAGACTCAAAGTATTATTATTATTATTATTATTATTATTATTATTATTATTATTATTATTATTATTATTATTATTATTATTATTAATAATAATAATAATAATAATAATAATAATAATAATAATAATAATAATAATAATAATAATAATAATAATACAGTATAACTAATTTCCAGAGAAAATATGGCACCATATTTAACAAATAAAATCAACGTCAATATTCAAACATTTTTCACGCTTTTCGCATTCTATAAACAAATAGAACAGAAACTTGAACAAGAGTGTTTGCTTGAAATTGGTTTCATATCATTTGGTTAATTTGACACATATACCCAAGATATACGACTTAAAAAATTCATCAAATTAGTGAGAATATTCCAATAAAGATGTTTTAGTTATATTTAGGATCAATGAAGTTAAAATTACAGGAATTATTAAAAGAATGTGTTGCACTGGAAAAAAATTCTGTAGTTTTAATTACCAAATATCAAGGTAAAAATCATTAATCAACTCCATTTTGTGCGTTGATATACACTTCCCTAGATTTAATTTCAAAATTTACTTTTTTTTTTTTACAAATTTACAATAAATTTAGAAGAAAATATTACATTTTTTATTGATAAAAATGTAATTTTACACCATTCCATACTAGTAATTTTACTTTATAAGTGTAAATTGATTTACACAGAGGCTTGGCAAACAAATTGCCACCATTTTTTGTAAATCTTCCTATGATTTTTTTTTTTTTTTTATATACCGTGTGTATGATCTTCGCAATAATATTACTGTTAGATGTTGTTAAAGTTTCTAAGTCTTCACGAATCTTGTGGCAATCCAACTTGTCCAGCATAGAATATTTGAGAACATGAAGTAATGGATTTAAACCTTGCTTCCTGGAGGTATCTTAGGGGACCTCACATGGGGTTTGAAAGAGAAAATGTGTAATTGAGCGAAATAATTGGCCGAATGTTGTTGACAAAACTTCCATGTTCAAAAGTGTGCCGTTGATAGCCATAGTACAAAAAGGCGTACTACCCAATCTTTCTCTTTTAGCTTAGTTCTCCAGATTCCCACCTGCCGAACTGCACACGATGAAACAGTAGGTAGGGCTAAACAATGGTAGCCCTCTTAACTTTAATAGAAATACTCCTCCTGATATAATGGTCTTATAGGCTCTTCTATTCTTCAGACTCCAGGGCCTGTTCAACCATCATATTTCACATTCATGTCAATCATCTAAATCTTTTCATAAATGAAAAAAAGAAATCATATTGACCATCCTGTGCGTATGGCCCTATAGCAGAGTAAACAACTCGAAGCAAACATGTTATCAGGTAATAATCCAATAAAAGCGTTCAGGATTCTTTTTGTTCAAAAAACCCTAAATCTATATTAGAGTCTGTTGAGTCTGCTTATAGAATATAGAAAGATATAATATTCAACTCCCATCATTCAACGGTCTACAAATTGTATCTTTCTCCATCAGTCTGTTTACTTAATATTTTTATTTAATATATTTAGGCGAAATTCTGTGTAACAATAAGTTGGTCTATATTTAGATTCAACTATAGTTTCAATACACACCCAATAATAATAAGTATACATTAACTTAATTTTAAACGGGCGCATTCAAGACAAACAATTTTTCTCTTATCAAGCTAATAAGTCTCATAAATCGTCTGTTCACATTATTTAACGTTGATTTTAAGGACAAATCGTTGGAAAACTCCTATTTATCTAGAGATTTTCTTCTGGAAATCTATATACAATCTTACAACATTTTCAACTAGAACTGAGTTTCCCACGAGACGACACAATGTTCTCTAGTAGAAACAGATAAACTTTCCGAGACTAGAGCATCAAGTCTTATCTCGGAGGCAGCCCTATTTTCAACATTACTATCTGAACATGCGCTGTCTACATAGGACGTTATTGTCATATGATACGAGCATGTTTTTTTTTTTTCTTAATTTCTTCGCTATATCTATGTATATCTCTATATAGAGACAAATTAATGTTGGGTGAGTTATGATAATGCTGGAGAAGTAATAGATGATGTCAAATGTATATGACTACGCTTCATTGCCGGTCTACAGACCTTTGAAGTTGCCAGCAGGCAGTAGGTTTTGCAATTCACATTAAAGCAAAACGCCTGCAACGGCTGTCAACCCGATACACTTAACTTTTCTACTGGTTGCCTAACACAAGAAGATCAAGCTTAAGTAAAGCCCTAGCGACAATATTATTGTTATGGGCTTAAAACAAGTCTCCAAAACATTGAATAGCAAAATAATATTTCTTAATGTAATAAAAACTGGAAATCTACAGGAAATTTAGAATTGATCAGCGAAAACGACATGTTTCTAGAACTTGTGGTTTTCGAGACCTCATTGTCGAAAGGAATTAGCCACAAACATATAAAATTAGAATTTTAGTACAATTCTTATACATATATAATCGAAAAAAAGCATTTCATTACGTATCTATAACAGTTAGTTTAACAAGTATCACATATCTATTAGGAAGGGTTTTCAAACCTGTTTTCGTAGTCTTATGCCTGACATCACATTCTTCTGAATTCTAACGTTAGCTAAAAGCCTGTGGTTATATGAATATGTTGATCATCTTATCAATTCATCTATTGATAAGATGATGGATTTATATGTGTTTTTTTATTGGAACACTGCGGGAGTTCCCTTTTTTACATACATTTCTGGAGGTAGCTTGGCGTGTAAGTATCCATTGTAGCTGTTAATGCATGATTGTAGATAGTCAAACAACAAGAAACATGCCGACTTCTAATCAAATTAGTTCTGCACAAACTACATGATATTTCCATTACTGAGTTGGCGCAGCACGTTTTTCAAGCTCCCACAAAGCATTTCTTATTCAAGAGCCATTCGTCGACAACCTGGATTTTGCCCCTTTTTTCTTTTTTTACTTATTGTAATTGCCCCTCCTTATCTCTCTACGTAGTCGGTAGAAACACTACCAGATAATATTAAGACACCTCTTTATATCCATCACAAGGAGCCAACATAAATACATACAACAAATGGTTGACTATTAGTAAATACCTGCTTAAGCAGCAGGCTTTCTTTAATTTTCATGATTTTCAGGTTTTTTTTTTTTTTTTCAGTTTTTCGCAAAAGGGTACTCCGTCACTTGGATAATAATTTTATATACGAGGTGCTATCAAAACGTTTCGAGACTTTCTGTTCACAAGAAAATACTTTATTTGTCTACATTTACACACTACTTCAAAATAATCTTCAAAATAGTCACCTTGTACAGCAATACAGAGATCTCAACGTTTCTGCCACTGCTGGAATTTGTCCTGGAAGTCTTAATTTTGAAGCGTGTCAAGCACCTTTTGCGATTCGCGGTTTCCGTAATGATGTCTAAGCGGCGACCTTTGAGCTCAATTCTTGCTTCGGGGAGATGGCGAAGTCCGCAGGAGCCAAATCTGGCGAATAGGTGAATGCTCTTGTTTCTGGTAAGAAATTCACGTGTGAGGACAGCACGGTGACAGGGTGCATTAGCATTGTCGTTGTGGAGCTGCCAGTTTTTCACACATCTCAGATCCTGTCGCTTTTGCTGAATGTCCTCCCTCAGGCACCTTAAAACCTGGCAATAGAACTCACTGTTGACGGTCTGGCCCCTAGGGTGAGTTCGTGATGCACAATGCCGCGAATGTCGAAAACGGCGATGAGCATGCGCTTGGTCGAGCTGAGAACCTGCCTCGCCTTTTTCGGTCGTGGAAATAATGGGCTCATTTATTGTGAAGACTGTTGCTTTGCCTCAGGGTTGTACACCCAAGTTTCATCACCGGTAATGATCCTCGACATAAAGCATGAGTCATCCATGGCACACTGACAGAGTTCTTGGCAGACTTCAACGCGTTGTTCCTTCTGCTCCTGTGTCAGCAGCCTGGGGACGAACTTGGCAGCAACACGGCACATGTTCAAATCACAGTGAGGATTGCCTGTACTGTTCTGTATGACATACCGACAATAGCAGCAATGTTGTAGATTGTTCCCCGACAATCCTTATGCACAAGATACCGAATGGTTTCGACATTTCCGAGTGTTGTGATCGTTGAAGGCCATTCTGATCTCTCGTCGTCTTCTAGTGATGTTCTTCCGTTGCTGAGGCGCGCGTGCCACTCAAACCACTTCGAATGACTCATTGTAACATCGCCGTGCACATGCCGAATCATCTCAAGCGTCTCTGTGGAGAATTTGCCCACTTTCACACAGAGATTCACGTTCACTCGTTGTTACTGCCAATAATGAAATTGCAGACATACTAATGCAAGAGGTCTTAATAGCACCAGCTGCATAGTTTCCGATGTACACAGAACGATGTCTCTTGACACATTGACGTATGAAGGTCGGTGCTCCCTTGCGCTGCCATCTGTTGGCTTCTTACAGAGCTAGACTTGAAACTTCTTGATACCACCTCGTGTGTGTGTGTATATATATATATAGTGTAATTTCCTTTCTGTATTATTAAATTTCTAGGAAGTTTGGTTAATGGAACCAAAACTTCTTCACATATTTACCCCGTTTGTACGTCCATCGGGGAGAGAAAAATATCTCTAGAATTACTGGATGGATCACCATCAGTTTTCGCCAGGATGTAGAGGCTCAACACTTAGGAGTCGAATTTAATGAAGGTGATGTACAAATCGGAAGTGGCAGAAATGAACTATTTCCAGCTTTCATGCTATAAAGCAAAAATTTGTTTTATTATTTTTTAAAACAAGATTTTTTTAAAAAAATCTTTACTTGTTTTACTTTTAATGAGTCTTGAGGAAGACGTGCAGTTTCCTTCAGTGCTGAGCAACTAATCATTCATAGTTAACAGTCAATTACAAAAATGCTCAAATTGATAGAATCATTTATGCTTTAAATTACACTATAAATACTTTTTTACTGATAACAGTAGTTTCAAATCAGCAAATTCCCTTCCGGATTCGATTCCCAGCGATAGAATACAAAAAAAAAAAAAAAAAACTTCGCAAACATTAACTTTCATTAGACCTCAATCATTTGTCTCCTTTAGCCTAAAGGCAAGGGCGTCGATTTCTTTGCAACTTTGAGGGAGGGCATTCAGATGCAGAAGGCATATATGAGGATTTTAAGGACAAATTGAAGTCAAATTATGCCAAATATTGTGTTCATAAATACAATTCGGGGAACCCACATGAGCTTTGGGGACCCCCGGCTTCCCCCACGATTGGTGCCCTTACCTAAAGGACATAATTGTAGAATATCAAACTAAAAAAAATATCAACAAATTGCCTGCACGTTTTAACATCAGAAATAAATTAAAAGCATATACACTTGCTTTTAAAAACAAAAATTCACCTTTTAAAACAAATTACAAAATTATATTTAAAATATTCACAGATTCATAACGAGGATGAAGCAAAATTGAAAAGTAATTAAATGATAAAAAAAAAAAACTCCCTCCTGGCTATATAGTTAGTGTAAGCGTCTTCGACACGGAGAGCTGACTTCGATTCCCGCCGAGAGCTCATGTGGTTCGAATCCCACGTGAAGTTGTAGGTACATGGTTTACATAACCTCGCTGCTGAAAGGGGCGCTAAACAATGATAACACAAAGTCGTCGCAGGCAGTCAAGCGATGATACCTCAAATCAAAGTAAGAATTTTTTGTTAGCTGTAGGTGGCAAGAAGGCCGAAGAGGGTTAGAGAAATGAAAATAAAATGTAAAATAAAGGCTGCTGTACAGTAAAAGATCGATAGCAATACTGGCGTTCCAAATTTGACTATACCACGTTAATTTATCCAGAATAGTATGAAAATAATAATAAGAATACTCGTAATATATATATATTAAGGAATATATAATCGGATAAAGGCATCATATTAACATAATTACCCAATACTGTAATAAAATCAAAGTTCGAAACTAATTTTTAAAAAATGAAAAAGGTGTTAATGCTTTAACTTTCGATGAATCCGCTTCAATTTTCATTGGAGTACAACTTCTCTCTCTCGCTCTGTGTTTCTTATATTCTAATGAAACTTAATCGTGCAATATACACGAACAAGTTTTTCATGCTTTAATGGTAGGTAAAATTGACGTATTTAAGAATCGAAGTTTATATTTTTCATAGGCAGGAGTTGATTGATTGATCACAGTTTGACGTCATTATTCAGCATGATAATTATATATCACGAAACTTTCTGCTTAAAATGGAATCTCTCCTAAATACAGCTATGTTTTTTTTTTCAATCTGAGAGTTAGTAATACCCTTACCAAGGATTGAACCTGGGACAACGCACTCAGAAAGGACGCACGTTAGCCACTTGGCTAGAGCACTCACAGACATTAATGATCATTATTAAATTAAATTTGTTTTCATTAGGGGAAGTATCTTGAACGATTGTGTGTATAACTTGATACAAATTATAGTGTATTAAATATGTATAAAAGCAAATGTTAAGAAGTTGGATCAACGTGCGTCAGTGCTCTATCACAAGACCTATTAAAGTTACATGTATTCTGTCATGTAAATAACACATCGATGGAAGTTATTTCGTTAAAAGTTGTCTAACAATGAAGAGGCTGAATGCTAGGTAGGCCTTCGACCTTCAAGCAAAAGGGATATGTCTGCTGTTAAACGAAGTATGAATAATTTTTTATCGTAACATTGTGTCGATATTTACCAGCGAAAAGAGTAGCGGGTCTTCTTTTCAACTTGGCGACAGGCAAAAATATCCCCCATTAAATCAGCAGGCCTACTACACGATTTCAATAGTCTTTTTTTACTTTCAACTTTTCAACGTCTCTATTTGAGGAAGCTTTTGTGCGGGGGCACTGGCCCGAGAAATGTCCTTCTTATAAATCACGGCCCCCCGAGGCGATAGGCGTCAGGTACTGCTAGGGGGCCAACGTCGCTCAATAAATTGAGTTCGAAAGGAGACAGAAGGAAAAAAAAACTCCGGAAGCGCATGAAAGAGAGCGAAGGGGAACGGGGAGCTGTCTCCTCTGCATTCAGTAACTAATGGTACTTGAGAAGAACTAGGACTCTCTTATAATGTCCGTGACAACGCCGTCCAAATAAATACGAACCCTTTACTGTCATTTCTCGCGATCGGCTTCACAGCTCCAACCGATGAAGCAGGACGTTTGTTCGCGATACGTGTGGTAATGCTTGGGAATATGTTGACACGCTTCGTGTAATTTCACGCGTTTACAAACAGGCGTAATTCTATACAATGTAGCTCATAATACTACATCATAGAGAGAGCGAAAGAGATTTTACTTCTGTTGACCAATGCAGTGAATAAATTTTCTGTAGCTGTTATATTGTATTGAAAGGGCATTGTTTTCCGAAGGCTCCATTTACAAGTAGAATGTGGTTAGTGTTATATTCCTAAGGGCCTAATGTGTGTCTCCGTTAAGGAAATATAAAAATAGATAGAATCTGGTACTTAATAGTATACTTTTTATATATACAGCAAATAAATAAACTATTTGCTTGAGGAGAATACAAACTATCAGTCATTCTTAGCAAGAACAACATACTGTTTTGCGCCATAAAATGTTTTATTGATTTTGTCGAAAATTCTCTTTAGCTGTGACATTATAATTTACTCCAAACATCTCGAGTTTGTCCAACTCTGGATGCCATGTATTCAATTAATCAATTCTTTATTTATCCATTTCGTACATTATCAGTCACAGACCAGTACATAGGACTTGTCAAATAATATTAAGATATTTCAATATAATTGATATTACATTAAGTTTACAAAGTATCACTCCAATATTCATTAATGTTATAATATTGTACATTTTGTTGCCTATAAAATTGTACAGTTCATTTTTGAATTTCGGTATGGTTTTCATCTTTCATATCCTTCAACTAAGTCGGGAGCTTATTATACAACTTAGTGGACATAGGAAAGATACTTCTTTTGGTGCATGTATAGTTTTGATATGATGTAAGTATTGTTCTTTTGTCGTCATTTCTCTTTACATATATGACACTTTTGTTTATATACAGGCAGGCACAGTTAAAATTTTATTTAACTGAAAGACCCTTTTTCATGCGGCTGCTGGTGATAGATTAAAAATATATCTTATTGCCTTTTTAGACGAAAAGAAGTAGTACTAAAATAGGAAGCTCCCCAGAAAATTATTCCATGACTTAACAAGGATTGAAATTTACCCTAGTACAAAAACAACAAAGTTTCTTTTGACACAGAACCACGTAGTCTATAAATCTCAAAACAGATTCGGTTTAATTTGTTATTTAGATCAGGAATATGTGCATCCCAATGTAAGTTAAGTTTTTAGATACACAAAAATAGTTTTTCTCTACTTTCTTGAAAAGTGCGCATGAGGATGTCACTATGTTCAGCTGAATAAGATCTATCTCTCGGCAAATGAAGCATCTTTGGATAACTTTTCGTTGAACGCTAACAATATTGTTGAATCTGAAATTATATTTGCTTTACACTTAATTTATATCCCGGCGGAAGCTCACGTGGTTCGGATTCCACGTTAATCAGTAGGTTCCGTCTCATATAACCTCTCTGCTGAAAAGGACGTTAAACTCAAAACCAACTCAACTCAACCCATACAAACAGATATATTCCATCCCAAATATATTCCCAATCTTCATTAAATTTGATAAAGGCCTTTGGTACATAGAAAGAATGGTACAAATCGTAAATATTGCAAGTTTTACATGAGAGCAATTTTGAATGTGAACTTATGTTCTTTCCATTATCAGTTTTTTTTTTTTTTTTTTTGTTTCTTTCCCTTCATGCTTCTTAGCATATTTTCTTCATATAACGAAAGGAGCATATAAACTATATTTTCAAATCTATATTCTGGCATTTTTATCTTAGAAGTAAGTAAATAGAAAGCCTTAACACATTCTTCTTCTCTTTCAACCTTTCATATATTTATATGAAGCATATAAAATACTTAGAGTATCAAGAAAAATATTCTCATACACTCGTCTATGAATCTATCTTTCAATAAACAGATATTCTGCTAAATTAAGTAAGTTATGATCTTACACATGTAATCGTTTGTTAAATATCTGGCAACATTATCGAACAATATTATATAAAATGGCTATGCGTAATTGAAAATCATTATTTTATTAAGGCTTTATATATTTCATAGATATTTACCTACTATTTTTAAATTGTTATTATTATTATTACTATTATTATTATTATTATTATTATTATTATTATTATTATTATTATTATTATTATTATTATTATTATTATTATTATTATTATTATTATTTACGAAACCAGGAATCAATCTACTAACCAATAAATGAAACGTGGAATCCAATGTAGATGCACTGCCACCGCGAATCATTTTTTTTTTTTCTCGCACTGAAAGCAATAACTTTAACTTTTAGCCATGAGGGAGCTCAAAGATCAAGGTAGAACATGATTCTAACCTTGGAAGGGGAAAAAGAAGAGAGAGAATATCTGTCTAGTTATTTTTCTGGGTGCGATTTGAAATTCAATGGCCACTGTAAGTGGGTACAAGTAGTAAACATATTAATGAAATTTCCGCTCCCTGCGTTTTCTGTTACTACCGTACTCGTGGAGTGCACTTAGCGCCCGTAGATTTAGCGCCCACATATAATATCGTGTACTTAGCGCCCAGAAAATATTTGATGCTTATCAGTGTGCTAGGGTTGACCAAAGAGAGAACTAGTTTATATGTATAAATGTAGTTTCGTACTCAAATCATCTATCCCGTCCCCTCTCTTTTGACGACTAATGAACAAAAAATTTTCACTTGAAAGATCCTGCCTAAGGGGTTTTAAAACTTCCTGCACAATTGTCATGTCACTTTTAAAACCCCTTAGGCAAGTTGAAAGAAATGTGTTCTTTTCTTCCTCTTCTGTTCATCACCGTCAGCTCTAACACTCTGACTTTTCATGTACATCTGTAATTACGTACAATTTAATTACGACTTAAGAGCATTACCATATCACCTATGAGATTTTCATATATGGATGTGAATTCATGTGCCAGCGTTATTTTAAAATGTATATAGTTTTAAATAATAATAATTACACGCACCTTAATGCAAATACTACTGCATGGAAAACAGCAATTATTTATGCACATTGCATAACTTCATTTCCTATCGTAAATACAGGGTGTCAAAAAATTCAAATGCCAAAATTTGCTGGGTAATTCTTTATATCAAATGAAAATAAAACGTTCTAATGAACATGTGTCAAGTGTTATAAGCCGCCCTAAACGCAATCAATCACATTTTAAACCCTAGTTTAAAAATAATAGAACATATCGTAAGTAGTTAAAGAAATTCGGCAAGAACTAGTATTTCCTCTATCTAAATATCCATACAAGGATATACTTTTAACCCTAGGACCACGGGCGGCGATTAGGGGGGGCAAAGGGGTCAGTTGCCCCTCCACTTTTTGAAATGTATATAGTTTCATTTGGAAATATAAAGTTTTGTATATATTATTGGTTCATAGAATACAAATGGTGCCATAAAATATTTGCCGTTCCATGAGTACGTATTGGTTATCTTTCCGTGAAGTTAAGAAAGCTACAGTAATGGCGTTTTAAAAATGCCACTAAAAATGGCCCAAAAATTAAGCTGTTGGAGCGAGACAATTCGAGCGTACTTTCATTTCATCTTACAAGGGCTCGATATGTTAGTAAGCCGCTCTGGATCTAATTGAGATATCATTTCGCAAGAAAAGAAGTCCTTCACAAGTTATTCTTTAATTGCACAAAAATTGACAGTTCCTAAAACAGTTCTTTTCTTGAAAAATTGACAGTTCTTTTCTTCTTTCTTATAGTAAGGAATATTTTGATTTGATTTTTTTTTTCAGTTTAACATCCTGTTCAGCAGCGAAACTATATGAGACGTGAACTTAATGATTAACGTAGAGTCCGAACCACGTGAGCTCCCTCCGGGAATTGAACCCAGATCTCCCACGTCAAAGGTGCGTACGTTAACCGCTTAGCCACGAAGGAGCTCAGTAAGGAATATATAATTTTGCAGTGTAATATACGAGTTTAGGGGTGTACATATACAGTTTTGTTATACAATTAAATTTAGTAAATTCAACATAATTCTAGGTTTTAGGATTATTTTGTATAACTGGAATGTGGAGTGACTAAGTATTGTTGAGTTTTGATGTATTCCAAGAAAATGAAAACTGTATCTAATGGCAACGAACATGTTTCGGGAAGCTGCAAAAATATTTCTTTGAAAGTCGTAGCATATGCTTGTAGTATTCACTGTCTTTCTAAGAGTAATAACACATATAATAACATGCGTGGAATTAAAAATATAAGTTGTTCATTAATTTCCAGTTTCAATATAACTTTGCAGAACAAGCCTTGTTATCCATTACTATGATTATTTGATTAATATTATCCTTTCTATTTATTTGTTTTGCAAATTTCTTATTAAATAGGTCCCTAATCTGATCACACAATTTTCCAGACAGAATTTTAAGATGCATGATTTTATGATTTTTTGATTTCATGAGCAAGGAATCAGATCTCTTCTTACACCTTCGTTGTATAAGAGTACAAAGAGTTAGTATCTTGTGTTGCTCTTGTCAATTTACGTAACAAAATATGAAAAAAGATATACGGCATTTTAACTGAAAAAGATAGTTATACAGTTATACAGCCTTTAGTCTATATAACAGCCTCCTAATAGTTACACAGCCTTTAGTCTAACAAAGTGTTACAAGCAACCAGGAAAAGTAACATTGACATACAAATACTGCGGTATTCAGATCATGTCTTGCCTCCCCCACTTTTAACGTCCAACCGCCGCCACTGCCTAGGACTACCAGGTGGGTCCATTGCACTCGTACGCATACTTTCTTTAATAATTACTAATGCTTAGTAAGTATTGAAATTCTATGACATTTCCCTGGTTGTGTTCTTGTATTATGTTATTTAAGTTTTATTATTTTTTTTTCATTTCCGTGAGTTAAGTGATAGTTTTTAAAATTTATAGCATTGGGTGCCGAGTGGGTCCATTAAACTCGAGCCTTAATGAAGAAATATGAGGATAGATTCAGAATAGATTGAGATTGTGGCTCGTAGCGGAGTGAACGTTCTGATAATCTTCTAACTGTCCCAATGAAGTCAGATATAACATATTGCAACTTTATGTTATTATTATTTAGTTTGATTGATTTAATTATTTGCAATTTTGCTTATTTTAGTAGCAGCTTTTCTTTATTTATTCACTTATATAAGTCCATTGTCAGAAGCATAATAGTTGCTTTTGTCTATCAAACTGTATTAATTTTTCCATTGTATGCAGTTGCGTATCCAGGGGGAGTTTCCCGGGATATGAACTCCAAAGAACCAAAATTTTAAAAAGTTGCTAGAATAAAAATCTAAATTTGTGCTTTCAGTCTCCACATTAACAAAGAAGTTTTCCGGAGTAGGACACTGACCCCCCCCCCCGAATAGAAATCCTGGCTTTGCCACTGATTGTATGTAAAGTTTTGTTTATTGTTAGTGTGTTTTGATCATTGCACGTGGTAGACAAACAGATCACTAACAATACACGTCACTATTGATGGTAGAGGAGGAATATTTTTGGTAAATCAATAAACAATGAAGAAATTGATTCCCGACAGACGATAAGATAATAGCAGACTTATATACAAATGCAACTGAAGTTTCTTGTTCAGGTACCGATATTGAAATGAGACGTTGAGTAGTTTTCTTATCCAGAGGATTGGTTAGAAGTTTGAAGCGTAGCACCAAAGCTAATGGAAAAGCACGTGCTAATGCAAAAAGCAAAACTCCGGAGAAAGGCGATCCTACATGGGCTGCCTTATGTTTTGATGACAACATCGGCGCTATTAGAATACCTGATGATGAACTGTTCCTAATTTGTGAAGTTGCAGATTCTTCACACACTCTGCAATATAATTTTATTCTTACACATAATATGACTGTAGACTAACAATTTCTCATTTTTTGGGTGCGCTGTCTCTTTTGACAATATATGCCCAGTAAGATCACCCATTGCAAAACACAATGCACAACTATCCTGAAGTGGTCACTTCTAGAGCGGAGGAAAAACTCAAAGTTATCATATATTACAACACAACAAAATCACACGTTCACACTAACAATCATATGGCTCGCTGTTAGATTACAAAACAATGAACAAAATGGCCTATGACAGTATTTTACATAACTGATGTAAGTGGACACAACACTTATGGTATTGTGTCATCAAAGCGTAATTTCAAACGAGAAACAGACATTTAAAAAGTTTGAAATGCCGTAAATTCTTCATTTCGTCTGGTTAGTAGTTCGCCAACGTTGAGAAAAAATCACGGAGAATGGAAGCTTCCCTGCATACTTTAAGAGGAACAGTCTAAGAAATTCTCTCCAGCAAAGAGGGAGCACGAAACAAGAACTTTCTGCCGCAAATGCAAGCTACATGAATGTACTGACACGTAACATTTTCGAAGTGTAACACTCCGACTTTGATAAAATTTGGCAGGTAGATATTACACATGAAATAAACGAATACGTGTTTTTTTTTCTTTTCTGGGGAAAACTGTTTTAAGGGTAAAAGCCTCCACCCAAAATTTGGAGAAATTTGAGGTCCGAAAGACAAGAAGAAGTTAGCCGGAGTGAATGAAATTGTGCACAGATATTATAAACGTTAACTGATGGAATATGTGTTTCGTATTTTCCTGGGAAAAATGGTTGGGTGGGGCACAGACCTCTTCAAACCTTTGATCTCGAAATATCAAAAGCGCTAATAACAGTACGTCAAAAATGCCTACTGAACATGGAGAATTGCAACGAAACTATGTTTACATTTCATCACGACTTATCAAAGTGCTAATTAGTGTAGTGAAAAGTACCTAAAAAGACATGGAGAATTGTAAAACAATTACCTGTGACTAATTAATTTTTAAATTTTGTTACGCAGAAATAAGTTTTCTTCTTGCAAATTTCAATATTATACTTCTAAATAGTGTTTTACTTCATAATAAAACCTCCCTTCTGCAAAAATAAAAAATAAAAAAATAAATAATAATAATAATAATAATAATAATAATAATAAATAAGTTTGTATTTAGTTTTATGTCCCATGGTTTTGCCAGGTAGGCTAAAGAAGACTTGAATTTACTGATTATAGTGGAATCCGAACCACTTTGGTCATTCAATGCTCTCCCACCAGGAATCGAATCTTGAACCTCATACGCCAAAGGCTTGCGTTCTTGCCACTAGACCAGCGAGCAGGGATAAAACAAACATATATAGGAATATGTAAATTAAACTCACAACCAGACGTGGCTAGTGAGGGAAGTCGTAAGCCAAAGCGTTCCAGACAAGTCACACGAACACGAAGTACATACTGCAGCACTTGGGATTGGCGAATTTTTACAGGGAGAATGAGAAAGTCCGATTTCTATGGAATGGTGGACGGATTTGTTTTCCTTCACTCTGACAAGGATCAGAAGTGATGGATTACTTACAGCAAATCGTACCAGAAGAAACTGAAGAATTCCTAATTTATTTTGATCAACATTACGCATCAGGTAGTATCTGGAGTATGCGACTTTCATCTTACGGTGATCTTACGATTCAATTTCTTTGCTAGCCTCTTTCGTTTCCTCGCAACATACCCGTTCATATAGCAAAATTACAGAAAGAGACACGAACGAGTAAATTGATAGAAGCTTCGAATTTGAAATTCCAAAAGGTTGAACCTGTCCATCCTTCCTTGTGGATGGACATTACAAAAGGATGAGGCCATGGTTTCAACTGCATCGAACAAGAGCAGCGATATGAATTACCGAAGAAGAGGGTAAAATGGAAGACGACTAGCCTTCAAAGGCGCTTGTTCAACTTAGTGATGGATTATTCTCAAAGAAACACCATACTCGTTCAATATCTGATTGGAATTGATTACTGCATAACGCCGTAACTTTAGGGTATAATGTGTACAATAAGGTTCGTAGAGCGATTAACTTATTGGTTTGTAAAACAACGTTCTTTTTATTATAGAACGTTACGTTGTTTTTCAGTGCTTGTAGTGTATGATATCAATTGCTTAACTATATAGATTTATATTACGCATAAAGCTGTGAAATATGTATCAGATTTAATGCGGATAGCTTGTTAGATTTTTTTTTTCTGAAACTGTGTAATACCATATGATAATATGACTTTTTATCTTTTTTAGTATCAAACTCGATGTTGTTATATAGTCAGAGTTACCATATGACAGATTTTTACCGGGACAGTCCCGGTTTGGAAGCTCTTGAAATGAAATCTTTGGATTTCACATCCCACGATTAAGGAGATAGGATAGAGGAGACGGTGATTGTGAGAATGAATGAAATGGGGTAATGAAGAAAGAGAGAAAACGAGAGAACTCCGAGTTTATCCATGCACGCAGCGTCTGACTACCACAAAGCCCATTTGACGCAAGATGGGATGAAACCAGGGATCCTATGAACCAAATGTGAGTGTTTTTACCACTGAACCACCGTGACCTCCATGAAGACTCTTATCCCGGTGTTTCGCCAGTTTACATTTTGTCCCGGTTCTCAGTCGTGAGAATATGTTCACCGTTTTTTGTATGCCTTATCCTCATTGCGGTATTCTAGATTACGTCTGTTTTACATAGTTTTCACATTAAAAGCTAAATATGTAACCTTAGTTTATAGTACATTTAAATATTGTAGAGCATTGCATATCACGGAGTACAGTTACATACATGCATACATGCATACATACACACACACACACACACACACACACACACACATATATATATATATATATATATATATATATATATATATATATATATATATATATATATATATATATATATATATATATATATATATATATATATATAACTACGTTTCTGCGTTTCTCCCTTTCCCCCGGAGGTTATGATTCATCGAAGCGTCATAATCAGTGCTATTGGCTGGTCTCTCTGTCTCTCTCTCTCTCCCTCTACATAACAGTTTTACTTAGTGGACGCTAAGTACACGGAACATGGATGTAAGAAAATAACAGGAATTAACGACCTGTGGAAAGAGTGGTAAAATGAACTGGACATCCCTGATTGTGAGATAAAATCAATATAAAATTCCTTCTGTGAGCCAGAAACACTGGGCGCTAAGTCTACGGGCGCTACATGCACGGAACCACCGTACTAGCAAATTTATAATCAAATAGTCTACACTATTGTATTCCACGCAACATAATCATATTAAGTTTATAATGTTTGTAAATATTGATTCAACACATTTAAACAGCCGTATTTTCACACCCAGGACTATTCAATCGATAATACAAGTTAGAAATCTTTTTTTTTTTTTAATTTAAACAATATTTTTCTTCTTTTTTTAACGTAGGGAAGATCTCGTGAGCGAGGTTTGGAAATGGGAGGGGATGTGTGTGTGTGTATACATACACATCAAAAGACATGCTCGTTTTCAGTTTGATTTTCAGGCTCGAATTCACTTGAGAAGATGTGTAGCCAGCTGGACCTCCCATTGAGTGCCTACTGTAATCCTATTGCTTCGCTCTTAATCCTTCAAACAGACCGCCTGCTTACCAAAAACATGAGCCTTTGCAATTTTTAAATGTACTCAAAGACACACTAGTTTCCTTCCGTAAAACTTCTTTATTTAAAGATATATATCTCCTTAGATTCTTTTCAAAGCACTGATAGTTGTAAAAAAGGCTATAATTTTTGTCTTTGCTTAAAAGGAGAATACGGGAAAAGGAAATGTATAGTGCTTTAACAAAGACGGTACGTTGTCAAATATAAAGGTTTTTCGTCTTGTTAAAAACACATGTTTTTGTGGAAGTAGTGTGGAGTAATAAGGTTAGATCTCACTTAATACTGCTTCATCAAAATATAAAGCTAAGAAATGTTATATAGAAGATTTAGTCTTTCTGTCCTTCATTTCTAATAATTTTGTAATTGAAAGAAAAACAGATTGTAGATTTCAACGAATGGTTATATAATTCGGTGCACAACGCTACGTTTGCCAAAAGAGTAAGTTTAGAATTAAGTTGTCCCTTCGTTTAGTCTGTGTCTGCAAAAGAATGAGTGTCACAGTATTCACCAGGATCAACAAAATTTAAATATTTAAAATCTATTACAAAGTTCTTCAGGTTTTTATTTTCTCTCTGATCCTTAATAGTCATGGCTTATTGATGAATGGAGATCGAAAATTGCTATTAAAAAAAAAAAAAAAACCTTTACAATATCTTCTATTTCATCTGTTTCAAATTGTCTTTTGTGATCTTACAAAATGTCAACATTCATTCAAGTTGAGAAAATCCTGAAAGAATATAAACAAGAAAGCTAGTGCGGTGGACTCCTAATATAGCCTATTTCTTCTTCTTCTTCTTCTTCTTATTATTATTATTATTATTATTATTATTGTTATTAATAATAATAATAATCTTGAATCATCGATTTTCTATACAGATAATTCATGCTTATATCTACACTAACCTTAGACTAGTTGACTTCGTCCCAGGCACGCATCTCTTATTTCCTTTGAAAAGTCCAAGTAGCAAGTTTCTAAGCCTAAGGGATTTCGAGATATGACCATCAAAATATTTTAATAATTGGTGCTCCCACTCTTTTCTTCTACCCATCTTCTACCCAACTATCATATATATATATATATATATATATATAAACTCTGATACGTGGCTTTAATTATTTTAAATAAAAAGTCTAAATAACAAATTTCATGGGCCTTATGCAGAGTCGCTCTGATGCGTGATTAGTACCATACTGAAAAGTTCGATTAGCATATGTTTTCTGCAGTAGTCAGGCCTTTAGTATAACGCTAATCACACGTCAAAACGGCTCTGCATAAGGCCTTATGTCTCTAACCTTAAAATATTTCCAGGTATAATAATTGTAACCCCACCCTTTTCTTCCCGTCTTTTTCTTCCCTTCCAAAGGAAATATCAAGAAACAGTGAAATATATGCCTTATTTATTTTAAATGGGAAGTCTTTATACCAAGTTTCGTATCCCTACTCTTCGGAGATTCGGATACAATAATAATTGCTACTCAATTTCTCCCTTCGAATTTTTTTTAAAAAGAAAATTATTCCTTAGAGGTACCTTACGTCACAAATTCTATGGTCTATCAAAATTTCAAGTTTCTAGCTTAAGCAGTTTGACCTGGACATTAATCAGTCAGTCAGAACTTCCTTTACAAAAGTACTAAAACTGACAACACGTCCACGAAGATAAAACCATAATGAATTTTGTAAGTTTGTGTGTGAATGCTTTAATACAATGTCTCTGAACCTTTTTTGATTGATAACACATTTTACTAATCGCCCAAGACAGAGGTTACGTTAGGTTAGATTTTGAACATTATTGCAGATGTTGACTGGTACAGTCTGCATCAAAATTAATTATAACTTGTTTCAAGCTTCTAAATGGTGGCTATAAAATTTTAAATTCTCCATTTTCGCGATACAATCCCATGGGGCTGTGCAACACACTGGTTGGGAAAACCTGCTTTAACCTCTACGGTCCCCCAGTGCTCATTTGAGTACATTCATTTTAATATTACGTAAACGTATGTCGCTTCATTTCAATCGCATCCTTACAAGTTTTGCTACTCAAGTACTCATTCGAGAATACATTTAGTGCAGTCTGGGTCCATCATATGGCAGCTTTGAGTATACAGTGTACTAACTAGAAAATATTCAGAAATATTTTTTTCGTGCAGTAAAAAAATTCGGGTCTGTAGAGGTTAATGTACTGCCATGTAGCAAAATAGCTATTATGCTGCCAATATGTCTTGAGCCGTGGCAAAAATGCGAACTAAAGCTCACACCCCGACACACCCACTCGTTGAGCCAATAAGGGTTCAGCAGCTGCTAAGCGAGAGAGCCTTAGCGAAAGAGAGTGGAATTCTTCAGCCGATTGCAGCGCCGGACAAGGAAGACTAGATGTCAAGTCAATGTGGTATATTTATAGCACGCTTCGTGTTGGTGTACGTGGTTCTGGTTTCGATTCTTGTTGGGGTAAGCATTTCCAGTGGTTGATCCATAATAGTTAAGGAATTGAGAAACCACCAGAATTAAGGGGTAACGAAAGAAAACCGGAAATAACGTACTGGGAGTGAAATGTCAATATAAGAGTTACGAGTTCCATAAGCAAAATATTTTAATCCTTATTATAAACACAATGGGCCTTATGCAATGGACGTTTTGACGTATGATTAGCGTCATACTAAAGGCCTGACTACTGCAGGAAATATATGTTAGTCAAATTCTTTAGTATGGCACTAATCACGCGTCAGAACGACTCTGCATAACGCCCAGTATGTCTCAGTTTGTCATTAATTGTCAGTATCTGCGCTGTCATCCACCGACGCCAAGAGATGTCGCTAGCATGCAGACAGTTTGCGGACGAGCCGGTGGTTTGGAGAACAACTGATAACAATAAGATGCTAATTTGTATTAATTTATTTAAGTACGAATGCATAAAACAAGCACAAGTACGGTATTGTAAATAAAGTCATCATATTGATGTAATATACTAGCACAGAGCCAAAACGAAATTTATTTTACAGAAGCGATTTTTTTTTTTCCTTAAATACAGTCAGAGACACTTATTCCTGACTTCTATTTTTATTACAATTCATCTGTCAGGTCTTACTGTTTGCTAGTTCAGGAAATAGGCTTACATGTATCGAAAACGAGAAAAGAAAACGCACACACACACACTACACAAATATTCTTGAAGAATGGTTGACTTCATACCACATTCAAATTCCAGATAGAAAGCCATGTCATGAACGACAAGAATACAAAGATGATGTATTTTCCAAATGTATTATTTTGTCCAATTAGTTTGTTCTCTTTAACCAGTCCATCTTCCACAACTCCCTTGTTAAATTTCTCAGTCGACAAGGCAGTATTGTTATCTTTGTTCGTGTCAGCAGAAAGGGGTTTCTGACTCAATTTGTCTGCACTCAACTTGTTCATATTTTATTTGTGTAATCTCATATGATTATTATATTATTTAGCAAATTGTACAAAAAATTAGACATCTATTATATTACAGTTGTTGAGAATCTGCTAGAATTTTTTTCGTTAAAAATTCAATGACATATGCATGGGATTGTTACCGAAGAAACAAAAGAAAGCTATGTTAATACTTAAGCTCACATTATTGAATTTAACCCATTAACGATTCTTAAATTCAAAGTGATTTGAATATCAGATATCAAGATGAACAAAATACAACCAACGTTTCTTGCATTCGCGATTGACTTCCCTCACCCACCATTTAGTTTGATTCGAAACGTTAACATTTCAACATATCCATATCTGATCAGTTGAAAGCGATTACTTTGTATGTGTGTGTATAATAACGTAGAATAGATCAAACAATGAGCAACGGATCATTCTGATTAGTACTGAAATGATGACGAGCATTCATGCTCTATAGATATAGGACCAGGGCCGGATTTAACATTTTGGCGCCCCTAGGCTCAATAATTTTTTCCGCCCCCTAATCTGGTTAAAGTTACTTTCCTAAAAACCTTTATTAAAAAAAAAAAAACATATCAGGTCTATATGTTAATTGCTTAAACACCACTCCACGATGCAAATACAGTAGTTTAACTTTACCAACAATTATTTGTTCCAATGAACTTCAAAATCAGAATGCTTTATTAGCCTGATATTTTAAAATCAATTCAAAAAATATGTTTAAGTTACGGCTATTTATTTTTATTTTTTTTCTCTCGGCCGTGCGCCCCCTGGGAGCTTGCGCCCGGGCCTATTGGGAAATCCGGCCCTGTATAGGACTTGAATTCATACACATTAGATACAAACTTACAGCTTAAACCACTATACTATACCAGGGACCTTTCCGTTACATTAACCAAAGAGATAACTTTAACAAAATTTCATTTGATCAATAAAATTATTGTGTTAATGTTAGGTTAACTATTATGAAACCAGCCACCATTCTTAATACTCATAATTTACACAGACGGGTCAGGAAATAATGACAGTTTTAAATAAAACGTGGTAATGTTAGAAATAACCTGGAAATTTTCATACTCATGTGGTTTAATTTTGACTCTACATTTTGACTCTATGCACAACCATTATCAATAAACTTCTCTCTCTCTCTCTCTCTCTTTTTTTTTTTTTTTTTTTTTTAATGTCTAAAATACATTCTCAGAAAATTGGACATCTTCAACATAAAGCTAAGTTTTCATTGTCGTTTTAAACTCGGAGGCTCGTGACTGTACTGAGGCATGATTATTCACGCAAATAAACACTTTTGATTTGTTTGAGGCAGTATGATGTTTTCATTATCATGGTGTATTTCGACTCTTATGTAGTTTCTATTTCCAGCGTTTTGTTCAGTATTTCAAGACTTAGAGTGTCGAAGCCACTTACAAAGAGTACTGACATCTTTGTGAACATTTATCAGTTTCCATAATTTATGTAGAGTTTTCTTCAACACTTCTCAGGAAAAACTAGATCACAGCATGCTGCTTGAAAGGAATTCCTGTCGCTTGGCCGTTTCTGGTTAACTGCTAAAACGGAATGAAAATATTTTTTTTTGTGCTTGCAGCTAAATAACTATACCGCATACTGGATAAATTTCATTTACAGATTTCTGTAAAATATTAATAATTAAGAAACCTTTATGTTATTACCCAGCAGGCAGAACTTATTAACCTTGCTACTCTGATATAAAAGTCTAGGATTTAAGGAGAATTCTTAGATAATATGCTTTCTGGTAGGAACACTATGCCAAGACTGGAGTTCTTCGTTTTCGGACAGTATTGTCCTACTTTAAGTAGGAGTGAAATACCCTTATTTAAGATGGCTCACGTCGCAAGATATATCAGCTTGCATTTGCAAGTGCGGTACATCCGAGGACGTTACACTCTAGTCTTGGCTGGTGTAACCATCAGAAAGCGAATTATTCAGTAATTGAGTCCTCCAAATTTAGAGCAAATCCCAGAAAACTTAGAAAAAAATATAGGATCTGAATGTTTTGTAGAACTGGGAATACTTCAGTGTGTTCACGTGAAAAACTTGAACATTCTCAAATATTTCCAGTTCTACAAAACGCATCAATCCTACAGTTTTTGTCGATTTTCTGGGATTTGGAATAAATGGACAAGAGCCATTTCGGAAATGGACGTCTCAATTCTCCTTAAATCCTAGACTATTTTCTCTCAGCGTATTCATATTTTCAATATTGTATTCAAATGTTAAATTGAAATATATATATATATATATATATATATATATATATATATATATATATATATATATATATATATATATATATATATATATAAAGGTATAACAAAAATATCATGTTGACTGTTTCTACTAATAAATGTTATTTTATCATGCTTTTTTTTTCTCTTTGTACAGTTGCGAATGGGCGTCCAGCATGGAGGGAGTCCTACGACCGGTCGATGCCATGGGCCGCCGAGGGGGCTTACACTGCAAGTAAGCTTCGATACTCTCTGCATGCCACAGAGTCTTCGAGCGTCGAGTCGCGTTGCTTACCACTGTTTTGTCCTTTCATATATCTTTAGGAGAAAATAGAATAATTCACTTCAAAATATCTGCTCCTTTTTTTTAAAAGAGATTATGCATCTTGTTTTAAACGTAAATATTTATAATAAATTTATTATAGAGCACCGATTTTAGCGACTTTTTCGTAGAAATATGTAAGACCAACATAAAATTTACAATTGTTTTACATGTTCTCAAATACATTCTTTTTTGTTTAAATTTGACACGATCATTCCGTTATAATTGTAGGCCTACTTACGTTATTGTATTCCATTCTACATATTAGGTTGTACATAAATATTTATATTTTTTTTTTCACTGAAAAGATACGAAAATGAAAAGTAGTTATAAACTAATACTAAATCAATTTGTTGATCACGTGTTTTTACTTTTACATCAAAATTGATTGAAAGGAAACATGAAGGATAGAAACTGTGGTACGGGCAGATCCGTCAATTTTATTTCTGTCTTCTTCAATGTTCTGAACTTTCCGACAGAGTAATTAGGATAAACTGTAGAGGGAAAAAGAAAAGTAAGCGCAGTTATTATGGCGATTTCCCATTTCTAAAACTAGTTCTGTCTAACATATTTCATAACAATCAATAGACCCTGCCTATACATTATTTAAAGCAAACTATAAAAATAATTTCCACAGTAAAAATCAAAATAGAGTGAGATATTTATAGTTAACGTCTTTCCATAACCACCCACACTAGGACAAAGCCATTTTATTATCTGTTGTTTATTTGCATGAGACCAAGAAATGTATTCTGGAATAACTGAATTTATTTAGTAAGTCAGAAACGTCACTTATAATCGCTAAAATGTAATCAACTTTTCAATTACACTGCCATGACAGTGAAATCATGAGCATGTATTAATTTTTGAGAAATGTAATTGCAGGCAAAACGAAAAGCAAAGAACCCCATCACGAAAACGCATACATAATTTTATCTTTTAAATTCACCCTGTATTTAAATTTTATATTATATAATTTGGCAGCAGTAAACGGCGAATCAGTTGGATATGTTTCAGGTTAACTCAGATTGATTTCATTTGGATTACATACTGGCATACTTAATTTTCACTTTGCAATTTTCTTCAAGGTGATGATTTGATTTTGAGGTGAGGTATTTGGAGTTTAACGTCCCATTCAGCAGCGAGGCTATGAGACAGGACCTACTGATTAGCGTGGAAAACGAACCACATGGGAATCGAAGATTTGATTTTGAGTTAAGTGTCACTTTCAGCAGCGAGGCTATATGAAACGTGGACCCACAGTTTAACATGGGATCCCAACCATGTGGGTTCCCGCCGCGAATCGAACTTGGGTCTCCCACGCCAAAGGTGCGTACCCTAACTGCTTATACACGAGAGAGCTCTATATTGATACTTGTATGATCGAATTTTTGTATAATTTAGTACATATATAAAGAGAAAACAAATAATCCTTTTCACAGGAAGAAAATCAATCACATTAGTTAATTACGGAAAACTTAGTTCAAAGTAAAATAGTAATGCCATAGCTACAGTTTCAATAGTGAACAAGAAGGCAGAAATAAAATGTATATATCTTACTTTCGTTCTACATTCATTGTAGTCAAACAACATAATTTTAAATATAACTCCACGCTCGAAGAACAACCATGCATATCAGGTCCATGAGGTGTACATGTTTGTTGTATATTTCTTTTTAATTCAAAATTTGTGTTTTGAATTCTACATTTAAGATCCATTTGAATATTATTTTATCTGTTTATCTTATATGTAAATTTTTCTTATTATCGGAAATTATATAATATTTGTATATAAGCATTGAAAATTTATGTTCATCCATAAAAACACATATTTGACAAACGCGTAACTCAGGAGAATGTAAGTTGTATATAAATGCATATATTTCTAGTTTATTTTAACATTATAATTTTTGATACTATGTCGAGATTTCAAAAGTATTTTAAACACTTCAAATATACAATTTGATGTTTCTATAACTAATATAAATACAGTTAGCTGTAGAATTAGAATCGTCGTCTAATTATAAACAAGTAAAATTTTGAGAGTTTTTTTCTCTTTTTTGTATCAGGTTAATATTGAGATAGCATATTTTATTAACCCATACACATGTCAATCCTTATTTTTCATCCCCAAAGGGGGACGTTGAAATATATTCAAATCTATTTAATAAAAATAAAAAAAATAAATGTAAATATGTTAATTTTCAACATATAGATATCAAAACAAACATTGAAATATTTTTAAAGGAGATATAAATTGATAAAGAAAGAAAATAACAAATGGAGAAAGGATCGTTACTCTTTTAAGATTATAGCTTAAAATACAACGAAAAAATTCCAAAATTACACGTTTAAAGTAAATGCTTGACAAAGTACAAAATAACATTTTCATATAGTCTATTATAACTTCCAAGACTACTGAAGATAAAAACGTGAGGGACTCATAAAAAAAATATATTAAAATATATTTTATGTGAACTTAGTGATATTAAGTCATGGTACAGGAAAGTATCATCCAAAATTAATATCTGCATTAGCATTTTTGAGGAGCTCCGTCTTTTTATTGACTCATGTAATTCTTTACAAAGTTATGAATAAGTAAAAGAAATATTTTCTGCATTTTAGTGCATTTTTAAAAAGCTTTTACACATTTTTCGTGCAAAGCACTACAAAATTCTCTTTCTTTCATCATCTACTTTCGCATAATGCTTGTGATATATGTATCATATATAATTTGTGATACAAATGGAAGTTGATTGGACAATGTGAAGCAAATATTACCTTCCTTGCTATCGAGATCTACTTTAATCGATTTCTTGCAGTCGAGATTCAACTCACTTCATCAAAAATCGTTAGGACTCTCAAAATAAGCTTTTCATGACAAACGGACAGTAGCTGGAAGATTAGTGGCAGCATATCTTATAAATACAAATTTTGCGAAACAATTTACTTGTATACCACATACTGTATATCCCTGTAATCCAGGATAGTGCTTGGAAACATCTGTACTGACAGCTCATTTCGGATTAGTTATATGTCCTTTGTATTAGAATCTGTAGAGATTTTGATTGTAGGCTATATTCAGACACTGTAGTCTATTTAAAAGGCGATTAAAGCGTAGATCTATGCTAGAACAATTCATGAGTATTTTCCCCTTGTTTTCAATTCCTGGTGCAAATTCAGTTAGGAATATTAAGACTCCTGTGGTCTGCAATCCGAGGAACGTGTTCAAGTGTTTGCCCAATTGTTGACCACTCGTCCGATTCCCATGATCAATGCGTACACCGTCTTTCCTTGGACTAGAGTTCCAATGAGTCAGACTGTCTTCTCGACGGTGGGAACACACGTCCTGTATTTGACCTTCAGATCCACGAGGCGAGAGCACCAAATCCGTGTGTCAACTTGGAGGCGCGAGCGATCAACAAAATCCCCAAAGTAAACGCTTCATCCGAACCGAGAAGAAGTGCAAGGGTTGCTTTGGTGCTTTTCCTTTTCCCCCATTTTACGACTGCTGATGGGCAGGGGCTGTTAATTCACTTGCGCAGCACATTTCACTGCCAGCTTAATTAACAAAAGAACTGACGACATATTGAAGAGAGAGAGAGAGAGCGGCGGATGTGAAAAGTGAAAAAAAAGAGGGGGTCGAAAGTGGAGGTATTTAACATGCAAACGAGTTAGTAGACCTGCATAATTATCAAATGGCCGGTCCATAAATCAAAACCATTTATGTACATCTATACAGGATCTTTTTTCTTTTCTTTTTCTTTTTTTAAACTTTGTTTTATCAACACACTCTGCCCCAGTGGACTGTTAAGGGATAGTTCTTTCATTTTAATTCGTAACAATACGATACGGAAAGGGACAATTTTCTTAGCGACATTTTGTTCATTCACATGTGTTCGTTATATTATTAATTCAATTCTGTTCGTTATTCATTTTCTTTTGCTGTAGTAACAGTTACTTGTGACATTTAAGAGGGACAATATACACAAGGTAAATATTATTAAATGGAAAATAGGGCTTCGTAGGTCACTATTTTGCACAAAAAGGGAAGGGGTTAAGTTCAGAACCCACAAGTTCAGTTAAGATACTTCGAAAATATAACAATTCTCCAACCATTCTGCATCATAATGTTATTCGTGTATTTCTGACCATTATCCTAAACGTCAATACAAGATTTATATTCTTGGACAGTTCTTCGCACGCTATATAATATTTACTGTAAATGTTATCATGTTAACTAAGAAAATAAAGATAAAAAAGTAATCTTTTAATAATTTTATCAAAATCTTTATGTTTATTTCACGCATATATTTGTTAGTTTTGTTTTTTTCTAACCACTTCTTAAATTGTGTAAACAAGCCAGAAGAAAATAGTATTATGTCTACAAATGTAAGTTGTGTTGTTTGGCCCCGTTAGGTAACTTCTGTATCGTGTAAAACTGTGTACGTAACAAGTTATAAAAGCTTCCTAGTTACATTATGCTAATAAACGCATTTCTCTCAAACTGACACTTTTCTAGACACTTCAAAATTTTTAATGTAAAACACCACAAATAATACTTTTTCACGTTTCAGTACTATCACCCATAACTAGCAGACCAACACCTTAACCTTTCATAAATAAACAGCTGAGCCCGCAACACTAACTCTAAACTCAATCTATCCTATGAGAAGTAACACTCTCAATTAACACCTATCCTGATTCTAATTTCTAAATAAGTAGTAAATCCAGTAGATTTCGCGTTTAGTGTCATTCATCAATATACAAAAACGAACTGTTTCCAGGTTAATAATAATAATAATAATAATAATAATAATAATAATAATAATAATAATAATAATAATAATAATAAAGAATTACATCATCAACAGGAGATTAGTGGAAAAAAGTTCTTTGCATACACAAATTCACTACACTACACCAAATACTCTACATTGCCTAAATGTTCACTAAAAAAAAAAAAAAAAAAAAAAAACAAACAAAAAAAATTAATAAATTCAAATATAAAAAGTACTTCGCATCAAGTTAAGGAATTCATTTCATAAAAAAAAGAAACCTTTATAGTGCTAAATACATACTGTAGTATCTAACCTCTATTTTCATTCCTACAACAGTGCCATTAAGACATGTCAATAATTTGTATATGGGTGAGCAAGAGCGTAATTATTAAAACATTGTTTATCAAATAAAAAGATTAATTCTCATTTTCTCAGAATAGAAATCCTACGCAAAGACGAAGATGTATTGTTCCTTCGGGAGAGCCCATAAACGCACACTGACTGCACATTTAGTCAAAGACGTGATGTTCTAGGGCTGCCCAGAAGACGAAGGGAAACACAATTTTCGTGACACAGCTGAGATACAAGACAGGACAGAGACCTCTTCCAATGGACACAGATACACTTTCCCGGACGAGATAGTTCCAACTTTTGTCTCATAGGCAATGCTTGTGATGTAACGTATAGTCACACTGCTGAGCATCACGCTCCAGCCGTCGCGACTCTACAAATCCTATAGTATAGGTGGTGTATATTTATTTTAAAGACCTGTTCGCAACACTGAAAACAAAGGTTTATTACTATTATTGTTATTGCTGAAGTTCGAAGTACTACATTGTTCGAAGTACTGCCGTTTGTTTTTCCTTTTTATGAATTCGTTTTAAATATCTGATCATTTGAAATATTCACGGACATTTTCCATAAGTATTCCGAATATCATAACTTTGGTGGGCATTGCCGTGGGCTTGACTTTTGATGTTATATCTCAAATCCAACTTTTGATCTGCTCTGATAATTACTTATTGCCTTCAATCAATTCCCTTTCCTCTTTTCTTACATTTTATCTAAAACTGATCAGGTTTTATTATATTTAATACACGTGAGAAATCGTGGGTAAGTTGATAGGTAAGATATTAATATTATTGTTATTATTATCATGGACCTGAACTGCATGGACTTGCATGAAACTGCATGACAAATAAGAAGCCACATGTATTACATAAGTTCAACAATGTATTTAATTAGCATAATATAGTATACGTATATTAAATTATTTTGGTAAGAAAAGAAATAAAAATCAAGATAATGAGAAAATTACTCGCAAACTTCTCTCTATAGTAATACACAATATTATAATGACATCTTGAGATATTGCTTATTAAAAATAAATTATATCATTCACTACCACCCACTAATCTTGGCATATTATTGGGATTGGCAAATTGATGAATTATACCAATTATAAAAATGCATAGAAATGAAATCTGCAGTTAACGTTCCACAATTATGCCCTGTAGGCTAAGGGAGACGGATGATTAAGAGTCTTCATCCCGGCGAAATTAAAATACCGCTAATTTTACAGTAATTATGTGATATCTTCAAATAGATAAAAGATAATTGAAATATGGAACAAGAGCGCCCTAGACAATATTATTTTGCATGAGGTACCGTTACCACAAGTCACCTAGTAGCTTTCCGTTTTCAGCCGTTTAGAAACGCGAAAATAAATGCCGATTTTCAAAATGGCTGGAAATCGAAAGCAGATAAGTGAGTCGTGATAACGGTTTCTCATGTAAAATAATATTGTCTAGGGCGCTCTTGTTCCACATTTCGATTATCTTTTATCTATTTGAAGATATCACATAATTACTGTAAAATTAGCGGTATTTTAATTTCGCCGGGATGAAGACTCTTAAGGCAAGTGAATGATGATGGAAGAATTGGTGGAATAAGAATGTGGGAAGAAACGGGAGTACCTCGAGGAAACCCACTGACACAATGTTTTTCACTACAAATTTATTTGGCCGGGGATCAAACTAAGGACCCCACACCACAAGTAAGCGCTCTAACACTGAGCTACCGTGTCCCCGAGTATTATATAATTAAGAAATATTATTATACGTACTGACTGCCAAATCACCATCTCCTCGGAATCCACAAGCTCTACAAACGTACCGTTTTAGCTAGTCCATTCCAAATTTTGTGTAGAATTGAGATTAAAAACAAAAGAAGTTTCGCTCATCTTTTATTCAACGTTTGAGGGGTTGTTTTGAGCCCATAAGATTAATATGGTCGCAAGGTAGAGGTCTGCACGGGCGGAATTTTTAGCCCGGCCCGTGAATTTATAATGTGAAGACGACCTGAGTCTGAAATATGCTTTAGCATTTAGGCCCGAGCTTGTGTGATAATCGAATGAGTCCGAATTACAGAAACTTAATAATTAACGCAAAATTGTATTTTTATTTAGAACAATTAGAGATTTAATTTTGCAGTTATGCTTTAAAAGTTCTTCAGAAAGAATGGTCCAATAAATACCGTTGTACAGTATCTAGGTATATTTACAAAGTTAGGCCCGAAAAGGCCCGAGAAATATGCTTGTATATTTAAAAATTTGCGGCCTGAATCCGGTCAGCGGGCTCAGCCCGAGCCCGAGTAGACCGCTATCGCAAGGGCACTATTAAGGTTGATATTCTTATGCTAGGCAACCAGAAGAAGAACTACGTATAGCGGGTTGACGGACATTGCAGGCGCTTTGATTTAATCTGAACAGCAAAATCTATTGCATGTTAGAATTTCAAAGGCCTGTAGAGTCACAATGAGGCGTATCAATCTACTTGACGACATGTTTCACTTCTCCAAGTTTACCAAAAACTCACCTCAACTTGTATAGATTGAAACTCTAAGTTTATATATTTGTCTATAGCGTATCACACTTTATGAGTCCTCCCGTCCTTCGCTTGTCTGAAAACGGAAATGTACAGATATAGTGAGGAAGTGGGAAGAGATTCATGCTCATATTGGAATGATGCGCTATGTAGACAGCAGGTTCAGGTAGTGGTATATTTCAATGAGTAACATTAAGCAGCATATTAACTTAGGGAACATGGGTAATGAATCTCTCTGTTCATTAACGAAGCAGATAGTTAGCTGCTACACTCATTGTTAATTAGAAATACCAAGAATGATGATAATGATGATGAAGAAAGTATTTTTTTTTTAAAAATGTTATCTATATACGTAAAGAAAGTGTCTTAGTATTTGCTTGGTACAACGTAAAAGAAATTGTAAAAGCCGAGTTAGGATAACGACCCTCGAGATTCGATCCTAAACCTCGTGAATAGGAAACAAAAACATTAATAAATACACAAAAAAATCTTTGTTCAATCGCTCTTAGGAGGCCAGGGCCTATCAGACGGCTCGTGACACTCATGCCTTTGATGTAACATGTATTGGGCACACCGGCGGAGTTGGATGTCCGGATTTGATTCCCAACGGAAGGTCTTGTGTTTCGAATCTCATATTAAGCTGTAGTTTCAGGCCTCATGTAGCTTCGCTGCTGAACGGGACTCTAAAACTGAAATCCAATGATCGCATCAGCTTCCCTTGCCATTAATGTTGGCTTACTAGACCGGAGTTCGCTGCTTCTTTCTTTCAAGTAGCTCCTCAATATCCTCATGACGCTGGGTGTACGCAGCAATGCCAACACCATCTGATAAATATGAACGGACCTCTGACCAGACCCAGCACTGTTTGACTTCGCTGATTACACGAGAAGTGGTGTTCTAGTGCGGCTGGAACGTTGGCACACTAATAGCTAACGTCAGCTTATTCTGTACATTACAGTGCATTACAATCTCGACGTCGTTTCTTCGTCATTATTATTTTAGATTATAATACAGGCTATTATCAGATTGTCCACAAGACCTGGATTTTTGTGACGAGATACATGACGCTAGATCATTTTTATGAGACACTAGCAGCGTTCACCCCGCTTCGCTGGGGTCACCCCGGAACGCAATAAACCTTGTTAATTAGATAATTTTTACTTTTTCGCTTTCAAGTGATATGATAAAAACCATAGTAGATTGCAGTAAATGTTAACATTATATCGCCTGTCATTTATGTTAACCCGCCCCGCTTCGCTGCGGTCACCCCAACCCGCCCCGCTTCGCTGCGGTCATCCCGGAACGCAATAAACTTTGTTACTTAGATAATTTTTACTTTTTCGCTTTCAAGTGATTTATAGCGCCTGTCAGTTATGTTAACCCGCCGAGTCACAGGGTCATGCGGGTTGCATATAAATACGTTTATTTTTATACCTATGATGAACTAATAACAAAGGATTTGTACGTATGGACACCTGAATGGTCAATTATCTCAAGACACTGGTAATTGAAAATTAAAGTGATATGATAAAAACCATCTAGGGTCCACATCCTAACAACCCCCCAAAAATGAAAGAAATCGGTTCAGCCGTATTAGCGTGATGAGCGAACAAAGGATTTTTTGTACGTATTGACACCTGATTGGTCAATTATCTCAAGACACTGGTAATTGAAAATTAAAGTGATATGATAAAAACCATCTAGGGTCCAAATCCTAACAACCCCCCAAAAATGAAAGAAATCGGTTCAGCCGTATTAGCGTGATGAGCGGACAAAGGATTTTGTGCGTTCTCTTTTATATATATAGATTCCCCAGACAGCTATTCTCGACTGTTGTCTCGTAAGCAAGTCTAGAGATCATATTGGCCACTTTTTATTTTTTGACTGAGCAAGCTAGTGGCTAGCATTCTAACTTTTTTTTTTTTATCAAGAAGTCTGGGGTTTGAATTCAGAGGCCGGCCATCCTTACTGAGGATTATCCTAGAATTTTGCTCAGTTTCAACAGAATAATTTTGATATTTTGTCTTATGTAATCATCTTTCTTTCCGTCCTTTCCCACCTATGTCGGGTAGACATTTCTGATGAGTTCTCTCCGTAAATCCCTGTCCCGGAATTATTCTCCTGTTAGATTTTTCTGGATTTCAGTCATTCTTAACCATATCCATCAATTTCCTTAGCGTCCCACTTTGTTTCTTACTACACTCTTCTGATCACATAATCGCTTGTTCTTCTCGTAAGCAAATCTAAAATAACAGCGATACAACTTAGAAAATAATATGAATAATAAACATAAGCATATAACGTTATTATTTTTTAAACTAGGAAATTGAAAGCATGTGATGAGAGAATTGTCAGGATATTAAGAACAGATAAACATATAGGCCTAATTGTAATAATTACAAAATGCTAACGAAATAACTCTGTAAAATTTCCAATTATTCTTATGATCTATAGAAACTTGTTAATTATGAAGCAAATTTGCGAATAAACGAAGATGCAAAATTCTGGACATAGCCCTACTTGAATTTGAATTATTTACTTGTTACTTTAATTAATACAATATTGAACTTTAGTGTCATTGAATGACTTTGAATTTCATAATCTCTTCTTTTTTTCTTTCTTTTATTTCTTCTTAGAACGCAAAGATGACTTGCAACATAACAAGTTTGGAACATACCTGTTTGTACCTGCTAAATTCTAATTAGCAAGTTGATTTCGTAATTTCCAGGAACTTAGATATAGTACAGAAATTCTATAGTCATTTAATTGTGACGTCATAATCTATGCTCATAGGATTTAATTATAACAAAAAAATCCAAGTGATAAATTATTCCGACATCTGCATAATTTTCACTTTGAAAGATGGAGAAGAACGTATCTTTACTATGAGAAGAAAAGAAACCAGGATAATAATATAAAGTATTAGTTGAACCAGCGTTATTCAGCATTAGAAGTTGTATTGTAAAACATATATTCTCACTACACACGCATATGTGAGAGTTGTCTTTTGAGATGGGTCCGGTGACTCAGTGGTACAGCGTTCTCTTCTGGTGCGTGGGGTCCTTGCTTCGATTCTAGCCTGTGTCAAGTGGTCTTTTTGGTGGAAAAACACCATACACGTGGGTTTTCTCGAGTTTTTCCTGTTCCATGTCATTTTCGTCATTCCATCATTATATCCCATCCTATCATCACCGTCTCCCGTAGCCTCAGTGCACAATCGTGGGACGCATTTTTTTAAAGTTGTACTTTGCAATGCGAAAATATGTGGCTTCTTATAACCTGTATATTTTCTACAACTATTGAAATGTTTTATGTAGATTTGAAGTAAACTCTATGTGTAATGCATAAATTATAAGTTTACGTAATTACTAAACTGTTTATTTTTCTCTAAGAAAGCTTTGTTCTCTTTCTATTCTATTCGTTTCTTTATATCGATGTGTATGATTTATGTGTTCAAAACTGGAAGTTTAATAAAACTTAAAACTTCGTAAAAGTAAGCTTAAGTTTTATAAAGTATTTTAGGAAAAGGCTCTGCAAACAAGTTATATATTAATTATATATTTGAATTAAAAAAAAAATCAATTACATCATATACACACTAGTTTAACGGCTCATCATTTTGGCAATATGAAACTTAAATATAAAACTTCTAACTTATACAGTATTATTAGAACTCTTATTATAAAGGTTAAATTCAACATTTTGTTTACAATACTTACCAGCAAAGGGATCATAAGACACAATTTGCACATTAATGCAGATAAACCATAACAATGTCAAGAAATATTTAAGCTTCTTCAACTATAGATATAATTTGTTATAATCTTACCTTTAGCTTTCATTCACTATTCATTTTCAAGAGAGTTTATTATTATATGTATAATAACACCCAAAAGCAGCATAATTTTTATATGCTTTTTAAGTTCGCGAATATGAAAAGATTGAAAACCACTGCAATAGAGTGTTTCGTACATTGTCACAGCCCATATTAAGTAAATATATATATATTTGTTTGTTTTATTTCTCAAATGACTAATGGGAAGTAATAATTTGATAACCTGCATTTCCTTCCATTATAGAGAACGAACAGTGAGTACTAACCACCATCTGAATCAGTTAAAACACTTTTGTTACTAAATGTTTGTTTCGAAGTCCCTATCAATACTTCAATTTTCTATGCAGATAATTTGCGAAATAAGAAAACTAAAAATATTTTAAGAAAAAGTAAGACAAAAACGATAAGCAAAGAAGCATAATACAAAATTTTATTTAATATTTATATTGAAAAATATTAAAATAGCTATTTGTATACGGTATTAGTGAATTGTAGTTTGATAGAAACTAATCTTCTCTTTAAACGCTATAATTGCTTGTAAATTGACAATATTAAAACACAACTAATCAATTGTTTCAACTAATTACAACAAGAACAACTAAAATTCTTTTTTATTACGAAATTCTTCACACTAGGAATATTTTGGACAAAATTACTACAAAAGAGGTTATATTTCTTATCACAAAGTTAAACTATTATTATTATTATTATTATTATTATTATTATTATTATTATTATTATTATTATTATTATTGATAATAGTACATAAAAACGGGCAGTTTCTTCAAACTATTATGTCCGTTAGCGACATACATGTTCAATATAGACCTGTCTATTATTGAAGACAACGTAATAAATCTACTGATGCACGTTGCATTTGTAAATCTGAGTGTGTAAAATTTTAAGAGACCAATGTCTGATAATAAATTAATTGTACCATCATGTATAATGGGCATGTTGCTAATATAAAGTTTTGTGGTTAGATTCTTTTGATTTCTAAGTTATCAAATGAAAATAGCTAGCTTTCAGGTTAAAAAGTGCCCCGTTTCTGTAACCATTCTTATAAACTAAGCACATGTTTTATCGTAGCTATAAAAATATGCAAATTAATTAAAAATAAAACTTTCAGACGACTTTATGAAGACTTATTCTCAAATACATAGATATAAGACCCAAAATGAAATTAAAATCCAAATTGTATATTATTGTATCCATAATAAAGTGACTTTAGCTGAAAGATTTGAAAAACAAGCCATTTTAAAAATAGTACATGAGCTATCCCATTTTACTAACATATTCATTATCGTGGATGACAAAGTACATTAATAAAATGGAAAACTGGAACGAATCCGCCATTTTAGGGACGGGTTATTTGAACTGAAAAGTGGAATCACAAAAGTATTGTAACTTAATCTCTTTTACTGGATTGGTCATCTTTTATTTTTGAAGCTCAAGCAGCATCAATCCTTATTTGCACACCTGATGAAGGAAGGTGTTAACGTTGAGCTTTGAAGGATGATTTTATTCAAAAGATATATAGTCGTCGTGATTTATATGCTGCTGTATACATATCAAAAGAGAACAACTCTCACTCGCTCTTAATGCTTTGAAGGAAGATTCTAGCATGTCTTGTCATGTCAGATGAAAATTTTCTAGCTGCCAGAGAGTTTCACGCTGGCAGCTGTAGACATGAAAAGAACCTTACGAGAATGGAAAGAGCGAGAGAGAATCCAAGCGTGTTTTGAGTGTGTATGTGTGTTTGAGATGTTATCAACAGATCGTATCATGGGGCCGGGCTTTCTAAATTGAAGGAGATTGAAGTTAGTAAATGAAGTGAGCCATTGTATCTGTTGACAGGGGAAGTGTCGTTCCTGTTATATCCAACTGTTTGCAGCGCCTTCATTATCATCACAATGAACAAGAGTTTTGACATGGATACCAAACGATCCTTCTTTTTATTATTACTCGATTTTTTTCTTCTCTTTCACAGGGCCGCAAGAAGAGCGACTTGAGCCCCGGACACGGTCACAGCTAAGCCCCGCCCAATCAGCTACTCGTGGGCTGGGCATCTGCGAAACAAGATACGCCCCTCACTGCATGTAGCATATAGATCAATACCTCTTGTCATATAGCGCACCTTTCTTCGTCTCTATGTCTTTTGTCAATAAAATGTCGCTTCGTATATATAAAAAAGATGTGTTTCTTTCAATTTTTTGTCCTACCGTAGCTTATCCTTTTTATCCTATATGTTTAACAGTAAAAAGATGGCGGCAAAATTTGAATTTGCAATTGTCCCAAATCTTCTGAAGAAACTGTTGTTAAAAAAGAAAACGGTTTACAGCTTGATAACAAAGATAATAATCCTGGAATCATGAAAAAAAAACGAACGTGACGCAGTTTCATGTGAATAAGACCATTTTTATTTATTTATACCTACATCTTAAATTACTGTAGTCTAACAAGTAGTGCTGATGCGGAGATAATCGCAGTTAAAATTAGTATAGGTATTTAACGGGGATATTGCATCCTTACTGTCTTCGAGTAATATTGGTTGAGTTCAAGAAATATTTTGCAGATACTATACGCCTTTCTTTCTTTGAATTTGGTACTTTTGTGTTAATTTTGTACAGTAACTAGTATGTAAGTATTTAGAAGCTTTTCTTTTAATTCGAATAAGTTTATTTGAGTATACAAATCACCAAATGTGATCATAGTCCATCTCTACGTATAATAAAATGGAATTATATTTGAAATTCCAAAATTACATAAGTTTATTTACAAATAATGATACTCGAGAATAAATTAGGGCATATAATAAAATATACGGAATATTAGGACTATTATATTTTTTAACTTATATCTGTACAATATAACACATTCATTCAAAAATAAGCTCTTTACTAGTGAAAAGAGTACCAATAATAAACAAAAGAACTCATAGAATTTGCAACTAATGATTAGATTCTTCTTCCTAAAATTTTCAAAGAATTTTCATACCATCTAATGTATTATAATGTGAGGAAAAACGCCAAACCATTTGCACATGTTTTCAATTCGATCTATGTCGAAATCCAGTCTCCGAGAGTATAGGATTCATGACCAAAGAACTTAAAAATAGCAAAATACATCATGCACGGTGGTATTTGAAATGGAGAGAGAAGGAAGAATTTCTTACCACTGGATATTTTCATGTTAAAACTTCCTAATAGGAGAGTATGTTCATGGAATTTTTTAGCTAAGTATTACAGTTTAGTTCCTCCACAACTACATATTTTATAAATAGCTACTACACTAATTCCAAGTGAATATTTAACGTACACTGCATAAAATGAATCAATGTTTGAACACAATTTGGACATTTTTAGAAGCAACTTTTTGATCTTGTTTAGCGTGTCCAAGAATGTTCTGAAATGTTCTACATATTAGTGAAAACAAGTGTCTAGAACCCCTCCTAACAATGATTAATAGAAATTGTCCTAAGAGTGTTCAAAACGTATCTGAAATTCTGATGTGTTCCTATATTCATTGAACTTCTAAACATTACATTTTACACATTCACAAGTCGTTTCTGCTCCTATACTCATTAGACACATCAGAAGTTCAAGTACATTTTAAACTCAGGGTGTTTCTTGTTAAACACTATTAGGATGTATTCTAGACTTTTTTGTTCACTGATGGAGCATTTCAGGTCATTTTTGAACATGTTAAGCAATGACTCAAAGCCTTTTAGTAAAAAAAAAAAAAAAAAAAAAAAAAAAAAAAAAGAAGAGTCCAAACACTGATTTATTTTTGACAATGGTAGTAAACATAATATGAGTAATTTATTATAGTTACTCTGCAAAGAACCTATCCTACTCGAGGAAATCAGAGTGCTTTGTATTGGAGTAATAACGTATTAGAGGTGGTCGCCAGTCCATCCTCACTTTTGCTTTTTTTTCTTTTAACCTACAAAATTTACAAGAAATCAGAGAGTGATAGTGAATCTTCCCTGCGTAGTTTTAAATTTCTAAAAATGTTAAAAAAAAAAAAAGAGCTATTTCGGAATTGGTGTACAAATTAATATCGGTATAACATAGACATGATCAAGTTGTTCTTGAAGACCCAGTGCATGCTGTTTTAATTCTAAGTGTTTAACCAATGTAGAAGAACGAAAAATTGTAGTTACTTGAAGTGCCAACTCTAATATGAAATGGAAATCCTTAAAACAAATACTCCTAATGGACTGTAATGATGTTTGATTCGTATGACCACACGAGTACAGTCAATATAAAATGCACTATATATAAATAATTCTCCAATTTGCACACAATAATAACACATAAATAAACGTATTCACAAGGTCTTCCGTTGTAATTATGAGCTATATCTTCGACCATGCTATATGGTCCACCAAAACTGCAATTCTAGCCTCCACACGCCTACACTGCGAAAAAACAAAAAGAACCAAGACACTTTAACACCGTTGCCAGCTAAAGAAGCACACTGTTAATAACACAAATAACCCCAAATATTAAGTATCAACCTATTTCTTCATTCCAGTCTCTAATGTCCAGTTTTCCATGTGAACCACAACATGAAGTACTGGAGAAGTAGGGTATAGGCTTTGATGTCTATGTGGGGTCTACATCCACTGGCTTGAAACTGACATTCTATAAATATGTTGAGAACCTACGTTATCCTTAATTTTTACAATTTATTATAATTTATATCTGTTCTGTTATCCTTGATATAAAAATAAATGTTATTTAATTCTTTGAATTTATTGATTTCCTCTTCAAGTCTTTTGCCTTTTTAAATTAAAAATTACATTTACAGATAAATGTAATTATGCTCAAGTTAAATTAGATTGTTAAATAATAAGTATCACAAATTTTAATTTTCATGATGAAGTATAAGGAACATTTAAATAGATTTGGAGAAAAAGTCGGTAAAATCAAACCATTAAAATATATACTTCAGTTCATTTCAAAGAAAACAGACGAATAAAATTTCCACACAAATTAATGGACTTAAGAAAAACAAAGTTGGACAGATATTCAGCACCATTAAGAACAAAATTTACACGAGATAAACTCAAAACAATGCAAAATGGAACAGGAAAAAAAAATGATTAGATTTCAACACATCACTAAAAACATCAAACACCAGGAAACTTGTTAAAATGGGAAAAGCACCATTTTGAAAATGTTTTATTCTTTGTCTGAAATGCAAACAAATTTATACACTTATTAAAAATAAACAAAATTATTATTGTTTAGTTTTAAATTGTAACATGCAATACGGTAGCAAAGTTTATCGATAAACATATACCTAGGTAATTATTGTGCAGTAGTAATGCCAGGAATTCTGCTTAGGGAGGGAAGTAACGACTTTACAGACATTCGGGCTGCTTGGATGCCAAATGACTTTGACTTACGTCCCAAATAAAATGGAAAACATGAACTAATACCATCATTCACTTCCATACATGAGAACCTACTTTAAAGTATGTTTGTAAATAGTAAATTATTAGACCATAAGCTACATAATTATGTTCTTGGTTGCTAACATAACAAGTATTTAAAAAAAAAAAAAAAAAAAAAACATAAAGTGTTGAACTTCAAATTCCTCTCCTGGAAAATTTCAATTTTGGACATTATTGTTATTAGTAAGGAATGAATATTTCAGTCCCTTATCCAGATGAGGGGGAATCTGGCGAATCTTCTGATGATGGTGCGGTGGAATCTGGTGGCAGTGAATCTTCCTTCACCTTATTTGGTGACAAAAAGGAAATACAAGTGTCGAAGCCGGATAAGGAAGGAGTATAGTGCCTTTCCATGGATTAGGCTAATTTCATCCTGTGACCCATTCCTATAAGGAAGAAATAAACTAGAATCTTAATGATGCTAAATATTTCATTTAAAATTCATATTTTCAAAGAAGAAATGCTTTTAAAAATATGTTCCTCAAATATGTTCAACCCTTTAAGCAAATTTGAAATTTATACATATCATAATAATGTATACAAGGATTATTCGATTTTAAGTAATTGTTTGCCAAATATATGGCAATTCTTTAATAAAATTTTAAAATATTTCCGATATGTCTGGCACCAAGAGTAATAAAAAGTTACCATCAATGAGTCTACAGGAACTTTATAATGTGGGTATCTATTAAGTTCATAGAAATGGTATTTGAGATGAAAATAGTTTTTCAAATTTTGTTTTCGTTCGGAAAATACAAACTTTTGGTGGGTGGCTAATAGCAAAATCAATACATAGGTACATATATTACTATTTTAAATTCAGAATTTTGAATTAGAAATCAGAATGAACGGCTAATCGAGCAATACACATTGAAAAATAAAATCCTCCATTCCATTTTTATACGGTTTAAATTTAATAAATACTAACTAACTCTATGACTTATGGAACCCGTATATTCAATACCGCGTTCACAAAAGCTCTCCACTGTTTTCTGTCCTTAGCCAACTGGATCCAGTTTCTACTTTGTATTTCTATGTCTGTGAGATCCATCTTAATATTGTCCTCCTATCTGCGCCTATATCTTCCTAATGGAATTTTCGCGATTAGATTTCCAGTTAAAATTTTGAAAGCGGTCCTCAAATCAATAAATAATTGACATACCAGGTATTGTATTCCATTTTTTTCGAGTACTTGTCAAATGATAAATATCTGATCGACAGTTCATCGATTTCGCACAAATTCGTACAGGTAATCTCCAGCAATTTCATCTGCGTGTAGGCTCAATCTTGCTCATAGAATGTTTGAGAGGATTATATAGGATGTTGACAGAAGACAGATGCCTTGATAATTATTACAATCAGTTTTGTCGCCTTTCTTGTTAATTAGAGTAATGATTCTTTCCACTATTGTGAAAAATCCTCCTTGTTCCAGATAAGGAGAATGAGTTTGTGTATCTTGTTCCATAATTTTTCCCTTCCACTTAAAATTAACTCAGCCGAAATTTCGTTTACACCCGGGGATATGTTTCTTTAATTTCTTTATAGCGATTTTTAATCCTGTTCGATTAGGTTGTGGAATATATGGTTTTACCGTGTGCATTTCCCTTTCTCCACGAATATTAGTTTCTGGATGCGTGTTAAACAAATCGTCAAAGAAATATTTCCATCTATTCAAGATATTACGAGGGAGGATCAATACATTTTCGGCCTAGAGTAGTAAGAAAAGAGATTCAATGTTCATTGTCTTTTTATTTCTCGTAGTCTCCCGACCTCAATACACTTGGCCAATTGATGTTCCAACATTTGCATACGCTTAAAAAAAATCGTCGAGACTGTCTAGCGCTCTACCGTACAAATTTCTTTCCCTGCAGTTGCTCCTTCAAATTGGGAAATAGGTAAAAGATCACTTGGGGCAAAGTTTGGTGAATAGGGTCGGTGCTTGATCATTATGAATGATTGTCATTGCAACTGTTGACTTGTGGACTGCAGCATTGCCCTGATTGAAGAGCACTTTGCCTGTCAATTTTCTTCTTCATTTTTGTTTGATGGTTTCGCGCAATCTTTCGGATAAGTTGGCGTAATAGTCACCTCTGATGGTTTGTCCAGGTGGCAAATAGCCAATGAATAAAATTCCTTTAGTATCCCAGAAGACTGATACCATTATCTTCCCAGCGCTGGTACGGCGCGGAATTTACAGGTGTATCGGAGAGCCATGGTGTTTTCACTTCATAGATTGCCGTTTCGTCTCCGGATCGAAATGATGGACCCAAGTCTCATCCATGGTTATAAATTGCTTGTAAAACTTCCTTGGATTACGCTTTATTCTGGCCAAAAGTTCTTGGGAACAAACCATTCGCTGTCTCTTCTGATCTATGGACAACATTTTTGGCACCCATCGACAAGATATTTTTTTCATGTGTAGAACATCGACCAATATCGACTGCACTGCACTATATGATACGTTAGTCTCCTCTACGATTTTGCGTATAGTCACTCTTCCATCAACCAGAACAATATTATGGATTGTGTTTACGTTTTTTTTTCATTCGTCACTGTGCAAGGGGGACGGGCACGTGGTGCGTCCATACATGACTCTGCCAAGCTTGAATTCGTGACACCATCTCTTTACAGTTGAATATGGTGGGGATGAATCATGGAATGTACTTACCATTTCTTCATGGATTTGCTTTGTGTTAAGTTGTTTTTTCAATAGGAACTTTATCACTGCACGGCACTCAGAAGGCTTCAATTTCAGCAAATGGCACAAAACGGTTCATTTACATACCTGTAATTAGAAGAGAAAACGAGTTAGATACATGAGATTTTACGTGTAAGCAGTGCCGTACCGTGGAAAATCAGCACCCGGGGCGAGAGTATACGACGGCGCCCCGTACATATGAATGTGGTTAACAGACCAGCCGTGATGCGCCCCATGGTTGGCGCCAAGTTAGGAAAATAAGTTCATTGATTTTAACTTTCAAAAAATCGCGTTTCTTTGCTCTAAAAGTTTCGGGAGCTTGTAACGATAATCTGTATAAATATGTAAATATTGTTATGGGCAATGATCCGGTATCTAAGATATCTTTCTTTTATGGTCAGACCTGCACAATTCACGTTGTTACGTTTTGTTTCCAGACATTTTTTTTAGGCAGTTAAGATATAATAAGTAAGGACGCCATTATGAATGGATGTAGATTCAATTTATAAAGAAATTCTGTGAAAATATGAGATAAATGTTGAAAATTATTCGAAAATAGATAAGTTTAAATCTATTTTATTCTGTGAGTTATCATTGAATATTCATGGAGTAAATTACGTTTTAAGCAGTTCAATAATCCTATTTTGACGAACTTAGGGCAAATATGTAACTAACTGTCCAGAAGAGTTGAAGTTAGTAATATAAATGTTATAAGCTTTCTGTCCGATGTCAATGAAATTGTGCGTAGTTATATCGTTCAGATTTTCCAGCCATTGCAGTTTTGACTGTTTTTTCCTCTATGCTAGTTTAGTGTATTCCTGGTCGAACCAGGGATTGTTCCTATATATATTTCCGCTTGCCCCCCCCCTTTTTCTTTTCTTTTTTTTTTGCTTAAACTTAAATACTATCCCTAATTTTAATCCAAATATCCTTAACACTAATGCACTTTGAACCTTCCAAAACCGAGAATCAATTCGACACTTCAATCTGGTATTCCCGCCTCTCGCCTAGCTCTCCTCTATTTGTTTTTCTTTTAAAGATTAAACCTCTCTATTTTCAAATGTTGAATATTTCCTTTATTCAACGATAATCTCTCTCTCTCTTATTATCGCTGCTACCAGGTAATCAGTGTCACAGTCAGCTCCTCTGAACGACCGAACATCAATTATGCTAGACTGGCTTCTTCTATCTACTAAAACATGATCAATTTGATCAAGCATTTTTCCATTTGGTGAGGTGCAAGTATATTTATGAATGTTGCGCTGTAGGAATTTTGTACTCTTCACAATATGGATTTCGAATGTTGCAAGTTCACGAGTCTAACACCGTTGTCATTACTTTCCTTATTCAGACTTTTATTCTCTATAATCGGTTTGAAAATATCCTCTCATCCTACCTTCGTATTGGAATTCTCTAATAGAATTGTCATTGTCATAGGATATCACGGGAGTTGGTCAAATATCTGTTCTACTTCTTCATAAAAAAACTGTCTTTTATATCGTCATCCTTATCTTCTGTTTGGGTATATACATTTAGAATATCACACTACCGACCCTTAAGAGTAATAAAAGAAAGTTTATCATTAACAAACTCAACTCGTTTAATTGCTTGTTATATTATTCAATTGTGAACGAAAAACTCTGTTCCCAGTTGGTGATTTTTATTTCCTTCCCCGTAAAAGAACGTAAAATTTTCGGATTTGACTGCTCCTTTTCCTTCCCATCTAACTCCTTGAATTTCTATGAGGTCCATCCCATATTTCTTTAACTCACTCATTAGGAATTTTAGCTCATCTGTCCTATAAAGTCTTCTTATATTCTATGTATCAAATCTCATATCCATTTTACTTTGTTGAGGTCGTGCCAAGTTATCAGACCTGTTTCGAGGCTTCTGTGAATATTTCTGATTTAAAAAAAAAAAAAAAAAAAAAAAAACATTTTATTTTATTTATTTTTTACGGAATAAGGTTGTTAAGTCTCACATCAAACCCCCAAGCTGAAGGCTGGAGGACCAGCCCTTGTCGTTTGTCAATGACTGCTTACTCAGTATATTCGCTGCTAACCTCTATATCTAGAGGCCTTCTCCTCGATCTGCAATCTGAGGACGCGCCACGCCGTGGTGACCGAAACCCACATTATTCGGGTTTAATAAATACTATCTTGCTGTGAATTAGGTGGAATGACGGTTTAAGAAAGTGCAAAGACTTAAGCCCATTCTAAAACTGTCTCGGTCGCTGCCTTCTGTTTTAGAGCGATGATTTTCGTTTCGTTTTCGAAAGGACCAGGAAATAACGAAGCGTGGTAAGGGCAGTGTGTAAAATGTTGTAACATTGAACAATTAACCTATTGAAACGTTACGAAACAGACAGAGAAATGGTAAACTAAGAAATACATAGTCTGCAGCAAGATGTCTGGATTGAAATGTAATCCATTGTAAAGGTTGTATGGCGAGGCAATAACCGATCAAGAATAGAATGTGTAGCAGGTCTCGGTGACAGTGTAACAATAGGGCTACATATGTCGCTTTGGGTATGATTTTCATTTCTTTATCTCTTTTCACACGGCGGAACAGCAACGTAATATTGAGAGTTTAAAAACGCTCTGCAGCGTTTCCATATCTCTCTAGCAGCCAGAGAAAAATATCGGTACTAAAGCCACACAATTTGATCGCATCTAGTTGGTTAAGATTCCTCATTTGTGTATAATCTTTTTCCATAATTGCGCTGTGCGGTTGGAAGCTTCATCAATCACATTTGTTTTTCTTTTTGGGATGGAGAAAACCTTTCCAAGGAAAGGGAGTGCCTGGGTTTTTACGAACAATATTACATATTCCCAAAAGTAACACACTTTGTATCCTTTATAGAAATCCTTGATAGGATCATAAGTAGCCTGAAAAGCAATTAATAAATAAAAGTTCCTGAATGTGCTGAGATCCAGAAAACGAAAACGAAAGGTATGAAGATTATAAAACAAATGAACTGGCAGAAACTTACAAAGATGACATTAATGATTTCTTTCTAAAGAAAATGAATTTTTAATTTAAAAGTAGAAAATGAATTAAAAAACTGAAATGACTTTTTGAAACTATGAAAATTATGGTAAATTCTTGTAGATATCTGAACGTGACAGTAGAGTTCAGAGTATTCTACACTTGCCAACCTCAAGTTGAGTTGATTTGGAGTTTAACGTCCCTTCCAGTAGCGAGGTTATATAAGACGCGACCTACTGATTAACGTAGAATCCAAACCACGTGAGCTCCCGCCGGGAATCGAATCCGGTCTCCCACGCCAAAGGCGCGTACGCTAACTGCTTAGCCAGGAAGGAACTGCTTTACCAGCCTCGATTCCTTGTAAATAATAATAACAGCTGTATTCAACTCACAAGTAAAATTAAATATCGTCTCCTCAGGGTCAAATTAAGAAAAAATAAATAAAATAAAAGAGAGAAGTTGCTGGAATCCTTGTTTTTTCTTCCTTGTGGCAATAATCTAAGTGGCACTGTGGTAGCAGACCGTTATGTGCAGTGAATCTAACAAAATGGATAGTTTGCAACTCTGGCGAATGTTCCTTTGATCCACCATGACAACTAACATGGTTTCAAATCCACTGAAGAGGAAATGATTGATATTACAGTGAAAAAAAAATCTTCGTTCAGAAGGCGTGCGTCTTTTGTTTATCTGTTTGTATTTGCCGTGTTTGACACAAGCAAGGTGACAAGTTTTTCTCACGCTTCACTCAATACTGAAAGGTTCTGAGTCCTTTTCCCTCCGTCGAATACTTTAGTTCTTTCTCTTTCCTTTGGCCTTTTTAATGAACGTATGTTACTGATGAAGGTACGAAGGTGACTAAACGTTTTTTGGGTGCATGTGTCTAGTAGTATTAGTCCTCTCATATTGGAACTAAACCTATTACATGGATAGCAATTATTATATCAAGAAATATATTATTAAAACAAGTAAAATACACATAGTTGTAAAAATCTACTTCCATTAGTTTCTTTTTTTCACGTAAGACTGACCCTTAGCTGCTTTTTAAACACTATTTATTACATTTGTATAGTGTCCAATGAATTAATTCAGAACTTTGGTTTGCATAACTTAACACCAAAAATCCTGCACGTAATATGCTATGAATAACCACATTATTCATAACATAAATTTTAGAGTATGTTACGTATGACATTTGTATGTAAATGTAAGGGAGAAATGACAAAGATTGAAGTGGTATATTATATTCAAAATTTCAGTAGCCAAATGCTATGGTAATTAAAGGTTTCATTTCGTTTTTGTTTTTTTTTTTTTCGGTACAAGTGAGACGAAGACAACTAGAAAGCTCTTTTGCAATAAAATTGTCAAACATAGCACTCGTGGATCTTTTGTTGTTGCAATATAAACTCTGTAAACGCTTGTAAACGTTTAAAATTATTATTAGGACATTTTACAGTACTGCTACGTCAAGAAAGGGAGTGTAATCTCTTGGAAAGCCAGGTGGTGATCATTCAATGATCACTTTGTCAGATTTCAAACAATTCTTGGATTAACAGTGTAGACCTTATACGTAGACCAACATGGACTTGTTTACAGTCAGTTGGATGCCAAGTGGTAACTCCAGAAAATGTAAATTTTTCAGAAAACAAGTCTGAAGTTCAAATTACTCTTCTGGATCATTTCCATGTTGTAGTTATATCTGTTGGTATCGAAGCGGTCCATTTGAGAGTTCTATGATGTGAAGATGATAGAAATACTGTTCGGAAGACAAACACATTTGTCCACTTCTCACTCGGTATGTCATGTAGGCTATCTACTGTTTTCATTAGGCTTGCCGTATTTAATCTATATATATAAAAGAGAACGTACAAAATCCTTTGTCCGCTCATCACGCTAATACGGCTGAACCAATTTCTTTCATTTTTGGGGGGTTATTAGGATTTGGACCCTAGATGGTTTTTATCATATCACTTTAATTTTTAATTACCAGTGTCTTGAGATAATTGACCATTCAAGTGTCCATAACGTACAAATCCTTTGTTATTAGTTCATCATAGGTAAAAATAAACGTATATGCAACCCGCATGACCGTGTCACTCGGCGGGTTAACATAAATGACAGGCGATATACAGCGGAAAATAGCTTGAATCTTCTGTTTAAAATTTTTTAATTGATTTGCTTATTTTTAGACACTTTTACAATATGCCAGCACCGGGATGACCGCAGCGAAGCGGGGCGGGTTAACATAAATGACAGGCGATATAATGTTAAGATTTACTGCAATCTTCTATGCGTTCCGGGGTGACCGCAGCGAAGCGGGGTGAACGCTGCTAGTTTATTAATAATATAAAATTCTCTTTTGTTCTATTGTTCAATATCCGTTTTATCAGGTTTATTATTTTTGAATTGTATTTCTTGTGTACATATATTTTGTTTACTTTAGTTAATTTGAATGAAAAGATAAAAGTTATGTTCATTTAGTAATAGCAAGTAATAAAAAATGAGCGGCTCGGGCGAACATAATGATATGTCACATTTTCTAACTTTCGACATCTGCCATTTGCAGATACATTTCCGAAATTAAATTACCTACATGCTGTTCTGTGGTTCAATTCCAACTAATAACTCTTATTTCATCAGAATTGGCACGCACCATTAGATTCGCTCTAGCCGCTCAAATATATTATGTACAAAACATCAAAGCGTTCACACATGTAATAAATTCATTCTTAATTAAATTAGATGCATTAAAAACAGCATATCACAAAATCAGCAGCAAAGTAATATTACAAAATTAGAGAGCATTATTGCGAAATAAGGAAACACAACTGCGAAATTAGGACCAACTGTAGTCAGAACTTCAAGACAAATTTCTAAAAGCAAAGAAGATCCAACATATGTGAATCTATTGATGTTATAATCTATATATATAAAAGAGAACGTACAAAATCCTTTGTCCGCTCATCACGCTAATACGGCTGAACCAATTTCTTTCATTTTTGGGGGGTTATTAGGATTTGGACCCTAGATGGTTTTTATCATATCACTTTAATTTTTAATTACCAGTGTCTTGAGATAATTGACCATTCAAGTGTCCATAACGTACAAATCCTTTGTTATTAGTTCATCATAGGTAAAAATAAACGTATTTATATGCAACCCGCATGATCGTGTCACTCGGCGGGTTAACATAAATGACAGACGATATACAGCGGAAAATAGCTTGAATCTTCTGTTTAAAATTTTTTAATTGATTTGCTTATTTTTACAGACACTTTTACAATATGCCAGCACCGGGATGACCGCAGCGAAGCGGGGCGGGTTAACATAAATGACAGGCGATATAATGTTAAGATTTACTGCAATCTTCTATGGTTTTTATCATATCACTTGAAAGCGAAAAAGTAAAAATTATCTAAGTAACAAAGTTTATTGCGTTCCGGGGTGACCGCGGCGAAGCGGGGTGAACGCTGCTAGTGGATTTATAAAATATTCTTGTCTGTTATTATTCGCTAATTTTTTAATATATAATGTAAATCAAAACATACTGCAAAATTAGGCATATTTGCCCTATATGTAGTGTAAAAGTAAAGAATCACTAGTTTGACAGCATTTTGTGAGCTTGAGCCGTTCTAAAGCCATCTAGAATAAAAGTGCAGTTACTTTAATATTCAATTCTAATAAAGTGATAACGAAAACCTCTTTACAGTACATTGTACTTTATATTCATTTATTAAAATATCACCTTATTAATATATCAATTTATTAAAGTAATTTGAACACCAAACGAAATACATTAATACATTGAAAAAGTGATATTTTAATAAACGGTTACAAAGTACAGTGTATTGGAAAGAAATGTTAGCTGAAATGTCTTCTTTAGAGGAAAGTGGATGAATACCGCGCACTTAAAGTTTAATCGCGAATTACGCAGACATTTTGGGATGAAAAAAAAAAAAAAAAAAAAAACTAAGAAATCAGGAACACATAATCACATCCTTTATCTTTAAATATAGGTATAAGCCGTTATGTCAACTGCATTAGATTATGAAAAAACAAGCGAAAAAGTGAGTGAGGCAAATGCGCTGTATTCACCAACCCCGTGGGGTAATAGCGCGCAGATAATTTTCTAATATTAAATAATCCAATGTAACATAGAAACCAAACATATGTTTATGTATTTAATAATCTTCTACGTACTGTAAACTTGAAATACTGAAAACAGAGAAATACACTTGAAATACTATACTTGAAATGAAATACTTGAAGTAAAACATGAAATAGCGTATACTGCAAGCATTAACACAAACTATTGTCAAGTCTACTTGCACAATGCTGCTTCTGTCCAGTTTTTGCGTTTAGTTTTCTTTAAGTACTTTCTCGGCATCTGCGAAAATAAGAAGAGAAGAACATTTTGAGTATATTTTGTCTCCTAAAAAACAATGAGGGGGAAAAACGCGCACTAATGGAATACATTGCGCGCCATTACCCCATATGCACCTACACACACACACACACAAAATAATAATAATAATAATAATAATTGAAAATAGAACATGCTAATATTATTGCGTAGTTGTTTTATATTTTAAAAGAAAATAGTATCCTACTTACCTTACCAACATAATGTCGTTCTTCTTCAAAACACATCCAACACACAAGGTTTTAATGTCTTTGCTCAAATTATAAGCACTTTCCCACTTTGTATTTCAACATGTATTGCGCAGTTATTATGGCGCTCATAGCCAACTGTTATATGTTGTATTGTTTCACTCCTTGTTCGATACCTGTCACTCACCATTATAAATATCATTCTCTGTGATATCATAGAGAAACGTTGATGCGCGGTATTACCCTCCTGCGTGGTATTCACCCACTTTCCTCTATCAGTTTATCAGAATTGAATATTAAAGTATCTGTACTTTTATTTCTAGAAGCACCCTATACGCGTATCTATATTCCTTATTCCTTATAAGCAGTCAGCAAGTATTATTTTGCTTAACATTATTCAGTACGAATTTATTATGTATTGTTTTTAATATCACAATGTGTTATTAAACGTTATAATGATAATAAAAAGCAATTGAAACGATAAATTATACTAACATAAGAAGAATTCGCTGAGGAATTTTCCGTAAGATTCAACGTAATTACTTTTAGATTTCTTATACGGTAATAATAGAAATGGAATGCCAAACAATTATACATATATATACAGTTTTTACTGGAACGTGACAAACAGAACTTTAATAAACAGATAAATTAGGGACTTGGATCAACTTTCTAATTATATAATGAATACCACTGAAACAATATTTAATGTTATTAGTGAAAGAATCTATGTTTACTGTAATATGCATTTCAGGGGCCCGTGACTTTTCCAGGAAGTCGGGCTTGTTATAGTATTATAAATTCATAACAGATGAATCCCATTTGGGGACCGAGACTCATATTTACCCCCCCCCCTTACCTCCGTGGCTACATCCCTATATAACATAATATACCTCAATTGAGGTGGAGAAAAGTTCATACATCGGCCTATGTTTAGGTGAAAATATTTCCAGAGACGATTTTTAAATGTTAATGTTCAGTAGTGAATATATACACAGTATATGGTACTTATTGGAAGAAGTCTATGACATACCTAATGAATAAAATTCACAACGGCAGTTCAGCTTTCGAGCTCAATTTAGTCTTTAGGGACAGCAACAACTATGGAGACCAGAATTGATTTTTTTCCTTTCCTTCATTGACACCAGCTGGCGCCCGAAGTAATCCGATCCACAAGCTGGTGTGAAAGCCTATACAGCCCACCCACTAGATTACAACCAGCTAAAAATATTTTGAAAGGTAACCCACCAGGGTGTAATATGGCTTCATTCATCATAAACAGAGAAACTCCGCTGAAATGTGACTCTGATCCGGGTTCGAAAACTGGATAAATGGCTGGGTAGATTGGTGAACTGTCGAACTCATACAAAGGAAAGAAATGGTTGCTTATGAGTAGCGGTATTATGAATCAGAAGGAAATATTTATACCACTGAATAAGACGTCTTATATAGACTGCATTAGGTGAAACGAAAATGAATAAAGAAAACACCTACAATAGGTCCTTTTCATCTAGCGTTTTTACTATTATTTTCCTGTCAACCTAATGACAAAAAACGGTCTGATATCGTCGTCTACATTCAGTGTGGATAGCCCAAGTAGCTCGTGTGAATGTGTATATTACAATTCACACCAAAGAAATCTCTGTAACACTGACTACAATCTTGCTATGGTGATATTCATTCAGAGACATCTATACGCTTCTTCAAATCTCTCTTAATGTTCTACTAAGATGAAGAGATAGCATTGGTGTCTTATACAAAGACTGACAGACAAGGAATACAGTAGAATTTATTTACTTGTAGGCGTGAGAATTTTGAAGATATAGCAAGTTTTTCTTTAAAAACAGGAAAAAGAAAAGTATAGTTATATTATTATTATTATTATTATTATTATTATTATTATTATTATTATTATTATTATTATTATTATTATTATTATTCATTACACTGTCAATATATAGAGTCTACACATAAAGTAGGAAAACAAATGATAAGTTTTCAAATATATCTAGAAAGTACTACAATGGAAGTCTGATCGCATTAAACAGTTGTAAAAATGTTTGTCTTTCTTGATGGAAACAAAGTACACAAATAATTTTACACCACCATGCATTAAGACACCTTAATTTACTGCATAAAAAAAAGTTTGTTTTCGTACTGTTTCTACTTCTTAGACCGACTATACACTATGGCATAGATCCTAGGAAATACCTTACGATTTTCCCTAGAGTCAAAATCTCAACATGTAAGGCATCAGATTACATGACCAGTTATAAGTTATATACAAAAAATATTTGATGGGAAAACTAAATTAGCAACACAGTGAAAGATAGGCTCTAATGCTGGCTTTTGTTTCTCTGGCCTTGAATAATCGGGTTTCTTACAGATATAGCTAATTATAGACAAGGCTGAAGGACTATGATTATAAACTGCTACCGTTATATATATATATATATATATATATATATATATATAAAATAACTCTAACCGTAAGACTATATACTGAAAAGTTTTTCAATTTAAACATAGCCTCACAATTGTAAATGATCAAATAACAGACTTGGCTACATTTTTCTAATAAACTGTATTTGATGTATCTACTATATATAACCTATGCATAACTATAGAAGTAAATATTTTAATTAATTTCGAATTCCATCATAGTTTTTTTTTTTTTTTTTGCCTTAGTTATCGGGAAAAGGAAACGAAATCTTAAATTATCAAACCACGGTTTGGCTAAAGAAGATGGACAATCAAAATGAATGATTGTGAAAGAATTGGTGGAATGAGAATGTGGAAGGGAACGGAAAAAATCACGAATATGTTGTTTTCCACCACAAACCCATATAATCCGGGATTGGATCAGGGTTCGCTCGCACCAGAGGTGAACACTACCACTGAGCACCACTGTGCCTTATCTTACTTAATAATAGTAATGCTGTACACTACCAGCATTAAGTAATGTCTGTAAACTTGCATTCTGATTTTTTTTTTTTTTAAAAAAAGAATAATTTGGTTGTATTTTCGATGTACAGAACATTTCGAAAGCAAAGGCATAACGTTATGAGTAATTTTCTCACAGTAAAAATGACTATAATGGCTTATAATGTACTTACATTTCACAGAATGGTAGGCATCCAATATATATGATGCTACTTGATACTTTTTGAAAAGGAAAAAAAATAGTGGTTATTTTTATCTTCTCATCCACGGTGAGAAAAAAAAAGTTTGATATGAGAAAACAGTTAAAAAGATGCGACGTGAATACTGTTGATGAGATCATATTACACGTCGTTAATAACTGACTGATGTATCTTGCTTTTCCCTAATGTGTCAGCTTCAACGAGTAACAAATGAAGCATGAATAGCGTTTGACAATGTGTTCTTCCTCCAGTCTTCCGTGAAAGAATATCAGTGTGCAGTGTTGCCAGAAATGTATTTTATTTCTGGAAAACACTGTTGCTATGCTTAAATGCTATGAATAAAACATAACAGTAGAAGGAAAACTTAATCTCGTTTTAACAAATGTGTTATAATTGTTAGATTAAGATTGTTAAAGATGTGTAAAACACATAGAGTGTTTTTTTTTCATTTTTCCCGTTTTTTTCGTCACGAAAAAGAAATTTCTGTATTGTATGAGTACTGCTTATAATAATACAGTACAGAGATGTAATGAATTGGATTTTGCATTTATAATTGCTTACTTTATACAATACTGTACTTGTATGTATTGGTTATTTCAGAATACAAGAGAGAATAAACTATCCAATTACCCTTAAACAAAGGAAAATTACGTACTTTATGAAGACATAGAGCCTTTACTATAATTGAAAATGAAAATGAATACACACTGTACAGTAATTTACCTGATAAGACAGGTCTTAGAAAAATACCCGGGCGGCAATGACCTTGAACGGGTCTAGCGCGGAGTTTTTTTTCGCACTGCCAGGGTGTGACAAGTTATCCGAACTGCCGGGTTAGCGAGTGCCGAGTTTTAGAAACTCTACTGTATTGAGATAATATTAATCTGAATTGTTTGCAGCACTTGACATGTGTTTGGATTTTGCTCTTCCATATTTTTTCTTTCTCTTTAAAATCCCTTTTTCTGTCAGGAAGGACGAACGATTTTTTTTTTAAATATTTAAGTGTTAAAAACATTTTAAGATAGTGCAATGACTAATAACGAACAAAAACCAGTGGGCAACTGAATAAAACCTGACCCTGCATGCTAACACCCAGCCTTTGAATAAATGATTATTAAAGTGGTTTTTAATAACTAAACAAAGATAAACTTCCAAATAAAAAAGCTGGGTGGGAGCAGCGGACTCATCTCTCTCTCTCATCGCCGCTCTTCTTATCTGGTCACTCCACTGCGAAGCGATCGAGGATCAGACCTTTTTTTCTGGAGCATGGAACTGGAGACAATAGTGTGTCATTTTCCCTTTTCTCCGATCTATGAGCTGTGGATTAGGTAGCGAAATCGGTATCCCGTGAGGGGGTAATACATTCACTTGTGTCCACTATACTATTTGTTAATTTTGTAACTGCAACCATCAATTTAAATGAAATTTATTATTTAACGACCAAAGTCAACAACCTAAAATATTAAATATACCAAAAGAAATCAACCAATTTTTAAAAGATCGAAACATTTCTTTGAATGTAACATTAATAGAAGTACGGTATGATGTTTAAGCTTTCAATAATTAGAGAAGTTACTCCCTCTTGAATATATATAAATAAATAAATAAGTTGAACCAACTTCCTTATGAAGTGCTATGAAGAGGTCTGTATGAATGTAAAATATCGCATCGGCACCTGCAACCACTGATATTGAGATAGCAAATATATATAAATTCTTTCTTCTATGAAATTGATACAACTTCTTTCTTCTATGAAATTATGATATCAAGAATAGTTTCAAACATAATTATAAATATTCGCATTATAGATTTGTGAATATGTGTTATATCAATAAAATTAAAACTCAATATTAAATACAAAATTTTTCTCCTGTAAGTCAACTACGCTCAATAAGTGGATTAAAACTCACCCAGACGTATATTACGAAATTGATGGAAAACTTCTATTTATTCACTTAAGGACCCTCAAACGTACATTTCTGACAAGAATATTGTCAAATTTGTACTACTGAATCTCTCAATTAATCTCAGAGCAAATCGATATTTATTTTCAGTCTAACTTCACTACTTATAAGAGACGAGTATTTTTGTTCAGAATGTAAAGGTGATATGGAAATACAAGGTCCTCTAGCTACCTGAAACAAATACGCATAAAACACATTAGCATTCCATATTTGTTGCAGGACGTAAAGTACATTCAACGAAACATATTTTGGGAGCGGGATTATTTGCCCTAGAATGGTAATCACGCTTTAATACAAGATGTTATAATAGTCTTTCGAAGAAAGATATCAACATTTTTTTTCTTCGCAAAATCCAGAATGCGTACATAGGTTAAGAACACATCCATAATAAGCTATATTGATGCGGACACCCACAATTGTGCAGCTGAGTGATGTGTGGACAGCACATTGTTTTTACATGTTTTAATTCCTGACTTCGTAAAGAAAACCTGATGCCACTACCTCTTTATTCAAGCAGCTCTCCAATTATCTCACGATGCTGTGTCAACACTGAAAATATTGTGCTGCTTCTGACTGTGAGAATCAATCCCAAAACCAGAAGTACGGACGTTAAACAATCATCTACACGGAGACACATTTCGATCACTGAGCCATTGTACCACTAGTAACTCGATAGTTACATAGCAGAACTATTAAATAGTATAGATGTAGCATTTAGGTTGATAATGTTAGACATAGCAGAAGCATGTTCCATGATGCTGAGAAGTAAGTGCGCACTTTCAGAGGTGTCTAAATTCACAACCCTGATTTCGGCCTCAATCGGACTTCGTGTTGCTCACGTGGCAAAATTAAGGTCTGTCTGTTCTCGAAATGGTTTCCTAATTGCACCGTCTGCTTTCCAAAAAAATATATTTGTTTCTATTGCAAGAGCAATTTATACTTTTTATACTATGAATAATGTAACGCTAGAAGAGCCACTGAGATCTAAGACTTGAGTGAATTAGTGTTGCCCACAAGACTCTAGAAATACCTTGGCTCGAAAACGAGACGAGAATTGTCATGTTTCTCGTCTCGTCTCAATTTGTAAATGTAGGCCTATTTCTAGTCTCTTCTTTGAGACGATATTAGAAATTTCTTATGTTTCCTGGCCAAAAGCAATAGGGAGGCAGAATTTGATTAAAAGACCCATTTAGCTAGTGAGTTTGAGCGCTAACTCAATGAGGTTAATGAGCACTAGTCTCATTGAGTGTAGCGAGCCTGAACTCGATCGAGTGCGAGCCTGAGCCAGCGTGAGTCTAATTAAAATTAGTGAGCGAGAGTTCCTTTGAGGATACTGAGCTTCATTGAGATTACACTGAGAAAAATCTGTTATCCGGACAGCGCTATATTGTACGAATATACGGTATCCTTATGTTTACTACATAAATCAATACGGAGCATATACTGTCCTCTTTCCCGCTTAGATATTACACCATGCAGTTCCAAGATGTCTGATGTCTAACAGTCTTCCGTATACGTATGTTACATTCGTCAGCTATGTTAGATACGTCCATTTGTATGTGAGATTATGACCGCTTATATACAGTTTCTTGAACGTACGAAAAGTACGCTTATTCGGAACCAGTAGTTCTTTCAGAAAAAAATGTTCCGGGGGGCACATTTAGTATTCCGGGGGCACTGCTAGTACTATTCTATTTATTTTTATATCAAAAACGTATTATTTTGGTCTCCTCCGGGGGGCACTCTCAGAGCTCCGGGGGGGCAACCCCCAAATACATGACTGGAAGAAACACTGTCGGAACACTTATTCGAAAAGTATGTATAAAATATACGTTTTCAGTTATACATTTGCTGTACGTTAAGTCTAAAAACTACAGGATTTAAATATGCAGCCTAATTTTTAACGCACGGCACATACGATTTTTTTCTCTCAGTGTAGTGAGCGAAAGTCCTTATGAGGATAGTGAGCCTGATATAGCACGAACCTCGTTCAGATTAGTGAGCGAGAGTTCCTTTGAGGAAAGTAAGCTTCATTGAGATTCATGAGTGACAGTTCCTCTGAGCAAAGTGAGCCTCTGAAATTAGGGAGCGAGAGCTTCCTTGAGGATAATGAGCCTAATTGAGGTTAGTAAGCAAAAGCCCCTTTGAGAATACTGAGCCTTGATGAGATCAGTGGGCGAGAACCCATTTGAGGATATTGAGATGCATTGAGGTAAGTTAGCGAAAGCCTTTATGAGGATAGTGAGCCTTTAGTATGAACATATGAACCTCGTTAAGATTAGTGAGCGAGAGCTCCTTTGAAGAAGGTAAGTTTAGTTGGTTAATCAAGTAGTTACTATATTAGAACATACGAATAACGAATATATAGATTTTTTAAATTTTCGAATATTAGAATATGAAATTATTAGAATTTTGACGGACTATTGTTAGTGTAGTTTTGCGACGTCGTTAGAGGATTCACAGAAATAATGTTATTTTGAGTGGATGCTCTGATCCCGTATCATACAATTTAATTATACATAATCTGATCGACCTGAGCCCTTCATAGGCTTTAAGACGAAAGATTCTTATTAAATCAAAACGAAATTGAGTGATATGTGGTGATCACATCGATTTTAATTGCCGTCCCTTTTTTTGTTTGTTTGTTTGTTAAGATTTGAGGTTACTTACCTCATAATGTAAATACAGTGTAACTTCCCTTTACGGACACCTCTATGATACGGACAGATTTTTTTGTCCCGGCGAAAATATATGTTCTCTTACGGAACAAAAATATCTCTTATACGGACACTGAGATACGGACGCGAACAGTCCTGTTTTCCCTCAAACGTTTCAATAAACTCTTCATGACGGACAAGAATTATTCTCGGCTCTGCGATATATTACAATGGACAGAAAAGTCTTTTCTCCACATGTGTATTTATCATGAGTCAAGACCTGGTCAACCATCAAACAGAACAGCTTCAAGCTGAACTTGGAATTCTTCTTTTTCTCTCCCAGCAATAAACTACTTTTTGGAGGAAATCCAAGAAAACCTTCAATAAGCAATAATACTCATACAGGGTCAGTCGTATGGCCAAGAATTCTATGCGAAAGATCTTCCCTTTTCTAACAAATTTAGTCCTTTTTCCTCTGGGTCTTGCATTTTTCCCGTCAATTTCATAGATAACAAAACAAACATTGTTTTACAATAACATTTTCAATGATCAATGTTTCCTCTATTATTATTATTATTATTATTATTATTATTATTATTATTATTATTATTATTATTATTATTATTATTATTATTATTATTATTATTATTATTATTATTATTAATTTTTGGAAAAGCAACATTTTAGTTTTACTTACGGTATACTGGAACAAGATTGGGTTAGAGTTTTCCCGGCTTCCTTTTTCATTTTCTCTAAGAGGATATTCTTTGTGATTGGGACTGGGTCAATAAACATATGCACCCCCAATAACTTGCCTTTTCATCCATTCTGCCAACGAAAGTACCGCACCACTACACAAACACATACACATACACATGTTTCTTCCACAAACGTTCTGAGGATTTTCAGAGGACACTTGCCAATGAGTTTTATTACCCTTGTAGAGTTATGCATTTTTCACTAAATAAAACAGTTTATCCGGTTAGTTAGTTCCTAACGCATCATTTGAGAAGGTTCTCAAAATTTGAAATAAATGAAAAACGCTTTCCCCCTCCCATGTAGGAAAATATCCAAAATTAACACATTCCCCAGCAATAATATTATTTAACAGAAATGAATTTCTCCTTCATTCCTCCAAGTAATTCAAATAGTACTAAATATAATATTCTCATATTGAATTTTATGTATTTACGCTCATACATGCATACAATTACCATTGTGAGAAATTACATTTTTGTAACCTCTCTGTAACAGACACCTCTCAGTAACGGACAAAAATTCATGTCCCATTGGTGTCCGTTATTCAGAGGTTTCACTGTAGTACCTTAATTTCCTCACGATACTTGGTTGACATCAATAGCTCCTTTATTTATTATTTGAATGTATTGTGTAATGACTTGCATATCTTTAAACGCTAATAAATCCTCTTCACTGTATTCATAATCACTTTATCAATTATGAATCTTCGAACACTAAAACAGTGGGACCTAAGACTTTCTTGAACTAGTCTTGCTCATAATGCACGCGACATTTCTTGTGTCTCCTTGAAAATAAGACGAGAATTGTTTCGTTTCGAATTTATAAAGATACTTTTGGTGTCATGGGCAACGCTAACGGTAGTTACTGCTTTTAGGAGAAAATATTCAAGAATTGTATTAAACTTGATGAAATAGAAATGAGATAATATACCCGGTAGAATTTTAAAATGTTTAAAATAAACCACTCTATGGCTTATTATTAGTTAGACCCTATATTCAGGGGCTTATGGTCAGTGAAAGCTGAGGAAGTGCCGTTTGTCCTAAATAAACAGAATAATACATAAATACAAATAATGCAATAATGATTTAAAAATAATATAAACTATTCAGAATTATGCATTAAAAATAATGGCTTCTCTTAAATAGAAAATCCATTGGATATTTTGAATATCATCATTATGAACATATCACTTCATTCAGTAATTAGTATCAGGGGATATCTTTTTCTCTGAATAGTGTCTCATTGTAATCATAATATTGAAACAATATTCTCTAAATAGACCACTAAAGAACTGGACTGAGTTGGCACGATTCTCCTTTTATTTTATTTATTTTTTTTAACCGTATGTAACAAGTTAATTTCATTTAGCATTGTATATAGGAGTAATAATCATTGACTTTTAGACTATTGGGAAAATATTAAAAAAGAGAGTGGGATACATTATTGAAATAAAACGATCTGTTATTTTTGGTTTCAATAGAGGGATAAAGACGGAAATGGAAGCTATCATTGGGAAGCTGAATCCATATTATAAACGAATTATCGTTTTTGCTCTTGATACACAGACAAAATGACGGAGAGTTATAGTACTTTCCAAATTTATGCGTAGCATAATCTGAAAATCGGAAAAAAAGAAGAAAAAAATAAAAGTTTCGTGAATGATGAAGTATTGTGCATTCTTAGTTAATGTGAAAAAGAGACGAAAATACTGGATTTTTTGCCGAAATTTGAGTCTAAAGAGAATAGGAGAAAATTACTCGAATCGAAGGGAAAAAGAATAAGAAAATGTTAGGAGAGTAAGGAGAAAAGAAGCATTTTAGATGTAATTACAAAGCGGAAGATTGATTATGAAAGACACGATAGAAGGTACTGTGGCAAGAAAGAAAGAAAAAAATAGAGCAAAATATCTACAGTTTATTGAAACTAAAAGCAGCGAAAGAGTCAAGTCAAGGTGAAGAGGTTATCCGAAGACCGTGGTGCATGAAGGTTCTCATTTGCGGCGATGGCGAATGATCTCCCTGTAAGGACAGAAAGGATGATGACAATGATGACGTATTCATTGCTAACTAAACATGGAATTTTGAGGACGAATACGAATACGACTCGGAGCAATGATTTGCATTGAGCAGTCCACCACTGAACCACTATTCTTTCAGAAATGGAAGAAATATATATATGAATGATAGCATCCAACTTCCAACGTCGTTGCTAATCTTCTGGGGAGATCCTGCTTAGGAAACACAAGCAGAATGAAATTCATTGACGTAACCCTGGCAAGCTTGATCTTTCCTCCCTTGTCGATATGAAATTGCGAGTTTTTTAATCGAACTGCTGACGTCACATCAAAAATGTTCGCGCATGTCACGCCACCTGCCCCCGAAGGTTTCCATACAGTCGACCAATTAACCCAGGATTAGGGAGCAACAACAATAGTTCAGCAACAATCGACAGCCAGCACGTGCGATGCTTGGGTGGGCTGATCCATGTCATTATTGACAAGGAGAGGACCCTCCGCGCTGAAGTTGTTGAAGCGAGTCTCGGTTGCTTTTTGTTAGATATAAATAATGAAGAGAGAGGAAGCGCCGGATGATTTTTAATCTAAAGCCCTGTTTCAATTAGTACCCTGTCGTTAGTTAGTTATAGGTTCATGAGGTTAAAATGAAAAGCAGTGATCATTGAATATTTCGTCGAATGCAAAAGAGCCCGATGACATTCACTCCCCTCTAGAGTCAGTCGTTGTATGCAGACGGAACATTCAGTGCAAACGATGCAATGGCTATATCCATCGCTTTTAAACATTCCAATTGAAGAATTCAAAACATCTAATTCTACCCTTCACCGTCTCTTCACGGTTATTTCACGTCAAAGCTTCTGGGGTTTAATATTAGCAAGGCAGATATAGCGATACAAGCAATCTGATATGCTAATATATCTACATATGTATATTGGCAACCAAAGTCATCAGTCAGTAAAATAAAGTACGGTAGGTAATTTGTCATCTCTATTTTTCACTTTTTTGCATATCAAATTCTAGCGAAATTTTAAACGGAAATTAAATTCGGCATACCCATTGCTTTTGGATCAGCTGTTGCCTACCATCATAGACGTTCGTAAGGGAACCTGCTGTGTCTGTCTCTCTTGGTTGGTGATACACCCCGTTAAACTCATCTGACGTGTTATAATAATAATAATAATAATAATAATAATAATAATAATAATAATAATAATAATAATAATAATAATAATAATAATAATAATAATAGGTAATAAAAACTAGTTCCTCTAGGGTTGCCATCTTACCCAATTTTAGCGGGTACCACCCGATTTTCAGGTCCTATATTAGTCCCCCGCTTAACCGTCTCTTAACCACGAAAAAATACCCGCTTTTTTGGATTAGAGAAAAATCTAAGACGACTTTGTTGATAAAGCGTTATATTCAACGTAAACCGCCGCATTTCTGTGTAAAACTCAATCAGACTCGCGCTCAGGTTCATGCTGTTAGTCTTTGTGTATTCAGAAATGATTGCAAATTGAATTACAATATCCTTAGCATTTTGTTTAGATTAAATTCATTATTAATATTTTTTCTTTTAAAACGTTTATGCTGTATTTCATATATTGTGAACCCGTGGTAATTTTGTATGTTAGTACGATTTTAAGTAACGATCTTTAAAGATGATTAGTAATTTTATGAGATGGGCCAAAACTCCTAAATATGTTTTATTCTTCGTATGATAAAAATTTAGAAATTATTTTGTGTTTCCTAGAGGGAAAACGGTATGAACAACATCTGCCATGACGCTTTTTTTTTTTTTTTTTTTTTTTTTTAGAACTTACCTTACAAATTTCCTTACAATTACAAATATCTTACAGTAATACTTAATTTACTATTTGAGATTCACATTTGTTCAACTTAATAAAACATTAAAGGCAAAAACTAAATTTCCTTTACTTTAGTTTCGTTAGAAAAGTACATAGTCTCTTAACAACAAAATCACTTAAAAAAAAAAAGTCCGAAGGATCCCAGGTTAATATTTTTAATACATAAGTTCACATGAGTACTTACGGTTGAGAATCCCCCACTTTTCTAATTTTAAAATTTGGCAACCCTATGTTCCCCATGTGTTCGGTTCATCTGCAAATTGCTCTCGCGCTAGCAACATCTCTTGGCGTCAGGTAGGAGGCAGCACAGGTAGCGACAACTATTAGCCTGATTGTGAGAATTAACGTGTCTAGCAGAGTGTGGCGTCTTGCATTTATAATAAGAATTCGACCTATTTAAATAGTTTCGCCTGAATATTTACGCAACCTGTAACTCTTAAATGTTTTGCAGTTTGCATATCTTTTTTTACTTTATAATAAGGATAGTTTCTGCTTTTATAAACTATTTTGACTCCTATTGAGTCATCTACTAATTGTGAACAAGAAATCCAGGATCGAAGCAGGACCTTTCGTTTGATGATCCTGGCTCTGAAACCGGATACATTTCTTGTAAATACTTTACTTTAATATAGTTCAAAAAACCCGAAGCCCAGTTAAAATTTCAGTGACTAAATGTAGGCCATAACCTTTCTTATGGACATCCCTAAGGAGGACAAATGCTTCTGAACCCTGGAAATCCTATTAAACAGAACATGAATTAAATAAAATACAATATATTTATTTTATTTTATTATTCTTTTTTCAGTAATTTTAGTTATCCTTAAGATGCATGTTAATATCTCATCTGATAAATAAGTGCACATAGTTTCCGGACAGCTGTTTATTTCAATTCCTGATGAATTTGTAATTTGTCCAAGGATCGCCATATATTGATCAAATTAGTCGTAAATCCTGAAAAGTAGCGAAGACTTTTCTTGAGTAGAAGTCTCTACGAACAACAAGAATATCTGATCATTAAAAAAAAAAAAAAAAAAAAAGGAAAAGGAAAACAAGCAAAAGAAAAACTGACTGGGAGATTCATGCTAAAGATGCTTTCCATAAAAAAAAAAAAAAGTTTTAAATTATTTCGTACTAGCAGAATAGTCAGTTTCTTCATTCCACCATTGCACTCATCTCTCACTATCACCGTTTCCTTTAGTCTAACCGGCATAACGTGGGACGTAAAACAAATATTTCATTTCATTTTTTTCATTTTTGCATAAAAAGAATAAAGTTTATAGAAAATATTTGAAAGATATACAGTACATATTACAAAAGCAGAGGAGTGATTCCTGAGTCTAAAACAAACAATAAAGTTCCAATAAATATAGGGCGAAAACCGCGTCGTTTACGTGTTATAGGCTGCCAAAAGCGTGGGAAAACAAACTTTAGAGTTAAATATTTCACTAACTATTGAGCGTAGACGTGATGCGGCATGATATAGTCAAAGGATCTTAACCTGCTCTATCCAAATTTGCAGTTTTCAAAATTGTGCAATGGCGGCGCAAGGGATTTTCCAAAGGACGTTAGGGATTCCCAGACATTTTATGACGTAAATTGAGTGGACAAGAGCATGTGAAAGACGTCTCATTGCCTAGAAATAATACTACGTGGCAGATCAGTACTCATACACGCAGATTAAAAGATGGCAGATGAGGTAAAAATCACTGTGCGTGGTTGCATACCTTCACAAAAAGGACTAGTAAAAACGCTGTACAAGAATGCACTGGAAACATCACGTCAGTACAATGTAAAAAATACGTACAACACAAGCCGATAGGTAACAGAAAATAAAGAAATTCCGATGTCTGATCTGCTCATATTAATGATATAGCAACGCTTTTGAGAACGCTTCCAATTTTGCTACTACAGGAATTGAACAAGAACTACTATTAAAAGACAACTAAAGAACACGTAATAATAATAATAATAATAATAATAATAATAATAATAATAATAATAATAATAATAATAATAATAATAATAATAATAATAATAATAATAATAATACATCTAACTGTTTGAGCACATTCATTTTGATCAGTGTATCACATAAATGCGACTACCATACGTTTTTTATTTCAATCAATGTTCTAAACTGACGGACGTGAAACAAAAGATATATCTACATATGTATATAGATATTTCTTTCCACTTGCGATATTTGTTGTAACAGAGGCTGATGTTTCTGGTCCCAAATCGTATAACGGGACTGCATACCGGAGAGAGTTGTAGGGAGCAAGGTACAGAAAAGAGTCTTTGTTGAAATTAAAAGAGGATGGTTGTCAGAACAGTCACTACAAAAGGTGTTCAAAGTTTCTTCCCGCCACTTCAATGCAAAAGTTACAGCAGCAACGAAGGGACCAGCGGACGCGTTGCTACACTCCTGGCGTTTCCCTAATACTCCAGGCAGCACCAAAAATTCTAGCAACCAAATCCTCCTCTGATTGTACAGGCGTCGCATAGACTACCTGTTTCATACGGCCTCAGAAAAAGAAATCTAAGGGGTTAAGGTCTGTCGAGCGAGGGGGAAAAACACTGGTCCTTCTCCTCCGATCCATTTGTTCGGAAAGAATGTATTGAGAAAATTTCGCATCTCCGCAGCGAAATGTGTTTTAGCACCGTCGTGCATAAACCACATGTTTCGACGAACAGCCAGTGGCACAATCTCTAATAGTTCAGGCAGAACCTCTGCCAAAAATATGCGATACTCCCACCCGTTCAAGCTTTGTGGTAGTAGGTATGGCCCGATGAGATAATTATAAACGACTCCTGCCCTCACATTCACAGAACACCGATCCTGATGGACAAGAGTTGGCATTCCGTGTGGATTTGCCTCAGATCACAAATGTTGATTGTGAGTATTGAACACTCTATCACCGGATAACGTAGCTTCATCTGTGAAGAGAATACGAGACATGAAGTGGGGTATATCAGCATGAAGTTCGCGTAGCCACTGGACAAACTGATTAACGTAGAATCTAAACCACATGAGCTCCCGAAGGGAATCGAACCCGGATCTCCCATGCAAAAGTCGCATACGCTAACCGCTTAGTCACGAAGGGGCAGAAAAAGATACTGGAGAGAATGACAGACGAGTATGTACATTAGGACACAGATAAACTAAACGACAGTAACATTAGTAACAGATGATCATTAAAAGCGATGTAATGTCATTATTCATTAATATGTGCAGATCAGTAATCGGAGTTTCTTTATTTTCTGTTACCTAACGGCTTGTATTGTACGTATTTTTACATTGTAGCGACATGACGTTTCCAGTGAATTCTAGTACGTTTTTACTAATACTTTTTTGAAGAGGTATGCAACCATGCACAGTGATTATTACTAGGGATGCGCACGAGACGAGTCGAGACAGGATTTTCCTGACAAAATTCGAGTCGAGATACGGCTCTTCCATGAGAGAAATATACATTTTTTCAAGTCGAGACATCACTTTTAAAGCACATTTTCGAGACGAGACAGCCACAAATCTTGTCTCGTGCGCATCCCTAATTATTACCTCATTCGCCATCTTTTAATCTGCGTGTATGAGTACTGATCTGCCACGTAGTATTATTTCCTGGCAGTGAGACTTCCTTTACAAGTTCTTGTCCACTCAATTTACGTCATAAAATGTTCGGGAATCCCTAACGTCCTTTGGGGAATCCCTTGCGCCGCCATTGCACAATTTTGAAAACTACAAATTTGGATAGAGCAGGTTAAGATCCTTTGAATATATCATGCCGCATCACGTCTACGCTCAATAGTTAGTGAAATATTTAACTCTAAAGTTTGTTTTCCCACGCTTTTGGCAGCCTATAAGACGTAAACGACGCGGTTTTCGCCCTATGTTTATTGGAACTTTTTTGTTTGTTTTACTATTAGGAATATATATATATATTTATATCGGGTGTTTGAAAACAACAGCGACAACGTTTGGGAGGTGATTCCTGACATCAAAATAAGACGAAAAGTATAGACCAACCTGGGCGCACAAATGCTTCCTTTCGGAGTTATAGGAAAAAATGAAATCTAAAGGCCCATAGCTCAAAAACTATGGAGCCTACCGTAGTCGGGTCAAGACTTTACTAAGGAACTAATACGTGCTCTATCCAAAAATACATGTTTCAGAATCCTGCAGTACTTCCGCAACAATTTTTATTGAGGTAGTTAGTGAGTACTTCAGATTATATGCCGGTAACCAAATTACCTGTACAAAAATTGTTGCGTGATTATGGACCTTAGGATTCTGAATTATGTATTTTTGGATAGAACATATACTGTATTAGTTCCTAAGTAAAGTCTTGACCCCACTACGGTAGATCCAATAGTTTTGGGAGCTATGAACCTTTAAAGTTCATTTTTTCATGTTTTCGGCAGCCTATAACTTCGAAAGGAAGCATTTGTGCACCCAAGTTGGTCTATACTTTTCGTCTTATTTTGGTGTCAGGAATCACCTCCCAAACGTTGTCGGTGTTGTTTTGAAACACCCTATATATATATATAGGCGCGGATCCAGGGGAGGGCTATTGGGGCTATAGCCCTCCTTGATGCTCACGTATACACTGGATAAAATGGTCTTCAATTCTACTTTCTTTACACTGGATAAAGCTGCAAACTGCGGTTTAGCCCCTCCCTTAATATATCCTGGATCCGCGGCTGTATATACAGGGTATATATACAGGATATAACATAAATGCATGTTCAAAAGTGACGAGATGATTGCGGACATCCAAATAAGTAAAAATGTTTCTATAAATATGGGTCCGATGCTGCTTCGTTTCCGAGATACAGGATGTTCAAATGTGAAGTCCCTCCAGTGGCTCACTGTGGGAAAGTGAATAGAAATGTTCAATATTACAGGAATAATACAATCAAATGGAATTATGCCTGTGCAAATACTACAGAGAGAATGAAACTAATCAACATTTGAAGTCATTGAATTGCCAGTGTTGTCAACCTGGTACAAAGTGTTATGCTTTCAAATAGGACTAGAAGTCCATATGTTAGCATATGATTACTGGCATCAAAACGTTCCTAAAAATGGGGCTAATTTTGCTTCCTTTTCGAAAGACAAGGCGTCCAAGTGCGAAGTCAATTAACGGCTTACAATAGTAAACAACGGTTCATAGATCACAACTATTGCTTGTTTCCAAAGATAAGTAATTAAGAAAGGTATTCGATGGAGGCAACAGCGCTCGTTTATACCACATATAAACCTCGGAAGAGAGTGCCCCATGTTTAGGAACGTTTTGATGTCAGCAATCATACGCTAAAGTGTTAACGTCTAATGCTATTTGAAAACATAACACCTTGTACTAAGTTGGCAACACTGACAACCAAATAACCTCAAATGTTGATTAATTTTATTCTTTATGTTAGTGTAAATGTATTTGCACGGGCATAATTCTACTTCATTGTATTATTCCTGTAATATTGAACATTTCCATTCACTTTCCCATAGTAAGCCATTGGAGGGACTCAACATTTGAACATCCTATATCTCGGAAACGAATCGGCATCGGACCCATATTTATAGGAACATTTTTACTTATTTGGATGTCCGCAATCACCTCGTCACTATCTGGCTTCAAAACACTTTATGATGAAAGTTCAATGTCACAGGAATCACATAAACTCATGCTTGTTTTTATAAATTTTTCGATTATTGCAACTTATCGCTTTATGTGAACAACCATAACATTATGATCATCTATGTAATATCTGGTATGTTCACCTTTGGTTTGAGGGAGAGCAGCAATGTAATTTGGCTTGGAAGCAACCACGCCTTGGTAAGTGGTTGGGGACATAGCGTACCACATCTGCACATATAAGTAATTTAATTCTTGTGAATTCTGCGAAATGGGGCGATTAGTTCGGATCTGACGTTCAATAACATCCCAAAAGTGTTCAATTAGGTTCAAATCGGGTGGGTGGTAAACGTCTATTATCGATGTGACTAAACGCTCAACTTTCATGACAATATAGTATAACGGGTAAATGTATGCTTTTAAATAATGTACTTGTGATTTCTTCTGTATTAGTCGTGATTAGTCGCCTTTTCTAGATACATATGTGTATAATATACTTTGAGTTGTACTCTACTATTTCTATATTGCTGGTAAAGTTAGGAATTCACCACTGTAAGTAAATGATCAAAATACAGAAATGCAACCATACCGGAAGGACGTTTTAGGTAGAGGGATGCAAAAGTTCACATATTCTTTTTTACAAACATAGATGTCAATATACGTATGTTTGATTTTACATGTTAACACAATTGATATAGAGCAAGTTAGGGAAAGACATCCTGAAACACTAAAATTGGAGCGATTCACCTTGTTTCCCCCCTTCACAAATTTCAACTTCAATCAGTTAGTTCCATTGCGAAGCTTCAAAGACGTGTCATGAAAATTAACTAATATACTGTATAAACGTAATCAAGAAAGTTCTGTTGCTTTTTCACCCACCACCTTCGAACATCGATATGTCATCTAATACATACCTGGAAGATGAAAAATAGTCACCACCAGTATCGATGACTACTGCCAACGTTCTGGAAGGCCATGGATTCCATAGGGTACAACTTGGTGGGAAATGAAGCAAATAAAGTATCAAGTGCAGTTAGCACCTCTACTAGGGATTTGAACTGGCGTCCTTTAAGGTGATTGTCGAAGGAATGGAACAGGTGATAATCGGACGGTGCAATATCCTGGGAGTATGGCGGATGCAATAGTGTTACCATCCAAAGCGTAGAATTGTGTTCCGGGTCATTCTAACTACGTGGGGGTGGGGCTTAGCGTTGTCCTGTAACAGGAGAACTCCTTTGCGATTCAGAAGTGCTGGCTTCAGAGTTTCGAGTTTTCCTTGAACACGGGTTAGCTGCTGACAGTACACAATTGCATTGATACTCTGAGCTCCTGGTAGCAGTTCCCGATGCACGATGCGGCGAGTAGTCCACCAAACACCCAGGAGAACCTTCTTCTGATGTGGTGCTGGTTTCGTCTGTTTTGGAACCGGTTCATAGGATGCTAACCAATGATGACGGCGCCGTGGAGCTTCGTACAGGACCCACTTCTCATCTCACGTTAACACCCTGTCCAGAAATGGCTCCTTTCTTAGACAAGACAGCAAAGAAACACAGGTGTCTGCTCGCGTTGCCTTCTGGCCCGGAGTCAAATAATGTGGGACCCAACGATCCAACCTGTAGTGCTTCCCAAATTGATGAAGGTGCTGCCGAATGGTTTCTCCACTCACTGAATTGTAGTCCCAGTTCCTCACATGTTGGCCACTGTTCGCCTCAATCGCTCCCTGAAGATCTTCATTTTTACGTGTGTTAGTCTCCCGGCATGTGGTGCGTCTTCGAGTGTTTCGTCACCGTCCTTATACTTGTTAAAACCACCGCTGCAACGTCCACTTAGTCACGATACCCTCCCAAAAACCTGGCATATCTTCCGCCCCACTGCAAAGGCGTTTAACCCCAAATTGAATTCGTACAGCATACACGCCCTGTGGAGATCCATGTTCACTCTGTCCTTACACAAGTTCACGGTATAACCGAACTGCCACAACCAGGTAGTATTTTGGACATACCCACACCAACAACGGACCTCTGCCTTATTTCCATTCGCATTCGACTCACGGTGTGAGGGCCAATTGAACACAGACTTCCACAAAAATCGACAGAACTTTCTTGGTTACCTTTATATTATGATCATCACAGATATTCTGCCTTTATTGGCAAGTCACTTCCACAACTGAGAAGCTTCCTTGCTCCATATTCTTCATCTAACATTTTCGTTTTCACGTACTATTTTTTTGTTTTAATACCATCCATCAATTGTAACACTTTCGCCCTTCCCTCTTTTTCCTGCTACCGTATATTCTAGCACGTTTCTCATAGTACAGTTCCTTTTTAGCCAATGTTCTAATCAGTTCCTCTTCCTATTCTTGATAATATTTAAAATTGTTCTTTTCTCCCCCAGCATTTCTAACACCCTCTCATTCCTTTTCCGCTCGACCCGGCTAATTTTTTCTTTTTTCTCCCCACCCACATTTCGAGAGTTTCCAGTCGTTTTCCATCACTTTTGCGTAATGTCCATGTTTTTGACCCATATAGTACAATACTTCATGCGAAGCATTTTTTGAGTCTGTTTCTCAACTCCTTATTCAAGGATTCACGTACTCCCCTTAGTCCTAAATGCTTCTTCCATCTTTATTATCTTTGCTTTTATTTCACGTTTGCAAACGTACGGATTCTATAAATTATGGATTTATATACATTGATAGTAGAAATATGCACTATCCTCCCAAATATGCATTATATGCACTATAAAGCTTGGTTATCTCATGTGTAAATCAGCTGTAACGGATATCAAGACAGCACATCGATATCACGTTGGAGAGGAAACATGCAAATATGCAAAATTCCTTCTACAGAAATATGTTTAGTTATGACATTTTGTTCTCATACATGCTGAACCTTCTTTATTATCGATATGAATCTTGGATGTTATTCAAGAGTTTGTGTTCCGGTTTCTTAAGGCAACACAAAGGCTAAAAATTACAAACCATTGGTAGTCAATTTACCAAACACTAATAAAAAGCTTGAATGCAGGATATTTCTTAATCTGAATTTCCTGCACAGCTTCTTCTTTCCAGCAAATCTCGGAGACTTAAGTGATGAGTATGGTAAATAGTATCATCAAACTATATGTTATCAAGTTGAATGGAAGGCTTAAGTATATTCACAGAATGTTATTACGGTGTTTGGTTACGGAGATCAAAGACACTCACAGAAGGAATTAATTGTAAAATAATGAACTAGGCAGTCTTGCTATGTATCTTTATGTTTTCATCAGATCATTACAATTAGAACTATCACTAAACATTGATGTGCAAGTCTTCCTTATATTTGAACCACCACTCCCAATAAGTTACATTGTAATACTGTATTTTAAGTAGATATATCTTCATTTTATACAGCTTATCAACCGACTAACCGACATGTGGTCAGAATAAGTTTTTTCCCCATTCGACTGGTATTTACATACTCAATTATATTGTAAATACATGTTATCCAACCAATAGTATACATACTTACCGCTTTTATATGGAAACATATCCTCTCTCACTCTTTATCCCTCACCCTCATTTGTCTCTCTCTCAGAAGTCATATTTGTGGTAAAAATGATTCTTCTTGGTTCGAAAATTTGTTATATAGTCATATCTATTAACATTTTTCAATGCAAGTTGATAAATATACATAAAATCAAGGAACATGTCGGATTTTTCGGGGTACCTTTCGTGTAGGTATCTGACACTGGGGGCCCAAATAAAATTTATATTTTTTAAAAAGAAAATTTTGGGAAATTTCCCCAAAATTACAGAACGCTAGATAAACCTCCATTACTCTAAAGACAATGACGTACGAAACATGAACCTATGACAATATGGTCGATGAGGAGCTTATTAAGTACATGTATATTTTATTATATTTCAAAATGTCACAATATACGATATTTCAATTTTTTTCTTATTGTCATATCTACTAACTAAACTTCAATAAAAGTTGATATAAACAAATTCCACATGTAATAATGTTTGGATAAACATTTAGTGTTGGTTTCACACTGAAGCCCTGCCAGGGATACCCAAATTGCTAAACAGCATACAAGTATATTTCTGGGAAATTTCTCAAATTTTCCAGGATTTGTCCAAATTCATGGATCATATGAGGCATGTGTGTGGTCATTCGAAGCCACAAATCTTACAAGGCTAATGACGTACTAGCCATGCATCTAAGGTAATTAGAGTGGAAGAAGAAACTTCCTAAATGAAAGCATAAAATTTCCTATATTTTATTTCCTAAAGTGATTTTTTCTTTCTTTCTTTTTAGTTTTCGATGCCTGGGTAATATTAACTGCGAAATGTAAGTGGAATAAAAGCAAGGGTTTTTACAAAGAAGTCTTTAGAAAGAAGAAAATACTATTTTGTGGGATCTTGAGTAAAGAGTTGAGTAAAAGACTCATAAAATGCTTCGTATGGAGTATTGTACTGTATTGGTCAGAAACATGGACATTACGGAAAAGTGATTTAGAAAAAAAGGACTGGAAACTTTCGAAATGTGGGTGTGGAGAAGAATGGAGATAATTAGCTAGATCAAGCAGAAAACGAATGAGAGGGTGGGGAAGGCAAGAACAATTTTAGATATTATTAAGAATAAGAAGAGTGACTGGTTGGGACATTGGCTTAGAAGGAACTGTATCGCGAAGGACGTGCTAAAGGGTATGGTGGCAGGAAAGATAGGAAGAGAGAGAAGGAGACTACAGTTAATGGACAATATCAAAACGGAACAATCGTACGTGAAGACTAAGAGGTTAACGGAATACCGTGAAGCATGGAAGCTTCTCAGTTGCGGCAAGGGGCCTCGGCCAATAATAGCAGACTACCTATGATGATGGTGATGAATCAAAGAGTTAATACTATTACTGGCGTTATTTTAAAATTGAAAGGTGCAGGAGTCAAAACTAAGTTCGGATTCGTTTTTAGAAGTTCGAGAGCTATAAGGAATAGTTTCATGGGAAAAAATAAATCAAAATTGAATTTTGTTGACGAGTGATTAATATAACATAATTTAATCAAATGTTGTTAGGAGCAAAGTATCAGTCTTTAGTGGTATGAGTCTCCCAGGGGCGTAAATAAGGGTCCCGCAGACCCCGCATTGCGGGGGGCCAAGCCATCAGGGGCCCTCAACTCGTGAAGTGGAACGTAGAGAAGTGGCCTCACTCCTCGCTGTCTGCGCGGTAGCCCCCAAGCCTTCAGTTACGCCACTGGAGTCTGCAAAGCGCTTCTGTGTATCTAATATTTTCCTTTAGAACAATATTGCGAAACTTGAAACATCGAAAAGAACCAAGAGCAGAACTATACATGAAAACAAACTCATATATTGTGTATGCACATCCTATTCCTACCTGTAAACAATCTTAGAACACGATGAAAAGAAGAGAAGAAGAAAAGAGAAAAGAAGTGGATTTTTCAGTTTCCTCTCACATTCTGATTTCATCAATTCATTTCATATCCTTCTCTTATAGCCTGCAAAACATAAACATGGGCCGTAAAACTGAAAGATTTTATTTATTTATTTAATTTTTATAGGAAATATAAATTCTTTACGTCTTTTCATCAATTCCTCAACTTGTATATTGCGTACTATAGAGAAATGAAGAGACTTAATCGTTATATGAATAAAGAACAACACTTCGAACAATAAATATCTGTTCAAATATTTGCTTTACTACTACTACTACTACTACTACTACTACTACTACTACTACTACTACTACTACTACTACTACTACTTCTACTACTACTACTACTACTACTAATAATAATAATAATAATACTTTATTTTACGTGCTAAAACAGCTAAAATTAGAGATGCAAAAAAGCCGGCTTTTTTGAATCGATGGTTTTTTTCACATAAAAAGCCGGCTTTTTTGGGAAAAAAACGAGAATTTTGGAAATTTTGGCTTTTTTCAACTTCATGATTTTTCTATCTAAATAGCTTTCTTAAAGTATATTCTATAATTAGATAAAAATTCCATGACCTGAATGTCATATTTCGCTCTGAAATTCACCATCAAGATGGATGGAGCACATGTTTTACGAATTAAAGCTAACATGAAGAATGTAGTATTTGAGGGTAATTTTAGAGGCTATTTAACTTTATTTTAACTTTTGAGTTATCGACATCTTTTTTCTTCTCTAGTTTGTCATCCGTGTTTCATTTCTAAGAGCTTTTAGTACTCTAGCTTCTAGCGCAAAAGTTAAACTTGCCCGTTTTTCTTTTATCCGTCAAAGCGTACGTTTTTCAATATATCCGTCAAACCGTACTTCCACATTTCTGTTATACTGTAGCTGTGAAGTGATTTAGTAATAATTTTCCGGACACAACCTTGAATACCAATTTATACAAATAATCAGTAGCGGATTTAGAAAAGTACTTTAGGAGGGTTTGTTTTTTGATTGTTTCGTTTCCTAAAAAGTCCTAATTTTATTTGGGAAGTGCTTGAAGTTTATGAGTACAGGCATAACTGATATTTCGTTTCGTTTATATGTTTAGCAATAATCTTCCGGATACAACCTTAAAAATCATTTTATACTGAGAATCAGTGGCGGATTTAGAAAAGTATTTTGGGAAGGGTTTCTTACTAATGTTTAGTTTTTTTTTTTTTAAACATTCGTAATTTTTATTTGACGGGAGCTTAAAGTTTATGAGTAAAGGCATAACTAATAGATATTTCGTTTGTTGCAGACATTCCGTAACTTTGGGGAACGGGCTTCAGTCCGAAAGACCGCTCCCCTAACCTTCGCAAAACCGTCACTGCTGGTAATTAGTAATAATAACGATTTAAAAACAACAAAAAAGGAAGTCGGCCAACTCACAGTACACGCACTATTTCTACATTCACAGATGGAATGAAGAAAAGCTTTGTCAGAATGGTTGAATCCCGGATTTCCCGATAGAAGCGCGAAAGCTAATCACTCAGTCATGTTTGTTGTGCAGTTGTATTTAGCTTAACTTAAATATATTCCGTAGTCTTTTTTTTGGGGGGGGGGGGGAGTTCCGTAATGATATGTTGAATCCCTCTTGTTAAAAATTCAGAAAACTTGAGGATTGGATATACTGTAATGGTGGTTCTATAAAACTTAACTGTAGAATTTCAAGAATATACAGAACCAAAAGCTCTAGATGTGCAGCCTTTAAGTGTATCATATAAATCTAAGTATTTCTCTTGTTTTATTTTAATTTTATTTTGTTTCAAAAAGAGGGTATGGAATATTTTGAAGTAAAAATACTACATACTATTTTGCTAGTTATTTGTGTATTCTTTAAAAAGAAGTGTTTACTTTTAGGGTTGGCTGATTTACACCAACTTTTTTTTCAATAACTGGTTTAAACCACAAAAATAAAAAGAATGAAAAACGCGAATCGTGTGAACTTCATGGTAACGTTTCCAGATATCAAACCACCTGCAATAGTTTTATTTCCCTTTCACCTTTTAATCAAGGTGTCCCATGTTCAATTCTCGGTCGAACCACAATCCTTTTTTCATGCGTAACCCAAGTAGCGGTTCGGATGTCAGTTTAAGCGAAAGTCTTCTCCTTGATACCCTCGGTATTTCGTAAGGATGTTAAGCCTAAATATACGAAACAAACCAAATTGTATATTTCTACATGCCGAAATGCGTGTTGTTTTATAAAGAAGCCAATATTGCTTAAATATATTGATAGAAATTGGCAAAATTTATCGATTGCCTACGTAGCTTCCAACATTAGCTTGGATTGGACTTTCAATGATATCTACGTACCGGTACTAAATTTGTAATTTAATACCTCAGTTTTAGCGTACTGATTATGGTACGTTGACCTTTAAATTTTACATGCAAAGCAATAACAGGATTTTCCCGTTATTGTCTTACATTTCAAGTAATGACGGGATTTTCCCAATGGCTAGGGCGGGAGAATCTCAACTTAAGAAATTTACTGACCGCACTTCTTTAAGCTTATGGGAGTTCTTCCGGCATAACCCCGCTGTTGCATAATAACATCAAGGCGAAACAAACTTAGGCTATTTCTGTGAATATGTAATATAAATACATAAAGCAAAAAATCTAAGTCAAAAAAGCCTGGTTTAAACCAAAAAAGCTTGGTTTAAACATCCCCCAAAAAACGGCTTCTTGGCACATTCAAAAACAACCACGGTTCTTGCCAACTCTGCTTACTTTTGTATATAGGAGGTTAAAAAACTCTTATTATATACATTGGTCAATCCTGTGGAATTCATAATGTAAATATGTTGAAGAAAAATTGTTTGAAATATTTTTTCGAAATTCATAGTTTATTTTCGATGTTTTATATTATTATCAGCATCAACCACTAATTAAATGATTTTTTGCGTTATAGAGAAGCGATACAAAGTCTGTTTTATCAATTTAAAGCAGTATTTTGAAAAAAGCCCAAAATTTCCGAAGCAAAAAAGCAAAGCAGAAAAAACCGAGTTTTTTTCCAAAAAAGCCGGTTTTTTTCCGAGCCCTTGCATCTCTAGCTAAAATACATCACTGTCTTATACTACATAATTTAAGCACTATAGTTTATAGTACTAGTGATAAAATTATGATTGCCTATTTAACATAAATTATTAATAAAAATACTGATAGTGTAGTCTTTGTCAATTACTAAAAACAATGAAAAGTCAAAAATTAAAAGTAAAAATAAAAACTACTAAGTTACATTAAAAATTTTAAAATAAAGTCATGTTTTAGTATATACATTCATTACAGCTGGTTAAAATCCTAGAAATTAAAATATGTTTCCTATAATGTGGTTGCAATAAAATATTTACCCTTGTACCATATGTTGGAACTTTAAAATCTACATTATATATATATATATATATATATATATATATATATATATATATATATATATATATAGTCATATATAGTCCGAAGTACATCGGTTGTCAAGTAACTTTTCTACAAATTCAATGAGTTTTCTCCTGTCAGCCAGTCGTTCCAATTTAAAGTGTGTTATCCAATATTCATACGTGCTAGAATAATAGTCCAGTCTTAAAACAAAGCATTCTAATAAAACACTTTTGAATCATTTCAAGTTCGTCATTAAAGTATTTCTTAGGCTGTTCCAAGTCACCGATCATATTCTAGTTTCGACCTTACCAGTAATTTATATAGGAGTACATATATACCAGACTGACAGAAAGCAGGCCATTGATAAAACAGGTAACCAATTATATTTCTTGCTTCATTATATACATTTTGTATATGATCACCAAAGTCTGTCAAATGTTACACCTAAATATTTCATTGTGTCAACTCTGTATTTTGGTACCTTGTATTTCGTATTGACTCACATAGTATTGCGATTTGTTACTGTAGGTCATACACATAGTTTTCAAACAATTAATATTCATACCGTTATCTTTGCAACATGTAATGATTCTACTTAAGTCTTCTTGTAGCCTAATGTTGTCCTCAATATTGTTACTACTCTAAAAAGTTTAATGTCATCAGCATAAAGTAAAATATGGAATTATTTAAAACTGTTGGTAAGTCATTAATAACAATTGAGAAAAGTAGTGAACCCAGAGGAGAACCTTGAGGAACACCGTTAATGATAGTGGATGAATTTGACAGGACGTTTCCAATTTTTAATTTGATATGTTCTACCAGTCAAATAGCTTTCAAAAAATTTTCGATACAAGAGTGTTATTCCTATATTTGACAGATTTTCTAATAGTAATCTATGATCAACTGAATCAAAAGCTTTACTCATGTCAAAGTATATAACATCAGTTTGTGATCTACTTTTCATTGTATAGTTTATGAATGATAGTCATAGTTTCAAAAATTTTAGAGAATATGTTCAATAAGATTATCGGCCTGTAGTTGTTTGGATTTAACTTGTCATTATTTTTGTAAACCGGCACCACATACACTTGTTTCCATTTAGATGCGAATGACCCTGTTCTTGATTAAGTATTGTATATTTTTGACAAAACTGGATCTATTTCTTTCGAGCATGCTTTAAGGATATAATTAGGAAAGCTCCCAAGTCCTGAAGATGCTAATGGCCGAAGTTTACCTGTTACTTCAGCAAAATCATTTTCACATATTACTAGAATTGTTATATTGTTGCTGTTCAGATTACTAACTACAGCACGATCTGGTGTATTAACTTTTAGAGTAAAATTATTATAAAATACTTCTTTAAAAACTTCAGCAATTTGCTTTACTCCTGTGACAGTGGTACCTTTGAACAAAATTCTATTTGCTGCATTTTTGTCTTGGGAACTTCTTAAAATTATTCCAAAAACACACTTTGTTGGTAGAAATACTATTTTTCAACTTGTCAAAGTAATATTTCTTAAGTTTATTGTACATTCTTTTAATATTTTTTCTTAAAGTAGAAAATTTCTCATAAACGACTAAATTACCAGTTTTCTTAAATTTTACATTTTTTAAAAGTTATTAATTAACTATTCAGTAATCTAAGGAGATTTATATTTCCTCTTTTGTACAATACGCTTTTTCGGTACATTTGCTTTCAGAATATTTTCCAAACAATCATTCTGCTACTTACATGTTCTGAAAACCTATCGACTTTCATCTCATTTTTAATGTTCTCGTATAACTGGTAGAAGTTTGCTCTTACACACTGGCGCAAATCCGGGGGGATGAGGGGGACTGTCCCCACAATAATTCGATATGAATTTTTTTTTGGGGGGGGAGAAATGTGATGATTTGTGCCCGATTGCCACAAAGGAAAGTGAGATGAAATTGATGTCTCCCCAGAATAAGCCTCAAATCTGCCCGCTTCCAAATGTTTAAGACAACTAACTCTGCTCACCGGCTCCTCCACAGGATTGTTTTACAACTTCATAAATATTTTGAGCGTCGCTAAAGAAGAAGAAGAAGAAGAAGAAGAAGAAGAAAAGAACGTCCCCCTCAATGTTGAAGACAGATTTGCGCCTCTGCTCTTATATAGTCGTACACTTCACCTTGAGCTTGAGTATTATCTGCATTCAAGAAATTTAACTTTTTGTCAACCTGCCATTCGAATACGAAAGGTGGATGAAGCCACTTTAACTAATGGATTCACATCAAACCATATTGAACATTCAGTAATATTAGTTAGAACAAGATCCGAACCAAAATGCGACAAGAGAGGTTACAACATTGAGTGTGGACAATCAAAGTGCTTCCCCCAAAGGCTTGTCTATGTGGAAGGAACCGCCACCCGCTGAGAAGAGACAACAGAAGAAACCAACCCGCGCGACCTTGAGCCAACCAGCCAGATATAGGGATTGACAGAGGAAGGAAAGTGAAGAAAATGAATTGGCTGTGGGTAAGTCTTCTTTCTCTCAAAACAGTGAAGTATACAATCAAGTGGTATGTGAAATCAGTGGTGACACTAGAACAAGGACTTTACGAGTCTATTATCAAAATGCAAATAGTTTGCGTGGTAAAGCCAACATTTTTTTCTGCAATGTTCTGTCGCATGATTATGACATTATTACAATAACAGAGACATGGATAAATGAAAAGCATTATGATGCGGAACTATTTGATAATAGATATACTGTGGCGCGTCAGGATCGCAATGTTGATAAACTAGGCAAATCTAGGGGGGGTGGAGTTCTTGTGGCAGCTTTGCAGAAATACAATCTCAGTATAATAGACACCTATGATGATGAATTTGATTGTGTTATTGTCAAAATCACGACTGGGGGTAAAACAATTTTTATATGTGTAGTTTATTTTCAACCAAATTCAAGTATAGATGTGTATAATATTTTTTTTGAACGTATTGAAAGTAAGTGTCCCCAAGGCTGTTCTGTTCTCCTGGTTGGTGATTTTAACATAAGAGAAATAGAAAACAATGAATTTAATCTGGAAAATAGTACCGTAAAATGTCAAAATTTACATAATTTCATGGTTTTTTATGATATGAAATCTTTTAACCACATACAAAACAATAATAATCGAACTCTAGATCTAGTTTTATCTACACTAGAATCTGTTGAAATTATCAGGGAATTTCTCCCATTAGTGCCAGAAGATCAACATCATCCCGCTATAGTAATAAATGTGCATCATGAAAGTCGTTCAAAAGTAGGTCATAATTCTAACATTTTTGGCTACAATTTTAGAAAAGCGAATTTTATGAAATTGTATACTAGTTTAATGTGTGTCGATTGGGAATGCCTAAGGGAATACAATAATGTTAATGACCTAGTGAGTAGGCTATATGATATTATCTATGAAATATTCGATACTTGCGCCCCTCGCAGGAAAAACTCTGCCTCGAAATTTCCGTGCTGGTTCACTAAAGACATAATTAATAAATTGAAGGCTAAGGCAAGTTATCGTAGGAAATTTCAACTAAAAACTAGCAATAGTACCTCCTATTACATGGAATTTGCTCGTTTGAGAAAAGAAGTTAAAAATGACATCAAATTAGCCTATGAAACATTCTTACATAATACTGAAAATATTATTACTAAGAATTCAAGTGAATTGTGGAATTTTATTAAAAATAGGAAAAGACATCTACCGTCCAAATCATTAAAGTTTCAGGGTCATAATCTGTGTAGTAACGAGGAAATAGCCAATACTTTTGCGAAGTATTTTAGATCAGTCTATGTTTCCTCTTCAGAAACGATAATTGATCCCAACATAGATCTGGGAGATAACATATATGGTAGCATAGGAGCACTAAATATTTGCCAGATAGATTTGAATGAAATAGAAATGGCTATTAAGAACCTTAAGTCCAAAACGGCAGTTGGTTCTGACGGACTTCCCTCCTACATTGTGAAGGGTTGCGCTAATATATTTAAATATCCCCTATTAATTGCATTCAATTTATCACTAAGAACAAGCACTTTTCCAGACAAATGGAAAACAGCTTTAATTTGTCCAATTCCGAAGTCCAACAATAGTCAAGATATTACCAACTTTCGACCCATAGCAATATTACCTGCTTTTGCCAAAGTATTTGAGCATATCTTGTATCGACGAATCCTTAATCACGTCAAACCGGTTATCTCAATTAAACAACATGGCTTTATTTCACAAAGATCCACAATAACAAATCTTGCAATTATTACAGATTTTATAGCGAATTCATTAGATGTAGGCAGCCAAGTAGATGTGATTTATATTGACTTTGAAAAAGCTTTTGATAAAGTTAATCATAACATATTACTAGAAAAATTAAAGCTTTTCCACTTTTCTCCGTCCCTGATTAAATTCTTCTCATCATACCTATCTAATCGTAAACAATCCGTTCTTTTTAATGCATACAAATCTAATGAATATATTGCATCCTCAGGGGTCCCTCAGGGTTCAAATTTAGGACCATTATTATTTCTCTTGTTTATTAATGATTTACCTGACTGTATTCCTGACCATGAAAAATTACTATATGCCGATGATCTAAAAATATATGCTAAAATCAATTCTGCGGACGACAACATAAAGCTGCAGCAAGGTCTAGATCATATTGGTAACTGGTGCTCTTCGAATCAACTTGGGGTCAATGAAAGCAAGTGCAAAGTATTATCATTCACTAGAAGCAAATCACCTCGTCACTTTAATTATGAAATTAATAAATATATAGTAAATAGGCATGAATCAGTTAAAGATCTGGGTGTTACGTTTGATTCTAAGTTAACGTTTGACAATCATATTGTAAATATAACAAGCGAAGCATTCAAGCTATTAGGATTCATAATTAGAACGGGAAAAGAATTTAAGAACTGTTCAACATTACAGAAGTTGTACAATGCATATGTTCGCTCAAAGTTAGAGTATGCCTCTACTATTTGGAATCCGACTCACATAAAACATCGCAAGCAATTAGAAAGAATACAAACAAAATTTTTTAAATTTCTAACATATAAAGAAACTCACATTTATCCTACATTTGACAGCTGTAAAACCATACTTGCTAACTTTAATCTTCCTACACTAGAACAAAGGCGACATATGATGGACTTATTATTCATTCAAAAAGTAACGCAAAATATTTTGGATTGTCCTGATTTAGTTTCTTTATTGAATTTTCATGTCCCCACATTAAAAGTACGTAGAAACACCGGTCTTTATTACTGCAGAAAATCAAGAACTAATATAATGATGAAATCACCAATCTGGAGGACAACAGCTTTGTATAATAGAATGTGTACAAATAACAATGAATTTGATATATGTGATATGTCGCCTAAGAAATTTCGGAATGCCATTATCATGAGTTATCAAGAGTTGTGAACTCAAGCTATGTTATCAAGAGTTATGAACATGTAATTGCGTAATTTACAACACTGTAATTGGGCTATAGCCTGTTGTGTTGACAATAAATAAATAAATAAATAAATATATTATACGGCAACTGAGAGTCATATGGTTGATTACACTGCTAAATATAGACGCTAACTAACATCTTCTCAGTTGTTTTTAGATGAGAATGCTTATTTTTACAATTCCATTATGCCAATCAATGCCTACAGAATTGAAATCCCCAAGAAGCAATCAGCCAATCACAATAATTTACAAATTCTTTGGGTGGCAAATTAGGTGGATGATAATGCAAACCTATTAATATTGGGGTATTATTGGGTATAGAACTTTATAATAATCACATCTAGGCTCGGAAACGGTATCTGTACTACGTCATACATTAATCTTTTATTTACCAACATAATACAACCTCCACCTGTACTTTTATTTGTCAGTTGAAGGTTTCTGTCTTTACGTATAATGTTATATTGCTCACTAAGTTGTCCAAAATGAATGTCATGTTTAAACCAATTCTCAGATATGCATATTAAGCAGGCACGTAGCCAGGATTTCGTGAAGGGGGGGGGGGTCCGTGACATGAAATACTGTGGTCATCACAAAAGGGGCTCGATCATTCTAAACTATTTTACTGGAACATGTATTGGTTCGTTTAACCAGGATTTCGTAACGGGGGGGGGGGAAGGAGAAGAGTGACATGAAATTCTGAAGGCCCAGGAGCTCGATCAATCTAAACTACTTTACTATCAACATATATTGGTTTGTTAGGACAATAAAATAAGGATATGTTGGCAAGTATTTTAATAACACGAGCAAAATAATAAAAAAAAGTATTGAAAAAGATTTTACAATACTTACGTCCTTCTGTTTATTCAAATATAACAATTTTCCTTTCGTTAAGACCTCAATTATTATAAAAAGTACATACTCAATACTGTCTTGTAAACTATCTTCTAACATAAATAAAATAAAAAGTTTGTTTGTGTGTTTGTCTGTCTGTGTGCGGCCTGGGGACCAGACGAGTGGACCGAGAGTTACCAAATTTTGGTCAGGGGTACCTTGGCCCAGGCCCCAGATCAAGACGAAGCGTTTTCTTTATTTCGAAACAGGGGGTCTCAGGGGGCGTTTACCGGAACCGGCTTGGGAACCAGACAAATTGACCGAGAGTTACCAAATTTTAGTCATGAATACCTTGGTCCAGGCTCCAGACCAGAGTTAAACGTTTTTGTCGAAATTCGAACCAAGGGGATCTCAGGGGGGCGTTTACCGGGACATGTAAAAGTAGTAGAAAATGACCGATATTTATTTATTTATTTAACAATCACCAGATACAACTCAGAGGTCATTTTACACTGGATATCCAACAACATTAACAATGGAAAGGATTTGGGAAGATATCGGCCAGGACCTGTTTAGTAGGTGCCATCCCAGCATTTGCCTGGTAGGACTGAGGGAAACCCTGGAAAACCTCAGTCAGGATGGTCGGCAGCGGGATACGTAACCACGACCTCCCGAATACGAAGCCAACGCTCTACCACTTGAGCTATTAGTGTCGAATTCATATTTACGCGGTGGCTGAAATCAATGGTGAAACACGGATCGCATTAACTTCCAAATTCATTCTATTCGGCTCCGGGCCGGGGGTCACCGGAGGGGGTGAGATACCAAGACATATAAAAGTAATCCAAAATGACCGATATTAGTGTCAAATCCATAGTTTTCGCCGTACTTGAGATCCATGGTGATACTCCCACAGGCGTCGACTTCCAAATACAGCCCCTGTGCGAAGCAAGTGTATGTTCAACTAGTTTTACAATATATGCGTTTCTTTCTCTGTTGAATCAAATGCTAACAGAACTTTCTTTCAACATAAATTTTTGGTTTTATTATTCCGTCAACTATTGTCGGTTCCAAATGACAGGTTAAAGGAGCAATAGAAAATTGTCCTTGAAACAACATGTTTGATACTGCAAGGATGCGATGACGAAAAAGTATGATTTAAAATGTCCACGCTGTTACACAACGGCACTATGCTTTTGAAAGCTTGAAATCTCCCTGACTAGTAGCGGAAATTTTGAGAATTCCATAACTTTTCTTGAATTTTAAATTCCCTGACTGTTCCAGAATATCTCGCTTACCTCGCCACCATATTGCAAGTAATACAAATGTCCTCATAAGAAAGAGTAAGCAAAAGCTTCCTGTAGTTTTCTTTTTAATTTTTAACACTGATCCCTCATTTTGTCATTTCATTTTGTTTTATCCTTCGTTAATTTTTTCATTTCTGATCTCGAAGGGGGGGGGTCCGGACCCCCCGGACCCCCCCCCCCTTGGCTACGTGCCTGTATTAAGTCATAATCAGTGCATTTAACCTCGTCAATAAAATCTAATTCTTTACTATTTAAACCATTTACGTTTTGATAGAACAATATAATTGACTTAATAATTTAATAATAACAACTTAATAATAATAATAATAATAATAATAATAATAATAATAATAATAATAATAATATATTTGAATATTTGTATGGAAACTGAATACTTACTCGAACACATAATACCTGATAGAATAACGAATAAGGATGTTCGAACAATTTATTTGAGCAGGCTAAGTTGTTCCAACAATTATTAAAATAACGAATTATTGTTTCAAGGGTTATTGAACAACGAATAAGATTCTAGCCGGCTGAAATGCATTAGGCCGGTGATCTGCCTGTCGTGTGTTCAATCCCACTCAGGGCATAGTGTTACGTTGTGCTTTCGCCATTCATTTAACCCTTTGAGGTCTTTTTTTAATTATTTTTTCCGAATTTTCCTAAACAGGTCTGAATTAACTTGTCAAATTATAGCGCTTGGTATATGCAACTTCAGTTAAAACTTACTACAATAACGCCATTTAAAAAGAGGTGAAGATTGTGGTTGAAATATTGCCCACTAGATGTCATCATCGTCATATTTATTCTGCCAGTATTGGCAGGTCACTTGCTACAACTGAGAAGTCCATGCTTTATGATCTTCTGCTAAACTCTTCATCAAGTACGATTTTTCTGTTTTGATTTTCTCCATTAATTGTAGTCTCCTTCACCACCTCCCTCTATTTTCTGCCACCATACCCTCTAGCACGTCCCTCATGATACAGTTCCTTCTTAGCATATGTCTCTAGCAACGTTGCTCTTCCTCTTCTTAATATTATTTAAAATTGTTCTTTTCTCCTCCACCATTTGTGAGACCCTTTCATTCATTTCCGCTCGACCCAGTTAATTCTTTCCATTCCTCTCCACACCTACATTTCAAAACCTTCTACTCGGTTTTCATCGTTTTTGCGTGATGTCCATGTTGCTGACACATATAGAACAATACTCCACACGAAACATTTTATGAATCTTTTTCTAAATCCTTTATTCAGGGTCGTAGGAACAAAGAAATCACGCAACTGATACTCAACATTGGACGAAATCAACGAAGAAAACATATCGAGCATGACTTGACATAGGGCTAGAATGAGCAAAATTAAATGTTTTATTCCACTCGACAAAAGACTGCAAAGAGTTAATAATCATCATTCATTTAATCTCTTTTAGCCTAAATAACAGAACCATGTGATATTAAAATTTAAAATGTTAACAATACGAATCAATGTTCTAATAATAAATCATTGTTCCAATAATTGAGAATATTTTTCGAACTATACCTGAATAACGAATTGTATGAATAACTTGCTGAATAATGTCAAAAAAATACCATAATGATTTTATTTTAATGTTCGTTGAATCCGTTGTTCTAACATTTTGCTCGGATGTTAACAGCATTCCTTCTCACCGTAAACATAGCAGAAAGACTTCCAATGGTTGCTTTGCTCCGCCCCTTTATCTCAAGTATTGATTTTTTGGAACATGGTTACTACTACAACAACAAAATATAAGCAACCTGCTCAACCTGGAGTAAAGCTTCTATACGATATGTAAATGCACCAATTTTTCTTATCTTCAGTTATTCTGAATTCTACAAGAAACGAAATGACTATGTTGAAATTTGTACCTCTTTTTCATAATTCTTAAAATTCCGGTTCATGATGAATATAAAGATCATATCGAAAGATTTCTTACTATAGTAAATAAGATTAAAACGAAGATTAGGAGAGTAAGTCATAGATTGCAATATCGACTTGTCTACACATGTGTATTCTTGTTGCTATGTGTTGAAATACTAGACATATCAACAACTACAAGCAGTGGCGTATTTACGATTTTGTTTCGGGAGGGGCTTTGCTAACTTTCGGGGGGGACTTTGCCTGGAAATGTGAAAATTATGCAAGATATTTCATTTACTTTACTATACTAAGTAAGATTTCGGGGGCGGCTTAAGCCCGGAAGCCACCCCTCTAAATACGCCACTGACTACAAGTATAACTAATGTAAACATTTTAATAATTAAAATTACAATCAAAAGTACTTCTTCGCTTCACTCGCTCAGCTTATTATGGAAATGAACCTAAAAAAGAAAATTCATACTTTTAAATTCTCAGTGCACTCTCATTGGCTGAGTTTGCTCTCCAGGAGGAAGTTTCTTTTCTTTTAAAAATCACTGAAAACATTTGCATGTTAAACAACTTCAATAGAATAGAAGTTTTTTTTTTTTTTTTTTTTAAAGGAACGCATGAGGAAAGTGCACCCCATGCCTTTTGTATCTCCGCTCATGATGTCTAATAACTGTGAAAGTTTGTAAGTAGATTTGTTGTATTATAAACGTGTCTGTCTTCACCTGCCAACATCCAAACACTGACACGACCCAATTACAGCGTAATATTTTGATTGTATTGGATTTAGACCATCTTGCATACTACTACCCATTTAAATCTCCATCTTGATATAATATTTTAAATAATTACATCTGTAATTGTAATCTTCACCTGCTTTTCTGGCGACAATTTTCTTGGTTATGAACTTTACTATTACGGATTGTCATATATCATCGCTTGCAATTTTACTTCATTAACAATCTTGATTTGAAAAAAATAATGATGAAGAGATACATTACTCTCTCTACCAGGCAAGGCTGTAACCGAAAGAAAAAATAATTGTCTAACACAACACTTACTGTTGAGATTTAAAATTATAACTTTAACAAGCATGACAAACATGGACACTCCATGAGGTAGTACTTATATTTGAAGAGTGTTTGTTATTTGCTACGTATAGTACTTACAACACTTTTCTTTTTTCATCTGTGCATGTTAAAGCCTGATTGAGCAATGAAGTGTGTACCGGTAAGTACTTTTTGATTGCTCCCTGCCGTTAATTCTTGCTCACAGGCACCATCTGTAGGTTAGCATTGCAAAGAATATTGCTTGACGGTTTATGAAATGACCCTCGTGTAGTCTTAATTCAACGGCCATTAAACAAAGTTAAATCTAATTTATATAATAATCACTGAGTAATAAATGTATATATTCGTTTAACATTACTGTAGTTTTGAAATAGCCTATAGCACATGATAAACTGGCATAGTATTATTATTTTTTTAAAATACAAGTTTATGTTGGGTTGGAAACACTGCTAATATGGTGGTATTGCAATGTATGTCAAACGACTTTCCCCTCTTGGTGTTTCCTTCGTTCAAAATTTCAGGGTTTTCTATCAATTGCTTCAGAGGTTACAACGAGGGGTGTCTTTAAGTCGTAAATTTTTAAATACTATATATACATACACTATTTTATATTAAGTATAACAAATTAAATAAATTAATACAGGCATATTGTTTCATTTGAAAAAAAAATCTTATAAAATATTTTTTGAATACGTCAGAAAAACTATCATGGTTCTCACGCAGTTATAGCCTATCTTTATTTATTATTATTATTATTATTATTATTATTATTATTATTATTATTATTATTATTATTATTATTATTATTATTATTATTATTATTATTATTATTTCGTCTAATGTCCTAGAATTACGCATCGGGACTAAAGAAGATGGCGGCGATGAGATGGATGATACTGCTGGAATGAAGAAAATGGGAGGGAAAGGGAAAGTCACGAGAAAACCCATACTCACGCTGTTTGCGTACCACAAAGCTCACTTGGCGCGGGGTGGGATCGAACCAGGGACCCCAAGGCAATGGCTCTACTACTGAGCCACAGAGGCACTCGAAACTGTTAATGCAATTAATCAATTTGACATTTCTTGTTATAATCTTTATTTTTCATCCTACATATTTGTTTTCGCTAAGTTGACGTATAGAATATATGTTTAAATAATGAAATACTTCAAGGAATTTTAGTCCTCAAAGGGGAAATATATATGTTGTGCGTGCCACTTGTTCCTACGGCAGCTGTAAGAGTTCACGCTTGTACTGAAACACTATAGACATCTGGCGACTGAAGTAGAAGCATCAGGCAGCGCCATGAATATAATCATCGGTTTTAATCGCTGCTATGTAAATGAGCTTAATCCTACCAATAGAGATAGTTCACACGTTCTCGCTTCGCACTTGTTTTCAATTTAACTTAATTAAAAAGAACGTGACGTCTAAGAAGATTGTTTGTGTGATAATCTCTAAACCCTGCAGTAATGAAAAAGATTTGTGAGTTTATTTAGCGGTGTCGAAAGGGTTTTGAAAATCGAGCCGTATGCAGAATGGCTTATAAAGAACACATATATCTGTTTTCCATAAATTATGACGCCTTTTCAGAATAATCGTACTACGGTTCTGTTTTCGGCTGGATGAATGACTTTCTTTAACGTCCTACATAATTGAAAATAATATATAAAAGTTCGTGTATTAAGTGATATTACGCTCATTAAAAAACACTAATTGCACTACTTTGATGGAAATACTTTTCTGTTACCCTAAATATACTTTAAATATATCGAAATGAAATGAAATTTCTGGTTTTATGTCCTATGAATATGCTCTTGAGGTTAAAGGAAGAGACGGATCTTTAATAAAAAAGAATAATTATGAAATAATTGGTGGAATGGCAATGTGTGAGGAAAGGGAGGACCTCGAGAAAAACTGCTGACACGGTGTTGTTTACCACAAAATCACGTGGCTGAGAACCGAACCAGGGGCCGTTTGCACCAGAGGTCTATCGCGATCCCCTTAAATATATTGAACAAATAATATTCCTACAAATATGAAGGTAGAAATGACAAATAACAATAATACTTAGTGTGTCATAGAAGAGAATTAAATGACGAACTAAACGATAAAAGAGTGATAAAAAACACCTTTTTTAAGGCTATAAGTTTATCAACGTAAGTTTTTATTTTCGAACTAAGGGCGAAAATGCTGTAATGTTCTGTAGGTAAAGTCAATAACGTACACGGGAATTTAGTCTTTCACCTTTCTATTATAAAAATGTATATAATTATCGCAAAGTCACAATAGAATCTTTTTTTAATGCTCAGTTGAACTAATCGAAGATTAATCCATGGATAGGGATTGAACTTTTAATCATCGAAGTGAGGATAATGTGTTGCACCAACACTGATCTGCAGATTATATCGCCAAATCGTCGGGTTAAGATTAACCATAGAAAACGGGAGATTAATGCTTGACAACGTCGTGATCAGCTGTGAGCAAGGGCGCCCATCAGGGGTGCAAGGTGGGGCGCTCGCTTCCCCCTAAGAGGAAATCGTACTTGGGAATATCGAAAGCCCAATAGAATTTTTACATTAGTTATAGCAAAATTCGAAACTATATTTGAAACCTTGCTTATATTTGCCCCTCCCCCTTGGAAATCACAAGATGGGCGCCCTTGGCTGTGAGTAAAGTGAATGCTCTTGCAGAAGATTTGGATGTTTTGGATGAATTTGAAGTGCTGAAAATGATTTAATATGCTGTCCGACTTAGAAGAATATTGAGAGACAGGCAAAATCCTTTTGAGTACTTCATCGATGATGAATTTTATATTCGTTTTCGATTGTCGAATTATTTCTGTTTTGGATACTTTACAGCGTTTTGTTGCATGAGTGCTTGCAGGAGTATGTATCAATAATTTGGATGTTTATATGGTTATTTATGTTGTTATGTGGATATAAATGGTGTTACTGTGCTTATTCCAATTGTTCCTAAAGCAAGAAAGAGTGATATTTGTCCCAATAAAACTCTGTCATTCTTACAATGGGCCGATTAAAGTAGCATATTTGCACTAATTCATTATACCCAGGTATTATTTAATTTATTTACTCTTTTAAATTATGGCTTTTTTGAGATATTTTGTAGACTTTCACTCAATATCTATTGCGTCAAGACTATTTATCGTAGGATCATGGTTCATACCCCGTCTTGTCTCTAGTAAAGCAGTGATTCCAACTGCGTCCGTAAAATTTCCCTAAAGTGTACCAAATGCGGGAAATTTCCGCTCAAAATGAGAAAAAGGGATTTTCTTTTTTTTAAAAATCCCTATTTTATCGCGAATATCTCCCCTTTGGTATAGGATAGATCATGCGAATGCTACTAAAAAACTTTGCTTTATGGTGAAGAGAATGAGATACAAAGAGTGGCTCTGGGATGAATAGTTTTGATGCTACAGCCGATTTACATATCTTCCCTTGATAGTACCTTTTCAGTGAATTTCTATACTATCATCATCACAGTGTTGGGTAAGTTACTTGTAAAAATGTAACGCGTTACAAGTTACTTTACTTTCTCTTAAAATGTAAGGCGTTAGTAACGCGTTACTTGCCCCCAAAAAGTAATGTTACTTTACTTCGAAAGTAACGCGTTACTAACGCGTTACTTTTAGGTCCGAAACTTTAAAAATGTGGAAAAAATATGACTTCAATTATCCGTACTATTCTCACTACCGCTATTATTATTATTATTATTATTATTATTATTATTATTATTATTATTATTATTATTATTATTATTATTATTATTATTATTATTATTACTGCACGTTCTGAATTGCTTTATGTAAATGTAAGGACAAATTTTTACTTGATATATGAAAATATTCATATAATGTAACATTGATAAAATGCCATACTGCGTTACTCTGCGTTACTCGTAGGGATGGACACGAGCGAGTTCGAGCGAGTTTTCTTTGACACTCGATTCGACTAGAAATGGACATCTTTGAGCTCGACCCGAGAACTCGACTCGAAAAATTTCCTCCAACTCGACTCGAATTGGTGTTGAGTTTAGAGTCGACTCGAGTCAAATCCGGTGTGTAGTTTCGAGTACATTCTTCAAGTATATTACATAGATAGTATAATTATTATCAATGACACTACTACTACTACTACAACTTTTATTATTATTATTATTATTATAACAACATTGTATACAAAAAGAAAGACAGGCGGTTTGTATTTGAATACTAAAAAACTAGTTGACTGCCAACTTCGGTAGTCGTGAAGCCTAGGAGTCAAGGACTTTGTTCACGGGCCTCTGAATTTGGGTTGAGGGTCTAGGTTGAGTATTCGGGCTCGAGCCAAACACTGTTAAAAGTTATAGGGCACTGGCCAAATATCTTCAAAACTGTTCGGCCCGGGTTTAGAATTGTCAACGACTCGAGCAGCTCGGCTCACAGCTCATTCACTATCCGAGAAGTGAGCCAAGCCAACAGTTGATCCAACCGACTCGGCTAGAGCCCTCGGCTCAGTTGAGCCGAACCGAGCAAATGGCTCATCCCTACCAAGCCAGCGCGAGCCGATGGTTCACCGCAAGTGAGCAGTCTCCAGCCATCTTCTCAGTTGAGTCGAGCCGAGCTGAGCTTGTTATAAAAATCTCTTCTGGTCTCGCTATCGAGACGAGACGAGATATAGGCAGTGTCCCTTCTCGTGAGCAACACTAAAAGTATTCCATATTACTGTTTAGCTTACATTTCTCATGGCTTTCGTTTTCCAGTATAATCAGGCCATGATTTCAAGACGACTTAAAACGAACGAGCCATTTATCAAACTCGACTGGACTCGAAACTCGAAGCGAAAAACTGAATCGACTCGAAATTCGACTCGAGGATATTACCCTTGACTTGACTCGAAACTCGACTTGAATTCGAGTCGAGTCGAGTTTTAGCTTGACTCGTGCTCATCCCTAAGCGTTAGAAAAAAATGGTTGCTTATTATTATTCTGCTAAACTAATTATATAATAATAACAATGTTGTTATGAAAAATTAAAAATAAAGAATATAGAGAAACATTACACTACTCTATAATCAACGTGACTCTAGGATAAGCAAACTAATTTGAAAGAACTCCAATATTACATATCATCAGCAAACTAATTATTTTTTGGTAATAAGGTAGGCCTGCTCATCAGAACACAGTTTATTCATATTAACCTCTTACTGTAAATCGTTAATTATGGCACCCTAGTTGTTGATAAGTATTTTCCGCCGGGGCACTTCAGACACTTTACTTTTAAATTCTGTCCACCATCATTCTCAGCTCTTAAGAAAAAAGTATTCTTTCAAATGTTTGAACGGTAAAATATTTTCGTTCTCCATCTTTATAAAAACAACACCAATCAAAGTAAAATAGACTAGCGGTATCATTGCACTCCTAGTTCACTCACTGAATGTATTGATTTGGAGCTGTCAAAATCTACGACAAAATCTTCCGTGCTTGCATTCGGTACACGTGATTTCCATAAGGCTGTCCTCATCTTCAAAAAACAGCAAGTTTCACTACGATCTTATCTGTTTCTCTGTGTGTTTATAACTGTCGGTCACTGACATACGTAGTTCATGCTCGATTGTTTCATTCTGAGAAATTCACTTATACCAGCCATACACTAACGTATTTTTCAGCCGTAGCCATAAAATTTCTTGCGCTAGTCTTGTTAGCAGCTGTCAATACGTTAGTGTATGGGACCTGGCGTACGTTTACGTACCGAATTTTCATACGCTGGAAAAGTCTGGGTGCTTTTAACTTCGAGCGTAAATACGGCGCGTAAAAACGGCTCAGATGAAAGGGTTTTCGAGCAGCAGGTGGTCTCTTGCCCTTTCCACGGCCTTCTCCCCGGTCTGGTCTTATTGTTTTCAGAAGAGAAAACCTGTTCTTGTGTTGTCCTAGCGAATCGTTGCTGAGGTTTGCTGGTAGACTCACCAGAAATCATCATTCCAATCTAATTTCAGTCTTTCCATACAATATACGATTTCTGCTAAACTAATATTTCCTATTGCACAAAACGAGACATTATTTCCAAATTAAAATTCATAATTAATTTTGAGTGCACAGAGAAAAAGGTATTTAAATCCAATACTTCCTAATCTGAATTCGCAAATTATGAGAGCTCCTCCGTGGCTATATAGTCAGCGTACGCGTCCTCTGTGCGGGTCGCCCTGTTCGATTCTAGGCGGGAGCTCATGCAGTTCGGGTTCTACTTCCCATATAGGCTCGCTAAACTTATCGAACCTGATGCCTTTCGACTAGGAATTTAAGATTTAATTTAATATTTGGACATTATTATTATTATTATTATTATTTTACACGGGTAAAGGCGCATATAAAGATGAAGTCACACCTTCAGAGTTACCCATGTTGTGATACTGAAATGAAATCTTTGAGTTTAACTTCCCACGATTATGCCATTTAGACTAAAGAATACAATAATTAAGGCAAGTGAATGATGACGAGAGAATTGGTGGAATGAAATTTGGGAGGAAACGAGAGTACTCTGCGAAAACCAACGGACATGATGTTGCACACACAAACTTATTTGCACGGGAATTGAACCAGGGACCCCACGCACAAGAGATAAGTGCTTTAGCACTGAGCCGCTGTGGCCCTCAGTGGCTAACACCGGGCGACGGTAATTTTGTCACCGGAAAATTCGTCATGGTAATTTCGTCACCGGTAATTTTGTCACCAAAATATTACCATATAGGTAATTTCGTCACCGAAAATAATGTCACGATAATTTCATCACCAGTGTCTTTTAGAACATAATACAAGTACAGTGAATGAACTCGAAAAAGTTTTTGAAATTGTTTTCTTTAATCTTCAACTGCCAAAACTGTGCAGCATAATCAAAATATATTATTTTTATTAAATAAAGAGTTACATATTTTAGATATTGTATTTGAGACAAGAGATAAAAGTTTCCAGTAATTCTATCACAGAAATATTGTCATATAGGAAATTTTGTCACGGTTATTTCTTCACCTTTGTTGAATTAAATAGAGACAAAGCAAACGATCAAACAGATTACGTTATTTTAATAAAACTTAGAAAACAATTCAGTTGGTGTTGAACTCTGCAAAATTGAAGTTTCTGGTAATCGACGCAAGAACAAGCACCAGTAGGAGAAAATAATGTCTGCTTGAGCAAATGTTAAAAGCACAGGCAACATGGGGCACTAATGGGTTCATTATTCACTATTTACAAATATTAAATTTCGCGAATATAAAAATTTCAGAACAGAAAATAATAAACAAATATGGGAAGATACGCCAATCTGTTAATTTTCCCGCAGAATAGACGAAAATTTTCTTCGTTCTAGTACCGTTCTCTGAGTTCAAACTCTTGGACCTTCCAAGTTAACAGAGTCATTTGAAAAGAGTGGCCTTTTTAAAGAGCTATTAAAAGAATTATATTATATTTGAACTCTGAGTAAACATTAGCAAATTGTTATTGGATATATGTGAAGAGAACAAATTTCTATAAAGGAAGAAAAACGTATAAATATTTCTGGATGTTTCCTTTAAATATAGCCTTATCAACCTATTAAAAAGTGAAACATGGATTGTGAACGCAACTTTTCAATGGCTCAAAAAAAAAAAAATGTTGTTTGAGGTGAGACTTCCTTTACTAGGTATACGCCCTAATGTAGACCAAGACACAAAATTCATATGAAGAACTGTTTCGTGTGGTGGTGCATCAGTGCAGTGAATTTAGTGAATATCCGGACCTGTAACTATGCTAATGGATTTTATTATAGTGTAAATGAAACTTTTGGAGATTCAACTCGTTTATAGCGTTACTTTTTTCACCTGACTCAGTCAACATGGAGGAAGGTCCAAGAGCTTGGACTCTTAGAACGGTACAAGAGCAATTAAAATTTTCGTTTATTTTGCGAGAAAATAAACAGATTTTCATTTCTTCCAATAGCAGATGTGCATCGATTAATACAAGTGACTTCGGAGGAAGAGCTGGAACTTCTGGACTGTTTTGATAGCACTTACGTGTCAAACACGTATCGCCGTGTTAAAGCTCGGTCTGGGAATTTTGTTTGCGTAATGTGCCCCATCTATATCCCCCAGACAATTGGAATGTTCACCAATCTACCTTTAACAGCAATTCTAGGATAAATAATATTTGTGAATTGTGGAACTAGAAGTTTCATGATCTAGTAGGAATGTCCCACGCAACTATTTGGAAGCTTATTCATGAAATTCAACAAGTTGAAGCAACGGTTTCAGCTGTGCTTCATCAAGATGCTGTGGGGCAACCACCCAAACAGCAAACTAGAAGAGTGTTTCAGATCTTTTAGAAACGGCTCTAGTCTTTGTGCTTAACGTATAACACTGGAACTAAATGTTTCAAAAAAAAATTCCTTGTTTCCTATAGTAGAGTGAACATGTAAACCATTTATTGCATTAATACAAGTTATATTTTGTTTGCTAATTTTCTGTTCTGAAATTTTAATATTGCCAAAACTTAATTTTTGTAAATAGTGATATATAAATCCATTACTGGCCCATTTTGCCTGTGCTTTTAACATTTGCTTGTGTTATTTTACTGCTGTTTGTTCTTGCTTCGAGGATCCGAAACTTTGATTTTCCAGAGTCGAACACCAACTAAATTGTTTTCCAACTTTGATTAAGATAAGGTCAGCTGTTTCGGTCGTTTACTTTGTCTCTACTTAGTTCAACAAAGGTGAAAAAATGACCATGACAAAATTTCCTGCATGCTAATATTTTGGTGACAAAGTTACAAGTAACGAAATTACTATGTCGAAATTTCCGGTGAGCGAAATAATCTACATGCTAATATTTTGGTGACAAAATCACCGGTGACGAAATTATCTAAATCCGCTAACACCCAACCTTTCAATAAATAAATATTTAAATTATATTTAACAACTTGATAAAAACTAAATGGCAAGATAAACTTTAAAATAAAAAAAGGTAGGTGGAAGCAACGGGGAGGATTCCTTCAACTTACAAAAGCCGAGGTAACAAGGATCAAACTATTTATAAAGAAGGGGGCTGGAGGTAGTTGTATAAGTCTTGTTTTCTCTTTCTGGTCTATTTTTGAGCTGTGGATAAGGTAGTAAAAATTGGTATTCCGTGAGGGGATAATTTATTCTATTTGTTACTACTATGGGGGCGCGGTGGCTCAATGGTAGAGCGTTCACCTCTGGTGCTTGGGGTCCCGGGTTCGATCCCAGCCTCCGCCAAGTGAACTTTGTGGTGGACAAACACCGTGCTCGTGGGTTTTCTCGGGGTTCTCCCGTTTCCTCCCACTTTCTTCATTCCGCCATTTCACTCATCTCTCATAATCACCGTCTCCTTTAGCCTAACCGGCATAAGCGTGGGACGTAAAACTTAAAGATTTCATTTCATTTTTTGTTACTACTATATTCTTCGTTAATATTGTAAGAAAGAAAAAAAACGAAAGCTGCAACCATTAATAAATCATATTTTCTTTAAATTGAATTTATAATTCAGTAACCCACTTTTTAACGACCAAAGTCAACAGTCTAAAACATTGTATAACAAAAAAAATTAATCAATTATTCAACTATCGGAACACTCCTTTACTCCCTTATTTTTTGTAAACTGCAGTTCCAAACAATAGGCTTATTTCGGAAGGTAAGAGGAAATCACACATCAAGCTCGTTCAGATTGTATTAAATCATCATTGTGTCTGTTTAGAAATTTAAATGTTTCCAATCTACATCGTAAAAAATTGAAAATGAAATGAAATGAAATTTTTAAGTTTTACGTCCCACGGTTATGCCGGTTAGGTTAAAGGAGACGGTGATAATGAGTAATGAATGAAATGGTGGAATGAAGAAAGTGGGAGGAAACGGGAGAACCCCGAGAAAACCCACGCACACGGTATTTGTCCACCACAAAGTTCACTTGGAGGGGGCTGTGATCGAACCCAGAAACCCAAGCACCAGAGGTGAACACTCTACCACTGAGCCACCGCGGCCCTTCGTAAAAAATTCAATATAACTTTTTCCCTGTCCTGTGTCCTCCTCCTCCGAAGTATGATTTATATAAATATTTAGTGATCTCAGATCACTAAGTACAATGATCTAAGATTGTACCAAAAATAGGCCAAATGGATTGTGTTGCTTGGACGTAATATAGATAAATGTGAATTTTTAATCCTCTTCGGCGTGGCTCCCAGTCTGTCATAGGCGCCCGAAGGGGAGGGCAGGATGGTTCACGAAAATGTATACTTAATATAGCAAACCATGTATATTAAATACGAGACATAATATAGCAACCATGGAGATGGGTCCCGCTCTAGAAAATTTTCTTCGGGCGCCCCTGCAGTCTGTTTATTTCATATTGTGACGTACCACTTTGACAAAGCTTTGCTGCAACAGTGTATTTCAGATCATGTTTAATGGAAATAGTATATTGAGAACAAACGTGCTCTCTACTATGAGCAGTGAGAAAAAAAAAAAAACACCCTTGCAATTGTTTGACATGCTGTTGTGTGTATAATATGTTCGTATAGTTATCTACAAAACTTGTCGGTGTGATTCATCCAGCTGATTATTTATTAGTGTAATCATCAGTAATCATTAGTATATTATTTATTGCATTATCTATCTATTAACATGCTACAATACCAACTAAAATCCATTTCCTGGTCCAAATCTTTCTGTTTCTTCTATGCTTTCTTTTTATTCTTTTACTTTACAACACAATGTTTATAGCACCTGCACTTAAAACCATGGCCTCAGACAGATCCATCTTGTTCAAGCAACTTGAGTAAACTGGAAAACTACCATGTGCTCAAACAACAGGCAAGAGGAAGAGCGAAAAATGTCCGCTTCTTTTTCTTCTTCTTTTACGCGCCTATTTTTACGCTAGGTGTATGGGCCAACTTACGGACCGAAATTTACGACATCATTTTACGGACCGAAAATGCGCGCTGAAAATACGCTAGTGTATGTTGGCCTTTACAGGAAAGAGGAAAGAAACATTTGTTTCCGAAAAAAAAATACATATATTGTAGTTATTCATCCGAAATGTAACGCGAAAAAAGTAACGCAAACTAGGTACGTTACTTAAAAATTTGTAACGCGTTATCGTTACAGTTACTTTGGAAAAAATGTAACGTGTTACTAGGAAACGTTACTTAAAAAGTAACGCATTACAAGTAACGCGTTACTTGCGTTACGTTACTTCCCAACACTGCATCATCATCATCATTACTCTTCATTGTGGGAACATGAATTGTACCTCGTTTTCTTTGCCATCAACCAGTCTTTCAAACGGTACAACTCGCATGTCTCTAGCATGTACCATAGTGGAGAAAATTCGCGAAAAAGGGATTTTTTCAAAAAATCCCTTTCCCCCTATTTTGGGCCCCTCTGGCCGGCCCCTGTGTCAACCCACAGAGCTCAAAAAAATCTCAAATACACTACATACTATGTGTAATAACTGTACGAGTTTCAATGTTATATCTTGAAAAATAAGAGAGGAAAAAAATATTGCCCCATGTGCTTGTGCAAACAGTATCAGCTTTCCCCTATGTGAGCAATGGATAACCCATTTTTATATAAAAATTTCTTGACCCATCCCTAATTATCGTAGAGACATGATTGATACACCGTTTTGTTTGGCCAAAACCAGTTTTTAAACGGTACCCCTCGCATGTCTCTAGCAAGTACCATAGTGGGGAAAATTCGCGAAAAAGGGATTTTTTGTCAAAAAATCCCTTTTCCCCGATTTCCCTTTTTTTGCAAATTTTCTCCACTATGGTACTGCTAGAGACATGCGAGTGGTTCCGTTTGAAAGACTGGTTCATGCCAAAGAAAACGAGGTACGTATTATGACTAGAATAAATAGTGATATTACTGTAGATACTTTACTAAAGTAATTGACTAAAAATGTGTAAAAAACGAAAAAATAAAGAAATCGATCAATTTTTACTTAAATTTCCCTGCAAAATTGTTTTGTATGTAGGTTAAATGTTCAAACTTAGAACATAGGGTTGATTTTTACCTTTCTTTGATTCCCTTATTCTTCATGGATTGCACCCCAAACAATATGCTGCACGTTAAAGGAAAGCACGTACGAAGATTCGTTGAAATTGGATGTTTCGCGAGAGTTACCGTGGCAAGAGATGGACGGACAGATACACAAATGTCAATCGACTCAAATGCTCATACTCAGTTCAATTAACTTAGTTCAATTTCGTTAAATCATAATAAAGATATAGCAGGTACTAAACTATTACATTCATATAAGAGCGGCAGACATGTCGAAAAGTGGTGTCTTGTTTATGTTTATATATCAAACTCAGAGAATCTTTCCTTCTATTTGTACTCTGTTTAACTTCAAACTTAGTCTTCGTGGAAACACCATTAGATTGTTACCACATATAAGGTATTATCAGATTATATATCAGGAGCGATTCAGCTAAAAAGTATTTCCATTGCTCTTAACATAATTCGTGAAAACTTTTCTGTTCAGTTTCAACTGGGGTGTGATTTATTGAAGGAAATAGAGTATTAAGAGAGAAACTGAACTACGTTAAACATATTTTTCTACACAGATCGTTGTTTATACATTCAATAGACGTCATGTTTGAACATCGACATACATTAATCAACGTAAGGTGACAGCTTAATGTTTGTAGTGAATAGTATACGTTGTAATGACTTTGCACAAATGATGCTTCACCCTTTGACAAGTATCTACAAAGTCATCCCCAGGTGGTACATCCAGAATGGTTCATCATTCAGTTAATAAGTAATTAAAGTATAATCTAATTTTGTGTTTTCTATGAACTTTCAATCACTGTCATTTAATCAGTTCTCAACTTAAAAATAATACCGTTGCCATTATATTAAAAAAAAAAAAAAAATAGTATGAGAAATTCTACGATACTAACATTTAATAAAAGAAAAACAAAATGTTCAAAGATGATGAATATAGCAATCGATAGATCTAATTAAATTGAACAAATTTATATGGTTGAATGTAAATCTTCATGCGTAATTTTTGAGAAAATAGAAAAATGTAAATTTAAATATTCATATTGTACGATAACCACGCCATCTGTTAAGATGAAACAGATACTGAAGTATACCTTAATCAAACTTTACATTGACACTAGCTAAAGTACAGTATGTATAATGAGATATATCACAAAATTATGATTATCTCCTAAACTTTGTTTTTGTTTAACTATCTAATAGAATGCAAGCATGAGACATACCGTGTGTCCATAAATTATCTTTAGAAAATAACAAACTGTTTTTTTAACAAGTCACAAGTTGACTCATAAATTTTGTTTTCTCATATATGTCAATGTATGTACCCCTGGTGGCGCGGACAACGCCAAATCGGTATTTAATTTCTCTCCATGTACGTTCTGGGAACTCCACAGCAACATGTTCAAATGCACTGCGAATAAGTGTCATCAAGTTCTGTAGGTCTGTAACCTTAGTTCGATACAAATGATTCTTTACAAAACTTCAGAATATTAAGTTTAGTGGTGTGAGGTCAGGTGATCATAGCGCCCACCGAATCAGACCATCTCGTCCAATCTATCCATTCAGAAATTTTTAGAGTTAGTTTGTTAGTTAGTTAGCGGTAGCTATAAACCCAATCTCAAATCGATCATTTCTACTCCAGCCACAAGACTTTCAAGTTTCCTGTTTCCTCTCGAGCTACAGGAAAACAAACTGGCCAGGGCAATCCAGCTGTGCTGAGTCAGAATCTTATTTTACACAGAATACTCAGACAAGATACATTGACGGTGGTTTGGTGGACGAAATATTATGCTATCGAATCCCCTAAATACTCAAACGCAGTTACAAGAAAAGAATAGAAGTCAGCATCTCTAATGAATATCCTTCTCAATTTGGGTGCAGCATTACAATGTTGTTACAATTAAGCTAGTATGTAGCAACTAAAACATCAAACATTTTATTCTTCGAATGAATATGGAAGAATTAACTATTGTGTTTACAAATCGGTCTGTTTGGGTCAATCAGAATGTCTGTTCATCAATCATACAAACTAATTTAATGTAATTATATATATATATATATATATATATATATATATATACAGGGCCGCCCACAGGGGGGATGTATGGCGCAAGCTGCGCCATTGAGAAAAATTTTGGGGGGGATTTTACTCTACTTTCGAACTAGCAATTTTACTGTCGGAATAGCATTAAAACACGATTTTGAGAAGCTAATTTTCAAAAATTTTCCGGGGTGAACCCCCGTACCCCCTGCTTCGATACTCGATGAATGAAGTACCGCGCAAGTAGCCGTATGAAAGGAAAGATTGGTTCGTTTTAAGAGAGAAGGCCGCCCACAGGAGGGATGAATGGCGCAAGTTGTGCCATCGAGAAAAAAAATTGGAGGGAATAAAAAAAAATGGGGAAGAATTTTACTCTAATGTCGAATAAGTAATTTTGCTGTCGTCAGTATAACATTGGAACACCATGCGATTTTTTTTTTCAAATCTCGAGAATGAATCCCCCTACTCCCTACTTAGAAACTTTATGAATGAAGTACCGCGCAAGTTGCTATATGAAAGGATGGCGCCAAGTTGTGGTGAACAACAGTTACAAACACTCACTCAAGAATCACTTTCAAATTTAGATTTGAAACTTGCCTATGTTGTCTGTTGAAAATTATAAAGTAGTTTGACATAATTGTGAGCTAGTGGTAACCATACAGGCAACAGCCAAGTTTCAAATCTAAATTTGAAAGTGATTCCTTGAGTGTTTGTAACTGTTGTCCACCAGAACTTGGCGCCCATTTTTGTGCTTTCAATTCTTTTTAAGGCCACTCGTACTTGGCTCTTTTACAGGAATGTTTTTGTTGAATATCACTTCTTTTTGTAGGCTAATTTCGAGGATAACATTTTCTTTTGGTATCAAACTCAATAACTTGTAACTTGCGTCTTACTTTTCATGTACAAGGGAATTATATCAATATTTTGTAAAGAAAAAATAATACTACTAATTATAAAAAAAAGAATATCTGTGCCATACACAGTGTGTAGAAGTTTTTATACCCTTCAATATCCTTATAGAACATATTTAGTATTGTACACTACCAAGACTACTAATAAAAGTAATGCCATTTTTATAATTACTACTGCCCCTACTACTACTACAAGCATTCTATAATACTACTACAGGAAATAAAAACAACAAAAATAACAATTACTAGTACTATAAAAACTACTGCTACACTGGGCAATTGTTTTTAGAGAACTTGAGTTTTGAGGAGGGAAGAGATTATTAGTTTTGGGGGGGAGTGCGCCATCGGCTTTGGGGGGGATGGGCACCCCTGTATATATATATATATATATATATATATATATATATATATATATATATATATATATATATGTGTGTGTGTGTGTGTGTGTGTGTGTGTGTGTGTGTGTGTTCTTAAGCCATAAATTAAGGACGATATTAATATTATGCAATACATAGGTTTACTATAATCTACTGTAATCTGAGGCTCCTATCTTCGACTGCCAATGTGCACCCGTCACACCAAATACACGCGTGCTAGTCACTTTGAAAACTCTAGTAATAAATATATTCGACTTTCATTTACTCTGGTCTTTACTTTGCACACAAAATGGTAAAAATGAATGTTTTTCTCTCAAAAACGACTAAAATGACCAAACGAAACTGGGTCATTGCATGTGTGAGGTGCATGAGTTCAATACGTATTCAATATCTACTGTATTCTGATTAAAATTTAAACAGGGTGGTACAGAATTTTAAGAAGGTGAATAATTTTATTTAACTTAATGTTAGTGAATTTTTCATTGATATTTGATATATATGTAAAATATCACATACTGCCGACTGTTGACATTTAGTTCAATTTTTATTACAATATATTTTCACACGTATCATTAGCTAATGGCCTTCAATACCTCCCCCCCCCTCTGTAACTACATCCCTCATTACATAAAACCTGATCTCCCTATCAATATAAATAGTGCTGATTCTAAAGTAGTATTTTCACCAGCAAAAGCATCAATGAATACATTATCTTTTGTATTTATATTTGCATTACATAAAGCAATAGGCGTAACACGCGTATATGAAACAGCACACGTATTACGCACACGACTTAAACTATAACGATACTGTGTAAATATTGAATATATGTGTGAACAAGGAATGCATTTTCTGCTACATTATCTTACATTCGCCCTGTCTCATGCAACACATGAAACAAGTAACGAGAAGGAAGACTTTAGATTTTTTTTTTTTTTTATTTTGGGAGCTGTAATAGTAAAACTTCTCCCTCCATGCCTGATCCGATACAAACACACGTCTACGAGTAAAAGAAGGAAAGGCTGTCCCTGCCTCTGGAATTAGAAGGGAAAAGCGAGCGAGCGTCTACATCAAGGGGTCGGCTCGTGTTTTTTATTCTTTTTTCTCTCTTTTATTGTTGTTACTATTCGGGGGCGCTTCCCCCTTTGCTTTCTGTGTGAGAGTACTGTGGGGGAGGTTACGTTGGCCAATGTGTGAGCGAATGTAATACTACTTGATTGACTTTCAATACAAGGTTTAACAGTGAATCAACGAATCTCATAGCAAGGAAGGAAAAGAGAATTCGAAATTAAGGATCGCACAATACAAATTACAGAAAGATTCCTTTGATTTAATACCACGTTTGGAGAGAAATCATGCTCGAGGTTGAGTCATTAATAATAATAATAATTAGACAGTGAATTTATTGCATTACGCCCATAAATAAATAATTTTTAAATGGTGTGCTCCATGTGCCCCGGTGGAACCATAACCCTTTCAGTTTTACGTCCCACGATTATACTGGCTAGGCTGAAGAAGACGGTGATGATGAGAAATGAATTAAATGGTGGAATAAAGAAAATGGGAGGAAGCGGGAGAATCCCGAGAAAACCCACGCACACAGTGTTTGTCCACCACAAAGTATACTTGGCGCGAGCTGGGATCGAACCAGGGACTCCACGAACCAGACGTGAACGCTCCACCACTGAGACACCGCGGCCCCGAAAAAAAAAGTTAGGGCATTGAAACTAACTGTAAACAGTGATGCAGATCCCAATTACGGAATAATTATTTTCTGTAAATTAAATGGCATTTCTTTTGGACAGTGTAATGGTTATTAGCGATCAAAAGTACAAAGTACTTTGGCATTAACTATGAAAAAAATATACGTGTGCCGTAGGATTTTAAATTACATAATTAGTGTCCCAAACCTGAAAAAGATTGGAAAACGCTGCTCAAAAGCTTTCTGTACATACGTAACACTGTAAGACAGTTTCCACATGACTCACTATAGCGGAATTAATGTTTTCGAATCACTGGTTTGGTTTGCATTACGAGAAACAATAACCTTGAAAGAGATTTTTTTTTATAGCACTTATTTTCGTTTCAAAATTTCTTTTTGGAGATAAATAACAGATAAGCCTATGCTAATTTGAAAACTGTTGTTAATCTGTAATAATTCTGAAAGGAAATTATAACATTCATGATTAGTTGAATTCTGAATTAGATTTTGTCAGTTACATTATAGTTTCTTAAATGAGTTCAAATTGGTGAATTGGCAGTATACAGAAATAAAAGATTTGAGTAGCGAGGTGTTCTTGTCGTACACTCGTTAATCCATAAAAGGAGATATTTTAGTTTGGACTCCAGTGAACAGTTGATCTGACAGTGAGTAAAACCACGTAAGGAGCTGGGTGGAAATATATATAAGTGAGTACAAAATAAATCTAATAAAGTTTTCTACTGCATGCTATATGAAAATGCAGGAAATTGCATCTTTTGAAAATCTTTGAGTTTTACGTCCCACGGTTATGCCGGTTAGGCTAAAGGAGACGGTGATTATGAGAAATGAATGAAATAGTGGAATGAAGAAAGTGGGAGGAAACGGGAGAACCCCGAGAAAACCCACGCACACGGTGTTTGTCCACCACAAAGTTCACTTGGCGGGGGCTGGGATCGAACCCGGGACCACAAGCACCAGTGGTGAACGCTCTACCACTGAGCCACCGCGGCCCCTTGCATCTTTTGAAAGTGGTTTACTTACAGATATCCTCTAAAGTTATATGAGACAGGATTTAAGGCTACCTCGTCTCGAAACTGTGTCGTGAAAGTTATTCTCGTCTCAGAAACTGTTTCTATTGAAAGAGCTCTCGTCTCGCATTTTGTCACAAAGATTCTGTGTCATCTCGTCTTGTGGGCACGCCCACAGTATCGTGTTTCCTATGAAACAACTGCATAATTTCTTGATATTACAGATAAAGTCACTGAAGGCTAAAAGAGAGAGAGAGAAAAAAGAAAGAAGTTCTATGTGGAAAAGTATTGGACAAGATCCATTCAAGTCTGTTGTTGGATCAACTTGAATGTCATTTTTATGTTGCGTCTAGAGATGATAATTCTCTAATAGTTACGGACAGCTGTACTTACAAATGGGTTCATTTGACGAGAAATTATTGACGAAACAACATGTAAATGGGAGATATTCTACCTTTACTGACGATTCCCGGTGGGGCCACTCTTTCGAAAAAGTGTAAAACGCTTTTTCAGGCCAGCCACCCTGAATGGGGTTTTCCTCATTCACACCAGGCAAATGCCGGAGTGGTACCTAACTTATAGGTCCCAGGCCGCTTCCTTCCTTCCCCAATCCTTTCTTCCTTCCCTTTCCCCGGATAGTGTGCTCGCCGAGGGACGTCATCCCTCAAAACGTGAAGGGCTAAATGGCCTTAGATGTCGAAAGCCCAGAAATCTAAATCCTAATCCTAATCTACCTTTACTGATTATTGTACAAAAATACTCAGCAGATACTATTTGGTAAGTTCAGTTTAATGCACTAGAAATAAGTAATAAACACAAACATGACTATGTCGTAACTCATCATTAGTAACTTAGTATCCCAGGTCTACGAGCGACGAACTGAAATTCTCCACAGAATTCCATCAATGCCTTTAATCTATTTTACTTTCTTAGTTATTTTTGTGGAAAATACGAGTTACATCTAGAAAGCAAAGTCCAATGGTCTGTAAAATGAAAGACAAACTTAAGAAGAAAATTATTTTTGTTACTGTGAAGTTTGTGGTCATAATTTGCTTTTCAACATGTGTACCATCTTTGTTGTATTTGTCGTAAGGCAGCACCAACTTTTGTACTCCTGTCAAAGAATTCTACTGCCAAGGACTGGAACCAAGATATCACAACGGTCTGCAAATCAGCTGTGTTAATACGTTGCCCTGCCGGAGATCGCTTTATTTGAATGTCGCCAGTGCATGGACTGTTGATCGGTTTCTTGCGTCATGTAGGACATCCATGTTTAGTCTCTGGTGACGACGTGATTAAGGAACTGGTTACTTTCATGGTAATAGCGCAACAGGTAAGACAAAACGGACAACAGGCATGTTTCTTCTTTTGCTCTGCTGTCACTTGTTTTGAAGCCCATCGTGCACACAACTTATGAAACTGAAGCCGGTACGTGACGATCTCTACCGGTGGATGACTGTAGGCGGGCAGTTTTACAGTATCACAATTCTCTCACCGCACTGACTGAACACTACACAACTGTGCTCGCGCCAGGTTATTGCTACGTGTTCCTCCTTCACTCCTGCGCAAGCGTGTTCCGCTCTAATCATTCGTGCCATTTTGAGGCACTTTCGGAACTTACTTTCTGGATGCCCGTCGTATCTTGTCTATATTGTATTTTCAAGAAATATTGTTCAAGAATAATTCAAAATTATTCAAGAATAAATTACACATTTGATTGCAAAGGAAATCATTTTGGAATTCAGTACACCAACGCCCTTCTGCGTTTCATTCTGTGTATTTAGACAAATAGTATCCTTTCAAGTTCACAGCGTGTCAAGAGAATAATATCTACAGCAGCGTTTCCCAACCTTTTTCAACTTGCGGCACACTACAGGTGTAACTTGAATTCTTGCGGCACACTCATAGATATTATTATTATTATTATTATTATTATTATTATTATTATTATTATTATTATTATTATTATTATTATTATTATTATTATTATTATTATTATTATTATTATTTGCAAATATAAAATACAGTGGCATTTTTTCTCTGTGATTACTGATCTCCTTACAGAGAAGAAAGCTCGATCACTGCTTTTCCCCCGTGACAACACTCATCGATATTATTATTATTTGTAAATATAAAATACAGTGGTATTTTTTTCTCTGTGATTACTGATCTCCTCACAGAGAAGAAAGCTCGATCGCTGGTTTCCCCCGTGATCATTATGCATATTTTCCATTCTAATTTAAAACTTAACAACAATTGCAATGAAATATAGGACTCATGTTTCTAAAAATACAATTCCTTTTTCGAAAACTGTATCCAACCTTTCACGAAGAAGGAAGATCAGTAAATAATGAACGAACAAATAAATCTCTTTTACTTTAAAAACACAGATGAAGGTAATTTGTATTCACGTTTGCTTTGTCAAAAGGATTGAATGATATTTTAAAATTTTAAGTTACGAAATTGTCTGCAACAATAAAGAAGCAATAATGGTCATAACAATGAAAACAAATACATTTTTGAACATTAAAAAAGTACAGAAAAGTAAGTCAGTATGAAACTTAAAATTGTAGATTCATAGTAGAGGTTCATAGTAATGTGAAATACTAATATACATTTTCCCCTATGTCTTGCAATTTGATTGATATAGAATTAATAATTTTGTTTCAATTTCCTCGCGGCACACCAGCAGCCTACTCGCGGCACACTGGTGTGCCGCGGCACACCGGTTGGGAAACGCTGATCTACAGCCTAAAAATATGAATTACTCTGTCACTCGTATGTAACAAACGATTGACTTAAGAAAACGAGTTACTCTAAAATAATCTAGATATAATGTTATTGCTGTGTCATTCTACGATTATTACCTTCGGAAGAAAGAAGAAACGCAGATTATTGCAGTGATTTCCAACTTGATGCCGTGACATTACAAAATGCTGTTTCCATTCTTAGTAAACCAAACAGAGACAGTAAGAAGTATACAGGAAATTAGCGTTGGTAAAAGACAATGAGAGATGCAAATAAAGCTCAGTAAATGATTACGAAGATCCAATACCCTTGGATTCATGAGTAATTGTATGCAGAAAGCATCTTGTCTTATTCCATTCTCTTTCCTCTTTTGCTCAACCTCTTCTCCCTGCCATGTCTCTGATTGTAAAAGAGCGCTCGGCTAGTTTTATTATTTTCGAACTGAGACCTAAAGACGCTGGCAAATATTCGATTTGTTGATTGGGTCTGGGTCTAAGTATATCGAACAACTGTAATTTTAGCATTAATTTACCCACTTCTTAATTCTTATCAGTTTTCTTTCAATGTGCCGCTAAACAAAAATAAGTATTAAAGGTTAAAGAAGTGAAAACGTGTTCATTTTGAAAATAAAAACATAAGGGTGATTCAAAGCCAGGTCCGAAATTGATATATAGGCCATACAAACAATTTCAAAAGGACCTACTTGCCATGAGGCGAAGGGAGAGGACAGAGCAAAGAAGTTTAAGAGGATTTCGTGTCTTTTGGAGTGAATAGTTTTTTCCCTTTCCATTGGACGACATATACCTTCAAAGCATCCATCTAGACGGCTACTTTTGGAAAATAAAAATGTTGACTTTTTCTTTCTATTAAAGCTAGAGAGAGAGGTGTGTTGAATAGTCCTCTGTTGAAGTAGTTGACAAAGGCTAACCTAGCAAATATAAGCACAAAGTCTCCATGACACACACACAAACACAATTCTTGTGTTTGTTTCTTTTTGACATTTGATCTATTGCTAGAAACTTCCAGGCTGTATTGTTAAAAATCAGATTTTTACAGGAAAATGACATTTTTTCCCCTGTTCTTTGATTTCCAGCGGGAGGGCTGAAGGCTTCTGTTAAGATGAGAAGTTAGTGACATCTAAATAAAGCCCCCTGCTGGATGAGTTTTTGCGCCGAAAATGAATGAAGAGAAAGAGAAATGGGGTACACATACCCAGAGAAACTTCGCAACAATACTCGAAAGCCAGACTTCCAACTCTCACCCTCCACAGCCCATTATGGAAATCAACAGCCGAGTTATTTTCTCGTTTGCTTTTGTCCACCCTCGACCTGGAGCCCTCGTAATGTTCAGCAAATCCGGAAAATTTAGCGAAAGATGACAAGCGGCAGGTGGCGTAAAAAGTCAAGTGCCGCCACAGGAGAGTTTTATTCACGTCCACATATAGGACAAGAACACAAAAATATTAATAATAGTCATACAGGCGACGACGCTTCCCTGTCGACACGTCGGGTTTATTAACACTTTTTTTTTTTTTTATATATAGTAGTGTATGTACTTGATGAGCAAAACGCTACACATAAACGGAAAGTATAATCGTAATAGGCAAAAGAATAATGGAATTTTTTCAAGCTTATTGGTGCTCACACTTGGTGGTGTACAAGGAGGGTTCCACTGATTAGAGGGAAAACCCACGCTGCAAGATAAATGGATAAAATGTCAGTAAATAGGATAATGTTATGCCAACAACATCTGCTAAGTAAAATAGTTTGCATTCAAGTTCATAAAACTAAGGAAATGTGTAATTGATGGAACGGACGTATAATGACAAGAAACGAAACGTGTTCTATAAACATTAATTTTAGGTTTCAGCGCAGATCTGCATGATTGAATCCTTGTTGGAATACATTAGTGGACATGAGAGAAGACATTTCATTCTAAAGCAATCTTTTCCAATTATATGCTCTGTGACGTCAAAGAGCGTAAGGACAAGACAGAGGTGACAGGCAAACAAGCCGTAGTCGATGGTTTTGCAGATAAACTACCATGGACTCATGACTAATGCCATCACTTGTTCCATTGCATTCCGCCTACTTCGTTCCCCCCCGTCTTCTTTCCTCAATCTGCTCTCCCTGACCTGACTCTGTTCGTAAAAGCTTACTTCTACGTCATACATCGGTTAGTTGGAATTTTCTACTCTAAAGAGAGGGATAAACTACAGAAAAATGGGTTAAATTAATGAAGCAGTCGATCTTTGGATTCGACCTGTCGAATACCAAAACTTCCACTTAAGGAATATCGCAGCAACAAGAACTTTTCATTGCATTTTATCGTGAAAATAAAATGAAATTAAATCTTTCAGTTTAAAGTTCCGTAATTATGCCCGTTACGCTAAAGGATACGGATGATTAAGGCAAGTGAATGATGATAAACCGACGGGAACGATGTTGTCCACGACAAACTTACCTGGCCGGAGATCGAACCAGGGACCCCATTCGCCAGAGATAAACGCACCACCTCTGAGCCACCCTGCACTCTATCGTATGTTAAATTAATTTACTGTGGATTGTTATTACCTATAGATCTCTCTATGGCCCTGTTTTACTTTCCTCCCCCTTTCTTCTTGATCTACCAAAATACATCTTTCGTGGAGGACGACGAATGCTCTGGACGCTCTTCGATGAGTCGCGTGAACCAGAATTTTGTCAAAGTGAAGGAAGTCTTGGAATCAGGACCATCATTTGAGTGTGAAAATGATGATCCAAGAACTGAATCTACTCAAAACAGTGGTGCATGAAATTGTTAGTAAAAATTTGAACGGGGAAGATTTGTGCCAATAGAGTTGGATAACGGACAAAAGGAAAATCAACTTCACATTTCCTGTCAACTATTGCAGCAAATGGAAAATGAACTATTATTTTTAGACAACGTAATAACAGGCGACGGGACATGGATATTTCAATACGACCCTAAAAGCAAGCACCAAAATTCGAAGTGGCACAGCAAGGAGGCACCGCGCCTCTAAAAGGCAAGGATGTCCAAATCCAGGATCAAGACAATGCTTTTTTTTTTTTTTTTTTTGACAAGAAAAGAGTAGTACACAGAATTTTTGTCTTACGGGAAGACTATTAGCGAGACTTACTACGTGGAAATCCTCAAACATCTGCAAGAAAAAGCCAATCGGATCCGACCGGAGATTGTAGTTCCATTACCATGACGCGCTTAGTTACATCGCATATGTTGCGTCGTCATTAGACTAGAATCGGCGTTGTCACGTTCCCACAGCCACTGTACGGTCCCGACGTGAGTCCAGCGAACTTTTTTTTTTCTATTTCCCCAGCTCAAAAGAAGCTTGAAAAATCACCGTTTTGATCATGTTTTGAACATCCACGTTACAAGAACAGGTGTTCTGAGGGGGTTGTCGGAAGTTGACTTGCAGGAAGCGTACACTGCGTGAAAATCGCGCTGGCGGCGATGTATCGACAGTCAAAGAGATTAATTCCAAGACTTTTAATAAGTACCAATCGGATCAATAAATATTATTTTCTGGATCCAGTCTCATTACTTTCCAGACAAACTCTATAGCTATAATAGCTATATTGTATTTGATAAAACGATCACCGTAATGTTGGCGATCTGCTTTCTTACTATATTGGCTTCTATCAATCTTTAATGTCTGCTTCCATTTTTTTTTTTTTTTTTTTTTTTTTTTTTTTGTGGAATTATCAGCCTACATTGGCCCTACTGGTTCAATACATCTTTGACTGACCTCAACAGGTATGAATCTCAGCGATAAATAGCACGTCCTACTAAATTTTATAGTTCAGTCAATAATTTATACGAATTCAATCTCTCTCGTTTTTAACGTACAATATTCTAAATTAATCAGAGTAAAACAGAATTAAATTCTGTCACTGATTTTTTCAAACTGAGCGAAGCTTGTATAACAGATTGCTATTTCAAAGTATTAATGTGGTCAAATGTTAGTTTTAAGGCTATCTTGGTTTTATTCTATTTGGAAGAAGGAATAATATGACTTCTTATTAAAAATTTCATATTAGCATTACACGCGTATACATTTTAGATGAGGCGAAACATAGCATCACGTAAGATCATTAGATTTCCAATCGACATTCGAACCTGAACTGATGCGTATGGAATTAAACATTTACCAAGAGAGTGTAAGCTAGTAGTAGGCGGTGTGGTGTAATCAAGCGGTCTGACACATTAGGTAACACTTGTCAGACGAAACCCACCGGAGATGTGCGTTTCTAAATCCTCAAAGTTTATGTGTTCGTGTCCCTGTCGAGCTGGATTATGTATGATTTAGAATCAAGATGAGACAAGTGGAAGATTCCATTTTTGAAAAAGATTAGTATTCTTGCTTCGTAGCTGGGAGGTCCTAGGTTCGAATTTGATGGTCGGCCATCCTCAAAGATTGTCGGGATAGTACTTTTAAATGGGGCTTGGCCAACTTCCTTCCACTGCCATTGTTGTTGTTAACTGTTGTAGACGTTTATAAATCCAAGGAAATAGGCTTCACGTGCTGTAGCTGGAAGTTGGTTAAATAAATTAAAGAAAACTTAAGACCCTGACATACTAAAAATAATATAATTTATTATTTTTCTTTTGCTTGCTTTTCATAAGTGAAAGGAGATAATGAAATGCAACTCACAACAATCATAGATAATGCTATTCTACAACAGAAAATATGAACCTAAAGAATTTTCAAGGTTGCTATCCATAGAAATTACAATGTTACCAGAATAACATTTCCCCCAAAATCTAAGTTAAGGCGGCGACTAGAGGAACGAACTCAATTGCATTTGACTGCGGTCATGTTGTTTTGGAATACTGTGAACTACTTTTTAAATAATATTATTATTTAATTTTAATAACTGTATGTTAAAACTATTTTACTTATTACAAACTAAATACAATTATTATTTAAAAAATAGTTTACAGGACTCCAAGACAACATGATATGTAATCAAATGTAGTTGAGTTCATTCCTCTAGTCGCTGTCTTAACTTAGATTTTGGGGGGAATGTTATTCTGGCTACACTGTAATTTCTATGGATGGAAATATTGAAAAATTTTTGAGGTTCATATTTTCTGTTGTAGAATAACATTATGTATGATTTGGTAAGTTGCATTTCATTATCTCCCTTCAGTTATGAAAACAAGCAAAAGAAAATGGTAAATTTTGTATTATTTTTAGTGTCAGGCTCTTAACCACTGTTCTCCGTAACCTATATTGTATGGCTTAATATATGTGAGTGATGTGCGAGGTAACTATCTCAAGCACTTTCCATGAATATATTTAAGCAGAGACTAAAGAAACAAATTTTTGATAAACATACAACGTTATTCATGTTTATTATCAAGAGTAAGTGGAACAATTGGACCGTTCGGATGTCAAGTAGTGTAACTCAAAAAAAAAAAAAAAAAAAAAAAAGCCATGCTTTTATTCACTTTTAGAGATGATAACTTTTTAAAAAAGATTTTAGCAAACAATATATTATAAAACCATAAACTATACAGATATGGTTTTGGTTACCAATATAACAGAAATATGAACTATTCATGAAATATTGAACTTCACATTTCAGTGGTACAGGGTTTACCTCTGGCCCTTGGGGTCCCTGGTTCGATCCCAGCTCGCGCCAAGTGAACTTGTGGACAAACACCATATGCAAGGGTTTTCTCGGGGTTCTCCCGTTTCCTCCCACTCTTTTCATTCCACCATTTCAATCATTTCTCATCATCAACGTCTCCTTTAGAATAGCCGGCATAACGTGGGACGTAAAACTTAAAGATTTCATTTCATTTTTCAAATTTCACTTCTGGAAAGGCCACTTGGCAGCAAGCGGTCCAATTGAGATGTTACAAAACTAAATTTGTCCCTCTACTATTGCTAATTGCTGGAATCGCTGTCACTCGTTTTCTTTGCCCACGCTACTCTTACACTTGATGGGATTATGGATACATAAACCTTCTGAATCATTGTGCTTTCTCTCGCAGTTGCTCCTGGAGCAACCGTTTCTCGTTGAAGTATATACTGAATCACATACACACACTCATAGGCGTGATTCATACCATATGTTTCACATCTTAATGTTGCTCATCGTTTTCTTTACATTGAATCAAAACACCATGTGTATTCTAAGAAATCTAAACGTGCAGCTAGGAAAAAAAATAAGAGGAGTATAGAGTGTCATAGGAATGAAGCGAGTAATTATCAGGAAGTATGTCGATTTGACAGTCACTCTCCTCCACCTCATGGTTTTACAACTAACTGAAGCTATTGCCGAATAGACGGTGTTTAGTTTAGAGCTTCCATTGCGAATAATATTATCGTTGTGAAGAGTGTTACTGTAAATTGTTTGTATAGGGTTAATACTTCGTTTCAGAATCTAGGCCAGGACCATTTTATGTATCGGGTGTAGCTGTAGCCACTACCAACTTCGAAACCTAGTGATACTTTTCCTAGTTTCGTAAAAAATAACACTGTTTCAATTAATCATTTTTTATTTGCATACTGCGCTGACTTTTTTTTAAAAACTTGTTTCGACTTATTAACCTCGCTGGTGCATTTCTTTTTTTTAGTTTGCACGTAATACCTTTGACGTAACGTCCTATCACCTTAAAGTATTCTAGTTCATAGTGGTTTTATGACCCTGCCCTCTTTATCATATATTTTATAGGTTTTTCACAAACATTTGCTGGTTTTAATTAATAGTAGTGTGACTCTATGATAGTAAAGTATAGGTCTACAGGCCCATAGACAGCCCGATTTCTTAGAGGGTCAATCACAAAGACATCAACGAACCTACAAAATCTTTATTCGCAGATAATATATTTTTGTGATAGGAATTTATGAGCCACCAAAAGAAGAAATGATCTGATAGTTTTTTTTTTTCATTTACAGCACATAAATACAGTAGCGTACACAGAAGTTCGTCAAGAGATCAATTTCCCAAATATATACATTTTGAGGTTTTGCATAAGGTATACATATCTTAATACTCGTATCATCATAGGTATTCTGCTATTATTGGGAGGTCATTTGCCTACCCTGATTGCTTTCATGCTCCGTGGTCTTGAGCTAAGCACTTTGTCTTCACGTACGATTTTTTTGCCTTGATATCGTCCATCCATTGTAGCCTCCTTCGTCTCCTCCCTCTCTTTCCTGTCACCTAGGGGTGCCAACTCTGAAAAATGAAATTACCGGCACCCGCTCATAATTCTAAAAAAAAATGAAGAATAATTGTATTTTAAGTATATTTTATTTGTTGTGGTGTTTGTGGTTGTGGTTGTGGACAGCCAAAGCAAAGAAGAGAGAGAAGCTAGAGAGAAGCTATTGCGTTAAAAATGTATATATATATACACACTATCTACCAAAACGTCACCGGTCAGTCCGCTAGGATATCGCCGTAAGGAACCCAGAGGAACCTGTACGACGCGAGTCATATGTTTCGGTGCACAAAGCATTATCAGTGATCGTGCATCATGCGAGGAGTCAGTTTGACTGAGACTGGCACACAGACAAGAACTCAGTGAGTTCGATAAGGAAGTCATCATCGGCTGTCATATTGGGGGTAGGGGCGATCGGGGCAATCACAGATCCAGAAGAGGAAACTTTCTTAGTTTATGTATAAATAAAACCCACCCCAAAGTTTGGAGTTCTTAAAAGTAGCTCTAAGTAGAAATATTATAACCTACCGCCCCCCCCAGAAGTCTGTCCTGGATCCGCCCCTGATTGGGGATTTGTCGAATCGTGCCATTAGTGCCCAATTACGCCACCCGAAATCAACGGTAATCCTGAAATGGAAACGTCACGGTGTCCTCAAATGGAAACGTCACGACCCAAGAAATTGACGGACAGGACCGGAGAGTTCTGAAACAAGAGGTATCCAGCAAGTGGTATACGTCAAACTGCATCTGTCATCCAGCACGAGTTACACAATGCATTGGACATATCAGAGTCACTGAACACTGTCAGGACAGAACTGCATGCACTTGGTTTCATGGTAGAGCAGCTGCACATAAGCCACACATCACTCCAACCGTGGAGAGCCAGGAGGTTGGCATAGTGTAAGGCTCATTGAAATTGGACCCTAGATCAATGGAAACATGTGTTATGGAATGATGAATCACACTACACGTGTTTCATGTCAAATGGTCGGGTGTGAATGTGGCGACAACCCGGGGAACGCTTCTTACCAGACTGCATTGTGCCAACAGTGAAATTTGGTGGTGGTAGTGTAATGGTGTGGGGTACATTTTGTTGGATCGGCCTAGGCTCGCTTGTTGTTATGCCTGGTAACATGACGAGTGCAAATTATCCGGACATTTTGGACAATTCAGCGCTTCCCACATTGTGATAGTGACATGGGTCTATTCTTTGGAATGGACCCATGTCACTATCAGGATGATAATGCTCCTTGCCATAAAGATGCCAATATTATGTCGTGGTATGACGAGAACAATGTGCAAACGATTCCAGTAGCCTGCTCAATCGCCTGATTTGAACCCTGTGGAACATCTCTAGGATAAATTGCAGCGGCGTTTAAGGTCCAGACTAACTCGCCCAAATTCACCTGCTGCACTTGGAACCGCCTTGCAGGAGGGGTGGGATGCCACCCCACATGATACCTATCAGCAACTGGTGGAAAGCCTTCCTTGGGGAATACATGCTGTGATCCAGGCCAAATGAGGCCCTACCCGACATTAGGTATGTCATGATTTGATTCATTTCGAAAGTTCTGAGAGGACCGATGAAAACAAGTGTCTTGTACTATTCTACAAAATGAGTTGAGGGCTGTCTCTACGAAAGAAATTTCTTGAATTCTCTTCTCGTTGCTAAGTTACCAACACGTTTATCTTTCATGCAGGTGACTGAAATTCATGCGGGTTTTGGGTAGGCTCATGCAGTTCCCGGATCTAGATCTCCTATAACCGAGCTACTTAAATGGATGTTAAATAAATAAATAAATAACTGTTATCATTAGATGCTCTCGTCATTCTACAGAGTTCAGTGCTTTGGTTAGAGCTTGTTAATTATTATCTTACAAATGAAAAGGATTTCGAAAATAATGTTTAAACAAATAGGGCAGACCAGGGTACTGCTGAACATCGAGAAAATATCGAACACGACAGTTTTGGTAGAAGGATGCTCTTTAAAAATCAGTCGATAACGCTGCACTCTATCAGAGACTTGGCAACCAACAGCTCACAGCTTGACGACAGCCGTTAAGCGGATTGAACGCAATCACATATTTTCTTGGTTTTGCCCGAGTACTTTATAACTTTGGGTCTACATTCTTGCCAAGGTAAGTTTAGATCTATTATACATAGATTACTACAGACCAAGCTACATTATTCACGTCCTATTTCAGGATTAATTCCGTGCAATACCACTAGCTGTAATGCAGTCAACAAATAGTTCGAACCTTTACAATAAAATGGCATCTTACGGTACAATACCGGACAGAGTGTTCTTCATTAGCTCCGGGTGTTCGATATTACTCAATAGTGCCAAGTAAATTATTAGTAATTCTTAAATATTTCTTTATTTCTTCATACATTTATTTATATACTTCGTCAGAGTAGCTTTTCTTTTCTTTTCTTTTTTTTTTTTAAAAAAGCCTAGGAATAGCTTCCTTTAATGTAAGTTAATAAAAGAGCTAGTTCATATTAATAATTATGTTAAGTTTTATATGAAATATTATGTTTATTAAAGATACAAATTATAAAATTGTCTTCCAATCTATTTTTATTCTATTTCATGTCTATTAAAAATGAAGTTTATCCTGAACAGTATGAAGAGCATCTTCGGGATCACCGACCACCAGTGAAATTCCATATATAATATATATATACCCTAACAGCACAGGATGTGCTAGGCATGTGCCATTTAGGTGTCCCAAATACATTTTAGGTACCCGAGACTTGGCGTTGGCACATACATATTCATGTGTTAAGTATGTACTTCAGCTACCTACAGTTTTAGATACTTGTTACACCTAATTGATATTTGCAACTATGTACCACAAATATAGCATTTATATACCTGGCTCAGTTTGGCACCCTAACAATCATTTGTTTTTATGTCGTCACTTGGGACATACGTATATCTGTCATGTTCTAGGTACGTCCTTTAGGTACATACTCTTTCAGATACTCGAACAGCACAAGATGTGCTAGGCATGCTACATTTAGGTGTTCTAAATTCATCTCCCACATTTGATGCATTTGTTGCTTCTTTTTCTAAGTGATTGTGTACTAGAAGCAACAACCGCATCAACTTGATTAGATGTCAACTGTCGCCGATCATTTGAAAGTGAATATGGAAGAACCATGAAATAAAGTAAATAGACACTCGTCATTTTGTTATAAAATTACATGGCGAGTAGATTTTATCTGATCCCAAACGGTTATCGTCGAATATACGCGGTTAAAGGAGCCCTCTGATTAGCCAAACTCAAAAGACCTCAATAATTTATCCATCTAGAAGCGACATTATCTTCACTGCCTCTTTGGACAAATCGGAAGAGCACGCGGCTAGTAATCCTAAGGTTGGTGGTTCGCGCCCACCCTGGTGTACATTTCTTATTACTTGTTTAAAATGTTTTTTAGACTCATCTTAATGTAAACACAGTACGCATATAAGCGATTTAACATATTTTGGGGGAGTAATTTTGTGGTTCATTGACGCTTACGGCATGGGGAACATACTAGGCACGTTTCCCAGGTGCATGTCAAGCATGTGCCTAGGGGCGGACATAGACTGTGACTATCACTTGTCATCCATATGATTTCTCTCTCAGAAGTACATAAGGCACATACTGGACAAATCTGAGGGAACATGATAGACATATGCCTGCTATGTGATAGTGTTCTTAGTATATATATATACAAGGGCGGATCTAAGGGGGGGGCTACGGGGCTATAGCCCCCCCTTGACGCTCAGGTTTACACTGGATAAAATGGGCTTCAATTCTGCTTTACACTGGATAAAACGGCAAATTACGGTTTAGCCCCTCCCTTGATCATATCCTGGATCCGCCACTGTATATATATATATATATATATATATATATATATATATATATATATACAGATGGTGATCAGAAAAATAGAAACACCTGAACAAAATTGCAACTTACCAGATTAATATGATATTGGGCCACCTTTCGCCTTGAGAACAGCCTCGATGCGACGTGGGATGGAGGCATAGAGGTCGTGAATGGTAGCAAGTGGAATTTTACACCATTCCTCGTGCAGGGCATCGGCCAGTTCTGTGAGAGAGGATGGAGCTGGAAATCGTCGCCGGAGTCGTGTTTCCAAGACGGACCACAGATGTTCAATTATGTTGAGATCTGGGGATTGGGCGGGCCAGGGGAGGTGTTGAACTTCATCCCGATGTTCCTCAAACCACGCTGCAACAACGCCAGCTGTGTAAATGGGTGCATTATCATACTGGAAGATGGCGTCATTGTCCGGGAACAACATCCGGACCATAGGATGCAAGTGGTCTCCTAAAATTGCGACATAATCGTTGGCAGTGATTCGTCCGCTAAGTGTGACCACAGGACCCAATGAAACCCATGATATGGCGGCCCACAGCATCACCGAGCCGCCGTCATGTTTCACAGTCGGGCAGAGACACTGCAGATCATAAGCTTCTTTGGGCGTTCTCCACACATAAACACGGCCCGTGGTTGGGAATAGGATTGAAGGATGACTTATCCGACCATATCACACGTTTCCAGTCCTCAACGGTCCAAGTTGCATGGTCGTGGCACCATTTGCGGCGTGCGAAAGCGTTATGGTCCTTGATGAGCGGTTTGGCCCGTGCAACACGACCCCGTAAGTTCATGTCATGTAATTCGCGGCGGACTGTGATTGTTGAAACAGGGTGGGGGAGGTGCTGATTGAGTTCCTCCGTCACTTGCTCCGCAGTGGCACGGCGGTTCTGCGTGACAATGCGCTTTAATACCCGGCGTGACCTGTCACTCATGATTTTTTTTCCGCCCACTGTTCCGCTTCCTCGATGTGGTTTTCCCGTGTGTTGTGTAGGCCGTCATCATCTTCGAAACTGTCCCATGCAACACACCTAACACAGTAGCCACTGACGTCACACTCACTCCACATAACCGCGCACCAACAACTTGCCCTCTTTGAAACTCTGAGAGGTCTCCCATTTTACACTAGCTCCGTCTGCTGCAGCCACTGGACACTGTTGTTCCACTGCGCCTGACGTAGTATGGAGAACGACCTAACACACCACCACCAGCGGTCCGGCGCTGCGGGCGCCACGACACCACTGCCATACATCTGACGTGTTGCCAACTACAGGTGTTTCCATTTTTCTGATCACCATCTGTATATATATATATATATATATATATATATATGAAGAGTACGGGGGAATAACGATGAAAGTCCATTTTTAACGATTTTTATTTTATGGACGCCAACGATAGAAGTCAGCATGAGCTTTCTGGACATATATTCATTTTCCACAGAAACGCTTTTAGTCCCATGTAAAACGAGATTTTAAAAACCTTGAAAGAGGGAAGAAAGATGAATGTCACAGCATACGCTTAATAAACGATGGAAGTCCAATTTCCTGCTGAACAAGTCTTTGTATTGTTACACTTTCGATCGAATGGTAAGATTGTTTCGCTACGCTTTTAGCTGTCAGTAGAAATACGCCTTTACATAGAGCAGTCGTGTTGCTGAGAAATGCGTTAATAATAACACGGTTTTGGAGTTAACATGGATGTTAACTCGTGCCCAGGTGCAAATTAACGTGGGTAGAAAAGAAGAGGACATGGACGTGTGTCGGACGCTTCCAAAAAATTACGCCAACAAACGCATAAAACAGGTGCAGACTGTAAGTGTAGAAGAGTCAAGTGTTCTGAAAGTATACACGGAAGTGGCAGGGATAATATCATCAGTCATTTCAATTCTTTGCCTGATCGAGGTGCTCAACGGCTCCATTTAAGCGGTTTAATTGAAGTTAATCTAGTGAATAGGAGGCGCCCGCGAAAAAATCAAAATGAGGCTCACCTTCGTGATAATGCGTACAAGTCCATAGTAAGGGTTCAAAGAAATGATGTGATGGACGAAATACCGGTTTGCTACAAAGCATTTTTGGCCCTTCATGGCATATCAGCGAGAACTTTACAGACTATTTAAGAGCAGTTGAAAGAATGTGGTACGGTAGTCCCCGATAGAGGAAAGCACAAAAATCGACCACATTCTTTACGCTAGGAAACCTTACAAAAATTTATAAACACATTCAATCTCTTCGAGGTCGGAAAGCACATTACTCATTGAAGAAATCATCCAAGATTTATCTGCCGGCAGAACTCAATGGTAAGAAGCTGCATCACATGTTTTTAGCAATGTACCCTAACAACCATTGAGTTGAGTTGATTTTAGTTTAGCGTCCCTTTCAGCAGCGAGGCTATATGAGACGTGGACATACTGATTAACGTGTAATGCGAACCACATAAGCTCCCGCCGGGAATCGAACCCTGGTCTCCCACGCCAAAGGCGCGTACGCCAACCGCTTAGCCACGAGGAAGCTCCCTAACAACCATGTTTCATACGATAGTTACATGCGTGTTTTCAATACTGAGTACAACATTTCGTTTGGATATCCCCGTTCAGATACATATTGTGCATGTGATGCAATGAAGGCGCAAGAGAAACTATTGCAAGAAGAATTGGCATCCAAAGCGAACTCAGATGACGATGGCAGGAAGAACGAAAAGGACCTGCGTAATTTGTGTATTAAGAAAGAACTACATTTGCGGCGAGCAGAAACATTTTATTCCAGGAAACGTCAGTGTCGACAACACAAATCACAAAAGAAGCCGTTGCTATGGATTTTCAGGCGAATTTGCAACTCTCGAATATAGCTAGTAATATTGTGTATTATAAACGACAACTAACAGTGCATTTATTCAATATTCATCTGCTGCCATCGGGAGAATCAGTCTTTTACGGGGACGACGAGACAGTAGCTAAGAAAGGGGCAGATGAAGTCGTCTCAATGCTCCACCATTTCATATTTGAAATTCTATCAAATGATGTGAGGCATCTGCATATTTTCTGTGATTCTTGTGCAGGTCAAAACAAAAGTTTCACAGTATTTAGATACATACATTATGTTGTTGCATTTTGTAAGCGTTTGGACAGGATAACTATGACGTTTCCAGAACGTGGCCACTCATACCTGGAGTGTGACAAAAATATGGGACTCATTTCACGCTCTTCTCGAACTGAAGTTCCCGCAGATTGGTATGAGGTCATACGATCCGATTGGTATGAGGTCATACGATCCAGCAGAGTCAAACCTAGCCCATTCCAAGTAGTCGAGTGCCAACAGAAGATATTCAAGGCTTGGACACATTTCTTTGCCTCTAATGAATTGTACAAAAGGAAGTTACCTGTTCCCTCCAGACCCCTGAAGGAAGTCAAAGTAGAGATTGAACAGCCACGCATTATGTCTATGCGCTCCTCAAGTTATAAAGGTGCATGGGAAACAGTGGTACTTACAGAGGCAATTAATAAGAAGCAGACATCATTTGGGTTGAAGGAGGGTGAGTTCCTCTTACCAGGCGAAGTGTATTCCCATGAGTTATCAATATCTGCTTTGAAGTGAAAAGACCTGCAGGAAATCTCTAAACTTCTTACCACAAAGCAGTCAGTGATGTTTTATTCAAATTTACCGCATCAGGAATGAACATACAGAGATGTTTTCCCCAATTAGTAGTTATGTGCGTGAAGCATACTTCTGATTTGTTATCATTTTAAATCTTTTTGTGGTTTATCCGTTCCAGTGATGTAGAATTTTCATTTAAAGTTAGAGGAGAGAAATGTGACTTTCATCGTTTTTCACTCAATTTTCTGGACATTCATCTTTTTTTCCGCTTTTCTTTTTACGTTACAATGCTATTGTTGAATTTTCTCCATTGTTACCAAATATAACCTCTTGGAACATTTCTGGTGCATTGTCAGATTGTTGACCTTATGCTTAATTCCATTTATTCTTGCTCATTGTATCAAATGCATAAAATAAACCGTTTCAAAGTTTAAAAAGCTAATATCTCCGAAGTGTGAAAATGTGACTTTCATCGTTATTCCCCCGTACTCTTCATATATATATATATATATATATATATATATATATATATATATATATATATCAGAAACTAGCAGTTTTGTTTTCTTTTAATTTGCATTTGCATTTTAATAACACTCTCCAAATCTTTAGTAAACACAATTCTCAATTTTACCTCTGCAAATATAAGTTAGCTACTTATATTGCAAGATTAAGTATTCGTGAATACCCTGTCTCCCACTCTTAAATAAGTTTCGCTATATTTGAATAATTACTTAGCCTGTTGGCTGGGTATCGGTATTACGTAAAATGCTGAATCAGTTCTAAACCACAAACGGCCAATTTATATCATCATAAAGAGGGAAGATTAACATTAAAATTTAAAAAAAAGTAAATAAATCCCTGTTTTCTGCAATCACTCCAACGGATAACAACTTTGTTAAAAGCAAAACAAAAAACGTTGACATTTTACAAGCAACTTGCTCCCCTTCAAGCAATTGTTTCTTTTTAGTTCAAACAGTGACGTAGGTCAGTTCGAACAGCGTTTACTAAACTACCATCATCAATCAAAAAAATATCCATTCGTCTTTTCAGTTTAATGGATTCTTAGATGACTAAGTGAATTATCTATGTTTTTACTTGATTCTTTGATAAGTAAGCACGCTCCATCTTGTTTGTGTTATCGCCAACTACTTTTTTTTTTCAAATAACAAGAAGAGAAAGAAAAATTGACCCCCAAAAGCTGTTCACTCCTTTCATATTCAAAAAGTCAGAACGAATTAATCATGTCGAAACAGTTAAAAAAGAGGAGAACCATTCAGTTTTGTTTCTCTAATCCCTTTTCAGTTCTTTATCGAAATCTCTTGAGCGTAATTTCGCGCTGATTTCATCACATTTCGATCATTTTTAGTTTCTTTTCCCCCCCTCTTCGCAACTTCCATTCTCCCTTCAGTTTGTTGTATAATGAGGCCCGAGGCGATAGGAAGAAAAAAAGACGTTTTTGGTCTGTTTTTTGTACCCTAAATCGACTGCATAATCCATATTAAGCTAATACACAGCTGTCCCTGACCTTTTCCTAACACAGTAAGTTGTCCATGTTCAACTCTTTCTTTTCTATAACAGAGATTACATGGTTCATAAAGAAACACGAAAAAAATATGTATATATATGCAGTACATTTATGGGTGTGAGAACCGATAGAAAAAGTTTTCTCGAGTCCAGAAGAACTGAAAGGATGGATTTTTTTTTTTTTTTTTTTTTTAGGGGCGAAGGGGGTACATATGTATATAACGACCATTTTTTGCAGCGCGTGTTGACAGGTGATTGCAGCTACCTCCCGCGGTGAAGAACAGAACTAGTATCTCAGGCACTGGAAAAACAAAATAGAGAAGTCAGAAGAGCTGTCTGTCCTCTGACAGATATTCTCGTCATCCTGTCACTCTTTTTTATATGCTTTTTTAAAAGAAACTTTTTATTATTATTCTCGTCCTTTTTGACTCATCTTTTTTTTTCTAGTAGACAATAGATGCCACACGACATCTTTTGACTGACTTTTAAAATGTCGTTGGCTTAACACTTTAAATTATTTTATAATTGAATTCAGTTTATAAAGTAACATCCTTCAAATATAAAAATATATTAATATAACAGTTAAAATCAAGGCCAGCCTAGAAGGTGCAGAGCCCAATTAGGAGTAATTTTGGTCCACCAATGTTCCAAGTCAACAACAATTTTGAGACACAAACTTTTCTGGTGTGATTTCATCGAATTTCCCTTTTTAATTCAACTACAATTTATAGCTGTTGATTTCGTTGATTTCAATTAACCAATATTCACCGTATGACCGTTTATTTTCGGTAATTAAGTTGAAATCTAGTTGTCGATTTCTTGGTTTTCAGGTGAAAAATTGCTGGTTAAAAACTATTGCGGCAAAGCGGACATCATCAACATCGTAACTAAAAAACCGGTAATCACAACCAAAAATCAACCGTTCGCCAACACTCATTTGGTTACTTTACGAATTGGGAGCAATCGAATCGGTGTAGGTTCGGTCCTGTTTAAAACAATATTATACCAAAGTTCGAAGAAATTCTCCGTAGTTTTTAATACAAATGTTTCTTTCTCCCATTGGACATTTATGGCATTTTCGTATTCGTAAAGTTAGAAATAAGTAGAAACACTGTATGTCAACACACATTTTCCGTAAAGCATTTGGTCAAACCTTAACTGCAATGTGTGAAAGGGAACGAAGAGAGCCAGGCTGAAAATTTTAATACAAAGTTCCGAGTTTATATAAGACTCATATTTTTACTGAAAGTAACACATTTTTAATTAAGTGATCAAAACATTACATTCATTTAAAAAAAGTTCCTTTGAACGAGACTCCATTAAAAAAAAGTTTATTACTCCGCAAATTACCAACAATGGATTCACGTCCTATAATATTGTGAAGTTTACAATTATTTGATTTCTCATAGTGACTTGTGTTTAAGTATTGTTTATGCAGAGTGGCAAATTATTTGTTAACCCACATAAAAGCTCTTTTTTTTTTTTTTTTTTTTTTTAACTGAATTTAGTTGTATAAAATACTACGGAAAAAGAATTTTGATGTATTTTATTTAAATTTACTTTTTCGTAATTCTTTGCATCTTCAGAACTCTAAACCTACGAACACCTGACGCTTATTACAAAAGACATGGAAGAGAACAACGGCCGATGTTAATACAAACTTTCAAGGCCATGTTTGTGGTTGCAGCATCACGTCTCAATGTGGCTAACCACTACGAAAAATTATAGTATCACGTGACCAATCAAACTGGGCTAACAATCGGGAAAATATTCATGCAGCTGAGGAAAAGAGAAAACACGTCTCTCTCAAAATCTAGAAGTAAGTATGCACACTGCTGGAATTTGTTTTTTCATATGTCAACTATAGTAACTGATATAATATTGGAGATACATAATAAACTTGTGCTCATTTCACTAAATAACGGCGTCAAAATATAACTGTTAACTGCTACTGATCAACTGTAAATAAACTTGTACAGTCAATCACATAAGTACCTGAACCCCTGACTGTTATAATTCCATTACTTGGGGTACAGGTCATTTGCAGTTATGAGAACGCCTAGACAGACGCAACCCAGCTTACACATAACTTTTCTCGGCACTGACAGCAGTTGGTAGTCCTGATCCAGGTGTTTATGCAGGTAAAATGTAAAGTGGGTGACTAACGAAACAGTGCTAACATGAATCTCTATGGTTCGGATCTTGTTTTCCAAAGAACACCATATATTAGCTTCAATATTGCTGTGCATGTAATATATTATTTCTTTATATACTGTATGTTTAGAGAAATAAAAGTACTGACCACGCATTAATCAGTAAATGATTGAAAGTAGCTGAAAATATCAAATCTAAAACAACTGTAGGAAACAAGTTTGTAAATGATTGCCTCCATTGAGAGACCTTCTCCAATTCTCCTCATTCCAACATCCTTTTCTTTCTGGAGGAGAGAAGATCTTGCTTGTCACACTGAGTATGTATTGAAATTGAAACATTTGAGGAAGTTTCAACCCGACCGGGGTTCAAACCCGGGTTCGCCGAATCTAAGTTCAATACGCTAACCACTTACCTAGCACGTCACTTCATCTTTCATCTAAACTATTAGCTAGTTAAAATCGTTGCATGTAAGACTATACAAAATACTAATGCCAGTGGCGGCTAATGTTAGTGTTGCAGCGTTGCGCAACGACCAAAGTATTTCAAGAAAAAAATATTATTAGCAATAGTAGTAAAGAACAGAAAAAATACTTTCTAATACTCCCATATATACTTTAAATAACATATTTTTTACTTCTCTAACTGTCCGTTACGTTAATCCGTTTTAAAAAGCGAAAAACAATCCGTCACAGTCTCTAATTTAGATTGTGTTGCAGCGAGCATGCAACGACCAGATTCCTTCAGCGCTGGAATTGGAGCAAATGTTAAGTCTCCTTTCCCCTATCTCAGAAGTTAAAGGGTCTGGTCGTTGCAGTGCTTCTGCAACACAGCACGGTTTCCAGTGAACGAGGTTTTTCGCGCTAGATAAGCTTTCTGAATTTTATTTCACTAGCAATTAACACATGGAATTTGTTTTTATGCATTCATATTTTTATATTACGGTATTTATACTGAAGCAAATCAATATAATGACAATTAAAAAAAGTGATAGCAGAATTACAAAATAAAAAAGAAAATATATAGTAGAACAGAAATCAAATGAAAGTAGATCCGCATTTACTAGTTAATTCTTAGCTTATATAGATAATGAAAATTTCTTCTACAGTAATTTGTGAACCAAATATTAATAAGTCAATATTCTGAACCCCCCCCCCTTTGTGGATAGTATTTTAGTATATACATATTTCTTTTATAAAATAAGTATATTTTATACTCTTGATAGAACTGTATGGTGGGGAACGCCACATTGAATTTGGGACTAGTTAGCAATGCTCAGAGGCGTAGCCACGAAGGGGGTCCACCGGGTCCGGACCTCCCCAAAATTTCGAAACTCGACTAGCATTTGTAGACTTTCTTAACGAACTATACTTGTTTAACAGAGAAATGATTAATTTAATGTTTAACAGAGAGAAAGCTAAATATTTTATTTTACGCCTCATCATGTACTCTTTCTTTTCTTATAGAAATAATCGTTCTATCAGTTTTTCTAAAAATATAGGTGACAGTAATTAAGAATTACTTATCTTTTCGGGTACAGTAAAAGACAGGTTCGTTATTACGTAAACGTATTGGACCTTCCTCAAATACTTTGGACCCCTCCCAGCTAACATGTTGTTCCTATATCTGGCGGGTTTCAAGGTTGCTTTCCAGAACGTTGATAAACATTGTTTTGCCTCATGTGGAAGTATATACGTTTGTCAAGTCAAAATCGCCACTTACTAATAATTAAATGAAAAACATACTAATCGTTAGTACTACGTTAGTACTGGTTAGTACTCCAAGCACAACGTTAGTACTCACACCCACATAAAGTTATTAACAAATTAAAGTGGCGATATTCACTTGACGTCAAGCCAGAATTGCCACTTTTGTAAATCTTCTCCAAATTATACAAAAGTAGTGTCAATCGTTAGTACTACGTTAGTACTGGTTAGTACTCCAAGCACAACGTTAGTACTCACACCCATATAAAGTTATTAACGAATTAAAGTGGCGATATTCACTTGACGTCAAGCCAGAATCGCCACTTTTGTAAATCTTCTCCAAATTATACAAAAGTAGTGTCAATCGTTAGTACTACGTTAGTACTGGCTAGTACTCCAAGCACAACGTTAGTACTCACACCCACATAAAGTTATTAACGAATTAAAGTGGCGATATTCACTTGACGTCAAGCCAAAATCGCCACTTTTGTAAATCTTCTCCAAATTATAAAAAACTAGTGTCAATCGTTAGTACTACGTTAGTACTGGTTAGTACTCCAAGCACAACATTAGTACTCACACCCATATAAAGTTATTAACGAATTAAAGTGGCGATATGCACTTGACGTCAAGCCAATATCGCAACTTTTGTAAATCTTCTCCAAATTATACAAAAGTAGTGTCAATCGTTAGTACTACGTTAGTACTGGTTAGTACTCCAAGTACAACGTTAGTACTCACAGCCATATAAAGTTATTAACGAATTAAAGTGGCGATATTCACTTGACGTCAAGCCAGAATCGCCACTTTTGTAAATCTTCTCCAAATTATACAAAAGTAGTGTCAATCGTTAGTACTACGTTAGTACTGGTTAGTACTCCAAGCACAACGTTAGTACTCACACCCACATAAAGTTATTAACGAATTAAAGTGGCGATATTCACTTGGCGTCAAGCCAGAATCGCCACTTTTGTAAATCTTCTCCAAATTATACAAAAGTAGTGTCAATCGTTAGTACTACGTTAGTACTGGTTAGTACTCCAAGCACAACGTTAGTACTCACACCCATATAAAGTTATTAACGAATTAAAGTGGCGATATTCACTTGACGTCAAGCCAGAATCGCCATTTTTGTAAATCTTCTCCAAATTATACAAAAGTAGTGTCAATCGTTAGTACTACGTTAGTACTGGTTAGTACTCCAAGCACAACGTTAGTACTCACACCCATATAAAGTTATTAACGAATTAAAGTGGCGATATTCACTTGGCGTCAAGCCAGAATCGCCACTTTTGTAAATCTTCTCCAAATTATACAAAACTAGTGTCAATCGTTAGTACTACGTTAGTACTGGTTAGTACTCCAAGCACAACGTTAGTACTCACACCCATATAAAGTTATTAACGAATTAAAGTGGCGATATTCACTTGGCGTCAAGCCAGAATCGCCACTTTTGTAAATCTTCTCCAAATTATACAAAAGTAGTGTCAATCGTTAGTACTACGTTAGTACTGGTTAGTACTCCAAGCAGAACGTTAGTACTCACACCCATATAAAGTTATTAACGAATAAAAGTGGCGATATTCACTTGATGTCAAGCCAGAATCGCCACTTTTGTAAATATTGTCCAAAGTATACAAAAGTGATGTCAATCGTTAGTACTACGTTAGTACTGGTTAGTACTCCAAGCACAACGTTAGTACTCTTACCCATGTAAAGTTATTAGCGAATTAAAGTGGCGATATTCACTTGACGTCAAGACAGAATCGCCACTTTTGTAAATATTATCCAAAGTATACAAATGTGGTGTCAAACGTTAGTGCTTTGTTAGTACTGGTTAGTACTGCAAGCACAATGTTAGTACTCTTACCCATGAAAAGTTATTAGGGAATAAAGTGGCGATATTCACTTGATGTCAAGCCAGAATCGCCACTTTTATAAATATTGTCCAAAGTATACAAAAGTGATATCAATCGTTAGTACTACGTTAGTACTGGTTAGTACTCAAAGCACAACGTTAGTACTCTTACCCATGTAAAGTTATTAGCGAATTAAAGTGGCGATATTCACTTGGCGTCAAGCCAGAATCGCCACTTTTGTAAATATTGTCCAAAGTATACAAAAGTAATGTCAATCGTTAGTACTACGTTAGTACTGGTTAGTACTGCAAGCACAACGTTAGTACTCTCACCCATGTAAAGTTATTAACGAATTAAAGTGGCGATATTCACTTGACGTCAAGCGAGAATCGCCGCTTTTGACAATATTGTCCAAAGTATGCAAAAGTGATGTCAATCGTTAGTACTACTTTAGTACTGGTTAGTACTGCTAGCACAACGTTAGTACTCTCACCCACGTAAAGTTATTAACGAATTATATGTAACGAAACTACCATAAAAATACATAGAGAATTTTTCATGGAATCAAATTCTTTCCAGATCCAAAACCACTAATGATCTCTACTAGTGCAATCGTTAGTGTTTGTAGAGCTCCAACTCCCTACTTTAATGCTTCAATAGTTTGGTCGCTACAACCAGAAACTCTCCTCCAGGAAGCACTAACAACTCATCCTACTGTAATCGATAGTTCATCATTAGCGCTTCTAGCAAACACTAATAGTTTTGTTAGTGCTATACTACTAGTGTAGATATTGTCAATTATATGTTACGAAGCTTCTCTAAAAGTACATGGAAATTTTTCATTTGTATAAATTCTCTCCAAATTCGAAAGCAGTAATGATCTCTTTTAGTGCAATCGTGAGTGCTTCCTAGACTAACTAACAACATTAGTGCGTCAATAGTTTGGATGTTAGAACCAAAAGATTTTTGGGGCACCTAACTTCAGGTTAGCTCCATTCTAGAAAACACTAAGTGTGAAACCTAGTGCAATAGATAGTTTGTAGCTAGTGCTTCTAGAAAACACTAATACTTTCGTTAGTACTTCTCTGTTAGTGTAGATATTTGCAATTATGTCATGAAACTCCCATAAGAAATGCATTGGGTATTTTTCATTTTATAAAATTACCACCAAATTTAAAATCACTAATAGTCAATTATAGTGTAATTTATAGTGCTCCGTTAGTACTTGCTAGTGCATAGACTCCAAACATTAATGCCCATCGTGAATGTTTTCGTGGGAAAGAGCTATCGTGTAGTTAGCACCCTCTAAGTTTCATCTTCTAGCGTCTATACTGTTGAAAGTCTAATGTAGGAAGTTCTGCAATAAATATCAGTAACAAAGTAGTAACCACTACACTATATGTGGCCATTAGTGCTTTTAAATTTGGCAGGAATTTTACAAAATGAAAAATTCCACGTGTCTAAAGTTAGCCCCATCCACATCTCAAATGCTACTAAATATTTTCACATGACTAGTGCTACGATAGTGCACTAAACACTAAAGTTAGTGCTGTAATAGTTTAGAAATTACTAATATAAAAATTTATATTATAGGAAATAGATTTAGGAAATAAATTTAAATTTATCGAAATTTACAATGATTATCCCACAAAGGTAGGATAAACGTCAGGATTTAATGCATCATTAGTGCTTCCTGAAACACCAAGCACTAAGTTAGTGCTATGATAGTTTAGGAATTATATGTGAATAACTCACTCGAGGTTAAATTTAAATTCGTCGAATTTTACAATAATTGTCCAACAAACGTAGAACAAACGCTAAAAATTAGTGCATCGTTAGTGCTTCATAAAACACAAAGCATTAACGCTACTGCTATCATAGTTTAGGAGTTATTAATGAATAATATATAGTGTTATAATAGTGTTATAATAGTTAAGAAGTTATTGAATAACTTGAGTGGGGCTAACTTTAGATTTTAAAATTTTAACGCAATATTTCACTAGTTGTCACAAAAATGAGACAAATATTAGTGGTTAGTGCATTGTTCGTGCTCCATAAAAATTAAGCACTATCGTTAGTGATATAGTGTAAGGGATATAGTGAATAACTTGCGCGGGGCTAAATTTAAATTTTTCAAATTTTACAATAATTGTCCCTCAAAGATTAGTGCAAACGCCAGAGATTAGTGCATCTTTAGCGCTCAAAAAGTACTAAGCACTAACGGTAATGTTATCTTAACTTAGGAGTTATTCATGAATAACTCGGACGGATAGAATTTAAATTTATCGAATTTTACAATAATTGTTCTCTCAAAGATGGAACAGACATCATAATTAGTGCATCGTTATTGAGTCCCAAAACACCAAGAAATAACATCAGTGCTTTCATAGATCAAAATCAGTGCAAAATTCGAAAAATTAGTGTAAAATTCGATAAATTTAAATTCAGTCATGCCTGAGTTATTCATTAATGACTCCTAAACTACGATAGCACTAACGTTAGTGCTTAGTGTTTTTGAGTACTAACGATGCATTAATCTTTGACGTTTATCCCAATTCTATGAGACGATTATTGTAAAATTCAATAAATTTAAATTTAGTCCCGAGTGAGTTATTCACATATAATACCTAAACCATGATAGTCCTAACTTTAGTACTTGGTGTTTCGGGAAGCACTAACGATGCACTAAAATCTGACGTTTATCTTACCATTACGGGATAGTTATTGTAAAATTCGATAAATATAAATTTAGCTCCAATCGAGTTATTCTCTAATAACTTCTAAACTATTATAGCATTAACATTAGTGTTTAGTGTTTTATAGAGCTCTAAGAACGCACTAACCGCTGGCGTTTGTACCACTTTTATTGCACAATTACTATAAAATTGAATAAGAGTTGAAAAATCTAAAGTTAGCCCCGCCCGTGTTACTACTTAATAACTTCTAAACTATCATAGCAGTAACGTTCGTGCTTAGTGTACGAACGTAGCATTAACCATGTGAAAAGTTTTAGTAGTATTTGAGATGTGGATGAAGTTAACTTTAGACATAATGGAATTCTTCATTTTGTAAAATTCCCGCCAAACTTAAAATCACAGTGACTACATTTGGTTTCATTGCACAACTTCCAACATTAGTCCTTCAACAGTATGAACACTAGAAGATAAAATTTAGTGGGTGCACCTTGCGCCTTCCCATATAACCATCCACAATGAGAAGCACTAATGTTTGGAGTTGATGCACTAGCACGTACTAACAAAGCACTAACGATTACACTAGAATTAATTGACCATTAGTGCTTTTAAAGGACCCTGTGTAAGTTCTCGACAAAAATAAAAGTTCTATTTGCCTCGCTTTTTTGCTGTATTCCTATAGATATAAAGGAAACTCCTCAGGAAAAATATATTTCGACAACACTGATAAAGATTTCAAGAAAGTAGGGCCAAAATACCGCAAATGTTTATAATGGAGTATATGAGAAACTACATGCCATATTCGGATTTTTGTAGGTACCGTCCACAACTCTCAGATCAATGATTTGCATATATGATGTGCATCAGAGTACGGGACAAATAATAGGTAGAAACGAAAGTGGTGTTATGTTTCCTTTGGCTGATACAAGGTGTTGAAATTGGGCACCATCTGGTAGTTTAATAGACTGTATGGGAGAGAATTTGGTGGCTGGGAATTGTATTACGTACCATCAGAGCCTCCGAAATGCAGATCAAGATGATGTGGTGTTCCTCCCGAAGGCAGGGCTGTGACCCGAAGGTCCCTTAGCAAGGTGAACCCACGATGGTTTGCCATTGCCTGCCATGAGATGATGACGTCCGAAGGATGAAACCTACAGTTGAACAAGGGATCCGGACTTCCTCTGTCCCCACCGGGAATCGAACCTGAGATCCCTTGATTACAAGGCGAAGAGCTTATCCATTCATCCACCGGTGACACAATCTTACAAATAAGACCTTTGTCATATTATGATATTTAATATTACGAAATAGGCAGAAAAGAAAGTGTTTGGGTCTGTTTCACACACACACACACTCACCGATACACACACATACATAGACACACAAATAAGGCGTCGGAAACATAAAGATCACAAAGTGTTAAATTCTATGGGATTGGACAATATTGTCCGTAGATGTGAATGACAACACCACGATTAGTGGTCAAAATGTGCAGCAGATTTCTTTATAACCAAAGTTAAGTCATGCCTGGATCTTCATTACCGTAACAAATAAAACACAGTTCTGACCAGAGCAGAATGAAATATATTAAAAACTATACTTACAATGATTTTTTTTTTGTAAGTATAGTAACACATTGTAAGTATAGATTTTAATATATTTCATTCTGCTCTGGTCAGAACTGTGTTTTATTTGTTACTCTACTTATCCAGAGCCATGGAGTTTGTTCATTACCGTGTATGTCCTTAGTGTCGAGAAAAATACCACTTAGGTGCGAAGCTGGAAAATGAACAGTTTCACAACGAGTAGCACCAAGATAACAAAGAACGGAAGCCACATGCGAGCAATATCCGAGAACACGAGCTCCACTGGGGCATTTGCAGTACCATCCAAGAATAGCGTCGGCTGCTCCTGATTTTTCTGGATCATATTTAATGAAAAGTGTGTACTGCAAACTCTGTACATGTCGAGATTGAATTTTAAACCTCAGGATGTGTGGAGTGATATGAAAATGGAACAGTGAAAAACTACCAACAGATTTCATGTGCTCTGCTGCATATGCGTGAGTATTTTGGATTTGATAAATTACAAGCGTGATTTTGAATAAGTATTCTTCTGTCAATCGAGGGAAGTCAGTAATTGACGATCCGCCACACGGTTCCTAAATCTTTGCTGAGCGTTTGTCAATATCACCGGATGTCTGTAGTTTCTTTTGTAGTTCGTTTGTTAAACGAGAACGTGATAAGATTTCAATACTTTCGTCAGACTTTTCTGGTGCATCGTTGGTCAATGGAAGCGCAAACTGATTCTCTAAGGCACCTGCAATGAGTAAATACTCGCGTAAGTAGGGAAGAGTCGCAATTGGAACTCTATTCCTAAACATCTTGTATTTCATTTTGAGATGGCCATTTTTCGCTTCTACACACCACCTGCCCTTTGTGACAATACGGGATTGGTTTGCAGCCAGGCAGTCATGCTGCTTCTTTCCCTTTTCTAAAAGACATGGCATTTTCGCAATGATCCCCGCCTCCTCCAACACCGTCATGGAATCTCGGAATCCCCTATCAACCAAAACGCAGTCCCCTGGTTGTAAGAGCTGGTTTAAACCATTTGTGGTATTGGCGAACATAGAGTTAGTAATACTACCATCATTATTTACACTAACAAATGGACCAAGAATGTCGACAATGTACCCACTGGGTGTAACGATCATCATGGGTTTCACTGACGGACGTCCTTTTTGCATACTATAGAGACGCCTTTGCAGAGTGTAGTTCGTCGATTTTTCGGTGTAAATGTATGTTCCGTCAAAGACTAAAACCAGCTTGTCATCCCCTACCCCATAAAGTTTGCGGGTCCAAGCTGGAACCTTGTTCAGAAGAAACGAACGAGATAAATGCTTTGGACCCAATACGGACGGTACACACTGCCTCATCAAAGCCTGTCTGACTGATTTCAATGCATTTGACACACTTACGTGGCATGGATATCCAAATATTGCTCCCAGAAAGTCATTACAAAGATCATGCCTGAGTTTCATTAACAACATGCCCAGTCTGGTTTCAACGCTTGTAACACTACTGTTATGTAAGGTGTCACAGAAGCTGCACAGCAGTCAACTGTTCATTGTTCAATCCCGTGAATACTACTAACGGTTCTTCAGGAATTTCTGCGAGGTTTACCTTCATGTGCATAGGCACAGTTGACGTATCTTCAACGTTGAGATCCGATCTCTGACTACCCATTTCTGGTTGTTTCTGCACACTTCTCACAGAAGAACTTGCCTTTATGTAGCATGTTGTACATAGTACTGTTGATGGACCGAAGCACTAGAATGACTTACCTTCGTTCCCACGCATGTAACTAACCGCTTGTAAGAACTCACTTCCACGCACCGGGCGCTTTCTTTGCCCTCTAAACCATAGTTTGCACACGGAACATTGCCGATGTTTATCCGTGCTTCCATCGGAAGCTATTTGTCACACACATCACCAAATTGTTTTGAAATGAATAATATTGCTTTTGCATTACACGTTTCCATACTGGCGAAACCTACCAGAAAATAACACCAAATAGTACACAACAACAAAGTTCGCATAAATGTCGCGAGAAACAGAACAACAAAAGTCACTGGACGAAAGCATGCAGGAATTGCAACTTCTTGCAGGCACAATGAAGTAGGCACAACATACGAATCGATCGCCACCTACTTGCAGTCATTAAAGACGAGTAAGCTTCTACAGAAACCAACATCTCCACAATGACGCTTCTACTGTACTTCCCTCGATAGAGGCAGCCTCGCAACATACAGATAGCGAATATGAAGCGAATGTTTGCATATACACAACCTCAAACGTCCAGATCGGTCAAACAGAACATAATGCCACTGACGTTTTCAACTATTTGCCCCTTACCCTGCTGTACATCATAATATGACAATGGTCTTATTTGTCAGAATATGTTCCTGGAGGATGAATGGATAAGCTCTTCGCCTTGTAATCAAGGGATCTCAGGTTCGATTCCCAGTGGGGACAGAGGAAGTCCGGATCCCTTATTCAACTGTAGGTTTCATCCTTCGGACGTCATCATCTCATGGCAGGCAATGACAAACCATCGTGGGTTCACCTTGCCCAGGGACCTTCGGGTTTCAACCCTGCCTTCGGGAGGAACACCACATCATCTTGATCTGCATTTCGGAGGCTCTGATGGTACGTAATACAATTCCCAACCACCAAATTCTCTCCCATACAGTATATTAAACTACCAGATGGTGCCCAATTTTAACACCCTGTATCAGCCAAAGGAAACATAACACCATTTTCGTTTCTACCTATTATTTGCCCCGTAGTCTTGTGCACATCATATATGCAAATCATTGATCTGAGAGTTGTGGACGGTACCTACAAAAATCCGAATATGACATGTAGTTTCCCATATATTCCATTATAAACATTTGCGGTAATTTGGCCCTACTTTCTTGAAATCTTTATCAGTGTTGTCGAAATATATTTTTCCTGAGGAGTTGCCTTTATATCTATAGGAATACAGCAAAAAAAGCGAGGCAAATAGAACTTTTATTTTTGACGAGAGCTTACACAGGGTCCTTTGGCGAGAATTTTACAAAATGAAAACTTCCCTATGTATTTCTTATGAAAGTTTAGTGACATATAATTTGCCATATCTACACTAATAGAGAAGTACTAACGAAACTATTAATGTTGTCTAACGATGTACTATCGATTGCAGTAGGATTATCGTTGGTGTTTTCTGGGGAGAAGCTAACGTGAATTTAGACCCCAAAAGCTTTTTTCTTTAATTTGGCGACAATTTGACCCAGTAAAAAATCCTCATGTATTTTATGTGAGTTTGTCATATACAATTGCCCACATCTACACAAGTAGAGAAGAATTAACGAAAATATTGGTGTTTCCTAGAAGCACTAGCAACTAGAGATGCAAAAAAGCCGGCTTTTTTGAATCGATGGTTTTTGCACATAAAAAGCCGGTTTTTTTGGGGGAAAAAAACGAGAATTTTGGAAATTTTTGCTTTTTTCATTTTCATGATTTTTCTGTTTAAATAGCTTTCTTTTAGTATACTTTAAAGTTAAATATGATTCCATGACCTGAATGCCATATTTCGCTCTTGAATTCACCATCATGATGGATGGAGCACATGGTTTATGAATTAAAATAAACATAAAGTACGTAGTATTTGAGGGCAATTTTAGAAGCTATTTAACTTTATTTTAACTTCTGAATTATCGACATTTTTTCTTCTCTAGATAATTTCTTTTTAGTCATAAGTGTTTCACTTCTTAGAGCTTAGTGCTCTAGCTTCTAGCACATAATTAAACTTACACCGTATGTTTTTCAATATATCCATCAGAGCGTACGTTTTTCAATATGTCTGTCAGAGCGTACTTCCACGTTTCCGTTATACTGTAGCTGTGCAATGATGTAACAATAATCTTCCGTACACAACCTTGAATACCATTTGATGGAAATAATCAGTATCGGATTTAGAAAAATATTTGGGAGGGTTTTTTCTAAATAATATTTGGTTCTTATGAAAATTCCTAACTTTTATTTAAGAGGAGCTTACGTTTATGAGTACAGGCATAACAAATATTTCGTTTCGTTTGTATATTGAGCTATAATCTTCCAGATACAACCTTGAAGACCATTTTATACTGATAATCATTGGCGGATTTAGAAAAGTATTTTGGGAGTGGCTTTTCTTATTAATGCTTAGTTTTTCTAAAAATTCCTTTTTTTTATTTATTTTTTTATTTGAGAACAGCTTGAAGTTTATGAGTAAAGGCAAAACTAATATTTAGTTTGTTTTAGAAATTCCCTAATTTCTGGGTAGAGGTTTCAATCCGAAAGACATCCCCACCCTAACCCTCTTCGCAAACCCATCACTGCTGGTAATTAATAATAACAAAAATTTAAAAACGATTAGAAAGTAAGTCGGCCAGGACTCACAGTACACGCACTATCTCTACATTCACAGATGGAATTTAAAAAAAACTTTTGTCAAAATGGTCGAATGCGGGGTTGAATCCCGGACTTCACGGTAGAAGCGTGAAAGCTAACCACTCACTCATGTTTGTTGTGCAGTTGTGCTTAACTTAAATGTATTCTCTCTCTCTTTCTCTGTGGCCACAAAAGCTCTCCATTGACTTCTGTCCTTATCCAATTCAATCCAGTTTCTACTCTGTAGTCCTATTTCTGCTAGATCCATCTTAATATTGTCCTCCAATCTGGGCCTAGGTTTTCCTAATGGACGTTTCCCGATTGGATTTCCAGTTAAAACTTTGAAAGCGTTCCTACTTTCTTCCATTCTGGCTACATGACCTGCTCATCTGAGCCTCCTAGAGTTGATGACTAACGATGTTTGGTACAAAATTATGTAGTTCCTCCTTATGAAGTTTCCGCCATTCCCCATTCCCGTTCCTCTTGGGTCCAAATATTCGTCTCAGAATTTTATTCTCAAATAATTTCAGTCTGCGTTCTTCCCTGAGCGTAAGCGACCATGTTTCACAACCATAAAGCATAACAGGCATGATTATCATTTTATATATTTGAAGCTTTAAATTCCTTGACAGACTTCGCGACGACAAAATATTTTGAACTGAATAATAACAAGAATTTCCTGATTTCAGTCGACATTTAATTTCTTTGTTGGTATGATTTTGGTCTGGTAATACTGATCCAAGATATCTGAATGTATCCACTGTGTCGAAAGTATTAATTGATATTTTAACGCATTCATTATTTACCGTAACTTACTTGTATTTAGATTTCTCTGCATTTACTCATGCCCCTGAAAGCGTTTAATAAGGCCTCTGCATTTCTTTCGATCGTTCTATCAGATTTTCATCATCAGCATGCACCATAACCTGGTGAATACCATTCAACTCTAGGCCCTGGTTCCTATCTTTGATTTTTCTTATAGCGTACTCCGAAACAAAGGTGAATAATAACGGCGATAACGCATATCCATGTTTCAGGCCAATCTCGACGTGGAAGCTCGCATTTTTCTACTCGAACTTTACTCTGAAATTCATTTAAACACTTAATAAATCTAGCTTTTTCGGTATTAAACATTCTGTAAGAATGTTGTACAATGTTTCCCTCCTTACCGAGTTGTAAGCCTTTCTAAAATCAATAAACAGCTGATGTACTGGGTAATGAATGCCCATTTCATTTCGAGTATTAGTCGAATGGTAAATATCTGGTCGATTTCGACTAAATTCACACTGATAACACTGTTCAACAAATTTTGATCGAAAGTATGTAAATTCTTTGAAATTGCGATTTTTACATTCATTTAAACATAATATGAAAGGAAATGATAATAGAAGAATTTTCTTAGCTCAGGTTTTGAAAAAAACGCCCTTGTACAACAGTAACTGTATATATAGAAATGTATTAATATTTATAGAACATTTAAGCAAAATCCTTGTAAAAACCTACATTTCACTTTTTTTAATCTATTTCACTGTGATGTGATAAGCTGGGGAGTTAAGAAGTACCCTAACCTATAGCTTTCTATACCCTTGTACTTCCTTTTTCAAAATTGCGCAAATACCAGTTTCACAGCGATACAGAAAATAAAGTAACCGTGGTCAAGTTAAACATTAACAATTCCGTAATAAAAATCAGTATTAACATCAAAACATGAAAAATATGTACAAATACCTTTTTGTGCAAGAACTACACTGCAATGTAGACAAAAGTTTCAAGTGATTCCTTGTACAGGATTATGTTTATTTTATTTTGAGCGTCTTCGCTTGGCTTGCCTTTTGTAGGTTACATCTGGAGCATCCCTTGCAATAGTCCAACAGTAGTCGGCCAATATGTTAGAACTCCACTTTCCCTCATATCTCTTCTCCATGGCTGCAATATCTTGATGGAAACGCTCACCATGTTCGTCACTTACTGCTCCACAATCTTCGGGAAAGAAGTCTAGATGTGAATGAAGAAAGTGGAGTTTCAGAGACATATTGCAACCAAGATTTTCGTAGCACAATAACAACTTTGCTACCAGTTGTTTGTAATTTGTTGCTCGGTGTCTTCCCAAGAACTGTGAACAAACACTCTTCAAGCTTTCCCACGCAGCTTTCTCCTCAACTTGGAGAATTTCGTCGAACTTGTGAGCTTTGAACAGTTGCCTAATCTGTGGCCCTATGAAAACACCCTCTTTAACTTTGGCATCACTTAATCGAAGGAATTGTCCTCTTGGGTACTTATAGGCCTCATCCTCTTGGTTCATGCTCTTAACAAAACTTTTCATAAGACCTAATTTAATATGTAGAGGGGGAAGCAAAATTCGGTTACGATCTACCAGTGGTTCATGCTGCACATTTTTCACTCCCGGCTGAAGAGTTTCTCTGGTACTCCAATCACTTTTGCGGTAATGAGATCCACGATCTCTACTGTCCCATTCACATATAAAGCAACAGTACTTTGTATACCCTAACTGCATACCTAGCAACAGTGCTATTTTTTAAGGTCACCACAAATGAGCCACTGAAAATCGTAATATTTAATGGCTTGAAGTAAACGTTTCAAGTTTTCATAAGATTCCTTCATATGAACTGCGTAACCTACAGGAATTGAAGGAAGTTCATTTCCAATACGTAAGAGCACTGCCTTTAAACTCACCTTGGACGAATCTATAAAGAGCCTCCACTCCGTAGGTTCGTAATTAATTTTAAGTGCCCTCATGAGACCATTTACATCTGTACATACCACAAGTGTGTCTTCCATAGTAAAAAATGAAGTGAACATCTCCTTATTCCGATACACTGAAATATTTACTTTTTCCTGCAATAAATTCCATTGCTTTAAACGTGACGCTAAAATTTCGGCTTTGCTTTTCGAGAGGTCCAAGTCTCTGATTAGATCACTTAGTTCCTCTTGAGTAAGTCTATGTGGTTCACATGGAGGTTCTTCTACAACAAACGTAGGGTCCTTCGAAGTACTTGATTCAGGAGCTTCAACTTCTTGATCATCATCAGAAAAAAGATCGTATTCTTTAGGTGGGTCAGGAACAGGTAATCTTTCTCCATGTGGAACAGGGCGCATTGCAGAAGGAATGTTAGGATAGATCAAGGCCCGCTTCTTCTTCGTGGAAATTCCCTTCTTGACGGAAGGAACCATACAAAAATAACAGTCTCTGATGTGGTCGCTTGGCTCCCTCCAAATCATGGGCACTGCAAAAGGCATTGAGCGCCCCTTCCCATTAATCAAATTTCTTAGATTGCTGGCACAAGTGTTACACACAATGTGGAGTGCCCAAGATTTATCTTGGTCTCCAATTTTACAACCAAAGTAATATTGATAGGCTTTTCTTATTAGTGGTGTTATAGTCTGATTTTGTGAGGAAAATGTCACTTCCCCACACACGTAGCAGAAGCTATCCGCACTGTTTACACAATTTCGCGGCATTTTTGTTTATTGAAATCCTCAAAATGTCACTTGAAAAAGTTCCGACAACTATTTAAAAATATACATTCGAAATACCAGTATTTTTGCGTACTTGTAGTTGTATTTTTATGTCCTGCACTACACAAACGTCACACCCAAAACGCTGATAACTGCACTAAACCTGTCTTTTCTAACAATAGCAGAACACTGCTGAGATAAGGAACACAATGAAACCAAGCGTTCATATAGTTTCTCCAGTGTTGCCGGATCAGTGTAACATTTTACCCCAAACAAAGTCAATATATTTATTTTTAAAGCGTTATTATTATACATGCCTGTAAAACGAAAAGTAGAACTAATATTCGAAAATAACTTTCAAATTCGTGATCAGCACCACAAAATCAATAAGAATTAGCTGATTTGGTTTAATTTACATTTTCGTTGTTCAACAGTGTAATCTCCAATAATTTCATCTGCGTATGGGGTCAATCTTATTAATAAAATGTTAAGAGAAATGCCTCGATAATTATTACAACCAAATTTGACATCTTTCTTGTGAATTGGAAAAGTGATTGATCCATCCAGTCTTTTTAAATGTATTCCATAGTTTTCTTTTTTATATATATATATATAAAAAAAGTTTCGTAACTATATGTTGAATTTTCTTGTTAAAAATTCAGAAACCTTCAGCATTGGGTAAACCGTGATGGCGGTTATATATTCTACAGCCTAGGAAACCACACGCTCAGATGAACCGTCTATTACGTATACAGAATTTGGAGCTTTACCGATTTTGCAGATCCGAAGCACCTGATAGGTGGTAACAATCAGTGAAAAATTTGTTCGAAATATTCATACAATGTATATGAAAGTTAAAACTGAAAAATTTCAAGAATGTACAGAACCACCCGAAACGAAGCTCTTGATGTGCAGATTTCTCTCATGTTTTTCTTTATTTTGCTTCAAAAAGAGGGTGTGTGATATTTTGAAGTAAAAACACTACATACAATTTTGCTACTTATTTGTGTATTATTTTTTAAAGTACTTATTGTGTATAAGAGGTTAAAATATTATTACATATATTGGTTATTTTTTTGGAATTCATAATGTAAATATGCTAAGAATTTTAAAAAAAACTTTTTGAAAATCATGGTTTATTTTCAGGTTTCATATTATTATCATCTGCGTCGACCACTATTTTTTTTTTTTTTTTTTTTTTTTTTTTTTTTTAGAGAAGCGAAACAAAGTCTGCTTTATCAGTGTAAAGCAAAATTTTCAAAAAAGCCCAAAATTTCCCAAGCAAAAAAGCAAAGCAGAAAAACCGAGTTTTTTTCAAAAAAGCCGGTATTTTTTTCGAGCCCTTGCATCTCTACTAGCAACACATTATCGACTGCACTAGGTTTCGTCGTTAGTTCTTTCTGGGGAAGAGCTAACGTGAAGTTAGCTCCACCAAAGTTTTCTGGGTCTAGCATCCAAACTATTGTAACACTGGTATTGTTAGTTCGTGCTCTAAATAGCACTAACGATTGCACTGGAAGAGATCATTAGTACTTTTGAATTGTCAAAAATTTGACCCCATGAAAAATTCTAAATGTGTTTCTTAGGGGAGTTTCGTGAAATATAATTGACCATATCTACACTGATAGTGAAGCACTAACAAAATTTGTAGTGTTTATCTAGAAGCACTAACGATTGCACTAGAAGAGATCATTAGTGATCCTATGGAGACTACTTCACGGAGATTATTCTAACACCAATGTTTCTGGTCCGCTAGAAGCATGTCCTTAGTTACGATTTTAGCTTAACACTATTTCAATATCGTCACTTCAGTTCGTTTAATGACTTCATTTCGATGAGAGTACTAACGTTTCACTTGAAGCACTAACAATTGACACAACTTTTGTATACCTTAAACAATATTATAAAAAGTGGAGATACTGGCTTCACAAGTGAATATCGACACTTTAATTCCTTAATAAATTTACATGGGTAAGAGTACTAACCTTCCGCTCGAAAGCACTAACCAGTACTAACGAAGCACTAACGTTTGACACCACATTTGTATACTTTAAATAATATTTACAAAAGTGGCGATTCTGGCTTGACGTTAAGGGAATATCGCCACTTTGTTCCCTAATAACTTTACATGGGTGAGAGTACTAACGTTGTGCTTGGAGTACTAAAAAGTACTAAAGCAGAACTAACGATTGATATCACTTTTGTATACTTTGGACAATATTTACAAAAGTGGCGATCCTGGCTTGACGCCAAGTGAATATCGCCACTTTAATTCGCTAATAACTTTACATGGGTAAGAGTACTAACGTTGTGCTTGGAGTACTAACCGGTACTAACGTAGTACTAACGATTGACATCACTTTTGTATACTTTGGACAATATTTACAAAAGTGGCGATTCTGGCTTGACGTCAAGTGAATATCGCCACTTTAATTCGTTAATAACTTTATATGGGTGTGAGTACTAACGTTCTGCTTGGAGTACTAACCAGTACTAACGTAGTACTAACGATTGACACTACTTTTGTATAATTTGGAGAAGATTTACAAAAGTGGCGATTCTGGCTTGACGTCAAGTGAATATCGCCACTTTAATTCGTTAATAACTTTATATGGGTGTGAGTACTAACGTTGTGCTTGGAGTACTAACCAGTACTAACGTAGTACTAACGATTGACACTACTTTTGTATAATTTGGAGAAGATTTACAAAAGTGGCGATTCTGGCTTGACGTCAAGTGAATATCGCCACTTTAATTCGTTAATAACTTTATATGGGTGTGAGTACTAACGTTCTGCTTGGAGTACTAACCAGTACAAACGTAGTACTAACGATTGACACTACTTTTGTATAATTTGGAGAAGATTTACAAAAGTGGCGATTCTGGCTTGACGTCAAGTGAATATCGCCACTTTAATTCGTTAATAACTTTATATGGGTGTGAGTACTAACGTTCTGCTTGGAGTACTAACCAGTACTAACGTAGTACTAACGATTGACACTACTTTTGTATAATTTGGAGAAGATTTACAAAAGTGGCGATTCTGGCTTGACGCCAAGTGAATATCGCCACTTTAATTCGTTAATAACTTTATATGGGTGTGAGTACTAACGTTGTGCTTGGAGTACTAACCAGTACTAACGTAGTACTAACGATTGACACTACTTTTGTATAATTTGGAGAAGATTTACAAAAGTGGCGATTCTGGCTTGACGTCAAGTGAATATCGCCACTTTAATTCGTTAATAACTTTATATGGGTGTGAGTACTAACGTTCTGCTTGGAGTACTAACCAGTACTAACGTAGTACTAACGATTGACACTACTTTTGTATAATTTGGAGAAGATTTACAAAAGTGGCGATTCTGGCTTGACGTCAAGTGAATATCGCCACTTTAATTCGTTAATAACTTTATATGGGTGTGAGTACTAACGTTCTGCTTGGAGTACTAACTAGTACTAACGTAGTACTAACGATTGACACTACTTTTGCATAATTTGGAGAAGATTTACAAAAGTGGCGATTCTGGCTTGACGTCAAGTGAATATCGCCACTTTAATTCGTTAATAACTTTATATGGGTGTGAGTACTAACGTTCTCCTTGGAGTACTAACCAGTACTAACGAAGTACTAACGATTGACACGACTTTTGTATAATTTGGAGAAGATTTACAAAAGTGGCGATTCTGGCTTGACGTCAAGTGAATATCGCCACTTTAATTCGTTAATAACTTTATATGGGTGTGAGTACTAACGTTCTCCTTGGAGTACTAACCAGTACTAACGTAGTACTAACGATTGACACGACTTTTGTATAATTTGGAGAAGATTTGCAAAAGTGACGATTCTGGCTTGACGTCAAGTAAATATCGCCACTTTAATTCGTTAATAACTTTACATGGGTAAGAGTACTAACGTTGTGTTTGGAGTACTAACCAGTACTAACGTAGTACTAACGATTGACACTAGTTTTGTATAATTTGGAGAAGATTTACAAAAGTGGCGATTCTGGCTTGACGTCAAGTGAATATCGCCACTTTAATTCGTTAATAACTTTATATGGGTGTGAGTGCTAACGTTGTGCTTCGAGTACTAACCAGTACTAACGTAGTACTAACGATTGACACTACTTTTGTATAATTTGGAGAAGATTTACAAAAGTGGCGATTCTGGCTTGACGTCAAGTGAATATCGCCACTTTAATTCGTTAATAACTTTATATGGGTGTGAGTACTAACGTTCTCCTTGGAGTACTAACCAGTACTAACGTAGTACTAACGATTGACACTAGTTTTGTATAATTTGGAGAAGATTTACAAAAGTGGCGATTCTGGCTTGACGTCAAGTAAATATCGCCACTTTAATTCGTTAATAACTTTACATGGGTAAGAGTACTAACGTTGTGTTTGGAGTACTAACCAGTACTAACGTAGTACTAACGATTGACACTAGTTTTGTATAATTTGGAGAAGATTTACAAAAGTGGCGATTCTGGCTTGACGTCAAGTGAATATCGCCACTTTAATTCGTTAATAACTTTATATGGGTGTGAGTACTAACGTTGTACTTGTAGTACTAACCAGTACTAACGTAGTACTAACGATTGACACGACTTTTGTATAATTTGGAGAAGATTTACAAAATTGGCGATTCTGGCTTGACGTCAAGTGAATATCGCCACTTTAATTCGTTAATAACTTTATATGGCTGTGAGTACTAACGTTGTGCTTGGAGTACTAACCAGTACTAACGTAGTACTAACGATTGACACTAGTTTTTTATAATTTGGAGAAGATTTACAAAAGTGGCGATTCTGGCTTGACGTCAAGTGAATATCGCCACTTTAATTCGTTAATAACTTTATATGGGTGTGAGTACTAACGTTGTGCTTGGAGTACTAACCAGTACTAACGTAGTACTAATGATTAGTATATTTTTCATTTAATTATTAGTAAGTGGCGATTTTGACTTGACAAACGTGAAGTATATTGTGTTCATCGTGCATTGCGTAACAACCAAGACGGATGATTTGGAATGTAGTTCTTTTTTTCTTTTACGCACAAGTGTGTGTGTGTGTGTGTGTGTGTGTGTGTGTTGGTATATGAATAGGGTTGCCAACTCTGTAAAATAAAAATAAAAAACGACACTTCCTCAAAATTCTCTGTGATACAGGTCTCAGCGTGAAGTATCTCTGTTCGGACCTATCCATGGAAAGGAAATGTACTATCGTGAACGAAACTGCATTAACACATATATTCTGTATGTCCTTAGAACATTCACTAATAAGCTTAATAGATACATTGTGCTATAAATGAGAAACTGAAATTGATCAATCTGCATTGATCAATTTATTGTATTTACCAGCAACTACCATTCCTTTAAAATTATCGAAACAGATGAACAAAAGTATAATAATCTTTACGTGACAATTTTGGATTTGGAAAATGAAATTCACTCTTTAAACACATAGTCTCTACTTTAACTATAGGAAATTGCTTTAAGAAGTCCTTTTCCACTCTTAATAAATGTATAAAATTCCTTGAAAGTAAATTTCAAATTTTGCCTGATACAGTCCCTGTCATCTCTAAAATTTTCTAAACAGGTGAACAACATATATTAATCGTTGATACATGGTGAAAGGTAACAGTTTTGAGTTTACAGAATGACAGCTACTTTTCAATATCTATACTTCGAACTAGATACAAATTTGAAAAAAAAAAACGGTTATAAAGGGGCTGGTGAGAAGTTTGTACCCGTCACCGGCTTTAATCAAAATAACATTAATTTTTCCGGCCAGACCAATGAAAAGCCGGCCAGTTTACAGCCCTATGTATGAATATGTGACATTCGCAATTCATATACTAGTATCTCTTTTGTATCAGCTGTTTTGGTTAGTAGTTATTAGATTTAATTTTATTGTGTGTGCTTTAACTCTGTACATAACCTACAAATTCTAAATGAATTGCATATCATGACTTCTGTAAATAACTTACAAAAAATTGCCCAGCTTTCAACTGAGGAAAAACTTACAATTAAGGCTTAGACAAAACAAAGTGCAATTCAGGAGAATGTTCGAAAAAAAAAAAAAGGTTTAAGTTTACAGGACACCTTATGGCAGTAATGTTGTATGCACTAGGTACATTTCCACAATTTATTTGAAATTTTCCTAGATAAATTGTGAATAAAGCGTGTTCAATGTACATTTTTTTTATAACATTAATCTCTGCTACGAACTCTCTTCAGTCTACACTGAAGAGGAATTCGGATCACTGTCAGGGACTGAGTTTGCTAGAATGAATCGTTCGCAATAATCTAGAAAAAATATTTAGTGAATCTACAAAGCTTCTGAAATTAATATTAACTGTACCTATGGCGTCAGTAAAAGAAGAAAAGTTCTTTTTCACATCAAAAAGAATTGACACTTTCAAGAAATTGAATGTCCCAAGAAAGGTTATCACAATTGGTTATGCTTTCCATCGAAAAAGACCTGACAATAAGAATACTAGAGTTCAACCAGCATGTATTAGGCAGATTTGTTCCAATCAAAGAGAGAAGAATGAAGTTACTAATTAAATAAGGTGATTAATCGGATTAAATGTTCTGCATTTTTTATTTTAAAAAAATAAAACAATTTTTTATTTAATTTAACATGTCACATAGCATTTGCATCTAAATTTATGCTGATTAGTCAATGAGTCCACTTTATATCTTCTGTCTCCGATCGTTCGTACTGCAACACCCGAAACCACAAACCACCGGCCGCCACTGACTAATGCTCGTATAATGAGACGTTCCTTATGAGTGTCACAATGGCTTACTCGAGATTTCCTTCTTTAACCCAAAACAAGTAATATAGACGTTCCTCAATCAGGAACATATCACGAAACGTTCTTCAAGTTAAGGCTACGTCATCGCTTTCAGTGATGGTCCCGATTTATAGTACAATTCTTCTTTACCTTCTAGTTTCCAAAGAAGAAAAGAGGATAGAAATTAATTTCACATTCTTTAATTATATCAACACATATAGAAATAGTGTGTGCTATGTTTATCTAACATAACTACTAGTTTATTTTCGTATTTCTGTATGAGGAATTGATGGCAAAGTGTGAAAGTAGAGAACTGCCATTACAGCGACCCGGGTTCGAATCCCGTCGTGGCATTTATTTTTCTTTATTGAAAGGTATTGTTTACGTAATTGATATTGTAACTGTTATTCCTTTATTATTATTATTATTATTATTATTATTATTATTATTATTATTATTATTATTATTAATAATAATAATAATAATAATAATAATAATAATAATAATAATAATAATGCAAAGTCGAGATTTGGCTAGATATTTTATATTTTATGATTTTTCTGATTGGATTTCAAGTCTGTTGATAATCAACACAATCCATTATAGGGGGTTTGGGGGAGGGAAATATCATCCTCAATAGTACTCCATTCAATAATACTTGAAAAACGAAACAACTTTTGTAGGAAACAATTTTCGATTTGGGCCACCGTTTTCAAAATGGCCGCAAAAAGGGGGTCCTATATCAGATAAAACGTCCAGTGCTTATAAATCCGAAATGGCTGAGAATAAAAAGATGAAACAAAAACTTAGATAGGAAAATGTCATAGGGCGCATGACATGGTGTTGTCGTGGTAACCCACAGGGCCCTCCTTCAAGGGGACCCAGGGGCCAACTTCAAATTTTCAAATGGGAACATGTATTGAATCATACCTCATTCAATAGTACTTGAAATACGAAACAACTTTTGTACGAAACAATTTTCGATTTGGGGCACCGTTTTCAAAATGGCCGCAAAAAGTCCTGTATCAGTTTGAAGTTGGCACCTAGGCCCCCTTCACTGAGTTTCCTGAGGGTCACCACAACAACACCACTTGATATGCTTTATCATCGTTTCTATCTCAGTTTTTGTTTCATCTCTCTATTATCAGCCGTTTCTGATTTAGCCTATAAGCACTGGACGTTTTATCCGATACAGAACCCACTTTTTGCGGCCATTTTGAAAACGGTGGCCCAAATAGACTATTGAATGAAGTATGATTCAATACGTGTTCACATTTGAAAATTTGAAGTTGGCCCCTGGGCCCCCTTGAAGGAGGGCCCTGGGGATCTCCACAACAACACCATGTGGTGTGCCCTATGACATTTTCCTATCTCAGTTTTTGTTTCATCTTTTTATTCTCATCCATTTCGGATTTATAAGCACTGGACGTTTTATCTGATATAGGACCCACTTTTTGCGGCCATTTAAGAACGGTGGCCTGTAACGTAATCGACACATAAATGAAAATATTGTAAATTAATAAGAGAAAATTTGGTAGGTTATAGAATGAGGACAGTTACGCACCTAATACAAGCGCCTCTAGTGGCGATTCTCCGAAGTACAAAACCTTCCTCCTTGATGTGGAAGGAATGATCGCCATTGCGGCTCTTATACCAGTAACTGATAGTGGTGGGAAAAAGGCTCTCCTTAATAATTATAAATTCACGTTGTTTTCGGCTTCGAAATTATTCTAAACTATATTACTTTGGAAAGCAGGTTTGGTATTAAATAAGAAAGTAACTTTTCAGGCGATGCGTTTGGAAATTAGAAAAATAGGAGAGAAAATTTCATATTATTCCTAACTTCATTTTGTGCCATGTTATATCTATATAAATTATATTTTTCTTTAGTCCTCATGTCTATAACTAATATCAATTATGTTTAATATGCTTAGTATATATGTCTTATGTATTTACGTATGTTTCTTTGTACTTGTAACTCAAGAAAGGTAATTTTGATATTTAAGAAGTTTCGTGTGAAACTCGTGCGAACATGTGCTAATCGGTTAGCTTCAATAAGCTTTAATGGCTGTCGATTGAACTGGTTTAAAGGAATTTTTGGAAGTGAAATTAATCATCAAATTGAACTTACTTACGAAAAACATTTTATATATTTAGTGTATTGGAAATTTGAAATTGAAATTAGCATAACCTATGCGAAAACTGAAACACAGCCAAAGAACATTTTTCATGATATTGCTTATTTGACTTGTTGTTGTTATATGCATATTATTTCGTTATTAGTTATAATAAAAAGAGGACTAAACCTAGATAGTGTAAATCCAAATTATTTCCATGCATTTCTCATTCCGCCGCCACTTAATTTGTATGAGCATATATATTTTTTTCTTTCGATGCTTTCAACCTCTAAATTGCTACATACAAATTATATTTTAAGATCCGCAATCGCCTTGTGATAGCTTTGGTAAAAAGGGCTACACATTGTGCGTACATGGAAATAAAAAAAGAATTTGGTAATTATTTGTAAAAAAGGTAAATTTATTGAAAAATAAGGTAACATGGCACAACGAAAGAATTTACTTATAGAATTTTCTGACGATAGTGAGAACATGTCTGAATATGAAAGTACGGTAGAAGGATCTGAATTGAGTACAGGTAAGGATGAAGGCCGCCATAGAAATAAAATTGAAGGTACTTGTAATATAGGAATTAAAACCACATTGCCAATTACGGAACATGTGCCAGTAAGGGGTGCATGTGAACCATTGAATTATTTAAATCAGTGTGTAGGTAATTATTCAGAAGGGAGTTCTTCATCTTATAATGAAATTCAAACTACTGGATGCGACTCTGCGCCGTATTTATTACGAGCTAATCAATTCAAACCTCACAAAATAATGTCTACATTTTCTCGAATGCAAATGGGTGCTCATGATCAAACTTCTAATATTTTGCAAGGGCAGAGAATTAGCATAAGAAAAGTGGGTTCAATCGAGGAATCACATGTAAGAAATATTCATTATCCCGAAACTCAGTTTCATGGTTATGTGCTATCTGAATCTAAACCGCATTTTCCCAGGTCTAACTTTGAAAGAAGTCAAAATTTAGATTCACATGTAAATGTTAATATGCCTCGTGGCACAGATGTACTTAGGGGTGACATTGAAGAAACTCACATAAAACAACCCTATGCTGATATTAAGAGTACTAATATATTTCAAAATCATTTGAGTAATAATCTTGAAACTGGTAGGCCTATTTTAGGTAATGATAACTTAGGTTTCACTATGGCTAGACCCGCCTTAGCATGTGACTTCCGAAAGCATGTATCCCAGAGTGCCTATGTTGCATTGCAGAAACAAATACATTCTTTACCCGTGGTGGACGGATCTGAAAGTCATTCTTCTTTCATATTTTTGGTTCGTCTAGACGAGATAATTAGGCGACAAGAAATGACTGTAGAGGTAATTTTAGTTGCGAGTTTAGAACAAACTCGTGGTGAGTTTAATCGCACCTTATATTCCTTCTTGAGTATATCTAACAACTGGGGACATATTTGTTCAAGTTTGCTTGCAAGGTTCGTATCTACAATTAGTAGAACTCAATTTGTGAGTCAGTATTTTTACAGAATTATGTTCGAGCACGAAAACATGTATACCTTCCTGCAAGAGAAACTAAGTATTGCCAATGTTTTGGGTCTTCATTATGACGATCACGTGTTTTGCGACATAGTAACCAATTTAGTGCCTCCGCATATTTATGCGAGATATTTCACAAATCAGATTCCTACTACTGTACCCGAGCTTATGACCATTGCTCAATTTTGCGACCACTTTATCAGGTATAATAATGATTATTGTAAATTAAAGGGTAATGTAAAGTTCGCTCAAGGTATTTTGAACTTTTCTAAACCAATGGATTTTTCGGATAAAAACTCTTCACCTCAAAAATCCCGTATGGAAAGGAATATTAAATGCTTTCCGTGCAAACAAGCTGGACATTTTCAAAACTCCTGTCCTTCCTTATCCAAAGTTACATCTCAAGGAAAATTCTTACCTCGAACCTTGTTAAATCATCTAGAATAGGACAAACCGTAAATTTATCTTTGGCTAATTTCTGGAACGCACCTGTGTTCAGTCGTCCTCTCAAGGAGTTACAAAATGAAGACCAAGAGATAAAAGGAATTATGGAGCAGGTTAAGCAGGGTCAGCTTGCTGACAAATACAAAATAAATGATGGCATTCTTTTTGTCAAAACTAAAGGAAGGAAGAATCAAGGATGGAGGATTTTAGTGCCTGAAGCCATGAAATACAGCATCATGAAATTCTTTCACGAGGATGAAGTGGGCGGATGTCACACCGGCTTTTCACGGACAGCAGCCAAGATTGCCCAAAGATGCAGTTGGAAGAATTTATTCCTCGACGTTAGGAAGTACGTCCAAGGATGCTTGCGATGTCAAACGTGCAAGGATGGTAATAGGAAGAAACAGGGTGTTTATTACTCCCGGAAAACAACCAGACCTAACCACTGCTGGTATTTTGACACCGCTGGGCCGTTTTCGAACTCAGGACCGTTTCGACATCTATTTATTGTTTGTGACGCTGCATCCAGGTTTGTGTGGATAGAACCACTAAGATCTTTAAGCTCCAAGGTTATTTGCAGTAAGCTGGAAAACCTTTACTTTCTTCTGGGAATTCCTAATAAAGTCGTCCACGATCGTGCGCAGATCTTCACAAGTTTCTACATGAAGCAACATCTTTTTAGCCTTGGTATTCAGGACATTACTACAGCTCCCTACTCACCTAGCAGCAACCAGGCGGAGAGACAGATTCGATCGATTAAGAACATTCTGAGAACGTATGTTAATGAGCATCAATCAGATTGGGTCCAATATATCAAGAAAATACAGTATACGCTCAACATGTGTGTCTCAGAATCGACTGGGTTTGAGCCGGCGGAGATCTATCTTGGTCGTAAGTTGTCTTCACCCTTGGATGTTCTATGGGAATTAAACTTGGAAGAACTAGACGGTACTCCTGATAAAGAAGAGAAAATGGCGAAACTTGTTGAAAATATTGATCGATCTTGGAAGAGGAAGCAGAAATGTTACTCTAAAACCAGAGACTTGCCAAATTATTATGGAGACCAGTTAGTTTTGGTAAAGAAGTTCCAAAAGGCCTCAATTATTAAACATTTTACACCTAAGTTAATTCCTTTATTCGAAGGTCCCTTTAAGGTTTTGAGCAAACCTAATTTAAATACATTGTGGTTACAAGATATTGCTAATCCTAAGCGTATCATTAAAAGAAATGTAAATCACGTTAAGCCTTATAATTCAGTAAGCCAAACGTAAAATGTAATTGAAAAACTCTTTTTAAAATGTAACAATAATATTTTGTACAGTTATTTTGTGTGTTTTTCATTTATGTATTTTCCAGATATCTGGCAGTGAAGTGTATAGTGTCTTAGTGTAGTGAGATGTGAAAGGGTGTATCATCTATCATAATACCGCGGTATTTCATCCATCTAAGTGTTGTGTGTCCATAAGTTGTAAGTGGTCGTCGCTGGAATTACTGTATGTACAATATTTTTGTTCCTTTGGCAATGGTCATAGTCTATTATCCTTTATGTGCCGATTAACTTCTGTAGTCCAAAATATATATGTATTTATACATATATATTTCAACGGGGACAGGGAATTTTTATGTAACGTAATCGACACATAAATGAAAATATTGTAAATTAATAAGAGAAAATTTGGTAGGTTATAGAATGAGGACAGTTACGCACCTAATACAAGCGCCTCTAGTGGCGATTCTCCGAAGTACAAAACCTTCCTCCTTGATGTGGAAGGAATGATCGCCATTGCGGCTCTTATACCAGTAACTGATAGTGGTGGGAAAAGGCTCTCCTTAATAATTATAAATTCACGTTGTTTTCGGCTTCGAAATTATTCTAAACTATATTACTTTGGAAAGCAGGTTTGGTATTAAATAAGAAAGTAACTTTTCAGGCGATGCGTTTGGAAATTAGAAAAATAGGAGAGAAAATTTCATATTATTCCTAACTTCATTTTGTGCCATGTTATATCTATATAAATTATATTTTTCTTTAGTCCTCATGTCTATAACTAATATCAATTATGTTTAATATGCTTAGTATATATGTCTTATGTATTTACGTATGTTTCTTTGTACTTGTAACTCAAGAAAGGTAATTTTGATATTTAAGAAGTTTCGTGTGAAACTCGTGCGAACATGTGCTAATCGGTTAGCTTCAATAAGCTTTAATGGCTGTCGATTGAACTGGTTTAAAGGAATTTTTGGAAGTGAAATTAATCATCAAATTGAACTTACTTACGAAAAACATTTTATATATTTAGTGTATTGGAAATTTGAAATTGAAATTAGCATAACCTATGCGAAAACTGAAACACAGCCAAAGAACATTTTTCATGATATTGCTTATTTGACTTGTTGTTGTTATATGCATATTATTTCGTTATTAGTTATAATAAAAAGAGGACTAAACCTAGATAGTGTAAATCCAAATTATTTCCATGCATTTCTCATTCCGCCGCCACTTAATTTGTATGAGCATATATATTTTTTTCTTTCGATGCTTTCAACCTCTAAATTGCTACATACAAATTATATTTTAAGATCCGCAATCGCCTTGTGATAGCTTTGGTAAAAAGGGCTACACATTGTGCGTACATGGAAATAAAAAAAGAATTTGGTAATTATTTGTAAAAAAGGTAAATTTATTGAAAAATAAGGTAACATGGCACAACGAAAGAATTTACTTATAGAATTTTCTGACGATAGTGAGAACATGTCTGAATATGAAAGTACGGTAGAAGGATCTGAATTGAGTACAGGTAAGGATGAAGGCCGCCATAGAAATAAAATTGAAGGTACTTGTAATATAGGAATTAAAACCACATTGCCAATTACGGAACATGTGCCAGTAAGGGGTGCATGTGAACCATTGAATTATTTAAATCAGTGTGTAGGTAATTATTCAGAAGGGAGTTCTTCATCTTATAATGAAATTCAAACTACTGGATGCGACTCTGCGCCGTATTTATTACGAGCTAATCAATTCAAACCTCACAAAATAATGTCTACATTTTCTCGAATGCAAATGGGTGCTCATGATCAAACTTCTAATATTTTGCAAGGGCAGAGAATTAGCATAAGAAAAGTGGGTTCAATCGAGGAATCACATGTAAGAAATATTCATTATCCCGAAACTCAGTTTCATGGTTATGTGCTATCTGAATCTAAACCGCATTTTCCCAGGTCTAACTTTGAAAGAAGTCAAAATTTAGATTCACATGTAAATGTTAATATGCCTCGTGGCACAGATGTACTTAGGGGTGACATTGAAGAAACTCACATAAAACAACCCTATGCTGATATTAAGAGTACTAATATATTTCAAAATCATTTGAGTAATAATCTTGAAACTGGTAGGCCTATTTTAGGTAATGATAACTTAGGTTTCACTATGGCTAGACCCGCCTTAGCATGTGACTTCCGAAAGCATGTATCCCAGAGTGCCTATGTTGCATTGCAGAAACAAATACATTCTTTACCCGTGGTGGACGGATCTGAAAGTCATTCTTCTTTCATATTTTTGGTTCGTCTAGACGAGATAATTAGGCGACAAGAAATGACTGTAGAGGTAATTTTAGTTGCGAGTTTAGAACAAACTCGTGGTGAGTTTAATCGCACCTTATATTCCTTCTTGAGTATATCTAACAACTGGGGACATATTTGTTCAAGTTTGCTTGCAAGGTTCGTATCTACAATTAGTAGAACTCAATTTGTGAGTCAGTATTTTTACAGAATTATGTTCGAGCACGAAAACATGTATACCTTCCTGCAAGAGAAACTAAGTATTGCCAATGTTTTGGGTCTTCATTATGACGATCACGTGTTTTGCGACATAGTAACCAATTTAGTGCCTCCGCATATTTATGCGAGATATTTCACAAATCAGATTCCTACTACTGTACCCGAGCTTATGACCATTGCTCAATTTTGCGACCACTTTATCAGGTATAATAATGATTATTGTAAATTAAAGGGTAATGTAAAGTTCGCTCAAGGTATTTTGAACTTTTCTAAACCAATGGATTTTTCGGATAAAAACTCTTCACCTCAAAAATCCCGTATGGAAAGGAATATTAAATGCTTTCCGTGCAAACAAGCTGGACATTTTCAAAACTCCTGTCCTTCCTTATCCAAAGTTACATCTCAAGGAAAATTCTTACCTCGAACCTTGTTAAATCATCTAGAATAGGACAAACCGTAAATTTATCTTTGGCTAATTTCTGGAACGCACCTGTGTTCAGTCGTCCTCTCAAGGAGTTACAAAATGAAGACCAAGAGATAAAAGGAATTATGGAGCAGGTTAAGCAGGGTCAGCTTGCTGACAAATACAAAATAAATGATGGCATTCTTTTTGTCAAAACTAAAGGAAGGAAGAATCAAGGATGGAGGATTTTAGTGCCTGAAGCCATGAAATACAGCATCATGAAATTCTTTCACGAGGATGAAGTGGGCGGATGTCACACCGGCTTTTCACGGACAGCAGCCAAGATTGCCCAAAGATGCAGTTGGAAGAATTTATTCCTCGACGTTAGGAAGTACGTCCAAGGATGCTTGCGATGTCAAACGTGCAAGGATGGTAATAGGAAGAAACAGGGTGTTTATTACTCCCGGAAAACAACCAGACCTAACCACTGCTGGTATTTTGACACCGCTGGGCCGTTTTCGAACTCAGGACCGTTTCGACATCTATTTATTGTTTGTGACGCTGCATCCAGGTTTGTGTGGATAGAACCACTAAGATCTTTAAGCTCCAAGGTTATTTGCAGTAAGCTGGAAAACCTTTACTTTCTTCTGGGAATTCCTAATAAAGTCGTCCACGATCGTGCGCAGATCTTCACAAGTTTCTACATGAAGCAACATCTTTTTAGCCTTGGTATTCAGGACATTACTACAGCTCCCTACTCACCTAGCAGCAACCAGGCGGAGAGACAGATTCGATCGATTAAGAACATTCTGAGAACGTATGTTAATGAGCATCAATCAGATTGGGTCCAATATATCAAGAAAATACAGTATACGCTCAACATGTGTGTCTCAGAATCGACTGGGTTTGAGCCGGCGGAGATCTATCTTGGTCGTAAGTTGTCTTCACCCTTGGATGTTCTATGGGAATTAAACTTGGAAGAACTAGACGGTACTCCTGATAAAGAAGAGAAAATGGCGAAACTTGTTGAAAATATTGATCGATCTTGGAAGAGGAAGCAGAAATGTTACTCTAAAACCAGAGACTTGCCAAATTATTATGGAGACCAGTTAGTTTTGGTAAAGAAGTTCCAAAAGGCCTCAATTATTAAACATTTTACACCTAAGTTAATTCCTTTATTCGAAGGTCCCTTTAAGGTTTTGAGCAAACCTAATTTAAATACATTGTGGTTACAAGATATTGCTAATCCTAAGCGTATCATTAAAAGAAATGTAAATCACGTTAAGCCTTATAATTCAGTAAGCCAAACGTAAAATGTAATTGAAAAACTCTTTTTAAAATGTAACAATAATATTTTGTACAGTTATTTTGTGTGTTTTTCATTTATGTATTTTCCAGATATCTGGCAGTGAAGTGTATAGTGTCTTAGTGTAGTGAGATGTGAAAGGGTGTATCATCTATCATAATACCGCGGTATTTCATCCATCTAAGTGTTGTGTGTCCATAAGTTGTAAGTGGTCGTCGCTGGAATTACTGTATGTACAATATTTTTGTTCCTTTGGCAATGGTCATAGTCTATTATCCTTTATGTGCCGATTAACTTCTGTAGTCCAAAATATATATGTATTTATACATATATATTTCAACGGGGACAGGGAATTTTTATGTAACGTAATCGACACATAAATGAAAATATTGTAAATTAATAAGAGAAAATTTGGTAGGTTATAGAATGAGGACAGTTACGCACCTAATACAAGCGCCTCTAGTGGCGATTCTCCGAAGTACAAAACCTTCCTCCTTGATGTGGAAGGAATGATCGCCATTGCGGCTCTTATACCAGTAACTGATAGTGGTGGGAAAAGGCTCTCCTTAATAATTATAAATTCACGTTGTTTTCGGCTTCGAAATTATTCTAAACTATATTACTTTGGAAAGCAGGTTTGGTATTAAATAAGAAAGTAACTTTTCAGGCGATGCGTTTGGAAATTAGAAAAATAGGAGAGAAAATTTCATATTATTCCTAACTTCATTTCGTGCCATGTTATATCTATATAAATTATATTTTTCTTTAGTCCTCATGTCTATAACTAATATCAATTATGTTTAATATGCTTAGTATATATGTCTTATGTATTTACGTATGTTTCTTTGTACTTGTAACTCAAGAAAGGTAATTTTGATATTTAAGAAGTTTCGTGTGAAACTCGTGCGAACATGTGCTAATCGGTTAGCTTCAATAAGCTTTAATGGCTGTCGATTGAACTGGTTTAAAGGAATTTTTGGAAGTGAAATTAATCATCAAATTGAACTTACTTACGAAAAACATTTTATATATTTAGTGTATTGGAAATTTGAAATTGAAATTAGCATAATCTATGCGAAAACTGAAACACAGCCAAAGAACATTTTTCATGATATTGCTTATTTGACTTGTTGTTGTTATATGCATATTATTTCGTTATTAGTTATAATAAAAAGAGGACTAAACCTAGATAGTGTAAATCCAAATTATTTCCATGCATTTCTCATTCCGCCGCCACTTAATTTGTATGAGCATATATATTTTTTTCTTTCGATGCTTTCAACCTCTAAATTGCTACAGGCCCAAATCGAAAATTGTTTCCTACAAAAGTTGTTTCGTTTTTCAAGTACTATTGAATGAGGTATGATTCAATACGTGTTCACATTTAAAAATTTGAAGTTGGCCCCTGGGCCCCCTTGAAGGAGGGCCCTGGGAGTCACCACAACAACATCATGTGATGCGCCCTATGACATTTTCCTATCTCAGTTTTTGTTTCATCTTTTTATTCTCAGCCGTTTCGGATTTATAAGCACTGGACGTTTTATCTGAAACACCCTGTATATAAAACTACATGATCAGACATAAATTATTGAACACTTCCTGTAGGGCTACAATGATCAAATTATGCATGATTGTAGGTTTCTGGAAGTAATCCACAGGAAATTTGCCAAAAGTGAATATTTTTAATTTTTAGAGGGTCTAAAGAGGGGATGAAGAATTTAGCCATGTTTTTAAATGAGCTTTTTTTTTGGATATATAATCTCATGTTTTAGGTACTTAGAATTGGAATATAAACTTGAAATTCGGCATGCTTGTACGTTTTCGTTGGCACTACCTATGTAGATCAGTAAAAATAAAAAATTCAAACTTTAGAGTGGTTTTATAGGCAACTGAAAAATCTTTCCCATGTTATTTATATGGAACACCCAGGGTGCGAATTACCAGGGGGGATGAGGGGGATTATCCCCCTCAATCACATTTTGTTCCCCCCCCAAAGAAGTCAGCTGAAGTATCCCCACCGGGGATGCTCGCTTTCCCCCTCAAACTATGCTTAGTATAACTCAAAATTTCACTGATTTTTGTTATTTCTTGTAAATTTAATCTTCTAGCTGTATTTCGAAATGATCGATGTAAACTGTTCAGTTTTGGTCATTTCTACTTACCACCTAATTACCCACTATTTTCAACGTTGTTTAGTAGAACTATATTATTATGACTACGGTTGTTACTTGAAACTGTACCTTCGTACCCTTCAGTTCGTCATCGTTTGTGAATTTGAATGTACTAATTGCGTATAACAAAGCCACATATAGGGTTATAAATGTTCTTAGCGGTTGGCCAAGAAGAAGTAAACAAATAGCTTCTTCTACCATACTTGGTGAAGTTCGGATATGTCATATTCATCCTCTATATTTGTATCGATTATCATCTTATTTTAATTTTTGTTATAACATGTTATTTCATTTTCCAGTGTACTCTTTGTTAGCACATGGTCTTCATTCCCTAATAGGTTGTGTGTATGCAACTCAAAAGTTGCATTTAATTTGTGATAATTAGCATAGTAATCACTGCTTTTACAGTTTACGGAAATGAACTTTTGAAACTGTACTCAAAATCTGAGATATAGGTATTCTCTCGTAAGTATATGTTAAAGTACACGCTGGGGGATACGCTCCTAGTGAGCAGACATGTTAATGAAGGTGATTTTTTAGGTGAATAAGCGAATAATTCAAGATTTGTTTCAGCATTTGTTAATACGACTGGTTCTCCGTGTCATTGTCCGTGTCTGTATAAGCATTTCAACTGGAGCGGGTTTTTTTAAAGTTAACCCTTCATTTTTCCATCTTTTCGCTGTGCAGTTTGCTGTCCACGCAATTAATGTTGTCTGAAGAACTTCAGTATAATGTTTTACTTTATTTGAATAACGTAGCCCATAGTGAATCAACTCATCTTCAACCTAACAGTAAAGTAATTTTTAAGTGTTGACTTTCTGTGCCCATCACGGAATCGATATTTGGAGAAAAAAAGTCGTGATGAGCACAGCTTTAGCGCGAAGTAGAAGCACAAGCTCGAAATTTGAATTGAGAAATTTTAAATATTTGGCCTTCGATTTGACCTTGATGTGAGAAATCGAGACTAGCAACAATCCATTTCTTATTTGATAGGCTAATATCTAGATTTTCTTTATTTATTATTTTTTTTTTTAAAAAAAAGATATGTCCGGTTTAACTGATAATTTTAGTGGTTTTCACAAGACTGAAGTAGGTTTCTTTTCGCAATCTGTAGATATTAATGCAACGTGGAAGCTTTCAATATGAGTGGAAAAAATAACATATGCTTGTGATCATGGCTATCGCTCAAGCCGAATTATTAACTAAATAAACCTTTGAGAGCTACGGGGACAAGAGTGAGTACAACATTAAAACACGTTCAGAAAGGGTGTGTGTATGTCAGACAATATATATGTGCATAGTTATTGTCGGTAGATTTATTAAATTAATAAATCTTATTTATTACAGATGTCACACACACACACACACACACACATATATATATATATATATGGGGTAAGGCATTTATTGTCTCATTTTGAAATTTGAACCTTCAGACTATGTCCTTTGGCCTAATTTTATCCCCCCCAATATAGATTATATAATTCGCACACTGGGAACACCATTTACACCCAAAATTATTGAGGACTTCCTGTAGGGCTACAATGATTAAATTTGGCATGATTGTAGCTTTCCGGGACTAACCCACAGGAAAATTGCAAAAAGTGAATATTTTTAATTTTTTTAGGGGTCTAAAGGGGGATGAAGAGATCCCCATGTTATTTAAACGGACGTTTTCTTGGGATACAAAATCTTATCTTTTAGATAGTTGAGATAGGAAAAGAAACGATAGAATTATGGGTTTAAGAGATGCGAGGCCGTAGCCGAGCAAAGACAGTGTGTGGGGGCGAAGCCCCCGGATAGGCAAATTCAGGAAATACGAAGAGCAAGTTCACGAAATGCATTGTTGATGCAAAGGCCGATAGATAAGAAATGCGAAGCCGTAGGCCGAGCAGACCTAGGGGTCTGGGGGCAGAGCCCCGAGCTAGCCAAAGACTAGTTTTATTATATAAAATTAACGACGATGTAAGTAATTGGTCATTCTGACGATTGCAGTATGTTCCTTATAGTCTGTTCTACGATATTCGTTATTATTGAGAATTAAGAAAGATGTGCGTAATTAGTCATTCTTACAACTACAAGCTGTTTTTATAATTTAAAGGATATGTTAAGGAAATTAGAAAAAAAACTTTGTCATTTCTGTAACTGTAAAGAAATTTTATAGGTCTGTACTATGATATGTATTAGTATTGAAGAATAAACAGTAACTATTATTTCAGTTTTGTATTTACCTTGTTTGTTATCAATCTATATTTTCTTGTAGTTAGAATTGTTATAAGACCAAGATATCAATTGGAAGATGGTTACAAAGAAATAAATTTAAGAAAAAACTTAAGATTTGTTAAGTTTCAAGTTAAGTTTGGATAACTGATATTTACCCTCTTTCACGCTCTTGGTTCAATTTAGCTGTATTTATATGCTTTGGACATTCCGAGGCAGAAATGACTAAATCGACAACCGTTACCTACTAACAAACACAATAGGTGAAACCTAAAAATACGAGCCCTAGGAGTTATATTTTTTTGCCAAATGAACTTCCTGCCATTTTGTCCTCATGCCATTCCGCCCGTTGCCATTTTGTCCTCCCAACTTTATTTCCTGCCATTATGTCCAAAATTCAAGATCGTAAAACAAATAACCAGCATTTATTAATAAAATTATATACAACATCCTCCCTTTCTAAGATTCAATGAAGACTTGATTTAATCTGAAAACATTTTATATAAAAATGGAAAAATAATATTCGTATTAAAAATTGCTTTTATAAAATCCAGTAAAATGATTTTTGGGAGGCATAAAATGAAGAAATCGGAGTAACACTAAAAGCATTGGGCGCAATTGAGAATAATGGATTATGTTGAACCACTTCCGTAATATCCAAACTTCAGCTCTCAACTTTAGAAAGAGAGCCCAGTGCTTTTACTAAACCCCACCAAAAGATTTTTTTTACCTTTTTTAGTTCCGTTTATAAAAGCATTCCTTTTAAAAAAAATCTTTCTTTCTTTAATCGTGAACTCTTTTTGGTAACCACTGAGGTCGAGTATTTTTTGGACATCTTTTATGCTTAATAGCATATGGAAGTCTTAATGCTTGTCTGATTCTTGTCTTTTACTAGTATTAGTAACGTTGTATCCATCACACCGTCGCAAAGTGGAGCCAAAGCACTGAATTCTTGGCAAAAGGTAGGAATGCGCAATATGAAGCAGAAAATTGTAAGAAAACCAATTAGTTGCGTGTGTGCAGCGACTACAATAATGTATTCAATAATGTAGGAGAAAGATTTGGACATAAAATAAATTTACAAGCAAACAACAACAACATCAAAGTTTTTAGGTGGCACGCACCAAGATGCACTATATGAACATGTCTTTAAAAGTGTAAAAGAAGACCCGTGGACTGAAATGTTCATGTTATTTCGACATTATTTCATAAAAAATATAGAGTTCTATATCACAAAAGGAAATATTCCTTATATTCGCGCCTAAATTATATAACAGATTATATGATTGGCATTAACACACGCGTTGGCAATATGCTTTGATTTGGCAATTTACTATTTGCTCACATTCTTGCGCGTGAAAAGAAAAAGTAAGGAAAAAGTGTAATTATACAATCCACAACTGAAGAATAATAAAATTAAAGAAAATTTCTTGCTTCTCAAAATTATTTCAAAGTTCTGGAGGAATCGTTATGACAATGATGATGCAAGGACGCTTCAATACATAAAAATTACCTCATCACAAGTTCTCGATATGAATATACTATCAGATATATTAAATATATGATTTACATGTATCGGTAACCTGTTCAGGCTGTTTCATATATTGCATCGTGCAATACGCGGGCTCATTATAGTTGATTCCAATGTCGCTTCTGTGCACACATCACAAAAAACAAAACACTGAATTTGATCAACATCATTTTTAATATGGTGCTACCTTATTAGATTGTTTAGCAAATATTGGCGTTTCAAAATCTCGCTACCATTAATCAAATATGGTTGACTAGAGTTTAGTTCTGTTGGTGAATGCCACAGAAATATGACTAGATGTTGGAAACAAGATGAGGCCTAGGGGCGAAGACCCAACGAGGTCTGGAGCAAAATTCTCAGAATCGACTTATATTCAACTTTGTCTGTGTGCATGCGAATCACACGTCTAATAACCTAACACTTGCTCTCACATTCAATCCAGCTCAATTCAAAAGCAGCACTATATCCAGAATGCGTTTTTCCTAAAACATTTTCATGCGCTATATTTCCCAAAAGTGCAAATATGTGCAGGTTTTCTCTTTGCATACAGTAAAAACAATGTTTTCGCTACTACATACTAAAAAATCGCAGACATACAGGTATTATGCCATATTTTCTACTAATATGCCATTCTATTGTGTGACAATAGTTTATATGCTTTCAGTACCACAGCATTAAGTACTACTACTACATATCACATCAACATTCTAAATATACAAACGATACATGTATGAGAGTCGTGTCACCATGTTTACCAACCACTGAATATCTATACGCAATATAGGGATAGTCGCATTCAAAGTCAAATTCCTATCTTCTGTCACTAAGCTGCGCCCCTCCGGCTTCAGCGGATAACCAAGTTTACACGTGCCATGAGCTCATTGTAAGCTGCTATAACTTCTTTTCCTGCACACTATCTTATGGGTACACTATTAAGTTTCATTATAACAAATTATATCGAATCGATCTTTTACTTCATTTTTCGAGTTTTTGCCAAGATTTGCCTAGTTTGGCCCCACTGTACGTCAGTAAATCTTCTATGATGCCGAAGGTTTTTGGGAAACTGGAAAAATATCACGTTAATTCTGGCTTATATACTTTAATTACAATTAACTGATCATCGCAATGTTGTGTTTGAAATTATGTAATTACAATAACAGATAGATAAATTGATAAACGTTTCACACTACCCTGCTAGACAATAATAGTCGTCGGCTAATATAAACATAGCCGAGTTATAAAGATTACGATTATAATGAAGTTCGTGATGTACAAGGGGCCACCATTAAAGGTAGTGGGTACTGCCATACTAGATCACCGCGAATAACAATCCACAAAGTAGCCCAGAGTAGAAAGATAACGAATGCAGAAGGTATCATCATCATCATGGATTCCTCGTATGTTCTCATTTTTTCAAAAGAAAAAAAAAAGAGTCACTTGCTTCCGTGAAATTTTAGGCACGTACCAAGCAGTCAAAAGAAGAAAGGCACGGATGGTTTCTCAAAGTGTACGTGTCTTGTAGTCCTGTTCCTATTTCCCATATACACAATATGGAAGCATAACATTACGGCTACGAAACTCATTATCCTCCTACTAATTTACCTCGAGTCATAGATTTTTATCATTTGAAGGGCGTTTCCTAGATGACGCTGAGTATTGAGATTCCATCATAGCTTTAATATCAAACTCAATCTACTAATATATATAGTATAATACAAAACAAGTACGCAGGAACTATATACAATAGTGGAAGAAATGCGACTATGCAAAGGAGGACCAATTATAAGTAGGCCAACTTGTTCATTCTATACAGTCCCCTAGCTTATAATATGTAATATACATATGGGAAAATCTCTATTCCCCATCGTATTTATGGCATCACTAACTAATTATAAATACGATGGACAGTCAAAGAAATTTCCGGAATGTTGTAGTTTTGGGTTTTGTGATGCAATCACACTTAAATCTTGTATAGTACAGTCCTTAGGTTGCCTAATTATGAATTTGACAAGTGTGAACAGGTCAGTATACAGGTAATGTAGCTAAGCGGAGGAGTGCGTGGTGCAGTTGGAGCAATGTGGCAATTCGAGCAACACGCAAACATCAAGTTCATGTGAAGATTAGGAATGCACTATGATCTTATCTGTTTCTTTGTGTGCCGGTGACTGACTGTCGGTCACCTTCATCGTTCATGCTCCATTCTGAGAAATTCGCTTACAGGAAAGAAACATTTGTTTCCGAAAAAAAATATGAACATAGGGCTATATTGTAGTTACTCATCCGAAATGTAACGCGAAAAAAGTAACGCAAATTAGGTACGTCATTTAAAAATTTGTAACGCGTTACCGTTACAGTTACTTTGGAAAAAATGTAACGCGTTACTAGGAAACGTTACTTAAAAAGTAACGCGTTACTTGCGTTACGTTACTTCCCAAGACTGCTCAAAGGTACCCGTTTCATCACTGAAGAAGAGATCGAAACCAACGCAATGGCTGAACTTTAGGAGATACCAAAAAAGGGCTTCCAGTGGCATTTCCAGCAATGGAGAATCGGTGAAGGAAGTGTGTGTGTTCCGAAAGAACTTATTTTGAAGGCGATTCAGTAAATGTGTACTTATATTGTGGTAATAAAAAGCCTCAACAAAATTCCGGAAACTTTTTGACTGCTCCTCGTATAATACACCCATGTAAATATTGAGGTCTGACAATTAAGTTCGCGTACATTCTCATTGCTCGTATTACTTCGGTCACCTTCGAGGTACTTTCTTTGGAAAGCTATACACCGAAGTCAGAGACTAGCCTACCTTTCAAAATATTTTTAAAACTTATTTCTGGAATGGTCATCCAAACCTACCATCTTAGAAACAATTTAGCACGTCGGATATTTTGGCTCTTCCCAAAGCTAAAAATTAGGCCTCAAAGGCAGTGTTGGGTAAGTTACTTGCAAAAATGTAACGCGTTACAAGTTACTTTACTTTCTCTTAAAATGTAACGCGTTACTTGCCCCAAAAAAGTAACTGTTACTTTACTTCGAAAGTAACGCGTTACTTTTAGGTCTGAAACTTTGAATATGTCAAAAAATCTTATTAAGTTACTTCAATTTTCCGTACTACTATTACTACCGCTATTATTATTATTATTATTGCACGTTCTGAATCGCTTTGTGTAAATGCAAGGACAAATTTTTACTTGACAGCTATATGAACATTTTCATATAATGTAACATTGACTAAAATGCCATACTCCATTACTCGTAGGGATGGGCACGAGCGAGTTTTCTTTGAAACTCGATTCGACTAGAAACAGACATCTTTGAGCTCCACCCGACAACTCGGCTCGAAAAATTTCCTCCAAGCCGACTCGAATTCGGTTCGAGTTGAGTCGAGCCAAATCCGGTGTGTAGTTTCGAGCTCTCTTCAAGAATTTTACCTAAGCAATATTATTATTATTATTATTAATTATAACAACACTGTGAATAAACGTGAAAGATAGGCGGTTTGTATTTAAATACTAAAAAAAGTAGTTGATTGCCAACCACGGTAGTCGTGAAGTCTAGGAATCAAGGACATTTTTCACGAGCTTTTGAATTTGGGTTGAGGGTCTAGGTTGAGTATTCGGGTCGAGCCAAACATTGTTAAAAGTTATAGGGCACTGGCCAAATATCTTCAAAACTGCTCGGCCCGGGTTTAGAATTGTCAACGACTCGAGCAGCTCGGCTCACAGCTCATTCACTATCAACCCGAATCGAGAAGTGAACCGAGCCACGGAGCCAACAGCTCACCCAACCGAGTTGCCTAGAGCCCTCGGCTTGTTATAAGAAATCTCTTGAAATCTCGCTATCGAGACGAGACGAGATGCGAGCAGCGTGCCCTCTCGTGAGCATCACTAAAAGTATTCCATATTACTGCTTAGCTTACATTTCTCATGGCTTTCGCTTTCCAGTTTAATCAGGCCATGATTTTAAAACGAGTTAAAACGAGCGAGTCATTTATAAAACTCGACTCGACTCGAAACTCGACGCCAAAAACAGTGAATCGGCTCGGAACTCAACTCGAGAATATTACCTTTGACTCGACTCGAAACTCGACTTGAATTCGAGTCGAGGTTTAGCTTGACTTGTGCCCATAACTATACGTTAGAAAAAATGGTTGCTTATTATTATTCTGCTAAACTAATTATATAATAACAACAATGTTGTTATGTAAAATTAAAAATACAGAATACAGAGAAACATTACACTACAACTAATAAAATGAGAACACATGAACTGGGGGTGAATCAAAACTTGCCAGTAACTCTAAAATCGACACATGCTTTTTAAAGCTAGTTGTTTTAAACTCTATAATCAACGGGACTCTAAGATACGCAAACTGATCTGAAAGAACTCCAATATTACATACCATCAACAAACTATTTTCTAGTAATGAAGTAGCCTGCTCATCAGAACACAGTTTATTCGTGTTAACCCATTACTGCATGTCGTTAATTATGGCACCCTAGTTGTTGATAAATATTTCCCGCCGGGGCACCACTTTACTTTTAAATCCTTTCTGCCATCATCTTTAGCTTTTAAGAAAATTATTCTTTCAAATGTTCGACCTATAAAATATTTTCGTTCTCCATCTTTATAAAAACACCGTAATTCACTCACTGAATGTATTGATTTGGAGCTGTCAAAATCTACAAAATGTTCCAGGTGCTTGCAGTCAGTACACGTGATTTGACTAAGACTGTTCACATCTTCCAAAAACAACAAGTTGCACTATGATCTTATCTGTTTCTTTGTGTGCCGGTGACTGACTGTCGGTCACCTTCATCGTTCATGCTCCATTCTGAGAAATTCGCTTACAGGAAAGAAACATTTGTTTCCGAAAAAAAATATGAACATAGGGCTATATTGTAGTTACTCATCCGAAATGTAACGCGAAAAAAGTAACGCAAATTAGGTACGTCATTTAAAAATTTGTAACGCGTTACCGTTACAGTTACTTTGGAAAAAATGTAACGCGTTACTAGGAAACGTTACTTAAAAAGTAACGCGTTACTTGCGTTACGTTACTTCCCAAGACTGCTCAAAGGTACCCGTTTCATCACTGAAGAAGAGATCGAAACCAACGCAATGGCTGAACTTTAGGAGATACCAAAAAAGGGCTTCCAGTGGCATTTCCAGCAATGGAGAATCGGTGAAGGAAGTGTGTGTGTTCCGAAAGAACTTATTTTGAAGGCGATTCAGTAAATGTGTACTTATATTGTGGTAATAAAAAGCCTCAACAAAATTCCGGAAACTTTTTGACTGCTCCTCGTATAATACACCCATGTAAATATTGAGGTCTGACAATTAAGTTCGCGTACATTCTCATTGCTCGTATTACTTCGGTCACCTTCGAGGTACTTTCTTTGGAAAGCTATACACCGAAGTCAGAGACTAGCCTACCTTTCAAAATATTTTTAAAACTTATTTCTGGAATGGTCATCCAAACCTACCATCAGTTTAGCTGTATCTCCTAAATATTGTCAATATACAAGGGTTGGACAAAAAAAATTAAAACGTTTGCAAAAGTGTGAAAATCATACCTAGTATGTTGTGAGGCCTCCTTTTGCGTCCAAAACAGCTTGGATCCGACATGGAATGGACGTATACAGCTCCTGAATCTTGGTGTGTGGAGTTTTGTACCATTGTTCCTCCAAAACATTCTCCAGTTCCTTAAGGGATGTCGGTGGAGGGTAATGAGGTCGAACACGCCTTTCTAACTCAGATCGCAATGGCTCAATGATGTTCAGATCTGGTGATTGTGAGATCCAGGGCAGGTGTGATAGCTCCTGGTCATGCTCCTCAAACCAAGATTTCACCGTTTTTGCAGCGTGACAGGATGCCAAATCATCCTGGTAGATGCCATCACGATCAGGGAACAATTTTTGGGCCATGGGTGGAATTTGCCCCCCCCCCCCAAATGGCCTCATACGCCTTAGCATTCATCATTCCATGCAGGGCTATGATGGGACCTGCAGAAAACCACGATATCACTGCCCATACTGTAACAGAACCACCCCCATGCTTTACAGTTGGGAGCAGACAGTCTGTATCATAGGCCTGCGACGGTGTTCTCCATACGTAAACACGACCGGTTGTTGGAAACAAGGTGAAGGTCGATTCATCGGACCACATTACGTGTTTCCACTGCTCATGAGTCCACGCCTTGTGGTCCTTGCACCACTGGATACACCTCTTCGCATTTACTGCTGTGACCAGGGGTTTGGCGATAGCGGCCCTGCCATGAATTTTCATTTTATGAAGTTCCCGTCGCGCTGTTTTCGATGAAACCGGGTTCTGTAGGCCGGAATTGAGTTCAGACGTAATTTTCATTGCAGTGGTCTTTTTTTTTTTAGTTGCTACAATCAGTTTTAATGCCCTCCGGTCCCTATCTGATAGGATTGTCTTTCGATCACTGTTGTGCTTTGCAGACGTCGTTTGTCAATGAATTGTGTATGTCCTAGGGACATTGGACACAGTGCCTTTCGATATCCCCACAATGTTTGCCACTATTGCCACTGAAGCTCCAACCAGACGGGCACCAACGATCATGCCTCATTGGAAGTCTGTCAGGTCGCCCATTTTACCGAACCACTTTCACACCACGACACTCTCAGGTGAACTGGTTACTGCTGACGGAAGAGAAAGGTCCACATGACACATTGGAAACAAGAAACGATCGGCAACTGCAACACGTGTTGTACAGTGGAGGGCCAAACTTACGTGTTCTGTATGAAGTGTTTTTAGATTTTTTGTCCAACCCCTGTATAATTTCTTTCAATTTTCTTTACCTTTGGTTAAAAAAAAAAGGGGGGGGGCAATCTTAGGTGAGTATGGCTGTGTTCCAAGCTGTTATCTCATTATTGGCTAAAAATCTCTCACAGGTAGTGCGTTGTGAGACGATGTTTTGTCGTGATCCAAGATCATGAGAAGTTGATGAACGTTTCATGTCGTTTTAATCTAACCTCTCTATCCCACTTCAACTCACGAATCTATCTTGGTTCTTTGTTTAGGATCGTATTGATACATCAATGTTTCATCACCAGTCATAACACAGCCCAAAACATCTTCTGCCTCTTGAAAAGGTCTTGCAAACATCGACTTTACTTCTGTTTATTGGTGAGATCTTTCGGACCGTTTTCACACACCTTTTTCATGCCGAGATTTTCAGTTAAAACTTTCCTGTTTCTCTTTCAATGCTTACTTGGTCCACTATGCTAGTCAAGTCAGCTGACGGTTTTGTGACGAATGTTCGCTAGTTCTGCTTATTACTGGCCGCCCTGATCTTCTTCATTAGTAACACTTTCGTCTTCCCTCAGAAAAAAACGTTTAATACATCTGCATACTACCACTTTCTTCGTGGCATTATTTTCATCAACTTGCTCAACATGTCATGACTTTCATTTTCAGTTTTCAAAGTTAAACAAAGAATTTCAATAAGTTTGTACGTTGCTCTAATTCCAGCTTCGACACTTCCGTAAAAGCACAAAGACACGTGATAACAATAGATCACTCAGCAGACACCGTTACACGTCGGCACAAACATAGCTGACACAATATACGGAAGTTAACGGAACTGTACGGAGATTCTGCACAGTGGTGCCAATGAAAGTGCACAGTGATGACAATTCCGCGAACTTAACCACCAGGCCTCATAAATAGTTACTTTTAGTTTTCTTTACGGTACTTATAATTAACAGGACTAGGGATTCAAAACAGTAATAAAACAAAGTTCATTTTCTAAAAAAGAGTTAACTTTTTTCATCAATAAAATAACCATTTCAAATCAGAGACTTCATGTACACTTATTTATTTTAGACATGAACGCATGTCATGGCATTTTTTCAGTGACATTCACTGATAACCATGATTATTAACCAGCACAATTCATGCTGTGCTAGGACGAAAAATATGTCTTTAGTAGCAGCAACGAAGTAATACGACACTTCACAATTTTCTTCACATCACAAAATGTTTTGAAGTGATATGCAATTAAATATGTATAGAATTGATATTACTAACTCTCATGCGAATTAGTATCATTGTATTTTTCAGTGCTTACCACTTGTAAGAACACCATTTTCACTGGAAGTTTTAGTTCCGGTTCACACAAACACACGCAAATTATTCTGGAGGAATTGGTAAAAATAATAATAGTAATAATGAAGTACACACAGACGCACAATGCACCACTGTTATTCAAAGTTGTGTATTAACCCTGAAAATACAATCTAGGAAAATCATAAGTTTCAGTCTATTAACAACAAGGAATGTAGTTGAGGACTTAGGCACTGGTAAAAAAAAAAGAAAAAAAAATAGTAATCACACGTTAGTTTAGTTAGATGAGTCCAAGCTCTGCATTAGGATGTGAAGTTCCCGGAATGTATGCCCTAACTTCCCTTGCATAGTCTGGCGCTTCAGTAGGAACGCTCGTATAGAAAGCAGGTGATTATAGCATTTCATGCACTTATTATACCTAGAAAAGAAAGTGAAAAACAGTGCAACAGTTAAAAAATTTAACGAAATTTCAACAAAAAATATTTCATTTTAAAAAGCATACTGATAGAAGTATATCACACATGAAAGTATCTTCAAATTCAAACCATCTTATGATGACTGTATGCATTTTACTTAAGTAGGAATCTCTTTTCAATCTGTAAGGATAATTCCTCACTTCCTGCGCTGGCCTCATTTCGGTGGAGGAAAAATAAAACCATATTATGGAACGTGATTCCTTACACCAAGTCCTATTATTCACTTTTAATTTTATATTACAGTAAATTTATGATTTAATGAACTAATTGAAGCGAAACGTTTACTGTAGAATCGCGAATTGTGTTACGAACAATATTTAAAATAGGTAGAGACGAAACTTTTTCGCAACAATTTTGATATTTTGTAGCACTTTTTTTTTTTTTTTTTTTAACATATTGTACTTGTAAACATATAAGTAAGGTGTATGATACAAAAATGAGGATATACCTTGATTAGGTGCATATTCTAGCTAATGTATTCACTGAAATATGAGAGTTTAATGCAAGAATTTAAATATTACCTCTAACCTCATCCTTAAAGATAACATGCAGCAAGACATTACCAATGCTTCTTTTGAGTTCTGTCAGTAACAATAATATTATACTTGGAAAAGAATCTTTCGGCATCAATACTCGAGAATGGCAACCATAATGAACGTAACGATCTGACAGCAAAAGATCTGTAGTTAACTTTTAAACTGTTGAACCATGTCAACTTCCTTAAACAATGTAAAATCCCAGAAAGTGTCATCATACCATGCAAACTTACGGATTTTATGGAGAACTTAATTTAGCATCGTGCACGTTTTCGGTAAAATGCAACGATTTTTACGTTAAATAATGCACTTTTTAGTTATTATTAGCCATAATAGCAAGAATTCCACTTTTTCGTTTTTATTCACATTTATCGCAAGTAATGCCGAATTTCGTAAAAATTCGCGGTAATATACACGTGATTTACGGCTTTGAAACGAAAAGTTTGAGGTTTCCAGAAATATATACGCATTTTTGTAACGTTTCGCACATATCGTATTAGCGAAAAAGTTTCGTCTCTAAAAATAGGATATTACACTTGAAATTTGCTGTGTACGTACTATATTAGTAACAAAAATTTTCCTTACAACTACATATCGGGGAAGTGACAAAAGTCTCAAGCTTCATTCGTTTTGCCGATGAACGTCGTTTCTTAGTAATCAATAATCTTAACTTTTAAAAATCTGATCGGTTTTCGCCCCAACAGTTTCTTTCTTCTAACTACATTTGCTACATTGTCAAATTCCGCCCGTAGATCCCGGTTCACTGTTTTGTTTTTACGCAACATCTGTCTATGGACAATAGCATTATTCTTTATAAATAAAATAAAATCTCCCTACATTACAGCCCAGTTGGCAGATATCGCTAGCTAAACTTGAAGGTGTGTGGTCAGCGCACTGGCTCCTATACTATTATGTACGGCTTGGTAATCTACTTCCTAATTCAAGAACCTTCCCAACTTTCTAACAATACTGGATCGCTACCGGAAAATATACGACACAACTAATATTTTTATTGACACAACACAGAGAAAACATATCATCTTTAAAAGATGTAAAAGTTTTTGTTTTAGAGGGATAGAAAACACCATACATCTATATGACTGAATTTAAAAACGAATGGATGTGTTACTGGTAGTGAAACATCGAAGTATATAGAATTTTTTCTACGGACCAGGGTCTACATAATTGACTTCTTAATCCTGCTGGACAGAAGAAGGGGAAATTCTCATTCTTCGAAAATAAATAACTAGTCTTTACTCAAAGGAAATTTTGATGGTCAATGATTTGGAAGACATTACTTTTATCTTTTTAGTGGTTAACAGTAACAATGAAACCGATGTTATCTACAGTTTTCTTCAGATTGTGTCTTAACTCTTCTATATCGTTTGAAGCAAGAGATTGCATACTGCAGCATACCTAAAGATATTTGCACACCTTATAAAAGCTTTTATATTAAGAACCAGACCCGTAGCCAGCCCAAAAACTTAGGGGGGGGCCCGGCTGAAGTTAGGGGGGGCCGATCCAACCATATGATAGTTCATCACCATATTATAGTTCTTTTGCAAGCCTACTGGAAAACTTTTAGGGGGCCAGCGAAAATTTAGAGGGGGCCCGGCCCCCCCTAGACCCCCCCTGGATACGGGCCTGTTAAGAACTATAGTAATCATGTACTTTAATTATTATTTACACTTTAATTATACTAGGAAAATTACTGACATACTACTATCCTCTAACTCAAACCATCACACGATTATAAATACAGTATTCAATGAAAAATACACTACTAGTCTATATAGAAGGTTATTTCAGGTTCACGGTAACGAATCTAGCACGTTACCACCTTAAGAAATACCGCGACCGCGATGCCACCAGCGATTGTACCCGATGTGCAAGCCCTGTCTGTTAGCCCTCGCCCTGCATCTTAGTTTTCACTGAAGACGACTCCGTTGAAGGCACAGTTTGATCAAGTCTGTTTAATTCCCCTTGACAAACTTTCCAAAGACCGTTGAAAGTATATGGTTGTAAATGGCTCATCGTTCGTTTCAACAAGAATCCACAAAAACCCACAGGGATGAATCAGAGGGTATCAAAGGAATGTCTATAAAATGGATTGCATGAATTCCCGTTTCACGTGTCATCTGTTCCATGTACATCATCATAGACTTCGTCGTATGGCTGGACACCTTGTCCTGGTGAATGACAACGCGAAATGAATCAATCTTATAAAGGAATAGAATTAATATGGCGTATAGTGGCTCAAAAATGTTCGTCTAGTAATAAACTGCCTCTTTGTTCACATTGCGTAACGTGAGTCTGCCATTGTAGCAGTAACTACAATCATAAAAATACTTCGAAAATTTTACGCACATTTACTTGTACATACCAATTCATAACGACCTCTGGAATCAACGGAAACGATAGGAAACTGACCTCTTTTTATCACATTCCGACAGATACTCGTATGTCTCGCCCAGAATCACTACAAACTTCTACCTGTCTCCTGCAAGATGGCGTACGTACAGCTTTCGACTGTTCGTGTTCCTCTCCAATGTTAGGAACTGAGCATATGAACTTTTAATCTTATGCTTCTTACCAGATCCTGCGAAATTATGCGATTTACAGTAGCATCAAGGAACACATGTTTTGCATCACATCTGCAATGTCCAGTATTACGGGGCTCCGCAAAAGAAGGATGTCCGTTTTTTTTTTTTTTTTTTTTAAATTAAACTCAATGTTGATCCCTTTATTTGACTGATACATGGACATATTTTGTCATATACTGTTTGTTTGGCTATAACCATAACCAATGTCGGAAAGGACACAGATGTTGTTCTCCAAAAGACGGTAATTTGTGGAACCATATAGAACTCTCATATGCACACACAACAGGCGTTCTCCCTGAAAATCAGTCAACTCACGAGGAGGAAGAGGTAAGTTCACTCTCTCGTTCTTGGCTGACTTTAAATCTAATTAGTGGGAGTGTTGTGAAAAAATAAAAACACTAGAAGCGCACGAAAATTTAATATTTTTACGGAACATGGTAACATTTTTTCAACCTGGGGTGGGGAGTAATACATCCCACATGCAAACTCAAACGATACAGCTATTTCTGCAAGTTGAAGAAAGGCATGTACTAAGTTTCATTAAAATCGAATGTTTCACGAGACTTACTGTAGAACAGCAACAGATGGACACTCAAATGCCGACCGAATCGAATTGTGGTCAGATAAACAACATAGATAATGGTAGTTTCACATCAATTTAATTGGAAAGGTAAATACAATAAGAGTGAGTAGGGGGACGAAAGAAAGATATCCACTTCTTAGTTTAATGTATAGTGGAACATGAATAATAGATGCGAGTTAACATGAAGAACTTATAAAATGAAGCTAGTGAAGAAACGAGAAAAAATTGAATAGTATCCACGGAAATGTTTTCGTACACCTCAATCTTAATAGCCTGGGATCAAACCAGGAATTCTTCTACCAAGGTCAACAATTTACCACTATGAAGTGAATATCCTGACAATATAAAAAAAGGTAAACACTCAAAACTTTACCCCTCCTAAATTGATCATTAAATGTATATTTTTAAAATTTCTGTTGGTTTCTGACAGATCGAGAATTTACCACGAAGATCTAACGATTGAGGGAGCGGAATATCTACCTCGAACAACTTCTATTCCATCGCCACGATTCATATCGTTAATTGTATTGATATGTTGAAACCCAGGTTTTCAAAAACTTGCTAACTTAAAACATGGTTCACACTGAAATTCTAATTTTTATTTCCCTGAATTTACATGACTAAGTTAATTTTCCCTGACCTATCATTCATGACATTATCATTTATGGTGAGGATTAGGAATAAAATAATTTTCTAATCGGCTTCCACCATTCCCATTGCCGTTCAACGCTCTTCTTATTAAAAAAAAAAAAAAAAACTTACTTTCATACTGTAAATACTTATGAATAAAATTTCCTGTGTTTGGAATTCCTAAAACGTAATCTCTCGGCATTCTGAACACACTCAAATTTGAACAAGTAAACAAATATCGTAATTTGACTATCTCCTTGAATATCTACAACCAAAAAAAAAAGTAACTTATTTTCTTCTTCTACAGTATCTAATTTGTTTATTAATTTGTTCTTATTTTAAAGCTTTGACAGATTTTGGTGCTTCTCCCAGCCTTTTTATCATCTTTTTGAATCTACATTGATTGTTTGAGATATTCTTCATACCTTGTGGGAGCAGCTGTAATGCTTGATAATATCGCTTGAGTGATACGAACACACGAATACTTTTGTGACATCTAATTGTATTGTCCCTGACTAATTCTGTAAAATATAGAAGTACCCTGGTTCTCAGCATTCTGAAGTATCTCCCTCACTTTCCATGATATTCCTTAACTTATATCAGGGGCGGATCCAGGACGGACTTCTGGGGGGGGGGGGGTTGTAATACTGCTACTTAGAGCTACTTTTAAGAGCTCCAAATTCTGGGATGGGTTTTATTTATATATATATTTTATATTTATATTTATATTTATATTTATATTTTATTTCCTCTTCTAGGGGGGGAGCCGATTGCCCCCCTGGATCCGCCACTGATTTATACGGTCAGTGTGAACCCTGTAAAGCGTATGCAAGACACACAAATTTAAATCAGGCCGTAGTTCAAGTTAGATCAGGAGGCAGTAAATTGTTAGAATCACTAAGTTATTTTTTTATCATGCTAATTGCATCACTTACCTTTCTTCTCTAGATATATCTACTCCTACTGTTTGAATTGGTGCCTGAATATTTGTTTTTATTACCGGAGCGAAATTCCTTAAAATAAGGCGCAGCGAGTTGCATCCTACAGTCATGTACCTGAAATGAAAAAGTTATTAACTATTATATTTTTTACAGAGATTTTAATAGCAAATTTTTTATTAATTATATGCTACCTCAAGAAATATGTGAAAAGTATAAAGAATAATTACATGATAACGTAGAAAGATGTCTTCATCTAATAATTATCCGAATTAATGTACTGAAATTAATACTTCTCTCATTCCAAAACGAAAGTGTTTTAACACCGCAATAATACGACGCCCTAATCTTCATTTATTTACTTATAAGATTTCACACATTAAAATGTTATACGTAAGTTGTAATTCAGAATCAATGAGAAAGCTGACGAGGAGGCCAAGGAAACAGGACGGATCCTGGGGGAGGGGAGGGGCGATGAAAGAATCTCAGTTTCTCTCTTATCGGGCATTTGCAGCGCTGGTGTCTGTGCAACTAGAGGAAGGAAGCGAACGACACTTCTCCCCCCCCCCCCGTTTCGTCTATACAGTGAAATAACAGTATCAGTTTATTTTTTATTAAAATATACGTGACGCAAAAACCTAAAATGTGCTTTATTTCATTGTACTTCTTGCTCAATTAAATTATTCTGACGAAAGAGAAATGCCTGTGAGCAGACATTTGCAGGTAATTATATACACACACACTTAACAAGACTTCTATTGGGTTGAGGAATAATTTATGAGCTTCTATTTCTTTGAATTTAAAAATGTGCGCAAAAAGAAAAAGTAATGAAAAAATGTTTTGTTATTTAAAAGAGAATTGTTTGCTCTACAAGATAGTGTTTTTCGATTTTTCAATTTCATTGATTAATGTGTCTTTTCAGAGTATTACAATAGAATGTAAAAGGACAAAACTGAGTATTAACACCATCTGTTTTTTGAATTTAATAGAAGTACTAAGGTCACCGAAACTGCTCGTGAGATTGGTGCTCTGTATGGAGAAGAAACGATGCCTCAAAGTAACGCCCACCGTCAAGGGCGCCCATGTTGTGGTTTCCAAGGGGGGGCAAGTATAAGCGACGTTTCAAATATAGTTTCAAATCTTGCTGAAACTAATGTGAAAATTCTATTGGGTTTTCCATATTCCTAAGTAAAATTTCCTCTTGGGGGGGAGGGGCAAGCGCCCCACCTTGCCTCTCCTGATGGGCACCCTTGCCCACCGTTGCTTTTAGCGCTTTAAAAAATGGGAATTTTAAACTCAAGGGTTGACCCTACACCGGTCGACCAACTAAGTTCGATGAAGAACGACTGAATCATCATCTTCACAAAAGTCCACATCAAATGGACATAGAATTGGCGAAGCGGATACACTGTGGTCAAAACATTGTGGTGAACCACCTTCACTTACTGGGCAAGGTTCAAAAACAGCGCTTGGGTGCTACACTTTGAGCGAAAAAAAAAAAAAAAAAAAGATTCGCTATCATTACTGGTTTGCTCGCTCGACTGTGCTCAATACATTGTACAAACAGCGTTTTCTTCATGCATTATCACTAGTGATGGAAAATGGTGCCTTTACGTTAATATAAAGCGAAAAGAATGGCTCATAAACAATAAACAAGGGATTCCGCGACCAAAACAAGACCTTCATCCTCGAAAGAACATAATATGTGAATGGTGGGACTGGGAAGGTATAATTTATTACAAACTACTTGAGCGCAACCAAATATTTAATGCGGAACTCTACACTAAGAACTGCACAGACTGGACGAAACAATTCAGAAAAAAAAGACCGAATAGGCAAAAAAGGATTTTTCTGGAACACGATAACGCCCGTCCTCATATCGCCCAAACGACCGAAGCGCTGCGACTCAAGAACCCAAATGGGAGTGCTGCTTCATTCTCAATACTTGGCGCCGTCAGATTTTCATTTCTTTTGATCGTTTTCTGAGGTATAGTGTTTAATAATGACGTGGAATTGACGGCTTGGTTAACTCAAGACTGGGAGATTTCTATTGCCAAAGCATCGAAAAGTTTACTCAACGATGGGAGGGCATTGTACACAACAACGGAGAGTATATTATTGATTAACCACAGTCTACGCCTGCTAGGTAAATATTTCTACTTTGTACTGTTAAGACCTGTTCAAGATTTATCTCCTTTGTGTTTCATTCGTTGATATACACTCGACAGTTCGGCAACCATGTTGATGTGCGGCGCTAGCGAATAATATATAATTATGCATCTCCATGTGGTATACCACCCGACAAAAGTACCACCTCTCTTAAACACATAGGAGGGATGACAAATGACTACTTTATAACGTTTCCTAAACGAGTAACAGTGTAAAGCAAGTTTATTATTTTTTCTGGATATCTTTCCTAATTCCCTTAAGTTTTCTAATGATGGAAATTTACACTTGCAAATAAGTACTCTCTTACAAAGCATCAACTTATTATTATTATTATTATTATTATTATTATTATTATTATTATTATTATTATTATTATTATTATTATGTCAACTTTATCGAATTTACTGTTTAAGTTTTGTAAAAAGTGTTGACCCATAAAAATTCCAGTTTGATTTTTTTTTACAAGACATTATTCACTCCCATGATCGCTCGAAAGTGAATAATAATAATAATAATAATAATAATAATAATAATAATAATAATAATAATAATAATAACCCTTTTGACGATTTGATTTGATTTTCAGTTTAGGTCCATTTCAGCAGCGAAGCTATATGAAAACTAGACTTATAACTTAACGTGGGATCCGAACCACATGAGCTCCCGCTGGGAATTGAACCCGGGACCTCCCACGCTAAAGGCGCATACGCTAACCGCTTAGCCACGATGGAGCTCATTTCTTTTGACGAAAATAAACCAGAATGAGTTTAAGGATATTCACTGCCTATCTCCATTTCTTGTTCACGTTTTCAAAATAATGTGAAAATCAAGAACTAATATTACGGTTTCTCAGTGCACTTTAACTATGTTTGGTAATGGACAATATTGTTAAAATCTTATCAACTGTGTAGACAGCCTACAAAAGTGTTTATGTCATAGGCCTTAGCAAGCGAAATAACAACACAGAATATACTTTTAAAAAAGTTAATCAAATAATTTTATATACACTAAGAATCAGGTAGAAAATTTATAATAGTATTTTTGGACTTTTGCATGTAAAAATGGAGACAAACCAAAGAACAAAGACGGGTTTTTCTTCAAAATAATAATGAGTGAGATAGATTTTACAAAGACAAATACTGAACCCTTCGGCATTTACCTGCTTCGTTTCGATATTAAATCGAACTACATAAACGTCTACGCACAAGATGCTAAAAATCCAACGCCAAAGGATAACTTTCAGAATCATTGCTCTCCGTTAAACTGACAAATCCATCCTACGTAACAACAGACGCTTCAGCGAAGTATTTCTGATACACAGAAGTTGTAACCGCATGTGTCGCATGAATTTACAATATATGCATATGCAAACGCATATGTCATTGAATAGAATGACAGGTTGAAGATATGAGGGCTGCGTCGCTACAGGGTGTTAAGAGACCACACCGAAGAGCGAGTTCTCGCCTCGGTAGAATAATAGTGTCTGCCAAGGCGAGCTAATTTGGAACTCGATTCCCCGCTAATTCCGTAACCCTTCCCTTCTATTTCGATTCGGATGAGAAAAAAAAAATAAAGTTCGCGCAAGACGACAATTAGCTGAAAGGCAGGCAAACCTTCCATCTGTGCCCTGCAGCTGTGAATGCACGTGCTGGAGGCAACCATTGTCCTGCTCCCGAGCTAATTCTTCGGTGCGGCAAGATGGTCTCATTTGCCTTCTTTACGATTCTTTTGCATTAATCGATGAGCTTCGATTCTTCATATAACACAGCGTATAAAAGTGAAGGGAGAAATAATGCTTTAACAACAAAAAAGTATCACTACCATATTCACATACTTTCTTCACATTGTCGTCATGACTCCAAGAAGATGATGATTTAATCACCTTAACCTTAAACAACTATTTCGGTAATAAATAATCTATCTATTAAAATGCTAAATAGCAATGGAAGCACATGAGCTCCAACCTCTAACTTTTGATTTCAAACCTTTGATTTACGGTTATTTGTGATTTCACGTTATAACAAAGACAAATATTTTAAACTATGTGTACTTTAAATAAATCATTTAAAGAGGTATTTTTCATAAAGTTTATCCTTGTAAATTATTGTTCAAAGCCTTTCCATTTTAATAAACCTTCTCCAAAATAAATGCAAATGAATTGTGCTGCCATCTTTGGAGTTTTTTTAAAACTATACGTTTGTGGGCGTTTAAATGTTTGTGGCCAATCCTTTCAACAGCGAGATCTCGGAAACTACAGGCTCTAGAAAGAAGACGTTTTCACTGATCAATTGTAAATTTTGCGTAGATTGTCCGGTTCTAATTGAATATTTAATAAACATGGCCATTATTTCTTTATTACATTTTTACGGGTATATTGGAACTGTTGAAATTAAAAAAAAAAAGCATCATATCCTACCCATTATACATTCCAACACAACATAATTGTATACAGGGGTTGCATATCTCTCAGGCGTTTATTTCATGTCCAAATTATAGTGAAAAAAAAAGGGTAACCATTTCTCTAGTCTAAGTTAAATCTTTATTATTTGGAGTGTTTTGCCCAATGAACACCATATAACACTGGCATTATAATTGATTGTGTGTGTAATGTATTAGCTTATTTTAAAATATATAAAACGATAATCATGCCTGTTGTTCCGTATGGTTGCGGAACATGGTCCTTATTCGAAAGGAAGAACATAGATTGAAAGTATTTGAGAACAAGATCCTGAGACGAATATTCGGACCCAAGAGAAACGGGAATAAGGAATGGCAGAAACTTCATAACGAGGAACTTCACAATTTATACGATTTATCCAACATTGTTAGGGTCATCAAATCTAGGACGCTCAGGTGGGCAGGTCATGTAGCCAGGATGGAAGAAAGAAGGAACGCTATCAAAATCTTAACTGGAAGACCAGCCGGAAAATGACCATTAGGAATACTTTGGCGCAGATGGGAGGTTGTATTAAGATGGATCTCGCAGAAATAAGAACACAAAGTAGAAACTGGATCCAATTGGCTAAGGATAGAAGTCAGTGGAGAGTTTTTGTGAACGCGGCATTGAATCTCCGGGTTCCATAGGCCATAGAGTGAGTGTTTATTTATTTGTTTATTACATACTGCATGCAAGAAGAAAGAAAACACTGATCAAACATGAATTAAAAACTCCAACCGGAAGTAGGCTCAAATCTTGCAAACGGTGCGAGATATTGAAAAAGTAATCGAAAAAAATCTTCCCTTTACGGTATTTCTTGCCGATTTTTATTAAGACGTTCTTCAGTTGTGTCTGCAAAGGGACATGTACAGATGTGAGAAATAACAAAGAGATTCATGCTTATATGTGAAGGATGCGCTGTGTAGAGAGCGCAGGTTCAGCTAGTCTATATGTTAAATAGAAAAGTTTATGTTTGTTTCCAATCCTTTCGACAATGAGATCTTGAAAACCACAAGTGCAAGAGACGTGCCGTTTTCACTGGTCGATTTCAAATTTTGTGTAGATTGTCCAGTTCTAATTGAATATATATATATAAACATGGCCGTTCTTTCTTTATTGCATTTTTAGGGGTACTCTGGAAGTGTTGAAAGTTTATAAAAAGCATCATATCCTACGAGTTATACATTCCAATACTACACAGTTGTATACAGGGGTAGTATGTATCTCAGACGTTTGTTTCATGGCCAAATGATAATGAAAAACGAAGGATAACCATTTTTCCAGTCTAAGATAAATCTTTATTGTTGGGAGTGTTTTGCCCAATGAACACCATATATCACTGACATTATAATTAATTGTGTGTGTAATTGCTTATTACATTCTACATGCAAGAAGAAAGAAAACACTGATCATACATGAATTAGAAACTCCAACCGGAAGTAGGTTCATATCTTGCAAACGGTGCGAGATATTGAAAAAAAAAATAGTAGAAAACATCTCTTCTTTACGGCACCCCTTTCCGATTTTATCAAGACGTCTTTCACTTGTGTCTGTAAAGCGACATATACAGATGTTGTGAGGAATGGCAAGAAGATTCATGCTCATATGTGAAAGATGTGCTGTGTAGAGAGCGCAGGCTCAGGTAGTTATAAGTTAAAATGATAGCACTAAAAATATGTAATAATCAACACGACGTGGATAGAAAATGTTTAACTACTAATGATTTGTTTTTTAACCACAAATGAATACGAAAAATAAATGACTGCTATGCCAAATACCATCCGAACAGACCTTTGACGAAACACTTTCACGTCAAAGCGAGGACTAAGAGTCTTATATCTCAGTATTGTGGGAAAACAAAATTAATGAACTCGTTAAGCCCAAAATTAATGTCCTGTGTATAAGTTTTTTTCTTTTTTCATAGGAACAAAAGTTACGTAAATATGGATACTAGTGCACCAATTTCCAACAGTTTCTATATTTTGTATCCCTATTTAGATCAAATATTTTTATCTAAAAATTATTCTTTCATTTAATATTCTTCAGAAGATCTAAATAAATATTTTCTTAAAAATATCTGAAACGAAAGTTACGCTATCTTATTCGCAATTATTCAGTATTTTCCGCGTGGTCCTGAACGGTACAGCGCATTTCCCAGGTTGAGAACCGCTGTACTACAGTATTAGCTAGCACACATCGATAAACACAATTTGTTAACTACATATTAGTCATGTGCAGACGTTTAAATTTCTTTCGTTTTTTCCGCGTACACTTACAGATTTCTATGCAAATAATAATAATAATAAAGATTCATATTAGAGATAGACACAAGCTTATATTCTTATAATTTTCTGCTGCTTTCACACGGGTTAAGACATAAATAGTTATTAGGCAGCTGTAGAAATTAAAATAAAATATTATGCAGCTTATACATGATGACAGTGAAAAGAAGAAGAAGAAAAAAAAACGAACTGAATTACAGGTAAAAAGAAAATTCTTTAGTACGCGTTCGTCTTTACTTTTAACTTTTTATTATAGCCTATACACAATTGTATCATATAACTATATGCAAGTCAGACGCGCACCTTGAAATTTTTATTGGGAGAGGTCCAGAGTTTGGGGCTTTTCAATACTAAACACATTACGTCTATGTAATATTGAACCAGTGTTGAAAAAAATGAAATCTTTAAGGTTTACGTCCCACGTTTATGCCGACTAGGCTAAAAGAGACGGTGATAATGAGAAAAACGGTGGAATGAAGAAAGTGAGAGGAAACGGGAGAACTCAGAGAAAACCCACGCACACGGTGTTTATCCATCACAAAGTTCACTTGGCGCGAACTGAGATCGAACCAAGGACCCCGTGCACAAGAGGTGAACGCTCTACCACTAAGCCACCGCGGCCCTATTGAACCGGTGTTATTGTATACTCAAAAAGACGATAAATAATTTTTAAGTATTGCCACTTATATTATAAGAAAAATCAACATAATTAAATTATTATAAGGGAAAATTGCACAGATGAAGTGTAAGATCAAATTTTTATGCTACCTCATCATTTTTCTGCTATACAAGTATGGATTTATCGAGAAAGTGTACTAATGTATGCCAACTTACGTAGTTTTAGGGGGAGGGGGATCGGACCTGGTGGACCCCCGCGTGCGTGCGCCCCTGATGCAAGTGCCGCCTTAATAATTAATATTTGAGCATGTCTTAACAGAAATTGGAAGTAATTTTATGAGAGAAGTGTTCATTTGGGTCAGTACTGTAATGTTTGTAGCAGAGTAACGTCTAATAAATAACACTGTTGCATATAGGGTGACGAATTACAATGATATATCTTAGACTGTTCGCTGAATGTACCACGGAACACACAGCACACTGGAATCGAATCTTAGACCAATAATGATCTACCGAAAAGAAAAAAAAAGTTTCTAAAATAAAATATTTTATAGGATCTATACTTTTTTTATGGACAGGGGCATGATTGAAACATTACTGCACCTACAGTAGATTCAGAAACTGCTTTCAACCAGGCACTAATACTACCATCAGTATTATACTATTTCAATCAAAGAGGCTTACTGAATGAAAAACAGTCTCTCATTCATTCATACTACGTAACTGTTTATCACAAAAAGAAAGAAAAAGCTCAAATTACTGAGTACAAACAGTATTTACGGAAGTGCTCAAGATTTAACGTAGCTTTAAGTGAAATACATAAAATAACGCACGAGATGGCGGCTCTTTGATTTTTTCTTCACAAAAATAAGAGGATGAGGCGTTCAAAAGATTTTTTTCCTGAAGACAGTGGGAAATAACTGGACAAAAAAGAAAGAAGAAAAAAGATAAAAATGCTGGAGACAGAGCTACTTTCCGACAAAAGCCATTACAAGAACCTTTTTTTTTCTGTGTTACTGTTGAATGTAGCGAATTTTGTATCTATTTTAATGTTAAGCAAAACTGTGCCGACAAAGCTCCGCTGAGGCCTAATAACAGGGTACGTGATCCTCAATGACAGGGTCGGTTCAAACTGTCCCTGCTGAAATCTCATTCGATGTTATCTAGAAAGAGAGGAGTGAAACACTTGTAACCTATCCTATTGGCAGACTAATCGTCTTTTGTAATGCTTCGTGCCTTATAAGCTATGGTAAATGAAACATCTGAAGAGGTTTATATATAATTTCGGATAAATGAGAAGGTGGAATATTTTCGAAAGGAAACTGAAGCTCACGTCTAAAGGACAATGTATTAAGAAACTGGATTATCTTATTATACAATCTCTGAATGCATTATGGATGCATAGTTCGATAAGTGAAGTTATTATCTGAAACGAAAAGATACTATGGAATGGTCCTTCCTGGCCCTTCATTATTATTCACAAATATAGGTTACGTTTGTAGGGTAAGATCCTTGTTATGTACGGAATTCCTTATTATCGAAAAACGGAGTGAAGTGCCTCTTATGAAAGATACCATTCTTGCGCCGAGATAAGTAAATCCAAATTCTTCCAATTATATGCAAGATCACAATTTTATGGCTACTACTGCGTCTACTATTAGTTCACTAGGAACTAATAGAGAACGCAGCGCTAGTCATAAAATTTCTTCTGGTGCTACTATTGCCAAGAATACTGTAAAAGCAGTATGAATGTAGCGAATACAGCCATATTTCACTGAATATTTAAATGTAGTTTGTAGTTAATGAATAGTATATTGTGGCAGGGGTAGGTACAAAGATGAATGGATTATAATGCACAATGTGCCACTGAAAATTGACGGGATCTTTCAAAAGCAACGTAACTGAAATTTATGAGAATAGAGCTTTAAAATTATATTTTAAATAAGTATAATTAATCCAAGAATACTTTATTCATGGCCATACACAAGGTTTGGGAGAGCGGTACACTGAAGTACGAGACAATGAATCAGTTTAAAATCAATAGCTGAGATTGAGCTTTTTCAGTTTCTGTGTTTTGCGTCTTTATGCAACGCCGTGGTTACGAAGGATGGGCGTGGACTCCATCGATCAGAATCAGTAGAAGCTAGTTTACGTTTCCTTCAATAAATCCGAAGACATTCAACGGAACTGGAAAGTTATTTGCTACATTATAAATTTTATAAAAGCCGAAGTGAGGAATTATTATTCACTGCTTAAACAAATGTTATTCAGCTAAACGGTCACTTAACTAACTACAGGAGTCGCACTAAAATGAGTTTTAATGAGACTATAAGGCATGCCCAACTGAAAGTGGGACTGAGGTGTGAGCGCCGTTATCCCCAGTGGTAGAACTTTGCGATTTCTCTGGCAGTGTATGTCAGAAGGTGTTGCTGACTGCAACAGAAGCGAGGTAACAGGTAACGAACGTGCCACGGATTCCTCCGAACAGGCTCAATGTGCAGTAATTCAATTGTTATCGGCAGAAGATGTTAGTGGAACTGACATTAAAAATCGCATGTTGTCAAGAGGGGTTTTCTGCTGCAGGATAATGCCCGCCCTCATGTGGCACAAGTGTGCAAAGATCTCCTGCAGCACTTCGGATGGGAAGTTTATCAGCACCCCCCTTTACAACTCTGAACTGTTGCCCTGCGATTTTCATGTGTTTGGGCCACTAAAAAAAAGAACTGAAGGGACGCCGATCACGGACAACGATGAGGTCCGATAAACAATTGAAGAATTGTACCGCACGCAACCCACGACTTTCTTCGCTGACGGTATCATCATCCTCTCGTGGACCAATGGGACACCTGTCTCATCCACCTAGGTGATTACGTATAAACAGTATTGTTACACAGATCTAATCCCCTATGTATCACTTTTCAACTTATAATATACCTATGCATTAAAACTAAATAAACTTTCAGTTCCACTTTCATTCAGGCATGCCGTATAAAATGTGGTAAAAGCTCAACAAATTTCCATCTTCACTTTATTTTAAAATCAGTTGCACCAGATTTTTGCGATAGGAAGTGGTGGTTTCTTCCTGTGACTTTTCCGAAAGGATCAGGTAAGACTTTACTGGAGACTTAAGAAACCACATGGGATGCCTGTATGGACAAATTCTATGATCTTATAGTAAATCCCTGATAATTGACAACGGAATAAGTTTTGAACAACCTAGCAGTAATGCATTAGGTAATTTACCATTTAACTGATATCAAAACACCTGTTAAACACAATACGAGTTCATTCAAACGGATTCAATGCGTGTTAAATGTAGAAATCACGGCCGACTCTACCATATGTGCAACACCTGCATTCGCACTGGGCGGCAAGTATCGAGAGGCGGCAAAATCTGTTGTATTATTTAAAATAAATATTTTTGTTAGAGACATACTTCATGACGATGGTAGTTAAATTTACTAAGTACTACATTACTAAGTACTACATTCATAAATCATGTTTATGCCGCATTAGTTTAAGGTCACAAGGACAGCGCTAAAGCAAATGGTCAAACAAATCCTAGCATGAATTGCTTGATTGCTCTCAAATACAAGAACTCAATTCTCGAACAGTAGCGACCACTTGTTACATTTAGTTAGTTATCACAGTTTTGGTATGAAAACTAGTCTTGTCTTTGTTATTAATAAGTTTCTTATCATTGAAGATGGAAAGTTTTTTCTTCTTAATTAACAAATGTAAAAGAAAAATCAAGAAATACAGATAAAAGAGCTAGTTGCACTGGAATTGCAAACTGACAGATTGAGATTGAAGCTCTATATTGAATTCTATAAAAAAGGATTAGCATCTTTCGTTGTTTTATTTTTCACTAACATAATAGATTATTATTTAAAGAAAGAAAGAAAAAAAAATCAGACACAACGAGATTGTATTTGCAGTGTTCAGGCCTTTCTGGGTGCAAGTGCCCTTTCCCTCCCAATCGTTGTTCATGATGGGGTAGCATACTTAAAATCGTTGCTTTTAAGATTTGTTCTTTCTGGAAAAGGGGAGGGCGGCAAATTGCCTAAGGCCAGCCCTGGTAAAAATGAATGGTTTCTGTTTAGCTCTAAAAATATTAATACATTCCTATTGATGTATAATACAAATACAAAGTTTATTAGATCTCTCTTCACTGGTCTAGTGGCTAGCGCGCATGCCTTGAATCCACAAGGTCCCGAGTTCAATTCTATAGGAGAGCATCGGATATACTTCAGTTTCAGATCCCACTTTAAACTGTAGGTTTTGCCGTATAAAACTTAGCAACTACACAGTAAAGAATACATGAGTACAAATCAATCCATCATTCAATGTAATTTCTCATGCTCATTAATCAGTGTTAGCGCCCAATAACACCACGACGCACGGTTTCAGAACAATTGTCTTAAGGGATATACGTGTTTAAAATGACTCATGGTTATGTAAGGTATGTGAATTGTCCTGCAATTTAATTCCCTTGGACATAAGATAGTGTAAACTACTGTAGAGAAAAGCTCTTCCTATGCGATGTGATTTTTCATGATTCTCTTTGAATCCAGCTCTTGCGTCAGATTAAAATGGTTCTGAGCTAATGCAAATACGTAGAACAGACTCAGTAGTCTAAGTGGGTTATTCAACAGTGCACAAGAGAAAAGCCATTTGGATAACTAATGGTGCATTTAAAATTTAGAACCAAGTTTAAAATCTCGATCAAAATATAAAATTATCTTTATATACTAGAGCATAATAAGCAACAGAACAATTCCACATTTGGCAAGTAGAAATATATTTGAAATAATATTACGTTTTTGGAGTGGGGTGGGAAGGGGTTTTTAAGTATAGCCCAGGGCGCAAGTGTGTGTTAATGCTGCCCTGTAGCAAAGGTACGTGCGCTAGCCACTAGACCAGGGAGGAGGATATTAAAAGTTGCACAACTTTCAAATTATTAATTTGTCTACTTCCTGGTTGACGGAGTAAGATCACACAACGAACGATTAACCAAACTGAATTTTTTCTTCAACGTAATAGACATCAATCTGTGGGAGGCTAATGTTTCCATTATAGCATTTTACAGAAATTTGCCCACTCAAGAGATTGATGGCACGGGAATGTAACATTTTATTATACGTATTTATTTATACTTTAAATAAATACTTTTTTGGAGAGTTTGTTGATTTACAAAACACGAGTGTGTCATCAATTCGCATGAATTTAATACGTGATGCAGAACACGGGGGTGGATTCTTACGGTATGAAATTTAGTAATTGTTGTTGATTTAAAAAAAAGAATCGAATTTTTTTTTATTCAAATTGCTTGCTCTTATTTGGAGTGATGTAGAGAACCTGACCGCAAAATCTTGTCCATAATTACACGAGGAAATATTAATTATTGAGAAATATGCATCTGAAGAACCCCACACTTTCCCATATAGGCCTACATTTATTAGCTACATTAATACTGTTGCAGGAAAAATACAGAATGATGTAATTTTACATGAAACATTGATTTCTTAAAACAGTGGTTCCCAACCTATGTATTACGTAGAGATGCAAAAAAGCCGGCTTTTGTGAATCGATGGTTTTTTTTCACATAAAAAGCCGGCTTTTTTGGGAAAAAAACGACAATTTTGGAAATTTTGGCTTTTTTCATTTTCATGATTTTTCTATCCAAATAGCTTTCTTATAGTATATTCTATAGTTAGGTAAGAATTCCATGACCTGAATGCCATATTTAGCTCTGTAATTCACCATCAAGATGGCTGGAGCACATATTTTACGAATTAAAGCTAACATGAAGAATGTAGTATTTGAGGGCAATTTTACAGGCTATTTAACTTTATTTTAACTTTTGAACTATCGACATTTTTTTTCTTCTCTAGAGCATTTTAGTTTGTCATCCGTGTTTCATTTCTAAGAGCTTAGTACTCTAGCTTCTAGCACAAAAGTTAAACTTACGTTTTTCTATATATCCGTCAAAGCATACGTTTTTCAATATGTCCGTCAAACCGTACTTCCACATTTCTGTTATACTGTAGTTGTGCAATGATTTAGCAATAATTCTCCAGATACAACCTTGAATACCAATCTATACAAATAATCAGTAGCGTATTTAGAAAAGTACTTTGGGAGGGGTTTCTCTGATTGTTTCGTTTTCTAAAAAGTCTTAATTTTATTTTGGAGGTGCTTGAAGTTTATGAGTACAGGCATAACTAATATTTCGTTTCGTTTATATGTTTAGCAATAATCTTCCGGATACAACCTTGAAGATCATTTTATATTGAGAATCAGTGGCGAATTTAAAAAAGTGTTTTGGGAGGGGTTTCTTACTACTAATGTTTAGTTTTTCTAAACATTCGTAATTTTTATTTGACGGGAGCTTAAAGTTTATGAGTAAAGGCATAACTAATAGATATTTAGTTCGTTTTAGACATTCCGCAACTTTGGGGAACAGGCTTCAGTCCGAAAGACCGATCCTCTAACCTTCGCAAAACCGTCACTGCTGGTAATTAGTAATAATAACGATTTAAAAACAATAAGAAAAGAAGTAGGCCAACTCCTACACTCCTAGTCGGCCAGTACACGCACTATTTCTACATTCACAGATGGAATGAAGGAAGGCTTTGTCAGAATGGTCGAATGCTGGGTTGAATCCCGGACTTTCCGATAGAAGCGCAAAAGCCAACCACTCAGTCATGTTTGTTGTGCAGTTGTATTTCGCTTAACTTAAATATATTCCGTAGTCTTTTTTTTTTTGGGGGGGGGGGGTTCGTAATATGTTGAATCCCTCTTGTTAAAAATTCAGAAAACTTGAGGACTGGGTAAACCGTGATGGTGGTCAAGGGCGTCCATGTTGTGGTTTCCAAGGAGGGGCAAGTTTAAGCGACGTTTCAAAAATAGTTTCAAATTTTGCTGTAACTAATGTAAACATTCTATTGGATTTTCAATATTCTGAAGTACATTTTCCTCTAGGGGGCAAGCGCCCCCTTGACCCCCTTGATGGGCGCCCTTGATGGTGGTTATAAAAAACTTGACTGTAGAATTTCAAGAATATAAAGAACCAAAAGTTCCAGATGTGCAGCCTTTAATTGTATCATATAAATCTAAGTATTTCTCTTATGTTTTATTTTAATTTTATTTTGTTTCAAAAAGAGGGTATGGGATATTTTGAAGTAAAAATACTACATACAATTTTGCTAGTTATTTGTATATTATTTTAAAAGAAGTTTTTACTCTTAGGGTTGGCTCGTTTACACCAGCTGTTTTTTTTTTTTTAATAACTGGTTTAAACTAAAAAAATAAAAAGAACAAAAATGCGAATCGTGTGAACTTCATGGTGACGTTTCCACATGTCAAACCATCTGCATTAGTCTTATTTCCTTTTCACCTTTTAATCAAGGTGTCCCATGTTCAATTCTCGGTCGAACCACAACCCTTCTTTCATGTGTAAACCAAGTACTCTTTCGGATGTCACTTTAAGCGAAAGTCTTCTCCTTGATAACCTGGTATTACGTAAGGATGTTAAACCTAAACATACGAAACGAAACCAAATTATATATTTCTGCATGCCTGTTGTTTTATAAAGAAGTCAAGGTTGCTTAAATATATTGATTGAAATTGGTAAAATTTATCGATTGCCTACGTAGCTTCCAACATTAGCTTGGATTGGACTTTCAATGATATCTACATACTAAATTTGTAATTTAATACCTCAGTTTTAGCGTACTGAGTATAATACATTGACCTTTAAATTTTACATGCAAATTAAATTTTACAGGATTTTCCTGTTATTGTTTTACATTTAAAAGAATGACGGGATTTTCTCGATGGCTAGGGCGGGAGTTTTTCAATTTAAGAAATTTACTGGCCGGACTTCTTTAAGCTTATGGAACCTCTTCCTGCATAACCCCGTTGTTGCATAATAACACCAAGGCGAAACAAACTTATTTCTGTGAATATGTAATATAAATACATAAAGCAAAATATCTAAATCAATAAACCTGGTTTAAAACGCAAAAAAGCCTGGTTTAAACTGCCCCCCCAAAACGGGTTTTTGGCATTTTCAGAAACAACCATGGTTCTTGCCAACTCTGCTTACTTTTGTATATAGGAGGTTAAAATTTTTTTATTATATACATTGGTTAATCCTTTGGAATTCATAATGCAAAAATGTTGAAATAAAATTGTTTAAAATATCTTTTCGAAATTCATGGTTTATTTTCGAGGTTTTATATTATTATCAGCATCAACCACTAATTAAAAGACTTTTTGTGTTATAGAGAAGCGAAACAAAGTCTGCTTTATCAATTTAAAGCAGAATTTTGAAAAAAGCTCAAAATTTCCCAATCAAAAAAGCGAAGCAGAAAAAACAGTTTTTTTTTTTTTCAAAAAAAGCCGGTTTTTTTCCGAGCCCTTGCAACTCTAGTATTACGTAATCCCACAGGGTGTCACGGAATTTCAGAATTTAAAAATTAATTAAAGATAAATTTTCACGCAAACTGTACCAGTCAACGCTTCCAGCGACAGTAACAATACATAAAGTTACTACTTTACAGAAACTTATAGACATACACTATCGTAATTTACATATTCATTAATTAAAAAAAAAAAGTGTTGTAATGTCGTGGGAGTTCAGCAATGTATGTCATTAGTTAAAAAAAAAAAAAAAGTTGGAAAACACTGTCTTAGAAGACAAATACTGATGAAAGCACCGAATCATTGCTGAAACGTCTGTTGTTAAGATTCTTCCAGTTGAATGTTTTACGGCAGGGGCGCATCCACGTGGCGGTTTCGGAGCACCTTCTTCCTAAAAACACTTCGTAACTTGACATGCATTTGTACACTTTAACCCATTCAGACCTGGTGGTCACAATTGTGTACATTAAATTTCTATTGCATTAATTCTACTCAAAGCATTGTTGTGGGCATACAGGCCGATTGTTTACATTTGTGTAGTTTTGCTTCACTGTTATACAAGAAGCTGCTGCGTTCTAGTGAGTAGTATGTGATAAACGTATTGTAAATAGTCTGTGGTGTTGCAGTTTTATCAACAGGTACTACCTCGTCAATTTTATTACAATAATTAGAAGTTTCTCGTTTCTGAACTATCTTTTTGAAGTGCTTGCGTGTGTTTGTGAATATCTGTTATCTTTTGTGGTGAAATTACAAATATGACAAGCAACTCGTTATAACTTTATTTGTTGTTGAAATATAATGTACACAATTGTGCACAAGAGGATCGTAATGAACAGATACGTTATCAATGAAAGCTCATTTATTATGTGTTTTTGGGTGATAATATTAGTAAGAATTGGTTTGTTTTAGCTTCGATCGGTCTTATATCAACGACATTATACCAAAATGTTCTTATAAATTATATGGTACATTGAGTTAGTGTGTACACGAATTAGAATCATGGATAAACCATCTGGTAAGCAGCCCATCTCTCTCCACGAAGAAAATTTTAGATATGTTGGAGAAAGGTGACATTTCTGATTTCGATTTATCTGAAGATGAAACCATGTTATAATGTTAATAAACAAAGAAATATACTTATTGGATTTTATTTTTAAAAAATATCAGTGTGACCGATAGCCTTCTAAATATTTAATGTACACAAATGTGTACAACGGGACACCAATGCTATATAAAAACTAAAAATTTATATGACAGTGGAGTCCAGATGTACACATTTGTGCACATAAAATATTTGGAGAACTATGGGTAACAAAAACAAAATTTCAAACAAAATGGCATCAGAAGACCCCCAATGCGTTTAAAAACCACAACAAATAATTTTTTTCAAGCTTAAAAAAAATCAGGTCTGAAGGGGTTAATAAAACTATAGTACTTGTTTTAACATATAAATGAGTGATGCGACATAAAAATTTGATCTTTCACTTCATCTGTACTCTTTGTTATAAAAACAACCTAGTTCTATCTTTTTTATGAGAATATAGGTGGCAGTACTTATCGTCTTTTACGGTGGAAAATAACACAGGTTTTTGTTAGACTACATAACGTTGGAAGCCCCCTTATGGATCCCTTCCAACATCTCTGGTTTCTGTTAATTACAAACTTGATTATCATATATGCATCCTATTAATTCATTAAGTAATTACTGCAAATAATCTTCCTGAAATTATACAACCCAAATCCAACCGGGTCATATGTTTCACGGCTCTATGAATCAAGCGATACAACGAAGTTCTCTCCATTGATTCACAAATGCATGCCATGAACCTGTTCCGCTATGAAAGGTGCAGTTGCTTTTCAAATTCAAAGTGTTTCGCTATTCACATAAACAATATTAGCAGCTAAATGGGATAGAAAATCTAACAAGTCAACAATCAAGATACAGATCAGATACACGTGTCAATCTATTCTTCGAGGGTGTCATCATGATAGTTACGGTAGGCGGGCAGCAAAAAAGAGATAACTACATAGATAGACAACAGACCAGTATCATCTGTTAACACCATTTTATTACTGCAAAGGGAACACACGTTTACATACGATTAGAGCTTTAAAAATAATCTCAACTTGCGGCAGTCTCTTTGCAGCAACAACAGCTGGCAGAGCGAGTGCTCCCATCTGGTGAGCGGCAAACCCTGCAACTGAAACAGTGGGAGGGGCAAGACTTGACGTGATAATCGTGAAGCCTCCGGGCGAGCCTTGCAATTATCCGTCGTAAAGTGGATACGCAATGCTCCTCTTGAAATGCACGAACACCCCCCTAAAACTCCGGTACGGCTCGTTTCCTGTGTTTTGTTGAATCGGTTACGCCGTACTTGATCCTGTGTGAACACTGCTCGGAACAAAAGACTGTTGGTGGATTAATTTGTTTCGCAGGAAGTTATTCATCTCACGCTAGCCTCTCAGTTAAACGATACTCACACTCTCCACCCTTCGTCTCAGGAGCTACTATTCACCTTGTTCCAAAATTACCACTTCATCATGCTTTTATGAAAATTACAGTCATTTGTACCTTTCCGGCGAGAAATATTATAAGCACCTGATCTAATTATTTATCTTCCGTCTGGACTTGGCATATACTTTTTTTTTTTTTTTTTTCGATTCAGATAATATTTTTCATCATCATTCCCTCCAATCAATTGTATATCCCTTTACAAAAGCAGATGTAAATATTTTAATGGTCCATTTTTATTAACGGAAATATATACTGCAAAAGTTTAAAAAAAAAATAATGAAAACCCTGCGAGATCGAGTATACATACAAAAGAGAAGCATACCGACAACAAACCGGATCGTATAAGGTTTGTGGTTTGCTCCCGCCCGATCGAAGATGGGGAGGGATTCCCGACTTCTCAGTGAGAGAAAAGGTACAGAGCTAAGATAAACTGAATTGTGTTAACATACAACTCTTGTGCATTGGGCACGATTTTTAGAAAATAGCATAGCAAAGCAGCCCCCTCATATTTAGATTTCCCGGACAAAATTTCCTGGAAGAAAGCTTGCTCCTTCCTTGTCTGGTTAATAAGGGTCGTTCTTTCTCCTCCAGGCAGGAACTTTTATAGCAATATCTTTCGTACGATGGAATTCTATCCTCACAACAAACAATCTACTCTATCTACTCCAGTAGGCTCCGTGGCTACACATAGTTCCCTCCCACCCTAAACATAATGGATTTAGCTCTCATTTAAACAAACTTGAAATTTATGTGCTTGTTTGTAGTGCTAGGCAGTGGCGGCTCCGAAGTTCTACAAGAAGAAAGTCCCATCGGCAGTGGCTGGGAAACCTGCTTTGTCTCCCTCCCGGGTTTGAGGCCAACTGTGACTTTTCATTTTGAAGACTTTTTAAAATTCTGATGTGAGGCACAACATTACAGGAGTTGCCACTGCATAATAATATACTACATCTCTTACATACAAAATTATTGAATATTATTTGGTCTAGGAATTAATTCGTGCGGGTGGACAAGAGATGGCGCAACGAACGGAGCGTCCCACAGTTCCGTGTATCCACACATGTGTTGCAAACCCCTGTCATCGCGTATCGTTCGTAGTATAGGGCAGTGGATTAAAGCGTCAACAACACCAGTTTGTAGTTAAGTGAACATGGCGCAATTTGTGCCTGATAAAGTGTTTTTGCGGGGTGTCCTGCTGCATTACTTTAACATGCAGAAAAGTGCGACTGAAAGTCATCGTATTTTGGTGGAAGTGTATGGTGACCATGCTCTAGCTGAGCGAACGTGTCAGAAGTGGTTTGCACGGTTTAGAAGTGGTGATTTCGGCTTGGCAGACCAAGAGCGAGCTGGACAGCCAAAAAAATTTCAAGACGAAGAATTGACAGCATTGCTCGAGCAGGATTCGTGTCAAACGCAGGAACAACTTGCAGCAGCATTAGGCGTTGATCAAACAACAGTCTCCAAACGCTTGAAAGCCATGGGAATCATTCAAAAGATGTCACATTGGGTTCCACATGAATTGAAAGACAGAGACGTTGAAAGACGAAAAACCATTTGCGAATTGCTGCTTCAACGACAGAGCAGAAAGGGGTTTCTGCATCGAATTATTACGGGTGGTGAGAAGTGGATCCATTACGAGAACCCTAAACGAAAAAAGGCCTGGGTGAAACCAGGTGAACCAGGTCCATCACAACCAAAACGAGATATTCACTGTGCAAAGGTTATGCTGTGCATATGGTGGGATATGAAAGGTGTGGTGTACTATGAGCTGCTGCAACCGGGTGAAACTATGAATGGAGAACGTTATCGACGACAATTAATGCGTTTGAAGCAAGCTCTGGCCAGAACACGACCAGAATGGGAGAACAGACATGATAAACTTATTGTTCAACATGATAACGCTCGCCCACATGTCGCAAAACCGGTCAAAACCTATTTAGAAAATGTCGGATGGGAAGTTTTACCCCACCTGCCGTATTCACCAGACGTTGCTCCTTCGGACTACTACTTGTTCGATTGCATGAACAACGATTTGATTGGACAGCGGTTTACTTCTTCAGAAGATATCGAAACATGGGTCTCTGACTGGATCGCTTCCAAGGATGAGGACTTCTTTCGCCACGGAATCCGTACATTGCCTGACAGATGGGCGAAAGTGGTGGCTAGCGATGGACAATATTTTTCTTAAGGTATTTATGTATTTTGTGTTTGTACTACAGCTTCAATGTGTGCGTACCAAGCGCACGAATTAATTCCTAGACCAAATAAATATTTTACTTAGCAAAAGAGTTAAGTTATTTACGAAGTAGAAAACACCGCTCAATCCACTTTAATTTGAATTTTTAAACCAATTCTGTGAAAAGTTAAACTAGCTGCACTTCTTGTATATCAATTAATTTCTGAAACAAGAACACGATAATACTTGCATGATTCACTGAAATTTAATATGCGTTCGATTTTAATCGTTTCTAAACCAAATGAACAATTTATAGCTCATTCATTTACAGAACCACGACGTTACGTTAAATATACTGTTTAGCGTAAATCGAATCACACGAGCTTCTATCGGGAATTGAACTATGGTATCCCATACCAAAGACCAAAGATCATATATACGAAAGCTCTAAAATATCCACGAAATTCTGTAAATCTAGCGGGACCTGAATTGACTTACCCCCCGTGAGTCTCTTACCTTAAACCCTACCCTACATGACTTGACAATTGACTCAAATCCACGATAATTGTGACCTTCAGGCTAGGAAAAACAATAGAAATGCACGTTTCGTATTTCTTTCCTTTTTTCTTTTCTTTTCTTTTCTTTTTTTTCTGAGATTTTCTATTCTCTACTTCTTGGCTACAAATGTAACATTTGTCCAGTGGCTTTACATGCTTACTGTCACAGCAATATTTCAGGGTGAAGTAACTTAAAATGTATTTAATATTGCTATAAATTTTATCCCAAATATGACTTACATAGATATTCCAAATAATTCTAGATGTTGCATTTAATACTACTATGTTTATGAATACTGATATTAACTTCACTTTGGATGTGAAAAAGCTTTAATAGCGTCGATAAATAAAATGAGGTGGGAACCAAATGATAACGAACGCTGGCCAAAACCCCCAACAATTACAGTTTGTACAACGCTAGCCATGATGCACCAATGATATTCAGACTCTTGAGTAAGCTTGGACTTACAAAAATGCCAACAGAACTATTGCAAGATTCAATGAGGTTAACAAATAAACAATAGGCCAAGGTCTAATAGACCACGCACTGCGGAAATTTCACAACCCATTAAAGCCCTCTTCGGAGCCTGTGCGAAACCAAAAATCATCGCCAAAAAGGGAAAATATCTCCTAATATCTCCTAAAACAATGTTAATTCTTATCTTCACAACTATCTTGAAATCAGGGGCGTCATTTGGGGAGGGCAGGACAATTGCTCTTTTAGTTCCAGGCATCCATATTATTTTATCGATTGACATTACTATACTAATAAAAAACGTGAAACTCTTTATGTCGGTGGAGACTCTTGCCCCCTCCCCGACCAGTGATGGAGCTTCGTGATCCATGATCCATCAGACCCGGTGACCCGAACACACCTATGACTCAGCGTTATTTTGTACGACCCGCAGACGAAGCGTCGTCATATACATGGAGAGTATGTGTGAGGCTACTAATGCAATTCTAATAAATATTAAGTCTCTCCTCTTCACTAAATATAATTTTCTTTCACGTTTGTTGTTTGAGCCTGTATATCAAGCATTGCACTGAAAGATAACTACAAGGTTTACAAGAGTACAAAACCCGCCAGAATCAAAGAAAATATTAGCCACACGTTTTCCCTGTGAGGGATCGTCAAAGTTTAATCGACCTGTAAAATTGTCTTTTAGAATATAAAAGATACCTCTGAGCCCAGTGTTTTGTTGATTCTTTTTGTATAGGCTATGTTCATAAACCACGTATAGGAAAATGGATAAACACGAAATATTTAAAACATGGTATCTTGATTAAGAAATGTCACAGCGATAATAATAATAATAATAATAATAAGTCGTAGCAGTAGTAGTAATATTTCAGCTCAAGCTTCATTAATATAAAATTAAGAAGTAAGTGCAGAGATGATATTTCAGCTGCTGCTTCTGCGTCGCCGGGTCTTCCTGGGTCACTGGGTAAGGCCAGATCTGAGAAGTGAGACCCAGACGAAAGTCGTGATCCAAGTGATTCGGTGCCCATGATCCACTCCATCACTACCCTAGGCAAAATAGGAAACGACGCTACTGATTGCTTATCACCGTAGAACAGGACAGCTAATTTTAGCTTCGAGGCTTGCTTACAACAAAGAAAGAGACAGGGAGAGAAAAAGAGACATCAAAGACTATGTTCGTCAGGTACACTGTAAACTGACACTATCATATCTTCATACACGAAAAGATCGATACAGGAAGATTACAAACGCCAAAATCATTGCGCGGAACTCTAAATAAGCTTCTAAAGTTGCTTGAAGGATTCAAAGAGCGTGGCTTCTGTGTGGCTCAGGTGGGTTCAGTGATGGTATGGTAGAGAACAGAGACTATGTTATAACTTACAGATCTCAATTTTTGTAAACAGGGATACAAACATCAGCAAAAAGTATCAGCAAGACGTGTTATACGGTCTACTGAAACTATTCAACAACATATACCCACTAGTGTGCCAAACTTATGGATGAGACAAATATAACAAAAAAATTGCATAGTCGCTGAAAATGAATGAAAGGGCAATAGCATGTTGCCAAAGGTCTCCTACACACACAGAGCAAGTAGTAGGGACCCCGTTATGCGCGAATGACTCATCCTCACTCTCTTTTATGACCGGGGTCAAAGGTCAATGACCTTGGCCCGGGGTCAATGACCTAGGGGTACCTAGGACCACCCCCTCTAAATTTTGGCAGGGGTACCTTGGCCCACCCCCTAAATTTTGGCAGGGGTACATAGGACCACCCCGCTTAAATTTTGGAAATTGTCAAATCTAAAAATTTGGTATGGTAGCCTAGGACCATAGTATGTACCTCTATCAGTATTGGGTGTCTATGTCGTTCCCTTTCATGGGTAAAAAATTGCCAAAAATTCAAATTTCGGGGGTTTTTGACCTAATTTATCCCCTTTGATGAGGTGTTATTACCCTATATAGTTATATGGGCGTATACAGGGGTCCATTACCTTTCATAAGACATGTGGATATTAATGCACCCCTTTAAAAATTTGGGAGGGGTACCTTGGCCCACCCCTTCATTTTTAGAAATTGCCCAATTTAAACATTTGGTATTATAGTATAGGACGCTAGTATGGATCACTATAAATTTGGGTGGTCCACCTCGTTCCCTTTTAGGGGTACAAAATTGCCAAAATATAAACGTAAGCAATACGTTGTACCACGTGTTTGGTTTTCGACCTAATTTATCTCCTTGGATGAGGTCCTATTACCTTATATGATTATATGGTCATGTATAGGGGTCCATTCCTTTCATAAGACATAGGTACATTTGTGCACTCCTTTAAAAATTTGGGAGGGGTACCTTGGCCCACCCCTTAAATTTTGGAAATTGACCAATTTAAACATTGGGTATTATAGCACAGGACCCTAATATGTATCGTGATAAATTTGGGCGGTCCACCTCATTCCCTTCTAGGGGTACAAAATTGCCAAAATATAAACGTAAGCAATACGTTATACCACGTGTTTGGTTTTTGGTCGATTTTATTCCCTTTGATGATGTGTTATTATCCTATATAGTTATATGGTCATGTATAGGGGTCCATTACCTTTCATAAGATATGGGTATATTCGTGCACTCCTTTAAAAATTTGGGAGGGGTACTTTGGCCCACCCCTTAAATTTTGGAAATTGCCCAATTTAAACATTTGGTATTATAGTACCGGATCCTAACATGTATTATGATAAATTTGGATGGTCCACCTCGTTTCCTTCTAGGGGTACAAAATTGTCAAAATATAAACGTAAGCAATACGTTGTACCACGTGTTTGGTCTTTTGGCCCAATTTATCCTCTTGGATGAGGTTCTATTACCTTATATGGTTATATGGTTATGTATAGGGGTCTATTCCCTATCATAAGACATAGGTACATTTGTGCACTCCTTTAAAAATTTGGGAGGGGTACTTTGGCCCACCCCTTTAATTTTGGAAATTGCCCCTTTTTACATGTTTGGTATTATAGTATAGAACCCTAATATATATTACTATAAATTTGGGTGGTTTACCACGTTTCCTTTGATGGGTACGAAATTGCCAAATTTTAGTACAACCACGTGTTTGGTTTTGGCTCAATTTATCCCCTTGGATGAGGTCCTATTACCTTATATGGTTATATGATCATGTATAGGGGTCCATTCCATATCCCCTTAAATTTTGGAAATTTTCCAATTTAAGCATTCGGTATCATAGTACATGACCTCAACATGTATCATGATAAATTTGGGTGGTCCATCTTGTTCCCTTTCATGGGTAAAAATTACTAAAATATAAACATAAGCAATATGTTGTACCATGCGTTTGGTTTTTGGCCCAATTTCTTCCCTTTGATGGGGTTCTATTACCTTATATGGTTATATGGTCATGTATATGGGTTCATTTCCTATCATAAGACATGGGTACATTGACGCACCCCTTGAAAAATTTGGGAGGGGTATCTTGGCTCATCCACTCGGTTTTAGAAATTGTTTTAATATAAGCATTTGGTATCATAGTACAGGACTTCAATATGTACCACTATAAATTTGGATGGTCCACATCGTTCCCTTTCATGGGTAAAGAACTACCAAAAATCGAATTTCGGAGGTTATTGACACCTATTTAGCACGTTATATGGTTTATTACCTTTATATGTTTATGTTCCCTTTTAAATTTGGGAATTATCAAATAACAAAATTCGGTAAACGTTTTCTAGGACCCATTGGTGTTCCTCTTATGGCCAAATATTCAAAATTTAAATGTTATTGACCGGCTTTATTATTGAATAAGTACAGGATTTATTACTTTTTCATAAGACACAGGTGTATTTGTGTACCAATCTTTAATTTTGGGAGGGGTACATTTCTTATTGTCATATCAATAATTGGTAATTGTTCTTTGGGTAAATCATTATGATCACGTGATCAGTTATTGACCTATGATGGGATTAGGAGTCCAGGACATTGGTACATTGAAACTTTGTAGGATAATTTGAGAATGCGTCATTGGTATTGATTATTACAGCCAAATATAAACGTAAGCAATACGATGTACCACGTGATTGACCTTGATGAGGTAGTGTACAGGGATACATAGCTAACCTTATTGAATCTTATGACTCATAGTCTTAAGGGAATACATGCTACAACAGTGGCAAAGTTATTGTTGATGCAATTTGATTGGTTGATCACTATCTTTCGTGCAATCTGATTGGCTGATCACTATCTTTCGTGCAATCTGATTGGTTGCTGATTTTCAAATCTTTGCTGCATTCAGTTTTTAAGTTTTGTTTAACATTTAAAAATCTTGGTTTCGTTCAACATTTTGGACTCACTGATAAATATGATCAAAACCGTTTATTTGTTAATCGAATAGTTAAAAACCGGATAAAGTTTGACGGTTAACCGTGAAACGTAAATTTTTTTTAGTTTGAACTTTTTTGTTTTAATTTTTTTGTTTCAGAATTTTGTTTGAAATTTGTTTCAAAATTTTTTGTTTGAAAATTTTTTTGTTTGAAATTTTTTGTTGCAAAATTTTGTTTGAATTTTTTTTAGTTTAAAAATTTTTGTTTCGAAATTTGTTTCAAAATTTTTTGTTTGAAATTTTTTTGTTTGAAAATTTTTGTTGCAAAATTTTGTTTGAAAATTTTTTGTTTAAAATTTTTTGTTCGAAATTTTTGTTTTGAAATTTTTCGTTACCAGTTTTTTTTGTTTAAAATTTTTCGTTTGAAATTTTTTCGTTTGAAAATTTTGTTTCCAAATTTTTTCGTTTCAAAAATTTTGTTTGAAAGTTTGGTTTGACATTTTTTTTTAAAGATTGTGCACTCATTAGTAAAGAACCGGAACTGTTTAGAACAAAAACCTTTGTCAATATTTTTTTTTCATGATGCAATAGTACACGTCAGAACTAGGGATGGCCAGAACCGGTTCCTAGTGGAACCGGTTTTCGGGTCTGAACGGATCCGGTTCTAGAAGATCCGGTTTTTAGGATCCAGGTCTGGAACCGGTTTTTCGGATCCAGGTCTGGAACCGGTTCTTCGGATCCAGGTCTGGAACCGGTTTTTCGGATCCAGGTCTAGAACCGGTTCTTCGGATCCAGGTCTGGAACCGGTTCCTCGCAGAACCGGTTCCGCTGGAACCGAAACTTTGTGACCATCCCTACGCTAAACTCGAGCTGCTAGCAAGCTGTGAACAGTAAGCTAGATGAAATGGTGGAAGCGACAGGCAGGCGCCCAGGCGGCGGCAGCTTGTCTCATTTGGCTAAATAAACTGGGTAACTGGCAAACTCATTGGTTAAACAGGCAAACTGGCCAACTCATTTGGCTAAACACCCACTGGTGGACCAAAATTTTTTTCTGGGGGCACAAGCGAGTCTGGGAGAGGAAGGCACAAGCGCATGGTCCTCTTTGCATTATTTTTGAAGGTGAACTTTATGCCTCCTTTACGGGTCTTTGGGGGCTTTCGGATCCAGGTCTGGAACCGGTTCCTAAGATCCGGTTCTGGAACCGGGTTTTCAGATCCAGATCTGGAACCGGTTCCTAAGATCCGGTTCTGGAACCGGATTTTCGGATCCAGGTCTGGAACCGGTTCCTAAGATCCGGTTCTGGAACCGGGTTTTCGGATCCAGGTCCGGAACCGGTTCCAGAACCGGTTCTGAAAACCTGATCTCCAAGAACCGCCGCCGGAACCGGAACTTTGTGGCCATCCCTAGTCAGAACCTGGGGGTTGTACTTGAAATGAAAAAAAAACACAATTCATTGAAATGGATCATTTTATTACACTCCACATACATCCATACCAGATAGTGGTTCTGGATATTGTCGATACAATGTATTTTGAACTTCTTGCACTAGTTTGTCTTTAGCATATAATTTTAATTCCAATTGAAGTCTTTTAAGGTCTAATGCAATATCAATTGGTGGAAACTCAATGTTCATTTGATCACAAATAAACTGTTTATCAATACAGGTATGCACCCACGAACGATGTTGACAACCATCACAATATCTAGATACATGTTGTACAATATGCATAACACATTTTTCAAAATAGTACTTTTTCAGGAATATACTAGTTTTGTTGCACACTTCCACTGCATGTTTCGCACACTGAAATACGCTGATGAATTTGTTCCATTCTGTTTCCGTTAGATACACCATGTTGCGAGGGCCATGAAATGTACTCTTTTTACGTAACAGCACCATCTTCTCTTCGAGGACTGTACGCATCACAACTTCATGATTTGAGCCTAATGATTTGACTATGGTTACATTTAGCTCATCGTTCATTTGGTCGATTCGTGCCATTCTTCACAGGTCAGTTGTACACCAAATTGTTCTGCTTTGCCCAATCGAATCACTGGGTCAAATGTTCTAGCACTGATACCAATCATCACATGTTTTGTTTATTGGATAATAGTTTGCGAAGATGAACTCTTTATCGTTAGAAGTACACATCTTTCCTCCTGAAAAGCACTTGCTCAAATGATTTCGTGGGATGACACTGTATTTGCTGGTTTATAGTTATTGCTGACGTCATGTGCTGACATTTGAATTCATGATTTTATCACAGTTGCTGACGTCATGCCGACCAACCAAATTCATACAACTATGTCTAATGTGCTGACGTTTGAATTCATGATTTTGCTGACGAATCCGGCTGTGTACTAAATTCAAATTGATGACTTCGACCCAAGAATCCTTTGTAACATAAAGATACAGATCCAGTATTTAAGAAACGTAATAGTTCTTCTTGTTTTGATGCTTCCATGGGTAAATATCTTGCTGGTAAAATTATATTCTTATCATTTTCAAGCTTCACTACGATTCTTAATCCAAACTTTGTAGGGATCATTTGGCTAGCTAAGATTCTATAAGGTACATTCTGTTGTAAATCAGTAATCTTGGTAAATGATTTCATCACATCACGCGTGTTTAGAAACTGCAGACAAGTAGCCATGATGACGTTATCATGAATACTAACTCGAACGATAATGCAAACTGATGACGTTGCATTATCATGTTCTGACGTGCACCACAACGTTGCCAGATGTTTTTGTTCTAAACAGTTCCGGCTAGTGCATACCTGTATTGATAAACAGTTTATTTGTGATCAAATGGACATTGAGTTTCCATCAATTGATATTGCATTAGACCTTAAAAGACTTCAACTGGAATTAAAATTATATGCTAAAGACAAACTAGTGCAAGAAGTTCAAAATACATTGTATCGACAATATCCAGAACCACTATCTGGTATGGATGTATGTGGAGTGTAATAAAATGATCCATTTCAATGAATTGTGTTTTTTTTCATTTCAAGTACAACCCCCAGGTTCTGACGTGTACTATTGCACCACAATGTTGTCAAAGGTTTTTGTTCTAAACAGTTCCAGTTCTTTACTAATAAGTGCACAAACTTTTAAAAATGTCAACTCAAAATTTGAAACAAAAATTTCAAACAAAAATCTTTGAAACAAAATTTTGAAACGAAAAAAAATTCAAACAAAAAATTTCAAACGAAAAAAATTCAAACAAAATTTTGAAGCGAAAAAAATTTCAAACAAAATTTTGAAACAAAAAATTTGGAAACGAAAAATTTTAAACAAAAAATTTTAAACAAAATTTTCGAACAAAAATTTTCAAACAAAAAATTTCAAACGAAAAAATTTTCAAACAAAAATTTCAAACGAAAAAATCTCAAACAAAATTTTGAAAATTTTCAAACAAAAAATTTTAAACAAAAAATTTCGAAACGAAAAAATGTCAAACCAAAGTTTCAAACAAAAAAAAATTCAAAAACTTTTTAAATGTTAAAACAAAACTGAATGCAGAAAAAGATTTAAAACTCATCAACCAATCAGATTGCACGAAAGATAGTGATCAGCCAATCAGATTGCAGGAAAGATAGTGATCAGCCAATCAAATTGCATCAACAATAACTTTGCCAGTGTTGTAGCATGTATTCCCTTAAGACTATGAGTCATAAGATTCAATAAGGTTAGCTATCAGATTTCTAAAACTCAAGGTCAATCACGTGGTACAACGTCTTGCTTACGTTTATATTTGGCTGTAATAATCAATACCAATGACGCATTCTCAAATTATCCTACAAAGTTTCAATGTACCAATGTCCTGGACTCCTAATCCCATCATAGGTCAATAACTGATCACGTGATCACAATGATTTACCCAAAGAACATTTACCAATTATTGATATGACAATAAGAAATGTACCCCCTCCCAAAATTTAAGATTGGTACACAAATACACCTGTGTCTTATGAAAAAAAGTAATAAATCCTGTACTTATTCAATAATAAAGCCGGTCAATAACATTTAAATTTTGAATATTTGGCCATAAGAGGAACACCAATGGGTCCTAGAAAACGTTTACCGAATTTTGTTATTTGATAATTCCCAAATTTAAAAGGGAACATAAACATATAAAGGTAATAAACCATATAACGTGCTAAATAGGTGTCAATAACCTCCGAAATTCGATTTTTGGTAGTTCTTTACCCATGAAAGGGAACGATGTGGACCATCCAAATTTATAGTGGTACATATTGAAGTCCTGTACTATGATACCAAATGCTTATATTAAAACAATTTCTAAAACCGAGTGGATGAGCCAAGATACCCCTCCCAAATTTTTCAAGGGGTGTGTCAATGTACCCATGTCTTATGATAGGAAATGAACCCATATACATGACCATATAACCATATAAGGTAATAGAACCCCATCAAAGGGAAGAAATTGGGCCAAAAACCAAACGCATGGTACAACATATTGCTTATGTTTATATTTTAGTAATTTTTACCCATGAAAGGGAACAAGATGGACCACCCAAATTTATCATGATACATGTTGAGGTCATGTACTATGATACCGAATGCTTAAATTGAAAAATTTCCAAAATTTAAGGGGATATGGAATGGACCCCTATACATGATCATATAACCATATAAGGTAATAGGACCTCATCCAAGGGGATAAATTGAGCCAAAACCAAACACGTGGTTGTACTAAAATTTGGCAATTTCGTACAAATCAAAGGAAACGTGGTAAACCACCCAAATTTATAGTAATATATATTAGGGTTCTATACTATAATACCAAACATGTAAAAAGGGGCAATTTCCAAAATTAAAGGGGTGGGCCAAAGTACCCCTCCCAAATTTTTAAAGGAGTGCACAAATGTACCTATGTCTTATGATAGGGAATAGACCCCTATACATAACCATATAACCATATAAGGTAATAGAACCTCATCCAAGGGGATAACTTAGGTAAAACCAAACACGTGGTACAACGTATTGCTTACGTTTATATTTTGGCAATTTGTACCCCTAAAAGGGAACGAGGTGGACCACCCAAATTTATCATAATACATGTTAGGGTCCAGTACTATAATACCAAATATATAAAATGAGCAATTTCTAAAATTTAAGGGGTGGGCCAAAGTACCCCTCCCGGAGTGCACAAATGTACCTATGTCTTATGATAGGGAATAGACCCCTATACATAACCATATAACCATATAAGGTAATAGAACCTCATCCAAGAGGATAAATTGGGCCAAAAGACCAAACACGTGGTACAACGTATTGCTTACGTTTATATTTTGACAATTTTGTACCCCTAGAAGGAAACGAGGTGGACCATCCAAATTTATCATAATACATGTTAGGATCCGGTACTATAATACCAAATGTTTAAATTGGGCAATTTCCAAAATTTAAGGGGTGTGCCAAAGTACCCCTCCCGGGTGCACGAATATACCCATATCTTATGAAAGGTAATGGACCCCTATACATGACCATATAACTATATAGGATAATAACACATCATCAAAGGGAATAAAATCGACCAAAAACCAAACACGTGGTATAACGTATTGCTTACGTTTATATTTTGGCAATTTTGTACCCCTAGAAGGGAATGAGGTGGACCGCCCAAATTTATCAAGATACATATTAGGGTCCTGTGCTATAATACCCAATGTTTAAATTGGTCAATTTCCAAAATTTAAGGGGTGGGCCAAAGTACCCCTCCCAAATTTTTAAAGGAGTGCACAAATATACCCATATCTTATGAAAGGTAATGGACCCCTATACATGACCATATAACTATATAGGATAATAACACCTCATCAAAGGGGATAAAATCGACCAAAAACCAAACACGTGGTACTACGTATTGCTTACGTTTATATTTTGGCAATTTTGTACCCCTAGAAGGGAATGAGGTGGACCGCCCAAATTTATCACGATACATATTAGGGTCCTGTGCTATAATACCCAATGTTTAAATTGGTCAATTTCCAAAATTTAAGGGGTGGGCCAAGGTACCCCTCCCAAATTTTTAAAGGAGTGCACAAATATACCCATATCTTATGAAAGGTAATGGACCCCTGTATACGCCCATATAACTATATAAGGTAATAACACCTCATCCAAGCGGATAAATTAGGTCAAAAAACCCCGAAATTTGAATTTTTGGCAATTTTTTACCCATGAAAGGGAACGACATAGACACCCAATACTGATAGAGGTACATACTAAGGTCCTAGGCTACCATACCAAATTTTTAGATTTGGCAATTTCCAAAATTTAAGGGGGGGGGGTGGTCCTATGTACCCCTGCCAAAATTTTCAAGGGGTGCATTAATGTACCTATGTCTGATGAAAGGAATGGACCCCTATACATGACCATATAATCATATAAGGTAATAGGACCTCATCCAAGGAGATAAATTAGGTCGAAAACCAAACACGTGGTACAACGTATTGCTTACGTTTATATTTTGGCAATTTTGTACCCCTAGAAGGGAACGAGGTGGACCACCCAAATTTATAGTGATCCATATTAGCGTCCTATACTATAATACCCAATGTTGAAATTGGGCAATTTCCAAAATTTAAGGGGTGGGCCAAGGTACCCCTGCCAAAATTTTCAAGGGGTGCATTAATGTACCTATGTCTTATAAAAGGTAATGAACCCCTGTATACGCCCATATAACTATATATGGTAATAATACCTCATCCAAGGGGATAAATTAGGTCAAAAACCCCCGAAATTTGAATTTTTGGCAATTTTTTACCCATAAAAGGGAACGACATAGACACCCAATACTGATAGAGGTACATACTATGGTCCTAGGCTACCATACCAAATTTTTAGATTTGACAATTTCCAAAATTTAAGCGGGGTGGTCCTATGTACCCCTGCCAAAATTTAGGGGGTGGGCCAAGGTACCCCTGCCAAAATTTAGAGGGGATGGTCCTAAGTACCCCTAGGTCATTGACCCCGGGCCAAGGTCATTGACCTTTGACCTATGACGTCACAAAAATTTTTGCTGACTCGGCTGGACATACGCGGACCCCTACTACTGAGCAAGACAATGCATGATGTGATTGTAGCGCCGAATGGGTATGTTCCCCCACACGAAGCATTTGAATGAAAGGAACAAAATAGTGTGTCTGTGAGAGATCTGTTAAGGTGCATTGTAGTGGTGTTACTCATAACAACATGACATGGAGACAACACTTGGATGATTTTACGCGAGGAAGAATAATCGAGAAACTGGAAGGGCGAAGTGCGACGAGTATCGCCCAGAAGTTGGGTGTTGCCCACAGCATTGTTTCGTATGCATAGCGAGCGTTCCAAACTACAGGCAATGCTATGCGAAGTGGGAGTCAACCACAGCCAACTACAACAGCGGACAACTGCTACATTGTGCAACAGGGAAGAAGGGACCGACATCAAACAGCAGGTATAATTGCAAACACATTTAACAGAATTGCAAAGCACCCACTGTCATGCTTTATAGTGCCACGTCGACTGCTTTGGAGTGGTCTCTTTGACCGACGGCCTTTATTACCTTGTTTCGTTAACACTTCACTGTTTGAAATGGTGCCAAGATCAGGACTGAGCTAAGGAGGAATGGAGTTGCGTTCTTTTTTCAGATAAGAGCAGATTCAATCTGAGTAGTGATTATACACTCGTAAACATACACTCATCTGGCGAGATATGTGAGTGACACAATATACCCAGGAACATTGTCCAATATGATCGTTTTGGGGTCGAGGTGTTCTTATATGGTGAGGAATAATGTTGCACGGGCATACCGACTTCCTAATTTTTGAACCCGGACCCTCACCGGTCAACGTTATTCTCATCCACGTAAGTCTTTTCTAAGGTGCAGCGGCCCGGATATTAATGAGGGACTGCATCAAACAGTACAGGTGGTGGAGAAAATATTTGGCGAATGGACTGGCCTGCCCAAATCTCTCATGGACATCAATCAAGGTTGCACATTCCATATTCAAGTAACAAAAATTTTGTGTTCGGTCGTTCCTCATACACATACAGGAATACATCAATATTTTTTAAAAATATTTTTCTTCCTATTAATTGCAAAGACACGTGATTTTGTAACTGCATTATAGAGCCGCCCCTGGTCCTAGGTCTAGCTATGCAGAATTTTAATTCTACCCATGCGAAAGAGTTTGTCGAAAGCCACATAGCTGCATTTCGAATGTAGCGAGTTGTAAAGTGAAAAGAAATTGAAGTGGGTTGACAATCCAATTACTTCACTAATTTCACTTTTGTTTATACCAGTTGCAGCCTGTGATGACAGCAAATATTTTATTTAATTTAAATTATTTATTTAACAAACATCTAAAGAAAGACTGAAGGTCCAATTTACACTGAAATACCTAACGATCAGTAACAATGACAAGAGAAAAGACGATGAAAGCGATCAAGCCTACATTTAAAGCAACTATCTCATCATTCGCCTGGTAAAACTGGGAAGAGAAAAATGTTGGAAAAACATGGTCAGCCGGAGGGTTTAAATCCGAACCTTTATATACTGCGAAGCAAGAAAGTATACGCCCGCTCGACAATTGAGGAATGTAGTGGTACGTTTGTTTTTATTTTATTTAATATCTGTGGTGACAAGAACGATTTCCTTTGTAATTAGTTGTACTGAGAACCAGATTATTCTCGGCTTTTAAACACACCTATATTTGTTTAACACATAGCCAATCCAAAATATGGATAAAATATGGAAATAAGTCGAATTTATACAATGATCTATTTTCTTATCTGTATTCGTTAAAATGAACATATTTGTTTCACGGCCAATTTGCGTGAAAGAATACCTAATATAATCTATTTGCTAGCTAAGAAGAAAACTAAAACCAATAGCATTTCAGTGGTTCCTTTCAGAAAATTCTCAATCAAGTCATAACCAGCTCAATATGACAAGTTTATTTATGTATTTATCATCTACCTCCCACATACTTGTTTATACATGTTTCTTTCTTTCTTTCTTTCTATAAGTTCTATTATTCAAATAGGATTATCAAGTTCTCGTACATACAGTGTGCGAGAATAATACAGGGTTGTCTAAAAAGTACTGAACCTTTGGAGGTCAAAATAACGAATACATTTATTGCCATTTGAAAATAACATTATACAACTACATACGCAAAATTTTATTTAATGACCTTCTGCCATTTTCCCGGCAACACCCTAATCCCGTCGCTTGCACTGAAACATCCCAGCCAAGTTCTCCCAATTTCTGACATTCATTAAAAATGTATGTAGTCTAGCATTGTCACCGTGGTCGACATTTTGTTCACCACTTCCGGACGCTTCTTTTAAAGTGCCAGGGCATTGCGCTAACTGTTGGCTGTATAGGTTTGAGTCTATCGTTCTGTCCGCCGGACCGGCTCGTGATGCACGATGCCGTTCTAATTCTCCCAAAATACACAGCATAACCTTTCTTGCGTCAGTATGAGCTTTGCTACAGATTATGTAGCTTCTCTATTTGACCATGATCTTTTTCGTACATTGTTGACGTAGCTTATCCACTTTCTATCACTCGTGATCAACTGTTTCAGAAATTCCTCTAGTCTGTTACGTTTCAATAGAGATTCGTAGATAGAAATTCGAACGAGTAAATGTTTCTGAATCAGATCATGAGATACCTAAACATCGTGTTTTCTCTTTGTAGCCAGCTTTCTCCAAATGGTTTTACATTGTTCGGTGATGGATGTTTAGGTCACTGGCAATGTCATGACTGCTTACATGCGAGTCTTATTCGATTTTTGTCAAAATATCATCAACTTTTGCTGGGATTGATTGTCTACTGCGGGGAGCATCTTCGATATCGAAATTTCCATAAGCAACTGAACCATCTTTTGGCTGTTGCTTTTGATAATGTATATTGCCCATAAACAACACAAGTTTTTTTTCACGGGCCTAAGCGGCATTTGCATCTATATCGAAAGAAAATTGTAAAATATAGCGCAGTTTTGAGGAAAGTTCACTCCTCTTCACGGTACAAAACCATAACGAGGGAGGAAGTCGATCAAAACTGTAACCTTTTCATACATTTTACTAGTAAAAAGATCTTACTTTTCTAACACGCAACGATTTTACTTTTTATGTTGTATCCACTCCTCGACATTTGAGATGTCTACTTTGGAAAAATACAGCGATCTATCTGTTTTGTCTATGAAGCTCTTTTCAATTCTTCCTGAACAGTTTAAATAATTTTCCACATTCCGCACGTCAATAATCCGTTTCAATGAGAAACCCCATTCTGCACATGTCGTCACTAATTCCAACGAACACTTTTCGACATCAGTATTCAATAAGCATCCAAAAGCTTGCCCACCTTCTGGATGGTCCTTCTTCACCCACTCATTCAATACTGTGTAGATGCTCTCCTAAAGCCGAGTTCTTTACATCCTTCAGAACACTTATGAGATACATTCCTATTTTATCAACGACCACGTTTACTCTTGTAAATACGTGACATGATAGACTGCACCCTCCAAAATACAAAAATCCAATAAATTGTGCCATTATTCATCCGTGATATAACCTATGGCTAATATACAGTAAATAATACTCCAGCTTAGTCAGATTATACCAATGAAATGCTTCTGATTCTCAACAATATTACTATGCAACAATTTGTATTCCTGTTTACACAGATATACGTTACTCAACAAGACTACTTTCTTCCCAGGAGCAGAAATGGCGTGAGTCAATGAGAACTTGACTCTTGACTAGTGTTGTGTCGATCATGAACGATTCGATCATTATGAACGAATCATGGCCTGAATCAAATGAATTATGATTCTTGCCAGAAATGAATCGATTATTCTAATGAATCATTTTACTTTCCACTGAATTGCTTGCCGTGATCGAAATGAATTGAGAATCACAAAATGCCAGCTTGTGTGAGAGAATTGATAGGGTTGCTTCTGCAAATGATCTTGCAGTTCACGGGGAATGGTAAAAGAAAGAAAATCGTACGCGCGTTTTTTCTTCCTTTTTTCATAGATGGCGTGCGTTTTTTTTTTTTTTTTGTTTTTTTTCTTCCTGCGTGGTAGGGTTGCTTCTTGCGAAGAGAGGAAGCCGCGTTGTTAGAAGCATATTACTTTCAAAATAAACTTTTCTGTTGCTTGCTTCTCGTCGTGAAGTACTGACAGTGTTGCTCAATTAGATATAATATGATTTCGTAGTTAGTTTAAACATACTCTTGATGATCGCTTATCTATTTTATCAAGATACTATACGTACATTGGATAAAGATATTACCATCACTTTCAACTGCACTAGCCAAAAAGGTCAATTTTAGTGTTTCATAATCAGCTCAAAGTACTATATTATATTCAATCTAAATACAATATTTACACAGAAAAAGTGCACTGTAAACTATTTGTTCTGTACATAATGGATTTCACAAATGTATATACATGTATAGAAAGACGCAGATTCTTTCTGGGAAGATAGTGCATTGCATCTTTCAGTAGAAACATTTGTCCACATGCAAAAAAGTTAGTGGCAAGGGCGCCGATTCTGGGGGGACCGGACCCCTGAATGCTTAAATGTATTTTTATGAATATTCAATATTTAGCATAACTTGAATTAGTCTTAAAATCCTTTAGACCCTTGTCTGCAACCAAACACACCTTAATGCACCCCCTTCCCAAGTTACAGAGAAATCGGTGCCCTTGTTTAGTGGTACATATTTTTCGCTTTACTACTATTGAAATGGACGTAGAGATACAAATGATTTTCTGAGCTTCCATGTAAACAAGAGGATGTGGGAGACCCGGGATCGATTCCCGGCAAGAGCTCATGTGGTTCGGATTCCATGTTAACCAGTAGGTCTACGTCTCATATAGCTTTGCTGCTGAATGGGACGTTAAGCTCAAAATCAACTCAACTCAAATTTAACTAGCTAATGGTTTTCTCTTAAGAATATAGATGAACAGTGATGATTTCAGGGGTAGGCGAGGAGAAAATACCCCGAGGCTAAGAATTATCCCCTGGGGCATTTCTCAGATTGGGTTCAATTGGGGTTACAAGTATTTTCGCAAATATAAGTTCATCTTTTGCTTATTGAAGTAGTATTGGCTCAGTCTTAAAGCGTTCACCTCTGGTGGACGCGGTCCCTAATTTTCTCCTATTTACGCTAAATGTGCTTTATGGTGGACAAACACCATATGTTTGGGTTTTCTCTGAATTCTCTCGTTTTCGCTAACTTCCTTCATTTCACCATTTCATTCATCCTCATCATCATCGTTTCCTTTAGTCTCGACGAAGATAACCATGGAACGTAAAACTTTTTAACATTTCATTTCATTCCGCGTTTACTCAATGTCTCCCAGAGGGAAACCTTATAAAATGATCACAATAATATTAAGTATATGTTGATGTGTTAACTCCCTTTCTTCTCTAGCTCAAAAGAATTCAAAAAGATCATTATTGTTTGCCAGTCAAGAATAAAATGGAACATATTTTAGAATGTAATAGGATAAAATACAAATTTTGCAGTTTAACATTCTATGTTTATGTCCATTAATCTAACGAAAACGAATGATTAAGGCAAGTGAATAATTATGGAAGAATAGGTGGAATGAGAGTGTGGGAGGAAACGGGAGTACCCGACAAAAACCCACCGACATCATGATGTACACCACAAACTTATTTAGCAGTGGATTAAACCAAGAACCCCACACACCGGAGGTAACAGCTTTATCAGTGAGCTACGGTGACCTCAGGATAGAATAGAATGGATTGCGAGATAATTTACTTTAACTAATCATCCGCCTCTTCTTTAGCCTATGGTGCAAAACTGTAAGACGTAACAACAGAATAAAATTCATTAACATAATGTGTACTTTACAAAGTGTACCTGGGGAATACGTATCAGAAATGAATATACTACTACGGACTCATTGCATAGTACTTTTGTATTTAAAACCAAAAACATGAATGTAGCCTATACATTGCACTTAGGACTCTATATTTTTTCCCATATTAATATGTACGACAATAAGAAGTTACAAATAAATTCTTAAAACTGCTAGTATCCCGTGAAAATTTTATGGAGTATATTTCAACAAAGTACTTCCTCGAGAACTGGAATTGGCAGAAAAAACGTGGAGTTAGTTTTTGCCTCAAGCCCTAATATCAAAACAAGATGCAAAAATAACAACAATGGGAACAGAGCAACACCATATTATTGAAACTTCATAATAGCACTGAGCCACCACTCACCCCAATGCAACCAGGGTTGCCACACTCGAGACTCGCGATGATGCCAAACACGGGTCTGAATTATGCTAGATATTTGTAAGTTATGCCAGATTTTCAAATTATCTTTCCTAACTAATTTTAAAGACACGCCCCTGCTTATCTTCATTATTTTAATGGACTGTATTAACTGTATTCATGTACAAATTTAATATGACGCTGTTAGGAATGATGATAAATGGCACGTTATAAGGGAGGATGGTCGAATTTATATTTTATGAATGGATAACATTTTAAGAAATGTATATATAACATGCCGCTTCCGACACAGCCCTGAAGCATTTCTTTTAGTGTATTACTAGTTGTCCCCTGACGCGCAAATCCCTCCCCTCTCAAGCTGTAAATTGAAAGGAACGGAAACATCCCAGATAACACACATTCAGGTGTCAGTTGGCAGTAATAAAACTATGGGTAAGTAAATATGTTTTGCAGTCACGTTTGCTATTTTTGAACATTTGCGTTTGCTCTGAATTCAACAAAAAATTACAACCTCAGAGATACTGACTGGTTTCATTGCTCCAACCTCGTTTCAACTAAAAAGAATAATTCCCGACGGTCTTTAAGCCATCTAAATTTTCGTTCTTTTTCTTTTTAACAAAGAGTAAAATGAAATTATGCTAGATTTGGCCAGGATGCTAAAGTCAAAATGCTAGATGCTAAATGCGTATGAATTATGCTAGATCTAGCACCAAGATGCTAGATATGGCTTCACTGAATGCAACGCTGGCCGTGTCATGTGGTGTACTTCCTCTCCTAACGAGGAATTTATTAAGTTGCGCAGAAAAGAAGTGCAGTAGCCCAAGCGATTCATATCATTGAATAATTCCCGCTCAATTCATATGATCGAATAATTCATCTGCGTAAAATAGATGCGCGGAAACCTAACTGATTCAATGAGCGAATCATTCCCAACCGATTCATATGATCGAATAACTCATCTGCGCAAAATAGATGCGCGGAAACCTAACTGATTCAATGAGCGAATCATTCCCAACCAATTCACTTGCGCGAAGGAAATGCGCTGACAACCAATTCATATGAACGAATTAAATGATCGAATCATTTCAGTGAATCAGACTAAATGAATCAATTCTCCGAAATGAACCATTTTGCCCATCACTACTCTTGACCTATGATCCAGTCGATCCAACATCCACCGTGATCCACTTGACCCACGATTACCATAACTCATTCTGACCCACCATTCACTAAAACCCACCCTCATCAATCCTGACCCATGATCCACATCCTCTTCTCCTCTGACTAAAGAACTTACACTTGTAATAAAACCACTCTATCTCTGCCAAGAGCTCTCAAATATAAACTTAAAAACATTCAACAACACACTGCAGTGTTACTTTCTATGGACCTTTCAAGGGAGATTAGAATTACGGTTCCTTCAAGTAACCAGTAAGTGGCAGCATTTACAAGAAAGAGAAATGTCGCTGAGATAGATTTCATCCCATTTCACGGTACCTTACATCTTGGTTATAAAAATTCCACATGTTGCACACTTACTAGGCACTATATCAAATGACGCTAGGCCTGACCCGCTGCAACTCATCCTGCACGAGACAGTAACGCCATCTCGTGCGCAAAAGGCTTACTTTTTAGACTATCTGATATTTAGAGTAGCAATGTTTTTCTATTATCCATAGAAGGCCTCGCCAACTGAAATTTCCTCAAGTGTCACGAATAAATTCGGAAACTAGCTAAACGGGGCAAATAAACTGGTTAAAACAGTTAAATTCATCTAAATGTATGCCTAAAATAATGTTGCTAACAGGAGCATAATAAAACAACCAAAATATTTCACAATTTTACTATAAACATAAAGTATAGTGTAAAATGCTTATCGGTATTCTCAAATCAAATACTTTCATAATAAATTCACACTTCAAAATATTTACAATTCGGTTTTCCCGCCATCACTGACGAAAGGTGATAAATATTCTTTAAATTACCTTCTTTGTTATTAATTCTTGCGGAACGATGTGGGTATGAGCTTAGTGAAGAGCTTTAACTACGCAATGAAATTATCTGTGGAGGGTGACATTTCCGGAATTCCCATTTGTCGTATCGGTAAGGAAGAATTATACACATATAAAACACTTAAGATACGAGGGGTATCAAAAAGTTCGTGCAATCACTTAGGTGACTAACCACGAACCCCTTCGGACATGCATTTTATAGTTAGGTCCTTGTATATTATTCATGCGAATTCTGGACACGTTAGAACTCTTTTTTTCTTTCTTTTTTTCAAGTAAATCACCGAAGGTATGATGACTGACAAGCTTGAGGCACGGAGCGTCATGAAGTACCCCCATATTCAGGGGAAATCAGCAAAGCAGATCCACGGATAGATTAAATAAGTCTATGGGCATGAAAGCCCATCCTATGAAATGGTATCCAACTGGAAACAACACTTCCAAACTGGGAACACGGCCACCACGGACATTTCTAGATCTAGAAAACCATCTTTCAATGATGTCACCTTGACGAAGAAAGTTATGAAGTTCATAATGGAAGAACAGGAGGATAACTATTGTAAATGTAATGTGTACAACTGGTATGAGTTAGCCTGGAATATCATTTACAACCAGCTGCATCTTCAGAAAGAGTCAGCATGGTCACAACTGCTCATAGCTTTCCAGAAGAGAAATCGCGATGACGTTGCAACAGAAATATTGCATCGCTGTAAGGTGGATGAAAAGGGCTTTTTCGAAATACTACTGCCAATGGATGGAAGCTGGGGACCCAGAAACAAAGGAAATGAGCAAACAATAGAAATACCTCTCCTCCCCCGTCCCTAAAAAGGTACGAGTGCAGACGTCTGCTGCCAAACTGATGGTTTCCGCTTTTCTGGGACTGAGAAGAGGTCATCATGACAGATCACCTAATCACAGGGGCAAATTATTATTAATACCTATTAACACGAGAGGAACTGAAGAAGAAATGTGGACTGATCACAAAAAAGGTGCTGCTGTTGGCAGACAATGCATCAGCTCATTCCGCCCAAGCATCTATGATGAAGACAATAAAATTAGGATATGAAATACTGCCCCGCCCTCCATACTCTCAGGATCAAGCACCAAGTGACTTTTTTCTCTTCTCAGAAATGAAGTGTTCACTCAAAGGACGCCATTTGGACAGTAGAGTTAACGTCATTTCTGAGGTTAACTTCAACCAAACTGCAGACATTTACAAAACAGGCTTACAGAAAGTGAAGAACGTGTCGCTAAGTACAGTGACTACGTACAGAAGGATTAATACCATCATGATGTCATAGTTCCCCAGAGTGGATTTCTTCTAGGTGATTGCACGAACTTTTTGGTAGCCCCTCATGTATTATGATAGGCAACGTAATTAAGACGTTTGCAACAAACAACAAACAACGTTTGCTAACCATCCACAAGGAAGCTCCGAAATATGAGTGAAATACGAAGTTCCGAAAATCTAGCAGGAACCGGGTTTTCTGATCATCCTGTTAGTGTTTCCCGCTCCAAACCTACCTAACATGACTTGACAATTGACTATTCTGTACTTATTGGTATTTTATAATTATTGCAATATTCTACTGTACCAGGATGGCAGACTAATGAATATTAGAAACTTTTGTGGTTTTATCTGTCACTTTTTATTATGAACTCTATAATACACTTAAAACAAATAAAAAAGTTGAGCAAAATTAAAAAGGCCATCCGGAAACGCGGTTGTCTCTAATTCCTTTTCTCCTCTATTTGCAAGGTTCAGGTTATATTTGTGTAAGGACGCTCCACGGCCCAGTGCAGCAGAACAGAATGTATGCTTGTAAGGAGTATCATATAGCCTAGTGCAGTCTAATAGTGTGTATGTATATGTTTGTAAAGAGTACTACCCCATACCCAGGACAGCCGAACAGAGTAGGAGAGATGGTAAGCGGACAATCTAGGAACAGACTGACCCTGAAGTGCGTCGTCAGGTGTCGGTTATATAGCAATCTTGCTGCTTTACTCAGTGGAGAATTTTAGTTTCTTTTTGGTATTTGTTTTTGTAGTACGGACAGTATATTCTCGTTTCTGTGTTATACGTTTGAGTCTTGTTGAAAGGGAGGACGCAAGGGGGCAATAATAATTCGGAAAAACCGTGTTTTTCTCTGTGTGGATTTTTTTTACGAAATGTTTGCTCAAGTGTTATTATTATTATTATTATTATTATTATTATTATTATTATTATTGGCTCCTCCCTTTCAGAGCGCAAAGATGAACTTACTAGGGATGAGGTTAAGCTTGATTCTGCATGTGATCGTTATCTTTTTGTATTAAGTGGTCGTATGTACTAGCCACTCTTTTGTTTTGGATTTATTGGTGTGTTTCTATGTATTCTTCTTGGGTGGTTTAGGTTCTTTTTACTATGAGTGTGTGATATGTATATGACTATGAGTAGAGGTACATTGCAATCAAAGAGAAATTTATACGTAAAATTGTAGACTTTGCTCGAGAATTTGAAAAAGATTTAGTATCATTCTAAATACATAACTACAACATATATCATCAACATGTGGTTTAGAAACCCCGAAAGCAAAGTCCTAATCATCATTGTAATGTACACTGACTTCCCAGAGAACTATAATTGTAAATATTCGCAAGAAATTCATCACCTTCATTTCGGTGTTCTCATGCTCAAGTTTGTCTTCAAACGTGTGTTGCTTCCGTAACTTCTCCCAAAGAACGAATCATAATCGATTTTTGCCCTATACCAGATTCGACTAGGCATGACCCGTCTGCGATATGGGTACATTTAGGTTCCGTTTTATTTTATATTACAGATGTAAACACAATCAGCCAACTTTACGTTGTAAGTGATGGATCAACCAAGCAATATCGATCGAGGAAACATTTTCTTTCTGCATAAACTCTTTGATGAATACAAGTTTCAACACACAACGTGCAACTTCAGTGAATTAAGTCATAGTAAAAGCGTTGTTGCAGTTAAAAAGACTAGTAATTGAATTAATTGCTCACGGAGTTGATATATCTGGTACCAAAACTATGTTCGAGAGATTTTGTGCGACCAAGTATTCTTTAATAAGTTAAAATTTTTTACGTTCAACGCTCCAATATATTCACTAATGACTCTTAGATTCTTAACAACTTGCTTAAAGTACCCAATCTCTTAAAGTGAAAAAAAAGTTAAAATAAATAAATAAATAAATAAAATTACTAAAATTATTTCCTGCTTTTGCAAGAGACCATGTGCTTGTGATTGTTTCGAACTACGCACGATGATTTCTCAGCGTAAAAGGCAGCTAACACTGATATTGAAAGATGATATGGCACCTAGAGATGATGATAATACAAGTTCAACACTTATTGGCATATGGTGCAGAGTTATGTATATGGACAAATTATATCTAGATATTGTAAAAGCCGTTGATGATACGGAACATGAAGTTCAGTGCGTGAAGTCTGTTGGTAAGAATAGATTCTTTTGGCCCTAAAACGAACAATTTCTCTGAAATATTTTGAGTTTTGGCGCTGCCTGATATTTTCAGTTATTGCCAAACTATACACTTTTTTTTTTTTTTTACGTATCCGTTTTTTTAAAAATTATTTTTTTTAAGAAATTATATCTCATTTTCTCTCATACTGACCCATACATAAACGCTCCTACGGTCTGAAAATGTGGTATAAATAAGTTAACGTATAATAAGTTATCGTACGAAACACTATTGGTCAAATAATTTAGACATTACTGACAGAAGAAATTCTGTCTAAAGGAATCGACTTTGAAACAAACTACACACGACTTCCGTATATTCTCCTATAGACTCAATTTGAATCGAAATATTACACATTACCTGCACGAGCTCGCTACAACTAGCTACAGTAATAAACCTTCATTGATTTTTCGTTTCTACGTTTATGGCCTAAGCTACACAATTCTTAACGTAGAGCTCCTCCGTGGCTAAGCGGTTAGCGTACGCGCCATTGGCGTGGGAGATCCGGGTTCGAGTCCCGGCCGGAGCTCATGTGGTTCGGATTCCACGTTAATCCGTAGGTCCACGTCTCATATAGCCTCGCTGCTCAAAGCGACGTTAAACTCAAAATCAACTCAACTCAACAATTCTTAACGTAATAAATGTGATATTCTGATAAGTTTTAAGGGCCTGCTTGTAAAAATACCACTGCCAACCATGAGATTTGATTGCTGACAAGCTACAATGTTGATTCTGGTCCATCATATTGCACGGTCTCACTTCAAATCGCGTCGTATGAGCTTCAGACTGTAGTATGGGAAATTTCTAAGAGCATTCTCAACATTTCGTACTATATCGCTTCATCATTTTATTCATCGCCCTTATAAGCGCCCGATAGATGTATACGTCGAAAACTAGAATATTTTCGAACTGATCGAAATCTGTCATCGAAAACTGATCAAAATTTTCATTTTTATTTTTAAAATATAAAGGTTGCACAATGTACGAATCTTATTCTTTCACAGAATGCTTTGTTCATTTCCATCTAAACGTCTTCATACTTAGACGACCACGACGATGACAACAACAACCACAATAATAATAATAATAATAATAATAATAATAATAATAATAATAATAATAATAATAATAATAATAATAATAATAATAATAATAATAATAATAATAATAATAATAATAATAATAATAATAATAATAATAATAATAATAATAATAATAGAGATCCTTAGTCTAGCGGTTACAGTTCTAGACTCATCACGTCCACGTGCTCCTGGGTTCGATTTCCTGCCAGCGCACTCCAATTTACGGCGTTCACGTAGCGTCGTGTGGCAAACTAGGGAGTCAAATAAATACGTGGCTGCCACTAGGTTTATAATGTCTCTTATATGCCTGTTAGATACAAACGCGAGGAGATGTGCTGACCACGCTACGTTGGAGGTATTTTTGCCGGTCGCTAACAGATATCATTGGAGCAGGCTCAAACTGGTGAAGGGCTGTCACGACATTGGTTATTATTATTGTTGTTGAATTATAATTATAAAAATAAAAATAAAAGAGTGTACTCACATTTCATATTTACTCTGGAGCAAGTTGTAAATGCATGGCAGCAAAGAAACGCACAAATCAAGGTTCCATATCGACCTAAACAGGAGAAAAATTCAAATAAAATAAAACTCTCCTTGTCATAATTCGCTTAACATACTCTCCTAAAGAAAGTATGGTAATCTACTGAACATAAAATCATCTAATAAAAACTGCACACATAAATCTGCTTTGAGAAGCAAATACAGAGGTTGTTCAGCCTACGTTTAGCTGATTTCGTTCCTTCCCCCTCCCGGGCAGAATGGACTCACCCGACCTGGCTCTTGGCGTCCTGCAGCGTTGTGCAGTGGCTTCCTGGGAACGGAGTTGTTTTTCCGCGCGGACGACAATAACGCACAAAACAGGACCATTGTTGTGAGTGTTGTGTTAAATTTGTTTCCAAGTGTGTGGGTTTCTGCTCTGTGATCAAAATGCCGTCCAAACTAAGCCGGTTTCGGGAAGGCTATGTTGCGGCTCTTTATGACGCCCACTTTAGTGTTTCTGTCATTAGAAAACAGTACAAGAAGAATGGTTGCAACATCAGTTTAAGTGCAATAAAAAATGTTATTTAAAAGTGCAAGAGCAACGAAGCTCCACCATTTGGATCACCAACGAAGTTGCCTAGGAAGCGGGAATGCACCAAGGCCACCTCCACCATGCGGAGAAAACTTCGCAAAATGGCAATGCAAGAAAATCCGCCAACACAAAGGTGTATGGCTAATCGTCTTGACGTGTCTTTGGGGACTGTGAGTTAGACCTTACACCATCAACTCAAGCTGGAAAAAGTCATGAAAGCTCGCGGCCATCTTCTCACGGATGCCCACCAAAAGGAACGAAAGTGTAACTCCCGGAAGCTGTACGAACGGCATCTGACAAAACAACGGTGGATGTAAGTCGTAACGCTCGATGAAGCATGGATTTACCTTTCCGACTGCGGCAAACCGAGAGCCATCATGTACCGAGAGAAAGGCGCCAAGAACTTCAGAAGGTGGATCAGTGTTTGTAAAGAATCCTTCCCAAAAGGGTTCATGGTCGTTACTGGCTACTGTTACCGAAGTAAACTGAAGATTCGTAGCGTGGCGAAGAACTGCAAAAATAAATTCGCAGTATTTTCAGAAGCAGATCATGCGGCCGATCTACGAGCATGAGATTTCAACAATGTACGGAAATTACGCCAATCTGGTGCGCATTCACATGGACAAGGCTCATCACATACCTCACGATCGTCCCTCGCATTCTACAGGGAGATGGAGGAGGCAAGTGGTATACAGGTGATACCTTTCAATGAGGTATCTGTTAAATCTCCAGATGCAAGTCCTATGGACTATTGTGGATTTGGATTGCTGAAGCGAGCTTTGGGAAAACAGCGTGTGACAGCTCTGGAAGGACTTTGGAAAGCTGTGCAAAGGGAATGGGACAAGATTCCCCTCCCAGTTCTTCAGAGAAGACTATTACAGTGGAAATTACGCTGTCGGGCTATTGTTAGGAACCAAGGGAAACGCATCGAGCACTTACGGACCTGGCGCCATGTATTCTTCTAAATTTTTTAGGTTAAGTCGAAATTGGCCAAATGTAGACTGAACAACCTCTGTACTCATTCATAACTGTAAAGAAACACTTTAATCATATTTATTTACTCTGTAAACAAAATCACATTTTACCATATAGATCTAGAGGCGACAGTTTATGCCTAACTTTCGATGATGGCGGTGGAACAACAAAGGTTAGTAAAATTTGGCCCGAGTTCGATTCCTGGTAGCAGCTCATCGGATCCCACGTTCAGCTTAGGTCCATGTCTGAAAGGACGCTGAATTTTAATCAACCAACCAAAAGGTGGTAACAGACAATGGACAATGGGATTTGCTCATTTTCCACATAAACAGTAACTAATTATCAGCAAATAGTTTCCTTAAGATAAAGAGAAAACAAACAAATGACTGCTGAGAGAAAAAGTCTGCCCCTCTTCACTTACACAGTACAAACGCTTAACTTCAAAACAATTCGTATCTGAAGAAGCATTCTTCCGTTTTTTCAATATATTAAAAATATTTCTAAAAGGTGTAATTACTTTTCCTGGTATTTTACGAGGAGATTACAACTGCCACACACAACAAATGAATTTTTATGAATAAGACGGTAGTCCTATTGTGGTGGTTTTAAAGGCATTGAACTCTGGGAGATTATAATGTTATTTTGACAGTCGTGGGACGAATGAATTTAATGGACCTACAATCCAGATGTGAGTGATCCACGTTGAACATTAAACTGTAGTAGTATTCAAATCTGAACCACAGTTTATCCATCGATGGGTCACACTGACATATTACTGAAATGTGAGCGAAGGAAATGACACGCATACTAGTTTCTTCTATCATTTTTTTTTTTAAAGGAAGAGGACAGTCGAATAAGAAGATGGCTGGAGCTTCGTCTTGGGATACGGCTATAACTGATTTGTCATCCTTCCATACAGATAATGAACGTCATGGCTATAACTGGTGTCAAGGACGTTAGCCTGATAACTGGAACTCACCTCTGCATTTTCGGCGACTTGGGGTACTTTTAACATCCTACTGTAACAGAAACCAACAACGATAATGAAACTCTTACCATGACGTTTCCCAGATTTACAGTACCATCTTTGGAAACCTATAATCTCATTCTCTGTAGAACATTGCATGTAGCCTGTTACGGTTATTGATGTACATTTATACCTCATCCAGTCGGACAAGGTATTTATGTCGCCGACTACATGGTGCTCATAGACACGTCAATTGATGTAATATTCTGCAATGTGTTTCGCAGGACTTTCTGAACACATTACTTTCGACACTTTTCCAATCCCAGATCACAATTATGGTGTAAGTGATCCTTGGGGGAAGGGGGGTTCTAGCCCGGTTTTCACTATTTCTCTGTGAGGAAACAGTACGAAACACCTCCATTTTCCGGATAGTTCACTGTGTACGGATCGTAGGAGGATGGGAGCTGGTTTGTTTTCTGCCTTATAGGAACCGCTCCATATATCGCTTTTCTTGCTGCTTTTAACGCATGTGCTATGGGAATTTTTGACACTCGGATCCACTTCCCTGAACATCTTCATTGTGACACCATAACTGTGTGTGGATCGAAAGCGACGTTATAAAGCCTTTCCAGATCTCTTCAATAAGAACGTTCACCACATCTGTTACGGTTAAATTGAGGTTCAGTGTATACAGTCAATGATGTAATTCATTTTGCATTAGGTGGCCCTACTATCGCATGTAAAAATCGTCAATATAGATCGGAAACAACCTTTGTAATAAAATTCTGGGCTGTTTTGTGGTGTGGGACTTCTGGCAAGTGTACAGAGGCATACATAAATTTCATTTTATACATTTACCAAGAATCTCCCTATGATACACATATTTATCATGAAATCATTAAAATTTAATCTTTTCAGAACAAATAAATAAAACAAACACAATGTAAACTCCCTAAAGATAGTTTTGTTTAACAACGATGGATCTTGCGATTATGTTTCTCAAACTATATACAGTACTCTCTTTTGTATATCGGCTAAAAAGTGCACTTTTGGTCATACATACAAGAAATACGAAGTAGGAATAGAATACTTTTATAGTGTGTTTTCGTCATTTGGTGAAATACTGGAATTCATTGACTTATAAATTGGTTATTCTTGCTGAGTGCTAGACCCGAGAATGTAAATAACCCAACATCTTCGCAATTTAGCATAGAAAACATCTTGATGAAGGACATTCGTGCATTATGGCGGAAATATTGATGACACTTTACAAGTAACTTGATCACCACTACAAGAACACATAAAGACAAGTACTGTGTATATTTTGAAATGCGTTTCTATAAGTATATATATACAGATGGTATCAGAAAAATGGAAACACATGAACGAAATTGCAACTTACCAGATTAATATGGTGTCGGGCCACCTTTCGTCTTCAGAGCAGCCTTGATGCGACGTGGGATGGAGGCATAGAGGTCGTGAATGGTAGCAAGTGGAATTTTACACCATTCCTCGTGCAGGGCATCGGCCAGTTCTGTGAGAGAGGATGGAGGTGGAAATCGTCGCCGGAGTCGTGTTTCCAAGACAGACCACAGATGTTCCATTATGTTGAAATCTGGGGATTGGGCGGGCCAGGGGAGTGTTGAACTTCATCCCCATGTTCCTCAAACCACGCTGCAACCACGCCAGCTGTGAATGGGTGCATTATCATCCTGGAAGATGGCGTCATTGTCCGGGAACAACATCCGGACCATAGGATGCAAGTGGTTTCCTAAAATTGCGACATAATCGTTGGCAGCGATTCGTCCGCTAAGTGTGACCACAGGACCCAACGAAAACCATGATATGGCGGCTCACAGCCTCACCGAGCCGCCGCCATGTTTCACAGGTGGGCGGAGACACTGCAGATCATAAGCTTCTTTGGGCATTCTCCACACATAAACACGGCCCGTGGTCGGGAATAGGGTGAAGGATGACTCATCCGACCATATCACACGTTTCCAGTCCTCAACGGTCCAAGTTGCATGGTCGCGGCACTATTTGCGGCGTGCGAAAGCGTTATGGTCCCTGATGAGCAGGTTGGCCCGTGCAACACGACCCCGTAAGTTCATGTCATGTAATTCGCGGCGTACTGTGATTGTCGAAATAGGGTGGGGGAGGTGCTGATTGAGTTCCTCCGTCACTTGCTCCGCAGTGGCACGACGGTTCTGCGTGACAATGTGCTTTAATACCCGGCGTGACCTGTCACTCATGATTTTCTTCCGCCCACTGTTCCGCTTCCCCGATGTGGTTTTCCTGTGTGTTGTGTAGGCCATCATCACCTTCGACACAGTCCCACGCGACACACCTGACACAGTAGCCACTGCCGTCACACTCACTCCACATAACCGCGCACCAACAATTTGCCCTCTTTGAAAATTTGAGAGGTCTCCCATTTTACACTACCTCCATCTGCTGCAGCCACTGGACACTGCTGTTCCACTGCGCCTGACGTAGTTAGGAGACCGACCTAACACACCACCACCAGCGGTCTGGCGCTGCGGGCGCCACAACACCACTGCCAACCCATACATCTGACGTGTTGCCAACTATAGGTGTTTCCATTTTTCTGATCACCATCTGTATATTAAGTTATACCGAAGATAAAGATTATCCTGCAAGATTCAGGGATTTTTCTTATTATTTTATATATGTTGGAAGGAAGAATAATAATACTTACGATCGTAACGTTAGGACACCCAATAAATCTACGATAACAGCATCATCATTCATGCTGATCGCCGAATCTACTGCAGCCTTTAAAGAAAGAGACAAACAATTTTAAGTAACGCAAATTTTGTGTAATAATCTGACTAAAGTCTAAAATAAAATCCAAATATTCAATTCAGACTGTAACACAAATAACAAATTTGAGTACTTATGTAAAAACAACCAGCTAAATAATCACTCCAGGAAAGAATTCTTCTGGCTGAAACATCGGGTAAATAGATATGTATCCAATAGGATCGATAAGTAGGTATCAGTTTATGTTTGTTTCTAGTGAACCACCTTCATAGGAAACCTATGTAAATATCGGAAGAACCTCTTGGCTATATTACTGGTTGTTGGTTGATCTGGAGTTTAGTGTTCTGTTCAGCACCCGAAGCTATATGGAAAGTGGACCTACAGCTTAATGTAAGATCCGAACCACATAAGCTCCCACCAGGAATCGAACCGGGTCTAATGTACCGTTTTGGCTATATGGTTAGCGTTCTCGTCTTTGGTAAGCGAGATCCGGGTTTGATTTACGATAGACACTCATGTGGTTCCGACTGCACGTTAAACTATAGGTCCACGCCACATATAGCTTCGCTTCTAAAAGGTGATATTATACCTAGAATAAAAACTCACATAAAACGCATATAAATAACTCTGAAAACCAGTGACTGCTTCAAAATTTGATGTTTAATAAGCAATTGTTTTCAACTTGCTAGTCATCATTTACATAGAAGGTGAAAATGGACTTACCCACATTCATTAATCAACACCTCAACAAAGAGTACAAAAGAAACATGTTTAAAAACTGATATATTACAACTTCCAAGTGATTTTTTAAAAACGAAATTCTTAAGTTGTTATGGGCAGAATTCCATCCCTAATGCAACGTAAGTTTGATTATTGATGAACAGTGTGTTTCAGGGCAATTAATCACTGTGACGAGCAACATGTGTGTCTTATATGAAGCATCACTGCAAAGTTTGAGAGAAATACGGAGACGGATCATGAAAATCCTTGTTTACAAGTTGTAAAATACACGAGGAAAACTTACTGATCTTGAGGAAAATGGTTTTATAGAGGATCACTTTAATCTCAGCTACAAATATGTAAAATGATTAAACAGCCTTGCCGGAATATAAAATCGTCTTCTACTAACACTGAAAATTACTCCAAGCTGACATTTCGCATTAATCATATCATAATAATCCATACACACAAGAAGTACGCTAGGACAGGACAAAGTAATTACTAGAATATTATGCCATAAAATATGAAATTTCATTTTACGTCCCACAATTATGCTAACGTAAGACGATGATAATGGGTACGAAACGGTGGAATTATGAAAACGGGATGAAATGGGGCAACTGTGAAGAAACCCACGCACATAGTATTTGTCAACCACAAAGCCCACTTGGCGTGAACTGGAATCGAATCGGGGACCCCAGAAGTGAGTGCTCTCCACTGAGCCATCGCGGCCAATGTCTAAAATGAAGTAAAAGTGGAAGCCACTAACATCAGTAAGTTTATAAGTACGTGGCGTGGTCATGAAGTTAGCATACTGAAGTTAATGTAGAAATTCAGCGCTCGAATCCCATCCGTCCCAATTTTATAAATATGTACGTTCCAGTTCTGTCATTCGAAACAAAACAACACATTTTTGGAAAACAGCTTTAAATATCATATGCTTAAAATATGATACCTATGTAAAATAAATATATATTTTTTTCACGTTAGATAGGAACTCCAAATATGCAAAAATTTGTCGTACAGAATTGTTTGAAATCCGAAATACTACACTACTAATGGCACTGATAAGGACTGTGGATAGCCTAAACAGTACACATACTATGTTACCAAAAGGTCTTACATAAACATCGTAACGCATAATTCGAAATAATCAAACACAGGACACACTAGATCATACGACGATGGTACACCGAAGATATGGTGTGAATTCTGTTCCAATTTAATTTTTTTTACTAGTGTAAGAAAAACAACTAATTGTTTCTTCAGTTTCTCTCATATCATTTTTTTTTTTTTTTTTTTAAATTCAACTGCTATGAGTTGGATTGGATTGATTTGAGTTCAACGTCTCTTTTCAGACCGAGTCTACAAGATTGAACAAACTATTTAAAGCGGGATTCGAACCATTACTCGGGTCTGCTTTCGAGGCAAGAACTGCGAACGGTATTCGAACCCGGTCCAAGTGTACGCAGCACTCGTGTTAACCGCTCGACCACTAGAAGAAATTTAACCGTCACAGGCATTCATTAATATAAACACTGAATTATCGAAGCGAAACAGTAATTGTGATACAATCCAACAGCTGAACATAGACCTCTAGAGTGAGATTATATAGCTAATCTCAAAGCGAAGTGGTTAGTGCACTGAGACGGTAAGACGGAGATTCGAGTTTTTAGTTTTCTTCAGGACCGAAGATCTATAGCTTAAAGTGAGATTCGAAGCACGAGCTCCCGCCGGGAATCGAACTCCATCTCTTATGCCAAGACGTGTACGCTTACAACATAGTCACGAGGAACTCGAAATACTGTTATCATCAGTAATGTTTTAATTTAACACTCATATCATAGAGGATTGCTAAATATTCATTTTTTTAAATGAAAAATTTAAATTGAAACTATATCTTTATGCTATCTATGAAGCTAAATGATTGGTTAAGCTGAGGCGTAGGAGTCAATCACTTGGATCATTTTTGTACAATGCATTTCACACACTTGCAATACGGTATCTCAACTTGCTTATCTAACATCAATTCAAAATATACCAATTAAATCCAAATATGTAGTATCTGAAATAATGTATGAAATCTAGCAGTCTTCATTTTTAGGAATAACTATCAACTTCATTTATAATGAGAAGCGCGATAATTTTCATGCCTCGTTTCACCATACAGCGTAGTGGGCTCACGAAGAGACTGACTGCTCACCTATCTGTTTCTTGGACATCTTTTCGCGTGTTATAGCCAACAAGGCACTCTTTAACAGTTTGTTTGCAATGTCAGAGGTTACTATTTAAAATGGACAGACTATAAGAAATATAAGAACTAGTTTAAGATATTAATTATAAATACTTTGTAGAGATTACAGATATTAAGGCTATATTTTTTTTTCTTTCAGCTTATATTTCTCCTTCTAAATCAATGAATTTGTGTTTTTACAAGCTAACTACAAAAAAATGTAACATAATGAATACTACCTCACCTTAATATCTTTAGTATGCCACAACGAATATACTATTTGTAAGCTTCTTTGTCTGTTGCTAAGCACAGCCATCACAGAATCATGCCCTCGCATTATGGAGGAAAATACTTCAGATTCAGACATTTCGGAAAACGCCTGTTGGTATCCAAATGTCCGTTGATAACTTTTCTGAAAAATAAATAAAAAGCTTTCTGACACTAAACCTTTACTGATCAAACAGACTATCAATTAATTATATCTATATAAATCAGTTATGATATATAAGTGGGTGATTCAGAAAGTAATGCTTCCAAGCTCACTACTTGACAAATAGTACTGCAAACATTCTGAACTATTTATTATTCATGCACTGATGTTTAAGCTATAGAATCTCACTTGTTTCACCTTCCTATCTCTTCTCGTTCCAGAGTAACGGAGCAATCAATGGCATCCAGATCCAGTGGTGACGTCTGGTTGAAACACTCAATTTCTGACAGTGGAGGGTTGTGCGTCCAGGAACATTCAACGCCGGCGACGAAACGTGGATACACCATTACGACCCGGAAACGAAGTGTCAATCGATGGAGTACCGCCACATGTTTTCTCCTCTGCAAAAAAATTCAAAGTTGTCTCATCTGTTGGCAAAGTATTTGCTGACATTCTGCTTCATCCTGCCTATAGTCCGGATCTTGTCCCCTGCAACTTTTGGCTCTTCCCCAAACTTAAAGATCACCTTAAGGGCCAACACTACAGTTATGACGCGGATGTGGAAACAGAAGTTCGGTAATGGTGTCGCCAGCAGCCACCACAATTCTTTGCCGACGGCATGAAAAACATTGTTTCGCGTTGGCGCAATTGTGTTGTCCGTAATGGCGACTATGTTAAAAAATGGCATCATTTGTAGCTGGCATTGCAAGCTTTCCACTGACGCCTGTATCGATCCTGTCAAACACAAATAAATGTATCACCTTGGAGGCATTACTTTCTGAATCACCCTTGTAAAATATCCTTTTTTGTTTTTAAATATTTACTTATATCATTTGACAATCTTGACTGGTTTTAAATATCAAGGTTGCTAATACGAGTCCCGACACACACTAACAATGAGAGGGTCTTTTTAGGCCCTACTTTATTCTTAGGTCTCATTCATTCTTCATTTTCATTACCACATTGTTAGTATACACAAAAGAACTGTTATATCTGCAGTTCTATCATAAAGAAAACAGTTTAAAAATTCTACTACATAAACAACCAGTTTATCAAAGGTCTTACTTCAATTTTAGAACTCTTGTCACAGAATAAGTAGTTGAAATAAAATACGAAAATTTATAGACGCAATCAATGAAGTATTTCATTCATTTCCCTAACAACTAGATTAAAAATCTTCATTTACTGTCTTAAGTAAGCACTGTTTTACTCACGGGCAGGAATTCTTCCAGGTCAAGTCCTGTTGGTTTATCGGAAACCATTGGCACAAAATCTTCCTTTTCTGGCTTCCCGATTCTCACCGGACAATCAGTGGTATCCATTGGCACAGGCAAGTCATTAATCGATTTCGGAGACGACTTTACTGGAGAAGGTTTGTCTAACTGCCTTGTATAGTTCTCTGTTATATCTTCTTTACTATTTACAGTTGTATCTGTTCTACTCTCGAAGTTGCGACTTAACGAACTAGACCGTGCATGAGTGAAATTAGGACGATTCAAGGCCGGCTCCGATGGACTATGCCTAATGTTGCTTAATCTGGAAAATAATAAATAAATAAATAAATAAAATAAACATATATCTCAAATACAAACTTTTATTGAAAGTGTTTTAGTTTCTTCATACAATATTGTTTAAAGAAATAATTGTAACAGGAGATTAACATCTTCGTCTGTGCGCAGCATTCATTACGTCATAATATGTTGGCGTAATTTCCTCATTTCTATTCCAATTATATCAGTTTGTGTGACGTTAAGACTAAAAACCATAAGAACAATTGTATTTTACATCAGAAATCATCGCTTCAGAAACACTGCAAATGATGAAAAAACTTTGAAGGAAACGAAAAGCTTGTTAGTTTACGTCAACGTGACGTTGCAACTAAAAAACGCACACATTTTGAAGCATATGATCTCGGGTCATACTTCCAAACAGAATGAGCAAACGGGACATTACAGAGCGACATAAAGCTAAATGATGATAAAATAATTTGAATGATTCAAATAAATTATCCAATGATGATGAATTTATTATAACCACTCTTGAAACTTGAGACTGAGGGTACGGAGCACATTATAAATCGAATTCAGTACTTACAGAAATATTCCAATGAATCGAACAAAATGTTCCCCTCAGTAGCGTAGCCAGGTTTTTTTTTTTTTTTTTTTTTTGTTTGGGGGGAGGCTTAGTGTTGGTGTGTGTGTGTGTGTTGAGCCAGAATGTTTAGATCTAATGATACTAATACTAATACTAACAACAACAACAATAATAAAAATATTTCTCTGAAATGCCGGCTGCTTTAGATATTTCTTCGCTGTATCTCGATTGCTGTTTTTGAACATTTTCTTCGCCAAAATTAACACCATTACTGTTTTTTTTTTTTTTTTTTTCGTTCTAGCCACTTTTCTACAGCGTTTTTCGAGTCTTTTTCTGAAGTAACATCTTGTTTAGATTTTTCTGTTTTTCTTGTTTGCACATTTTCCTCACTAAAATTAACACAATTGTCCTTTTTCCACTTCAACCACTTTTGTAAAACGTTTTCCGACATTTTGCAATTGCAAAGTAAGTTCTTATTTCGACACCCTAAACACGTCTAACTCAAGGAAATCTTCTGAAGTGCTCTAACTGATGAAACATCAGAGATTACTGTGACATAGTCACACGGTACAAGACTTTACTATTGTTTTCCACCCTCTCCTGTTAACAATATTTCCTCAAATATTTTTCATTTGAATGAAACCGAAACAACAAAGAAAAATCTTTATTTTTTTAGGCCTCATTTCTACCTTTCTTTCTTTTTTTCTTGTAGGTTAAGGAAACTAAATTAGCTGCTGACATTTTTCGAAATCCATTTATCATCGCTTTCAGAGTGAAGAGTAAATATTCTCAAATTCTTACATGCTAAAGCAACTGCAATACAAACTCTCATACAAAATTAGACTTTGCCTGTACAGAAGGTATTTCTGTTCTAGAATGTTTGGTATGTAGTATTACATCATGTCGAGATGGATGACCAAAGACCCAAGTACAAACAGCGGATACATCTTTGATATTGCGTTCAACATCGACCTAATGACTTTGGTAGAATAATTTGCGTACTTGATGAGAGAACAACTGGTCCAGCGACACATGAAGGACCTATTGTTGTATGCAATATGTACCAGTATACTATTGCAGGTAGCAGTTCATAATGCGTATACAATGTGCACTCCATATCTGGCTGTAATTGATGTAAAATCCATCTGTTCAAAGTAAAGTTGGCCCCCTTAGACAATACTTAAATGCAAAATTATTTTATTTCCCACTATCAGGACGCCACGGAGCACCAATTTCACCATGTTTCGTTATCCCACTAAAGTGTTACCCGAATTTAGCCCACTTATTAAAAACAACACATGTGTTCATATATTTATAGCCGAGCCATGTTAAATAAATTTTGCAATACACCTTTCAAGTATTTGTCATAAACCTATTCTTTTCGTGCAATGCATCCACGTATCCACTAGCTTCATTGTCTAAAATTACTTAAAATATCAAATCTTCACGGATTTGAATGTGACTAACGAAATATATTTCCAATATCAATTAAATTCATTCCAAATGCTTTTTTTTTTTTTTTTTTTTTTTAAGTAGATTTCATTTCACACCCCAATCAACATTTTTATTCTTACAAAATTATCCAATTTGACTGAATTCTTTCTATACTAAATGTATTTAAAAAACGAACATATATAAAAATGAGTGAAGATCTCGATTTCTGTCAAGAAAAGACAAATTGAAAGAAAAAATAGCAACGAACCACATTCGATACACTGTTTTGACTGTGTTTCACTGATGAACGGAGTGAAATGACTTTTTAAAACTTAACTTCCACAATTATCTCCCTAGTTCTTATTATCAAGATAAGCGCATGAGAATGATTACACTGTGAAACACGAAATCTGTCCTTTAGATGAAAACATGTTTTTCTTATGTATTTTTACGTAAGAAAATCGAATCTGCAATTACTTTTTATGTATCACATACCAATTTTGTGAAAAATTGAAGTTTGAAATTTTGTACTGTGAAATACCGTATTTTTACGGGTGATGATGAAATATGATTAAGGATTGGTTTGGTAATTGAAATTTAGCGTACTTTTTCAGCAGCGAGGCTATATGAGATGTGATCCTACAGTTTAAGGTGGAATCCGAGCCATTGCGTCGTTCAATATTCTCCTACCGGGAATCGAACCCAAGATCCCATGCACCGAAGGCGCGCGTGCTAGCCAGTAGACCAGCGGGGAGGGCAAAAATGTGCTTAACGTAAAAACTATTGCATATGTAGTATACCTTAAAATATACGGGAAAGTCATATAAAACCGGGTAGGCGGATAAAACCGGGACCTGAGTTTTCTGGCTATATTAGAGCCGGCATCTGTTGGCCAACGCATGAAATTAGTTGCAAACAGCAACCATGTCATTCTTAGTTTAAGACAAAGCTGAGTAAGTGGCTCCTTTGTCATTGGCGATGTGTTGAAGAATTTGTGTAGAAAACTTTTGATTTGTCTCCCATCGATAATATACTACTGTTTCCTACCACTGGAAGATTGACTTATGTAAATATACAACATATAACAATACCTTTTTTGCTTTTATTTCATGTCTTGAATCAGGATTTTTGTGTTAATTAAGAGGTGCTAGGCCTGTAGTTCTGAGTAATGGCGTAGTAGGATAAAACCGGGACCTCAACAGAACCGGGTAGTACAGTGTAAATCTGAGAATGTTGGATATAGTGTCTTAACTATAAAGGATGGGCACACGAAGCTTGTAGCAATGTGGACGAGTATGATGAAACTTTTATTTGTAATTTTTGTTCTGTTAGATTTAACAAAGTCGTGACTTAAAGTTACTTTTCTATGTTGTCTATAGTCTAGCCCTCTATATTTTCTGTACGTTTTAAGCTCACATATTTTTTTCAGTTGTATTCAGGCTTACTGTACTAGTTCTTGGAGTAATTACATTATTTTCTTGTAAAAAAAAAAAGGCTTTATTATAATTATTTTTTCCGGACAAAACCGGGTTTTTACATACCCTTTAAAAATGTTTTTGCTCTCGAATTTATCACCTTTCTCCACTGAAATAAACATTTTTGTCAATAACAAATCTATTTAGCATTTGGTAACTAATTCAAGCTATACCATCCATAAAGATGCTGAAGAACAAGTAAAAACATTTTGGGTCCCGGTTTTGTCTGACTTTCCCCTACTCTCATTTAAAAATCATCCAAGCGACAATTTTTCTTCTTTGCAGAAGGAATAATTATGCTGTTTAAAGAGAGGTTCTCCTCATCCCCCAATTTTCTCCTACTGCATATGAGTCTTAGGAAGCACTAGTTTCTCATATTTTTCCTTACTCTTTACCCTCATTTCAGGCAGTATCAAAATTAATATCTAGTAATAAACTAGTTCAGATTTGTGTTGCCTAATCTTCTGCCATATGTTCTAGCATTTGAGTCATTTTTGGTTCGTGGTGTTTCGTTAGAAGTAGTCGGATTTGCCGCGTTGTGTATTTTTGTGGTAGTGTGTGCTCTGCATCTGGGTTTCAAGAAAATGTTGAATAAATATTCACCTTTAGTTAAAAAGGCTTATGAACTATACTTTGGCTATAGGGTTGGAGACTAGGGTAAGTCTTGGGCCCCGCACATATGTTGCACTACGTATTCCGGGAATTTGAGAAACTGGCTACAAGGAAAACGAAATTTTCTGTTCCTATGGTTTGGCGCGAAAAAAATAGATCATGTACTGCCGTTACTTTTGCTTGACAGGTGTAAAGGACTTTTCCTCTAAACATCAGATTCAGTACTCTAATTTAAAGTCAGCTATTCGACCAGTTCCCCACAGTGAAGATCTTCCAGTACCTAAAGGTCCAGAACATTACACTATTGATTCAGAAGATGATACCTCAGACGTTCCAAGCAACGGGGAAAGTGTAGATTTTCACCCATCTGCATCCCAGTCAACGTCACCTTACTTGATCACAATAAGAGCTTAACCATCTTATACGAGACTTAAGTCTTCCTAAAAGATGCTCTAGACTTCAAGGTTGGAATCTCTTAGCTCAAGATATTAAAATCAGTTTGTTTATAAAACGACAGTCATTTTGAGGACTAGTTTTTGAAAATGGAGGCATTGTTTCCTGCAAAGATGTAGATAGGTTATTTCAGCCTTTAGGACATGAACATAATCCCACCGGATGTACTTATTGACAGCTCGAAACTAAGTCTGAAGGCAGTGCTTCTCCATATTGGAAATGTTAATCCATCTGTTTCTGTAGCATACGCGGCTCGTACAAAGGAAGTATGAAGTTATGAGTGCTATATTGGACTTCATTGAATATAAAAAAATAAGTGCCATGTGTGCGGGGACTTGAAAGTTACTGATATTCTCACAGCAAAGAAACAAGGATGCCCAAGTATTATTGTTTTTTATGTGAGTGGGACAGCCGTGACAAAGCAAAGCACTATGTCCTTAAATACTGGCCTCAAAGACAAGATTTCATTCCTGGTAGCAGGAACATATCTCGTAAACCAATTGTGAACCCTCAAGACATATTTGCGCCAGCATTACATATCAAACTTGGGTTGATGACGATTTTTGTTAAAGCACTAGATAGAGAAAATATTGCTTTCACGCACGTTAAGGAGAAATCCCCGAACTTAAGGATGAGTATTTGTTGGTCCACAGATTAAAACAGTCATGTAGGAGGAAGACTTTGAAACTAAACTCTTTGTAATTCAGAAATTAGCTTGGCTGTCATTTAAACCGGTATGTTCAGGTTTTCTTGGAAATATAAAAGCGTAGTGACATGATGCGGAGTTTTCAACTCATGGGATGCAACATATCATTAAGATTACACTTTTTGCATTTACATCTTGACTTTTTTCCCTCAAAACTTCGGCGCAGTAAGTGATGATCACGGAGAACGGTTTTATCAGGACATTGTCACATTTGAAAAGCGTTACAGTGGAAAATGGACTGATAGTATCTTGCTGAATATTGCTGGTCTATCGTCAGAGAGATTCCAGATGTCTACAAGCGTAAGCAACCAAAGAAAGTATTTTAAAGGGTGTCAACAAAATTTAATGTTAGTGTAATATGCCTTTCCAGCCTACATTATATAGAAAATATATGTAAATATGTACATTTCGTATAATGTATTGTGGTCTGCCTAACAAAAACGTGACGTGATGGAACATTTTGGTTTCCACCAATGAATTCAGCACCTGTCATTTAGTTAAAATCCCATAATTTCATTTGAAGGACAGAAAAAAGTTAAAATTTGTTGCACAGTGTTATTAGAACAATTCAAAAAGCAGAACAACACTTTAGACACATCGCTACTACCCTGAAAATTAACTTATTTTTAATATCTAAGAGTTCAGATAAAACTAATTTTAAAAGAAAAATAAAGGATAATTTTAGAAAATAACGCATAATATATATAAAATACACATAATTATTAGAAAATGAACTATCTATTTAATTGTTAGTCGATTATTGTAACAAAATTATTAAGTTTTATTCCAGCAATAGTGAAAACCTAAGCATTTCAGCAATCGATATTTCAAGATGAATTTTTTTTCTTACATATCTATATTGAAGTTTTAGACGTGACAACATAACTGCAGTTCTATGAGGAACAGGGCATCATCAATTAAAATATTACAGTACGTAAAGTTTAACGGTTTTTCATGGTCAGTGCACACTCTGAGTCAGAGCAATTCAATATCTGCCTCAGTTGAGAGATTTTCTACGCTTAATCGTATCTGAATTCTGAAAGGTCATGTCAAACACAAGTCAAAATCTTACGATTCACCTACAATTAATCAATCTCTTCAAGATGGTGTAGGTGAAGAGATGACAATGACATAAGTGACTAGATTATTATTCTTGTCCAACGACAACGTTTGGGAGGTGATTCCTGACATCAAGATACAACAAAAAGTATAGACCAATCTAGGTGCACAAACGCTTCTTTTCGAAGTTATAGGCTGACGAAAACATGAAAAAAATGAACTTTAAAGGTTCATAGCTCCAAAACTATGAGACCTACCGTAGTCTGGTCAAGACTTCACTTAGGAACTAATATGTGCCCTATCCAAAAATCCATATTTTAGAATCCAGGGGGTACTTCCGCAACAATTTTTATATAGGTAGTTGGTCAGTACTTTAAATTTTATGCCCGTAGCCAAATTCCTCTAGAAAAAATGTTGTGGAAGTATCGCAGGATTTCAAGATGGCGGCCATGAATGACATACACTCCAAAAGTTGCGGCCCCTCATCAAACCTCTGTTCCCATCATCACTTTTTACTTTTCCCGTCGATTTTCAAAGTTATGCAGGTGTCCAAGGACTTTTGACTCACCCTGTACTTTCATCTGTTTCTGTTGATCAACTTACATAAGTTGAATTATGTTAAACATTCGAATAAATTCTAAAAAATATTACTTACTTAACAGGGTAATCCGTTTCTGGAAAGGAGTATGCGGCTTCTTTAAGACACGCATGTCTTGGAGTATCTCTATGCCTTTGTCTTGGAGACGAGAGTGTTTGTTTAGGTGGTTCATCCTTAGGACGCTCTACAACGTTGGAAGGAATAATGTACTCCGGTTCCTTGTTTTCTTCTTGACTAGTCGTGTCCACTGACGCTTCAATCACCTGTCGCACTAACGGATCTAGCAAAGAGAAACATATCATTATTCTGTGCCTTCTTTTGTATTAAGCATCAAATATAAGCACAGTAACTTTCATTAAACTAGCAATTATCAGAAACGTTTATAGAGAGCAACATTAAAATACCTCATCCTGTTAATAATCATCAAAATTTGAGCCAACGTTATCGAAGACTGAAATAAATAATTAACAGTGTTTGGTCAGATATTTACATGTATCAGTTTATCTCAATCTTTTTCAGTCTTTAGTACACTAGCAGCAATGTAATGTACTGCGGCAAATTTATTAACTTATTTATTTATTTATTTTTAAATAGCTAATGCCAAGTTACACTTTATTTTTGATGATAAACATTACCTCCGGAACAGCAACTGCCTATCAAGGAACGAAAAATATTTATTACTGCCGTTTTGAAAGATATATATAGAAAGCCGTAAATAACGGTAGTGAAAGCCGATGTGCAGCCATTTATCATCCAACTTAAAGCAGTCGACCAATCATATCGCTTCGTGGGCATTAACGCCACGGGCTTAGCTAGGTTTACTTCACTCTCGTAAGATTGACACAAGAATATAACTTCAATCCTTAGCATATGAGACAGTGTCTTCCAGAGATCTCATCTTTCTAGATTCTTTTTATTACACTTCCAAACTATGTTATGCATCAGTGTCAGAAATCTTAAAGAACGGCTTTGTCTGTCTGTCTGGCGAGGTATCAGAGCAAAAACTGTAAGAGAGATCACAAAGCTTCTTCCAATCGATTCAGTGTCCCAAAAATAGATTTCATGTCAAGACTAACACTCTATTCAAACTATAAGTGGTAAAAATCAATCATTTTCTGTTTCAATATTTATCGCCGTAGAACACAAACGGTAATAGATAGTGACAAGTGGATTTTAGAAATGAGTTCAGCGTCTCAAGAGAATATATCACCACCACCTGCAACTCACTATCAAAACCGGAAGAGACTGAAATTTACTAGTACTTCCGGTTTCAATACTGATTTTTATAGAGCAAAAATGGTAAATGATATCGGGAAGTGGTTTCTTGTAATTGATTAAACGTCCCAAAAATAAGTCCCATCTCTTCCGTTGATACACTATTCAAACTGCAAGTGGTAGAAATCAACGGCTTCCGGATTCAACGCTAATCGACATAGAACAAACACAGTAATAGATAGCTAAACGCGAATCTTAGCAATAAGTTTAGCGTCTCCAGAGAACTTACCATTACTACCCGCAATACTACCGAAACCTTAAATGATTGGGATTTACCAGCATTTCCAGTTTCAATACTTATTTTCATAGAGCAAAAACGGTAAGTGATATCACGAAACCGTTTTTGACATAGAATTAGCGCCCAAAGAAAGAATTTGGTCTCGACTTCTATCAATCTGTTGAAATCAGAAGTAACGAAAATCTACGAAGATTACAACACTGATTGCATAATGGATAAAACGGAAACAGATAGCTACAAGCACATTTTTGATATGGATTCAGCGTTCGAGGAACAAAATATACCTTTGTTTTATTTTTCTATAGTAACTAGTAGTTATACAGTAGTTTGAATACTGAATTTACGTAGTTTGGAAGTCTATCATATTATATATATATATATATATATATATATATATATATATATATATATATATATATATATATATATATATATATATATATATATATATATATATATATATACTTATTTCCTATCTCCGTTAAGCGACACAGAACTTAATAATTGTTGATACATGTGCACACACTCCTTTCTTTTGTTTTTTTACGATAAAGGTTCTAAATGTTCCAATACAAACGAAATGGGACCAAACTCTTACAGGACGGAAAAGATATGAAAAGTGCTCACACTAACACTCACTACCGCTGTTGCACTTAATTCATTTTCATTTGCATTGTGTATCTAGATTGCGCACGCAAAGAATTTAGGCTCTTTTTAAATTTTTACAACTAGATTATCTGTGTACTTATTTGTATTGACATTTATGTAGATGCGTAATAGTATTTGTCATGGAACAGATACCACTGTTCAGGATTCGGTAGCACTGGGTAATGGGGTGGCGGCTCTTGAGGGGAGCCACATCGGTAAAAAAAAAAAAAAAAAAAATGTCGCTACAAGTTTAGGAAAGAAATCTTCATACAACTTCAGAAAGCTGTATACAAAAATTATTAGAAGTTTTGTTCCCTGCAGTGATAAATTGTAATTTTTTGCCGATTCCCTCAAGAACCGCCACTTAGGGCGATGATGAGAGGACGCAATTATTCCTCACCCAGTTACATCCTTTGTGAATCTTCAGAAATCGTGTACATCTAGTGATTGGTCCAATGTTTCCAATAAGATAGCAACCCATAAGCGGAGTAATACTAACACTACTCAATGCTTAGTTTGAACGAAATTGATACATACTAAAGTTGCCTTCGAATAGCTTTTCCACTCTTTGAACAAGGTCTTCTATTTGCTTTTCCATTCCACGAATTTTAATGTCCTTCCTCTCAAGTTCCCTGTAACATTCATTGACAGCATCTACAATTAAACCTAAATCCTCTTCCAAACGCTGTCCTAAATTTGTTATTGAATTTCTAATCGTGTCTATAATCAAATCGGATAAACTAGGCATTTCGATAGCTGCTTTCACCTCATCACACAAATCATTAACGAGTTTCTTATTGTTTAGGCGACTCATAATTTGTAAGTAAACAAACAACACTGTGGATTACTAATGCAAAGTATTTAACAAATTTCACACTGATGATTCCAGTTACTAAGAGCGTTTTATACCAACAATGACGATCACTGCGACAATTGAGTTACATTAAAATCACTTCACTACTTATTAAGCACATTTCTTTAACATATATCATAAACATTTCCCTTATAGGATTCACTGCCCTTTTACCCTCGAAAACGACAACACTATAATTGGTCCAGATTTATCTGAGTCCATGATTCATTATTATCCAAAAAACATTACATAATAGGTTTCCATAGTTACACTTTGCTAGAAGCAATTAAAGACATCTTCTGAGTATCTACTAATTTCAAATAGAATCAGTACATAACATATATTTACATTTTGCAGTATTTCAGAAAAAAACTATGTATGTTGAATGAAAATTGTATTATTGTAGTATTTGTCCTCTTTAAGATTAGCTTAAAAAATATGATTTCGGTAAGTTATTTACAAACATTCGCAGGAATAAGAGAACTTTCTGAAATGGTAAAAGCCTCGACAATTTTTCGCTATAGAAGCATGGTTTTCATGTGTTTGACCGTGTATGAACCTATAACTGTAATTTACAATGAGAAATATAACTGTAATTTACAATGAGAAATACAGGCTATGTGGTCAGCGTAAGTACCTTTGAAGCGGGAGACCTGAATTGAGTTTAATTCCCGGCGGAAGTTCATGTAGTTCGTATCTTATGTTATGCTGCAGTGTCAAGTTTCATACAGTCCTGGTGTTAAAACTACATTAAACTTCAAATCAACCACCCATTAATATTCAAAATTAATAAATATGAAGTTTATCTAGCATTTCTGTTCTCTCAATATATATTTTCGGAGCTTTATTTTTGTCTCGCAGTTTCTTCTCGTGGTCAGCAATATTACACGAATAAAATACTCCATTTTCCCTTATAATTCTTCATATTGTGGTTTCCTTGTAATCTTTAAAAACTGGAGTAGACTTGAAAATGTAAATTAATATGTACACTCATGTTAAAATGACTGTCGCATATCTATAGCTGTCTTTTTGTAAGAATATAATTTGATAATGATTTTGCAGGATACTTTTAATACTGATACTATGTGTATAATCGAGAAATGTATATTTATGGTAAATTTCATAGGGAAAGAATTATAAATACGAAAATTAGAATGAGTAAAACAAAATGTTGCTAAATGGACAGGAAAATTTTATTTTCGTTTTATTGTTCTTATATACTGCTATTTTGACATGAAATTTACCACATACATGTCTTTGCCGACGGGCGAATTCGTTATCAAATTATATTCCTACAACAACATATTTATAGACATGCGACAATGATTCTGGACATGAGTGTACAATATACAGGGTGTATGAAAAATCCCTTACCACCCTTTTTTTATCTACACGGATGTAGTTTCATTGGATGTGAGATAGATGATACACAGTACGCCCAGCGGGGGATATTTTGGGAGTATGTTACGCGGACGGCCGCTACCTTGGATTCGAAATTTTTATTATGAACAATAGGTGGCTAGTGTGATATATGACCATAGGCTAGAAATTTCTCAGGATGTCAAATATGCAATCAGATTTCATATAACTTAATTTGGTAAAAAGGTATTGGCAACTGAAAGTTACGTTTGCCTCTTACTTGTAGGTGTGGAATCATGTCATTAATACGTGAAGAACGCATTCAGATAATCAAACTGTAGGGCGGAAGGAGTGCCCGTGCAATGGCTGACGATTTCAATCAGGGTCATCCTCAGTGTGACGCTTTGTCACACGATGCAGTGCCACAATTTTTAATCAAATTTGAGGAGATGGGCACAGTCGCGGACAGGCACGACAGAGTGATGGCCTCCATTGTACTCCAGCGGAGCACACGTCATTTTTCAATGGAAAGTGGGGTATAAGTGGCATCCGTATAAGGTGCAAATGCAGCTGCATCTCTCCGAGGATAATCCTGATCGCCGAGTGCAGTTTTGTGAGTGCTATGCACATACTACATTTGGATGAAGCTAACTTCTACGTAAATGGGAGGTTAATAGGCAGAACATGCCCCTTTGGTCACAAATATACGAGGACATATCCCTTCAAGATGACCGATGTGGAAAAAAAAATATGGTGTGGGAAGGCATATGGAGCACACTAATAACCGATCCTTTTTTCATTCCAGGAACTTTAACTGTGGAACGATACCTCACGCTGTTACAGGAACACATACTGCCAGCTGCGATGTCCGAAGATGTTACATTACTCCGTTTTTTCCGACACTAGTGCTTCCCCCTATTATGCAGTCGTAGTGCGTTACTACTTGGATGAATAAATCCCTGGAACATGGATTGGTCGATGTGGGCCAGTTAAATGGCCTGCCCGATCACCAGACTTAACGCCACTTGATTTCCACCTTTGAGGATATGTTGAAGCTATGGTTTATACTGTGAAAATTCGTAATCTTCGTCATCTGGAGCAACGTATCGCCGCTGCCTGTGCGCAAATTTCACCCGCTACCCTGCTTCGTATCCATTACAATCGAGAGAAGCGTTTCCATACGTGCATTGCTAAGCACGAACAACATGTAGAACGCAGCTAAACGTAACTTTCAGTAGCCAGTAACTTTTCATCAATTTAAATTACATAAAATCTGACTGCATATTGGACTGAGAAAATTCTAGCCCATAGTCATATATCACACTACTCACCTATCGTTCATAATAACTTTCGAATCCAAGATAGTGGAAACAAGATGGCGGCCACTCACGTAACATACTCCCAAAAGTGTGGTGTCACCCGTCTCACATTTAATGAAACTATCCGTGTGGATTTTAAAGAGTGGAGCAACGGACTTTTGAAACACCTTATAAAACTGAATGTTACAACAGTCTATGACTGTGTATAGTATAGACTATTACATTAGCATTACTTATTTTTTAACACTAATTGTGCATATTTAAATCTACCCAGTTTATCAGAATTATAATAGAATTACTAATGATCTAATTTTGTTTAAGGAACCTTGCGTATCTATAATACAGACTTTCATTTACAAGGAACATTTCTCTTTAATTTTCACATAATATTCCGAAGACTGGGTCAATGTTTCAATTCGTAACTCCAGAACTGCATCAAAATTACCTATGCATTGAAAGAAGTAAAACTATCAAGTAACCAATTACAGATGAAGTATAAAGTAGAAGAAAGTATATTTTATACATTTTATTATAAAACGCGATTACTGTTACCACAACGAAAAATGAAACGATAACGAAAAACCAATAATGTTTTTCTATCTGTCGCCTGACTACCTGAAAATCTTTTCAAAAGTATTATTTTTCTGAACTGAAGCCTATAGATCAAGTAATTTTATAATTATGATTACTGAATGAATATTAAAACCAGTGTGCTTTATACATATGTAAAACCATTTTATAATATCTCACGAATCATCATTTTATCCTTTATATCTTGTAAATATATATTTAGGATTTTTCCTTGCATGAATGTATAATCGTGTGTTCATATGAAAGTTTGCAATATACATTTGGAGATCAGGAAAATGAGCACCATTACTCTATTAGATTTTTTCATCTATCACCATTATTATTAAATGTCACTAAAACAAAAATGTGTAAATAAACTATTCCTGAGCTTCTTCCCTGAGTTGTATGAAGAAGCTGCAATATTTATAGTGTTCGCATTCACCAGACATAAAAATTTACAAAAGGTTAGATAATTAGAATACCGTCACCAACTAGATAAACTACAAGCTTAGCAAATGCTCCATCAAGAATGCCGAATATGATATACTGCTCTTACCTTACAAACTAGAAACATAACTTTCTTGATAATGTTAGACCTTTTAAACTGTACTTGCTGGATAAATTCCACTGCCTACATTGTAGTGTTCTTCCAGAGATCAGTACGGAAATGTAAGGAAAATGTAGGCAGTCGAAATCATAGACATTATATTTCACAATTTGAAACACACAATGTGAAATTTACTTAAAAATATGCTTTTCTTGTGCATTATTTCAAATTATTTACTATGATCTGATTAGTATCGAATATGAACAGTTTTACATTTCACAAAAAAATACTGGCATAAATAACTGAAATCTAATATTACCGTAACTCTTCTATTTTCCCCCATATTAATAAACTATAAAATGCTCTACACATCTATGTTGAGAAAAGGAGAAATTAACAGATAATTTTTGTATCAAACCTTGTATATGTGTATGTACGACAGGATATCGAAAATTTAATTATCCCCCAGAAGTTATTAGGTGATTTTGATGTAACTTGGCCTGTGTAGACATCAGACCCTACATATACAATTTAGTAAAAATTATTATGTATGTCATTTACTTTCTTTACAGGTGGCGCTAGTTGACAGTAAGGTGTACGATGGAGATGACAGAGATTCGTAGCGTGATTAAGTTTCTGCATTTCAAGGATTACAGTTCCCGGCAAATTCATGATAAAATGAGTTTGTATCTGGTAGTGCTTGCTCATCTTACAGCACTGTCGTGAGGCAGAAGATGCATTTCCAAACAGCTTACATATTCCTTACATATGAGCCAAGACCTGAAAGTGCATCAGTCACGGACGACGACGTCACAATGAGGAAACTCAAAGAGCTGATCCTGGAAGACTAATGAATAAACAACTATAACATCATGCTGCAAAGCGGAATCAGTTAAGGTAGTGTGTGGAAAATAATTAATGAAGAATTGCACATGTCTAAGATGTCAGCACGTTGGATTTCATGTCTACTGACTCCTCCTCAAAGACAAACAAGATGTGACTTATCGACTTACTTATTGAATCTCTTAGAGCAAGAAGAAGACGAGCATTTAAGTAATAATAATAATAATAATAAAATAATACTGAACATGAACGTCCTTTGCTGTTTATTACTAGGACAACAGTCATCACCATATTTAAATTTGAGTATTAATATTTGTGTAACCGCATATTGGTTGGTGGCAAACTCAAATCAACTAACTGTATGGCTTATGGAAAAAAATCAAAAAATAAATAAATTCGTTAAATGTAAACAATCTGAGGATTAAACATAATTTAACCTACAGTGGAATTAGATATGTATAAAGTGAGTCGAAAGCTCAGGCACAATAACACAAGAAGTTTCCAGCACAAACTGCAAGGAAGGATTGTAATTTACCAGTAGGAGTATATTTCTTCCCCTTTCTGAAAGTTCTGATGAAAGTGACAAATTAGAAAAAGCTTTGAGTTTAACGTCCAACGATTATGACCTTTTAAACTAAGGGAAACAACAATTAAAGCAAATGAGTGATGATGGGATGAAAATGTGGAAGGAAACGGGAGTACCCGGAAAAAAATGCACTACAAACTTAACCAGGGATCGAACCAGGGACTCCATGCATCAGAGGAAAGCGCTCTACCAATGAGCTATCGTGCGCAGTGACAAATTAGAAAACGTAACGTAAGTTACAAGCAACGAAGTTATCACACAGAACACAACACAGGTGAGTTTACAACGTTTCCCAAGATGAAGTGAGGGTTGTAATGATTCTTAACATGATTTAACAAAAAATGTATCAAAATAGACAAACTTCTCTTACCTTCTGCAGTATGAAGCCTTGAAAGTGTTCCACCAAGCCAAGAAACAGGTGTAATAGCATTCACACTTTATATAGTCCTAAAAACAGTCTTGTGCAAGCATTTGTATACTTTCTATCTAACTACAAGTCTGCGCTCCTTCACCAACTAGCCGATTAGCATTGATGTTAGTAAGGTTAAGGATTTCTGATATAGAAAGACAACACTTACCCGTTTCAGGTGGTGCAAGGAAAGGATCAGAAGGAGGTGGTGTACGGGTAACTGGAAAAACAACAAAGAAATAATGCTGGACACGAAACCATACATTTAAAAATATATCATGCAGCACGAAAAAACGAATCATGCAATTCAAGAAAGTATTAATTAAAATGTGCATAAAAAGCAAGTGAAAAAAAATCTCGCAAGTAGAGCGTATTGCAAGAATTGCATATATATTATCTGTCTACTGTAAAGGAATCAATGAGTTTTAAACACACCAATGTTTCCAATTCTTAAGGGATCTGGATACATACTCACTTCTCACTACATTAAAACGTATAGAGTTCAGTTATCAACAACAATTTATGTTACTACTTTTTTTTTTTTCACCTTACGTGTATTTTCTTCTAACATTTTTCTTTACATGGTACTTCTTTAAAATATTAAATTCAATAATGGTTACTAATTAAACATACGTTAAATGAATATGGAAGTTGAAACGTTTATCTATATTTCAGGAATTTCTCAGAATTATGCTTAATCAGCATAAGTTCTTGAATTTCTTTATTTCGTTCATGGATAAGAGTCTAGTTTGTGGCTGTACTATTCAGTGCTTGCTTGTAAAGCGAAAGAAAACTACAGAAATCAGTAAAGACTGTTTGTATTTAGGGCTGAAAGGAAACCGATCAATCAAAAATAAGTATACTACAGTTCACTCTACGCTGCTATGTGTGAGTAACTTCATCTCACATTTATTGTAATAGAATATACAAACATAAGGCTTCTGCATACAATTTAGAAACATTACCATGCACAATATGGAGCTGGTAAACACTGAGTTCAACGAAATCACGAACCTTAAACAATCTTAAAACTTTGAATTACATAAATTAGGCCAGTAACATGTAAATGACGTATAATATATTTATAAATATACTTACGCGCTCTTTTCGGTTGAAAAATAGCTTGATAATCGTTTACATCCTTAATATCCGCTAACGATTGAGATTCGTCTTCTGGATCTGTTCCTGAACGATCCGACTCCTCAATTTTCACATCCAACCTAGGAAAATAAGATATATATTTAAATGAAGTAATTGATGTTCGAATGATGAATATACTTACATGTCCAAAATCAAAGTGATAATTGTAAAATCAAAGGTGCTAATAGACGAAAGCATGCAACGACATTCCAGGAACGCGTCACAAAATACAACAATGTACCAAAGCAGAAAGAGAACCGAACATACGGAAATCATATAAATGAAAGACACGATATAGATCGAAACTTGTAGTAATGCATGTGCTAAGATGGCGATCGTAAAGGTGAGTAGAATTCAGATGTTCTTGGTAGCCTTGTACATCCGCAAATAGAGAATGTGATCTCGTAAAACAGTAACATGCTATCAATCAGTGCTGATCAACGTTACTACACAACTTGTATATTTTCACTGATGTAGTGATGTAGTATGAGCTTTACTCCTTTTCTCCTTAACCTTCAGGTTAGTAGGCAATAGGATTGTTATAAATGCTCTCCTTCATTTCGACTTTATTTCTTTATCTAAATTATTTTTCCGCCTTATATAATTCTCGATTTCTTCTAGAGATATTATGCCCTCTCTTTCTTCTTCTTGGATCGGATCGTGCACTTGGCACGATTAGCCACCAACTTTACTAAAAAAATATGCTCTATTTATCTAACAATTTTGTAAGTTTACCACAAGTCTAGTTTCGGACGGAACCTCTAAACTAGAATTTTATTTTTCCAATCCAATACAGCTTTTAATGAATGCAAAACCCGGTATCATGTTAGTCTTGAGGTTTTTACCACATACACGAGAGTGTCAAATATTTTACTTAGAATATTTAGAGTTAGAAGTTGGTGCTTATTAACTAAATATTTCTCATTTCGCAGTAATTTAGCAGAGGGATATTTGTCTTTTATGTTATTCCAAATTAACAAATTTAGTTGTCTTTTCATATTGAGAAACAGACAAAATCATCGAATGTATTTATTTCTCCTGAAACTGATTCTAGTCACGCAGATGCTTAAGTGTTAACAATCACTGACTTCTAACAGTTTCTTTCTTTCTAATAAATTTTATAATTCATTACACTAAACTAATTTTCTTATAGGCTTATGAGGAGTTATACAACAACCTCGAAACAGAAGAGGGAGAAAAGATCATGTACAAGGTAAGAGAGAAGTAAAAGAAAGATACTTCGCATATGCACTGCATCAAGGATGAAGATAACGAGGTTTTGACAAGTGATGAGAAAATAAAAAAACTGGAGTATTTCCAGAAACTTCTCAATGGGGAAAACCCAAGGGAAAATTTGCGAAAATCTACTCATGAATCAGGGACTGGTTCAGCCTGTGCCCATGGTAGAGACAGAAAATGCCAGCCTCAGAATTGGATAATATCCCTATCGAAGTATGGAAAAGTTTGGTTAAAGAAAGAATGCAGTGGTTTACTTGACTTTTTAACAAAATACTGGAAACGAAAAATATGCCAAAAGAATGGAAACTTCTACGTTGTGCTGGACAAAAATGGAGATGTGCAAGAGTGTAGCAACTATAAAGGAGTAACACTTACGAGTCATGAAATGAAGCTCTGGGAGAGAGTGACAGAAGCAAGATTGAGGGGAGAAACCAAAATTACAAAGAATCGATTTGGTTTTATCCCAGGACGATCGACAACGGTTGTAATATTTGCATTTAGGATGCTAATGGCAGGTACAGAGAATACCAGAATGACCCCCATATAGTTTTTACCGACCTAGAGAAAGAGTATGACAGAGTACCACGGGATATTATTTCGTGGGCACTGAAGAAGACGTGTGTTCCGAACAATATATTTGTGTAATTTACGATATATATATGATAGATGTAGGACAGGAGTGAAGAGCGCCTATGGAATAATTGAAGAGTTCACAGTTAAAGTGGGACTTCATCAGGGATCTAGTCTTAGTCCAAACTTTTCTGCAAATGTGATGGACGAGCTTATAAAGGATATTCAAGAGTTAGCACTTTAGAATATGCTATTTGCAAACGACATCGTTCTGGTAAGTGAGACAAGGCAGCACTGCAAGAGAAGTTAGACATCTGGAGAGGAACAGTGGAAAGCAATGAGCTTAGAATTAGTGAAACCGACACAAAATATTTACATTATCCTTTCAAGAAAAATGTAATCGATAATACAAAAATACAACTGCACAAAGAAGTGGTAATAATGAGGTAATTCAAGTACTTGTTATCAATACTGCAGGAATAGAAGATGTAAACAGCAGAATTAGCAACGGCTGGACAAACTGGAGAGAAGCAGTAGGAGTGCTGTGTACGGTATTAATACGCCTTAGCCTACGGTCACAGTGCACCCGATATTTTTACTCTGGCGATTACGGCCGACTACGTCTGCCGACTGCTTGGTCACACTGCAACCGATCTGTCGTCAGTCTGTCTTCTTGTGGGATACAGTATGGAGGAGGAATCGCTGCTATTAGAAAATCCTGTATTAAAAATATTAATTTTAGAGGAAGATAGGAGTGATTATGTAAATACTATTTTTCAAGAAAGAGAGAAATATGGCGAGTTTCACACGCTATTTCCAAAGTTGGTGGAGCAACTACAGAAGTTTTTCAGTACTTCAGAATGGAACAGGATACATTTTGGCACATCTTACAGAAGATCCAAGGAAGCATAGAGAAGCAAAGTAATTTTCAAAAATGTATATCAGCAGAAGAACGGCTTGATGTAACATGTAAATGGGAGTCTCAATATTTGCGATGAGTTGTAAACCATCCGCTAGTCTGGCATAGTCTGACGACAAAAACAAAATAATTTGTTTCTGATCGGTAGAAGTCGGCCGTAGTCACCAGATCATGTCGGTGCCAGTCTGACCACGTACGTTTCTCTCAATGCATTTATTTCACCGATGTCGTCAGAATATGTCAGAGTAAAAAGTCGGTGAAAGTCGGATCCGCTGTGACCATAGGCTTAAAGGAAAAGTTTACAAAACCGTAGTGAGACCTGCCATACTATGTTTGACAACGAAGAATAGGGAGGAACAGAAGTTGCATATTGCAAAGAAGAAGATACTGTGGTGGATGTATGGAGTGACGCGAAAGGACAGAACTAAGAATAAAGTGATCTAGGAAACATAAAGGTTAGACCAGTAGTGGACAAACTGCAAGAAAGCAGACGGAGATTGTTTGGGCATGTAAGAAGAAGACGTTCGGAATATGTACCCCATCGAATGGATGCTATAAAACTGAATGAGAAACGAGCGCGAGGTCAGCTAAAAAAAGAAACGGGGAGCAAATATTAAGAATGATATGAATGGAGTTTGGTGTCAGAGTGAATATGACACACGACAAAATCAAGTGGAGGGAAGTGATTCGAAAAGCCAACCCCAGCTAACTGGGAGCTAAAAGGTTGAAGAGAAGAAACAGAAACGTTCCCTTACGAAATTTCGAGTCATACCTTGTATAGAATTACCGCCATATTTTGGAAAAATGTTTAAATCCCTTATACAAGTTTACTAGAATCTTAGACTGGATTTGAGAAAATATTTTCGTTTCAATTGAATTGTATATCATTTTCACTCACTGGTCGAAAACAGGAGGTACTGTTGTTCACTGTATTACTCGTGAATATGCTGATTTCCGGTTGGGAAGCTCTTAAACCTGACCACGAAACTTTACTCGAACAACCTGACTGACTGTTGTTATGACTGAAAGTATTACCATTATTAGCATTACTCTGCACCTTACTAGTGTCAGTCCAATAAACAAAATTTACACAATATTGTTCTACAGGAAAATACGGAGTAAAGTTACATTGTTCATTGGCCTGAGTATTACTAGCAAGTGTGCTGCAATAATTGTAGTAATATAATCTCTATAACTAGTTCAATTGGAACTTCAAGTAACATTTCAACTTCAGAATGTCTAAAGCACAAACTACATCCACATTGCCTTTTCCAACTGTCAACGTTGTTACTTTTTTTTTAATCTCAACTAAACCCTTCGACTTTCTGCTCTACTTCACTCAAACGCTTCCCCCCCCCCCTCAAGTACACAAATGATTATTCCTTTCAGTGTTCTCCTCAATTTGCTTATTACGATCCCTATTTTCATTTTCTAATGAATTCACACGTGCATTTAACTTACCCGTATTAGATTCATTTTTCCTACTATAATTTTCTAAGTCACTAAGCGAACAATTAAAATCTCCTATTTGTGAGACTTCTGTACATTTTTATTTCAGAGTTTCTACTTCCTCTTGTACATTTTCTACAGGGTGGCGCATAATTAAGCATATAGTAATTTCAAACACTGCGGTAAAGAAACTACAACACAGCCTGAACATATACACATTACTCTAATACCTTTCCTTACACAAATTTTAATCACTTTTTCTCCATGGCATGGTTCACCAATGCACTACCCAAATCGATACATGTCTGAAGACGAAGAGGAACGTTATTACAAGCAGCTTGAGAGACCCGTACTGGTAACCTATGGAACTCTTCTGTGATAGCTTCCCGTAGATTGTCCATATTGCGTATGTGATTTTGATACACTTTGTTCTTTAAAATACCGCATAAGAAAAAGTCAGGTCACTTCAAATCGGGAGATCGAGCTTGCCACTCCACAGACCCACGTCGACTGATCCAAGATTCGGGATAGACTGTTTCGTTCAGCCCCCATCATCCTGTCTGGCACACACTACCAGTTCTAAGTTCAGTAACCGTTATCTCCACTTTCACGCTACACAGTGTTGCCATATTGAAACTTTTTGTCCAGAATTACAAATACTACAGTCAGTCAAACATCATATACATAATTATGGGCCACTCTGTATATCCTTTGGAATTCAGGCTCTAATTGAAAAGTACTTATTTCATCTTGTAACTCAGTTACCTTTCTATCCAAATTAAACTACTTATGGTTTAACAACTTATGGTTTAATTCTTGACTGACAGTCTAGAATTTGTGTTAATACCGATTATTCTGTTTTAATAAATACTTCATTCAATTTTTGTAATAGAATTATAAACTAGACCTTTGAATCTGAATTTGCTGTTAATAATGTTTGGTTTGGCGGTTAACATTTTTTAAAATAATTTTTCTGAACACTCGAAACAGAGAGTAACGGTCAGAATATATTAAAAATACAAACGCAGACAAAAACATTAATAAATAAGGATTTTTATAATTGTAGAGAAAAACTGAACCTACAAAGTCAGATTAATGATAATTTCTTTTGCATATATTATAATGTTACACCGAGGCCCTTTAATACTATAACGTTATATATTTAGTTTACTATAGAGTCATATAGAATTATTTTTCATACTAAATTCGTAATTTACTAATTGCCTTATAACAATACGCAACTTACTTCACTCTACGAGTAACCACCTTAATATTAGAGGTGTTACTGTCCATTACGATCACTGAACTTAAAGTGATGAGGAAAATATGAAAATTAAGTTGTTCACATATTATTACAACAAAACCATCCAGGAAAAACAAGTACAAAACAAAAACAGAAACAAGACAAAAGAACTTACCCTCCTTTAGTTCCGTTTGGTGGTTTTCCCTTAATGAAACTTTTCCTTACAGTGTGTCCCGCTTCAAAGTTTGACATATTTTCTTGCATAGGGTAACCAATGAATGGCTGAACTCTTTTTAAGTCCACAACAAATAACATGACATTAGTCATGTGAAATGAGGCACCGATCTGAAAGCAGTCAATACCCCGAATATAAGTCGTTAATAGCAAACAAATAGTCTTTGATTAAACAATAAATTGATGTGACGGTGGCGAATATTTTATATATATATATATATATATGCTTGCTTGATTTCACTCTATTGGCCAATATGAATGTGTTTCTTATCTTATTCTGGATTCTGTATATATATTTTAATTTCGTAGAAATAAATGGTACCTGCATCAGATAATTGTCCCAAATGTAAACAGCCAGTTTATGGGAGACAGAAAAACTATGAAATACATTATTTGTTTAAGTAAAACCCATCTTACATGTCTAGGACATTTAAGTAAAGCCGTAAACGCCTTTCACTTAGTGACTATAAATGTGATATTTGTATAAAGAAGTCGAATATTATTTTACCTGCTTAGGAGCCGGTTGTAATGCAATTTTTTTGACAATCTTGTCTGATGGCCAAAATAATGAATAGAGAAGGGTTAGCGAACCAAGTCGTAATAGCAACTAGTTAACTGTTGATTCAGTCTTTCTCTAAATTAATAACTATTTGAATAAGTTTGGTCGTGTACTGCTACAGGAACTTCTAAGTGTTAGGGCTGAAATGAGAATATTATATTGGCATGACTGATAGTTGGGAAAAATACATCAATCGTAGCAGTGATTTTTTTTTTTTTTTTTAATTTTGCCCCTGAAAGTTGATGTTGAAACTATGCCTGATATCAACAATCAGAACAATACCCTAGTTTAGTTGGTAATAATGAACCTATTGATAATGCACCTTTGAACCAGAATTCTGAGCCTTGGTCTCAGGTGGTTTCAAGAAATAATAAAACAGATTTTTAAATGTGTAGTTCACAGATCGCGAAGTTCAAGCTCTAAAAAAGAACAAAGAAAACATGTTGTTTGCTGTGAAATTAGTAATTCCGAATCAGTATCAAAATTGAGGAGAAAAGCGTTACTTGTAACTAGGTTCACTCTATCAGTTACGACTGATGTAGCTGAAGTCATTGTAAAACAACTAAACGTTGTGAGGTTGTGAGTGTAGTCTGTACCAAACTACAAACCAAATATAGCTTTTACTTATCAATTCATGTTGAGGTGAAAGGAATTGATTTTCCCACAATAAACAATCCTGCAGTGGTATTCTTATATATATATATATATATATATATATATATATATATATATATATATATTGACAAATTACGCAATCATGTGTAACTTACTGATAGTACTGATTTTCACGATAAGCATGATTAGTCTTAGGACATGGGTGGACTTCGAACTAAGTGACTTTTTTCTTCTGTTGCTTATTGTAGTTATGATGTAATAACTGTTGCTGAAACTTTAGTCAGATATTCACAAAGATTGTAGTTATTATTTTGATACTTACGTAGTATGCTTTAGAGCAGATAGACAACAGTGATAAGACGTGTACTAAGGCCGGTGGCTCTCTGCTGGCGGTACAAAATCACTTTGTTTATCGAAGTTAGTATTTAAAAGAAATATATGAAGAATTATCCTAATTATTTTGCTTGTAAGTTGAATTTTCTGAATTTTGATATATTGATGATACGAGACTTTAATATCTCTAAAACTGACTAGATCAAGAATGAACCACTTCCTGAAATGTACTACTGTTCCAAAATAAAATTTCAAACTCTCTCAAATTTTCTGGATAATACAAATTTAAGTGTAGATTCATCAGCTTCTGATAGGGATTTCGTAATATCTGATGTCAATATTTTTTTTTTTTTAACAAAAATTGTGAATATACGGCATCTCCTGATATATATATAATCATTCTACTCAAATCGAGCTTTTTCTTTGTAAGAGTTATAAATTATACGAAGTTCTTGAACATTTTAAATTGGCTAAAACGGATTACTATTCTCTACTTCTTAAAAGAGACTGGTGTAATTTTTATTAGGTAGTGATAATACAGTCGCTCATAAAGTAGAGGAAGTCTTAATATCAACTATGAACAATTGTATTCCAGTATCAAGATCTAGAAAATCTAAATATTTCTTACGGTACTCTAAAAAAAAACTTATTTCTTTATTAAAAGCAAAGAATTCTGTTCACAAGAAATACAAAATTACTCACAATACATACAAAATTATGATATTTACACTGTTTTTTCATGTCACAGAGCTTTTAAATTACAAATAGAACAACACCAATGCATTCATTACAGCAGAGTTTAGAGTTGAAAATTACCTGAGCATCTCTCCTGATAAATTTTGGATATAATAATTGCAAGAATCTGGAATAATTAAAGATAACTTAATGATACCTGGTAATCATTTATTAGCTGACTCTTTCGCGGAGTATTTTGCATCAGTTTTTCAGGTGTTTCCTGATGAGAATGTAGTTCTTCTACTATCTAACATTTCTTTTTAACTGTAAAACCACCTACACTCTACAGGTGTGATTTCGACTCTACAGGTATAGAGGCAATTAAAATACTAAAGGTTAAATTAGCTGGTGGGTATTGATGTTACTCCGGCTTTTATCATAAAGCGAACAGCTGATATTGTTGCTGTACTGGCTTCTTTGTTCAATTGGAGTCTTAATGTTAGCAGTTATTCGGACACCTGGAAGATTGTTGTCATTACTTTGATTCCTAAAATTAAGGGTAATTCTATTAACGATTTTACACCAATATTTGTTATTAATTGTCATTCCAAAGATTTTTGAAAAAATATAAATATGTGTATAATCAGACGCATGTGGAAAGTTAGATTAACCAACACGGTTTTATGAGTGGCAAATGTATAGTTACTTATCTGTCCAGTTTGATGCACAGTACATAGTTTGTAATAGTGGTCAAACATGAAATTTACCTTCGTTTTCCTAAAGCCAAGGGTAACCTGCCTCATCACTTGCGGTTGAAGAATTGTTTAAATTTGATTTACCTGTTTGTATTATTAATTGGTTTGTTTCTTATTTGACTAACAGGAAATTTGTGGTTAAATATAACGATAGTTTTCCTTCTGTTTTTAATATTACATCCAGAGTACCTCAGGGCTCTAATTTGGGACCCTTGTTGTTTCTATTGTTCATGACTGACATATCTGAGGAAATAAATATTTACTACATTCCTTCGGCACACCTGTGGCCACTGACTATTTGTGTCAATACACATACTCTATTATTATTATTATTATTATTATTATTATTATTATTATTATTATTATTATTATTATACAAAATCCGTGATCATATTCCCATATACATCATTTTTATTGTAATCGTGAAAGTGAAGAATATTGAAACAGAAGGCATATTACATTCATGAGGAATCAAATTCTTTTGTTTCCTCTCTGACAATTCCACACAATTATTAACCCCTTTTACGATTTTATGGCACAATTTGTACCATACGGGTGTTTTCTGGAACTTTGCGTTATAACTCTCTTATTTGAGCTTTCTCGTCCTTTTATTTATTTATTTATTTAAGTCTAGAGGCATTGTAGAACACTTTACGTATGGTTTCACACCTTCCTGCGTCGAGACATAGAAGGTGATGACGTCAAACAAAAAAAAATATATTTTCTTTTGTTTCTCTCCTATTTTCATTATTTTTTGGCGGGCTTACTTTTGCACCTAGAACATTGAAATTTTGGACAAACATTCACTCCACCGAGTAGTATTTATCAGATTTTTTTCAGATCTCTGCGTTAACACAGGGAGTGCCCAGAGAGGCAACAAGTTTTAAAAAGGGATATTTTAACCGAAAAATCCCTTTCTTTACGATTTTCAACTCTCAGAAACATGATGGAGACATGTAAATGGTACCGTCTGAAAGGCAGTTCTATTCTGAAGAGAATGATGGACGAACTATGATTCTAGGATGAATGTGGATGTCTCAGGAAATTTTTTACCTGAGATCAGGGTCTTTTAGGGTAATCTGGGGGCATTGTGGGGATTATTGATAAATATTTTCCCGCCCTTACTATTCAAGGTAGAAGCTTGAAATTTAGTACACATATTCAGTCCACAGAGTAGTATACATCAGATTTTTTTTTCAGATCTCTACGCTCATATAAGGCCGTTCCAGAGGTGCTCAAAGTGTGATAAAAAAAAAATCCCGGAATTTTCCCCTTTCCTCTCTCCTGGTATATGGTATAGACATGTAAGTGGTACCATTTGAAAGCCTGCTCTATTCTGAAGAGAATGAGGTATGAACCATGATCCTAGGATAAATAGTGACGATGCAGAAGCGGCTTAACTCTAAAAAATACCCGAAAAACTCAAGTTCTTAAAAGGATTAAAATAGCTCTTTATTTGAAGTTTTCTTTATACTTTTGTTATAATTCTCACACTGCAACGAAGGATGAAGCATACAAGAACTATATACTACAAAAGATAAAGTTGAAATACGTCTGCTACCTCGTCCAAAAACTTCTACAATATATTTTAATTTACTGTTTAAGATTCATATGATCTTAACTTCGTAATTGTTTCACATACAAAGAGTGTAAAAATGCACTCTTATTTTCTTAAACTTACCAGCTGATTTTGAGCTGTAGCAATGTTCTGGACTCTTCCCCAACCAACTGGAATTGTATCATGTGTTCGAAAAGGTTCCCACCCATATATTTTAAGAACATCCTGAGATCCACTATAAAGGCACTCTCCACCAGGACTGAAATGTATACACCTGAAAAATAAAACTGCAGTCAATTTTCTGCTTTACATTCTACATTTAATAAAAAAGTCGGAACTTTCCCACTTAACAATAATATAGTGAAAAGAACACGATAATTATACTGACAAACTGAAACTGATGATATGATTTGTATTGAGCTTATGGTTGTTAGTTATAAACAATTCCTTTGGTTCATATGCCAGCCAGACTTTAACTTAAAAGAATGCTGATCAGAATTTTTTACAAGCATGTTAGGAAAATATCTCTCTCTCAAATATCGGTATCTAAATTGTGGCCAATTATTACGAACATTAAAATGATTATTGTAATCATATTTTCGATTATACTCAGAAAATATCAATGACCGGGATTACCCTGCCAAGTCCTTGTTACTGTGTGTGTAATTGAATAAATGATTATAAAAAAAAACTAAATATTGAATCTAGCCTTCGTTTCTAATCAAAATGTACCTATTAACTTAAATTTAAATTTTGATCATTTTAATAAAATGTCTGCCTCAGCAACATCTCTTCACCTTCCACTAATGCACAAAACTGTAAGAGTCACTTTCTAAATATATTTTCAGTTCGTTTTTCCAGCTTTTCATAATATATTTTCACGATTTTTCCAACTCTTCTTTTCGTTAGGTTACTCTTTTTACAGACTAAATATCAAATGCATTCAAATATGACATCTTTAACTCAATCCTACGGTTATGCTCCTTAGAGTAGCTGAGAAAAACAGTAAATGAAATATAACGATGAAGAAGAGGCAGAATAGAAAAGAGAAGACTCTAGAAAATAAATAAATAAACCACGAAGTCAGTAGTTACCCATTATAAAACCCATATAGTAAAAATATAACGAAACCTATGACATGCTCTTCTAATCCAGCTGTCTTGCGCAAGAGGTCCTGCTCTGAGCGAGACAATCTCGCCTGGTGGTCTGTGTATCCTCAGTTGTATCAGATTCAGATTTAGTAAGGCTCCCAACCGTCTCTATTTTATTTTAGAACACCCTATGAGCTGCATTGTCCCTTTTTGACCCGGGGTATTTACATGAAATATTGATATGAAACAATTTTTATAATAGAAAAGAAATGGTCATGCACACTATCCAACAAGACAAACTGACTAGAATTTAACTCTTTTCAGCACCAAGGCTATATGAGACGGTATCTTCTAGTTAAAGTATGATTCGAACCACTGCTCAAAGTCTGAATCAGTGGCAGGGAACCACGGATCCGGACACCCCCGATCCCAAATTTTGTAACTCTTTTAAAATAATATACTTGTTTTCTCTCTCTCTCTCTCTCTCTCGCTAGAGCTGCGCTCACGGGTGGTCTACCTAGTTTGGACCCTCTCCAACCTTTCACTCTTGGTCTCTTACAAAAATTTCTGGGTGCAGGTATGATACGAGACAAGAACTCTCAACGGGAATTGAACTAGCGACCACGTGCATTAGTTCTTGAGTGATACTACCAACCAGCAAAAGTAAACGAAAGAAGAGTGTGGTATCTCGAAAAAGGATTCAACTTCGACTGTTCATCGATACAACTTCTCCGTGAAGTTAACCCTAAAAACGTAAACCTTTAAAGAAATTGTATAATATACATGAGAAGAAGTGTTTATGAAAAAGAAAAAAAACAAAAAACATTTTTTTAAAGTCCTACGATTATGCGCCATAGCTAAGGGAGGCGGTAATGATAGTAATAAATGAAATGGTGAAGAAAGTGGGAAGAAACGGAAGAACTCCGAGAAAATTCACGTGCACAGCGTTTGTCTATCACAAAGTCTAATAGGCGATAGCTGGTATCGAGCCAGGGACCCCACACATTAAAGGTGAGCACTTTACCACTGAGCCACTGCGCCCCCTTCACATCATATGTATGGATTTTTTTAGGATTTTGCAAAACCGAAAAGAACTACTGCAGACATATAAGACTACAGTAAAAATTTAACGAAAAAACAAACTATGATTAAAAAAAAAAAAAAAAACTGCATCCATGGGCATAACATACGTATTTTAGGCATCTAATTTTCACAGTTTCTTTCACATCATACCAATGTGTTCTGACCTTTTACTTTAAAATATTGATACTTTCAAGTGGTTCGGACCCCTATAAACAGTAAGTTTGTCTCCCCAATCCCGTGTTGCACAAGGACGTACAACAAAAATCTGTCAATGAATTCTAGATAAGACTACAATGAATTTCTGGGAAGAATAAAATAAAACAAGAAACCACTAAAACCGTCCACTACACAAGATGTGTAGTTCGGATTGTACATATTGTTTGTGCATCCAGAAGTAAGTTGTCTATTTTAAACTGAAATTATTTTCTCCTTAATGTGATAGTGAAGTAGATGTGTGGTAGGTAACTAAATCCTTACAAAACACAAGGATAAAAGATTACTCGCACATTTTCCCGTTTCAGCTTCCATAATGAAAATGAAAGATTCCACTACATTTTAAAGGGAAGTTTTCGATAACGTTAAACGTTAAGAATAAATGCGGTTGAATTTAAATGAATCGTCATTGTCAATGTATGTCCCACTCTGCTCTGTAGATTAATAAACACGAGAAATACAAATGATTCACAATGAAATATTATGAAAAATAAAGAGTGTTGTGTGCTTTTAATAAATGTAAGCCACATTGCCTACTACGAGTTCCCCCCAAAAAGTGACAAAACAAAACTAATTTCTACATTTCTAACATCTTATTCAAGGACCACATTCAAAATTTCTTCTAACGTCTTTAATATTAAAATTTGTGACAATCGACAGAAAAATATTTACAAAAATATAACCAAATATATATTTTTTAAAAAGTGAAAGTATCAAATCTGATAAAGAAAGACTGAGTTGATTTTACTGGAAAATTTATCAAAATTGAAAATGCGCTGCTAAAGAACAAATACAAATGTTTATTAATTGTTGATTTCGGAAAATGGCTATGAAATAAACGGATTTTTTTTTAGTTTAACGTCATACGGTTATGCCCTTTATGTTCAACGAGACGAACGATTAATGAAAGTAATTTTTAAGTGCTCTTACACTGGAATTCGAACCCGGGACTATGTGCACTAAAGGCACACGCACTAGCCACTAGGCCAGCGGAAAGGGCTGGAAAATGGCTATGGGTAGCAAGAGATGCGATGTCTTGTTTTATATATATGAAACACACGGTATAATGGGGCACACGAACCAGGAGATTCATCAGTAGGTTACTGGTCACATCTCAGCTACAAGGCATAGAATATCATACCAGCATTTGCTAAATGAATTTGATTATACTAAATTATCTAATAGACAAAAACTAAATGAACAAATATTTTTATACAAACTGATTAAAGGTATATACGATAACAGTTCGTTTCTGGGACTATTAAAATTTAACACAAAAATGGCTAATACTCGACAGAGGTGCTTATTATTATATGATACACCTAGAACGGAGCATTACGGCAGTTCACCATTGATCCGAATGTGCAAAACATATAATATTATATCACAGAAATTGCCGTATTTAGATTTTAATATGTCATTTCGAACCTATTGTGAATTGTTACGACAAAATGTTTTATGAATTCCTAAAAGTATATTCACATGTTTATGTATAAGCGTATTAATTTCATGTATTTCTGCTACTGTAGCTATTTGTGTTTTAAATAGTTTGTTACAAAATTAATTGTATATATTTATCTATATTCTTATTACTTTTTTTAATTCTTTTTCTTTTAAATCTATTACAATAGTAAACTTGTAAAATATATTGTACAGGTCTTCTGTAATTGGAGAATATATTCTCTGTTGAAGACAATAAATAAATAAATATTATAGTGGACGAGTATGATTCGACACCACGGAATTATATATGGCACAGTTGGAAGATATGTGACCAAATATAGGAAAGTCGACATCAACTATGGGATTTTAATATATGAAAAATTCAAAGGTCAATAGTTGCAGCGGATGGCAGCTTGTAGTTGTACTTTGATATTACTGTGATATGGATATGAATATTAATAAACGAGTGGTTACTAGCAGCTTGGATTTGATTCTTTCAGTTTATCTTGTCAGTTGAAAACGCATACATAGAGAAATATACTCTTTGGCAATGATTTCATCTTTATCCATCATCATTTTTTTTAAACACTATTCTCTCCCTCTACAGCAGAAACATACTAATACAAAATTAATCAAACAATTCAGGTCAAGCAATATTACCTAATTGGTCCACTGTCTCCATCTGTAGTGGAAACTCGCTGGAAATTCTCCAAATCCCAAAAGTTGACAGTTCTGTCCATACTTCCAGACGCCAATAGGAACTCATGCGGATGGAATTCAACATCCATGACGGGTCCAACATGGTCTCTAAATTCTGTTAACATTCTTCCAGCTCGGATGTCCCACAACTTACATGAAAATAAAGAATGTGTATAGTTATTTGTAACTGACCTTAAAGCACACAAAATGGAAGAAGCTTAAGATGTTTAACGGGAATCATATCAGAATTGCCAAATCCAATCAAAACAAATCAGATTTTCTGACTCGCACTTTTGCCTACCATGTGTGGGAAATAATATTGTACTAAGAGCACATATTTTGAAAAATAAGATGGGAGGATTAAATTCATTTCTGAAATTGTAATTAGATCAACTGCGTGATAGAAATGAAGAAAAGCTGTAAGGAGTAAAACTAAATACATTCAAACAATAACCATTCTGATGCCTAAAAAGAAGACTAAATGTCATACATGAGTTCTATTTTACTGTGACTATTATTATTATTATTATTATTAATAATTTCCACTGTAAAAAAAATTATACTTTACGCTATAACTTATGGTCATTCTGAAATGGTAAAAAGTATGACAAATATATGTATTTTTACTGACGGATGCTGTAGGATACATATTAAGTATAAATATCCTTACCTTGTATAACCCAGAGCTACTGACATTATCTAACACTACATACGCTAACTGGCGATATAAGGCCAGGATTTTTATATGACAAATCTGTTTTCTCATTTACATCAAAATGAATTCATACCAGCGTTAAAGTTTAACAATAGAAGTGATACACATAAGACGAGCCCTTACCTTCACTAAACCATCTTCCCCAGCGGAGGCTATCCACTGTCCATCTGGACTAAACTTTAAGCTATTCACACTAAGACTGTGACCTTTGTACGTGAATATACATCCTTTTCTTCTGATATCCCACAACTGTACGGAAACAAAATGAAAAAGTATTTATTAACGTGTAAATTGTCAAAATTAGAAAAACACAATTAAAGTAATATATTATATCGATACTGTGAATTACACCAACTCACCACGCTATCTCTCTTGAAAGAACAATACTTTAGGTTGAGGATGAATATTTACCTTACAGTCTTTCTGATTGAAATGAACTACCCCATATTTAAATGCACACGCCTATTGGCTGAATAAATGCATTTTTATAAAGAAAATATGGATAAAAATCGCGGAAAATTCTCTATTACGTAAGACGAAAAAATGATTATAACAAGTCAAATAATATAAGCAGATTTATGCACATAATACTATGGACGAAGAAACTGCGGTGAAAGCTCAAGGTTTGATTCTGAGGAACAAATAAATTTTTGCACTGAAGTACTGTAAATGTGAACTGGAAACAATTTTGTTTCAAAGCTAGAGGCAAGAGAAATATTTTCGCTAAAACCCTGAACGGCTATTTTAATGCCAATCAAAGGAAGTCATCAGTTGAATTCACTCTTCTAAGTCTTTATGGAATTTCCAAAGTTAAGTATTCGAGTCTGGGTAAATCCAATAAAGATTTAGAAATCTCTTGCAGAAAATTTATTCTACTGAGGACTTCTGGTTGGCGAGAAGATATCAACCATTCAGAGTTTTATTGAAAACATATTCCCTGCCTCTGGCTCCGAAACAAAACTGTTTCTAACTCGCGCATTACGGTACTTACATACGAAGTTATGTGTGTTTTTCGTATTACTTATAATATATATATTTAAGTACATATAATTACCAATTACTTGACTGACTGATTGATTTAAATTCTCATACAGCCTGGGCCGCCACTCATTAGTTTGAAGAACTAACAAGACGAGAAAATCTACTACTAACTACTCTCTAGTATCTCACTTTGTCATACCAATTAATTCTATTTCACCACGACACATCGATGATAAGGATATTGATGATGTTACCCTTCCATATAACTACGGACAGGCAGTTATCTGGAGCGGGGCTAGGTTAGGCCTACACCCGTTCCGAGAAATACCACCACCATGCACACGCCACTCCAGTGCAATGTAACAGGACGGCTCAAATGCAATCCTGGATTCGAACTCGGAACAAAGCTTTGGCTTAACCTCGGCCGCTGACTCTCATTGCTCGTGTGCACACCACAGGCCTCTGATTTTTGGTTTGGCAACCCGATCAAATGCCAGACACGAACACGACACGCGAACCCCACTTAAATCTGTCAAATTACTAGAAATTATTGCGTTAAAAGGTAAATATTTTTTGTTAAATTTCCTTTTCACAATATTTTCCAAATGAGTGATCAACTTCAGTACACCCAAGGTCGGTGGCGTAGTCCTGTAATCTGATTCTCTTAGAAGCAAGATGTGGTGGGAAACAACATGAGCTGTGAGGGTTGATCTTGCATGACGGTCTTGTCTGTGCACCGGCCAACTACCCTGGACTTATGGTTCGGAGCCCTTCCTTCATAACCTCAGTACTGCCTAACGAGGAAAACACAAACCTAAATCTTAACTTCAGTCCTTCAATGAGAATAAGATTTAATTTGAGACACAGAATATTGTACTTTAATCGCTCAATTCGTTTAGAAGAAACAAGGAAAATTAAACTTCACAAAATTTTGTTAGACTTCTGTACATGACACTTTATATTTTTCTGAAGCTATTGTTATACTTAAACAGCTGTTTAACACACATCCATACCCATTCTCTCACTCCCTTCCCCCCTCTCATATCCTTGTACGGAACTTACCTTAATATTTGTGTCGAGAGAACCAGAAGAAAGAAAATCTCCGTAGGGATGAAAATCCACACAACGAATATTCGCTTTATGCCCAGTTAAGGTTCGAACTATTTTTGCTGCCTCTAAGTCCCAGATTTTCAAGGCTCCTGCCTGAGACCCAGCACATACCAGTTCTTCTGTGTGATTGAATCGGACACATTCAACGGGTGTCGTATGTCCCGTCAGGCTCTGTGGAAATAAACCAATCACATATCACACTAAAACGAATGCAATTGTAAACGTCAGCGTCTTGGTACGTTTTAAATAAATTTTCTTTATCAGAGATTATCAAATATCTTAGAATTTACTTAAACATAAATCCGATTTAAACTACTTACTGAGCAAAACTTATGACACTGCTGATGAAGCCAAGTAGATAATTTGCGAAAGTGTTACATGTTAATGACTTTTACAAGCAACATATTATTTTGCTCAGTGAGTAGTTTAAATCGGATTTAAGTATACTAAAGCAAAGCTTGTACAATGGAAAATATTAGTTGAACAGTTAACAGTATTGCTGTATTGTAGCGTCTGGAATTTTTGAGCATGGTTATGAAGACACCGAGAAAGGGAAGGATTTTTATAGTTGATATGATACGACGTAGTTTTGTTTTGATAAAATCATTATTCGACTTGGATACAAAGTTAAATAAGCAGAAATTATCAGCTGTTATTTTTATTGATTTATATATTTTTTTTAACAAGTACTCATTATACTGACATAATATATATTTTTATCACATAAAAATACGAGAATGTTTTCCTTAAACAAAAAGCTTCATGCGGAAACGAAACAGCATAGTGTTTGAAAGATACTCAACATCAAAAAGGCATATAACTTAATAGATAATTCTTCTACAGGGATTTGCTGCAACAATAACAGTAACACTATTGCTTATTATTACTAGTTGTTTCCTGAAGCCTTGGGGTCGCTATATTAAATCGTGACTTGTCCTATTTTGAAATAATTACATAAAAACAATGCAGTTTTAAAGTTGCAATTAAATCTACAAATTACTACAGGCTAGAGCGCAGACAGAGTCACCTATTAGTGAGACTGTGAATCATTAGACGCATTACACACAGATTGAGACATTTTTGTATTATAATAAAGACTTATGTCTATTAAATGCTTCATGGTTAAAATCAACAAACCACAATATACTACAAACCACTGTAAGATTCTGACATACGCTATTACGTATTTAACACTCGCCTGACTGAGACGAGATCAATTTTGACCCATCAATGGTTATTTATTTATTTCATCCAGTCAGCTATGCTTCTTTTAACTTAAGTACTATGCGGGAAAATATTTTTTATGCTAACATTCTTTGGCACTACACAATGCAACAATTTCATGTCTGGGTCAGTCCATATATAATCACCGAAATTAGAAAAAAATCCCCAGTCGACCATCTGGGATTTTGATGAAATTTGACACACAGATACCTACATCCTTCGTAAGAAAGACTGTATTTTTTTTATTTTCCCGTCTCTACCCATTCCTGAGAAATTGACTTAGAAGTGAGGCAGTCCGCATCGTGACTTGCTGAACACACTGATTATTAAATTTTCAATGAGCAAGAACTCGGTTACTAATTATGTTACATGAGTCAAACTTTGTCTGCGATAAATATATGCATCGTTGTAATGAAATAATATGTTGAAAGCGGCATGACCATTTTATATTCGGATATATAAAATATCAAAGTCAGCACTTTTTCTACATCATTGTTTATAAAACTCATTTTTTAACGTGTCACAGATTTCCTAGATAAAACAACAAATGCCCGTGTTTGTGTGCAGTACCTTACAGGATAGTGAACTATACGCACCAGTAATGCAGAGCTGTTTACGCTTTATTTACAGGATTTATGGGAGGTTAAAGTTGGTATCATTGTAAAAAGACGAACTTTTTGCTTATTTTCAGAACCCTATTTAACTATGTTGACAGTTGAATATGAGTGTGATATTTTGGATGAACATTTTTACTTATGTACCAAGCAACTTGTGTGAATTTCAAAACCCTGATGTATTTCCTTCCATTTTTAATCATCGCCTTTGTTAACAGGTGTCGGTTGTATTTCAGGTGTAGAACGGATACTGAAAATGGAAATAATTAGAGAGATTCTCAACAGATGGTATTGCTGGAGCCTGATTTATTACATACTTCTTAAATGCATGTAGTATGGTTACTAGATGGAATTAGTATATGATTATCACAAGAGTAGCCATTTGCATTTGTGAACCACATCAAAGAAATTGAACTTTGTAGTTTAGGTGTTAGGAATGATGACAAGTGCCACAAATTATCATTCTGCAGGAAATTAGAATTGAAGAAACTGAAAGATATTGAAGAGACAGTGTATGTTACATTACTGTGGCAATTGTGGAAGGAAGGAGGCTGTGCAAGCTATCTAGTAAGCCGTTTTGATGTTCACTTACTTGAAGGTGATGACTGTTAAATTTAAAAACTAGGTTCACACAGACCGGTTGACATTATAAACCCTACAGCTCTCCGTGAATGAGTTTTGTGACACATTGGCTCAGGAAATTGAGTCTTAGACAGCACCATTACATAGGCTTATGCTGCTATGACACCAAGGCTTATGCTGCATACCTGAGTAACATAAAAACATCACTTCAGAAAGCAGAACTAATTGTTTTACTGGATTTTGCCGAAAATTACACGTTCGTTATACAGGATGAGGTTCAGGGGTACGATTAGGAGAAATCCCAGGTAACTATGCATCCTTTTGTGATGTACTATAATGATAATGGAACCCTGCAATGTATCAATTTCTGTTGCATATCAGACAGTTTGCAGCATAGTGCTACCATTGTCTGTATATTCCTAAGGCATTTCATGACACACCTGACACAAATCCTTCAAGATAGGCAGATTGATAAGATAATTTACTTCAGTGATGGTGCTGAAACACAATATAAAAATTACAAGAACATTTACAATCTATGCCAGCATGAAACTGTCTTCGGAATCAAAGCAGAGTGGCACTATTTTGCAACATCCCACAGCAAAAGCCCATGTGATGGCGTAGGAGCAACTGCATAAAGACTGACAGCCAGAGCCAGTCTTCTGTCACCTACAAGACCAACTGTTACTGCACAAGGAATATGCAAACGGGCAGACAAAACATTAAAGGTATACACTATTTTTATGTGTCTGCTGAAGATATCTCGAGAGAAAGTGAATGCATAGAAAAGACACACAAACTTGAAGACCATTTCTGGAACTCGCACTCCCGATGCATTTATACCAACTAAGGCAAACACAGTCCTTATGAAGATAATTTCTGCAGACGAGTTTGGTAACACTGTGTATCTGGTGGAAGCAAGAGAAGAATGGAAACATAAGCTTCATAGTTGTGTATACGTTGCATGCATGTATGACAGTAGGTGGTATGTTTGTATGTCATCAAAGTATCATGTGAAAATAAAAATGTACATGCGAATTTCATGGGACCAGCTGAGTCCTCTGTGCTGTCATGGCCACTGCGGAAAGATGAAGTCTGGATACCATTCCATGATGTTATCTGTACCCTGGAAGTATCTTTATTAAAGGCAGCAGTGGACGAACATACAGACTGGATGATAATAGTTACCAAAAAGTACTAGCATGTCTTAAAAAATAAAGAAATGTATGTTGTTTTGCAAAGTGTATAAAAGTTTCCACATTTTGAAATCATCTATGTTTCACAATATGCACGTATCATTTGCTTACGTATCATATTCCACAGGTTTATTGTGTTCCTTTTCACTTTGTCTGCATGTCTTTTCTTTATTTATTTGAACGCTCAATTTCTTATTACCAATACTGAACAGTAATTTTGACCCACAGAACTGTACTATTTTGTAACAATTAATTTCTTTCTATGGCAGGTTACAGTCTTGCAATATATGTTTTCAAGTGTACAATCAGTGTAAATAATTTCATCTGGCGCACATATACTTCTTTCCTTCAATTCTCCATATCCGTTCTAATCCTAAACGACTACCGACACCTGTCAACAAAGGCCATGATTTAAAATGGAAGGAAATACATCAGGGTTTCGAAAATCACGCAAGTTGTTTGGTACATAAGTAAAAAGGATCATTCAAAATATCACACTCATATTCAACTGTCAACATAGTTAAACAGGTCTCTGATTCTATTTTTAAACAATAATACTAAATCTAGCCTCTCATAAATCCCGTAAATAAAGCGTAAACAGCTCTGCATTACTGGTGCATATACTTCACTACCCTGTAAGGTACTGCACACAAACACAGGTATTTGTTGTTTTATCTAGGAAATCTGTGACACGTTACCAGGTGTGTTAGTTGAAATTTGCCGGTTTTTTCGAGAAAGAAAATACTTAATATTCAGGGAATCTCACAATTTCTTAATGCAAAATAATGACCATTGGATTCTACACACTTTGCCCACCTTTTAGGCAAACCATGGATACCATCCCAAAAAAACTTTTTCTCTTTTGAGCCAAACCATTGGACGAGCCAATTTTCGACCTCTTCAAAATTAGCGAAGCGCTGCTCTGCAAGTGAGTGTCCCATCGAGGCGAAAAGGTGATAGTCCGACGGGGCGAGGTCTGGAGAGTACGGCGGGTGCGGTAATATTTCCCAATTAAGTGTTTTTAATGTGTCCTGCACCAGTTTAGTGGTATGAAACGCCGCGTTGTCATGTTGCATGATAACCTTGCCATGTCTTCAGGCCCATTCCGGCCGTTTTTCGATCAACCCATGATTCAAATTAATAATTTGTTGTCTGTAGCGATCCATATTCATTGTTTCACCAGGTCTTAATAACTCGTAGTACACCACACCACACTGGTCCCACCAAACACAGAGCATTGTCTTACGGCCAAAGCGATTTGGCCTTGCCGTCGATGGGCTGGCTTCACCAGGTACAAGCCATGATTTTTTTTTTCGCTTCGGGTTCTCAAAATAAATCCATTTTTCGTTCTCCGTGACAATACGATGCAAAAATGATTTCCTTTCGAACCGTTGAAGCAGGATTTCACACACGGTTTTTCGCTTTTCCATTTGTCTATCCATCAGTTGGTGTGGCACCCATTTTCCATACTTCTGGATCTTTCCCATGGCTTTTAAACGTTGGGAAATTGCTCCTCGAGTCACATTTAGTGTTTGTGCTAATGTTGCTTGCGATTGGGTTGTGTCTTCATCCAATAACGCCTGCAATTCCTCGTCTTTGAACTTTTTCGCTGCACCGGGATGTTCCTTGTCTGTCAAATCGAAATGTCCACTTTTAAATTGACGAAACCATGTCTCGCATGTTCTAATCACTGGAGCATGTTCACCGTAGGTTTCTACCAGCAACCGATGAGCTTCAGCTGCTTTTTTCTTTTGATGAAATAAGAACAGCAATGCATGCCGCAAATGCGATTTACTTGGAACGAAACTCGCCATATTCACTGAGGTAAACAACTCTGACACTATTCTGTTGGCCGAATATGACTTGTGTATTTTTGAAGGTTAATGTTTACAGAAACAAATGACGTACATGCCGCATCATAGAAATTATATATATTGCTAGAGACATCTAACGGCAAAACCGGCAAACTTCAACTAACACACCTGGTAAAAAATGAGCTTTATAAATGGTGATGTAAAAAATGCTGACTTTGACATTTTATATATCCGAATATAAAATGATCATGCCGCTTTCAACATATTACTGCATTTCAACAATGTATATATTTATGGCAAAGTTTGACCCATGTAACATAATTAGTACCGAGTTCTTGCTCATTCCAAATTTACAAAAAAGCAGCGTGTTCAGAAGTCTCGATACGGACTGCCTAATTTCTAGGTCAATTTCTCAGGAACTGGTAGCAATAGGAAAATAAAATATTAGACTTTCTCACGAAGGATGTAGGTACTTGTGCGCAAAATTTAATCAAAATCCCAGATAGTCACCTGGGGAAAGTTCGACCATTTATAATGGAATAACCCGTCTGTTCTGTTTGACCCGGTCTACGCTGCTTATGTGAAAGCATGTTATGACGTATCTCACACAGGCCGGATAGTTGAAAGTTTTTCTCTTTCTTTCTTCATTCTGATCTTTGTCGTGTGAATGACAATAAGCACCGAATAAAATGTACTGAGTGTAAAAATTTTATGTACAATTCATTGCACAAAAACAATTGTTGTAAAATGTACTTCTGTAATGAACAATCAATAACAAAGTGTTGTTTCTCTAGTTTTTGTTTTTAGTATTATACACAAAAGATTATACTAATTTTACATTTAAATGTTCTGTACAGAATTAAATAAAATTTATCCAATTAGTATGTTTCGCAAATAAATGTATTATAATTAATTATGCCTATTTTTTCATTGAGTGCCATAAATTGCTTATTCTTGAAACTATTGTATTTTTGACTATATACATACACAAGTGGTCCAATGCATGTTGTTCGACAATTTTTTAAAATCGGTGTTGCAAGGAGTTATCGAATCTGAAGTATCTCAGCTCCCAGTTGTTCTATCAATGTGGAGCAAAAGCCAAAGTGATTAGCAAATCGTAAATTACACGACTATGTATTAGCCATCACCGTCCATGAAGTACAGAAGAGTGGAAGATTGGTTTGAAAAAGTAGGTCATTGACGTTAAAAGTTCCGAGTTGAGCAGACGGTTTGCAAGAAGGCAAATGATCAGGAAGGTGAGCTTTTCTAGATAAAGAGATCTGATATAGAAGTGCTCATTCACCAAGTTTCAATCCTTAGACGTGTTCCACTTTTTTACAGAAATTATTAAAATTTAGAAAAGTGACAAACGTGCGTACTTCACAGGTATATATCTCTGGTGGGGGACCTGATAAAAATATACAATCCGTAACAGGTCTGTATGATATTATTATATACCAAAAATTAGGAGTTTCAGATTTCACTATAAGTACCTTTATTATTAACACAAATTTATACCTACAAATAAGCATAGGCAAAAGTACGGATAACTGATAGTTTACTGTAAAAACATCATAAATCAATAAGCAGTCGATGAATTTATGTTAGTTTTCACTCAGAACAAAATTAAATATTTCAAAATATATACATACTTTTTCCACATCCGTATTTGATATCTATTATTCAAGTATTAATGTAGAAGATAACAGAGGAATGATTTACTTACCATAATACAATTGGGCTTTCCTACAGCCCAAAGATTCACCTTCTTATCATCGCCCCCTGTGACTAGGACTCGGCCAGACTTATGTCCAAGAGCCAAACAATTCACATTTGCTCCATGAGCTACGAAGTCTTCTGGAAACAATAAATAATGATCAATTCCTGTATGAGGCATGAATTTCAAACTTAATTTTCACAAATACTTTTATTTAAAGTATATAATTATCCTTCCAATTATACAAAATTAAGATTTTCAAAAAAAAAAAAAAAAAAAAAAGCTAAAGAACTGGTTATAAAAATTGCTCCACTAAAGAAAACAAAAGACACGTAAAAAGTTATAAGATGTATAGGCATCCATTATTATTTTATTAAGGAAACAAACTGAATTTATGTACACAAATGCTGGCATGAATCACCATTAATGTTAACGTATAGATTGATCTTAAACTTCATGTTTTTATCTGTCGGCTATTTAAAGATGACTGTCGAAGAAAGAGTTGCCAGCAATACCAATCTACTTAACAAAAGGGAGCACCTCAAATGTTGCAGAAATCATTCAATTTAGATCTTCAGCCCTATAAGCCTAGTATTTGTCCTACTGGAATTTGATTCAAGTAGTAATTAATAATTTTTCTATTTAAGCAAAAAACTGAATTACCCATGTTCTCAAGTAACGAATATAATTTTCGTTCTAAGCATGTAACTAAAGTTTTTGAAGTATTAACTTACTGGTAAGCCTGATTTCCTAAATTTACGAAACTGGTACGATAAGGAGAATATGACAGCCAGAAAATAAAATGTAAGATGAAAACTTCTCGTAACAGTTCCATCTCTCAATAGGTGATCTCTTAAATTTATTATCAAATACACTGAAACTAAGGCCAGATTTGTTTATATATATATATATATATATATATATATATATATATATAATTTTAAATGAACCCTGAACTAGTATTAACATTGTGCACTTAATTATCTTCTTCTATTTCCACAACTCTGCCACCTGTCAACTAGGTGTTAAATCCACTACCGGTAGGATTCAGGGGATTTTGATGCAAAGAACTCGGGTATTTGTTTGTTGCATATATTTAGCATCACACAGTGACTTTCCATAAAGATTGCAAAATAGACTAAAATTTGTTGGTGCAAGAGCCGGTAAATGCGGTGCGTCGGCAAGTTTCTTCCATTCCAATTCCGCAGACTTAAAATAGTTCATTCTTGCAAAGTGCAGGAGGGCACTGTCCCGCAGATGAGTACACACTTATGATTTATCAGCACAGGACAATTTTCTTTTTTCTTCAGCACCGCAGACCGTAGCCATTACAGTTGCTTACAATAAACCGAATTAAGTGTTCACTTCGGTTGAGAAGTTTAAATCTGATGAAGCCACGCACACACATCATCATTTTGCCGGAGCAGACATCGTGTTTCGCCATCTCAGTCACCCCTTACCAAGAAATGGGTCTCTTCTGTGATAGGAAAGAGAAAATACCCACATGTTGCTACTTTAGCTGTGGATATTGATTTGTAGGGTACTTATCTTCCTTCAAGGGTTAGTCATAACTCTTGCAATATTCTGGTACGCAACTCGCGTATATTTATTGTAGTTCAATGAAAGCAGGTTAACGTTCGAAATGTAGCCCCTGTAGTTGGACTATCTGCAGCCACCTTCCTGCCAGTTCCTCGATACCACTACATCTTGAATTAAAGGCAAACAAGTCAGTCACTGCTGTTTCCACCTCATGCTAGCTGGTAAAGCACTGTACCTTCTAGAAGTACGCCATGGACTGAAACAGGTAGTAATTCGAAGGGGTAAGTTCGGGACTATATCCCAGTTCAGGTGTGACACAAGTTCGATGTCATCAGGTTTCTGAATTTTTTGTTGTATTTTAAGAGCCGAGTATGATTTTACGTTATTCTGTGTGTTTACAGTTCAACAATGCAGGATTTTTGGCCTAGTGTAGCATACATTCGCTCCAACGTAATAAAAGTAGGCATTGATGGTACAACTAATATGAACAAACTAAAAGTGAATTATCCCTTCGTAGTTCCACCATTCACAGAGTAGGGCTTATGCTCGAAACGGTCCTATTTGATGACCAGTTCTAGAAGTTGGCCCTTGTCAACCACAGATTTGCACATTTGGATTTCAGAAAAATACCAACTTTTCGCCGCATGTGGCAATCCGTTTCAGGAAATGCACATCACGCTGAGTTTGCATCAGCTGTCGGTATACATCCACTCTCCTCTGAGTCAGAGTTGGGGAATTCATATAACACAATGCGGCAGCTCCTGGTGGTTTTCTCGAGTTCGTGAAGGTGATGCGCTGCAGTAAACTGGGACATACCGAGTTAGTTTGACAATAGTCGTGTGCTCGTAGATGGATTTTTCTCAATGGCGCGTCGTGTGATATTAGAATCAGCTACCTTGGGACGACCGGATCTTGACTCACTCTCAGCATTTTATAACCTGCAAGAACTTTCTGGCACCTCCTCGTTCGCATAACAGATGATTTGGGTTGCTGCCACAGCGATATACCCGAGTCCGAACTTATACAATAACAGTTAAGGTATCAAAACATTGTTAACACCCGCACTGCTACTAAGAATTTTCTGAAGATACTGATCAAGTAGCGGCCTCCGTGTTACGTAGTTCGCTTGTCACACTTCCTCTTGAGTGAGTTTCACCTTGTATTTATGATTGATCACGGTGTATATACGAGCATGATGTTTTGATTCTGGAAATATTGCAAGACCTATAACTCTCCTCTGTAGTGTAAACGAGTAATCGAGCACCTATAGATACTGAATAGGTGGAATAATGTTCTGTGTCCAATTCTTCCTGCCTTGCCAGATACAGTTCCCTTGTCCTGGCATTTCGGTAAGACTAATTTCTCCCGAACGGAATTCCTGGAACTAAATCTCTGGTACTTCTTCGTATCGAGGTTCCCTGCTTTCGCCGCTGCTGTTGCCGAACAACCCGAATTAAACTCATACAGCATTATAAGCCGCATGATACTCTGTTACTGGCATAGTTTAACTGTCCTCCGTTTACTCTCTAATTTGCCCGTCACATGACGCTGTCAGAAAACGATATTACTTATGGAATGGTTCAATACATTACACATGAAGACTTAAACTTTGTTGTATATTTAAAGACACTATATATTATGTTTATCTTGAGCCTTAACAGAGGAATGAGATTTGCATATTCTCAGTATGGATAACTCTCCCATACTTGATGGTCTATAGACTCACGCAGCATGAGACACCCATACTATCGTTCTTGTCATCTACTTTTCAACATGCAGATGTATTTAATAAAATGAAACAATATAACAATAGTATGTTGAGTACAGTATAGTCTCTATATTCTGAGCTTCCCTCCCCTCAAAAAAGAAAAAAAAATCCGATTGGTCACACAAATGACAACTCCATTCATAGTGCGCCTTCGAAAAATTTACGTTGTTAAACATTAAACAATGGTGTAACAACATGCAATGGATAGTAATACAACAATTTAAAACGGTTCCTTCTTCCTGCCCTCCCCAGTCGAGTTCTGATTGTAAGTAGGGTAGTTTTAAATCAGAGAAATTTAAATCACGATTTGTGTCGATTTTTTTCTTTTTTTAAAAACAATCTTAAGATTTAAATCAAATATATTTTTCACAGAACAGAACTAAAACGTCGTATTTCTGACCATTCTGGGTTACTAATCGAATGTTTAAACAAAATATCTCACTAAAAACAGAGCTTATCTTTGCACCCGTGAAATCATTTTTACCTTTATGTTAATATTTTGACTCGCTTGGGAGCCATGTTCACAACCATTTTTCACTTTTATGCAGGCTGATATATATAAAAGACCACGGGTTGCAAAAGTAAGCTTTGTTATTTTATTAATTTAAGATGAACTCCACAGTATATACCAGCAAAATATCTCGTTTTTTACTTTGAAGTTAATGAAACAAGAATTCTGACAATACATTTGAATTACTCATTTCATATCGTACAGGAGACTATAGAGAAAAGCGTGAATCTTTTTAATATTCGAGACACAATTTTTAGTTAAGATCTGTATCAGGGTTGGCTGGTTTAAACCAAGATGGTTTAAACCATAGTTTAAACCAGAAAACAAAAAAGGTTCGTAAAAGTGTAACTATTCATAAAATCTTGACGAACACACATTTGTGGGTTATCACGTTTCACTCCCATATATTACTCGTACTATATTCAGACCTAAATTCCACATTCATTACTCAAAGAGATTATATTACAAAAGCAACCTTTTTTATGTAACGTTATGGATGTTTCTTTTGTGATTTTTTTATAGTTTGTTATTATTGTTATGCAACCAAAGGAAAATTCTAAACATTGTTTCGTTTTAATAATGTTTACTATTGATAAAATACATCGAAATGCCGTTTTTTTTGGAAGAGGGTCATACAAACCCCACGAGAGGCAATTATTGAAATCATAAGAATCTTTGGTAACTATTTATGTATAAATAGGTCAGAGCCAAAGTGGACTCAAATAATTCGTATCTTTATTCATTTTTCTTACTGATATGCAAAGGAAGTCGTTATATTTCTTTAACCTGGACTAATAAAAGTCGTAGTGAACTGACTTGAACTAAATTAGTTCTTCTGTACTCTGTAGTACTTTGAAATTGTCCATATGTAATTCTGTATAATGGTTCCACTTGTGCAATTGTTTATCTTTTTGTCCTTCTGAAATGACTGTTGACGATTATATTAAGAAGTATATAAAGATTAGTTCAACGTATTTTTTTATCAGGAATCCCTCGTGAGTGAGTCGGCAGACGTATCGCATTTGTAGCCAATTAGTCCCGGTTTCGAGTTCAAATGGAGGACAATTTCTCTTGGATGTAAGTCGAGAAGCGGTTTGGATTCCGCTTTAAGCTTATGTGACCCCTTCCAGCATAACCCGGTTGTTGCATACTAACCCAAGGCGAAATAAGCGTATTTCTGTCCATATGTGATATAAATACAAATTATTATTATTATTATTATTAAAAAAAAAAACTGGTTTAAACCAAAAAAACCGGGTTTAAACCAAAAAACCCTGTTTTTTTGTTTTTTCAATAAGAACCATCGTTTTTGCCAACCCTGATCTGTATATTTCATGTTAATACATATCGTAGTCATTTTATCGTGACTGGAACGCCTGCATATAACGGGCCGAATCGTTTAAAATAATGTTTGAATAGTTACTTCATCCAGCTTATCATATCACTTATTAAAATACGCATCCTTAAGAGGACGGCTAGGAGGATTGCAAAATTTTATGCCGAGAATAGTGTGCCATAAAAGCCGCTGACGTTTGAAAAATGAAATTCAATATATAAACTCCTAGGAAAATGGTTGAACCATTTGAAATGAATTTTTGAACATAGTCAATACTTGGCTCTCGGTGAGTTTTTCTTATGTCCCTTTTATCAGAAGGCGTATCCTGCGGGGAAAAGTTCAAAAGTTATACCAAAAACATAGTATCTCACAAGCCCTTTAACACAGGCAGAAAGAAATATGTAAATACACTCGTTATTGAAAATAAATTGTCACATATCCCACAACCTTCGAAAATTAAATCTCTAAATGAGGAACATTTCCGTAATACTACAATTACCTACTTTGTATCATAAAATGTCGACAGTGAGGAAACGGTTAAACCGTGAGGAAGAAAAGGAGTGCCAAAGAAATACGTAAGGATAATCCAAAGTACCGGTGTTCACACAGGAGCTACTACCCAAGTTGAAAGAGTAGGATTAACATGCCAAATCCCTGTTAGGATTGGACTAGGCCAAGGCTCAGCCTTAAACCCGTACCTCTTCAACTGTCATGCTACAACTCAAGATGTAAGAGATGAAGCCCCTTGCCGTATGATATTTGCAAACGATAATATAATATGCTACATAAATACGGGAGAAGTGAGCAGGAAAGTTGGAGGAAGATTCTGGAAAACAGAGGCCTAAAAAATAGTAGAAAGAAAACAGAATATACCGATTTCAATAGGGAATGAATCGGAGAAGTAATCCTACAACAACAACAACTGAATGAAGTGAAAAATTTTATTAAATATTTAGCTCATTTGCTGCCAAGAATGGTGATATGCACGTAGATATAATGCAGGAAGCATAGTGAAATTGGGAGAAGTATGTGGCGTTCTGTGTGACTGCAGAGCCAAAAAGTGATGATTTATAAAATAATGGTTGGGCCAGCAATGACATGCGAGAAGAAACATGGCCAATAAATAAAGGAAAAATGATTGAATGTTACCGAAATAAGAATGCCACGCCGGATGTATGGGATAACAAGAAGAGAGAGTGAGGAGCGAGAAGAATAACAAACCAAGTCACTTCGGATATTAGATGGGGCAAATCCGTAAATAATAACAATCCTGCAGAATATAGTGAGTGAAGTAACCGTAGGAGACAGATGTTAAAACTGAAAGAAAAATAGAAAAGTTTTGATTTAAGAAATTTCTGTACGTTTAATAGTTTTTCTTTTAATAATAATAATAATAATATGACGCGCCGAAGATCCCCAGGCTACTCATATAACCACGATAAAGCTGAACGCTAACTAACTAACTAACTAACTCTATGGCCTATGGAACCCGCAGGTTCAGTGCCGCGTTCACAAAAGCTCTCCACTGACTTCTATCCTTAGCTAATTGCATCCAGTTTCTACTTTGTATTCCTATCTCTGCGAGATCCATCTTAATATTATCCTCCCATCTGCGCCTAGGTCTTCCTAATGGTCGTTTTCCTATGGGTCTTCCAGTCAAGACTTTGAAAGTGTTTCTACTTTCTTCCATTCTAGCTACATGACCTGCCCACCTAAGCCTCCTAGACTTGACGACCCTAACAATGTTGGGTAAACCGTATAAACTACGTAGTTCCTCGTTATGAAGTTTCCGCCATTCCCCATTCTCGTTCCTTTTTGGTCCGAATATTCTTCTCAGGATCCTGTTCTCAAATACTTTCAGTCTATGTTCTTCCCTCAGAGTAAGTGACCATGTTTCGCAACCATACAGAACAACAGGCATGATTATCGTTTTATATATTTTAAGCTTCAAATTCTTCGACAGAATTCGCGACGACAAGAGATTTTGAACCGAATAGTAACACGAATTCCCTGCTTTTAGTCGACATTTAATTTCTTCGTGAATATGATTTTCATCTGTTAATATTGATCCTAAATATTTGAAAGTATCAACTTTATCAAAAGTATTATTTAATATTTTAACGCCCCCACGATTTGCCGTATTACGGTCCCGACGCACTTCCATGTATTTAGTTTTCTCTGCATTTACTTCTAAACCCATGTCCCTGCAAGCATTTAATAAGATCTCTGCATTTATTTCTACTGTTCTCCTATCATCCCCTATTAAATTTACATCATCAGCATATGCCATCACCTGGTGAATACCGTTCAACTGTAGGTCCTGGTTGCTAAGCTGAACGCTACGTTACATATATATTGGTCTAGTGGCCAGCGAACGTGCTTTATGTGCATATGGTCCCGGATATGATTCTTAGTGGGACGGCACAAAAATTTAATTTTAAAATAGGCCTAATTCAATTTCATGGCATTACTCGGGCAGACGGTTCTACCAAATTTTGACACATTTTTTTGCATTTTCCGGTTTCTTTTTGCAGAACATGCATTAAATAAGTAGCTAGTGCATAAACCACGAACCAACTTGTGCTAGGTGGCTACTAAAAAGCACGAATGCTATCTAACCGAGTCAGGGCAGGAGTACAGTAGCGGGGCACGAGCAGTAGCGAGGGGGTGCGTCCGTAGGGAGCAGGTGCGTAAGCGACGGGGACTATACACATAAACGAGGATAGTGGAAAAACACTTAAAATATCCGTAATAACCGTCTACTCGAGAGAAGCCTATTTTGGCCCCGGGGAGCAGCTGATTGACAGTATGTAGGGGGCGCCATTTCGATACAAAATTGGGAGGAAAGGGGGCAGATATACTTATTTGCCCCGGGCTCAATATTTCGTAGATCCGGCCCTGCTTCACATAGTTGATTTTACGCTTCATCTTACTATGACGCTACAGAAACTTTATATGACGTTCTTTATCACACAATTCTTTGTAATAAGACCGTATGTTTGCATTACATCCATCGCACACGTCCATGACTAACGTATGAAACGGAAATTCCCGCCGTTTATTTCTATCCTATTTGTATTCTTGTATTCTTCCGCTTCAGAAACTAGTTACACATACAATACTTTCATTACCATTCAAAATCCATTTCAATATGCTGTGCAACGACAGATATTATTTATAGTAACAACCTCATCCCTTCACAAAAAATGTTACACATCACATTTTACCTATAAAATTTGTTTTTGGTACAACCGTCTGCTCGAGTGAACTCAATTTCATTAAACTTCCGTCTCTTTTATCCTAAAAGGCAACCATGGGACGCTGAACTAAACATTTTCTTTCATTTCAATGCTACGTTACGAATTAAAATGTAACAAATTGTTTTATTTATGTTGTGCTTCTGCGATTTCGATATCGGGTCATTTCACGTCAGTTCATCCAGCGAAAAACCGAAATGTCACGCACCGACTTAGATTTTATTGATATTTGGTACCTAACCACCACAACTAACTTGTGCAAAATTTCAGAGCTCTCGCTCAATCCGTTCATATGTTAGGATCTATCAAAATTTTGACATGGTAGGCAGAAAATTCTACTCGCGACAGCCGGAAATGGTGCATCGAGGTTTGAAATTTCCCTAATAACATGCTGATATAAATCCTTTGAGGCAACAGCCCTATCCATTCTAATCCAGAATTGTCTGTAGATTTCAAATCTGTGGTCAAATTTGACATACCATCAACCTAAAGTGCAATTTTGTACAAAAAAAAAAAAACTAGTAAAAGGTATACTTGAAATACGAGCCTCAGCTAGAAGTACAAAAATGGCTCTACTTCAAAAAGTACCAAATTCACAGAAATAACTCCTAGATATTCTGAAAGAGGATGAAATTTATTATAAAAATGAAGTGAAAATCGTGTTGGGTATTTGAGCACGTAATGTACTACATTAAAAAATGTCAAAATGAATGAAAAGAATTGTCGAAGTTTCCCTCCTGCCCCTTTTCGTTGACATGGCTATTACTATGTGGCAGCAATCAGAAGCTCCCTGGGTGAACAAAGAATGAGGTGACCAATTCCATTTCAAATCGTCCAGGCAAACCACAATTGGTCTCCATCATAGTTTCAGATTTCATTTATTTTTTCTTTAATATAGGATCTTCATGCAATATTATTAGACCCACATTTTTTCTTTTTGCTGAAAAAATTTTCTTCGATATACAGCCTTCCAAAATGGCTGCCCTCCTCTCGGATTGCTCGAAAAACTGAAAAACATGTCAAAAAGTTTTGTTGTAGGGAAACGAATATACTTAGTAACATAATCGCAATAACAGGAAGAGTATAAAGTTGTGTTTCGGTGTAGGGCCAAATTCGTCTATTGGTCCAATAGGAATCACGCAATTTACTCGCAATGTTGCCAACTTTGATGAAATTTTTGCTAACTTAAAACTTTTTTTGTCCTCACGAGCAATACCAACCATCTGCTTCTAGCATCGAAATCTACTCCATAAGGTCTCTTGAAAATATAGAGGACTTACGTTTCTGATTATTACACCCCACGTTATAGCATGATGAAAAGCTGAAAATTTCATTAAGACGCCATGTTTGGACGCCATTTTCTCAAAAACCCCACCTTTTAAAAATCTGAAGTTTTACATGTATTGGAGAAGTATCTAAGTATTTAATATCCGTTAACCGTTCATGCGGCTGCAGCCCCTAACATTCGCAATTAATTATTGAAATTTCGATTTTTGTACTTGAAATGTAACATTTCCTATGGGCATTTAGGTCCTATACACAAGGCGATTTGAAAGGGAGTATGAAAATTTTGCGAAATGAATCCTGACATCATATCCAATAGAAAAGTTCCTATAAACGTGAGTCGAATTCCGCTTCCTTTTCGAGTTACAGGGTTTCCAACACGGGACCCAAAATCGGCTCGCGAAAATGGAAAATAAAATATAAATTTCGTGTTAAATCAGAACTATGTGCTAAAGTTATGATGAAGTTCAGAAAGTTGATTTGTATCAATATGACAATTTTTACGTGCGTTGCAATTCGGTTGGCAGTGTTGCCAACTTGGTAGAACTTTTATTTGTTTGCAAATGATACTACGTGGTTTTTATTTGATATTTGGTATTCATTAATTGCAAACATCACATGAAGAACAATTTTCCCCACATTACCACAGTTTTCGAAAACTTACATGTACTTCATTAAAAGGTTTATCTCGTGCGTTATTGATAGTTTGCAACATTAAGTGTGAATTTCTTTTGATGTTTGCCTTCATTAGTAAAACCAAAATGTCGAATAAAAACTAAGTCTATGTAAGTTGTAATAATAATAATAATAATAATAATAATAATAATAATAATAATAATAATAATAATAATAAAGAAGAAAAAATATTTTTTATTATTGCAAAAGCTCTTATAACCACGCATCAAGTTCAAACTTGTTCAAGAAGTTCTGCTGCAACCACGAAACAGTTTACTACGAGATTCGGTGTCGTGAACATCGTCCTAGTGTTCTCTGGAATCATGAAAATTGTTTTCACTGGTAACATGACATTGTAGTGCACTAGTTACAGTGTTTGTGTGAACAACAATGGGGAATTCCTATTACAGTAAGGACCGTATTAAATGTGTTGATGATTCTAAAAGCCATAAGATAATTATGTGCAGAAAGAATTCTTGACAAACATTTTATCTTGCGTACGGCGTAGTATTAGGAGATGATGATTATTTGTGTAAAGGGTGCTTTGAATATTTACCGTGAACAACGTGAATGTGTGTGAGATGTTGGTGACCACGAAAGATGTAAATATGAAATTATGCACCAGCACTATAAAGAATTTGTTCATCTAAATGTAGATTTGGAAACCATTAACCAGACAGTTAACATGCTAAACATGAATGTGTTCCCATTAACACGCTATACGCAGCTACATATTTTACCGCAAGATAATTTTTTTTTTTTTTTTGTCTAGATTCTTTCTGTGCACAATCCTCTTATGGCATTTAGCATAATCAACACATTTAATACGGTCCTTACTGTAATAGGACTTCCCCATTGTTATTCACACAAACACTTAACTAGTGCACTACAATGTCATGCTACCAGTGTAAACAATTTTCATGGTTCCAGAGAACACTAGGACGATGTTCACGACACCGAATCACACAAACTATCAATAACACACGAGATAAAACCTTTTAATGAAATACATATAAGTTTTCGAAAACTGTGGTGACGTGGAGAAAATTGTCCTTCGTGTGATGTTTGCAATCATTAATGAATACAAAATATCAAATAAAATCCACGTAGTGTCATTTGGAAACAAATAAAAGTTCTACCAAGTTGGCAACACTGCCAACCGAATTGCAACGCACGTGAAAATTGTCATATTGATACAAATAAACTTTCTGAACCTTATCAAAGCTTTAACACATAGTTTCTGATTTAACGCGAAATATATATTTTATTTTCTATTGTCCCGAACCGATTTTGGGTCCCGAGTTGGAAACCCTGTAACTCGAAAAGGAAGCGGAATTCGACTCATGTTTATAGGAACTTTTCTACTGGATTTGATGTCAGGATTCATCTCGCAAAATTTTCATACTCCCTTTCAAATCGCCTTGTGTATAGGACCTAAATGCCCATAGGAAATGTTACATTTCAAGTACAAAAATCGAAATTTCAATAATTAATTGCGAATGTTAGGGGCTGCAGCCGCACGAACGGTTAACGAATATTAAATACTTAGGTACTTCTCCAATATATGTAGGAAAAAAAAAATTAAAAGGTGGGTTTTTTGACAAAATGGCGTCTTAATGAAATTTTCAGCTTTTCATCATGCTATAATGTGGGATGTAGTAATCAGAAACGTAAGTCCTTTACATTTTCAAGAGACCTTATGGAGTAGATTTCGATGCTAGAAGCAGATGGTTGGTATTGCTCGTAAAAAAAAAAAAAAAAAAAAAAGGTTAGCAAAAATTTCATCAAAGCTGGCAACATTGCGAGTAAATTGCGCGATTCCTATTGGACCAATAGACGAATTTTGGCCCTCCACCGAAACATACAACTTTATACTCTTCCCGTTATTGCGATTATATTACTAAGTACACTCGTTTCTCTACAATAAAATTTTTAATTTGACATGTTTTTCAGGTTTTCGAGCAATCCGAGAGGAGGGCAGCCATTTTGGAAGGCTGTATATCGAAGAAAAAAAATTTTCAGCAAAAAGAAAAAATATGGGTCTAATGAATTTGTATATAGTTTCTTATTTTAAAAAGCAAGCTAAATCTGAGACAGTCGTGTGCACCACCCTGGACGATTTGAAATGGAATCACTCAGGTAGGCCTACAACAAAGGAGAGAATTTGAAAGGCAAAAGCTGTGACACATTTGGAATTACAGAATAGTACCAGAGGCTGCATAATCTGCAATATTGCGATTTGTAATTACTAACGTTTGTAAATTAATTAATGAATGCATAAAGTAATTAATTAATTACTTATTTTCTGATTTCATTTTTAGGATTGAAATGGAAGGTGAAGGTTCATCTAAAGTTACTGAGACTGATCTACGTTCTTGCAGGTTAGATTGTGGACATCCAGACTCAAAATGCCACTAGAGTACATATGATTCTACGAAGGAAATTCTGCCAGTTAATAATGAAACTTTCGCAGAGAGTGAAATTGAACTTATTTTGTGGAGGTCTAAATTACAAGGTTTCAATGAGAACCTGACTATTTGTTTTCATCATAATCCGTGGTATTTGCATCACTATGGACTAGCTCACAAGAAATGTTCTGATCCTTTTACAAGCCAGAAGAAAATAGTGAGACGTGATTTGCGAACAGTGACGCTGGAACTTGCTAAAACCGTCAAGAAACATCTGAATGTTATGTTATTCAGATCAGAAAATGTGCTCCAACTGCTGCAAAAGAGTGGAGAAGGAAATCGCCACTGTCAAACAAGGAAGACCGTGTTCAGACATGCCAGAGTCAGCATCTCTACACAAAAGTTCAGAGAGAATTCAAATTTGATCCGGATACAAGGCAAGCTGCAGATGAAAAAGAAAAAGCAAAGCTTGATGCAAGTTTAAATCATTTAGGTCTTTCACTTTTAAAATTGCATGGTGTTCCTGCACACCAGCGTGTAGCAGGCGTAAAAAATCAAAGTGATGCACGAAGTAGCAAAGTTAACAATGAAACGCAGTTTACAGATTGATCGTACAGAACATTTGTTATCTGACACCAGTGATTCGGACTTAAGAACCAGTGCAAATGAATTAAAAGAAAAAGCAGCAGATCTGGATCGCTTAGTTCTGTTAATGAAGTAGAAGATAGCTATAGCAAATAGACGTGAAAACCTTCAAATTCTCCTATTGCTCCAGAGTCATGGTCCCGCAATAAAGTGTCTGATGTTTTTAATGTTAGTGAATACATCGTTAGGCAGGCTGCGACATTAAGTAAAAGCAAGGGTATATGCTCCTTACCAGAACACAGATTAGGGAAAAGACTACCTGAAGAAACTGTAACTTTAGTTCAAAATTTCTATCAAGATGACGAATTTAGTCGAATACTTCCTGGAAGAAAAGATTTTGTGAGTGTTAAAAGAAATCTCCACATGCAAAAACGACTAATATTGTGCAATCTAAAGTGAGCTTTATGTTGGTTTCAAAGAAAAACATCCTGGCATTAAAATTGGGTTTTCCAAATTCTGCTTATTAAGGCCTAAATGGTGTGTTGTTGCAGGTTCAACAGGTACACACAGTGTCTGTGTACCACTCATTAAAATGTAGATTTATTGTTGCATGCCATTAGTTTAAAAAAGGAAGATCTTAATTTCACTGATGGTGTGTGATAAAAGTAATAGAAATTGTATGTCACGAGTGCGTATGAAATGTCCCCACGATAGCAGTAAAATAACAGAATTTCTCCAAAACATAATCGAGGAGTACTGGGATGACGAGCAGGTGAGCTTTGCAGAGTGGGTCAATGTCGATCGTGGTCAGTTAGTAGAAAGAACACTACCAATTCCAGAATTCATTGATCATTTTTTTCAGGAGCTCCAAGGATTAATACACCATTCATTGATAAGAGGCAGGCAACTTACCTAAAGGAACGTAAACAAAATCTCTCTTATGATGAAGTCATTATATTGATGGACTTTGCTGCAGAGAGTTATGGTTTTCTATTGCAAAATGAGATACAGACTTATGGAGTCATGTGTCAAGTACCTTACACCCAGTTGTACTTTATTTTATTGAAACTAACAGTGTAACTGAGAAATCTCTGTTTTTTATCTGATGTCTTACATCATGACCTGCCTTTTGTGTATAAAGTCCAATCTGAAATCATGTCGTTCTTAAAGAGTAAATATCCACATATTATAAAAAGGTCGAATATGTAACAGATGGATGTACTGCACAGTATAAAAACTACAAGGGCTTGTTAAATCTGTGCCATCATCTCCAAGACTTTGGCTTATCTGCTTGTTGATCTCTCTTTGCCACCAACCATGGCAAGTCACCTTGCAATGGAAATTGTGGCAGTGTGAAACGCTGTGTTACAAAGGCAAATCTGCAGATGCCATTTCAAACCCAGATAACAAAGGCATGACGTTTGCAAGCGTCAGTTGTCGAAAATTGCCTTAAAAAAAAAAAAAAAAAAAAAAAAAAAAAAAAAAAAAAAATCTGCATGAAGGTGAGATTAACAACGTAAGAAGTGTGTTAGCAAATAGTTTCCAGATTGGTCAAACTGTAGCAGACACAAGAGGTTTCCATAAGTTTGTACCACTGACAAATACAGCTATAACAGCAAGACGATTGAGTATAGATGAAACACCAGATTTAGTGTTTAACTTTGTACCACAATATGATGAGTTGGAAAAGTTAGCTTACCAGCAAATTAAAGTTAATTGCTTTGTAGCATGCATCTATGATAATAAGTGGTATATCGGATTAGCAGAGAAGTAGATTCTAACAATGCGGATATAAATACAAAATTCATGCATCCAGCTGGCCCTGCAGCAACCTTTTATTGGCCTATTAGAGCTGACACATGTTGGGTCCCAGTACAGCACATTTTATCTGTTATTGAGACTCCATCTACTAGTACCGGTAGGCAATACCAACTGAGTAATAAATGTAAATTATTAATTGAACAGAAATGGAAAACTATCGCCAAAAAATGAAATGCATAGGCCTATGTAAGTGTGTTTGAGTGATGAGAAATATTACAATTACCTGTACATTGTGGAAAACTGCATTTTTATTTCTTGTTTAGCTTTAAGCCAAATACCCAACACGACTTTACTTCATTTTTATAGGAAATTTCATCCTCTTTCAGAATATCTAGGAACTATTTCTGTGAATTTGGTACTTTTTGAAACAGAACCATTATTGTACTCCTACCTAGGCTCGTTTTTCAAGTATACTTTTTTTTTTTTTTTTTTTTTGTACAAAAGTGTACTTTAGGTTGATGGTATGTCAAATCTGACCACAGATTTGAAATCTACAGACAATTCTGCATCAGAATGGATAGGTCTGTTGCCTCAACAGCATGTTATTAGGGAAATTTTAAACCTCGATGCACCATTTCCGGCTGTTGCGAGTAGGAATTTTTGCCTACCATGTCCAAATTTTGATGTACCCTAACATGTGAACGGGTTGAGCGAGAACTTTGCAACTTGAATTTTGCACAAGTTAGTTTTGGTGGTTGTAGATCAAGTGTACCAAATATCAAATTCCGAGTCGGTGGGTGACATAGCCTAGATGAACTGACGTGGAATGACCCTATTCCGTTGTGGCACATTGACTGTGAAATTTAAAATACTGCAGCTCATTTTCTTGTTCATAGCTAATACCAAGTTACTTTAATTTTTTTATTATAAGAAAATATTACCTAAGACACTGCAAATGCCTGACTATCAAATAAGAAAACCAATTACTACAAGCGTTTACATGGATATTAACAACCATTTTAGGAAGTGTTAACTTTCTCTCGACACACCGTTTGAAAAAAAAAAAAATGCTTACAGAAAATCAGTAAAATCACTCATTTTCCGTGTAAAACGAGAAAGCCTCGGTCTGATCTAACTCAAATTACCGTTACTACATCGTATTTTAATAACTTTCATCAGATTTGACATCACCACTCTATTTTTGAGTAAGTGCCACAGAACAGGTCCAGGGATATCGAACCTAGCCGAAATTAAACTAAACCCAGCCTAACCTGGACTAACTTAACTTAACCTAAATCTTAATATGCTGAACCTACTTTGTGGCACAAAAGCCCATTAAAAAAAATCTTCAAATAAAAAAAAAAAAAAAAAAAAACATTCCGGGAAGTTCTGTACTTAGTATCCATTTTAGTAGCTATGCTACACAAAACTACTTCACTTACGTATCCTTGTATCATATTGTGATCATCTGTAAAACTAAGCCTTTACACTCAAATAAAATCTGAGAATTTACCTGTGTACTATGAACTACGCACATTTTTTTCAAGTCTTCCCGAAGATACTGCACAAAGTTTCGACAGAAGTCGGATAAATGTGTGTGTGTAAGTGAGCGTTTTTTTTTTTTTAAACTTTTATTGTAAACTATATTCTATGAATTTTGTAAATGTTTAGGTGGTAGATAAGGCTTCTTATAGCCTTAACCTCGACATGTCAAACAAGTCGAATAAATAGATACTATATTCGGGAATTGTATGTATTAGTGTTAAAAATTTAAATTGTTCGAAAAACAACGCAAGATTGCAAATATTATTTGACTGGGTCCTTTCACCGACAACAAACAAACAAAAATAAATCTTTTAGAATCAGACAGTAAAGTTGAAGACCCTTAAAAAAAATGGAGGGACATGGTAATTCAGTAGCATTTATTCGGAAGTTGAACATCCGATAGTTTTCTACCAAAATCTGAATAAAAGCTATTAAAATTTATAATTTTTCAATTTCTACGTTCTTAACTGACTTCAGGCTTCCTTTCGTTACATCGCGAGGTGGGGGAAAGGTTAGATTAGGTTACGATCTAGAACAGAAGTACCCTTGGACGCATTATCCGTTATGTTGATAATATAAGTGCTCATTTCTTTCCCACAATGCAACTATTACGTTACCTTGCGCGAAGTAGTTCCCTCCACTCGCAGAATAGTCCCATGTTTATAACCGCTTATATATAACAAATAAACAGATTTGTCGAGATCCTTATATATTATCAAGCACACAAACGATTAAATTATCCATATTTCCCCTGTAAATTTTATAAATTTTCCTGGAAACGGACGTCCAACTTTGGAACTTAACCCGATTCAGTTGTAGAGCGCTTACTTCTGATAGTTCGGGTTCCTGGTTCAATTCCCGGTCAGGTAAATTTCTAGTGGACAACATCGTGTCCGTGAGTTTTGTCGGGGTACTCCTATTTCGTTCTATATTCTCATTTGACCGATTCATCCATCATCATTCACTTGCCTTAACCATCCATTTCCTTCAACCTAAAGGACATAACCTTGGGAGTTAAACTGAAAGGTTTTTTCCTGGGTTTATTCTGCATTCGAGGGGCCAAAACTAAAAACAGATGTTTACAGGAGAAACGAGTTTTTGTTACAGAAGGATAATTAATGTGTGAAGGGAACAGAACAGAAATGCGTAGTACAGGAACACGAAATATTGCCTTGGGAGGGCAAAACTAAGTAAAAGAAAAGAAAGAGAGAGAAAAAAAAAAACAGAAGCCATTGCCAATTTATACAAACCGTGAAGGTAAGCATAAACTTCCCATGAAACGCCTAACCAAAATCAGGCTCTATTTAGCAGAAAAGCATTCATTTTCATAAATAAAACTCCCCCTGCAAAAATATATATATATATATATATTTTTAATTTTTGCCCTAAAGGAATGATTCTTCTCTCATATACAAATCACGAGAGAATACACTAATTTTGGAAGGTTCTTTGTAAGTTACTGCCAGCTCTAGTTTTGTTATATAAGGGAAGTTCTAAGTAGCATATAGGCCTATACTTTTATTACACAGTATTTTTATTTTTATCGAAAAGGAATATTTGGTGAACCGACTTGTCACTCAAGAAAGTCCCAAATATGAAATTAAAGGTCACCATACATCCTAGACCACTAACGAAATAAAATATGATAATTTCACAATACTTACGCAATTTCCACGAACGTTTTGTGGATGCCATGTCATAAATAAATTATAAGCCCCTACAGCTAAACAGTTCACATATCACACATGTAAAATTACACTAGGTTTGTTGTTTTCCAAGCAACTGTGTCACCTGGGAAAAATCATCTTTTGACGCTCAAGGCCATAAATGCCGCCCACACCACATATTTTGTAGACCATATCAAGTTATCAGCTGCTGGAAGTAACTTTAATGAATCCAAAATTATAATACGCATCCACAGCATCTATCTCAAAAAGTCACTACCATAAATAATCTTCATCCTTGACATACAATCCAACACATACACGGTAACGCCATCTCTTATTATCTACCAACATGCTCCATTTTTTTTTTTTTTTTTTTACGTAGCTTCTTAAGAAAAAGTAGACAGCTTCTTGCGAACGTACAACGACTATTGCCATCATTACCTCATTTCAATTTGCAGTATAACTGGTTTATTTTGTGCCAATTGACGAACTATCAGCTGAGAAGAATTCCTGCAATGGTTATGTCTGTTGCAAATTAAAATTATAACATGAAACGCCTAGTGTTCATCCTATTAGCAAGTTTGTGGTTCTGATATTGCTCAGATTAAGAATAGGAGTGCACGATGGAAATTGTGCTAAATATAACGCTCTCTCTCTAAAATATTAACGCAAAACTGAGTATTTTATTAGCATACATACATGCGAGCCAGCAAGTTGTCCTAGATGAAGCCAAGGGCAGGACCGGATCTACGGGAGGGGGCAATTCGGGGCATTTGCCCCGGGGCGCAGCTGGTTGAGAGTATGTAGGGGCGCCATTTCGAACGCGAGATTATTAACTTTGTACATTGGAATTAGTTCAATGAATTTACATCGTGTCAGGCCGAAAATAAATCAAAAGTGCCTTAGTCTTATGAAAAGTGCCAAAAAGGCATTTCATTTTTACGCGTAATAATTAAATTTTGTCAAATGAAATCGATTATATTTTTATTTAATGAAGAAAATAAAGGTATCTGAATGTGCTACTTTTTTAATATTTAAACGTTTTAAAAGATACCGTTTCACAATTAAGAAAGGAATATGAAAATTATAGAAAGTCAGTCGAAACATAACATTTACCTCCAGGTATTTTCTGAAGATTGGAGGCCACTGAAGTACGATTGTAATTACTTTGGGTAAAAGGGTTTATAATTTTCGATAATTTGTCAGTAATCCGACAATATATCATTGTTGTAAAAGATGGACAAGAAATGTGAAACAAAATTACCCCATAGTCATAATATTTTTAGATTTGATACGCACGCTTCTGTTTGGCTTTGCATTATTTTTCTTATCCAAAGCTGTTTGTTATAAAACTAGGGCAGTGGCGTAGCACACTTTTACGGGCTCCCCCGCAAAGTATAGAGAAGGGGCCGTACTTGTAAAGCCGATAGAGTAAGGTTGAAGTTGTACTTCTTTAAAACTTTATTCATCGCAAGACTTAGAGGCCCCCTATACCTCGGGCCCCCCCGCACTGCGGGGGTTGCGGGGGCAGCTGGTACGCCACTGAACTAGGGTATCTCTTCAATTTAAAGACCATGCTACTTTTACGTTGTAGGGTAGAGAACCGTTGACGAAATGAGTTCGATGTCTGGAAAGAAAATTCTCTGGCAACGATAATAGAACAAAAGGTGTTACCTTATGCTCAGCATAACGTAACATGGCCCGAGGCTTTTGAGCACCTTGTATATTGGCAGGAAAATTTTAAAATTTATTTAGAATGTTAAGAGAAACTTTTATTTTATAGTAGAAAACCGTAGGTCGAGAATTTTGCGTAATTTTTGTACAACAGAGCGTTTCAATAGATAGTATATGAAGATTACATGATTATTAATTATATTTTATATATTTTACGCATTTATCCATGAATATATTATTATTTTAGACAAATAAGTGTATATTTCAGTTTTTTCAATGGTTTTCAGTTCATTTCTATTCATATTTCGGCATAGGGAATCTTCACAAGAAAGCTAAAAATTTTATTTCGTAAAATCTTCTTCAAAATTCCAAATTAATAAAGTCAGCCATAATCCCTTCTTGGTGCATCTCTTTGTTTCGAAGGAAATTTATTTGATTGGCTAATCCACAATCACAGCTGCGGCTGAGATTTCGGTTTTCTTTGATCTTCACACAGAAGCCTATCATCCTATCATTACGTCATGATTATCTTCCAATTAGGGATCATCTTCTTGTAACTCTTTGTCTTACGGCGTCAGCCATTTCAAGAGTCAGACGTGCAGTGTATAGCGTCTGCAGAAAAGTGGAATAATTTGTGATCACGTTAAATTGTGTTAAATTCTTCGTTTTGGCGAATATTGGAAATTGTCATCAGAGATAAACGTACTGTGTTTGGAGTTTCAACAAAGTTATTAATCCAGAAATAGTCCAATTGTGAAGTGATTTCGAATAACATAATGGATACTAGCCTGTAGATGTCTAGTGTTATGGAATGAGCTCCTTAGCAAATTTTGCGTTCTCGATCAGCCAGAGAACCTAAGAGAAGCCAGAGGAGACGGTGTCCTGTGTCTGTAGTCGTGGTTCACAGGAGAGAGAACGTTGAGTAGTGGTGCAGACATCGAGGAAGAAGAAGTCAAGCCACGCTCGATGCCTTTTTTTCTGGATAGGTGCTGTAGGAGTTAGTATCCTAAAACTGTTTTGAGACCACGATTCACGAGTTTCCCAGGAATCTCGGGTGGAAAAGTCGTCAGGAACCTTTTTTTTGTTGTTAATATATCCGTTCAGTCGCTGTGTAAGAAGAGGATTCAAGTAAGTAAGGAATAGTGAAAGTGAAACTCAATCCAGGTATTTGGCGTCAAAATTTCCTTGTTCTGACAAACATGTGTGAATATATTTTCTGGTGTACGTGTAATATTCGTAATATGAAGCATTAAGTTCGTAAAGTTTCCCTCAACGCCGCACACATGTAGATTCAGGCAATGTGACATCGTGTTTTCATTCGATGGGGGGGAAAAGAAAGCTAGAATCTCAGCACAGAGCGATTGTTGTAATCTCAAGAAAATGTGTGTACCACACACACATTTTCCCCAGTGAGGAAAAGATGTTTTAGATTCCCCAAAATCTAGAAAGTATTCATTTCGGGAATTCTGCTCAAAATTCAACTTTTATTTATTTTGGCATGTTTTCTTTGGTTTTTTTGAAATAGAATGATTATGAATGTTGAAGATGTAAACAAGTGTCAGATTCACGGCTACTGTCAAGTGCAAGGGTACATGCATTTCGCGTACCGGTAACTGAAAACTTTCAGCAATAGGCTAAACCTACGTAATATTTTAAAAATCTGATACCCATCAAGTTAGAAATTGCAAATTTTTGTTAATTACTAGTAAATGCCTTTTTCTTCTTTTCATGAAATTCAATATATATATTCAGAGCGACACTGATGCAAAACTAACCACTGCGTCTTCGGTAGGAATGTGGTAGCGGATACGAAACAAAATATAAATGCAAAATAAGTATGGTGCTTTATGAAATATATGTGTGATTTTTTTTTAATATATATATAGGCTTGTTTAGGTTAAGTTAGTGTAGTTAGATTAGGGCTTTAGGTTTAAGTATGTCAATATGTACATGAATGTTTTGCCTGTGCTAGATTGTCAGGTGGGTCCGAGCTGAAAAGAGGTCGCGAAGAGCGTAAATCCTCTACGCCGGCCACAATCTCGATGCACAGAGGAGTGTAAGCACCAAAGAATATGTAAACAGAAGTAAATCGGCTAACCACAACATGTAGGCAGTGAAGTTATTATTTTCAGTAGTGTTTTGTATTTTCTATTGTGTCTTTTGATTGTTTTTGCGTGTCGATACAGTGTCAATGTTCTAGAAGGCAAGAATATTAAATGAATATTAAAGAATATGAATATTTCGAGAATATGAGCAAAAGTAAAGAATGTTTCGGCTCTGAAAAGTATAGAAATCGATTTTATAAAATTTTATTTTGATGGGTATGTCAGTTCAATGTAAAATATTTTCTTATTATCGAATATTTTGTCCAATAATACATTCATGAATATTTTGAAGAATAAAACTTACTAGCCGTGAACGCATCTTTCCTTTCGAATACTAAATCTAATTAGCTTGTAATTTTAAGAAGTCATAGAAATATGTAGTCGATGTTTTTGGTATGCATGCGAAGCATGATCAAAACGGAGAGCAGTATGTACAGAATAAGTTTACTGGGGAAATGAAATAGCTGTGAAATTCAGGGAAGAGACTTTCCTTAGTGTGACCGAGTTGAAAACAACCGAATCTGTAGAAATTTCTCATTTTATCAGTTTCGATCAAAATCTCAGTTTAGACTTTTTTTTTTAATTACAAAATTCTGTTTCAAGATTTTTTTTTTAATTCAGATAGGGCTTTCATAGACAACATCAAGATCTTCTTTGTGCTCAGTGCCAGCTCCACTCGGAGGTCGGTGTCCTGTGTCTGTAGTCGTGATTCGCAACCTATTTCCGGATGGGATGTGGATGATGAACTGCAGGCCTGGATATCGGACTGTGAGTCGAGATGGAAGAGAGTTTGGAAGCTTTATATTTCGGGCCAAATTTGAGTTCTATTTTCCGTAGATGATTGGCTTGGTGAGTGTATCAGTGACTGCTGATGACGAGCCCATACGGGCCCAGTAGGTTCGGCGTCACTAGTCAGTGATGCATTCAACATAGCATGTAATCTCAAGGAAAAGGAACATCATACAAGAAAATACAATTCAATCAATTAATTACATACAAGTCATTTTATTCTATACATTATTATTTTTTTTTAATTGTAAAAATTGGCGACCCTTATCCAGGATTTCTGTTGTTTCAATCCTACGCGAGCGCTAAGGAAAACAAACGATCACAGCAGAGTATTTGTAATGGGGATCATTATGACAATCGCTGCATTGAATGAAACATGGTCACTTCTGAATCTGTATGTGCGTGATGTTGTGGGAAACAACCTTCATGAAAATGGAAATGTCTGTGGGTAGCAGATCAAGTAACGAATCTCGTCATCCGAGTGAATATATATGCTGTTCTGATGAAATTGCAGGGTTTAGTGTTTATTGTGACAGCTGTTTTAGATGGGTACATGCCCAATGTTATGGTTTGTCAGAGGAACAAGTGCAGGAGTTAGACAAAAGCAGTGAGCCGTGGTTATGTAAGCCTTGCCTGGCGAAGCAGGTGACAGTGTTGCCACTGCCGAAATCTCCGGAAACTGAGAGTGATGAAGGCGAACGTGTAACGCGGGGTAGCCCGAATGATTCTGATAAGGAGGAAGGAAGTCGAGGAAACGTAGCTTCCGGTCCAAATGTACAATTAACGGACTTTGCGGCCATGATGGAACGCTTCAGTCAAACTTTAACTGTAACCCTAAACGAAAAATTTGAAAAAGTAGACAATAAATTCCAGGCGATGAGCAATCAGGTAGATAGTAAATTCCAGGACATGAATGAAAAATTCGATAATGTAAAGTTTGAATTGTTACAAACGATTAATGAAAAAGTAGCCCATGTGAACGAAGACGTAGAGGCTGTTAGGTCGGAAGTTCGCGATTTATATACCTCTGTTGGGAACTATCAGAATAAAATAGACGCGCGGGTAGATGCCGTTGAGGAAGGTCTCCGGTTATCGGTTGAAGCGCAGAATCGACGATGTGACGACTTGACTAAGGAGTTCTCACATCTCGAACTCAGTACCCAAAGGTCGTGTCAGGCACTTGAAGCCAGGATTCAGACGTTAGAGGGAAAACAAAACCAAAGAAAAGATAAACGGTGTAGTCGTAAACGAGCGCGAGACTTTGTTGTCGGTGATGAAATCGAGTCTGACGGGACCGAGTCAGACATCCAAGTGGATGTACCGGTCTCTTCAGTTGGGGAGACTCGTACTGTTCCCACGGTGACTGTCTCTGTCTGTCAGCCGACCAACATTCACGGCACAAATGTCCTTCCCTTTGAATTATCTACACGTACGTTGAACTTAAACAAGTCACATACGTCCTGTGTTGAGACAATAGGTTGTCAGGCGTTGTCCAGGAGGTCGAATCCATTGTTAGTTTCGCCTCAGGTGTCAGGATTTTCCAATCCTAGTTGTCGGTTGAACCATGTGGTGTCCTCTAGTAATGTAGCAGACATGACTCCTTCGTGTGCTGGAGTTCAGGAGGGAATATGTGGTCACGCGGTGGTATCAATGCCAGACAACTTAATTTCTGGACAAAATTACCAACACTATTCCATTTTCGGTCAAAATCACTTGGGTGCAAAGAGCCCCGTCGTTGGCCACAATTCTCCCGTGAACCCCAGTAGAAGCGAGGAAGGCTTTGGCAAGCGAACTCTAAATTTAAGACTTTCTGAACTAAATCACTTACCTACATTTTCTGGTGAATACGGTTTGGCTAGAACATTTCTAGAAAATTTGGAACAAACTTTTAAGGTAATTTCGGCATCAGAACACGAACGTCTAACCTTGGTACCTTGTTGCTTAACAGCTGGGGCCAAGACATGGTTCCAGACTGTATGTCAAGACATTAATAGTTATGCGGATTTTGTGCGTCTGTTCCGAGAACACTATTTTTCGGCGAGAATGGAAAGGTTGCAAAAGAAGTTCATTCAGGGAATGAAATACGATCGAGCGAAGTACAGCCGATTAACGGACTTTGCGTGGAAAATTGTAGCAGAATATTATGCTGTGGCACAACACCCGGATGAAACCGAACTGATTGAGATAGTCTTGGATTGCTTACCAGCTGGTGATGCCAAGTTGTTGAGGGCTGTTGAGCCAAAGAACATTCAACACCTTATGGTGAAAATAGCTGAGATAGAGGGACATCCAGAGCCTAGTGAACCGGTCACGGACAAGAAGTTTAGACGCTTTCAGGTACGTCAGGCGAAAGTCGTCAAAAAGACCGAAAAGTCAGGAAAACAAACCACCAAAGATACTTCGTCTCAGACGGAGGAAGACGAAGGCAAGAGGAAGGAAGGAAATTCCAATGGCAAAGGAGATGACCGATTTTCCGGAAGCAGGGGTCGGAGAAGGAATTTCCAGTCTCGAAGACCATGGCCCAATCAAGGAAGACAGAATTGGGTAAGAGATGGTAATGGAAATCGGAATGCTCCGTATGGGTACGACCAACGCTACTATCCAGCGGCGATGAGTTATGGGTATCCGCGGGGTACATCTCAGACATGCGCGCCAAACGCGATGACTTCAGCAGGAGCGCAAGCCTATCCGGGATACGCGCCGAATTTACTTCCTGGAGGGGGAGTGGCGGCTCCCACGTCCACTTCTTCCCCAGGAGTGAACATGGCGATGTCCACTGGATGGCCTCCGCAATATACGACATTCGTACCTACGATGGCTCAGCCACCGGAAACGAACGGGAATAGTTTGGGAAATGCTTATCGCAGCCCTCATTAGGGGAGAGTGTGGACTGCGATGTGGATTCCTCAACTCCCCAGAAAGAACAAGATCGGTTAGCGAGTGGTCAAAATTCCAATTTGGTAACAACCTCGTTCGATTTTGATACTAACCTTCAAAATTCAAAATTCAATGTTTTGGCAGATTCCGAAATTCGGGGATTTTAGAAAACTACATGCCATCTGGAGGGATTCTCAATTGTAGTGAGAATCAGTCCAAATGGAGTAATTTTCTAAAAGCAGCCCAAGATTTGTGCAATCACTCTTGGTGTGATGCTCTCGGATGTACTCCAGCGGAGCGTTTCTTAACGTATTCAGCATCCAAGAGCTTCAAAGAAAACTTCGTTTGGCCCAAAGAGACGGTGCAAGTAAATGAAGACAAGAAATTTGTAGTTTCTGTTCCGGCAGCAGAACCGAAGAAGGAGAGAAAGCTGCGGAAACAGCAAGACATCGTCACAGAAGGTTCTTTGGTGATGGTGAAAACTCACCATATATCGTCAATACCCAAAAAGGTATTTGCAAAATTTATGCATACATACGTTGGACCTTACAAAGTGGTATCTTTATCTCGAAATTCAGCGAGATTGCAAACTCTGAAGGGAGAAAACATAGGAGTTCAGAGTTTTGACAATCTGAAACTGTTTCGCTGTTCAGAAGAGAAAAGAAAGGAATTATTAGAAGGATGAAAAAAAAAGAGAGAAAGAAAACTTAGTTTATAGATTAAGGTTAGGTTAGAATATTATATAGGGTGAATGTATAGTTGTAATTAGAATTGAGAAAAAAAAAAGGATATTTGTCTTGTATAGTCTCTAGTAATTTAGTAGTAACAAAAAAAAAAGTAACTTAAGAAGAACTCATAAGTTCAGATTTTTTTTTTCTCCGAAGCTCCCGGAGGATGTTACCTTATGCTCAGCATAACGTAACATGGCCCGAGGCTTTTGAGCACCTTGTATATTGGCAGGAAAATTTTAAAATTTATTTAGAATGTCAAGAGAAACTTTTATTTTATAGTAGAAAACCGTAGGTCGAGAATTTTGCGTAATTTTTGTACAACAGAGCGTTTCAATAGATAGTATATGAAGATTACATGATTATTAATTATATTTTATATATTTTACGCATTTATCCATGAATATATTATTATTTTAGACAAATAAGTGTATATTTCAGTTTTTTCAATGGTTTTCAGTTCATTTCTATTCATATTTCGGCATAGGGAATCTTCACAAGAAAGCTAAAAATTTTATTTCGTAAAATCTTCTTCAAAATTCCAAATTAATAAAGTCAGCCATAATCCCTTCTTGGTGCATCTCTTTGTTTCGAAGGAAATTTATTTGATTGGCTAATCCACAATCACAGCTGCGGCTGAGATTTCGGTTTTCTTTGATCTTCACACAGAAGCCTATCATCCTATCATTACGTCATGATTATCTTCCAATTAGGGATCATCTTCTTGTAACTCTTTGTCTTACGGCGTCAGCCATTTCAAGAGTCAGACGTGCAGTGTATAGCGTCTGCAGAAAAGTGGAATAATTTGTGATCACGTTAAATTGTGTTAAATTCTTCGTTTTGGCGAATATTGGAAATTGTCATCAGAGATAAACGTACTGTGTTTGGAGTTTCAACAAAGTTATTAATCCAGAAATAGTCCAATTGTGAAGTGATTTCGAATAACATAATGGATACTAGCCTGTAGATGTCTAGTGTTATGGAATGAGCTCCTTAGCAAATTTTGCGTTCTCGATCAGCCAGAGAACCTAAGAGAAGCCAGAGGAGACGGTGTCCTGTGTCTGTAGTCGTGGTTCACAGGAGAGAGAACGTTGAGTAGTGGTGCAGACATCGAGGAAGAAGAAGTCAAGCCACGCTCGATGCCTTTTTTTTCTGGATAGGTGCTGTAGGAGTTAGTATCCTAAAACTGTTTTGAGACCACGATTCACGAGTTTCCCAGGAATCTCGGGTGGAAAAGTCGTCAGGAACCTTTTTTTTGTTGTTAATATATCCGTTCAGTCGCTGTGTAAGAAGAGGATTCAAGTAAGTAAGGAATAGTGAAAGTGAATCTCAATCCAGGTATTTGGCGTCAAAATTTCCTTGTTCTGACAAACATGTGTGAATATATTTTCTGGTGTACGTGTAATATTCGTAATATGAAGCATTAAGTTCGTAAAGTTTCCCTCAACGCCGCACACATGTAGATTCAGGCAATGTGACATCGTGTTTTCATTCGATGGGGGGGGGGGGGAAAGAAAGCTAGAATCTCAGCACAGAGCGATTGTTGTAATCTCAAGAAAATGTGTGTACCACACACACATTTTCCCCAGTGAGGAAAAGATGTTTTAGATTCCCCAAAATCTAGAAAGTATTCATTTCGGGAATTCTGCTCAAAATTCAACTTTTATTTATTTTGGCATGTTTTCTTTGGTTTTTTTTGAAATAGAATGATTATGAATGTTGAAGATGTAAACAAGTGTCAGATTCACGGCTACTGTCAAGTGCAAGGGTACATGCATTTCGCGTACCGGTAACTGAAAACTTTCAGCAATAGGCTAAACCTACGTAATATTTTAAAAATCTGATACCCATCAAGTTAGAAATTGCAAATTTTTGTTAATTACTAGTAAATGCCTTTTTCTTCTTTTCATGAAATTCAATATATATATATTCAGAGCGACACTGATGCAAAACTAACCACTGCGTCTTCGGTAGGAATGTGGTAGCGGATACGAAACAAAATATAAATGCAAAATAAGTATGGTGCTTTATGAAATATATGTGTGATTTTTTTTTAAATATATATATAGGCTTGTTTAGGTTAAGTTAGTATAGTTAGATTAGGGCTTTAGGTTTAAGTATGTCAATATGTACATGAATGTTTTGCCTGTGCTAGATTGTCAGGTGGGTCCGAGCTGAAAAGAGGTCGCGAAGAGCGTAAATCCTCTACGCCGGCCACAATCTCGATGCACAGAGGAGTGTAAGCACCAAAGAATATGTAAACAGAAGTAAATCGGCTAACCACAACATGTAGGCAGTGAAGTTATTATTTTCAGTAGTGTTTTGTATTTTCTATTGTGTCTTTTGATTGTTTTTGCGTGTCGATACAGTGTCAATGTTCTAGAAGGCAAGAATATTAAATGAATATTAAAGAATATGAATATTTCGAGAATATGAGCAAAAGTAAAGAATGTTTCGGCTCTGAAAAGTATAGAAATCGATTTTATAAAATTTTATTTTGATGGGTATGTCAGTTCAATGTAAAATATTTTCTTATTATCGAATATTTTGTCCAATAATACATTCATGAATATTTTGAAGAATAAAACTTACTAGCCGTGAACGCATCTTTCCTTTCGAATACTAAATCTAATTAGCTTGTAATTTTAAGAAGTCATAGAAATATGTAGTCGATGTTTTTGGTATGCATGCGAAGCATGATCAAAACGGAGAGCAGTATGTACAGAATAAGTTTACTGGGGAAATGAAATAGCTGTGAAATTCAGGGAAGAGACTTTCCTTAGTGTGACCGAGTTGAAAACAACCGAATCTGTAGAAATTTCTCATTTTATCAGTTTCGATCAAAATCTCAGTTTAGACTTTTTTTTTTTTAATTACAAAATTCTGTTTCAAGATTTTTTTTTTTTTAAATTCAGATAGGGCTTTCATAGACAACATCAAGATCTTCTTTGTGCTCAGTGCCAGCTCCACTCGGAGGTCGGTGTCCTGTGTCTGTAGTCGTGATTCGCAACCTATTTCCGGATGGGATGTGGATGATGAACTGCAGGCCTGGATATCGGACTGTGAGTCGAGATGGAAGAGAGTTTGGAAGCTTTATATTTCGGGCCAAATTTGAGTTCTATTTTCCGTAGATGATTGGCTTGGTGAGTGTATCAGTGACTGCTGATGACGAGCCCATACGGGCCCAGTAGGTTCGGCGTCACTAGTCAGTGATGCATTCAATATAGCATGTAATCTCAAGGAAAAGGAACATCATACAAGAAAATACAATTCAATCAATTAATTACATTTAATTCATTTTATTTTATACATTTTTTTTTATTTTTTGTAAAAAAGGGAACTAAAAGAGGAAGAAAATAAAGTATATGAAATAGCAAAGAAGTGGTTAGACAAAAAGGATGATTCTCATAGCTTCTCTGATTCCCCCTCCAAAAATATGGAAAAAATCTGAAAGTGACAGTGTTCATCAGTTCAAAGTATTGCAAAAATTGAGAGTTTTCCTGAATTGCTTTGTAGCAATGATAGTGAAGGCTCTTCTGAACCAGACGAGCACACTGTTTTCCCAATTGCTGCACATAGTCAAATATCAGTCAAATTACGACAAATTCAAGACGCGAGAAAAAAATGATATGTGCGTTGAAGATCTAATATTTGACCAAGCGAAATATCAGACAAAGAAAGCTGCTATTTTGTACAAAAGTTTATGGTTTCATCATTGAATCCAGACAACACAGACTTTTCTTGTACAACCAGATGGTTAACTCGTCACATGCGGTTCAAAGTTCTTCCAAACAGGAAGAAAACCAAGTTGTCCTGGGCAGTGGCGTAGCAGCTGCCCCCGCAACCCCCGCAGTGCGGAGGGGCCCGAGGTATAGGGGGCCTCTAAGTCTTGCGATGAATAAAGTTTTAAAGAAGTACAACTTCAACCTTACTTCTGTCGGCTTTACAAGTACGGCCCCTTCTCTATACTTTGCAGGGGAGCCCGCAAAAGTGTGCTACGCCACTGGTCCTGGGTCCTGTCTCGTGTATGCAAAAACTGAAAATGTTCTCCTTTGTTTTCCTTGTGAGTTCTTTTCTTTTTCAAACAAATTACATGTTTGTCTTTTAGTGGCATATTAAAATTAATGAAAGTATCTGAAAGAATACCAAATCATGAAAATTCACTCTCCCATAACAAGTTTGTTGTGCAATGAAAATGTCCACTGAACTCCCTCAATTTAGACAAAGGAATGGACAAAGAATTTCAAGAATGCATTTAAAGAACAAAATAGTGGAAAGAAGTTTTATTGATAATTATTGATGCAGTGCTTTTTGATCATCAAGCTGCTTATCCTTCCGTGGTAGTAAAAAAGGAAGGAACTACGTTGCTCTGACCGTTTTGACCTAGAGAATGGGAACTTTCTTTAGCTCATTCTTCTTGCAAAGCATAATCCTGTCTCACGAGAAAAAGGTGAAATTGTTTTTTTTAGAAAGGCCAAGATTCGTACATTTCACATGACATTCAAAATTAATTCGTCGGTTTAATAGCTAATACAATAAGGCAAGAAATTCTTTGTGAAGTGAGGAAGAATAAATACTACTCAGCAATGTTTGACTGTACTCTTGATATATCTTACACTGACAAGTAAACCTTACGTTTGGGTGAATCGAGTTGCTGACGGAGACACATATGAGAAAGTAGTACTAAATGTGGTCAGTATTTCAGTGAAGTTATAGGTGCGAAGCTCCAGGGGTTTAGGAGATATAGCTACCAGAACATTACATGGAAGTACAGAATAGTCTTCATACAGTTGGAGGTAAAAGCTCTATAAGACCTCTTGTAACGACAAAAGATGAATAACAAATATATGGGTACATATTAGAACTAGGGGGAAGTTATATAGTAAGGGTATACCTGACGGCGGCCATCTTGAAATCCGCCATTTTGAATTAAGGTTAAATTTTTAAAATAGGAATAGGGTCATGTGATACATGATTTAAGACTCGAATTTAATCAGAAGAACAATGGTGACGTTAATTTTGATTTACGCGCAATTGATAAAAAGTTACAAGGAAATTAAATATTGTTGCAGCATATGTATTAGTCCTTTACCCCATCTTGTAAATTTTGTGTTAATGATAATAATTAAATAAAAAGCAAGTGGATAAATATTAGGTCTATGGTAAGAGTTGCCTTGATGGCGGCCATGTTCAAATCCGCCATTTTGAATCAGACAAAAGTTTTAAACAAAATGCATAACAGTGACATCTTATTAATAGCAAATTTGCCATAAATCCAACGGTATACCCATTTTTGCTTTATCATTATTCAGCACAAAATTAAATGGGAATAGAGTAATGCAATAGATGACTTCGGGCTAGAAGTTAATCAAAAATAGAATGTTGGCGTTACAATGTTAGTTGTTTGATGCTGTACTTGCACGCCATTTCGTTGTTTTTCTTGTATCCTGTTCACATCTATTTCTCGTTCGCTATTTAAAACTTTGTCTGATTCAAAATGGCGGATTTGAACATGGCCGCCATCAAGGCAACTCTTACCATAGACCTAATATTTATCCACTTGCTTTTTATTTAATTATTATCATTAACACAAAATTTACAAGATGGGGTAAAGGACTAATACATATGCTGCAACAATATTTAATTTCCTTGTAACTTTTTATCAATTGCGCGTAAATCAAAATTAACGTCACCATTGTTCTTCTGATTAAATTCGAGTCTTAAATCATGTATCACATGACCCTATTCCTATTTTAAAAACTTAACCTTAATTCAAAATGGCGGATTTCAAGATGGCCGCCGTCAGATATACCCTTACTATATGACTTCTTCCTAGTCCTAATATGTATCTATATATTTGCTATTCATCTTTTGTCGTTACAAGAGGTCTTATAGAGCTTTTACCTCCAACTGTATGAAGACTATTCTGTACTTCCATGTGATGTTCTGGTAGCTGTATCTCCTAAACCCCTGGAGCTTCGCACCTATAACTTCACTGAAATACTGACCACATTTAGTACTACTTTCTCATATGTGTCTCCGTCAGCAACTCGATTCACCCAAACGTAAGGTTTACTTGTGAGCAAATGGGTCAGGTTCTAGGTCTCATTTCAGGAAAGGGGAAAAAGGAAGTGTGAAATAAAAGAAAACGTCATTGATTTCACTGAAGTGCATGGAAAAAATGTCGAAGATTTGGCGGAATATATTGTGCAAAGGATAGAGAAAAATGGCCTCAATTTAGCAGAATGTAGAGGACAATCTTATGATAAGGGTGTATACCGTGGAGTTCAGGCAAGAATCCAATCGTTAAACAACCTTGCGCTGTTTGTGCCATGCACAGCACATTCCTTGAATCTTGTAGTATATTAATCAGAATCAGAACCAGAAGCTGAAAACCTGTTTAGCATCGTTCAGAAAGGGCACATTTTCTTTTATTTCGTTGAAAATAAGGCACGGTCTCTTTAATAAATGTGAAAATCACTCTCAAAGTACTTAGATCAAAAGATGGAGGGAGTGCAAACTCGGAAGCAGTGACAGCTCTTAAGTTTGAACTGGAAAATGTTCTCGCAGCATTTGATGAAATTTGTAATTAATTTAGTATTTTGAAGTTCAGTTTTGCATGAAATAAATCGAGTGAACAAAGAAATACAGAATAAGGCTTTAACTTTGCAAAGGTCTCTTGATTTGTTATCAGGTCTTTCGAATGTAGTCTGCAGGTTCAGGAATCAAGGATTCGACAGATAGCTGTCGGAAGCCAAGGTTATTCTTAATTGGACAGATGTGGAAGATCAGTTCAGTGAAAAGCCAATCCCGAAAAAGAAAAGAATGTTAGGGGAGGAGAGAGAGGATGAAACGAGAAGTTTTACTGAAGAAGATCGCCTTAGACAATCTCTCTTCAGAATTCTTGATCTCTTACGGGAAGAAGTCTTTAGTAGAACAGGCTCAAAGAAGTAAGTAAGAACTTCAGCTTCCTCAGAGGAAGTTCACTGAGAGAATTGTCTTCGAGGATCTTGAAAAATCGTGCGCGGATCTCACTTTGAAATACCAAGACAATTTGAATGCTATAGAGTTATGTGTAGAAATAGAGCCTTAAAGATCAGATTGTTGTATTCTTGCCTTGAGTATATCCCTCAAGAAATTCAACCCGAGGAATATACTCGACATCACCTAAAATGACCTTCAAAGTGCCTACCCAAACGTCTCAGTGACTCTTAGAATTTTTCTTACCTTTCCGTGCAGTGTGGCATCTTGTGAAAGAAGTTCCAGCAAACTAAAACGCATTAAGACATTTTTACTTTCAACCATGGGACACGAAAGACTCTTAGAATTGGCAACATTAACTATAGCGAACAAGGTTGCTTAATCAATTTCTTATGAAAAAATTATTGAGGACCTCGCAGAAAAGAAAGCCAAAAAAGTATTTTTGTGACTACACGTTGCAAAATGAAAAGGGGACTATATAGAATATCCCCTATATAGGTACTAAGGTCTATAGACAAAAGTACTTGTTCTCTATAGTTATTCTACGTATGAATGTGTGTGAAACGCGTGTAACTATCTATCTTAAACTTTCGCATATATTACTAGAAGAATTATCTACATACAGGCGGAAGGCCGGCACACAGAATGAAGCCAAACATACAACTGAAAAGTCAATATTCACACACAGGAGAAACCACAAAGAAAATCAATGAAGAATTTACTGAGCCAACAGAAGAAGGAATTACAGGTTGTCAAGTTAAGGTTCCGTGTTGATAGAAAAATGTTTCTAAATAGCTTGTTGTGTATTTGTTTTCCTTTACAACACTAATATTACTTTCTCATGTGGTTCGGATTCCACGTTAATCAGTAGGTCTACGTCTCATATAGCCTCGCTGCTCAACGGGACGTTAAACCGAAACTCAACTCAACTAATATTACTTTGCGTTAAAATATGTAGGACATTTCACAATAGGTCCCAATAGATATATATAACAAAGTTTCATCTTCTGCAACAATGTCTTTTGTGGATTTCTTATGAGGAAAATCTTGAGAATTTTGTTTTCAGTATAACAAAGTACTTTATTTTCTAAATAAATGAGCTTCAACAAAAGAATCGGTTTCAGGATCTAAATGTTAATAAATATCATAAATATTTAATATAAGTAAAACGTAAACATTGCACAATGTATCGGTTGTGTTTCGATTAAACTAGAAAATGTCTTCTGCAGTGTACTTTTAATACTTCTCACTGTGTAACTTTTGGATACGTTTCGTAATTGGTTTCAAGTTCATACGTAGACACAAATTTCAGTCGAAATTAGAAAAGGGAGACAGATGGCAAATGATTTAAACTTTTTAAAAATATATTTTTTAATCTAAGATTTGTTTCAATCAGTTACATAAGGCTTTTAGACTTGGAAGGAAAGGGGCGGCAGAAAGCTTCTTTGCCCCGGGCGCAATATTTCGTAGATCCGGACCTGGCCAAGGGTGCCGGTTCTAAGAGCCGGGGGGCCCGCCCCCAAAGCTCATGTGGGCCCCCTAGTGTATTTATGAATATACAATATTTGGCATAGTTTGAATGCAATTTGTCTTAACATCCTCATATATATATACCTTCTGCGTCTGAGTGGCCCCTCAAATTTACAGAGAAATTGGCGCCCTTGGATGAAGCCATGATTTTTTTTTCTGTTTCTTTTCGATTGTAAAAGCAAGCCAAAAGTATTCTTTCACAAGATGAAAGAATTAATAACTTACCATACATACACATATACATTAATAATAATAATCAGTGTCGTATTTAAGAGGGCTTCCGGATTTAAGCCCTCCCCGAAATTTTATTTGCTATCTTAAAGTAAATGAAATATCTTGCAGAATTTTTACATTTCGAGGGATAAAGTTAGCAAAGCACTCCTCGAAACAAAATAGTAAATAAGCCACTGATAGCAGTGTTTGTAGGTTTCCTGAAGAAAATTTCCCTCGACTGACACAAAATTTTCCCTTTTCTTATCAAATTTTCCCTAGTTCGTTGTGTGTTCAATTCCTATACGACAAGTTATGTGATAAGAGTAATTTAGCTACATTAAAGGAAGGGCCATTTGTTTTATTTATTTGGGTTTTGCTTTTTCCTTGACTTATTTTTAACAAGGGGCCGCGGTGGCTCAGTGGTAGAGCTTTCACCTCCGGTGCGTGAGGTCCCTGGTTCCATCCCAACTCGCACCAAGTGAATTTTGTGGTGGACAAACACAGTTCTTGTGGGTTTTCATGGGGTTCTCTCATTTCCTCCCACTTCCTTCATTCCACCATTGCATTCATTTCTCGTCATCACCGTCTCGTTTAACCTAGTCGGCATAAGCATGGAATGTTAAAACAAATATTTTTATTTTTAATGAAAAATACACAAAAATACATCTAGCCAACAAAGTGTAGGGCCTTCAAATTATGCTACTTTGAACACACACAAACTATTGCTATTGTATTGGTTTATCTCTGAAGAACAAAGAAAAATTTAAACATTTATATTGGTTAATCAGTTAGCACCAGAATTTCCCTGGATTTTTCACGTTTTATCGAAAAATTCCCTTTTTGCCCAATTTACCTACGAAAGAAATTTCCCTCAAACTATGAACAGTGACAGTGTGTGAAATTAGAACCACAGCTTTAGGAATGCTTGGATAATAAACTATTAAAATAAAAAAAAAATGTTCATGGAAGTCTAGTTGTTGACTGCTTTTGTACGAGTATAAATTTTCCTAAAAACTAAGAAAAGCATATACTCTTCAATAATTGGGGAGTAGTGGAGGTTATGCGACGTTTACCCATCTAATATATTTTATAGGTAAGCGGATACATAGTTGATGTAATGGAGGGTATAAGGTAGAGATGGGCAGAATCGAGCACGAGAATTGATTCTACTCGATTCCTTGAAATACTCGATTCTTTGGAATCGATTCTGCACTCGATTAGATTATGTTTACTCTCGCGAATATTACTGGACCTGCATGCATTTTCGCCGATCCCAAGAGGTTCGTCCAATACATGGCTGAAGTAGCACTCTTATTGGCCACGTATGGATGACATCACAAAGATTCATGTTCAACATGCTACTATGCTTGCATGCTTACGTTTATCTGTTTTGTGTATGTGCGTGTTTAAAAACAGGGAGAGGAGATTATCAATATTATTACTTGTGAAATACATTGCATTATAATTCTTGATTTATGTTCACTTTTACGCGGTACAAATAAATTATCCTTAAATAAGTCTTCGTCAAAATAAAATTGTTATAAAACGCACTTCACATGAATGTTACTATTTACTACAATTTTAACATTTTTATTAAATCACAGAGACAATATTAGCTGATGGTGCTCACAATTGAAACACTGGCTTTTGGAGAAATCGTGCACTTTGTTATGCAACACCTTCTTTTGATTTCAATTTTACGTACAGAACTTGGGTTCCACTCAAATGATGATGTAAAATTGAAAAAGTCTTGACCTTGTTACTTTTATCATGTACAAAAATGTTTCTCAGATTAATTTTACATTACATGCTCCAGCTCGTCTTTATTTGCATCCAAAAGTGGGTCTGGTATAGAAGTATTTTGCGGAAAATAACGTTGTAGTGTCGTTATTAATAAGCCAAGCTCGGTTCAATTGTTTGAGAAATGACCACGAACTTCAACTAGATGGCCATTATTAGCTAGCATTCTTTATGAACCACATAAGGATACCAACTGGAACATACCATGTGAATTGCATTATATTTCGTTGGAGTTTAGCATCCCTTTCAACACTAAGGTTATAATGAGACATGGATCTACTGCTTTACGTAGAATCCGAATCACATGGGATTACGCCGGGAATCGAATCCAGATCTCCTGGGCCAAAGACGCGTACGTTAACGATATAGTTCCAGACAATGTAAAGTTAACCCTGCTTTTCTTTGGAATAAATATACTAGGGTCAAGTTTACATCGCCTTAAACTTTAAACCAGTGGTTCCCAGGGGACTTGAAGAACAAGCAAGGGATCACAAGCTGACTACAGAAATAAACTATAAAATTGTCAAAAAAAAACTTAACAGATGTTACGTGTTTGATATTTTGTCCTTCTTATACTCGCATTCGAGATTTTTAAATAATTAAACAATAAATATACGAGGGTTAGTCAACTGAAAACCATAAAAGTAGAAATGAAAATCCGCATATGGCGCCAGTGAGCTGTAAGTTGGCATGCCTGTTTACGATAGTATGCCGGATGTCTCCTAGGTGGCAGCAGCCGGCAGATGCACAAACACCGGCGCAACAACAGTTCCAAAATGGCAGCCCCACTAGCCACATGCACCAGCGAGGAGCAGCGTTTGGAAAACCGCCGTGTAACAATAGACGAAATTGCAGCATGTGTACACATGAGCCATGGATCGGCACATCATATTGTGAATGATGTTCTCCAGTTTCATAAGGTGTCTGCAAGATGGGTGCCCCGACAACTGACGCCTGAACTGAAACAGCGACGTGTTGATGCGTGCGAAGACCTTTTGTGGCGTGCTGAACGTGACGGTAATGCCTTCCTGTCACGAATCGTCATTGGTGACGAAACATGGGTGCATTACCATCAGCCTGAAACAAAGAAGCAATGGGCGGCAGGAAGTTCCACTCCGATGAAGAAGTACGCTACGCGGTGCACGAGTGGTTGCGCCGTCGCCAAAAGACTTTTTTTCTGCAGGTATTCAGGCTCTTCCGAAGCTCTGGCGGACTTGCATTGAACGAGGAGGGGACTATGTTGAAAAGTGATTTACTTCTGTACCCTGTGTGACCAATAAATAATATTTAAAAAAATAATTATGGTTTTCATTTGACTCCCCCTCGTAAACAGATGAAAAGAAGGCGAGTGTTTTGAGTTTGGAGTCCAGTTCAGCAGCAAAGCTATATGAGATGTTAAACTACAGCTTAACGTAAAGTCCTAACTACATAAGTTCTCGCCGAAAATCAAACTCAGGTCTCTCGCGCCGAAGACGTCTATGCTAATCATATAAACGAGGGAAGTAAATATGAAAATATGGTTATAATGGCATTATTGTTATTATTATTATTATTGAAAACTTAAGATTCCTATGCTGAATCTGAAATCAGACAAAAAAGCACATATGGCAAATGAGTGGGAGGGAGGATAGCGAGAAGTATACAGGGTTTAAGAAGGAGGCGCCAGGTAAACGGTTGGGAACCACTGCTTTAAACATTATCACTTACACTTTATAACCTTGCAATTGTGCTTCCTGCTTCGGCCTGCCTGTGCGTATTTGATGCAAAACTAGATTGTACAGAAAAGTCAGCACAGTTGCACCTGTATTTTACGCACTTGATGATATAATTGCATCAAGAAACCATTATCAATAAAGACACGAAAATAACATATGTTACAAAATATCTCTCCACGTCCAATGCACGTGCGAACTGCAGCAGTTCATTTTTTAAATTATCTCTATACGAAGCTCGTAATGTTTAAATGGGCCTATTCCATCAGCAGATTTTCATTCTACTACCAATGCTTTCAAAAAGGATTTGCTTCATAATCCACTGGGAAGTGTAGGGGGCCTTCTGAAGCAGATCTATTTTTGGATGCAAATAAAGACAAACTGGAGCATGTAATGTAAAGTTAATCTGAGAAACATTTTTGTACATGGTAAAAGTAACAAGGCCAAGACGTTTTCAATTTTACATCATCAATTGAGTGGAACCCAAGTTCTGTACGTAAATTTGAAATCAAAAGAAGGTGTTGCATAACAAAGTGCACGATTTCTGCCAAAACTAGTATATTCATTGCAGTGTTGAATGCAGACTTTTCTTCAAGGTTTAACGCTCCTGTCCCCCTGGGGAACAACCGAACATAGAACTCAGATTTTAAAAAAATAAAAAATCCGTTTTCAAATCCAGCAAACCCAGGAAGACGAAACTAGTATCGCAAAGACATCAACCGTCTTCCAGTGGTGTGACGACTAATTAGTTTAATCAATAAACCCAATATTCCTCTTCTAAGAGAACACAGAAATCAATATAATAATTCAAAAAAAAATAACACAAGAACAATTCAATTTTCAATAAAAACTTTATTAAACAACCAAAAGAGGGTTGTGTATATGCACCAATGCGTTAGATTGACGCATATACACAATCGTAAACAACCAACAAATTAATTATATAAAATTATATATATATATATATATATATATATATATATATATATATATATATATATATATATATATATATATATATATATATAATCAACAATAATTATATATATTTATGATAAGTAGTTGAAAATCTTATAAGTCTAATCCTTCTTTGCAATTTATTTCCTTTTACAAAATCTAATTCTCTTCCTTAAAACTTTTTTCCTTTTTAATTGGATCCGAAGTCCAGGTTAACTAGCTAAATAGCAAATAATCCTTTTTAGAAGTTCAATTCCTATATAGAATTTCAAAGAAAATAAATTTCAATAACGTTATCTATATATATAAAAGAGAACGCACAAATCCTTTGTGAACTCATCACGCTAATACGGCTGAACCAATTTCTTTCATTTTTGGGGGGTTATTAGGATTTGGACCCTAGATGGTTTTTATCATATCACTTTAATTTTTAATTACCAGTGTCTTGAGATAATTGACCATTCAAGTGTCCATACGTACAAATCCTTTGTTATTAGTTCATCATAGGTAAAAATAAACGTATTTATATGCAACCCGCATGACCATGTGACTCGGCGGGTTAACATAAATGACAGGCGCTATAATTTTAACATGAAAGTTATTCCTAAATACCCTATTATTCTCTTTACAATTACGCCTTTCAAAATATCCAGAAAGTATTCAGAATTTAAATTAATTCTCTAACAAATCGCCTTACAGAAACGTCAATGTAAGAGTTGTAATCGATTATTTGAAGGATCTAATAACGTGACTTAAAAATTAAAAAAGGATATATAAAGAAAAAAATTATAAAAATAAAAAAAATTCCTTTTAAGAGGAATACTGGATTATAATGAGAATCACTATTCAATTCAAAAAAATCCAAAACTCGTTTCAGCAAAAATAATTAATAATAGAATGATAATGTGGGAGGACAAAATAATCAACGCAGGAAAGTAATCCAAGTCCCTGACGGATATGATAATCGAAATCAAATTTAAAGTTCTCCAATGCAAAGCAGAATGAAATACGATTTCTACTTAAGACAACCTTCACATACGAGAATTGAACACCACACATTTACAACCAAAAATTTCTTCACTCATCTCTGAGAATAATTCTTTCCGTCTTTTAATTTACCTCCTGTTTTTACTCCTTTGGCAGCTTCTTTGGAATTTTCACTGACTTTACTCTTTATTCACGCTCTCAGAACAAACTGATTTGAATGCCTCTAATTACTACTTTGAATAAGGAATGTCTAAGCATAGGGGAGTAATAGTAGCCTAGTTTCAGGTCTAAATTAACAAAAGACACAATAAACTTTAGAACGAAATGGCTACTTCAACTGATTTTTCAATTTTTAGTCTTTCACTTTTATAACCATGGTACCACTGAGTCACAAAGCAAATGCCGTATAAAAATATTACACGAAAGGCAAATGACCATTTGATTGGTTATAAGATCATTATTTTCAGGCATTTACAAGCCCTCTGAACAGGGTCTTTATTCTCTCGGATTGAGCATGCGACCACTGAGCCACTATGAAAATTCAAATGTAAGAGAAAGTTACGGAAGGCTATATACATTCGACAGGCTTCTTAACAACCGATTTGACTATACTTTCACAAGCCTTCTGACTAAGACTTTAGCTCTCACAATTTCTAGCATGCTATCACTAGGCCACTAATGAAAAAAATAATAAAAAAATTAATACCAAAAGCTATAGCCATTCAATAGGTCTCTAAAAACCTATTTGATGATACTTTGCAAGGCTTCTGAGTGGAATTTTTGCTCTTCCAAGAAAGTGAGCGTACAACCACTGAGCCGCTATGAAAAATAATATTCAAAACGCTACAGAAGACTATAGCCATTCAATAAGGCCTTAGTAATATTAAATAAAGCAACAACAAGCCTTCTGATAACGGACCTGTTTGTCCCACCATTCAGTGTCTCATATAACACTACTTTCACCTTTTTTTACAAGTAATGCACTATCAGTTTCACTCCCGAACATCAAAACTAAACTTTCAATGTAGAAAAGGTAGATATTCTTTCCCTTATTCCGCGACATTCAAAAACCTTTTGTTCATTTACTCTCATTTCACACAACACGTACTGCTAACACCAAGCGAACGAAACAAGCGGACCATCACGACCACATGAAGACGGGAGTTCCTCACTCTACCTTGAACCTAAACCGTAAGACATGGCTGATCCTAGCACACCGACCAAGGTAGCCAGAGAGCAGAAACCACGCCTCCATACGAACCGCACGCAATATCCCGTAACAAATCTTACATTGGCGCTGTCTTTATACTCTTTACTTTTTTTAAAAAAAGAATACAACCAAAGTAAATTTACATAATTATTATTTTTCAACAAACCATATTATTAGGATATTAATCCTTCTGTTAAATATCTTAAGTATTTTATTTTTTATTTTTCTTCTTGTGTAAAACCACCGTAAAGGAGAGAAGGAAAACAATCGCCGTAGGATGGTTTCTTTACAACTACCACCTCTCAGACGAAAAATAGCTCTGCAATTTTTCCCTTCAACTCACAGAGAACTCTAAAAATATAAAAAATATAATTAAATATAACAAATACACCAAAAATTATTCAAAAGATTAACATTCTAATATATACATATTATTCTATAAAAAGAGAACGAACATGAACAAACGATTTTAATTAGTCACAACTATCTCATATAATTTTTAAAAATATTTTTTTAAAATTCATGGCCATGAATTTATTAAAATTAATTTATTATATCATTCTCAATCTTACTATGATAACATAAACATTCAAAAAAATTCAAATAAATATCTTTAACACTAAAGGAAACATTTAATAATTTACTCAATTTTTTCATTCCAAGTTAATTCTTTCTCTTTCTTTCAATCCTTTTCCAGCATATTACCAATCTCAATATCTCGATTTCCTATAAACTTTAACCTCGGAAAATGGCTCTTTCGATAAGATTCTGGACTATCTTGATCATCTGACACTAGAGTTGTATTTGGCGTTAAGAATCTGCGCACAATCATAGGCCCAAACCACTTATCACTTAGGGACTTTGCTATTTGATCTTTCAGGGACGATTTTTATGGCTTCTTATCAGGATCTTACCTACAATTCCAAAGGAAACTTCCCTTCCTCTTTGCGACATTAATTTCTTCCTTCTATCCATGATTTCACCATATTCTCTAGAGCCTTATCCCATAGCTCTTGCGTGGTTCTTCCACCCAAATCGGTCTCAGCGATATTCCATCGAGCTTCTAAAGGGATTTAAAAGGGACGTCCATAAAATGCTTTGATTGGTGACATCCTGAGACCTGAGTGTTCACTTACATGTAAAGTGAGTTGGAGATCCGGAATGAGGGTCGACTACATATTTTGTTTATTCGCAAAATAAGCCCTGATCGACGATTTCAGTTTTGATAAATCTTTCGGAAATGTTCCCCCTGGATGGTATGGGCTAAGTCGTATATGTTTTATGCCTAATCCAAAAAGATATTTCTTAAAGATGTCCGAGATATATACCGAAGCATTATCAGTCGAGATAGCCTCCGGAAAACCAACACGACTGAATATATCGGTCAATTTAATGATAATAGATGTGGATGTTAGAGTTCTTAGTTTTTCTAGAACTACAAATCTACTCGCATTATCCGCACCTATTAAGATGTACTTATATCCCCTGGAATTAGGCAATGCACCAATTATATCCACCATCCAATGGGCTTCTATTCCTTTACAATACTCAGAAATCAGAAGACCCATTTTCTTTTTATTATCTTCTTTACTAAGCTGACATCTATGGCAACTCCTGACATATTTCTTTACTTCATCCTTCATCTTATAACAGTTGAAGCATTTCATCAACTTCTTTAATGTTTTGTACACCCCAGAGTGACCACCACCAATTTATCCTGATGGTAGTACTTTATCAGTACTTTCCTTAAGTTTCTAGGGATCATGATCTTACACGGATTCAAAGCTGAATTGGTTTCCTTCAACAGAACCTTTTTATTAAGAATGGAGCCAGGAATTGTCTCGCCATTGTTTAATCGCTTTTTTATCTTCTGGAATTCAGGGTCTTCGTCCTGCAGTTCGTCTATCGTTCCCTGAACAAAAGGTAACCTCCAAGAATGTGTCAGCCTTATATTGCTGTTAAAAGCTGCTAATCCCATAGGTCCCTCTAATATATTAAACTCAAATCGGTCATAAACTCTGGTTAGTACATCAGCTACCAAATTATCTGCCGATCTGACGTGTTTGATTTTAAAATAAAACTGACACAGAGTTTCCACTAGTGGGCCGTATTTCATTAAACGCTTGGAGTTACTAAGTATCCAAGTAAGAGCTTTATTATCCGTTAGTACGTCAAACTCCCGCAAATAATTTCTGAACCTTGAGATCGTTTTAACTAAACTGATAACCTCGATCTCGTAGATCCTCCTATATTTATCGCCCTGACAATTTTTTTACTAAAGAATGAGACGGGCTGCATTTCCCCTAAGCTGTTCATTTGAGAGAGGCAGCCGGCCACGCTTTTCCCAGACCCATCAACATTAACAGTAAACCTTTTATTTAGGTCTGGAATCTTCGAAACTACATTATTAATAAAGATATCCTTTAGTTTCTCCAAGATTCTTTGGTGATCTTTAGTCCAAACGAATTTAGAGTTTGTTGACTTTAACTCACTCAATGGACCCATCAATTCTTGCATCTCAGACGCGAATTTTGAATAGTAGCTAAAGAAACCGAGAATCTTCATTAAACCCCGTCTAATTCTAGGTGGTGGAATATTCCTAACGGCAGCGACTCGTGCTGGATCAATCTCCATCTGATCCCCGGAAATGATATATTCTAAATAATTTATCTTTTAATAAAGAAACATACACTTATCGGGGGAATTATATTTTCTAAATTGTTCCATTACCTTCCGGATGGTTCCCTTGTGACTTTTTAAATCAGATGTAGACATCAAAACATCATCAAAGTAGATTTTCACTCCCTCACTTTCTAAATCACCAAGTATTTTATTCATTACTCGTGATAAAATGTTACTTCCTGTCTTTATCCCTACCGGAACTCTTGTGTATTGATAGAGACCCTTCGGTGTAACAATGGTAGTGATCTCCCTTGAGCTATCATCAATCTGAATTTGGAAATATGCTTTCTTGAGATAGAACTTCGTATGAAATTGCTTATCAGCCAACCCAGTTAAACATTCTTCCAAATTTGGAGAAGAAAGGGAACATTAACTATAAGATCATTAGCTTTTACAAAGTTACCAACTCCCCTATAGGTGTCATTTTTGTTTTTAACCAAAAAACAACTACTCGCGTAGTTGGAATGATCCACTTCAATCAGAATACCTTGCTTAATCAGTTCTTGAATCTGTTCATCGAATATCTTCTTATTTTTCGGAATTGGAAAGGGTGTTTACTTAAAGGGTTTTTCTTCCGATAAATATAATCGACCATAATAATCTTTGATGCACCCTACTCTTTCACATATCACATCATCATATTCTTTAGTTATCGAGTCAATGAACGTAATAACACTAGGGTCTCGATATTTCCAGGTTTCGTCAAAATTTGGATTTTGCACCTGTATGTCCACCGGGTTTTTCACCTGTTGAGTGTAACGCCCCTATATAATCTGACTAGAATTGTAATACTAGAGTATCTTACAAGACACTTCTTGTAACAAAATTGTAGTTTGCAACCCTGTAGAAACATCATGCTCGCGTTCGCACGCAGGGAATTCTGGGCACCCCGGCAAGAAGATGGAAGAATAGTAGTATGTGGTGATACTTACTCATCAACCCATTTTCGGTATATCTTTGTTCATGGTGCTCATCTGCATTTCAGAAGTTGGTTTAACTCCCGTTGTGTTACATAGAACATTTTACGATAGTTAGTCTTTGTGATCAACATAAATTGGGGCAGTATTTGAATGGTGTTGAGACGTAGGCCTTCTCTTTATTCCACCACGTGAGTCGGCATTGTGTGGAAGTTTGTCCTGTTTTGTACAGTGTCTTCATAGAAGCACATTCTCGCATCTGGTGTGCTATTTGTGGAGTGAACTTGTCATTATGTTATTAGTAGCATATAAACTTAGTCTTCAGCATAATTTAAGTCTAGTCATGCATAGTTAAGCTTCTGTCAGCGGCCCCCAACCCATCCACGTCGTCAACTAAGTAACACGATGGCTAAGTTATTCTATCTGCCTTCACCATTAACCTACATCAATCTTGTTCTCAGCGATGAAAGTTCACGAATCATTTTGCCAATACAACAGGGACAAGCTAATCTTAGTGAGTGTGTCCTTAGGAAGCAGCTAAAGCAGCATGTCTAGTAACCAGTCAGTGTATATCTGACCTATTTATACCGTCATCTTAATATGAACTTATTTCTCAGCAGCTTGGGCTTATGCAGCCGCATAAGCAATCTGAACATTCCAATCCATTTATGTGGAGTGAAGACGAAGATGAAGCAGAATGTCATAATGTGACAAGCTGCCGTGCGCCCTGAATGTATATAATTCCATGCCGTTAAATATTTGATGCAGACGTGTATTCTCAGGCGCTTCTTCAATGTGTTTATTAAGGTAGCCAGGAGCGGTTCTCGTATTGATGACCCAAGGTTTGGACTTTCTGTATGTGTTAAGCGTGGATATTACATCATGGAAACCCAGTATGCCGCTACCCTCTCATCTGAATTGCCTAATACTGTCCAGGACGTGGATGTAACACCGGCTTCTTCCTGCCCGGAGAAGATTCTTTACAATGAGGACATTTTCCTACGAGCATATTCCGGCTATGTATAGATAAAAGTGATCAACGTCGTAATAGTGATTCGTTAAGTTGTTCAAGCTTATTATAGCAGATTACGTGAGTGATGCATCAGTGTGTGTGTCTTTTGCAATGGTTCTTCTCTCCTAGAAGTTTCACTCTTGTGTGTTGTAAGTGCTTCTGAAAAATAATGGTGAAGCCTTGTCATTTAATGTTTGCAAGTAAGGGTAAGTACCCCAAACGTTATTAAGCCTGCCCTCGCAGCTGGCCAGTTTCTCTGCTTTGTACAGAGTTCATAGTCGAATCATCGATGTTTCTAGTGATTTATTTTCATATTGAGTACGAGTTGCACCCGTTGGTGGATATGCACGTACGTTATTTAAATAGTGTCATTTTAGATAATCGTACTTACCTAACAGGCGTCTTCATCATGTTATAAGTGCCTTATGAGTGAAACAATGTACAAGGTTATTAATTGTCTTGTGGAATTCTCACTGCCGAGCCACGAGCGTATCTCAGCCATTTAAAAGTTTGCTTGTCCACCTAGCATAGGTTGGTTCATCCTGTTGTCCTTTTGTATCATGTTAGCTATTTTACAGCTAACTCAATTCTATATGGAAGTCATATTGTTCTCTCTCAAGCTCTTTCTTCTTAATCTGTGTCCAAGGTATACCAGCCGCGTTCTTGGTCTAGTAGAATTCAAGGCACAGAAGATTGATTACATGGGTCTATTATATTATAGTATGTCACAATGTTAATTATAGCCATATTTGGCATTTGTCCACCTACTGTCCACATTATTATGTCCTATATTCACTACGAGTAACTTTAATATAGCCTGATGTTTCTTTTTACAAGGTTGATTTGTCTTTTCGTATTAAGTCAGTCATGTATAATGTCTAATGATAATAATGTCCTATCTAAGCATGTCTACCCGACTAGTCGTGGTTTTTCAAAGTCAGAGTACTCAAGCTAGCTTATTTAAATGTTTTGCTAAAGCCATGGTAAATTAATCAGTGTAATTGAGTTTTTTTTGTTATTTTATGTGTGTGTTATTTATACATTTGTTTATCCGCTCTGTATGTTTATTCTCTCACTGTACCGTACAAGCATGTTTTGGGTGCATAGATGCACAAGATTGAGAGCCATGTGAATTTCACTTTATTCTACTTTATTTTGAGTACGAAACATAACATTATTTTATTCCTACGCACGTAATAGTTCTCAAACATTTCATATGTGGAAACTTATAGGTAAATAAATGTTACAACCCATATAATCCTACTCTTTATATTTAGAGAAACCAAGCCTCACGAGTGTATCTTTGGTAATTAAGTTTTTGATTTACTATCAGGTAAGGAAATCATGACACAAGAAAAGGGCTGTTCTCTGTACACTCGTAGAGTGTACAGGTGGCAGTCTCGCTTAGGTTGGATTCGTTTACCGTTGTATTTTCGTTTTTGTTAATTTTTGCATTTTCAGGAGTTCTTGATGCAGGTTTATCCTGTATTTGTTGTTGTGTGTTATGTTTTACTTTATTCCTGTGTTCCCAGCAGTTCACAGGTGGCGACCCCTTTCGTATAACTATTAACTCGGTGCTCCGGCACTGGGCGTTAAACTTAGCTGTTGCTTTCCAGGGATTGGGGCCCTCTGGGGCGCTACAGCGGGTTTTTCGTTTTTGACGACCCAGCATCAGGATCGGTTTTTCGTTTTTGGCGACCTAATCGCCAGAACATCAGCTGGTAGTTTTTGATTTTTCTTGTGTTCTAGTGATTTTCATTTTTCCTTTTTCTATGTAGGATCTTGTCGGTATCGTGTTATAATTCTTGTTTATCAGTATCTTGTATGTCTTGTATGTTTCTTAAGTTCCAAAGATGGATACCGTCGTCACTGAATGTTTCCTATATATAAAAAAACTAGTCACTTTAAGGTAACTTTCATGGTAAGTGAAGTGCAAAGTGCTCTTGGTTGATAGTGTCGGATTGGGTTGGGGACCCGCATTATATGCCAGTGAAGTAAAAGTTATTTGAGTGTTTAACGTCAGACAAACTATCTTTTCAGTGTATTCTTTTAATTTTAGTGTATGTGTTAAACTGTTAGTGCCAGAATGAAGAAGTCTAAGAGAAAAGCTCGTCAGTGTGGCCATTCAGGCACTTTATTAGAGTGTACTTCCTGTAATACTTGGTACTGTAAACAGTGTTCAGGATTAAGTGAAGAAGCTTTTGCCGAGAAGGGCAAGCCTAATGTTTCGTGGGATTGTAATTCATGTTTAGTACAATCTCCCGACGTAGTAGACGATACTATTGAAATTGATGACTTAAATTCTAGATCTTTGGTAGAGAAGAGTCAAAGCGGAAGTAGTAGTGAAACTGGTGTTGTTGCTTCTAATTTTTCTGAACTCTTAGCGCAGCTTACTACTCAAATAAACTCTATAAAAGTGGTTGTGACAGAAGAAGCCGTGCAGCTGAAGTCAAAGGTGATCGAAGAAACAGCGCAGTTAAGGTTGGATGTAGCCAACGAAAATTCCCAATTAAAATCGGCTGTGACTGAAGAAGTCTCTCAAGTCAACGGTGATTAGTGTGGGAAAAGAAATGTCAGAGTTGAAAGATGCTGTGGATCGTCACATTAAAGAGCAGGACGCTCGTATTGCAGCATTGAGCAATCAGCTGGAAAATAAAACTGCCGAACTGAATCATCAGATGGAAGTAGTAAATGAGAATTTAGCCTCTCAAGAAGAAACCTTACTTAATTGCTTAAGGGACAATAGTATGTGTAAGCGTCAATTGGAGACATTGTCCAACCAAGTCAAGGAAATTCACCAAGTTAGCAACTCTTGTCTAGGACTACGGGACGAACTTGAAGCCCTAAAGGAGAAGGTTGATAGCCTTTTTGATCAAGACTACGATGAGGAAATGGAAGATCAAGGTAACCAGTTCAATTCTGATGCTGTTCATGTGGAGCGTAGACACTTCGCAGACTTTGAAAGATTTTTAGGTCTTGCTAATCCTAGTACTTGTGAAAGCAGTAGTCATTCTGAAATTCCAGTGGTTGTTTCTAGTCCGTTGATTGGAACTACTTCAGTAACCACCACTTCTTGTTTTCGCCCTGCTAACGTCTATCTGTCCCAGGTACAGCATTTCTTTAATAATGTTAGTTGTGTTTCCACCGCTTCTTCTCATGGTACGTTGCATAGTTATTGTACTCATTCCCAGCCCAGTCGTGACAAAGGTTTGGATGGTCGGAGAGCTGATAGCTTTCCTGGTTATGAACGAAATAATTTATTTAACCCTTTTCTTTCTCAAAATCTTAAATCAAGGAATGACTTACCTTGTATCTCGTCAGTCAGTGTTGGTCGTGGTGACTCTGCCTACCCAAGAACTTCCACCTTGGAGCCAGATGTCCCTTCATTCTTGTCCAATGGTTGTCCATTGTCTAGTATTAATGGTAATAATAATAATGGTCATGGTTTAAAATCGTTACGTCTGTCAGACTTGAGTCACTTTCCTGAGTTCACAGGGAATGTGTTGGAAATTTTCCCACTTGATTTCTTGCAACAATTAGAGCAGAACTTTAAATTGTTGAATCTTGATCCTGAATACCAAGTGTTAGTCGCCATGAGAGCCATGAAAGATTCTGCTGCTTGTTGGATCTCGCAGGTCTCAGATCAAATTCATTCATATCATGACTTTAAACGTCTTTTCTTGTCGCAGTATCTCAATCCAAAAGTTTGTAGGGCTCAGTGGAGATATTTGTTGTCCACCAAGTATAACCCCAGCATTCATGGAAAAGCTTCTGAGTTTGTATGGAAACTTTCCAAAGGTTTGAGAATGCTTAAGAATAACATGTCACAGAGTTAGTGGATTATCTGATTGACACATTACCTCCAGAATATCAATTCACCTTAAGTCAAGTGGAAATCACTTCTGTTTCGGAGCTCGCCGAGCGCTTGATGAGGTTGGAGGTGCCTGATAAAACTAAGCTACTAAACAGTCCTTTAGTGTCCTTAGAGTCATTCAGTTTCAAGCGTAAAGCAGGTAATGATAATGACCCCCCTAGTAAAAGTAAGAAACGAAATGTACATTTTGATGTTAATCTTGCCACTACCATGATTAATGAAAATAATACTGAACAAGGTAGTTCTGGTAGAATTCTAATTCTGAAAATAAGGTAACTACTAAAGAGAAATGGGCTCAAGTGGGATATGCCAATGTAAGGGATTACTTTGGCAATAATCCTCCTGGTAATAACAATAACAATGGTAATAACAATAACGTTAATGTTAGGCGTAATAACAGAAGAAGTTTTGGCTTTGGTAATCGCAATAGTAACAATAGCAGTAATAATTTTAATAATAGACAGAATAGTAATAATTTTAACAACAGACAGAATAATCGTAACATTAGAAGAGTAAACGTTAGAAATAGAAATTCTAGTAGAAATGCTAATAATCAGTCAGGAAATTCTTGTGAACAGGCTGAACCTATCTCATCTTGTTGTAATTGTACTCATTGTCCTAACCATCATTTAGGAACCATCATGAAAGTATGGGTGTAAATTCACAAACTGTTTCTGAGCCTTATGCTCAATGTAATGCAGCTTTAAATTAACAGGGTAGACTCCTGATTGGTCGCCTGGAGCCCGCCAAGATTATAGTCAGCGGCCAGAAGCGATGTTATTTAACAGAACTAATGGTACATGGTTTACTCAGTCTCCTCTACAAGTTTTCTTTATCTTGAATGAAAATTTACATGACAGTGTTAATGAAAATAGTGCTTTTATAAAATCACCTTATCTGTCAGGCCAAATAGCCGGTTTATCTTTATCCTGCATAATTGATAGTGGTTACGAAGCTAACCTATTGAGTTATGATAAGTGGAAAGGAATCGTGGAAGTGTTGCCTACTGCCAAGCTAGTTCCAGCTAAGCATGTAACTTTGCAAGCTTTCGTGGGTGATAACAAACACCAAGTTAAAGGTCAAAAGACTTTGTATCTAGAATTCTCTGGTCATGTTCTCGAAGTTTCTTTCTTCATTGTGGAAGGCATGAAATCAGACGTTCTTCTGGGAACTCCTTTCTTGAATAAATGCAGTTGTGTGGTAGACTTTTCTAACCGCATTCTCAATTTCAAGGATCTCGATGGTAAGCCAGCGAAGTTGAATTTGAACTCCTTATGGATAAGTTCAGTGGAACCGGAACCTTTAATACAAGAAGTGAACCAAGAAGACGATTATTTGGTGAGAGTGAGTGAAATTCGAGGTACCATCTTGTCTAGAACTGATTTAGCTGAGGACGTTAAGTCCAGGTTAGCCGATTTACTAATTCGTTACAGGGGGTTATTCTCCGAGCGGCCTAGACCAGTGAAAATAAAACCTTTGAAGATCGAGCTTACCGATGAAGAGCCAGTGGTGTGTAAGCCGTATCCAATAGCCTACTCTATGCGAGAACCATTCAGGAAACTCTTGCAGAAGTGGCTTGAATGGGGAGTGATCGAAGAAAGATTGTCGCCGTATTTAAATCCTGTGCACTGTGTCTGTATCTGTACAAGGCAGATAAGCAGTCCATCAGACCCACGCTGGACTTGAGGCACTTGAATAAGAAGGTAATAACTGCTAATGTGCGAGTGGAGCCCATACAAGATATTTTGGCTCGCCTCAAAGGTTCTGTTGTATTCTCCTCCTTCGACTGCAAGGATGGCTCTTATTGTCTACCCTTGGAAGAAGAATCCTACGAGAAGACAGCTTTCTTATTAGAAGGAAGGCAATATTGCTTTCGTTATCTGGTGATGGGACTAAAATCCGCTACTAGTTTGTTCCAGTTCGTTATGAACAGCATTTTCGACCTGTCCACTTCGAGCACCTAGAATTTATCTTGTACACTTTAAACAAGTTGAACTTTTCTCTAAATTTTCGTAAATGTAGATTTCTGTTTCCCGAACTGTTATTTTTGGGACACATCATATCTGGCCGAGAAGTTAAAGTTAACTCTAAGCTAAATGAAACTCAGAAATTTTCCTGTGCCAAGAACTCGTAAGCAATTACGTCAATTTTGGGGTATAGCCAATTGGCGTCGTAAATTCATTAACAATTACGCCGAGCTAACTGAAGATTTGGTGCATCTCCTGCGTAAGGAAGTGAAATTTCAATTTGGTCCAAAGCAATTGGAAGCTTTTGAGCTATTAAAGCAAGCGCTAATTTCTCCTCCTGCCTTAGCATTGCCTGACATGAGTAAAACCTTTCACATCTTTTCCGATTCATCAGCCGTAGCCATTGGCGGATATATTGGTCAATACGAAGGTGACGAGTTTAGAGTAATTTCTTATGCTAGTAGACGTATCAAACCCACTGAAATGTCATTGTCTATTTTCCAAACAGAGTTGTTAGCTGTAGTATTTCTCTGTGAGAGATTTGCAGATTATATTGCAGAGAAACTGTTGTCCATACAGACAATAAGGCAATAACACATTTAAAAACTATACGCAATCTAGACTCTAGAACTACTAGATTGTTATTAAAGCTCCAGGACTATAATTTGCAATTTGAACACCTGTCCTCTGGTGAGAATTATATCGCTGACGTCATTTCACGTAATCCTCCTGATGAGGATGAGTCTGGTAATACTATGTACATGGTGAATGTTGTATTTCGAAATTTAACCCAATCCTCTTTCTTACAGCTAATGTCAAAAGAACAGCTAAACGACGCATTTGTCAGTAAATGTCTAACTAAATTGGAAGAAGGTAACTCAAATTACTGTAAACACTTAAATTTAGTATATGTTAAGCAATCTAATGTTTGGAAATTAATTATTCCTAAAAGTTTAGTGCATGTAGTAATTGACGAAATTCACAAGGAAGCACATTTTGGTTCCAGGAAATGTTACTTACATTGTAAAAAGCTTTTCTATTGGCCGAATATGAAGCGTGACATTGCTAAATTTGTAAACGATTGTGAAATTTGTGCAACAACTAAACCATGTTCTCAGGCCAAAGTACATCAAAGTTGTCATGTAGAGGCCAACCGCCCACATTGTAAATTAAGCGTAGACCTCATAGGGCGTTTACTAAAAAGTAACTCTTATTCATATATACTATCCATTTTAGATGTCTATAGTAAATTTCTTGTGTTGTATCCAGTAAGGAACGCTAATGCCGAAGAAATTATTTCCATCTTTACCAAAAGTTTTTTTTTACCATTATCCGATTCCCCAGGAACTCATCACTGATAGGGGAGCACAGTTCGTTTGTTGTTTATGGCGTCGTTTTTGTCGCAGGAATGGCATTCAGCACTTGTTATTAAGTCCGTACAATCCTAAATCCAACCCTGTATAACTATTAACTCGGTGCTCCGGCACTGGGCGTTAAACTTAGCTGTTGCTTTCCAGGGATTGGGGCCCTCTGGGGCGCTACATGAGATCGCTTCGGTTTCACAGACTTACGAGACACAGATTCACTAATGTACTTCTTATTTTTTTGTTTACAAAGAATGGAACTTTTCAGCCAACTCAACATCTACGTCTGATGTCTCTGACGCAATATCTTTTAAATTGACGACCACTTCTTCCTTCTTGCTCTTCATCTGTGTTATATCTAAAACCTCTCTCCTCTTTTTCGAATCTTCTTCAACACTAACATCACTGACATCTTTAACCAACCGTTTGGTTCTCTTCTTCTTCCTATTCTTTGTCTGTGGTAACGGCTTATCAGCAATAGGGAATTGAGAATATTTCCCAATCTCCAATTCACTATTCAACCTATCTTCATTCGTTGACTGTAAGTTGTTCTCCTTAACCATCAACTTTATTAAACAACCAAAAGAGGAAACCGTTACATTGACGCATATACACACATTTAAGCAATACAATAATACAATAGACGATAAAGAAAAACAAGAGAAAAAAGAGACGAAATAAATTGTGGATCACCGCATCGACTTGGAGTAGCCAGGAGAAATCAAAACATTCATAAAGGAACAGTGCTATCACAGTCCTAGCTCTGGAATGGGCTGAAAAATAGTACCAAATTAAAACAAAAGGGGCTGAATTCATTATTTTATCACAGTGTAATACATGACTTTATAATACGAAACTAAAAGAAATAAAGTTCTAGAACACTGCGCTCCTTTTTCCAAGAGTCCAAATGAAGAAATTGCTCTTTTTAAAAATTACTTTTTAAAAACATCCAAATAGGAAGACCCGAACAATTTTGGAAGTAGATGAAACTTCTGGCACGTAGGAAGTATAACAGAGGCCACAAATTAAAAGGGAAAACAGTTATTATCTTCGATATGTATTGTAAGGAAATCAATCGCGTCTCTAGGAGATGTAGGAAAAGTCTTACTGACACTTGAAAATGCACCAAGTATCTGTTAAATGGTTGAACTGGATAGAATTGTACCAACTTTTTTCACAAAAGGGACTGAAAATGCCAGCGTGGTACCAACGGACCGATGAATAACAAAAAGGGCTGAATTTGATAATTGTGCCAAGTGCGGCAACACTGTACGTGAAGAAAATAGCCTTCTAAACGGGATCACTTTCTGGTAATTTTCTTTCTCTGGCAGATTTTTTACAAAAATTAAATAAAATAAAAATAAACATGTTTAAAACAAGCCTTAAAAATACACATGTTTAAAACAAAATGTTTAAAACGTATATAAAATTTGATTTAAACAAAATCAATTGTTTAAAAGAAGTTTTCATTTTTAAACATTTTGTTTTAAGCTAAACAACCCTGGTACGCACTGATGTAACTTATTGCGACAATGGTAGAACACATTATAAATGACTAACATTATAAATTTCACATACAAGTAATTCATTGTATATGAAATTTAAGACGACAATCAAGAGTGAATCAACTTAAATATGGCTTAAGTGTTTCTCAATTACTATTTTTTTCTAACAAAACGTCATTATAAAGTTTTAAAAATATAAATTTTTTGAGAACGTAAACACAGTTTAAATAGTTGAAATCCTTCTTTCGCCTATTTATACGCTGTGCAGATCAAAGCACATGACAAAATAATAGATTAAAAAATAAATTTATAATATTACTTTATACCAATAAATAAAAATTTATACCATTTGAAAATGACGCATAAGTTCTAAAACAATAATTTCTTCCTATTCGTTTTATAATTTTAATGCTATCTATCTCTTCTAATGCTTACTTAAAGTACGAACTGGTGCCTTCTGTTTTCTAAAATTAGCGAACCTATTAATAACATTTTCAATCTTCACGTTAAGATCGCGATGTATCGTGGTGGACAGAAGTCTTTGATTAGATGATGGCAACCATAGAGCAATAATATAATAGAAGAGATTTCAGTTTTTTCCGCTGAAACTGTGGAGACTGGTGGCGCCGCCACTCAAGGAAGTTGGGTACCACGAACTACTAAAAGCAAGAACAAATCAAATCATTCAGAGCGCGTGAGTCTGATAGAATTAGCCAATGATACACTTAGCTACTGCCAGTAGCAAACGATGCAGTTAGTTACAAGTCTAGCCGGTAGTGTCGCAGAGTCACTTTCGTCGCATTGTGGGAACGATTTTGATTTCCATTAGGAATATAGGGTGTAGTTCATCAGGGTAATCAGTGATGCCGATTGCTTTGAAACAAATGCAGAGTATGAGAATTAAATCTGGCATATGTGTAGTTTGGTGCGGAGAAGAAACAAACTTGTGAACCAAAGCTTTAAGTTATTAATATAAACTATGCCGAAGATTATTGACTTCTATCATGATAAAAGAAATACGAAATACGTTTTGAAACGAAGGAAAATAGTAGAATGATGGTAGCGGTTCGTCAAAGACTTTTGAGTCCCGTTACTTTAATGGGTTCATCATGTTTTACAAGCTTCAGAAAGTGTGACGTTAATTTTGACATGTGACATTAGGTCTGAGGGTTTTCCTGGAAATTGAAATGATTTATGTGAGAAATGATTGACCTTTGATGTGTCCACGCACGAACATAGCCCCAATTGCCCCCATGGATTGCCCCTGAAGAGTGTCTTCGTGTAGGGACCATGGCCCCCGTATTGCTCAGGATTCCATCCAATGGTTTGGGGTCTTCAAATGGTTCTCTGGGTTCCCATGGCCACTTTATAGCTGAGCAGCTCAGGACCCTGCACACTAATATTTTCCCATCTCCTTTCCTATGGAAAGTCGAATTAGAAACATTTAACTCCCTCATATTTATTCGAACACTCTGTGTCGTTTTGTCATCTCCTTTCCTATGGAAAGTCGGATTAGAAACGAAGTTTAATAGGAATAAAATAAAAATAGAAACTGAACCCGGTGAATATTTTATTATTTCGTATTATTTATAATAATACTCGTTAATTTTTTTCAGAAACTGTGTTTACTTTTCTGAACAGAATAATCTATGAGGTGATTATTTTTTTCGTTCGTTTCCTGTGCAATTTTAGGTATAGTTTATCTTTTGCGTTTCGTTTGTTACACAAACTGTTTTCTTTTGTTTCGTTTGGAAGCTCGTTGTTAAAACTGCGAGAATATTAAAACTTCTGTAGAAACTGCTTATATATTTATATGCTTCGTTCGTTACACACACTCTTTAGAACAGATATACTGTAAACTTCTAAATATTTCGGTTGTGAACTTTCAAAAATTCGTTTCTTGTATTTTGTTGGATCGCTTCATCAGAAGCGCATAAGAAGACTTACAGTGTGAACTTGCAAAAATTCGTTTCAATTATGAAAAATAAAGTACGGTAAAATCTGTCAACTTGGCCACCTATTTATCTTCGTCTGGTTCGTCTTGAACCTGCATTTACCCTTAACACACTCGTTACTTATTACTCTTTAAGTTGACCATCTGTCTATCTTGGAAGTTGGCCGCATTGAAGCAATATTTATCCTATGTTGATATTGATAAGTTTACCGGCGTATCTTGGCCACGCGAATGTTTTGTTATTTTTCTTAACTCTTTCGTATTCCCGTATGAGAACCAAATGATCTATATTTGTGACTGGTGAGAGTGAAGCATAGATTCCCATGATTTGTTCTTGGATGCCAATGGCCAGAACACTACTCTCAAAAGGGGTGGTGAAGGAAGAAGCGGATAAGAAAAAGCACGTCCAGGAATTCTGGAAATGGTTTTACGTATTTGTTTACCTAGTCTGTTTTGGTAAAACCATTAGCTATATCGGCTCCGTCCATCAGTGGGGAGCTTTATTAATTCCGGAAAATTCTCACGGTTAAAGCTAGCAATCTCAATTGTCATTTATTGGCATTTGACTGCCCGTCAAAATGTAGCGGAGGTTTTGAGATATGAATTCCCTTAAGATTTCCTCAAAACATCTTTCGCTCTAAGAGAAAACTTGTAGCTCATTAACAAGAGGTAATTACCACAAAATTAGAATGTGCATAGTGCAAAAAAGAATAAAAGAATTGCATAATAAAATTTTACAATCAAGTAATACTAGAAATCCTATTCTAAAGTACACCAATCACACTTATTTTCTGTAAGTTGGCCACCTGTCTAAGTTGGACACTTCAATGAAACTGATGGTGGTCAACAGTCAGGTTTCATTGAAGTTTTCAAATGTATACTGTAATCTTTTAAATAATTCAATGTAAAATTTTCAAGAAAATAAAAAATACCCATAAAACTTTTAAATAGTTCAAAGGAATAGTAAAAATTTCAAAAAATAAGAAAAATACTTATCAAATATCAAACTTAGAGGAAGATAAAATCGTGTAGCATAAGTTTAAGAGTATAAAAATTATATATGATAAGATTCACCTTATAAAATGGCAGTGATAACTTTTATTTAGGAAAAGTTATTTTATTAAATAAAAATCAAGGAATGAATTTTGTGTATATATATTTGTTTCCATTTAAAGACATAATATATAAAAGCAAACAAAAAAGAATAATATATTCAAGTATACAAAAATAATAACACACATAACTATAGAAATATAATAGATAAAGATATACACACTCACTAATACACACACACAACTATAGAAAAATAATATGCATATACACAGAAAAAGAAAAATATGCAAATCATGATACTATATACAGAAAAATTACACATTTCAACTTTTACTTCTGTCTTTCTCCAACAGTAAATTTACCAAACCTTTAATACACTCTGAATTTCTTAATAACTGTTCATCTGTGCCCGAATTGATTGAAAATAATTTAAGCTGCACCCTTGGCAAAGTAAAACACTCTTTGATTTCCAGTTTAAAACACTATCTTTAACATTTTTCACCTACAAAGTCACACTTACACTTACACACTTGCACTTGCACTTGGACTTTTTTGTTTTGGACCGCACAGACAAACCCAATGCAAACTTTTGATGTGAAGGCTGAAAATCCAATGGTGAAACTGTTGCTGGCTGTGTGTCCGGTTTGCAATCATCCAATTCGTCAAATAATCGCTGAATTTCTTCTTCCTCTTCTTCAGTAAATAAGTCGGAGATGCTGGTCTTTCTTCTTCAACTAGTGTTCATTTTATCGCTGGAACTTGAAACCTTTGTTATGATGTTCCTGCTGCTGCTGCGACTGCTGAAGATGGCCGTGGTACTGGTGAGGGTGTTCTAGATCCAACAGGTCAAGTAGGAATCAGTATTGGCTTCTCTCTCAAATCTATAATTTCTGTTTCTATAAAAAGGTCCGGCGAAGCTGGCGAAAAATAACAGGTAACCTCCTCTACAAGGAAGTCCGGAGATTCTCTTATAGGTTTAAATTGTTCTTCTTGGGGATTCGACAAACTCAAACAAAGAATTCCAGAGAATCCATGCAGAGCTCAATTTCTCGTTGTACCTAACTGTCAAACGACTCCATGATACTATGCCAGTCTTCTCTTCATAGCCAATATATAAGAAAAACTTTACAAACGACGTCAAATCACGTGGTACTTTAAAACAATGTTTTCAAACACCTCCTACAACAATTACAATATTTTCATATGTAGTTTCCGAATTCTATATACAATTTTCATCGCGTACCAATCAATCACTTGTCATCTACGTACAAAGAGAAGATTTACATGGTCCGTGTACAAATAAATAATTACATGTTTTTAAAAGAAAATTTGTTATTCATGTGATCATTTACATCTTCTATTACAATAACATTCCATCATTATTCTTATTCGCATCATTTAACACATCATTTAACAACCAATCACATATCACCTACGTAGAATAAAAGGATTACAGCTAATATTCTATTATCAATACCTCTCATGCTTCCAAACTTCCTTTGTATTCGCATTCGGTATCACATCACATTCATCCATCAATGTTTGTATTCACCTACAGTATCGCATCATGTTTCAACAGGATCATCAGTTCTTTTGTATTTGTGTTCACTGTTGCGTCATGTTCCACCATTCTTTTCTATTCTCCGCTGACCATGTGTCATGTTCACTTAACATGCCATCAAATTTCTTTTTATTACCTGTCGGTATTCTGCGATGTTTATCTACCGCAACCTCAATCTTTTGTATTCTACGCCGACAATGTGAGATGCTCATCTACCAGACCTTTAAACTTGTTTTTTATTACCCGTCAGTATTCTGTGATGTTTATCTACCGCAACCCTAATCTTCTTTTGTATTCTTCGCCGACAATTTCTTATGTTCACCCACTGCGGCACCAAACTTGTATTTATTATCTTGCCGGCATTCTGTGATGTCTACCCACCGTGGCGTCTGTCTTTTGTATTTGTCTTCATGTTTTAACACGTACCTGTAAGGTCATTACTTGACAACGCCATCTTTTACTCCCACCCAACCGGTTTCCAAAAAGCACGCGGCGAGTTCAGCTCGTCTCTTAAGTTCAAAAGCGAAAGACGTACGAGAACCATGCTCATCATTCGAATGAGTGGAACGATTGTTTGCTTCTTTCGTCGCGTCTCAACCATATCCAAAATTTAAACGGCGTGTTTATTTTAAACATTTAGTTGATGCTACTAAAAATAGTTGCCTGAAAGTGCTGGACGTAACAACACATGCAGACCCCGTAGCTCTGACACGTTTACCACGTGTTGCAGATGGAAGACATGGTGGTGGTGGTAGCAAGACTTGGGAAGTAGGATCTCGAAATCCGGAGTTTGATGACGTGGAATGTTAACATATGGGATCATAATCCATAGGCATCACTGATAATAAGTTCATAAATTTTATGTTATTCGTGTAATAAATAGTAACAGAAACAATAAAGCACTACTGAAAAGATCGAGCAAAGTGGGCTCTACTCCAGTTTAACCGCCATATTGGGGTCCACTTTAGCCGCCAACAGGGATGTTACATGTTTCTTGAATAAATCACATGGTATTCATTTTAAGGTCACACCAAGCTAATGTAACATACAGAGATATTTCATTCGTGATTATATAATCCTGCATGTACAGATTATACTTAGGTAATAAGAAAACCGTAAACAAACATACATTAGAAAAATGTTAGAATCTTCTTCACACATACAATAATATCTCCTGACTCGACTTCAATGGTCTCCTTACTGAAAGTTTACGTAGATGACTGGGGACGATAGTGACACCTTCTGACAATATTACCAATTCGCTGCCCTTATTTATTTATTCGAGAGATTCCCTTTACCTGCTCGGGTCCACAATACCTTCTTCTCTCTCTCTCTCTCTCTCTCTCTCTCTCTCTCTCTATATATATATATATATATATATATATATATATATATATATATATATATATATATATATATATATATATATAAATTCGGAAAGTGCATAGCATTTATCTCCATATTTACGGTTTTATTGCTGTTATCTCTTGCCCTCTAACGGGGACCAACTCCAACCTTTAATATCCTTTAGTTTGCAGAGCTTCCATTTAGAGGTACAAAGAATATATTACGAATGGCAAGCTGATTATCTGTAGAAGCATGAATAGAAGTGATGAGTAAGATTTTTCTTTGTAGACTTTTACTTTTCTTCGTTTTTCTGTACTCATCTTTAATTTCCTTGAAATGAAATTGGTCTTAAAGTTAAAAATATATATTGCATTAAAAGTGAAATTATTGTTACTTACATATGAATCTGTCATTTACATTTTTGTACCGCGGATAGCACTATGGCTTGAATTAATCACATATCTTTATATATATAGGAGGATCCAGGATATGATCAAGGCAGGGGCTAAACCATAGTAAAGTAGGATTGAAGTCCATTTTATCCAGTGTATACCTGAGCGTCATGGGGTCTATAGCCCCTATAGCCCCCTTGGATCCGCGCCTGTATATATATATATATATATATATATATATATATATATATATATATATATATATATATATATATATATATATACAGACGTGTTCAAATTATTAGACTCAACATTCAGTTTCTGAATATTTCACTGTTCTTACAATATGACATGAGATAACACGTTCGAACAGTCCAAATTACTGCTTTGTAATTCTGTCCTAATTTTTAGTGCATGCGGCACATGTTTTTCAATATTAATAAAACAAATGCGTGCGTGACATTATAATTATCATACAGTATGTATTTCCAGATTGGAAAGAAATGAAATGGAATACTTGCAAGAAAATGTACTCTAACAAATAGATTATTATTTCGTATGAAATCCGTTATTCCTTATTAAGTTTTTTATCCTTTGTTGGCATGCTATGTACGAATTAGCACATTTTGCCTTCAATTCAGCATCATGATACTACAAATTGTTCATCTCCGAGATCAATTGTTGTTTGGTTGTAATGTACTTCTTCTTTAGCTTTTACTTTATGAAGTTCCAAAGGTTTTCAACGGGTTCATATCAGGACTATTGCCCGGCCATGGAAGAACACTAATTTAGTTGTTCTCGAAGAATTTTGTTATAGTTTTGGCACGGTGGCATGGGACTCCATCACGCATAAAGATAAATTGTGTGTCATTAAACCAAACTGCAGTATGGGGAAGCAGTTCTTCTTGAAGAACTTGTAGGTATTGGCGTGTTTCATTCTTCCCTCTACTATATACAGTATCCCAGGCCCGAAGACAGATATCACACCCCAGACCATGACTGAAATAGGATGCTTCACGGTTTGTTGGAGACATTCCAACTTGAATTCCTCTCCAGGTCGACATCGCACATTGTGAACATTCGTCATACACGAAAACACAATTCATCACTGAAATACATTAATATCCAATCATCAGCAATCCAATGTTTCATGTTTCGTACCATTCGAGACGCTTCTTTGTCATCATTGGAGTAGTTTTTGCTTTCATTCTTGGCCTACGTGCTTTTACTCCCTCAGCTTAAAGAATCCTTCGAACATTTTCAGGTGAAATATCTGCCCCATACTCATCCACCTTTATGCTTAAGTCTCAAGATGTTACGTCTCTGTTTCCCAGAACCAATCTTTTTAGTTTTCTGATACCTCTTAGCGATAGCTTTCGTTTTCGCCCACACTTCCCAACCCTATTTTGCTGATACGTTTGCTTCTTGCTCATAGAAAGAGAGGTTCTACTCATATATTTTTGCCCTATCCCAACTCTGCTAGCAATTTATCGTGTACTATATCTTCCTTCCGACAAAAGTGTTTTGATAATTCCCACTTTACGTGGAGGAAGGTCTCTGGCTTTTCCCATTATGCCGCGATTACAGGATTTCGCAGAATAAAAGATGAATACACAAAACACGTCACGATCATTTTAAACTGGCTCATTCGAACTGTTCAACGCTTTGAATGTCGTAACTGCTTACAACAGCAACCACAACACTCAGTCTGTAACTTGACGACCCGCTCGGGAGAGTAATATTCCCGGAAGTACGTTTTTTCGCGCGCTACTCTAGCCAGATGTTTTACGCGCTATCCTAGTCAGCTGGTTTAAGTTGGTCACAAAATCTATATCATTTAGTACAAGGGGAACAAAACGAGCCTTATATCATGGAGTACAAGGGCAACAAAACGAGCCCTGCGGGGTTTCTAACGCGTTCCTACTACTACTACTACTTATCTGAACAAAAGTAAGTAAATCACATTTTTGAGTATTATTTTCGTATTATTTTAATTTAAAAAGTGTTATAAAAATGTAAAAAAAATGTGAAAAAAACTTTCCTCGGGCCGGGTTTGAACTCACGCCAAAAGAGGTTTTCCTTACTAGTATATAGCGCTAGCCCACTCGGCTACGAGGACCGACAACAGTAATCGTCTGAATTCTGCTATTTGAATGCAACGTGGCAAGAAATCTACTTCCGGGAGTATTACTCTCCTGAGCTAGTCCTGTAACTTGTTGACAGAAGCCACAATAGCTATCTACAACTGAAACACCACTTTCAGAACTCCCCTCCCTCACTAATGCCATCTGCTGTTGAACGGTGATATCACCACTTCAATTGTACAGTAAACAAATGAAGGATCCTATCTTTGTGGTTTAACCATTATATTAAATGTTCTAAAACTCCGAAATTAGGACTTCAACATTAACCTTGCACTTTTGTAGCGTGAGTCTAATAATTTGAACACGTCTGTATATAATATATATAATGAGAGAGAGAGAGAAAGAAAGAAAGAAAGAAAGAAAGACAAAACTCCACGAATAATTTTTTAGTGACTTTTCACCCAAATTTGGAGTCATTTTATCTCCTATTTAGCAACTTTTTGTACCAACTTGTTGGCAGCACTGCTAACAAGTCACCGGCCGCAATAGCACTTATCGATGAACACATTCTAAAGTATGCAAAGAAAATAGCTCGTTACACGGGTAAATCTGTAAAGTACCTAGATAGCACCTTAACAGTAAAGAAGATGCATGAAATGTTTCTGTACAAGTACCATCCATGGAAGGATATCGTAAATTATGAATATTATCTTAGACATTACATCAACTATGGCTTCAAATTTGGTAGACCCCAAGTGGTCATATGTTCAACTTGTGAAGCTTTGAATACTAAAAGTTAAACCCAAGGATGTTATAAAATACAGGATCTGCTCATACGTATCTTCATCATATGAACTCAATGAAGCCAGAAAACAACCGAGCATCGTCTAAACCGGCACGTCTGATTGGCTACTCTCGTTTCCACCATGATTGTTGGCTCGAAACATTGCGATCGTAGTGGCGCGGAGTGGGCAGAGTAGGTGTGACGAAACTGTGACGTATAGCTTCACGATTTTGTTGTATTCGCAGATCCTCTATTTTATAACCTCTATTTTTATAATCACCTTTTTTGAATGACATGGCAAAACGATGTACTGTGACCGAGCTCATTGTTCACAAACGAAGGGCCAGTAAATCCTATACGAAGTTAAACGAAATCAAAGAACTCTTAGTCAGTAAAGGAAACACAAATGCTGCTGGTTTAGCATTTGATTACATGCAAAATCTACCTTTATATTTCATCCCTATACAAGAAATGTTTTATTTGCGATTGGCATTCATAATCTTTCTACTACAAACCTATCTGTCTTCTACGGGACGCAGACAAGGTTGGACGACGACAAGCCTGGACACTTAATTTTGGTCGCTCCCGACAAGGTTGGACGACGACAAGCTTGGACAACGACAAGCTTGGACACTTCTCAATTTATCCTCTTGCGCCAGACTCGAACGAATTCCTGAGGTGTCCAAGCATGTCGTGGTCGATCCCGACAAGCCTGGATACATCTCACTTTGGGTCGTTGACGACAAGGTTGGACGACGACAAACCTGGACACATTCCTGGGGTGTTCAAGCTTGTCGTGGTTGATCCCGACAAACCTGGACACATCTCATTTTGGGTCGCTGACGACAAGGTTGGCCAACGACAAGCCTGGACACATTCCTCAGGTGTTCAGGCTTGTCGGGATCGATTTTGGATCGCTGACAAGGTTGGCCAACGACAAGCCTGGACACATTCCAATGGGCCGATTTGGTGCATTCAAAGCACGTAGATCTGACAAATACAACTGTTTATTCACTTGTACGGGTGTACAAGGGCAGTTAGTGTTATCAATGTACAAGGGCAACTATTCTCTCTGATTATACTGCAGTGTTATTTTTATACAACCGTGATATTCATAAAAATCGTAAGAAGTACCACAGACATGAGGGTTCAAACCTATTCGAGCCATCAGGCTTTGGGGCCGCTACGTTTCGACGACACCGTATCGGTGCCAGCTCAGTTCGGCGAAAATTTTATGTACAAGGGCACACATCCCATTTAATAATTATTTAAGTAAATTATTTAAGTAAAACGAAAATTTTGTAAATAATAATAATCTCTTATAATAAAAGAAAATTAATTTAAAATAATTCGATAATCCTCTAGTAGAGGGCAGTAGCTGACTGACGAGAATCAGCCAATAGCGATATAGATGCGAGCCATGCAACTCTATATTGAAGGGGGGGCGCGGTGGCTCAGTGGTAGAGCGTTCACCTCCGGTGCTTGGGGTCCCTGGTTCGATCCCAGCTCGCGCCGTGTGGACATTGTGGTGGACAAACACCGTGCTCGTGGGTTTTCTCGGGGTTCTCCCGTTTCCTCCCACTTTCTTCATTCCACCATTTCACTCATTTCTCATTATCACCGTCTCCTTTAGCCTAACCGGCATAACCGTGGGACGTTAAACTTAAAGATTTCATTTCATTTCATTTCATTTCTATATTGAAGGTCATGTATGTATGAACTGGAAATGCCTTAACTGGTAGAGTTTGTTGGAACAGACATTTCAAATTGAGTCGTTGACGACAAGCCTGGACACATTCCTGGGGTATCCAGGTTTGTCGCGGTCGATCCCGACAAGCCTGGACACATCTCATTTTGGGTCGTTGACGACAAGATTGGACGACGACAAGCCTGGATACATTCCTGGGGTGTCCAACCTGTAATGGACCCGTTTGGTTTCCATTACAGTATAGGGCTATTTTCTTTGTATGTGTCATTATTGTTTACCTTTACCATTGGCAAAGGCATATTAGTTATTGTTAATATTGCATTCATGCCATTATTTTGTTGTTTAGTTATATAAGTTAATGTTGGGTTATATTTAATCTGTGCCGCCGCTGTATTGGCGTTAATGACCAAGAAATTATAGCCAGTTATCTTCGCTTTCTTCTGTTGAATTGAGATTTTCTGTTTTGTTTTCGCAATTAGTGATTGAAATAGAACTATTTTTAATTAACTTTATTATTTAGTTTTAATAACTGTATGTTAAATCTATTTTGTTTATTACAAACTAAATACAACTATTATTTAAAAAGTAGTTCACAGGAAACCAAAACAATATGATACGTAACCAAATGCAGTTGAGTTTGTTCCTCTACTCGCTATCTTAACTTAGATTTTAGGGAAATTGTTTTTCTGGCAACACTGTAATTTCTGTGGATTGCAACACTGAACATTCTTCAGGTTCGTATTTTCTGTTGTGGAATAGCATTATCTATGATTGTGGTAACTTGCATTTCATTATCTCCTTTCACTGATGAATAATCAAGCAAAAGAAAAATGGTAAATTTCGTATTATTTTTAGTAAGGCAGGCTCTTAATTGATGACATGTACTGAAAAAATATTAATTATATGTATTGGTGGATGACTCATATCGAGAACAGGAATGCTGTTTTGTAACTTAATGTGGAGAAATTTGGATACATGTATAAATGTTTGCATCATTATGATCGTACTGGTATAACCGTGTTAAGTGTAGCCGATGTGATGAGACAATAGTTTCCTATATACAGTGACGGTAATAAAAGCAGCCCAATAATCCGTGGTTGTATTTGATTTCCATCTTTATCTTATGGAACGCACTGTGTATTTATTCCTGATGTACTTTACTCAATTCTAGTTTCCCGCTTCCTTTCCTTGTTAGCCTGTCCTAAGTTGGCAACGAATCAGCTCTCGGAAGTCCGATGCTGCGATATTTCTAGATGATTTCATGATAAGCAACACATATTGTGGAATTGCCTGCACCGTACCAGAACGGTGTAAGAAAGGGCACTACAAACCTTGTCGTGGTCGATCCCGACAAGCCTGGACACATCTCATTTTGGGTCGCTGACGTCAAGGTTGGCCAACGACAAGCCTGGACACATTCCTGAAGGTGTCCAGGCTTGTCGGGATCGACCCCGAGATGCTTTGACATATCTCATTTTGGGTCGCTGACGACAAGGTTGGCCAACGACAAGCCTGGATACTTTTTGTGTCCAGGCTTGTCGTCGTCCAACCTTGGCGCGGTCCCGTCTTCTACACTTATCATGAGAGCCTAGCAGGGTAAAAGTGAGGGGAAAAGCGGGAGAATACTGTCCTGCACTTTCCAAAAAAAAATCTTCGGCGTCCCCACTTTCAAAAAAAAAAAAAAAAAAGGCAAAGATATGCACGGGGAATGGCGTGACATCATGCGTTCCCCTTCCTTTTTAGATCCACTTTTACCACTGGGGCCTAGGTTGCAAAGGACCTGAGTAAGTGCACGTTCATTGCACATTATATAGAGAACTTTTTGCCTCAATCAATGACAGATTTACATGTTTTCAGTGATGCATGTGGCGGTCAAAACCGCAATCATACAATGAAAAAAATTATTTCCAACCTGACCGTGTCAAAGCGTTTCACTACTATAGAGCAATATTTTCCTGTCAGAGCTCATTTTTTCACCATGTGACCAAATTTTCGCTGTAATCAAACGAGAACTCAAACGACACGATCGCATTTATTTACCAGCACAGTACAACCATATGATCGCGAATGCAAGGACTGATACTCCATTTCAGGTTTATGAGGTAGTCAATAAGAAATCTTAAACATTGGTAGCAACCGTTTTACACGAAAACTCCAGGCAGTATCAGGGGCGGATCCAGGATGGACTTCTGGGGGGGGGCTTGTAATACTGCTACTTAGAGCTACTTTTAAGAGCTCCAAACTCTGGGATGAGTTTTATTTATATATAAAATAAGAAAGTTTCCTATTCTGGGGGGCAATCACCCCGATCGCCCCCCACTGGATCCGCCTCTGGGTAGTATTATGGACAAATCAGTGAAATTCTAAATAAGTAAATACAGACACTTTGTTTATAGGGGAAAGGACCCAAATTTCGTCCCCATTTTTTTTTTTTTTTTTTTTTTTTTTTTTTACTCCTATTGGAACAATAAAAGGTTTAGACACATAGAGATTACATGCTATGGTAGTTTGGACACTTAGCTAAGACATGCCGTATTGGATTTTGGAGAGAGAATAATTAAATAAAAGAACTGCTCAAAATATTAAAAAGTACGAATTTTTGATTTTCAAAAAAGGGTTCCTAATTTCGTACCCCAGTATTTTGAGAAAAAATGTGTAAGTTTCATTTCTAAGTGTACAAATTGCTTTATTTATAAAGGTACTACACAAAAAACGCCAATACATAAGAAATAGGCGGAAACTGGAAAATAATGCATATAAAAATGAAAATTAGGCCTATGAGTTTCTTCGAAAATAATGTCCACTATTGTAATACCTTGCCGCATGCAACGTCGCTTACAAAAATCCGTTAATACTTAAGAAATTCTTGGAAAATAAAATATTACGCCTATAAAAATGGCAATTAGGCCACTAGCTTTTTTAAAAATAATGTCCACTTCGTAATAGCCTGCTACTTGCAACGTTACTTACAGAAAATAAATAAATAAAAACTGCATAAGAAATACTCAGAGAACGAAATATTATGCTTCACTAAACTGCATTGAGGATTCTTTTTAAGAATTTAAACTAGGCATACATCCACATAAATGATTTACTAGGAGAAGTAGAACATAATTCGTGACACCATTGAAAGCACTGTGTACACCGTATCCACTTTTTCCCCCTTTCTTGTCTGTGGAGAAGGACTTCCCAAAAATGTTACAGTCAACATCTTCGTTCTCGCTGTCTTCATTGTCAGTCGATACTAATGGGGTATCTTCGTCCTTTTCTTCTTCTTCATTTAGTCATCATCTCGGTTTCTTGTTCTTCACAGATAGAGTATTTGCTCGCTTCCTAGGTCTAAGTGATCTCTGCTGAGACTCAAGGCTTAACATAGAGGTGCTTGGTTCAGTAGACCTAGATATTTTAGGCTACTTTCTGCAGAACTTTCCAAAAGAAGTCTTTTCGTGTCCCTTTCTAAAGGTTTATTTACATCAGTAGATACTCAACTAGAAATATTTTTTTCTTTTCATCCATCTTCAGACGTTTGTCATGTGAGGAGATCCGGTTACAAGGGCATCTGAAATTAGATGGGAAACGAATCATCACATTCCATTATATTAACATCTAAATCGAGACGAGAGAGAAACATTTGTTCCAAATTTCGTCCCGGGAATAAGGGGACGAAATTAGGAACTCATCCATTCTCCAATATGACGACAAGTGCACATAGCACTCGTGCTTCAAACAATTACAACTTTCCAATCTAAAAATAGGTATTATAATCTATTTGTAGACAGAAAATTGTGGTGCGTTTACTTCCTTTGGTTCTAAGAGTGTTGTCACAACCAGGAAAACAAAACATCCTTCCTTCAGATAATTATTAAATAACAGAACAATCACTACAAAACAAAATGACTTCTCACACCTATACGTTCAGCCCACAATTTCCCCCTTTACGGAAATTTCAGTTAGGTGCCACCTGCTTGTGGCACTTATCAACGTAGATAAACCGAGGGACGAGATTAGGCGCGGGGACGAAATACGGTACTTTTCCCCTAAAGCAGAATCTCCAGGTTATGTCCAAGCTCATGAATTTATTAATGGACTAACAACTGACATTTCTCAATTACTAAAAAGTAATGTCACAAACGTTCTACTGCGAACGTCGAAGGCATACGATGGGCAAGTTCCAATCAATAAGAAGATCAACGATGTTTCACAAATCATCAAATACCTACCTGACTCATACAAACAATTTTATAGAATGATTTATTTGTTCATGGAAGACCACTGACCAAGAAACTGTAGAAGACGAAGATGCAGACGACTAAGACCCTCTGTAAAACCATTCTACTATGACAACGTATTTTGTTCAGTTGTCTATTGTGTTACTTTCTTGCTGTACGAACAGGGGTAAGAGTGAAAGGGAATGCGGGGGTACGTCGTCCCCCACTTTCTAAAAAATCTAATGGGCAAAGATAGGTACGGGGGGTGGCGTGACGTCATGCGTTCCCTATCTTTTCAGATCACTTTTACCCCTGTGTATGAATAACATGTGCTGTACAGAACAACGAACGGTGACGATAAGTGTTCGAAACCTAACCTACTACCTACGTGTGGTAGTTCGGATATATATAACCAGTGGCGTATTTAATTGGGGCTTCCGGGATTTAGCCTCCCCGAAATCTTATTTACTATTTTAAAGTGAATGGAATATCTTGCAGAATTTTCACGTTTCCAAGAATAAAGTTAGCAAAGACCCCCGAAAAAATATCGTAAATACGCCACTGCATATAACCAAGATTAACATACAACATTGCACTCAACATGCATATTTTCATAGCTTTCTATCATCACCTGCATATTACATACTGTACCATACACACAATTACAATTACGTTCAACTCTAATTGATTGGAAAAAGAGAATGTTTCCCAGTTTTAAGCTTTTCTAACCAATTGCAGTGCTGCAATACAAGGTGGTTCTTCTTGTTTTAGTGTTTGTTGGTTATTTTGCTACAAGTAATCAATTATACACTTCTTGAAACAAATGCAAACAACGCCTCTGGATGATTTTTTCTTTGTGTTTTTGAAAACTTAGGTCTAAAGCAGTTATTTCCCTTTTCCAATCAATGGTTCAATAATGATAGTTTTATTATGAAAGTGCAGAAGCAAATGTCGAGTTAAGAAGTTTTGACGAGGTATGCGAAACCAGTAGATTCTCCGTGGGTGCGCTCCTGGTGCTCACACCAGTTAATAGTAGGGGAGCTTACGGGAAGTATCCTGCACTTTGTGTTAAAAAAACAAAACATCCTTCCTTCCGCTCGGATACTTTATTCCCCTGATCCAACTAAGCAGGATTCGATGTGGCACCACTCCGACAGGTGGCCAGAATCCAATATGGCGGCTATCAAAGATGGCCGCCTCTGCGAATTCATCGTGTTGGTTTTAGAGGCCTATATCTCCTGAACTAATAGTCCAATCTTCACGATTCAAAAAGTAAACGACGTAGAAAATAACAGGGTCTAATAAATTAGTAAAAGCTTTTACCTAACACTGAAATTAACCCCTACAGAAATTATTTAATTTGGAACTTTGCATTTCTTATTATGGAATATACTCGTATTTTTTAAAATAACATGTAAACGGCTGGGATTATCGAAAAAGATGTCGTATAACTTTTTAAAGAGCATTAAATTATCTTTCGTTTGGTGTATAGTTCATTCAGATTGGTTAATAAACAACGAAGTAATGACAATTTAAAGATTCTCGTTGAGACGATTGATTTCCCCAAATTTCGAACGAGAGTTCATTTACCGTAATAAAACATCACTGATGGATGCGGCATTGTACGAAACAAATCATTCTCTTGTGATGTGTTCTTCATAAGTCCCATTTTCACCAGAGCACAAGGCAGCCTGACCCAGCAGGGTTATATGAATCCAATATGGCGGCTATTAATTATGATCCATAAAGATAAGTCTTTTTCGAAATATTGATTGAAGTATCTAGATTTATAAACAAGTACGACAAAGTAATAACAAACGTTTTTCTCTCCTCCATCCTTCTGCCTCACAGAGTAAGTATGGGAAGGAATGAACTTCAAATCATGTTTCGAAATACATCAAAAGAAAGAAATACATCTTAAGTAATTTTATTTCATTTCTGTTTGTTTTATTCTTTTGAAGGGAAGAATGAAGCACCAGAGATTTTTCATGGGCGAAAAGAATGGCTTGGTACATTCTACTAATCTTTCTTGCACAAATTCCTTGCACACATTAGGCCCTATTTCTTCTGCTGAATACAGGGGTTCAGATTCTGGAAGCAACATTAACAAGTCCACTATTTTCTTCAAACGGATTCCCCAGTTCGATGAAAACTTCTTTCATCTTTTCAACAGACGATATAAATCTTTCTTGCATCGACGAGTAATTTTCATGGTGCTTATTATCAGGATCGTATTCATTATATGACATTTTGAATTCATTAATTAGTCAACTAATTTCTGATCCCGCTGTCATCCATTTGACAAGAGCATTGTCGTCGTGTAAGAGACCAATCGCCCTGCCATCCCCTTTTATAATTTTGTTATTCTGTTCGTGAGCCTGATCTATAGCTATTGCAAAGAAAGATCTTGTCTTTCTTATCACAAAGTAACCCATTTTGAAAGCATTGATAATCTCAGGACGTGTTTCTTCCAACTTCTTCAAATCTAAAATGTGAACGGGAAGCCAACGAGCATAGTTTAGGTGGTCCATTGCGAAAAAACATTCTGCCATTAATTTTAGTGTTTCAACGTAGAGCTTAAAATTTCCTTGACGTATGGCTCTGATGCAAATTAAGAGTAAAATCACGAGACGGTAATATATTATCCAAAACTTAAACGTTGAACAAGAAGATTCCTTTTCAGTGCACCAGTCATTGAAAGATTGCCCTGATGAAGAATTCTGATATGCATCACCCAGCAAATGATGTAAAATTGTTAGAGTAATCTGATGAGCAAAACGAGCTTTTGTAATGTGAGTTACTTTCAATAAACTGTCAGCGGTTCCTGATGTTGCTACATCTGACTTACATAAAATTTCTATCCAACCACTTCCTTCTACCCATTTGCCTATAAGAGGCAGGAAGGCTTGTTTGATGTGTAAACCTCCCAGCATCAGAATTTGATGATCTTCGCCACATAACTCTGGCCAATTCCATTAATTCACTTCCCCAAGGCAAATAGTGGTTGATCCATTACAAGAACCGGAACTTGTCCTTTGTTGAGTTTGTCTGTAAGTTCTCGTACAACATTCATTTCGTGCGTATCATAGCAACAGATTTAGTCTTCCTTAAACAACGGAAGCAGGCAGCACATACTTTGCATTTGCAGAGTTTCAGTTTTCGAGGCATGGTGTACAGACAAAGTGCAAGTAGTATTATTTTTTAAGCATGCTTCAAGCCAACACTCCTCGTTTTTTTTCTTCTGCGAAAAATCCATTTCGTGGAAGACCTTTCTTATAAACTGCGGGTCTGTTGAGGTAAAACTGGTCCCTTATTAGTGATATAAGCAGGAGGTACTAGAGCATAATTAGCGGGGAAAGCAGGAGCAGTTCTCATTTTTATATTCACATTATCCAGTGAGACATGGTCACGTCGAATGCCAGGATTATCCTTAGAAGGATGCTGGAAAATAGAAATGCTCGTACCGTGAAAAGAATCCTTTGATGTTGTGCTACAAGGATTGTAGTCAACATTATGTAATGCTGCAACGGATAAAATGCCCCGACGAAGAGTGGAAGGACACACCATTTCGTCATTTTGATTTATCAAGCATTGAGAAAGACTTGAAGATATTTTTTGTACACATGTAGACGATATACAAATGCCTAGTGAATGCAATTCATTTATGAGAGATTTTTTTAGGAGTTTTAGCATAGAGAGGTAGAGGTGGCTCGCAAATTGCGTTTATGCCTTGCTGCATCTGTTTCAATATCGCCTGCTTTTTGATGGAAGTTGCTATCAGGGGTGACAAATTAACCACAAAGTAACATATTATTGAAGGAGGAACAGAATCTTCCTGGCAGTGATTCTCAAATTTTCCTGCAAAATGACTCTTGTGGTTTGCCATATCCTTTCGAAGCATCTTAACAACACGACTTCGTGCCATAGCATCTTCATCAATGTCTTTCTCCAGCTCACTTATTATGTCAGATCCTTCTGAAAGCAAAACATACTCTTTGCCGGACAGATGAGCTGTTAGCTCTGGCCTGTGACGAAGAATCCTTTCACGAAATCTTGTACTATGAACTTCTATTTCTTCTGATTCAGGCTTCTTCATAATTGTCATTAACCGTGTTTTGTACAAATTAAGAAGATCGCTCATTTTGTTAACAAGTCCTTTGGAATCGCTTTCTCGAATAGATTCAGTAATATATGTAAGTACATCGGCAAAAGCAAAACTTCCACATAATGTCCGATCGTTCTCTATTCATCTTCAGTATGTTTTCTGTCTGCCTTATTATAAAAGCTAGATGAACAGTTTGCATGATACTTTGCTTCTTGGGCAATCAAATCCCCGGCACTACAAATTCCTATAATTCTTTCATCGCCTAATTTCTCAGTGCACTCTGCGACACGAACAGAAGATCTCTTTGTGGCAACTAAGCAAAATTTTCTCGCAGGTTTAGCACCACGCTCATAGAAAAAAACGGATTTCGTCTTTCAGTGATTTATTTTCGGACTTACGCGTTCTTTTCTTTAAGGGAGCTGAGTCGTCTTCTTCTGTTCTCCGTGGATGATAAAATCTTGTGCTCAAGTCTAATTTGTCCTTACTGTAATGTTTATAACAATTTTTATGATATTTTTGGCTGAAATTTTTCGAAAATGTTTGCCACATCATTACCACTTGTGGATTTCGTTATCACAGGGCGGAAGTAAGTTGGTAAAGTAATTAATTTTGAAAAGGCTTCCAGATTCCTACCTAAGGTAAAATATCCTGAGTTTCGTCTGCTTGGATCCTTATTGTCTTTAGGAACTACAAGAAACTTGGTATCACCTTTTGGCAGAGTACGCACTTATTCTAATATATTACAGAACTCACCTCCATTGAACTACCTCCAACAACTTTTACCTTTTTCGAGGAAGTTGCTATCTTCCTACGATCATTAAACATAATTAATTTAGACCCACTTCATTTGAGACTATTTATCTCACATAGCCAATAAATTACTTTACAATACTTTTAGTTACAATAATTGTGGTATTTTATACCTACATAGAAAAGTGCATTTAGGACCCGTACTTAGTCTAGTGGCTTGCGCGCTTGCCTTCTGTGCACGTAATTCCGGGTTCGATTCTCAGTGAGGGTAGAGTTGAACGAAAGTGGTTCAAGTGTAATCGGATTCCACTATAATCAGTAGGTCCTCGTTTTCTTTAGCCACCAAGACGTACACGTGGGACGTTAAACTCAAACAAACAAAAAGTGCATTTAGTATTATCAAAATTAATATTAAATTACTAGTTTATCAAAAAATTTGGTACAATACCTACACTAGAAAACTAAACTGAAAGCGATATTTAAAAGTAAATGAAGACTGTCGAAGATGATAAAACAAGTATATAAGGATTAAGATAAATATGATGTTTTCATGAATATATAAATGACTTTTCTCATATAACCTAAAGTGAGAGACCATTCCTATCGGGAATCGAGTTTGAACCATCTAGTTGCCGGCCAGGTATTGTACCACTTAAACTACCGAGACCGTACACAATTTTTCTGCTGATGTTGATTCCTCTGGCTACCTCTTATAAGAAAATATTTCAAATTCCACGATTTGCATATATAGATTCATAGATTTAAATTTCTTTCTTGTAGTGAAGTGCTTTCGCTTTCAATACTAAAAAATTGAGTTTGTTTGGGAAACGCCGGGGTCGATCTCCAGTCAGTCTATGTATTGTCCAATGACGTTTTTAATCACCAAACATCAAGAAATCATACAAAGTAAAAGAAAACTTAATTAACAGTGCACTAGATAATAACAATCTGTATTATATACAGTGATAAAACTTACCCGAATAACCATTCTATTAGAACTGGAATAGGCAGGAACAGCTTTACTTGTCACTTCTTTGTATTGATCAAATGCAGTTTCAACACTCACTATCGTCAACTAAGTTAATCTGACTGCAGCCGTAGATGTGAGTCCAATCATCGAGACAAAACAGTGTTTCTTTCAGAAACAATGTTCCGCGGGGCACTACTGATACTATTCTATTTATTATTATACAGGGTGAGGCACGTAAAACCGGCCCGTCGTAATATTCTGGTATATTGTGTTTTTGGCAACACTTAAATAATCTACCTTCCTACCAAGAGATGGCGTGTCGAGGTCGGGTCGACTTACGTGACCTGCAGCAGTCACGTGCAGCCGCAGCCAGTGAAACTTGTCGAAACCAGTTGAGAAAAAGGCCTCGTTGTGTTAAGCCGGGTGAGTGTCAGTGTGTGATAATGCCGTATTCGATACCCGAGCGTGTTGCCATTGTTGAAGGGTTCATTCTCACTGGATCTTTTGTGAAAACAAAGAATTTGTTTCGGGAGAAATTTCCAGGACGTTCTGTGCCAGCAAAAAGCACCATTCAGGAATTGATTGAAAAATGGCGGCGTACAGGATCGGTTCAAAATGCTCCCAGGAACAGACGACCGTCTGCCTGCACACCTGAATTAAAGATGCAGGTATAGGAGATAATGACAAGAAGTCCTCGAAAGTCAGCCAGGAGATTGAGTCAACAGGTTCATGCGAGTGAGAGAAGTTGCAGACGTGTTTTAAGGGGACTGAAGTTAAAACCGTACCGGATAAGTGTTGTGCAAGAACTGAAGGAGCCTGACCTGCAGAAGAGGGTGCATTTCTGTTCATGGCTGTTGAGCAATGTTGCCAGTGGTTTCTTGGATCTACTAATGCTCATCATGAGTGACGAGGCGTGGTTCCACCTGTCTGGGTACGTAAATTTCCAAAATAACCGGTATTGGTCGACAGAAAATCCACACGCAATCCACCAGGTACCCTTGCATGATAAGAAGATTGGTGTTTGGTGTGCCATTTCCGCCACACGCGTTATTGGGCCCATATTCTGAGACGACAGTGAACAGTGACGTGTATATGGGAATTCTGGAGGAGTTTTATACACACTTGACCGAAGAGGAGCGTCAGTTATGTTACTTTCAGCAGGACGGTGCAACATGCCACACATCAGCTGCATCATTGTCCCTTGTGCATGAGATGTTTACACCAGACAGGACAATCAGCAAAGGCTTGTGGCCTCCTCGGTCACCAGACTTGTCCACGTGTGACTTTTACTTATGGGGACTGTTAAAGGGAAGAGTTTACGAAACAAATCCACACACAATTGAAGAACTCAAGACCAGGATCCAGGATGTCACCAATAGCATTACAACACAAGAACTGACAAGGGTATATATGAATCTCCTCAATCGTGCTCACATGTGTGTTGAAGTGGGCGGAGGACACTTTCAGCACCTGCTGTGAAGGTGAGTAGTCATATTCAATACATTACATTTCATTTATGTGTTGTAGTTAATCATATTCAATACATTACATTTCATTTTGTGTGTTCACTTTACGGGCCGGTTTTACGTGCCGCACTCTGTATTATAGATGTATTATTTTGGTCTGCTCCGGAAAGGGGGGAGCAATGCTCCGCAAAAAACAGGTCTGGAAGAAAAACTGAAAACAATAGGCTAAAAGATGACTTCTTGGTAACACAAAAATTGCGTAGGCGCCTCAAACTTCGCCTTTTTGTGAGATTCCGAACTATTCCCGCCGAAACATTACACGGGATTTACGTCGTTGTTACTTTCAATAGAAATACTTCGACAATAGTGCTGTTGTTATTACTCCAAGTTTTTTAAACACACAGTTCTATTTGATTCTTTTAATGTATTTCGAAACATGATTTGGAGTTCATTCCTTCCCATACTTACTCTGTGGGGCAGAAGGATGGAGGAGAAAAAAACGTTTGTTATTACTTTGTCGTACTTGTTTATAAATCTAGATACTTCAATCAATATTTCGAAAAAGACTTATCTTTATGGATCATAATTAATAGCCGCCATATTGGATTCATATAACCCTGCTGGGTCAGGCTGCCTTGTGCTCTGGTGAAAATGGGACTTATGAAGAACACATCACAAGAGAATGATTTGTTTCGTACAATGCCGCATCCATCAGTGATGTTTTATTACGGTAAATGAACTCTCGTTCGAAATTTGGGGAAATCAATAGTCTCAACGAGAATTTTTAAATTGTCATAACTTCGTTGTTTATTAACCAATCTGAATGAACTATACACCAAACGAAAGATAATTTAACACTCTTTAAAAAGTTATACAACATCTTTTTCGATAATCCCAGCCGTTTACTTATTTTTTTTTAAAAAAAATACGAGTATATTCCATAATAAGAAATGCAAAGTTCCAAATTAAATAATTTCTGTAGGGGTTAATTTCAGTGTTAGGTAAAAACTTTTACTAATTTATTAGACCCTGTTATCTTCTACGTCGTTTACTTTTTGAATCGTGAAGATTGGACTATTAGTTCAGGAGATATAGGCTTCTAAAACCAACACGATGAATTCGCAGAGGCGGCCATCTTTGATAGCCGCCATATTGGATTCTGGCCACCTGTCGGAGTGGGGCCACTTCGATTCCTGCTTAGTTGGATCAGAGGAACAACATATCCTTGTGGCACTTTTTTAACACAAAGTGCAGGGTTTGGCCAATTTTTTTGCCTTAAGCTCCCCTACTATAAATTCAGCATAATTTTAAATGTCTTTATTACAGTTCTCATATTTCTTTATTTTTTCAATCAAATGTCCCAAATATATTACACAATTCAGGTCCACTGTTAACTACTTCATATAAGACGCGAGAAAAGCAAAACAATAATATTTTCATTTCATAATCTATCAGCCATTTACAGCTTTAAATCAACTTTGAAATTTCGACACAGCTTAGTTTCACCTCCAGATGATAGATAACTTTGGTCGATTAAGTTCTAACTTCTTCCTAAACTTTCACAATTCGTCAGTGCCCTGAAAGATATACAGTAGTTTGGAATCACTCAACAGAATCCTCTACCAAATAGGGTAATGATAAGACTTTTCTTACAAGAAATCTTCCCAAAAATGCTTCAGTATCGAACAGGGCTTAGGCTAGTTTTAGACGGAAGCATTTATCGTAGCATTTCTCGTAGCAGATGTGCTGTCAAAAATGTCATATAATATTCTATGACATCAAAAGTATATGGTGCTTTTAAACGGTAGCATTTTGATAAGCATCTGTCGCGAGGTAGCAAACAAATCACTGGAGATGAGCGCAATTATGGCTCTGAAATTAAGCGTGAGCTAGCTAAAGCTATAGTAATTGTAACAACAGTTCTCGCCGATCATATTAAAAAACGAAAATCACAAAGAAGTATGGGGACAAAGAGCACCCCTAATCCAACTCATTTTTTGCTTACTACAATTCAATTTCCCACACAAAACAAAGAGCATGGCTATTTGGCACAAAGTCTTTCGCTTCTTTTTAACACACCACGGCGCTGCAATCGAACCAGAAATGCTGGAAAAAATGCTACGAAATAGAGCAGGTTCTATCGACAAGAAATGCCATAGGATATGCCATGGCATGGGAAATGCTATAGCATTTGCTACTTTACACGGTAGGATATCGATGATACGATTTTTGCTATGAGAAATGCTACGATAAATGCTTCCGTCTAAAACTAGCCTTAGATTCACAAGTATTGAGAAAATATTTTAGGAAAACCTAACACTAAAAACGTATCGAGGAGGATATACGGAATATATCCACCTAATTTCTTTATAGTTCAGCATATATTTACTTTAACTGAGAGGTGTAATGGATGGATATAAGCTATAGTTATGAAAACGGTTGAGCGTACATCTACCAAAAATTCTAGCAGTACATAGCTGATAAAAATTATGGACAAGAAATAATAAATACCAGCAAACGCATTTATAAATCAATCAGTATATCACCACACAACACGTTTTCACTTTTGAAATATATTGAGAAAATAATGTTTCTGCGCACAAAGTACAATCTCCGAAGTAAGTTCCGCCTCCTCCAAAGAAAAATACCTTCCTGCATTTTTTAGAAGTGTTACAGCTGAACGTACATTACTACAAATATCAATACTCGTCTTTTTCTATTTTTCATGTGTTAAAGATGAATGTTGAAAAAAAAAAATCAGTTCCAAAATTTCCTTCGGGTTCCCACAATACAGAGAGATTTTACCATTGTAGCAATGTTACAAAGTACAATATGTTTTGATCAGCTATTCGCTTTTCTTACAAACATTTAGTTTATTTAGGCAGGAAAACCGTAGCCTAAAGAAAAATCAGAGATTATACGCATTTTTAAAAGTCTTGAAAATAAATTAAAATTTAAGTTTGTTCTGCGTTAACTTAAGAATCTCTGCAGAAGGGTTATAAACCTCCCATTTCCCTTGGTACAACCTCGGAAAGCCGTAATTTTGTTTGTTCCAGTAATGTATTTTCAATTACAAGAAAATGAGAAAAAGAAATGTAGATAAGTGATTGAAAGAATGAGTTATATACTACTACCAGTAGCGGTTCGTGGTCTGTACAAGCACCGGTTGCAATGTTGCAGTATCAAAGGTATTAGGTACGCACAAGCAGGGATGAATTCAGGGGTAGCCCGGGGGTAATGTACTCCCGAAGAAAATTTATTCCCCCCGGAGAAACTCAAAATTTCAATCACAAAATGTAGAAATTACTTCACCCAAACTCCGCTTCCCCCTGAGGAGTTCACATTCCCCCATGTGAAAATGTCTGAATTCAACACTGTGCGCAAGTGTTCCCCTCTCCCAGCATTATTAAGTCTTATAAAAAAAAATCAGGAAATATGAAGAGGAAAGTCTTTAAAGCTCTATTTGTATATTATTGACTAAAGCATTTCTCTAATATTGATTTAATATATGCTATTTCCTTTTTTTTTTTTTTTCAAACAACCACTATCAATGTACGTCTATACACTATTTATATGGGTAATTCTCAAATTAGCGGCAACATTGAGAAATAAAAGTGCTAAAAATATATATTGCTTTTGTTTCAAGAAGTGTTTGAAACAAAGCGTAACAAAAATATATATTTGTTAATACCATTCATTTTCTTTCAGTAAGTTCAGATACAGTTTAGAAGTATGTTTTGATACTAAGCTGAGCTTAATCTCCATAACTTTAGTTTTTTTAAAAATATTGTTTTCACGTGAAATATTAATCCATGCTAATGACAAAGTACACACAATAGCCGATAGAAAGTGGTGTGCTACGTGATTTTGCAAATAGTAATAGTTAGAAATCTGCTCTTTGGTTAATTACGGTCGTAGGTGACAATTTGTGTTGTAATGTTTGTTTTTCTTTGCTGAAGTTTAAGTTAAAAATTACAGTTACTATGACTATTTGCAAAATCAGAAATTACACCAATTTGTATCGTTACACCATTTTTATAAGCAGTATTTTTAAACATAAAGATGAGTACATTCATAACATAAGATGTAAATAGTAAGTTACACAAGTAGAATTGACACTGATGATCAAAACTTTGTAGGAAGTACTTTTTCTATCGCAAAAGTAAACAACAGCATAATAATCTTTAACTTGACGTGAAGCAATATGAAAACAATAGTAACTTTCAAATGTACCGTGTCCTGCGAAAACGAACTAAGCGCCACTTTCATACTTTTAAGAAAATTACGTATAAAGGTTGATGTCCAACATTAATGTAGCCGTAATCAAAAGTGACTTTTTTTTTGAAAGGTGTTGAATTTCCTCTCTTTTCGATTGTGCAAAACGTTCTAATGCTTATCAGGAACCAATCGTCGCATTTACGTGGATTTTCAAAGTTTGGCGCTTAGTTCATTTTTGCATAACACGGTACAAATGTAAAATTGAGATATAACATTGCAGGAAGTAATTCTCCTGCCACAAAAGTGAACAACTACTCCACATTATTTTTAATCTGGCGTGAAGCAATATGATAATGAGAACATTTTGATTTAGAATCACAATCAAAGCAGCTTAAGCTTCGAAAACAACATGGTGCGTGAAGATCCATTCCACAAAACCTGATGAACTTGTAAGGTACCTTTTACTTTCAACTCTGTTGCTTTAGTAGCCAAGTGTTCTTCTGTGTTTGTAATTTCTCCTGAGGACACGGCAAAAAGTTGTATATCTGACATTTTTCTCCAACACATTCAACAGTGAATGGAAATCGTTGACATCTTCACCCTGGGCTACACATCGATCAGATATTCTTTTAATAATACCACCCACTCCATCAGGAACACCTTTTCCATGTCCAAACTTCCTTTCGCTATAGTTCCAGGTAATGACATTCACTTGTGGATACAAGTTTGGAAGTTCCTTCCCAATAATGGCAAACATTATTTTGTTGAGATATTGTGCGCTCGGACTACCCGAAAGGAAATGAACGGTCGTCACTTAGGGGAACATGTCTAGGCATTTTTTCAGAACAGGTTGTAAATGCTTCAGGATTGCTAAAGGATCATGGCGGAGGCTGTCAGAAAGGGAACAAAATGCTTTCTTATATTTTTTTGTGTACAGAATTCCAGTATGGAGTGTAACTTGTTGATGGGAAGCACCAAAGTGAACCGACTGAGGTTCAGCAGCATATTTACATTCATAATTCAGAGAAAAATCTATATGTAGTAGAAGTTCATTTAAGCCAACGTTATCTCTCAGTTTCTTCATGGTAAGGTACTGGTGTTTAATATTCAGAACATGATGAAGGAAGGCATCCAATGAAGATTCAAAAGATATCACCATATCTTTGACAGACATTTCGATTGAATCTTTACTTGTCTTGTGAACTGTTATCTCACCACCTTTGTTGTTACATTTTTCTCTTTCTTGGATATCCACTGCTTGTGAGTAGTTAGCTGGTCAGTAACATTATGATTCGTCAATCGTTTGCTTCGGCATTTGTCACAGTTTCTTCAAAGACACATTTCGGTAATCATTACAAGTCATATAAGATAATATTTCTTCCAAATTAGTGTGCTCAATAACATTTAAGGAACACGGCCTTCTAGCCAATAAGAGCATATTCTTGTGTTTTACACAGAGGCACGTATCTCTAGCACCAATTTTTCGAAGAACGATCCAGAATGGCTTTAACCTACAAAAGGTACTGTAACTTACGATAAATGAACCCTTTTGATTGAATTTTGAGTGCAAATTCTTCAAATTTTCGTTTAGATATCGTTTCTGTATTGTAGCGCCACTTTTTCGAATTGTGTCTTTTTTCCCTGGGCACAGTGTGGAATTTTCATCATTTTCCTGAATCTTATCTCTAACGAAGAAAGCTTTAGCACTTTTCTCTCGTTTATTACAATATTTCGAAGTACGAACTTTTATGTTAGATGTACACAATTTGTATGTTAAAAATTGCTTAGCCTGATTCAGTAGTCTGTATTTTCGTAGTATTCTTCCTGATATCACCTTTGTAAATATTTGCTTAGCTTCTTTAGTCTGTAGGTTTCTAAACCCTGTTTCAAGTTCGAATTGTCAAACTTCACCAAAAATAAGCCTCTTTCTCACATCTGGAGGCACATTTCTCCCTTTTAGAAATTTATTCACCTTTGTTCTTGGAGTTCCAGAATTGCTCTTCATCGTCTTGGAGTTAGTTCCCTTCAAACGCAGGTACCTACTCTTATATTTGGCTCTACTTTCTTTCTAAGTTTCTCATTTTCAATTAAAATCTTCTTCAGTTTTTGTATGTTTTTGTGCGATCACGTCTCACTAATTTACGACCTTTTTTCTTTTGTCCACTTTCAGAAAGTATAATGGAAGATTCTGGGTTACTTTGGAACAGGTGGGGTAGGAGCTGTAGAGGATGAGGGTATAACATCTACAATGTTTGCATTTATAGGTTCGTCAATACTTGTTGGAAGAGAATTATCTCGTAGTTGATTACGCAAAATTTCTTCCTTCTTCTTACGTTGTCTTGATAATCTCTGTGCAACTCTCCATACACGTCTTTGACGCTGGCGTTCTCTTTCAGTCATGTCTGCCACGAGTTTTATTCTCCCTGACAGTTTACTACGTTCATATATTTCGTGCTTCTTCTTTTGCAGTTGCTGAAGCCTAACAGGGTCGCTCCTGATTCTCTCCCTTCGTCGCCTTTCACATTCTCGTTTCTTCCTTAAGACGTTCTTTCTGCTAATGGCGGTCTTCTTCCTGCCCATCGTGTTACAGTGATACTGGGAAATACAATAGTGAAGCGCCAGGTGAAGATCACCAATACAGTAAATAAATAAAGTTTGAGATTAAGGGGTTAAAAAAAAATATAGGGCAGATATTTGATCTAAAAACAAGGAAACAGACTTTGTCCAAAATCTCATAGTTTTGAAGTTAGAGGCTGGCTGAAGCGTGGGAAAATGTATCTCCAAGACCTATGTTTCAAACACTATCATACATACGGAGTGCTGATTAATAAATCACTTAGGAAGTCATACCTATTCGATTTAAAAATGGATTTTCCAACTGTGCGATGTGTGCGCAAGGGATTCCCCAAAGGGATAATGAACTAACAGTATTTCATTATTAGTTATTGTTGCAGGAACCTCTTGTACACGCATTTTTAAATATAACCTGCAGGACTTCCTAAGTGATTTATTAAGCCACACTCATTATGTTGGATAGTTGTTTAATAAAGAGGTCTCTAAAATTCATTTTTTCATGCTTTCGGCAGCCCAAATCTCCGAAACTATGGGCTTTTGGCCAAAGTTCCAGAGGCATTCTTCTTTTAGCATCATGTATTTGCCCTTATTTTGTTTGTACACATTAATCTAATACGCTATGTATTTTTAAACATAAATCATCACTGTATTATCTATTAAAGTTTTATCACAAAGTAGAAGATTAGTGTTAAAGGTTCCTCGATTAATAAAACTCGCTATAAACGTTCAAAATTTACATTGGCATTCATCAAAATTAATTTTTCGGAACACGCTCTTTTATACTTGTTGGTTTGTATTTCTCATTTTGGTTTTTAACTATGGCTTTTACTGTCCATTTTTTCAGGAGTCAAGTTGTCAAGTAGCGAAATTTCTTAGGAACAGTCATTGTATCGGTCATAATTTATTTATTTTTTCTCACTGTCACTTCGATAATTATTTCCTGCTGTCTGCAAGACAATGATATTCAATAAATATACAAGGGTATGGTACACAAATGTATTTTTATAATTCTTTGGAAAACATATTCCCAGCACTTACGCATATAACATCTACTAAAATCAAGATACCACCTCACATGCAAGTTTAAATTTATGCTACTAGCTATTACATAGATCCAGAATCATTTTCCCGATAATTTTGAACTAAGGGGATCTGTTTTATTTATTTCTGAAGTTTGATCTAGAAAAGGAATTATTTCCAATTTACTCTACATTGATTTTAATAAAATGAGTTTAACATCTAGGGTTTGTATGAAACACATTAGAATATCAAATCAAAGTTCTAAGCCATTTTGAAAGAAAATTTCTGTGACGTACTTAAATGCTCCTTTGTACAGTACATAGTGTGCAATTCGCTGGCTACAGGGACACACTACACTTTAATCTTTAATTCTCTTTTAATACAACTTCAAACACAAAGCAAACAGACATCCTTTGTCATGTGCTAATAGAAAAGAGCTTTTATAGAAAACTCAGATATAAGCCCAAAACACCTAAATGGTTTTCTTTGGGTATAATCCCCACTGCCTATCCCTAGCCTTGACTCCTCTCTCTTGATCCCACTAGTTTTGAAAATTAAAATTTCTCGAATTAAAATTTAGTCAACATTTTCTATGTAATTTAAACTCCTACTATGAATTAGAATCCGCAAGTAAAGTTCTGGACCCTCCCCAAAAACAATTTCTGGGTATGTGCCTGTCAATCACTTGTGTATCACGTAACATGGCAAGTTTATTTTAAAAAGACAAATAATACTCTCAGGAAAGCAATAATAAACCTCAAATTAAATAAATTACAAGAGAATATAAATTAACGCCAAAATTTCCATGCTAATGACGAAATTGCATTTAATCGAGCCTTTACAACCACCCCTTCCACAAATTATTAAATATATTACTTGAATACTTTAAGTTCCTAATATATTAATTTACAGAAACAATATCGCACTGATTTAATAAATACTTTGATTTCCACAGTCTCCACACTATTGACAATCTACTTTGCCACCCTGCCGGAAAATCATACAAATACTTACGTAATGTCTACCTTGGGCAACAGTTTCCCTCCAACTGCACTGACCAACAAAGGATACACGAAACCCGTTCTAGTCGCATGGTTGCCAGGTCATATTCCTCTTTCCAGCGAACGGCATATCAATTTAAAATACGCCTTTGCTGACGACTGCAGAAATGGGAACAAAATTTTTAAAGTCTGTAAAATAAGAATATATAAAGACTCGAAGCTATGTTTGAAGCTCAGTAAAGTTGAACATCGCCTAAAAGTTGTCGCTTAATATCAAAGGCGTACGGATACAAACAGCTACTTTAGAAGAAAGAAAAAAAAAAGTGAAAATGTAGTTCGTTACAGCCATGCTAATGACATTCTCCATTTACTTTTAAATTTCGTACCAAGCTATTTTCTACAAATAGTACATTTTGAGGAAGTAATGTACATGGCATTGTTAATGTAACTGAATTACATATATATTTCAATTTCTGAGCAATTAGTATCCTTGGTTTAAAAAATATTAACTGGAGACAGCATTTTCCCCCTATTTTTAGAATTACCCATATACAAAACTTCTACATTCATGTTCAAGAGATAAATCGAATATGTAGCATGTGCTGTAAGCCATGAATAATGGCGTTAACCCAAAAAGAAGAAGAAAAGCAAGAAAATTGCATATATTCATGCACGCAGTTAAACAAAATTATTTAATTATATAAACTATGCATTATTTTAGAATGGAAGGTCCATCTTCTCTTCCATCTTTTGGGCTTCACATTTTTCTGTGACTTTATTGAAATCTGAAATGCTACTCGCCAAGTTTTTCTGAATAGAAAGCATCGCTACTGCAAATATTTTCCGCTTTCTTTTCTTTAGGGTACAGAAACACCTCTCTCCTCCGACAATATGCATTTTGTTAGCATTTGTTTGTATGAATATAAGGAACAAAAAGTTCATTTTCAGAAACCACGTATATTTGTCTGCTGTTCTACTGTAAGGAAGCATGAGATCTAAGATGTTTGCCTTCGGGAAAAAAAAAATAGTTTAACATTCCAGCAAATTAGGCTAAAGAAGACAGATGATTATTGAAAGTGAATGATTTGAGATTAAGTTTTTACGCTCTCCGCCGGAAATCGAACACGGGATCATGTGCACGAAAGAGAGAGAGCTAGAAATTAGACCAGTGGTAAGACATTTTCTTCTTCGAGACTCGATCCCCCCCCCCCCCTGGAATAGGATTTTTTTTATTTTAAAAATAAAACTTATCCCAAGAATTTTCACCTTTGTATTATAAATGTTAAATAAAATCTATTGACTTCGAACGACCGCCCTCCAAACTTTCAGCCTAGGTCCGTCCCTGCTACCACCAGACCTGTATTTGTTCTTTGCGAGTTCGTGTTTTGTGAATAACTTCTTTCTTCCGAGCGTCTGTGTATCTCTCACTCTTCAATTGAGCCAAGCGGAGGAATTCGTAACTATTACAGAAGCTGACCAGTTGCGGGAGAAGGTGCAACTGAAAGCGGGCAATACGGGAAGATAGGAGCGACGCAAGAATAAATCCACTTCCCCATGTTAAGAGTAGGAGCTCGCTGCCATATGCACGATGTTACTGCTTCCAGTGGCAACGATCTCTGCAACTGGAAATGTAAATCATTCTCTTTCTTTCAGTTTTTTAATTTAATTTTTTAAAGAAATGCATCAATACTATTTTGCGCTCAAGAGCAAAGGTTTATTTTTTTTTACTGATACACTACTTTAATACTTAAAAATATTTGAGTATTAAAAAATATCCGGGTGCATAACCATGCAACATATAGTACCAGCCGCCACTGACTACTGCTATGTTCTATTTTAAACTACAGTTCATTCTTTGAGTCTGTTTAAAGCGCTATATTACTGGAAATAAGTCAACAACAGCTGTCAACGCTACTCGTTCAAATTGATTTGAACAGTTCCTCCTATCAGCTGCCCGAGTTTCCCTTTTGTACTGCACACAGTACATTCTACAGTCTATTACGCTCGCTGCCCTGTTGCGAACGTGATGTGATGATGGAATCATATACGCACGGGGTAAAACAAGCAAAGAGTACAAACGAAACAATATAATATTATTCTAATGTTATTACATATTTTAAGGAGCAACAAACAGCGCACGATATTTGGTGATTCACGTACTCTTACGAACTGCACAAGGCGACGCAACTGGATGTTACGTGTGCTCACTAAGGTTCTGCGTATTTTATTATGTATGATGTGAAATAGACAGGTTTAACAGATTTTATGAATATCAGAAATTATAGAAGAGTTTTCCTTATATTCTCCGGAGTTCTGGAGAATGTCTTTATTCTCGAACCTTCGATGTAACCTCTAGAATTTTAATTCAGCAGAATTCTATGTATACCATATAACACCCAAAACTCTTCCGGTTCAGTAATCGAAGAAAAAGAAGGATTAAGAGTTAGTTGAAGTACGGAAAAAAGTTATTAATGGTTATATTCGTTCCCAGGACTTAATCTTCAATTCATCACGAACAAAGGTTAGTGAAATCTTATCTATTTACTATGCCGGAAGTCATAAACACACAACAATTTGTCACAACTAGTGGTGGGCACAAAAACAGGTTTTTGGAGAAACCCGAAACCGGTTTCGGTTTTCCGAAAAACCTGTTTGGTTTTTCACCAAAACCGATTTTCTCCAAAACTAGTTCGGTTTTCACCGGATTCGGTTTCGGTCTTCGAAACCGTTTTTTTTTTTTTTTTTTTTTTCAAAAAATTGGTTCTGTTTCTGACCAGAATAGTGTTCCCTTGTTCTCCGGAGTCCGATTCAGTTTCCACAGAAATAATTTAATGTGTTCCGAAAAGTTTCAACGAAACCGGTTTTGGTGAAAAACCGAACCGGTCTTGGAGAAAACCGAAATGTCGGTTTTTCGGATTTAGTTTCTTTCTACAATCCGGTTTTGCCCATTTCTAGTCACAACATTAGAATACTCAAATTATTTGGAACCTCGTTTCACATTTCATGTTTCCCAATTTTATCCCCAAAAGTGTGGTTTGGAAGAAACTGTAGTTCAGAATTAAGGTTGATTGCTGTGATGTCTTACGCCTACATTTCCACTCGCAATTATTTATCGGAATAATATAATTTTGCCAATTTATCTGATTCTTTTAGCTAAGATATTAGATTAACGCTCGATATTTTCACTTTTCAGATATATAGTTTTTCCCAGATTACAACTATTTTCACACATTTTATGCAAAAATAATACATTACACTAATCCTGTAAAGATTTAGTGGATATTACGCGCTGTGTGTGTCGGGGTGAGACCACTACATTTGAAATTTTGTAATGCGACTGCTAACAATGGCCCATTCTACCACATACATTGTTGCGACAATGTTCTACTATGCAGGAAATGTTATAGTTTACATGGAAAAGATCCATGACATATCCTCCCCAAAAGAGATTTTTCGGCGGCATTTTACTTAGTACAACAGCTTCACTTTGGCACACAACAGCTGAGATACTGATACACGTTTTGTTGCTTTGTGAAATTCAGTTCCACAGGTCTGCAAATTGTTTCAATGGAAACTGATCAGACTCTGTATACTCTCTATGATTTACGGTGATTTGATTTTGACAGAAACCTGTTACGCAGTTGTTTAGAATATGTGATATTTCGCGTATTTTAATTATACTTAATGAAAATTATTCACTAACTTTGGATAGTATTGTTGGAATGTAGAGCTAAGTAGCTGAGACAGTAACGACAATGTAACTGGAACTGATTCACTTAATATCTAAACACTATGAGCACAAGTTAGCCTCCGTATATGTGATCAATACTGCTAGCGCTCCACTTTCATTAGTGTGGTTCCGGTACTGGACGGATTTAAAGTACTGTACTTGAAACAAAAGCATTAAGTACTTTTCTATTTTCTCGGTAGAATCTGCGCTTCGGAAAAAAAAAATACAAAAGTCCTTGCGATTTACAGTATTCTTTTCGAATCTTTAATTAAAATTACAGTAGTTTGTCAAATTGAAAATAACGGTATCGTTAATGATAATCGATGTGCTGACAACATTGTACAGTTAAAACATGCATCATCTGGTCGTCTAAAGCCCTTCACAGGCTGCAGGCAATCATTTATTCATTATAATATTGTATGCATAACACATAATATAATAGAAATAAATTATACACATAACATCATTTCTATCTAATTTATTTTAAGTATCACATTGGCAGCCAATTGCACATATTTTTTACACAAATAAATAATATACACTTTATAATTAAACTCTTATTAAGTAAATCTATAATTTCTTTCTTACAAGAAACTAAATACTAAATATACGATATATAGAATCTGATTAGTTATTTAACCAAATAATTTATTTTACTATACAAACCTTTGGTCACATAGTTTACTTTATATGCATAATAATGACCTTACACAGGATACCAACAAGTATGGAGTATTAACAAACATTAAATTCTCTGATTGTACTTACTGCCTCCCTCAAAAAGGCAAATTACGTTCTGTAACTATTGTACAAAAGATGTGATATGATTATGTTTCTTCGATAAATGCTCTTCACAAGTACCGAGTACTATATTAAACTTATATACTTTTTGCTTGAGCTCTGGTACACAATAACTTTATAACAGAAAACAACAGACAACAATCAAAATAACAGAAGGAAGGACGAAGTATATTTCACTTAACGCCATTATTACACTCACGTCTGCTTTCAGTATGAATTTTGTGCAGCTACATCTTTCAAAGATCCTTCTGCTACATAATCTAACATTAATCTTAATACTCACCTCAATGCAAATACCAATTTGTAAGCAGTATTAATAAATATGTAATTTTCCTTTCTAAAAAAACAAAAAAGTTACAAGAATTGTGTCTCATTTTTTAAGGATTAGATACGCTTTTACTTAAAAATAAAGTTATATTCTCTATAAAGGACAAAGATTCTTAACATTGGATCGAAAATGTTCCAAATTTTAAACCCATTTTATGTTAATCGTTATTGATTACACAGAAAACATACACATACTTAAATCGACTGGCAAATTTGTTTGATGTACTGTCGAAATTCTAGATTTACAAAATGTAGAACATGCCATTTACTTATGGAACTTTCTCCTTCTCGGAACACTGAAAACAGTACTATCATATAGAGAACTTGTGAGTTCAAAAGTACTATAACTTGTAATAGCATTCTAGTTTAATCTCGCAAGAACTACCTCTCAAGGAAAGCTGTCTTTTTTTTTTCATATGCTGTTAGCTAAATAATAGTTTGCTATTGCAGTTCTAAATAAGTCAGAAGTGCCCTTAAATTGCTATGCTTTTAAACAGAACAACATTTTCAGTATAGTTTCATACTTTAATAAGAAACAGATTTATTTGCACAAATCAATGTTAACCTATAGATTTCACACTTTTGTTAATGTGTGGCAACGCTTTTAATGTTTACATGTTTTTCCATTCTTTGGCATTAATTATTTTACATAAATTACCAGAAAAGTATTGTATTAGCCAACAAATACGATATATTTTAAAAACTGCTTAGAAACAAACCTACTGTTGTAAAATCTAGCGGTAAATTTGATTAAATTCTCCATAAGAAGTTACTTAGATACATTTCTAGTACCGGACGAGACAATATACATCAACAGTTTACTTCTCATATCATGAAGCGTTGCTACAAGATTTCGTACAAAATGGTAATTATACATTGCCATAAATAAAGAGTAGTACAACTCCATGTTAAAACTACACTGTTATACGTGTAACAATTCTCTTCATGCATAGCCAGAAGAAACAAACTTCTGAAATAACGGTCGACAGAATCCTAGTTTGCCCACAAGTAATAATCATTTTATTTGCCTAAGATTCGATTAACTTTCAGTTATAACACTAGGACGTTTTGATTCAGATACTTATGCTGTATTTTTTTTTAATTTTTTAAATAATCTATCTTTATTATGCAACACAACTAAAAACAAAAACAGAACGCAAATAACACATTTTTAAATATATAAATTCCTTAGAGAAGGACATTCGTCAACGTTTGAAATTATAGGTAGTTCTTAGTGTACTGTATTTGTTTTAAGCACTACAGGGGTTCAAATATTAGAAATTTAAATACTATAAAACATGTTAATAATTTACTCAGTTACTATTACACAGCATTAAGAAAAGTAATTCAAACTCTCGTACTAACGTCATAAATCACTGGTGTTTATGGAATACCTATAGATGTTCCTTAAATTTTGAATTTTCAGATTACATCAAAACCTTATAAAATTAATACCCCGATTATTGTAAACCTATCTTAACGTAATTCATAGTTTCTTTTAGATCAGTTAATATATAACTAAGGTTTTGTACATCTTCATTGTGCAAATAAAAATATGCAAGAGCAATTCCACTAGCAAAAAATAAAATTTCGAAAAGATGATTTTGCACAGCATATAAAGTGTGGATAGAAAACTGCTTTCCCCAAAGCAAATATTCTTCATATATTGGGAAAAGCGATTTCGACCCATCCTGTATATATATTATTATACAAAATTTCATGTAAACAATAGATGCACAGTTACAAAAACATAGAAAAAATTGTGACAATACAGTGATAAAAATGAAACTCTAATCAATATATTAACCTCGACATAAAACTATATATTAATACTGCACATCTGAAGAATTCTCTCTTTAAAAAGAAGAAAAATGTTTTAACATTATACTTACTTTCAATATATTTACAAGGCAAAGTGCTCCCTTTGTAAACATTTATATGAACACAAGACTGAAAATATTTATAAATATTTACCAAGCTAAAGTTTAAAGTCTTACGCACGCTTTTGGTTTAATTGTTTTCAACAAAGGTACACGTACCACTACTCAAAATGTGTGTATCAGGTATTCTTTGTTTGAAACTATTAGTCAAACTTTCGGAAACTGCAGAACCATGCAACCTGTTTCAATCATAATCTTACATATTAAAAAAAAACATCGAACCATAATCCATTGTCTTTGCTAGTAGTAGTATTTTGAACCGTAATAAAACAACACATCTCATTTGAGTTAGTAGTACGCGATCCGAGTTAGTTGAAAAAAATAATTGCTTCATAGCGCATAGTCAATCTTAAAAATTTGGTTTATACCGATCAACACAAACAAAATATCCCATCTCTACATAGTTATGAATTTTACAGATGATCTCTTCATGAAATAGGTATTTAAAAAAATCACCACATATCATTTATTAAGGAAAAGTTTAAGTCCCGAAGTACTTTTCAAAATTCATTTTAAATTTCCTTAAACGTCATTTGATAAATACTAGCAAGAATATTTCAAATAGAACTTTGCGAAAATTTTATAAAAATTCTTTATTTTTAGCCTTCATTTTTTTTTTCTACTCACATTTTCGGCTTTGTATTTGTATCATTTCGATATTACTTATATGACTTACGCAGTAGGATTTTTCAATTCTTAGCATCATTACTCGTACTTGCTTAGCTGGCAACACTGAATTAAGAAGTGTGTTATTTTAATGTTTCGTTTTACAGTAGATTTAAAATATGTAATAACCTGACGTAGTTCCATTTGAAAAAATAAAACTTTATATTGAGATGGCAACACAGTTTACCTAGTAGTATTATCGAGTATGTCAAACCTTTTCCGTCTTCTAATATTTACTTGGTACAAAATTCAGTTATTTTTTGTCAATTAGTTCATAAGTTACAAGGAGGAGTTACTTTAAGTGGTTCACGCTGTACATAAGGCTGCATCCTTAGAAAGGTATACATAATATATATAGTGGTAATAGACTCCTTAGTCTTTTTCATGGCGATTAAGTTTTTTTTTTTCTTTCTTATCGCAGACGATAATTCTTTATCCTTCTAACAAGATATTCCAAGGACAGCCTTAATTACTCCTAGTAGAATCAATGGAAGACAAAGTAAATATAGTAAATCGAGAGTCACACTGAGGAGGAAGAATATGGATTTTCACTTATTGCTGTTTTGAACACAGATTTTTTAGCACATTTGTAAAAGAAGTTGGATGGGAGACTTCTCTCTCAGAACTGAAATGTTTCGGGATCAAAGAAATCAATATTGAAATTCATAGGCCCCACTTAGGTGTTGCAGTAGCAACCAACCCCAAAATTTACTACTTATTTTTTAATAAGACTACGCTATGTTAAAATAATTTTATAGTCTTCAACAATAATAATTTGCTTTCGTATCAATATAATGTATCCAGCTTATTTTCTTAAATTCTCAATATGAGTCTGGAACTTTACATCCAAGGCTTAATTTATTCCTCTGATGGTTGTGGAGTTGTATATTTTAACTAAATGGACAAGGAAACTTGACTGATAGCAAGAACATATTAAAACAGACTCCTTTTAACAATTTTCTTCCTGAACGAACTTCTGTCACAGACGTAACAAAAATAACGGTAACTGTAAGTAAATGTAGTTTAATACTCACTTTTACATTTCGACAGTTAATTTCCCAAAATTTCGTCCAGAAGTACACTTTCTTATAAGATATTTTTTGTAAGATATATGGTAAACATAACGTACCTCTTGGAAAAACGTAAATCAAAGTATATATATTTTGATTGATATGAAATGGTATAAAACGTATTTTCTTATTTAGAACGAACAGTTAAAGCGTACAGTTTAATCTCTTTTCTGTATAACCGAAAGCTCACCACGGAACATAACAGTGAACCTCTGGCGGGGCACACCCTGTGAATGTGGCATTCTCAGGTATTCAAAAAACAAGCTAACACTTGTATACAACTCTCACCTTAAGTCTAAAGAGCATAATCGTGGGACGTTACATTAAAAAAAAAAAAATCATTTACAAGCTTTCATTCTTTCTATTCGGGTCACCTAAGCACTTAAGAACAATAATCTCGCATCCCGCAGAAAACATGCTAAAATGACGAACATACTTAAATGTACCCAAGATTATAACAAATAATTTTGAAATTATAAGCACAAGCAATTTTCAATTAAGTTTATCTGTGACAAAACGAAAATAAGCACGTCTTAAAAGTTTATGTTTTCGAGTGAATTCTATATGTCTACTATATGAAAAGAGGACTAAATATAAATACGAACAAGAAGCGATAAAACAAAACAGTGACTTATGTATAGTTTGCGCAGTGAACTCTATGTATATCCAAAATTAGAATACACAGGGAACTACAATTGAATACCAAAAAAAAAAAAATCCTATTATTAAAATTCAATATATTGATAGGATAAGATTAGAACTACTGACTGAAAATGAAGTTTATAAAATGAATTACCACAAAACAGTGAAAACATAATTACATGCACTGAAAAAGTACACTAAATATACTTTTGCTAAACTGTTCTTAACATCAGGAGTGGAAGAAGTAAGGACAAAAGAAGATATACATTAATAATAATAATAATAATAATAATAAAAGTAATAGTTGTTGAACATCCGGATGGATGCAATGTTGAAATCCAATTAGAATGCTGAACGTTTCACGGCAACTTGTCTTTTTTTTCCTACTACTTTTTCTCCCCATCCGATGAAACGTTTAATCTACTTTCCTTAAGAGTGTGATTATGTTTTCACAACTTTTTGGTAAATAATCCGCTATAATTTAATGGTAAAATCTTAGAGAAAGTTTTAATAGGAATGATCAGAGGTGAATCTAGAAGGTAAAAACCTCGGGTGCCAGCCATATCCCAGACTATGATAGGTATATCATGAGTTTACTATAAACTTTTAAAAGTATATAAATCACCGCTTAAATTATTTCACTCAAAAAACTGGGGTTCTAGGTTCCCCCGGGCTAGATCCGTCACTGGGAATGATAATTTATAGTAAAGGTTATGCTATCGTAAAAGCAGCCTTTAAATATAGAAATAATTTAATTCAAGGTACTTCAAAGGTTCCATCCTTGAACTTTACAAAACAAATTCGAAATTCATATTAACAGCTAGTGGTGATTAAAAATGTATTACAACATTACGCTATACTGCAGAGAAGGGATATTTGTTTCATACTATCTTCCGTTACTTAAAAAAAAATACCCATTTATAAAAGGTAAATATAAAAAACGATAGTACAGAAAAAAAAAACTCAACCAACAAGAATTCATTTTTTTCTTTGTTCAACACTACAATATCAACAACAGTTTACAGTTCTATCAACAACTCACTGCCAGTTCATACTCTGGAAGCTCTGTTCTATTATCACTTTAAATCACAAAACATCAATATCATTGGTAACAATGTACACCTGACTGTATAAAACAAGTTTAGTTTATCATCTTTACGAGACATATACTCCTACATAAAAAGAATTCTTTATAACTCTTTCTATACTCTTTTAGTGCTGGAACTCTGCAGAACGTACCAGAAATGCCACTTTAATGAACATACATGCATTCTATTCAGAAAGATTTCCATTTCTAACTATATAGCTTATAATTACTTTAAAGAACGATTTTGTACGAAGGCTCATTGAATTCTACAAAATAATTTCAAAATTGAGCCCATGAGATGTATTATTACATTACTAATATAAATAATTTTACTTAAATATGGCATTTATGCTTATAGAACAATGCTCTGCTCTATATACATGAAGTACTAAGAAAGTAGTAAGAAATAGAGTACAAGATACTACTTAAGTTGCTTCTTGTGCAACTATGTATTTTACAATAAAAAGCATTGGTAAATGTTCAGATTTTGCTAGTACAGGTATTTACAGTGCTACAGAAAATTCCCTCCTTTATCTGTCTCTTACATACTAATCGGCTCTATAATTTATGATTTGTTAAGAAACAAATACACCTCTGCGAAATTAACGGTACTTCTAGTTTTAATATATTTAATTATAGTGGAGATAAAAGACAGGACAGGACAGGGCATGTAGTAATCTAATATTTTGGAAAGGATACATGGAATAAGTCTTCTACACAATGTGAGAGTATTATTACATATTCAAATCTATGAAGAATCGTAATTTGATATGTTGTTAATCCACGCTTCAATGAGTTGCTTAAGTGGCATATCACAAGTTAAACGAACACTACATTTGAAATATATTATATATACATAATTCCTTCTTTGATATTGAATAAACAAACCTCTCAACATGGAAGCAGATTTATATATTCTTAATACTTTTACGGCGACTTTATTTCCTGAGATAGGCTACATCAAACTTCATGACGAAATGTCACAAATTTCTGAAAGCAACTTTCAAAATTTAAATACCTGAATATAAATGTATCTACAGGGCTCCTTATGTAACAAATGAAACGAACTATTTCTGGTTCGTCCTTAAATTTAGTTTCAGTTTCATCACTCTGTATTTGATGGAAGTATTTCTTGCTTTTAAAATTATTATAATTACAGAAGGTTGATCAGTTTATATTCAATCGATTGGCAACGCTGCTGCCGCCTGTCTAGCTGCGACAGAAACATGAAACCACCGTCGTTATGAGTGCCTTAGCTTGACGTGTCGAAGTCGTGTTGATGCTAGTAAAATGCTACAAAGAGTGAACTGTTATTTTGAAGGGTACATCATGGCTCTTTTTCACGCACATTTTTCGTACAACCGAACAGTGAAAGTGTTGGGAAAGTGTAATCACAACTAATTACGTTGGCCACGTAAGTACAAAAGGCGACTACGCACAAACATTCACCAACAAAAAAAGCTCTCCGAGATTTCCAGCGAAAATGTCGTCTGAGTTGCTTCGTGAAATTCGTCGACTGGCATCCAAAGAGAATCCACCACCTCAAGGTGACATGGTATAGAGATTAAATTTGGTGCAGTCAATTGTCAGACATAACTTCCTACTATGTCATATTAGTGAACGTAAGACAAACTGCCGCAAACTATACAAAAGACTCTGGAGGGAAGTCCAGACTGGAAGACTTGTCACATTGGATGATGCCTACATTTATCTCACGTGTAACATTTTATCTCATGGTAACATTCTGGCAATTAAGTTCTGTGACACCTCTGGCAAGGGATGTCACGAGGTTTGTTTACTGCCAGTGCAAGGAAAATTCCCTGTGAAATCACGATTGTCACTAGATTCGGTTGCTAGGGAAAGTTGAAAGTACGTAAGGTGTGTAGAAACAAAGATAAATTTGCCTATTTCAAGGAATCCATCATGATTCCAATTTATCAGAAAAGTATCCCTCGTTTGTATGGAGCAAACAGAACAACGTGCAGATCCACGTGGACAAAGTGTTCACCCACTCTTTTCGTTTTTTTCATGACATAACACAAGAGACAAGAATTTGTGTTATTCCATTTCATGGCATTCCGTAAATAACTCTGAAGCCAGTCCAATGGATTTCTACGCATTTGGACTGTTAAAACTACGTCCATAATATTGCCCTCACAGGAATATGGAAAACCTACGAAAAAGAATGAGATAGAATTCCTATGCCTTGCTCCAACGTAGTTTGTTGTAGTGGAAATTGTGATGTAGACTGATATTGTAAAATGCTGGTGATCAATGGAAAAGCCAATGGGGTGACGTGCCTTTTCATAGGGTAAGTACATGTTGAAAATAGTTTGGATATAATCCAATCAATCTTCTGTGTTTTAGTAATAATGGAGCCAAGATTGAAAGTTTACTATTTTAAGTTATATTTTAGTTCAGTTTGAACCAAGAAATAAATACTGCAAGAGAAAAATACGAAGAAAATAATTCTAAATTCAAACAAACTTTAAGTAGTATAGCACATTTAGATATTTACATAAACAACTTTAGGTATTTTATTTCCTTTTCTTTTTACCCTATTTCACTGGGTTTACTTCAGTGAATGTTGGTGAATTTAAGAAAGGGGTTGTAGTAAACGTTTTATATACACACCATAGTTTATTTACATAAATTTACAAGTTCAAAATAACTTTACGACTTAAATGTTATGGTTTCCAAATATATGTATCATTCACGATACTCTGCAATTTTTCTAAAATTTCCTTTTGATTGATTTCCTCTGTATGTGTGAATTCTGATATCTTAATTATCTCCTACTTTGAAAAATGCAACTGCCCATAACGTGTTGAACATGATTATTTTTGTCTTGTACAAATTAGTACAGAGTAATGTACTCGTATTGCAGTTTTAAAGCTGACTATCTACACTATTTACCTACCGTTTCAACTGGAAAACAATATTCTCTTGCGATTGAAAGATTTTACAAATCTATTCATAGCTAAGTTAAAATACCACGAATATGCTTTAATTCACGCATAACGACAGAAAATAGGTCTTCTTATTTATAATGAACTATTTCCAAATAATAGTGTGTTAAACATTATGTTACGATGTATTACAAATTCTGCAGAAGGAAATATATCAGAAGCATCACAAAGTAACCTAGTATCCTATATTTTACATTTTTTTCAGCTTACAAATGTAGATCACTTTCAGCTATTTCTATTTGTAATTAAGATTAGCAATGCTAATTATTCTAGGTCACAATCTCGTCTCGTAGTAAAAACTAGAATAAAGTGGCATTTCTAGCAGGTCCTAAGTAGGCACTAAGGAACGTTAAAATACAGTCCAAATATTAATAAATTTATAAGAAGTACTAAACAGGCATTCCGATTACTAATATCTCCTAAAATCGACAACACGGAAGATTTCTTAAGTATTTACAAAAGAACATATTGATCGGTTTTATTTTTTCACTAAATCTATTAACTATATACAATATACAATTTCAACGTAAAAAATACTCTCTTAATCGACAAGAAAAGATATACAGATATACAACTTTACATTATTTAAAAAAAATTAACAGCGATGTATGGTAGGTTTGGTACATTCTAGACTGGAATATGTGCCTATAAAATAGGATACAAAAGCATAAACTATCATCTTTCGAAGAAAACACCGCAGAATAATTAAGAACCACAAAATAAATTTCATTCTTTCACTCTACCATTAGGGATCTGTTTCTCACTGTTCATAGTGTCAGTATAAACTTCACACCAAACGGGGCAATGATCACTTACTGTGCCACCCCAAGACCATCCTCGTGGAATAGCAAGATGAGAAAGTCCTTGACGGACAATGCCCCAATTACCTGCAAAGGGTAATATAAATCAAAACAAATCTAAAAGCTCCAAATTTCCACATCCTTATTTGTGTGTGTGTTCCATTTCTAATTACAACAGGAATTAATAGTATCATTTTCTTTTAAGCACGCACACAAAAACGGTTACCTTTACCTTTCAAATTTGATTGTTATATTGGCATAAATAAACTAAAACAAACTCCCCAGCATTAAGCTCCGAACGGCTTAAAATGACAGGAATGTAAAATATAATTTACGAATATTTGCTAATGGACGTTAAGAAATACACATCTATAATAAAGTAACAGGCATTCACTTTGTATAATTTCGACCCTTTCTTGGGCCTTCTTAAGTAATGTTACCTTTAGCTGCCCATCTTTGCTAACATATTCATCACAGAATTTCCCTGTGTTCTTCGAATATTTCAAGTAAGATTTTCGGATGATTCTATGTTCTTAAAATATTTCAGGTAAATCATCTTCGAGGATGAATATTTAGTAAAGAAGAGAAACTACAGGTAGCATTATTCAAGGCCCCAGAAAGTGTCAAGATTATATAAAGAATGAATTAATGAATGAATTACTTTCAGATACAAGATAAGTGCCTGTTATTTAATTACGAGTATAATTTACGAAGGTTATTTCTTGTTTTTTTAGTTTAACGTCTTACGATTATGCATCGAGGCTAAAGGAGACGATGTTGATGAGATGGATGATAATGACGGGACAACGAAAGTGGAAGGAAACGGGAGAACCCCAAGAAAGCCCAGGCACACGGTGTTTGTCTACCACAAAACCCACTGGAATCGAACTAGATACTCCGGGCGCTAGAGGTGAGCGCTCTACCACAGAGCCTCCGTGGCCCCCAAAGTTTTTATGCCATAGAAATTAACAACTACTTAAAAAATCTCGAAATATATATATTCCGCTTATTTCTAATTTATGAATTTTTTGCTGCTTTTCAAATTAGCACTATTATTATTATGCTATATATTTTGCGCAACAACATATTTGTGCCTAAGGAGAAAGGACAAAACCCAGTCTGGGCCTGACAAATTGTCCTTAAATTGCTTGATTCTTCTGCCCTTTGTGCTCAGATGATACTTATCAAATCAGGGAACATCGAATGTACTTAACGAGAAACTTCACTTCGAACTTCTGAAGGAGATGCATTACCTCCACTTCAAACTTATGAAATAAAGAAATAGTTTTCTTTTTATCGTCACTTTTATAATTATGTTGATTGAGCAATTCATCACTATAGATTTGATTTCGATTGTGACCTTTTCTATTTGTTCTGATTCTATCCTTACAGGCAAATAACCTTTTAAACACTTTCTTGCTTAAATGGACATTGAATTTTTGAAATGGTGTTCAGTCTTGCAATGCTTCACTGTCATATTATATATATATATACTTCGCACCCAGAACCCCACCATCTGCTCGATCTACGGCCTCCCACCACTATTTCAGCATGAATACATTTATGGCATTATTCTTTGCGAACATTTTAAGCCCCTTTTCCCTTCAGAATTCGCATTTCAATTGAAGTAAAATAATAGAAACCCATGTCACCCAAGTGCTAACTATATTTAAAAAATCATTTCAAATGGTTCACCCGTTTCCCCCTGATGATACAACTAACAATCTCGAAGTTATTATTATATATTAAAAAAAAAATAATACAAATTGCTCTCGCCTCTTCTTAATGCAGAATTTCTGAAAACGTTATGGCATATACCACTTGAAATATTTTGAATAAGAAGTTTGTACTCAAGTTCATATCTCTATTTTTAAAGGGTTTAAAGATATAGCCATCTTGTTATAACACTATTTTTAATTCCCGCCTTTTTCTTTCCTTTCTAAGTGAAACATTAAAAACCACGCCTTTATCTTAAATTTAAATCATAAATAACAATTTTTATATTTCTAATCTTAAGGGATTTCAAGATATGGACATCTTATTATAACAATTGTAACTCTGATCTTTAGAACGTACTTATATACCAAGTTTCGTATTCCTAATGACTTTCTAATCTTAAGGGATTTCGAGATATGGCCATCTTCTTATAACAATTGGAACCCCTACCTTTTCCTTCCTTTGTAAGAAATACATAAAACACTCCGAAACATCCTTCAATTATTTTAAATCAAAAGTCTAAATACCAAATTTCATGTCTCTAAACTTAAAGGATTTCGAGACATTGCCGTCCCATTATAAAAATTGTAAACCCATTCTTTTTTCTTTCATTTTGGGGAAAAGGATCAATTATTTCAAATGGGAAGTCCATTTATCAAAATTCGTGTCTCTACCCTTCTGATATTAAGAGATATGGAAATTTTACCATAATTTTTGCCACTCCTATTCCCTCCCCCTTCTTATCGGATCTCCAAAAACACTTAGTGGTATAGTGGTTTTCAAAGCTAAATCAACTTGTCTTATCAGCAGTAAAACTGTCATATGGTTTTTAACGGCCACGTGCGGTTTGTCAACCAGTTGGATGTTGCCGATATTACAAAAGCTTAGCCGCTCTCCCCGTCGCCAGGGTAAACAATGAAGTCGCGAACTATTCTTTCTGAGTGTTACAAACCAATAAGCAGATAAATAAAACAAGAATAAAATAAGAATAAAATACATACAGGTCATTCGACAAGTAATTTTCTCTCCTTTTAATATAATAATAATAATAATAATATGATCCGAGCCGTTTCGGGCTACTGTGCATTTTCGGTAATGCTTGGAAAATAGAATCGATCCTGGACCGCCCGTTGGACCGATATTGAATTTTTATCCGTATGAATCGGGTTTGCCCGATTGAACCGTATGATAGCCCAGTTTTTATGAAAACAAGTTTAGTCTCTCATGATTGTAAATAGTGTGTTCTTCCACTTTATTATCGTAACACAAATTGTTCTAATTACCACGTACGAACTCATAACGAGTCTTTCGGGTCAAACGGTCCAAACAGGCGAAACACGGGTTAAACGGGTTTATCAGGTCTAAGGATCGAGTAAACCAAACGCAATGGTTATCGGGCGGATACTGTTTACCTGAAAAGTTCAAGCACTAATTATAGGTTAAATTCAATCTTAAGAGCTCTAATTGTTTGCATACATTTTTTTTTAAGTAAGTTAGCCGACCAACGAACTTGCGGATACATAAATATAAATGCTCAAATCTAAATTATTGCATTATATTATTGCAATGAGCATGAACGTGATTTACTATTAGGAGTTAGCGTGATGCACTAATGTTAGTCTTTTATAAATATTATTATTATTATTATTATTATTATTATTATTATTATTATTATTATTCGACAGGCCATCTGTCTATAATGACAATTTAAAACTTTTTTCTTTAAAAAAAAAAGAAATGATTAAAAAGCATTCTATTAAGTACCTAGATCCTCATATTTATTAATGTATGCAGGTTAATATCTGAGTAATAACGCTATCATTATTAATTTCCTGTGTATGGTATCCTAATTTGTAGTTTGTCCAGTTTTTATCGTCCAGTAACGTGACGAATCGCATTAGAAAGAAACTGATCAATTATTGGCCTGTCTAACTATATCACAAGGCTAGAAATAATGTACTTACGAGCAGAGCAAACAGACAGTATCTTTATTAAGCCTACTACTAATATTATTATTATTATTAGCAATAATAAAAGGCCTAATGATAACTAAATTCCTGGTGCAACAGCCCTTAGAAAGCCTGGATTTATGGCACTCATTCCTGAGAGTTGATGTGTTGTCAGCAGATCGGCTACTCTCGCCATTAATGCTTGCTTTCTGGACTGCAGTTCGCTACTTCTTTTCATTCAAGTAGCTTCCAATTGTCCTCACGACGGTGGGTGGACGCCGCAGCGCCAACACCGTCTGGTGAGTACGAATAGTCACACCGATCTTTCCTCTGACCAGACCCAGGACTGCTTGACTTCGTTGATCTCATGTGGAGTGATATTCCAGTGTGGCTAGGACGTTGGTAATAAAATAATAAATACTTATTGAAATAGTGAGAAAATATAGCTAGTAAATATAATAAACTGACTCCATGGAGCTACGGTCCATGAGGGGCAGTGCCTACCCAATGTCGCAATACAAGCATCAGCTACGCCTTGAAAATATTCAAGATAGCAACATCTCGGTTTTCAAACTGTGTTGCTATTCCTTTATGCAGTGCCCGAGGTGGAAGATCTAATCAAACTGTGTTGCTATTCCTTTATGCAGCGCCCGAAGTGGAAGATCTAAGAAACTATACCCCGCATACTCCCCCTCTTCTATTTAGAGCATTGCCTTTACGTCATTTATGAAAAAAAAAAAAAAAAACAATGCAAAGGCTTGGATCGGGAGTAAAATTTAAAGAAGATTTGCTCTACTCGATAACATTTACATACTTCCCGACATAATAAACATCAAAGTAATTTGTGTTTTAATTTGTACAAAGTAGAATAAAATAGTTTTCATATATTGTCACATGACGTGGGCTGATTGCAAAGTCTAGCTACCGAAATATACGTTCTTCAATCACGCTGTAAAAGCTTCAGATGCCATACGGAACAAACACTGTACGATGCTACTATGATAACCGTAATGGGGTTAGCCATAGTGAAAACTTTATACAGTTCTACCTGAGTTGGAGCGGCAATGCCGAAATCTAGTTACAATGAAGGATTTATCGTAGGGACAAGTACACCCTTAGATCCTGCCCTTCGAGGAAAAAAAATTGGTTATGTTTTGTCACGTACTATACCTTACGTTATAAATCCTATGCACTTTCAAATTTCAAGTTTCGATCTTAAGCGGTTTGGTCTGGCCATTGCTCAGTCACTCACTCACGACTTCTTTATTATATATATATATATATATATATATATATATATATATATATATATATATATATATATATATATATATATATATATATATATATATATATATAAACTTTGCACACACGTTCCTCACATGAAACAAGATGGAAGTTTATCTTGCTGGTATATATATATAGAGTTGCGGAAACGTGGAAGTTGGTAGATAGCAGGACATTATATCGCAAACTGGTAAACACAAAATTTATTGCGAAGTGTTTCAATAACTCAGAATTTTTTTTAAGATTGAATTATTCCTAAGCAATTACATATCAGCACTCTTCTACTGTATGGTTAGTCCATCGATCTCTGCCTACTGTCTAAACAGCAATTGTAAGTACAGTAATGTAATATAATAAAAACTCCGCTTTGTTCTGTTGAGTTGAAGCGTTGTATTACGAAATATTCTTTTGTAATACGTAATTTTTTGCCGTATCCGGAATAAAACACACTTTCCAATGGTGAAAAATTCATCAAAAGTGGTTGTATAGTTTTAAATATTACCTCGAGCAAATACACACCTGCTACTTTTTAAACGAAATCGTTGGGCTGACGCAAGAGGCACGGGGCACAATAAACTAAAATTCATATTTTCTTGTACATGCAAAACAGTATTTTTTTATTGAAAAAATCTCTCAACTGAATCAAGTAATATTAGTAAATATATTTTCTTCAAATGGTCTCTGCGACGAGTGTCTTCCAAAACAAACAGCAACATTACTGCATGGTGCTTACTTCGCAGTTGTTTGCTGTCACGCACTGACTTCCGAGATTAATTTCGTAATGGTATTTACAAGTATTGATCACAGGTTAAAACTGAGACCGTTCTGCGTTTTATTGGAATGAGTAAACTTCATGGGACCATTCGGTTTCTTCTAATTGAAGAACCTTGCTTCGTCATCTTTACATAGATGTTCCTACTTGATAGTTTATTCAATCTATGTTTCTATTCAATATTGCAGTGAAGTCCTTAATTTATGAAGGTGATAATCAGACTTAATAATTGTCATGAGTAAATTAGTAAGAGGCCAAATAGTTACAATCTTTTCTAAAATATCACCTTATATGTGTGAATTTTCTCATGTTTATGATGTCTCTCTCTAAGGATTTACCGGTATCAATACTATTTTTAACGATGTCGCTGTAAAGTTCTTTGTCTCCGTTCAATCGATGACTTCATGGTTAGGAGTAAGATAATTCTGTCTCAGTACTTATGTATTACTCTCGCTCCTACTTTGCACTCAATAATAATTACGATAATAATATCGTTTTATTGGGTCAATTACATTCGTTGAATTTAATGCTCTTCTTGTCTTTTAAGTGTGGTTTGATATTGGAAGTGTTACAAGAACATATGCTCATGATGATTAATAAATGAAATAGTATCTCACTTTTCTTCTCATATTCCTTACTATAAGGAAGTCATGTGAACACTTATTTCTTGATTGTCAGCCTATGGCCTGTAGAACCTTGTCTGCTGCAAGTAAGTCCTGCGATGTTAATACTAACTATCTACAAGTTTCCACTTTGGTCAGTGTTGATAATCACAGTTACTAATGCAAAGAATATTACTTATTTTTATGTTATTTGTAATTAGTATGGTGTAATGATTTAGTAACAGAAAGCGCACCCTTAATACAAATTCAATTATTGTTCACATTAATTGTATCTCTATTGTATGTGAGCTGGCGCGTTAGCGAAGATGTGTCGTATCTTACTTTCGAGGACGTGTTACATTGAATTAAAAGTGCCATTTTACGATTCAATTGAAATAATTTCCTGGAAATACTTAAATATTGTAAATTTGGGGATTTGTGTATTTTGAGTTTTTGTTAGCTCCCACGCAATATTAATGCACTACTTTGAGTCTGCAACATAGTTGCATATTGCATTACAATAGCTTGTATCTCTTCTTTGTGACTCGAGTGTATTGTATATCTATAAGAAAGTAATATCTGTATTGAGGTTTCACACTTATTTTACTGAGTGCGATGGTGGAAATATTACTTCCCACATTCGAGATGAGTTACTGCTTCAGTCGACTTCAGTTTTAGAAATTATGTAATATACTTGCAATCTCTTTGTTAATAATTACTTATTCCAAAATTGTATTACGGCCTCTTTACGTGCCTCAACTTCAAGTGCTATATCGCTAGTGCAGTAACTGAATGTGGTACTTGCTCTTCTGGTGATCCCTATTATGGTGATTCATTTGCTTTCGTATCTTACAGTGGAAATAAGACTTTTACAAGTTGTCCATATTTTATCGAATTTTGTTAGATCGACTGAATAATATTCATCGTCACAATATCTAAATATTCGTAATTTTGTACCATAAATATTTTCAAGCTTATTCTTTATACAAACACGAAGGTACAAAGTTGCATTGTTCATTGATTAGATAGTAATAATTTACTATTTAACAATTATGTTTAGTATTCAACATTTATACAAGTGTACGGAAGCTGAGAAAAGGGAGATTCTTCTCGTTCATTATTGAAATAAAAGGACCAAGCTGAACTTCGAGTTTTACTGAATTATAAACAATAATCTAGAAGTAATTATTCTTTTCACTGTGGTATTTATTTCACATCAAGGTATCTTTACGTCCCACGCTTATGCCGGTTAGACTAAAGGAGACTGCGATTATGAGAAATGAATGAAATGATGGAATGAATAAAGTGGGAGGAAACGGGAGAACCCCGAGAAAACCCACGAGCGGTGTTTGTCCACCACAAAGTCTACACGGCGCGAGCTGGGATCGAACCAGGGACCCCCGGAGGTGAACGCTCTACCACTGAGCCACCGCGCCCCCATTAAGAACTAAGTTATTCAGTGTGTAATATGCATTTGAAAAGAACCTGCAACTTTTTTTTTCCCCTTTCATCAAGTCTCTTCGTCAGTTCTGATTGTCTTGCCCCAGCTTAACGTCCTCAATAGCTAGATTTTCCGAATTGGGAAGAAAGGATGGTTACACTTTCATTTTTTGTATTTTCCGTAACAAATCTCTCCCCCCCACACACACACACAGAGAGAGTAGACTCCCGAGTATCCGATGACGTGGAAGACCCGGGTTCGATTCCCGGCGGGAGCTCATGTGGTTCGGATTCCACGTTAATCAGTAGGTCCACGTCTCATATAGCCTCGCTGTTGAACGGGATGCTAAACTAAAATCAACTCAACTCAACTCCCGAGTATCCGACATAATGTGGCGGAAGGGCAGGCGGATAACAAAAAAGCTGGAGCTCTATGAACTCATTTATTTGTCCCATCAATACCAGAAGTCAAAGTTTTTATACAAAATTCACTGTTATAACATACTACGTATTTTCTCACTTCTTATTTGCCTCTCTGCTCGTAGTTTATAAATGTTTATGTACTGTACTGCAGGGCCGCAACCAGAGAGGGGCTAGGGGGGCCTGGCCTCCCTAACCTTCTCGTGGCCCTTCCAGACCTTATCACAAAATGATATTATTAATACAAAAGACACAATTTAGCTATTTGTAAGAGAATTTTTAATGACTTTCCGCCCTTAACATATTCATGCCCCTCAAACCTCTGTGGCTGGTTGTGGGCCTGCTGCACTGCACGTTTTAAGAATTTATTTGAGGAAAAGTAGGTTAAAGAATATTACAGTACAATGAACAAGGAACAGAACGCTGCCCATTTCCTGTCACAACTTGTATTTTGCACACGACACGTAGGAAGATCGTAGCCGTGCAATGCCTTGCCTTCCTCATTTAATTACGATAAAAGAGTCTCGAGCCGGATACTCGGAAGTCTAATGTATATACGTACATTAAATTGCATGTATTTAAATGAAACTAAAACCAACCAACTGGTGTAGCACTTAAGTTCCGCATTCAAACTAATATTTCAAAATAAATAAAATAATGCTGTTGGCAAATAAAAGTATTTCCAATAAGGGAATATTACAGGTAAAATAGTGTGCTTTAAAATAAGAAAGAACATCTGCATTACTGTAAGCAATGTTTCCATGAACATCACTTTACTTATGACCCAGAAATCCACTATATCTATTCATCCTTTATACAGGGAACTATAATTAAGCACAATCACAGATGCTTTGTATATGTCGGGCATACATCGGTGAGGTTGCATACTGTCAGAAGACATTCTGTAGATATACAGGTATTCATAGCAAAAGAATAAGTGGTCCATGATTGCTAATTTAATTTCAAGAAAGCTGAAATGATATACGAAAAGCAAGGGCTCTAAAAGTAACTTGCAAGTGCCTAGGAAATAGCTACCGATAAAAACCCTTAAACTCTAAATACCCTTTCTGTGAAGATTAGGCAAAGCGGAAATTTGTTAAAGTTAGATCAAAAATGTATTACAAAGTGTTGGAGGGTTATTAGGAGAACACGAAGGAACAATCAAGGCAATAAGAGAGAAAATTATTACTCACCTGTATACTGCCGTTGAGCATCAGTATTCAGAAAAATACTATCATACAAGCGAGCTGCATGAGGACCATTACTACTGGTGTTTGTAGTACTCGGAACTAAACTTCTACATTGAGACTTTTGTGTATCGTTTTCCTCTACAAGAAAGGGGATAAAAATAACTACAATTTATTAAATTATCACTCATACTTTAGGCAAGATTTATTTACAGTGATTTTGTATGTGTGAAAAACTTATTGAGGTTACTTCTTTCAGAGTTGCTCATAGACAGAATGCTTATGAGAGTCATTATTGGAAGTGCGCTATTACTATTATTTGTGTGTAAAAATAAAAGAAAAAGAAAGAAAGAAAGAAAAAAATAGCGTCCAAAATGTTATACGAAAAACGTATTTATACAAGACTAATACGTTTTAAAAGTACCCAACGAAGGAGAATGGAGGTACTGAGATACTAAAGTTGACTGAAGAAGAGAAGGAAAAGGCATCGCTTTTTGAGCAGAATATCAGGAAAATTTACCCAGGCGCGTCATAGATCATGATGGGTGGAGGTGGGAGGAAATAATATCACACCTATCTTTCGAAAGTGAATACTTATTTTGTAGATATTTGCTAATGGACTCGACTAATTTTGTATCCATTGGATACAAGGTTAGTAGTATTCCATTTATTTTGTAGATAGTTGGCAGACAATACTCAAGTAAGCAAAGCATCAATTTAACGTTGATGATACTATCTAACTGAGATATACAGATTGCGCCCTCCCATATATATCTTGGGGATTTCATTTATGTTTGCAATATCTAATAAGTCGCAATATATATATATATATATATATATATATATATCGACTTATTGTCACACCAACTATTTAAAACGGGAGAAATGAAAGTATATTACGTACAATATTTTCCGTAAAGATCGGTTATACCCAAGTTTTCCGAACGGAATCATATTTTCTTTTCTTCTGCTCGTGGATATCTCAGGTACCGCAAAATTGGTGTTCATAGCTGTTGTCGCTGTGCAAGCCAAGAAAATTGTTGGAGTCATGCAAATCTTCGTGATGAACCTGGTGTCATTGCTACAAATGCGGCGAAAGAAGCTGTTGATCTTGAAACTTGGAGTGAATTTCACGAAGCAGCGACAAATGAATTACGCTTGTCAAGTACATTGCTGCAGATGATGCGCCTGCAACTCAGGATCCCGATATTGATAATTCAATTGTAGAAAACCTGAGGGTGGCTACTACGAATGAAGATGAAGCAGATTCCGATGATGAGGTAGAAGTAGAAAATGTGAAACAACCCGTGTGTTCCAAAGAAGCGATCCAAAGTTCGCAAAACTTGAGCCGCTAACGTTTCAAACATCATTTCGATCACTTAAGGAAGTGCAAGCGGTAGTGCTACGAGGGCCACTATTTATATTTTGAATCTAACAATGAGAAAACAATAATTTGTCATCGAAAACTAGTTTATTGTTTTTCGAAATATTCTCCTTTATGATCGATACACTTTTGCATTTGTTCGAACAATCTGTCAACGCATTTTTTCCAGTTTTCTTGAAACACCTCGATAATGTGGTTTTTGAACGCATCAACAGCTTCTTCCGCCGACGAAAATCGTTATCCATGCAATTTGTTCTTGGCATTCGGGAACAAGAAGTCATTGAGTGCTAAATCAGGAATGTACGGCGGATGACCCATCAATTCGATTTTTTGAGTGTTTAAATAGTCGGTTGTTAAACGAGATGTGTGAGAGCTCGCATTGTCTTGATGAAGAATGATCCGACGGCGTTTGTTTGATTTCCGTATTGACCGAAGATCTCCAGCAAACAAATTGTTGTGTACTATTCAGAGTTGACCGTCCAACGTTCCTCTAAGGGCACAGTTGCCACATAACCTTTTTTCCCGAAAAAACAGGCGACCATTTCTTTCAATGTGCTTCCAGCGCGAACAACTATGGTTGGATTTGGTTAATCTTGAAACACCAATACAGTCGACTGCTGTTTGCGTTCTGTCTCATATGCATATATCCATGTATCCATGATTCGTCACCCGTAACAATTTTATATACGTCTTTTGAAGCACCGCCATTGTATTTATTGAGTATTTGTGTGCACCAATCGACGCGAGCTTCTTTTTAAGTTTTTGTAAATTATGTGGGATCCATCGAGAAGAAACCTTTCTCACAGCTAAATTATCATGTAATATTTTATATATGCTGGTAGAACTAATGCCTAATGCCTCAATCTCACAGTATGTCACATGACGATCTTGCAGTATTAGGTTTTGCATAGCATCAATGTTTTCTTGAATAACAACTGATTTTGGACGACCTTCGCGAATTCGCGCGAGCGCGACTGGCGGCCACGAGTAACATCGTTATACCAGCGTTTCACAGTGGCAAAGGATGGGGCTTCATCGACAAATGTGGAAGTAAGTTGATCGATGCACTTCTGTGATAATCTACGTCGAAAACCGTAATAAACCATTGCACGAAAATTTTCACGAGTTAATTCCATTTTTCTGTTGTCACGCAATCTTCAAGTCAACGTAAACAACACGAATAAAGCTATTTACAAAACATTTGAAGTACGCTATGGTCAACAATGTCGAACGTTTCTATGCAAACAAAAAATGGCGCCTAACTACAATCAGTGTTGCCAAGGCTCACAATATAAATAGTGGCCGTCGTACTAACAGCGGCAGCAGACACGATTCAGAAGAAAATTACAAACTTCTTCAAGCGTGCTTGAACAGGTAGGAAGAACTGCAATATGTACGATAGGATAGATAACAACCTAATTAATAAAATTACCTTCAGACTTAACGTTATACTGCTGTATATTCTTTTTAAGTGTATCTACTTGTTATCTAATCCTTTGTTTTTTCATAATTCGGAAAAATACAAGTATTTGTTTATAACGAAATTCGGATATAAAGAATTCATTGTGTTGGTCCCTTGAATTTCGTTATAAGTGAGCTGCACTGTATATATTTGTAATTGCACAAAATCCAGTGGATGAATTAAACAAAAATGTACTGGTTACTTAACAAAGGGAACAATAGAATAACTAAAATAATAGTGTTTTGGTATTTGTAATATGTATTACATTAACTACAGTTGATACAGTGTACCAAATTGTAAAATTCTTTTAAGATAGCCGATTGAAACATTACTAATAAATCTTATGAAACAATAAAAACCTCCATCTCCTCCTCCTCCTCCTACTACTACTACTACTAATAATAATACATGTAATTTCAAAATACTGTCTAGACCAAATACCGATAAACCAAAAATTCGCTCTTTAGCTCATCGCCATTAAAAGCAAAATGTTCCAGTACTTTATACGACAAGGGTACATTTCAGTTTAAAAATTATTATTTTCTGAAATCATCGTGCTCTTATATACTACAATCTAAAATTTGAAAAAGATTATGAACGAGATAACATTTTACTTTAATAAAGTTTGGCACATTTTTGTTAAGATTAAAAATCATTTAGGAAAATAATTATTTCTCACAGTCAATTCCTATTACTAAAATGCGCACCTTCTAAGGAAATGGCGCAAGCTAAGGACTGATGGAAGGCTTGATGCATTATAAAACTGAAATCAGCAGAATTCGAGGGGAAAAATCATATTGCTATTTACTAATCTAGAAAGAATATTTATACCAAATTTCAACAAACTGTTACTACGGTTATCAAAGCCCATGTCGATTTGGAAGTGGATTGAATCCCCCAAGTCTTAAATCGTATAGTCACGAAGCCATAAATCAACGCTAAAGAAAAGACTCTAAACAACTGTTTCATAAAAGTATAACTAAATATTGAGGACAATATATGATTTCGTGAGAAAAATTACTATTTACCTTTATTTACTGGCAAACCACTAAAGTCCCCTAAAATAATTAATACTCCATCTTGTTTCATATAGTCCAGCAAGAGCATCTCAATGCTGCCTGGACGATCAATATCCCTCTTACGAAGATACACGTTAAGTACAGAAACTGTTAGCTGGTGTAACTGAAAAATAAATAATTAAAAACTAAATAAATTACATGAATTTTATACTTATAGTGTATTTTACTATTCTACAAACTATTTTAAAAGAAAAAATATGACACTGGATATCAATATTGACGCATGAGGTTCCAATTTTGATTTCTGGGAAGAGGTTCTATACTTTATATATTTTTATCCTTGTCCAAACATTATCAGACTACCCTCTACCCTAATACCCGAAGTAAGGCGCAAAATGGAACTACTGACCTTTGCCTAATATATTAAAAATACGACGACAAAAAAGAAAAAGAAACTTGAGGTTGTCATGAAAAATTAAACCATGATAGATTCCAGTACTCAAACACATTTCCTTCACGCACCTATCAATTCACTACTGTAGTCATACAGATTAGGTAAAATGAATTCACGGAAATAGTTAAACATCTCAAACGTTCCATATAAGAAATATACAAGTATCCACTGTAATGACAACACACAAAGTTAGTAATGAGACTTCCATTATGGTACATGTTAAACTGAAATTAGATTTTATGTCTTCTTTCTCTACATATATATTACTTCCCGTAATATTATACACTAATCAACAGCTATATTAAAGCAAATCACTTAGGTCTAAACAAAATAGGTACATTCCAACCAGTGAACCATTACTTTCACATAATTTATCATTGTAACACCGCTTTCACATTCTCAAGAATCCACTACACTTCATCTCACAATCATAACGGACTAAAACTCATTTTGACTCACTGAACTTAATACATCAACTAATCTTATTTATGCGCTAATAGCTCATACGGAGATGCTTCATGATCTACGATCAAAAACTGTTTATTTATCCAAGCAATAAAAAATAAAGTTTTACAGTACATTTTTGACACTAATAAACTCTCAACATTGTTTACCGTAATTTATTACAACCTACTAATAAATGTTTTACATCCCAACCCTACATTCTTTTTGCAAACAAAAGCTTATCCACATGACAATATCTTTAAATCACTATTTTATACAGAAACAAGTCCACTCTTAGCATCCTCATCCATTTCAAGTTGCTTTTTATCCTTACATTTCCCACCTGTTGGAGTCCAATAGTTATACAGGACAACTTCCCATTTTAAAGCATTTAGAAGACTTCTTTCGGGCGGAAACCTATAGCTGTAGCTTTAGTAACACAACATTAGCACATTTCTAACTTGAAAACGCTTATGTCTTAAACTGATAAATTTTACATTAGGGAAGGAGGAAAAATCTTTTGATATCTAGCAGAAAACTTACCCTGAATACTCCAAGGAGAGCTTCTGCTGCTCTAGGTACTGATATGAGCTCTTTACTAAGTGGACTTTTCAACGCGCACAATTCCACACGACAACTGGTGTCGTATAAAAAGCCTAAACCACTTGACACCTGAAATAATAATAATAAAAAAAAACAATTCATTTAATTTCAACTTTTCCAATGATAACTCCACTGAAAATCCGTACTGATTAATGATAGGCTAGAAGTTAAAGATCTGCCGTCAGCATTTTTAGCATATAGCTCATCTCTACCCTAGCACATAAAATATACTCGTAAGAACGAAAAGTAAGTATAATGGAAATTCCTGTATTTTAATTTATTTTGTTCATTCGGAAAACATTAGACACAAAACAGAAGGCGTCAAACAGGTTGCGAAAGTAATTATTTCTTCTTTCATCCGTCTTGTATAATAGATATAAATTCTAGCTGTGTCTTGTATAAGATTCTGAAACTTACACAAAACCAAAGCTACTAATAACCTTACAAGTTTGTCTCTTTAAAGTTTTATTTTGAAACTCACCTTATATAATGGATTATTTGAACAGTCTGGAATAGAAAATTTCCACTCTCTTTGGTTCTCCTTCCATTCGGCTACACGACGGAGTGTTGGGTTATTCAGTTCATCACAGACCTACAAGTAAATAAGAAACTGCTTAAGGAAAATCAGTTTCATGTATTTAATATTTAGTTATGTACAGTGATTCTAAGAAAATACCGTAACTAATTATCTCTAATTAAATGTCTGAGCGAATGTGGACATTCGCATTAATATAGCTATTTATGGATATAGTTTTAATTTCTGTGCGGATGGTGGATATTTGTGAAAGATACGAATTTACTGATCATTCTTCTGAACACTGCTGATTATCGTCTTCTATTAAAATGAGATAGATGGATTGAAAACAATGGAGATTCATGGAGATTCCTGAATATCGCAAAAGGGAAAACTTACTATCTTCAAGGGGGGTGAATAACAATACAAACAAAATTGTGTTTTCCTAGATTTGACTTCAAAATCGTATAATAAGTATGAAATGCTAACATGATTTCATGTAAGTTCCCTTCAGGTGGTTTGTTCTCGTTTCTCAAGGGCCCTTTATATCCATTCTACATTTGTGTTTTGAACAAAGATGCTCATACCTTATATATATATATATATATATATATATATATATATATATATATATACATTGATCTGCTCTAAAGGTTGTTTTCTATTTTCGATCTAAAGCCTGCATTGGAGAATCCTAATTTGTGTGACGTAGTTGACTTATAATAGGAAAAGATCGTATTTAACGTTTTGCTTGAATGTTATTGATACTATATAAATATGATTTACAAAACTGTAGAGGTTGTTACACCTATTAGGTCAGGAACTATTGTTGAAATCATAACCTAATTGTCATAGAACAAACAAGTTGTAAATATTTGTTATTTCATATCTGCATATAGCGGACGGCGGATATCTTACATCCGCGCAGACCTCTCAAATATGCCCATCACTCTTTGAAAATTGTATCCCGTTCGAAATTCACACAATAAATCTTTCAAGTACCTAACAAGAAAACTACATGACCTTATTCAAGTAGTGCGAGGATATTATAGGGATAAGTATTTTCTATTTAAATATCTGTTTATGAATCGTACTTTACCTACATAACGGATTTCAGACAAGACCAAATATCACGAATTTCCAGGATTATCTTTAATCTTCGAAAATTCATTGTTTTCAATCCATGTTTATTAGTACTTTTTTTTCTTATATACATACACGTCTGTGAGCGATGCAGTACTAAACAGTGTGTATATACATGTATATGCTTGAAACAAAGGAATCCTAATTTAGGAATGGAAAAGGAAATTTGAATACGTTATCATCAACACTACAAGAATCATTTAAAAGGAAGGAAAAAGCAAGAATGAACAATAAAGAATCCAGCTGGAAGCCATACTGAAATGAAGAGAAGTTAATTTTGCGGATTTTTTAAAAGCGAATCTTCATTGTAAATACGCTCCATTTAAAATATAGCTAATCAATTGTCTCATCTTTTGGTTCTTTATGCTGCAAACCAAAATTAATTCTCAAATTAACTTTTAATAATAAATCTGTTTAATGTATATTTGTGCTGAATCGCAATTAAAGACTTTTTTTCTTCGAAAATTGGACCTAGTCCAAATCCCAACTTTGATGACTCATAACACGGGAACCATAGAGGTATCTACTCATCATATTTTTTAAGCGTACCTGAGATCGTCAACGCCTACCACCACGCCAAATATGGTCAAGATCATGTGAGTTTCATCAACTGAATACGATATATACAACTTTTAAAAAAATAATAAAACAAATGAAGGACGAAATGTGTAATAAATAAAAAGTAAAAGTAGGTATATAGGAAGGTAAGCCAATAAGTAACTACAATATTTTATATTTCTTTCCAGTAGGGGTTCAACAATAAACAGTAAAAAGTACAGTGATATGCTGGTGAGCAAGCTGAAGCCTGCAATTCTAATGAACGTAGAAGTCGATTGTCGGATATTGTTCTTGTGTCGCATGACAATGCGCGTCCACATACCACCGCCGACACCGCTCTATCTCTTCAGATTCTGAGTTTCGAGGTGTTCGAGCATCCTACATACAGTCTCTGATTTCGCTTCGCTCGCTCGCTCGCTCCTTCTGTTTGATCCACTTAACGATGCTCACAGAGGCTGTTGATTCAACTCCGATCAACAAGTGAAAGAAGTAGTGCATTCGTGCTTTGCTGTGCAGCAAAAACATTTCTTGCACAGGATATCGAAAAGGTTGTGCAATAGTGAACCAGGTGCAATGAAAAGCAGGGTGACTATGTTGAAAAATAAAGAATTATCTGGGTATATTTGGGGAAAATGCATGGGAAAATTAATGAAGCAGGGTGACTAATGAATTACATTATACTCTTATAGTAATAAATAATAAAAATTAATTGCAGATACTTATTGACTTACAGTAGAAAATGGAATGAATAGTTACAAAAAAAAAGTAAAGATAACAGGTATATGAGAACCGAGATTAGTATAGTACGGTGAAGTATTAAAGACCTATGGAGGGTTGATAAAATAATAAAGTATCTTCTAATCTCTTTTCAAAGGACATGGAAAGTTCTGGAGCAAGAATTTTGAACATGTACACACAAAAGTAGATACTGTACTCATGATTTAGTGTTGGATGCTCAAGAAATTCTATTCATTTACTGTTCTGGTGAGTTTCTGATATAAAGCAAATAGATTGGGAACTTGGGCGCTGCAGAAGCATTGGTGATTGAAAAAAGAATTACAGTTTCTCAAACCAAGAGACCAGACAGTGCATGTATTTAAGGATGTAAATGAATCGCAGCTAGCAGAACGGTGGAATCTGCGAGTTATCTTTGTTGCACGATGCTCGAAAGTCAAACTGAGAATGAATATATAGACCAAGTTTTATATCTAGCTTCTGGTATTTCTTTGCCAGAAGTGAAGTATTTTAAAGGGAAAGCTTCCGCAATTAGAGATTGGATGTTTGGGGGAGGGGTCTTTGGTACATGATTCTGGAAAGGCTCCGAAAAGTTTCTTCAGTGGGGACGACAAGCAAGATTCGTAAGCCTACGGTGAAAGATTTTTTTTTTCTGTTTTCTTGCATGACTGAATTGGCTGTGGAAATATGGGGGTACTCCAGAAAGATTTGTTTGTTTTTCAGTTTAGCGTCCCGTTTAGCAGCGAGGCTATATGAGACGTCGATCTACTGATTAACGTGGAATCCGAACCACATGAACTCCCGCCGGGAAGGTACTCCAGAAAGAGTATGTTGATGAGAGGATCTTCATGTGGTTGTTGAGGGATGGATATATTCGAACAGATACGGGTTCCCCGAATGACTAAGGAATATAGTAGGAAGCGTTTGACATAACTGCCCCATGTCTGACCTTTAAGTCAGAAATACTTCTGTTTCGATCTACACGAACTATCATTGATATCCATTTAATTCTCTACCTGTCCTAGAGTACACAACGCATCACAACAGTACATTCATCAACATATCATCAAAAATCTCCTAAGGCATTTTCACATACCTCAGATAGATGGGAAGATCATCTATAAAACCCTGCCTCACCGTACTTACTTAGTCATTACTTTTTCTTATTACTTCGTAATTTATACATTAATTTTTCAATACTTGTTAATACTTTCAATACTTATTTTTCTTTACATAATTATAAATTTCTCTTTCATTTATTATGACTTCTCCTTCCTGCACTCTCACCAGGGACGGATCAAGGACGGACTTCTGGGGGAAGGGGGGTAGTGGGTTGTAATACTGCTAGAGCCTTTCTATTTCAACTGTGCCCCTGCTAGCGCTACTGTCGATATGTGATTTCCCGTACCTCTCTCGAAAGAGGTGGGATAAGTTGCTGCGACCGACATCTTTCAATTGTTAGATGTGGAAGCGTTGCCACAATGAATTATTTCACGGGCTTCGCTGTGGTCTGTCTCATTAGCCACTGTAAGTAGCCTATGATCTTCACTCGTCAAGATCAAGCGATTGAATGACAAACTGGCAACACAGCTGAGATCATCCACTTCTTTTCCCTATGCAAAGGGAGGGTTTCCTCCATCAGAGGGTGGCGGGGGTTGGGCCGAAGTATAGTTCGCATAGTTTCCGAAGGCATAGGTGGAATGGACAGGCTCTACTTAGATCTACTTTCAAGAGCTCTGACCTCTTGGATGGATTTTATTCATATATAAAATAAGAAAGTTTCCTCTTCTGGGGGGGGGGAAGATCACCCTCCCCTGGATCCGCCCCTGACTCTCACATATTAACTCACCCATTAGTATTATCTTCCTTCACTAAACTTTCTCCATTTCAATCTGGTGACACTATTACGCTACTCTGCATTTCAATATGGAGCCCTAACTGGACGCTTCATAGCTATTTTCGGCTCTTTTCCATCTGATGATGCGCTTAGCGAAATGTTCTTATAATGTACCTTCTTTCGGGTTACGTGACAATGTTTTCACGTTCTTCTGGTAAGCACTATACGGCGAATAACACAACTGATAAAAATTTATTTCTACTTATGACAATACCTGATGTTGGCTTTATAACCAAACGAATGCTACACTTGCTTAAGATTTAACCTTCCTTAGCAAGTAACCACCGCAAATAAAATAAATAAATAATAATAATAATAAATAAAAACTCACTATGAAAAAGCTGAAATGACTAATAAGTTTTTGAACTAAGGAGTCAGGTTCTCTTCCTATATGTGATATCTTTGTTTCCACTACAAAACCAAGCTGTTGAATAAATACATTGCGTGATTATACTATGCTAAACTCCTTAATTTTATCTATCGACAGATTATAAAATGAATATAATAAATTTTGGACTAAACATGTATTTGCCTTGTACTCTTCTGACGTGATGACTATGTTATTATTTAATTGCTCCATATCTTTACTTAAAAATAAGCATTTATCCTGGATTTTATCGCTTTTGTTTTTCTAATAGCAAACTGAATCATTTTCAATGTTGTAGTTATCATCTTCACACTTCTCCCATATTTTCTTAACGTGAATAAAGATATCCACTTCCGTGTAATATACCCAAAATTCATTAGATTCGAGTTAGACCTGGAAGTTTCCTCACGTTTTCATTACAGCAAATTTTCGGCAATCCAGCTGCATCATTTTTCGAGCTGTATAATTTGGTTATAAAAATATCAAGTCGTCAAAAATTCAATTATCTTACGTATAACTGGAAAATCCACGAAACTAGATGAAACATTACTATTTTCCGCTGTTTATAAGAGTTGCCAACAGGTAGTTATACTTGAAGACGTCCTCAGATAGTGAATATAATCTTCTGCGTAATGTAACAAATATACAATCGGCATACAATTCCGGTTGTACTCGTGTATTGAGATAGATGTATATTAACTAACACTAGAAAATACCTTTTTTCTCGTTTCTTCTATTATTAAAATTACATTGACTTTGCAGATTTACCTTTTTCAGGGAAAGGGCATCTACCACCTCCTGTACAGCTATCACAGAAAATCTAAAAAATATAATCAAGTATTTAATGAACATTCAAAACACTATATAAACCATCAATCAATTTCATGTAGTATACCTTTTATCACCTAGTTCCCTTCAATGATTTCTAACTATTGTAAATTTGACGTTCTCTAACACAAAATCTATGTTGACTACTTGCTATTTATACAAAACATGAAAATAGACACACTTATTTAACACACGTTTTTTAGTAGTACTAAATGAGAAACTGTTACTAAAAATTTCTTTTTAAAATCTTAAACATATCAACTGTACAGAAATAAATTTTTAGGTTGATATGTGCCTTGTTCAAGAAATACGAATTAAAGATGAATTTTTAACAGCTACGAAAAGGTTTTCGATTTAATATTACCGAAATATTTAAAATAATAATGAACAGTGTTGACGAAGATAAAATTTATTTACAAAAAGAAAAAAAAAATATAATAATTGTGGGATTTAATCACACAGAACATTGTATATTGAGAACCTACCTATTTTCTAATATAGTTCTACATATAACTTCTCGTACTCCTGGATTATCAGCTTTATCACTGGTAAAATCTTGAAGATTCCAGGAGGCAATTCGAAAGGCTGACCTTCCATGGCGTTCGTAGCAGAAGTCTTCTTCTACTATCGGCCTCTCAGAGTACGCTGAGAGTAATTCGAAAATGTCTTTTCCTGCCAAAAATCCATTAGCAGATGAAACATACTTCACAGGTGCAGAATGAGCCTTCCTGTGACCACCTAGAAAACAGTACATTAGGAATATAAAGGAATGGCTTGTTGGTGCTCAAGCACAGGTACTGAAATTACATTCTTATAGTTGAAATATATGTACTTGAGTTGCCAAAATGAGAGAATTAACAGTAATTAATTATTCAACAAAATTACTTTTTGGTTTCATTAGTCTTGGTGGAACTTTCGTAAACCGCTATGTTCCTCTTCAAAACTAAATCCAATCGCATATAAAAACTTAACAAAAGCAGTCGCCTCCAACTATTGATTGTCACTACCTAAAAACAGCATTCTCTTTCGTTCATTTCTTAAAGTGCATTCTTTTTAAACTTCCAAATTATGCTATGCTAAATTCCGGAAGTATTACAGAACGGCTTTGTCCGTCTGTATGTTATAGGTCTCAGAGCAAAAAGATATCGAAAAGCGGCTTTTTGCAATCGATTCAGCGTTCCTAAAATAATTCCATTTCCTCCGATAACCAGAAGTGGTAGAAATTAACGATTTCCGGTTAAAACTTACAAAAATGGAAATAGACAGCGACAAGCGTTTTCTTATTTATTTTTTTGCAATCGATTCCGCGTCTCAAGTGAACATATCATTCCCAATACTTTCCTGAAGTCGAAAGTAGTTGAAGTTTACTATTACTTCCGGTTTCAATGTTGCTTTCCATAGAGCTAACACTGTTCGAGATATCGTGAAGATTTTTTGCAGTCGATTTGGTGTCTTAAGAATAGGTTTCATCTCCTCTGCTAATTCTCTATTCAAACCGGAAATAATAGAAATCAATCATTTCCGGTTTCAATGATGATCGTCAGAGAACAAAACTCTTTTGACTCGACGTCTCAAAACAAAATACCATCACCACTTAAAACACTACCAAAACTAGAAATGGTTAAAATTTACTATTACTTTCGTTTTCAATATTGATATCCATTGGGCAAAAATGGCAATAAGTATCGAAAATACTTTTTTTTTTTTTTTTGCAATCAAGAATAGGCTTATCTTCTCCGTTAAACGTCTATTCGCACCGGAAGTAGTATAAATCAACCGTTTCCGTTTTCAACATTGATAGAACAGAAACTATAACAGACAGAGACAAGCAGTTTGTTTCCAATCGATTCAACGTCTCAAGTGAACATACCATCGCTACCCACAGTACTCTACAAAAACCTGAAGTGGCTGAAATTTACTTTTACTTTCGGTTTCAACACTTATCTACTTTCATAGAGCAAAAACGCTAAGTTACATCGGAAAGCGGCTTAGTGACACAAATTCAGCGTTTCGTGAGTGAGTTTTCTATCGACTTTTATCTATCTGTTCAAACTGAAAGTGGTGAGAATTTACGATTTTCGCTTACAACAGTGATCGCATGATGGACAAAACAAATAGATATCGAAAAGTAGTTTTTGGTATAGATTTAAGAACGCGTTTACCTGATTTTATTCCTCTACTGTAATCGGAAGTGATAAATACCCTTAGCACTTCCGGATACAATATTAATCTACATACTGTAAAGCCGTAATAGATAGATTTATATATATATATATATATTTTTTGATTCAGTGTCCGAGGAACAGCTCTTCGATCTTATGCCTCAATTGCACCAGTTATACTTTAATACTTCAAGTATGAATATTGATTTTGCTTACTTTAGAAGTCTTCCGTAGTGAAACAAAACTCGCTTATTTTCTCTCTCTCTCTCTCTCTCTCACACACACACACACACACACACACACACACACACACATATATATATATATATATATATATATATATATATATATATATATATATGAATGTTATTCTTCTTTGAATAACATTAGAAAGAAGAACTTTTTTAGTTTCATCTGGTTGTATGAACGTTCTGTACGTTGTACTCAAGTACAAGGAAAGTATGTAGAAGACCTGAAAATCTTCATCTTAAGTTTTCTGGTATCTATTAATTCTGTCCCGGAACTTTTGGGCAGACGATTCATGTCACCCCCTCCCTCCGAAATCCTGGCTAAACGGACCAATATATGTTCCAGTAAAATAGTTTAGGATGATCGAGACCCTGGTGTGATGACAACAATATTTCATGTCACGGATCCTCCCTTAACGAAATCCTGGCTACGTGCCTGATCAGCATTAAACTGTCGAAAATATTTCCACACGCCTTGACTCTGTTTTATTATTTCTGACGGTATCTATAGGTTCGAAAAGAGCTACTTGTATAGCCCGAGAAAGGTAAACTACGTAAATTTTACGTGTACGAGTTGGAAACACTGATGTGACGTAGCAGGAACTGTGTGTAGAAATACAAACCTCTAGATATGCTATCGCGGGTTAGTTGGCTTGAAGTTTCGATGTTAATCACTTCGGTAGGTATTATGTTCTCTGTGCCAAACGATTGAGTGTGGAACCTTATACGTAAATTTGGCGTATGTTTACCTTTTAACGTAAAATCTTACACGTAAGTTTAGCGTGTGTTTACCTTTAACGTTAGTTTTTACCTTTAACGTTAGTTTTTACCTTTAACGTTAGTTTCCTTGCAAGCATTTTTTTACAGGTGTTTACCACCAATGAACCATTGTCAATCGTAAATATTTAATTATTACTACAAAAATGGACGACTGTGGTGCAATAAATAGCGAGGAAGCTATTTTACGGATATTAGAGGAACCTCAGATTCACAAATGGAGAAAGATAACGCTGAATTTGATGTGAGATCAGAAGAAGCAGCAGATGACTCCGACAAAGATCCAGATTACTACCCCAGTGAAAATGATATTGAACAACATTTTGTGTCAGCAATTTGAACTGTTGAATCTGAAACCTCAAATTCAACCAAAGAAGCGGAAAGTTTCCACATGTAGCAAAAACGAAAATAGCAGTCTCGCCACGCATTCAAGAGAAGAATCTGGATAAAATCAGAAAGAGAGGGCAATATATTTTAGAGATGAGAAGGCAAATGAACTTGCATTTCACGAAAGGCAAGTGAAAGTTAGTGGTGTTACTGAATTGCTAGGAAAGAATGGTCCCTGGCACACGAATCCAATGACAGATTCAAGTGGGAAGATCCCAAGAAGGAACACTGCCATAACTGCAATAAGCCAGTATGTGGTGAACATCAGATCAAAACGTGTTATAATTGTGTGTGATTTGCACACCAATCTGACATGTAATGTGAAAGAACTATTCAATATGAATTCAATATTTCCTAGTAACAAAAATAATCAGTGATATATCTAGACTTTCTCAGAGGTTTGTTCTTAAGTGTTAATAATGTTTATTTTGCTCTTCTTCTATGTACTTCTAAGAGATTTTAGATAATAGCAGCGCCGTAACTTAGATTTTTTCTGGGGAGGGAGCATTAATACACGTATTTGGGCTCCCTAGAAAAAGTTGTTTTTCTAATTCTTGGGCCCCCTCTCTTTCCATTTTCTCTTACTCTTTATGGGCCCCCGGAGCCTGTGGGTCCTCCCACACGGCAAGGTCTGCGGGGCCGTTACCTACGCCTCTGGGCCCGTTTCATACATGACAAATTAATTAAGGGGACAATGTTGACAAATCTCAAAGCCATATGAATAAAATTACTTCTAGGACCCCTAATAGTAGATATTTGTTTACTGAAATGGGCCCACGACTCATTTTTGTTTTATTTATCTTTTGTGTGCTGTTTTGTTTATGTAATGTAGAGAACCTGTTTGATGCTTCATTCATAATTTCATGTTCGTACCGTATATGGAGTAAGAAAATTTTGTCTTAAAATGGGGCCCCTCAAACGGCGGGGAGCTTCCCTAGGTTGCAGTTGCCACCCTCTGCCCCCACAAATTACGGCCCTGGATAATAGTTGTGCTGTAATACTATGTAAACAGTAAAACTTCAATTTTGGAACCTTGAATAAAGCAACAATAATAGTTTCTATATGAATCGTATATTTATAGATCATTATTTAGTGTGTACGTAAATATTACGTATGTTTACCTTTAATGGGTTGATAGTAAAGTTTGCCTTTCTAGGGATAGTATAGTTTGAGGAGTCTCTGGGTTTAAACCTTTAGTTGTCACTGCCTGTGAGATATCGCCCTTCACATGCAAGTAAAATATCTACCTATATGTCAATGATAAGAAAAAATCTGAACTCCTACTCTGACAGTAATATCATGACATATGACAAAATACTTAGCGGAAACCTTAGAGAACCTCATACATAAACACACTATTATCAAACCTAATTTCAAGTGCGAGACGAGCCAGGTCACATATACACATAAAATCCCATCATTTTATTTATTATGTTATTGTTTTCGAAAGTTTAAATAAATAGATAAATTACAATAATTTAACTCACGTTTCTCTGTACTATTGGTGAACTCATTATTTGAGTTCATAAAAGAAAAAAAAAATAATATAGCACAGAAATGAAATTAACGTTTTCCAGAATTTCACATTTTAAAGTTACTTAAAGCATTTCCTGTTGCAGTAAATTATTCTCCTAAAGCGCCTCGAATTTCTTATGTAATACATTCTCTGTCACAAATATGTCGGTATCTTTCTGATGTCAAAATTAAAGTGTCTTGAAAAGCTTTGAATTCATTGGCAAGTGCATTTCAATGAAACAAAACTAATCACTAAAACCTTGCTCAGGCAACAAACGAAGAAAAGTGCATACTAACCTGATATTTTTCCGTTCGCAATAGGATGGAAATTTTGAGTTTTCCCACTATCTGTTTCACTGACTACATTATCACAAGTTTCCAAAAACAACTGACACCGGATTGCATTCACCAGCCTTTGATTGATTCCTTTCACCTTCACCAAGTCGTCCAAACTTTGGAAACAACCCTTTCGCTCTCTATATTCCACTATATTAGCAGCTAATTCTTGATTCAGTCCGTGAACTGTCATAAGTTCGAAAACACTAGCTTTGTTCACATTTAAAACTTTATTATACGGAGAATTCTTCGTACTGCGACTGTTAGATTCTGTACTGGGGATGCTATCCAATGACTGGGCTCGAGAGGACGCACAACTGAAATAAAATAATAATAAAACCTGATCTGAAATAAATAAAAAGGATATTACACAATTTATATGAAAAAATAATCATTCATATTCAGTTCTCTAATAACACAAATAATGCATTCAGATTAGAAATTTGTAATTCGAGATCTTAGGTTGAAATTTTCTTGTTCCTTCCAACTATAATATTGACATTACCTTCAACCTTTTGTAGCATGCTTATTCTCAACATCTTTCACTATTGTGTCGGCAAAACTGCATCTGCACTCGTCCTCTGGTACAGTCCGCAGCAAAAAACCTGCAACATGAGCATGTACGTTTATTGTGAAACTACGCCTAACAGCGCAGGGAATCAATATAATCGAAGTGGAACGAATCACGCCAGGAGAAACCTCGGCGTCCTCCCCTGCACACTTATTTTGGAACAAAAGACTTCGTCGTTTTACAATAAACTTACAGGTTGCTCATGTTGCAGGTTTTTTGCTGCGGACTGTACAACCTGCCTTTTTGGACATCCTCCTTTAAAGTCTATCTCTGTCCTCTTTTAGACCTCATGACCTCAACTAATGATTTTCTGTCCTATACAACCTTACCAAATCCCTCTGCTTCTTAAGACCTCATCGATCTATGATCTTATCGACCTATTCATCGAGCTCTCATGTCTCGGAAAAACAAATATTTCTGTTTCTTTAGTTTGACCTTCACTTCTGAGAAAATTCAATCGTACATTATTACACCTCCAAGTTCTGGTGGAGCTTCCTGAGATCGAATTCAAGTTTCCGCATTTCAAGAGAGCGATTTTCCAACACATCTTACTTAACCAAAGAATATAAGGTCAGTTCCATGAGCTTATTTTCTTCATTCTTATTTTTGTTACGCCTTTAAAATTGTATGGGTTTTTGGGATTTATTGTAGGGAAATTAGGTATTTTTTCTATACATTTACTTCAATCCTTTCTTGTCAGCCTTCCATCCCTTCTTAAACCATTTTTCTGATATCTTTACGACCTTCCTAATAATTTTTTATCTTTTACTAAGGTTTTTTTTCCCCGTAGGGATGGGCCTATTCCAGAATTTCTCGATTCCGGGCTCGATACCGACTCTGGGTAAAACAAGCAATAACAACACATTTGAATCCAAAAACATTCTATTAGCCTCCTCTCTGGGTCCAATCTGTTTCCTTTTTTGTCACAAATTTGTCCTGACATGGAAACAGTCTCTCTGAAAACACTGTTGCTGGTGGAGCAGAAAGATATTTTCTTGACAGTTTACTGAGTCGAGGAAATGCAATCCTCTCCCTCTTCCAGAAGTTTCCAACATCGGTGCGAGGACTTGACAGATGTTTAAAGTATTTAATATTTAGTAAGTAGTATACTAAAGTATATACTTTAGTATAAACTTTAAAGCATATATATAAATTATAGAAATTACAGTATAATATTTCAAGTTTAAACAAATAATCTGTACATTTCTTAGTGTTTTCGTAACAAACCATCATAAAAATACATGGTTTTGAGAGTTTTCACTATTTTTCGTCGGAATCGAACGGAATCGGTATCGAACTCAGTAGCCCAAAGAATCGAGAATCGGAATCGGCCCATCCCTAGTTTTTTGCAGTTCATCTATACAGTGCCTTAAATTACAGTATATAGACGTAAGCAGAGGTGTAGTACGCAAGGGAGAGGTTACCAAATTTTACCCCTCCCCTTTCTAAGGGGAAACTAGGAAAAATATGAAAAAATACGGTAAATTCATATTAAGATGTAGATTTTTTTTAAAATATCACACATATTCTGCGGAAGATATGAGCTTAGATGCTTGAATTTCCCCCTTCCCTCATGAAGTTCTGTATGACAATGAACGTGAGTATTACTGTTAGTGTCTTTTCTCATTCCAACTGTACATTTTTACTGTAAGAATTACCTTGTATTACGATAACACTTTTATTAATATATTATTATTTCAATGGAGATAACTTGCAAAGTTCCTAGAAAATTTACAAGTTTGGGTAGATTTTATTGCTCTGAATAGTTACACCTCTCTATGTAAACAACAAATGAAACTGCAATACGAGGGCTGCTATATATATTTCTGGCCTAATAATGAAAATACGAATATTTATCAACGAAAATGGTTTTATTGTTTTTCAAAATATTCTCCATCAAGATTTATACACTTTTGCATGCGCTCAAACCAATTTTCGAAGCACTTTTTCCACTCCGATTGAGACACCTCCAAAACATGGTTTTTGAATGCTTCAACAGCATTTTCTGGCGACGAAAATCGTTGACCACGCATTTTTTTCTTGATGTGTGGGAATAAAAAGAAGTCATTGGGTGCCAAGTCAGGGCTGTACGGCGGATGACCCATCACTTCGACGTTTTGGCCGGTCAAAAATGCGCTGGTTTGAGCCGATGTGTGAGAGCTCGCATTGTCATGGTGCACAATGATTCGTCTTCTCTTGTTCATTTTTCGAATTTCTCCGAAGACTTCAGGCAAACAAATGGTGGTGTACCACTCAGAATTGACCGTCCTACGTTGCTCAAGCGGAACAGTCGCCACATGACCAGTTATGCCGAAGAAACAGGCGACCATTTGCTTCGAAGTGCTTCTTCCACGAACAACTTTCGTTGGATTTGGCTCGTCTTGGAAGACCCACACGGTCGATTGCTGTTTTGTTTCGGGCTCATACGCATAGATCCATGATTCGTCACCTGTGACGATCTTATAAACGTCTTTTGAAGCACCGCGATCGTATTTTTTCAGCATTTCTTTACACCAATCCACACGAGCTTTCTTTTGAGCGATTGTCAAATTGTGCGGGATCCAACGAGAACAAACCTTTTTTACGGCCAGGTGTTCATGCAATATCGAATGTATGCTGGTGGAAGAAATGCCTAGGCATGCCTCTATCTCACGGTAAGTCACATGACGGTCTTGCATTATCAGTTCACGTACGGCATCGATGTTTTCTGGCACAACGGCTGTTTTTGGACGACCTTCACGGAATTCGTCTTTGAGCGAGCGTCGGCCACGATTGAATTCGTTGTACCAGTTTTTCACAGTGCTATAGGATGGTGCTTCGTCGCCATACAAAGATTTAAGTTCATCGATGCACTCTTGTCGTGATAATCCACGTCGAAAGTTGTGAAAAATGATCGCACGAAAATGTTCACGAGTTAATTCCATTTTTTTGCCAAGTTGATTTCTTCAAGTACCTGTAAAAGAAAAAAAAATTGTCGTAAGTCAAAAAGTTCTGAGTACATTTATGCTACAAAATGTCAAACTTTCCAATGGAAATGTCAGATTGCACCTGGCAACACTTAGTGTTGCCTAGGCCAGAAATATATATAGCAACCCTCGTAGTAAACAATGTACGCTACCTTTGAGACATTCGTCACTTTTAAACAGGGTATTCATGAACCTACAGTTTCGCTGTACTGATACACTCTGAAATATAAAATTAGTTACAGATCAACAAAACTGAATTACTTCATACCAAATAATTATCACATAATAAAACTTTAAAACAATACCTACCTCACATTTCTTTTACGAGTTACACATATTTCCGGTCGAATGAGATCAAGTTTATCTGCACCAATGCCGGTAACTAATGCTAAGTCTTCTACTTTATTGAACTTCCCAATAGCCTGTCTGTATTCCACTATATTCTGAGCAATGCTACGTGTAATTCCAGGCAAGGTCATCAGTTCTTCTTCAGTTGCTGTATTTACATTCAACTGATCGATCTGCAACAAAATTAATATTTTTTTCTATAGTAAAACTGCCCTTTTAACACATCAATAATTTATATACAATTAAGTAAGCAAATAACGAACTCCGTGTTTCTAATATGTCAGTTTATAAATAATATAAATACATTACAAGAAAATTCTTGCGATGCAACCTCCGCTTATTGATGGTGCAAAAGTTGAGTAAAATACAAGAGGAGCAGAGATTCTTATTCTAATAGAGGTAACTTAAATTTAATGTTTGAATCTCATGATATTTAAAATTACTATGTAGAAGGAAACTTTATCTACTTAGATATATTACAAATTAACCATTCATTCTACTAATTCGCTAAGCCCTGATGTTTGTAATAAGCAATCTTAGTAGTACACAAAATGCTTATTTTCTAAATGAGCGATTTATTATTTCTTGATCTATTGTAATTGAGAAAATAATCAAACATAATGATAACATGAAATAAGTACACTAAGAGATCTTTCGCTGAAACATTATCAGATAAGGAGAGGAAAAACAGGAAGAAAAGACAAATTAAAGATAAAGCTGAGAAGCCTTCACGTCATAATATTAGAAGGCTGAAAGTAGACGCAGTTTAGTAGAGATGGATGAAGCTAATGGGGCAAGTAAATCAATGAAAGCGGAAGAGTAGTAAATTTTACATGCATTTTTTCTTTTCAAATAAAAGCTTTCTGACCAGGATAATACTTTAATAAATAAGTGTATTCTTAGTAAGAATTTTTTAATTATCTAAAGTTACAAAGGTGTAATGAACAGAATTCAAATTTTTACTATTATTACTATCCTTGTACGTTTTACCGATTTTACTTAAGAACAGATTACAGGTAGACACTATATATAAGTAAAAGACTTTTGATTTCATAGAGTATGAATTTCTTATTGATAAATTAACAAACATAGACCTATCTCGTTTGTACATTCGCTGGTTTGTGAGCTACCTTGCAAACAGAAAATTCAGAGTGAAAATTGGTCAATAACGGTCATGGTTTTATAATGAATAGCATACTTCAGGGATCTCCTTTGGGACTCATCTTTTTTCCTTGTGTATTAACTATCTGTCTGAAAAAAAAAATAAGTACTCAAATATTTTATTATATGCCAATGATTTTAGAATTGTTTAGAATAGTAAATAGTGAGTGCGATAATTTTTTACTACAGAAAGATTTAGATATTATTATTACATGGTGTAAAAATAACTTATTAAAAATTGTGAAAAAAGAACTTAATATATAACATATACTAGCAAAACTCAATACTACTGAGTAAATATGTAGTTAATGGAGTAACGTTGCATAAAGCTGCACAAATTAACGATTTAAGTAGTGTTCGACAGAAATATGAAATTTAGCTATCGTATTAATGATATAGTCCAAGGGACTAGAAAAATAATAAAGTTCATTTTCAAACAATGGCCTGAGTTGAAAAATTCCAGCTCATATGTATGTATATTTATACAAGATACTTGCAAAATCAAGATTAGAGTTTGGTGCAGTTATTTGGAACAGTATATGTACAACTGGCAACAAAAAAACCTGGGCCAGTCCAGAAATGTCTTATGAGGCTACCAAGTCGTAAAACGAATAGAGATTACTTCTCATATAGATATGAATGTCGGAATCAATTTTGGGGATTACAGGCATTAGTTGACAGGAGAAAATTTATTGAAAGAAATTTAATTCAGAAAATATTAGTCAACAGATACCATAGTGAATACTGCTTACATAATATAGATATGAGGGCCCTAATGTACATAAGAAATGGATCAACATTAGTTCTCTTGAATCCAAAATCTGCAATTTTAAGATTGTCCAATTCTTTTAATCTTATCTGAAACATCTATTTATAATCAGTACAAAAGCATAAATTTTAAAGTTAGACAAATATTATGTGTAGTATTTCTGACGATGTATCTATTTTGCAACTAAAAATATTTGGTATTAATTTGACAAGGAAATATTGTTTAATCTGATACTGTACTATTTTATTATTCTTTATTGTTTCAGTATATAGCTTATATCGTATGCAATATGTGTTTATTTTTGTCTGAGAAGGTCTGTATTTTTACCATTAGGTTGTTCATGGCACAGAAATAAATGGTGTTGGATTTGCAGCATTCACCTAGCGTCGTGAGGATATTGAGGAACTACTTGAAGGAAAGAAGTAGCGAACTCCAGTCTCGAAAATCAACATTAACAGCGATGGAAGTCGCTAACACATCAACCCAAACGCATTAGTGCACAAGGTGCCTGACAGGCTCGGGTCTCCTAAGGGCCCTTGCACCAGGAGTTTAGTTTTACTGCACTCCTACAACCTACCAACCCCATTAGTTTAATCTTTCTATGTTAATCTTCATCTACTTACAGCCTGGAAACACTATTACGTGACTCTGGATTCCAACATGGCGCCCATCTAGCAATTCTCAGGTTTTATTATTATTATTATTATTATTATTATCTCTTTTCAACCTACTTTTTAGTTTCCCTAAGCAGGATTGAAAACCCGTGACATTATGTCTTAGATTGTTCGACCAAACACATCTGCAAAGACATCACGTGAATCAGATGTAAAGAAGGAATGGAGAAAGCCTTTTTAAAAAATTACTAAATAGAAACCTTACCAAACAAAACCAAAAGACAGAAAAAACCGACAGATATCAGCGTGACAAAAGCAAAGGAAGCCCTGATAAAGAAAGACCTGGGTAAAGTTCTAAGACAACATTATAATGATAGAACAATTCGAGCAAGAGGTGAATATATACCGGTTCTACAGGATGTTGAGACGAGTCTGGAGACAGAAAGACATCAAAAGATTCCGGAGCAGTGTGCCAATCTTCAAAAATGAAATGAAATCTTTCAGTTTTACGTCCCACAGTTATGCCGTGCCACTCTTCAAGAAAATAACCATAGCAACAGTAATAATAGCAACTATTGCGAAATAACGTAAAGCCAATGTGTCACAATTTATGTAAGAATTTTACAATACTGAATCCAAGACAAAATCAAGCAGAATATGCGCATACATTAACATGGTTTCAAGAATGAAAATCTTATATTTCCCTGATGGAAACAAAAAATCTGACGTAACAGACTTCAGGCGCCAGGTCAACCAACCGGCTTGTGGCACTCATAAATGCTGGCTTCTAAACAAGAGTTTGCTACTTCTTTCTTTAAAGTAACTCTCCATTTGTCCTCACGATGCTGGGTAAGCGCCGCAATGCTAATACCATCTGGTGAATACGAACGGTCACTCCATCTTTCTTCAGACCAAACATTTTTACTTAGCTGATTTCACGAGAAGCTGTATTCCAATGCAGCTAGGGCACAAGCTCCCTGAGAGAGCTAGTTAAAGCAATAAACAAGTTAACCATACTATATATACAGAGAAGCCATAAGACAAGTACTTAAAAAGTACATATGCCAAAAACTTCAAGAGGATCAAACAATTCTCTCACGATTATCCATGTAGAGCGTTAACGCATCATGGGGAAAACGAATGGTTTGAGGTGAAATGTAGTTTGCAGTATTCTCCTGAGCTATTCAACGTTGTTATGGAAGGTGAGTTATGAACAAAGTTTAAAAATAAATAAATAAATAAATAAAATACAAAAACTTTTATTTTCGCAGAGAGATGATGGTACTCGGAAATGTACAAATGCACGAAAGAACATGGCTTCTGAAAAACCAACGAGGAGACAAGACTTCAGAGTTTCAAGAAACAAACATCAACTAGGCTAACCAAGTACGAAAGAAATCACTGAAGCTACGAGAAATTTTCACGTCTAGATTCAAGGGACAGCAGATGGACGGATGACAGCATAAATTACAAAAATACTAGGGTAAGGAAGAGTTTACGAAAGCGTGGAATTTCTGCTTTGGGATTGGAACATATCTAAGCAAGGTAAAAATACTCTATCCAAGCTGTGCAAATATGGTTAATGATGAATGAAGCAGAATCCAAAATGAGATTGCTAAGACGCATTCGCGGAAGAGTTAGCCACGATCAAACAAGAAACATAATGAGAAATACACTCAAGCAAGAAGAGTGTCCAAGAAAAAACAAAAATCTAGAGTACGCTAGAAGGGTAAAAAAAAAAAAAAAAAATGAATGAACAATTATCTAAGAAACTTCTGTATTTGAAAATCATAGGAAAACAACCACGAGAAAGACCAAGGAAAAAACGTTAAGACGAAATGTAACAGGAGATGAAAAGATAGGGGGAAGGCACAAATGAAGATTGGTAGGATGAAAGAAGTCATCGGAGAGGTCTCGCACACACCCACAACATGTAGGATCGTAAATTACATAATAATGATAAAAACCAGATGGCATACCTTGAGATCTGCATCATTGTAGTTAAAGGTTGCACTTAAGGGTCCCTGCTGAGTATGTGGTCGTCTTGGGAGAACCGACCTTAAGGATGCTCGGAAAGACTTTCTTCTACCCCCCATTGGTACACTTGAGCATTGTCCCATTATTTGTTAACAATTCTCCACATCATTGTTTGGTCTGAAATAAAGAAAAAATATAACAATAAAAAGACATGCATTCTACAGTATATAATAACTACCAGAATCTATCAAAGATTTTCAATGATAGGAAAACTAATCGTAATAAATAAAATGAAATATTTATCTAAAAGAAACATCTTCCCGGAACTTTCTATTATCGAAACTATTACACACAAAACAGTATAATGAAGGCGCTTCAATTATGTTCGAAGTCGATTAGAACAAGATGAATGTTTGACAACATAAAATACATAATACATTTAAAATATATAAAAAATAAAGGATAACTACCTAACTGAAATTTTGTAGGTTTCAATTCAACTTGCTTATCAACTATAACAAGAAAGAATTATTTTATGAGAGTTGTTTGTCACAACCAACTATTTTGTTTTCCAAGATATTTCTTTACGAATCTACAAAGCATTGAACTTGCAAACACAGAGGCTGATAGAAGTAACAGTAAATCCTCTAAAATTGGCCACTTCTGTTTGCGGACTATGAGAATACACGATAAATTATTATTAGGGACATCTGGATATATCTTTCACATGAAATAATTTTGAACATGAAATTTGATAAACACGCCCAAATATAAATCAGGAACGTAAGCACAGGATGGAATTATGGTCTTCCCCAAAATCTGACCACATATATTATTATCTAAGCAAATTGTATAAGGCATATCGTATTTTATGAATCAATATATAGTACTTGAAATACCAGTCTTCCACTATTGTTTGTGACGACGCATTTAATTCACTAAATTGATGTTTATATTTAAACTGTTCGTTATAACCAAAAAAGAAGCGACGCCGTATGTTAAAATGAGACTGATAATATGACTTTACTAGCTATTTAGTATAATTGCATATTATCTATTTAAAAAAAAAAAAAAATGTACTTATTACTCCATACATTCAAATATATATTAAAATTTAAGACTTAATATTAATCGAAATAATTTTTCGAGGAAAAGGAGTAAAACAGAAATTCGTACGTGAAAACAACGACACAAAGTAAAATAAATAAATAAATAAATAAAAGCAGCACAATCTAAATAACAAATTTGTCCACAACTATTTACGCTAGTGTTCTACACTAGTTTACAGTCATCTGACGGGTAAGCCACGTGGACTTATTGCCCGGGAGCTGCAAAACAGAAACGTTGGTGTAAATAGTTGTAGGTAAGTTCCTTAGTAATATTACACAACTACTCGAATCTTACCTTCCCACTAGATCTATATTATATCTACAGAAACGTTGAAGCACAAATGAAGTACAATCTTTTATCTAATGCAGTTTTTATTACATACCCCAATATTTTGTCCAATAATATGTAGTTATCTCGGTTCGTCTGCACCCAATTAACAATATCTCATTGTTCACTTAACACCGCAGAACGTATGTACTAATATCATCGTATACTTGCACTTACACATTCACCAATTATACTGTCAATAGAATATAATTAAATCTGTTATCGCTTGAGTCATTCAAGGTACAATTGTTATCTTATCTTTTCACGAGAACTAAAAACTCACATGTCATTTCTAATAATAATAATAATAATAATAATAACTAGAAGCTTATCCACTAGACTTGGGTTTAAATTTTGATTTCTAACTTTAGTGTGGATCTAGAGGTCTCAGTCAGCTTAATATCTGAGGACTGATATTGTCAAAGGCACAGTCCGGAAATATGAACAGAAGTCATAGTTTTTGTTTGGCTTATCTTAACATACTTTTTATACACCGAGGATATATAAGACGTGGACCCACATCTCAACGAGGAATTCGAACATGAGCTCTCATCGGGTGTCGAACGAGGGTCTCCTGAGTCGAAGGCGCGATCGCTAACTATGTCGCCACACTAGAACTTGAGTAAGAAGTTATAGGTTGAAGCTTGTATTTAAAGCACCATTATCGCACTCAATTAGTGTGAATGAAAATGATTTTCGTAAACGTGGTTTTACATATGATTCACGGTAAAATAGTTTCCATTGGGATACGAAAATGGGATATAAAAAGATATATATATATATATATATATATATATATAGATAGATAGATATATAATATACGACGACTTTAATAGCTTTTAAGCGCAGATTTGAGTAGAAGAAGTACAGAGGACTAGATTTTCTATATATATATATATAATTTAGTGCTCTGTGCTTCTTCTACTCAAATCTCTTAAAAGTTATTAAAGTCGTCTTAGTGATAAAAATTTATTCTAATCAAAGGAAAATTAAATTACATGATGAAATAATTGCTGAAGAGAGAGGTTATAAGAGGCATAACTCAAATATGAACTGTCTTAGGATATATCCCAAATTTTTGTACATGACAATGTCGGTGTTCGTCATGTAGGGGACACCGGGGTAATAAGAGACACGGCCAAAAATACCCTAAATATCAAATCAAAATGTATATATATATATAAGTAATGAAACCATCAATACCTTTACTCTCCTACTCCACTTATGAACTAATATGAGTTTTTATATTGTCACGCTATGCAAAAATACCTTAACTTTAAACTTACCACGAATGTTCGTGACTGTTCTAAAATAAAACTTCATTGTGAAAAGTGAGTTACAAATGTGGAAATGATTGCTATGTAACTTTGTGACTAAGATTATGAAGATTGATGTGAAGTTTTGAAAAATGCTGAAACATTGCATTTCAGGTCAATTGAGGGCATGTCTCTTACTACCCCTTTTAGAAATTTTGAACGGGTAATAAGAGACAGCTGTCTCTTATTACCCCAGTTCAACTTTATGTTTATTTAGCACACGTGATGAGTATAACCTGCTACTTTTTGGTATATAGAAAGTAAATAGGAAAATTCCTACTCTAGCAATCCAGTCAGAGTCTACATAGGTAGTGACAGTAGAGAATATGCTTTGGATCAACTAATTTCATCATCAACTGGTGAAAATTGCCAGGAGAAATTGATCCAACCAGAGCAGAATCTTGCTTAGAAACGTATTACGCCGTGTACTATGATCTTGACTGGTATATTGGGAGGGTTATTTGCTTTCCCAGATGAAGGACCGTGCAAGGTTAAATTTTTGAAAAAAGGACTAAATGGTTTCAATTGGCCTGCCTATGATGACATTCAAACAGTGACATCCAAATTTGTGTTTTATGGACCTATCAAACTGGATGGAAATGGGCCATTCCAGATTTCCAGAGGATAGCTCCAAAAAATTCGTTGTGTTTACAGCAAAGTGAAAAGGGACTTTTGAAACCAAAATAGAAAGATTAAATATGACTCCTCTTTTTTTGGTAGGCCTAGGTGTTTGTAGGACTATTCTTAACATTTGTTAAACTCATGCCTATATGCCAACAGTTCTTTTTGGCCTATACATTTTTCCTATGTTTGTTTAAGTGGGACAGCCTAAGATAATTAATAAGATCTACCTGCTATAATTATGTTACACTGAACTGTAAATTACATTTATGAGGTTTTTAAATGTTAACTTGAAAAAAATGAAATATTTAAGTTTAACGTCCCATGGTTATGTTGGTTAGGTTAAAGGAGACGGTGATAATGAGAAATGAAGAAAGTGGGAGGAAACGGGAGAACCCCGAGAAAACCCACGAGCACAGTGTTTGTCCACCACAAAAACCACACGGCGCGAGCTGGGATCGTACCAGGGATCCCAAGCACATGTTAACTTGAAGTTTACATAGGCTAGCATAACATTTCCAAACTCTTTGCACATTTTTCATATTTTCGTTCGACTGTACATCGTAAAAGGTTTAATATTCATCTTACATATTTTTCGAAAATTTAGGTTTTTTAGATAAGCTACATTTTACATAAAATTTGATCAACAACAGGTTTAAAACATTTTTCAATTTTCTCTTATTGTATGATTACAATTTAATAGCTTTTTCAATCCATTTACGTTAGCTAAAACTATTTTTCAAATGCGGTGTTTTTTCTTTATTGCGAATTTAAGCACTTTTTAAGTTCATTGTCGACATTCTCCAGAAAATTTCTTGTCAGTATTCTTTTTTATTTGGTAGTGTGAGTTTTGTTCATGATGATCTAGATTACGTAAAACTCAACTATACTTTGTTTTAATGGTTTTTGATATTTAATACTCAGGCAACTAAATTTTCCGAATGAACTATTGAAATTTCATTTTTTAAATCTTGTTATTTCGGGAACATATGTACATATTTCAGATCTGAAAAAAGTAAATTGTTCAGAATTGTCTGAAGATGTTTCTTAAAACTCTTTCTCATTTTCTATTCTATTTACATGAGCAGTGAGAGCCCTGTCCCTTATTACCCCTTAGCGGTAATAAGAGACACTGACTTTAACAAAATTTTTCGTAATTTTGTTTGGCATGAAAAAGCAACTGGAAAAATGTGTTAATACATCAGCAGGTTTCATTTTTTTAGCACAATCACAAATTTTTTTCTAGTTCAAGAAATCAATACAAGTGCTAGAATTTTTTTCTTTTTTTCTCTCGTCTCTTACTACCCCGTTCATCTCTTATTACTCCGGCCTCCCCTACATCATACTTCTTACAAGAATGGAGAAAGTGGTAAACAGTTATCTAGAATTTCATTCCACTTTAACTCACAAGAAAGATAAAGAATTAAAATGACTGATAAGAGTATAAACTGTGGAACACACGTTTTTAAAAAAATAAGTTTGCTATTGTTTCAAGAAGTGAGGTTATCCACTTTTCTCTCAGAAGAGTTCCACCGGAAGGGACAAACTTTAATACATCTTCAAGTTTAGCAACTCTTAGATGTCACCGATAAAAGTCAGTGAACACTAAAACGTCAAATACAAATATTCAAGATACAAAGTAATACTATTCATATTATATAATGGATATTACGTTACTGTAAAATTATTATTAGGTCTTCCTTGGATAAAACTGAATCATAGATTAAAAGATAAAATAAAAGGGGATGGACGTAAAAAGTAAGTTTCCTCCAATCTTCGTAATGCTTGACTCCGTAAGAGTCCTACGTTTGTAATTTTTATTCGTGGCTCAATTTTTGATAAGCCATAAATTTATTTTTATATATGGAGGTTTCACTCCAACTTACGACCAAAACCATATTCACATTTAGCATGTATCTATCATTCCAAATTACACAGCTTACTTCAGAGTTTATGAAGCTTTTTCAAGGAGATTATTTTTATTAGTTAATGTTTTGACCACCTTACTCTTATACCTATTGAAAACAAGTTTAGTTTATTACTGTTTAAATATTATGAGCATATGCAACTAAACTTGTATTTTTAAAATAATAATATTTAAGACTGCCTTAATATTTTATTGGTCAATAGAAGAAAACATACTGTATATTGGTTCTTCTTTTAATAACGATGGGTAATAGTTTACGATAATACTTTTTTATATACTAGAAGAATTTGTATAATCTTTATCTTGTCAAAATGTATAATCTATTATTTGTATCACTTGCAAGTGTTTAAGATTCTCAACTATAGTAGTAGGGTCATACACAATCAATTTTAGTTTCACATTTTCTACCTTTTTTGGATTAACTTCAATCCAAGAGGCCCAAAGTTTGAGAAACGCTGGGCAATTTAAAACGTTTAATTTTATTACAAGAAAAACTATGCAACTGCTCACATGAAGAGGAAAAAAAATCTAACCCTTAGAAATCCTAAAACAACTTTTTACAAAAAGATTACGAATGACAGTCTTACCTGCTGTTTTTACGTATGGAATTACTCAATTTTATATGACTAGAAGTTCAGCTGTTTATAGGTACCACTCAAAGTTCAGACAGATAGATAAATATCACTATCAGTTCAATTAGATTCCAAAGTACGTTTTTCCTAAGGAAGTATTTATTTTTAGACAAACACAAAAGCGCTGCTACTAACGTGTACTTACACTGAATTTCATAAATCATTTTAAATTTTAAGACTTTTGGCTTTACATGTTTGATATTTCTTAGTCTTAATAAGCAAATACTAGAATAAATACACCAGACCAGGATTTTCCAAATTAATAAGGATGCGTTACCCTTATGAAACGATCAATATTAACTTTAAAATCTTGTTAAAATTCCTGAAAAGTTTTGTTTTTCACACCTGTCGTATTTTTGGTCTTCTCCTAATTTGACTCAAAATTCTAAACTCGAATTTTCGATCTTACTGTTCAAAAAATTAAATATACACTAGAAAAAGAAATGCAAACGTTTATATTATAAAAGTGCTAGCACGGATATTAATTTCACTGCATGTGAACCTTTTTAATGTATTCTAAATTTTTGCTCATTAGTACTACTCCCGAATTTCTTAAGCTCTTATAGGTTTGTTGATGGTTGGTTTAAAGCTTAACGCCTCTTAAACACCGAGATCATGTGAAACGTGGACCTACAGTTTAACAAGAGTTTCGAATCACACGAGCTTCCACCTCTAATCGAGCCGGGGCCTCCCGCGCTTAAGGCGTGTATGGCAACCATACAGCTTCGAGGGAGTTCTTTACATTTTCTTCTACTACACCGAATTACATATATCACTAATTCCATCATGTCGCCTTTGTATATAAGAGATGCTTCTTGCAGAAACAGAAAAAGAAAGTTCAATAAAATTCATTCTGAGAAGGAAGGTATTTTTGGGGTTTTTACTTGTAAGCTGAAGTCTTTGACTTTTCCAGATGTATGAAGTAGATGGTAACTTCAAAAAAATTAAAAATAACATTTTAAACAATACTTTACAACTTCCTCACGGCTATACGATTAACGTGCGCACGGGAAACCAAGTCCATGTCTCATATAGCCTCGGTGCTGAACGGCTCCAAATCGCCCATCAAATTAACACCTTCAGAGTGGCCAAAGAGTAATTTTGAACATAAATTATATCACTAAGAACGAATACTTATTGAGAGTTGTTTAATGACAGGAAGTTTAAGAAAAGCGTCGACTTCCACGGCTGCTCTTGCTGCTAACGTCCCCATTAATCGTCCGTTCATTTCAGACTGTTTCAAAAATTGCGTATCGAAGAATATGGAACTTCGGAAAAAACTGATCAGTTACTGTAGAGTTATTTGCCACATACTGGTCAGTTACTGCACAGCTACTTGTCACATAACTTACCCAGGGGCGGCTTTAGGATTTGAATTTTGGGTAGGCCCGCTCCCTCGCTTATGGATGTATATACACGTCATTGATTAATGACAGTAGGAAATTACTTTTACAGTAGTGTTTGATGCTGTTTCTTAAACTATTATCTAACATTAATAGTGGAAAATATATTTACTCTTTATTCTACCTTTTAACGTTTATATATTTTTCAAAATTTTTGGGTAGGCCCGTGCCTACCTGCTAAAGCTGCCACTAAACTCACCTCAATATAATTTTATAAAAGTGTTTCCTCTCTTTCCTCAATATTCACAGTTCGGAAAAAGTAGCTTTAAATTGAAATCAATTAAACACTATTTCCAAAAAAAAAAAAAAAAAAAAAAAAAAATCCATAAAGAAATATTTCATACAAAACACAAAATATATTACGTAATAACAATCGTGTCTCAACATTTCAATGTCAAGTCAAATACTTTGCTACATCCTCTCGCTGAAGTTGTTTCCGATTCTCTTTCTTTTTTGTGTGTAACAATCATTCGACGAAAACACGTCTATGGTGGTTGTTGTTGTGGGGTGAGTTTGCAGTGACAGAAGAATACAATGTTGACGCATTTTAAAGGACATTCAGAAATAAACACAGCTGTTAATTGATATTAGTGCACGTGGTACTGACGAAGAGCTTGTATGAGTCACTGGAATGTTATTGATTATCAGGACTACAAATGTTTTGAGGAACGGCTATAACACATGGTAGCTTATAAAGGTCATTTAAGCCTTTATTTATCGAATTTCGTTTATAGCAACTGTAAAGCTCATAACTGTGCGGAATATATCAACGAACCTTTTCTGAAGAAGGACCAGAAGTATACAGGCCTATATTTCTTGAATGAATACATGACAGAAATTTTGTTTGAGAAAAGTAGTCCTATACTAATTACTGCTTTTTTTATAAGGGTTGCAAAGATGTCAACATTTTCGAGATTTTCGCACATAAAGGAGACGTAGTCAGTACCATCTCCCTGGGGCCCAATTTATAGAGGCAAGGTGAACCCGTGAGTCACATTGGAAGGAGAGAATAACGACCCCCCCCCCAAAAAAAAAAAATCCTAGCTTGGGACCGAATACGGGTGGCCCAGTTGATATTGCCCTACTGCGCCTCTACTACTTCACTGGTTCCTTTACTCATGAGACATTAACTGTTATAAGAAGTTTAATTACGTAGCACTTTTAAAGATAGGAATTAATAATAATTAGAAGTTAAGAAAAAGAAATCTATTAAATTAATGAAACTTTTAACTATTGGTTTAACTCATTAAAAATTTATAAGTCTGGTCAAAACTTCGAATTTTAATATTTGGTAGATAAGAATAATTTTCATACAAGCTAACTAGACCTATAACAACAGTCTGACTGATTTTAAGCCAATTATTTCCTATGTTAAAATACTAATTAAGGGTTAAAATGGATGTAAAATCGAGAAGTATGTAAGAGCTACTTCAATATTGGTTGCTCCGTTTGCTTGCAACGCAATCATCAAAACAATCCCATTCTGTATGAGACAATGTTCTCATTCAATTCACGTCTTCCACAAATTATTTTCGCATTTTCATCAATTGTAAGGTTCTGAGCTTTCAAAATAGTATCTACCTGCTTTATATATATATATATAAAAAAAAAAACTTTCTTATAGAGAACAGAAAAAACGAAGGTTTGACTCAAAAAAAAAAAAAAAAGATATGAAAGCGATAGTAATATTGTAAACGGAAAAAATGAAATCTCTAGATTTACGTCCACGTCCATGCTTTCTAGGCTAAAGGAGGAAAATCATTAATGAAAGTGGATGATTATGAAAGAAATTGTGAAATAAAAATGTGGGAGGAAGTAAATCTCGAGAAAACCTACAAACACGATTTGTGTAGCACAAACATGGCACGGAATCAAGCCAAGGACCCTCGCACCAAAGAGTAAGCTCTCTACCACTAAGCCACTGTGCTCCAGTCAATGAAAAGCCGCTTCATATTTATATGAATTCGAAAAGAAAGAAACTACACTTGCAGTAACAACACGAACAAAGAAACACATCTTTTGTAAATAATAACAATGTGTTAAGAGAAATTGAATACGGTAATGTATTAAATAAAACGCGAAAAATTGATATACTGAAAGTTCTTGGATAAACACTGAATAATCCTAGGTGGCAATAAATCTTTTTTTTTTCTTTTTTTTAAAGGATAATTAGAATTTTGGTGGGCACATACTGATCATTATTATTAATGACATCAAAAAATATCTCTACACTAGTTCTGTATTCTTGTGAAACTAATTTACCATAATTCACATTCATGCATCATTTCTTCGCAGTCAAAATAGTGTAATATGGTAATGCATTATAAATTACACTCTATAGATTCACACACAGCACTTGTACAAATTCAGTGATTAAAACAAAATAAATAATAACACGACACAAAACTTCCAGTGAACTCTTCTTATCACAAAAGCGAGGAACGAATACTAATATGCATTCATGCAAGTGGCCTTTAATACGTCAGTTTCTAACTATGCACATTAAACCCAGACACTGCTTCCAAGGACACTAAATTCCCTTTTAGAAACACCATACGTAAAAACTATTAATAACTACCTTCTAAATAATCCAGAAATAGGGTAATTCACAGCTACTCCACATCATAACAGCACTTCTAGTAAATTTACTTGTCAGTTTCTCCAGTGCACTCTGCACCTTATCCACCTACACCAACATCATCCCAAGCAGAAAAGCCAAGCCACAACCTTCATTTCCAGCGTTGCCAGATAGTTTTTTCACTTCGATGAAACGCTTTCTGCGAAGATTGAGAGCAAACTCTGCAATACTTAGGCCGCGCCTCCATTGCATCCGAATGCGACTGCGAACGCGAATGCGAATGCGAACTGCGAATTCATGTGCCTCTATTGCATCCGAAGTTTCGTGAATGCGAATCAAGTTGTAATATCTCTTTCAAACCTTCAATGTGAAATATTTATGCTTGAAAATTCATATCTTAAAGTTTTCAGAGCAATAATAATAATAATAATAATAATAATAATAATAATAATAATAATAATAATAATAATAATAATAAGAATAAGAAGAAGAAGAAGAAGAAGAAGAATACTGTATTAATTTCCTTTGTGTGCAAAATAGAGTGAATGTCGCAAATGTCGCTCCTGTTATTATTATGCTTCTGTGGTAACCGCTATGTTCACTTTGAAATAAATAAACTAAATAAAATTAGAGATTGCAAAATCAACCAACTTTCTAAGAAAATTTTCTCCATGAGTAAAAAACCCGTTTTTGCTATTTCAAACATATTAGTCAATAATTATATGTATTCGTAAAATCATTATTTGAGGAACAAAGAGGAAATATAAATTGAATAAAAAGTTGCGGTTCGTGTATTAATTAGATCTTAATATTTTAAAGAGAAAACAAATAAAATTATAAATATCTTCCACTCCAAGTTCTTTACTTACATCTGCCCATAATTTGTTCACGACGTGTCGTTTGTGGTAATCTGGATGACCTTGGATCCACAATGGAACTTTATAAAAAACACAATTTATTAAAACATCAACATCTATTTCCATTATTATTTTCATTTTTATCTCCGCACCTCGCACCGTCGTCTACTTTTACGCAAAACAAACTTTCTTCTCTCACGTAGCGCTCAATTTCTCTGCAGACGAGGCTCCATTCGCATCAATTCGGACGAACAATCCCAGCATGTTGGGATCGTTCGCATTCGCATCTTTTCGTCGGTTTTCGCAATTCGCAGGTCGGAACTAGTCGAGGCACTCCAATTCATTTACACGTGCTGGGAAATTCGCATTCGCATTCGCAATCGCATTCGGATGCAATGGAGGCGCGGCCTTAGAAAGCTACAGATGAAAGAAAAATATACATAAAATTTTGAAAAAGCACCAGAGCACCAGGTGAAGAAGAAAATTATGACAAAACAACCTAACAAGTAAAAAATAAACACTGTAGCAGAAAGATATGTAGTCTAAGTGCATTATACTAATTGATATGATTATCATCATATCAAGTTCCTTTCATTCTTTGAGTAGTGCGTATGTGTTATCAGCTCTACAAACATTACAGTAGTACTTGTAATTCACGCATTTGTAGAAATAGCACATACAAATGATGTTTAAAAAAGTCTCTAGTACAAAAATGGTCTACTTTGGCCAATGAATGTGTATTTTCAACAATAATTCACGCGGTGTCTATATTTCTACAGGAGTTGTCTTCCGTTTGATACCTTATAATTATTTTAGGAGATAATATAGGCTAGTGTTGGAAAATTTCATGAAAAGTTCAAACTTGAAAAGTTCGCGCGAAAGTTCGCCGAAAGTTCGGCTCATTTTTTTAAAATTGTCCATTTAAAAAAAAAAAACCTGTAAAATTACAAACATTTTGGTATATAACATGGCTATATTAAAAATCGAAGTAAATTTATTTTAGTTTTCTTCTCTTTTTAATAGTACATAATTTTCACATTTTTTCAAAAGACGTTACGGAGCGTTACAACTATGTATTTGAAATTTCAAGCCTATATCATAAAACAGTATGTTTTCGGCAGAAACCTTCAATTTTATATGATGGTGACAACCGAAAACTTAAATTTGACTTGCAGAAACAAGTTTATATCATAAACTCACGCATTACCAATACAAAATTAATCATTTTATTAATTCTTTTTTCTTTGTGGAAAGCACTGATTCAGTTACAATAATGTGTTTTACGTGTTTATCCATATCATGTATAATTTCAATATGTGTCAGTCCATCTTGTATCATTATGGTGCAAATAATTATACTGTATAACACATAGCTAGCTCAAAGTCATCACACTATGTTCAGAGTAAGTTATTATAAAAATGAGTTTCGCTAATTAGTAAATAAAAGAAAGCGAAAGTTCGGGAAAAGTTGCTTATGAAAAGTTCGGAAATGAACTTTCGAAAATGAAAGTTCGCCTGAAAAGTTCGCTCATTTACACCTCTAATATAGGCTCATAGCTGAGATGCGTATAGCAAGTTTTTAAATCGAATTTCTTGTGTGTATGTTTTATTTGGTTACTTTCATGTCAGAATTATGAACTAGAATCAGAGCAGTAGTTGGCCGCAATCTTTATGATAGATAACAGAAAGTTAAAACAGTTGTTCCTAGAGCTCGTGACTATCGGCCTGGAAGGCAGCTAATTTACAATGTTCGTAGATTTCTTTTCCCTTTTCTTATAAAATTTCCCTTAGTTTATTGGGTGTCCAATACCCATGACAGAAGTTATGTAATAAGATTAATTTAGTTATATTAAAGGGACTACGAACCACATTTGTTGTATTCATTTGCTTTTTGCTTCTATTTTTTCGTTTACTTTTTCATTCATTCATTCATTTTTTTTTTCTTTTTTTTTACAAAAATATACACAAATACACTCACCCGACAAAGTGAAATGAAACGGAATATTTCAGTTTAACGTCTCACGATTATGCTTTTAGGCTAAGGGAGACGATTAAAGCAAGTGAATGATGATGGAAGAATGAGAAAGTAGGGGAAATGGGAGTATCTCGTAAAAATCCACGGATACAATCAGTGCCGGATTTAGGTTTGATGGGGCTCAAAGCTATTGAAAGGGTCCCTTTATACATCAAGCTTTCTTTTTCAGCGACGAAATGTGGCAGTTTTTTTTTTTTTTTTTTTTTTTTAAGGTTTGAATATATGTTATTTGTTAATTTATGGACCTAATGAATATATAAATCGAAACAAGGGCCCACTACAAGCAGGGCTGGGAAACGTGGGCTTCATTATAAACGAAGATGGATAGCAGGAGCCTTATTACAAATGGGACTGAGAAATAGAGCCCTATTACTGGCTTCATAAAAGCATAGTACGTAACAATGCAAAACGCCGTTGTATGTGTGTTTAATCTTATTTGCTTTTTCAAGTTATTTGGGAACTACATTACAATCAAGTTTTTCTTTAAATTTTTGGGGCTTCCGGCGAGTGGGGCCTTAAGCTGTAGCTTGTTTAGCTTATACGTAAATTCGGCACTGGATACGATGTTGTTTACCACAAGCTTACTTGGCTGGGGATGTAAAAAAAGGGACCCCACGCACCAGAGGTAAGCGCTTTACCACTGAGCCACCGTTAACTCCATCCAGCCAACAATGGTTGCAAATTATGCTACTTTTAGCACACAGAAAGTATTGATATTATATTGGTTTATTTCTGAAGAACAAAGAAAAATTTAAGCATCGATATTAGTCAATCAGTCGGCTACAGAATTCTCCTGGATTTTTCACGTTTTATCGAAAAATTCCCTTTTTCCCTTTTTGCTAAATTTACCTATCAATTTTCCCTAGATTAGGGAAATTTCCTTCAAACAACAAACACTGCTAATTTATCATTTATACGCACTCATTAAACAGAAGAATCCGATGAAGATATTTGTGTTCCTAAAGTTGGATTTTTAGAAGGGGAAAAATCGGAACCTACTTATAATAAACTCTTGAGTTAAAATCAATGAAGACCTATGGCTGTCCATTCAGTTTGTTTATGGTGATGTGTGACCAGCACAGGGGCGTCATTTAGGGGGACAAAGAGGGGCAATTTGCCCCTGAGTTTGAGATTTGTATAGGTTTTATCAATAGAATAGTAATAAATCAGTGAAAAACGCAAAATTTTACTTATATAAAGGAGTCTTGCCCCCCTCAAGCAAAACTTGAAATGACGCATCTCATCAGCATACTCTTATCGTTGTTATTTTTGACTTCCGAAATCAAAGATTCTTACTTTCTAATTCATATATCCTAATTCCTTCATATTAAACGTTAAGGACAAACTACTTTCTGACTGTCAAAATACCAAAATACCAATTCCCTCAACTGAAGTCGGACCTGGAGCCTTAACGCACTAAAGGCTCGTGCGTAAAAATTTGGATAGATGGAAATATTATTTGTATTATAATACTTAGCTTTTGAGAGTTAAACATGTTTTAAACATTTCAATAGAATATCTTTTTATTATCGAATCAATTTCCTTTATACTGCGTACAAATAAAATACAGGGTGGTGCAAAACCTACTTACTAAGATCAAAGATAATTTCTCTGCAACTAAATCATAAAATTTGACGAAACATACGAGACACATTCCGCCTTATGCAGAGTCGTTTCGACGTACGATTAGCGTCATACTAAACTACAGGCTACTGCAGGAGACTTATGTTAGTCGAACTTTTTAGTATGGCACTAATCGCGCTTCAAAACGACTCTGCATAAGGCCCATTATATCTACCTAATGCTTTGAAAATCAGTTTATCATAGCAGCCTCAAATTTTTGGAAGATTTAAAGTCAGTTATAGAAGTGAAACTTTTGCCTTTTTACCGGATGTTCTAGAAATCACATAAATTTTGTGATAAGACTGCGTGAAATAGTTGGAGGGAATGAAAGTATATTGCGAAAGTTTTGTAATATAAATGGTAGCATATGTATTGTAATTAAAGTTAATGAGAACTTTTCATTAGTAGTTATTTACAATTTAAATAGATACGTAGATTTTGCTCTATCTATTTATGTCTGCTTGCATAGGAGCCTGTACAAGAGAAATGGGTTATATTGGAAATCCCCATCGTTCCTTGGCTTTTCCTTAAATGTCCATCGTATGACGGATAGGCCAGTGGACAGAACATTAAGACAAGAAGGGGGGCGAGGTCATTTTTGTGGAGCTGACTTAAGTTCACTTTACATTCATAGACACGAAAAAAGAAATTGAAAGTTTCAGGATGTTGAGCCCCTTCTGTCCAGTCCTGCGTCATCATTCCGTACGAGTCCGCAAACTTTTGTGAACGCAGCGCAACGCAAATAGTGGAAGAACAAATTTAAACGTTATACCTATTATCAGAGACTAAAACGCTATTTTGCATAACGTTGATGCACACCCATACAAAATGAGAATCTTGGGCGTCAAATGGAAGCGGAGCTTAACACAAGCAAATAACGCAAAAATCAATTATAACTACTACGCCTATTACCATAAACTAAAACGCAAATTTCGTGTTGCCAACACGCAAACTGTTATGGAATAGAGCCCTTGGTGTCACATAGTGAACGTTCTAAACTTTGATGCGGGATATTATATTTGATTCCCAGTAGGAGCTCAAGTGGTAAAAATTTCACATTAAAAACTGCAGGTGTGTGTTTTTATGTAACACTGGTGTTGTAAGGGGACGCTATACTTCTAATAATAAAATAACAATCCTAAAATTCGCACTGTAGTTACTGCATGATTCAGATAGTATAATTGCTGGGTACAAGTTTAGTATATAATTTCTCAAATACATTTAAAAAAAATCTTCCATAATATGAAGTCGCAAAGAGTCATCTTCTTACACGTAGTATCTTACACAGGGGCGTTCATCTCCGTGACCTAAGACGCCCTCCTAAAAGTCTCAGGACATTATCCGTTAAAAGCATCTATTTTTAATTTTATACAAAGTTTTCTGAACTTGGTTGCAGCACAGACAGTAGGACTAAGACTGGGAAACTGGAGGCTAATCATCTACCAATGTTGGTCCTATTTGGTAATTGCTGCTTTTCCGATCATTTGCCAACGTAACCTTACGCAAGAAGTAAAATTGCAATTTTGAATGCGAAGCCGAATAAATGGTAACTTGTTGGTTGTCCAATAGACATTACCAAGCCAACGTATTTTTACAACTTAATCTTTTGCAACTACCCATTCCCAACCATATTAACTATCAACCTACACAGAGTCTCCCAGGTAGGAACTTCCCTTCCATTGCCATGATTAAAATGTGTTGTTCTTGTGGAAAGTTCAGGCTTTTTATATAAAATTGTTTGTGTTTAATTATTTAAAATATCAAGAAGAGTTTTATTTTCTAGAACTGTTTTGAGGGAGTTTTGATAGACTATTTTCAAGTTCATCTTAACATAAATTCCAGCCATTACAAGTTCTGTTGGTATTCTCTTCCTATCTTCTTACCACAAAACTTTAACTACACTAAACATTCGTTTGAAATATTCACTACTAATATGTCCATTATGTTGAAGAGGTTAGGTACATCTGTTTTCTCACTTCTATTATATATATATATATATATATATATATATATATATATATATATATATATATATATATATATATATATATATATATATATATATATATACGGTATTCAGAAAGTAACTATGCAGTTGACCTGGATCACAATGATGTCACACAAGACGTTGGTCTTCAATCAAACCGGACCTGAGAACAAATACAAATACCTGGTCAAATAGGGTTCAAATATGTTAAACAATGGAAAATGTTCTATTACTAATTGATAATCATATCATATCAGCACACCACATGTCACTGCATAGTTACTTTTTGAACACCCGATATTATCAAGTGTTGATATTAACGATAGGTTTAATAAACAACAAACTCATTGCACAATTCACTTCCATTGAAACTATACTGTCCTGCCTTTAAAATGCAACACCAAGAAAGAGACATCATAGGAAGTGCAAATTTGCCAAATATCAAGAGCATGGAAGGATTAATCAGCAGGACAGGCCGTCAAGCAGCAGAGCGGATATGAATATTATGCGAGTAATGTCACAGTTGCTGTTTTGGAGGTAGGGATTTTATATGTTTATGCGCAAAGTGTAGAAAACTTTTCCTTTTTTACTTTCAAATTTCTTAAAATCTTTCTTCTTTATCATATTAATCCATAGGGAACTAGGGAGGAAAAAGTAGTTTAAAAGCATGTCAGTTTGTAGAAATGTTTCTGCATGGTTTTACAAGCATTTCAAGTAACATTTTAGCCCTTTCAACACGGCGACAGTCATGGCTTCGTTGAGAACACTACTTTTCTTTCTTCTTATACGCGCCTATCGCAAATCAAAACAACTGCAAATCGTTGAACGAAACTTACACAATCACTGCACCAGCGACGTTTCGAAGCACAAAAGTAATAGGGGACACTTCTACATCGATTTTAATCAACCCGCACAATTGTGTTTTGCCGTGTTGAAAGGGTTATAGGTGTAAAACTTAATTTTTCTGCAGTGGCATGTATGAGGTTATACCATTCAGATTAAATTGTATAACCCAGAACAACAACAACAAAAAAAAAAAAAAAAAAAAAAAAAAAACTCATTTCCTGCAAAATCCTTTATACTATTAGTGACTTTCTACTTTTATTAAGTAGACTTTTTATCACAAATGAATTTATTTCTTAAGCCATTCCGGAGTGTTAGAATCTGGGCGGGACAAGACAGGCGAGTAGCATATATAGTCAATATGCCACGAGCGGAGATTCTCTCTTTAAGACGCGATATCTGAGGGCTCAGCACCCAAAATATTTCAGTATCATTCTTGTGTTCTTATTTTTGTAAAACAATTTTACAGGACTAATCATATCCATTTTCATTTTGGGAACACGATATTTACTTTTGTTGATTATATGTTACAGGTTTTCAAAATGATATTGCTGAGACTGTTCCTTGTAGGCTATATAATTGTATTTACCAAATGGTTACGAAATTTGCTCGATGTGTTTCCATAGATTCCAAACGATGTCACGGCAACGTAGTTCACATTACAAAAGGTTCCACTAAAGAACTATGAGGGAAATCTTGTGCAATTACTCTTTTCCGTTACTCTTTCATAGCTTCTAGAGTGAACTCATAGTCGTCACACACCTCTTCTCTAAAACCTTTTAAAGCATTGATCTCATATCTATACATTTCTTGTAGTTCCTGATTTTAGATCGGACTCAGGAGTTCCTCCTGGTTGTGAGTTCATTTTCTAGTTCTTTTTCATGCTGTGGCTCTTCAATTTGCCTCGGTTAATAGTAACCGACAACCACTATACGTATGAATCCTTTCAAGAAGTGAATAATTTTGTATTTCTCTCTATACACAATAGCACTTTATTTGCTGCAGTCGGAAAGGTGCATAATCGAATAGAGTGACGTATCCTTTTCAAGATTTGGTTTTGATACAAGTGTGATTAATAGTTCCCAAAGAATCATTTAGAAGACTCGTCATGTATTTGGCGCGCGCATGCTTGTGTGTGTGTGTGTGTGTGTGTGAAGCGGGGTCTCTTTTATGGCAATTCTGAGAAGTTTTGCCTGTGGTCGCTTGTGTGAACGGTCGTGTTTTCGTCTTCTTAAAACACGCTGGTGAACATAATTCTCATACTTGCCGATCACATTTTTGATTAAAGTCAAGCTAATGTAACAACTCTTACCCTGGCACTATTTCCTGATTATTAGAACATTAATCTTTGCGTCGTAAAGGGCTACAGCCAGTGGCGTATTTACGATTTTGTTTCGGGGGGGGGGGGAAGCGCTTTGGCAACTTTATTCTTGGAAATGTGAAAATTCTACAAGATATTTCATTTACTTTAAAATAGTAAATAAAATTTCGGAGGGGCTTAAGCCCGAAGCCCCCTTACATACGCCACTGGCTACAGTATAATCTTCCCAAAAGCGACTGGTGGCGTTTTCAATCCAGTAAGAAAACAAACATTTAGAAAAATTATACAAGTAGTCCCCGCGAAAGCGGCTCAGTTTGGACGGTATTATCTACCCAACAAGAAAACACAATTCTGTCATAGCTCACACACTACTGACCAACGCATCTGACGGTCTATTGTGTCCACTCTGCACGCGAGGCAAATGAATCGCGTTTGATCGAACATACGCGCATGTACGTCCTTCCATAGAGTTTAATTTTTTTTTCAGATATTGTTTTGTTTATTGATAGTGGGGGATGACTCTTTGTTATTTCCTGCTCTCCCAGGTTAAGATGTTTATTAGTAATGTGAGCATTTTGTAGATTTATTAATACATAAATTACAACGGTCCCACGTTTTTCGTTCCGAGATATGTTTTATGTTTAAGATTTCTTGTCATCCTATCGTTTTAGTTTTCAGCATTCTTTATAGATTAATGCTATTGCGATGATTTGTTGCTGCTCTGGTTTTCTGTAGGAGGATTGTGAGTTTCAGTAAAGTGTTTTTAGTTCTTTGTGCGTGAACAGTGTTAACTGTGTAAATCTGAAACCTTGATTTTTTTGTAATATGAAAAAAGCTAAACGAATCATCTTTGTAATTCTTGCAACAACATTGCAACTAACTATTAGAGCTCCTTCGTGGCTAAATAATTAGTGTATGTATCTTTCACATAGAAGATCCGGGTTCGATTCCCGGCAGGAACCCACGTGGTTTGGGTCCCACGTTAAGCTGTAGGTCACGTCTTATATAGCCTCGCTGCTGTAAGGGACGCTCGTATCAAATCACAGCAACGAACTATTAATGGTTTAATTATTATGCGCGAAAAACGATTATTATTATTATTATTATTATTATTATTATTATTATTATTATTATTATTATTTCCAGAAAGGGTGTCGTTGAACTTTCATTAACATCATTGTAGTCTCCTACTTTTCCTGTGCAGCAATGGGCGCCGTGTAAATATGTCCACTCTGCCAGACGACTTAGAACTGTTGGTAGGAGCAACATCCTGTAATGCTTGTGCCTCTGCGCGGTCGTTGAGGTTCCGCATGTCACTATCTAGTGTCTTCGTGGAGCCATCGATTCCATGCGCGCTACACTGCTACATTCCTTCCAATGGGGGAACCAATGTCGCAGAAGAATAAACCACATTCTCGATACTCCATATTCGTTCGTGCTCAAAGACTGAAACCTGTTGGTGATACTGTTGCCTTCAACGACGGAGCATCTTTTGACCGTATACACACACACCGTACACCACATCGCCCTAGTCGAGGGCGCAAAATCTCAAAGTCAGACGCACTCGCCAATCCAAAAATGATGGTTGCCAATATCTCTCACGTGCAAATTACGATCCCTTCCCCCCCACGGCCTTTGCTTTGAGAAAGAAAGAGATTACGTCAGGGCATAAAAATTTAAAAACAGACAATTAAATTCAGGATAATCAATTTGAATTGGACAACTCATATATATACATGTTAAAAAATATCTTACCTTAAGGCTTCACGTTTGTGTAACGCTCTCTCTCTTCATAGAAATACCAGTTGTCGATTGCAATTTTCGGATCAAAGTCCTTAAGTGAAGGGCCACTGATGGAAATTGTGAGCAAATCGTCCAATGTGTCAGTCTTAAGCGGATTCCTGTAGGCAGTCTTAACTCTGTTGAGACTGCTAAAGCCTCTCTCACATGAAGCCGTACCCACAGGTAAAACTGCACAAAATGTGACCATTTCTCATAAGGGTGGGAAAGGAGGGGCGAATTACAACGTTGTGAAGACTTTACTTTCCATGTCCGTTGTGAAGATTCACACTCCGTGTTTTCTCCCACTCAATGACAATTATTTTTGTGCGAAACATAAACTGCGCAGCCCTATGAGTTTAGGCAGAAATCGTTCCTACTGAACACTGATTGCCAGCTCTAAATTTCTAGTCGCCAATAGCGACAGGAAATTTTGCGCCCTGCCCTAGTCTAACACTGAACTGTGGCTCTGTGGCCGGCCTCCAGTTGCTGGCACTAGATGGAACACACAGCGCCTCTGCTTAGAATAGATAGATATTACACACAAGTAATGTCATTTCATTCCCACTTATGATAATAGTGACCAAACCCTACACGGATTTTTTTGAGATTTTCTCTGATTCACTGAATAGAGTACCATGATCATTTTAGAAAAGGTTTCGGATTGCTTTTTTGTTTGTTTGTTTGTTTGTTTGTTTGTTTGTTTCTTCTCCCTACAATGTAATAAAAATCCCAAAACTCAATTTTTTACTTCTGTTCTGAGAAATGTTGTAAAATTTCTCTTTTTTCCCTTCGGGAAAATGTAAATTTTTTCAATTTTCACACAATAGGAACAAGGTATTAAATATCTTTTCAACGAGGTATGGTTCATATCTCTGCTGTGTTTACAACCTGTATTATAGTCAATTAAAGTGAATGCTAGGTCTCCACGAAAACTTTTGGCATTGGAAATAGGCTACCCAATATGGCGGCCATAATGACCAAACCCGACGCAGGATTTTTAGGAATTTTTCCTGAGTTACTGAATAGAATACCATGATCATTTTAGAAAAGGTTTCGGATTGTTTCTTTTTCCTCTCCCTATAATGTAATAAAAATCCCAAAACTCAATTTTTCACTTCTGTTCTGAGAAATTTTTCAGAATTTCCCTTTTTTCCCCTTTCGGAAAAATGTAAATTTCTTCAATTTTTACAAAATAAGAGCAACTAGTTAAATATCTTTTCAATGAGGTATAGTTTATATCTCTGCTGTGTTTACAACCTATATGCTAGGTGGAGACCTAGTATTAGTTAAAGTGAATACTAGGTCTCCACGAAAACTTTTGGCATTGGAAATAGGCTATCCAATATGGCGGCCATAGTGACCAAACCCGACACGGGATTTTTTGGAACTTTCCCTGAGTCACTGAATAGAGTATCATGGTCATTTTAGATAAGGTTTTGCTTTTTTTTTCTTGAGTGTTTTGCCCTTTTTGGGGCTAATTGCACTGAACTAAAAGTGCCTACACGTTTTGAGGTGTAGAAGACGTCCCATATAGGGTCTAAATAACATGGGAAAAATTTTTCAGTTCCCTATAAAACCACTCTAAAGTTGGAATTTTTTATTTTAACTGATTTACTTACGTAACGATAACGAAAACGTACAAGCATACCGAATTTCAAGTTTGTATTCCAATTCCAAGTACCTAAAATATAAGACTATAAGTCCAAGAAAAGACTCATTTAAATAACACGGGGAACTTCTTCATCCCCCCTTTAGACCCCCTAAAAATTAAAAATATTCACTTTTGATAATTTTTCTATCGGTTAGTCCCGAAAAGCTGCAATCATGTCAAATTTAATTATTGTAGCCAGACAGCAGGTGCCTAATAATTTTGGGGGGTAAAAGGTGTCCCATATAAATAACATGGGAAAGATTTTTCATTCCCCATAAAACCACTCTGAAGTTGGAAATTTTATTTTTGCTGATTTGTTTAGGTAATGCTAACGAAAACGTACAAGCATACCGAATTTTTTGTTCTAATTCCAAGCACCAAAAACATGAGATTATAGGTTAAAAAAAAAAGAAAAAGAAAAAAAGACCCGTTTAAATAACACGGGGAAATTCTTCATCCCCTCTTTATACCCCCTAAAAATTAAAAATATTTACTTTTGGCAATTTTCCTGTCGGTTAGTCCCGGAAAGCTACAATCATGCCAAATTTCAACTTTCCGCACCAAAACCCCTTTAATTTATGCCAGTTCATGTAGTTTTATATATAGTGGGATTATAGGGCCTACACTACTGTACATTATATTATACACACTTACTTTCCATTGAATCTTTTAAGCTTGAGTTCTTTCATGTTACAGGAACATTTATTTGATTTCAAATGTATCAATTCGAGAATCCGTAGAACGGCAGTTTCAGACAGTTGTGAGAAATTCTATCAACCGTATTGTCTTTGTCTAATACTGATAACATGCTATAAATCACTTGAAGTTGATAAGTCCTTCAGAAGGTTGTTCACGTACTTTGACGTCAACTTGGAGGACAAATCAGCGTTGGAATCACGTGGATGGTGACAAGCACCTCACATTTTCACTTTCATATTTCATTGGATTCATAAGTAAGTTCCTTCCTAAACACAAAATTTACTCTGTAATAAAATCGTATGTCACAACACCTATCTTGCTTGCAATAAGTACATCATGAAAGGATGCTCGGTTGGTTTTATTTCCTGTAGGTGTAAACGCATATTGGACATGACGTAATGCTAAGACCGGTTTGAAATAACTTCTCTGCCCTCCTACGCTGATGATTTGAACTGATACTTTGTTGTTCGTACTCAATACTCCTCCCTTCCTTAAAGATATAATACATTTATGGATGTAAAAGAATAAGTTATGAGATAAATTTCATATCAGCATTTCCCCCAAATTTAGCATGCAATTCAATAAACAGGAACAGAAGTTTTTTAAAAAAAATCAGTTGAGAATACTCCAAGAGCATTGCCAGAACGAACTTAAAAGAATTAATTTTTCTTATTAACTTCTACAGAGTTAATACCAATTGTTCTATGTACTTTATTATTATACTCATTAAACAATTCTTGTAATATATCTTCCACGATATGTTGTTTTACGAATACATATGCTCAAAATGGATAGCTTATGCTTAAAATTGAAAAATTTGCAAATAATCATCTCTCTATGACTTACGGTCCCCAAGAAATGGTTCCTTAAATCTCCCGAAATCCGAATTTTTTTGGCCAATATCTGGTTAATGGTGGCCAGTTGGCCATTGGCCACCGGTTACTATTTGGTACCAAAATGTTCACCATTCTTTTAGGTATTGATCAACACCAATATAATCTCTCTATGACTTACGGTTCCCGAAATATGGCTCATTAAATATCTCGAAATCGGAACCATTTTGGCTAATATCTTGGGAACAGTAAGAGTGACGCGAAAAATTCCATCTTTTTTAGATAGTTTTTAATGCTCTATCGAATGGATGGAGAGCTGAATATTGAAAAATTCGCAAATAATACACACACACACAAGCACAGACAAAGAATTCAGTAACGAACTTTTTAAGTTCGTTGAAAAAAAAAAAACTTTTCTGGAGCTACAGTCAGTCAACAAAAACCTCTAACCGATTACGTGACATTTTAATTCATTATTTCTGGATCTACTCATCTGGATTTCTGGATCTGGATTAACTTACGGAGCATTAGGCGGTTGTATCCTCAAGCCCATACATATAAGGAATTCAGAGAAATGTAAAACTTCGTAGGTTTTAAGGGGGGATGTACCTCTTTGGGGTCAATTTTTTTTATTTTTTGATTTCTACGTTTTCTTAATATATGATACCTGTAGAATATTTCCTGTAAGTTTGAAGTGTGTATGTCTCCGGAAACCTTCTCAAAACCTTATTTATATGCAGATATGTGTTAAAATTTTTCGGTTTCTTTTTTACAAGCGTCATATTTCAATCCGATGTACTTGGACCATGATTGTTTTTATCCACATTACCCAACTGGGTGTGCAATTTTTCATTGTTGACTGTAGCCACGGTTTGCCTGCGAAATTTTTCATCATTGTTAGTTTATTTTTTTTTGCCGTTAAGAGTAATTAATACTATGTAATACACAAAGTCGTATATTGAGTTTACGTTTCATATAAGGAAATTGATTCCTTACAATTTTATTATGGCAAGGCAATAAGAGAGAATGTAAATGACCTACAAACCATGAGAAAGGCAGTGCGGGCTATATTTTTCCATAAGTCTTGAACTGACGAAAATCCAATGCACATGTTATGTCCAAAGGGCAAAGAATCATGGTGTGAATACAACAGAGAACAAGAAACTGGAGAAGTGTATAGTCACAGGCACTCTCTACCAGTTGCAGTGATGAATACGATAAAACCGACTTTCAGAGCACTTGCAGATCCAAAACTTCCCGAAAAATGTCTACATGGTAAAACAAAAAATCCAAATGTAAGCTTTAATTCCTTGATCTGGCAACGCCGCTCCAAAACAGCTTTGGCAGGTTCAAAAGTTCTCCAAATAGCGGTGTATGATGCTGCTTTATGTTTCAACAGTGGTTATTCCTCCCGAATTTATGTACTGGAACAATTAGGAATAACGCCGGGAAAATTCACAGTGGGAATTTTAAAGGATGTGGATAAGAAGAAACTAGCCAAAGCTGAGATGTCAATGAAAGCTCATAAAGGAAACAAGGGCGCCCATGTTGTGGTTTCCAGGGGGTGCAAGTATAAGCAACGTTTCAAATATAGTTTCAAATTTTGCTGTAACTAATGTAAAAATTCTATTGGGTTTTCGATATTCCCAGTACAATGTCCTCTTAAGGGGAGCGCCCCACCTTGTCCCCCCCTGATGGGCGCCCTTGAAAAGAAACAAGAATTAAGAAAAGGAGACTGAAAAGAGCAGAAGAGGATACACAAAACCATGAAGTCTATGGATATGGAGCATTTTAAGAACATAGAAGTGTTCGTTTGTGCAAGGTGGGTAGTGTATTTTCGTTTCAAATTTTCTCAAAACTACATTTTCCTACATTAATGTACCTTTTCCTCAAAAACTACTCTATGTAAAGCAATGAAACTGAACAAATGTTGCTTATATTTAGTTGTATTTTGTGAACCAGAATTGTTATGCTACTTTTGTAATTGTGTATCATACGATCGGATATATCATAAATAAAAGGTATGGAAAAAACAACAAATTTACATAAATCTGCCACAAGTAAACTATTCAAAATGGATTAATGATTTTGGTTCACAGCAATCACATTAACTACTAGAATAAGTGGTCCAAATTTCCAGAAAATTCAGTATATGGTTTCCGAGAAAAAGGTACATATGTATTATTCCGTTATCGTAAATTAACTAGCATGTTATACTCACAGTGAGGAAGCATATGACCAGAAAACTTGTACAAATGTAGTATAGTTCACTATACATGTATAGACTAAGACTTGGATGCATACCGTGAAACCAAAGCAGAATAAGGCTATTCGAGTCCGACAATACCAAAAGAGGTACATCCCCCCTTAAAAAACTCAGGGAAAATAATTTAATTTTAGTGAAATATGCTATGGTCAGTGGCGTATTTAGGGGGAGGGCTTCCGGGCTTAAGACCCCTCCGAAATCTTACTATAGTAAAGTATATAAAATATCTTGCAGAATTGTCACATTTTCAGGCATAGTCCCCCCCGAAAGTTAGCAAAAACCCCTCCGAAACAAAATCGTAAATACGCCACTGGCTATGGTAATATGATATTTTGGAAAGTTTTATATTTTTGTCCTAGAGAACTAGGGATGCACGAGACGAGACTGAAAATTTTATGCGAGACGCGAGACGAGACGCGAGACGAGATTCGGTTAAGTCTCGCACGAGAAGTCTCGCGAGACTTCTCGCAGTCTCGCAACATTTATGAATTACATTTAATTGCATATTTAGTGATTTTATATTTATTGACTTTTCTAGGTTGAGCGTTAATGCTTCCAGGAACAAAAAAGTGATTGGGGCAATAGACATTTTATGAGATTTATTATTATTCAAGGTTGATTTTCAGAATTAAAGCCTTCTTTAATTTCTAAACATCATTAAAAAAGAAAAACTTTGTAAATTGGAAATTTATTACAGCATCGATTTAGGACTTTATTTTGCGACACAAACACATACACGCGGGCGCGCACGAATACATGAACTCCTGTTTTTCGTCTGAAAAGCGAATAAGACTCCCTATTGCTTCGAAATGTGATATTTCTGTTGTTTCTGTTTTTTTCACATTACTACTAGCGATTAATGTTGGGGGATGGCGGGGAAATCCCCTTTCGTCAAAGTTTATCCCCGACCCGGCTCGCAGAAATAACATGATATTTTTACATGAAATAAGTATTTTCTTTCCATATATTTATCAAAAACATCCCCCTCTAGTTCGGAAGTTTAATTCAAACACTGGTTTGGTAGGATGGCCCTATAGGTTTGGTGGGAGATGGCAGGAATGGCCCTATATCTGTCAGTAAATTTATTTTCTAGATCTGGCAACACTATATAAGTTGAAAGCGAAATTTGATAAAATGCGAATTCTGGCAACACTGCAGTTAGTTCAACTGTATGATCTGAGAATTGATCCACAAGTCCGTTGACACAAGTAATGTTATTCCTTGGTGGTTGGTGTAAAGGAAGATAGGCGACAATAGATGGCAGCACTATTCTCCTACACAAGTAACGTATTTTTATATTTTCTCTGCTGCTTCCACAAATTTAATGTTAGAGAGTTTAAACTTTCTGAATAAACCACCATGGATTTACCTTGGCAAGGGACTTTTAGGTCAAATACCTGCCTTCGGACAGAATATCACATCATCATTCATTAACAGCCATAGAATAACACATTGCAAAATTTTGACCCAGAATATATGCGAGACCATGCGAGAAAGTCTCGCACGAGACGCGAGACGAGACTCAAAATTTTATGCGAGACGCGAGACGAGACTTCACATTTGCGAGACGAGACGAGACCAACATTTGAGGCTGCGAGACGAGACGAGACTTTTCCATTTCTCGTCTCGTCTCGTATCGCGTGTATCCCTATTGAGAACATTTACCAGATTTTGTTTTTGGACAATTTGCAAGTTTAAGATGGTCCCGAGTACTTCTCCCAAATTTTGAGAAGGGATCATCAACATACCCATATTCTATGAAATAAAATTGACCCCTTATTCAATCACTAATCACATAACATTAAAGACTCATCAAAGAAGATTAATTAGGTCAATTAACCAACCACGTGGCGAACACGTGGTAATACTAATATTAGACATTTTTTTACTCACAGAAGGTGATAAGCAGGATCATCCATCCGAGACAATTTCCAAATTTAAGAGTGGACCTATACCCCTGCCACTTTTTGAAAAGGGAGCGTCAATCTACTAATGTCTTATGAAAGCGAATGGACCCCTGTTTTCATCCATATAATTGAGCTGAGCGAAGCGAAGCTCTTATACTCGGGTTAGTCGTTTGGTTGTCCGCGAACTCCTCCTAGACCGTTTGGCCGATCTCAACCAAACTTAGCACGCTGATAGAGTATGTCGTGCTGAGTGACAACATAGGTCGAAATCAAAAATCGGATGTACCATCGAGGAATAATCACCGAAAAACGCTTGCTCCTAGACCGTTTGGCCGATCTCAACCAAACTTAGCACGCTGATAGAGTATGTCGTGCTGAGTGAGAACATAGGTCGAAATCAAAAATCCGATGTACCATCGAGGAATAATCACCGAAAAACGCTTGCTCCTAGACCGTTTGGCCGATCTCAACCAAACTTAGCACGCTGATAGAGTATGTCGTGCTGAGTGACAACATAGGTCGAAATCAAAAACCCGATGTACCATCGAGGAATAATCACTTCACCAGTAAAAACATATACAAAACCATCTGAAAGTCAATTAAAGTCTACGGATGTCAAGAACGTCGCTCAATAATTTGCCAACAATTAACCAAAATTTGACAACAATTTCTTTGGTGAAAAAGTATTCACTATATCATCACATGGACGATTAAAGGCTACGGATGTCAAGAACGTCGCTCGATAATTTGCCAACAATTAACCAAAATTTGCCAACAATTTCTTTGGTGAAAAAGTATTCACTATATCATCACATGGACGCACCGACATTCCAAAGATTCAACAAAAAAAGAAGCTAATAAAACAAAGAGTTCTCGAGACTAAAACTATTCCTGAAACGCCAGTGACTGAATTCGCACCATTTCAATTGCCGCAAACGATCAAAGAAAAATGTTTGAAAAAGTCAGAATAAACTGATTACGTAGTTTTAGCTCGCTCAGCTCATTTCATTGCAATCGGGTATATCCATTGCATTCCTAGTTATATAAGGTTATAAAGTCTCATTAGTGAGAATAATATAGATCAAAATCTTCCAAAAATTTACATATTTGGCAGTTCTTTTACCCATAAAAGGAAAGAGATGGATCACTAAACTTAGAGAGGTACACACTCCTGTTCTATACTACCATACCATTTTTTTTTTAAATTTAGTAATTTCCAAAATTTATGGAGGTGATCCTATGCACTCCTAAAATCTAGGGCTCAACGTACCTATTGCCAGGATTTAGAGAGGTGTTTCTATGTATCCCTAGGCCATACACTCTGGGCTAGGGACTCTGGGTCCTGAGTCAGGTGCCATGGGGCAAAATCGTGCATAAACCCATCAGTACTACTGCTGCAATTCTGTTCATGTAAATGCTCTCAGAAAATTAATATACCCACAAACGTATTTTCGTGAAAGATTTCAGGAAATATATTACGTTGTTAGTTTGTTAGTATAAAAGTCAAATATCAAATACCGTATTATGAATCTATGGAACTTATACAGGACGCAATTGCCCTTCCCAACTTTTCCCAAATGATGTTCCTAACCACGTGGTACATTAAATATAAACTGTACCATACAACTGGCAATAAAGAACATATCTAGCCCATCCGTTACCATTTTTTCACTTCTATTGTGTATATAATAATCGCATTCTACAGAGAGGATGTAACTCTCTCGGAGAACCAGGAAATAGTAAATACACGTATACCGAGAAAAAGAATCAGGCTCTTCAATAGATACGTATATGTATGCTCTTCCTTGCTTATATATAAAAAAGCATGCTTAAATTTATAGTATATCTATATCTATACACATAATTTTGACAGATTTGCTAAGTCATTTGGCTAACCATTGACAAATAATATACTTATTCAATGGCCTACGTTCACCATACCTGGCTGGTATGTTACTAACAGCACATTATGTATATAGAAAAATCACTGTAGTAGCTACTGTTTCATTTTTCACTTTCCTTCGTTCATTCTTTATGAACTTTCTAATTGATGTAAAATAAAGTACTGATAAATACTGACACTTGCTGTGTAATGTCTTATACAAAAAACAAAATACTTCGAATTTAATATCATATAAATTACATATTCATGCTATTTATGAATCTATAATATATAAAAATGAAAGTCACTGTTTGTATGTACCTCTTGAACCACCCGATCGATCTCGACCAAATTTTCAATATAGATGAGGTTCGGACCTGGGATGGATTTTATCATTTTACTTTGACGGTGCAACTTTTGGGAGGGAGATGGAGATGTTTAAAAATGATCGAAAATGGCCAATATTAATGTCGAATTCATAGTTTTCGGGGTCACTGAGACGAGCAGTGATTCTTCCGATGACGTTTAGATCCAAATTAAGCCCTTTATGTCCAAAATGAAAAATATTCTCCCCGCGCAAAGCACGGGTATTCCCCTAGTATCATATAAATACAATTGCAAATTGTTTACTTATAATTGATCTTGGTATGTCAATAAATATCTCGTTTGATACTAATCTGAAGGGTTGTAAATGAGGCTTACAGAAATCTCGGGTTTGTAATGAGACTGGGAAATGAGTTCATAAACATTGTAGGCCTCATGCAGAGTCGTTCTAAGGCGTGATTAGTGACATACTAAAGAGTTCGACTAATACATATTTCCTACGGTAGTCAGGCCTTTCGTATGACGCTAATCATATGTCAAAACGATTCTGCATAAGGCGGTATGTGCTTAATTCTATGTAATACATATGTACGTCTCAAACTAGAATAAGCGTCAATAATCTGGAATTCTAGTGCACAAAATGTATACGCCATCTAGAGCCAATTCAGTCTAAATTTGTGTTATTTCATAAAATGAGGCAGGCACGTACGGAGGAATTTATTTCGCTGGGTTCAAATCAATATGGAGCATAAATTATATTAAAATTTGAAAAATCATCCAAAGAAATGTATTATTGTTATTGCACTTTCATTGAAATGAGTATCCTAATTGCGAAAGGGATTCAAATATTTCCCATACAGTTATTTTTCCCGTGCGAAGAACGTATTTCAGATAGTTTAGTATGTAGAAGAAAGATTTACAACTACGATAACTATAATCAATTTACAATAAAAATAAAAATAATAAAGTATAAAATGTATAAATATAAGATGTACTCAAGTTAGCCTCCCTATCCTGAAGTTCAGGCTACGACCTTGACACAAATAGGAACTTTGTTTCTGCAACGATGAATCCTCTTTAGGTTTCTTGAACCATAGAGTTTAGTGGATAGTAATAGAAACTATAGCAGTAATAATAATGTAATAACTATTGAGAAGCTTGTTGTAACATGGGATTGACTATTAATAATTATTGTTTATTTTAAATTACCGTGGGAAACAGAATAGAGCTCCGTCCTGCTTGGCATAGAGAGAAATAGATAATAAAAAAATCGCTAATATAAAATCTAGTAAAATTTTATATTACAGAGAAGTAAACAAACAATGGAGAAAACACAAAAAATTCTTTAAAGAAATTTGAACTGGGCACTGAGCCCACTTCCAACTAAAAATACTTACTGGTAACCCAGGCACAGTTTCAAGGGCTGCAATTGTCGCGCTCGTACAATGACAGGGTCAGTGTTACGCTTACTGTTTTGTTTTTGCTTCCTACAACTAAGACTTTACATTGACACACTTAGGTTTCTTTTGTTTTCGGATAGAACTTATCAACTGCTCCAATATTGAACAAGAGCAATTATTCACATTCCTGACATTTTCAGGTATATAAATTATGCATCTCACCGTTCTGTCATTTCCTGGTTTGCCCAGGAAGTAAAAAGACATATACACGAGACAGACCTTGAGTAAAGAAGCTAATACTTATAATTGCAGCAAAGAAATGACTTGTTCATTATTAGCAGTTTCATTTTCAATTAGATTTTACTGAACACATAATTTGAAAGAAATTTACTGTCAATTCGCCAGTTGAATTGCTGTGGCCAGGAAGATTAAAGTTGCATTTTCTAGCAACTTCTTTTTCTGTTTTTTTTTTCCTTTTTTTAAAAGTGAGTTTCGTTTCACAGTTAGGAACTACAGTAGACTTCAAAACTATGTGAATTCAATATTCAAAGTAGTACATCTACAACTATTGGTTACAACAGAGGAATAACACCAAAGATAAAATCTTTCAGCTTAACGTTCCATGATTATTATGTCCTTTATGCTAGAGGAGACTTATAATTCAATCTAGAGACCAGTGGTGGCGGTTGGACGTTAAAAGTGGGGGGGGGAAGACATGATCTTAACAATTGTATATCAATGTTAGATTTCCTGGTTGTTTCTAACACTGTTTGATGAAAGGTTGTATAACTAATAGGATACTATCTTTTATCACTTAAAATGCCGTATATCTTATTTCTATTTTATTAAGTAAATTCATAAGAGCAATACAGGTAGGTACCAAATTTCACATAAGTAAATCCCCACGCTAAGCGGGTTTGCATATCCAGGCTCCTAACTATGAAAATATTTACGATCACTCCAACCCCAATCATTTCACAGATTCAACCTGTTGTATATAAGTTATTAGGACGTAAAATTGAATGTAATTTATACGAAAAACCCTTTTATGCATTGCAAGACCTGTAACGTCCAAATATTCACCACAAACTTATAGTTGTATCGACATAAACAAACAAACAAAAAAAAAAGTGTGGAGCACGAAACCACTTTACACAAAAGTCAAAAGAGGTCATTGAAGACATAACAACTGGTCGAGCGGTTTGGGTCACTAGTCTATCAATCAGAAGTTTCTGTGTTCAAACCCTGTAGAAAATATTCTTTTTTTTTTTCTGAAAAGTGTGTTCCTATTTTCATCAGAGAACTGAGAACATTTCTTTGAATAAATCTTTGGAAACTACTTTTCTCTCAAATTCGATTAGAAGCGAACATTATATGAATTGAAAATCTAACATCCACAGCTGAGAAAAAAATATTAAGTATGTTCAATATGTCATTATTATCCTTTGATTTGTAGTGAAAAACTAATTATAAGCATTGACAATTTCAGAAGATTCTCCCCCGGTAATGGTCAATATATGAATGAGAAACTGATAAAACATTATTAGTCCATTTGAGCATGATCGAAGATAACTTATGGCCATGAAGGGGAAATTTATGTCGACAGGGTCTCAAATTCTCCGACGGGTCATGACCTGAAATTATCATTGTTTGAAAGATTTCCTTAACAAATAGAATATTATATTTATTTCTCGTTCTACGTTTTGAAATGGAAAAATCATAATTTTAAATAGAATTATAATACGATAAGCATAAAGATTTATACAACTAATGAAGTAAATATCCTTGTGTAAGTTATCGATTTCTATTCGGATTAAAACTCGAATACTCGTTTGCATCACACTTTAAAGTAATTCCTCTCTCTATATATATTTCCTACTGGAAAGCATGTTTAACTCCAATTACTTAATCAATATTTTTAATAATATATTTTTATTGTAATACTCTTACTATTCAATGTTGTATGCACTTAATTTCTCAAAGCAAAACCTCACAAATGTATAATTGACTAGTAAATATTATCAAATAAATTATCATTTAGTTTACATAAATATTGCATCGCCTGATTTGAAACTTCGTATTTTAAATAATAATAATAATAATAATAATAATAATAATAATAATAATAATAATAATAATAATAATAATAATAATAATAATAATAATAATAATAATAGTAGTAATAAAATCATAGCCATATCTTTATCAGAATTTCAGGCTTAGTCAATAAATGAATTCAACATAGTCTCTATTCGAAGCTCTATTTAATCGAATCAGATAGAAATACGAAGAGGAACTTCGAGAACAGGTAAAAAAATTGTCACTTTGGTGGGTTTGGAAGTAACTTTTAAGAGTTTTTTTTTTTTTTTTTTTTTTTACAAATTACAGACAAATGCCTTGAACACTTTTTTCTTTTCTTTAAGTTAACTGATTCACCGAACGTATCTGACATATGAGTAACTTGTCTCTATTTTCTACTCGGTTATACAGGTTTTACACTCTTTTCCATTAACCTTGAACGACAAGAACACGAACACAAAAACATCCACATAGGTATGACAGTTAAAATTCCTAACTTCCCCCACGGGGAATCGAACCCGGGACCACATACACCTAAGGCACACGTGCTAGCCACTAGACCAGCGGGAAGAGCAAATGAAATGTATTTTGTAGTGTCTGAAGTTTATAGCTATTTCACCCTGTTGTAGTAGGCCTATGTCTATTGATTTTTTAATGTTTACCGTATTCGTTACTTTGAGGAATGATATATATTATTGATATAGGTTTTATTACATATTCGGCCATAAATATTATATAAATTATCAGAATTATTCATGATCTTTCATGGAAATTCACTGGTGCATGCGCAGTAGAAACAGAAGAACACAACTTTCTGATGTTGGTCAGAACACAAATTTCTAACAGGATGTCTGAATTCCTTGGTGGAAAGCAGTAGTTCCCAACCTAGGGACCCGCAGCTTTCTCCTGAGTAAGCATGAAGAGCGAGTAAGGTGGCGAAAGCTACTGGCATAAAAGAATTGTGCAATAAATAAATAAAGCACTACTTATTATGACTTTCAAATTCAGCTTGACAATTTTATAATTGCCGTTTTACAAAAACATATTGCACTAGGAGGGTATGCAAAAGTCTTGCTGGAAATAAATATAAATTCCTGGGATTATTATTATTATTATTATTATTATTATTATTATTATTATTATTATTATTATTATTATTATTGGTCTCCTACTTCTTGGCCAAGATGTGAAATATTTACTACCTTCTTCATACCGCTAAATCAATTTCTTCACTGTTTTCTCGTCACAGCTCATACCCCTAGCTATCTGAATGGCAATTTGTCTAATTGTTGCTCGACCTATGATTTTCCCTCGCATAGTAACAGATAGTTTTCTACAGCTTTTAGAGCGAGGTATTTTGCAAACCTGTAGAAATTTGCATTGTGATTCGTATTAGCAATGACAGTAAAGTGGATATTTCTGTTCCTACTGTGCATAATCAGTATCATTATATCAGAAGTATTCCGCCATTACCAGCGGGTCACTTACCGCAGCTGAGAAGCTGCCATGCTCCACGATCTTCTGTTAACCTCTCCATCTTCACATACGATTTTTCTGTTTTGATATCGCCAATAGCCTAATTCTGTTTCTATATAGTCTAATTCGTCCTCTCCCTCTCTTCCCTGCCACCATAACCTCTAGCACATCCGTCATGATACAGTTCCTTCTTAACAGTTTCTACAGTTTCGTCCATGTTTATGTCCTATAAATACAGTAAAATACAGTAAACGAAGCCTTTTATGAGTCTTTTTCTTTACAACTCTATTCGTGGTCCCCTCAAAATACTATTTCCTCCATCCTAAAGGCTCTTTTCGCCATTTCTATCCTTGCTTTTATTTCACGTTCGCATGTCATATCATCACTAGTAATAGTACTCAGATATCGAAAACTAATCACTTGTTGTTTTTTCCCGCTCCTACTTCTATATTTCACACCGATCGCTTCGTTTCAATCACCATGGATTTTGTCTTTCTAACATTTATTTTCATCCCATATTCTTCACAAGCCTTTCTCAAGTTTTCTACATCTTATTAATTTTCTTTTTAGATTCTGCAACAACAACCATATCAACCCCAAACCGTATACACCTCACCATTCTATCTTCTACGGAAATTCCATCTTCATTATGTAGACTCGTTTTCGTTATCTCTTCTAAATAGTTATTAAATAAAATATAATCGGCGGAATATATAATCTCTGTTGAACTCATCTTCCAATTACACTGTCTGTCTACTGTGCATACACCAGTGAATTTCCATGAAATATCATGAATAATTCTGATAATTTATATAATATTTATGGCCGAATATGTAATAAAGCCTATATCAATAATATATATCATTCCTCAAAGTAACGAATACGGTAAACATTAAAAAATCAATAGACATAGGCCTACTACAACAGGGTGAAATAGCTATAAACTTCAGACACTACAAAATACTTTTCATTTGCTCTTCCCGCTGGTCTAGTGGCTAGCACGTGTGCCTTAGGTGTATGTGGTCCCGGGTTCGATTCCCCGTGGAGGTAGTTAGGAATTTTAACTGTCATACCTATGTGGATGTTTTTGTGTTCGTGTTCTTGTCGTTCAAGGTTAATGGAAAAGAGTGTAAAACGTGTATAACCGAGTAGAAAATAGAGACAAGTTACTCATATGTCAGATACGTTCGGTGAATCAGTTAACTTAAAGAAAAGAAAAAAGTGTCCAAGGCATTTGTCTGTAATTTGTAAAAAAAAAAAAAAAAAAAAACCCTCTTAAAAGTTACTTCCAAACCCACGAAAGTAACATTTTTCTTTTACCTGTTCTCGAAGTTCCTCTTCGTATTTCTATCTGATTCGATTAAATAGAGCTTCGAATAGAGACTATGTTGAATTCATTTATTGACTAAGCCTGAAATTCTGATAAAGATATGGCTATGATTTTATTACTATTATTATTATTATTATTATTATTATTATTATTATTATTATTATTATTATTATTATTATTATTATTATTATTATTATTATTATTATTTAAAATACGAAGTTTCAAATCAGGCGATGCAATATTTACGTAAACTAAATGATAATTTATTTGATAATATTTACTTGTCAATTATACATTTGTGAGGTTTTGCTTTGAGAAATTAAGTGCATACAACATTGAATAGTAAGAGTATTACAATAAAAATATATTATTAAAAATATTGATTAAGTAATTGGAGTTAAACATGCTTTCCAGTAGGAAATATATATAGAGAGAGGAATTACTTTAAAGTGTGATGCAAACGAGTATTCGAGTTTTAATCCGAATAGAAATCGATAACTTACACAAGGATATTTACTTCATTAGTTGTATAAATCTTTATGCTTATCGTATTATAATTCTATTTAAAATTATGATTTTTCCATTTCAAAACGTAGAACGAGAAATAAATATAATATTCTATTTGTTAAGGAAACCTTTCAAACAATGATAATTTCAGGTCATGACCCGTCGGAGAATTTGAGACCCTGTCGACATAAATTTCCCCTTCGTGGCCATAAGTTATTTTCGATCATGCTCAAAGTAGACTAATAATGTTTTATCAGTTTTTTTCTCATTCATATCTTGACCATTACCGGGGAGAATCTTCTGAAATCGTCAATGCTTATAATTAGTTTTTAATTACAAATCAAATGATAATAATGACATATTGAACATACTTAATATTTTGTTCTCAGCTGTGGATTTTAGATTAGCAATTCATATAATGTTCGCTTCTAATCGAATTTGAGAGAAAAGTAGTTTCCAAAGATTTATTCAAAGAAATGTTCTCAGTTCTCTGATGAAAATAGGAACACACTTTTCAGAAAAAGAAAAAAGAATATTTTCTACAGGGTTTGAACACAGAAACTTCTGATTGATAGACTAGTGACCCAAACCGCTCGACCAGTTGTTATGTCTTCAATGACCTCTTTTGACTTTTGTGTAAAGTGGTTTCGTGCTCCACACTTTTTTTTTTTTGTTTGTTTGTTTATGTCGATACAACTATAAGTTTGTGGTGAATATTTGGACGTTACAGGTCTTGCAATGCATAAAAGGGTTTTTCGTATAAATTACATTCAATTTTACGTCCTAATAACTTATATACAACAGGTTGAATCTGTGAAATGATTGGGGTTGGAGTGATCGTAAATATTTTCATAGTTAGGAGCCTGGATATGCAAACCCGCTTAGCGTGGGGATTTACTTATGTGAAATTTGGTACTAGCCCTTTATACTCTTAAACAACGAAAGTGTAAGAAGAGATTTGAGTTCTTGTTCATGAACATCTTAAAATTCTGTCTGGAAAATTGTGTGATCAGATTATTTAATAAATTTGCAAAACAAATAAATAGAAGGGATAATATTAATCATAGTAATGAATAATGACGCTTGTTTTGCAGAAGTTATATTGAAATTGGGAATTATACTTTTAATTCCACACATGCCATTAAATGACTGTTTTTACTCTTAGAAAATGAAATACAGAAAGTACTGCAAGCATATGCTGACATTTAAAGAAATATGCAATTGCAATATTAATTGCTTTGAATTGCAATTAAAACGCAATTTCTGAGCTTTCTTAATTCCACGGGAAGACAAATATCCAAAACGTACTCACGCAACGGCAAATATCATATGGCAGCATTTTTTTTCTATGAAAAAGTAATACACACGAAACCTTTACCAGGGTGTCCACATTCTGGAAAATAAGTGAAAGTCAGGAAAAGGTCAGGGAAATAAAAATGTATCAGGTGAAGTCAGGGAAATTGCAGACTGGTCAGGGAAAGTCAGGGGAAAAAATCTATTTTAGGTCCATTGTTCAATTACTGAATTTATGAAATATGGTTGATTTCTTTACTGTTACTGGATGCAAAATGTGGTGTTCTCAATGATGATATTGAGGGAGTCAGTGTTCTCTGATATAGTCATTGAAACTAATTCTCTGCGAAAAACATATCTAACTACATCCTGGCATATTTGCTCAAAAGGGTAGACGCTGTTCTAGAAGAATTGCATGGTGCCAAGAGGATATCTGGACAAGTGGCTGAGAACGCGAAGAAATAGTATCTCCAGCTCACAGTGAAAGCTCAGACTGAAGAATTTATGGAACACTCGAATGAATTCATAGCCAATGATAGAGATGGTATTGAACTTGATGAGTTTTTTTTACTTAGTCCTCGGAAATGGGAAGAACTTCGTTAATTTATGGTCAGTTATAAAATTGTGTTTTATCTTCTTTCATGGAAACGCATTTTTTGAAAGTGGTTTCGCAATAAATAAAATTCTCATTGTTGACAACTTACAAGAAGACTCTCTGGTGGCTCAACGGATCATACATGATTCTGTGGTGAGAATAGATGGATCATCAGGATTAATAATTTCAACAGGTATGATAAATTCAGTGAGAAGTTCAATGAGACAATATTAGATGTATTTGGAAAAGAAAAGAGAAATAAATGCTGGAGACGAGAAGAGGAGAGAGAAACAGAAGATTCACCAACAAGTAAAGGAGCTGGAGGAAGAAAGAAAAAATTAAACAGCGGAGACAACAAGAAGGATATCCAGATCAATGAGAAGAAAACTATTCGAGAAAGGATGAAAACAAATTTCTAAATGGGTTGCATTTAATAACTGCACCAGCAAAAGTACGTTACATAATGTATGTGTTTTTTTTTATAATCAGTAAAATCATGTATGAACTGTTTATTACTATAGGCAATATTATAATACTGTGTAATTGGTATTATAGTGTGTAAGCATATAATGTGTATTTTTTTCATATCTTAAGTACTCTGTGTACTGCACACTTTCGTTTTTAACTTTACATTTTGTGTAATGTGTAGGCCTAATCAATATCGGCCTAATGCATATGTTTGTAAATTTACATTCCTTTGGAAAGAAAATTGAAAAAGGAAATAAACAGAAGCGAAAGAGAACAAGGCCAACTATGGGGAGTGTGGAGGCTGGAGTTTCTTTCTTTTTTCTATATTTTTAAGTTATTCAGGGGTCAGGGAAATCTGGAACTTTCATCATGGAAAGTCAGGGAAAAGTCAGAGATCTTTTCTCCAAATTGTGTGGACACCCTGTTCACATTTCCACATGAAACTATACAAATCAGGGCGTCACTTGAAAAAAGTAGGGAGGCAACTGCCCCCTCTTGCCCCTCCTAATCGCCGCCCATGCTAGAGACTGATCATGAAAGAATTGGAGGAATGAGAATGTGGAAGGAAACCGGACATTGAAACCGGAAATGACTGATTTCTATCATTTTTCGATTTAGAATAGAGAGTTAGTCCAGGATACGAAATTTATTTTTGGGATGCTGAATCGATTGGAGAAAACTGCTTCTTGACATCATTTACAGTTTTTGCTCTATGGAAATTAGCACTGGAGCAAATCTCGGGGAGATGAGGGGGACAAGTCCTTTCCAATCTTGGAACTGGGAGGGACTGTCCCCCCAATAATTCGATTTGAAATGTGTTTTTTGCCTAAGTGGAAACATACCAATTTTAAATGTGCATGTATTCTGATTTCATAATGAGTTCACAGCACTGATTTGTAATAGTGATATCTTCATCAACACTACTTTATCTACACTCTTTGCAGAGGCGTACGCAGGGGGTGGGTCCTGGAGGTCCGGACCCCCCTCCCCCGAAATTTTTGTAAATGTAGCCTACTTTTAGGGGCAATTTTAGAAATTTCCATATAATTTAGCCTCAAATTCCTGCGTATGTCCCTGATCCTTTGATATATAATATACAACAGATTCACTACAGAAACCAGATTCATCTACTGTAATATGAGTCTCATCTCCACCCCCACTCCCCCAGAATAAGCCTCAAATCTGCACGTCTCGCAATGTTAAAGACAACTCTGCTCCCCTGATCCTCCACAGCATTGTTTTTCAACTTCATAAATATTTTAAACATCGCCTTAAAAAATATATATGGGAATGGTCTTACCCTCCCCCCAGTGTTGAAGACAGATTTGCGCCGTATTGAAACTGGACGCGCCTCATGTTTACCACTTTCAATTTGAGTAGATGAATAACGGAAGATTTGGGAAATATTCTTGCTATGCTGAATTGATTGCTAGAAACCGCTTCTCAATACCATTTACCGTTTCTCTCCATGGAAGTCAGTTTTGAAACCGGAAATAGTAGTAAATTTCAATTACATCCAGTTTTGACAGAGCGTTGCGGATGGTGACGATAAGTTTCTTTGAGACAATGAATCGATTGCGGAAAACCGTTTGTCATTATCTATTACTGTATTTGTTCTACAGTGAAAAACGTTCAAACAGGAAATGGCTAACTTCAACCACTTCCGGTTTGAGTAACAGGTTAACGGAGGATATGGAACCCATTCTTGGGACGCTGAATTGTTTGCATAAAACTGCTTGTAGATATCTCTCACCGTTTCTGCCCTCATAGCCTTCTAAAAGACTTCCGACACTTACGCATAGCATAGTTTGGAAGTCTAAATATGCATTTGTATGATCCTGATTAGTATCCTCATTCAACAGTTCATTAGATTAATGAATATGAGTTCGCACCCAAATCCACATTTAAGAAAATTAGATTTGCTTATAAGAAACAAATCACCATAAGTATTCTGGCATCAAATTGGGTTTCCATTTACTGTAGTTACACTTATAATATTTTGGTCAGTGGGCATTATCATTTTAATACCATTAATGTAATCTTTTACTTTCCTTCTTTTTCCTTCCACCATTGTCTTCTACTAAAATCCCAAAAAAAGATTTTTCCTTTTAAATCGTTCCTAACAGTTTATTCAGGCCTGTAGTCCTAAAATTTACAGAGGGTATACGCTGTTTTGCGATCATTTATTATTATCATAACATACATTGAAAGCATCTTTTAATGAACAATGTAAATCGTATGTACCAATTAATTCATTTTTAAATAAGAATAGTTTTTCATTTTTAATAGTTTTTACATAAGAACTTCCTGTGATATAATTCTGTGTATTATTCTGTTAATTTCATGAGGGAGAGAAAATACCAGCAGATTATGTGTCTGTAAAAGTAAGTTTAGGGGCTCCGTCCCCCTTTCTCTAATAATCCGGGATAACGACAAAACACCAAATTTATGTAGCATTTTATATTTACATTTAAATCTCAAAATTAATGGTAACTTCAAGTAAGCTGCTTGTTTCGCTGATTTTCCATTTTGTGGTTAAAGTGTCAACTAGTTGGTTCAGTTAAACTTCATATTGCTTACATGTACGTACAATAAGAAAATTTATTCTAACACTATAGTAACATATTAAGAAGTAAAGTATGCGAATTTCTAAATAAATTAGAATAAAGAGCAAAGTAGTCACAGTGGAAGTCTAATGTTGTTAGATGTATATAAGTAAGGTACGATGGTTTGGTACGTCATTTCTGGAACAGCTGAAGCATGAAAACATGAAACTAAAGGAACTAGAATTAATATGTACCGGTAAAAGGAATTGTAGTTCTTCGAAAGTAAAGTTCAGTGGATCGATTTATGTAAAGGTATTAGTTGTTGTTATTATTAATCTATATGAAGTGATAATGATGAATGATGAATTAATCTATATGAAAATAGTACGAATGTTGTTAGAAGTAAATAATGCTACGCGCAATATATAAGCAATATAATTTACCTGGTCACATTTAATTCGTTTCAAGGATGATTTGTTCCACCGTCATCTTGTAATAAACAAATACTAAATACTATTGTACTTATGTTAAGATGAAATACGACGTTCTGATCATTAACCTACGCTTATATCCAACATACATCTAGCAAGATCTATTGTTTACACTTATGGTTATTCAATTCCATAATTTTACTAGCTCTGAAATGAACTCGTAACAATTCTATGCATGCTTTGAACTTCGGCACATGGATTATTGACTTAGCTTGTGCAAAGCTATATAGGATGTTAAACCCATATATCTTTACAACTAAGATACAAAGTAAAGCCAACTAAAAAGAAATACATGAAAGCAACCTAATCTATTATGGGAAATACTAAATCTACTGAATACAATTACATCTACTACTAAGGATACAACAACACAACCTACCTTCGACTATTATCATTGGAATTATCTTTTGTTTTACGAGAACTGGAATATTGAATCGTATAGCTACATATACAAGATTTCTTTTTTGTATGATGGAATCTGTACTATATCGGAATCTATACAATTCCATTCAATGTATGTTAATTGGGATTATTTATGTGTCGTATATGCATTCTATTGAAAATTTATTTAAATTTTAATTCCTGTGTTATGTACTGGTAATTTATTCTCTATTATCAGGTAACTATTAAGTTCTGATTCCGATTACGTTACGGTTTAAAGATTTCACCACCGTGCATTGTGATATATTTAGATTTCATCATGCCTCTCTAGAATTCAAGGACTTGGAAAGAATATCGGATGCGTTATAATATTTAGAAGATATACCTCTATGGCGACCATGGGCCTACAGTTTCGCGGCGCATGCCCATGTTGCCCGTCGCGAGACTATTAAATCAAATTTGTTACGCAATAGGAAGATAAAGAAACCCGTAAATAGAGCTATAACAAGGTGATATAGTGTCAGTTTGCCATTGGAGTCATGGTCCGATTAAATAAATACATAAATATAAATGCAACAATAGAAGAAAGTACTATACGCTTTGAAGCAGAAGATACACTCTAATGAGTAAGATAAGGCAGAGGGTATACGGCGTGTACCGCCGTGTACCCTCGACTACAGCCCTGAGTTTATTTACCATAAAGATAATTTTCTTCATATAAACATCACATTTCAAACACTGCTAGTTGTTTTGCACCGCTTTTTCATATTATTCATTTCTTCTTTTCTTTTTTGGATCAAAAGATCCAATATATATTTCATTCAATCAAAATTTTTTGTACGCCTTATCTGGAGAACTACATACAGTGTAGCCAAAACCCAAGCTATCACTTAACTTAGTATGGTGTGCTTATTCCGTACAAAATACGAAAACTCGATTTTGGGGCCGTTCAAAAATTTTGTAGCCCCTGATTCAAAAACTAATTATTGGCCAAGATCGTAATCTTTTGATGCACTTTTTATCATTCCTAAAATTCTTGGCCAAGATCGCAATCCTTTGATCAATTTTTTGATCATTCCTAAAACTTGTTTATGCAATACTTCACACGAAACATTTAATGAGTTTTCCCTAATTATTTTGTTCAGTGACCATAAAATACGATTTTCGTTAATCAAAAATGCATTTCACAACATTCTTGTTCCCGCTTTTATTTCTCTAAAAGTGAAGATACTTAAAGCAATTAAAACCAAAATGAAGTAACGTACAAAATGAAATTCCAGCTTATGAAGATATACTTAAGTATCCACTATGAAATATACGTATAAATTATACTAATGTTGAAAACACAAACCTCTCGAAACACCTGGAAGTTAGCTAAAGTACGTCCAAGTTTTAGAGCAAGAAACCCTACAAAGTTGGAAACTGTAGATCTTAGCAATAGTATTTACACTTTCCAAAATATTGAAACAAATACTTTAAATTGGAACAAATACAGGATGATTCTAAAGTCCCTTACCCCTTATAAAATGAAAGTGAGTGTAAATAGCCTGAATTGGCAATTGTAGGGACATTTTAGTACGAGTGGGGACCTTTGCGTGTCAGGTGAACAGCAGCCATCTTACTGTCCGCCATTTTGAATCTTGTTCAAAAAGTTTAATTAGGAAGGAGGTCATATGACATGAAACAGGGCTAGAAATTTAAGAGAAACTCAAAAACGTAATCATATTTAACATTTTTTTATAATACAGAAAATCTGCATATGAAAAATCACTTATCTAAAATTGTTTAATAAACCACCTGACCTGGCAATATAAAGACTAACTAGAAAATAGTTCTTTTATCAACTTGGTGCGCAAACTAGAACGTGTAACTTCAAGGAAAAAAAGGTTAAGTTAGACCTACTTCTTATATACCTCTACCTAGGTATTAGTTAGCAACTACAAATATTTGTGTAAATACCTGGTATATTAATTAAACTAGTGGATAATGAATTTCATATTTATTATTAGTTTTTTTTTAATATGTTTAATGCTGTATTTCAAATCCAAAATATAATTCGCTACAACATTTTGAAATAATAGTAATTATTTAATCTCTTAATGAATAGAAGTTCTGAATTTAAGGTTGCTCATTATTAATGAACATATTAAAAATACACTAACACACACACACACACACACACACACACACATATATATATATATATATATATATATATATATATATATATATATATATATATATATATATATATATATATATATATATATATATATTAATAATTGCTACTATAATATAATACTATAATATAAACTATAATATAATATAAACTTTTTTTACTTTGTTTCATTTTTTTATAATTTTAATTCTTTTTTTTATTAAATATTTTTTTATTTGATCTATAACAATCATTGGTATAATTATTCTTTTAACGAATATTGTAACAATATCGAAATTAAAATTTAATAACCAAATTTGAAATAATTGCGTGAGTTTGGTGAGAGGAGAGTGGTTACAGAAGGAAGATTTCTTCCAGTGCTTTTGCCGGTGGAAGCGTTCCTAGCATCGCTGCTACGTTCGCTCTTTGCACAGCCATACTTAATCTCTGTATAAGAAAGGCTGAAGCTCGAGTGTCGCCTGTTTTGAGAGTTATTCGGCGTCCAATTTCTTTAATAAAATTTAGTCCTTCATGACCCCAGGACCCACAAGTTTCGATGGCGATGGTGATGAAGTGGTATTTGTCCAGGAGGTTGTTATATTTTCGTCTCTTTTCAGATTCTCTACGAGTTGCGACCATCCCAGATTTTGTGGAAGAAGTAGGAAGATTAGAGGGGGCTAGAGTATCGGCATAAGTGAAATCCCATATTAAAGCCTTCCTTCGTTTCCATGGCACCAAAGACATTCCATCAGGTCTCTTGCCGTCAGAACGACTACACCCCATTGGTTCTCTCACGGAAGGCGTTCCAGAAGAAATGAGGGCTCTCATGATGAGGTCATTTACATCTGAGTGGCGAGAGTATCTGCCAGCACTGTGGAGACATGAGAGGCCATGTATACCCTTCTTATCCACTAAACTTCCGCAAACCAGGCACCGGTGTTGTTCGCAGACATCTGCTCCCAAACGTAACGCACAAGCGATTCGATAACTTTCGTCGGGAAGATGCAGCCCTAGGGATGGAGATGGAATAGCCTGTACCCAGGCACCTGCTTCAAGGGATGAAGTAGCTAGAAGACGTGCCTTATCCTCAGGATCGGTGGAGGACTGAAGAAGAGAAGAAAATCTGGAGTTTATAAGAGAAGCGTCCCATGAAGATTGTAAACTTCTCTTATCAAGATCAGGTAGAGCAAGTCCGCCGCACGATCTCCACTGGGAGATACAATCATTAATCTCAGCTTCAGAATCATGATGAATATCCTGGTGAAGAAGAGAAGTGATCAATGGCATAGAGCTATGAATGGAAGAAAGGAAAGATGGAGTGGCCAAATCAAGGGCTCGACGAATACCTAGACCTCCGTGATCCACTGGGAGAGATGCCTGTAACCATGACCTATCCGTAAGAGAGCAGTTGAGAAGAGATTCTAGGCCAAGTTGGATGGAATTATCGTATTGATTCAGAAGATCTGTCTCGCGCCAAGATGGAGAACTACGAAGGAAATACAACAGTCTAGGTATTGCTAATGAGGCCCGTAAGAGATAAACAGCTGAGTGTGCAGAAATCTTAGATAGGCGAGTGAAAAAGAAATCTAATTTGGATATTTTGTCTAGTAATACGATGCGTCGAGTGTCAGTGTTTAGTGCTGCACCTAAAAGGGAGGCTCTGTCTAGTGATATAAGTTGAATTCCAGGTGCGACTTCGTTGAGAAGGGTGTACAGGGTGTTAGCCTGTTCGTTTGAGACTCCCAGGAAACCAACTTCACACTTGCTGAAATTGAGATTTAATCCAATCTCGCGAGATTGATTATGAATCTTTGTCAAAGCTTCCAGGACATCTTCCTTGTCTCCAGCTATAGTTCCATCGTCGAGATACCAAATGTTTAACTCAGTATTGATGTTGCTGACAATAGATTGAAGTGTCAACGCAAATAAAGCAGGTCCTAGGGGGTCGCCTTGTTGAACACCTCGCTGGGAGAGGATGATGTTTTCACCAAAGAATAGGTGACTAGGGTGTAAATAGCACTGATGTATGAAAGCGTATATATAAGGGAAGTGCGTTTTTACAGCTGTAAGCATTGAGTCTCTGTTGATTTCGTTGAATGCATTCCGGAAATCAAGTTTCAAGAAAATTTTTTCTTGTTTGTGGGGATGAGAATAATATAGTCGGGCTACATGGGCTGCAACCTCTGAGCCATGTGGAATGCACACTCCCAACTGATGTGGCGACAAAAAGTTAGATAACGGTTCCCTAATTCTTTGACATATTATTTTAGCTGATAACCGTCTCCAAACGTTACCGACAGCGATGGGGCGTATATCACCACATTTCTTCCTCAATGCTATAAGCGACGCTCCGAAAAATATTGGCCTGATTTCTTTAGGCACGTTTCCAGTGAGAATTATTTGAAGAAAATCACTGATAGTGTTCAACAGACGGTCTCTAGAGTCAGTGTTCTGGTATAGCAGAAGATTCTTGAGGATGGAAGGCCGTAAACTGTCTATACCTCCTGCGGAGCCGGAAGGAAAGGATCGAAGAGCTCTCTGGACTTCCTTGACAGAAACACTAGGGACGGCTGGAGCGTTTTCGATGAGTGCAGGAGGTGTGAAGGTGTGACTGTGTGTAGGATGTTTGTTGCGTAAAGCTTCTAGCACTGTAGCATTCGGAAGCGCCAAAGTGTAATCAGATATGAGGAGTCTGACTGCTCCATGGACATCGCCGTCGGAAAGTTTGTTCTCTATACTCTTCGTGTTGAAGGTGATTGCATCTGTTGATTGGCGAGGTTTGGAGGGTCGTTGGTGGCGATAAAGATGGGCATCGCAGCGAGAATTAGTCCAACAAGTGATTCTTTGTTTCACCCATGTAGTGATATTAGACACTTTGTTAGTTCTTGTTGGTGAACAAAGAGTTACGTATGGGAAGAAGAAGAGCTCCTTCCACGATTGCAGGCTATTAGAAGATACAATATTCTGTAGAACTTGACAGAGGGAGTCAGCCATCGCCGGTCTAGCTCCTCGAGGTACTCTACGTAGAATAGGAGTAATGGATTTGAGTTTTCCGAGGAGTGTGTTGCATTCTTCGATCGACATATCGTTGGAACTGTCAATGCAGTTGCGCAAGATAGAACTATGTGAAGAAGGTGAGGAAATGGAAGTGAGAGTGGACGATGTAGGTTTGGCTTTAGTACTAGTACGATGGCACTTACTGTTGTGGATTGCTAGACCTCTTCCATTAAGTAACTGTTTGTTGCAATAGGAACACACTGATTCATGATAAATAGATGCACCGGCAGTATTTAAAATGTTAATGCTCGGATCATCACTATCGTTCAGCAACACAGAGTCATCCACGTTTGTGGACATTGCACTAGTATCGTGTCCGGTCGACATATTTAGCAAATGGTTGGTTGTATTAATATTATTATTTGTATTAATATTAATATTTCGATTATAATATTAGTTTCTCTTCAAAATTGCATCTTCCGTTTGTTCTAAGTATTCTCCACGTTTTAAAAATTTAATAAATCACACATATGAAGATGAATTCATACAAATGACGACGAAATCGAAATCATCGATGTACTGTAAATGGATTGAGGAATAGGGAAGCATCCCGACGAACTGTAGATACAGCGTTTCTCCACCATCAAGCTGGTTTAGACTAGTGCTGTCGAAATCCGTTTTTGAAAAAACCGAAAACCGGTTTTTGAATTTTCATAAAACCGAAATGTCGGTTTTGAAAACCGCATTTGCGGTTTCGGGTTTGAAAACCGCTTTTGTGGTTTTCGGTTTTCAGAAAGCCGGTTTTCTCGAAAACCGAAAGCCGCAAATGTCACAAAAATTCGACAGCACTAATTTATACTGAGATCGACAGTGCAACTCTAGTAGTTCTTCGGAGTGAGCACTCTAATACTAAACCAATGTGATTACGGTTATATAATTTATTCATTTGTCTTGACATATTCAGCCATTTATACATGATATTCTCATTGGTGTACTTTTTTTTTTCGTTTCTGTTTCGTTTTGTGCCCTTATCAGATAGTATAAGACGGTGCCCAGACAAGAAATTCGGACTTTTGTTTGTTTTAAGCAAACTAGAACTTCCTTTATTAAGGAGACTTCGGATGTCATCTTACCAAATGTAAAGTATGTAGGCCTGCGTAGTCTAGTAGCTAATGCTCTTGTCTTAGCGGTCCCGGGTTCGACTCCCGATGGAGACACTCGGTCAAAAAGTCAAGAAGATGTAACACCTTTTTCAGGTTAGCCATCCTGAGTGAGGTTTTCCTGCATTTTCCTCATTCATACCAGGTAAATGTCGGGATGGTATCTACTATACATATCCGCTTCCGCTTCCTTCTTTCCCCTCCTCCCGGATAGTGTGCTCGCCGAAGGACATCATCCCTCATATGTGACTAGATTAAGACTGTAGATGCCAGTAATGCTTAGAAATATGTATAAATATTTTACTAAATGAGAACTTGAAAGTTCGGGAAGAGAAAAGGAGAGAAATATCCAATGGAATTCTCCCCTTTATTATAGTTTAACAAGAACAGAGTACATTTCGTATAGCTTCGGTTATTAGATATTTTTTTCTTTTAGCTGGACCCTCCAGCAGCTGAGGCGGAAATATGCGATGTAAACTACCCCCAGTTGCAGTGGCGGCGACTGGACGTTAAAAGTTGGGGGGGGGGGAGAGACATGATCTGAATATTTGTATATCAATGTTAGTTTTCCTGATTGTTTCTAACACTTTGTTTGACGAAAGGTTGTATAACTAACAGACTACTATATTTTTCAGTTAAAATACCGTATATCGTATTTCACATTTCATTAAGTAAATTGACAATAGCAACGCAAGTAGGTATTAACTCTTTGTACTCTTCAAAAACGAAGTTGTAAGAAGAGATTTGATTCCTTGTTCATGAACATTTGAAAATTCTGTCTGGAAAATTGTGATCAGATTATTTAATAACAAATTGCAAAACGAATAAATACAAAAGATAATATTAATCATAGTAATGAATAATGAGGCTTGTTTTGTAGAAGTTATATTGAAACTGGAGATTAATGAACAATTTATATTTTTAATTCCACACATGCCATTAAATGTATGTTATTATTGGAAAATAAAAGACAGTAAATACTACAAGCATCTGCTACGTCATTTAAAGCAATACGCAATTGCAATACTAATCGCTTTGAATTGCAATTAAAATGCAGTTCCTGTAGCTTTCTTCACTTCACGGGAAGACCAATACGCACTCTCGCAACGGCAAATATTATATGACACCATTTTTTCTATGAACGAATAATCATACATACAAAAACTGTACAGTTCCAAATGAAACTATATATATTAAGGGGTCACTTCAAAAGAGTGGAGGCAACTGCCCCTCTTGCCCCTTCCCCAATCGCCTCCCCTGGATACACATCCACGTGCCTAGTAATGTGATCATTACCTATAAAGATACACATCGATTCTTGAGGTCTCCCAGAGTATAAAAGAATCATACTGTATAGTCTTAAGTGGAATATGCGATGTGGAAAATGTACATTACGTAATGCGTAATGAATTCCCTGTACTCTTCTTCTATCTAATTTCCAAACATGCTTCAGTAATTACCTAAGATTTTCGGCCTCCTCTGAGCCTTACCACCCCCGCTCTCTCCAGGGATTCTAATATATATATATATATATATATATATATATATATATATATATATATATATATATATATATATATATATATATATATATATATATATATATATATATATATATACAATTAAGTTACGTCTGATGCTGGAAAGGGAAGTTAAACTCCAATCAACTAAGAAAACTACGAGATATTAAGCTAGCGAATGTATAGTGTCTGATGAAGGCAAAGATAATTTGACGAAACTGTAATGTTATTATTTATTAGTTAACATATGCTTTGATCAGAATTTGCCTTTTATTGTATACAAGAAGTTCCACAGCTAAAATGAGTGGTATTAAGCTAGCGAAATTAAAAGAGTACAAAGATATTTCGTAACTCATTACTGTATTTTGCTGACTCTCAGCGTACTCAATAAAGTGGTACTTTGAAACATAGGTGACGCTTCTGCTAATGTCACAATCTATTGCAATAATTCGTATGACGTAACAGCGCTCTGTTTGGTTAGGTATTAATATAGTATTGTGCTGTTAGCATGTATTGGTGTGTAACGCAAGAACTGCAGTGAATTGGTAATACTTCGGTCAAAGATCACGTCACAAACTCTGACCTGAAAACGACGATCATTAAAAAGAAAAAGAAAAAAGCAAAGGAGAAAGAAAAGAAAGATATTAGAAATTGAACAAATTTTTTAGACTCGAATATGGTACACAGCAGCTATCTTCTCTTTCGAGCGACGATAGCATAGAAGAAATTATGTTGATCGTGAAAGAAATCGAACTAGGGATTTCAACATTTGCTCGTTTCATGACCCCATATTCCAAAGAAATGATTTTTGAATATTAATCCCTGCGTTCGTCTCGATGTAACATGTCTACTCACCTAACGACCATAACATTCAAAGTATCCACATCAAGTTTTGAACTTAAGATTAAGGAAATGATTCTCGTGTTTTTCTTTTTCCTTTCTTTTTCGAATTTTCTTTCTATCCCCACAAACAAACCGAATTTACCGAAGAGTGAAAATTAACAAAAATGTTTTCTCGAAAACAACTCTAACGATTTTGTTTATATTATACAAATAAACATTTAATTAATAACCTGACAACATGGCATAACTCATTTAATTTGAAAAAATATGTGATAAGTAGCTTGTTCTTGGGGGCAAGTTTTTATTTTGGTCGATTTTTTTTTTCAAAAATAATAGACGATGTTTTTCATATTTCATAATGTTTCACTAATAACCTGACAATATAGCATAATTTATTTGCCCTGAAAAAAATCTACGAGGGGGTAGTTCATTCTTGGGGTCTGAACATTTTTTCGGACGATTTTCTCAAATCTGACATAGGTGAGTTTCCTCGTATTTCACAAATAAACATTTCATTATTAACCTTACAATATGGCAATAATTCATTTGTTCTAAAAAAAAAAAAAAAAAAAAAAAAAAAATTACAATTGATAGTTTATTCGTGGAGGTAAGTATTTTCGTACGATTTTCTCAAAAACGACGTAGGTAACTTTCTTCATATTTCATTAATAACCTGACAATATGGTATAATTTATTTGTCCTGAAAAATCTAGAAGGAGTGAAATATATATTTTTTTTCTGGACAATTTTCTCAAAAAACTAATTAAATCAGGCGATCTAGTTCATACTTCATAAATAAATATTTCATAGGTAACATAACAAATTGAATAACCCATTTTCCCTGAAAATCTACACCAGGAGTAGTAAGGACCCTTTACCCTTAGAGGTGAGTATACTTATTTTCTCGAAAATGACTCAGGCAATTTTATTCATATTTTATAAATTTCACTAACTCCTCTACAATCATTTCTTATCAAGAAACCTACAATGCATGCTTACTCTTAGATTGAGTTCCTTTTCAAATATTTTTTTTCAAATACAAATCAGACGATTTTGTTTTCATATAAACATTTCATTAATAATCCTATAATGTTGCGTAAACAGCTTCCTGAAAATATCCAGCGATTTTGCTGATGATTAATAAATAAATAAATATTTCATTAATAACTCGAATGTGTAGCGTAAATCATTTCTTACGAAAAAGTGCACAACGTGGAGTTTAGTTTTGGTATGTTTTTTATGTGAAGAAAATGTTTCACTAATAACTGCAGCATAACATAATTTAGTTTAAGGATTTGAAGCGAAAAAGCTTAGTAAAATGGCCCGTATTTTTTACTTTATTTCTGTCGAATCATTTCGTTTCGAGCCTCAAGCTGAAACATTCTGATTGGCCTGCAATAAGACACAAATATATATAACAATGAGTCCAAACAATTAGGATAATTAACTAATTCTTAAGACCGAAAGAAAACACATGATGTGCTTATGAAACTCAATTATTCTACGAAATTTATCATATTACATAAAAATACTTCTATCTGTCTAGATAGATAGATATAGATGGATAAATAGAAATAGATAATTTTTGTAATATGATATATTTCGTAAAATAAGTCTAATTTTCAGAAGTGTATTTTATTTGAGTCTTAAGAATTAGCGAATTATCCTATTGCTTGTATTTGAAATCAGTCATAGGTAAGAGAGATTTCACCTTGTCTTTGAGAAAAGTTAAATATAACTTTCCTAAAATTACCCGATTTTCATCGTTCTTTGAGGAATCTGAATGCGGATTATTGTTTTAGGTTGACATCGGTTAAGGATAAGGAATTCAAGATAATAAATTAGGGTATTTTCATTAAAACGAAAAAATCTTCCATTTAAACGTTAATAACATGACACTTTTAAGCTTAGACTAAGTAGTTTGTGTTTTGCCGATACATTCTCCATTAACAAGGAATATATCTTTAATTCAATTATTATTGATAGGTTTACACGACGAATTGGGCAAGAACGAAGACTATCGCAGAAACAATTTTACGTGTGATTAGAGCGTGGTACTAAAGATTTGGCTAACGTGTGATCACTGGCGGATCCAAGGGGGGGGCGAAGGGGGCGACCGCCCCCCCCAAAGGTCTGGTTTTTCTTTCAACATTTATCGTTGGAAAATACAAATATGGTCTTTTCCCGACAGATTCACTCTGTGTGACATGCCTAGCAGAGTCTAATCAAAATGTGTGGTACTTAATAGTACTTAATACAGACATATTTGAAGTGTGAATACTTCTGTCCCTAGTTCCTTGAGGCGGTACTATAAGCCTCAAACGAGCGAGAATATGATTCATTCATTGGACGAACAGCTGTAGGAAGGACGGTAACGGCTCACTCTTTGAGCTAAAAAGCTATATTTTAAAATTGTGTCCTAGAAAAAGGATATGTAAATGGAATTCGGGTCCTGAAACTTCAAGTATCTTTACCTTGAATAAAGAGAAATAGAATCTTCAGCGCTCCTTACCGGAAAGCTCTCTGAATCTGAGACTTTTCGGTTGGTTGATTGATTGATATGTATTTACGTTGTTTGTCAAATGCGATGCTTTACAGAACGAGAACTAGAGTTTAAAGTTGGATCTTAACCACTGTAGTACTTTCGATGCTTACTCACCGGGAATCAAACCACACAACCTCATGCATCAAACATCAAAGATACGTTCGCTAGCTACTAGATCAACAAAGAGGGCCGTGACTTTTGAGGTTCAACACGAAAACATTAGGAAAGAACCAGGGATTCATTGTGACTTTTAATGTCATTTCTTCTTTCCTTGGGAAATAACACAAACTGTTATATAAAAGACGAAGTCCTGAATGAATAACTGGTCGCACAGGCCAAACCGCTCAAGCTAGAAACTTGAAATTCGGACAGTAGATAAGATTTGTGATGTAGGATATTACTAAAGAAGGATTTCTTGGAAATTCGGAGAAAGGAAGGGAGTGGCCATCTCTCCAAATCCCTTAAGGATGGAGACTTGAACTTTGATACTTGACTCGCTTTTCAACGTTTTTTGATACTTTAGTAAAATTGGAGAAAAAGAGTTGAAAAGAAAAGGTTACGGGGATTGCAATTATTATAACAATATATCAATATCTAAGAATCTTTAAAGGTTAGAAACATGAAATTTGGTGTATGGACTTCTCACTCAAAATAATTCAATACGTATTTCAGCGTCTTTAAAATTTTACCTAGAAAAAAAAATATTATTATTATTATTATTATTATTATTATTAAATGCCCATATCTCGGGATCCCTTACAGTTAGAGACACGAAAGTGGGTAGTTTAATTTTTCATTTAAAAGTATTAAACATGTATTTGAGCGTTTTTGCCACTTAACGTAGAAGGGGAGAAAAAGAGGTGCGGGTGATTCACTAAAATGCCTTTCGAGGTGTTTGGATTTCGTAACAGAGTTTTAGCTCAATCCAATTCTATATGATTGAAATGATAGCTCAATTCTATGTTCTATATGATAGCTCAATCCTATATTCTACATGATAGCTCAATCCTATATTCTATATGATAGCTCAATCCTATATTCTATATGATAGCTCAATCCTATATTCTATATGATAGCTCAATCCTATATTCTATATGATAGCTCAATTCCATATTCTATATGATAGCTCAATTCTATATTCTAAATGAGACGAAAGGAAGAACGCGAAATATTGTGTCACAATAGCGCGTAGGGGCATTTGCTATACATATCGTGCGAGGCCGTATGTAGAGCAAATTGGCGGTCTGGGAGCGAAGCTCTACCTAGGCCGAAGGTTAGTATAATATAATTTTATTGTTGTTGTAAGTATGGCTATAATTATACTATGTTTCTAAGAACTGCATTTAAAAATTACCTAATAGAGCCAATTTCCCAGTCCTAGTCTGGTCTAATGCTTTTTTCTTTACATACTCAATTATACCACTGCAATAGAGGTGTATTCGGACAAAATACCGTATACAGAGCATCATCCGAAAAAACATTTTCAACACTAAAAAGGTTAAAGACATGGCTACGATCCCGGATGGGTGCAGATCGACTTAGCAGCCTGGCACTACTATATACGTACCGAGACAAACGTAGATTACGATCATGTCATCGACAGATTTGCTAGGAACAAGAAAGGACATAGATTTGAGTTTGTGTTGTAACTTTCACAGAGATGGACTGCAAGGTAACTAAGGCCGTGGTGTGGTTTTGACCCGTCGTGGTTTTTGCCCGTAATTATTTTCAATTCGTGGGCAATCCCCAAAAATCATGGGTATGAGTCTAACGTTGAACTCCTTCTATGTACTGTATCTGAATCGCAAACAAAAGCAAGAAAGATGAACGAACTCGAAAAAGTTTTTGAAATTGTTCTTTTTAAATATTTAACTGAAACAAAAGGGCACAACAACAATCGTAAAAAATGTGTACCGGTATATAGACTATATTATATTTTTAATAAACAATACATATGGTATTTGTTTGTTTAACGACCCACGGTTGTGCCAGGAGGGCTAAAGGAGACATGGACCTACTGATTATAGTGGAATCCGAACCACTTTTTTCGTTCAACTGTACCACCACCGGGAATCAAACCCAGGATCACTCGCACCAAAGGCAAGCATGTTAGCCATTAGATCAAATCTTATTATATCTGAGATTAAAGAAAAACAACAAATTTGTTTCTGTACTTTATTCTGCATTGGTGATTTCGTTTAAAGGTGAGAATTTTTCAAAATTAAATTTGAATTTTTTTCAAATATCTGATATTGTCAAATAATATCGCCAGTCGAAATGTTAAAGGAAATATAGTTTGTGTGCAGTAATGAACGGAAACTTCACTTTGGTTTTACATTTCAGATCTTGTTTCCTTCATTTTGTTTTTTACTATTTATCATTATAATGGCTTATATTGTGATTCTATATAATTGTAATTCATATTTTAATTCATGTAAAATTTATACACATTTCGTGCTAGATCATCAGACAAAATTTCTGTTGAGTTTGTGTAAGAGAAAGTTTAGTATTGATATTTTTGTTATTACATTATTTGCAAGTGCGCAGGCTAGTTCTTTTAAGGCAAAAACCATAACATTCTTATTTACGGGGAAAGCCACGAAATTCATGTTTCGGCAATCACTATTATGGGTAATAATCACGGAACCACTAAGCATCCTTGGAGTTCAGTTTGATTTTTTTTTTTTAATTTTCAGTTTGCTTAATTATATCTGATATAACAGAAATGAAAGTAATATGTAAAGATTGCTCCCATATTTTTTGGCCCAGTTGGAACAATGTGTGCCATACACTATTAAACATTACTTTATAATTAATTATTGTATTATTTTATTACACCAAGAAATTGACATAGAAATATCGTGTCTTTTGTTACTTGTTGACATTTTGTATTATTCTTTATTCATGTATATTTTTGTTATCTATTTTTGCGTAGACCGAGTCTGTCTTTTTTTTCATCTGTTTTCCTGCAATTGTTATTCAAAATATAAATAATTAGAGCAAATTTTATGTTCTTTCGTTAAAATGAATGCCATCGTCAATACAGTATTTTCTTTTGTGCAAGTACTGTGCAAGACAGCGCATTGATACCGAGCGGTGATTAGTGAATCATGACACCTCCATACCTCCGAAACGAAAGTGCGTATTTAATTTAAATCTACAGAAAGAATATACTTTCATTTAAAAAACTTACAAATTCGGGTACGAAAATAGAATCTGGGAATCAAGTTTGCACCCCCCCCCCTCCAGTCCCACATTCATAAGCGTCCGAGTCTTGCAAAAGAAAAATTCTGGTCACTATGAGGGTACAATCATCTTTCAGGAAGCGAACCGCCCCCCCCAAACGGTCCTTCTGGATCCGCTAGTGCGTGTGATTATAATTTCTGTTTTAAGAAGCTCGTTTGTATTACCAGCCATGACTTCTATCAGAAGATCGCAGCCACGAATTTTCCACTGGGTTGTCCAAATATATGTATTATGAGAAAAAAGATAAGACAGAAATATGTAATATATGCTCAATTACCTTTTCTCTGTTAATGTGTTTGGACAGACCTGCGGAAAGGTCGTGACTTGCTTCCATCGATATAGGCTTCAGTCGTGAATAACATAATCAAAATGTTCTTCAGTCAAATTCTTAGTATGACTCAAATCATACGTAGGGGGCGCGGTGGCTCAGTGGTAGAGCGTTTACCTCCAGTGCATCGTGTCCCTGGTTCGATCCCAGCTCGCGCCGTGTGGACTTTGTGGTGGACAAACACCGTAGTCGTGGGTTTTCTCAGGGGTCTTCCGTTTCCTCCCACTTTCTTCATTTCACCATTTCACTCATCTCTCATCATCACCGTCTCCTTTAACCTAACCGACATAATCGTGAGACGTAGAACTTACAGATTTTCAAATCATACGTAAAATCGTTTCTGAACAAGGTTCTCGAAGACTAAAACTTATTGTCTGGATTACTGAGTATTTTGTGTTTGCTAGAAAATGACCGAGAGAACTTTAAATATTATTCTTCGATTTCTGAAATATCTTGAAATAAAAGATAAGCACTATTGCACTAAACTTTCTCGCTTCAATATTTTAAACAAGTCATGTTATGCTGCAGTTATTATTAATGAAATATTTTCTTGTGAAATAAGAAGAAAACAAAATTATATGGCTATTTCGGAAAACTTCACCAGAAGAAAACTTTATCTCAAGAAGAGTAAATTATCCTTTGAAGATATTTTCGTAAGAAATATTTTAAATGCAGCATTATAGAGTAATTAGTGAAATGTGCAGTTATGAAATATGAACGAAATCGTCTGATCGCTTTTGTGGAACTCGTCCGGGGTGGGTGGTGAGAAAACACCCCCAAGAATAAACTAGGCCTACTTCTTGTATATATTCCATGAAAAACGAGTCATGCCATATTTGTCAGACTATTAATGAAATATTTATTTATGAAGTAGAACAAAATTGCCTGAGTCGTTTTTTAAAGAAAATGTTTCGTAAATAAGTTCCGCCTAAGAATAAGCTACTACTCGTAATTTTTTTCCTAGAGAAATGACTTATACCATTTCGATGTCTGTCCATCTGCTCGTCCGCTGGGACGAACGGACAAACAGATGGACAAATATCCAAAAATCACTTTTTCGAATTGTTGGGGCCATGAAATATGAATATCCGTTGACATTTCGAATTCCATTTTTTTCATGATCAGAATACTTTTTTCTCTCCTATCGTCGCTCGAAAGTAAAAATAGAAAAAGATTGAGAGCGGAGAGCTGAAGAGCACTGTTTAAGTGTCCAATGCAACTAGGGTGATCATAATTTCAACAGAATGCACATATCTACCCCTACTCCCCAAAAAGAAGCAAATGTTTATCCTTAGTACTCGGCTATTTGAGGCGATCACAAAGCGTATTTATTGCTCGTGCGTACGCTTGGAATACGCTGACCATGTATTTAAATGTAGATGGCTAATTACTAACGCGAAAGCAATAAAAACGCGGAAAAAAACGCCAGCTCGAGCGTATTTGGTGCATTTCGAAACAATAGATCTCCTGCTGTTTAAAATATTTCAAAAGGAAGGAAAAAAGGAAAGACGTGTTGCCAGGCAAAGGGATTGTAGCAAGAAACACTGCTTGGAAGATGGTTCGTGCAGAGTATTGGAACTCTGCTATTACACTCCTGGACCTGGCAAAAAGACCCGGAAACCCTGACTGGCTCACAGTATGATTTACAACTCTGGTGAAAGTAAAATTACTGAATAGCCACCTTGACCACGTTCGCTACAGGGGGTAACGCATTCTTAAATAGCCTGAGTCTAAGTAGCCGGCTTTTTGAGGCGATCACAAAGCGTATTTATTGCTCATGCGTACTCTGGGAATATGCTGACCATGTAATTAAATGTAGATGACTAATCATAAACGCGAAAGCAATAAAAGCGCGGAGAAAACGTCGGCTCGAGCGTATTTGGTGCATTTCGGAACAATATACCGCCTGCTGTTTAAAAGATTTCAAAAGGAAGGGAAAAAAGGAAAGACGTGTTGCCAGGCAAACGGATTGTAGCAAGAAACAGCTGCTTGGAAGATGGTTTGTGCAAAGTATTGGAACGCTGCTCTTACACACCTGGATCTGGCAAAAAGACCTGGAAACCCTGACTGGCTCACAGTATGATTTACACATCTGGTGAAAGTAAAATTACCGAAAAGCCACTTTGGCCGCGTTCGCTACAGGGGGTAACGCTTTCTCAAATAGCCTAAGACTTAGTCCTTGTTCTTACTAAGGTTATGGCTATGCGAGGATGCGTTTCCGATGCGTTACTCCCTGCAGCGAACGCGACCTAGGTGGCTACTTGGTAATTTTACTTCCGCCAGAGATCATACTGTGAGCCAGTCAGGGTTTTCAGGTCTTTTTTCTATGTAACCCTATTGTGTTACATAGATTTTTCTGTAATTCGCTATTTTTTTTTTTCGGGATCTCCTTTTATTTTTGTGAATTTTCTTTTGTCATACACGCACATATTTTATAATAGCAGAGTTCCAATGCTCTGCACAAAGCATCTTGCAAGCAGCTGTTTCTTGCTACCCCCTTGCCTGGCAACACATCTTTCCTTTTTTCCTTCCTTTAGACATCTTTTACTGATTCCGAAACAGCACGCGGTCTATTGTTCCGAAACGCACCAGATACGCTCGAGCCGACGTAATCTGTGCATTTTTATTGCTTTCACGCTTGCAGCACATTGTGATTAGTCATCCACATTTAAATACATGGTCAGCGTATTCCAAACGTACGAGTGAGCCATAAAAAGGCGTAGCGAACGCATCGAGTAATCGTAGACTAATTATAAAAGAACGCGAGCTCGCGCGTGTGTTTAAGTGTGTGTGGGGGGGGGGGTAGGGGTAGGAGGAGTGTCTGTCTGTCATCAGATTTTCATATAGAAAGAAGTCACTTCCTAGAGAGTTCTCGAAACGGAACAATTCCGATTAATCACGACGTATTTTCACTCTACATGCAATTCTGTGCCTAGCTCGTAAGGAAGATCAGGGTGAACAATTGTCATTTCCTCACCACTCGATCCCAGGGCCGGCTCTACCATATGTACAACACATGCAATTGCACGGGTCGGAAAAATCTGTCATAACTATATTATTTAAATAAATATTTCTCGTTGGAAACAGAGTTCATGATGATGGTAGTTAAATTTACTAAGCTGACCTTCTACGTATTTGAATACTCTTTCGTAAATCATGTTTAGGTCGCATTAGTTTAAGGTCACATGGACAGTGCCAAACCAAATGGTCAAACAAATCCCAGCATGAATTGCTTGATTGTTGTCAAATACAAGAATTCAATTCTCGAACACCTGTTCTGTTTAGTTAGTTATCCATTTTTTATATGGAAACTAATCTTTTCTTGGTCACAATAAATTCCTTATCATTGAAGGTGGAGACAAGTTTTTTTTTTTTTTTTTTTTAGTCTTAACAGAGTAGAAGGAAAATCAAGAAATAAAGATAAAAGAGCTAGTTGCACTGGAATTGCAAACTGATATATTGAAATTGAAGTTTGATATTGAATTCTATAAAAAAGATTACCATGTTTCCTCTGCAAGTGTTTGCTTTATCTTTCACTAACATAATACATAGATTATTATTTAAAGAAAGAAAGAAAAAACAGACACAACGAGATAGTAATTGTTATGTTTAGGCCTTTCTGAGTGCGAGTATACTTTCCCTCCCCTTCGCTGGGGCGAAAAATTATGCCATTGCATGGGGCGAAAAATTGCCTAGGACCGGCCCTGTTCATTCCAAGATATTTTTTTCTTACTCCACATGACACGATACGAATATGAATGCATAAATTAAGCAGAAAATAGGTTCACAATATCAAAAAAACTATTAAAAGAAACGAAAATAGGATCTGATACATTTCAGTAAATTGTCTAGTATTAGGACTCCCAGAAATAATATATTTCTTAAGGCTGTTGTGTCAAATACGAGTATTGTCTCCTTAATTTAACTAGTGCAGTGTGGGATGGGCCCACTATACCATTTCCAAAGAACCTTTAAATAATTTAAGGTGCTGCTGTTACCTGAATAAAATATACTTCTCTAGATGAAGCATTGCCCAACTGGGATCCTTAGAAGGACCAAAAATGTATATTAAGGTTTAGGGTCTCAAATTTAATATTTTCTAGGAGGCTCAACCTCATATTTTCTATAGAGGCAAATACTAATGCTTCCTCCTTCAGGAAAAGTTCTAAGCTAAGGCTTTCTTTCATAGAAAACAAAAGGAAAACTAGCATTATTTTGTTTTTATGAGTTCTTCATTACGAAACAGTTGAAACGAATATACACGCACATGGTAGTTAAGTATTTTCAGGAGAATATTGTAAACCAAAGTTCAAGGACATACACACACATACGTATATAAAACAAACTTTTGTACCTCGTTAGACGTTTTATGCAACAACGTTTCTATGTTCACTACTTATAAACCTGGAGTAGTAGTGGCCCGCGTTTGCGCGAATGACTCATCCTCACTCTCTTTTATGACCAGGATTTTTGAACTTCGTTCCCTTTTACGGCTAAGATGAATGCTTTGGTACCTCGATTCTGATTGGCTGAGAGAAGTCACGTGACGTTAGGCCCCGCCCACGCGGGAAATTCAAATTTTCCAGGTCACGTGGTATGACGTCATGAGTCACCCTGTGGGGAAATCCCTCACCCTGGATTTTTGAAATTTGTTCCCTTTTACGGGTAAGATGAGTGTTTATGATTGGTTGACAAATGTCACATGATCTTAGACCCTGCGATATTTGAAATTCGTTCCCTTTTATGGGTAACATGAATCCTTTGGTACCCCAATGCTGATTGGCTGACAGAGGTCACGTGATCTTAAGCCCTGTGACTTTTGAAATTCGTTCCCTTTTACGGGTAAGATAAGTGCTTTGGTACCTTGATTCTGATTGGATGATAGAGATCACGTGATTTTAGGTCCTAGGATTTTTGAAATTAGGGTGTCCTTTCTGATGTATACTTTGGTATCTCGATTCTGATTGGTTGATAGAGGTCACATGATTTTAGACCCGCCACACAGTGACAGGTTACATGGGAAAACCCCTTACTTATTTGTTTTATTTTATGTGTAAGATGCGTGTTTTGGTACCTCAATTTTGATTGGTGGATAGAAGTCACATGATCTTACCCACACCCCCCCCCCACCAGTCCATGAGGGAAATACAGAGCGATATGACGGCGATCCATCCTAGACCGGGATTTTTTTTTTTTTAATGGTTATTCGTAAAGTTCCCATGAAGGGTTCAACCTCCTCCTTAAATACCCCTTTTTGGTATCATGATATTGTACTGAAGTTTACATTAAACATTATCGTTCTCTTTGACAGATAAGATGATTCTTACCTTGATGGAGATCCTGTCCTTGAATTAGTAGTCTATGTCTCTGGAAGTAACAATGGTGAAAGAGAGGTGTCGCTTGTAGATTTCTTATAACACATTGTTGTGAGTTTAAGCGATTTTTTTTAAACGCTCAGTAAGCGCTTCATTAATGGAAACAGTGTTGCCAGATTTTTTTTACCTAAACTGCTCCGATTCTTTTCGAAACGGTTCCCCAGAGTACAAGAAATTTTAAACTAAAAAATTTTTCGAACTAAAAAAATTTCAAAACTAAAAAAAATTTTAAACAAAAATTTTCAAACAAAAAATTTTCGAACTAAAAATTTTGAAACAAAAAAGTTTCAAACAAAAAATTTTCGAACCCGAAAAAAATTTCGAACTAAAAAAATTGAAACAAAATTTTGTCGAACTAAAACATTTTTTAAAACAAAAGTTTCGAACTAAAGATGTAAATCACATCTAAAAATTTTCAAATCAAACTTTTTATCGAACTAAACTTTTAAAATTTTCGAACTAGAAATTTAAACCAAGTTTTAGAAAAATCCTAAGAAATGTTTCTCCAGGAATCGAACTCAGGTCTTTCAAACCAAAGATGTGTATGCTAACCGCTTAAATGAATTCGGTTTTAATCGATCTTGGTGGGTTTCGAACCATGGTCCTTGAAAAGGATACACATATACTTTAAGAAAATAAATCTGACAGTGTAACGCTTCTCAAATCAAACTTTTTATCGAACTAAACTTTTAAAATTTTCGAACTAGAAATTTAAACCAAGTTTTAGAAAAATCCTAAGAAATGTTTCTCCAGGAATCGAACTCAGGTCTTTCAAACCAAAGATGTGTATCCTAACCGCTTAGCTATGAATGAATTCGGATTTAATCATGCTTGGTGGGTTTCGAACCATGGTCCTTGAAAAGGATACACATATACTTTAAGAAAATAAATCTGACAGTGTAACGCTTCTCAAATCAAACTTTTTATCGAACTAAACTTTTAAAATTTTCGAACTAGAAATTGAAACCAAGTTTAGAAAAATCCTAAGAAATGTTTCTCCAGGAATCGAACTCAGGTCTTTCAAACCAAAGATGTGTATCCTAACCGCTTAGCTATGAATGAATTCGGATTTAATTATGCTTGGTGGGTTTCGAACCATGGTCCTTGAAAAGGATACACATACACTTTAAGAAAATAAATCTGACAGTGTAACGCTTTCGTTCGTGGATTAAAATAAAATGCTGATAGACTTCTTTGTGTGACGACATAGAAGCACATATGATTGAAAAAATGCAAACGTCAGCGGATCGCATTACTTTTTGTTTTACTACGAACGTGTCAGCATGATTCATGGAAGAAAAAGCAAACATTGACATTCTCGTATGGAATATGAGGAAAATGAAATGTCGTCACAGTTACGACAAGTAGTGACATGATCCTGGCAGAAGGGAATTGGCATCGGAATTGCGATACTAGATGTTGTAACTATTGAGAAACGTGAATGACGTCACGATCGATTGTTACACATCGTTTTGGTTCATGATTCATGACAAAAGCAGCGAGCGTTTTGATTGGTTCGTTGTGATGTCATTTTATAAATTTCCTCGTTTCTGATTGGCTGACGGTGACATCGTTTTCACAACGACCTAAATAAAAATCTAAATTTCATTTTTCAAATCCTACATCGCTCTCAACTGTGAAGTGAAGAAGATCTGCTTTTTTAGAAGTGTCTTCATTTAAGCTTTACTGCACCGACTTTGTGTTCATTGAATTTGAGGTAAGTTCAGTGAGATTTTATTTTTCACACAAGATTCGAAAATCATTTTATTTTATATTTGTGGGGGTGGATCACTCATACACTGTTTTACTTTTAGTACGAAATATTTAGACTATGAAGAAATTAGTGGAATGGGAAAGTGGGAGTACGAATCAGGAACCTCCACACATTAGAAGTAAGCACGATAAACGATATGGTTTAGCGTCCCTTCAGCGAGCACCCGTCGGGAATTGAACCATGGCCAGAAAAATGTGTGCGCTTAGTTTTGAAAAGAATGCATTACAAAATTTCAGAAACTATGTCTGAGAATAATATGGTTCGATTCCCTTTAAAAGCATTAGCGGCCCCTTCAGCTTAACGTGATATTCGAGCAATCACCTGGGATTGAACCAAGGCCAGAGGCGTGTACGTCAACCATTTAGCTTAGTTTTGAAAAGAATGTATGATAACGCATGAGAATATTAAATTTCAGAAAAGACTTGACAGCGATCCGATGTGGAAAGCAAACCCACCGAGGATTGAACCAGGACCTTCCACGTTAGAAGCATGTACGCTAACCGCTTAAATAAAAAAGAGTGCATGAATATTTGGTTAAAAGATTTACGCTATACAGATTTTGTTTTGACAATTACGTATGTATAACGTTAATGGTTGGTGAATCTCTTCAACTTGCAAACGCATCATTTAAAGGTCGTTGTGAGTAGAAAAAAAATGCTTACGCGTACTTTGTCACATCTCAGTACTGTTGAAACATTCATTCATGCATTCTTTTTTTATCACTATAGAATGGTAGGTCAGTTACATGCTGATGTAATGCTCTCGAGTTTGACAGCAATAAAACACACATTTCAGTAACATAATTATTTTTTAAAAAACTTTGATTTTTAGTACACGTGCTTTCATAATGAGATTCTGAACGTCACCGCCAGGAATCAAACTCAGGACCTTTACATGAATTACTTAGTTAATTATTTATCATGAATGTTATGATTTCCCGAACTAAGCGGTTAGCATACGTGCCTTTGGCGTCGGAAGCCCGGGTTCGATTCCCTGCGGGAGCTCATGTGGTTCGGATTCCACGTTAATCAGTAGGTCCACGTCTCATATAGCCTCGCTGCTGAAAGGGACGCTAAACTAAAAAATCAAAAAATCAACTCAAATTCACGCTGCTCAATTCCTTTTTTCCCATTACATATTTGTTTTACCGTACCTGTTTGTTTGTTTTCATTTTTTAATCATGGCCGAATCGTGTTTTACTGTTCGCAATGAAATCACTCGTCATTATAGACGATTTATGTACGTTTATGTATTATGAGGTGTGCACGTCAACCATTTAGCTTAGTTTTGAAAAGAATGTATGATAACGCGTGAGAATATTAAATTACAGAATAGGCTTGACATGCCCCGACGTGGAAAGCAAACCACCGAGGCTTGAACCAGGACCTTCCACGTCCGAACCATGTACGCTAACCGCTTAGTCACAATAATAAAAAAAAAAAATACACTATACAGATTTTGTTTCGACAATTACGTATGTGTATCGTTAATGCTTGATGAATCTCTTCAACTTGCAAACGCATCATTTAAAGGTCGTTGTGAGTGGGGAAAAAAAATGCTTACGCGTACTTTGTCACATCTCAGCACTGTTAAAACATTCATTCATTTCATGCATTCTTTTTATCACTATAGAATGATAGGTCAGTTATATGCTGATGTAAAGGTCTCGAGTTTGACAGCAATAAAACACTCATTTCAGTAACATAATTATTTAAAAAAAAAAACTTTGATTTCTAGTACACGTGCTTTCATAATGAGATTCTGAACGTTACCGCTAGGGAATCAAACTCAGGACCTTTACATGAATTGCTTAGTTAAGAATTTATCATGAATGTTATCAGGTGATTAAGATTTTTCTTTCTTCTTTTCTTTTGTAGTAAATTCACGCTGCTCAATTCCTTTTTTCCCCACATTACATATTTGTTTTACCGTACCTGTTTGTTTGTTTTCTCCTTTTATTAACATGGCCGAATCGGGTTTTACTGTTCGCAATGAAATCACTCGCCATTATAGACGATTTAACATCGAGGGCAGAATGCTCGAAATTCAATTCAACGCACCGCCCGTAGGAACCGATATCATACAGTATGTACATAATAGTTTCGAAGCAATGCTAGACCATTTGTTAGCCAATGTCGACGATGAGGCGATGGTTGGTTTATCGGTAATATCACCACGGAACACGAATAAACCGTTTTGGGTGAGTTTTCGCCAAGCGCGAAACCTGACACTGGAAACGATGTGGGCCTCCTTTGAAAGAGTGTTACAAAGTAACAATGCATTTCTCCTGCACGAACCATTCACCGTTCATTTCCATCGTGTGGATATTCCACGTGGCTACGGCGGCGGTTTGCGGCAAGGAGTACTTCAAAATGAAGAATTGTTACGTTGCAAAAAAGGGATTGTACGTGTAAAAAATCAAGATTCAAGGTGCTTGGCGTACGCCCTTGTTATTGCTATTGGTCTGAAGGCATACAAGAATGTAGATATGCAACGTTATTGGCAATATCAACGCCAATCGAAATGTGTTGTGGACGATGAAGTGAATGCGTTATGTGCAAATGCAAGAGTCAATTTGGATCATGGTGCCAGTGTAAATGAAATTCGACAATTCCAGTCATACCTCAAAGAATATAAAATTACAGTGTATACTAGTTTCACAGGCCATGATATCATGTACGAGGGGCCCAATGATGAAAATCGCACTCCCATAAATTTGATTTGTTTGGCTGGCCATTTTAACATCATCCAATCTTTAACTGCTTGTTTTGCAACCAAGTTCTACTGTGAGGCGTGCCATAAAAAGTATGATCATCGTAACAGACATGTGAAAAATTGTCCTGTAACGTGCTCCAAATGTTTACAGAGACCTCTATGCGACAAGAATCAAACGCTGATATTATGCAACGACTGCAATCGGCAATTTTACGGCGAAGAATGTTTTAACAATCATCGTAATATTGTATATCATCAAGGGGAACCTGTATGCAAAATGGTGAAGCAATGTACTAGATGTTACAGAGTATATTCTTTTGTGCATACTGGACAACGACATCATGATTGCAATGAGATCTTTTGCAATGTTTGTAAGAAGATTGTTCCAGGATCCCATCAATGTTTTATGCTTCCTGATCGCCAATGCTTGAAACCTGGTGTTCCTTCACTCATGCACGCAAAGAAAGCCTTGTTGATATTCTACGATATAGAATCTATGCAGGACACGAATATTGGCGATAATACGTATGTACACATTCCAAATTTATTGGTTGCACAACAAGTATGTTACGCATGTGTTGAAAACAATAATATCCAGCAGTCTTGCAGTACGTGTGGTCAGCGCCAGCATATTTTCCAAGGAGAGGATCCAGTTTATGATTTTCTCCAGTACTTGCGGGAACGTCGTCCCAATATAAATAGGATTTTCTGTGTCGCGCACAACGCTAAGGGATACGATGGACATTTTATCCTAAAGACCATGGTAGAACAATGTCAATGGAGACCTGACGTCATATTAAATGGGACCAAGATACTGAGTTTAACGTTGAATAATCTGACGTTCATTGACTCGTTGAACTTCCTACCTATGGCATTAAGTAAATTGTCAAAAGCGTTCAATTTACCCGCAACCAAAGGCTACTTCCCGCATTTCTTCAACACCAAGGAGAATCAATCGTATATTGGACCACTTCCAGAAACAAAGTATTATGGTGCAGATGAAATGGCCGTCGAAGACAGAAACAAGTTCATGCAGTGGTACAACGATCATCGTAATGACACGTTTGATTTCCAGAAAGAAATTCTCAAGTATTGTATTCAAGATGTCAATGTACTGCGACAAGCATGCGTTTCGTTTATGACGTCATTTGAAACAGAAACCAAAGTGAATCCCTTCTTGGAGACGATCACGATTGCCAGTGCTTCTAATTTAGTATTCCGCCGGAATTTCCTTAAACCCAACACCATTGGAATTCTACCGGCACATGGCTATCGATGGAGAAGTACCCAATCGATCGCTGCAATGCAATGGCTGGCCTACATTGAAAAAACCGAAGAAAAACAAATCTTCCATGCGGCCCGACAAAAAGAAGTGTTTATTGCGGGATTCCGTGTTGATGGTTACTACCAAGATCCTGAGACGTTAGAGGAGCACGTCTACGAGCATGCCGGCTGTTTTTACCACGGGTGTAAAGTATGTTTTACTACAGGCCGTAATCAGCCCATCTACAGCAATCCAGAAGACACCATGGAATTCCGTTATGAACGAACGCAAAGAAAAAATGCAAGACTGCGTGAATTGGGGTACATTGTACATGAAATGTGGGAGTGTGAATTTAATCAGTTCTTAAAACAAAATCCTGCAATGGCGACGTATCTGAAGAATCACCCGTACATGAACCGCAGACCATTAAATCCAAGAGATAGTTTTTTTGGAGGAAGGACCAATTGCGTGAAATTGTACCACCAAGTCGATGAAAAAGCGGGGGAAGTAATAAAATATTACGATATTGTCTCGCTTTATCCTTATGTAAATAAGTGTGCTAAATACCCTGTAGGCCATCCACGAATTTATCTACAGGGTGATGAAAATATACCACCAATAAATAAAGTCAATGGTCTAATCAAAATGACGATATTACCAAGTCGCCATCTTTATCATGGTCTCCTGCCTTACCGATGTAACAAGAAACTACTCTTTCCACTGTGTGCTGCGTGTGCCGAAGAAATGAACCCAGACCCTACAGCAACGTGTACACACAACGACCAGGAGCGGTGCCTCACTGGAACATGGGTATCATATGAAATCCAGAAAGCAGTAGAATTAGGATATCAACCAGTAGAAATTTTTGAAATTTGGGATTATGACATTGAACAATATGATCCCATCACGAAAACAGGTGGCTTGTTCACGGAATATATCAATACGTTTTTAAAATCAAAAATGGAAGCGTCTGGCTGGCCCAGTTCCTGTGTCAGCGAAGAAGACAAATCAAAATTCATACAAACCGTCCTGGAGCGTGAAGGTATTGCATTGGATCGGTCCAAAATTGAAAATAATCCTACACGAAGAAGTTTATCTAAGCTTTGTCTTAATGCTCTTTGGGGAAAACTTTCGCAAAGATCAAACTTTAGCCAGACCACAATTATTGATCGGCCGGAAGAATTTTATGAAAAACTCACTTCCCCCGACATTAAACTCCATCAAATTGTACCCATCAATGATACGATGTTGTATGCGTTCTGGGAGTACAATGAACATGTGCCTGTTCAAAACCGAAACACCAATGTCGTGTTAGGTGCATTTACAACATGTCAGGCACGTCTGGAATTGTACAAGTACCTGGAAATGTTGCAGGAACGTGTTTTATATTTCGACACGGATTCTGTGATATTTACGGAGAAGCCCGGGGAGCCAACCATTGAACCTTCAACGTACTTGGGCTGCTTATCGAATGAGATGGAATCTTACGGACCACGAGCATACATCAAGACATTTGTCAGTGGAGGCCCAAAAAATTACAGCCTAGAAATATACAATCCGGATACCAACGTCACCAGTTACATATGCAAAATTAGAGGATTTACATTAAATTACAATGCAGGACAACAATTAAATTTCAACACGCTAAAAGAAATGATTACAAATCAATGCCGTGGACAAGTCACCATCACTATCCCCCATAAGATATGCAGGACCAAAGACCATACCATCGTCACACGCAAAGAAGAAAAAATGTACAGTATCCAGTACACAAAACGTCGATTTAAAGAATTCAATTCTTATGATACGGTTCCGTACGGGTACGTTAAAAAACAGAAGATGGAACTGGAAAAAGAAGATGAAGAAGAAAAAACTGTAAATACCCAATAAGGCCGCCATTTCTTTTTTCCTTTTCCTTTTCTTCTTTCCCTTCCTTAACCACAAAGCAGCAACACCAAGAAGAAAATGAAGTACCCACAAGAGTTTATAAACCATCAACACCACCATCAGTGGAAGAAAATGCAGTCATCTCGTACCCAAGGGGGAACCTTGACCATAAAGGAGCAACACCTAGAAAAATGCAGTACCCAGAAAAAGTTCGTAAACCAACATCAGTGGTAGAAAAGCTGTCATCTCGTACCCGAGGAGGAAGATGAGCCTAAACAGATCCATCATTTACGAGTAAGTTTTATTTCTCTCTTATCAATATTGACTCGTTTTTATTGTTTCAGAAAAAAAAAAGAAATTCAAAAAGTAATCCATTGTTTCTTCTTTTTCTTTACAGGATACGTCTACAACATTCGAAGATGATGACACGTCCAACATATTCATTAAACTAGATCCTGTATTTATTATGTTAATAAACATGTATGAGAAGAGCACATACCTTTCGTTAAAATACAACAAGTTGAAAAAAATATGTTTTATTATTTCTTGAAACCCTGAACACTTGTTTTCAAATAAATGGTAATCTTGAAAATTTAAGGTGGAAAATATATCCAAGATTTGGTTTACATGATTTTGTTCGAAAAAATAATTAAAGAATTTTTAGTGTCCAAAATTTGGTTTTTAATTTAGTTCGAAAAAAAATTTGGATTTGAAAATTTTCAAATGTGGTTTACATCTTTAGTACGAAACTTATTTTTAAAAAAAAATTGGTTCGAAATTTTTTTAAAATTTTTAGTTCGAAAAATTTTGATTTGAAAATTTAGTTCGAAAGTTTTTAGTTTAAAATATTTTTTCGAAAAATTTTTAATTTTTTTTAGTTCGAATTTTTTTTGGGTTCGAAAATTTAATTTTTTTTTAGTTCGAAAATTTTTTGTTTGAAACTTTTTTGTTTCAAAATTTTTAGTTCGAAAATTTTTTGTTTGAAAATTTTTGTTTAAAATTTTTTTTAGTTTTGAAATTTTTTTAGTTCGAAAAATTTTTTAGTTTAAAATTTCTTGTACTCTGGGGAACCGTTTCGAAAAGAATCGGAGCAGTTTAGGTAGAAAAAAATCTGGCAACGCTGTTTCCATTAATGAAGCGCTTACTGAGCGTTTAAAAAAATCGCTTAAACTCACAACAATGTGTTATAAGAAATCTACAAGCGACACCTCTCTTTCACCATTGTTACTTCCAGAGACATAGACTACTAATTCAAGGACAGGATCTCCATCAAGGTAAGAATCATCTTATCTGTCAAAGAGAACGATAATGTTTAATGTAAACTTCAGTACAATATCATGATACCAAAAAGGGTTATTTAAGGAGGAGGTTGAACCCTTCATGGGAACTTTACGCATAACCATTAAAAAAAAAAAAAATCCCGGTCTAGGATGGATCGCCGTCATATCGCTCTGTATTTCCCTCATGGACTGGTGGGGGGGGGTGTGGGTAAGATCATGTGACTTCTATCCACCAATCAAAATTGAGGTACCAAAACACGCATCTTACACATAAAATAAAACAAATAAGTAAGGGGTTTTCCCATGTAACCTGTCACTGTGTGGCGGGTCTAAAATCATGTGACCTCTATCAACCAATCAGAATCGAGATACCAAAGTATACATCAGAAAGGACACCCTAATTTCAAAAATCCTAGGACCTAAAATCACGTGATCTCTATCATCCAATCAGAATCAAGGTACCAAAGCACTTATCTTACCCGTAAAAGGGAACGAATTTCAAAAGTCACAGGGCTTAAGATCACGTGACCTCTGTCAGCCAATCAGCATTGGGGTACCAAAGGATTCATGTTACCCATAAAAGGGAACGAATTTCAAATATCGCAGGGTCTAAGATCATGTGACATTTGTCAACCAATCATAAACACTCATCTTACCCGTAAAAGGGAACAAATTTCAAAAATCCAGGGTGTGGGATTTCCCCACAGGGTGACTCATGACGTCATACCACGTGACCTGGAAAATTTGAATTTCCCGCGTGGGCGGGGCCTAACGTCACGTGACTTCTCTCAGCCAATCAGAATCGAGGTACCAAAGCATTCATCTTAGCCGTAAAAGGGAACGAAGTTCAAAAATCCTGGTCATAAAAGAGAGTGAGGATGAGTCATTCGCGCAAACGCGGGCCACTACTACTCCTGGTTATCCACATATAAAGCATGATTTGACATAATACAAAATCAACATGAAAGAATTTTCCCGTCCCTGATGTGACATTGAGAATAACTAAATCTACTTCTAAAGAGAAAATCTGCATTTTAATATTACTAACGTTGTTAAATTCCTGTAGCATCTTTGTTTTTAAGTACATTAACTTACATGGGGCACTGGGGGGCACCCACGTGGGTCTACCGGATCCGGACTCCCCCGAAACTTCCTAACTGAACACACATCTGTACACTTTATCAACAAACATATATTTGTTTAATAAGAAAATGATTGATGTAGCATGAAAATTTGATCGTACACTTCATCTGTAGTATTCTTTCTCTTATAAAAAGCAATCTAGTTCTATCACTTTTTCTGAAAATATGGGTGGAAGTATTCTACAATTACTTATCGTCTTTTTGAATGCAGAGTAACACTCGTTCAATACTACATAGACGTAGTAGTATTGGACCCCCCCCCCCCCAAAAAAAAAAATCTTAGGTCTGTTCCAACAAAAATTTCTGGGTGCGCGTCTGATGAGGACATATTCATCTATTTTCTTTCAAATGAACTGGAATTTTAAGACTTTCACTTCTTCACTTAAGACTTCACTTCACTTCATTTTAAGATTTAAGACTTCACTGTTTTTTTTTTTAAAAAAAATTCAAATCCATTTAAATATGGGTTGCTTTATAAAGTAATGTTATATATAAAAGTAATATTATTTAAATTAGGTTCAATTATAACGTAAAAATGTGTTAAACAGTTTTATTTATTTATTTATTTTTAGTACTCGTAAGTTTTTTCGGGTTATCAGCCCGGTGAAGATATTGACTTCCGACAATCTCTGAACACAATGCAATCACAATTCCTGAAGATCAATGGAATATCTGCATTGGAAACGTCGGATGACAATATCTTTACCTTGCTGATAGCTCGAGAACACATACTAAAATCATGTCGCCAGGAAAAATTCAAAATGAAATGAAATTAAATCTTTGAGTTTTACGTCCCACGTTTATGCCGGCTAGGCTAAAGGAGACGGTGATGATGAGTGATGAATGAAATGGTGGAATGAAGAAAGTGGGAGAAAACGGGAGAACCCCAAGAAAACCCACGCACACAGTATTTGTCCACCACAAAGTTCACTTGGCGGGGGCTGGGATCGAACCACGGACCCCAAGCACTAGAGGTGAACGCTCTACCACTGAGCCACCGCGGCCCCTCAGGAAAAATTAAATTCTTTCTTCAATTTAATTTTTACCGTGTACTGCAACAAACATTTTAAATATTTATTGCTGTCCCAGTTCGATTAAACTTACTTTATTTAACACCAAAACTTTCTTCGATAATTAGTCCAAGAAATTAAATTATTTTCTTATTCTGTTAAGGCACTGAATTTATTTAATGCTTATCATTCATTAGCTGTAATTCCAAACAACAAATCCTTCTAAGATTGTGTTCTCACTTATTATATTTTAACAGCCTAAATGTACAAGTATGGCTACAGCATTTAACAGCCTGGCAATCAATAAAAAGGTATCTTACGTACCGGACCTTTCTCCTTTATAACACACATAATTATTATCATTGCAGTCCACAGTAAAAATGACTGTGTCAATTTAACACAATAGACCTGTGTTAAATTTTGACACATGCATGATGCTTTTATACTTAATCGAATTTTGGAATAAAATGTTCAAATGACAATCGTTAAATCAACCACCTGGCATGATGAGGAGACATTTTAATAACTCACGATCGGTATTGTTTTATATTCAGCTGCAACAAGTACTTTCACAAAAACATTTTCTTTATTAAACGGACATGACTTATTACGAGAGATAACAAAATGTGATATAAATTATTTATAAGTGATTAAGAGGAACGAAATATAGTTGACGAGGAAGAGAAACATAGATAACATAGGATGACCAGATGACAGCATTCCTACATATCTAAGCGTTGTCACAAAACTCTATGCATGCTCACAAAGCTATTTTCATTAAAGAGTACCGGTACATTGTTTGTTACTTGGGGTTTACGGGGTGATTTTTTGAAGATTCACGGATTTTTTTAAGTCTAGAATTTCTAACTGAAGTCCGATTTTCGTGCAGTTTGTGGCAAATGATCAAGGAAGGATGGGAGATTTATGGAACTATGTTTATAGTGTAAATTCATCCGGGGTAATATCGCCCACGCCTCAAGAAAAATAGCAAATGTTCGCCAGTGAGTGTACCTTACAATTGGAATGAGATGCGGTGGGGTGTGAAGATTTGAGTTTTCTTCGTTAGATGGCAACTAGTGATGAGCAAATGCAAGACCAAGACCAAGACCGGGGTGGTCTTGGTCTTGGTCTTGCATATCCAGTCTTGGTCTTGGTCTTGCACACCCAGTCTTGGTCTTGGTCTTGCTTACAAGAGTCTTGCAAGTCTTGCTTTTAAGAAACCTTATGCTTTTCGGAGGTAAATTTTACTCTGGATATAAGATATAATAAATTCTACAATGCGCCAATAGTAACGGAAATGCAAGTATGTTTCTAAATGTATTATAGTTTACCTTCGTGTACGTATGATGATAGTATACAACATAGATGATGACCTTCGTTTTTTTAATGGGTGCCCATGCTTCACTACTTATAAGATAAATCACAACGTTTCATAATCTTTTTATATTTTTTTAACAGATCCAACACTCAATTGGTTCCCAAAGTGGGGAGGCTACCCCTGAGACGCACGAAAGAAAATCAAAACGTCACACATTATTGAAATACCATGAATTGCAATATTGTTTTTACACTCTAAAGGCTTCAGATTTCTTTTTCAACAACGATTAGCTAATCCTTGTATTGAACAAACTTCGAATTAAATATTGAGATTTTGTTTTACTGATTCCAATATGTACTCTATGAGGCATAACCATGGACATTATTCGAAAGCGATTTAAAAATATTGTAGGCATTCGAAATGTGGGCATGGAGATAAAAAGGAGAGAATTAGCTGTGTTGAATGGAAAACGAGTGAGAAGAAGCTGTTAGAAATATTAGCAGTAGGGGAAAAAGGAAGAATTTTTATATTGTCAAGAGGAAGAAGAGAAACTGGTTGAGGAGGCACTGTATTATGAGGGACGTGCTAGATGGTATGGTGGAAGGAAAGAGAGGGAGCGAGTGAAGGAGACTAGTTGAAGGAAGGTATTAAAACTGAAAATTGCTACATCAAGACGAAGGGACTAGCTGAGGATCACCGTGCATCGAAGCTTCTCAGTTGCAACAAATAACCTGCCAATAATTGCAGAATAGCTATGATGTTAATGATAACATGTTTAGCAATATTAACCAAAAAAGAGAGAAAAATAAAAATAATAATTATTATAACCAAACCTCTTAATATTTTAGAATAATTCGAGTGAAAACTGAAAATGACTCAATTGTCTATGTCTTTTGTATAAACTCAATTCATATAAATACTTTGACCTATATTAGAAATACAAAATAACGACATCAAACTCCAAATTATTTGAAATAATTGTGCAAAATCAGTCTGTTGTGAATATGGATTTCAAGCATCAACTACCCACTTCGTTAGGTTAAATTTTTTTTAAAAAATAATAATAATAACGGGCCTTATGCAGAGTCTTTCTGACGTGTGATTAGTACCATACCAAAGAGTTCGACTAAACTTTGTTTCCTGCCAGGGGCGGATCCAGGACCGAATTCTGGGGGGGGCGGTGGGTTGTCATACTGCCACTTTTAAGGGCTTCAAACTTTGGAATTGCTTTTATTTATATATATAAAATAAGAAAGTTTCCTCTTCTGGGGGGGGCGATCGCCCCGATCGCCCCCCCCTGGATCCGCCCCTGTTTCCTGCAATAGTCAGACCTTTAGTATGATGCTAATCATACGTCAAAACGACCCTGCATAAGGCGGAATATATTTCGTTAGTCAGTCACTTTTTATTATTACTAAAACGATTTCTGATATCAGTCATTTTCAATAATTTATATATTCCTCTCCCCTCCTCCTCCCCAAGTTGAGGGGCTGAATTTGAATTTAAAAGGCATCGAAAGTGTCACTGTTCATCTCAGAGACCCCGAAAACTATGGATTCGGCACTGTAAATGTCGGTCATCTTCAATAAATTTATACATCTCCTCCTCCCCCATGTTGCGAGGCACGGCATCAGAAGCGTTACTGTTTATCTCAATGACCTCGAAAACCACGGATTTGACGTTGATAATGATCATTTTCGATAATTTTTATATATCTCCTTCCTCCACCTCCCCCAAGTTGCGGTGCTGAATTAGCATTTAAACTGGATCGGAAGTATCACTGTTCACCTTAGCGACCCCGAAAACTATGGACACGACACTAATATTTCGTCATGCCATACTTGATCATGTCATTCTTGATCATTTTTATGTATCTCCCCCTCCCTCAAATTACGGAGCTGAATTTGGTCGTAAACGGTATCGGAAGTGTCAGTATTCAACTCAGCGACCTCGAAAATTATGGATTCGACATTAATATTCGTCATTTTCGATCATTTATTTATTTATTTATTTATTCAATACAACAGGTTCTAGGCCCAGTTACAGTGTTGTTCCTTACAAATACATTTACCCTTATATATATATATATATATATATATATATATATATATATATATATATATATATATATATATATATATATATATATATAAACAAGGTTATACATTTATATATTTTCATTTTCACATATTTTAAAGGCTATTCTTGTATACTGTCTCCGATATTCCAAAATCATCTATAGAAGTTATCTTTTCAATTGCATTGTAGGAAGCACTCGTTCTCCATATAGGAGATTTAGCGAGGATATTTGTTCTTGCCTTTCTGCAGTAAAATGTACTGTTATTTCCTACGCGGGTTTTACCTGATGGGACATGCAATTGAACCTTCGAAGTAAGATTGGGACAGTCAATTTTACCACGTAGCTATTTGTGTAAAAATAAAAGATCCGTATGTTCTCTCCGTTGTTTCAACGTGTTCATATTAAAGTTTTGTACTATTTCTGAATACGACTCGTATTTTGAATACATACCAGTTTTTCTATAAGCAAGTAATCTCAAGAATTTTGATTGTATTCTTTCAATCATATCTATGTGTCTTTGTGTTTTTGGTGACCATGACAGAGTCGCATATTCTAATTGCGATCTCACAAAACAAAAGTAGAGTTTCATTAACGTAGTATCGTTTTGAAAATCCTAACCTATTCTCATAACAAAGCCAAGATTTTTGTATGAATATATCTCCCCTGTTTATATATCTCTCCCTTCACCCTTCCCTAACCTCCATCGTCAAACGGTATGACAGAAACCATCTAAGGTTCGAACCTCATCTATGTTGAAAATGTGATCGAGATCGGTCGGGTGGTTCAAGAGTTATTAAGTTTTATTTATTTTTGTACATTTTCCCCTCCCCTCCCCTAAGTTCTACCGTCAAAGTGATACGAAAAAGACACCGCAAGTTCGAACCTCGTCGTATGTTGAAACTTTTATTGAGATCGATCGGCTGGTTCAAGAGTGATGAAGTCACAGTCTCTTTTATTTGTTTTTTTTGTTTGTTTTTTTTTTTACATATATATATATCTCCCTTTCCCCTCTTCTACGCTGCACCGTCAAAGTAAAATGATAAAAATCGTTCCTGGCCTGAACTTCATTTATGTTGAGAATTTGATCGAGATCGGTCGGGTGTTCAAGAGATTAGGAGTCACAAACGTAATAACTTTCAATTTTATAATAGATATAGATTTATTGTTGTAGTATAATGTTACATCGCTCAATTCTCGATGCGCCGTATACCTAAGGAGGCAAAAAGTTATATTGATAAACAATTATTCAACGTATAAGCATCCGCCCATGAAATAAAACTTGCGGTCACATGCAAGTTTTTGTTTTTATGAAAATGTTATTTCGATATTAATTTTATGAGCACAATTAAAAATTTCCAACGGATGCTTGAGTCTCGGAGCCAAGGCCATACCCATATATTCAGCATCATGTTGTACGGAATTACCGATATTCAATACTACATGTTTCTTTAGTTCTGGAAGAACACCACTAATACGCATTGAAATGAAATGAAGTATCTAGTTTAACGTGCCACAATTATGCACCAACGCTAAGGGAGACGGTGATGATAAGAAATAACTGAAATGGCGGAATGAAGAAAGTAGGAGAAAACGGGAAAATACGAGAAAACCCAAGCATACGGTGCTTGTCCACCAAAAAAACTCACATGGGTCAAGATGACACCTGTGTGGCTTAAAGACGAGTAATATCTACAGAAAACACGAACAACCAATTCAGAAAACGACTAGGGATGGGCACGAGCGAGTTCGAGCGAGTTTTCTTTGAAACTCGACTCGACTCGAAACAGACAACTTTGAGCTCGACTCGAGAACTCGGCTCGAAAAATTTCCTCCAACTCGACTCGAATTTGGGTCGAGTTTCGAGTCGAGTCGAGCCGAAACGAGCCATACCCTGTGTGGAGTTTTAAATACTCACTTCAAGTGTCCTACATAGACAATTTATTATTATTATTATTATTATTATTATTATTATTATTATTATTATTATTATTATTATTATTACCGACCTCGGTAGTCGTGAAGACTAGGAGGCAAGGACATCGTTCAGGAGGTTCCGGGTTTATATTTCGGAGGAGCATCAGACCCGTTGCCAGACGGGGTCAACCCTCCCTCAAGGTTAACTGACCTCCTGGAACTGTGAGTGGTGATAACCTGTGTTTGAGAACTTAATTAAAACACTAATTTGCTATAGAAACTAATTTTGCTTTCAGGATTACTTTACGTTATATATCCAAAACTAAGCAAATCCTTGAGTTGCTTTTAAGTTTAACGTCCCTTTCAGCGGTGATGCTATATAAGATACTGATTAACGTGAAATCCAAAACCACATGAGCTCCCGCCGGGAATCGAACCCGCGTTACCCACGCCAAAGGCGCGTACGCTAACCGCTTAGTCATGAAGGAGCTCCGCAGCAAATTTGTATGTAGTTTTAATTACTATACAAAGAATAGTAGAAAGAACATATAAAGAAATAAGGATCACACGCAAATTGAATGTCCACCCTCCACAGAGCTGACGTCATCTTCAAGAGCGAGGTGACAGGTACAAAACAGAATTGAATTAAATTACAACAAACTTACATCTTGGCTTATGCTGTTGGAAAGAGATTAGGAAAGTTAGCTGCCAGGTTAGAGCTATTTTAATATAGGCACCATCCCGATATCGCCTAGTAGATGAAAACAGTGTATCGTCGTTTTCCTATGTCAATAAATAGTGTCAGGAGAAAGTACTGCAACGCTCAGATAGATAAGAAACGAATTTTTTTCTTGTCCGTCCTTTCTCTTATATTTTTCAACAATTCGCTTAAAAGAAAAAATACAGGGCATGACTTCAACGGTCAGTTGTGACAACAAAATACATTAATGTTGATAGTGCAATTTTCCAACAATTTTATAATAGACTTTTATGTTTGAAACACAAATAAAAATATCGTATAATACACCTTGCTGTTTTGTCTTTTGTCAGTTCACCTAGAAAATCAAACCTAAGCGTGCGATAGCAAGTAAAACTGTTGAAAGTTATATTAAGGTAATGTGCAGTAGGAATATTGGAGAAGGCTACAAGCATATTATTTGAAGTGCGGGGATTCAAGTGGTTCCAATCCTTCCACGGCCACGCGCCGAGTCAAAGAGTTTACGAAGTCTGTTCTTGTTGAATATTAACTTATTACATAATGTAACGTTTGTCATGCCGTCAAGTCTAGGAGGCTTTGTAGTGGCTAAAATTCCGTTCAAGTTGTTTTTCCTCAGATGAAAGTAGATGTGGGATGGTTCCTTTACAGCAGGCCAAACGGTTGTTTTTAATTCATTCTATTCTAAGGAATGTAATCTCTCTCTAGACTTCAGATAGTATATTTAGGGCGCAGAGTCTATCACGCAAATAGAAATAGGGAAATAATTGACAAAAGTGAAAGTGGATTATGCTGCAAATTATTTTAGAAATTATTGTAAATAAAGTATAAATTCAATCATATATGTACTACGTATTAAAATAAAGATGAAAACGATGTCTTTTAAAATTAGCCCTAATGCGAAATTAATTTCTCTACCCTCCTCCTGTATTAAATCTATGTCATATTTATATACAAAATATTAGTTTAATAAAATATCAGAACTCGATACACTCCACGTAAGTATAATAAACTTACAATTTCTGTTTTAAAAAATGACAAATTTCCAATTTAAAAAATGTTGACAAAATTATTGATACACAAACATATATCCTATAGCACAGTGAAATATCAAGGATACGAACATATAAAAAGTGTTGTTACTATCAACATTTTCTATTGTCTGACGAAGCCATGAATTCAGAGTTCTTAAGGTAGAAAATAAATAAAAATTTGCTAGCTTTACATACCATAATTATGAACTTTGGACTAAAAGGAACGACTGAATGAAGAAAGTGAATTATTATGAAGAGTGCTGGGATGAGAGAGCCTTGAGTAAACCCATAGACACCGTGTTGTTCACCAAAAATTCACATGATCTGGGCTTGAACCAGGCTCCTTTCGCACCAGAGGTGAATACTTTACCACAGAGCCACCATATCCCATCCCTCAGAAATCAATATGAATCATTATATAATAATTACAGAGGAGGTGTTTACACCACTTACGCAAAACTAATCCTGGGTACGGTGTTGATAATAAAGCATGCAAGCAAATGAAAATATTTTTGAGTAACAAGAAAATTAATCGTTCTGAGGGGAATTTTCAGGCCACTTGTTCCGCCAAACAGCATAATGCGCGCCATAGACGCACGCACTTGCATCTTTCATCATGCATCTTGAAAGAATTTTTTGCCCACACACGTACCAACGTGCTGTCCAACATACTGAAAGTAGTTGGAGAAATGTGGAGGACGAGGAAACGCGTGCTTTTTCTTTCTGCAACTGCACGACCTTGGCATGCGACGGAGGAGAGACTCACGTGATTTCTTCCGCTGTCGTGATTGGCGGACCTAAATATAAAACAGCCACCTTGCATCAACGAGCCCATACACGGTAAACATGTATGCAGAACGGCAAAAACATCAAACATGTTTTCAGAAGATTTTGAAAACTTTCAACATGAATGAACGAGGCCATACACGATCAACTTGCCTGTGGTTTTATCATTTTTCATACAAGTCGGGCTGTTTCTTCAGGCATGTGTTTACGTGTATGGGCAGTGGCGTCGGAAGTATTTTTCAGCTGGGGGGGCAAACTGTTGTCTTGAAAACAGACACGGGAATGTAACATAGGTAAGATAATACGAATATATGTTTGTAATGTAACAATAATTTGATTTGATTGGTTAATAATAATAATAATAATAATAATAATAATAATAATAATAATAATAATAATAATAATAATATAATGAAGCTGTAAACAGTTCGTGAGAGTGACATTTCTATCTATTAGAGGCATCTTAGTTTACATCTTTAGATTAATTAATTCCGTGTCAGTTTTGTGCTAGATTTTGGTCTGGTGCAGAAATTTTCAACCACTGAAATCAGAATTAAAAACATATAAAATTGTAAAATTTGTACTGCTCATGATGACTGTAAGTACAAATTTTACCATTTTATATTGGTACATATTTTTAACTGTATTGGACATAGTCACACGGACACTATTAAAGAATCTTAAAGCTACTTAAATCACTTGGAAATGAATAAATTATATTTTTAAAAATCCAGTTCTGATGTTGCAGTACACTGTAATACTAGAAATTGCTATTTAGAACTACAAACTTTGTAGCACTTTGTAGTAGAAAGTAATTTGTACATTATAAAACAAGCCACATAATTAAGTAAAAAAAAAATAAGAAAAAATATTTTTTCTACGTACTTGACTTCGTACCAGAAATGGAAAAATAGAATTTCCACTAAAGACTTCATAAAATTTATATAGAAAATTCAATTACACTAATTATCCAGAGTTATTTGTATTTTTTACTACACTTAATTCAGTATATCCAGTTTGTTATTACATTCACCTCTCTTCCTAATCTCATTATATTCACTTCACTTCACACTAATAAAGTACGACACAATTAATAAGAAATAATTCAAGTTTATATTGAATTTTAAGTGCTATTTTGTAATTTAAATAATTGGATATAATACGCATATTATTTCCACTTACGTAATTCTACATTTATTTCTTTTCAAAATTGACCAATAGTATCTTTTTCTTCGCTTGTCTTTCATATGAATTCTCTTGCAATGGTGTTTAAATCTAACAAGTAGACCTCACCACTTCGCCGTTGCGTTAGCAAAAGGAAACAACTACTGTCCTAGAGTAGGGTTGAATATAAGATATTGACAAAAATTTTAGCTGCTAATGAGCACTAGAAATATGGGAAAACGAAATAGAAACATGAATGTGGGAAAGCCATCTACAATATAATTTGATAGTTGCAAGACCGATATTTTTTCGAAATAGATGGAGGAACAATAGTTATGACTTCAACTATGTAAATAAAGTTAGGAGGGATGTTTCTATGGCATTCCAGATCATGGCCGCCATCTTGAAATCCGCCATATTGGATCGACGTCAACTTTTTCAAATGGAAAGAGAGCCATGTGAGGTATCAAACAACAATGATTTTTTCCTCCCAATCTCATACACTAGTTAGTTTGTGCATATCTGGAACGGTTTACAACTTACAGTTCTTTCAATGTTGAAAAATTCGTTGTTTGTAGCAGATAACAGATAACTATAGTGACAATGAATACAGCTCCAGAGATAGCATTCTTACTGGACAAAATTACGGCAATTCAAGAAATGCAAGTCCTCAGCATTCATAAAATGGTCAAAACAGAATTTTGCAGAGGACCATGAGCACCTAATAAAAAATGAAGCGTCAAAAATGTCACAAAAGTTAATGCCGAAAATATTGAAAGCGTGCTTCTTCGGCACTTCGAACCATTCGATCGGCTCATCAATATATACTGATTTACAAAATGCTTATTGAATCATTCCTGTGAAGCAAGGAGACTGAAATTGATTGTACACAAGGGAATGCAGAGTGACTCAGAATAGTATCTCTGTCATGCAGTTTTGAATGGAAATGTTCGTCCTTTATTGCATAATCACATATGGTACGCCAATGTTTTGTATTGTCTAAAAAAAAATACATTCAAAGGTTGAAATATGCCGGTGGTATCTTTTGGAATTTGTCACACTTCCACAGATTTCCCAGGTGGAGCTATTGTACTTCGCACCTCTTCATTATTAAATAATTCTCAGGTATCCAGCATAAGTGAATTCCTGCTCCCTGTATTCGACCAATAGCAATTCGCATATCATTCCGCTTCCACACTAGCTTCTTGATTGTTTATCTCATGACGTGCCTCCTCTAGAATATCCATTTCGAATTCCAATTCTTCATCCGCTAGTAATTATGTCATCTGCGATTACTCTTTCCTGTTCTGATATATTTGTTGCATTGTGCTTGAACCGTAATGTCTGTAACTGCTGCAGGAATGCCATTGGCAACCAATATTGCTATTCTCTTCATCGTGCTTCTTATAGTTTCAGTTTGAATCTACAAATGCACACACGAAGTGGCGAGGTCAGAAGCAATGTTTGCCTTATTTAACGCCATGGTGTGTCGTTTTTTAGTCTATATTTGTTGCCTGTACACACTCTCCCTAACACACACACACGCACGCACCTCACAGAATTACAGGCTTAATGCAATAAACGAAATAACTATTTCTCAAACACTTCCAAGTTTACGGGTAGAACTCACAGTGAGAATAATATATTTCCTGCACTTGTCTCCTTACAAAGAGTTTGTCGCTGTAGAATGGTACACGATTCACATAAGCTTCTACCTTATACCGTAGCTGCTACGACCAGGAATGCCATTGGCAACCAATATTGCTATTCTCTTCATCGTGCTGCCCCAACTGCTTATAGTTTCAGTTTGAATCTACAAACGCACACACGAAGTGGCGAGGTCAGAAGCACTTTATGAATGCTGAGGACTTGCATTTCTTGCATTGCCGTATTTTGTTCTGTAAGAATGCTGTCTCTGGAGCTATGTTCATTGCCACTGTAGTTATCTGTTCTCGGCTACAAACAACAAACTTTTCAACATTGAAAGAACGGTAAGTTGAAAACCGTTCCAGATATGGACAAACTAACTAGTGTATGAGATTGGGTGGAAAAAATCATTGTTGTTTGATACCTCACATGGCTCTCTTTCCATTTGAAAAAGTTGACGTCGATCCAATATGGCGGATTACAAGATGGCGGCTATGATCTGGAATGCCATAAAACATCCCTCCTAACTCTATTTACATAGTTGAAGTCATAACTATTGTTCCTCCATCTATTTCGAAAAAATATCGGTCTTGCAACTATCAAATTATATTATAGATGGCTTTCCCACATTCATGTTTCTATTTCGTTTTCCCATATTTCTAGTGCTCATTAGCAACTAAAATTTTTGTCAATATCTTATATTCAACCCTATTCTTGGACAGTAGTTGTTTCCTTTTGCTAACGCAACGGCGAAGTGGTGAGGTCTACTTGTAAGTCTGGTCGCTACACATACTCAACAACAGCAGATGAGCCAATCTTTCCTGCGTCATGGATGTCCTCAAATATGTCTTTAGACGACGCAAATAGCTGAATGATCTTTCGAAAATATTCAAGAAGCTGGCATAGTGAAAACGAAAGTCCCTAGACGAACAACTTGGTCGAAAAGGCTGCGAACAGTTGGGATTTCAGCACTAATAGTTTTTAATATTCTGGTGATCGTCAGCGACTCAGTCGTCATCAAAGTAGGTGGAAGCAGCCTGAGCTGAGCTCATAATCTATCCAGGTTAAAATCCGATGAGTGAACTCCCAATTCCTGCTTCAAATATTCTCTTGAGCGAGGCCTACCAGCACATATAGCTCCTTCAGAAAGTATATTCTAGAGTTTATGAGTTGTTTGAGACCTGGTTGATTGAAACGACGCTGCACTTCATTCAACAAATAGTCAATGATTTCGAAGTAAATTTTTGGAACATCTGATACAGGTTCTATAGAAGGGTAGGTGCTATAGAAGGATTATCAGTCTCCTCCAACCTAATTGGTGTTCTCTTTGATCTTGATGAAGTGGGCAATTTTAAGTGTAGTCTGTCTGCATTTTCCTTTGCTTCCTTATAGATGTTTTCAAATGCACTGTCCGTTCGTAGGTTTCTCAGAGTGTCCTCTAGATAGAGTCGCTGCTGCTCTTTTAGCTCCAGAAGCAGAAGCTTCAGAATTTTGAAGCACTTTCGCCAGTTGTCCGCAAGGTACAAAAGCATGTATACTATCAGAAAAAAATATCATTCCGAATTTGTTCATTATTTTCAAATACCCATTTAGAATTAGTTTTTGGTCATCATTTGGACCACTTGTATTAGTGATTATTTTTTCCCAACGTGATTTGAATTCGTTTGTAGTAGATTGAAATCTGATTAGAGATTTTCGCCTAACACTCCAGCGTGTAGGACAAATAGGCAGCAAATGTTTAGGTTTAGGTTTCGTTGATAGTTTTACAGGGTTCAAGAACAATGTCGGCGTGCGTATGTTGTCCATCGTTTTGCAGAATCCAGGTTGATGTTTCAAACGTCTTTCACTATGGCCCGCACGTCACACAAAGGTTCGCATTTTCGTGCTACCTCCTACAATGGAAGATCGAATGCATGATTATTGCAATGAATGTATTAGCTGCACCATCATGACACTGTTCGCGTATATTTTCTGCATTCAGGTTAGGTTTCGTTAGAATATCTTTGATCCTGAATTCTGTTTCCGATTTTGTGCTGTGTGGGGTGATCATTTCCATAAATATTTTGTTGGGTTTAGTGAATCAGAGTCAATACAGCGCACACAAAGACAACGGTTCTTCCTTTGAACAATCAGTCGTGGAGTCGGCTATGATTGCATAAAATGGAGACTCTTTAACTTCTGCTACCTAGTCTCTCTATATTGCATGTCCCATAATCTTTAAAATTTCATTCTTTCAATCAGCACTAAGCCAGTTATCCTGTCGATTAATCCATTGGTTTAGAACAGGCACATCCATTTTTCTTTCATCCAGGAGTGACATCAAATTATCCGTACTATGCAAATGTCCACCGATTTCTTGACCACTGCAAGCTAAATATCTAACACTACTAGTTATTATAAACATTGACTGTCTTCCTTATTCTTGTCTACAAACTTGGTCTGAAAGGAGAGCTGAAACAGGTGTTCTGTTTCTGCATTCATATCTTAACCCTTTCACTACCACTGGGATATGTGTCCCACGATACATTCTCAGAGGACCCCTGGTAATTTACCACATTTTATTGCTATGAATCGATGTTCCACTGGTAAAGAGAAGCCTGCTAATGGTTCACAGAATTCTTATTAACATTATCAAATAGACAGTAGTGGAAGTGAACGTGAACAATGAAAGTGATAGTGAAACAGATGAAAGTGAGGAACAATGTGCTAGTGATAAAGCAGTGGTTGCATGTACTGTAATTTGGAAAAGGATGCCGAAATGTAAAATATTTGTAATTATAAATACGACCCTATTGTTTTTCTGACAATATACGTTTCATAATTGAAAATACAAGATGATCATTCATGTCAATACACTGGGACATATAGGTCCCACGTAAAAATATAAGAGGGATACATATGTCCTACCCTTCCCACGTCAAAAAACGAAACTGAAATTATATATCTATATCTATATCTATATCTATATCTATATCTATATCTATATCTATATCTATATATATATATATATATATATATATATATATATATATATATATATATATATATATATATATGTTTATACGTTTGAAAACAACTTATAATAGCCATATATTAATGTTTCTCACTCCGAAAAAATGGTAGTGAAAGGATTAAACGAACGGAGCAACAATAGATTTCGCATTTTTCATATGTTCTGAATTATTAATCCTACCTTATACATTTTTCCTCCTCACTATAAAACTTACTGCACTTTGCATATTGTTTGTAAGAACATTAATTTAACTTTATGGAAAATGTATTTAAGCCCTAAATGTCCTGTTACTCATTTAAACTGTTATATTTTTTAAACTTTAAAATCTCGCTCGACGACTCGTTTCATATTGCAGACTTACGATTACTTAAACAACAATTTTTAAAGAATTTACAGTGTTTTGAGAATGTACACCAATGGAAATAAAGAGAATTTTCAATTCTTTTTCCTAATCTTCTGTCTAACATGGGGGCAGAAAAAGCGCCCGGTCCCTTATTTCAAAGAGAAAGGTGAATCTGGAATAGATATTTGTTTTCACATTACTATAAAAAGCAAAACTTAGTTCATATAATCAGTGTTGTGTGATGTTTTTACAGTCTGAGAGTGAGGGGGCAAAACGAGTATCTTGCCCCCTTTGAAAATTTCAGGAGGGGCAACTGCCCCCCTTGCCCCCCCGGTTCCGGCGCCCCTGTGTATGGGCCGCTTAATACTACGTATTATTTCTTTTTTCGTTTTCCTTGACCACATACGGAAGTGGTGGAAGGTAATTTTCTCTCAATTAAGAGCGGGAACAATCGAGTCGAAGGCAAGGTCATGGTCTTTAAGGATGTTGGATACACATGTCCACCGCCTGCTCCTAAACGAACTCGTACAATTGAAGATGCCCACAATACCGACTATTCAAACAGAAAGAAAAATGAAAAAAGTGTCTACCTGACTTGTCATAAACATGTCGGAGTATTTTCAGGATACCTCTGACTGTGCAGAAAAGGCGCTCAGATGAATTTGACATATCAGCTCTGTGGGTGAACACTCCTTTGTCCTCTTGGTTAAGAAAGGGAATATTTGTTTCTCTCATTTTTCACCTACACGCTATGGAACGATTATTTAGTTTTTCTACATAATGTCATTACTATCGATGATACAAATAATAATAATATTAGAACATGTATAAACATATCTGAATACAAAAAAAAAAAATGTTTACTGGTTAACTGCCGGTTTCGGTCGTCGAGAAGTCTAGGAGGCAAGGAAGGACATCGTTCACGAGGTTCTGGGTTTGAGTTCCGGAGGAGCAACTATTCGGGCTCGAGCCAAAAATTGTTATAAGTTATAAGGTGCCAGCCAAACATGTTTAAAACTGATCGTCCCGGGTTTAGGGTTGTCAATGACTCGAGCGGCTCGGCTCACTATCTAGCCGGACCGAGAAGTGAGCCGAACCAACAGCTCACCCAACCGAGTCGGTTCGAGCCCTCAGAAGCTGATCTCAAAAGCTCCCTTTAAAAGCTTCTAGCTTCTTATATTAACGTACACAGCACTACAGGCAAAAAAAAAAAAAAAAAGTTTTATGATTTTAGTCTTTAAATCCTTAGATAGTGCCTTGATTTGTTAACATTTTCATTGGAGAAAATGTATACAAATGACAATTAACCCACATTTTGTTTACTCTTATTGAACTCTGCTGCTTTGTTGGATTTATCAGTATCAATTTGGGAAACAACGACACATTGAGGTTCTCTTTGGCTTCACAGCGTAACCGTTAACATTCATAATTGATCATAAATGTAATTGACTAGAAATTGGCTAATTTTGAATAATATGGGCACATTAAAAACAAAATGATAAAATATTTCATTGATATCAAAACACAATTTGACAGAAATATGAAATATCTTGTCTAGTGTTCAATCAGTTGGTTAAGTTACTTTTAAAATGTAACGCGTTACTTTGTCATCAACTTTTCCTTATATACAGTTATGACACAAATTACACAATTGATAGTTGTTACTAATATCATTCACACTCAAGTAATGCTGCCTCTTCGCTGCCAAATGGCAAATATACTTGCGTCTGAATCACGAAAAACAACCCGCTTTTTTGGATTGGAGAAACATTTAAGACGACTTTGTTGATAAAGTATTGTTATATTTAATGTAAACCGCTACATATCTTTGTCAATCTCAATGACGATTGAGTTAAATTTGGACTCGCGCTCAGGCTTAGGCTGTGAGCTATTTGCCCAGTGCGCGTTCGCAGAGCCGTTTGCTAATAAGAAATTTCCTTAATGCACAACGGTTTCCTTTGTGTAGTCCATGTGTTTTTAATGTAATGTACTGGAGGTTCTATACGAATGAATATTCGTTTGTGGATGTTGTGACAAACATACTTGAATTATTCATGACTTCATATAAATTATTTTGTGTTTCTTAGGGATAAAACAACATGAACAATATCTGCCATATAATGGAAAACTTGCCTTACAGATAGCACTTACGGATATCTTATTGTAATACTTACTTTACAATTCAAGACTCATATTTGTTGAATTGAATAAAACATTAAACTCAAAAACTAAATTTGCTTTAGTTTCGTTTCGTTAGAGAAGTACCGGTACATTGCAGCACTATGCCGTGGGGGAAAGGAGCAAGAGAGACGACGGCTATGGCCGTCGAAGTAAGGGGGTGAAAAATCCGGGAGAAAAAAGGAAAAAATAGAGGAAAATTGCATGGAATGTATGTATGGGGGCGCCGTCGTATACTCTCGCCCCGGGCGCTGATTTTCCACGGCACGGCATTGGTACATTGGAAGTGTCAAAAAGAAATCACTAAAAAAAAAAAAAATGATCCCAGGTCAGTACTTAGGGTTTAGAATCCCCTGCTTTTCTAATTTTAAAATATGGCAACTCCAGTGTTACCACTAACACTTAATTTGTATTCTCACCAAAACTTCATTTGTATTCTGCAATTTCGCTTCAGAAATCCAAAACCTCATTCCAATTGTAAGATACACTGGCTAATATTTGCTGTTTTTCTTGAGGCATGTTCGATATTACCCCGGATGAATTTAAACCAGTAAACATAGTCCAATAAATCTCCCATCCTTCCTTCATCATTTTCCACAAACCATATGAAACTCGAGCTTCAGTTAGAAATTCTCGACCTAAATGAAATCCGTGAGTTTTTTTTAATAAATAACCCTCTATATCAAATATACCGCACAATGTTATCCTTACAGCAAAAACATAAAAATAATACAAATTCTCAATGTCAAATACAAATTCAAATTCAAAGTGTCAGTTACTTAAATATTTATATCTTCAATGTGGGATGCACTGTCAAATCATAGTATCAATATATTTGTATGATACTCAAAATTTTGAAAGAGTTGTAATCCTTTGTTGTTGTTCTTAGCAAACAAAAGTTTTGGCGGATCACTGGCAAATAATACAGTTATCAATATTAGTAGCCCTTTGGCTTGCGTTCATAATGACAGTTGGCATGAAGGACGCAGTGGTTTGCATCAAGCATTCTAGCAATATCTAACGAATATTGCATAAACTACCTTGAGATTTACTTTTCCATCAGTAGACAGCAGAAGTGCAAACATGTCTCATTTTCATCCCAGAATAACAGTTGATTTCCTGGATGGTTGAACTTGGATTAAAGGGCATTGGAACTGTAACTAATCAGCTCATGAACCTCGAAAACTATGGATTCGACACTAATATTGGTTACTTTCGATCATATTTATGTCTTACTCTTCCAGTTCCCCCTAGATGTGCTAAGGAGGTCTTATCACGACAGTACTCTTTTCCAAGCAGTGCCTGATATGAGTACTAAGTTTGGTTAAAGTTGGTCCAGATGTTCCAGAGTTATGCTGGAACACACACGTACACACACACACACACACACACACACACACACACACACACACATATATATATATATATATATATTGGCGGATCCAATGGGGGCTTAGGGGCTATAACCTCACTTGATCATATCCTGGATCCGCCCTTATATATATATATATATATCACATCGATCTGACCTCAAAGTGATATGCTTGAGGGTAAATTTTCAATCATAGTTTTTGAGAAATTTGAGTAAAAAGAATTTTGATGTCTTTAAAGAGCATGATACTCGTTGCCAATCTATTGCAGTTGACAGCTTCATTCTTCTGAAATTGGTTATTTATTTGTGTTTACTGAAAATGAAGAATAAACACTGTTAAATAGCATATTGTATATGTTGTAGTTTGATACGATATGCAAAGTGACATACAGAGACGTACTCAGGTGGTGAGTCCTGGGGATCCGAACCTCTCTTCCCCGAAATCCCACTTTTCTGTAAATTTAGGGGTGATTTTAGGAATGATTTTACAATTTTTTATATAATTTATCTTCATATTGAATTTGAACACCCCTGAAATAAATTCCTACGTGGCCTACGTGCCTGGAGATACGCATAACTTACAATGATTCACGTACTCCTAACAGTGACACATACATTTCTTGCAAATAAGATAATAAATTACAATTAAATATTATTTACAGTAAAAAAGTAATCATTAAAAGTAACAAGTAGTTAACTTATTAAACATTACAATTAATTACTTACATAAATGATATATGCACGGTTAAACATGTATGCTCTAATGAGAAATAGAAACACAATACTATCAAAAGAATGAACTCTGCTGCAGTTAACAAAAAGTTGTACAATATTTTCAGAAAGCAAATATAAATTTCCTGTCTTCAGAAAAGTATATTTCCTTTCTTTTTTCATTTACTTATGAAAGGATAACTATTAGCATGAATCAGAATTCACTATAATTTTTCATTATTAAGGATTAAAAAATAATTTGAGATCGAAATAATGTAATAAACAAATTTAAAATTTAATGAAATATTTCAAGATTAACTTAAAGAATTGAACATTTTAACGACTATTTTCCAGGCCTTGTCTACATGTAGTATAAACTAAAAGAATGCTTTTAGGTTAGATTGTAGAGATTCTACCGGAAGAAGGACAATCAACTTACACAATGATGCTTTAATCACAATACAGAGAATCTATTCTCGGATGGATTACTTGAATGGTTGATAACACTGACTAGAAAGCGGAGAACAATAGACCCATTTTCAATGGCTGAAGCGAAGGAAAGAATGAATTCAATGAAGCGTTTCCTTTGACCCTAAGAATCACTTGCATGTAGCATTCTTCAACATTCATTCTGCATAGGGACATATAATACTATTATTCACACCAAGAGCTAACATTTTTAAGGATTTTCTTCGTCTCTCTGCCATTGTGAAATGCAAAATTCCATGTAAAATTTTACACTGGTCCGCAGAAACAATCCTATGGCAAGAACAACTTCAATGCATAGCCTTAAAGCCTTTTATAAGACACTAGTAGTAGGAATAAGTTTATGGAAAATATTTGGACCCCTTCCCCCCTTAGGATCCCCATGGGGGATGAGTATTACTATTCATTACTGCGACCCCGAAAACTATGGATTGGATTCTACTATCAAATGTTTTTTTTTTTTATTATTACTCTTATATGGTATCTCCTTCTTATACCTAACTCTCACCATGCCGATGGGAGATGCATTTGAATGTCGTACCATCTGGAGTTTTACTATTCATTTCAGTGACCTGGAAAACCATGGTATGTACACTAATATCAATGGTTCTCGTTTTTTATTATTTTTTTAAATACATGTTTGCTCCTTCACTCAGATGCCTATGGAGGATTAATTTGGACTTAAAAGGCATTGATCTCCGCGACCCCGAAAACTATGGATTGGACGCTAATATCGGTTATTTTTACATATCATCCCTTTCCGACGCCACCCCTCACCAAAGCTGAGAAGGGCTGAACTTGGTAGTAAACGCCATTTGGAGTGTTACTGTTCATCTGTGACCTCGGAATCTATGGTTTGGACACCAATATAATCGTTTCCGATTATTTTACATATCACCCTTTCTCTCCTCCACTTGTCAAAACTATCTAACAGCCTCGAGGCCAAGGTTCACACTTGTACCAACAATTATGAAAATCGAGCAGCGGTCTAGGAAGAGTTAGCAAGCAAACATCATAGTATTTATTACCCAAAAATTAGATTTCATAATTCTTCGTAAGAACATCAAAGTAAAACTACAGGACACGCTATTAGGATTCCTATTATTTTCTGGCAAAGCGACGTAAAAAGGAAACGGTAGTTTCTGTACTGTTTTCTTTTATATAATCGAAAAGAAATCGAGAACTATAGTCTGACAAGTTAGAAATCTACCTTTGCGTCTGGACTGTTGAAGATACGGTACTTCCGCGTAGTTGAGGAAGTTTGATGTTGATAAATATGATGTTTGCTTGCTAACTCTTCCTAGATCGCTGCACCAATTTTCATAATTTTTGGTACAGGTGTGAACCTTGGCCTATATTAGGCATTTTTCATAGTTTTGGCAAGGGGACGAAAGAAAGGGTGATATGTAAAATAATCGAAAACGATTATATTGGTGTCTAAACCATAGTAATAGATGTTAGTTCTACCATGTGCGAAAACACTATTAACAGTTTACACTTTCCCACTAAACACATTCAAAACCACCAAATTTGGTGGGAAAACTTCTAAATTGACAACGCTGTCCACTCAAAGAAAAAACTGATTTCCAATAATGTAAAAAAGCCAAATTCTTGGCAGAGGTTTGTTGATTTAAAAAAAAAAATCTGTGATAGATGAGGAAATCGGTATTTTCACTTCCCTAACCATGTTCTTATAGATATTAGGAAGTTTGAAATAATTGTCTATAGAAAGAAGATTCCTTGTTAAGAGATGTTAAATTAGAACATGTATTATTATTATTATTATTATTATTATTATTATTATTATTATTATTATTATTATTATTATTATTATTATTATTATTATTATTATTATTATTGTTGTTGTTGTTGTTGTACAAAATTAACATACTTCTTTCCATGCAATATTTTTTCAAAAAGTTGGCGTCCTGATCAGAAATGAAAGAATACAATAAAATTTATGATTCGTCTAATAAGCTCTGAAGAAACTCTGAAGAAACAATTGGATAATATTGCATTTCCTTAAACCAGCGTTTCCCAACCGGTGTGCCGTGAATGGGTCGCTGGTGTGCCGCGAGGAATCAAAACAAAATTATTAATTTTATAGCAATCAAATTGTAAAACGTAGGGAAAAATGTATATTTGTATTTCACATTATGAACCTCTACTATGAATCTACAATTATAAGTTCCATATCGGGTTAATGTTCTGTACATTTTTAATGTTGAAAAAAGTATTTGTTACCATTGTTATGATCATTATTGCTTCTTTATTGTTGCAGACTATTTCGTAACTTGAAAATTTAAAATATCATTCAATCCTTTCGACTCTACCTACATTTGTGTTTTAAAAGTAAAAGAGATTTGTTTCTTCGTTCGTTATTTAGTGATCTTCCTTCTTAGTAAAAGGTTGGATACAGTTTTCAAAAAAGAAAGCGTATTTTTAAAAACCTGAGTCCAATATTTCATTGCAATTGTTTTCTATTTTCAAATTAGAATGAAAAATAAGCATAATGATTTACCATGGGGGAAAACCAGGGATCAAGCTTTCTTCTCTGTGAGGAGATCAATAATCACAGAAGAAATCACTGTGTTTTATATTAGAAATAATAATATCTATAAGTGTGCCGCGAGAATCCAAGTAACACCCGTAGTGTGCCGCAAGTTGAAAAAGGTTGGGAAACGCTGCCTTAAACAATCCTTAAGGTAATTCATCCCATGAGTTATACAATTTAACAAAATTACACGTATCTTTGGTTGTATAAGTTTCAGGAATATTTCACTCACTAATATCCCAAATTCAGGGACCTACCTCAAAGGACAATAAACTTTATAATATTGAAAATGATATGACTGCAATTTTTTTTTAAAAAAATACAAGGGTTAACCCATTTAATCCTAACTTATTTTTGTTTCAGAATTTCGTAATTGTTCCTAAATTCATTGATTCTGACCTCATTTAATATATTTTGTTGATTTTAATGGTAGCAGATGGCCTGGTATCAAGTCCTTATTGTAAAAGACGAAGTAAATCCATAACAAATAATCCACTAACAAAAAGGGATAAAAAAAAATAAAGTGTTCCCATCTGGGTTTAAATGGGTTGGCAACATGGTTATAATTCATACCTGGCTTTAAAACAGAAGAACACCTGTTATATTAATTCAATGTAATCACCTCCCATCTCTATCACCTTTTACCACACTTATGCAAGGTGTCGTCCGCTGTCAACACTTTAATCTTTGTCGAAGTCCCGCAAGGGTCGCCCTATGACTGAAAATGGCTTCTCTTACGTCGTCGTGCTTGCCATGAAGTAGTTCCTTCATTTTTGTGAAAACGTTGTCATGAAGTCCCTGAAACATTTTTGTGCACGAGTAGTAGTGGTCATGTGCTACTTTAATCTTGATCCACACACGTTGTTCGTCTTTCCGAAACATATTGTTATTACTCTTCCACTTTCATCCTCTACTTTACGGCAGTATTGCTGTTGACTGAATAACACACAATCGTTACCACTCGCCACACTTCATTGCGTCACATCCCTTATCACCTACGGAACTCTTGTAGTGCTGAGAACACAGACCTCTGACACGAGAACAGTGCTGCCACTATTTTTGGTCCAAGCTATACAAATCAATTTAATTAGCGGGATGCATCAAACATTTTTATGTTCAGAGAATAATGGTGACTGTTGGAATTATCCGTGTTGTTTTTCGTTTCTTTCTTGCATAAACTGGGTATGTTATGTTCAATGTCAAATTCACTTTGTCGTACTTCTGAAATTGTACGTAAAATGCCTCTGTTCTTCCTTTTTGCCTGAATCAAAGAACGTTATCTGGATGTACCAAATCATGGAATGAAGAGTGCCATGAGAAACTTATTAATGCATCATCATCAAAGTACGTTAAAATGCATTTTATAAGACAAAATGCCAATGTGTCTAAAAAAGAAAATATTGAAACGCTGTAAAAGTTTGATTAGTAAACATGAGTACTAAAATAAATAAATAAAATTTTAAATAAATATTGCATAAAAACTATATTACAAAACATGTACGTAAGGAATAACTTGCAAATGTAACAAAATAATTCCATTAATCAGGAAGATGACAAAGTTTTCCCATCCCTAATGGTTGGCGTTTGCACTATCGATGAAAAAAGTCGAAGTTCGATTCTGGAACAAAATAATTCCATGAATCAAGCAGACGACAAAAGCTCCTACGCAGTTAAAGTGTTAGCATACGCGCCTTTAGGGCGGAAGATTCAGGTTCAATTGTAGGCGGGAGCTAGCGTTTCATGTGTCAAGCTGTATTTCCACGTTTTGTATAGTTTAGGTGCTGAAAAGGACTTTTAACTTAAAACAAAACAAATAATAAAGGCAAATGGGATCCCTTGTGGCTATTAGTAAAAATACCTTCAACGCTGGAGATTTGGGTTTGATTCCTGGTGGGAACTTCTGTAATTCGGATTCCACGTTAATCTGTAGACCCCATCTCATTTAGCGTCGGTGTTGAAAGGGACTCTAAACTTCAAACTGATAACAACAAGAAAGATAATAAGAGTGGCATATGTTATGAACAGACTGATAAGATACAATAAATTGTATACCATCCTGAGAGATAAAAGTATTGAAGTGCATGCTGCTAGACATGGAACAAGAAGTGATTATGTGAAAGCAGCCTGTGATTTAATATTGACAGACAATAATTTTCTATGAGGGTGATGTAACGATATAAAGAATAGTGTTGCCAACAAGTTGATACAAAAAGTCGCTAAATAGGAGATGATGAAATGACTCCAATTTTGGATGAAAAGTCGCTAAAAAATATATTCATGGAATTTCGTCTTACTTTCTCTTATATATATATATATATATATATATATATATATATATATATATATATATATATATATATATATATATATATATATATATATATATGTGTGTGTGTGTGTGTGTGTGTGTGTGTGTGATCAATCCAAGTACTATCTACACTACAAAAACATACATGAAAGAATCATATGTAACTATCAATAATTTCACTTTTAATACAATATGTATTTTTAACTTTGTGACCAATTTCACTTCAACGAAATCAAAAATGTGTTTTGAGAAACGAACAAAAGTAAAAGTCTACAAAGAAAAAAAATCTTACTTCACTTATAATCACGAAAATATTATTTGTACCTCTAAACGGAAACTCTGCAAATTAATAAATATTAAAGGTTGGAGAGCTCATGTCATTTAGATTCCACATGAAGTTGTAGGTCCACGCCTTACATAAGTCTTTGTGTTGAAACCGACGCTAAACTACAAATCATTCAAACAACCAAAATTTGAAATCTTTAGAATTTTTGCGAAAATCAAGAACTTTTATTTTTTAAAAAAGGAATTTTTCAATTTTCTTTAGTGGTTTGCCAGTTTTCATTTTTAACATTTGTATGTTTATATTAAAATGAACTTTACTATTTTTATTTAAAAAGTTACTTCGTCGCATAAGAACCAGAGAAACGTAACTCCATTTTCGTAGGTTTACAGGCGAGAGGACAAAAATTATTTTCTTGGAAAGATGTTTATTTAATAAGATGGTAATTGAGCTACATTACAACAGATATTCGACAAGGACAACAGATGGCGTTACGTTCCATTTAAACCAAGTGGGGCTTTCAAATGTGACCAAACATGAAGAAAACTAAAACCGCATTTTTTGGAGTTACCTTCCTCTGGTTCTCAAGCGATGACTTGTCTGTTACTTGAAATGAATCGTGTTAACTTAAGACTTGCAGCTCCGCATTCATACACAATGCGTTCAATAAATCCGCAAGTATGTGGCACGAGATGAGATGCATGTAGAAATCTAACGTGATAATACATTTCTCTGGCATCATTAAGTATTTTATTTAGATGTGGTCCCGGAATTTATTGAATGCACCCTGAATCTTAACCAGCTTTTCTTTACTTTCTTTTAACACTTGTTTGTGGGCTAGTGATTAATGTTTTTGCTTCGCAATCGGCAATTCCGTGCTCCAATCCCTCGGTGGCCATCCAGGACAATGTTTTCCATAATTTCCTGTTTCATTACCTGAATACCGGATGGTACCTTTCTACATAGGCCTCGTTAGCTTACTTTGTCGTTGTTGTTAATAGATTTGTTGAAATGGTTGATTGTTAATTATTCAAGCGTAAATTAGCTTTGCAGAAAAAATCCTTTAAGGTTTACGTGCCACGGTTATGCCTGCTACGCTAAAGGAGACGATGATGATGAGAAATGAATGAAATGGTGAAATGAAGAAAGTGAGAGGAAACGGAAGAACCCCGAGAAAACCCACGCACACTGTGTTTGCCCACAACAGAGCTAACTTGGTGTATGCTGGGATCGAACCAAGGTCCTCATGCATCAGAGGTGAACGCTCTACCACTGAGATACCGCGGAGCTTTGCAGGATGCAGTCGTACATGTTTGGGAGTTTATTAAATAAATAAGCACACTGAGTAATAAATTTAATCGATTGAGGCCACATTCGAATCCATAGCTGAGGGTAATGTGCCCTTGAGTTTATACCACACCCATCTGACAAAATGGCCTATATACCAACTAGTGAAAAGGTGAACACCAGGATTTCAAAACGCGAATGCCCTGCATTTTCAAGTGTACATCCTACCTCCCCAAGGAAAAAACTTTACACTATGAGGCTTCTCTCGACTTACTTGCAAATTGATATATATATATCTTCCAGGGGCGGCTTGCCTATAAGTGCTGCAGAGCTGCAGAACTACCGGCTATTTTAGTGGCACAAATGTATTTTCAATTGAGTTGAATTGTGTTTAATTTAATCAAGGTAATAGCATGTAATGATGATATTTGGTCTAACGGTGTCCTGAAATTGTACTGCTGGATATGCTACATATCGTAGTATTACTGGAAACACCTTCTGAAGCTTAATAATATTGCACGGATTGCACGGATATTGCAGAGCTGTGCACGGATTGCCCTATGCTTTAGCATTGAAACCAAAATCACCAGCCGCACTGTATTACGTTTTCCTTGTCTCTTAGATAGGATTTACTAGAGCTGCACTCCCAGCAGCTCAGAACTCACGAATACTTCCGAAGAAGCCGAAGACACAAGACGTGATGTACATGAGGCTCTTTTTGATAACGGTGTTCAGTGTAATTGTTGTGCGCTTTGAAAGTAATAGTATTCCATGTTCAAGTTTGTGCAAATTTTCTGAACAAACACAATTTGTGTGACAATTTTAAGGAAACCGTAAACCTTTTGGAAATTCTTCAATTATCCCAACGACAATAGCTGAAGTAGAACGTTACTTCTCTAATTTTAAAATAGTTAAAACATTTTCGGGAAGCACAATATGTCAGGAAAGAATCAATGCTTTGGCTGCCTTATCAATCGAGCGTGATTTCATATCCATCATGCCTAACTTTAATGATAGAGTAGTAGGACATTTTGTACAGCAGACGACACGTCGGATAGACTATTCGAAACGATAAAATATTTTTAATTCAGTAGTATTAATACAATTTCTACCTGTAGACATTACGTGAATCCGAAATTGTTATGGTATCTGAAAACAGTGTTTCTTACGATATGGGTATGGTATTTTTAAAGTTTGTTACACGCAACGGTGGCGTATTTAGAGAGGAGCTATAAGGCTCAAGATCCCCCGAAATTCATTTAAACTTGTAGGCATCCCAAAGGAAAAATTAAGTGCTTATTCATATGCTGTGCATAGCTCCTCCCGGAACAAAATCCTAAATACGCCACTGACACCCAATAAGCAAAACAATAGTGTTTTGGTTGCGGTTGACTTCAATTATAATTGTCATTTACGTATAACGATTAGAGTGCTAAAAGATATGCAGTTCGTGTAGATTTTATACTTAATTACTGCAAACGGGAAATTTAATATATATATATATATATAAAAAAAAAACACTGTGCAGAACTACCTCAGATTATGGTATCGAGCCGCTTTCGTAAGCATGTGTCTGAGTATACGACCCGAATACTGGTTCTAGCCCACTTACTCTAAGTCTGTGTCTATTTGAGAATGCATTTTCGAAGCGTTACCCCTAGAGCGAACGCGACCAAGGTGGTTATTTGGTAACTTTACTTTTGCCAGAGTTATAAACCATATTGTGAGCCAGTCAGGGTTTCCAGATCTTTCTTGCCAAGTCCAGGTCTATAATAGCAGAGTTCCAGTACTCTGCACAAAGCATATTCAAAGCAGCTGTTTCTTGTTAAAATCCCTTGCCTGGCAACACGTCTTTCCTTTTTTACCCTTCCTTTTGACATATTTTAAACAGCAGGTAGTCTATTGTTCCGAAACGCACCAAATACGCTCGAGCTGACGTTTTCTCCGCATTTTTATTGCTTTCGCGTTTGTGATTAGCCATCCATATTTAAATACATGGTCAGCGTATTCCAAGCGTACGCATGAGCAATAAAAACGCGTTGCGATCGCTTCAAATAGCCGCCCTGTAACAGCTAGGTGAGGCCACTAACCCAATAGAGCGGAGGGTAGGGCGGCCAATTTCTTTCACCCTTGTGGTTAAAAAAAAAAAAAAAAAAAAAAAAGTATAAAGCAGGCTGGAAATTAAGAGCTGGATTAGAGGGACATGCTGAGAATTAGAGATTCCGTGCAATTTCACACGGTGCAATTTCGCACGGTGCTCATTATCGAACAATTTCACACGGCCCTGTTTATCGGATTAATCATTCTGCAGGTATGGTGCATTTTCACACGGTCCACCTGTTAATCACGTGATTCACCCTGAAACTGCTTTCACTATAAGGGGAGGGAGGGCAGAGCAAATATGAATTAAGTACGAACAGAAAAAGAGCAAACACAAGTTAAAATAAATACGAACAATTGCAATTAATACTTGAGAAGCTAGGGAAAACAAAAAATAGCAAACACAACTCATAATAAAGGGGAAAATAATTACAAATTTCACTTAAAACTAATAACAAAAGTAATAGCAAATTAAAGTAGATGAAAATAAAAAAAAATAAAATTCAGAAAAGGAGGTAATCTTGCGAAAACAGACTAAAATGTGTTACTGGTTTGCACTCCAGTGTTTTCGAAAATTGATATAGTTTCTACAGGTCGACTTTCAAGCAGGCCCGTGCTGGGCTATCAATGAGGGCGGTGGACAAGTCTACTTAAAGGGCGCCCATACAAACGAGAATATATATATATACTTTGAAAGAAAGTATGAGTGAAATTTAAAATCAAAATCGCCACCAAATTTGTTTCAGTATTAACGTAAATAGCTATTTTGTTTCAACCTCGAATCGAAATCTTCTTTACTAGAGAAAGTTTTTTAGTTCTTCTAATAACATTTCTGTCAAATAATAATAAAAAAAAACTAAATATATCAATAATTTAATATAGCTCTATGACCTATGGACAAAAGAGGTTCAGTGCTCTCCACTGATTACAAAACCTCTCCATTGATTTCTGTCCTTATCCAACTAGACCCAGTTTCTACTTTATATTCCAATCTCTCCCAGACCCAGAACCATTTTAATATTGTCCTTCCATCTGCGCCTCAGTCTTCCTAATGGTCGTTTTCCTATTTGGATTTCCAGTTAGAGCTTTGCAAGCGTTTCTAATTTCTTCCATTCTGGCTACATGACCTGCCCATTTGAACCTCCTAGACATGATGACCCTAATGATGTCTAGTGAACGTATAAATTATCCACTTCCTTGTTATGAAGTTTCCGCCATTCCCCATTCTCGTTTCCCATTCTTAGTTGTTATGGTTTTGGGCTGATAATAATGACCCTAGATATTTGAAAGTATCCACTTTGTCGAAAGTAAATATTATTTGGTATTTTAACGCATCCATAAAATGCAGTATTACGATCCCACAAACTTCCATGTATTTAGTTTTCTCTGCATTTACTTCTAAGTCCATATCCCTGCAAGCGGTAATTAAGATTTCTGCATTTCTTTCTATTGTTCTATCAATCGCTATTAAATTTACATCATCAGCATAACTTGGTAAATACAATTCAGCTCTAGGACCTGATTGCTGTCTTTGATTTTCCTTATAGTGTTCTCCAGAACAAAGGTCAATAATAATTCATTATTAGGATTCATTCATTAGGTCAATTAGGATTCATTTAAACATGTCTTAATATTATTAATCTAACTTTTCGGTATTACAAATTCTGTAAGCATGTTGTACAATGTTTCCCTCCTACCAGAGTCTAAAGTCAATAATTGATGTACCAGATATTGTATTTCCATTTCTTTTCAAGTATTAATCGAATGGTAAATATCTGGTCGATAGTTGATCGGTTTTACCTAAATCCGCTCTGATAATCTACAATAATTTAATCTCCGTATGGAGTCAATCTTGCTAATAGAAACTTTAAGAGGATTTATTGGAAGTTGACAGGAGAGTGGAAATGCCTCAATAATGCTTACAATCACTTTTGTTGCTTTTCTTCTGCACTGAAACAATGATTGATTCTTTTCACTCTTGTGGTAATTTCTCCTTGTTCCAGATAAGGATAATGAGTTTGTGTATCTTCCTCTACAATTTTTCCCCTCCAGCTGAAATTAAGTCATCCAGAATTTTGTCTACATCTGGAGATGTGTTTCTTAAATATTTTGAAAGCGATTTCTATTTCTGTCTGGTTAGGTTCTGGAATATACGGTTATACTGTATGCATTTCACTTTCTCCACGAACATTAGTTTTTGGCTTTGTGTTAAGCAAATCGTCAAAGAAATCTTTTCATCTATTTAAGATGCTATCCTGATCAGTGAGAACGGTTCCGTTGGCTTTCTTTAATATAAAAGCACGAAGTTGATAGCCTTTCTTAAGTTCGTTGATGCATTTATACGTGTCCAGAATGTTTTTGTTTTCACTATTATCTTCAAGTTAATTAATTTTAGCTTTCAAAAATCGCGTTTCTTTGTTCTAAAAGTTTTCGAAGTTTTCCGCCAAATGACAATGAAATTTTATGTAGTTATTTCGTTCGGATTTTGTAGCCAACGCTGTTTCTTCTGTTTCTCTACTAGTTTAATGCATTTCTGGTCAAACCATGTTTTGTTCCTATGCATTTCTGCGTGCTCCAATATTTCTTTTAATGAAATTTTAATATTATCTCTAATTTCAACCAAGTATCCTGAACACTAGTGCACTCCGAACCTTCTAAAAGCGAGAATCTGTTCGACACTTTCACCTGACTCTCCTCATTTTTTTTAAAAAAAATTAAACCGTTCCGTTTTCAGATATTGGATATTTCCTTTATTTAACGATAGTCTCTCTCTTATTATCGCTGCTACCAGGTGATAATCAGTATCACAATTAGCTACTCTGAATGACCGAACATCAGTTGTGTTAGACTGATTTCTTCTGTCTACTAAAACGTGATCAATTTGATTATGTTTTCTCATCTGATGAAATCGAAGTATATTTATGAATGTCGCGATGTGGGAATTTTGTAATCTTTACGATAAAGTTTGTGAATATTGCAAAGTTCATGAGTCTAACGCCGTTGCCACAACCTTCCTTATGCATACATTTATTCTCCATAATCGGTTTGAAAATAACCTCTCGTCCTACCTTCGCATTTACACCGAATAACAGAATTTTCGTATGGTATTGCGGGAGATGATCAAATACCCTTTCTATTCTTTCGTAAAATTTGTCTTTTATGTCATTATCCTTATTTTCTGTTGGGACATGCATTTAAAACAATAGTATTACACCACCGACCCTTAAGAGAAGTAAAAGAAAATCTATCATTAACAAATTCAACCCATGTAATTGCTTATATTATTCGTTTGTGAACGAAAAGTCCTGTTCCTAGTTGGTAATTTTTAATTCGTTCCCCGTAAAAGAGCGTAAAATTTCCCGACTAGACTCCTCCATTTCTTTCTCATCTAACTTCCTGATATCCCACTAGGTCTGTTCTCTATTTCTAAACTCATTTGTTACAAATTTTAACGCGCTTGCCCAATAGAGACTTCTAGGTACCATGTTCCAAATCTCATGTCGATTTTACTTTGCTGAGTTCGTGCCAAGTAATCAGTTCTAATCCGAGGATTCTGCGAATATATCTGAACAATCCTTTTTTTCTTTCTTTTACAGTATGAGGTTGTTAGCCCACACCAAATCCCCAAGCTGGAGGATCACCCCTTGTCGTCTGTCCGAGTCTGCTTATTCAGTATATTCGCAGCTAACCACTATATCTAGAGGCCTTCTCCTCGATCCACAACCTGAGGACACGCCATGCCGTGGTGACAGAAAGACCACATTTCATGGAAATTAATATAGCTATATTTTAGAAATACAATAGGTATTGAACACTGCTTTAAAACACACAGGAACAATCAATATGCTCGGATATATGGATGCATATTAAGACTGTGAAAGCTTCGATGCCGTAAAAATCGTAAATTAGAGACTAGTGTCAATGTAGTATTTCATGAATACATCGTACGTTTGACTATCCGAACTATTCTTGATATATCACATTGTTTCGTTTTATAGGTACGTAACTTTATATTTTTGTAAGTGATAATACTCTTTACCTGTTCTCTGACAATAGAAACTGTATGAATTTATAATACAAAACTGAGATTTAGAAGAATAAAATTAAAAGAAATATAATATGATATTTCGTAGGACATCTTATATAAAGGGGGCCTTGTATTTTCGGAAATTAACGTATGTCAACAATAAAGTCATTCTCAATAGCAAAGAATAAGCATAAGCACTTTGTAAATCAAATCTGAGCCCATTGTTTAAAAAATAGGAAGATGAATTAAATAAACTTTTATTTTGTGATTGTTCTCTTTCTGTTCGTAGTTAGTTCGCTCTGCACTCTTAAGGACAGCGAGTAATGGTTTCTTCTTTGAGAGTTGCTGCAAGTATTTTCCCAATTGTACACCATACATGCAGATGAAGTACACATGATAAGACGGTATTCGGACAAAATCCCGCCCTGACATAATCCTCCCTAAGGTTTCTCGTTCAGATAGGACAAAATCCTCCCTACAAAAAAATTCTTGTAGGACATAATGCCCCCTACCAGAAAATTGTACTAGGACATTATCCCCCCTGACAGTCAAAATTATAAAACGTAAGAATTCATGGGTGCTTTTTTTCATTTACGACAATCTATTTGGCGCAGTGCAAGAATTAGGATTGGTGAACCATTATAAGAATGATGTGGAGTTTAGGTTGTTTGTTGGGAAAGTCGATGCCCTTGCGTTTTTGCCAGAGGATGATGTTGGGATTGGAATGAGACACTTAATCGAAACTTCTCCAGAAGAGGGACAAGAGCTACTACAGCATTTTGATGTAACGTACGTAACTGGATCGTTCCGCCACATCCCAACAGAGGATACTATCCGATTGCAGAGAATACCTCCAAAGTTCCCTCCATGTATATGCAGGGCTCATAGTGGTCTGGTCTCTTGTAAATAGTTGAAAAGTGACCAAAAGCACACGAAAAAGTGACCAAAATCTCATCATACCCCTTTTTTCCTTTGTCAATTTCTCCATCACCTCTCTCTTTGTTGTTTTGTTTCATCTTTTCTTCTTTACTTCCTCTTTTTGAGCTTCCTCCTTTCTTAGGTTTTCTAAATATGCTTTGTAGTTACGGTAAGCAGACCTAGCAGATGTAAGAAGCATCTGAGTAAGTCAAAGTGACCAGGATTTTTACTTGCAAAAACGGGACGCATACGAATCGGAGGCGGGGGAGGGGGGGGCGCAAATGTCCAATTTGCAGTTAATCCTAAAGAAGATGGAAGCCTTGTTGTGATTGAAATGAATCCAAGAGTTTCTCGCTCTTCTGCACTTGCATTTTCAGAATATCTGATTTTCAGATTGCATTTTGGGACTGAGTAATGGTTTTAATTTATAAAATACACAGGTAAAAGTGATAACACAGCGTTTCTAACTTAAGTACTACCCAACAATACTTTTAACTACTTGGAACACTCAGAATCCCCACTCAATTCCTACTTGAACCACAGAACACTCAATTCCCACTTGAACATTCAGAAGTTCCAGACACGGCTGAACCTTCCCAATGAGTGTTGGTATGGAAGAGTATAGAATTTGCATTGACTATTTATATTTAGAATAATAATTACGGGACACTTGGGTCATTTTTGCTTAAAAACGGGACATTTAGGCGTCCCGTTTGAGAATCAGAAAAGACCGGGACAACGGTTCCAAAAAAGGAACTGTCCCGGCTAAAACGGTACTTCTGATCACCTTGGAGTAAGTGGAACCAATTCTGGTCTATTTCCGAATTTCTTCATCCCAGACATTACATTTAACTTAGCATTGAGAGTTCTCAAAGCCGTGAAATATTCAAATTCATCACCTACTCATAAGAACATACAAGAAGCATAACACAAGATGAACATGATGAACCCCCCCCCCCACCACCACCACACACACAACATTAAGCGGAGCGTTAACTATTACGAGAGAAAACTAAAAGACTATTATGATAGAAGAAAGAATAGACATAGAAGGAATCTCAACTCCATCTTGAGAGCTTAAGCATCCACCAACCATCCACTGTGCTTTAGAAAGAATAAAAGCTGAAGTGAGTATAAAGCTGACTGTTTCACATGTGGCAGCAAGTACTGAAATGAGTAACAAGTTTCTGCCTTTTTCCATTTATTTTTATATTTTTCTTAGAAAACTGCCAATGCAAAACATAAATCACACGAAAAAGTCACTTTACCTCCCAAAAAAGTAACTTTTAGTGACAAATTTGAAAAAAAAAAAGTAACTTTTAGTGACCAACTTGAAAAAAAAAAGTAACTTTTAGTTAAAAGAAAAAAAGTTAATTGCTATGAGCCCTGATATGGAATGTGCATGATTCTACAATCAACGGGGAAAGCAGGAGAAACAACATCAGCGAAGACTGGAATAATAAAATAAAAAAGACAAATCGGTATTCTCAGCCAAGTATATGGAGATTAATCGATGTGCTCCAATGCGACGCAGAGGCTGCGTCCGTAGTTTGCTATCAAAACAACTGTGCAAGGAATGCTGCTGTAAAGAAGGAACTTCCTTATCAACGGCAGTTAGTCGAAGTTTGCAACAGGTAGGGGTAAAGAGATATAGGCGTAAAGAGTTTCTCGAAGCTGTAGACCATATTGTCGGGAATTTTTGAGATAGTGTGTCAGCTTATGTTGTATCGTGATAATGATTGAATGTTTTGCTTTTTATGTTATCAAAACTGTACAGCAACTAATTAGCTAATTAACTCATTATTCATGATTTACCAAAAGTATACAAGGTATAGAACCTTTTTAAATGTACATTTCTAAACATTTCTTCAGTGTAACGGATGCTGATTGTTACAGTCTGTAGAATTCGCATGTAAGAAAGGAATGTGTTAAGTATGAACGTTCAGATTGTGATTTTTGTTTAGATGATTAATGGTCGGATATTGTAAAAAGTATGTATTAAGTATTGGTGTGATTAATGACGAATAGATTTGGGTTTAATATAGGTTTACTTTGCTCTATGTTTGACTTCGAATATGTTTCCCGGGTTCAAATCATAACAGATTAAGAAAATTAGTTCTGGTATTATATGATGAACTGTGTTATGCTAGTCTGTTCATATGTATATGTATTCGTATTGTAAACAATGTGTATTGTGCTCATTATACGAGATATTTTTAAATGTAAAATTCTAAACATCTTTTTAGTGTAATGAAAGCTGATTGTTACAGTCTGTAGAATTTGCTTGTAAGAAAATGTGTTAAGTATGAACGTTCAGATTGTGACCTCTGTTTAGAGGATTAATGGTGGGTTATTGTAAAAAATAATATATAGGCCTATATATATTTGATGTGATTAATGACGAGTAGATTTGGATGGCGAGTAGAGTGGACTAATGGTGAAATAAAAGTAATGCCTGAGTATTTATTTGACAGGCTCTGAAAATTAATTTAGTCTGTTTCGAAAATGGTCAGGTATTTTTAAAAGCTCCAAAATTTCTGGTATATCATAATGCCTAACATTCCTCATCTAAAAGAAAGTTAGTTCTGTCTTCGATTATTAAGGTAAGCGAAATAACGTAATTGAATTTTATATTTTTGATTGTCATTTGCTTATATAATAAATTATGTAACCATTTCTTGCAATTAGTGTATTTGCGCTATGCTCAAGTTTTGTCCAAGTAAGATTTATTTTTAATCTAGTAAATGTAAGGAGAATTATGTTCAGTCAAGGGGAATTATGCTCGCTGAAGGGGGATTATGTCCGGGGGAGAATATGTCCAGGGGGATTATAACCGGGGGAGATTATGTCCAGGGGGGATTTTGTCCTACATTCGATAAGACATTGGTTATACCAATCTTGTCTGTATTGCTGCCAGATAAAACAGAGCGAACATACGAGTAATTGTTTACATTTCTTAAAATGTGCTCCGGACAGAACGAACCTCGAGTGTTGAAAGTGGATTTCGAGCTTCCTGCAATCAATGCATTGCTAGCTACAGTGTTGCTAGTGGTGTTTCCGAATTCACAGGTTTCCGGCTGCCATTACCATTTCAACCAGAGCATCTGGTGAAGGTTCAGAGTATAGTTGTCGTCGAAGAATGCCTCCACAATGAAGCACGTCATCATGTTCGTTTGTATAGTGCATTAGCATTAATACTAGGGTTGCCATAATTTCTTGATCCAAAATACAGACAAGCCTTAAAATGACGACCCATCAAAGATATGGTGGCCAAACACTGAATAAATATTTTGCAAGAAATATTTTTACCTAAAAATAACATTTTTAGGTTGTCACACAATTGTTTACTGTAATAATTAAAACACTATTGGAAACTAACATGTTATATATTTTTTCTTTAACACAAATGTAATAAATCATGCCATTAGATTACGTATATTAACCAAAAGAACCCTGGAATGGAAAAATGAGACTTATAACTTATTATTATACACGATTCTGATCTGTCACGGAAATAGTGTTGCTACCAACATCAATAGCAAAAAAACTGATTTCACCCCCAATTTGAGCGATTTCCGACTCGGGAATTTTCGGCAGCTCCAAAAACTGCCAAATACGGATATTTTCCTATTTCATGCTTTATACGACATGGACACGGACACGGACCTAAAAATACAAACAGTCCATACAAAATACGGATATATGGCAACCCTAATTAATACCAGCAAGCAGGATCGATGAAAGTTGGTTCATCGTCATGGAGGACTGTCAATCTGGTCAGAAAATCGAAGAGTTCAACGATTATTTCATTGAACAATGGATAGACAGTCCAAACATTCCAAGAGAAATATGGAACTGCAATGGTCAAACGGCACAGAACAACCCAGTGGACGGTTGGCACAATAATTTAAACCGCAGAGGACACCACATATCTTGAAGCTTGTGAGTGTACAAAAAGCATATGTTAAGTTTAGGGATGGGCAAAACCGGTTTTTATAAAAACCGAAAACCGGTTTCTATAAAAACCGAAACCCGAAAAACCGACATTTCGGTTTTCTCCAAAACCGGTTCGGTTTATCACCGAAACCGGTTCGGTTTTTCACCGAAAACCGGTTTCGGTTTTCTCCAAAACTAGTTTCGGTGAAAACTTTTCTAAAACACATAAAACTATTTCTGTGGAAATGGGTTCGGTTTCCGGAGAACAACGAAACACCATTCTGGTCAGAAATAGAACAAATTTTGGAGAAAAACCGGAATCGGTTTTGAAGAAAACCGAAACCGGATCAGGTGAAAAACCGAACCGGTTTTGGAGAAAACCGAAAACCGGTTTCGGAGAAAACCGAACCGGCTTTGAAGAAAACCGAAACCGGTTTCGGAGAAAACCAAACCGGTTTTGAAGAAAACCGAAAATTGGTTTTTTGAAAATTTTAAAAACCGGTTTCGGTTTTTCTAAAAACCGAAAACCGAAAAACCGGTTTTTGTGCCCACCACTAGTTAAATTTAGTTTTCATTCCTTTACGAGACTGGGCTTGGATTGCAATCCGGAAAATTGTAGGAAATCCACTTCATCCGTCTTGACGGACGATTGCAACTAGTCCTGGAAAAACTTGGAAATGGCGGAAACTTTAAAAAAAATGCTTGAGAACAAGAGCGCCGATCCTGCCTGGCCTAGGGGGACGGAGCCCCCCAAAGCTCATGTGAGCCCCCTCACATTGTATTTATGAATATGCAGTATTTGGTATAATTTGAACTCAATTTGTCTTAAAATCCTCATATATCCCTTCTGCATCTGGATGGGCCCCCCAAATTTACAGAGAAATAGGCGCCCTTGCTTGAGAAGCGTTAGTTTTATCCAAAAGCTGGAATAGTGAGCTATCAATTGCATAAACTGGATTCACAATGTATAGAAGTATGAAGGTTCCATTATAATGACGTGCTATTCTCTCGGAAAATAACAAGATGACAAGGTTCTTTTTACAGCCGCCTTGGATTATGGAGCTAATGTTGTTTTTCACAAATCACAACGTTTGTTTATGCTCTGAAGCGGGCATATTTTTATTCGATTTTTAAACTTCCTGACTGAATTCTCTGACGTGCAGCTTATTTTATTCCTTATTTTATTTTAATTTGTGATTATTCTATCTTCTATTCCTAATTATTTTATTTTAAATTATTCTTTTTCTGTTCTTATTTATTTTCATTTGCTATTCTTTCTTATTTATTTCAATTTGCAATAGTTTTGGTTATCATTTTTCACTTATTTATATCAATTTCCCATTCATTATGTTATTATTTTTCTCTTCTTTACTATAACATTTGTTGGCTCATTTTTTGTTCTTTGTCCTGTTCATTCTTATTTTAATTTCCGATTATTTTCTTTATTATTCTTTTTGTGAAAGTGAAACATTTTCTAAGCTCTTCTTCTCTTGTAATAATATATTTTAAGTTGTATTTGTTCTTATTCTGTTCTTAGTTAGTTCGTATTCGTTCTGTATCAATCCTTCCCCTATAGTGAAAGCGTATTCAGGATCAATCACGTAATTAACAAGAAGTAGTTTTTTATGTGAATATATTGTTTTGCTCAGCAAATTGTTTGTGTTTAAGTATATACAAAGCAAAGCTTCTACTTACGGAAAATATTACAGGTGGATCGTGTGAAAATGCACGACACCTGCAGAATGATTAATCCGATAAACAGGACCGTGTGAAATTGTTCGATAATGAGCACCGTGTGAAATTTTACCGTGAGAAACCGCACGTTACCGAATTAGAATTAGGGAAACTACGTGTACAAGTATTGTAGATATTATGTTTCATTACATAGGAGGGGGCACGGTGGCTCAGTGGTAGAACACTTACCTCTGCTGGGTGGGGTCCCTGGTTCGATCTCCAGCCAAGTACATTTATGGTAGACAACACCGTATCCATGGGTTTTCTCGGGGTGCCCCCGTTTCCTCCCACAATCTCATTTCACCAATTCTTCCATCATCATTTACTTGCCTTAATTATCCATCTCCCTTGGCGTAAAGGACGTAGTCGTGGGATGTTAAACTGAAAGATTTTGTTTTCATTTTCTCATTATATAGGAAATCAGTCACTTGTATACGTCAATTGATATTCCTACAATATAAAGATTTCTGACTTCTTACAATGTCAAGGGGCCAGAACCTTCACAGAAGGGTTATATATATATATATATATATATATATATATATATATATATATATATACATGGGCGGCGATTAGGGGGGCAGTTGCCCCCCCACTTTTTTGAAGTAACACATTAATGTATATAGTTTCATTTGGAAATGTAAAGTTTTGTATGTATTACTGTTTCATAGGAAAAAATGGTGCCATATAGTATTTGCCGTTGCATGACTACGTATTGGTTGCCTTCCATGAAGTTAAGAAAGCTACAGGAATTGCGTTTTAATTGCCACGGAAAATAACCCAAAAATTAACCTATTGGAGCACAACAATTCCAGATACTTTCAATTTAGGGGTATAGAAGCAAAACCTGCTAAATCCATTTTTCAATTTTGTCAGGAAACGAAGGAAAAGTAACGCCCTTATGTTTCAGAATTGTTGAACATTTTCTTTTGTTTAGTGGTCACTACTTAATACAAATGAATGAAATCAACCACTAAACAAAAAAGTTGTTCAACAATTGTGAAAACATGAGGGCGTCTTTTTTTGTTCGTTCCCTGACAAAATTAAAAAATGGATTTACCCCCTTCTTACAAGGGCTCTATATGTAGTCAGCCGCTTTGAAACTAATTGAGAGAACATTTCGCAAAAAAGGAAGTATTTCATAAGTTATTCTTTAATTCCACAAAAAATTGACAGTTCCTAAAATGTCTTTTCTTCTTTCTAAAGTAATGAATATTGATTAAAAAGAGCGTATTAAGAAACAGCTTCTACCTTTTCCATTGTTTTGTAGTGTAATATACGAGTGAAATGGTGTGTTTAGGGATGTACGAGTGTATATACAATTAAATTTAGTAAATTCAACATAATTCTAGGTTTTAGGATTATTTTGTATAAGTGGAGTGTGAAGTGATTTTAAATATTGTGTTTTGATAGTTCCAAGAAAGTGAAAACTGCCCCTAATGGCAACGAACACGTTTTGGGAAGCTGCAAAAGCAAATATTTCTTTAAATGTCGTAGCATATGTTTGTAGTATTTACTGTCTTTCATTTTGTAAGAGTAATAACATACATTTAATAGCATCTGTGGAATTAAAAATTAAGTTGCTCATTAATCCCCAGTTTCAATATAACTTCTACAAACAAGACTCGTTATTCATTGCTATGATTAATACAAGTATTATCCTTTCTATTTATTTGATTTGTAGATTTGTTATTAAATAATCTGATTACACAACTTCCCAGACAGAATTTTAAGATGTTCATGAGCAAGGTATCAAATCTCTTCTTACACTTTCGTTGTTTTAAGAGTACAAAAGGCTAGTATCTACCTCCGTTGCTTTTGTCAATTTACTTAATAAAATATAAAATACGAATTAAACGGCATTTTAACCGAAAAATATAGTATCCTATTAGTTATACAACCTCTCGTCAAACAAAGCTTAGACACCCAGGGAAACTAAGATTGATATAAAAATATTCAGATAATGTCTTGCCCCCCCACTTTTAACGTCCAATCGCCGCCACTGTATATATATATATATATATATATATATATATATATTGCAATGCTCAAAAGCAATGCAAATTAGAAAGTAGCTCAAAATATTCTGGTGCATGCGAGCTAGGGATTTGCAGTACGACTAAACCCACTTTGTGGGCTTCACTCTTTCTGCACCTTATAGCGCGTCCTTGACGGAGACACATCATATTAAAAAAGATGATATAATAATATAAAAATTCGTTCCACCGGTTCAGCATATAGCCTATAGATACCTGTATTGATGTTTTATAATCCACTGAGGAAAAAGTTCGTTAGAAGACAGGCGAGTCCGTTCACCTGACCTTCTTCAAACGAGTGAGCAACTTCGAACAGCTTTCTCGTTTCGAAAGAGTGGATGGGCACCAGTATCCATGACTTCACCGCGATGATCTTAGAGATGAGCTCATCTAAAGAATTCGTTGTGAGAGAGAAACCCTTATCTATCATTTTCACAGATTTCGGTAGAGAACTTGTTGCGTAATCACGGGGAAAAGAAGAAGACAGTCAGATGAGTTGCAGCTGGAAGAGAGCGTGAAAAAGGAAATGCAGCTACATGTTCTTTTTCTTTCTTTCTTTCTTTTTATCACTGTTTAAGAACAGCAACAAACATGTTGAAATTTTGCGTAAATCATAGTCATCCATCATTGGGACTGAGTCAGTCTCCATTCTTGTACTTGGTCATTAAAAGAAAATTTTCTGTTGATAACTTACTAAAACTATCATGACTCACAGGTGTGTCGTCATCGGAGTCAGGGGCAGTCTGAGGTCCCTAAAATGTTCCCTGAGCCAAGAAACATGTGCCAAAATGCCTATATTAACTGAACTGAGGGTATGATTGGGGGCACGGTAGTTCAGTAGTAGAGAGCTCACTCGGGTACAATTCAAGGTCATATGAATTTGTGCAGGACAACACTACATCCGTGCGTTCTTCAGTTTCGTCCTACATTATCATTCCATCAATTATGTTATTCACTTTCAGTAATCACCCATCTATTTTAGCCTAAAGGGCATAACGGTCGGACGAAAAAGCTGGAAATTTCATTTCATTTTCATTTGAAAGACACAACTGCTCTACTAAATGTTCTACATGTATTTCCTCCCTCTAAAGCTTACTTGCTTGTTGCTTTGGACTTCCTTGCTTTGGGCTGCGTATTATTGTATTATCCCAATCATCCAATCTTCCTTTGGTGCAATTCTTACTCAATATAAAAATACATTTTTCGGGATGGACTCATGCTTTCAAATTCAAATATTTGCTAACTCAGCTATAAAATAAGGATTACTGTACAGAAAGATTTGTTCGAACTTTGGAACCACTCCGTCACTTTGGATTTTTTTTTTCTTTGCACTAGAAAGAAGGTAATTCTCTGTGCCACCCTAGCATAAGCAGAATTGCATTAAGGTGGAGGAATTCAAACTCCCACTTTGATATAATTTCAGGTGATTGTATACAGATTTTTATTAGATAAGTTTTTATTTTTGTATTATATCTTTACTCAAGAGGTGGTTAAAACCCGGAACCCCTTGTATACGCCATTTCTTGGTGCTATACTAAAAACTATTTCATTTGGCCAATTCGATCAGAAGCTATGGGAAAAAATGGTGTGATGACTCGGTGGCGGGTGTTGAAAGAAGTCACATTACTAAAAATTGTATATTTTATAACTACGAGCTAGGGGAAGAAAATCCCTCTTCGCTGGTCTAGTTGCTAGTGCGATGTGCCTTAGGTCCCGGATTCGATTTCCGATGGGAGAACACAAATATTTAATTACGCAATCATAGACTTCCATTAATTATCCGCTTCCTTTAAGTTAAAAGGCGTTTAAGTATGGAATTCTAAGAGAAGAAAGCTTCAGAAATAATTAGTATATTCAATAAACTCCCTTTCTGAAGATCGTAGCGATAAAATTAAAATTTTTAGGATGTAACTTCCCTCAAAAGCCGCCATTGACGGACTACAAACTCGTAACTATGGATGGAATCACGTAGTTGATAAACTCATATCAGTGGCGACCGTTGGATTGTGGTTTCGGGTGTTGCAGTATGAACGATCGGAGAAAGAAGATGTAAACTGGACTCATTGACTAATCAGCATAACTTTAGATGCAAATGCTATGTGACATGTGAAAATAAATAAAATTCTATTTTTTAAAATAAAAAAAAAAAAACAATGCAGAACATTTTATTCGGTTAGTCACCTTATTTAATTAGTAAGTCCATTCTCTTCTCTTTGATTGGAGGAAATTTGTCTAATACATGAACTGCTAGTTGAACTCTTGGTATTCCCATTATCTAGTTATTTTCGACGGAAAGCATAACCAATGGATAACTAGGGTCCGGATTTTTATGTGCTAAAAAATTGTAAAATATTTATTTTTATCTGCTAAAAAATGAAAAAATATTTAATAAAAATTAACAAGGAAAAGTGTGGGAAAACGCCCAACAAAAGAAAAATAAATACTGGTATTCACTAATAGCTCCTATTCATCAGATGCTGAAATTCCATGAAAGTTGCAGCGAGTAACGAACCTGTTTTCCAAGTTGTCCATCGTAAAGCCATGTCTATTGTCACGGAATAATGTCTTATATTGCGAAAAGGAACGTTCTACATCACACGATGTTAACTTCGCGTAATTTGAAACGGCACATATCACGAATATTCATACCATCAACTTCACTTGTGTTTTGGCCTTCCAATATTTCAGATATTTTACATACGGTTTTATAACCAATGTTTTTCTCAAACAAACCTTAAAATTTTGCTAACGACTTCAGCTTTCGAAGCAGTAAGAACATTCATTTTCTTTCAACTCACTCTACTTCCTTAACCGAAGTACTCAATAAATCTCCCGTAGTTTCTAGTTTCTTTATAGAGTCAGTCAAGAAACCGAAATTGGCAGATATGAAAGCCAAGTCACATTTCAAGCCACTGTCACTAAATTTTGAACTATTTCAATCGATGAAGCATCGTCTGTGTTTAGTTTAGTTACTACAGATACAAATGCTTCAAAATTCTACACAAAATATAGTACTGCATTAAGTCAGGTACCCCACCGCGTGAATAAGGGTGTTGGAGGAAGTGAAAGATCGGGATTTGTTTCTTTGAAAAGTTCAATTCCAGTTGGCGATTTAACGATTTTTTTCTCCTTTGACACTAACTTATCCACTTTAGGATAAAGGGTTCGAATTTTTTTTTGGCAATCGATGTACGACACATGTCACATGAATCATATTAGGATAGCATACAGAAAGAGCTTCACCAACTTTCCTCATAAGGAGCACCATCAGTCAGAAAATGCAAAACTGTCATATTACACACCATTCGGACAAAATTTGCACAGATGCATTGAACAACCTGACAATTGTCACGTGATTCGTAGCTGAAAGTTCTTTAGAGGCTAGCAAGAAACGTTGTTTGGAAATTATTTCATCATTTTTCAGTACACCTACTATAACATTTCCCCCTTTTCTAACGCTAACAGAATCACGGGTGGTGAAGGCAATAATAATGCATTGCAACGAAACTCTTCTTTAGTAATATAAAATATAATCCTGTAAGTAAGATTACCTCTCCTTCACCGACGGTCACTAGTCCTCCCCTCAGTTTTGGCTTCAAAGTACAAAGCGCTCGCTTAGAACCTCTTTGTTTGGCACAAGTTGCCCCAGCACGATATGCAGAATTCATGACGACGCTGTTTTTGCAGGGAGGAAATTACTTGTAAATACGATGGATATATTTATGTAGCCTATTTTCTCCCAATGTTAATTTCTTTCGAAAAAAAAACAATTCTTTGTGAAATTTAGAATAAAATAACGGAAAATTATTTAAAATATGTATTTATTACAAAAATATCAAAAATATTATTTATATAACTTTTTTCAGAAAATATGTATTTTTATGTGAAATCAAAATTGTAATTTATACTTGCAGACTCTTAATTGGGATAATAAACTTTGTTTTGGGGTTGCACGGGTTTGCAACAAAAATATGTTTGTACACACAAACCCGGGCCTTAGTTTCAAACAATCTTCGGCACAATGTAAGAGGGTCTGATTCACGTTAGGAGCACGTGTATTTCAGATTCGACGTTAAACAGTAGATCAATGTCTTGATGCTGAAAATGAATGATCGAATGAATCTCATTTACCTTAGAAACGATTCAAATTGAGTGAATTCTTGAATTTCAATGCATCATGAAGATATTGTGTCCATATTTTAGAAGTTGTAAGAAATGAAACTAGTTAACTTTTCACCATTATCTAATTTTTGTTTCCTTTCAAATTATGCTGTTAATAAGTATGGTGCTGCAGTGGCTCAGTGGTAGAGTTCACCTCTTTGCATAGGGTCCCTGGTTCGATCCCAGCTTGCCCCAAGTGGACTTTGTGGTGGACAAACACGGAGTGCTAACAGGTATGTCCGAATGACTTTTACAGAATCGATTGAGAAATTAGGTTCAACAATTCCATATGTAGGACATATACTGAATATACAGTATGATTATGTCATGGAAAAAATAATTTTCCTGTAATATTTATAGACATCAGAATTTAAAGAATGTCTCTAAAGTAAAAAAATAAATAAATAAAATCACTGGACGCTCCAAAGCCGGGAGGGATCTGTGTGTAGAAAGTTCGCCGCCACTGATGAAGTGACTTTCCTCTTGTATAACTTTGGAGCCGCCACTGATTAATCAACAAGTTGACTTATGCTTACGGGTATATACAACTATATAAACACACCTGATTTGAATGGCTTTGTTCCCGTGACCTGTAGTTGAAGATGGCCTTGGTTATGCTTCAGGACATGTTATGAAAGTCAAATGATTTCATTCTATTATCTCTGCCGGAAGGAAAGTAACTTTAGCGGAAGCGAGTTACATTTAAAAAAAAAAAAAAAAAAAAGATTTAAAAAGTTAAACGATAGGTTTGTTGACCCACGATAAAAAGTGTCAAGAATTATGGGGAAACCAATAACAACGTTTTGTTTAGTTTAGACAGTATGAGTCATGCGATGAACATGTTTGATGTTGATATTGCAAACGCAGGGTCAAGGCCATGCATATTATACAGTGACGACGCCAGCTCTAAGTTCTTAGGGGGGCAAAGGAGGGGCAGATACGTTTTAGGGGGGGCGGCTATTTGCCATACCAAAAATGACATATTTATTACGTTTGACTTATTTTACATTACATTGTGTAATTTCGTTGCTGTTTTTATATAAGACCTATATGATTATAAATTAAAGTTATTTCAAGTAAAATTTGTAACTAACAAATAAGTAACGTCTGCACATGAAATATTTTTGAATGAAACTTTTGAAGCCTAAACATACATTGAATTACTTTCGTATATGCTACAAGCAACACATTCGTCTAGTACTATATGCTACGTATCTCTCTCTCTCTCTCTCTCTATATATATATATATATATATATATATATATATATATATATATATAGAGAGAGAGAGAGAGAGAGAGAGAGAGAAAGAATTTACGAGGAACTGCTGAAAATGTCTTAGTCCAATCCAGAAGGAATGTAGGTACTAGGTAGAAAAATGAAACCGTAGTTTAGAAAAACATATCTCTGTATGTACAAATACAAATTTTCATATTAATAATGAAATTCTTATTGTTTCTCAGGCCTCTGAAGTGATTATGTGTGCCAAACAGATAATTTCACGAACATCCAGATCCTAACTGTTATAACATTTTTGTGTCACCAAGGAAAGTCACCGAAGTATAATTAGGATATCAGTGAAACACCACGGGACTCTCCTCCTTATATACAGTGGTGAAGAGGTAAATGGCTTAGTATAAACGTGGCGATTTCTCAACAAATTATGCTTTACATCCAGGATGATTAAAAGCAATGACTCTTCCCGAAATCACGGATGTAATTTGTGACATTATTCTTGAAAATTGCAACATTTCAGCCAGTGGTGGATATAGCCCGGGGCCGGAGGGCCTCGGCCACCCCAGTTTTTGAATGACAAAAATAATTTAAGCTATTATTTCTATAGTTTTTAAAGTGTATAGTAAACGCACGATATACATATTATAGTCTCAGGTCTGGCTGCATCCCGCTTTCTCAGTTTTTACCTTCTCAGCAAAACTTGTGTGGGCATTTCTTTGGAACTCGTCGGTGGCATAATTCAGAATGGCTTGGGTATGCTCAAGTTCTCGACATAAAGGGTTCCCAAAATATGTCAGAAGAATAAAAGAGTAACGGCATTAAGAGAAGTCTTCTTCCAATTTGACCGTAATGCTGATCAATTTCGCTGATGAATAGTAACCATAGATGAAATATGGTTGTACCAGTATGATCCAGAATCGAAACAACAGTCAATGGAGTAGTAGCACTCATTTCTCCATCGCCCCAAGAAGTTCAAGACACAGAAGTAGATTGAGAAACTGTTTGCAACATTCTTCTGGGATAAGTATGGGGTCGTACTCATAGGCTACCTCCGCAATGGTCAGATATTTAATCCAGAATCTCTACAATACTTACAAAACTGAAAGAAAAATTCAAAGTTCAACGCTGCGGAAAATGAAAAGAAAGGAATTATGTTCCTTCAGGAGAATACACCTGTCCATCAAGCCCCCTGCGAACACAACTGACATTGCATAACCTAGGATTTCAATGTTTAGATCATTCTTATTCCGCAGATTTAGCTCCGTCTAACTATTACGTGTACTTATTTCCCAAACTTAAATAACACTTGAAAGGACGCCATTTTAGATTTGATAGGGGTAGTACTACGAGCTTTGGTGTGAGGAAATCTCCAGATTTTTTTAAACTTTTCTGCAAAAACTGGAGCACTGTACAAGGTAGTATATTGACTCGCGGGGGAAGTGTAGACGAAGTAAAGCTTCACAATTCCACGTGCACTCCTGGGTTGGGCTACGAATTTTTTAGCAGTTCCTAGTCAATATGGTAGACATCACGTGAGTACTTTGAAACAAAATAAGTAAGGGAGCACTAGAATAAACCAATTACTAACTAAAGATTAGCACTCTGAGAATACGTTTTATTGGGAATCAATTTAATTCCATAAATTTATTATTATCATTTGCAGGAAGGGAAAACAAAACTCTTTTTATCCCCTTCAAAAATTAAGTCCTGGTAGTTGTAAACTAAGCTGTTATAAGCACATCCTCTGAATATTGAAAGCCAAGAATAATGTTTCAGAAAAAAGAAGTATAGAACCTTTAAATAAAACAAAATATGAAACTGAAAACTTCAAACCTGGATAAATACAAACAAGTTACGTAACTGGTTTTACCTTTCTGTTGTTTCCAATCGAAGTTGATCCAATGAGAAGAAAACAAGTCGACCAAATCTACTATTGTTCGCTAGGCACAATAATTAAAAATCATAAGAAGGAAGTATAACTAAAATTTACCTCAAAAAGCGCTAAATTAGAAAACAGAAATATGCGTGCATACCCAGATGCTCAAAGAAGAAAGCTTGAAGACTAATCTGCCACATAGTAAATGCATGGAAAGTTAAGACTACAATTTGACAATGAGATTGGTTATGATACTGATATAAAATACTGCATATAGAATGTTTAAAGATTGTGGAAGTCTGGGGGGGCAGTCTAGGTGACAGTCAGGGGGGCAGAAGTAGCTACTAGGGGGGCGCTCGCCCCCCTTGCCCCCCCTCTGGCGTCGTCACTGATATTATATCAATCAAGAACACGAAAGACTCCGGAAATCGACGGACAAGTTAAGTTCATAGTTGAGTTGGAAATTTGAAAATTAATATAGCAGGTGTATTACACTATAGCTACATCTTACCAACGTAACAGAAAATTTCACTATCATTCAGAAGACCATTTAACATTTTATTTATAAACTTTTTGTATGCAAAGTCACAACGTTGATCAAGGTGTGAGTATACCATAAGCAGAGTCGTAGCTAGGGGGGGGAGCGGGGCGATTGCCCAGGGCGCTGATAGCAAGAGGGCGCCGAAGAACAAGAAGAAAGGAAAGTGTTGGAAATAAATAAACGACGCGTCGCCCTATTAAATCAATAGTGTTGTCGATTTGAAAGAAAGAAAAAAAAGTAATTTGTTAAAAATTTTTTTGCCCACACCGCTCGCAATTCAAACGTTTCAATAGGAGCCACAACAGTTTTTACTTATTACTTAAAGAAAGATATACGGTACCGGTATATATATATACTTATATATATATGCAGGGTGTAACAAAAAAGTACGGCAAAATTTCAAGGGTACATTCCTTATGAGTAGACAAGCAAAAAAAATTCATATTGACCATATGCCGAGAAATGCATCGTTACAGAGTTACGGCCAACGAGCCGCCTGAAGGTGTGAAATAGTCACATTTTGGTCACTCATAAAATTGACTCAATTTAAACCTCAATAACAGACTCTAATTAAACTAGGAAGGTAACTTTGGTATCAATGTGTTCCTGAAGGACGAAGCTTTTCCCAGATATGCATTTGGTGTACGTGGGGGATACCACGGCGGATGGGAGAGGATAAAGTACGTGTTTTTTGTTTTTTACATCAGGATTTTGATAACATTCCTTCCCCCTTGGGGGTACACTCACAAAAAATGGTATGTGAAGCAACGAAGTAGTCCACTATATGGTAATAGCCTGTATGTGTACTTGTTGCTTATATGAGGAAGGAGGGGGAGGGCAAAGATGGCCAATTTTTTGAGTCTCAGTTTGAAAATTACATTTATTTTCAGGACGGCTTCATATAAGACTTCTACACAACAAGTACACACAGGGTATTTTCATATAGTAAACTACTTCATTGGTTCACATACCAATTTTTATGAGTGTACCCCTAAGGGAAAATGAATGCCATCCCCAAAATTCTGATGCAAAAAACGAAAAATTACGTACTTTACCTTTACCCGGTCGCCGTGGTACCTTTCACATACATAAAATGCATATCGGCGAAAAGTGTCGTCCTTCAGTAACGTATTGATACTAAAATTATCTTCATAGCTTAATTAGGGGCTGAGTTATTGAGGTTTAAATTGGGTCACATTGATGGGTGACCATAATGTAACTATTTCACACCGTCAGGTGGCTCAGCATTTCCCGGCATATAGTCATGTGAATTTTTTTTGCTTGTCTACCCATAAGGAATCCACCCCTGAAAAATATATATGTACCCTTAACGCCGAAATAAGTTTCTTATCGCATTCTAGACAAACAGGGCACGTGCCCCGTGTGCAAAATGTAATGCTGTGTCGGAAGAAATAGTGGTTAGGTTGCACATGATAAACTCATTGTATGCCAATGTGCTCCGTGTTACTATACTTCCATAACTGTCTGGTTCTCCTGTAGAGTTTTTTTTAACTCATTAGTGATAACAGTCGAGTAACTTTATCTAATCCTATGGTGAATTTGGCTGTATTCATTGTTATTAAGTAAAAGCTCGCAGCCCATCGTTCATATTAACGTCCCAATACACAGAAGCGCCGCGCGCGCGTTAACGTAACAATCTATCCAACGTCGTTTTCACTGCGCTGGGATAGCGATTCAATTCACTATCTTTAATTATTACTTGTTTCTTCTAGTTACACTTTCTACTGAAGTACTTTCATATGATGTACCCCCATGCTAAAAAAAAAAAAAAAAAAAAAAAAAGCGCGTATACTGTAACTCACGAATTTTCGCCTTTACTCCATTTTCATTACATTTATGGATAAAATTATGTTATTAGTAAGTGGAGATAATAGAAAGCAATCCATCTAAGGAGACATTTCCAAATAGTATAATAAAATAATAAAAATATAAGCCAAAAACAAAATTATGCTCAGTTTTGCGTATACTGGCAATCATGCTTTCGAGGGATTTTTGCAGTAGCACAGCACGATTGCGCAGGGAATTTCAAATTGGCAGTCGGGGAGTTGAATGAACGAACTGGGAAGTGGAGTAAAATATTGCATTTATTGGCTTAAACCTAGTGTCTAGATTGTCTGCAAAATATAAATTAGCTTCTGTAACCAAGATGTCATACGGAAATATAGAAACAAACAGGTAATGTCTTGTCTTGAGATTGGAAGTGACATGGGCCATGGCTATTAGCATTTATTTGTTAAGAAAAAGGGAACAAGCGAAAAGCAGTTCCCGTGGTTAGGTGGGTAGCGTGGTGGACTAGTAGTTCTTATACTATTTTGACACCAGAACGAATCCCATTCCCTCCCCCTTTTTTTTTTACAAAACATAAAGAGAAGTGTATAATTTTCATGTTAATAAGAAGCAAAGCAATATAATAAGGAAATAACTTATTGATATTTTCCTTTAGTGACGTATTTATCCAGGATTAGAGTACTATTGTTAATAGCTATTGTTTTCAATTTATGCTGTTGTATAACTTCTTCTCTCATCCTCTTTTGAAAATGAAAGTGAAGGAAATATGCAGACAGAAAAAGACATCTTACTATTAAACGTGATTTATGGTGATGAAATGGCAAGTTTGCCATCATTAAAAAAAAAACTTTAGCAAATTATTGAAATTGGTTTCTCTTTAGCTTTTAGCTAAAATATATATTTTCTTTATAAGACTATACTTTATAAGGTAAGGTGTGCGACCATACTCATAAATTTAGCTAGGGAGTGAGTTATTTTTTATACAAATATTTTACAGGTTTAGGTGCGTGAAACACCAATACACCATGGTCTCGCTTATCCGACCTTCGTTTATTGCACATACCGTATTATCTGACATATCATTGCAGATAAAAAATAGCATCAATCGGTAAGAAGAACTGCAAGTTGTGGTCTTAATCTATTTTTTGATGCTCTGGAATCTATCGCCTAGCGCGCCCGTTTACCCTATGCCTTGTATGTCTATCATTCAGTGCAGACAAGTATCCAGGTGTTCTTTTCGGAGGAGTCCCCATACGAATCCTCGTAAGCACGTAATTCTAATGTTTTAAAATATCAATAAAATATCACTACTACTACTACTACTAATAATAATAATAATAATAATAATAATAATAATAATAATGCAATAGTTCTGTATTTCTCTTAAACTTTTCATAATTTTCATTTATAAACCGGTTTACTTTGAACAAACTGCATTGTAGCACAAACAAAATAAAACATATTTGAGAGACATACTATAACTAAGGAAAACTGTCTGCTACGTATCACATAAAAATAGAAAGACGGCAATTAGTGTTTCGTTCTAATACATTAAAGCTATAAACAAAACGGAAACGAAATGTTAATCCTATTTAAAAGTGTTCTTTAATTCCAGCTGGAATCATGGCATTACGGTATGTTCTTAGAATTATAACAAGACAACAACACATTGCCCGAAGTTTGGACATTGACTCGAAGTAAATTGATATAAAAGAACCTCAAAAGGGTAAAAGCAAGTTTATTAAAAAGTGCTTAAGTTTGGGAAGGGGAAAGCGCCCAGGACCTCATGATTCAGTGCAGTGCATTTATATGTTATAAAACATGATTATTAGATGCGTAATATGTAAAATTATTCTATATCATAGTTTTACTTTTAATAGGTCTTTTCTTAACACATCCATATTATCCGGCGTTCTGCCTGCCTGTTTATGTCGGATAAGCGAAACTCTACTATATTTTCAAAGATAGCATATACATGAATTAGAATTGTATCATCCTAGAACAGACAATAGTATGAAATGCTTATATTAAAAGGGTGGAAAAGAAAAACATAAGTACTGTTTTGGTAGCGTGAGAACAAATTAAAAACAATTCAATATATTTCCTAGATATCATCTTGTGTGTCGATGTGTATTATTTTTTAAACATTGTTTTAAAAGTCATATCATTCGCAATATTCCTAAGGAAATCGAAAGAAAAACTCCCATGTGCCTCTTGTAGCAAAGCGGCTTAAGTACATAGTCCGAAATCCGATTCCCACGTTAAAGTATAGATAACAAATCGGCGTATAAAAGGAGTGTTATATAAACCAAACCAAATGAATCAATCACTCAAACAAAGCATAGAAGATATTAAGGATATTAATATCTTAGGAAGATATTAAGGATATATTATTTAAAAGAGGTTGGAGCGACTGAAATGTCCATCTTAATAAATCACTTTCAAAGGATAAAAAAATGAAATCTACAATACCAGGTTTAGTCAGCAGTCTCTGGCTAGAGTTACCCTGCCAAGAAGTTACTGAAATACAAGAAAAGACAGTAATCGACGATAGAAATTAGGATAATATTGTAAGTAGGGAAGGGTTTTATACTTCAAATCATAGATAGTATATATCATCCTTTGAGGAGTTACATTGAAGTGCATACCGTTGAGCCTTCAAAAAGCTCCATGTGCAGATTTTGCTCAAAGTATGATTTTTACAGATGTAGGTGCAGTTTGGTATTGAGCATATACCTACAACAGTGCTGACCGCACACCACCCCAAAGTTATGAGTGCCACAAGTTCTCTTCTACGCCTTGGCACAATAGGAGCTGTTGCGTTCAGAGAGAGAGAGAAATAACTTAAGTCCATTGCACTTACATGCGTTAATAAATGTTAACTTATGTTTATAAATTATGTAAATGATCGTTTCGTTTTCTGTTTATTATTATTATTATCAACGATTCTTCCATAGATCAGCTGTCTGTATACAGTAGTTTTTATACATGTCTTAACACGTTGACTGCCATGTGTATGGAATTCCATACATACGGCTCTCCCGTGCAGCACTGCGTGTGTAATTTTTAATACACAAAAAATATATTCCAAGTTTGTTCTGTTCATTCTATAGGTGTGTATGTAATTAGATACGTATGGCGTAGAAGTCATATTTAATTTCCATGCCACGTATATGCAAAACTATACACACAGAAATTTATGAACAAAGACATTTATGAGGCTTAAACAAAGGCGAAAATAAAAGTATTGCTGGCGAGTGTTGCCCGTGGTGCACAGGTGATAACGGTCTTTAAATTTAAACAAATAGAGTTTAAATTAAGCACGAATTTAACTCATAGTGTACAGTGGCGAAGGCTCAGGAGTTCACTAGAATCGTTACAATATCGAACCCTGTGAACTGCACTGCAAACCTGTTCGCAAGCCCTCAGCAATGTTCAACAAATATTGTGTTCTAATGTTCATTTCAATGCAAACCTACATACGAACTTCTTCTCGCCCTCAAAGGAAGGACTATACATGATTTGGAGTATTATTTTTTAAAATAAAATTCTCGCGAACCGTATTTCTAAATCGAAGGGTAGGGAGCCTCTCTCTCACCCACTGTATTTTCCTAACACGTCGCCCAGCGATTACAACATTTTTTGGATAAAATCAATTCTTAGTAAGATAGCTTTACCTAGAGACCACTGATTAATCTGGTATTGTATTTTTCCCTTTTTACCTTTGCAAGTGATAATCATCGGTTGGACATTCAAGTTGCACCTACCTAATATTAGCAACGTTTCTTCGATAATTTCGTAACATTGTATTATTCCCTTGGTTAGACTTACTTAACACTTCTTTTTTTTCCACCAACGTGTCATCTATGCCTTAACGTTGGATGAAAATACACTAGCTCTAACCGGGAATCAAATCCAGAACCAACGCACTTGAATCATTTGGTCACAAGGCACATTTAAAAAGAAGTTTCAATTTTGTTAGGAAGATTGTGATTAGGTGTAACATTTAAAAATATATTTAAGAAAGGGTACGGAACATACACACTCAACTTTCTCTCTCGAATTTCTTAAACTGACTCGTGTTAGGCTGCAGCTGTTACTAAAACATTTATTTGGAAAATACGAATAAAATGGTTTTTGGAAAAAATTGTTCGAAGAAATTTTAGGCCCAAAAGTAAAGTACCCATTAGTCATATTTCCGTTACTAATAACTTATGCCATATAATACAATTATTAAGGAAATAATTGTATGTGAACTATGAGCAAAAGCGTCTGAATAATTTCTGAGACAGTCGTCGAAAACGTCACCCCCAAGAATAAACTATCGCTTGTGGATCTTTTCAGAACAAACGAGTTGTGCTATGTTGTTACTGTTTTCATGAAATATTTTTTATTAAATATGAACAAAATCGCCTGAGTTGTTCTTGAGAAAGTCGCAGGGTAAAACTTATTCCCAAAAGTGACATACCACTCCTAAATTTTCAGGATGATGGAATTATGCCATTAGGTTATTTATGTTACATTTATTTATTAAATATGAACAACAAACATCTCCTGAGTTGTTTTTGCGAAGGTTATCGGGAAAAACTTACATCCAAAGGTAAACTATTCTATCTGTAATTTTGAGGATAGATTTATGAAATCCGTACCAAGTAGCTCGACTCCTTTTAAGTAAATCGTTGGGAAGAAATTCACTATCAAAGTAAACCTCTTTTGGATTTTTCTTTTCGGGACAAGCAAGTTATACCATATTATAAGGTTACTACTGAAATATTTATTACTGAAATTAGAGCAAATTCGTCTCAGTTATTACTAGACGGATATTAGGCAAAATAGCGCCTAGGTCTTCCCAATGGTCTTCCAGTCAAGACTTTGAAAGCGTTTCTACTTTCTTCCATTCTACCTACATAACCTGCTTATCTAAGCCTCCTACACTTGACAACCCTAACAATGTTGGGTAAACCGTATAAATTATGTAGTTCCTCGTTATGAAGTTTCCGCCATTCCCCATTCCCATTCCTCTTCGGTCCGAATATTTGTCTCATAATCTTGTAGTCTATGTTCTTCCCTTAGAGTAAGCGACCATGTTTCGCAACCATACAGAACAACAGGCATAATCATCGTTTTATATATTTTAAACTTCAAATTCCTCGACAGAATTCGCGACAAGAGATTTTGAACCGAATAGTAACAAGAATTCCCTGCTTTTAGTCGACATTTAATTTCTTCGTGAATATGATTTTCCTGTGTTAATATTGATCCTAGATATTTGGAACTATCCACTTTATCAAAAGTATTATTTAACATTTTAACGCATCCATAACCAAAAATTGTATTTGAGCATGTGCTTTGAAGAAGATACGAATATGTGATTCATCAACTAATTAGAAAGGTAGTGCAACTATCACAATAGAGCACCATAAGAATGGAAAGAAATAAAAGAAAATGGCCGAACATTCCAAACCGTTGCAACAAGCATTGTTGAAGGAATTATTACAGGGTAGACGAATGTAGTTCATGGTCGTTGAATGAAAGATAATTCTTAAGTTAAGTGTACTGAAGCTTTTCCATCTGTGGTTACAAGTGAAGCCAGGGATCTTAAAACTGGGATCCATCTATTAACTTACTTTTCTAATTTTCTACTGAAACGTCTGGAATTACCTCGTATCTCCTCAGCATACACAACGAAATTGTAGGGATAGTAACTTTAAATTAAGGTGATGATCTCATTTCAAAATTTTTTGTACCTACTCTCAAAACAGCAATACAGTTGAAGTATTTAGAACGTAAATTATGCGCTATTTAATTAAAAACTTCTCAATTCTCAATTAATTACTTGTTTCCGTCACAATTATCATGAAATCGTGTCTGGCGAGGAGATTCAAAAGAAAAGAAAGAACATGTTTATTACACAGGAAATATATTTAACAATTATTATGCGTATATGGAATAATACATATTACTTCCACATACTTGTCTGTGGTATGGTGTAAGTTGCACAACATACAAAGCCAAAAAGATACTTTATGATATAAAAATACATCTTTTAATAAACATAAAAATTCATTATACATTAAAAGGTATCCAAATATAGAAATCTGAATAATTTGCACCTTCTCATACTGTAGATTTAACTGTCTCACATCTGTTACAATATTATATTAACTATTTCAATAATAATAATCATCATTAAACAAATTTAACTGCTAAATTTAGGGCTTTCATTAATGTGCAGTCCTGCTGAAGCCCTGATTATCCAAGTTTCTTTGAAAAATACTGTACTGTTTTCTATACACGACACAGAATTAAACGTGAGCCTCAATTTTCTTGTATTTTTCAGTTCCTTATTATGGATTTAAGATTTAATTATATTTACTGTAGCGAAAGCTCTTTAACAGATATGTAGTGACCAATTTTGTTTTCAATGTGACAGCTGGTATTACTATTCAATCATACGTTTTTAAAATCTGAAGGTCCGATTTTATTTATATCAAAGCTACATAATTATAAAATTTAATTTCAGTACATTATTTGAATTGAATACATGAGAATTAGGACAATGAAACCTATGACAGGCATGAAATTATATGTTAAAATGTGTGAAGTTAACCACGATGATACGCAGCCAAATATAGTTTCTAATAGAGATAAATGAACACCGAAGATTACATAAAATAAACAAGCCTTACGTTTAACTTAGGTATGTATTTTGTTCACAACCACTAAGCTTTTTGTCGTAAAACTCACCATTAACGATTGATTAACTGCACCTTTTTGTTTCCAATGCTACATGAGAAGTGGATATACAGTTTAATCCGTGATATTCGAATCATGTGTACTCGTGGGAGAAACTAATGATCAATGAATTTATCACAATTTGGCTAAACTGATATTGATGTTTGTAACAATATAGTATGTATCATTTAAAACTATGTATTGATAAAAATATACATTTAAAAAAAAAATCAATTCCAATACAATACTGATGACATACTGATTAACAATGATGCCTTATTTCTACAATCCTGTCCGATCCAGGCAAGAAGAATCGTATAAAGCTGCTTGCAGGACCAATACGGCATTTGATAAGGAAATTGGAAAATTGAACTGTACTGTATAACTATATCAATTCTGTGGATTCGTTTTTGTTTGTTCTTACAATTTTCAAGACATTGAGGAAAACAAAAATATGAAAAGCTGAGCTTCTTAGTGCTTTAGCGCTGCCAAAAATGAGTGTTCGGTATCTGAGTTAGGATTAACATTGCATAATTTACATGTTCATAAATGGGCAGTTATATTACGCAGGATTAAACAACAATTCAAATACAATGACAACTTTGTTTTATAGTACGCTTGAAGCTTAAATTATATTACACTTAGTTTCCCTAAAAAGCGAGTCCTATTTCCGTTAGCGTGTTACGTTGATTGAAATCTCCAGTTATACAGTTTGAGTAGCACCTACTTATTCATAGCTGGATGGAGCAACTGAATTTTTACTGAAATATGCCGCAAGAAACTGTTTATCCTCAATACGAATATACGCGATCCTAACCAGGTATTCAGATCATAATACCTTGAATGCACATCAATATGTCACGCTTACTGAAAACGTAATGCATCACTTAGGAGCACGCTGTGAATTGCGATACAACTAATTTAAGTAACTGTCGGAAAGAATTGTATGAAAACAAGGTATCTGCTGTCATTTGCTTCACTGTGATTAACGCTCACGTCTGCTTAATTCTCTTTATGCAATTTTTAACTATACTGTCAGAAGTATTGCTCTACAGTAGGGAAATACTTATCTCCAATAGTGATTGTAAACTAACATGCCATTTTGGTATTTTTTTAAAAAAAGGCTTAAATTTATCCAATCAATTGCTTCTTCAATTATTTGTATTCCTACGATGTTCTCTCAAAATCCAGACATAAGCAAATTGGTAAACGATGATGATGAAGACATTATACATATACAAAAGACGAACATATAACGGTAGTTATTCTTAAGAATTGTACAGCATATAATGAAGCTAAATGAGCTACAACTAATACGAAATAGACAAATATTCATTTATCCCATGTTTATATTTCAATGATACCAATCTCAACTCAAACGTAAAGTGGCATATATATTTACAGAGCTGTATATGTGATTACATACGAAAATATACTATTCATTATGTACAAATCATTTGTAATTAAACACACCTCTCAGATGATCCCTAATCTCACAGCAATTATAATGCTAAATAGATTATATGGATACTTAAAGAGAAGAACACTACACTCCAACGAAAAACGAACAAAGGAATAAGCGTAATCTGTGATGCATATTACTTACATATAGTTCGATTGCCAATTTATCTTCAACTAAAAAGTTTACTATACAAATCAAGTTTAATTATATAAGCACTTCATAATGCAATTAGAAAATATTGATATTCAATTTTTGGACCCTTAATCATAAAACTGGTTCAAAAATAATGAATATTTCAATAAACAGTATATATATATATATATATATATATATATATATATATATAATGTTTACTTTGAAGTACCAAACAGAGTGCAATGTTACTTGTCTTAAAGGAATTATACAAGTAATATTCAAACAACTGGAAAGCCAATGATGCAGTTAACTGAATACGTTATAGATAACTATACTCTTTTATTTTATACTTTATAAAAATAATATATGATCATTCAATTTTGAACCAGCAATCGTTCACTATTTTCTCTTCTGATATGACACGGTCTGCAGAAAACACAAAGTAACTGAATAAAGAAAATGAGCACAGACATGATTATTATTATTACGTGTTGCAATATTTTAGTATTTTTCTGAATCTGGTATATTTACACTAAAACTTACTTATATTGAATGACATATATAGGTTGATTTGTTAAATCCTATTGATAAATAACTCCAACTAGAACCTCCGACACACAAACGTATCCGTAAACAATGTTTCAATTCTTTATAAGCGAATACTATTCTTGTGATTTGAAAATTGTTTCAAAACTTACTACTTAGGAGCTGAAAATCATGTAGTTTTTCAATATGAATACATTATAACTGTTATACGTTTAAGAAAGAAAAATAGGGCTTCACTTTTCACTAGAAAATGACATAAGAATTATTATTATTATTATTTCAGATGTTCAAAACAGAACAACATACAATGTCTCTTTCTACTTTTAAATTAAGTTTCCTCTATGATTATAATATACAAAATGCGAACAAAATATAAGGAGAGAGAGAGAAACTTTCAACTATTGAAGTAAATTGAAATCGAATGTTACTTAAAAACACAATAATCAAAATATCAAAAATGGATTTAACAAGATAACAGATAGCACCAGTGTAAATATTGACAAATGTGTTCGAAGAAATAATATTTTTATGTTTCAATATAAAGCCAGTGCAGCTTACATAAGCAGTAATTATCTTAGTAATATTACAACAGGGGACATAAAATAGTAAATGCACCAATCTAATTTGGCAGTGAACATGAAATGATACTAGATAATGCTGGAACTAATACACTTGTTTACTGAATAATTCAAAACGCGATTTTAAAAAATCCAAGAAAATAATATAAATTAACTTCAACTCTGAAGAAATTTATCAAGCCAATCAAACATTACACGAAAAAAAAAGTATTTTGGATCTTATTAATGAACCACAATAAAACTAAACAGGTAAGATTATAACCATAAAACAAATTAATAGCAATCACAAATTACAGAGTAAGAAAACAGTTCGACTCATGAAATAAATTCTTTTACGTTAGTAGTCTTCAAACAGGTACTTTCGATATAAGTGAAAATAGCATTTAATGTTGGTTTGAGGCAACATATAATATGTGATAAACAGTTTTACATCGCTCAATTTTGGCTAAGGGGAAGACTATGAACATACAGGACAAGATCAGATGACCACGTAAAAATATTTTTAAAAAAATATATATAATCCGATCTTTTATAATTCTCAAATGAGATTATTCACAGATTATATCTCTCTCTTATCCACTTAACTGGCTTTATTATAGTAAAATCCTGTTTATTTTGTACAAATGCTGAATCTTGTTTTATACTTGCTTTATTATATACAAATAATTATGTTGCACAAGCCAATCAACAGAATGATATATTCGATATATTACAAGAGAGATATTTCAGTTTTGTTTCACAAATAGATTGTGCTAGATATGTACAACACTAAATTAAAACCAAAATATTTGACTGCTTGAATTCGGAAACCTTAATTTTGAAATTATCTATAATATTCTCTCAATATTTATACACACGAACAAGACACATACACATATAATACAAATGTATATAATTCGTTGTCTTAACTTATTGTATAAGATTCTCACACGTATTACTACTAAAACACATCAGATTTACGATGTTACTGCCTAGCAGCTGTTTTACTTACTGAACTTATGGCTTGATAATTCGTTCATTACAACAATGAAGTTAAAATATATGTAGAATAGACTTAAGTAGCGAAACTAATAAACATTTCAAATTAAGTTGAAATTAACAAATCGGAACTACACTGAAAAGAAGTTCGCACTCGTGTGCTGTACAGAAATGTTATAAAAATATTTTATGGTTATATTATGCTATAACTTAGCTTATACAATCATGCTCAAATAAGCATTAGATACAGACTATCGGTTTCTTTTTTCTTTTTGCAACAAACGAAGTTAGATTAGACCTAACTAGGACTGAACGAGGGATGAGAACCACGCGAGCTCTTTCTGGGTATTAAACCCACATCTCCAGCAAGAAGGGAATGTTAATTACTTAGTCACGACGGAGTATAAATAAGTATAGATAATCAGAGCAACAGTTTGCGCAATAGAATAATCCAATAATGATTTACTTGGTACCAAACTAAACAGATTACTATTTGACATTTTAAACGATCAACTGCCTGAGTTTCTAAAATTTTCAGTGCAATACAACACAAAAACAACAAAAGAAAAAATATGCAAAAATAACTTACCTGCGTACCTCGCTTCACAAAAACGTGAAAAAAAAAAACATTCCTTCAAAAACAAAAAATTTACAATTGTACGATCGCATACATGTTTAGGCAGAACAAAGTGCACATTAAAAATATAAAAAGTACAAACATTAAAAATAATAAAAACAAATACTTCCAAGACATTTCAAAATAAATAAACTTACAATTAAAAGGCTTTTAATGTATTTTTAATACCTAACAAAAAAAAATCGTACTCAGGTTTCAGTGATACGCACTGGTATTTCTTTAAAAATCATACTCAACTGTTTTATTTTATGAACACAGAAACAGTGAACACTTTCAGTTTAGATTTTTTATACAGTTGCAATTCGTTGATTGCATCTACAATACAATTTGAATTATTCTAACATTTAAGGCATCAAACACGAATGTAATGAATATCATGTAAGTACTTTTTTTATTCTCGAATTTCGAAATCTACACACACACACACACACAATTATATATAAGATCGATAAATATATATGAGTACACTACAAACATAGTCATACGATTGTTTTCAGTTAAACTTTATACATTTATTTTTTATTTTTCGTGCACAATATACAGATTACATTCCAATAACATCAAGAAGTCTTATCAGAAATATAGACAGTATATTCTTATGTACGATATAAACATGAACACTTTACCATCTGCTTGTAAATATGTACTTCACGAATGAGATCTTTAAAGAATTCGTGATCAACAGAATTGTAGTCATATTTTCGAGTTTTCTTTTTAAATTACTAATACTGAGGAGATACAAGAAACAGCAAAATACATAAATATTCTAACGAACGCCTCATCATGATAACATGAATAATAAATTAATATGTAAACAGCCCGTCTATTTGTAAATTCCACAAAATAAATTTAATAATTTGTTGATTTTATAACAGTTTTAATCTGTCTCATCTAAAAATAGTAGATTTAAGTGGTTATTGCCATTCCTGTAACCATATCAGAAATGCGAACTTCTCTCATATCTTCAATATCGTTACTCATGCAAAACCCAGATTCCTTACTTACCTGTACCTTAACACACAGACCATTACAAGTCAACTTTTGACCAAATGTTTCGTGGCTGTATTTGATCCAAATTAATTTTATTTTCTCAGAAAGAGATAGAACGCATAAATGTAACTGAACTCTCTGCCTAGACTAAACCAGCTGTAACCTTTTTTCCTCTTTGTTACGTTTCAGATTATTTTTATTTTCCCCACTTTACTTCATATATGTATTTGTCTCTACCTTCTTTTTCACTGCTCCATTCTAGCTTCTTGTTTATAGAAGTTTCACGTCCATTTTCAGCAAGGCTATATGAGACGTGGACCTGTAGTTAAGATGAAATTCGAATCACCGTAATCTGCTCTCCCACCGAAAATCGAACTCTGAACCACGTGCACCAAAAGAGAACACGCTACCCACTAGGCCAGCAAGGAGAACTTATCTTTTTCTATGTATCTCGTTACTTCCACACTTTACATTACAACTGTACATTCTTCTATCGCAACATTTCAGCTTACCATTCAATGTGTCCGCCTCCAGCATTTTTATGTTTTTTGTCCTGTATCTCCCCTCCCCCTCCTAACTCTCGAGGCATTAATCTTGAAGTGCCTTCTTTCAATGTTCCCTTATTTATAAATGGAATGGATCTTCCAGTTTTGTTTCACGATTATGCCGTGTAGCTTACAGGAGACTGTGTTGATGGGTATGAGTGAATTGGTGAAATGCAGAAAGTGGGAGGAAACGGGAGAACCTCTGAAAATTCATGCACACTGTTTATTCACCACAAAACTCACTCGGCGTGAGCTGGGATCGAACCAGGGACCTCACATTCCAGAGGTAAATGATCTACCACTAAGCCACGGGGGCCCCTCATAACAGTTATATACGTACCGATACCGTTACTTTTATTTTGCTCTGCAATAGCAGAAAAAATAACTCATTTGATAAGCAAAAAGAAAAAATCACCACATTCACTGGAAATCCGAATATTTCTTTATGTAAGATTATAAGGATTGTAAATCACTCCTCTCTCTACTATTGAATGTAAATTGTACTTTCTAATGTACAAGGAAAAACTTGCACCCAATCAGAACAGATGAAGATGTAAGTTAATATCATTGCGTTCAATATCTTAGAGTAATTTTTCTTAGGTCTATCCCTCCCTTTTAAGTGTTATCATAAGTATAGTTTATTCCGATATCAGTCACTAGCAAGCAGGGTTGACAAAAACCACGTTATAAAAGAAAGTTTTTTTTGGGGGGAGGAAGGAGAAGGGGTAAATAAATTTCCTTTATTTATTTATATTACAAATGGATGGAAATAAGTTTGTTTGGCCTTAACGTATTTATGCAACAACGGAGTTGTGAAGGATGAAGGACGGGTTACAGCTTAAATAGGGTTCCCAGATCTTACGTTTTTCTGGCACGTTTTACGTTATATGTTTTTATTTTTCCCGTAAAACTATTTCTTCTGTCTGTTAATAAATACAAGAAATCACAATCCTGGACATTTTTAGAATATTTTAATACGATTTTGTTAGTGTGATATGTTAAAAACGTAACCCAACGATAACTTAAGATTTAGACAGAAAATACAAGTCGTGTTTGCATTTTTACCTCCTATCTTGCCGTCTTCCCAACCTTATGATTAAGAATAATTAAGTTTAGCATCTTAACCTTCGTCTGTTAATATCGTCTGCATCATATCGCAGTTTCGACCGATCGTAATACATTGATGTCAAGAACAGATGCTATTGAGAACTAATAAAAGCTGAACTCCACAAATGACTGTGAACTTCATTGTACTTTTTGAACGTACAAAGACGGATCTGGGATGTGTAATCTTTTCTAAAATACAGATAAAGGCAACAAAGATTCACAAAATATACTTGGTTGTTTGAGTTTCATTGTAGCGTCTCTCTCAGCACGAAGGTTATATGAAACGAGGACTTACAGGTTAACATGAAATCCGAGCTACATGATCTCCCACAGCAAATTGTAATATACTTTCTGTTTTATGCATGGTAATGAAACTGCCCCGGTTTCTAATCAAAGGTATTCTGTCTTACAATGTAAAAGCATATGTAAGATAATCTTTCTTATTTCTCTTTGAAAAATCTGGCAATCCTGAGCTTAAAGTGACAAACGCACTACTCGATTTGCACCCGAGAGAAATTGCCCTTCATCGGGTCTTGAACGGGGAACCCCTTGATTACAAAAATGACGAGGCTACGGACATATCCATGGAGGATACCTGATAGAAATACGTGTCACTGATCTTGCACACTTCTGAATATTAAGAGTCACTTTAGAAAAACAAAAAAGATACATAAATGCACAAGTGAAATCATACACAGAGTTAAATACATTATTAAAATAAATGGATAATTTCCAAAGACTACAGAGTAGAGAAGATCTAATTTAGTCCAAGTTAGTTCACTGAGGTAGAAATACAGCGACTTAATTCAAATTTCTATATCGCTAAAAGAAGTGAATAAAGATACGAATCATTTGAGTTCAATCTGGCTCTGCACTACTTATACATACGCATATGCAGAAAATTCTTTTGATTTCACTTAGCCATTTATATTCATGTTTCCTAGGTTTGTAGATGATCTAGATGGTTTGAGTACGAGAAAATTTCATTATGAAGTTCACACGATTTGTGGCATTTAAAAGAAAAAAAAATGTTTTTTGAAACAAAAATTTCGTTTAAAATATGGTTTAAACTAGCCAACTCTGCTACTAAATATGAGTGAATTTCTTCTTGCTTGTGGTAGTAATTTGAACTGGAGAATTTAGAATTACTGCTATATTATACGGAACATATATAAAATGTGGCTATGTGGAATAATCTGGATACATTTTCTTCCGTTCAAAATAATCGGAAATCAATATAATGAAAAAAAGAATAATGCATGTTAAGAACAAGTGTTTCCTTAATCTTTTACAACAGTCAATAGTTTATTATTATACAGAGAGGAATCCCAACGGTTCCCAATGTGTAAAAAATCTGAGATTTATTGTTTTGACGAAAAATTAATAACATACACATGTAAACAATACACATAAATACACAAAATGCATATGTAGAATTAAATGCTTTATGTGCAGATTTCGAGTTGCTCTTGTACAAGAATTAAGACAAACTTCTATAACATTATTCAAAATACTTGTTGAAAAGAGAACAACATATCCTAAAAAATTGTTTGAACACTGACAACAGAAAAGACAACTGAGAACAAATTGCTTAAATCAAGTGAGATAGAATATTTAAGTTGATGTACCTCAGAACTATTAAGAAAACTAATCTGCCTTTTCTCATCCCTAAAAAGTATAGCTTTATTTGAATCTTATCCTCAAAGCTATTGTTATTGTGAGACAATATGAACGAACGAACCGCGTACCAATGAACAACAGTGGTCTGATTGCGAACAATTTCGGATTCCTCTCTGTCGAAGAGACAAATTCATGCATAACTGCATTCAAAACTAACGAAATTCTCTCTTTCCTAATCCGCAAAATTTGACTTGAAAAATTACAATGACGGAGAGAGAAAAAAAATTAATACTCTAAATCTTGTGATTCTAATTAAGGTACAAACACAGGTCTCTCTAAATTTCCGAAAAGATTGCAATTGTTTTGAACATATCATACACAAAAGAACTTTAAAAAAACATGCAATAACCTTAAATCATACAAATAAACATTTTTATGAGATAATTAGAACTTATTATAATACATTAAATTATTATTTCTTTTAAAAAAGTTGGTCTTTCTTTTTTCCACTTCTACAGGGTACAGCAACTAACTAAAGTAAACACTTCATACGCAAAACTTCTAGACATGAAAGTCCAACAACCCTATAACAATCAACACCAACAATACGGTACAGCCACATACAACAACTTTGTTTAAATTCATTAATTTATATTACAACATTCTAAACTTCTTAAGCTATTTCAACAAACTAGGGGGGAAAAGTATACATTAACAATTTAAATTGGACCACCGAATACATACAAATTTAGCGTCTCTGATAAGTATTGTCCTCTGTTATTCTCTAACCGTTAACAATATTATTCTAACCTAATCTTTAGAACATGTAAGGGGCTGATGATAAGTCCTGAATTTTACATTCTTCCTATCTTCCAACAACTTCAGGTGTTATATTAGAAATACGCTATTACAGTGGGTTGCATGCCATCAACCTTTTTCAGTCACAGGAAAGTTGTTGCTGATCACTGAGGAATTTACTTCAAAAGAATTTATATCGCAAAGCGGTTAAATTTTTCTGTGGACCGGAAGAAAACTTCAAACGATGTCTTTGGCATAATGTTAAGCTACACCTGCAGATAAGTTCTTTATATGAACCATTAAAAAAAAAAAGAGGGGGGGGGGGGGGCTTGGTCCAATTTCAGACACACTATTTCAAAATCGACAACGAAGGACTTTCTGGGAGGTCTTATGGGAATTATTTTTGGGGGGGAAGAATATGTTCACGGGTTTGGAAAGCTGGCAGAAAAATTCAAATTCATGACAGGAAATCTGAACACCCAACAAAAGCACGAAAGTTAATGAAAGAAGTTTCTTTTCTCTTGTAATGCGAGAGTAGCAACAAACCAATAGTTTTAACCCAACTACAAAGTTTGTCGAAAGGACTGAAGAAGCTGACAAAAAGGTGACAAAACAGCAGAAAGTTTTAAGACAACAGCTTTTCAATAGCTTTTAAGTTTATATGGTTTCATGACTGATTTCTTAGTAAATCTCATGACTTATCAGCATTCCCTTGTGTAATATTTATTATTGGTGTCATTAGAACACATTGTTCAGTGTAACTGCTATTACAGAAAGAAAGAAAAAAGGCTAACTTGGAAGTTAGAAGGTAGCAGTAACTTGCATAAATATATTTATTATAAAATATATCTCATTAGTGCTTATCATAACGGTGAGTCAATGCAGTTATATACAAATTCAATTACCTATAAAATAAATGTGTTATATAAATTATTTTGTGAAAAATGTTTATCAATGGTATTTTTACATTTGACATACGGATATGTTACAGTATTAACATCAAGGGTATCAAATTGAAAACGACAACGCAACAGAAAAGCAATGGATTTTCTGAAGTATATATATGAAATACAATGGTCCGCTTTGCCATCTCAGTATGCTGGTGAAGTAACAGTACTGGATGTTTTTGCCACTGATCTTTCTCCTTGGGCCAAATCACCAGCTCGCCAGCCTTTGAATTTTAGAAATGCATCAACTCCATATGCAAGCATGGCACAAAATCCAAAGAACTAAAAGAAATATAAATCATGATACAGGAACATGAAACAGTAACAGATTACACGATAAATCATGTAAATAATAAAGAAATTAAAGTATATATAGATTATTCTGTACTCTTCAACATAATTATGAAAACATCTTCGCAAATCAACATAAATAATGTGCAGGAATAAATCACTATCACTTCAATTATTTCATAACAGCATACCTTAGTCGTATTATTTTTAACTAGTTGAGGTGCCGTCTTCACATGGGAAGAACAAATTTATGGAAAATATTTGAACCCCTTTTTTTCCTTCTTAAGATAAGAAAGCGTTATGATAAAAATCCATTAGATATTCTTCTTTGGCATAAATTTTGAACCTTCCCTTATGATACACCCCCTTCAATCAAAGTGACAAGATAAAAATCCAGTTTGAGATAGATACTATGTTCCAAAGTTAATTTTAAATGAGTACTTGGTTTACCGTGATGCGATTAAACATAACAGATAACGTCGATTCCATGTCTAGGGTTAAAATATAGATACACATTTCCCCTCCCTGAAACCAAAATTTTCGAAGCTGCTTAAACACTTGTCTGCTTATTTTCAATAAGGAGTTTATATACCGAGTTTTATCTTTCTAACTTTAGGGGCTCGTGAGATTCTCTATTTTTCACCTAAATTTTGAATCCTCCATATCCCCTTAGAAAAAATGAAATGAAATCTCTTAAGTTTTACGTCCCATGGTTATGCCGGTTAGGCTACAGGAGACGGTGGTGATGAGAGATGAGTGAAATGGTGGAATGAAGGAAGTGGGAGGAAACAGGACAACCCCGAGAAAACTCACGAGCACGATGTTTGTCCACCACAAACTCCACACGGCGCGAGCTAGGATCGAACCAGGGACCCCAAGCACCGGAGATGAACGCTCTACCACTGAGCCCCCCCCCATATCCCCTTAGCATACACCCTCTAATCCACGTTATATGATAAAGTCCTAGATCGAGATGGGTACAAATAACGTCCTAAAATTCATTTCGAACTGTTCTGCCGTTTTCCCGTTATAAGATCACAAACAATAGGCACCATCGCTTATAGTGGTGAAAAACATTCAGAATTCCCCCCTTGAAACAAAGCGACGAATCCCTTTATTTATTACGAAAGTTCGGGGACGGTTCAATGAAATGTATCCCACTGTTGGATTGATCGCTACAGCCCGAATGACTGGCTATCTTCCAGTTGTCTTTAAGGTCTCCCGACATCATTCTATGTGATTCTTTCTGGAGGGGTATCTTAAAGATCTCACTTATGCATCAATGCTACCTCGGAGTCTAGCTGATTATTATATCAATCACACTGATGTTGGCACACATTGATTTGATGTGCGCCGTGTAACGTAAGGTGCTCCTATTGAGCCCTTGTAGTCTTTCTTCCATCTCATATATGAGCCGTTCCAGGTAAAATCAACACAATTTGAAAACAAATTTACCTTACCATCTCAAATTGTCATGAAATTTTGCATAGGGATACTATCATATAGACTCAGAAAAATTACAAAATTTCATCTTTATATATCAACCGGTATTGTAGATAAAACTATATAAAGTTTCAAAAAATTGCCCAAAATAGCATATTCATTGTAGTTCGGAAGTGAAATTGTGGCTCTCCTAATTGAGCTAGAGAGTTGGTTGAGGTGTCATTTTACAGCATTATTCATGCCCTTACCTGTAGTGTACAACATCATATAGGCTAATACAGTATTTTTTTTTCAAAATCAAAATCAAAATTTTATTTCAAAATTTTTCAAAAAGTACACATTTTAAAATTTTGAAATTAATTCCATGAACAGATAATATTGTTGTAAAGCACCTGGCAAAATATGAATTTGGGATGATAATGGGTTCAATGTTAAAAAATTAAAAACTAACACTGAAGTTTTCTTAATACCATGTACCTAGCTGAAAAATACAGGTATTCAATGTTATTTGTTTTACTTGTGGGAATAAATACGAAAAGTAGAGTAATGGTTCTAAAACATATCATACATATTTGTAATCTGCTGGCAATACTTTTAGCTCATACTGTAAAAACTTTAACTTAATGCTAAGTAAAGTGCTGATACTTTTGAACTTTAGTTTTATTAAAGTTAATAAAGTAATATTAATAAAAGTTTCACAATTAAAAACGTTACTGTAAATAAAAGTAGTCTGTAAAAAAGTATACATCTAGCGTTGTACAACAACAGGGTTAGCTGGTTTAAACCAAGTGTTAAAAAAATAGTGTAAACAAAAAAGCAAAATTGCCACAAATCGTGTGAATTTCATGGTGACGTTTTCACATATGTCGAATCATCTGTGTTCGTTGAATCTAATTTTCGCCTTGTAATTAAGGGATTCCAATGAGAGCACAACATTTTTCCTACCTGGAAACCGAGTAGTGGTTCAGATGCCGCTTTAAGTACTATGTTGCTTGCCTTATAATTAACTCTGTTCTTGAATTACTTAAGTAGGTCAATGTTCAAGCCAGTTCGGCAAACTTAGTAGCTATTTGTGAAGTCTAAATTTGAAACGCTTATGACAGTTCTATTACTACAGTATTGTTACTCCTTACGCCAGTATCCTCTTCGTGCTTTTATTACATTCATTATACAGCTAGTAATTTTAAACGTCTTGTTAAAATAAGATCAAGGTTTAGAAATTATTTCGTTACAAAGAAAATTATCCACAACAGGAAACAAAAGATTCTGTACGGGTGTCTGTTATTGCTGATTCGGAGAGCTGTTTGTCTCAACGTCAGTGCATCTAGCAGACCTACTTATTCTTGCAACGAGTACTTACCGAGTGCGCTTCTAGCGAAATCAGCAAAGTGCTTATATTAAAGAACACAGTGAAGCGAAGGATCTGTTATGTCTGTTGATATAAAATCTCTTATTTCAAGGATACAGACTTGTAATATTTTTTCAATGTAAATTGACGAAAGTAGCCACATCACAAAGCTGTCATATTAGTTTTCACGCGTTACATATGGGAAGGCAAAATTATGACAGATTTCTTGTTTTCAAGTATTTTCTACATTGTACAGCGGAGTACATCTTTACCTTTAGCATGATTTTCTTGAGAATTCTGTTTCTGTGGAAAATGTATGGGACTGATTACAGATGTGCGTGTGCTATGTCAGGCATAGAGTAAATAGAATATGAATTATGGCATAGTAGCAATTTAGGGAGATCTGGGGATTGTTTCGGATATCTTGATTGCTAATCGTCTGTTTCAGTGATTTCATTGGCCATCCCATTCTCAATTGGAGAATGGGTTATCATTATTTCTACAACTTCCATATACTTTGGTCAGACATAAAAACTGGACTTATGCCTCGAGTGAAGAATGTGACATCTAAGGTGAAATGGAACCACTACTGTATTCATCAAGATGCCTTGGCTACAAAGAAGATGCTTCAAAAATTAAAGGAGTTACTTGACGGTTTTTTCTTCTTTCTTTTTAAATCCCGACTTTTGAATTATAGAATCTTCTAAAATGATGAGAAGAAATTGGAAGCCAATGTACTCAATTATTTTTGCATATAGACGTGCGTTGGTTATCCAGAGGAAATATTTTACAGCAATTTTTATGATAAATGATGAAGTACGACTGAGTGATATTAACTTTCCATGTGATCAATTGATTAACTTCTATTGGCTATGTATAGCATACTTGAACACACTCAGTACGAATAATCTTAAGGTAATTGTATAAAAAAAAATGGCGCTGAAGACAGGATTGAGGAAACAATTATAAAAATACGGCTGTGAGCAAGCTGCGCTGAACGTGGTATTCTCAGCACTTTCCCAACGTTGAAGTTATTTCTGGAGTCCACGATGAAGCATTGCCACAAAATGTTCAACATGTCATTGAACTGCATTCCGTAACGGTTTGCCGTAACTTAAAATAAAATCTGCGACTTAATTTGCATAAGCACAGTAGTTATAATTGATTTTATCATGTTTTACGTTGCGTAATTTTTGCGAAGATTGGAAGGGAATTAGGCCCATCGTTGAGCACCTGAATGATTCAAGAATTAGCTTTAGAGACTACCCTGCTTCATCAAATTCTGAAAACTAATGGATAGAAAAGCTTTCGAGTAAGGTGTGGTACACTGGAGGAATAAGAACTTTTTAATGTTACTTGTAATGGTTCATTTAAAATATTACTATTTTTTAAAGAACAGTTTTGGGTGAAGGGATTTTCTGAGTTTAAGAAAATACATGAAAAGACATTTAGTTCCATTTTGTAGTATATATCATTCAAAATAATAAAAATCAATATTTTGTTTCCTGAAAGACAAACATATAAACAGCCTCGATCTTGGATCTGATGTAAAGCTAAAAATAGCAAATATTGAACATAGATGTGGAAAGAATTGTACGAGACAAAAAGAGAGATGATTTTTTTCTCATCGCATCTACACTATGGTATATACCGTATGTCGTACGCTTATAACATAAATAATGGTTCGTATTTAATTGTTAATATTGCTAATTACCCATCAACTAAAAAAGAATACAGAATTTTAAGGGTGCAGGATCCGTAGCTTGCCTTATAATTAGAAAATGTTCCGAACTCTGAAGTAATTGACAACCACTGAGCCACACTATACTGTGATTAATGGCCAAGCCTTCCTCCCTCCCCCGAAAGACAGCATATTAACTCTTTATCAGCGCAAGATGAACAAGTTCTTTGTGGCGTCCAATCACTAATTGCAACATAACGTATCATAGGAAATAGTACAAATGAAGCACATTTTAAGAATGGAAATTACTTATCGTGTTTCAATGTTACTAGACGAGACATTCAGTTACTGTTCCCATATACCAAATAAACACACTTTATTTTTAAACAACTACTATACTCACAGCGGCAGCTGCAAAGCCTTCACTGTAGCGGCCATAATCAGCAGCCAGCGAAGCAGCAATGAGGTAGAAAAACGTCCACAGGGCACAATATATGAACTCCTAAAACAATGATAAAAATAGATTTTAAGATAATATCCACAACAAACTACACACTTTTCACGGAATATATAGATTAAATTAAAGTAACAGTGCATATTAAACACACCAAGGAAATAGACTCGTAAACATTAACAATAGTAATGGTTTATGTAAGGCTAAAACAGCGCAAGAGAATAAATTTGAAAAATTTAATAACTCACTACATTTAAATGTTAGGAAAATATAAGTGGATTCTACGGTTCATACGCACAGAACTACTTGTCACGATTTTTTGACGAGTTTTAAAGAAACAGAATGGAGACTTTTTTCGTCATGGTGTAAATGTTTTGGCACTGGCGCAATGACATTTTTCTTTTTCCTTTTATATAATGAAAGACTTTCGCAAAGCATCTCTTTACGCCCAGCTACCATACACTCTCGCTTGGCATCAAAACAGCAATATCTCTCTTCATGACTGAAGACAGTTTCTCGGCTTTTACATTAAATATATGTTTGTCAAAATGGATACTTTTCCAAAACAGGTGACTTCTTTCAGCGCTGGATTCAAAACTGGCTGACAGGTGACAGAATATTGTGGAGTCCGATGTAGACTATTTTCCTGACTAATGCTAGTGTTCCACGTAAGTTTTCGTTCTTTTTATCAAAACGAACGACATTACTTACGGGATGACCCTATATATAGACATGATATATATACATACTCGGCCTATTCTCTCTCGCAAAACGTAATTTTAGCTTATGAAACATTTGCTTTAATTTACACTTAGTTATAAAATAGTATTTCCGAAGAGAGGGAACCTAATAATTACACTTTCAATGCTGTGATTACTATTATTTTTTTAAATTAAAATATGTTTATCATTGAGAGTTCTACAAACTATTCACTGGAAACTGAAAAACCCACAACAAACACGACTTACTCTTATGGAACGCCAACCATAAGGATCTCTGAAAATCTTTCTTTTTTTCTTTCTTCAGAATACAAAAACGAGATGTTTTTCATGTTATAATACAGAAAGAAAGATGAAACACACTGCTAGTTCATAATTCAAATTGAAATTATGAAGAAAAAGCCGACAGCTTTCGAGACAAAACGTAATTTTAAAAGAAGTTTCGCTTTTATTTATTTTTTTCCTAAAATCTTGAATCTCTACTCCATATATCACAGCACATATTGAGCCGTCTTTGGTAGAATAATTTTATTTTATTTACAACAAGCCAAACGTTGGAAATAAGTGATATACGAATAAAATCTAAGAGCTGTGATACGTTTTGAAAACAACAGAGAGATTGTAGTTTTGACTTGGGAGTTGTACTTGATTGTAACAGTAACGAGATTTTGTGACATCCATTATATTCAGATACTACCTGCGACTAGAACTGCTGCCTGGCATTTTGTATATTTTTCTTTTCTTTCTCTTGTCAAAGAGTAATATTGTATATAAACTCTGGTTCGAACAACGTGCTCGGAATACATACTATAGGCACTTCGAGCGGTTCATGTGCCTATTTTTTGAAAACTGCATAGGTTCGATTTTCAGAAGAGTTATTTTTATTAGCTTGCAGCCCGTAGAAGTGAAACGTAAACTACTAGAAATCAATACAAGTGAAGATAAGACAAATAAAAAAATTAGGATTACATGTTGTGCAAAATACACTGAAACAAATTACAAATGTTAGATGCCTTTTTATACCTTATAATTACTAGTAACGAAGACAAATCCATAAAATTGCACTATCAAACCGTTTTTACCACCTTACACTTCTACTAGAGGCCAACATTAAAGCTAATGAGCACTTACCAACATCAGCCACGGGATCTTGTACAGTTTTTCTATTATATGGAACAGGTACATTGCCAATAATATCCCCGTAATCCAAAAGCCAGTCATGGAAACTGTATTGAACCAACCTCCTCGGGAATGATCTTTAAATTTCGATACGACTATACATATAAAGCCTAGCAGATTCAGTGCCTAGTGAAGGAAAAAATACAGGTAAATAATTTGAAACGCTAATTAAATTTAGGATAAGAAAACTACTCTTCTAAAATAACAATAATCAGTATAGAAAAAAAGGAATGTGTTATACACAATACACATTTTAGCGAAATCATACTATATAATGGGAATGATCATGCAGTTAGGAATTCTGAAAATGTATGTACCCTTTTGATGCAAATGGCCGATCAGTCTTTGCAGGGCGATATCTAATAGTGAAGTAACATCAGTCCTTGTTTTTAGTAAACAAAATCTCCATCTACTAATTTCAAGCATCTGAAAACTATGACAGACGAACATGCGATGGCACTACCACTACTGGGTATCATTCAGCAGACATGTCGACCATTGTATCGAAAGCATACAAGACAATAACGAAGCTAATTCCCTTTTATTTCATGCTAAAAGCAAGTTACGTTTACATTTAGTATGTATATGCTTATTATATTCTTTTAACATGTATATACTCAATATATTCTGATAAATGTTTAGATCATTTTTTTTATATATATAATTAATTTTAATGGTTCACCGATATATGTTCTATTTCTAGAAATTTCCTTTGCTCCATTTCTTGTAAAATTGTAAACTTTCAGTGTAAAATTGAACCTACATCTCTCTCTCTCTCTCTAAGCTGATTTTCTTCTTCAATCAATTTCTTCCCGAACGTTCCTTCTATCGCTACGGAATATAATTCTTTCCTACAAATGACCTCCCATCTCTATCTTCAATGAACTGAAGTATTATTATTATCATTATTATTAATATTTTCACTAAACAGCCTTCCTACCTTTAAGTTGTTCACTATATTTTTTTATTTATTTATATTTTTCTCCACTTCTTTGCAATCATTATGCCCACCAGAGGTGGCTCGTGAGGTAAGTCACATCGCTAAAAAAAATTAAAACTAAAAGAAGAAAACTATCTTAATGTACTAATTGTTTTATAATGATCTAAATGACATGTCCAAAATTATTGTCGCATGTCTATAAGTATGTTGTTGTAGGAATATAATTTGATAACGAATTCGCCCGGTATTTCTTATAATGTTAGTATGTGTATAATCGGAAAAGACATGCATGTGGCAAATTTCGTGTCAAATGAGCAGTAAATAAGAACAATAAAACGAAAATAAAACTTTCTTGTCCATTTAGCAACATTTCGTTTTACTCATTCTAATTTTCGTATTTGTAATTCTTTTCCTATAAAATTTACCACAAATATGCATTTCATGGTTATACACATAGTATCAGTATTGAAAGTACCCTGCAAAATCATTATCAAATTATATTCTTACAAGAAGACAGTTATAGATATGCGACAATCATTTTGGACATCAGTGTACCTTTATTCCCTTAGTTTCAAGCAATAAAATTTTAATTTATATCCATGTGATTTCCCTCATGTGCCGCCTCTCGTACCACTGACTCTTTCGCTTTTCCTGTTTGTCTTTTGTATTCAAACACAATTATTTGGTATTTTGTGTATTCTTTCCTTTGCAAAATCGTGTTCCTTCTGTTATTCACGACTATACAATATACTACCTGTACTGTTAATGATGTAGTTTCCTCCAACTGTAAGGTAAGAAAATACATGCAAATGGAATGGATGAATCCTTGATAACTATACAGACAAAAATGTTTACTTTCTTGATTCCTTAAACTGAAAGAAAATGAACGTGTGATTAAATTTGCACAAGGAATATTTATTTCACGAAGAAACGATGGCTGCATGTGCCACTGGAAAACTTGTACCGTAACAATGTTGCGTACATACGCATAGCATTAAATACTTGCATTTACATTATGAGTAATCACTTACGAAGGAAAACAGCTGCCATTCCATTCGTATATATTTCTTCTTAGTAGAAGGCAACTACAGAATATGACGAATTAAGCAGCCTTAGGTTTTCAATCACACAGAATAAGTCGACAGTAAATAGACGAAACCATTTGTAGCTTTCTACAAATTTTCTAAAACGTTTACACGTAAGTTTTTAACTAAAGTACAGAGAACAACGAAAGTTCATCTTATCATTTAGATCTATTTATACTGAAACTGAAACGTAATACTCACAATCTGGCCCGCTTTCAACATTCCAGGCAACGTGCGAAGATACGCTGAGTCGAAGCGAATGTTTGGCTGTACAGTAGTAGTTGAGGACGTTACTGTTGTAGTAGTTGTGTACTGTGACGGGAATTCGTCTCCCACCGCCATCTTTTAGAGTATAGTTTACTCTTCAAGATAATAACTGTAAACAAAGAATTGAGTTAAATCTCTAATAATAACATATTATCTAAATTCGGAATATATGGTGTGTATTTCGATAAGGACGCTGAACAACTCATTTACCTGCATAAATATTGGAAATTCCATCATGATGGGGAATATAACAATTACTACAGCTTTAACTGTGGAACGACTTTTTCTAAATCCAAATTGCGAGGAATGAAAAGCTCATTCTCTTCAAAGAAGGTTGATAGTTGATCTTTGATGCATTGTTCAAAAACTTTCGGTATTAAAGAGATTGTACAATAGTTTTTAACCTCATTTTTATCCTCCTTCTTATGTACTGGTACAGTTATAGTATATTTTAGGCAATCTGGAAAAATTCCCTCAAAGAGCATCCAATTTAGTAGGTAAACCAAGGGTTCTATTATTAAGTCAATAATTTTTTTCAATAAGTTATTAGAAAGTCCATACCAGTCTTCGCTACTGGACACTTTCAATTTATTGACAACTGAATAAACAGTTCTGGCATTTACGAAGTTCCACTGAAAGTGAGATCTAATTTTGTTTTTATATTGCAATGGTAGCATACTACTAAAATCTATTTTGTTACCCGTATTTTCCGTGGAATCGTCATTAATCACAAAGTTACTCATAATATTTATAAAGTACTAGCAGCGTTCACCCCGCTTCGCTGCGGTCACCCCGGAACGCAATAAACTTTGTTACTTAGATAATTTTTACTTTTTCGCTTTCAAGTGATATGATAAAAACCATAGAAGATTGCAGTAAATGTTAACATTATATCGCCTGTCATTTATGTTAACCCGCCGAGTGACACGGTCATGCGGGTTGCATATAAATACGTTTATTTTTATACCTATGATGAACTAACAAAGGATTTGTACGTTATGGACACTTGAATGGTCAATTATCTCAAGACACTGGTAATTAAAAATTAAAGTGATATGATAAAAACCATCTAGGGTCCAAATCCTAATAACCCCCCAAAAATGAAAGAAATTGGTTCAGCCGTATTAGCGTGATGAGGGAACAAAGGATTTGTACGTTCTCTTTTATAATATAGATTTATTAAATTCACTTAGAGGTATAGATATTCTATCTTTTGTAACATTGTTTCTAATTTCTTTGTTTATTATTGACCAAGCTGCAGAGCATTTATTTTTTGAACTATTTATCCATTTCTCATTTGCTGCAATCTTTGCAGCCTTGATTTCTTTTCTGTACATTCTTTTAGCAGCTTTAAACTTTTCTTGATCTCTTGTTGATCTTGTCGTCTTAGCTATGTCATATAAAGTAATTACTCTATTCCTATGTGTTTCAAGCTCTCGCGTATACCACTTTGGAGTTCTCTTAGTAGGTTTATTTAAACAATTTTTTTTTCTTTTCTGGACAGCACTCATTTAAATATTCTTTTAATGTACCTAGGAAGTTTTTAAAGGCTTCTGTGATGTCACTACTTTCTACAAGAAGATTATTCTAGTCAGTTTCTCTTAACTTAGACCTTAGTTTTTTACATCAGTCTCACCTAATAATCTAATTTTCTTGGTAACGCAGTAGTTTCGAGTCTTTTGTGATTTAACTGGAAACAAAAGCCATACTCCTTCATGGTCAGACAGCAAAGGCTGTATAGTGCCACATGATACGCTATTCTTTTTTTAATTGGTCCCCAAATAAATTCGGGGGCACATAAAGTGTGTGCAGCCCAAACGGATTGTCCGATAAAAAAAAAAAAAAAAAAAAATCCTTCACTTTATATTGAAAACATCGTATTTGCAGATGATTTTCCCTCTTACATTTTGTTGTAACTCTGATAACAGAGTTACCCTATGTCAGGGGATTTTTGAGACATCCTGCATATATGCACTGTTCTTCTTATCCTTCATTTCTTCCTCCACATTCAAAATTCCTTTTTAAGCTGGGAAACATAGCATAATAATCTACACTAAATATCAACGTTCTTTCTTAGTTTGCTCTGCTATGATCTTAACTTCTTCTGTATAATTTGCCCTACTACTTACTTGTCCTCCCCTTATTTCTTCTGCTATCTTCTTTATTTCTCTTTCCAAAGGTTCAAAAATATTCTTTCTGCAATCCATAATCCGTCTCAGCTTCATTTTTTAAAACATATTTTTGAAAACTTTACATCTTCTAACTTCTGCCCTTTTCAGTTAATAATTTCTAGAAAGCTGTTTTCTTCCCATTTCTATTATCTTCTATTTGACTACTTCTTGCATCTTTCTCTACTTATCACCTCATATGACTTGCCGCACAACTCTTCTAATATTTCTTTATACCATTTTTCTGCAATCGTCACTACCACTACTCCTAGTTTGTCAGATTACTGGATTACTACGTCTTCTTCTTAAGCTCTTCAACTCTTCTTTTGTAAGATTTCCTAATTTCTGTTCATATTTTCCTTGACTATTGACACTGCTTTTGTTTCTGTCTAGTCTCTTTCTTCCTCTTCTTTTATGTCTATGGGGCCATCCACATCTATGAGTAACGCTATTTTTAACCAATTTCTATCCCCTCCCTCTACCTTGTTACACTTTGTAGCGCAAGACCGAACCCCTCTCCCTTTGTTATAACACTTTTTGATTTTCGTTTTTTCATCAATTTTGGTTATTTTGGGAGTTATTACAATAAAAACTGTTTTTAATAGTAGAACTTTTTATTATACAATGCTTGTATTCTGAATATATTTGTAGCGTTTTTTCAACAACAAATCAAAGCATTAGAAAATGACAGAGCAGTAATATTTTAAACCCATAAAGTTGTTTAATTAACCAGTCCTAATTCTTCAAAACTGCATACTGTCGTTTTCAAAAGGAGGTCACACCCATCCTTTTAGGACACCGATGATGGCAAAGAGGAAACACTGCCGGAAGACGCAGGTGAAACAGGGTCTAAAGAACTGACATCCACCAGTTTTTCACGATTCAGCATGCTTCGTGCATTTCAAGTTCACCAATGTTGAAGATGCAAAGTTTTCTTCCTCGTCGACCACAGATTCGAAGTGGCTGCACACGTGAAAGAGCACGGACATCTCGTTTGTGAACAAGTTTTCGAAATCTTTGGACCTCAGTTTCCCTTTTCCGAATTTTTGTCCTTAACCAGCGCGAGAATGCAAATAAACTCGATCTTTTCAGAAATATTCAAATCCAAATATTAAAAAATTCAGTACGAGATGAATATCCGAAGAACTAAACTTTTAATATCTAATTTTGGTCTGCAAATTGTAGATTGTTCCTTCACGGAAAATTTTATTTCACGAAAAAATGTTTTCTGTTTCTGTTTCTCCTTAGGAGAAAAGAGTGGGTACTGATTGAAATCAAAAGTTATAAATGATATTCTCAGAAATAGCGATAAAAGTGGAAACGCGACGGCATTTCCAAGCGGTGGTTATGATCACCAACAACTACGCAATGCTGAGGTAGCCACAAAACGGAGTTTCATTATATTGTAATACAAACAGGGTTCGTCACCAGTCATGCTGCTGTCTAGTGCGTCTTCGAATCCCTTTTATATAGTTCAATTTATACAGGCTGAAGTTCGAAATCTTCCAAAACAATAGAAATATTTATTTATCTATATACAGTGTTTCAAAACAACACCGATAACGTTTGGAAGGTAATTCCTAACACCAAGATAAGTCAAAAAGTATACACCAACCTGGGTGCACCAATGCTTCCTTTGGGAGTTATAGGCTGCCGAAAACATAACAAAATAAACAAGGTCCATAGCTCCCAAACTATGGGACCTACTGTAGTCGGATCAAGACTTCACTTAGAAACTAGTATGTGCCCTATCCAAATATCGAAGTTTCAGAATCATGCAGTACTTCCGCAACAATTTTTGTAGGGATTCTGGAACATGTATTTTTGGATAGCTCATATATTAGTTCGTAAGTGAAGTCTTGACCCGACTACGCTATGAACCTTTGTAGTTCATTTTTTTATGTTTTCGGCAGCCTGTAACTCCGAAAGGAAGCATTTGTGCACCCAGGTTGGTCTATACTTTCTATCTTATCTTGGTGCCAGGAATCACCTCCCAAACGTCTTCGTTGTTGTTCTAAAATACTCCTTGTATATATTACTGCCGCGGTTTTATTTCTGGCGGTACGCAACAGTACGAGATACTGGTACCTTTTTAATGAGAACGGAATATTTCCTCTTATTGTCTTAAAAAGGGGTTCACGAGAAAATTTGAAAATCCCAAATAGTAAATATATAGCTTTATTGAAAATCACAGTTTTCATTGCCCCCCCCCCCCCCCCCCAGAGAAAGCGGTGCGAATCTCTGTTCCTCCATGAAGTCAGTTAAATGTATTCAAGGACTAGATATACTTGGGCCCTTCTGTTTCTCGCTCGCTGGTATATCCTCGTGCCTCCCTTTTTCATTCCATTTTCGCACGGTAATATAAACCATAAAGGCTCTGAACCGACCAGATTTTTTACTGAAAACACTGACCTACCACAACGAAATAATTTCAACAAATTTGTCTGTCGCTGAAGTCCGACTAAATTGAAAGCCACTACAAAAATTCTGTTGGAACCATCCTTTGTACTTTCCCCGCAGAGAAGCCTTTGCTCAATTCCTACTTTAATGTGTCCAATTTATTGTTTTTATTCATTATTAGAAAAAGGATTAAGTGCTAAAACATCTCATAGATTGTTTCGCAAACTTTATCCATTAATTTACTACAGGTTTGTAGAACATTTTGGTAGCATGATTATTATTCTGAAGAACATCATTTGAACAATGTGTTGTTATTGAAATTCAGTATGCCTTTTAAAACAAACAATTGCTCCTTACTATCGTCCGTTTAAAAGAAAGAAAAAAAACAAAAAAACAAGAAACAAATCACTAAGAAATATTGATTACCAATACGTTTATTGTATTATAAAATTAAAATGTACGAATCAGACATTTTTAAAGTATCTTTATATGTATGTACGTAAGTTTTTAATTACAAGACTGCAGTGATATGCTACTGGACATTATTTTTATTGTTAATAATAATAATACCACCCTGAAAGGTATGCGACATTATAAACCTGAGCTCCAGCGTACCGGCACCTTTATTTTTAGAAATAAAACGCAGTGTGTGTATATATAGGGTGTTAATGAACTATACCGACAAACTTTAAGAGGAAATTCCTCACATCAAAATAAAGAGAAAAAGTTCATATGGACATATAGTGAAAATTGCATAGTTTCAGAGCTAGGGCTGTCCAAAATCGCGAAAAAGCCAAATTTCAACAGGCCCTATTTCGAATTCAAGAGACTGTGGATGGTGGTCCTTATTAGCGTATAGGAAGTCAGGCATACACAATCCAAAAGTGCATATTTCATCAATTGTCCATAGGTGTAAAGGTTATTTCCTACAGGATGTAATTCTCAGATATGTTTTCAATAGAGTTTTTAAATATACCCTGATTTCAAGAAGGGTCCAAAGTAGGCAGGACGAAAACCTTAACAACAATGGAAAATCCAATGCTTCGGAGGGAAGGCGGAAGTGCTAGGAACTGGCACCTCCATGTTTCTTTGTGTTCGCAATACGTGTGATGATATCTGTTTCAGCACGGTATATTTCACGATTTCTTCACTTATAAGCGTGAAAGAAAACATGGCATCATACGTTTTCCCGAGTACGAGAGACAGCACGGTCCTGAACACTTCCGACATCGCGCTGAAGGATTCCGTGTTCATTGCTATCAAGGCTTATCGTTTACCTACTTTGGACCAATCATAAAGTCAGAGCATATCTCAAAATTCGTTGATGGCATGTCTGGTTCACGCTGCTGGGAATACACTCATTGAACATTAATGAAATATGCATTTTTGGATTGTGTGTGCATGACTTACTTTGCGCTGATAAGGACCACCATCCACAGTCTCTCGAATTCGAAATAGGGCCTCCTGAAATTTGGCTTTTTCGCGATTTTGGACAGCCCTAGCTCTGAAACTATGCACTTTTTACCATAGGTCCATATGAACTTTTTCTCTTATTTTGATGTGAGGAATCACCTCTTAAAGTTTGTCGGTATAGTTCATTAACACCCCGTATATATAAAGGAAAGTGACGATGTAACTTGTAACTGTAACTTAACTCTTGAACCGCCCGACTGATCTTGATCAAATTTTCAACATGGATGAAGTTCGGGCCAGTGACGGTTTTCATCATTTCATTTTGAAGCTGAAACCTTGGGGAGGGGGATATATATAAAAATGTTTGAAAATGACCGATATTTATGTCGACTCCAATTTTCGGTGTCGCTGAGAGGAATGACACTTCCGATGCTGTTTAAATCAAAATTCAGGTCCTAAACTTGGACGAGGGGGACATACACAAAAATGATCGAAAATGACCAATATTAGTGTCAATCCACAGCTTTCGCAGTCGCTGAGGTGAACAGTGACACTCCCTATGCCGTTTAAATCCAAATTTAGCTCCCATTAGTAGTCCTAAGGGCGGATGGTGACATATAAAAAAAAATGAAAATGACCGATATTAGTATCGAATTCATAGTTTTTGGGGGTTCCTATGTTGAATAGTGACCGTTTTGGTGCCCTTTATGTTCAAAATGAAACGTATTTTCCCCGTGCGAAAAATTAGTATTCTTCTACTTTACTTACAAAAAAGAACTGAATAAAATTACTTGTTTAGAAGATCGCAAATAAATCTGAGAATAATAATAAATACAGAAAAAAAAGTTACATAACGAAGACGTAAACTCCCTCCCTTGCCGCGTTACGCAATACGTGGACGACCCTTCCAATTGCTTGTTTGACCGGAAAAACTACTTTTCTTCCTTTACTCTAAACTTATATCCTAACTGAACGCACTCTCCTTTCTTTCGTATTGCATTTACTCTTGTTACTACTTTATTCACTTCTTATCCTCCTAAGTACTTTTCTTTTTTTATCCTTCAACACTCCTCCTCGAACCTAAGTTATTTCCCTTACTTATACTCCTCAACATCACTTCTTTCACAAACACTAACAACTTATCTTCAATTTCTTCTATCCTCTTTGGTACGTTTTCCCTACTTTAAACTTTTCTCATTTTTCTCTAATCAAGTTCCATAGAAGTTGATTCTCTGCTTTTTCCATTATGGTTTATATCTCATTGTTTTAAATCTTACACCTTTCTTAACTATCTTCTTTCCTTTCGGTGTCGTATTTTACTCCAAAAATTTTCTTAAGAATGGTTTGGTGGCATTAATTTCCTTCGTAATGGTTTGCTATTGCCATCGCACATTAAATTCTACGTGTATTATCACATATATTTGCACCAAATACTAACTTCCATGTTGGATAAATTTAAATACTCTACAGAAATGACTGCTTAAGGATTAATATTCTTTCGTTAATTACTAATGCATTTCGCGTTTACTGTCGCAGGTAGCGACCCTGAAATACAAAATTTATGAAAAGATGAACAGAATCGGACGAAATGTTAGAATGAAACTAACAAAAACGGTAATAAACATAATCATTGCAAGTAGAGTAATTAGGAAGAAAAATCAAGTTAAACTGCAGACTATAAGAATTCGCATATTGATCCGATATTAAGTAAATGGCAAGCAGCGTAATGTGTCTGTTTCAATCCTAATGTCTTAATATCTTAATATGGTAACTACTAAAAAAAAAAAAATGAATTCCCCACCCCAATGTAGCTTTGCACTAAAACTGGAAATGTCGCAAAGCTTTGCCACATGTAGGTTATGTTGTTTTATGCCATATTAAATATTTTTTCCAGTATTCTCATTTATACGTATACCCTCCGTCGCTGTTTCCTATGGACGCACCTCCGCGCGGTTTTCTCTACTACGCACTTGCCTTGATTTGGTTAGATAGCACTCGTGCCTTTTAGTGCCCACCTAACACAACTTGGTTTGTATTTTTATGTTCGTTTGTATTTTATGCCATACAGTATGTCCACACGCTGTATTTATACTCAGTCTTCCTAAAGTGAATTTGCATCCATTAATGCAACTCTTACCTTAAGAAACACTTTCTAATTAGGGTGGATTAATTTAAATCAGTCTGATTTAAAACACTTGATTTTTTTAAATAAAAATCGTTGATTTAAATCAAACTCCGAAATAAATTAATTTAAAGTGAAAATAAGTAAAATCCAGCCTCTGTTGTGTTATTTCAATTATGGAAGATAATCATAATACAATAAAATGCAAATGTATGTACAGCACAGTATGAAAACGAGTGTTTCATGCAGAGGATGATTAGGGAAAATCCCGTTTTGAACGGGTAACGGAGGAATTCTGCTTTCTTATCTTCGTAACATAAGGTTTTTAAATCGTTAACTATTCCAACGAGAAAATCACCATGGACATTTACGACGAAAATTTTTTGTGCGCGCGTATGTTTGTTCCCAGACAATAGGGGCGTATTTATAATGGGGTCCGATTCCCTCTCCAAAACTTAAATCTATTTTAGATTTTATAACTTTAGGCGAAATTTGCGGGATTTAGGGAAATTTTATATGTATTTCGTGCCGCAAGCTAGTTCCAATTTTTTTTTTAGGTATGCCTCTGCCAAATATGAGTAACTTTTGTGAAAAAAAAAGTATCATGTTGATAAACGTCGCCGTACTTTTTTCTTAGTGCTTAAGAAACATTGTTTGGGATTAGAGATGCAAAATAGCCGGCTTTTTTTAACTGATGATTCTTTTTTTTTTTTTTTTTTTTAGATAAAAAGCCGGTTTCTTAGGAGAAAAACGTAAATTTTGGCTTTTTTCATTTTCATGATTTTTCTAGCTAAATAGCTTTCTTATAGTATACTCTATAGTTAAACAAGATTTCATGACCTAAATGCCATATTTTCCTCTAGAATTCACCATCACGATGGATGGGGCACATGTTTTATGAATTAAGCATTAAGTACGTAGTATTTGAGAGCAATTTTAGAGTAACTTTATTTTAACTTCTGAGTTATCGACATTTTTTTCGTCTTTAGATCATTTCATTTTTAGTTATTCGTGTTTCATTTCTTAGAGCTTAGTATTCTAGTTAGCACATAGTTAAACTTATGTTTTTCAATATATCCGTCAGAGCATACTTCCACATTTCTGTTATACTGCAGCTATGTAATGATGTAGCAATAATCTTCCGGATGCAACCTTGAATACTATTTTATACAAATAATCAGTACGGATTTAGAAAAGTGTTTGCAGTTGTCGGAATGGTCGAATGCGGGACTGAATCCCGGATTTCCCAATAGAAGCGGAAAAGCTAACCACTTACTCATGTTTGTTGTGCTTGACTTAAATGTATTTCGTAGTTTTTCTTTTTTTTCTCTCTCTCTCTCTCTCTCTCCTTTTTTTTAAAGGGAAAGTTCAGTAATGACATGCTGAATTCCTGTTGAAAATTCAGAAACCTTCAGGACTGGGTAAACCGTGATGGTGGTTATATATTTCAAAGCCTTGAAAACCAAACGCTCAGATGAACAACATTACGCATGATCCATGAACAGAAAATTCAGTACTTTCCTGACTCTAAACAAGCTTAAGGAACAGTCAGTGCATTACAGATTTTGGGACGTTACCGATTTTGCAGGTCCGAAGCACCTGATAGGTGGTAACAGATTATTACGTATGTAATAAATGAATAGAAAATACATTTTCAACATTTCTGTTCCATTTCAAAGAAGTTTCTGTAGGGGTAGCAAAGGCGGAAGCAAGAGGTGCATTAACAAATTAGGTGATTTTTGAGCTTCCCACACAAATGTGGCACTTTTTTCAATCTTTTAAAAGTAATACGTTGAATTGTAATAAAACATTAATTATTTTTCATTGTTACTCTAGTACGAATGTTTATGAAAGTCTAGGAAGTCAGACATAATAAACTTATAGGCTATAACAGATTGACGAGGGAATATTTATTTATTTATTTAACAATCACCAGATGCAGCTCAGAGGCTATTTTAAACTGGATATCTAACAACATGGAAAGGATTTGAGAAGGTATCGGTCAGGGCCTGTTTTAGTAGGTACCATTCCGGCATTTGCCTGGTAGGACTGAAGGAAACATTGGAAAACCCGTCAGGATGGTCGGCAGCGGGAATCGAACCCATGACCTCCCGAATGCGAAGCTAACGTTGTACCACTTAAGCCACTTGATATACGTAATGAACAAAGAAAAAAACATGTTATTTTTTAGAAGGTTACGGCGTCGCAACTTAAATTTGTTTTGTGAGTTTGTTCAGTAAATATATTATTATCTTCCCAATGTGTTATTTGTTTGAACTCACACACATAGTACAATAAATTCTGTGTCATATAACAGTTTTTCCTTGTTTTTGTATTTTTAATTCACAATAAAAAATATTGCTTATAATGCATATGAAAGTTAAAACTTAACTGCAACTTATTATATACATGGATTAATTTTTGGGATTCATGATAAATATTAAAATTGTTTGAAGTATGTTTTCGAAATTCATGTTTATTTTCGAAGTTTCGTATTATTATCTGCATCCACTACTACTTAAATGAGTTTTTGTATTGTAGAAAACTGAAACAAAACCTGCTTTATCAATTTAAATAAGAATTTGAAAAAAAAAAAAAGCCCAAAATTTCCCAAGCAAAAAAGCGAAGCAGAAAAAACCGAGTTTCCCCCTCTCCCCCCCAAAAAAATACTTTTTTTTCCTGAACCCTTGCTTCTCTATTTGGGATTGAAATAAGTTAAGGACTGGCAATCAATTGAAAATTCAAGCGCAATACTTTCACTTAAATGGCATGATTAACATTTAATATTAATTCCTAATGTTTTAACTTCAGTTCGTGACTTGTATTACGCGAGAAGAAAGATTTGATTTAAATTCTAAAAAAATCAAAATAACAAAAATGATTAAAAAAAAAAAATCAGGATTTTTTCCACCCTGTTTCTAATGCAGTAAGAATATTTCCTGCTAAGAATACAAGTACACACTGAAGTCAACTGAATCAATGTGAAGAACCGACCGTAATTATATCCCCAAGCAAACCAACACTTCAAAGGCAGAATATCTATACAATTAAAAAATAAAAAATAATAAAAAAAAAAATGACAGCGTTCACGAACTTTTAGTAGCAGTATCGAAGCTATATCCTCCAAAGCAGTGAGAAGGTAAGGACGCATTGTTTTCGTAAGTTATCAACAGTGCGTAGTTTGCAACACTTAACGGGGTATGTTTAGTACAAGGGGTCCAGAAGCAAGTAAGAAACACAAAATTTACAGGAGAAATGAGTGATGCAAGTACTTAGACGTAACATAACGTAACGAAATCTAACCTAACCTAACAAACTAACGTAAGCTAACCTGAACTAACATAAACTAACGTAATATTAGTAGAAATAAGCGAAATGCTGTCATTTTTTTGGAAAATTATGCGAGACTCTTACACTAATATAACATAAACTAAACTAACCTTACGTAACCTGAACTAGCCTAACCTAACTTAAACTAACCAACCCTACCCTAAACTAACCAAATATGAACAGAAATTACCAAAATTGTAACATTTTTTAGAGAAAAGAGCTGGACCCCTTCTGCTAAACATAGGCCCACTTAACATTTCAAAAGGTACTAATTTTGCTCAGTAATACACTATAGACACATACATATTTAAGGAAAAGCACAGAAAGAATAAAAAGAAAAAAAAAATAGAAGTTAGGAGTTGGAAGTGAAAGATGGAAATGAAACAAGAGTAATTGTAGGTAACGCAGCTATATTTAAAACAGCAATAATGAGTAATATAACGTTAAAAACGGGTTCATGCGGATATCATCCAGAGCTGCCTTGAGCAGAGCAAAACCTACTCCTTCATCTCTTTGCAAGCGGAGGTATGTCATTACCTCTATTTGGCACAGATAATGAAGGGACGGGGGAAGGATATATATGTATATTTCAAATATTTTCATCAAATCTTCTACAAACTAACACACTATCCGTCACTTTTTTTTTTTCGCATAAGGCATATATGAAGCTAAGACACGCCACCATAAGCGTAGCTATCAAGAGAATTTTGCAAGACTTGTCACTTAATGCCTCAAAGGCTGTATTCCATTTGCGACTTTCCATTTCAATAGGTATGTTCGTAAGAAGGCATTTGTTTGGTGACTGATATAACTATCTAGAGATTGACAGCAAGACGAAGCAGATGAGTAATACACACGATGAAGGGAAAGAGGCAGGTGCTACATGAAGTGCTGAAATTTGTGGTAGTCTAAGTACATGCAAACAACTTTCAATACTGGATTATTTCACTAACCTTGTGCTTAACTTATGCGCAATCAAGTGGGGGACTTTAACAACTTTACGTCACCTTTCCAAAACGTGCCGCTACTAGTAATACAATACATGTTTCAAAAAAACTAGAAAAAGAAGTTTGTTACTCCGCCCCATTAACTTCAACTTAATGAAATGTGTTTTGACTTCACATCGACGACCGCAAAATCATTTTTAACAATAATAACTACAGATAATCAGTGCACGATTCAACAGTCTATCTAATATATATTGCCTACTGTTATTCCCCTCTTATCTTATTCGATAATACCCTGGTGCAGTTTTACGATATGGATCCACAGATTGTAAAATGTACGGAAAAAATTGGGGGTCTTTAATTTTCCCATTTTATATTGAGAACAGAACCCAACCGCTGCGGGTCTTCTAACCCGTTCCTGCTACTACTACTACTTATACTATGGATCCGTATAGTAAAACTGCACGAATACCCGCTGCAATTCATACGCAGATGGGATATTACACTCGATTAATTTCAACAAAACAGGTCCAAATTTTCGTAGCTCGAAGCTAATCTGACTGCTATTCCCTACCCTATTCCACTATGCCCTTTTCAAGTGGTCCTACTTACAGATTAAACAGTTTGAGTCGTGTTTGTCAAGTTTATCCAAACAAATTTAAGACGACCTACATAACATTTGAACTAACATTCGTAACAGTAAATAATAGCAACTAACTTCAAATCGTCGAAACCTATTACGCCTACTCGACTTATTGTTCAACATGAGATGATCTCTATCTTTAGGAAGATATTCAAAGCTCTGCGTATACACTTACGGGCTTTTCCGAGTAACGCCCGATCAAGCCTTAATATTCAGTCAGCCCTAAAAATAAGCTGTGATTTCCTGATTCGGTAGTCGTTCTTCCGAAGAATATGACTTATTACTTTCAAACTAAAATAGCTGCTGATTTTCCACCAAAAACCAGTTGTATTCTTTCATGATACGTTAACAAATTAAAAGAAAACTGAAGCCTAATACTTTCGCTCTACTTACTACTGATTTTATGAAAGCAGAAAAACACAACTCAATCACCAAACCTTTACTTGCCAAACGTAATCAAATCCTCCTTCTAATCAAGGTTGCCAACCATAGAATGGACCTCATTCCATATTAACCTTGGAGTAAAATTAAAGATAGACAACTTTTGCATGGTCTGTACAAATAAATAGCTCATTCCGTACCAGTCTTCCCAAAATTTGCTAATCGCAATGCAGCACAAATAATACACAAAGTCATTATAGCTAAATCTATTATCGAAAGCTAAATAGCAAATTTTGCGTTTAATTGAGCCAAACTGTTATTGGAAAATGCCAGTAGGATCCCAACACTTATCCTAGAACGTTTCCACTATAACTAAGAGTGAGTGGCGTAGATAGGGGTTGACAGAGGGTTGACATACGTCCCGATTTTCCGAGACAGTCCCGGTTTTCAATGAAAAAATTAACTTTCACGAAAAAGGCTTGAGGCGAAAAAGGCGTGCCTGTTTGTCCCTATTTTCGTTCTTCAGGTTGAGAAAAAAACTCAAGCTGCAAGATCTTGTAAAATATGTCACGTAGAACATAAGGCTTCCGGAAGATTTGTGTAGCGAACTAATTTTACTAAACAAACAACAGGGAGTATAAAAATCACACCCATTCTTTCGTTCTATGGGTTGTTTCGCTTCAAGAGGGGAAAAAAGATTTTTAAAAAAATATTCAATATCTTTTTCCGGATGAGAATTTCAACAACTAGTTATTTTATACTTCAATCGGCAGCGCACAACTACTTCCGCTGCGTGTTAACCGCATTTAAACTGTTTCTTTCGTCCTGTCTGTCGTCTTCTGAGCCACAATTTACAATCAAGCGTTTTATCTAGTCCAGTGGGTGTACTATACATATCTTTGCAAATGAAGTGAAGTAAATATTTTCAGTAATAAAATTCCTTAACAAGAAGTTGAAGTTGAAGTTGAAGTAAACCCAAGCACAAGCACAAGTAAACACAAGCACAAGAAGTTGAAGTAAACACATAAAGGTTGTGTCTTGTTTAATTTTGATACTGATTTTTTTTCTGCCAAACTTTTGGAGAGTCCGCCCTGAATTTAGCGAACATGTATTTTTTTCGCTAAATGGTATAGACCTATTTGTATTTCTTTTAGGGTAGTGTTTCTGACTCGGGTAATGACGCAACAAAGAAAAAATAAGGTATCTCTTCAATCATAAATAGATGGTTGTGTCATAATTGGCGCAATATTTACGACCTGTTAAATACAACAAATCGTAATTCGGAAAAAGAAACGCCAGGTGGCTCTTCTTGCATTACCTTTTCTCATTTTATATACATTCCTTGTGGGGGATCATTTATATTAACTGTGTACATAAATAACTGAAAATAGTGAGTAGTAACCGGGAAAACACAGATTATTAATTTATTCTAACCAAATAAGTAAGAACTCTGAACTTATAGCCTAAGATTGGTGTCCCGGTTTTTCATTTACAAAATCTGGCAATCCTAGGTTGGCACGGCTCCAAGTCTTCCCTTACCACTTTGCGGACCAATGACATCCATGTGAGTACCATAAAATACTCCGTTGCAAAACATCAGTGGAATCCATGGGGCTGTCATGAAAAGATAACCTTTATTAAGGGTTGTATTAATCCCGGAGTTTTTTTTTTTTTTTTTTTTTTTTTTTAGCGGATACAAGGCATGAGTTAGTTCCAGGCCCGAAACCAGCTACAAAGGTTGGGGGGCAATGAATATATTAGGGGGGTCAAGTCATCAAAAATTCTCTTACAAATATGTAAATTGTGTTTTTTATATTCAGGTCTGAAGGGGCCACGAAAAATTTAGGGCGGGAGGCCCTCCATAGCTCCGGGCTTGGTTAGTTCTACTATTTTTCCTTAGGCGACAGAAACTTACTGACAGAAAAAAAAAGTCTTGTCTCAGTAGATGCCAGTCCTAGACACACGTGTCTTTATTTTGATAATAAACAATTAGCAAATTGGTGATCGTTTTTCGAGATCGAAAAAAAAAAACTCTTTAATATCTGGTCAGTGTTGCCAATCTGAAGCAGCATAAAATCTCTTCAGAACATCAAAATTTCTCTTTTTCAATCCAAATGTTCCACAATGCATCAGTAATGCAAATGCTCTCCTCACCCCACGCGTGCACAACAATTATGCCTCATATAACTGTATAGACAGACTTTCAACAGTAAATGAAAAGCTGGTATTACAGCACGAACATAGGAAAATGGCATCTGGAACGCAATGGATTTATGTAATGATATTGAAAGTGGATTGTGGTGACATGAAATATGTTCCATTTGTGATGCATGTTATAACTTTGTTTTTTAGCTCTTGGCGTAGTGTGTCCGGGGGCAAAAGTTCGCAGGGGTCAAAAGTCCTTTTTCGGGTTTTGGGGTACTTTTTGTTGGAGTTATGCAACACTGCTTGTGCTGCAGAAAGATTTATTGGCGGCGGTGTACTGTCCATGTTAGTGAAGGTGTGCAGGGAAATTTGTTAATACAATGAGGTAAATTACATTTTGTCTTACTTTGAAGTAATATTTTGTTTTTATGGAAAATATTACTACAGTCCGTGGGAGAAGTCTTTTATTGCTGTTTCATATGACGACTTATTTTATTGCTGTTTCATATGAAAACACTTCTTGAGTAACAATATACACTATCTTCCCTTTTCCCGGTAACAGTTATTACGTCAGCATTTCATTGTAATTAAAACAAGTCAGAATGAGGCAAAAGTCCGATTTTTTTGTGGGGCAAGAATCCGAACGCGGACTTTTGCCCCAGCTATCAAATTTGTAAATAATTTTATTCTTAAATTTAAATTCCAGTTTCTCACAGTAGACCTATTTAAATTCGTTTGCTACGTAGGCTTTCTTTAGCTTAACTTAAGCTATTTAGGCCTGTATGGAGTTTGATCTTTGAATTTGTGCAAGCCACGCTCAACACTGGTTAGTGTTCCGATGGCACCAAGGGCACTACTCACATTTCAGCGGTGTAAACAGACCCTAGGATTAATAGTCAGTAGTGCTAACACATACCTGTTTGAATTGCTGAATCTATTTGTTGAGGTGTGAAAAGTGCTCTTGGAGTCATTTGGTTCATCGGTGCTAAGAGAGATTTGTCCTTTGCTATTAGAAACACTACGAAAAGAGCTACGTACTGTTCGATAAGAAAAAGAGAAGAAGGGTCCTAAGAAGTCAGACACACGAAAGAAATTGTTTGCATCAGTAGATGTACCCCACTATGGCTGAAATTTGATCCCTCCCGTTCTTAGAATTCGGTATCATTTCCGGGAATTCGGTGGCAAGTTTCGACAAGCCTTTAGTTGCTATGTTCATAGCCTTTTACGGGTAGTACAGAAGCGCGTGGGAAAATTTTGGTTTATTTGAACACCGACACCCCCCTACTCCTCTTTAGTTGCTATGTACATATCCTTTTACGGTTACCACAGAAGCCCCGTGGGAAAATGTTGTTTTGCTGTTGCTATGCTCATAGTCTTGGACGCCTACCAGATGTAAAAAGCAAGATAAAACGGCCGGGTCAGAATCCTATCAGTTATCATGATCGAAGCTTCCCAATGGATTGATTGATTGATTTTTGCTTTTCGTTATGTATTGAATAGCTAAATGCTCTTGGATGGATGAGAGTTCTATTAGTTATCATGATTGAAGCTTCCCAATTGATTGATTGATTGATTTTTGTCTTTTCGTTATGGATTTGAACCCCCACCAAACCACAGCCACATCACTCCCTCCTGCGAAGAACGCAAGCGAACGTTGTTACTATGCTCATACTCTTGGACGTCTACCACGTTCGAAGCTTTCCAATTGATTGAATATCAAGTTCGAAGCTTCCCAATTGATTGATTGATTTTCGTCTTTTCGTTATGTATTGAATAGCTATTTTGTATAGCGAAGAGCATACTTAATGTCTTAAAATATTCAATGCTTTCTCATCGAGAATCGAACCTGTACACTAAATATGTTTTCATTTTGAAAGCTCTCTCATTGAAATTGAACGCAAGACCAGTACTTCACGATTTAGAGTTGAATTAATTCTTGCATAAAAAAAAAAAAAAAAAAGAAATTCATGTATTGATTTTAGCGTAGCATATGATATGCACATTGTTCGAAGCTCTTCATTTCGAAGCACTATAATGTTTTCAAGTGTTCAATGATCCCTTTCTCTCTCTATCATCGAGAATCGAACCCGGACCAAAGTGGTATTAAAACATAAATAACAACCATAAAAATAAAATTTAAAAAATACAGCATCACATTATTATTATTATTATTTTGGGAGTGAAAGTGTAGTAGACAACTAATCTTGATTGTAGCTTCGCTAACGTATGAAATAAAGACTTTACACAAAATTCTACTTTGGTAGGGAGCTGGGATCGAATTTGGTACTTCATGATTTTAAAGTTGAACTAGTCCTTGCATGAAAAAAAAAGAATTTCACTTCGTTTTCACGACAGAAAGGATCGAATGACTTTCATGTCTTAAAATGTGTAATGTTTTCTCAACGAGGATCGAACCAGCAGGACACGGGAATCAAACGCAAGACCTGAGAATCAAACGCAAGACCTGTACTTCACGACCATTGAGTTGAATTAATCCTTGCATGAAAAAAAAAAAAGAATTTCACGTATATAGCACATCGTTTCACGACAGAAAGGAACGAAATAGAAATATTTAATGCTCTTTCACTAAGAATCGAACTAGAGTAAAATAATATATTTGTCTTTATTTTTTAGTCTTTGTCTTTAAAAAAAGAATAAAGTTATAAAGTGTATTTATTCATAGTTGTTTCGTGTGTGATAAAGAAACCAGATTCTACAGACAGATACAGACAGTCATACATATATATATATATATATATATATATATATATATATATATATATATATATATACAGCAGCGTCAAAGAAATGTGTTTTCCCAGTATCTTTTTTTTTCTTTGTCTGTTGCTTCGTATTCAAGAGAAGAGAAGATTAGCTTATCGAAAAGCAAAACACAAACCTACCTACCTACCGCTTTATTAATCAAGCGATGATAAGAAAACGTTGCATTGAAGTGACAAAATGTCAGTGAACACCGGCTGACGTTTGTCTGTTTGTCTGTAGCATATGCTAGGAAGATGAATAGACCAATGAGTCATTGTGTCCCCCTAAATTTAGGAAAGGGAGCCGCCATAAGACTGGTAATTAGGATATATGTATATCACTAGTAACGGAACTTCTTGGTTTATTTTTAATAATAATAATAATAATAATAATAATAATAATAATAATAATAATAATAATAATAATAATAATAATAATAATAATAATAATAATAATAACTTCCAATTTTAAGTTTCATGGATATATTGACTAGACTGAAGAAGACGGTGATGATGAGAAATGAATGAAATGATAGAATAAAGAAAGTGGGAGGAAACGAAAGTACACCGAAAAAAAACCACGTACGTGTTGTTTGTCCAACACAGAAAGTTCACTTGACGGAGGGAGCTGGGGTTTGAAACCAGGGCCCCACCTCAAACACCAGAGGTGAACGCTGTACCATCAATCAACGTACACTCAAAAAGTGGAAGGAAACGGAAGAACTCCGAAGGAAATCCACGCATACGGTGTTTGTCTATCATAAAATTCATTTGTTGAAAGCAAAAGTTGAACACGGGGAAGGAGGGCTTCATTTTCAACTCGGAGACCTATGCACAAAAGATGAACGCTCTTGTTCACCAGAAATTTCACTTGTTGTTAGCTAGGATCGAAATATGGATCCCAATGCACCAGAAATATTCGTTCGAGTCGAATCATAGTTTTACGTCCAATTTTTAATTATGTCTGTTAAACTAGTAATTTTGTCTACCAGAAAGTTCACTTGTCTGGGGCTGGATTACAACCTGGATACACCATACATCAAAGATGAGCACTGTACCATTGATCCACTAGGGTCCTCAACCTGCGATGAGAGAGAGAGAGAGGTCAAATCATAGTTTGAAAAGAGAGTCAAAGAGAAAAGTCTTAGATACAATGTTGTCTAACACCCAAAGTGAGTTTTACGTTCCACGATTATGACTGTTAAACTAATGATTTTGAAAGACGGAACTTTATGATGTGAATGATGTAATAATAATCATAGCTTGTGTGTCTTAAAATTTTGATAATATGTCTACTTGTTTCTCCGTTTGTCTATGTATCTGTAGTACGTGGAGTCCAGACGAAGCGAAGATATGTGTGTTTTAGCAAATGAAAATAGTATAATCTGTGTGGGTGGGACAAGTGAAAAGTGAGTTTTACGTCCTACGGTTACGTCTACTAGGCTAATGAAGGAGAGGTGATAATGGAAAAATGAATGAAATGATGTAATGAAGAAAGTGGAAGGAAACTGGTGAACTCCGAAGGGAAATCGACGCATACGATGTTTGTCCACCACAAAGTTCATAGGGTACGAACTGAGATCGAACGAGGGACCCCCAAGCACTTAAGGTGAACGCTCTATCATTGAGCCACCGTTCCCCATGGAACGAAAAAATGAAATGAAATCTTTGAGTTTAACGTTCCACGATTATGCCGGTTAGGCTAAGTGTACTATGCTAATGGAAGACGAACGAGGGACCCCCAAGCACTTAAGGTGAACGCTCTACCACTGAGCCACCCTGTCCTCTGGAACGAAAAAATGAAATGAAATCTTTGAGTTTAACGTCCCACGATTATGCCGGTTAGACTGAGTGTACTATACTAATAGACGGCGATGGGACAAGTGAAAAGTGAGTTTTACGTCCTGCGGTTACGTCTACTAGGCTAATGAAGGAGAGATGATAATGAAAAAAATGAATGAAATGATGTAATGAAGAAAGTGGAAGGAAACTGGTGAACTCCGAAGGGAAATCGACGCATACGATGTTTGTCCACCATAAAGTTTATAGGGCACGAACTGGGATCGAATCATGGACCCAAGCACTTGAGGTGAACGCTCTACCACTGAGCCACTGTGCCATCTGGAACGTAAAAATGAAATGATAAGGACGGTTTTTCGGGGTCAGTCAATAGCATCTTTTCGTTAAGTTGTAAAGGAAGCAGGGAATTTGTGGTCGCTAAAATTAATGACAAGTATATAGAAAAAAAAGACGTGATTTGAACACGGGACCTCATGCACCAGAGGTAAACACTCTACCACTGAGGCACTGAAGTTAATTTCATAATTTTCTAATGTTAATAAGAGTGAAATCTAACGTTAAATACACATACACAAGTCAACGAACTGAGAGAGAGTTTCTGTATCTGCAATGTCTACTTGCAAAGAGCAGAAAAATAAGATAACAGAACATGTTTTGTATTTCAATGTTGTTCTTCAGCTGTCGCGTCAACATTATCTTAGGTCATGGTTTCAGTCAACACGAAGCGAAGATATGTATGTGTGTGTTTTAGGTAATATTAAAACAGTGTTTGAGATCTAAAACTTGACAAAACTAGTGTTGCTTATACATCTCGGATGTCGTTACTCATGTACACATGATGTTGATTGATTTTTGAGTTTAACGTTCCGTTCAGCAGCGAAGCTATATGCACCACAAAGTTCACACGACGAAAGTTAGGATCGAACCAGGGGCCCCCAATCACCGGAGATGAACGTTTTACCACTGATCCACAGTACCCCCACGATTTCAACATAAACACAAATCTTCAAGTTAAAACAATTGTCTATTCTCAAATAAGAGAACATTTCTCCATTTCTTTAAGTTGATCTAGGAAGTTGAACTTTGTACAGTTTTCTCCATATTATAGTCTAAGCTGTGTGTGATATTACTTTAAAAGGACGAAAGTAGTTAAAATATTCCCTATTATTATCATCAATTTCTTTTAAAATGCTCAGAATCCCGTCATAGAATTCGTATACTAGCTATGTACACAGGCGTGCATCAAGATTTTTTTTGTTGGGGAGATGTCCAAGCTTTGGGCGGCGGGGCTCAAACACTACAAGCCTCTGTGTAGTATTGAACGCGTATTATTCTGCACTCGAAAAGACAATAAGTACTATCTAAGTGTATATCTTTCTGTCTGTCTATCTGTATGATGAGCGTAATCGTGGTACGTTAAACTGAAATATTTTCTTACGTTTCGAACGTAAGAAATATGTGAAAGTTTGTGTATGTGGTTCAGTGATAAAGCAACGACGTATTCTTTCAGATGAATACTTAGTATAGTAGAGTATTGTTCCGTAACCCCAGTGCATGCGGTCCCTAGTTCGATCTCCGATCAAGTAAGCTTATAATTTTTTATTACTAATTGCCGCCCACTGTGGTCGACTTCCGAACATAGTGTCCGTGAGTTTTCATGGTCTACTTATATATTTTTATTTTACTAAGTATTCATTCATTCATTCATTTGTCTTAATCATTCGTCTTCCTCAACATAATGAGCATAATCGTAGTACGTTAAACTGAAATATCTTCTTACGTTTCGAACGTAAGAAATATGTGAAAGTTTGTGTGTGGTTCAGTGATAAAGCAATGACTTATTCTTTCAGATGAATACTTAGTATAGTAGAACATTGTTCCGTAACCCAGTGCATGCGGTCCCTAGTTCGATCACCGACCAAGTAAGCTTATAATTTCTTATTACTAATTGTCGTGCACTGTGACAAAGTGCATGCAGCCCCCTAGTTTCATCTCCGAACATCGTGTCCATGAGTTTCATGATCTACTCATACATTCTCATTCTACTAAGTATTCATTCATTCATTTGTCTTAATCACCCATCTCCCTCAGCATAATGGGCATAGTCGTGGTACGTTAAACTGATTTGAACGTACCTCTAAATTGAGTTTTCGTATTTGCTACGGAATAAGAACATCATATTGTGTTAAGTAATAGTTTTCGCAATCATTAAGACATCATGCCCTTTGTAAGAGAGAGAAAGAGAGAGAGAGAGAAAGAGAGAGATGAAATATTTTTAGTTTAACGTTCCGCCTAACAGAATTTCTTCGTATTTCCACTCTTCAGTGAAAATCAACGTTGCCATTTTCTTTTAACATAACATGTTTTTTTGAAGGTACATTAGTGACAATACTATGAGTCTTGGATGTTTCTGTTTCATTTCGAATTTGAAAAAATATACTTGTCGATTTGCGACTTATGTCTTTTCGTATCGAAAAGTTTCTCCATTCGTTGGCAAATAAATCTAAAAGTAATAATTTTTTCTTCACGAACTATGAGAATTGTCTGAAACAAAAAGAGATGTGTTTATGCCCTTATTATTATTATATTGAACACCTATCATTAACATCATCATCATCATCATCAGCCTTGGAGAAACATGAATCTAGCAAATTCCGAACTCGTTATCTTTCTTTTTTTAGAGTAATTAACTGAAGATGTGATGATTGCAAAATCTGAGGCACTGATCGCCATTAAGTTTCAGCACTTGCTTTGTACAGGATGCATACCAAGAAGCTTCAGCATTTGAAAAACGAAGTACTGATTTTAAATCCTTTACCACTGAACCACCATACTCCTCAAACCTAAAATGTAATAGGTTTGTACATCATGTAAAGACCCCTCGGAGAAATAAAGATACGCCCCCATAAATATACCCTTTCTCGGTAAAAGGACATATGATTAAGACGAAAAAATATTAGTTGATAGAATGACAATGTGAATAAACGTTATATCACTGAGACATCATGCATCCTGAAATCCAATGAATTTATGAGTAGAAGAACAATACACGTACTAGAAAGAAAAGATACATGTTCTTCTAACCTGACATAATTGCTTTAGAAAAATAACAAAGTAGAAGTAAATAGGAGAACTAATGCTCACAGTTTTTTTTTGTTTACCACAATTACCTATTAACATGAACTCGGATTGAGACAGGAACCACAAGCACCAGAAGTATTCACTGTACCCATGCCCTTATCCACAGGGATGACGAACGGAGCGACGATTATCATGGTAGGCTTGCAAATGAACTAAAATATGGTTGAATTGGGTCTTTCCTAACTTCTACTGCCCATCTCCCTACATTTGGGACTGACTGTTGCCAATCTACCAATGGGACTCAACCATTGATCCATCATGGCCATTAAAAAATTAAATTGTGATTACTCATCACTCTTTTACAAAAAGTTACGAATACCGTCAGCGAACTTTCCATTGTGATAATACCAAGGAGACAGGAGGCTAATGAGGTAATGCTTAAAATTACTAATATTTGGCGAACATGTGAGCCATGATTAGCAACCAAAAATTGGCATGTCCATGCTCCCTTTTAGAAAATTTTGTTCCAACTGAACCTGATTCAAAACGTTAGTGGTTACATTAGATAGTATTTGCAAAGATGTGATGTGCACAAGAGTAACATGTAATCGTTTCTTAGAAAATTAATTACTTTTCAAAACGAAAGTCTAACATTAAAAATGAATCGAATGACTTCATTAAAAGATTGAAATCTATTGTACACGTTCACCATCATCATCTTTAAACATCGTAAGTTTACTTAAAAAAAAAGAATGAACTACATACGTGTGAAGATAAATATTAAACCAAGACATTCATCAACAAAACTGAGAAGTGTTAACGTGATGTTCTGACGTAATGCTGAACAGCAAAAGATAGCATATATCTAAAGAAACACTGACCTATCCTATATACAGAAGGAGTAGCAATGTAATATTCTGCGATATAATACATGATGCATTTTTATATAACTCTGCACATGTCGACATCAGATCCGCAATTTGAATTACTAACGAAAAAAGGTTGCATCACGTAATGGCCAATAAGTTTTGATCTATATTTGTTGGAGATACAGTAGATCATTATTACGTATAGTCATATAATCTACCTGTACACACGAAAAAGAAAGTATTCTTCAGTTGACAAATTTTCTTTTTCGCATGAATTCGTGAACAAATGAATTAATCTGTTTTCACGTTATCTTTGGAATAGTTATAATTTGATAACTTGTCAAGTCAGTACTGTAATAGGAAAAGAAATTTTCTCAACTGGCTGTATGGGCGCTAAATGATTATCCGCGAAGATGTATTGCTTTTTAAGACAAATAAGAAAAGGTAATTCAAATAACAAATTACAATAGTCTTGTGTTACGTTTTTTGAACAAATCTGAGAAAGTGGTTGGATCTAGTAATGTAGTATTCTGTGATATAATACATGATGCATTTTTACATAGCTCTGCACATGTTGACAACAGGCCCACAATTTGAATTACACTATTAAAGATGTACCTAGACTTATATTCGGTTAATCGAATCTGTAACTGTAACTGACCACTTACACTTCGAAAAATTGCACAAATCTGAAATTTTCAGATGAACCCTTATTGCGAAAAAAAGTTGCATCACGTAATGGTCAACAAGCTTTGATAAGTGATGACACTACGGATAAAAAAATATCTATATCCTCCTAACTCTAGCAATTCCCCCAAAGTCACTGCTAACAGGTGTAATATAAATAAAAAATCATCGTTGATAATGGGCTTGCGTGTACAAATTTCTAATTTCGATATCGTTTTTTCTAAAATATATTGAATCTTGGATTAAGTTATCACAAACTTTTTTGAACGTACCTATGTTTTTGTATCATCTCGAATTTGAAAATGTACTTATTGAATTGAGACTTGCCTCTTTTTGTATCGAGAAGTTTCTCTCGTTTTGTTGGCATTACTCGTTACCCTAGTAATAGTATTTTGAGGTTTCAGCTTTAGATCTTCATAATAAATCTTTTAATCCCCCTTCATTTGTACATTTTGTTTCTACTTTTATATCTCTGTAGTTATTAGATAAAACATAAAATGTGAACGTGATTTAAAAACAAAGATAGAGTAGGAATGTTGAAAGAAGCATTTAAATAAGAAATAACCCATCTTGTGAATCTTTGAATAAGAAGTTAGAAACATAAACTCTACTCACACACACACGATGTTTGTACACCACAAAGTTCACTTCATGGGAACTGTGATTAAAATCGAACCCGCACACATCATTTGAGGTACAATTCATGTTCATTTCTGTTCTTTGTTTACTGTAATGAAAAGGTATGTTCTGGGTCAGATCACCAACATTCCTTAATATTCCGAATTTTCTGTAAATTTTGTCTAATGTGGACATCTTCCTCATCACAAAAACTTGGGCGAACTAGTATTGCTCATAAGTCTCGGATGTGTGTGAATTATTAATGCTCATAAATCTCGGATGTTTTTGTATTGTCTTGAGTTTGAAAATACATCGTGTTCGTGCAATTGCTATATCAATTTAAAGCTTTTATATATACCGCATGTGACATTAAAACAGTGTCTGAGGACTAAAACTTGAGTGAACTAGTATTGACTATGAGTCTCGGATGTTTCTGTTTCATTTCGAATTTGAAAAAATGTACTTGTCGATTTGCGACTTATCTCTTTTTCGTACCGAAAAGTTTCTCGAATCGTGTCATATTTTGTCAGACAGTGAAGATAGGAACAAAGGAACCACTGATGGATTATTTTACAAAGAGGAATTACAACCTGTGACGTTATCAAAGATCTAGATATTCTATGCTTGGTCGTCCTTCTACCTTTCTCTCTATCAACATGGATTTAATAAAAAAAAGTCGTGAGAAACACTAAAAGTATTTCACATTATTGCTTATATTTCTCATGGCTTTCCTTTTCCAGTTTAATAAGACTACGATTCCAAAACGACTTAAAATGAGCTGAAGGAGCGAGCCATTTATGAAACTCAACTCGACTCGAAACTCGACCTGAAAACAGTAACTCGACTCGAAACTCAACTCGAGAAAATTACATTTGACTCGACTCACGCCTATCCCTAAGATTTACGCATGTAACCTACGATTTTACGTACGCTACATAGTTTTTTCTTTGTGGCATCAAGTCTGTATATAATTGATTCATATTGAGCCTCAAAGTCTTTCAAAATCCTCAACTTCAGTCCATATAATGGAAATTTAATCCATTTTGAGAAATGATGGATAATGTTGCGTGTTGTGTGTCATCTTCTTTTTTGTCCATTGACTTATAGAGGATTTATTTTTCTTTCTTCTTTGAAATGAACTGAAATGTTAATAATTTATTCTACTAATATCTTCTTAAAATATTCCTTACTTAATAAAAACTAAATTTTGGTAGATCTACATCAGTTGTCTGAAAAGCATTGTCCTTTGAAGTTCAAAATTTGAGAATACACTTGTGATTTGAAAATAACGCAATGAAACTTCAAATACATATGATCTGCCATTTTTCCGGTAACAGAATTAACCTGTAACTGTAGAACAAGTATTTCAAACTTGTGAGCTGCATGTGGCCCTTGAATCATTTCTTTGTGACCCTCGGTTCACCTTCAGAAAACAAGAAAGAAGTATTCGTATATATATATAATGGCCCAAAAGTAGATATACACCCCCGTACTGATCAGCTCATGGAATTTTCATTTACTTATTGCAACCCATACATACAATATATTGACTTAGTTTCTTCATTATTTGCTCTTAATTCCTTTTCACTTATGCCTAAACTCGGAATAGACCGAAACATATAAATTCATTATCTTAATAAATTAAAATGTCATACTTGATCAATGCAGGTATGTATATCTACTTTGGGTCACTTTGTGATACGTTCAAAAATAGTTCACATAGACAATGTTCATATGGCTTAAACCAGCGACAAATTGCTGTTTTCTTGGAAGATTTTGCATAAATATTCTAGGTTTCCCTATCGCAGAGAAGTGTGCTCGGTATCCTGTGCTCCACGGGTCTGAAAAGTTCCTAGAACTTGAGAGATGAAATTAACAATTTTCTTCAAATCAAAGAACAAAGCACAAACTTACTGACAGATTCTTTATGGTTACAATATGTTTCTTTCATGGCAGATGATATTACGAAATATTTGTCACATTTTAATTTGAAACTTTAAGGAAAAAAAACATAATTACTGCAAACATTACGTAAATAAAACGTTAGAACACAAGTTGCAGCTCTGGGAGAAACTGTTACAAAACGAAGGCTTCATACATTTACCAATTTGTGTTAAGTATGGAACAAGTACAATACATTTGCTTTGTACAGGTTGCATACCAAGAAGCTTCAGTATTGGAAAAATGAATTCAAAGAAAGATTCCGCGATATCAAAGATTAACTCTCCCTGTATTCTGCTTCTTTCTGAACTGACAATAAGGAATGAGCAACTCTCAGTCCTTTCGCGTGGGAGGTGCAAGTTCGATTCCCGTCGGGAGCTCATGTGGTTTGGATTCCACGTTAATCAGTAGGGTCACGTCTCATATAGCCTCACTGTCAAACGGGACGTTAAACTCAAAATCAACTGATATATGCCACATGTAACATTAAAACATTGTCTGAGGGCTAAAACTTGAGTGAACTAGTATTGTCTATGAGACTCGGATGTTTCTGTTTCATTTCGAATTTGAAAAAAATGTACTTGTCGATTTATATCAAACGAATCTACTCCCCAAATTAATAATAATAATAATAATAATAATAATAATAATAATAATAATATTCAAACGGTGAATTTGGTACATAACTTTTCACAAATTAAGATTTCCTGCTCTAAGTGATTCTACCTAAGGAACGTCTAAGATGATTTTTCGTTTCTTTTACTTTTATTAAAATGTAAAACTTCCAAACAAATGTACAAGATTAAATCTAAACCTAATAGCTCTTTTTTTAATTATAAAACTTGAGTGAACTAGTATTGTCTATGAGACTCGGATGTTTCTGTTTCATTTCGAATTTGAAAAAAATGTACTTGTCGATTTATATCAAACGAATCTACTCCCCAAATTAATAATAATAATAATAATAATATTAATAATAATAATAATAATAATAATAATATTAATATTCAAACGGTGAATTTGGTACATAACTTTTCACAAATTAAGATTTCCTGCTCTAAGTGATTCTACCTAAGGAACGTCTAAGATGATTTTTCGTTTCTTTTACTTTTATTAAAATGTAAAACTTTCAAACAAATGTACAAGATTAAATCTAAACCTAATAGCTCTTTTTTTAATTAGTTTTTTATTGGTGAATGAATTCAAATACGATTTTTAATACAACGTAAAATATTAGTGAACTAATGAATGATACATAATCGGAAATGTATAAAATATATCACTTTCACTAAAATCACTACACTGAAAAACATATTTTTTTCTTTTCATAATAATGAATTCAAATACGATTTTGCGTACAACGTAAAATGTTACTCACTAATGAATGATACATTTTTTCAGAAATGTATAAAATATATCACTTTAATAAAATCACTAGACTGAAACATATGTTTTCTTTCTTTGCGTGTTTCATTTCACTATTCGTATAGTAAACTTGATAATGTATATAATTTTCAGACAGTTAGATATCCTCTTGTCACTCAATTTACGTCATAAAAATATATATCACTTTTCACTAAAATCACTACACTGAAAAATATTTTTTCTTCTTTTTTATCAACACATATCCATCTCATCGATGTCATCCACAGGTTGGGTATCAGTATGAAGAATAAGTCGATAATCATGTACATGTTCATACACTTACGATGCGTTCAACTCTGTGAATTCAATATCGTGCATACTATGTCCCGTTAAATTAATCTTTTTTTTTTCCTTTGTATATTAAACAAACGTTTCCACTTTGCAAATATGTTAATAAAGCGCCATTATCTGCTTCAACTTTTTCAGTAAATCGTCCTGGTAGAATCACTTTTTGTCCTGCTTCAAAAGTCACACAAACCTTCTTTCCATATACGGTTGTAATTAATTTGCAATCTACAATACGATAGGTTTTATTAATTTCTAAGTCTTGTAATTTTGTAAAAGATACTAACGACGCTGCATTAAGTTTGGTTAATAAATTCATTGACGATGCCATCTTTAACTAATGAATAATATGTTCACTCTCGAAGACGTATTCTATATGTATGACCATTAAATCACCTTGTCCTCATTATCTTAAGAATTCGCAGGATACCTTTCTTATCTCTCGATGGAAATAATAATAATAAAGGACTCTCCTGCGTGAGACACAAAACTTAATACATTCACACAGGATTGAAAATTTTCAAGCTCATCGATTTTCCTTAACATTGTGTGAGAACATGATGTCTTAAGAAATCCCACGAACAAAGATCATTTCTTTGATCACATAGGAAGTAAATCGTAAACGAAATAAGCTGAATTGCATAAATAATGAAAATTGCAACTAAGTAAGTTAACGAATAGTGTAATGAGAGAATTTACTTATCATGGGTGCAAAAGATTTATTACACTAATTTTACAACTAAACAAGGGCTAATGCTATATCCATACATATCAATTATTTATTAACTTGAGAAAGGCCTACGACTGGAATATGTGGGAAACAAAATTTGAAATACCGAAAAAAGTTATTTAAACTAATTAACATACATTTAAATGAATCTAAAAGTAATAAATTTTTCTTCACGAACTTTGAGATTGGTCTGAAACAGAGAGAGATGCGTTGACGCCCTTATTATTATACTGAGCATCTAGGCTAGTAACACATGAAGGCAAAATTTGTATGTGATGTCTTGTACTTCCAAGTTGAGTTGCCATATTACACGATTTAACGGATATCTTCCAATTAAAGCCTTAATTTACAACAGCGAAAACAGAATGAATCCTTTTTCTATGACTTTTATAAGGAGTTCTGTCCGACATTGGATCTCATCATAAATTTTTTGTAAAGGTATCGTCGATCTTGCTTCTCGATGTATTCTATCTCGTCTCGAGAATGAACTATATCATGAGGGACGTACCCTCGCCACAGAATTAAGATTTCTTGTTACAAGTAATTCAACTTAAGGAACGTCTAAGACGATTTTTCGTTTCTTTTATTTTTTTTTATTAAAATGTAAATTTTCAAACCTAACCATAAGAACAGAAACACGACTAAATGTAGAATGTTACACATGTTGATTGGGGTGTGCAACGATAAAGATGAAATCTTTCAGTTTAACGTCCCACGAATATCTCTTTTAGGCTAAGATGAAAGGATGATTAAGGTAAATGAAATGATATTATGAGATGAAGCGGAAATACCACATGAGAATCAACGAACACGATGTTGTCCATCACAAATTTATTTATTTAATGTCCTACGATTATGCTCATTATGCTAAGTCATCATAAGCTAATATATTCGGTAGTCGAGCTAGGGACCATCATATACCAAATGTAAGCGCTTTGCCGTTGTGCCGTCTGCTCATCTTTTCAGCACCTTCAGCTGTTCTAATATCTAACACGGAACGTGATCCTGAGTTCGATTTACGGATGGGAGAGCATTGGAAGTCAAAAATAAAGCAAGTTTATTATGATAACTGTTTTCAAGAAACATATGAGCTTTTCCAAACGAATAAAATCTCCCCACCTCTCCCCTGCTACATTTAATATCCTTATTCAATTTCATTTCCTTATTCACACACATTATTTGATAGATGTATCAAAATATCATCTTTAGTAAATCTTATCTATTAACAGACTTATTTTTCATTACACAAACTCAGCGTTTTCGCATTCAGATTACACTATCTTCAGTCGCACGTGAGTATGTTCGTATGTGAAGCCGACAACAAACATACATGTAATCTCAAATGCTGTATACGTTTGAAAATATGATATTCACGATTCATGCAATGCGATATTCCCCTGAGCAACTAAGGTCTATTCGATCAAAGAACAGTCTGCAAACAAATTCTATTCCCATGAACACTTACAAGTGAATTCGTGAGAATCCCAAGACCAAATTAGATAAACAAATAGTTCATAACCTACAGACATTTCGTGGGGCGTAATCTTTTGTGCTATGGGAATGTTATAGCGCAATATCTCATCACCATCATGTGAATATCCATATAATACTTTTCACATGCAATACAATCAACCCTGGTGATTTGAGCATACAAATTTTCTCATCCTACGTTTTTAAAACATTATGATATGCTATGAGAAGTGCTTCCGCTACCAATACGTTTTAAAAACATCCATGAACCACAACAATCGTCTTATCAACTCAATTTCCTGAGAAGGTTCCAGACGAAAATTTTCCAGCCGTTTCGTGAGAATAAGATCAGGTCAAACTCCTCAAAACTCTTCGCAGAAAACCTGGGAACTTCTATTCTTAGCATTACAAGATGGGTCTGGAGGGGCTGAGGTGGGGAATCTAGCTACCCAATACAAGACGACTAGAAAAAATACGAAAAGTTTTTTTTTAAAAAAATAAAATCTAATCTATATGCGAGACACTGACGTTCAGTGATAGAGTGCTCACCTCGAGTTGGATTACTCCGTGCGAGGATTAATTCAACTCTAAATCGTGAAGTCTCGCGTTCGATTCCGATGAGAGAACTTTCAAAATAAAAGCATATTTAGGGTTCTGATTTGATTCTTAGTGAAAGAGCATTAAATATTTCTATTTCGTTCCTTTCTATCGTGAAACGATGTGCTATATACGTGAAATTCTTTTTTTTTCATGCAAGGATTAATTCAACTCTAAATCGTGAAGTCTCGCGTTCGATTCCGATGAGAGAACTTTCAAAATAAAAGCATATATTAGGGTTCTGGTTCGATTCTTAGTGAAAGAGCATTAAATATTTCTATTTCGTTCCTTTCTGTCGTGAAACGATGTGCTATATACGTGAAATTCTTTTTTTTTTTCATGCAAGGATTAATTCAACTCAATGGTCGTGAAGTACAGGTCTTGCGTTTGATTCTCAGGTCTTGCGTTTGATTCCCGTGTCCTGCTGGTTCGATCCTCGTTGAGAAAACATTACACATTTTAAGACATGAAAGTCATTCGATCCTTTCTGTCGTGAAAACGAAGTGAAATTCTTTTTTTTTCATGCAAGGACTAGTTCAACTTTAAAATCATGAAGTACCAAATTCGATCCCAGCTCCCTACCAAAGTAGAATTTTGTGTAAAGTCTTTATTTCATACGTTAGCGAAGCTACAATCAAGATTAGTTGTCTGCTTCACTTTCACTCCCAAAATAATAATAATAATAATATGATGCTGTATTTTTTAAATTTTATTTTTATGGTTGTTATTTATGTTTTAATACCACTTTGGTCCGGGTTCGATTCTCGATGATAGAGAGAGAAAGGGATCATTGAACACTTGAAAACATTATAGTGCTTCGAAATGAAGAGCTTCGAACAATGTGCATATCATATGCTACGCTAAAATCAATACATGAATTTCTTTTTTTTTTTTTTTATGCAAGAATTAATTCAACTCTAAATCGTGAAGTACTGGTCTTGCGTTCAATTTCAATGAGAGAGCTTTCAAAATGAAAACATATTTAGTGTACAGGTTCGATTCTCGATGAGAAAGCATTGAATATTTTAAGACATTAAGTATGCTCTTCGCTATTCAATACATAACGAAAAGACGAAAATCAATCAATCAATTGGGAAGCTTCGAACTTGATATTCAATCAATTGGAAAGCTTCGAACGTGATAGACGTCCAAGAGTATGAGCATAGTAACAACGTTCGCTTGCGTTCTTCGCAGGAGGGAGTGATGTGGCTGTGGTTTGGTGGGGGTTCAAATCCATAACGAAAAGACAAAAATCAATCAATCAATCAATTGGGAAGCTTCCATCATGATAACTAATAGAACTCTCATCCATCCAAGAGCATTTAGCTATTCAATACATAGCGAAAAGCAAAAATCAATCAATCAACCAATTGGGAAGCTTCGCCGTCCAAGAGTATGAGCATAGTAACAACGTTCCCTTACGTTCTTCGCAGGAGGAAGTGGAGGGGTTTGGGATTCAAATTCATAACGAAAAGACAAAAATCAATCAATCAATCCATTGGGAAGCTTCGATCATGATAACTAATAGGACTCTGACCCGGCCAACAGTATGAGCATCCAAGACTATGAAGGCCAAGAGCATCTAGCTATTCAATACATAACGAAAAGCAAAAATCAATCAATCAATCATGAAGCTTCGATCATGATAACTGATAGGACTATGATCCCTCCAAGAGTATGACCACCCAAGACGATAAAGCCATCCAAGACTATCACCATAACAACAAACTGTTCTCATACACGTTCAGATAAACCAAAATTTTCCCACGCACTTCTCTGGTAGCCGTAAAAGGCTATGACCATAGCAACTAAAGGCTTGTCGAAACTTGCCTCCCAATTCCAGGAAATGATACCGAATTCTAAGAACGGGAGGGATCAAATTTCAGCCATAGTGGGGTACATCTACTGCATCCACTGAAAGTTCAACTTCAAAAGTAGTGGAATATATATGTCCATTGTATAAAGGCAAATATGTCGATCCACCGGATGAAGACTGGATAATATGTAATTCGTGCGAAGAATAGTGGCATCATGATTGCACAGATTATGAAGGAGACCAGTTCGTATGTGACAAATGCCTAGACCCAAGCCTGGTTTTGTAATTATTTCACTTCATAAGTTTATGTGCTTTTCTTAATAAGTGGGATAATTTCTTTTACTGTAACTTTGTTGATGAAAACAAAAGTTCTATGCGTTGTGTGTCTATTGAGCTTTTCTTAAGTAAGGAAGACTTATTTTTTCTTTTAGTATAACTTAACACAAACAAAACTTCATGCTTCGTATGTCTTTTTTTTTAAAATCAATAACTGGGATAGTCTAATTTCTTCTTTTAGTGTAACTTTTCAATACGAGGGGAAAAATCCATGCTTTGTGTGTTCTTGTGGTATTCGTAAATAAGTGGGATAATTTCTTTCTTTCTTTTTTTTTGTCCTAGTTTAACTTTATCAATATGAAGAATAACTTTATACTTTGTATGCTTAGTGAGTTTTTCTTAAGTGAGATAAACTTATCTTTTTGCTTAGTCTAACTTTTTTTGTTAATACGAAGAATCACTTTATGCTTCGTATGCTCTTTGTTTATCTTAAGATTCTTGTAGAAAACAAAATAATTCAATAAAAATGTGTGACAGGACACGCTGCCCCATCAGCATTTGGGTACGTGTTATTTTCGTAGTTTTGTGTTTCGCTCACTTCGAGCGGTTTGACTGAGCGCTCCGCTCAGTAACCTTCTGAACGCCACCAATGTTGTCTAAACTTCACTGGCAACATTGTCAACACATGACATGCGCAGCAGTGTCAGGAGCAGGTGGAGGCAGCTGGAGAAGAATAAAAGAGAAATGCAGCTGAAAAATAATTTTTAAGTGATGTAATAATAAAGTGAGAAGCATAAGAGGAACGATGAAATGTAAATACGTACTTTCACCTACCGGTCAAGGTAAGAAAGCGGAATTCGCGTGAAACTAAGGCGTATTCGTGAAGAAACAAGACACTGCAAGTAAACATCGCATATTTCTATTGAGCAATCGTCGTATTGAAAGCACTTGCATTATATAGTTTGTTTGCATTCGTCATAGTAAAAAGATATATATATTTAAGCAATTGAATTTAGCACGGATTTATGTACTAATGTCAACGAAAAGGATTGAAACAAGTGATATGTGTATACGGTATACGACACACTAAAGCATGCTTTGCACTCATAACCTTAGAGAATTCTTTTGATGTGACCGTAAAATATATGCGCATATAAGAAGTAAATCTAAATTATTGATACAGTATTAATGTAAAGCGATATAATAATATTCATTTCAAATACTTCACTCATAGCCTAATCTATTTTATTGGATATTACATATCAGTGCTACTAAAAGTAAATATAAAGTTTCTTGCGCCAGTCAATATTAGTAGAAGTTAATAACTTGTCTACACTCTGGAGAATCAGTAAATATAAAACGTCATGTATATAATGAGCGCACAATATGAAAGCATTACTTTGCATTGAATCTTTTTAGTCTTAAGCTCAAATTTGGAACATATATCCAGAAAAAGCGCTTGAAAGAAATTCATCTATATTTGATATAGGCCTATATAATAGCATAACTTCAATTTATAGCTATAAAAACATCTAACAACTACAGTAGTAATATAACATCGTTACATAAATGCATTATTTCTGAAAACTGTGCTAACTAACATATTTATCTGTGAAGAATGTTTGAAATATCAGTAATAAGTTGAATTCAATCTGAATAAAAGTTTGCCAGTCGCGATCATCAAGTGTCATTTAGTTAGTCACTTTGTAGGTAAAGCAGTATTACACTAGTGAATCATCTGTTCGGGCAAGGACAGAACTGAAGATAGAAACAATTATACCAAGTGGCAAGTATAATATAATAGTTCAGTGCATCCGTAAACAGGAAATAAAAATAATAAATACAAATATAAATAAGAGATCAAGCTTCTCTAAAACAATTCTTTCTAGACATTTGAAATAACATAATTTGCTACTGTCGTCTGGACTTTCATTTATTCTGAAAAGATTTTTGGAAGTATAGTAGAGAAACCTTATTGCATGTATTAGTGCGATGACCGGGAATCGAACCCGGACGCCATATGTGACAGGACACGCTGACCCATCAACATTTGTGTACCCGTTGTTTTTGCGAGTTTTGCGTTTCACTCACTTCGAGCGGTGTGACTGAGCGCTCCGCTCAGTAATCTTCTGAACTTCACCTTAGCTGTGTAAACTTTACTGGCAACATTGACAAGACACGATCAGCAGCAGCAGTGTAAAAGTTAGAACAAGTGGGAAAGAATAAAGAGAAGAATAAAATAAAAATGCAACTATGTAGAATTATTTGAAAGTGAATTAATAATGGAACAAGAAGCTTTTGAGAACTTGTTTTGTTTCAACCTGCCGGTAAAGGCAAGAAAACTCAATGTGCACGAAAATAATAAGTAAGCCGTATTCGTGAAGAAGCAAAACACTGCAAGTAAACATCGCATGTCACTATTGAAGATCGTCATATTTACAACACTTGTATTATACTTAGTTGCATGCGTCATAGTAAAAAAAAGGAAGATTTGAGCAATTGAATTTAACGTGAATTCACGTACTAATGTCAACGAAAATGATTGAAACAAGTGATATGTGTATACGGTATACGACACATTAAAGCATGCTTTGCACTCGTAACCTTATAGAATTCTTTTGACATAACCATAGAAGCATATGCTCATAAAAAGTAAATCTAAAATATTGATACATTATTTATATAAGCCGATATAATAATATTCATTTTAAATACCTCACTCATAACCTAATCTATTTTATTGGATACTGCATATCAGTGCTACAAAAAGTAAATATAAAGTTTCTTGCGCCAGTCAATATTAGTAGAAGTTAATAATTTGTATACACTCTAGAGCAGCGTTTCCCAACCGCTGTGCCGCGGCACACTGGTGTGCCATGAATGGGCCGCGAGTAATTCGAAACAAAATTATTAATTCTATAGCAATTGAATTGCAGGACATAGTGAAAAATGTATATTTGTATTTCACATTACCATCAACCTCTAATATGAATCTACAGTTTTAAGTTTCATACCGCGTTACTTTTCTGTACGTTTTTAATATTAAAAAAGGTATTTATCATTGTTATGACGTTATGACCATTATTGCTTTTTTATTGTTGCAGACTATTTCGTGACTTTAAATTTTAAAGTATTCAATCCTTTCGATAAAATAAACATGCATACGAATTACCTACATTTATGTTTTAAAAGTAAAAGTGATTTGTTTGTTCGTTCGTAATTTAGTGATCTTCCTTGTTATTGAAAGTTTGGATGCAGTTTTCGAAAAAGAAAGCGTATTTTTAGAAACCTAAGTCCAATATTTCATTGCAATTGTTTTCTATTTTTAAATTAGAATGAAAAATAAGCATAATGATTTACCATGGTGGAAAACCAGTGATGGAGCTTTCTTCTCTGTGAGATCAGTAATCACAGAAAAAGATACTATGGTATTTTATATTTAAAAATAATAAAATCTATGAGTGTGCCGCGAGAATTCAAGTTACACTCATAGTGTGCCGCAAATTTGGAACATATATCCAAAAAAAGCGCTTGAAAGAAAATCAATCTATATTTGATATAGGCCTATATAATAGCATAACTTCAATTTATAGCTATAAAAACATCTAACAACTACAGTAGTAATATAACATCGTTACATAAATGCATTATTTCTGAAAACTGTGCTAACTAACATATTTATCTGTGAAGAATGTTTGAAATATCAGTAATAAGTTGAATTCAATCTGAATAAAAGTTTGCCAGTCGCGATCATCAAGTGTCATTTAGTTAGTCACTTTGTAGGTAAAGCAGTATTACACTAGTGAATCATCTGTTCGGGCAAGGACAGAGCTGAAGATAGAAACAATTATACCAAGTGGCAAGTATAATATAATAGTTCAGTGCATCCGTAAAAAGGAAATAAAAATAATAAATACAAATATAAATAAGAGATCAAACTTCTCTAAAACAATTCTTTCTAGACATTTGAAATAACGTAATTTGCTACTGTCGTCTGGACTTTCATTTATTCTGAAAAGATTTTTGGAAGTATAGTAGAGAAACCTTATTGCATGTATTGTTATTATTTTTGTTGTATATAGTATTTTGTATGTTTTGTTCCTTTTGAGTACTTGTCAATCTCAACGGCATCAACAATTTAAATCAGTGACGTTGTCAAATCATTATTGAAGCGACTGTTTACGTCAAAATATTGTTCATTTGTGGTGAGCATTATTCGTTGTGTATATGAACACTGTTTTGTGATAGAATGTGGTATTATAGAAACGAATATAGTAAATAAATACATATGGTTTTTAATAGCAAGTTTACGCAAGTGCATTCTGAAAATTCTGAGTCTAGATTGTATCATCTCTCTACGTCCACGCTACGTCTGACAACTTCGTGAATCACAACAGTGTGGAAATTTATATTCAAGACTTAAATGGTAAGTTGTCGATTACGACCCAAGAGTGTTGTAGTATTAATATTGATATTCTTATTTGAGTTCATTATTTCTTGATGCACTTTGTTTTCGGAGCGTGCGCTCCTGCAACCGAGATTCCGGATAACGGGAGGTTATTAAAATTTTGTTTCATATTTTAACCCCTAATACCCTCCACCGTTACCGTTACCGTTACAAATGCCTATATGTCGATTTCCTACCTCGTGTATTTCAGCGGACTTTTGCCCCATTGCGATAGGACTTTTGCCCCTATACTGGGATAAAAGTCTGAATTTGTCCATCTTTTTTTTAATTGCTGTATCTTATTAAGTAATAAATTAGTAGGCTTTCTAGCACCTTCAAAATATAGAGGAATGTTCACTTATACTTCTGTGCGAAATTCGTTATTTTGCTGTTATATCTTTCGGCTCCAGCGCAACTCAAACACCAAACTGCGGATTTTTGCCCCCGCTTACTCTACACATTCATGAGCTGGTAGTTTCACTCTATGTAGCTCATCGACAAAAGAATAAAGATCGTTATATTTTGATGTCTGACATCCACCAGGGACAGGCTCGACTCGGGTCAGTTCATTTTGGTAGGTCTACTTTATTTCTCAGTAACTACTGGCCGAATCTGACGGAAATTTGATGCGTAAGTAGCAGCAGGTCATTTCAGATTTTGCCAGGAGGTGGGCATGGCAGAAGTCAACTGCTTCCTGATGTAATGTTGATAATTATACTGAAAGAGAAATAGTTGGCGAAAAGCTGCCTTATGTAATCAATTAAGAACCCCAAGAATATATTCCATCTCTACTGTAATAATTTTATCAATATTAGGAACGGCAACAATGAACTACTTACGATTTTAACGGTGATAGGAATGTAATTAAAAGCCGTATTAGATAGCAATAGGGATGCGCTCGAGTCGAGACATGTCTCGAATCTCGACTCGAATTCGAGTCGAGACACACTTTGTAAAATTCGAGACGAGTCGAGACAAACGTATTTCTCGACTCGAATTTTCGAGTCGAGACACGAGTCGAGTCGAGACGGCTCTTAAAAATCTCGACTCGACTCGAATGTCTCGAAAATCTTTCTATAATTTTTAATATTATTTTGAAGAAAGTATTCACTCAGAAACAGCCTTGAAACCAATTCCAGCTTTTATTCCTTCAGAAAGGTACAGAACGCATAAAATTAATAGTTAATCTTTAAAGATCAAGATTTAATTTTCAGCTCAATTCAGTTAATTAGAACTAATAGTTAATGTCGTTGTATTTGGTTGTACTGCAAATATAATGATAATAATAATAATAATTGATTATCTAGTTTGTATAAAACTATTATCCGTAGTCTAAATCTAGTTTGTATAAAACTATTGCGATAAAGTGAACTTCATAAATTCTCTGAATGAGCAATTGGTAGTCTATAGTAATTTAGCATAGTTATAATTATTGTGTTTTCGTTCCCATGAACGCAATAGGGTTACGTAACTTCTGGATTATTCGCTTGCCCAACTATTCTGAGGCTTTAATATGTTGCAGCATATCACGAGCTACGGATAATATATAATGTAACATTTGTTGTACATCACATATTATGATACGAGACTATTTTACATAGTATATCTAATCTAATATAAATAAAATAAAGAGTTTGTTTGTGTGTTTGTCTGTCTGTCTGTGTGCGACCTGGGGACCAGACGAGTGAACCGAGAGTTCCCACAATTTGGTCACGGGTACCTTGGTCCAGGTCCCAGTCTAAGGCGAAGCGTTTTTGTCAAAATTGGAACCAGGGGGTCTCAGGGGGGCGTTTAGCGAGACATGTAGTAAAAGTAATCCAAATTGATCGACATTAGTGTCAAATCCATAGTTTTCACGGTCGCTGAGATCAATGGTGACACTTCCATCAGCGATGACTTGCAAATTCAGCTACTACTGTATGCGGGCCGGGTGTCAACGGGTGGGAAATACCGAGACATGTATAAACAGCCCATATTGATTGATACTAGTGTCAAATCCATAGTTTTCGCGGTCACTGAAATGAATGGTGATACTTACACAGGTGTTGACTTCCAAATACAGCCCCCATGCGAAGAATGGGTATATTAAGCTAGTATTACAATAAATGGACTGCTTGGATGCCAAGAACTAGTACAGATAAGTACCATTCACTTCTATGAATAGGTATTTTTTAAAAGGATTTTTGTAAACACTAAGTTATAAAACAATGAACTACATACAGTAGTTATGGTTTTGGTTCCCAACATAAAAGAAATATGGATTGTTCATGAGATATTGAACTTCAACTTTCACTCCTGGAAAATTTCAATTTTGGAGTTAGGCCACTTGGCATCAAAGCAGCTCACTGTAAGATAAATACATTCCGCACATTAGTAACATAGTTGTTCAGGGGCCTTCGATTTCCATCCTCTCAAATGAAAGCTGAACGATTGCTTGATACATGCTGACTATATAGGAGAAATAGTGTATTAAGTTTTCGAGCTTTGGTGCGTATCCGTATTTACACTCTGATATAACTTTAAGTTCACACTCAAATCGAGCTAATTGTTTAATGCATTTCGAAAGCTTTTGTTTTTATGCAGCTCATTAAGGAAAATCTATTTCATAATCGTAACATTTATGTACTAAGAAACTATGAACGTAAAGTGGACTCGACCTAGCCCCGTGGCCGCTGTGACTCGGTAGCACAGCTCTCACCCTTGGTGTGTGAGGACTCTGATTCTGTGTGTGTGTGTGAACTCCGCGGCTAGTGTACGCGTCTTTGCCGTGGAAGACTCGGGTTCAATTCCCGGCGCGAGCTCATGTAGTTCGGATTCCACGTTAATCAGTAGGTCTACATTTCATATATCCTCGCTGCTGAAAGAGACGGTAAAGTCAAAATCAACTCAACAATATATATGTGTGTGTGCTTATGTGAATTTCCTCGTGGCTCTATGGTTAACACATACGCCTTGATCGCGGGAGACTCTGGTTCGATTTACAGTGGAAGCTCATGAAGTTGTTACCGGTATCCCACTTTAAACTGTAGATCCATGCCTCATATAACCATAGATATAATATATATGCCTTTGATACACTTATTTTCCGACTTGGAAGCCATCGAAAATTTCCGGACACAGAGTCCCGTAGACCGAAAATGAGAAACATGGGTACAGAGTAAAACAGGAATAGAAATTTAAGCTTTTTAGGCTAACTTAATCCTTACATATAATGCAACTAGCTTGGCCAAGTTATAATGGAGGAAATGCTATCATTGCAACACTCTGAGAATAGAAAATGTTCGTCAGGTATTACTATCCCCCTCTCTCCTGCAGAATGAAAACCCTGACTAAAACTCAATATATATATATATAAAACTATTTTGTGTAATGTAACAAACAGTGGCGGATAGTATTCACGTTTCCTTGCAGAGGTCCTTACGAAGGTTCGCTTCCATCTTCCTCTCCCCAAGAACTAAGATAAATTAAAAAATTGCTATTACTTGTTAATCTTGTATAAAGGACGCAATTAAAGTCCCAGTGTAACACCCCTTCACATTTAGATTTTTCCCCTGGAAGAAAACCAGTTATTATTGTTTCTTGATTTCTCAGTCTCACCTACATAAACATACGAATAGAATTAAAGGATAGGACATGTTTAGAGTGCTTGCACGTGACATCTAACTATATTTCTCATCAAATGTGTCACAGATGAAAATTTCCGTTTGTACTGCCTCTATTTTCTGGTACATATGTTTCATTTATGTTATGTTGCTAAAATTCGTTAGGAAACAAGTACAGACTGCGCCTGTGTGCTTGACAAAACGTAAATGTTCGTCAACTGGATAATTATTTCTTCACTTTCTCCAAAAAAAAAAGTAACCCATGTCATGTCGGCTAACAAAAGGAGGTAGCGGACCGTTGTTTACCTAAGGTCGTTACACAGCAGGGGTTTCATTCAGTCAGAGGGAAAAGAAAAAATAATTTAAGGTTTCTACATCTGTTTTGAACTGCAATATACTTCTTCCTTTTATTTTAAGAACCATTTCCGTCTCATTTGTCTGCACCAGAAAAAAAATGCAAAAAAATCACTAGAATGTGCCTATTTACCCAAGTACGTACTAGACCACTAGTTCAATAGTAAAATCACTAAATCTAGTACGAAATCATAAATGTGGCATCCCTGGGTTGGAGCGAAAGTAATGGTTGGAGTAAAAACTAGTCCGTATTTCTACTGCGTTCTGTTGTTGAATTCACAGAAATGTTCAAAAATAAATTCATGAAGTAAAACACGATCGTAGAAAAGACTGTTTACTTGCTCACTGGTTTTAGTATTGTGAACTGAAACTCAAGTGCGCAGTCATGTTGAATACTTCTGTCCCTTTCTACTTTACAACTTGAGGTGGGATGAGGGTCAGGATAGATCTAGTGATATAGCGCTAAAGGAAGTGCTTCAGTAGAGAGTCGGAAGCGGTATGTATTGTTTATACTACTTACAACGTTACCCCCACATAAAATATAAATTCACCCTTTCTCCCTTCCCTTTTTCGAATACAATGAACCGACTTTTTTGCTGAAGAAAGATGCTAAAAGAAAATTGAAACATCTGTGTCTAAACTTTCTTTGAAGCGCAGTCTTTTGTATTTGTAAGGTTTTGCGAGTGTTTTCGAGATAGCCAAATCTTTTACCATGGACTCCTGCTGCGAACTGACCGTGAGTAAACACCCGATCTCGCTGTGCTCAATTTCTCTCGCACACGTGAAATGGGTTTGTTGTTTCCAAAACAAATAGGAAGTTACCTTGTACGTATTTGATAAAGTCACGTAGATGCGCTTAAACCTATTCCATCTGTCCTTATAATTTTTCTGGTCTCATCAATTTCTCAGGAGAATACGTACAACATATGTCCAAATTCCATATATACTCTTTCTAAACTAATGAGTAAACTCATTAAGAACACCAACTGATATCAATAAACAGGATATTAAACAATACTTTATGCTTCTATCATTTAGTACGCATCTCTATGAAGCACAGCTTGTTTCTTTTCGAAATAGCTCCTTCGTGTCACAGCTGTGGTTAGTTTTGTTTTGTGTTAGGATGAAAGAGAGAAATGCAACATTTGCTTCGCGGTGAAGTTATATATATTATTAAGATGAGCGGTGATAAGCGAGGTTTAACAAAGAGTGCCTTTCGGATGCACAATTTAACGAGTAGTTGCAGTGCGTGTTGAGAAGCGAACCAAAGCTATGTAAGACATGTTAATATTGAGCTCTTTTGTGGTAAAAGTGAACTTCAGAAACACATAAAAGACTTGAAACATCAAGCTAATGTAAAGCATTTGAAAAATAGCCTACCTATCGCTGCATCTTTTCTGTGGCTAGGAACATGCAGTGTGTAGCAACAAGAATCGTGTTAAGGACTTTTTTTTCGAGTCAACATTGAAAGTTTGGCCTTGTTCCCACGGTCTACACATACTGAAGATCACAGTGAAATTTGACTTATAAAAGCAGTGATGATTTTTTTTTAGAAAAATAGTAAAAATTAGCAATCTATCTCGCGCTAGTACTATAACGACTAGCCCAAAATCAGCTTAGGTTCTGTTGGTTGTATGTAGGATTGTCTAAATCATTGTGATGTTTGTGAATTATATTGTTTTCATTCTTAGTGGGCGAAAGTGAAAATAAAAATATAACACTAAGGAAAGTGAAAGAAAAGAAGGTACTTAATTTTACAACCTGAAACTTTAGTGAGCTAAAAGAGTAAACACTGATACCTTTTTCACATTCATACTACGTCAAATGAGTTATCAAAATTATGTGACTTCCATATATAAAACGGGTATATTTTTTATATAAGGGTTTCTCAGTCGCCATAAATTATACACACCGTCAACCAAGAATTGCCTCGTGAAAGTTTTTCCGTATATATTCAGGAGAGATAAAAGGTTGTTGCGAAACGGACAAGAAAAGCATATCGATAAAGCTAAAGGGAAAAGAGTCACTGACCATCAGATCTCTTTCAATGCAATATATATTCTGGCTGACAATATGAAAAGACATACCAACGTCATAGAACAGATTGACGGAGGAGAGTTGTCTTTTGTTGTTATTTGACTGCTGCTTTGTGGTTCCGGAAGGAACGGAACAAGCCTCTCAAACTGTACATAAGGAAAACAAAGTAAAATGTTCATCTTACTAATGACCCTGAATTTGATCACTAAGCTGTGGGAAAGAATGTTTTTCTTTCCTTTCTTTCGGTTTTGATGATTTGATGCTTTTAATGTCGCTTTCAACACCGAAGCTTAACCCATATGTGATTCCATTGGAATCGAATGCGTATGCTATACATATGAGAAGCTCTATGTTGACATCGAGTATATATTGAACAATATACCGAATTGTGAAGTCATAAGAAGTATATTCGAGTCGATTTAACTTATTTGAACTCGCATAAAATAATCTAATATTAGTATCTTTGTAGCAACTTGTGAGATATTCAACCTTCAGATGTTTGTCAGTCTTACCGCTATTTTTTCAATATAGTTTAGAAATTGTATTTGTGTGATACTCAGGGAACACAAAATACTACTTAGTAAATAACCAGTGGTTTTGAAATAGTCTTTGTTACTACTTAGTTTATCATCTAAACAAATTAGATGGGGCACTATGGCTCAGTGGTAGAGCGCTTACCTCTGGTGCGTGGGGTTGTGGTTCGATTTCCGGCAAAGTAGTTTTGTAGTGGACAACGTCGTGCTCGTGGGTTTTCTCAGGGTACTCCCGTTTCCTCCCACAATTTTATTCCAACAATTCTTCCATCATCATTCACTTACTTTAATCATTATCTCCCTTAGCCTAACAGGTATAATAATGGGAGGTTAAACTCAAAGATTTCATTTCATTTTTTTAAAAAACGAATTAAATCATAATTAAATTGAAGGTTTATTCTTTTAGGATGGGAAACATATTGACACCCATGGCCGTAATCAGGCTTGAAGATTTGGTCGGACAGACATAGTTTAGGGTCAGGCTCTTAAGTATTCTTTTAATAAACAATGTTGAACAAACTAGACAATCGTGTTTAAGGATTGTAGAAAATGACCGTGAATAATGTTCAAACACAATTATTATTATATTTATTTCTCTGACTATTGGATCTTTACATTAAAGTGTTAAACAAAAGAGAATAATTGTTTATATAATAGTATTCAAGAGTTTTCTCGTCATGATTAGTTTTGTAAACAATTCAATTACACTTATTTGGTGTTTATTTCTAAATAGTAAGTCCTAATACAATTTCATAAAGTTGTAATTCTTCTTTAGTTTGTATCACTTTACACAATGACAAATCCAAAAGGTGTGTTGTATCGGTGCAGTACCAGTTTTTCACGTTTTTCAAAATGTTCCAAAACCCAAAGAATAATCTTTAATTTCTGATATTTTAGTCGTCACAAATTACAGTTTTATAATGTAGTCAATGTTTATAATTACTGGGCAGTTGGGCGTTTAAACTAATGACATCATAATAAAGTCAAAACCATAATTTCAGGAATTGATTCTGAGTTTAACGTCCCGTTCAGCAGCGAGGCTATGTGAGACGTGGACCTACTGAGTAACGTGGAATCCGAACCACATGAACTCCCACCGGGAATCAAGCCCAGGTTTCCCACGCCAAAGGCAAGTATGCTAACCGTTAGCCACGAAGGGGCTCCACCATAATTTTAGTGGGCGATAAGAAATATCTTGCCAGTGCTTTTACAATAAATAAAATTTTATAAGTATTAAAGAATAGTGGTAAGAGATTTTATAATAGCTCTTTTATTTATGAGACATGAGTATTTAAAAAAAAACAACTAAAGAATAGGTTGGCGGAACCACAAAAGACTCGTAAAATAAACTTTCTTATAAATACATACGCACCTTACTCACCTTTTATAATTGCTATGCTTACGTTCTCCATAAAAACAGAAATTCTCTTTTAGTGATAATTTACACAAGATCATGAAGTGGGTTCAAATTTAATTAAAGGCAAAATACAATACAATAATCCACAAATATTGCCTCAAGTGAGTTTAAAGATTTCTAAACACTAGTGCGAAACCGCGCTCTGCCGTTGCGATCGATTTACAGGTCTTGAGACGAAAGTAAGAAGGGACTTACGCACACAGTAAGTAAAAACAATTAATATGCCTGTAACTTTCCCCCAAATGGGTGTATCTTAAAACTAACCTCACCATTATTTTTCTAATTAAATTCCAGCCCGAAATTATGTATCATATTACCCTATTCCCATTTTGAAAACTTGACCTTAATTCAAAATGGCGGATTTCAAGATGGCTGCCATCAAGGTCATATCTACCATACGACTTCCCCCCAGGACTTATATGTATCCACATGGTTTTTCTTCACTTTTCTTCATTAACGCTCCGTTTACAAAGGGTAGTAAGGGACTTCTGTAGTAATCTCTAATAACCACATCAAAACTCTTAAAAGTTATTTTTAAAAAAATAGAAAACATGCACCATGGCAAAAAATTGTCATCACAAGTAATAATGCATACATGCCTTCTATCAGCAAAAAAAGTTTCATTGAAATTGGAGCCGGACATTTGAGTGATGTCCCTTGTGGGATGTGATTGAACGTGACGTCAGAACACATCGCCCCCTTCCCGGAATTTACAGGAATTAGGTGACCTGAGTGAGCACATGTGGTGCCAGCTCTCTCCAGCGACCTATCAAGGATCATTCCGTGTATGCCAAGACGTGTCGCCGTTTTTATCCATGCCAAAAGTCGACATACTGACAATTAGGTAGGTAGTCATGATGGTCTGGCTGATGTGTGCATATATTTTAACTCGTATATTTTGTCTCGACTCGAATTCGAGTCGAGTCGAGACAGAGACTGTCGAGTCGAGACACGAGTCGAGACAGAAACATATTTTCGAGTCGAGACAACATTTTCTCGAGACGAGTCGAGACAGGCTTAAATCTCGACTCGAATGCATCCCTAAATAGCAAGAAGCATTTCCTTGTATTCAATTAGGCATTAAAATAATAAGTTCCATCTCAACATTAGTCTTTCAACTAATACCAGAAGTGACAGAATCAAGCACTTCCGGTTTTAACGATTGCTTTTGAGCAAAGACGGTAATAGAGAGAAGCTGTTTTCTGTATTCGATTAATTGTCTCAAGAATATACTAGTCTTCATCCTTAACACTATTTTAAAAGTGAACTTGGTAGAAATTCAGAACTACCGCTTTCGATATTGATCTATATACAGTAAACACGATAACATAGCGAGCTGATTCTTAGAATAGATTTAGCGTTCTAAGAATAGGTACTATCTTCTCTTTTAACCTTTTTTCGAAGCCGAAGTGACGCAAATCAACCATTTCTGGTTTTAATGTTGAGCGCTATAACGTGGGTTCCTGTCACCACGGCATGGCGCGTCCTCAGATTGCGGATCGAGGAGAAGGCCTCTAGATATAGAGGTTAGCTGCGAATATACTGAATAAGCAGTCGCGGACAGACGACTAGGAGTGGCCCTCCAGCTTGGGGGTTTGGGTAAGGCTAACAACCTCCTCCTCCAAAAAAAAGGCACTTGTTGAGAAACATTCACAAAAGCCTCGGACAAGGACTGATAACTTGGCACGACCTCAGCAAAAGAAAATGGGCATGAGATTTGGAACATGGAATATTAGAAGTCTTTATAGGGCAGGCGCGTTAAAATCCATAACGAGTGAGTTAGAGAAATACAGGATGGGCCTAGTAGGAGTTCAGGAAGTTAGGTGGGAAGGAAATGGATCTGTGTATTCCGGAAATTTTACCATCTTTTACGGGGAAGGAAATAAAAATCACCAGTTAGAAACAGAATTTTTCGTTCACAAACGAATATTATCACCAATTAAACGGGTTTAATTTGTTACTGACAGACTTTCTTTTATTACTCTTAAGGGACGGTGGTGTGATATTATTGTTCTAAATGTACATGCTCCAACTGAAGATAAGGGTGACGATATAAAAGATAGTTTTTACGAAGACGTGGAACGGATATTTGACCAACTCCCGCGATACCATATGAAAATTCTATTAGGGGATTTCAATGCGAAGGTAGGACGAGAGGATATTTTCAAACCGATTGTAGGGAACGAAAGTCTGCATAAGGAAAGTAATGACAACGGTGTTAGACTCGTGAACTTTGCAGCATCCAAAAACCTAATCGTGAAGAGTACAAAATTCCCACATCGCGACGTTCATAAATACACTTGGACATCATCAGACGGAAACAAGCATAATCAAATTGATCACGTTTTAGTAGATAGAAGCAGGCAATCTAGCATAATTGATGTCCGGTCGTTTAGAGGGGCTGATTGTGATAATGATCACTACCTGGTAGTAGCGATAATACGAGAGAGATTATCGTTGAATAAAGGTAATATTCAATGTCCGAAAACGGAGAGATTTAATTTAAAGAAATTAGAAGAGAGCCAGGTAAGAGAGGAATATCAGATTGAAGTTTCGAATAGATTCTCGGTTTTAGAAGACTCGGAGTGCACTAGTGTTGAGGATACTTGGATTGAAATTAGAGATAACATTAAAAGTTCAGCAATAGAAAAATTGGGACACGCGGGAATACGTAGGAACAAACCATGGTTCGACCAGGAATGCCTTAATTTAGCAGAGAAAAGAAAACAGGCAAAATTACGCTGGCTACAAAATCCGAATGAAATAACTACACAAAATTTCGCAGATATCAGGCGGGAAACTTCCAAAACTTTTAGAACAAAGAAACGCGATTTTCTGAAAGCTAAAATTAAGGAACTTGAAGATAATAGTAAAAATAAAAACATCCGGGACATGTATAAGGGAATCAACGAATTTAAGAAAGGCTATCAACCTCGTGCTTATATATTAAAGAAATCTGACGGTACAGTTCTCACTGACACGGATAGCATCTTAAATAGATGGAAAGATTTCTTTGACAATTTGCTTAACACGCAACCGAAAACTAGTGTGCGTGGAGAAAAGGAGATACACACCGCAGAACCGTATATTCCAGAACCCAACCGAATAGAAGTAGAAACTGCTATAAAGAAATTAAAGAAACACAAATCTCCGGGTGTAGATGAAATTCCGGCTGAGTTAATTTTAGCTGGAGGCGAAAAATTGTGGAACAAGATACACAAACTCATTCTCCTTATCTGGAACAAGGAAGAATTGCCACAAGAGTGGAAAGAATCTATCATTATTCCAATTCACAAGAAAGGCGACTAAACTGACTGTAATAATTATCAAGGAATTTCTCTTCTGTCAACATCCTATAAAATCCTTTCAAATATTCTATTAGCAAGATTGACCCCATACGCAAATGAAATTATTGGAGATTATCAGTGCGGATTTAGACGAAATCGATCATCTATCGACCAAATATTTACCATTCGCCAAATACTCGAAAAAAAAGTGGGAATACAATACCCCGGTACATCAATTATTTATTGGTTTTAGAAAGGCGTACGACTCGGTTAGGAGAGAAACATTATACAACGTTCTTACAGAACTTGGAATACCGAGAAAGCTAATTGGATTAATTAAGATATGTTTAAATGAATCCCAAAGTAAAGTCCGGGTAGGAAAATTTTTGTCCACGAGCTTTCACATCTAAAATGGCCTGAAACAAGGAGATACGTTGTCACCATTATTATTTAACTTCGTTCTGGAATACGCTACAAGGAAAATCAAAGATAGCAACCAGGGCCTAGAGTTGAACGGTATTCACCAGGTTATGGCATATGCTGATGGTGTAAATTTAATAGGGGATGATAGGAGAACAGTAGAAAGAAATGCAGAGATCTTATTAAACGCTTGCAGGGACATGGGTTTACAAGTAAATACAGAGGAAACTAAATACATGGAAGTGCGTCGGGACCGTAATACGGCAAATTATGGATGCGTTAAAATATTAAATAATACTTTTGATAAAGTGGATACTTTCAAATATTTAGGATCGATATTAACAGACGAAAGTCAAATTCACGAAGAAATTAAATGTCGACTAAAAGCAGGGAATTCGTGTTACTATTCGGTTCAAAATCTCTTGTCGTCGCAAATTCTATCGAGGAATTTGAAGCTTAAAATATACAAAACGATAATCATGCCTGTTGTTCTGTATGGTTGCGAAACATGGTCGCTTACTCTGAGGGAAGAAAATAGACTGAAAGTATTTGAGAACAAGATCCTGAGAAGAATATTCGGACCTAAGAGGAACGGGAATGGGGAATGGCGGAAACTTCATAACAAGGACCTACATAATTTATACGGTTTACCCAACATTGTTAGGGTCGTCAAGTCTAGGAGGCTTAGGTGGGCGGGTCATGTAGCTAGAATGGAAGAAAGTAGAAACGCTTTCAAAGTCTTGACTGGAAGACCAATCGGAAAACGACCATTTGGAAGATCTAGGCGCAGATGGGAGGAGAATATTAAGATGGATCTCACAGAGATAGGAATACAAAGTAGAAACTGGATCCAATTGGCTAAGGATAGAAGTCAGTGGAGAGCTTTTGTGAACGCGGCATTGAACCTCCGGGTTCCATAGGCCATAGAGTTGGTTAGTTAGTTATTAGTATACAATTCATTGAAAGGCAATTGTTTACCAAATCCAGGAGGCGTATGCGACTGGGACATCCCACAATCACGCCCCTGACAAGTAGTCGTCCTTTAAGAAATAAAGATCGCTATATTTGGTGATCGAAATTGGCCACGGACAGGCTTGGTTCGCAATAGGGGCTATATATTTCACAATTTCGCATGCAGGGAACTCCTGATTTCAATTCACCGACTAGGTTCCCCTTGCTATTATTTATCATCAAAAGCATTATGTAGTCTTGTTAAAAAAAAGTTACTTCCTAGAAGCTCTATAATTAACACTACATAAGGTATCAACATATTAGTTATAGAGCTCTTTTTAATTTCTTACGGCCTCAGCGTGTGATCCAGAAAATTGAGCTATTAGCCTTCTCCGCGCACTACATGGTAGTGAAACAGATATTATCTCCGAAATCTGATGTTGCCAACAAATCCGAACTGAGAGACAGTTTTCGGCCAGAATAGGGGTAAGAAAAAAAGCTCTTCTCTGTCACTTGAGTAAGGAACGGAATATCTTGAATGTTTTGGTGAAGAAAAGGATAGTCTGGAAACTTCTAATGTTGTGTTGTTTTGTTAATTGACACTTTCAACAGAAAATCTTCCGTCTTCCAGTGAGAAGGAACGAACTATATGCATGCATATTGATCAGTGTGTTCATTTTACCCTTCCCTACTTTAGAGTATAGATTCTTTTAAAGCTATAAACATGAATACATCTATTGAAAAGACACATGGAATTTTAATCTATATAAAATACTCTTGAACTCTAATTAAATAATAATATCTGAAATGTTAATCCGTTATCCACAGTACATGCATGTAAAAATTTGTGCGTAGACATCTCAATTATGGTCGCTTGTCTCCACGAACGCCATTTTCCAATATGGCCGCCAAATAAGCAATCAACATACATAACTAAGGAACTAAGTCAGCTAGGAATATCATCTTGGTGTCGAATCATGGGTTTTCGGGGTCAGAGAATTCAAGTATTACCTTACATTTGCGATATATTGAAGTCTTGTGCATAATATGGCCAGTAGCGTACGCAGGAATGGAGCGCAAATTTATTTCGGATGGAGGTTCAAAGCTTTTCGGGGGTTCCAAGTTCAATATGAGGACAAATTGTATTAAAATTTGTAAAATTGACCCTAAAATTATGTAAAATTTACAGAAAAGTCGGGTTGTCGTTGGCCCGGACCCCAAGAACCACCCGCTGCGTACGCCTCTGAGTGTAGTCAGAAAACTTAAATAGTTAAACAACTTATTTCTTCAATAGATTTTCTAAAATTTAAATACATGATATTGAATAGAAACAGATAGTTAGGTAGAATTCATTAGGCTTATTACTTGAATTAACATTTACCTCAATCCACTACATAAAATTACAATTCTACTCCTTTTTATGCAAAATCTCTATTGTATGTGAGGTCACATTTATCAATTATTGTCAAGAATCGATTTAAGATATTTAAAAAAATTGCAACTTCTTTTTACTCTTTTTCAGAATCTGGCAGAACAAACTGTGTTTAACCGTGGACTACAACGGAATGGCTCAAAATGCTACTAAGGGCTTATTGCTAAGTGCAACAGTTTCAATGGACTTTGATAGAAGAAAATGTATAATATGCCAAAGAAGCTGTAAGAAAGCATCTATATCTTCGACAGAAAATGGTTGTAAACGTGTGAGAGAAACTTCAGAAATAATGGATGATGACGCGAGAAAACGAACCAAAGTTCTTCAAGATACCCACAATTTTTTAATCATGTAGACAACGAATGCTACAAAAAATACACCTTAAAGGAAACTTTGGATGCAGTAGTAACAAAGAAACAGCAAATTTCATCAAATCGGCAGGCAACAGTAACATCTGAAGTATGCACGAGTACGAAAGGAAACAATATGACTACACAACGTAGTCGCTCATCAACCTCTTTCCGCCCAGGTTCTAATAAGAAAGAATTCCAAGATAACTTCCAATTATCTGCGGAAATATTACGGCTACAATAGGTGGAGTGCGTGGAGTAAAGAAAAAGTTTCGTGTACGTGAAGAGAATAGAGCCTACAAGTTTCTGACAACTGCAAATTTCCTTCAAGATAAAGTATTAGATCGCATCACAGGTTTAGATAGTGAGCACAAGTTGTTTACAGCTGATGCACTCGCCCACGGAAATTGCATGAAAGCTTATCTTAAAAAATATGACCTTATATTTTCTAAGATAAGCTTTCATGCAATTTCCGTGGGCGAGTACATCAGCTGTAAACAACTTGTGCTTACTATCTAAACCTGTGATGCGATCTAATACTTCATCTTGACTAATACTACTGCGAGCTCCTTCGTTCCTGAGCGGTTATCATATGCACCTTTGGCATGGGAGACCTGCTTTGATTCCCGGCGGGAGCTCATGTAGTTCGGATTCCACGTTAATCAGTTGGTCCCGTATCATATAGCCTCGCTGCTGGAAGAGACAAACTCAAAATCAACTCAATTCAAACCTCTCTCTCTCTCTCTCTCTCTCTGTGTGTGTGTGTGTGTGTAAAGTGCCGAGAGCATAAATCGAGTTCGTAGAGTACGAATATCCCATTCTATTATTTAAAATTTAAATTTAATAAATGTGATGAATATTTTCCGATTCATAAAAACATACTTCACTTATTCTTACATAGTTGGTTAGCCGTAAAATTTATTGGTAATAAATATTTTCTAAAAAGTTTCATGAAGTAAAAATCTAACGATTCTTCATTTCTTCAAAAATGTTTAAAAAACTTCAATGCGTTCTTCCCTCAGAATCCACCTTTGATCTCTCAAAATTATATTTCGTCAGTAAGAGGAAGTTTCCTAATAGCTTTACTACTTTTCTAGATTTACATTCTGCAACATTTATAAATAAGTAGAGATAATATAAAGTGCCTACTGTAAATTTTTGACTATCCAAAATTCGAGTTTAAGTAACTCATGAAAACAAATACTGACCATTTTCTGGAAATAAACATTTATTCATATATTCATTCAGAAAAGAAAGTGACATATAACTAATAAGGAAGCTGATTTCTGTAGTTATTCTTCCAATAAAATAATAAAAGAAACGTAAAAAGCTGCACTATTAGCGCTGCGTTCTAAAAGCAACAAGTAATTTTATTTTAATTTACAAAATAAAAAATACATTTCTTTGTACTTCTTCTATCGAATCGTTATTATTTCTAGTACATTTTTAAACGTAATAATGGTAGTTTTAAGAGTATAGTATATTCAGTAGTATAGTATAATCAATATCTAGTCTAAGATGTTGATTATACAGAATCCCAACATTGAAATTATGATTTACAAGTGTTAAACAATAAAATCAAACCATTTCTTGTTATTTTCTATTACACAAATAATCTTCATAAGGAACTTTTATATATTTATTTCATTACATAGGCAGGTCTATATGTGAAGAAATAGTGGAATTTTCTGTTTTTCAAATAATTGATAAATTCACAAAGGTTTTGTTTTCGATTTCTTTTTAAATTTTAAATATTGGAATGGGATATTTGTTCTCTACGAACTCGATATATATATATATATATATATATATATATATATATATATATATATATATATATATATATATATATATATATATATATATATATACTACATTTTTACTCCCCAACTTGAAACATTAGAAAATTTTCCGAAAGCTAATTGGAAAATTATAATTTGTTGCTGCCTAATTTTCTTCTACAGGAATTGGATTTTATATCTCAATGTGCAGTTAAATATACTGGAAAATTTTCCACCTAACATCGCTATATATAATATCCAAAACTGTCCGGCTTATGAAAGTGTTTCCACTTGTTTCTGCATCGCAATGAAAATTTTTCCGATCCATGAAAATTCCTTTCACTTGTTTCTACAGAGCAATAAAACTTTCCAATTCACAAAAAGTTGCTTCACTTTTTGCTTCAAAATGAAAGTTTTTCGACTAATAAAAAGTTTTTCAATTTTTCCATAGAAAACAGAAAATATTTCAACTCATGAAAAATTGTTTCACTTGTTCCTCCATAGTCCTCAAAATTGTCTGAGGCATGACAATTTTTAGATTCTTTAAACGATCTTTCACTTTTTAACAATTTATTTAGAACGTAAAATTTTCCGAAAAAATATAGAAGAAAATTTTCCACCTCACATCACGGCTAAACAACGATGTAGGAATAAGTGAAGAATAATTTTTTCATGAATCGGAAACTTTTCCGGAAAATTTTCATCACTACTGGAAGGTAAAAATAAAAATCTGTAATTTTCTCGAAAAGGGCTCTAACGATTTTTCAAGTTTTATACATCAATGTTTCATTAACCCAATAATGTGGCGTAAGCTGTTTGTCTAGAAAAATCTAAAAAAAAAGGGGGGGAGTTTAGATATAATTCTTTCTGGACGATTTTCTCTAAAATTACTTAAGCGATTTTGTTCATGTTCCAGAAATACGTGATTTATAATAATCTGAAAAGATAATTAATTTGTGCTAAAAATATATCTACAAGGAGTAGTTTCCTCGTGGGAGTGAGTTTCTGGGACTGTTTTTTTAATATTTCGTAAATACATGTTTGATTACTGACCTAATAAAATAGCATACTCATTTGTCCTGAAAAATCACAAGAGGTAGTTAACTCTTGAGTGTTTTTTCCAGGACGATTTTTTTTTAAAAAACAAAACAGGCAATATATAAATATTTGGTTAATAGCCCTATAATATAGGTTAGGTCATTTCTCACAAATAAATCCACAACGGGTAGTTTTCTAATAGGAGTGAGTTTATTATTGGATGATTTTCTCAAAAGCGACTTAAACGATTTTGTTTATATATATCATCAATAACTATAGAATGTTGTGTAAATCATTTCTTAAGAAAATAACTAAAAGAGGTAGTGTTTTCCTCAAATACGGCTCATGTGATTTTTTTGATACCTCATAAACAAATATTTCGTTAGTAACCCTGACATATGTCATTAATTACTTCTTATGAAAAGTTCATGTGTCTGATTTTCTTCGAAGTTATCCAAAAACATAATGTTGTTCGTTATCATGTTTAAGCAATAACTGCAGCATAGTATGATATAGTTTAAGAAATTGGAGCCAGAAAGTTTAGTGGAGTGGTCTACATCTTTTATTACATATTGAGAAAATAGTTATAAAATTTTCTTTCTTAAAAGCGAATTTCAGAAAATGCTGGAGCACTTGTTCACTTACTTTTAATATGGAGATTGTATACTAAGTACCATCTCCCTAATATATAAAATACTCTATTTTTGGTATACATTTTAAACCTCGTTCCTCTATCTTAGCATAGCAAACCACCTTAGTTCAAACCAGGAGCCCCTTACACTAGAGATTAGTGTTCCTCTATTGATTCACCATGTCCTCTGATAATGAATGTTTGATCATGATAATCCCGGATGCCAGGTAGTTATGGCGACTGGAAATAAGAATCTGGCGTCTAAATGATTTAAATACAAAATAAAATTTTGCATGCCCATGTATCAAATTGTATCATTATAGTGTCTAGTGTTGAGTACCGCCGCCTAGGTTTTGAGAACCGGAGGCATTAAGAACTTTTTGGTGCAGAAAGTGGTTATTTTTAGCCGTAGTATAATAGCATGTAGGTTCATGACAAATCTTCAAAATAAAGAAAAGCTTTAATATGGGGACTTAAATATTTTCAATCAGCACGTGATTTAATTTGAACTGATATAGTACTTATAGTAATGTTTTTGGTGTAATGCAACAATAATGTTATCCTTCCTATATGTATCTAAATATTTGCAGTAGTAGAACTTCACAAATGACCTAATAATCCTGCTTGTATGTATCTAAAATATTAGCAATAGTAGAACGTCACTAATGACCTAGTATTCCTGCTTATATATATCTAAAATATTTGCAATAGTAGAACATCACAAATAACCTTTGCTGTATTTTATACTAGGAGAATAAGTCTTATTAATACGTTACTTTTATATACCGTACAATGTTGATTTTGTCCCTTTTCCTTTGTAGAGCGTTCACCTCCGGTGCTTGGGGTCCCTGGTTTGATCCCAGCTCCCACCGTGTGGACTTTGTGGTGGACAAACACCGTGCTCGAGGGTTTTCTCGGGATTCTCCCGTTTCCTCCCACTTTCTTCATTCCACCTTTTCACTCATCTCTCATGATCACCGCCTCCTTTAGCCTAACCGGCATAACCGTGGGACGTAAAACTTAAAGATTTCATTTCATTTTTTCACTTTTCCTTTCACTATTCCACAAAATTTATTTGTAGTTTACAGTAAGAATATGAAAGGGTTCCCTGAAATTTTCAATAGGGTTCTGAGAGAAACACCGAGATACGACGTCACGTGAAAACGCTTGTTTCTGTTGCCGTGACGTAAGCAGCTCGTTTTTGCATTGTTTGAAGAGTTGTATATCCGTAACGAAGAATCATTTTTCTGAAATATTTCATATGTCGTACTTTGAAGACTAGTCCTACATGATGGTGTCTTCAAATTACAACCTTTGGTCAGAAAGGAAATGTCCACTAAAGTAGAGATTAACCAATTAGATTCGCTCAAGTTAACTTTCCACCATGACCTTAGACTATGAGTTGTGACTAAAGTTTACGGTGTGAAATTATTATTTCAAATAAATCTAGCTTAATCATTTCCTATCAGGTTTCAAGTCCTAAAATTTTACTCTAATAATCTTAGACTATGAGTTGACCCTAAGTTTCAACATTTTCAAATTTGAATTTTCGCACTTTTTGCCTATGAAAGGACACAAGTTGAATCATCCAAATTTACCAAAGTTCTACAGAACAATTATTAATTTTTAATTGTTTTTGTCAATTCCAGAATTTAGGGTTGGATGAAATATACTTCTCTCAGTTTCAAAATACTTATGTTGAATAAAAGGCAATGGATCCTTGCATTTTAATTTACAATCTATCTTAGTGGACGTTAAGCATAACATTCAAACTTTTCGCCGCATACCAATTCAATTTTTCCAGCCAAAATTTAAATTTCCCTCAAATATGAAGCATTACTTTTAAAAAAATGTTTTGACATTTTTATATCCATAAAATAGAGTATGTGCAGAACCAACCACATTTAAAGAAATTCTAGAAAACATTTAACATTTTTTATCGCAATTTTCCATTCTAAAGAGTGTGCCGATGTATCCTTCCCAAATCTTAAGCGTAGTGCATCAATGTATCTATGTCCTATGAAAAAGGAAATTGACCCTGTACTTAAACATATAGGGCCTTATACAGAGTCGTTTTGACGCTTGATTAGTGTCATACTAACGATTTTGACTAACATGTGTTTCCTGCAGTAGTCAGGCCTTTAGTATGACGCTAATCATACGTCAAAATGACTGCATAAGGTATATAATCATATGTTGTAGTAAAGCTTCATCTAAGAAGATAAATTAGTTTAATAACCTCTAAATTTTGAATTTTTGGTAATTGTTTACCGTAGAAGGGGATAACGAAAGGCACACAGAACGTTTACTAAGTGTTGTTTATTGACAATCCCAAATTTAAGGAGTGATTCCTATGTGCATCTCTCAATTTTTAGGAATGTAGCATGAAAGTACAAACGGCTTATGAAATGAGGATGGACCATACCTTCATATAATATGTTAAACGCTCATCAAAGAATTAAATTAAGTTAATAACGGGCCACGTGATAGTACTAATTATTTGGCAATTTCTTACCTACAAAAGGAATAACCAAGACCACATAAATTTATTGGGGTCCTAGAGGACATTTACGAAATCTTGTGTTTTGTTAGTTCCCAAATTTAAGGAGTGGTCCTATGTATTCTTCCCAAAAAATCGGAGGACATCAATTTACCCATGTCTTATAAGAAAAGAACGGACTCTTTACACGGTAGGATATCGATGATAAAATTTTTGCGACGATAAATGCTTCGGTCTAAAACTAGCCTAAGATAAAGCTCATATAGAATAGGAAATCCACAAGATAAACTCTTTCCCTTAATATTACGATGGATTTAGCTTCTTGTTTCTTCATCATTTGTCTTTTGTTCCGTTTCAGAACTTCGTTGTAAATAATCATCTGTAGCTTCCCTCAGTTGCTTTTATTTCTATTTGCATTTTCATGAACATAGATTCTTACATACTGATTTCCAAAATGCTTTAATTCTATCAATATATCACTGCTCAGTTCGTTAAATGAGGCTGTGTTAGACATCACTAGGAAAATTCTACACTTCTATTCTTGCTATTTCATTATACGGATCCAGCCAAGAACAATCAAGTAGCAAACTGTTGTTTGGAAGAAACCTCTCCTCCCATTTGAGCAATTTAGAATATTAAAATATAAAACTGCTGAAAAAGTAAACACATTTTAGCTTCATCACTACCTTCCCCTCAGGTATTTTCTTTCTTATGGAAATTCGATTGTCTTAGAAGTCAATTGTAATGTTAATTTTGTCTTTTGATAAAACTGCATTGACAACTGGTAAAATTTTACATTTTTGAACACAGGAAAAGTGGCTGGAAAAAGTCTAATGAGCTTTTACTATAGCCATAAACACCTTATTAAATTTACACCAACAATCCTCAATTTGAGCATATACAAGAAATTTAGTTTTACAACAGAAGCTTCCCTTTGTCATATCCAATAACACTGATAAAAACTAGTTTCCAGTATTCAATTTCATTGTAACCAAAATCTAAGATGGATGAGAGCTTTGTATTTACACCACTGTCAACTTTCTTTAATCTGTAAAACTTATCATGCCTACAGTACTATCTTTTTGTTTAGTTTGTTCATAGAGCAATTCTTTTATGGGAATAGCTTAAAACAGAGGGTTCTTCTACTAGTCTAAATAAGTGTTATTCTTGCATGAATATTACGGTAGTATCGACCACTACTAAATTAGGGACATGTCCATACAGTGAATGTATACGAAATTTGGGTTTTCTTTTTTAAATTGATTTGAAGTCCATTATGGCACACCTTCATATTACTAGCTCCGTCAAAGAGACACGTTCCGTATTTAAAAGAGAGGTGTCGAACTATCTAATGTTTATTTTAATTTTTCAAACAGATTTGTCTTCAGCTGTTGCCAAGTCTCTCGTAATTTTTTCCTTGGATAATTAATGGACACATACAGCAAATTGATCCATTATGGTAACACTTTGAGTCATATCTTGTAATGTACTACTTTTCTCAAGCTTTGTTGTTCATTTCAGAAATATATATTTACTATTTGTTTCCCTTATTATTGTTCTAATTACCTATATATTATTTTATAATTCAATCTCTTGGAAAACTCACTTTAAGTGTAGAGGTAACAAACGCATTTTTCTGCGCCTTATTATAAGTTGGTAGAAGAAAAAGAGGAAATTAAATGAGAAAAATATAATAAGAAAGTTTCGACTCAACACGATTACTAAGATATTAGTGTAAAAAGGGAAATAACCGTCTAACAGTGAAGAAACTTGACATTTATTCAAATATTATCTAAAATATTTTCTGAAAGCAAGAAACACTACGTCTTAGTTGAATGTGGTGTTTTGAATCCGGATTGCAATGTGAGGTAAGATAAGTATTGGTTTTGGGATGTGATAGCAAGATGAATAATCTATAAAGCAAACTCAGCTCGAGGAAGTGGGGTTTTCTTCCCTCTTCTGCATTTCCACCTGACTAAAAATTAAGACAATCATGAAATGTGTAATATAATAAAGTTTGATTAACTTGGACAAAATCATGGATACGTGTCAGGTAGTTATACTCTATCTTTTAAAAATATCCTGCCATGCGAAGCCAAGCCATGGGCTAATTATATCAATCCATAAGAATTATACATCATTTGATAATTTCTTTTAATGAACATCTACTGTAATATACAAAAGTTTGAACGTATACTTGGTATGGTGAACATATGAAATGAAATCACGTCACGTACATACATTATTAAACGTATAAAACAATAGTCATTGGACTTTAATACTTAACTCACTTCGAAGAAACAGAAATTTTGTAGACATGTTTCTAATTTATTTGATATTAATTAAATACAATCAATACACACCTCATGATGAACTACTGCCTTCTTTCAAACCCGCTTTTTCCTTGACTAACTGCGTCTTCGGATGCGTTAACAAGTGAGCATCATAATGCGAAGCAACGTACGTGCGACCGGGCCGTGATACATGAGGTATGTGCTATTTACATTCCTCACATTCCAGTAAGGCATGTAAAATGCCTTTCAAGTGTCAGAAATTCCTCGAAGAGCACTTACCTAGCGACACATGCTGGGAACATGAAATGTACGTTCCTCAAGTACCATTTACATAACGATTGGTATGGAAGTTAAATGGTAATGTCTAACATATACCTGTTGGGTGAGTTCCTCGAGCTGAGTTTACTTTACAGATTATTCATTATGCTATCAGCTAACATAATCAATACTTACCTCACACTACAATCCGAATTTAAAACACATTTCATTAAGACGTAGTGGTTTTTGCTTTCAGAAGTTAATTATTTTAGATAATATTTGAATAAGTGTAAAGTTTCTTCAATGTTGGACAGTTACTTCCAATTTTTAAACTAATTTCTTCGTAATTATGTTTATTTGATATTTTTGCTTAAATTTTTCTATTTTTAATTTCTCCGTTTCCTTCGACCAATCTAAAATAAGGTATAGTAGGGGCTGGAATATGGCCCATCTTAACTTCGTTCATTTTTTTCCATAGGAGAAACTATTCCATCGTGCAATTTGACTGAACTATCAAGTCGGTTGATTATTTGGGGAAATTAAAATAAATAGTCTGATTCCTAGAACTTTATTATTTGTAAAACTAAAATGTTGCAAGTAGGCCATATTGTAAACACGACATTTTCAATATGGTCCATAGGGTATTCACAATATAGCCCGCTATAAAAACAAGAATATTGTGTTAATATATGTTTAATGCCAAAATTTGTGAAGTTCAAGAAAGTGCAAAACAATTGCAAGATGTAAGAAACATTACTGTTAAAAGGGTACAGGAGAAAACGACCAAATTCGAAAGATGCAAAATTGATCCAAAAGATACTGGAAATGCTCCGTGCCTTTCTGATGTTAGTAATAGAATATCAATATTTATTTAAAATATAAATACCATAACATACAGTGTCTTAAACCCTGGGGGTAAAATGAACTTAAAACGGGGAGAAACTTCAAGTGCTTCTCAAATCGGCCCACCATGGCCATATTGCGTGGTATTTGTCCTCTTCACTTCTGTGGTCACTTGCTACTTACACAATACAATGCATTGCGTCACACACATTTTATGTTCACGTTTGAACACAGCTACATTATCCAAGCATAACATTGATTAGGCTCTTAACAATAGACACTGAAACAAAACCTTACTAAAATAAGAGAATAATTACTTCTTCCAGTTCACACTATATCAGGGGCGACTGCCAGTCATGCTACACTTGTCACGAGAGTGTGTTTTTATTGGCATCTAGTAGTACCAACGTAAATCTGCAGAGATACGGTGGATGGACCATATCTTTGCCATCTTGGGATATTGGGGACCCGGACCATAATCGGAACATGTACCATACACAGAAAGGCGTATCGTTCATGTTGGTGCTGGTTAAAAGATATTCTATTTGGTTTCCGTTCTGTTTTAAAATCCACTTATCATAAGCAATCATCGTGTGATTTTGACAATTCTTTTACTAGTGCAATCCTTTTCTATATTTCGTAACAATTCATCATTGTACCGCCCCACATGCGTATGTAATCAATATTTTCTAGTTGTGACATACTGTTCGAAAGCAGGCAATCGGATCGTCCGTGCCATCCATTTAGCTTACTTTTTTGCAGGTTACTGTTAACTTTTAATTTCAGTGATTTTGTCAACATGTCTATACAGCTGTGATCGTAGTTAATAATACTGTCCCATTATTTTTTTCTTAAACAAGAAAGAAAAAATCCTTTGTCACCTGTGCACTTAAGTTTCGAAGAGAATTAATTACAAAACGACATACTGTATATAGATAATTAGTACAAATGATAAATATAAGTTTTTGGAATACACGGCAAAGCTTGAGAAAAGCGATGCATTACAATTCAGAAAATGGTAGTATTTCAGAAAATGATACAGTAGCTGGTTCGATTGCCTCAATATCTGTGAGTTGCCCTGTAAATATAATTGTGGATTCCAGATTTTTAGAAAAACCTTCGATTACTTCTGGTCATGACCTTCCATGTGTAGAGTAGATAAAATATTTTCTTCGGTTCGCTCTGGCCATGACTTTTCATGTGTAGAGTAGATAACAAGCGATGCCGGGATAATGCTCCACTAAATATCTACTCAACACCTTAAATTCCGTTTCAGAAAACAATCCGTATACACTTGATATTAGAATAGAATAGTATATTTTTATTGTCGTTAAGCCTATGATTAGGCAGTGGACAACATCAATTGATTGTACATGGCATGCTTTAAATATTACATTAGCTACTTTCATACTTTACAATGCTTACATATATATTACAATAAATTTCATATTCAAAGATATCACTAGTGGACAAATAATTTCGGGCTTCGAAAAATCATTACCCTTATATATATCTAAGCTTTAAATTCCTCAATAGGCAAATAATTCATATAAGTTGGTAACACATTCATAAACTTTATACCAGCAATAATATAACTGTCTTTAACTGTAGATAATCTACTATAAGGTGTATCATTTACTTTGTTCGATCTTGTATTATATATATGTATATTTTGTCTATATAGCATCGATGAAATATTCTGTTTTGTGTATATAAATACTAGATAAATGTAAAGATTATTTACAGTTATTATCTTTAGTTGAACAAATAGTGGTTTACAATGTTCATTGAAGGACACACCACTAATTATTCTAATAGCCTTATTTTGTAATAGCAACACATCATTTATATAACTGCTGTTACCCTAAATATTAAACCATACGTAATTATACTTTGGAAAAATGCAAAATATGCAGTTCGTAGATAATTATGTGTCACTGTAGATCTTCAGGATCGCAACAAACATATTGTTCTTGACAGTTTACGACACACGTGTTGTACACCTGATTCCCAAAATAACTTCTATCTAACAATATGCCAAGAAATTTTGTCCTTCATACTAATATTAGTGTAATCTTTAAATGTAAATGTTATCTGTTTAGTCTTATTTTTCAGCAGAAAACCATTTTGTGGCTTGCATCAGTGTAACCCTACCTTGCTCGTCTAGGTCAGTCAAATTATTAGCTACGTTCAGAAAAGTTGTATCATCAGCGTACAGGATAGAATTAGCTTCAATACTTAATAGTAAATAATTCATTATAAGAATGAAAATTAAAGGTCCTAAAACAGAGCCCTGAAGTACATTATATTTTAGTTCAGCTACTTGTGAGAAGTCCCCATTCACATAGACACTGTATTCGACCTTCTAAATATGTTTTGAAGAAATTTAAGCTTTTATGCTGGAATCCATACCCCTTTAGTTTTTTAATCAAAGCATGGTGGTCTACACAGTCAAACGCTTTACTTAGAACGCAAAAGGTAGCAAGCCCGTATTCTTTATTTTCGAATGTTTTATAAATATTACTTCTCAACGCATCTATTGCATCTATAGTAGATTAAACAGCCCTAAACTCAAACTAACATTGACTATATATTCTATTTCTTTAAGTAGTTAATAACTTGCTCTTTTAAGCTCTCTCAATAACTTTCGAGAAGATCGGTATTAAAGATAGGCCTATTGAACGGTAATTCGAAGCACATGTGGGGTCACCTTTTTAAGACAAGTACAACCTTAAAGATTTTCAGTAAATTTGGAAATACACCTTCCATGAAACATCTATTAATGCAGACTGTGAGTGGAGAGGCAATATAATTAATAATCTTAATAAGATCATTTGACAGGTTATATACCTCCTTGCTAGTTGATGATTTAAAATGATATCCTCCGGATTCACATATTGGAATATGAATGTGTATGGTTAAGTGATATGTGTATCACCCTGACTATTATCAGCGATGTTTGTACTATTCATTTTCAGTTCTTCAACTGAGTTTACGAAAAAGGTATTTAATATGTCTGGCGAAACAGACACATTTTTTTCCTTACTACCATTAACCTTGATTAATTATTTTTCAAGTCTCTTTACATGTATTTGTAGCTTTCTCAATACAATTTTGATTATAATGCAATATGGCTTTCGTTTGTTCTGCTTTGTACTTTTTCTTCTCGCCTTAATATAACATTTTATTATTTGCAGTCGCATCTCTTTTGTATGCATCATAATACAGCATTATTACATTTCTCATATTGGATAATTCTGAAATGTACCAAGAACTTTTATTGCATTTACTTGTTGTATTATCAAATTTCTTCTTGACTGTTCGTTGAGGAAAACATGTTATACATATTTAAAAATGTTGTTAAGAAATAATTGAATGCATCATTTGCATCGAAGCTTGCATAATTATACATAATATCCCGATTTTCCATGTGAGCATTGTGATTAAAGTTTCTAGCTTATTTGCTGTAATTGGCCTTGTTCGAACTAATTTTGTACAATATAGTATCTAAACATCCTGTTTCCCTAGTAGGTCTATAATTCGTAACATAAAAATTAAATTCTCTTAATAAATTTACAAAATCAACTACACTTTTTAGCTCACTACGTCATCAGAGGAAAATATGATCGTGTCGTATAATATATAACAAGTAGGCAATCAAAGATGTTTCGTAGGCGAAAAATAACATATTCGTATTTATTTGCCTGTTCATAGCATACAATACCAGGATATTTCCCAATTAAGCTTTACAATTGTCAGATATGGTTATATCAGGCCCGTAGCCAGCCTGATTTATTAGGGAACACAAATGAAGACTAATGGAGCAATGACAAAGACATCAAAGAGCACCATAAAATTGTACATTTATTTATTATTTACTGAATATGTAGTTTTGAATTATCGATACCGTAAATTTCTGTTTCATTTTTGCGTGCTTAATACAAGCTCTTTCCGAGGTAGTCAACTTCGTTTCATATTAATAATTAAAATTGAAGTAATTTTTAAACGTTAGAACAAAATTATATAACAGCAATTTTAGATTATATAAATACAATATAGAAATAGATGTTTTATTCAACGTTTGCATAAAATTTTCAACCTTTCAAAGTAAGCAAGACACTGAAGTTTATTAATATTCACAATTAACGTTGTAGACCATGATACTGTTGTTTGGAAGTGCACCTGGTATCCTTGGATGCTTGTCATGGTTGCAGTAATAGGTATGGTTTGAAATTCTTGAAATGGGTAAATGGAATGAAAGATGTTTGGCACATCTTCCAAGAAACATATAGTTTTACACAGAAATATGTAGGATTTCCAAAGTTTAATTTGATTTACTAAATATAGTTGCAAGAATTTCACTGGTTTTGAGTCGGTTTGAAAATTCCCTTCAGAATTACTTTTAGAGGGAGCAAAAATAATTTAGGAGGAAGTGTCACCTCTACCCCTTCCCGGGCTACGGGTCTGGGTTACATTCTCTGTGTTATCAGTAAGGTAATTTTCAAGAGCGTAATAACTTTTATTGCAGTTCTACTATACGGATACATAGATTGTAAAATGTACAGAAGAATTTGAACATGTCTTTAATTTGCTCATTTCATGTCCAGAACAGAACCCAAGTACCCCCTGCGGGGCTTATAACCCGTTCCTACTATTACTACTACTACTACTTATACTACTTATTCTATGGATCCGTTTAGTAAAACTGCACGTAACTTTTTTCTAACAATAATTGTAACATTGTATTTCTAAATAGGTCCACTTGTTTTTTGTTAATGTCCTTATACTTTGTCGGTAATTTGTTATACAATTTTATACAATTCATATAGATAGTTTAGCTAAAATTTGCATAGTTCTGATAGATGATATCAGATGATCCAGGACCGACTTCTGGGGGGGGGGGCGGTGGGTTGTCATAATGCTACTTTTAAGGGCTCCAAGCTTTGGGATGTATTTTATTTATATATATAAAACAAGAAAGTTTCCTCTCCTTGGGGGCAATCGCCCCGATCCCCCCTTGGATCCGCCTCAGGATGATATACATGCTACAATTCTGCCTAGTATTGTAACCTTACAAAGCTTGAAACAGAGTGACTATTCAACGTTTCAAAGCAAATTACTGCATGAAAGTACACATTGAACTCCATAGTGGAAATTATAATGAAAATCTCTGGACGATAGGATGGAATTAGCCATTTGATAAGACTTCCCTTACACATATCATAGGAACGCTATAAATGTCAATATTTGGCAATTCTAAAGTTCGGTAAGAAGGTTTTATCGAGAGAGAGAGAGAGAGAGAGAGAGAGAGAGAGAGAGAGAAAACGAAGGAATAGTAATGGTATGCGCAAGACTTACAATATATTTTAAACTGCCATTCTATTCGCTGTAAACTTAAGAAATTGTGATGGTAAACATCCTCATTCAGATTATCTTGATTATCAGCATATCATGTTGATGTGCTATCAGTTTTATTATACCGTAAACGGGGGTGATACAGTAGGGTGAAGTGAGATAAAAACCATAGTTTACATAGTCCGTACCTTTCGTATATTTTGCTGACACTATTCTGGCAAAGTTGCACCGGTTGCACCTTATTTTCGTTCGGATTGCTGAGCATTGCGAATTATGTTCGTCATTTGTTTCTTCTCGCCACTTTACTAAATAAGCTGCTGAAATTTACTTATTGTTGCTGTTGTGCTTTTGTGGTCTCGGAAACCTCTAACATTTAATATACTTCGGAAGTTCTGCGGAGATCAACGTTTTCCGTCCAGGTAAGATATAATGTTTTGTAACTTTTTGTGTTAACATTAATCTGATATATAGGAATTATAGTAGGCTGTGACGTAATTTTGCACACTTTTTGAGGTGATCTGATACATTGTCTCACATAGCCCCACTATACTGTTTCATGCAGTACATCCATTCTGTTCATTGTTACAGGATACCAGATCAAGTTCAAACCGCAGCAACGGATAAGGATAAATTCAAAGTAGCTTCCGAAAATAATGAATAATTCCATTGGACCGCAATGAAATCCTGAAGTAGCTACTTAATCATGGTGAAGATGCGAATCCAGTAGAAGATTCAATGGTTAAAAGTTTGATTCATTGTCTGGGCAATTGGAGATATGGAACTAAAACAATAGGAAGAAGATGTACCAGAAGACAGAAATTGCATGTTGAGCCTGGAAAAAGCGTTTCTGGAACCGATGCCGGTACCTCTACAACGGATGAATCGGATTCCGATGATACATCGAGCCATGTCAGCGTATCTAAGACAAAGTAGGAGAAGTCCCCGAGTGTTCTTTATCTTAATATTGGCGAGGGCGACTATATCCTTTTTAAATTGAAGGATTCGATAACATTCAAGGAGAAACATTATGCCTCACAAGTTGTAGTGGTTGCCGAAAATTATACTCGAACCACCAGAATTGTGGAAGTAAAATTTCTTTTTTAAAAAAAATGCAGGGCACACAAAGACATTTCTATGGCCCGATATTGAACCGAAAAGGGTTGTGTATCCAAACAACGTTGTTTCCAAGCTTCCAGTGCCCACGCCATTATGCTACGGATGTTTGGAATTTCCATATAACATCTTTTAATACGGTGCCATATTTCTGTTTTACTAATAATTTTTACTGTCTTTTTTTAGTCCTTTTTCTTCAGGACCCCTACCATACTTTTTCTTTGCTGTGGATTGATGCCCATAATCGTTTATACTGGTAGGGTTATGCAATTGTTAGGACAGTTTTGTAATGTTTCATGCATGAAATAATAATATGAATATATCGTATATCTCACGTATAACCGAAATACATTTTGGAACATTACAATATTTTTGTAGCCTTCTAGTATGCCTCAGTAGCCCCCTTTCCTGCTTTGATGCAGGGACGTCATTTCGCTTGGAGGGGGGCAATGCACCAATGATATAAAACTTTCACGTTTTGTACTAGTATATTAGTAGGCAATCTATTAAAGTATATGTAATCCTCAAACTCTTGGGGGGCAATTGTCTCCTCCTGACCCCCTAAATGACGCCCCTGCTTTGATGTGATATGTAAAGAGACTCACTTTAATATTCAACCACCACGTTTATATTGGCGTTTTGTCTTATTTTATGAACTACAGTAAAGCAGAGTGATAATATTGTTTATGCAATTTTTAACAAACGCTAAACCATAAAATTTTAACCCAAACGTGCAAAAATCAGAACATTTCTTCTCAAATATAAAAATTACAATCACTTTAATATTCAGTCGCCACATAATGTGGAAAGTTTCTTGGCTTTTTCGATGCAAGAAGAAGCTTTTAATACCTAGTTGGATATCCTTTATTGCGTATTGCCTCCTTCAAGCGATTTTGCATATTCAGTTATTTTTGCAGTATATTCAGGTGCAATATTGGTCCTTCTTCTGTCAACCTTCTCTTCAGTTCCTTCTTTGATATTACCGGCACTTTTCGGACTCTAGCGTCGAGTTTATCCCACAAGTTTTCAATGGGATTGAGATCCGGACTTTGTGTTGTGGTTTCGATAACTTTGGGGGCAGTTGTACAGAAGCCATGCACGGACAATATACGCCTTAAGGCTGGTCTACACTCTCCGCAGTGGCGATTGCCCTTCCCCAGAAGATAAAACTGTTCTTTTATTTTATATATAAATAAAACCTATCCCAGAGTTTGGAGCTCATAAAAGTAACTCTAAGTAGCAGTATTACAAACCACCGCCCCCCAAAAGTACGTCCTGGATCTGTCTTGACAACGATTTACCTGCGCAGTTTTAAGACGTTGCAAGCAAATCGTAGCGTATATACAGGAAATTTGTGTAGTTTTCCGAACTGAACAAAGACGGAACACGGAGCTAAAAGACTGAACAAATTAGCACAAACATTTGCAACGTGTTCAGACAAGTCGTAGCGTGTAGACGGTCACTCCGTCTTCAGTTCAGGCATTTGCTCCGTTTTCGTAACAATTGGGAATCGATGGCTGATCTTCGGAGTTTATAGAATTGTATAAAAGCTTTCCATGCCTATGGCGTGTTAAGGCGGATTTTCATGCCCGCGTTAGAACGGAAGCATCACATGTAGCGTATTCACCGTAAATTATTTTCGTTTTCATACATCCGTGCGTGTATTGCGCCAAATTACTACTCCCTAGCTAATGCGCATGCGTAAAATAGAAAGTTTGCGACCTCCGCCATGTTAGTCAGTGAATACAATAGTGTACGCGCGCTACTTCCGTCAGAATTGAACAAATTTCTACTCTGACGCGAGTGTAGCGCGCCATCTCCGATGCGTGATTTCATTGGCTGTTTAGCACAATCGCTCGCAACTCACGGAGGTAAAGGACACATGAAAATCCGCCTTTAAGTCAAAAGAATATAGCGACTGGGACAAGAAAAGTCAGGCTTATTATGTCCTAGTTAGTAAGTACAAAGAAATCGATGTCACTGCAAACAGAGAAACTATTGTGAAGAAAATTAATTCTCTTCGAAGTAAGGAATTGTCTAAAGAAAACAAGTCTACTCGATCCTGTGCTGGAGAATCTCAGATATACAAGCCAGTATTGTGGTATTATGGTTTACTTGCATTTTTGAGCGACCAAGAAACTCCCAGGAAATCTAGGAACACCATAGACGATGATCCTAAAGACTGAAGAGATAAGAAAATCTCTCGCTATCAGTAATGTTTTCAGGTCATTTTCCCCGTGGGGAATTTCAGTGCACAGACATGAAAAAACGTGCGAAAATCTGAAATAAAAAAATGAATCGGCTTAGAAACAATTTGAAATAGACACAAGTCAAAATACTTGTTTTCTTTGACTTGCGGTTACTGCAAAATTTCTGTAACGTTGCTTCAATTTTTATTTATTTTGTGAAATAATATTTTCAATTTTAAATATGATCATCGACTCGCATTACTTTATTAACCCTACCAATACCAGGGGGTCTCGAAGGCCCACAAATTATATTTTTAGATTTTTCTAACATTTCAAATTCGATAATAAATCTGAAAACAAAGTTATATTGTCAGGCTTCACCCTGTTGGTCGTACAAAATGTTTTCTTTGTTTTTAGTGTTTGTTTTTCATTTATAACTAAATAAAGCGTTTTGGGCCTCAGAGACCCCCTTTGGTTTAGTAAGGGGCTATTCACAAAATAGGGTAACTATTACATTACAGTGTTTTGGTAAAGAATTTTGTTTTGCTTCGAAACAATTTTGGTATTACGTCATTGAGGGGTACTCTATTTGCATTGAAACTATTATGCTGATGTGATGTTGTCGACTGAATATTTTATTTTTATCGAAGTATCTTATCTTCTATTTGTTTATTCCTTCAAAGTGTGATAACACCTAAATATATCACATTATATTATATTACACCGTATAATGTGATATATAATATTACAGGTATAGCCAGCAAAACGAATATTAGTAGGTATAGCCAGCCCTTTCTGATATCTTCGAAACAGCGAGAGATTTACTTTGCGCAAGTAGGTAGTGTGAGAAGCGCTGTATATTTGTATCACTGAATTAGCAATGACAAGACAGAGCGCAAACGTTGCCCACAGCAACACTTCCTCCATGGTGGCTTTCGCAAAACTGAGTGGCAAGGACGGAGCAAAAAACTGTGCTGTGTACACACACACAAATTGCAACGTTTTGCTTGCCGTCTTAAAACTGCGCAGGTAAATCATTGCCAAGACGGAGCGTGTAGACTAGCCTTTATGTTTTGGGTCGTTGTCTTGATAAAATTTAAAAGTCTCGCGGATTCCAAATTTGTCGGCACTCTTGTGTAAAGTCTCCTTTAGAATGTATCATTAATAAACCTGAGTTCAACCACACCGCCAGCAAATATGAACCCCCAAACCATTATGTTACCACCGCCATGTTTGGCTGTTGCTTGTAAATTCACTTTCCTTAGTTCTTCATTTGCTTTTCCCCACACTAGAAACCTGCCATCTGACTTTAAAATGTTGAACTTGCTTTCGTCAGCATCTTTCCATCGTCTTGGTTCCTTTTGCACATTGATTTTAGCCAACTGAAGCCGTTTCTTTCTGTTCACTTTGTTGACAAATGGTTTTCTTCTAGTTACCCTTCCAAGGTATCCTTCGTTTCACAGTACTTCCACGACACTATCCGGCTGTATATACTTTCCACACTATTGCAACAATTCCGCTGCAATTCGGTGCATTTAATTTTGGGTTTCTCTTCACTTTTCTCGCAATCACACATTTGTCAGGTAGATTTAGCTTGCTAGACCTACCCTTCTGCTTCACGAATTCTATCCTGTCTTCGTTTTTATAACGTTGCACGATGTCACCAACTGTACTTAATGGTATATTCAAGACACATGCAATATACCTATTGGAATCCCCCTTTTCATGACAAAAAATGGCCCGCTGGCGCTGCTCAAACGTTGTGTTACAACCAGTGGCGTAGGGAAGGGGGTCCCAGAGGGGCCGGGCCCCCCCAAAGAGGTCCTACAATGTGCTTTGGTACTTTGATGTTTAAAATTTTTATATATTTTTTGTTTGTAATTAGTCTATATGTACCTATAACAGCACTTGGCCCCCCCAAACACACACCCTGGCTACACTACTGGTTACAACTTTTCCGCACCATTGGAAGTGTTACACTGTAAAGCCGATCACAGGCCGCGCAAGGATTTTGGTAATGTGGGTGCAGGCTAGGATGGGACAACATATCCTAACATTGTTGCCAGAACGCTCTGAACTATTGAGCCTTAAGATCACAAAAATAATCCCTAAGTTTTACTTTTAGAAAACTAGAAAAACACGTTATGATATCAAGTAACTTATGAGAGACTTAAGAAGTCACTCAAATATATCCAAACATACGAAACAAGAAATATACAAAATAGAAAGGATTATTGTAGGAAATCTGAAAATCAAAGTTAATGTGGGTGCAGCTGTACCTACTGTGGCGCCGTCTATGAAGCTGATACCCATTCACACTCTCTAACCCCCAAATTCTATTGTTCCGTACGCCGGAGATACAGAAATAAGATCGCCAAGTCACTTTTGTGGCCGAATATTAAAGTGGCATGATATGATGGCAGTTAGTTAGGCATAGTTTCCATTTACAACTTTTACACATTATGAATAAGCCTGCCATGTTTTTTTCGTGAGAATACGGGACACCTTCGATCTCCCTTCCCAATCTTTCCAACACAATCCAATGAACTGTATCTCTGGTCATGAACAACAGTAAAATAGACGAAAGTTCCCTCAGCTGCAGCTACTTTTCTCTCTTCGTTCCCTACAATTAATTGCACGTAGTGAAGATATTTACAATCCGACTACAAAAGAATCACCTTAAAAACTCAAGATGACATCTTATAAAAATGCTTTATAGGAAAACAATATGCAAATATTTTAGTTTTATTTAAATTAGTGATACAATCTACCTTTAATATTCTTCACGTGTTCAGTAACATTTATTTACGTGACTCTTTTTGCCAAAATTACATTTGTGAGTTTAGCCTGATGAAAACAGCTGATTTTTCTCCTTGTATCGTGTGCAATTTCCAGTTCCAGATTTACATATTTCTTACCCTTAGACAAAACACAATTCTGTGCCCTAGCCTCTCAAAAAGATTACTTGTAATTCTGTTAACTTATCTAATGTCTTGCTGGAGAAAAAAGTCACTCATATTCTCTGTGCTTGTAAACGTAGAAGCACTTGAAACTATCATATGTTTGCTTGCTTTTTGGTCTTGGAGAGTGTCCGCGTTTGTACTAGGTGCAATGGTTTCCACCTGTGCAAAGTAGCAGTGCCAATTTTACAGTCAGCTCCATAGTTCAACATCGTTGCCTTCAGAAACGGGTTCCTCCTTCAAATTCGATGAAAACGTACACTTCAGGTTAGGCATTCTGTTGATACAAAACTGGAACACTTGTAACGTACCGATTCTATCGGTAACGATTCCCGGCGGGAGCTCATGTGGTTCGGATTCCACGTTAATCAGTAGGTCCACGTCTTATATAGCCTTGCTGCTTAAGAGACTTAAGAAAGGGACGCTAAAACTAAAATCAACTCAACTCTATCGGTAACGATACATTGTATGTTTAATTTGAATGTGGTTTGAGTTTTTGTCTTAGGTTGTGTTAAGTTACCGGTACGTTCAGTTTGTTATTATTGAGTTTCATTTGAAAAATCTTTGTTTTACGTCCCACGCTCATGCCGGTTAGGCTAAAGGAGACGGTGATTATGAGATATGAGTGAAATGGTGGAATGAAGAAAGTGGGAGGAAACGGGAGAACCCCGAGAAAACCCACGAGCACGGTGTTTGTCCACCACAAAGTCCACACGGCGCGAGCTGGGATCGAATCAGGGACCCCAAGCACTGGAGGTGAACGCTCTACCACTGAGCCACCGCGCCCCCTGAGTTTCATTCGAACTTAGCTCTACTTTTTTTCTGTGCCATATACATAGGGATACCTATGAACGATGATGCTGAATTTGATTCAAAATCCCAAATAAGCTAGGTAAATATTGATACAGATTGGTAGGCCTTCGTTTAAATTAATTCGGTAATGGTGTGTAATAGATACTTTGCACTACAATTGTTTAGCTGCAATATACATATTGTCCTCATTGGCAAATATATATTATATCCGTCAGACTTCGTTATCAGTGGAGAGCAAAACCGATAAATAACTAGCACATAACGGCGACCGTAAAAATTGAATTACACTGATAACCTAAAATAACATTCATAATAGTAACGTATCTCCAGCATGCATGATATTCTACTCTCATAAAATAGCACCATGGTAATGCATATGAATATAAATTGCCCCGTTATATGAAACGTGCACTTGCATGTATTTACTTGTTAAAATCTCAACCATTTTCATTAGTGTTTATATTGTGAACCTAAATCAAAATACTTACTCTTAAATTTATCGTGTGATGCTACTGAAATTTTATATTATGTGAATCCTGCTTAACTCACAATGAAACCATTTCTATAACTATTAGTGTTCTTCCATTGCGTCATTGTTTTCAATATTGAAAGTATTACATTACTCTTGTTTGAGACGATGGATGATTATGGAGACGTGTTGCACGGCAAGATTAAGCGAGAATAAGAAATAGATTTTTTGTACGACTCAGAAACTTAAATTTGTAGGATTCATATATATATATATATATATTTAATAATAATAATGCAAGTCTTTAAATTTGAGCAGGTGATGATGTTTGTATTTATTATTAGTAGTACGTGATATATTAGGCGTGATGTGCGAAAGCATGTCAAGTGCATACATAAATGAAAAAAGCAACATGTCTACTTAAAGTGACGACACAGAGTGATCTGAAGTTAAAAATTATTTAGCTAAATCGCTACTTCTGGAAAACCTGCGGAAATTCTTTATTTAGGAATAACATACATTACGTTTTGGTGATATAATGATCCTCTGGGCTAAATTGTGTTAACCTGCCTTTGGATGTTGTCACTATTGAAGAAGTTCGCTTCAGTCATGATTGAAGTGGCGTGGCTGAACGAAAGGAGCTGTTAGTGGCATAACTCCATCCCTAAAGGGGAAGGAAAATTGGTTGCGTCAGGAGGCCCTTACCAGTATTTAAGTTTTGGAACTCAGATAACCCAGATTTTTCTTAAATTTTAGATAGTTAAGAAGTCGAAATTTCTGGAACCAATATGGCGATTTCAACGCTACCATCATAATAATAATTACCGAAGTAACCTTGAGTGACTGTGTTTAGTGTTTTATATTTATTTATTTATTTATTTATCTGTGTTGAAGATAATGGATATAAGAATGTTAGGTTAAAACTTTGTAGGCTACGCCGTCACACGTCTCAAACATTCTTTGATTGTCTCTCCATTGTTGCAATTTAATTAGGTAAAGGTCCGTCAGAGTTTTCTAGAACGATGATGGTAACATCGACTGAATTCTGTTTTCCATGTCTCTTTAAGGTTGGTTTAAAGGGACAAGTTTTGCCGATAGATGGCACTACAGTCTTCGTATCTCTCCCATATATTTTTTATCTTTCACGAAAATTCACGATTTCTCTTACAAATTTCAACCTACCGACTTCAAATTTTTTGAAAAGGAACTTCATAATCTATCGAAGGCAATAATCCGTGCCGATATTTTATTTATAATTTACTTCATTGTTGAAATGGCCTGATTGTTGAAATTGATATCCAAACCTTTAACAATCGAACTGTTTCAACAATGAAGAAAATTCTAAATAAAAAATCGACACGGATTGTTCCCTTTAATAGGCTATGAAGTTCCTTCTCTAAAAATTTGAAGTCTCTACGTTGAAATTTATAAAAGAAATTGTAAATTTTCGTGAAGGGAAGAAAATACATGAGAAAATACGAATACTGCAGTGACATCTATCGGCAAAACTTGTCCCTTTACACTGACCTTAATAGCGTCATCAATTTGAAATAGGTTATAGTTTATACAAACCTAATGAGTCCAGAAATCAGACAAACTCGAAAACCTTAAGTATAAATTATTTCTGAAATCTTGAATTAATCATATAGTTAATTTGGCTTATGGCATTACATGACATAATGATAATCTCATTTGTATATGCACTCTCGGCAACAGTTTGCTGCCCTTATTTGCGAGAGACTGATTCGTAATACCAAGTTGATAATTTTTTTCGGACACTTCTCTTGTTTTGAAATTCTTCTTAAACTCTCCCCATAGCGATTGACGTGTGTAATAAGTAACTCTAAAGTGCTGTCTTGTAGGATTTTTTTGTAGTTTCTGCATTTACATTTGTATCTATTTCATATGTCATTAATTCAATGGTCATTATGTCTGGTTTAGTGCCTGAATTGAGTAAGTCAATATTATTGGCCAGAAAGAGCGATGCCTCATATCTGCCACTGTTTTCTTTTGAGCCTGAAATAAAGTAAAAGTGAAATTGTTGGATACAGAAGAGTGGCCATTATTATCGCTCATTAAACCAACACATTTAATGGGACAGCCTGAATGTTTAATAGAGTCATGGAATACAATGTTGTTGTAGGAGGAGATTTGTAATTTCTTTACGTGCCATTTTTTTGTTACCATGTTTCATATAATTATAATGAGATGCGATCAGTCTGTAATATCATAGAGGTGCTGCATATATTAGTACAATGAGGTGTTTTAAGCAGAAAAGGGAGATTATTTCTTTCGTTCTTTCTCAATACAAACAACCAATTTAAAATATTTGATGATTTATTTCAGTATGAGGAAATACATCAAAATTTGTATTATGAAATTAAATAATAAAAATTGTACCTAACAATTTACAAACATTTTCAATATAAATATCTTTTCTTCATTCAAATGGTGTTGATGTTATCCATCTTAACCAGAATGTTGAATATTTTGTATTCCATTATCTGAAAACAAAAATAAATAAATAATAGAGAAATCAAACATTCTGCTTCAATCTTGTGTCATAATTAAAACTGCTATAGTATAATTTTAGTATATATATATATATATATATATATATATATATATATATATATATATATATATATATATATATATATATATATAATAAACAGAATAATACCTTATTCTAGAAAAGTGGCAAATCTTTCACAAGCGGTCTCTACTTTAGTAAAGACTTGGAAAAGAGTTAGAATCAGTGATGTAATGCTAATATTTTAGGTGGGTATACGCTCCATCCTTTGTTACACACACACACACACACACACACACACACACACACACACATATATATATATATATATATATATATATATATATATATATATATATATATATATATATATATATATATATATATATATATATATATATATATATATAGGGTGTTTCATATTTCCTATTACAGCGCGTGGGGATTAAAATTAGACATGAAAACTAGCACCCAAAAAAGTTTTTACACCGAAGTCGAAAGCGGCGCCCTTTTCGAGTTACTGAACTTTGAACTTAGAGCATTAATAGCTTAAAGACTAATAATGTTAGAAGAAGCTGTAGTATGGTAAATTTTAGGGGAAACCATACTTGTAGTTTCGAAAAATGGCAAATTATCTATGAGATCTTGACTTAGTTTGTGAAATTCTGTATCTATTTACTCGATACTCTTGAACTTGGTATTTCCTGAGAACACTGGTGTGGTTTCTTCTGAAATTCACCACAACGCGGTATCACAGGTTAATTTAAGATCTTATTTAACTCTCTGCTTAAGTGCACTGAGGAAAATCCGTTCTCTGGACAGCGGTATATTGTACAAATATAGGGTATCCTCTTGCTTACTACAGAAATCAGTACGGAGCATACCTTATCCGTATGCTACATAGGCTCTGCCCTTAGGTGTTACATCATGCCGTTGCAGGATATCTGATATCTAACAGTTTTCCGTATATCACATGCGTATACTTATGTTACATTCCTCAGCTATATGCTCAGCTATACGTCCATTTGTATGTGAGATCCTGACCGCTTATATTTTTTCATACGGAAAGTACGTATAGATGGAACACTTATACAGAAAGTATTATAAAACATGCGTTTCCTGTTATACGTCTGCTGTACGTTAAGTCCAAAAACTACATGAATTACGCATGTAACCTATCTTTTTAAGTACGCCACCTACAATTTTTTTTCTCAGTGTAGCTGGAAAATTAACTTGTTCTTTGGATTTTTCTTCCTTATTTCTTGATATCTTTGCTTTTACATTTTCGTCAACGGAATTTACACAGCTATTGTCTCTTTTCCTTTTTAACCAATTTTCTAACTCCTCCTTGGACATCTTGCAAATTGGGAAGTAACTCTTAATTCGTCAACCCAAAAAGAAAGTTTAAACACTACTAAGCAAATGAAATAGGCTACAAGTGTATAACTGCTCTAATGAAATAGCTACTCAAAAATTGCTAGACATGGTCTTACGCTAGGTCTTTCCTGACTTCTGTTTTCCACCTCCTCCTGTTAACAGATTTTTCTTCATATATTTTATCTGAACGAAAACGAAACAACAAAGAAAATGTTAGTTTTATCTCGTCTTGTTGTTGTTTTGCCCAATAGGTTGCAGAAAAACTACTACTACTAATACTAGCTGCTGAGTATTTATGAAAATCAGTCGCCACTTTCTTTGATGTTAATTGCGGCTACAAATGAGCAGTACTTATCTGAAGTTCGCTGTCGTATTTGATGGTATTGGGAACAACGGTGAAAGCTTCAACTAGACCAACGATAGATCACGTTGTTTTGTTTTTTTAGTGAGGGCCAACGATTTCTTCGCGTTAATATATTCATTAATTTCCTCGTAACCCTAAACTAAAGTAAAGACTCATTTTTTCAGAACCTCCTTACACGATTGGAAACGAACTGGTTCCATTCCGTATTGCCTTGCTCAAATTGTAACCAATATAATCCGATTTTGAATTTGGATCAAAGAAGTTGTGAAAGCTGTGGATATTGATCTGTCAATACAGATCAACTTCAATGTCACCACCTGGATATACGCCCTACTCCTCACCCTTCTCACCACTCAATTCTATATTCCACTGAACTGTAGAAACAAAAGTTTCTAGGAGTTTCCAAGAAAAACATTTAGAAACAGCTTGGCTTTATTTTATTATAGTACCAGAGGTCAGCTTTCAGAAGGTAAGGATGGTGCATGTGACATCTTGAGGAAAAATCACTGCAGGTTCAGAGTGATGTTTTCCATTATAGAAGGAATTCTCAGTAAACTTGATTCCCACACCCCGAAAGCGCAAACATTTTTAAAAAGTTTAGACATCATTCGCGACCACAACCTGACGACCAGCTGTTTAGTTTTTTTTTTTTTTTTTTTTAAATACAGTACATGAAAAGTAGTAGTAGTTTTTTCCAATTAAGTCAGTATACTATGAATCGAATGTAGCGTATACCCACGTACTACCTGAATTTTAGGTGGCTATACGATAGTTTCCAAAACTCAGAGGTGGCTATACGCCGTGTACCCGCGTATACCCTCCATTACATCCCTGGTTAGAATGTATAAATAGCTGGGCTAAATAACTCTCCCTTTTAAATTGGTATAGGTGCCTTCCATTTCAATTCAGGCAGAGCATGTACCATCACCATCTCAGATATTGTTGAAACTTTTTTTATAGCAACTAGACATGTTTTTAAGAGACCCATATTTTTTTGTTTTGTCGAAAAAAATTTTCCCGCCAAGTAATGGGCCATCAAAGACGGGGAGTACAATTTATGAATTGTAGAAGACATAGAAAATGGTCAATTTCGGAGCCTCGCCATTCGGCTATGGAGACAGGTAGAGTTATAATTCTTGTTGCGGTATGTACATAGGGATATAAATAAACTATATTTTATTATAGTTTGGCTTGCGCATGCGTATCTTTTTGTACATAAATTAACAAATGAACGTCAATTTATCTGAAAAGTCGAAGTTTGCGAATTTTTTTCGAGCACTTCCGGTTCGAATTTTAAAATTCTGTTTTCACGGTTGGTAAGACCTAGTTACCCGCTTTCCGAAAAAAATTTGTATCGCTTCTGTGGTCAACCGTTTTGTCGCAAAAAATTCGAGAAATTGTAAAATTTTCAAAAATCGCCATTTTTGGGCGCCATTTTCTCAAAAACACCATTTTTTAAAATTCTGAAATTTTGTCAGATGGTTCAACTTTACCTGAATAATAAACACACCAAATATCATTCTCGACCAATGCTTCATGGATTAACTGCAGCCTTTTAAAGTTAGCGAAGTTTCGCTAATTTTGATGTCACAGTTAGCAACACTGGGAACAATAAAAGTGCAATGATTTGGTGATGTTTGTGGTTCACATTCATTAAATGAAGAATAAAAGGTTTTCTTGACTGTTTTTTTTTTCATTATTGTGATCAAGAAGGCTCTCTGAAATAGTAAAATGAGCCCCCCCCCTACTCCGTTTTCTTAAACTGAAGTAATCTGAGGTGGAAATTACGATTACGAAACACACAAATTTTAAGTTTACTTGAAATGGCCATCCAATGAATTCTGATGATCTATAAAAGGCCTAAACTATTACCTCACAAGTAAACCTTACGTTTGGGTGAATCGAGTTGCTGACTGAGACACATATGAGAAAGTAGTACTAAATGTGGTCAGTATTTCAGTGAAGTTTTAGGTGCGAAGCTCCAGGGGTTTAGGAGATACAGCTACCAGAACATCACATGAAAGTACAGAATAGTCTTCATACAGTTGGAGGTAAAAGCTCTGTAAGACCTCTTGTAACGACAAAAGGTGCATAACAAATATATGGGTACATATTAGGACTAGGGGGAAGTCATATAGTAAGGGTATACCTGACGGCGGCCATCTTGAAATCCGCCATTTTGAATTAAGGTTAAGTTTTTAAAATAGGAATAGGGTCATGTGATACATGATTTAAGACTCAAATTTAATCAGAAGAACAATGGTGACGTTAATTTTGATTTTCGCGCAATTGGTAAAAAGTTACAGGGAAATTAAATATTGTTGCTGCATATGTATTAGTCCTTTACCCCACCTTGTAAATTTTGTTTTAATGATAATAATTAAATAAAAAGCAGATGGATAAATATTAGGTCTATGGTAAGAGTTGCCTTGTTGACGGCTTTATTAAATCCGTCATTTTGAATCAGACAAAAGTTTTAAACAAAACGCATAACAGTGACACCTTATTAATAGCAAATTTTACCATAAATCCAACGGTATAACCATTTTTGCTTTATCATTAACCAGCATTTGTTATCGCATAAACAAGTTGCTAATTTAAATAAAAATGACCAAAGTGGAACTGAGTCATAATTGAACTTGGGTCTTTGGTGTTTTCCAGAAAAGTCCTCAATTAGTACAATCAATATGTAATTCAGAAAAGAGTGCATGACTTGCACAAATGCTTTGCTCACAGTGAGCACACCTGACACAGGCAATCGAGTTACACTTGACACATTTGTCGTTAACAATTCCGTCAAAGCAGTAGTCGTAAGAAGCGATCCATTTAACTTTGTGCTGGTTAATGATAAAGCAAAAATTGTTAAAAATGGTTATGGTAAAATTTGCTATTAATAAGGTCTCACTGTTATGCGTTTTGTTTAAAACTTTTGTCTGATTCAAAATGGCGGATTTGAACATGGCCGCCATCAATGCAACTCTTACCATAGACCTAATATTTATCCACCTGCTTTTTATTTAATTATTATCATTAAAACAAAATTTACAAGGTGGGGTAAAGAACTAATACATATGCTGCAACAATATTTAATTTCCCTGTAACTTTTTACCAATTGCGCGTAAATCAAAATTAACGTCACCATTGTTCTTCTGATTAAATTTGAGTCTTAAATCATGTATCACATGACCCTATTCCTATTTTAAAAACTTAAGCTTGATTCAAAATGGCGGATTTCAAGATGGCCGCCGTCAGATATACCCTTACTATATGACTTCCCCCTAGTCCTAATATGTACCCATATATTTGTTATGCACCTTTTGTCGTTACAAGAGGTCTTACAGAGCTTTTACTTCCAACTGTATGAAGACTATTCTGTACTTCCATGTGATGTTCTGGTAGCTGTATCTCCTAAACCCCTGGAGCTTCGCACCTAAAACTTCACTGAAATACTAATCACATTTAGTACTACTTTTTCATGTGTGTCTCAGTCAGCAACTCGATTCACCCAAACGTAAGGTTTACTTGTCAGTATGATTTGGAATGCTCCAGACAAAGTCTCAATTAAGTGCGATGTCATTACAGTGATCGAAAAATGACAAAAAGTTAAAAAAAAAAAAAAATCGAAACGTTTTCTTACGCGTTCCAAAGAAATTTACTGAATTTTTAAACAGAACAATCTCAGCATAAAAATGGGTCACTTGGAATTTTATAGTATTCGACTAAAGTGTGTCAGTCCGCAACCTGAGAGGGAAGTGTGTGTGTGTGTGTGTTTGTATTGTGCAAATTTTAAGTTAGCTGCTACTGCGTTGCTACAAATCAAAGGTGCAACCTGTATTGAAGCTGTCATGAGTGACCTATTTCCTTTAGTAGTATGATCCGTAGAAAATGACAGCTGTCTTCTTCAAGAATGTGGTGAATGTCCTGGAGTGGAAGAAATAAGTGTGGTGTCTTTAATTATTGATCCTGATGAAAATGAAAGTGGTTACGTATGCCATATGGGAGAATAATGATCTCGTTAAAAAAAAAAAACTGTGCCACTTTCTGTTTTCGTATCGTACATTGCCGGTTTAACTGTAAGAATTGTAATTCATGACTACATCAAGAAAATCCAAAGAGAATCAATTGCTACCGAAAACCGTATAAAATTTCAAGATACAAATTCTATTTTACTTCATGTGGACTTCGTTGAAAATTGGACTGTTATTCTGCAAAGTGAAATTCAGAGTTATCACCGAAATATGAAACAATTGACAGTTTTGTTGTAATAAACGACGATAAAACACACGATTCGGCTCATGTACTCATAGTCATAGACAAGATTCTAAACATACTCGAAGAAAAGCGAAAATATATTTTATAGAAAAAGGTTTGAATACGTTAAAATAAGTGTCTACAATTTCCCAAACCGTGTCAGTGATTTCTGATGGTGCTGCATCCCACTTTAAAAATCGCTTTCAGATGTTCGAGATGCAGACAGGTCCGATAAAGCAATGTTTTTGCAGTGAAACCGGCCATGCAAGGGTCTCTGTGACGGTAGTGGGTAAGGGGGGGGGGAAAGAATGTGGCAACGCGCCGTAGTCTTAGGCTAAAACAGATACACAGTATTAAAACCGCAGAAGAAAAAAAATGAAATGAAATCTTTAAGTTTTACGTTCCACGGTTATGCCGGTTAGGCTAAAGGAGACGGTGATTATGAGAAATGAATGAAATGGTGGAATGCAGAACGGCACGAGCTGGGATTGAACCAGGGACCCCAAGCACCGGAAGTGAACGCTCTACCACTGAGCCACCGAGTCCCCATTAAAACCGCAGGAGAATTCGTGAGTATAGTGCAAGCACAAACTCCGGGTATTACTCTCGTTTTGTTACCTGGAACTGAATTCGACGACTTCCGGAAGAAAAAAGGGAAAGTATGCGACCGGTAACTGGTATTCAACGAAGTTATCTTTGGCTTTCGGAAAATTGCGAAGTTTTTATGGCAGTAACGGGTCACAATGAACTAACTTCATACTTCCCCCAAAATCGAAATTTTGCAATTCAAAGTGTAGATTTAAGAAATCTGCAAAAAGGAACTTTTGTTATATACATATATGTATGATAACCAGTGGTGCGTAGCAGAAATATTATGAATAAATCATGAATTACGTGAAGTTTAAGTGCTGTTTATGCTTCCACACAGGGTTGAAAAAAAACATGTTTTTTTTAAAAAAATCATAAAAAACGTTTTTTATGTTTAAAACATGTTTTTTTTGTTTAAAACGTTTTTAATGTTTAAAACAAAGTACTTTGTTTTAAACAAGAAAAAAACATGTTTAAAACGTTTATTTTGTTTAAAACAATAATCTACATAAGCATATATATTACATTTTTACACTCTTAGGTACTGCTTGCCATCTATATTCAACCGCTAGATCAAATTTCGGGAACTTCCCTAATCTCGATCCGCCCAAATGTTCAATTCCGGAGAAAAAATCGGGATTTTCCCGATCTCCGTTCACAGAATATGTAGTTTAGTTTCTTTGTGTTACGTTCTATCAGGGCTTTAAACCTCAATGGCTCAGTCTTAAACCTCAAATTAAGGCTGGAAGATGGTTTTGGTACTAATTTATTCCTCAAAGATGCAGCTTTGCTGATGTGCATTTTATGTATATGGAAGGAGGGTAAATATCGTTTTTTTTGTTTTGTTTTGTTTTCAACAGTTTTTTGGGGGCCGTTCCCTCTCTTGGGGGATAGATTCATAAAAATTGTTACATGAAGCAATGAAGTAGGTTACTACATGGTAATATCGTGTATTTGTACCAGGGTTGGCTGGTTTAAACCAAAAAACGAAAAATGTTCCTAAAAGTGTAAGTGTTTGTAAAATCTTGATGAACACACGTTTGTGGGTTATCACGTTTCACTCCCGTATATTATTCGTATTATATTCAGACCTAAATTCCCCATTCATTACTCAAAAAGATTATACTGCATAAGCAACTTTATATATATATATATATATATATATATATATATATATATATATATATATATATATATATATATATATAAGTTTATAAATGTTTGTTTTGTGACTTTTTTGTAGTTGTTATTATTGTTTTTATTTAATTGCAATCAAAGAAAAATTCTAAATATTGTTTCGTTTCAATGTTTACTATTGATAAAATACATCGAAATGCCGTACTTTTTGTGTGTGTGGGGAGGGGGGATCAGACCCCACGAGAGACATTTAGTGAAATGAGAAGTCTCTTTGGTATTTATTTATGTATAAATGAGTCTGAGCCAAAGTGGACTCAAATAATTCGTATCTTTATTCACTTTTCTTACTAATATGCAAATTAAGTCGTTGTATTTCTTAAATTTGGACCAATAAAAGTTGCTGTTAACTAACTCGAACTAAATTAGTTCTTCTGTACTCCGTAGTACTTTGAAATTGTCCATATGTAATTCTGTATAATGGTTTCACTTGTGCAACTGTTTATCTTTTTGTCCTTCTGAAATGACTCTTGACAGTTATATTAAGAAGCATGTAAAGATCAGTACAACGTATTTTTATCAGGATTCCTTCGTGAGTGAGTCGGCAGACGTATCGCATTTATGGCCAATTAGTCCTGGTTCCGAGTTCAAATGGAGGACAATTTCTCTCGGATGTAACTCGAGAAACGATTTTTATTCCGCTTTAAGCTTATGTGATCCCTTCCAGCATAACCCAGTAGTTGCATAATAACATCAAGACGAAACAAACTTATTTCTGTCCATATATGATATGAATATATAGAGCAAATTATTTAAACCAAAAGAACCTGGTTTAAACCAAAAAAACTGTTTTTTGTTTTTTCAATAAAAACCATAGTTTTTGCCAACCCTGATTTGTACTTCTTGCTTATTATGGGGAGCAGGGAGGGGACAAAGCCAATTTTTGGAGTTTCAGTTTTTTGACGTAAATTACATTTATTTTTACAACAAACATCAATAGCTCAGTCCTTAATTAAACTAGAAAGGTGATTTGGTACCAAAGTATTTCTGAGAGATAAAGCTTTCCGTCACTTGCATTTTATGTATATACGGGGTACGTATGTACGGCCGAGAGAGGGAGGATGAAGTTTTTTTTTTTCATCAATTTTTTTTCATCAGGTTTTGGCGGGTATTCCTCCCCTCTGTGTGGTACATCCATAAAAATTGGTATGTGAAGCAATGAAGCAGTCCCTTACATGATAGTAACCTGTATGTGTACTTGTTGTTTATAGAGGAAGAGGGGGTCAAATTTGGTTAATTTACATTTATTTTCGGGACGGTCCCATATAACACAAGATATATTTCACTGAAGTGGTCTAGAAGCATAATTCTTGTTCGTATACATGATGTGTGCAGCAAAAATGATTTGCATATGAACGTGGTACTATAGTGGGGGAGGGGAGAGAATGTCTAATTCAATGAATGTTTTTCTGCGCATATTTTTTTTTTTTTAAATATTTCCTACATAAAACTAATTCATTACGCAATGGCAGCAATGGCTACCATTTCTTATATTATTGTCACAAGTATGTGGCCTACACATTAGCATCATTTTGTCAGCGCAGGTAACTGCAAGGGTTGCCAGGGCCCCGCAAAGTCAATATTTTCATATTTTTAATGATTTTTTATGTCTGTTCTTTTTCTACGAATACGGCGGGAATTTCACGCATATTATCTCGTTGGAATTTGTGGTCTATAAGCTTTTCAATTGTGTATATCTCATGAAATGTTCAAATACTTCACTTGAACTTCTGTTGGTTTAGTTATAAGCACACTGATGTGCAGAATTTCGTTCAGTAATTGCTGTTATAATAAGAATATAACTCTGCTTGTAATTTACTCCATGCACAAACCCTGCGGAGGATGGGTTGTTTGTTAGAAAATTAAATTAGCTTCTTCAATCTGATATTTTAGTTGTTTTAAACATGTCCAACCACCATCGAAAAAAAACACGTTTAAAACAATTTGTTTAAAACGTTTAAAACAAACTGAATAAAACAACAGCCCTCGTTTTAAACATGTTTTAAACACTTGTTTTAAACATTTTGTTTTAAACATATCAACCCTGCTTCCACATGAACCTTCAGCAGGGTACAGGTTTCCAGAAGAGCATAAGAGAAGTGAAAATAAGTGTTTTGTGACTATCGACAATGTGCTACGCAGGGGCGGATCCAGGACGGACTTCTGGGGGGGGATTGTAATACTGCTACTTAGAGCTACTTTTAAGAGCTCCTAGGATGTGTTTTATTTATATATAAATAAGAAAGTTTCTTCTTCTGGGGGGGGGGGCGGCAATCGTCCCCCTAGAAACACTCCTGGATGAGTTATGAGTGAACCACCAACATCTATTGGAGCATCTGCACGGTTACATGCTATTAGCAAAGAAGACAACAACCAAGCAAATAATTGATCCATGTAAAAAAAAAAAAAAAAAAAAAAATCAGTGGAATTTTGTTTCCGAAGACCATTTTAAGTAAGTGAACTTGAAATTTGTGTGTTTCGTAATCGTAATTTCCACCTCAGATTACTTCAGTTTAAGAAAACGGAGGAGTGGAGGGAGGCTCATTTTACTATTTCAGAGAGCCTTTTTAATCAAAATAATAAAACAAAACAGCCAAGAAAACTTTTTATTCTTCATTTAATGAATGTGAACCACAAACATCATCAAATCATTGCACTTTCATTGTCCCCAGTGTTGCTAACTGTGACATCAAAATTAGCGAAACTTCGCTAACTTTAAAAGGCTGCAGTTAATCCATGAAGCATTGGTCGAGAATGATATTTGGTGTGTTTATTATTCAGGTAAAGTTGAACCATCTGACAAAATTTCAGAATTTTAAAAAATGGTGTTTTTGAGAAAATGGCGCCCAAAAATGGCGATTTTTGAAAATTTTACAATTTCTCGAATTTTTTGCGACAAAACGGTTAACCACAGAAGCGATACAAATTTTTTTCGGAAAGCGGGTAACTAGGTCTTACCAACCGTGAAAACAGAATTTTAAAATTCGAACCGGAAGTGCTCGAAAAAAATTCGCAAACTTCGACTTTTCAGATAAATTGACGTTCATTTGTTAATTTATGTACAAAAAGATACGCATGCGCAAACCAAACTATAATAAAATATAGTTTATTTATATCCCTATGTACATACCGCAACAAGAATTATAACTCTACCTGTCTTCATAGCCGAATGGTGAGGCTCCGAAATAGACCATTTTCCATGTCTTCTACAATTCATAAATTGTACTCCCCGTCTTTGATGGCCCATTACTTGGCGGGAAAATTTTTTTCGACAAAACAAAAAAATATGGGTCTCTTAAAAACGTGTCTAGTTGCTATAAAAAAAGTTTCAACAATATCTGAGATGGTGATGGTACAATTTTATATTTTTTTGCCTGAGTTGAAATGGAAGGCACCTATATTCAGTCAGAATTAGTTTCCATGGAAATGAGACTGAATTTATGAAACAATTTTTGTTTACTTTGATATTTGTTCATTTTAAATAATTGCGCCAAGAGAGCGTCTTAACAAACACTTACTTGTAATGTATTATCAACAACGACAGCTCAGCTCGTGCACTTTATCAAAGATTGCAGATCTCCTTGATTACTAACGGACAATTGTAACCCTGTGCTGCAAATCTATTGGCTTGCTCGCTTTCAATTCCGAGAGGTTGGTGTGATAACTTCCTCGAAACTATTACATGTTATTGTTTATTCACTAATTACAGAATTCCCAGCCAATGTCAGATTTTTTTTTTATTTTTCACTTTTCGAATATGCTAATATTGATAGGAGAAAGCAGTGGCGGCTAATGTTAGCGTTGCAGCGTTGCGCAACGACCAAAATATTTCAAGAAAAAAATATTATCAATAGTAGTAAAGAACAGAAAAAATACTTTTTAATACTCGCATATATACACTTTAAATAATATATATATATATATATATATATATATATATATATATATATATATATATATATATATATATATATATATATATATATTACTTGTGTAACTGTCCGTTCTGTAAATGTGTTTTAAAAAGCGAAAAATAATCCGTTACAGATTCTCTAATTTATATTGTGTTGCAGCGAGCATACAACGACCAGATTCCTTCAGTGCGGCAATTAGAGCAGATGTTAAGTCTCCCTTCCCCTATCTCAGAAGTTAAAGGGACTAGTCGTTGCAGTGCTTCTGCAACACAGCACGGTTTCCAGTGAACGAGAAGGTTTTTCGAGCTAAATAAGATTTCTAAATTTTCTTTCACTAGCAATTAAGAAAATGGAATTTGTTTTTATGCATTCATATTTTTAAATTACAGGACCATACTGAAGCAAATCAATATATTGGCAATTAAATAAAGTGATTGCAGAATTACAAAATAAGAAAGAAAATATCTAGTAGAGGAAAAAACAAATGAAAGTAGACCCGCATTTACAAGTTAATTCTTAGCTTATATTGATAATGAAGGCTTCTTCTACAGTAATTTGTGAATCAAGTATTAATAAGTCAGTATGTAGAATCGCTCCCCCTCCCTCTGTGGATAGTATTTTAGTATAAACATATTTCTTTTATAAAATAAGTATATTTTATACTCTTGGTAATTTCCACCATAAAACTGTATGATGGGGAACGCCATATTGAATTTGGGACTAGTTAGCAATGCTCAAGGGCGTAGCACGAGGGTGGTCCATCGGGTTCGGACCTCCCAAAAATTTCGAAACTTGACTAACATTTGTAGACTTTCTTAACGAACTATACTTGTTTAACAGAGAAACGATTGATGTAGGCTAAATATTTTATTTTACGCCTCATCATGTAATCTTTCTTTTCTTATAGAAATAATCGTTCTATCATTTTTTCTAAAAATATAGGTGACAGTAAGAATTACTTATCGCCTTTAGGGTGCAGAATAAGACAGGTTCCATATTATGTACACATGTTGGACCCAGGGGCGTCATTTAGGGGGGGCAGGAGGGGGCAATTGCCCCCCCCCCCAAGAGTTTGAAGAATACATATACTTTAATAGATTACCTACTAATATACTAGTACAAAACGTGAAAGTCTTATGTCGGTGGTGCTCTTGCCCCCCCCAAGCAAAGTCTGAAATGACGCCCCTGGTTGGACCTCCCTCAAATACTTTGGACCCCTCCCAGTTACATTTCTGGGTGTAGAATTGGCAATGCTGTTTGTTTTGATGTTCTTTGATTTTTGCTCCTGTTACATGCTGATCCTTCATCTGGCGGGTTTCGATGTTCCTTTTCCAGAACATATCACATTGGTAAGCGTTGTTTCGCCTTATGTGGAAGTATATTGTGTTCATCGTGCATTGCGCAACAACCAAGACAGATGATTTGAAATCTAGTTTTTTTCTTTTACGTACATGTGTGTGTGTTGATGTATGAACATGTGACATTCGGAATTCATATACCAGTACCTCTTTTGTATCAGCTGTTTTGGTTTTTAATTATTAGGTTTAATTTTGTGTGTGTGCTTTAATTCTGTAAATAACCTACAAATTCTGAATGAATTGTATACCATGACTTCTGTAAATAACTTACAAAAACATTGACCAGCTTTCAACTGAGGAAAAATTTGCAATTAAGGCTTAGACAAAACAAGCAAAGGGCAATTCAGGAGAGTGTTCGAAAAAAAAATCCAGTTTAAATTTACAGAATATCTTATGGCAGTAGTGTTGTTGACACCAGATACATTTTCTCAATTTATTTTAAATTTTCCTGGATAAATTGTGAATAAAGTGTGTTCAATGTACATTTTTTTATAACACTAATCTCTGCTACAAACTCTCTTCAGTCAACGCTGAAGAGGAATTCGAATCACTGTCAGGGACTGAGTTTGCTAGAATGAATCGTTCGCAATATTAATCTAGAAAAAATATTTAGTGAATCTACAAAGCTTCTGAAATTAATATTAACTGTACCTCTGGCGTCAGCAAAAGACGAAAAGTTTTTTTTTTCACATGAGAAACAATTGACACTTTCAAGGAATTGAATGTTCCAAGAAAGGTTATCGCCATTGGTTATGCTTTCCATCGAAAAAGATCTGACAATAAGAATACCAGAGTTCAACCAGCATGTATTAGACAGATTTGCTCCAATCAAAGAGGGGATAATGAACTTACTAATTAATTAAGGTGATTAATCGGATAAAATGTTCTGCATTTTTTATTTTTTTAAAACAGAATTTTATTTAATTTAACATGTCACATAGCATTTGCATCTAAAGTTATGCTGGTTAGTCAGTGAGTCAACTTTATATCTTCTGTCTCTTATCGTTCGTACTGCAACACCCGAAACCACAATCCACTGGCCGCCACTGGGAGAAAGGGTTTAAAATACGGGACATTTACCTCTCCCGACTAAATTTACGGGGACGCGGGACACTCGGGCCCGAAATCGAGACTGTCCCGTTTTTAACGGGACGTATGGTAGGCTTAAGGTACCCGAAAGATGACAGTTGTTTCGTGTCATCGCTTACCAATCCCTATGATAATAATTTTATTGCCCTTGAACCAATTATGGCAATAGAAAACGTCAAAATACAGTAGCGTACGCAGGAATTTATTTCGGGAGGGGTCCAAACTCAATACGAGGGTATTTAATATTAAAATTACTAAAATGGCCCCTAAAATTAGGCTAAATTTACACAAAAGTCGAAATTTCGGAGGGGGGTCCGGACCCCCAGGACCCACCCCCTGCGTACGTCCCTGTCGAAATACACATCAAAATATTACAATATGTTAACTTTCACATTTAATTTGCGCAAAGTATTCATCTAATGAATAAAACGGCCATTTACATTAAGGCATCCTTCGACATTAATGACAATAATATGGGGTGACGGAATATTAAAGTGTACAGATAACACTTCTTTCTTACATCCCCCCATTTGGTGGTGTGAAGAGTGCATTTTTTTTTTTTTTTTTTTTTTTTTTTTTTTAAATTATATCCTACAAAATATAAGTGCCAGCGAACATCGGACTAGTGGTTGTAACAGCTGCTTACAATATGATCGATCGAGTGTACATAGAGTTCCCGAATATAATTTGATAAGACATTAAAACACCGTTTTAAACTTTACAGCTGTATCAGATCAACTCCGTTTACGATACCTAATCTTCGTTTGTTGAACAACCTACCACCCTCCTTGGTTTCGTCCCACCTTCTTCAAAATATTGAACGAAAACAGTAGACATACGAAATTAAGTAGCGTCTGTCATATGACGAATGACGAGTAGTATACTTTAGTAATAGCATGCGCAGATTTGTCACTACCCATTGGAGGAATTTACTACGTACGCAGTCGATAACATTCACACAGTAGATAACATTGCTCTGATGAACGTCTAGATTTGATTCAAGGTAAAATAAAGATGGAATAGTGTTGTCATTCACTGAACGGAAGGTTGTGACTTTACCGGCATTTTAAATGGTATGTTGATTAATTTTAATTAGCGCACATCCTTAAATTTTAAGTTTTCTATATAATTTATGTTCGAACGTATAAACGACTTACAGATACAAAACTAAAAATTGTAAATTAAAATTTGACGAGTTTATTTAGGGTTGCTAGACGTTCTGTGTATACAGGATGTCATGTATAAAGGTTTTACAGGATGTACATTTGTCCTGTATTTCCTTAGTAGTGCAGCAAGGCCAACTATTGCTGAGAAGTACAAATCTATTAGCGAACTTCACCTATGAAAGACTGTTGCAAAGTATCAGTTGGTTGTTGAAAGGGCCTTATAAAGTTTATTAAATTATTAATCAAAATGGTACACTGATAAAACGTCATAGTGTGTAGGCTCTACCTATATTTATAGTATATTCAGTTTTTTTTTTCATCAAAAATTTCACTCTTTCAAGCTTAAAATCTATTTATCTCGGGAAGAGTTGCATTAGTGGGTGAAGATTTACTTTAGCAAGAGATATTCGTTATAGTAATAGGATTACGCTTAAGTTCCGGTAAGCCGCGCCCCGTCAAACCTATGTACAAAACTAAACTTGGCTTATCCTAATCCGTGCAGGTGTAGTTTCGGCGCACCACTATAAATAATTGTTGAGAATTTGTATTCTTTCACTAATTTACTTCCTATTGTCTCTTAAGAGAGCTGCGCTGGGCGACATGAAAATATGTCACTTGGCATAGATAAAATTCAAGGGGGCTACTAGAGATAATTGTTGAAAATTTACAATTTTTTTTTCGATTTGTGTATAAATATCGTTTCGGCCTATGTTTAGCAGAAGGGGTCCAGCTCTTTTCTCTAAAAAATGTTACAATTTTGGTAATTTCTATTCATATTCGGTTACTTTAGGATAGGGTTGGTTAGTTTAAGTTAGGTTACGTTAGGTTAGTTTAGTTTATGTTACATTAGTGTAGGAGTCTCGCATAATTTTCCAAAAAAATGATAGAATTTCGCTTATTTCTACAAATATTACGTCAGTTTAGGTTAGTTCAGGTTAGCTTACGTTAGTTTATGTTAGGTTAGATTTCCTTACGTTATGTTACGTCTAAGTACTTGCATCACTCATTTCTCCTGTAAATTTTGTGTTTCTTACGTGCTTCTGGACCTCTTGTGCTAAACATACCCCATGGTTTCTGGACCTACGGCATAAGAACTACAGTGTAAAAGGATAAATCAACATGTGCTAGGTGGCCACTAAAAAGTACCAATATTAATCAAGTCACGGGCGAAGCTGGTGGGCCCGCGCGGAGTGCGTCCGGATGGAGGGGCGCGTCAGCGATGGTGAGTACACGTATAAGCGAGGGCACTCAAAAAGAAATGGATTTTGGCAGATATGCGAGTTTCAATAACATTGACATGGCTTTACATTAATAAAGTTTCCCTTGTAAACATAAAATGCAGCTTCTGTGTACTGTGCAGAAATGAACCACCGGCGTAAAATAATACCTAATAGAATCATCTTTCATATGCACTCACTTACTGTATCCACCCTTAAGCACTTGTAATGATTTTACACTAGTATCCCTATACTTGTAAACATGAAATACAGCTGTATTACGTTGTATAAAATTTTGTCGCTTGCAGAAATATGTTCCTTATGAATATATCTTTTAATACAAAGCATTCAATTTCGCCTGTAAATCTTCCAAAATGTGGTGCGCCAAAACTACACCAGCTCCTCCTAATCTAATCTAACATATTCATAGGGGGTGCGGTGGCTTAGTGGTAGAGCGTTCACTTCCGATGCTTGGGGTCCCTGGTTTGATCCCAGCTCGCGCCGTGGACTTTGTGGTGGACAAACACCGTGCTCGTGGGTTTTCTCGGGGTTCTCGCATTTCCTCTCACTTTCTTCATTCCACCATTTCACTCATTTCTCATTATCACCGTCTCTTTTAGCGTAACCGGACGTAAAACTGAAAGGTTTCATTTCATTTTTAAAAGATAATATCGCCCAGAAAGGAACAAAAGCATTTTATCACATACAAGCAAGCTGGATTTTCTGTATGTATATGAAAATGCTATAAGTATTTTCTATATGTACGTATGTTATTCGCCTGTTCAATTAGATCATTGTATTGACAGCCTCAGTGTTTTCCACAATCATTACTTCTGTGAGTCGTCTTTAAGGCTGAAATTAGGCCTATTTCTAATTTTCGAAACCATCGTAATATTGTTGTCTGACGTGAAAAAGTTTTTAAAGCACACTATCGACGAGTGAAAATGTACGAGAGAATTGCCCGATATTCAGTCTTTATCTATTCCGCATTTTACAGTATCCTCACTTCCACTGTTCATCGCTGGATGGAGACATACTCACTTGTCTTCGCCATGAAGTTTTACCTTTCATCGTTACAGTCCCAAGAGGTCTGTATCTCAAAGGATATTAGTTTAGTTGTACTAGTGTAGGACATGTTTTGTTTGTTTTAAATACGTATATCATAAAGTTACGAAAAATTTAAGGTAAGAGCGTAATATCAGAAAAGCTATTCTTACTTTGCATCTTGGACATGAAAATCACAACAGCTTCCTCGTAGGTATGTGGATAGCGTATGCGTCTTTGAGGCGGGAGACCCGGGTTTCTATCCCGGCGGTAGCTCATATGGTTTGCTTATCACTTTAAGCTGTAGGTTCACGTCCTATATAGCCTTAGTGCTAAAAGGAACACTAAACTCAAATAAGATCAAAAATGAAAGTCAGAATATCTGTTTTTGGTCTTTTTCGGGCTCTTCTTCCATTACTCGTCACAATAAAACATGATTATAGGTTCTATTCATTCGTAAAATCCTATGGTTCAATAGAAAGCCTTTACAAAGAAACAATATGTAAATCAATCCACAGTTTTGAATACTTGGTCAAAGGTGTAGAAACCGGCTCACATGGAAAGCCATTATAAAACAGTAAGGGCTTCATATCTTGAAGTTTAGGAAGTATTTTCTTCTGAAGTGGCGTTAGGTATGAAATGTCAAAAACGTACAACGTATTACCACTAACAATTTTAGATAATGAAATCTGTGGTGTTAATTTATAAAAATAAATTTACATCGACACTTGTTCACTCTTTGTTTTGTTTTGTAGAAGGAGAAACAGAAGTAGCCCTGAAACAGTACGTTGCGATTTTCATAAACAGAATACAAGGCAAGATTATTTTTACTTGGTATTAAATATGCATCAGGTAGCTTTCGCAAGTTATCAGCATTAACTTGTTTAATACTGTATTGTTATTCTACCTTTCTGCTGCGGGTTTTATTCTAAGAACATTTGGTCATTTAAAACAGCAAAAATAAAGTGGAACAACATGAAGCGAGTTTCTTGCAGGAAATTAACCATCCTTATAAGAAATGTATTCAAGTTCCTCTCAACAAGAAACTATTTACCCTTCCCTTCACTCCAGGTGAAGAAAAGACAGTAAGTGGTGTAAGATTTCGAGAAGTTGAAAGTACGAAAGTCCAAATTTCGTGGAATTCAAAGAGCGAAATAATTTAGAAGTGAATAATTGAAGGCTGGTCTCCAGCTCACGCTATGCCTGTTGAGAGAGCGGGCTCATTAGCGTATTTGTTAGTGCACCGGCACGGTAAGCCAGAAACTCAGATTCGATCTTGATCTAGTCTGCACTTTTTCACTATAAAAATCTAAACACACAACATAAATTATGAAATGTTTATCTAATGTCTCTTTTTTTCTCATATGGTTAAGTAAGTTTTATATATATATCAGTTGCACTCTAGAGGAAAAAAGAGTATCTTTTCTGAAAGAAAAAAGCTAAATATAGGTTATATTTATCTGCTATTTTGTGTTTCATATTTTCAGCATTGTTGTTCTCATATTTCGTTTGTTCTGTTCTGTTTAGCCTTAGAAGAGTTGGATAGGTATACCTACAACCATGGAATCACCTCATAAGGATGATGAACCAGAGGCACTGCTGGAGAAGGAAGTAGATATTCAGGAGAAAGAACCTAATCTCCCACAGGACAAAGAGAGCGAAAATATAAACAAAGAACCATACATTATAGGTAAGGTTATAATGTAATGTATTACAGTCTTATATTTGTACATACCAATTCATACGATGGGGTACATGTCTATTAACAGGAAATAAAAATTCTCACTTATTAAAACATCCAAAGATGTAACCTTACCGATCTGGTCTTCAAGTTTCTTAAATTCTGGAAAGCAAAAGTTTGAATTTTAGAGGACAAGTTTGTTCATATCAATATTCTTACTTTTTTATCTCGAAGTAGTATGTACTGGTCAATTGCAGTATGCACTGGCCAATTGCAGTAGGCACTGATCAATTGAAAAGAATGTAATGTCAACTCCAAACTCTTCACTAATTTGTGTGTGTGTGTTTGTGTGAGTGAGAGAGAGAGGGAATAGAATATTTGTTGCAATTAAACAACATTTGTTGCAATAGACAGTGTCAGTATATAAACAAATATATACAAAGAAAGAATAAAGTTACAGTGTTTTTTGAAACCATTATCACACATCATTCATATATGCACTGGCAATATATTGTATACATAATACCTCACATGAAGTAAGATGAACAGCTCTTAGTTTTTTTTTCCCAGCTATGATTAACATAACTTGTCTGGCACACGTCCTGCATCGAATTACAGAGTAGATTCGTGGTTTAATTCCAAGAATTTAAATATTTCTCAAAGCTCCATTCCGAATTCAGTTGTTGAAAGAAATCACGTGTTGCTTAAAGAAATTCCTCGAACCATTCGCAGATTTTGTGCTTTTGAATGTTTTAACGTATGAGAATTTTATTTACTGTTAATATTCATGCATCGCTTGTATTTCCGTTCACACATACAAACATATGTATGGCAATGAAAAGTCCTTTGGAATAACGAAGATAATTTGTAGTTTCATTAAAAAAAAAAAAAAAAAAAAAAAAAAAAAAAAAAAAAAATGATTTGCCTGGCTATTGACCGCTTATATTTTTACCTGTGTTGAAAAATTTTCCTGACCTATCTTCAGAGTTTAAGTATGAAAGAAACTATTTTATACTTGAGAGATATATGTACAATATTTTCTTATTTCAAGCCACTTTATGATGTAAGTTCGATTTCACTAGAGTTACGTAAACATTCGTCCTTATATTTCATACATCTTTATCTTATCATTAGCCTGCCGTATTTAGAGTATACTGTAAAATTTTCTGCATATGATTGCCTCAACGTGTTCAATAACAGTAATTAGCGCCCATCAGGCTACAAATATCATTAACAAGTATGTGATCCGAAAGAAGATAAACGTCATCACTACTCTGAGGCTTTACGAGGACTTAAAAGAAAAAATAAATAAATAAATAAAATACATAAAACGCCGCATCATCTTTAAAGACATCAGTCTACATTGAGACTGTTATCTTATTTACCTTTTCTTGGTTACACTGAGCCTTAAAATTATCTTATCCTTTTTTTAAGTACATCCAAGCTTTAAAAACTCCTTACCACAATCTCTTAACTGCGTCTAAGCTCTAAAATTTCTTCCTTTTTTCTTAGCTGTGTCTGGGATCTGAATTTTATTTTATTATTATTATTTTTTTTTTAATTCTACGTTTGGGCCTTAAAAATTCCTACCACTCTTTTAGCTGCGCCTGAGCTCTAAAAAACATCATATACCCACCTCTTAGCTGCATCTAGGCCCTAAAGTTCTCCCAAACTTGTCACTTAGCTTCAACTACAATTCGTTAACGAATATCCTAAGAAAAATTCAACAATTTCCTTTTCTTAGGAAATTCAACCTTGGATGTGCTCTCAGCAGTAAAAAAGAACAAAATATTTGGGGAAAAATTAAACGAATAATGCACAAAATATAAAGTATTCATTTAATTATAAAATAAGTGCATAAAACATGAAATCTTCATCATATTGTAGGTGCAATATTGCGCAACGTGCAATCTTTTCGTTTTATTTAAGTAATTATTAAATTGAATTTAGTAATTATTGTTATTCAAATCTTATTTTGAAATGTGAACTCTTGGGCTTAAATTACCAAGTGTCAAAAGTTGATAATGATTAAGTAAGTCATACAGTATATATAAATTTTGTGCTTTGTATTGCATTTCTAGTAGTAGTTTCAGTTTGTACCATCATAGTATTTTCAGAATAAAGTTAATGAGATTCTAGTTATTTTTTCTACTTAATTTAATCTTATTAGTGGTTCTAAGAGATCGAGGTATCTTTCATTAAATTCATTACGTAATATAGTAAAATGTTGCATAGACTGGTATACTATACTACGTACAACCCGCAGAAAAAGAACGAAAAATTTGGGAAATAATTTCTTATATCAAACAAAAAAAAAAAAAAAAAAGTTATAGGGTTCCCACTCATCCTGGAAATCCTGGAATTGTCCTTGAAAATGCAGCTTTGTCCTTCAAATTTACAGAAATACTGAATGTCAGATTTGTCCATTCCTAGCTAAAGATTTGTATGAAGTTGAAATGAAAGTGGCATGCCTAATCTACAGAAATCTGTTTTTGGGACGTTGTCTTCCGTTGCTAAACTATCACAATTCACCCCATTAAAGAGCATCATGATAAGTGCATCAAATGTGGACTTGGGATTTGCGTTGAAAGAGAGAGTCAAGTGCAGAGCAAGAGGAAAGGGATCAGTGAAAATGTACTCCACCTGCAGAGAAAGAAAAGGAAATTGATGGAAACAAGTGAAGCTTTCGAGACTGAAGCAAACCAGTTTGCACATGAGCAGAACAGAAGTCTTGCTTTACTTCATTGACTAAGTCAAATTCTATTTGTAGAGCTGCTTCGCTAAAGAAGAAAGAGATTATGTCTTTAGAGAGGAAATCACACGACTCCATACTCGGTTGAAAACTTCCTTTTTTCCCCTAATTATATCTAATATACAATAACACACTGAGCAAGGCTATGTGATAATATGTAAAAAAACAGTATCACGTAACAGTTTCAACACAATAACTGTGTCTTCATCAGACTTCCACTCCTTCTGGCTGCTTGGGAGTTGGTCATCACTTATATATACTTTCCGGAGATCAACTTTCAATTAGGCCCCGCCCCTTCATTAAAAAGTAACACTTGTGTGGCTTTCACTTTCACTTTTTAGCTGCACACGTGTCCAATTAAAAGTTTGCTTTTTTCGCTAGATGCATTCTGTCCTCTAATTATCCTTATTTTCCTTGTTAATTTTTCTTTCTCTTACTTTCTTCTCCCTTTTCATTTCTTCTTTAAGCAGAATCTTCTCCCACTCTTTATTTATCGAAAATCCTGCATTCCAGTTCATCACATTGTCTCCTGCCTTCATAATCTCCCTGGCTTCCTTCCATTTTTCTCACCAAAGTTCTGTTCTCTGCTTCTATGACCTCTTCTCCTTCCCACCCTATCCCGTGGTTTGTCTCTTTCTGATGCTTGTATATCGCATTGTTGTCCCTTTTCAATCTTACATCATCCTAGTGCTGTTTAATCCTTTCTTGCATTTTTTTTTTCTCCTATGTAAATTTTGTTACACTCCACGCATCCTACTCTATATATTACTCCCCTTTGATCTTTGTCCGCTATTGATTTTCTCTTGGTTCTTCTGACTAGTTCAATTATTCTGCTTCCTCCTTTCCTGTACGTCCTACGTAATTCGTGCTTTCCGAAGCATTCTCTTTGTCTTCTCAGTTTCTTTGCCTAGGCTTTCTATTCCAAACCATTTTTGTTCTTGTCTTCTTCCTCTTTCTTTCTCTCTCTTGCTATGTCTCTTGTGACCCTATCCTCTTCGTTGTATCCATTTCTCCTTAGTTGTGTCCAGAACTTCTTTAAATCTGTTTTCCTCTGTTCTTCATTTGTGTTTAGGTCTCCTATTCTTTCTTCCATGCTTTTTATGAAATTCTTCTTTGTACCCTCATCCACATCGCTTCGTTTGTAGCAATACACTCCCACTGCACTCTTTTTGGTGCCAGGATGTAATAAACTCTCCTCCTTCCGACTTCTTTATTTTCATATCTAAATAGTTTATCTCCTTGTCTACTTCTATTTCATTTTCTAGTCTAATCCCTTTCTTTTCATCTTCCACGTCCCTTATGAATTTCTCCAGCTGCCTTTTCGTTCCCTTCCATATTCCTAAACAGTCGTCCACATAACGACAAAAAAGAAGCAGCCTTTCTCCTCCTCTTTCTATCGTCTCATTCTCCCATCGATTCATTATTATATCTGATAGTACTGGACTCAAACAAGATCCTATATTAAGTCCTTCCTTCATTTTAACAATCCTGTCTCTGATTATGCAGTACCCATTTTCCCACAATGCCTTTAATCCTCTTGTTACCTTCTTACTGTCCCAATTTTCTATTCTCTTTTCACCCATTTCCTCTTCTATTATTATCAATATTTCTTCTCTCTTAAGGCTCGGGAACATACTCTTAACATCCAGGCTAAATAGCACTGTGCTCTCATTTCTTCTTCCTAATTTATCTATCATCCTCTTAACCTCCTGCGTATTCTCTACTCTCCTACTTTCTTGTCCTTCTCTCACTGGCTCGGCTATCCTCTTAAGCTTTTTCTCCAACAGTTCTAACATATTCCTGCAGTTAAGCACCGGCCTCAACTTCACTACTTCTTTGTGGATTTTTGGAAATCCTTTCATTCTAGGTAGCTTTCCTTCTTCTCTCACTAACCTCTTGAACCCTTTCTTTTTTTGCAGTCCTCTATAATCTTTTTCTTTATCTCTTCTTCTTGTCCTTTTTCCACCATATCTTCATATGTCTCGTCTTTCAGATCTCCAAGTTTTTCTTCATACCATACTTTATCCATTACAACTATAGCTCCATCTTTGTCTGCCTGTTCCACTACTATGTCTTTTCTCGTTCTTATCCTTTTTATTCTCATTTTCTCTTTGTCAGTGAGATTGCCTCTGTCGTCTTGATTTGTTATTTACTATATTTACTAGTTTCCTCCGAATTCGGTTCCTATCTTCTTCATCTTTTATTTCCTGAAGTGCTTAATCTATTCCATAAACCTTATTTACCTCCTCTTTTGCTACTCTGAATTTATATCCTAGACTTAACTGCTTTTCTTCTTCAGTAATCTCAATATCTCCTATGATTACCACTCTTTTCTTATCTATTATCTCTTCTTGTTTCCAGCCTATTCTTTTACCTTTCTCTTTTAATCTCTCTTCTTTTCTTCTGAACTTTTCCTCCCATACTTTCATGTTCTTCATTGTGAATTCTCTTGTAAAAATGTTCAGACTTTCTTCTGTTTCTTTTCTTTTGATCTTATTTCTTTCCTTTATCTCGTTTATTTCATTCTTCTTCCTTCGTATCTCGTTCCAAATTAATTCCTTCTCCATTTTCTTGTAGCTTTCTCCATCTAGTGATCCTGCTTCACTTTTTATCTGCACACGTGTCCAATTAAAAGTTTGCTTTTTTCGCTGGATGCATTCTCTCCTCTAGTGAAAGTGAAAGCTACAGAAGTGCTACTTTTTAATGAAGGGGCGAAGCCTAATTAAAAGTTGATCTCCGGAAAGTATATATAAGTGATGACCAACTCCCAAGCAGCCAGAAGGAGTGGAAGTCTGATGAAGACACAGTTATTGTGTTGAAACTGTTATGTGATACTGTTTTTTACATATTATCACATAGCCTTGCTCAGTGTGTTATTGTATATTAGTACAAAATGGAAACAATGCCTGATGGAATAGTTAATTATATCTATCATACTGTCACGCAATGAAGATGCCATGTACGAAAAATAGAGCTTCGTTGTTTGTAAATTTGTTTGATGCACAATTAAAATGTCATGTAGAAAGAATGAAAATACATGTGCTAGATGTGGGTGGATCGGGTGGCTATAAGGGTAGGTGGGAGGCCACAAAAAACAGCACATTACGCTCCGCATTGTGTATTAATACTGTACTTACATTAATATTCAGTGCATAAACTACTGTACTTTTCATTCCACTATTGAGTTTTGAACCCACAGTTGCAGTCCTGTTATACTTTCCTGTGTCGAAGTCCTGGAAAATCGATGATTTGTCCTGGAAATTTTTGGGGGAAAGAGAGTGGGAACCCTGAAGTTATTTTATATATGGATGGAAAGCGTCCTCATTTTAGAGCATATCTGTTTGATTTTTCACTGCCAAATACACGCTTGACAGTGAATGGGTCAAATTTTTATACAGATACAAATCATATATAGAAGAAATAATTACGTGAAGCTTATTTTGTCAAGGATTATTTATATTTAGGTACAGAGTAAAGTATTGTGTTCCTTCGACGGTGATACTTGCTGAGTGTGTCGAGTCATCAAGATGATGATAAAGGACAAGTTTATTTTTGAAACAAAATGTGTTATTTTATTACGATATGACGCTTTTTTGTGTATCCATTCTTAGATGGGATACCTAGTTCGATGCCAGATCATGTGCGTGTATGGTGGACAACATCGTGTCTGTGGGATTTACCTGGGTCCTCCCGTTTTCGTCCTTAATCTTATTCCACCAGTTCTTTCTTAGTCATTCCAGTTTCTTTAATCATTCATCTTCTTTGGCCTACAGGACATAAAACTGAGATTTTATTGTCATTCAGTTCTTGGGCACGGAGCGCATAGACCTGCACATTAATGAAATTACGCCATCATCATGTGATTGCATTTCTATTAACTTCTTTCTCGTCAATTAGTAAAACATGTAACGAAGAAATATTTTATTGAATGTTTTATTGAAGATATTTTAAATATTTCAGATGCAGTAAATACTCTTTTAGAAGCTGCATCAGATAAGGACGAAAGTGTTCGAGAAGCTGTTGTGACGTCCATTAAAAAGCTGTCGAAGAAGAATTGTAACTTAGTATTAAAAACAATATGTTCATACAGGAGGAGTCATCCTAAGGTAAGATAATTTCATATATTTTGAGAAGCAAATCGTTGTGGCAAATAAATAAAAGCTAGAATACTAATACGGGCAGTGCTTCATTATTTAATTTCCAAACACACATACCACTAATAACAATAATATTGAACACCCTATATGGGAACAAATGAATTCTTTCAGCTACACATGTTGCCACACCTATTCAGTAGATACAGACATGCAATTCAGAGTATAATCTGACCAAATCAACAGTGGTGTTGATCGTGATGAAATGGAAAGTATTAGGACATTGAAGAAATATATATGGTGAGAGACCCAAGAAACTTCCTTTCAAGAAACGCAAAATTCTATATTCGGAGAAATAATAAATAATAAATTACTATCACTTGTCAGAAGTTCAGGTAACTGAATGGATTAAAAGTTTGGAGGGTATTTACTCATTTTAGTAACGTAGCTGGTTGACTTGCAATTCAATACGTCTTTTCAGCACCGAGAATACTTATATTCTACTTGATTAGATAAAATATATTACTTATGTATCATTGCTGTTATGGTTTCATAGTCTTCATTTTCCATTAACACAGTTACGGTCTGTATGGCGAGTTACATATTAGGAAAATTTTCAAAAAGTGTCTGAAAAACCTGGAAAAGTCAGGGAAGTCTTTCCCTTAAGTTTTGTCGCCATCCTGTAGGGATCTTAAATTGTATTACCCTGCAGTATTACACCATTCCACTTGTAGTGCATCACTCAGTTCCGTGAGAGGATGGAGGCGGAAGTGGGCTAAGAAACGGACCTCAGATGTTCAGTTATGTCCAGGTCCAAGAAATGATCGGGCCAAGGAAAGTGTTCAACTTAAATGTTCTGCAAACCACGCAGCAACAGCTCCACAGCATCACGGAGCCGCCGCCATATTTCACCGTTGAGTGGGGACACAGCGGATCATAGCTTGTTTGTGCATCCACCACGTAGAAACGTCCCGTGGTTTGAAATAAAGTATACAATGACTCATCTGACCATGTCACACGTTTCCAGTCACTAGTGATCCATATTACATGTTCGCGGCACTATTGTCGTCGTGCTAAAGTGTTATTGGTACCTTATCAGCGATTTCCCTCTTGCAACCCAAGCCCTTACGTCCATGCCACGTAATTCACGGCAAACTGTAATTGTCGATGCAGGCTTTGGAAGGTGCTGCTTGAGTTCCTCTGTTACTTGCACCGCAGTCGTATGACAGTTCTAAGTGACACTCCGCTTTAATGCTCGGCGGGACCTGTCACTAACGATTTTCTTGCAGCCACTGTTCCTCTTCCTTGGTGTAGTTTTACCATGAGTTTTGTATGCTGTTATTATCTTGGATACTGTTCGTTTCGACACACTGTATACTTTCGTCACGCTCGCACCACACAAATGAGCGTCAACCATTTGCCCTCTGGAAATCAGAGAAATCGCCCATTTTACGCCATCACCATCTGCTCAGTTCATTGCACACTGTTGTTCTACTGCTCCTTAGTACGAAATTTGCACTAAAAAAATAATACCAACAAGCCGGCGCTGGTATCTCCGCCTGACCATTACCAACCCTGACATCTAAAATGCTTCCAACTGAAGATACTTCTATTATTTTGGTAACCATCTGTATATACATACAAGATATAGCAAAGATAATATAAGTGCTGGTGAAGAGGAAATGTAAAACTTGCAGTAAATTTATTCAAATAATTTCTTTTTTCCAGCTGCCAATGTTTCATCTTGCAGTAATTTTGCGATCTATTGAACAAGTATGCCAGTCATGCGTTGCAGACTTAAATAGAGATGTGGTCTTGGAACAGATAGAAATGGCTGTCACGGAAATGACACGAAGCCAAGAAATGATTCCAGATTACCAGTTACCAGCTTCTGGTATATTGGTTGCTTTAGGACAAAAGCATTGTAATGAGGTAAGCTGTGAGATTTGAGAATTGAATATGTATTTACATCTTGCAGTATATCGACTTAGCTTTTAGATGTATCATGATGCACAGGAAGTGTAAAGTGTAACTGTACTGAGAGCTGTTTACGAAATATAATGAAAGTTGTAGACTACTTAGAGTGTGGTAATTAGTTCTTTAATATTATTATTTTTACCGTCATAAAGTGTAAGATTTTCATCAAATACTTTAGTTCATGACCATTTAAAATCGACTATTTAAAGTTATGTATATATAATATGAAATTAACACAATAATTAACAATTCACTTCGTACATAATTTATTTTTAGAGACTTTATAGCATAAGGGTGCTGTAGGCGAAGTTTCAGTTCTAAATGCAATGTGATATTGATACTTATGCGGCAGGCTCAGGCATAAGTAACAATATCAACTTGACGCGTTGAAGAGTTGAGGGAGTTGAATATGGTATTTTTTGTTGTTTTCCAAATTATTTAATTATTTACTTTCTTAATTGTGATGCGGGACTAGGGGATCGTTTTGCTACTTGTCGAGATTTTTACGACCTCTATGAGTGACCTACAAAAATATTGAGTAGACTATGCGGTATCATTTTCATTTTGAACGGAAAACTTCAAATGTCTTTCAACTCTCTTGCATAAGAATGAATCAGTTCCTCGAAATATTTATTTAAAATATGCTGGTACCATAAAATATGATTTTTTAAATCTTTTCCGATCCTTGGCATGGTAGATAGTGGTAGTGTCCCTTTGTGGTGCAAAGTGTGTCTGGCTTGATCCTAGGGCTTATAAGCTTGTAGTGAACAGCATCGTATCTGTGTTTTCTCGAGATTTTTCCGTTTTGTTTCATGAAATCTTTCATAATTATTCATTTGGCATTTGTCATCTGTAGCCAGCAGGGCGTAATTGTGAGTTGTTAAATTAAATTTAATTGGCTTTCACTTCTTTAACAGTAAGAATAACATAAGAAATGTTGGTCGAAGAATGCAATAAAAGCAATTGATCAAACACATTTGGTTCTATTACTGCAGGGAAATGTAATAAGTAGTGCATCTGGCACATCTTATAGTAAATGAATAGGGTACTCTATGTGAGAGGAGGACAAGCGCTGTATTATGTGAATTCATCAAAACCTACTTCTGTTTCTGTTTTTCAACGTCTTGGCTGACGAATAGAGACCCATACTTCAATCATTATTATTTAAGAATACATTTTCTAGGCTAATTGTAAATGGGTATTCTATTTACCCTAATTGGTAATTAAATCGTCGTGTCTATATGCTTTTCAGTAAAAGTTAGCAATCAAATTCTTAATAATAATAATAATAATAATAATAATAATAATAATGTAAGTGGAAATATTACAGTATTATATCTTAGTACATTTACAGTATAGAGTATAGTTATGCATAATTTTGATTACAATATAAAAAAGATACAGTATTGTATTTGAATTCATTAATGTAGTTGTTCTTTTCTCATAATTTGTTCTAATTCTTTCGTTTAATATCCTGAATACATGTGATTCTAATTGTGTAATGCGATCTTTTTAGGTAATGGAAGGTATATTGAAAAAATTCCAACCAGGAGTTGTTCCACATTATTACATTGTTCATTGTATGGGCACTTTGGCTTCTGTTAATGTTTTTGGCATAATACCTTTTTTAAAAGCAACTCTTGGAGCTATGTTGCCAATGTTGGGAATGTTAAGGAATGATACAATGAAGCAAGTGTTTGCTTACGGTAAGATATTATATATATTGAAAAGAATTAAAAAGTTTAACTTCATCACATTCGAAACATTTGTTCTAGAGAAAGTTTGTGCTCCGCTGCCGAGGTGTTAGTCAAAGAATGACGAGCCAACATGTAAATGTTTTCAGACGTGCTCGTAGAATATGAGCAGAGATTTGTATATTATAAGAAATACACTTGCTAATTTAATCCCCCATCTCACTGAATCGTGAATTTTATTGACTCAGCTCATTTCAAATTTTGACTATTTTTTTCTTTCTTCAGATGGTTCTGCATACTATATTATTGTAACAATAAGAACGCAAACTTCAATTCTAACATAGAATAATACGTTGGAGTGTGATTTCAGGATAGAAGTGAATTAAAAACATATTCTTACATTGAACATGAATGTATAGTAAATTCTTGCATCCCTTAGAGGCATTGAAAGCTTATTAAAGTATTCTTATAGGACAGTACTTGTACGACAGGTATATACAGAACTTAAAAATACAGGATGAACAAAAAAAAAAAAAAAAAAAAAAAAATCTTCGGACGCTCTTTTATTTTGAAATGAGAGCAAAATGTGAAATCTGTTAATGGAAAATGGTAGGAGAGAGGAACCTTAACTTGTTGACGCTCTTGTTAATACTGAAACAGAATCTAAAGCGAGGTATTGAATCTGTGTGCTTAAACAGTGGTGCCCACCCCCCTTAAGTCCATGACGCAACCCCCCCCCTAATTGTCTATTCATAGGTGTTCTTCCATGAAAAAAACCTTTTCGATTAATTTTTACACCCCCTCAAACATATTTATATAGATTTTTACCCCCCCCCCCAATATTTCAATGACGCAGTTTGCAAAGTGTGTCATAGCTTCCCTTTGTGGGCAGCCCTGGCTTAAAAGTTGGGGTTCCGATCGGACCTACGTGTATTTTTTGTTTATAGCCAAAGGGATAAATTACAGTTCAACTGACATCTCTGTTTATAGTAATTTGTTTTTAATTACATGTGCAAGCTTGCTTTTAGTGAGAGGTGTGGGTGAGTTTCATTTGCTCTTAGAGCTAATTAATTGTTTCTTTGTGCAATGAGAGACGAATATATGCGCAGAACTTGATCTCATTAGTAATAATAGTATTAGTGATCTATACCTTTTTGACAATTCAGAAAATGCTGGGGACTTAACAACACCAGGCAGTGATCCAGATACTTTGCTTAGCACTGTGTCATATGAACGTTTTGAACGTATGTCTGTGGTAAGTGATATTAGTGATGTGTCCGATGTTACGATCCCGAAACTAGTGATTGGATCGTGTATCAAAGCTTACACAAGCAATTTCATTTCTCACAAATGTTGCAGTACAATATATAGTTGCCTCCAAATGCCACTCCAATTGATTTTTTCGAACAATTCCTGACCAATGAGCTCATTGAGCTAATGGTCGAAGAAATAAATCGTAATGAAGAACAGATAATGAGACGTCGTCGCTTACGGCATAGCAATAAGCTAAAAAAGTGGATCCCAATAAATCACGAAGAAATGAAAAAGTTCTTGAGATTGTTAATGTATATGAAACTAGTATCCTATCCCAGAATTAGTGATTACTGGTCAAGAAACTTAGCTTTACAAAAACAGTGTTGCCTCCAAAGTCATGAGCAGAAATAGATTTCAGCTACTACTTGGCTTCTGGTACTTCAGTGACAATGAAAACCCCGGACATGTTCTCCGCCCTGCCAAAATTGAGCAACTGATTACAAAACTAACGAACAATGCCACAACCTAAAAACTGCAAAAGAAAACTTTGTGATAAAAGCATTGTGCCTTTCAGGGGTAGGCTCTTTTTCCGACAGTATTAACAAAATAAAGCTCACAAATATGGAATAAAAGTTTTAACAAGTGTAATTCTAAGGGGATATACATATGCAGTAAAAGTGTACCCTGGGAAGGAAACAAATATCTCAGCTGGTTTATCTCTTGCTTCACCTGTTGTAATTGAACTTTTAGAACAAGATCTAGAGTCAGGTTCTTGTATTACGTTATTTTCTTCATAATAAATTAGAATAAATAATGAATTCATTGCTCAGCTTCCATTCAAAAAGCAACACGTAGGTCCGATCGGCCCTACAAAAATAGCGAAAACTTGTTACTTGATATTCAGCGCCCCCTAGCGGAGTTAACCAGCAGCATCTGACAACGAAACTTACAATGTTAATTTTCCCTATGTTGTGTATGTTAGAAACGGAACGGTTCATTAACAGTAGAGGCAGCACTTGACAATACAAGTACTCTAATGGCAACTCGACGAATTAAAAATTTGGATTCGATCGGACCTACGAGGACATTTTCTCAGACTTCCTCCGTCGGTCCGATCGGATCCACATGGCAGCTAACATGTTAAGATGAAACTAATCCTAATATATGTATAATCAAGCATTTCATTATTCCACTAGCAAGACGACAGTATACCTACAGTATAGTTAATCAGATATAGCCTAAAATTATAATCAACTTTTAAAATTTAAATATTGTTTTACTATGATATTGTCCAAGGATAAGACACACCGAAATTAACAAAGTGATATACTTGAAGGTTAATTCTTATGCGTCATTTTCGAGAAAATTGAGAGAAACTAACTTTATGGCTTTAAAATGTATATTGTTTGTTGCCAGTCTGATGCAACTAATACAATTAGCGGTTATTCTACTGGAAACTTATTGTATTATTAGTCTATAAACTGTATAAGAAAAACAAACAGTTTAGTAGCAGATTGTGTTTATTGTTGTTTGATGTCTCCTAACAGTGACGCACTCACTACTTGTGACAGTAATTATACATTTTGTTACAGCCTTAGGAAGATTCAGTGAAGCGATTAATGAGTATCTATCCAATATTGATCATGCTCCGGATCCAACTGTAAGAAAATCAGTGTTCTCAGCGGAAATCAGTATTGCTTATGACGTGTTGGTGAATATGTGGTTATATTCAAGGGATGCAATGGTTAGTTATTTAATGTATTAGATAATACGTAATTCATAGGATACATGCGTTCTGTTTTGTTTATATTGCTTAAAATTTTGTTAGTTTGTGATGAATGTAGTATCAAGATTTCTTTTTCCTGAGATAGATTATTATGTACGCATTGAAACGTAAATTACTTATACTTACAGTCGTGGAGATTTCGGTAGACAGTAGAGTATACGTCTTTCACCGTGAGGACCTCTGTGTTTCTCAGTCATACAAATGCAAAAGTATTATGTAGTATTTTTCTAGATCCTGAGACAAAGTAAATAATTTAAGATATGGCATGTGGATGAATTTTCCATTTCAGTTACATATTTTTTAACTACACAAAACCGAAATATAATTTCCACTAAATTAAGAAAAATAAAAAGGATATAATTCCTGACCTTTATCCTTTTGATTTTTCTACTCCTAATATAATTCCTACAAAAAACAAAAGGGCAGTTAAAAAAATCAAATGGAAATTAGTTTTAAAATTATAATTATGAGAAATTATGTTTATCCATATTACATGAATCAGGTTCTTAACATCAAATTGAATGGTGCATGGCAAGTTGTGAGTGAAGTATACAGTATCACAATTGTCACAAATAGCTCTACTAAGTATAAAGAGAAGTCGATTTTTATAGTTTCCGAACGTGAGAAAAATGATCATTGCTGTTATCTAAATAGTCTTCTATCAAGAAGAAACTGCTGGAAGCGAGACAACACAAATAGACGAGTACAAGATGTTTCAAGCTGATTTAAATAATAAAAAAAAAATCTTCATAGTCTCTATGCAAATCTGATTGGATAACGTAGTTGATACAAAATAAATTATAGAGAAAGAAAGAGGGGTTTTCATTCAAAGGCTTCTTTCAATACAGAACCTACATTAATTACTGAGAAAGTCATTGAACAGAATAATGTACGGTACCAATTATTGTTTTCTGGATAATATCAGTCGTGAAATCAATCCTTAAATTCAGTGCAAACATTTTGCTTTTGGATAATAATAGAATAATTTTGTTTCTAAATGTATGTGTATATTTATTTCAGGTGTCAAATTATGTGGATTTAAATTCAGTGATGCTGAAGAATTGTATTAATAGAAAAATTGATATCATAATAGTGATGAAATATCAGTTCTTTTACTAGCCCCAAAAATATAACTACATACATACAAGGATTTAGATTTTGAACTTTCATTTTTAAAACCTTACTAGCTATGATAAGGTTATTATAGTCTGCATAGTGCGATTTGAGAAATTGAACTGATTTCAAGATTTAACATGATTTAATAGTTATATTTGTAGTGGTATTTTAGAATTTTTGTTTGCATTTCAGTGACACTTGCATGTTTTTTTAGAAAGTCATCGCCTTGCAGGCTATCAGCAGTTCGAGTATCGAAATTATTGGAGCTAAGAAATAAATCGTGCATAGATGTTTATTGAAGATACATAGTTTTATTATACTTATTTCATGTATTTCTTATAAAAAGTGCTTTTATTTAGATTTTCTTTTCTTTTCCAGTTGTGTCAAGTTGTTCTGCAAGCTCTGGGTCCGATGTTTTCTCTTCTTCCTGATGATAGAGTTCTTGAGCAGATTCCAAAGTTTGTGCCCATTCTCCTGGGTCTGTACAAAAGACATACTGATCCACATCCAGTAACTCAGTGCCTTGCTATGGTTCTTCATGTGGCGATAAACCATAGAAAAGAAAGTCTGGAACCTTTGCTCGATAATCTTCTTAATATTATGTTCGATTTGGTATGTATCTATTTTCTAACACTAGATTTAAGTAATCTGTATTTTCTCATAATCATTTTCCGTATAGGGCGAAGTTACAGATGATTCACAGCAGGGCCGGATCGCAGGAGGCGCCAGGTGAAGAGGGCGCCGAACTGGAAAATAAATTGTGTGTTTTAAATGTGAATATTTATTAGAGAAAATGTTATTATAAAAGAAATCCAAATAGCTTCACATCAATATTATACAGACCGAGGTACAGACAAAATATATGATAAAGATAATAAAATCGATTCTTTGTTTGGTTGCTGTAAAATACAAAATGGACTCGTACATCAAGTGGTGCCAATGCCACACTCACAAGTGATGCTAGTTTGAGGGAAATTTCCCGCGGCGCACATAGGGCCAAAGTATCGAGTTACGACGCCAAAAATAAAAAAGTTGATTTTATTGGATATCCTGCTCAAAAATCCTCATGAGACGACTACGCCTATATGCCTATATATATGCGGAATACGATTAAATTTATTTGTCTTATTGCCGAGAACGATTACTAGCTGCATTTGCAATATTTGTGTTTGTACTTCGTCATACTCTGATTCACATTGTGAACCGTTTCCTAGTTTTTTATTTATTTTTAGAGGCAATTGGTCACTGCCTTGTCGATGATGGAGTCATGTTCTTCCAAAATATTGTTGTGTTCTTACAATTAGATTGACACACGTACAATGGCACAATGGTACATTAAAGTATGTTTGGAAGCCACGTATTAGAAATTATTCGCGAAAGTTTGTTTATATATGCTGTGGCCAACGCTACCATCTAGGCCCCATTTATAATAAATGTCGATAATATCCCAGTCCTCCGAAATGTTCTGCAGTATCATATCACTCTGTACTTGTACTAAACGCAGTGTAGTGTGATTGAGCTCATCTTGCAGTGGGACCACAGCCTCGTTTTCAGTTACCGTAAAGTATCCTGTGTATTTGCAGGATAACATTTCTTTGTCTCTGCTAGCACATGATATGAGGGATAAATATCTGCTCCTCTTTCTTTTGCTCCAAGTCTCATTCTTTTGTAATATTTTTTTGTCAAGCTAAGATCCACTAGAAGGCCTAAAGCTTCGTCAGGGCTGCACGGTCATATAATAGCAGATTATGTATCATGGATCGCTTTCATATTTTTCAATCTCTTAGGCGAAGACTGGATCGCTAATTTCACAACTTCGGCTGCAGTACTCTTACAAAGATTTCACCAAAGTTGATTCTCCTTCCAAGCACAGCTTTTCGGAACTGGTATTCTTTAGAATTTCCTTCACATATCTTTTCTTACTTCGTTGCGAACTCTCTCCGAACACTTGTTTTTATCTTCCTCTTCTCATTTGCTCCGAAAGCCGTGATGTTCTTGAGGGACGCTGTGATGGTTGTAACACCGGAAGTGTTACGTCTTGATCAAGTCACTCCATATGCTTATTTCCCACTCGTACATGTAATTACATGCCCGCCATTTTGCCAAAACCTTTGACACAAATAGTTTCACTACATTTTTCAGTTTATTTTCACGTTGTTCAGCAAGTTCACTGATACCACACTTGTTTAATGTATATTGTAATAATTGTTCATTACATTTTAATGAAGACCTATTGTAAAAATGCTCTTTAAATAACACTATAAAGAGTTCTCTTCTCTTAGTTTTCATGTTCTTCACAGATCGTTGCCACAATTGTGTGTAAACAATACGCTCCAATCAAGAAAGGGGGAAAAGGGGGGACGTGTGTATTCCTGTTCTATGTTCGATATAAGATATATTGTCGAATTGTCCCAGAATAGTCGCGGTACTCTTTGGAACGTTTTTTATAACTCTATGTATAGTAAATATTTCTTCCTTGTTTCGACACTGCACTAGTCCATTATACCACCTGTACTGTATTTACACTAGGCTCACTTGTTAGGTTCACAGTCATTTCAGATGTACATTATATGTATTCGCTCTTCAATATTCGTATTGAAATCTTGTTACTGTCACTTTGGGAAAATTTAGGACGAGCTGTTTCTCCGTCAGCAACTCAGGCACAACTAACTGCTGTTGGCAGTTCGAAATAAACTCCAACTTTGCGCACACACGTGGCTACTGTGTTGCGTTCACAAAACAAATTCTTACGGTGCATCATGGATTGGTATATAGGGACTGTTTTGAAGGCATTTCTGATTAGTTTCATCACAATATTTTTTTTCTATTTTTGGCGCCGTAATTTCGTTTTTCGGCCTTATGTGCGGCGCGGGGAGATTTAGGGAAGATATTTTTAAAGAGGGAAAGGGGAGATTTTAAGAATGAGATAAAATATAGGGAAATTTAGCTTTTCAGTAGCTTTCCACAATTCCATCATATGCACAAAATACAAATATAACACTCTTCATTCCTCTCCCAACAATCTTTCCGCGATCTTGCTAGAGAATATCATTACCAAATATGGCTTTGAAATGAAATGGATCTACAAACAAAAGGAAGTCAACTGCATGGGTTGCTTATGGATTGAGTGGCATTACCACAGTAGAAAGAAATGTCTTCAAAGGTGCGCCGCCTTGTTATAAACAGTGTCCCCACATAGTGCTTCGGTTCAATGACCCCAGTTAAGGATTGAGAAAGATCAACATAAATGAAATGCACATTATCGAAGTTGAAGCGACTAGGCTTTTGTTGTCCATTCGTTCAGGAAGGGGGGCGAATATTAAGAAAAGATGGGCGATACAAATGGAATTTTTGATCATTTCTGAGAGAAATTTTAAATTCCTAATAACAGTGTCTCAAATTCGCAGACCACTGCTTAATGCTCACTTTGTTAATGTCTATTACTCCATTTGTCAATAGCCAACATTTTTGTTTCTATCCAGAGTCGTTTCGTTTCGATTTTTTTAAATATCTAATTATAGTGAAGTGTGTTTTCACTTTTCAATAGTATATTATTTTTCATGTAATAATAAGGGTCAACGATTAAAAAAAAAAAAAAAAAAGTGAAACATTTTTTGGGAAAGAAAGATACGAAACTTGAAAGAAGATGAAAGGCAAACGAAGGCTCTAAAAAAAGTTTCTTTCGACTTCTGGACGAAATTTTGAAAGTGATAATCATACAAATGTTGAGGTGGTGAAGCTGTCAATACCAGTTACTGTTAACGATAGATTTTCAAGTTGACTGTAAGTTTATTTTACTTGATTGCAGTAATTTAATTGTTAAATTAAAATGGAATGGATATGGCTACAGGTGTATTTCAAAATTTGTTTGAGTACAATTAGTTGTCACACAGTATATAACTCGAAAGAGTAACTGTAATCGAAATCGAAACTAATCAAAAGATCATTAGGATTATAAGTAACAATTTAAAATAAATAAATAAATAAAAACCCTCTCACTGTCAGCATAGCAGTAGCACGTTGTATTATAACAGTGTAACAATAATAATCAATACATTATCTCTATTAAATTTAGATCGAGCGATACTTTTAAACATTTGGTAATAGTCCTAATGCAAAGTAGAGTTTTGATTATTAATTACTTTTGTTCAGAATGCACCGACGAAGGTGATCTGAGAGTCTGAATCCCCGAGAACTTTAATTTTTAAGAAAATTAGCACAATTTCATGGTAGAAAATACACAAAATTATTTGCATTTTGTAGGCCACTCCGAAAAATCTTCGGATTCAAAAGAGAAATCTTGGGTACGTTACTGCACATTTGTTACTCATTACCTGATTTCGAACGTCTTTGTTGGAAAGAGACATGAAAGGACTGAATTGTTGTATACGCCTAAAGGGCCCTGAAAAGATTTTTTGCGGGGGGAGGGTGGTTGATTTTGAAGTTCCGTCAGTGGATCAAAGACAAATTAGGTTAAATATCTATTAAGGCACACACACATGTCATTTATGTATGTATTAAACAGGTCAGCTAAAATTAATAAAGAATTATTTAAGATCAACTATATCTCAAGAACCATTAAATGTACTAGCTTCGATGGCCATTGAAAATGACGTACTCAATGAAATGGATACGAGCGCAATAATAAGAGATTTTGACAAATTGAAAGCTAGAACAGTGTCTCCATAACATTAAATTTTCAGTAACAAAGAAAACGAGAAATTAAGCTAATTTCCATAATCGTATCACTAGAAAATATTATGTAAATATGCTTTTAATGAAACATAAAAGCATACCTTTTTGTCAATATCAAACCTGTGTTAATGTTAGACTTGAAGCTCATGAGCGTTATTCTGTTTCGACTTGTATTTTGACAAGTACAATTGAAACATAAATCTTATATCTTAGTTGTGTCCTGTGCTTATTTAATAATAATAAAAAAAATGCTATTAATTATTAAAATTGGAACTTTTTTGAGTATTCATCTACAGTCAATTAGTTAAAATTTTGCCATTTTTTGTTAATATTCACAAGGAAACTATAGATATTGAAGAAATTTGCGATTGTAATAATTATTTGAAGAATTTTTGTCCATTGCAACTTTCTACTTTTCTGTTATAATTTAAGTGGGGCCGCCTAAATGTTGTTTGCTTACACTTAAGAAATGTCTAGAACCGGCCCTGATTCACAGAATGTAAAATATGTAGAAGAAACTAGTTACCTTATGAGTTTTATATTATGTGTTACATTGTAAGAGATCCTACAATGTAGTCAGTCGTAAATAAATGATTGCATTGTCGCCCTTGTAGGAGATCCATGTTATTCTGCTGTATAAAAACAACAATAATAAGTATTATTACTACTGCTACTATAATAACTAGTATTATTTTTAATAATACTAATACTAATAGAGGCGACAATTCTGTTGCGTGGTGTTCCTTTCCTGGTCTAGCAACTCGCTCCAAGTGGCCTTTGTGGTGGAAGAATTTCGTGTGCAGTTACTGCTTTTCTTTGATTTATCAATTTTATTCCTAATGTAACTTTTTTTTTTTTTTTTTTAATAGAATGACTATTATTTTACTTTAGATATTAGGTAAGACAAGTATGCTATAACACAGAACAACAGTAAATTTCAGACAATATACCTAAACAATTGCGAAGACCATCTGTACACTACTATTCTTATTTACTGCATTTGTGAGATTTTCTGTATATTACTGGTTATCATGAAAACATTTATTTCAAACATGTTAGTAGAGTTACAATACTGTTTTCGCTATTTCTTTATTCATAGTTCACCAAATAATTGTAAATAAGATTTTTATTGAGTGGATTATCGTTTTAGGTGTGTTCGTCACCTGATTATGCACAGCCTGTGACAGTAAAGAATCACTATGAGGTCCTGCGTTGTTTCGACAGAATAGGTAAGAGTATTGATTATTTGGTAATAGTGTCAAATACCGTAATTTGATTATTTTTGATATTACGGGAATAAATGAAACACCTGATTCGTTAAATCTTGAATTTATGGAAATAACTTCAGTGTAATTAGCTAATTTTTTTGTTAGTTGTCCAAAAATATATTTTCGAGAAAACAATTACATTCGTAAATGGATATCATTTGTTCACACGGATTTATTAGTTAATAGTCCAGTAAATAAAGGACCGCGAGCTGAAATAATTTAGAAAAACTGAAAATTTCAGGATTTGTTTTTCATGTGACCTTAAATGAAATATCAAAAGTCCCCTAAAATTCTGTGTGCGCTTCATCCTCAAGATGGCGGCCGTCCGGAATGCGCATGTCTCCCAATTTAAGCTTGTAACTCTAAGACTATTTAAGATATTCCAATTCTGTAAAAGCACTTTTATTCCAGAAGCTCTAATCTCTAACTTTTCTCAATATTTCTTTCTCGTAAAATTTGACACAAAGCCACGATTTTTCATTAAAGTATAAAGTGATACATTTTGAAAAACCTGTTCTTGGATTGGTTGTGGAAAATCTCCAAATAATGCTTCGAATAGTTTAGATTAAACATTTAATTAGCTTCTTCTTCTTCTTCTTCTTTTTTTTTTTTTTTTTTTTAAAAAAAAAGAATAATCTAAATCGGAATACAATTAGTCGAGAAATTCGACATTTTTGAAAAATATAGTTGGCCAGAGCTGCTTTCTTGTCACCCAATTGTGCATACTGTGTTCCTTTAAATCTCTTTTTTTTTTTCTTTTTAATAGCAGAAATGAAGTATATCTGCATTCAGTAGACTCACCTTTAACATAATTACCATAACGGCTAGTAGTCTATATATTATTATATTCTAAATGTACATAAATTTTAAGCTAGTGTGCTTCATAGTGGTATGAAAGTAAACAGAGCAAACCCCTGCCTTCTTATCTCAAAGAGTGAAGCAAACAGAAGAAATGAAAAGCAGATCATGTCTTAAAATAGAAGCATCAACAACGCATTCGTATCGCGTCTACCTAGAAAGAAGCCATTCCTTCATTCGAAAAAGTTACTCCCGAGAATCCACATTTATTGAAAATGTAACTAGAAGTAAGGAAGGTGATTCAGATATGTTATCTAGGATGAATATCATAATCTACCATTTAATTATTTCAATGTGTCGGCCTTGTGCTTTTATAACACCAGTCCATCTAACAATTGGAGTTTACTGTTTGCGACTCTATGGATTTCGTCAATATATTGATAGGTACACTTACATAGTCTTCGAATATCAGCCAGCTACGCTGAAGAAAGAAGATATGAATATTCTAGAAAGTATTCTAATATTCCAATCCAAACCGATCATTCTCAAAATTTGATTCAGTTTGTTTTTGATAATGCAGCGAGAACATTAGATGGTCACGGTACTTTCCATAGTGTGGATAGAACAAATATGCACACCTCCTAAAATAAATAGACAAGATTCACGTATAGAACGTGCTGCACCATCCTCAGCAGTTATGGTATCTGCTCTTGCTAGAAGGGATATTAAATTGTATAACAAACGAACAAACAGTGGACTTTTAAATATTGAAATAAAGAGAAAATATGGTAGTACAAAAATCTCCGATATGCTATTTTCACAGATGAAGTTTGGCGTCTCATGCATCTCATAAAATATTCACCTAAGCCAGGTTGAAACGCTTTCATGCACACTCACTATGACCACTCGCAGTTTGAAATGAGCAACATAACTGCAGTTCCTTTTTTCAACTGGAAACCATAAAATTTCAATACAATTTACACTTCCCTTCTATATATTTGTAACGAAAGCAAGAAGGCGGGATAGGATTCTTGTATCGTTACTTTTGACCAGCTTCTGTATTGGAAGGCAGTGGAAATAAAACATCTGCTCAACAAGATAGTGATTTAACTAAAGTAGTGGTCATACTGGGGGAGACATATTATCAAGTAGTGGAATTGAAGAACTTTGGGGTTTGTTGATTGCGCAAAATACTGTGGTACACATGTTAAATGTAACTACATATGCAAGAACACTGAGGGCACACTTTTTGAGCACTATCAATAGATTTGCAATTTAGTTTGGGACGTTGAATAGAGTAATATATGTTTCAGTATCGATGAGTTGATCACAGGTACAAAAACCGTAAACGAATTAAAGGATAATCTAGACATTAAAATAGTAATGACCTATCTAGCCAAGTCAAAGCTGAACTGTGGCTTCAAAATTTGGAACAAGTGAGATTAATAATGCTTTCTATTCGAGCGGAGCGTACTGGAGACTGGGACATTCATATTTATACTGTGAAATGCATGATTCCAAACTTTTACGGAGCAGGGCATTTGAACTATGCGAAATCTACACAGTTTTATCTGCAACAGATAGAAGAATTGGGAAATAAACTGAAACCAGCAGAACTTGCAAGATACTTTGTTGTGCAAAGGAAAGCTTGCTTTTGGAGTGGAAATGCAACAGATATGGTAATTGAACAGAGTTTGGTGAGGGCAGTGAAAGTTTCCGGAGGCTTGAGCTATGGGCGAGGATATTGGCTGGCTCGGTCTTATCTTTTTCAGTTACAATGGAAGTGAGTGAAGCCTTAGAAAGTTTGTGAAAAACGATCGTCAATGTCTGAACAGCATGTAGAAACTAGACCTTCCTGTCAGGAGAGAGATGATCAAGACATCAGGAAAGCTTTCTGATTGACTTAGTCTTCACAACCCGTTTGAACAGTCCTATCAAAAAGACCTTCTAGTCAAAATTGCAACTGGCTTAGTAGCTGGTGAGAAAGTTAACTGTGATAGGGCGAAAGAGATAGGGTCAAAATCACTATCTCAAATGATAGGTAAAACCTTTTGTAGCGTTGTTGTAAAAAGAAAAGAGAAGGTTGTGTATCTGCGACAAGCAATACAATTAATATTAGGAAGGAAGCTGTTAGCATCAACTCACTTCAGTTGTTCATATTGCTGCGGTATTGCAATCTAATGAATATATACATGATTTTTTTAAAAATATGAACTAGCGCCTTATCCTCCCTCCTTGTTTTATGAAACTTCAATTAGAAAAACTAGAAAATCTGTACTTGTGGACATTGTAGGATCTATAGAACCCTGTGTGAAAGCTCCATCAGAATTGAATTACGTTGTAGACGGTGGTTTCCTACTTCATGCGGTTGTTTGTCCGATAATAACACACATGCAGATACTTCTGAAAAATATATACGATATATACAGAACCGCTTTTCACCGTACAGAAGTGCAGTTTTTGATGGCTATGCAACAGACAATAACACCAAAAATGTTGAACGACAAAGAAGAGCAATGTCAGAGATGTCTCTACAATCGCATTTGATGAAAATACGAAAGTAACTACTGAGCAAACACCCTTTTACTGAAAGGGGGACGCGGTGGCTCAGTGGTAGAGCGTTCACCTCCGGTGCTTGGGGTCCCTGGTTCGATCCCAGCTCGCGCCGTGTGGACTTTGTGGTAAACAAACACCGTGCTCGTGGGTTTTCTCGGGGTTCTCCCGTTTCCTCCCACTTTCTTCATTCCACCATTTCACTCATCTCTCATCATCACCGTCTCCTTTAGCCTCACCGGCATAACCGTGGGACATAAAACTTACAGATTTCATTTCATTTTCATTTTTTTACCCTTTTACTGAACTCGGAAAATAAAAGACGTTTGATTGATTTCCTCAAAACCCACTTTAACTCTGCAAACATTACAGTGTACTAAGCTGAAAGAGATGCAGATGCTCTCATTGTCAGCGCAGGTATTAATCTAAGTAAACAAAAACACTTTTGTTGCTGCAGTAGTAGGAACTGACTCTGACTTATTGATCATCTTAATTGCTCGAAAAAATTCCAGACACTACAGTGTACTTTATGGGGCCGAAAGCAAACAAAATTGAACAGAAATACTTCCATATTGGCAACATCCAAAGGAAACAAGAGCACTGAAGGACACTTTTATTTTTCTTCATGCTATTACAGGATGTAACACGACATTGCCTTCAAAATTCTTTAGAAGTAGCAAGAACTATCTAAAGCGGTCACAGTCTTCAATCAACCCAATTTAGATCCCCAAACAGTCATTAAAATAGGAGAAAGGTTGGTTACGCGGTTGTATGGAGAATACAATCAAATTTCTTTAGACGAACTTTGATATAAGCTGTACAATAGGATAATGACTAGAAAACTATTTTCAAAATTCAATTTGGCAAATTTACCTCCTACAAGTGCTGCTGCCTCTCAATACAGTGTACATGTTTACTTTCAAGTACACCAATGATTGGGGAATGATTTGAACTCAACAAAATGAGGGTGGCAATTAATAGAAGGTAAATTGTTTCCAGTGGTAACAAATTTATCATCTGCCCTGACAATCTGTTGAACCTTGTATCTTGCCAGTGTAAGATCACAACGCAGAAATACTGATAGCAAATGTGAATATAGAAAGGCAGGACTGGCTTGTTCAAAACTTTGTTTCTATTGTCAGGGAAATGTTTGTTCAAATATGTTTAATTTCTGATGACTCCGAATACCATGAAATTTTTGGGTATTAAAGAAGAAATATGAAGGTAGGTGGAATATATATTTTTTAAATTTTTTACTAACTTTTTCACTATTTACAATGAAGAATATCCTTACAAGGGAGTTCTTATGGGATGTAAAAACGGATACTTAATTCTCAACAGTGGCGGCTCGTTGATATGTAATCAGCGAGGCACACTACATAATTGTAAGTTCGGTTGTATATGTACAAGTAGTCTCAATGCAAATTGACCACTTGGTATCCTTATGAATATACAACCAAACTAACTTATGCCGTATGCACCACCGGTTGCATAACAACGAGCCGCCACTGTTTTCAATGTATTTAAAATTATATTATTGTTAAAATGTACAGAATAGGGCTTGCTTTTATTTCTAATAATAAAAGTGCTTTTACAGAATTAAAATATAATGATCCCTTTCCTAGCTGTTAGTTTTGTAGGGGGGGAAGGAAACATGTCGGACAAGTGTCATCTTTGGTCGCCGTTTTGGTATGAAATTCACATAGGTTTTATGCCAGTTTTGCAATTTCAGTTTGGAATCCAAGACATGAATGCCATAAATCCAGCACAACTATGAATTTCGAAACTTAGGTGCTGGACTAATAGCGTTTAATTTTTATCCAACTACTATTAATTAAAAACATCGAATTTCTCGACTGATTGTATTCGGATTTGGATTATTCTTTTTTTAAAACAACGCTAATTAAACGTTCAATCTAAACTACTCCAACAGGGTGTCCACCCGTCTGGAAAACCGGGAAATGTCAGGGAATTCAGTCAAAAAATGTACAGTGTCAGGGAATTTGCACTACTTGTCGCTTCAGAAAAGTACACTACACGCCGTGCCGATTACTCTCATTATTCAGGATCGAATGTATTTCTCTTGAAGTATTGTGCTATAAGGTGGCTAGAAAACTCCAGAGTTATTGAGCGTGCAATTGAGATACTACCACATGTGCAGAAATATGTTGGAGTAAAAAAGGACCAGAAAGTACCTAGTTGTAAAAGCTTTGCCATTGTTTCTACTACTATTGACGATAAACTTCTGAAAGCAAAGTTATCATTTCTGCTCTCCTTAGCAACCGATGTAGAAATATTTTTACAAAGCTTTCAATCAGATCTTCCATTAGCGCCAATGTTGTATGAGGCCATTCTTGCAACCATAATGAATGTGATGACAAGAGTTGTGAAACAAGAAGTCCTTCAGAATTCCCAAAGTCTCACAAATATTGACTTGCAGAAGCCAGAAAATCTCCTATAAACCAGAAATGTTCACATAGGTTTTGCTACGAGAGCACCTCTTCGAGTTACAGGTGAACTAAACGAAAGAGATATCCTTGAATTCAGATTGCAGTGTCGCAAGGTAATGATAAGTTTGTGCAGAAAATTGCTTTCAAAGTCCCCAGCTTTGGCTTATGAGCTTACAAAGGGAATTTCTTGCTTTGACCCACAAGTAGCTAGATTTCCTGATAAACGAAGCAAGCGGATGACTCTTGCATTGAATGTGTTTGTGGAAAATAAGTGGATCTCAGGGAGTGAAGCTGATAAAATACTGCGAGAATTTAATTCTGTCTGTAATACAGAAACATTTAGTGACATGCTTCTAAATTTTGTTCCAAAAAATGAGAGATTAGATTACTTCCTGCTTAGCAGTGTTCTTCCTGGGGTCCCATTTACTACAGAGAGTTTGAGATTTCTCAAAATGGTACTCATTTTATTTAATGGGAATGCATCTCTGGAACGCGGGTTCTCAGTTAATAAAGAGATACTAGTTGAAAATATGCAAGAAGAATCTTTCATAGCACAAAGGCAAGTGTATGTTGCTGTAGCTGTCATGGGAGGCATTGACAAGGTTGTAGTTACAAAGGATATAATCCATGCTGCAGTCAATGCTCATGCTATGCACACCGAGAAACTGAAAGAAAAGAGTCAGGCAAAAGCGGTATGTGATACGGAGAAATTGAAGAAGAGGACAATAGCCCTACAGCTGAAGAACTTGGAAGAGAAGAAAAGGAATATCATGGAGGAGGCACTACAGTCCCTTGCTGCAGTTGAAGAAGAAATAGTGACAATTAAACAGTGAGATATGTGCTAACTCTCTACATATATGTAAGTTACTAACTTTATAATTATTTGTATGTAGAGGAATATAAATGTGTTTTCAAGTGGAAAGAAGAGGACTGCAGTAGTTGTCCAGTGTATAAAAGTTGTGTTGACTAATTGTAGATATTAATTAACAATATAGTTACTGGTAATACCAATAGTTAGTTTCAGTTAATTGTTTGGAAGAGTTACACAAAAGAAAGGAAGAAAGATGCAAAACCCATACCAGGATCATGCTAAGGATCGTATTAGAATCATGAAACAAAGTAAGTACGTACCTATCTCATATTCATATTTATGACATGTACAAGACAGTGTTCAGTTGATATAAATGCAGGTAATTACAATCCTTGTTAGGATCTTCGTTTTTAGTGTATGCATTAACATTTCATCTTTTAATCATTGAATTTAATATTTTATATGGAAGAAAATGCCTTTCATAGGCTGAAATTGTTTGTCAGGGAAAAATTGCCTGTTTGTCAGGGAAAACCGGGAAATGTCAGGGAATTTCAGAATTGAGTTTGAGTGGACACCCTGTCCAAGCATTATTTACGAATTCCTAACGGTTTTGGAGATTTTCAACAACCAATCCAAGAACAGGTTTTTCAAAATGTATCACTTTGTACTTTAATGGAAAATCGTGGCTTTGTGTCAAATTTTACGAGAAAGAAGAAGTATTAAGAAAAGTTATAGATTAGAGCTTCTAGAGCAAAACTGCCTTTACAGAATTGTAATATCTTAAAAGTCTCAGAGTTAACAAGCTTAAATCGGGAGACATGCGCATTCCGGACGGCCGCCATTTTTGGCTGTCATTTTGAAGGTGAAGCGCACACGGGATTTTAGGGGACTTTTGATATTTCATTTAAGGTCACATGAAAAACAAATCCTGAAATTTTCAGCTTTTTCTAAATTATTTCAGCTCGACACCCTTTTAGGTCCTTTATTTACTGGGCTATAAGTGTTAGACTTTTAGTGTGTTCGTTACTTTTTTAAAAAAGAAAATTAATGATAGATAACAGTAGTCTATAATGCTATTAAGTATGCACATGGAATTTATTTAAATTATAACTATAATGTAGTTCCAGAGTACCATGTAAACGTAAAGAAGAAATTTGTATCCGACATAACAGTGACGATCTTCTTAAGATTTCTAGGGTTGGGGAAATCTAGAAAAATATACTTTTGGCAGTTGGATTAAGTACATTCTCACAAGATAGAAAAGAAGACATGAGGGTAATCCGAACTTGTAGAACTGCAGCCTTTGATCAGTTATTGCCATTGTTTCTAAATATCCATTGCAATTACCGACGTATTCTAAATCCATCTGTTATGCCTATCCTTGATTACAACTGGCCTTATATTAAAAATCGGAAGAAGAATTTCGTTTGGTAGATGTGAAGTGCCTCATAGTTCGTAGTTAACATGTCATAACCTTAATCTTAGCTTTGAATCACTCTTTGAAAAAGTAGTAAAGGTTTCTTTCTGTCTTTCAGCTGGGCAATTTCCTGACAGGCTGATAGATCACTTACTTCAGCAACTAAAAAATAATAATGAACGTGAAAGAATAAAAGCACTATTTGTAATTACACACTTAATAAACTCTTCAGAAAATGTGATAAAACCTAGGATTTGTGATCTGGTAATAAGTCTTCGGAATATGCTTGGGGAGACTAGCATAAAGGTACGTGTATTTACATTTTAAGTACGAATTTTACTGTAAATTATCAATGTTGAGTTCTTCAAATATTGGCCATTTTGAAATCATATTGTGTACTGCCATTCCTTTTCTTAATGTGTATATTTTCTTTCAACTGAAAGTGTGTTTACTTTACACGAGTCAAAATCCATCTTTATTTTTGTACCTCGTTTGTGTCCAGTTTTCCTCATACAATATTTTGGATATTAGTATTAGTTGTACTATTCTCTTTTTCAAAAATAAAATAGTCAAATAAATCATTGTTATCAGTGTTAGTGATAAAATATAGATACACTATTAGAAGCCCCAACTGTTAATTTTTTAAGATTGGGCTGTACAATAGGTAAGAGGGGAGAAAGCTTAGGGATGCGATTTTTAGCAGAAGAGCAAGACCTCTTGTAACACTGACAGTAAAAGTACATAGTAATATGAAATGCAGAGTAGTACATTGATTTGTGTTTTACTGGATAAATCTGACGAAAGTACACGTTTGGTTACTAAACCTTAGACGGCCTACCTGAGTTCAGGTCCCAAGTATAACCTAAATTTTTCCCAGCATTTCCCGTTGCTTCTTGCACAGAAAATAGCACATAAGAGAAATAGACTATCTGGATGTTACCAACAAAGAAATATTTAATTGGTGTGTAGAGAACGGTCATAAGAAATTACTAAAAAGGAGATGTAAAGATATAAGTCAAAAAATTGCATACTGGGTGATAGAACATCGGAATCTGTAGAGGGCGCAAGATCACTAAGAAAGAAGACAGAGAAGACCCATCTTGATGGTCTCGTGGTGTAGTCATTTTCATTTTCGCATGGGTTCGAATTCAGTTTCAGGTAATAAAAATTTTTATATATAAAATAGTTTGCAAGCAGAAGTTTGTTACAGTTTGAAAACAAAATTAATTATATATACAGGGTGTTTCAAAACAACACTGACAACGTTTGGGAGGTGATTCCTGACACCAAAATAAGAGAAAAAGTATAGGCCAACCTGTGTGCACAAATGCTTCCTTTCAGAGTTAATAGGCTGCCGAAAACATGAAAATATGAACTTCAAAGGTCCATAGCTCAAAAACTATGGGACCTACCGTAGTCGGTTCAAGACTTCACTTAGGAACTACTATGTGCCCTATTAAAATATCCATGTTTCAGAATTCTGCGATACTTCTGCAACAATTTTTATAAAGGTAGTTAGTTGGTGAGTACTTCAAATTATATACGCGTAGCCAAACAGCCTCTACAAAATTTGTTGCGGAATTATCACAGGATTCTGAAACATGGGTATTTGGATAGGGTACATACTGGTTCCTGAGCAAAGTCTTGAACCGACTATGGTAGGTACCATAGTTTTTGAGCTGTGGACCTTGAAAGTTCATTTTTTCATGTTTTCAGCAGCCTATAACTCCGAAAGGAAGCATTTGTGCACCCAGGTTGGTCTATACTTTTTGTCTTATCTTGGTGTTAGGAATCATCTCCCAAACGTTGTCGGTGTTGTTTTGAAACACTATATATCTATATCTATCTATCTATCTATCTATCTATATAGTGTTTTCGGCATATAGTGTAGCATAAATACGATTGAACTCAATTTAAAAAAAAAAAAGCCTGGACTCTGCGATGCGAAGTAGAACCGCATGTTGTACCGTCCATTCATGAGGAAAGATCTTCCTTACCAAGAAGTGATCGTTTCTTTTCCTCTCCCTATCTGAAGAAGAGTTTTGCCGGGAGTACTTACAATGTATCTGTTTTAATATTATGATTATATTTTTACTATTTTGTGGAAACTCATTTTTTATTTTGACTTTTTTTGTTAGCATAATATGAAATGTTAACTATTATATTTATCATGTTAATATATAATTAAGAGTATTTTGCTATTTAATAATTGAAATACCAATTGAAGATGACACAAAATTAACTTGCTTACCTTCTTTGTTAGCAAGAATTATTCTTTTATATAGTTATCTTCAACGTGTTTTAGTATGGCAATTGAGGTATACCACAGGAATTTGAGAACAAAATTAAGCATAAACTTTCGTTTTAGGAAGCTCTAGTTATGTTTCGAGATTTGATTGCACAAATTAATTTATTGCTGATATCCTAATAGAAGTATAGGTGGATGGGGACATAATTTTAATACCATTATTTCTTTTTGATATAGGTGAAGAAAGTCCTTTTGAAAACTATTGTAGCTTTTGTATGCAGAGGGCATATGGATGAATCTTTAGGAGGAGAGTTCGTAGAATTCATTGTGAGACACAGTTGTCTTCAGCAGCCAATGGTATTTCTCTTTTTCTCTCTCTCTCTCTCTCTCTCTCTCTCTCTCTCTCTCTGTGTCTAAAATATCTTTTAAAATGATTTAACTGTAAACGTATTATTTGTGAGCGTTTGACATTTTAGCTGAAAGCTAAAGCTGTTTCCCCAATTACGAAAATAAGATCTACATGGAAATTGATAGAATATGGCAGTGGTTCCCAGCCTTTTTTTTTTTTTTTTTTTTTGGTCTGACGACATACTTCACTGAACTTTTACGTCATCGCGACACCTTCTTTGATCTCTTCTCTTTTTTTATATTATTAATAATATACAATTTAATAGTGTAAGCCTGTAAGTTTTTATAAAGTAATGACTTTGTGTAGTACTGAGTATTATTGCTGCAGCTGAAGGTATTTGCAGGCTCAATCTGTTATTTATTATTATTATTATTATTATTTATTATATTATTATATAATAAATATAATATATATATATATTATATTTATATTATTATATTATTATTATTATTATTATTTATTTATTATACAAATTTATTTTAAGTGATTATTAAATACTTCATGATTTTTAAATTCTAAAATTTCGTGACACACCGTATCGTATTGTGCGATATACCAATTGGGAACCATTGGGATATGAAATATGTGTATTTAGTCGTCACAAAAATCTGTTAGCATTATATTTTGATAGAAATATATAAAGCAAAATTGTGCATTCTGTTAAAGGCTTGCTATAAGAATATGGGTATATACAGTTTTGAAAATGTGCCAGACCATATGTAGTAGAAAAAAATTACTACATTGGAGAAAAAGAACTTATGTGTTGTATATGTTACACCATTAAATTTCTAGGAACAGCTAAGACCTTTTCGTATATAATAGATTTTTCAGGCCACTCAGATACCTCCTGACAATCATAGGTAGATACCTCTAGTCCAGATGTATTTTTTCCATGCTTTATCAGTGTTCTTTTCATGCCCACTTGGTACATATTGAAACAGTTCTTAGCTTATATATTTTCCTCATAAATAGTAAAGGGACAAGTGCAGTTCAGTATGGAGTACAATCGATTGTGCAAGTACTTACTGAAGCATTTAATTATGAGTAATTAGGGGAAAAAATTAATAATTTTAAGAGATGTGACAGGACACTGTTGCTTGAATGCAAAAAATTGTGAACCATTCTGGATTTGATTATTCTTATTATAATATATTTAATATTAATACTAATATAACTAGTATTGTAGTGAAACAATCATAATAGAATATCGGGTATAGTCAGAAGTCGATGGCTACCTAACCGGATCTTTTATTACTCATCTCCTTTGTGTTTATTTCTGTTGATGTTCTTTTATAGCCCCTATATAATAGGATATTTTTCTGTGTTAAACGGTATGTTCGTGTGGAATGAATTAAACGACTAACTAAGCTGAAGTATAAAAATTTCCTCTCTGTAACTGCAAGAATATGATTTTTAAAAGAGAAGTGGTTGCCATGTTTTATGATCAAGACTGTACATATGATTTAGATGAAAAATACTTTCTTTTCCTTTTCGGAAAGTCATACTAGCCGAATATCAGAAAAACTTGTGTTTGTATGTTCTAGATACAAGTAGTTCTATTTAATCAAATAAAGACCCAAATCATTCATCGATTGAGAGGTAAGATAAACTAGAAACTTCACAGAAGTTATTGATTAGACTAAGCTATATAGCGTTTGGACACTGTACTGTTGTGGTCTGCATCAGCAACTTTTCCCTTGAACTAACTCCTTCGTGGCTAAGTGTTCAACGTGCTTTCACTGCTTGTTGTTTGTAGTTCGATTCTGGTAAAACAGTAATTCTCAGATGAGAACCCGAGTTGTAATTTGGATCTCATTTAAGTAATAAGTTTCGTCCCTTAACTGTAAGACTGGAAATGAACGTTAAACTCAACCTATCAAATCTCACCTTAAACAAAAATGTGTTCTTTATATATATATATATATATAAACCTTAAATTAGTAACATAACTTCTGAAGTTTTTCTCAACTTCCATAAGGTCATACATTGCTCTGACAATTAAATCGTACGTATTATTTATGTACGTATTGTGTGTATTTTTTTAAGAAGGTAAGATAATTGTAAGAAGGTAATTGTTAACTATAGGGAAGTACAGACATACGGAATACAAAATTTATTATATTCTATTGAGACATTAAGTACATTATAACTGTCACCAGCTTATAGAAGTAATTTTTGTGGACGCTCTGTATATTTCGTAAAGACAGCAATCATTCTTCGATTTATACTTTGTTTCTGCGACGCAGTAATTTCCTTCTTCGGTGGAAACCGTTTTCTTCCCACGCAATTGAACAAAGCAATCTTTTATCGTTCACTCATATATATATATATATATATATATATATATATATATATATATATATCTGTCCATCACTCATATATATATGTATACCATCTGTATATATATATGGAAACACCTGAACGAAATTGCAACTTACCAGATTAATATGGTATCGGGCCACCTTTCGCCTTCAGAACAGCCTTGATGCAACGTGGGATGGAGGCATAGAGGTCGTGAATGGTAGCAAGTGGAATTATACACCATTCCTCGTGCAGGGCATCGGCCAGTTCTGTGAGAGAGGATGGAGGTGGAAATCGTCGCCGGAGTCGTGTTTCCAAGACGGACCACAGATGTTCAATTATGTTGAGATCTGGGGATTGGGCGGGCCAGGGGAGGTGTTGAACTTCATCCCGATGTTCCTCAAACCACGCTGCAACAACGCCAGCTGTGTGAATGGGTGCATTATCATCCTGGAAGATGGCATCATTGTCCGGGAACAAAATCCGGACCATAGGATGCAAGTGGTCTCCTAAAATTGCGACATAATCGTTGGCAGTGATTCGTCCGCTAAGTGTGACCACAGGACCCAATGAAAACCATGATATGGCGGCCCACAGCATCACCTAGCCGCCGCCATGTTTCACGGTTGGGCGGAGACACTGAAGATCATAAGCTTCTTTGGGCGTTCTCCACACATAAACACGGCCCGTGGTTGGGAATAGGGTGAAGATGACTCATCCGACCACATTACACGTCTCCAGTCCTCAACGGTCCAAGTTGCATGGTCGCGGCACCATTTGCGGCGTGCGAAAGCGTTATGGTCCCTGATGAGCGGTTTGGCCCGTGCAACACGACCCCGTAAGTTCATGTCATGTAATTCGCGGTGGACTGTGATTGTCGAAACAGGGTGGGGGACGTGCTGATTGAGTTCCTCCGTCACTTGCTCCGCAGTGGCACGACGGTTTTACGTGACAATGCTCTTTAATATCCGGCGTGACCTGTCACTCATGATTTTCTTCCGCCCACTGTTCCGCTTCCCCGATGTGGTTTTCCCATGTGTTGTGTAGGCCGTCATCACCTTCGACACTGTACCACGCGACACACCTAACACAGTAGCCACTGCCGTCACACTCACTCCACATAACCGCGCACCAACAATTTGCCCTCTTTGAAAATCTGAGAGGTCTCCCATTTTACACTACCTCCGTCTGCTGCAGCCACTGGACACTGCTGTTCCACTGCGCCTGACGTAGTATCAAGACCGACCTAACACACCACCACCAGCGGTCCGGCGCTGCGTGCGCCACGACACCACTGCCAACCCATACATCTGACGTGTTGCCAACTACAAGTGTTTCCATTTTTCTGAACACCATCTGTATATATATATATATATATATATATATATATATATATATATATATATATATATATATATATATAATATATGAAACGTTGTTTTGTGGTGAGAACATTTTAGTAAGCGACAAAGAACTTACTCATTTTCTGAACTATATATATGATAGACGTATATTTCTAACTTGAGTTCGCAGTGTTTCTTCCTTACTTATTAATGCAAAGACCATGTTCTATAGTTATTTGGAACTGAATCAAATGCATTCTTCAATCATTTATGAAAATATTGCAAACCAGCTGCAAGCCCGTCAGAGCGGCGACAACTATATCGCTCATTCAGTTCGTTATCTAAGTGTTCTCACGATGAAGTTATCACAATGACTTGTGCATCGTGGCCAGTGAACTCTAAATTAACGACAATTCTTTTAACATCCTATTTGCGTATACATACAGGTGATTTAACCTGATCACATTTAGAATGAACTGCCAACTTTGACCAGTCGGTCAGTTCAGCTCGTGTCTCGAACCTCTTAGCTTGGGGAGTTTTACTTCGTATCTGCAAGCAACCACCATGTTCGTTGGATTGGCCATAACATTATGTAAAGGGGTACACGCTAATTAGCCGAACCCCTCATTAGTGAAGTCCCGGGTTCGCTAACCCAGTGCGTACCAGTTGTAAACGCGCCCTCCAACATTCTCATTCTGTTTTGGCGACTGTCTGTATTCTTTTGCTGGAGACTAACGTCAATTTCTGTGGAGTTGTGCAGCAGCTACAAACTACTTCGTGGGTTTACCCCGGTGTTACCCCCACAGTGCTAATCACCCTTGTGCATAAGTGGTGTGAGAAAAGTACTTATAGTGAAACCTCAATCATCATCTTTCATATATATATATATATATATATATATAATATACGTGATGAAAGGACTATAATTAATAAAAGTGAATGCAATTTCATTAGTGAAAATAGTTATATGTCCAGTGTTGAGTGTTGTGATTGTTTTCTCCCCTACATTATTTTTTAAATAGCGTTAATAAATAAGCATAATGTCATTTTATTTAATGTGTTTTTGTTACATATATGAGTGATATTTGTGTGCGTCATGGTCAGATTGACCGTTTGAACGTCCGTGAGGATTTCGAGACGAGACATCCGAACCTCTCGGTGCCTAATGATCATCTCATTATTGATACTGGCGGGCAATTTGGGAAAAATTCTGTAATCTCCTTTTGGAAATGTTCTTCCAATGTCTTAACCAAGTAAATTCAGGTCTGCTGAAAATACTCATTGGTGGGACAGAAGGGGACAGGCCCGAAAAGCGGTTATTACATGATGCAATAAGCTCATATGAAAATATAATAGTAATACAGAATATACACATAACCCACAACGAATTACCAAGTTATTGCAGATCTGTAATTCAGATTGCAAAATTCGTTAACAGATATGAACTACATATACAAGCATGTACCAATCTACCTCAATGTACAAGGCAAAACATGGATAGAGTTCTCGCTTAGCAATAAGGAGATTCCGGTTCGAATCCCGTGGCTGCCCATTATGACAGAAGTTTCTCCTTGATTGTCGTCAGTCTTGCCAGATGAACATTGAAAAGCACCATTAACAAAGAGATCGTATTAGATACCTTCCAACAGCTCCTTCCATTGTTAAGGTCTCCAATGTAAAATAATTTCTCAACTGGATCTAAAATTCTGTAAATAAGTTAATGAAAGTTAAACAGAACGACATAGAATACTAATGAGTTCATGCATTTCCAGAGTAATAATTTTATATGATATAATAGCGGAACTCTTTATTTCCCAGGCAAAAAGTACAGGGAGAAATTCTGAGGGGGATCAATCCGGCAATGATGAACTAAAGCAAATGTGCGACAGTATGCTGTATCTTCTTTCATCTACTGTGACAACAGTAGAAGACATGCTTTGGCCACTTTTGTTGCAGTTTCTCCTGATGAAAGAGTATACGGAAGCTTGCACTATTATATCACGGTGCCTTGCACACCTTGCTGCCAAGAAGAAAGATGATGTTAAATTTTATGAAGATTATGAATCAAGATGTAAGTATCTTCTATCATAAATTTATTTTAAAAAATGTAGAGTAAATACATGACAAAAAGGGCGTTGCTACATATATTGTGTAACTGTTTCCATTATTATGTATTGATAAATATTTTTGAATCGTATATTGTTTATATATTATCGTATTGTTTTAGGTAATAATGCCACACCGGGACCACATGCAATATTTGCCAGATTTCTAGCATTGTTAGGGCGGCCTTTAGTATCTGGTAGAGGAATTTATATGCTTCAGTTTTTGAAGAATTTCGCTCCTAATATTAATAGGCATTTGAAGCCTTTATGGGACCAGAAAATTCCTGCTTTATTGCACCATCTAGAAGGTAGGTTGGTTTTCATATTAAATAAGCTGCATAATTTTTGAACAGTTGCACGTTCTCTTTTGGTGAACATTATACCTAATGTGATTCTCAGTTGTAACATTGTTTTAATTAGTTATAAGACATAATTTTGGGACGTTCAACTAAACAATTTTATACAACTATATATAGCGTGTAAGATTTAAGCTAACGTATGTTTCACATTCCAAAGTTTATATATTTCTTTATATAAATGTAATGCATAATTTATTTTATTCCTGTACGAAGAGACCGCTTAATCTCGAACACTGCACCCAATTAAAGTATTATTAACACACCTGCAAATCGTAATTCGATAATATTTCAAGTTACAAAAGCAAAAATTTAATGTTAGAGAGACAATTTATGAGTCAGTTTGTAGTATGTTTTAATTATTTTAACTTCTCGCATTAAGAAAGGCCTGTATTATTGTCTGTAAACTAAAAATTATACCAAACTTCATTGCCGTACAGATGGCTTTTATTCCAGCTTTCAAAATCGGAGTTTGCTACCTCGTAGTTCAAGTATCTTCCAATCGCCTCATGATCCTGATTTGGCACAAAGTATTAGCGTCTGTAGGTGAAATTTAATCAAATCAATGCTTCTTTTTCTCTTTGAGATATTATTGCAGACAGAAGTACCAAAATGTGATTTCTGTAATTAGAACTCGTTTTTAAAGACAGATGAGTCATTATTTTCTCCGTCTTTGTATTCTTGACACAAAAGAATGGTAGTAGAGTTCGAGCATGTGAAGGATGCGGAAAGTGGTTCTAATATAATGAACAGTTCTGTCATGTTAGTAGAAATGTTCAGTATTGTAAAGGATGCTATAATCTCTGATGCCGTTAAAGTATATTTGTTGTGATTTTTGGTAAAACGCATTAATTGCCTCTTGCAATCCATCCGGGTGTTGCGGGGAATATTCCCCATGTGTACCCTTCATAGTGAATTCAAGCAATGAAATGATACATTCCTATTCTCAGAGAGAGAGAGAGAGAGAGGGGGGGGGGGACTGACATACTAAATTTTGTATCTACATGTTCAGTGGTTCCTTAGCAACATATGTGATATATTAGCAAAAATTCCCTCTTTTTGCCCTTGCGATATTTTAGGTGAATAAAGTATTTGTATTCTGTGTAAAACGAAACCCCCTCATACAAAATTTTGTTCATACGTCTAGTGATTCAAAAGAAACACATTAATAGTAATAATTGGTTGGATGGAATTTCAAACAAATTGATGATTGTGAAAATGCCTCAGGCTAAATGAAAATAAACAGAACCTGTTAACATACCAAAAGTCATCACAGTTCAGGAGATAGTTTTCCCATATGATAGTTTCATAATATTAATTTTTGAATAATATTTTTTACCCCCTTCTTCACATCGGAGTTGAATTTTTAGATATTCAGTGTGAGGTAAACCACCCTCAATTGATGGTCACAACGTAGATTTTGGGTAAAAATGTAATATATGTAGGTACTGAAAAATCCTTTTCTTCTGTCCATGTCCGCTATACTCGTTCGATGTTGAGGTTCCTAAAATATTGTAATACGTCAGTCAGGAAATAAATTTTTATGTATTACTATGGTTACTATGGTTACTAACTACAAGAAGTGAGATACGTACTAGGAAAATTATCAGGATATTATCGATTGTGTTAGTTCTTATTCTGGAATCCTTTTATTTTTGTAAATTGATTTTTAAGCCAATGTGGTCAAGGTAAACATGATAAATATGGTGTTTGACATTGCCCATCATTTCCACTTCTAGGAATTCTTACAGCCTATGTAAATGAAGCACGTTTCACCTAAGGTTCCTTGGTTATTTGTGTGTAACTTCAGCGCTGTAATTTTTTCATCTCTGGTCGTTTGAAATGGGATTGTCTTAAGTACAGTTCTTCTTTGCTATTCTTAAAAAAAATACAGGCTTGCATTGTATCCTGACTTCTGTTGCATTATGTTAATGTGTATTTTCCATTCTATATAGAATCTAAAGAAAGTTGGAATAATAAGGCCTGGGAAGATCTGCTTCTGGACTTTTTAAGTTCAACGGTAGTAGAAGTAGATGAAGAGAAATGGACTATTATGTTAGGACGTCATTTAGTTGACCAGATCTCTTTGTATTCCACATACGTAGAGGAGAGGACAACCCTTTATAAATGTCTCGCTGTTATTGTAAGCCACTCATCGGATAAGAACTTTGTCAATCAACAATTAGATGTAACACTTGCTTCAATGAGACAGCATAGCGCCCAGGACAGTAAGGTAATCATACACACTGTTTTTAGCAGTTTTCAATATATTTTTGCAATTCGACAGTATACATTCATATAAATTTGCAATTTGAAATTGTTAGACGTCAATCAGAAAGTTTGATTGTGATATATATATTTTTTTATTTTCGTATGAAGATATTACTTGCCTAATAACCAATAATTAACCGTGAAGAATTTAACTTATTTTGCATGTTGACGCATTTCATTATAGTCGCTTTAGACTTTCGAGAACTTTTGAATTTTATATGGGTTTCTTTACTATGTAATCATTTTCTCGTTGTAACTTAGTTGTTAGTACATTCAAAAGTTTTAGCAAAGCTTATTTTACTCATATTACATTCCAAACATGTTTCAGCTTGGTGGGAAAGTGAAATTATCGTGGATCAAAATAGTTGTAAGATAGTAATCAATTCATCTGAAATTTTGTAAGAGTTGCTTTGCTTCTTCATATTCTAGGATCACTTACCTTACAATGGCCCCTGAAGCTTATTCAGGACAGCCGGAATGATACCTAACTTATAGGTTCCAGGCCGCTTCCTTCCTTCCCCAATCCTTTCTTTCTTCCCTTTCCCCGGATAGTGTGCTCGCCGAGGGCTTAAAAAGTTCTAAATCCTAAAGTTCAGGTCGACGATGTAAAAATGTATAAAGTGCGTATGTAAAGCAGTTTTGTAAAGAAATCTTTTCAGTTTTCTTTTTTTATTATTATTATAATTTTGTAGACCACCCCAGTGCTAGACTGTAATACAGGTTTAATTTTACCCAAATAGGTAGCTTGCTGACCTTCTTTATTCAGGTACAAATAAACGTTTGAGTTGAGATAAGCGTAGGACACAGTTTCAGAATAAATATAAAGGAAGTTTCTGTGTAAGAAAAGAAGATTCTGCTACAGTGACGCTGGATAGTTTAGGAAATTGTGTTCAGTACTAAGAAAAAGCTTTGACAAAGATACAAGCTGTTTTCATTTTTCATACTGTGCATGCAATGCTAAAGATTCCTTACTGTACTTTTTAATATCAAAATATATGAATATTCCTAATTAATTGGTAAATTATTACAAGCTGTGTAAGTAGTTTTCAGTATGAAAGTTTACATATTTATTATATTTCTTTAACAGGCTTGCGCGAGGGCAATTGGTATTTGTTCACGGTGCCATTTGGATATTGTATTGTTAAAGCTGGAGAAATTTGGTCGAGATGAATTGGCTCGAAAGTCATCTCGTTTACTAAGCTTCATGAAAGATACTAAACATGAAAACGAATTGGAACGAATTAAGACAACATTGCTTCTATGCTACAGTGAAATTGCACATGAAGCTCCAAGTGGTCAGTTGGTATCAGAAATAGAAAACAGTATAATACCATGGGTAACTCAGCAGTTGCAATCTTCAAAGGTAAGCTTTAAAAAATATCTAGTTTCTTTACTTATACCGGAGAGAAAACTTACCGTTACCTCTTACTTCATACGTCCTTACAAAGAGGAATTTCAACACATGACTGGGTATAAGTCATAAACTAAACTTCAAGCGTTACAGCTCACGAAAAATACTGCTTTTAGTTACTGATGTGTGATCAGCGCATAGTTTTCCTTTGCCATTATTTCTAGCTTTCTAGAATCGAAATTCGCTACCTTTAACTTCAGACAACTTCCTGGATGCATTATGATGCTGAGTTAACAACGAAAAGTTTGTGCTCCCACTGGGAATCGAACCTGGATAATATGCACTAAATACATGGGCTCAATCTGTCCAGCGACACAGGATATAAAGATTTCTAAAAGGCTATAAATAAACAAGTATTCCCTACAAGAGAAATATATTTAGGCAAAAAGGAAATTTCGCAGTTCATATGTATATTTCCGAAGATTTTTTTAAATAAAACAATGTAATTAGAAATAGTGGAAAATAAAGAACTTCGTAAAAATATTCATTAGTTCTTTAATATAATGAAAAAATCTCATAAAATTTAAGTTTGCATTTTTATGCGCTAATTTATGAAATGGGAATAGGTTATCATTTTGTGAGTGCGTTGTGAAGGTCTGCAGTGTTTCACTGATTAGATTCTGTCAGCTTGATCACGCAGAATTTTTCTGTAAAAATAATGTCAGTGTTTATTAATTTATTCTAGGGATGGCTAATTCCGGAAATTTTACTTTCCGAAATCCGGAAAGTAAAATCGGAAAAATTCGATTTCGGAAATAATCCGGATTTTTTCCGAATTCCGGAAAGTGAAATTTTCGATTCCGGAAAATTTTGGCCATTTTTGATTTATTTTCGCCAGATACTTACTGCACACTAGGAGACAAGGAACGGGGTATAATTAGCAGTTCAGAAAATTTTCGAGAGAAATTCAGCATGATCAAGCTGACAGAAGCCAGTGAGTGAAATATTGCAGACTTCAAACTGCACAACACACACTTAAAATTGTTATCTATAATGTAATGTTGTTTCTTCAATTATTTTTGGGTTCTGTTCGTAGTAACAGATAGTGAGCACTCTTGAAAGTACGTTAAATCTGATTGGACAGATGTTTTGATACACTGCCATAATGCTATTTGCATGATTAATGTGTAGGAAAAAAGATAAAAGTTTTTTTATTGAACGATATTAGTTTGAAAACTACGAAACTATTATTACAAAGTGTTTTGTGTATATATCCAACATTTAATATGCGTAAGAACATCAATTCCTGCAGTGCTACCTGCGGTAGAGTTCTACTCTCGTCCTTTGCATTTCATTGTCAGAACTGTATGCTTGTCGAAAGAGATGTTTTTCTAGATGTAATAGCTAAAGCGGAAGAAACAGTTTAATTTTTTAAAAAATTGCATGTATTTAACCTCAAAGAAAAGAACAGAAATAGACGATTACAAAAAATAATAACGACGAAGACATGACCACGTTATCATATGAAGTAGAATTTTGATTTAATGCAAGAATGGTTGTCAACATTGATCACTAATGCTAATGATATCTTAGTATAGTGAATAGCGTAAAGGGTTAATACATATTGTTTAGTAAAGATTTGATAATTTTAAATAAGTCAGAATGCAATTGATTCATGCTATTTTATTAAGAAAATAGTGCTTACCTTACTGTGTTGTTGTTCTTATTTTCTTTTGTTAAAATGGTTTCGCCTTACGCTACTAACTGCCATCATCACTTAGCTCGTTTTGTGTAAGTATTATTTGCATCCTAATTCATGTCAGTAATTACGTTTGTTACAAATTAAGGTCAAAAGCCCTGCTGAATGTGTAAGATTTGCTTGCTATATACTACGGTAGTTAATGGAGCTGTTATCTTCCTTTCAGTTTATCTAGTTGCACGAGTCAAACATGCCCAAGTTCTCTATCGGTGTTTCGCAGAAACTACTCAGCAGAACAAAACTTAACTTTTGTGCAGGTAGTCAGTAATCATTTACCTCTGCGTTGTTAGTTAAAACAGACACAAAGGCTTCAGAATTCTGACCTACATCGATCAGAGAAATTATATAAAATTGCAGTTTTGCAAAGAAAAGGTGCTAATACCATTGAAAGGGAGTTAAAGCGATGGGTAGCCGTTTCTACAAGCTATGGATAATTTAATATTACCGTAAGAAGTTGAAGAATGTATACTAGAGAGGGTCATGGAGGTGATCAAGTGTTGAGTATTACATGGCTGAAAATAATGCCCAAATAAAGGAAAAGTTGATCATTCAAGAGTGTGTAGTTCACGTGAACTTCCGTGCTAATGTGAACATCCAGAGTACCGAGATCCTGAAGAAAGAAATGAGGGGAGGAAAATGTTTTCTAGATATCTCTCTCAAGCTGCGGAAGATCCACTGAAATTCCGGGAGAGAACTTTGGCCTTCAGTGAAAGTTGAGTGGGTTTGAATACCCAACCCGAACAAGACCATACGAAGTCTTGGTGTGCTTTCAGTATGATACCGCCTTTAATGGTGCATGAAGACCTTTATCCAAGGAAAAGGATAGACATCGACGGTATTGGATTCGGAGAATTCTTCCCCTGTTGGATGTGGTCGCGAAACTTACCAAAGACCATCGTGAGGCCATATGTAGCAAATATCGTTACGTATTTGATGAGCATGACGTTGAGACGTTCTCTTACTCATGATCTCCAACCATGGCTTTAACAGTTTGTCTTCTGAGACGCTAGTGAAAGTGTCATGTAGTATGCTAACTTCTGTGAGCTAAAAACTGTTACTAACATATTGACATTTCAATTACATAGCGTTTCCTGCTTGTTACATATTAAAATAAATGCTTACGCATGTTTGACAACCTATTACTTATTGTAAATAGCACTATCTTATTGGCAGTAGTTCAGCCAAATGTTATATAAAATGCACTGTTCCATCAAATATATAAAAGGCACTGTAAGAACGAGGAATAATTAGGTACACTATTTCCAAAACAAAATCACAGATTCATGATAATGCACATTCTGCACAATTTTATTTATTTGTATGAAATATCTTACATGTTGCTTATTGGTATTTATTTTATAGGAATATTCAGTAAAAATAGCTGGGCTCCATGCATTGAATAGCATCGCAATGGCAGTTAACCCCGTCAGATGTGGAAATCATTTTGTTCTGAAATCTCGTCCGCAAGTACTTACATTGGTATTGAATCAACTGAACATGATCACGAGAACAACCATGCAACTGTGTCCTTTGGTATTGCATATACTGACATCACTCATGTATCCTTATAATATATCAAACATTTAACTCAATGCATCGTTACGTTGAAAAGAGGGAGAATAAAAGAACTCTCCATTGTATTGAAGACTGTATTCTCTGAAAAATCATTTAACAGTTCGGCCTAATATAAAAATCTGGAGTAACCAAAGAAGACTCATGTTGTAAAACTCAGAAAGACACTCTCCTTGCTCTTTTGTATATTGTATAGCTGAGTTTAAGCTAACATGATGTTCTTGTTCACCTCAACCATAGGTTGGTGGGCAACAGGGAAATTTAAAACTTTTCTCTCGCTTGAGAGAGCTGTTTTATACTTTGATAAGGGCTGTTCTTCGTAACTGCATCTAGATATTCTATCCTTGGTCTTCCTTTTCCTGGTTTTGCTTCTGCCTTTCCCTCTATCAGCACAGCGATCCAATCGGAGTGTCGAATAAGATGGCCAGCATGCTGTTTCTTCTTTTTCCTATTATCTGCATGATCTGTCGTCCTTCATTTGCTTCCTTTAGTACGTCTTCATTCCTTTTCCTTTCGGTCCATGATATGCGCAGCATTCTGCGCCAACACCACGTTTCAAATGCTTCCAGCTTGGATATTTGAGCTTTTCTCAATGTTTTCTCTCTGATCCGTACAGCGCCACGCTCCATACCAATGTCTTAATAAATCGTTTACGAACGTCCAACGACACATTTCTAGATGTTAGTAGTCCTCTTTTCCTATTGAATGCTTGTTTAGCCTGTGCTATTCCGGAACTGAACGTCTTTTTCACTTCCTCTGTCCGAGGATATTAGACTTCCTAAATAGGGAACGTCGTAACGTCTTCGATTTTCTCTCCATCTAGCTATACGTTTGCCCCTTCCTCTCCTCCTCTTGTGCACTTTATCACTTTGGTTTTCTTCTTATTTATCTTCATTTTGCATGTTTTTTTCCAGTTGGTCGTTCAAGTTTGAAAATGCTTCCTGCATGTCCTCATCGTTCTCCGCTATCAATACTATGTCATCAGGAAATCTTATTGTGCTGAAAACCTGACCATTTACTTTTACGCCTTTCTAGTTTTTATCCAAGAATTCTTTCATAGCCTCTTCTAAATAGACGTTGAGCAGGAGAAGTGAAGTCCACATCCTTGCCTCACTCCTTTATTTATTCTTGCTTCGTTCTGATCTCTTCCTATAAAGCTGTCTGGTTCCTATAAAGTTGGTATATATTAAACGCCATATTTTTTTTTCTTGCAGCTGTCAGCATTATTAAGACAAGCAAGAAAAGATTTTAGTAGGGATAGGATGTATAGGAATTGGTAACATGAAATAAACACTGAATACATTTACAATCTTGAACAAGAACTTCTTATTGCCGCACTGTCTTTAACATATGTACTTAAGCTTGCCTACAGGGTACAGAAAAGCAAGATAATTACTTTTTGAGCTTCTTAATAAGATTTCTCTTAACGCGTTTTACATTATAAAAGATTCACGTTTGTTTATTTAATGCAGTTCCGTTTGTTAATGAACGTAAGACACTTATTTTACGTGACCGATGTGACTGTTCACAACGCTATTTGATATCTTTGTCAGTGTTACAGTAATTTTACTTCTTTGCGCTGTAGATTTTCCTATGCCTGAAAACTTTTTTTGTAAATTTTGAATAAGCTGACAAACCTAAAGTTAACTCAAATTTTAACCGTAAATGATTGCTTTAGAAATTATTTTTGAAAATTTTAGTTAGCTCTTTGGAGTTCATTGGGAAATATTGATGTGTATCTAACTGTCGTTATGACTTAGAATCAGGGATTACCTTTCATTGCAGTTTTTGCTGTTTACTTGTTATATTCTATTACGAATATGTGAATGTAATCTAACATTGGTACTATCATAGGTTTTATTGATAAGGTAGTAAGAACGTGCGTTTATTTTAGGAGCAAAGTAAATAAATATTTCGCAGATTTATCAGATCTGCAGAATATTCAAAATCCATGTTAGTACAGAATAAAATAAAACTACTGTATTTACCTAGAGTTGGGTTTAATCCTATTTGGATCTTGAAGACAATATTTCGACCACTTAACATTCTGTGGACATAGTTTGGTCTTATTGCTTCTTATAGCAGATAAGTGCGATTTTTCAACACCTTGTTTTTCATTTCCATTTGCTGTGTATTAAATAACTAAAATTTACACGAAAATTTGTGAGAAAACACTTTAGTTATTTTTTCCACATGTACTACTATTGTGTGTCTGTCATTTAATATTTCTTATGATTCAATGTTGCCAGGTATGGACTTGGAATTATGCGTAAGCTTATTGGCATAGTCACTAAATTTGATGCATCATAATAGACAAATGTTCTGACTTGATACAATAACACTGTGTCGGATACCAAACATCTGTATTAAATTTGTCTGCCAACTCCACTTACACATGATCCAAAAAATGTTTCGTAAAATTAAAAAAAGAAATCAATACCATTAATGTTTTTATTTAGTGTACAGTATATATTTCTTTGTGGTAGAAGCACTTTTCCTTGACACTTTTACAGTAAACTTCCACCAGCACTGACTTCAGACGAACGAATTGTAATACTGAAAGCGTGTTTTGATAAGGTATATTGTTTAGCGATAGTTGACGAAGAGGAAGATGAAAATTCCAAAGGAATTGCTGCTGAACGCTGGAATGCTTGTGTGAAAGGTCTTAATGAGCTTGTAAAAGAAGTCTTGTTGCAGTCAGTAACACCAGCAACGTTAGACGAAATATTTACTCTTTTGGATCATTGGATGGCAAGAGAAAATTCACTTCAGAGGGAAACAGCTGTTTTTACTTTAAAAGAAGTATTGGAGTCCTACTTAAAGCATATGAAATTTGGATATGAGGTAAAATAAAGTTTAATATTTTAGTAGATCAATTGTGTATTACGTACACGTATAGAATTGTAATGAATCAGTTTTATATCTGTCTCGTTGATGTTTTTCTGTAGTTACAATAAACAAGTAGAATTGGAGATAATTTAATATGGTTTCATATGGTAGACTCAACTTTTAAATGGTACGTACAGGATGTCCTACAGCATATACAATAATCTTTGCTGCTGGTTTTTTCAAATCATAACCTGAGTTTCCATTGCTCTTTGGCCTTCATCTCCAGTGTTAAACGTGTATCTTACAGCTATCATAAGCAGTGAATTAAAATACATTAATTTTTGTGTTCCAATTATAGATTATTAGGTTATGGTATTTTTAGTGGAATATATGTAATAAATAAATTCAGAAAGTACTCACCTTGCTGCTCTTCAATCGGCTTACATTGTTTTGGTAATGAATGTGTTCCCTGTGCAGGATTACTGATTGATTCGTAACTCTTCCTTATGGTGTATAATCAAGAACTCAAAACTAGCCAGGTAGCTACTTAGAATTGAATGCCTCTAATTGAATGGTATTCCTCACACGTACTTCTACTCCAAGCAGACATGGTCGAAGACATTAGGCTAGTGATCACAAGACCTGTTTGTCACGAGTTTAGACTCTCATTTAGAGCATGAGCTCATATGTGTTATCTTGCATTATTCTGTCTCTTATAGTCTTCTCTAGCTCAAAAAGGACAACCATGAGACGTTAATCACAAAAATGAATAAACGAGTTCTTGAGTTCTTGCTAATATACATAGTAGTGATATTTTGTTCTACCAGTTCGAACTTCTGAATGTAAGTGTATGTCTTAGTATATGAGAAATTTGTATTTAATATTTCACAGAAACCTAAACTTTGTTGAATAAGACACATGTGGTCCTATTTATGAAACTTTCTTTTGACAGTTGCATTAATTAGTTATGGAGATGGTAGTGTAAATAGTTCTCGTTGATATAAGCTTTATACGATGTTAATGTTGTGTGTAATCGTACTTGGCAAAGAGATGATATGAAAGAATATGCATTCCAAGTTGAAATCCTCGCAAATTATTCTGTATATGTATCAAAGACAGGATAATACCTCTTCGGCTTCGTCATGGCTAAATGATTACTGCTCTTGTCCGTAGTGTAGGAGACCCCAATAAAAGTACATATGGTTCGGATCACATGTTAACTGGATATATCTTTGGTACTGAAAAGGAATATTAATGTATCTGTGACATTGTTCTATCGATGCAAACGATGCTTTTGTCAAACAGGTACTTATAACTTAAATTAGGTATTAAACTTTTAAGATTTATACATTATTTTTTTATGTTTGCTTGTAATGAAAATCGTTTCTGCACAGGCACCAACTAAATTCAACGAGACGGGACTTATCTTGGGTAGAGTGATTCCACGATGTACAGATCCAGTGATGAACATTAGGCAAGGGGCCATTGACTGTGTGTCGTCAGTTTTGTGCATAGCAAGTCGCTATGAGGGTCATCTAGCAGATTATGACAAAGATCTTCTGAAGTCCTTGGCCCAAATCAAAGAGCAGATTCAAACTGTTCATCCTCAACAGCTTTTTGATGCGACTGCAGAATTATCCAAGGTATTTTACATGCTATTTGTCACTTTAATGTGTGAAATACGTAGCAATGTGTATCACGAATTGGAAAAGCTTGCATGTAAATGTGTATATGTATATACACATAACCAGTGTTCCTCTTTGTGTACATTATCCACTTAAATTCTCTTCCTTGATCTCTCCCTCTCTTTAGATTATGTATACATGTATTACTTTAAAAAAATATTCGATTGTAAGCCAACCTTTTGCACTTTTTCTTGGTTTAAAAAAAATACCCTTCGGCTTAAAATCGGTATCATTAACACGGGCAGTAAAGGAAATGAAACGCTCTTTCGACGCATTAGGAAAAAGTTACTGAAAACCTTTTCGAAAGCCGCCACAAGTAAGTTTTCGCCATTGTATAGATTCGGTGTTGTTCAGTCAGGGATTTTAATTTTCATCAAGAAAAAATGCTAATATTGTATTGATTATGTTTAGATTTAACACATATTTCGTCGGTGAAAGGACGAAGTGGCATAACTCGAAAAATCATGATTTGAGTTATAATTACCATCTGTCCTTATTGAACCTGCTGTATTAACCATAAAAATTCCATACCTGAATTCCTTATATAAACGGAGATATGAACTTTCTGAAAATAGCGCGTCTTGAAATTAGTACGACGATATAACGGTAATTAAGAAATTTCAAAATACGCTACTTAGCCCCTTCACCGATGATTTCAAGGGTTAATACAAAAATAAATAAATAAAAATATAAAATGAATAAATAAAAACAAATAGTAAATAAATAAAACAATAAATAAATAAATTTACATATAAAAATAACGACCAATCTGAATCATATAACAGTGACAACTGACTAAACGATTAAATGGCAGAAAATGTATTCCTTATATTGTGTATGCTTCATTAATAAATTTCTTGTTTGACCCCAGAGGTCGGCTTACAATCGAATAAATGTTATGTTTACAATTAAAAAAAATACTTTGTTTGAAAATCGTAATTTTACTCTAATACCCTTTCCTCTGAAATGTTCTAAATGTTCTGCATTAGTTCTTTAAATTTATATTCCAAAATATGATAGTATAGTTCAACCTAGGTTATTTCCAAATAAGATTGTCTCTGCATATGACACCAAACTTTACGGTTTATGTTACTTCTTTATTTTTCTTTTCTTTGTTTCTTTTTTTTTTTTTCGTACATTATCAGAAGTGATCTCGTGGCTAGATGTTAAGCGCACGCGTCTTCGGCACGGGAGACATGGGTTCGATTTTAGGTGACAACTCGTGTGGTTCTAATTCCATGTTAAGCTGTTAGTCCACGTTTCACATAGCCTCGCAGCTGAAAGAGATGCTAAAATCTAATCAACAAGTTCTATCCGAAAAAGCAGAAGTGGATTTACTTTATCATGTGTTGCGTGATAGTCTCTTAAAATATTTTCTTGTAATTTGTTACATCATTAATTTCCGAATGGATGCTTCAGTACCTGATACCTGTAACTTTGTAAATGGTATTTAACCAACAGAAAACATTCTATTGTAACTAGTGAATTGTGTAGAAGTGTTAACGAAAGTAATTGCAGGTTAACATAATCGAGTAAGTGAGTAGAAAAAAATCCAAGATTAGAAACAGTGATGTGATGTCACGCTTGGTTTAATGTTATCTTTAACTCTCTTTAATTTCAAGAGAATTTGTAATTCTTATCTGAAAAGCAAGATTATGATTATGAAACTTTGAAACAATTTCCCAGAAGTTTGTAATCATTGAGAGATCCACAATTTTTTATTGTGCCACTGTATGCTAGAACACCTTTATCACCATAAAATGTCAATACAAAGTAAGATCAAAAAATGCTATGATTAATTTTATTAGAAACAAAATAGTAAGCTTACATAGAATTTTATTTAATCTCAGAGTACTGTCCTTGGCTAGCAATGCATTTATCCTAACATTGAATCCATGACTGAAAGCATTTCTGGAACGCTTGTTTTGAAAAGGTGTTCAGCTGCTCTGTCGTGGCCCTCTAAATGTCAGGAATGGTGTCGAAACATTTTTCCGGATGAAAAGCAAGGTGTGGCACGGCGCGTTTTTTTTTAGTGAAGAAGTAAGCCATTTGTTCATTTAATCGGCAGTTAAAATGCTTTTCACGGACCCATCCGAGATGTTTAGTTCTTCTAAAAGCTCTCAAATAGTCATTCGCCTGTTTGAACAAATAATTTCTGTTTTTTTGCACATTTTCATCTGTTTTTGACGTCGAAGAACATCTCGATTGTTGTTGGTTTTCAACCGACTCATTGCCGCTTTTGAATCGCTCATACCACTTGTAAACAATCTTCAATGCCACCGCTACATCGCCATGCACTCCTTTTCACATTTCGTGAGCTTCATTGGCACTTCTTTTGCAGCTTAGGACAAAACAGTCATGGTGCGTGACAGACACTCTTGACACGTCCTCACTCTTCTGCCTCTGGAACTCGTTCAAACTCGACACTGATTGTACCAAAGGTTTAGGCTATCGGGCTTACTAGTTGAAATGGATACAGCATCGCTAGATGGCAGTGTGCAACTACATTCGCCGTACTTTTGATCACATCTTGTATTTTTGATACTAATGGAGACTAAATTTTTGCTGGCTTATGCACTGCTATTATTGGAGACATTTCTATTTTCTCTACACTAATTGAATAGTGTTAACCTTGTACTATTCCAGTGTCTGACGTGTTTTGAGGGAAGCTATAGATATCTTTAGTCAGGAAGGTTGAGTGTGATATGAGATTTTTCCAACTGTCTGACCGTCCGGGAAAAAAAATCTCAAAAACTACTGGATGGATTACCATCAGTTTTGGCCAGGATGTCAGGGGAATGGAGTTTGTTGGAGATGATAAGCTGAAAGTGGCAGAAATCAATCATTCCCAGTTTTTACGTGGTTCACAGAGCACAAACGGTACTTGCACTCGAATCTCTCAGAAGTTGGGGAACTTTACCACCACTGTCGGTTTCAGTATGAATTGAGAAAATATCCAACAGAAACCAAAATCCCTCAGGTGATGTACACATTGCACTGCTGTTTGTATAGAATTGTCAACCTCTTCGTTACTCTACAAAATTTTCTACTTTCTACAAATCGAAATATAAGCGAGTACCAGTGGTGCAAAGTGGGACGAAATGTGGATAGAGCTTTATATTCCCATTGTGCAACAAGGAGATCCCATACTTTCATGTGTACAATATAACATGGATGCTTAAATTGTATTTTAAATATGAATGCAACTCTAAACATATGTACAAAATGCAGTAAAACTCTCTAGGATTTTTTTTTTTTTACATACCCTGCTGCAAATCCATCGATTACACTATTGATATTGTTTAATTGTTATCACTGCTTTCTCAATGCTATGGTTTTCTATCTGCTCCCTCTTTTTTCCACATTTCTTACTGAGAGGGAGAGTAGATTGGTTGGTTGAATGAGTTCGGCGTCCTTTTCATCGTGAAGTCTATATGAGACGTGGACTGACAGTTTTAACATGGAATCTGAACCGCATAGGCTACTACTAGGAATCGAATCCGAGTGAAGCGCGCCGAAGATGCATACGCTAGTCATAGTCACGAGGGAAAGGAAGAAAGAGAATAGAGCATTCAGGTGGAATTACTATCATAAGTAAATCAACAGCTTTTTTTTCTTTTTTTTTTTTTTTGTTTTGTTTTGTTTTTATACATACGTTTAAGGTTATTTGGGTTTATATATATATTTTCAAAAATGCTGTTATGTAAAGTCATCGGCAAATAATACTGCGCCATAACTTTGACCGTTAGCAACAAGAACTTCGCAAAGTCACACCCGTAAAGAATCTACAATGTCCACTTTTCAGGTTTTCTAATTGTCCTTTACAGTTGGGAACCATTCCATATTACTCATGCCAGCATTAGTATCTACAGCACTGTTGTCATTTGATAAAATATTTTACATAAAAATATGTTCTGTGCATTATCACCTGCAGCGTAAGTTACCCGCGTACATAGGACCTCGGTTCATTTAAATTAGAACTCCATGAATACATGTGACTAACCTTTATTTTCTCTTTCTCTCTCTCTCTCTCTTTTTTTCTAAACTGCCAATTCAACGACAACTATATATGTAATTAAATTTCTGATATAAAAACCAAATAACACACAAATAACAAGAAAATAGAAAACGTTAACATAACAACTTACTATTTAGGAGCAAAATTTCTGAATCGTTCAACAGAACAAGAAATATCAAATTTGCAGTAACTGCACGTATTGATTATTTTGCTAGTAAGCCGAAATAACTATGTAAAATAAATCTAACAAATATGCTAAAGGCAACTATGTTACTATAAGTTGATGAATTTTACGATTAACTTTTACTCTTTTAAATCTGAACCAAACGTAGTCAGTGAGTTACTGCATGGACTTCGCAAAAATGTCCGAACAAGTTATTGAAGCACAAAAAAAGAATTTCACTATTAATAGGAGAAAAAGAATAGATTAAAATTTTGAAGCGTTGGGCTAAATACTTAGCCTCCTATTATAATGAATATTCCTATCGTTGTCTTCAAACCATTTTTACTTTCTCTCAATTTAACTCCTTTTTAACAACTTATAAAGGGAAGCAAACAATACGTGTCTTCCCAGGTCTTACCCGTCAATCCAACTAGCTTGCAAATGCCCGCTACACGAGGTCTACAACTCAGCCAAAAGATGGCAGGCCAATCAGTGATGAGTTAGTCAAGGCCAAGATACCGCTCATCCGAGCGTTAAAAACGCGCACCCAATAATCAAGGCGAGAAGTTACTGTCACAAACATACTACAAGATTTCTCTTTAAATACATTTACGATTTTTTTTTTTCTTTCTTTCTTTGAGATCAATGAAAATTCACGTTACACATCCGTATCATTTTCCAGAACACTGGAGAGTCGTCGAGATCCATGGCCTGCGAAACACGCACGACGGCAACTTTTATTTTTGAGGAATTTGAAGCTTTAATTGAAGCTGAAAAGATTTTTGTTCTGCATCTAAAACTAAGCATACTTGTCTGATTCAACCATCATCAACCTTGAGTGAACGTGTGTGTTACAGAAATCATTTCCAACCTGTTGCTAGCTCCCTATGAATCTAGAATTTTGATACATCCTATAGTTTATTCTAAATGGTTGTAATTGCATTAGGTCTTGTTTCATTTGTTTTATTTATTTATTGATATTTCCAGGTAGTGAGTGGAAAGCTTCCTCATTTCCAGTTGATACCTTTTACGGAGAGCTTGATGGACGGTTTGTTGGATGTCAATGACAGTAGCTCAAATGGAGCAAGTGTCGTTCTGAATATTTTCTTAAAAATCAAAGGAGGAGAGTTATATCACTATGTGAGTGATATTGTATGTAAGTATACATTTTGTTGCCTCCATAGTTTAGACCTTTGTTCGTTTTCGTAAACAATTCTTATAACCTTCTGAGCGTAATCTTTACGGCAGATCGTTTAACTCATGCAATAAAATAAGTCAATAATAAAGTAATAATTTAAAAAATAATGGATATTGTAGGAAAAGTTGGTTGCTAGTAAAGATCGCAAAAGAATACAAATACTGATTATAAATTGTTTATAGGTAAAATTCACGATAAACTTGAGATGATTAGTTGCCCTCAAACACGGACTGGAACTGTCAGAGGAGTCTTAGCGCTAGCGAATCACCATCCAAAAGCTGTTGTATCAGCTTTCCTTCATCAACCACTGCCTTATGATCAGTAAGTAATTAGTTTAAGTATTACTATTATTATTTTTAAAATATTAGAGCATTTTTCTCAGCTAAAATTATCGATCTATTTTATTCAAACTTTCGAATTTCTCAGTGGATATAATTTTCCACTTCGGTTGATAGTTTACCGTTAAGAAGATTTTAAAAAAAAAGAAGTGAAGTATTTAATTTTTAAAAAACTTTGATGTATATTTTTGGATGAAAAGATTCAATATATTTCAGGCAAAAATTTTCTTGTAGACCTTATATCTGGAGGACCAGGGGCGGATCAAGGACGGACTTCTGGGGGAGGCGGTAGGTTGTAATACTGCTACTTAGAGCTACTTTTAAGAGCTCCAAACTCTGGAATGTTTTATTTATATATATATATATGATTTAAAAAATCTTTCCTCTTCTGGGGGGGGGGGCGATGGCCTCCCCCTGGATCCGTCCCTGTGAAGGACTACATATAATGTAACCAAACCCAAACTATGACCTAACTCAGTATACTGTACTTATTCCGTAAAAAAATACGAAAACTCAATTTCGGGGCCGTTCAAAAATTTCATTGCCCCAAAAACTAATTATTGGCCAAGATCGCAATCATCTGATGCATCTTTTTATCATTACTAAAACTCTTGGCCGCAATCTTTTGATCTATTTCTGTGGATCATTCCTAAAATTCTTGTTCTCACAAGATATGAGTAGCATTTTGAGGTATTTTTAACAATTAAATTGAGGGAAGAAAACTGTAGATATGTAACCTAGTTGTCCGAGCGTGAAACAAGTAATATGCTTTGTGTTTTCCTCTTTAGATCTGTAGTCGAATGTTGGAAAGTGTTGGCTCAAAACCCTGTTCTTTCGGCCGATATAATAGAACAGTTCCTTAGCCTTATCACGTCCACGCCACTGTATGAGGACGAACAGGATTCTTACAAAGCCGGAAGAGACAGAATGAGAATCGCAGTGCTTTTACCACTTGCAGTAAGTAATTTTCTTCATTTTAGTAAGATATGTGTAAATTTATTTTAGTCTGCTGTTGTCATCGCCAACTTAACAAACAAACAAACAAACAAACAAAAAAACTAGCGCCCAATTGGCTTAGTTTAGTGATGGGCAAACACCTTGTGCAACGGTTTTCTCATTCCCTCATTCTTTCTTAGCCTTGATCTATGGTTTTCGGACATTACCCTTTAAAAAAAAAACTATACCACTGCTGTATATGCCGACCTTCGAGTAAGCAAAATAGTTTGTGGTAAAATTATTTACCTTCAAACAGTCTGAACTTTAATGGCTTATCTTCTAAATTGGTCAATTTAACAGGTTTTCATTGTAATTTTTAACTAACTAAAACTAACTCTCTGGCCTATGGAACCCGGAGGTTCAATGCCGCGTTCACAAAAGCTCTCCACTGACTTCTATCCTTAGCTAACTGCATCCAGTTTCTACTTTGTATTCCAATCTCTGTGAGATCCATCTTAACATTGTCTTCCCATCTGCGCCTAGGTCTTCCTAATGGTCGTTTTCCGATTGGTCTTCCAGTCAAGACTTTGAAAGCTTTTCTATTTTCTTCCATTCTAGCTACATGACCCGCCCACCTAAGCCTCCTAGACTTGACGACCCTAACAATGTTGGGTAGACCATATAAATTATGTAGTTCCTCGTTATGAAGTTTCCGCCATTCCCCATTCCCGTTCCTCTTGGGTCCGAATATTCGTCTCAGGATCTTGTTCTCAAATACTTTCAGTCTATGTTCTTCCCTCAGAGTAAGCGACCATGTTTCGCAACCATACAGAACAACAGGTATGATTATCGTTTTGTATATTTTAAGCTTCAACTTCCTCGATAGAATTCGCGACGACAAGAGATTTTGAACTGAATAATAACACGAATTCCCTGCTTTTAGTCGACATTTAATTTCTTCGTGAATATGATTTTTTTCTGTTAATATTGATCCTAGATATTTGAAACTATCCACTTTATCAAAAGTATTATTTAATATTTTAACCCATCCATAATTTGCCGTATTACGGTCCCGACGCACTTCCATGTATTTAGTTTTCTCTGCATTTACTTCTAAACCCATGTCCCTGCAAGCGTTTAATAAGGCTTCTGCATTTCTTTCTATTGTTCTCCTATCATCCCCTATTAAATTTACATCATCAGCATATGCCATAACCTGGTGAATACCGTTCAACTGTAGGCCCTGGTTGCTATCTTTGATTTTCCTTATAGCGTATTCCAGAATGAAGTTAAATAATAATGGCGACAACGTATCTCCTTGTTTCAGGCCATTTTCGACGTGAAAGCTCGTGGACAAAAATTTTCCTACCCGGACTTTACTTTGGGATTCATTTAAACATATCTTAATTAATCTAATTAGCTTTCTCGGTATTCCAAGTTCTGTAAGAACGTTGTATAATATTTCTCTCCTAACCGAGTCGTACGCCTTTCTAAAATCAATAAATAGTTGATGTACCGGGGTGTTGTATTCCCACTTTTTTTTCGAGTATTTGGCGAATGGTAAATATTTGGTCGATAGATGATCGATTTCGTCTAAAACCGCACTGATAATCTCCAATAATTTCATCTGCGTATGGGGTCAGTCTTGCTAACAGAATATTTGAAAGGATTTTATAGGATGTTGACAGAAGAGAGATGCCTCGATAATTATTACAGTCAGTTTTATCGCTTTTCTTGTGAATTGGCACAATGATTGATTCTTTCCACTCTTGTGGCAATTCTTCCTTGTTCCAGATAAGTTTGTGTATTCTGTTCCACAATTTTTCGCCTCCAGCTAAAATTAACTCAGACGGAATTTCATCTACACCCGGAGATTTGTGTTTCTTTAATTTCTTTATAGCGGTTTCTACTTCTATTCGGTTGGGTTCTGGAATATACGGTTCAGCGGTGTGTATCACCTTCTCTCCACGCACACTAGTTTTTGGTTGCGTGTTAAGCAAATCGTCAAAGAAATCTTTCCATCTATTTACGATGCTATCCGTGTCAGTGAGAACTGTACCGTCAGGTTTCTTTAATATATAAGCACGAGGTTGATAGCCTTTCTTAAATTCGTTGATTCCCTTATACGTGTCCCGGATGTTTTTATTTTTACTATTATCTTCAAGTTCCTTAATTTTAGCTTTCAGAAAATCGCGTTTCTTTGTTCTAAAAGTTTTGGAAGTTTCCCGCCTGATATCTGTGAAATTTTGTGTAGTTATTTCATGCGGATTTTGTAGCCAGCGTAATTTTGCCTGTTTTCTCTTCTCTGCTAGTTTTATGCATTCCTGGTCGAACCATGGTTTGTTCCTACGGATTTCCGCGTGTCCCAATTTTTCTTTTGCTGAAATTTTAATGCTATCCCTAATTTCAATCCAGGTATCCTCAACACTAGTGCACTCCGAATCTTCTAAAGCCGAGAATCTATTCGAAACTTCAATCTGGTATTTCTCTCTTACCTGGCTCTCTTCTAATTTCTTTAAATTGAATCTCTCCGTTTTCGGATAATGTATATTACCTTTATTCAACGATAACCTCTCTCGTATTATCGCTGCTACCAGGTAGTGGTCAGTGTCACAATCAGCCCCTCTAAACGACCGGACATCAATTATGCTAGATTGCCTTCTCCTATCTACTAAAACGTGATCAATTTGATTGTGTGTTTTTCCGTCTGGTGATGTCCAAGTGTATTTATGAACGTCGCGATGTGGGAATTTTGTACTCTTCACGATTAGGTTTTTGGATGTTGCAAAGTTCACGAGTCTAACACCGTTGTCATTACTTTCCTTATGCAGACTTTCGTTCCCTATAATCGGTTTGAAAGTATCCTCTCGTCCTACCTTCGCATTGAAATCCCCTAATAGAATTTTCATATGGTATCGCGGGAGTTGGTCAAATTTCCGTTCCACTTCTTCGTAAAAACTGTCTTTTATATCGTCATCCTTATCTTCAGTTGGGGCATGTACATTTAAAACAATAATATCACACCACCGTCCCTTAAGAGTAATAAAAGAAAGTCTGTCAGTAACAAATTCAACCCGTTTAATTGCTGGTAATATACGTTTATGAACGAAAAACCCTGTTCCTAACTGGTGATTTATAAACTGGAGTAAATATAAACATTTGCAAAATACTAAACCATATGATTAATTTTTCCATCTATATAAAACTTAAACTTGCCACTCCGTGCTCGTGGGTTTTCTCGGGGTTCTCTCGTTTCCTTCCACTTTCTTCATTCCACCATCTCACTCATCTCTCATCATCACCGTCTTCTTTAGCCTAACCGGCATAACCGTGGGACGTAAAACTTAAAGATTTCATTTTTTAAACTTGCCACTGAACTTACAGCAGATCAGCTATAACGAACTTGCTTCGTAAAAGTCCGAATTCGATTTCAATACTAATCATGCTAAATTAAGATTCCCCGTTACATCAAAGCAAAAACTGTTTAAGTGTAAAACTCTTTTCCAGCGCCGAAGCTATTTGAGACGTGAAATTTAGTTTAAGGTGAAATTCACATCACTGTAATGTGTTCATTGCTCTCCTACCGGAAATCAAATTCGGGACAACGTACACCAAAAGGCGAATGCACTAGTTACTAGGTCAGCAGGAAAGCAAAAGCAAAATGATGCTGTTGACAATTTTATTATTATTTATTTGTTCTGTGCTTGTCGAATATTGCTCTTGTATTCTCCTTTCATAGTGGATTGAAAATGCGTTCTTGTATGTAAGAATTATTATTACTATGTTAGAAAGTATGTCGATGATGCCTAATTAAGAGTTTCATTTCGAACTGTAAAATTTCCTTCTTGTTTACTTCCAGGCTATAAGTGCTATGAAAGAGATGTTCGGGATTGCTTCAATGGAAGACATCGCAAGACAAAGATTTGCTGATATTTTTACAGCGTTACTTATTGCTCACGGATGCTACATAGGTGTGTCTCCACCGATTTACATTCCTCAACAAAACTCCAAGAGAGAAAAACATACATTCATTCCAAACAGAAATGCTTATAAATTAAATCCACCCCGGTAAGTCAAATTTGTTGGCATTGCAAAAAGCGTGTAAATAATAATAATAATAATAATAATAATAATAATAATAATAATAATAATAATAATAATAATGAAGTGTAATTGTTTGCGACACCTGGACACAAATCGTATCGTTTTGCCACTATTTGAAAATTCAACTATTTTTCGCTGTTCATTGCTAATTCATACTTAATTATAGTGACTTCAAAGAATACGCAACTGTTCCGAAAGTTTTGTAATGTCAGCAGTAAGCAAAATATTTCACAAACCTAGAAGGAAGCGTTCAGTGACAAATGGCGTATTTCAAAAACATACTTGAGAGTGCCCTGATAGTGAAATAAATAAATAAACTTCTGAAATACAGTATTTTAGGTTTAGCTTTAGTCACAAAAGGGTTGAAGGTTAAAAGACGTGTATAGAGGAGTCCAAAATCAAACTGAAATCAAGGAAATGTTGACAGAATACGAATAATTACGATGCATATAAAAAGTAACAAAGCCCGTAGCACTGAAAGACCAACATCTTTCTGTCAAGGCAACTTTTTAAAAAATCTGGTATTATTTCTACGATAGCGAAAGCTCTTACTACAAGTGTTTTGGGAATGAAAATATACACAAAGCACTTTCACTAGATGTTTTATCGAACGGACAAAGAAATGGATGGGGGAAATAATGCAAGAATTAAATAGCAAAAAGGTAGCTGTGAGGCGTTCAGATCGGTGACGCCATTTTGGAATGTATGATCATCTTATGACATAGATAGATTGCGTATAGAGTGACTTTGATGGCGAATAATGGAACTGTTGGGTCGGTGGGGTAACGTTTATAAATTATATAAAGTGCGTTAGTTCTAACCTACGTAAGTCCTAAAAATATGATAAGAGATCTTAAATATTATGTCTTCTGCATTTAGGACTTGTGTCCTGAGATGACTTAAAGGAGTTCTGCATGCTAGGACTCGTGACTTTAGAGGTGACTCAGTGGTAGAGCGTTCACCTCCGGTGCTTGGGGTCCCTGGTTCGATCCCAGCTTCCGCCGTGTGGACTTTGTGGTGGACAAACATCGTGCTCGTGGGTTTTCTGGGGGTTCTCCCGTTTCTCCCCACTTTCTTAATTCCATCATTTCACTCATCTCTCATCATCACCGTCTTCTTTGGCATAATCGTGGGACGTAAAACTTAAAGATTCCATTCCATTCGTGACTTTAGATGATATTGAGGACTTCTGCATATTCGGTTCACTTGCTTCAGTTCCGAAATTCACCACACAGAACTTGTACAGTACAATAGTTAGTACAATGCTGTTACGAACGCAGTTAATTTCAGCGGTAACAGCTGTATTAATAATACTAAAACTATTGTCATTTAATCTGAAATTATACATGAATAATATAAAATGATATATTTCATTGTAAGAATGAATTAAGACATGTTTCCTTTCTATGTATAGGTTATTTAAAAAAAAAAATAGAAATTCAGTCAGTACCTTTAGTGCTTCGGAAACAGGTAATCAAAGCCTCATCAGAACGAGATAAATTTTTCGTAAGTCGGATTTATCAGGAAAAAAAAAAAATCGTTCTGGTCCTAACCTGTGTCATACCAATAAATATTATTGAATTAATTTTTAGGTAGAATACTATTCTCTTCATTGAGATATATAAGGTCTGTCATGCATTTTATTGTGAGGCGACTATACGTTGCAGTGCGTTCTATCCGCCGGGATCGATGGTGGTGTAAGTCAGCTACCAAGCGGGTGTTTGTTCAGTCGTCTCCGAGCTCTTGGAGGTGAAGGACAGACGATTTCGTAAACTTCTGCTTTGTGTCTTGTACAAGTCGCGATGCAGCGCGCACTAGAACAAAGATACGCGATCAAGTTTTGTATGATACTCGGCAAGTCTGCAGCGGTAACTTTTCCAGTGGTTCAACAGGCCTTCGGGGATGAGTGTTTATCACAAAGGTAAGTCTATGTATAGATGGAACAAGGCGTTTTTGGAAAGCATTGAAGAGGTTGACGACGAAGCCCGCGCTGGACGCCTATCAACCACCTCAAACGACGAAAATATGACTCGTGTGAATGACGTTTTGCAAAAAAGACCGTCAAATGAGTGTTCTTTTAGTGGCTGACATGTTATATATTCCAGCTGTCGTCCACGAGATTGTGACCAATGAATTGCACATGAAAAAAGTGTGGGCGAAACTTGTCTCAAGAATTTTAACCGAAAACCAAAAATCTCGCAGAGTGGAAATTTATCAAGACGTCTTGAAAATGTGTAAAAATGATCCTCACTTTTTGGACAGTATTGTCATGGGTGATGAAACGTGGATATTCCAGTGAGACCTCCGAAGCGAAGAGAGAAAGTGCCATGTGGCACATTTCAGCGTCCCCTTACCGTGAGAAAGCTCGGATGACCAAATCAAAGATCAACACCATGCTCATTGTCTTCTTTGACATCGGGAGGATTTTTTTATGCTTACAGACTTGGTGACACTTTCCGGACAGACTTTGTAAATCTCTGCTTTCTCTCAGTTTTTAGAAATCTCTGCAATTTGTCATTTCAAAACTACAGGTAAATTTACCCCAACTTGAAGATAATATTTCACGGTAACTTCGTTAAAAGAAGAAAGAAGTGTTTCCTTGGAAACTTAAAGTTATTCCTGTTGATTGAGATTGAAGTTGACGAAATGTCTTTCGTAATTTAATAAAATGTATATTTATTTTTGCGCTAGAATTTGATTTTGGTCCATTATGTTATGCTACGAATCAGTGTTACCATTCACTTTGATACATGTCGCACACCCTTAAATGTACCTTACATGATTTCTCAAAACAGCAAGTATTGCTGCTGGAGCCGGCAACGTGGTACTGTAATCTAACTTCCTGAGAGGTGATATAATGAGGTGAGGAACGACTACTGTGGGAGTTGATCTTGCATGATCGTCTGTGCACCTCTAACTGCACCGGCTTCAAGCCGTTATCGAGTTTCTGATCTGCGTCAATAATAGGTCCTATTCTTCGTAACTAAAACATTGTCTAAGAACTCAGAGCATAGAAACTCAAAAGAATTGAAACTCACCCATTGGCTAGTATCTCAGTAATCTCCTTTGCGCCCAAGCCCTGGATGCATGCTTGATTAAAACCTGTTTTTCTTGTATTAATTTCAGTTAAGTTGCTTTGGAATGACCTTAAATTGTAAGGGCGTACTCTGAGTTAATAGCCCATTCATCCTTTGGGTATCCCTGACAAATTACAAGCTTAAATATTCGATAAGACATGCCGGTATTCGCTACCAATGTGTACTGCTTCTGTAGTATTTTTTGGTATGGACGCGATGATAGCTCCATAAATGATTTTTAGGAATTATGCAATTTAGGGCTTGTGCATCTACTTGATTTTTAGGACTTCTGCACTTTAAGAAAAGTGCATTTAAGGTTCAGTCTAAGAACTCACATGGTTAGAAATTGCACATTTTAGGATTGCAGCGCCCATTGATGGTAGTGCGAGAGAGGGAAGGAATGATGAATAAAGGAAAATACATTTCTTACTTTTTATCAGGTATGATTCCTTCGTCCTCTGTCACTCTTACTGCTCCACCCACCTCGTTTGTTTCATCTTCCGTCACTGAACTGTACTTTCATCCTGGTTACCCTGTCATGTGAACCTGCATTCCAAGATGATGGCAGTCACATAGACACTTCACAAGTATCTTTGCGTTATTTCTTTCTTTCTTTTCTTTGCACTTCTTCACTTGTGTACGTGATGGGTGTATTATTTTCTGTTACGTTGTTCATTATATAATATGTATCGGATACCTGTCAGTTCTTTTATTCATGTTCTAATTTCCCCATTACGTGACTAGGATTAACAAGTACAATCGAAATATTAAATTTCGAAAGTAAAAATTTGAAGATGTTTAAGTTTGTAGCAATTAAAGAATTTTATTTGCTACATTCTACTTACGGATAAAGATATAGATTTTGTGAGAAGAATATAGATAGTGTTTCTTAACATGATCATACATACGGTAAACTTATTACGCTTGATACTAATGAAAACAGAAGTTACTAAAATAATAATAATATAATAACTGTTTAAGTATATTTTGCAAACTAATAGTGATCTTAGAACAGATAAGCTTTACATATTTTTGTTCAGCTTGAAATCGACAATTAAAAAAGGAAAAAAAAAACTTCAGTTGAAAGATATCACTTTTCATATTTGATATCTTTGACAGAATATCATATGATCTTAGATTCATTACTTGGTCTATCTTTTGCATATCCCATTCAAAAATGAGTTTTGCATATTGTTTCTTTGTGAGAATATTTATCCTATAGGTACTTACTTTTAGTCCAATAGAAATTAACTAATATATTTATTATGTATTTGTTTCTGTTAGTGTTGCTCAAGAAGCGTTACAGACGTTTCTGCTGTGTGCAAAGTGCGAAGGAGCCGCTGAAGCGTTGCTGTTATGTGGTCACATGGAAACTGGAGAAAATATTATATCTTTCATAAGAATGATTCCTGCATTGATCAAGTAAGAAAATTTCTGGATTTGTTTCTTCGTGTTGATATCAAATAAAATTGATTAATAACTACTGAAAGAACTAAAGCGAGAAATTCTTCATAACACAATTGAAGCCCTTTTTGATAGTAGCTAACTATCTCATTCACTTAACAAAAATTTGGGGGGGGGGGGCGCAGTGGCTCAGTGGTAGAGCGTTCACTTCCGGTGCATCGTGTCCTTGGCTCGATCCAAGCTTGCGCCAAGTGAACGATGTTGCCCACCAAACACCGTGTGCGTGGGTTTTCTCAGGGTTCTCCCACTTTCTTCATTCCAGCATTTCACTTATTTCCCATCATCACTGTCTCCTTGAGTCGAGCCGGCATAACCGTGGGACGTAAAACTTAGTTTTCATTTTTTTAAACACGAATTTTGGAAATTTCACACGGACTGATGGAGAAAGGAGCTATTTCTATGTAGTGGATGGAGGAACAAGCGGATTTTGAGGGATGACCTTACCTCATAGTGAGGGAATTCCGGAACTCTAGTGAATTCAGTTCTCCATTCATCTTCCTTGTTACTAGGCAAAGAATGGATACTTCAAATAATTAATACAGTAAAATATAGACCTAATTTTTGAGGAATTTGCATTTTCCCATAAGTTGTGTAAGTTAGCCACCTCTCTGTCTTGAATTTTGACTGCGTTGAAGTAACGTTATTTCTGTAGTGTTAATGTTAAATTTATCTTTGCATGTTGGACACAAGCTGAATATTTAACTGTGTTCGCAATCTTTTTCACTTCTCAGAAATCTTTTCAGAGTATTTGTTACTTTTCAAATTATTAAAAAAGACTAACTTCGTCGATTGTATCTGTAGGATATTTACTGGAAGGTTTTGATCACTTAAGGTATGGCCTTGTTCACTAGGTTAACTTAGTTACGTGAGGATCGAATCACTTCATAAACATATTTTGCACTTCTATTGTAAGAATCAAAAACAAAAGTTTTGTTTTTGTGATGTGGTAGGTCAGCATATCTAACAAGGAAAAACTTTCTCATTGAAAATAACTTCAAAATTACGGGAGATGATATATATATTATATAATATTATATTGTCGGCATCTCTCTTAATATATTGTCGCCATTAAGTGCACCCATTTATATTGCAAGACATTTGCGCGGGGGCTCAGTCGTAGAGCGCTTACCTCTGGTGCATGGCGTCCCTGGTTCGTGCCCCGGCTAAGTAAGTTTTTGGTGGACAACATCGTGTCCGTGGATTTTCTCGGGATACTCCCGCTTCTTCCAACATTCTCATTCCACCAATTATTCCATTATCATTCACTTGCCTTAATCATTCGTCTCGTAGCGTACAGGGTATAATTGTGGGACGTAAAACTGGAAGATTTCGCTTCATTTCATTGCAAGACATTTTGTAGCCCAGTCCATACGAATTTATTGAGCTATAAAATGCTTTTGTTTCAGATTTTTCATGTGTTCATAGATTTCTCCTTCTGGAGACTACTTGCTGTTTATGAAGATCTATAACAAATGGCGAGTCAATTGATTTTGCAATACGTTCAACCTGCTAATGGGCCTTGACCACCAAGAAGTGGGGAGAATCTGTTTTTTATTTCCTGTTTTCGTGGTTTGTTATGAAACACCGTGGATATTTCTAATATTTCTTGGAATTGATGATCTTATCTGTATCTCTTATCATAGTTAAAATGAAGAAGAGAAAAAATGTGTTGTAGCGTTTTGTAGGTAATTAACATGTTCAAATTTCAACCAATAAGTCGTAGTGTGCGAATGACGAACCAAGATTGATATTTATTATATGCAAATACTTTTATAAAATACAAACCAATACGTATGTATTAATTACTTGCTGCATTAAAAATGCATATGTTAGCAGTGTAGAGTCGATTTACGTCAAAATACACACATTTTCTATAAGCTGGTCACTTTTCAAAGAAATCGATGGTGGTCAGCTAGACAAGTTTCACTGTATTGTCGAGAAAAGCTATTGCAGAGTTTCATTGCTTTTAACCCTTTGACTACCATTTTTTTTTTTTTTTTTTTTTTAATGTGAATATCCTTTTATATGTGCATGTACGACTCCTTTGATGTGGGATATTCCTGACATCTGTACATAGCTTTGGAAATTAAACACAGTCTCCTGGTCATATCTGAATCGATGGGAGAACATGTATTTCTTTTAGAATTTTCTAAATAAAATAAAAAATTAAAAAAAAAATGTTTGAATTATTCGCATGGAACACGTGTCCCGTTGATAGTCAGAGGGTTAAAGCAAATTAAATATATTTCCTGTAGAATTATTCTCACACATTATGTACATAGTCGAGTAAGGATATATTGTTTATAAATGTTACTCTAACGTATTTCGTGTAAAATTTGAATAATAATAATTAATAAGGATTATGTGTAGCACATATTTAGTCAAAATAAGTTCTCACTCTGGATGTGTCTCAGTTATTAATTTTTTTGAAATACTTCAAGAACTGCTGCTCTTTTCAGAAGAAAATTGTCAAAAAGTAGCAATGAATTTACAATTCATAACCATACATGTCTTATTATTTTTTTAAAACTAAACTCTGAGTCATTTTAAACTTACGAACCGACAGTAGTTTTTTTTTCTCGAAATTTCGATAAACAGGTATATGTTATTTCAATTTCGTAGTTATATATAATTGACAGTTTATGTTATTTTATCCTATTCTAACTTCGTATTAATATCCATGTTTAGACTTCTTTGAGGACAAATATAGCTGGGCCGCAAGTTTTAATTAGCTGAAGATTCAGTACTTTTCGTTAGAAAAGAACATTTGTGGTTGTGAAATATGAATTCATTGTTACCTCCCATAAATTTTCGACAAATGACTGATGCAGAGAACAGCGGCTCTTGAAATATTTAAATAATGATAATGCCGGAGGCATAACTTGCCTGAGAATAACTGCTTCATAGTATTTTATATATATATATATATATATATATATATATATATATATATATATATATATATATATATATATATATATATAAACTAACTTTGTTTATAACTTCTTTTCTAATAATTTATAATATTCGTTGATATTTTTTTTTTTTTTTTTTAATGTAGGAACTTATGTTTGGCTGTTCCACAATACATTTCAAAACTAATAACATCTTTGAACCAGCATGTAACAAGCACATACGAACCACAAAGGATTACTACAATAGCAGTATTCGCAGAGGTAAGTAACAATACTGTTCATGTTGTATCTAGTGTAACCATAAATATTGGTTAATTATTTTTATTATTTCGTATAATATATTCGCATAATCGTGTTTCTGTTAAGTATGTTTGAAATCTCTGCTCATTTTTTAAAAATCAGATTTAAACAAAAAACTGATATTTGATAAAACCGGACAGTTGATAATACCATTTACTTTTACAGAACTTCTGATTCAGTAAAATAGGTTTGTGTGCCTTCTACTTCCTTCCGAAGTTCCAGTTACAACATTTCTCAGGTTTCATCAATCGAAATCCATATATTTTTGTCACCAACACTTTTACGGATATTATCAGTAGTTCTCCTGTGTACACGCTATCAACGTAAAACATTGTCAAATACGATCCACTTGAAATATTTTGTTTTGTTTATTTCTCGAGCAGGTTTCTAAAGGAAGCATTTTCTGACTTCCATCCATAAAGGTATGTCCTTGTTAATTAAAGCTTCACATAGGCGGGATTCGTGAATGTTCCAACGTGATTCTGAACCTTCTCATCAGTTTATCTTTATGTACTTGCAGATTTGTGTTTCGTAGTGTTTGTATGGTGGATGTTGTCCACCACCAAACAACGCTTCTAAGCGGAAACTACGTTTTCACATAATTCGCAAAGCAGTACAAAACCATTTCTTAAACGCACTACACCCAAACTCACTCACAAATTTTTCCATCTTTTTCCGAGAAAGTCCTACTTTCGGCATCTTGTAACACTGAAATGCACACCAACAACAGCTGTGTCACGCACGCCATCTACTCACAATAACTGCCTATACCTGGTTATTTCTTTACAGCAAGCATCTTCGTTTATCTTTGACATTCAAAATTCCAAGAACTGAAGGCTCACTAGCATCCCCTTCCACTTGTCACATTCTAATGGCAATAGACCGCAATTATTATCATACAGTGGGATCGCTTGGCCAGATAACAGCGAGCGGAATCTTTAATATCCAGTCGAAAGTCCTAAAAAAAAGTCACGAAATCAGAAAATGGTCATGAAAGTCAAGAGAAAGTCACGAAATTTAACTTTTGGGTCACGATTTTATATACATAATATCTGTACAAATATAAGTACAAACTGGAAAATTTTATTCTATAAAACGTCAAAATTAACCACCAGAAATGTCTGTGGTCAGCTTTAGACGCTACCAAATCGCAAGCAAAGCATGCGTCTATCGCATGCATGAAAATTTGGCCTAATTCGTATCCAAATTCACTCTTGAGAATTTTTCGAAATCTTATTGTTTGGTAAAGAAAAGGTCACGAAAATGTCACGAAATTTCATTTTGGAATTTTAGTAGACACCCTGGGTATGCTGTTATTCATGCGTCGACAAAGAGCAGTGGAAGAAAAAATGGAAAACGGCAACAAATTGCTTCTAAAATTGCACTCTTCCTGAAGATCTAATGAAAATTGCAGTATATGGCATTTTGCCATTAATTCCGGGCTCTACTAATCATGCCGTTTCAGGAAGAAAACGAGAAGTTGTAATGAGGGAAAAAAAAACTAGGAAGTTGCTTCAGGGTAAAGGCTCGGAATGACTTACACGTTTTAAACAGAAGTAATCATGTTAAGTGGAATTTCTGAGAATTGCCCAGTTAATTGATTCAGCTTTCAGTACAATGCTCCGTTTAAGTTTCTCAAAAATTCAAGAGTTATTTTGATCTAATTGGTGATAGATGCTGTAAGATACGTGATGAATTTTATATCTATCTATATATCTATATATCTCTCTCTATCTATCTATCTATCTATATATATATATATAATATCCAGAGTGGACCATTTCGATTCATCCACGGGAATATCTAGAAAACCACACACCGGATTAAAAAAAAAGGCGAATAAAGTTTCTTTATCTCAAAGAGGATCATCCAATGAAACTAAACTTGAGCACGCCTCTTGGAGGTGGAACTGAGGGCAACTTTGAAATCTTAAATGAAAACTCCCTAATTTCTATTGGAGATAGATTCTCCAGAAAAATTATATTAGTCTAACCTACGATTATGTCCCCGCCCCACACACACTTGAGGATTATAGGTCACCTTTGAAATATTTATTGAGAACCCTCACTACTATGTCCAGGTTGTTTCTGGGTAACGCTAAAAGTAGCTCAATTATTTCGACTAATTGAAGGTCAATTGAATACCAAATTTTATGTGGAAAATCCAAATCTGCAACAAAAAAATTGAGGGTTCCGAAAAAGATTTCAAAGTTGACCTCCCACCATCGGATATGGAATGTTAATTGTAAGTCAAAATAATATATATATATTCCCACCCTAGGGATTGGGATAGCGTTCATCATAGGTCAGTATGTACCTTGTTTTTCTGGAGAATCTGAATCTGCAATGAAAGCCCACTTAAGATTTCAAAGTTATATCGAGTTCCACTCCAATTGGTGGAAAGGGATGATCAGGTTTAATATAATTGGATGACCCTCTTCGAGACAATCAAATTTCGGATTTTTTTGATCCGAAGTGTAGTTTTCGATATATTCCCGTGTATGGTTTAAAATGGTCCAACCTTTATAGTTTTGAATTGTATCACGAAGTGTTGAATTGTAATCAAACATTCCGTGTGCGCATTCCCTTTGGCGAGAACTTCTCAAAATTGCTTGACTGGACACATGTAGTAAGCTTCCTGTCTACCTATGGAACCTTTCTGAGGGGAAAATAAAATAAACCAGTTGAGAATGCTCTAAGAGCGTTGCCAGAACGAACTTAAAAAGAATTAATTTTTCTTATTAATTTCTACAGAGTTAAAACCAATTGTTCTATGTACTTTATTATTTTACTCATTAAACAATTCTTATAATATATCTATCCATTTATAGTTCCCTTGATTACTAAATTTTTTCCAGATCTTTTGTTTAAGAGTTCTGTTAAAACGTTCTACGATATGTTGTTTTGCGAAGACATGCTCAAAATTGAAAAATTCGCTAAATATCATCCCTGTATGACTTACGGTTCCCGAGATATGGCTCTTTAAATCTCTCGAAATCCCAACTTTTGGGGGGGGGGGGGGAATATCTCGGGAACGGTAAGAGTGAAGGGAAAAATTCCATCACTTTCTCAGGTAGTTTTTGATGCTCTATCAAATGGGGGCGGGGAGCTCAAAATTGAAAAAATCACAAATAACACACACAACACAAACATAGAGAATTCAATAACGAACTTCTTAACGTTCGTTGACCATGGTAAAGACACTAAACGGAATCGCGCAAAATTTCCATTTATGACTGAATTGGAGCTCAGGAAATATTTGAGAATGAACTGATGTCAAACAATAATACTCAAGGCTTTGTATACCCTCCCATACCTTGAATATGTAAAATTTTAACCTCACCAATAATTATATATATATTTTAGGTTTAACCAAAAAATATGTTAAATCCTAAACCTTTTAACCTTAAAAAAAAATAATAAGTTCAGCACATATTTCTTTGTATGGAATATGGATAGCCACCATTAAAGACATTGCTACCCATGTAAATGTTAACGAATTGACTCCATGAACGAACTCGACCGAGATAATGACTCTAGCTGTTACAAAAAACGGTGTAGTTCAAGAGGTATCGTGTGGAGTAGTAACATTACAATCTGATAAAGCCTACTAGCGTAATCCTTATAACCGTACTTCTTAAAACTCTAACGAATCAGTCTTCATACTAAAAGTACGATGCACAATTTATAGTCTTATCTATGATATTAGTTAGTTGTTCTTCCTAGAGTAAAACTGGAGTATTTTCCTATGTTCCTGATAAATGTAATTCAGTAATTCCGATAGTTCAGAACTACAACGAACTCGACTTCCTGAACGAAGAACGATGCACAGATTATCAGCCTATCTCTGATTTTAACTTCTTATCCAGGAACCTAAGTTCGGAATATACAGTTATCTGGAACATAATCCCAATTTTACTCTAGGAAGGACAACTAATTAGCATCATTAATTACATCATAATCTTACTCGTGAACACTTAATTTTTTTTTTTTTTTTTTTTTTAAAGAAAGTTTCCACATGTAGACAGGAACCTACCTACATGTGTCCAGTGTATAATTTTTATAAGTCATCGACAAAGTAGTCAGGATACACTGAAACTGATAGTCTGGCAATGTTAATTGTGGAAAGCTAGGTGTGGGAGGCAGCATAATTTTGTGAATATTTAGTGTTCATCAGAAACTTCTCGTAACATTTGTAATGTTCCATTGAAAGTGTGATAATACGTAGCCCTGTCTTGTAGCCAACAGTTTACCTGTTTTGTTCTAATAGAAAAATAAATTACATAATAAATCACGAATCATCTTATTGAGGTGTTTTATACAATAAAGCTAAAGATATTATAAACAGGAAAATCTTTATGAGATAACCAAATGAAATTTGCAAAAATTGGTACATAGTCGTTATCAGCTGCTTCAAATCTAAACAACTTGACACTTCATTTTACATTGCAGAAACTTAATGTATGTTTCTTAAGGTAAATAGAAACCTTGCACCGTGTTACAAAACTTTTCGCATTCTTGTTCTTCAGAGTAGCTTCTTCGAGACATTAATGCTTATTGAACTTACAGTAATGAAATAAAATAGATGTTCCGTGTATTATTATTATTCGTTTATTTAAGTAGCTTATTTATGCCTTTTAGTTGGTTCATCTCAAAGGAAATGGAGAAGCAATTCTGCTGGAAAGCGTTATAAGCAATCTCATGAATTGCCTTACCGATCCGTCGCCAATTGTTAGACAGTTGTGTTTGAAGGGCCTTGGCTATGTGTCAGAACTCAACAGAGAACAGGTAATAATATCTTGTATTGCGTTTTTTCACTGTGAAAGAGCTAGAAGTAATATATTTTCTGATATTAGTATAGTATTTATTTTTCCCCCCTCAGCTTTGTATCAGATATAAAATAGTCATGTCTGATTTTATGGCGCTGTCCTGCAACTTTAGATACAAGATATGAGGAGGAGAAAATTATTTGTGCGAAGTGATCTCGTACGATAATCACCCGTCAAGTTCACAGATTTAGTTCCAGCATAGTTTGAATCCCACATAAAAGTACCTGTGTGTTGCGTAAGGACATAAAGTATAATAGTCAGCAAAATTCTCATGTTCGCATTATCAGAAGACCAATGGCCAAAAAAGAAAAAAAATTCAATTTCAAGACTGAACACAATTAGTTTCATTGTTATCATTTTGTGTGATAATGCACGAAGTCTGTTTTGTCGCATGTTGCACAGCCAGTAACGAAGTATCTTCTTTCGTGAAGAATAGAATTACCAAATTTTTTTTTTTTCTCCTCCTCTGCCAGGTAACATACAAAATTAAAATCAGCGCAGCTTGTGTAACATAAATAAATGTTTCCACGCAACTGAAGAAAAGTTTCTACGCAAACACACAACTTTTGTTCTATCAGTTTTACGATATAATCTGATTTCACAAAAATGTCACCGTAATTTTGAAAGAAAAATTATGTGAGTGTTATTAGTATCGAAAGAAGGTAAGTTTGGAACTGATAGTTTTAAGAAATAAGCTAATGACTTTTTTTTTCAGCCATATTCAGAAATATTGCAGTCTTCATTTAAATGTTGAGAACTTTTTTGTCTCTTAAAATCTATCTTCTGTCACTTTAAAATATACTTTATTTATTTATTTATTTATTAACGCAACTTAAAGTAAGGCATAAAAACAGGAGACTGTTGTATTATTTTTTTAATGTATGTGAGTCGTTCAAGAAAAATGTTTTCCTATGTTGCTAAAAATTTATTTCTTAAGGTACGACAAAAATCAAGTTGCATCAAGTAGTGTGGTCTCTTCCCACTTTTCAACATAGTCTCCAAGGCGGCACAAGCACTTGTCCCATCGTTGCACGAGGTTTTGAAACCAATCTACAAAAAAGTCGGGGTCCACAGACCGAAGAACACTTTTCACAGCTGTCAGAACCTGCACATCATTTTGAAAACATTGATCGTGCAACTGGGACGTTAGTTGAGGAAACAAGTGAAAGTCACTCGAGACCAAGTGCGGACTGTAGGGGTGTGGGATAGCATTTCTCGAAGTTTAGCTGTGTTAGTGCTACCGAATGGGGGCGTGCATTGTCAACCAGAAGAATGACACTAGCAGAAAGGAGTCCAGGACTTTTGCTGCGAATTGCGTTTTTCGCTTTCTCCAGTGTTTGACAATAAGGTGCAACACTGACTATTTCCCCTTTCGTCAGAACCTCTGTGGGCACTTTTCCCTTTCATTCCCAGAAGACAGTTACAAGAACTTTACCTGCAGATGGTTAAACCTTGAACTTTTTCTGCACAGAGAACGTGGGATGTTTCCATTTCATCGACGTCCGTCTGAATTCTGGAATGTAGGAGCGAACCAAGCTCTCATCCTCAGCCACAATACGGCAGAGAGCGTTTCTACCTTCATTGTGGTAACGGGTCAGAGAATCCAGGCAACAAGCTATACGCGTAAATTGTTGTGGGATCCAGCGCGATGAAACCTTCGCGTATCCCGGTGTGTCGTGGAGGATTTTGTGTGTAGTCTCGACGAAAATGTTCAAATCAGCGGTTGCTTCACGAACCTTGATTTTTCGGTTGGACAACACCAGTGCATTCATTTTGTCAACCAATATTTGGGTTAATGACTAAAAATAGGCCTCCGAGCTGATAATCGAAAATACTTATTCGTCCTTCAGAAAAAAATTTGCGCCATCTTCGCACCATTTGCACTGATATTGCAATGTCTCCATTAACAACTACCAACTTTCTGTGGGTGTCCAATTTGCCCACTCATACTGTATCATAGAACGAATCTCTTCTTTACTCCACACCGCTAATACACGTTCCGCACAACTTGCTACTTTTTAGGGCACTTTTCATTGCATAATTCATGCGAACCACCGTCGCGCATACGCGGTAGTCTGCACGAACACTGCACTCTGTGCTAAATGTAGAGGAAAGACGAAATAATAATGCTCTTTCATGTCAGTCATCGGGCTCGTACTTTCTCAAAATAAATAAATAAAATTAAAAAATTCCTTGAACGACTCACGTAACTTTGCCAATTAAAAGCTGAGTGCAACCACACACATACATACATACTTGTAATTTATTTATTATAGAGGAATCGCTATTCTTCATCAGTGTTATCAGCGTTAATTCAGGGATTAGATGATGGTTGTGAAAATGGCAATATTCCATTGGAAGCAATGAAAGGATTTTCTCAGATGTTAACAACAGTTGAAGAAACCGACATTGAGAACGTGAAGATATCCATAGCTTTAAGAATGAAACCTTTCTTCCAAAAGGTAAATACTAAACGATCATTTTATTATGAAGTATTATGTTCATATATTGAGGTTATAGTTTGAGTTTATATAGATTATAGTGAGTTTACGTAGGTTTTGAGTTAAGTTATATTCAATTAGGTTCGGTCATAGTATGTATAAAGTTGATGTGGATTATCAATAACCTATTTGTATAAAGTAAAAAGATGATGTAAATCCTTAAATACATTTCAAGTACTTTTGTCAACTATAAATGTACTTTCTAATGTTATTACTTGTGAAAGAATTATACAATAAACATTTCGTGAACATTAGACCCTTACAGGCAGTTAACTTTTAAGAATACATAAATAAATGAAACGAAATCTTTATAAATCAGTATAGTTTTAATATTTTCGATAAGTAGAAGCTTTGCTTTGTATATACTTAAACACAAACAAACTATTTGCTGAGCAAAACAATATATTCACATAAAAAAACTACATACGTGTTACAGTTTCGCCAACTAGCATTTTGGCTTCATCAGACACTATGAGATACATGAGGAATTTGTTTTACAACAGATAGGAAGCCTCGGTATAGGAAAAAATAAATTCAAATCAGAATACTTGAAGGGGATTGGCTGCTGCCAGGAGCCAATCAGAAGCAAGATGTCTCAGCTCTTGTTTGTATATAAGACTGCACATTTCTCATGTATCTCATAGTGTCTGATGAAGCCAAAATGTTAGTTGGCGAAACTGTAACACGTATGTAGTTTTTTTATGTGAATATATTGTTTTGCTCAGCAAATAGTTTGTTTTTCAGTATAGTTTCTGTATTTTTGAGTATGTAATTAATAAATTAAGTATTAGCAGTAAGTATTTTTAATATAGAACGAACAATCTGGTATTATAACAGCGCCTTGAAAATATGCTTCTATAGATTAATTATAAATTATAATTCTAATTGTAAATTGGTTTTATAGATATATAAAAATTTGCAAATTAATATGATCTATGCTAGGTGATCGTATTTCAACTTCCACTGGTCTGTGAAATGCAGTCTGCAAATGTGAATGGTATTAGAATTCCAGCATTGATTCTTGTTATAAAAAAACCGAAAATAAGAACGAAACTTTCTAAACCAACTATAAAGCAGCAGTAACTATAACTCTTAAGATCTGTAACCAGGTGTATATATATATATATATATATATATATATATATATATATATATATATATATATATATATAGAGAGAGAGAGAGAGAGAGAGAGAGAGAGAGAGAGAGAGAAAGAGAGAAGAGAAGAGAAGAAAAGAAAAGAAAAGAAATATGTAAAAGACGAAATTTGTGAAGCATGAACAGCGCTGCCATAAAGTGGTGTTCAGTCTTCTTTGCTCTTGTAGTCGCTTTCCGGATCTGCTCCTATCGTCCAACCAATGTATACTTTCAAAATAGCTGAGCTTACCTGGTTAAGACATTAAAGAACATTTCCTAAAAGGAATTACAGGAAACTTTTCCCGGATCGTTCTCAGATCTCGACAATGAGATGAGCATAAAGCACCGAGGGGTTCGGATATGTCGTCTCGAAATCCTCATGGACATCCAGACAGTCGCTTAGACCGTGACACAGAGAAACAATATGAACACATGAGACGAAAACGCATTAAATAAAATAATGATATACTTATCTATTACATGCACTATATGTATAAAGAAAAATAAACAGAAGAAAATAATCACAACACGAAACACTGATATAGATATGGGTAACTCGCTGCTTCAACAAACACAGAATTACACTTCACATTCCAACACACAATAGCCCTTTTAAATCTTTATCATATATGTACACGAATGAAATTTTGGAGATCACAATAAGCACTTTTCTTACACCAGTAAATGATGTACATTAAGGTAACACTGGTAGTCGTCCCATGAAGTAAATTCCAGATTACTGCGATGATAATCCAACAAAAAAAAATTCACAATGGCGTATCCATGGAATAAATGTTTGCAGCCTCAGTGTAAAGATCCAAAGAGTTCAGGACCCGATAACTATCCGTACGCACATGGTCAAAAGACCGGGGAATTAACTTAAATGGGGCTAGTCGCTGACCCCACCTTCGACGACTAATGTCCCTTTGCTTTAACTGTATAACGAACCAAACTAGCATAGTGGCTGTGTCAACACACGGAGAGAAACTCCCTGAGTTGAGATACTCGGGATAAGAACTGGGCTGAACAAGCACTTAATTCAGTCCCAAATAATCATATAACGTAGTCTTTGCATATTAATGAGTAAGGAAGAAACACTGAAGAGTTTAAATATTAGAAGTACGATTCTCATGCATGTAGTTTACAAAATGAATGTTGTCTTTGTTACTCACTAAAATATTCTCACTGTGAAACAACATTTTGTACATGTGTATTGTTGAACGATGAAAGGTCCATTTTTTCTAGCTCGTAGGAGAGAAGTCGAGTTGTTCGCTATTTCCAAAGAAGAAGAAAAATTATTTTCGTTTCAAGAATAAAATATAAATCGAAGAATAGTTTCTGTCCTTCAAAAATATACAGAACGTCCCAAAAATTATTTATGTAACCTGGTAACGGTTATACTCTTTTCTACAGTACAGTGGAGTCCCGCTAATCCGAACTAATTGGGACCGAACCCTGTTTGGATTGCGTGATTGTTCGAATTAGCCGGAATAACAGTAAAATCGTGTTTTGAAGCGGGAGAATGGGTCTATTGTGTTGTAATGCATAGCGTATAGTATTTCAAAACACGTTTTCTGACTACAATATATACTGTACTGAAAAAATGTTTAAAATATTGGAAAAACTTGGTGCCTTTATTTCTCGACGTACAGTAGGTACAAATTTTACGTTCAATTTTATGTTACAGTACAGTACAGTATAGTACGTACTTATTCTGATACATTACTGTATTTCACTCATACTAAACCTGTAAGTTTCAATATTGTACAGTACGTACACTGTATTCTATTTCAAATTTCGTGGCTTAATAAATTGTCATAATGTGGCTTAAGGTCTAAATACAGGTATTAAAGAAAGAACTGTATTTAACGAAAATTTTTCTTTTCTTCGAAAACATGCACCCATTTTCATCCTTATGGTTATTAACTTCCTAAAACTGCGTATTTTTGCCACAAAATAATAAAATAAAATTTTCCTTCCGGACCTGTTCGGATTACCGGAATTCCACTGTATTACGATTCTCTGTTCTTCTTTCTATTTGTATGTGATGAAGCAATGTGCGAAAGTTTAAAATCTACTTTGGTTAAATTGTCATATTGTGCTTCCCTCTTTTCGTCCTTCATTTGACTTTTTTTTTTTCTTTTAAAATCATTCATAACGACACTATATATCGTACGAGTTCAACCAAACTCATCCGATCTGGATCAAATTTAGCATGATGACAGACCTTGACGAATTTAATATGTATAGGAAATATTGCGTGCAGGCCTTGCGTTCTCAAGTTATAGGGTATGAAAAGTTTTTTTCTTTTTTTACTTTTTACTTTTTAGAACAAAATTGTATGAAATAAACATGTTATTAAGTTAATTTGAGGTATAAGAATGGTAAATAATGCGACGGTTGAGTAGCTGTTTTGTAAATACAGTTCTGTAAAGATTTGGAAAAAAAAAAAAGTTAAGGACTTTTTTTGTCCACCATTGGGAAACCTAACTAGTTTTTATTCTCTTTCTCTCTATTTTCTTGTGAGTTATATTACACACTTGATGCCGATTATATAGTAACGTAGGCTTTCATATGGGTGAAAACACATTATTATCTAATGTGTACACTTCGTATGTAGCGTTGATTCTCACTACTTTACATAACACTAAATCGTAGTAGATACAGTGAATCGTAGTGATCTTGTATGCAAAAACAAGCAGCTCTAAATTCTGCTTAATTATCGTAAAATGTATGTTAATTTCAAAATACACACATTTATATCACTCGTATACATACTCTGAACACAAAAACTCAATAGAAATGTCAGCTGTTCATTTATTTTTTAAAAGGAAGATCAGCTAGCAGTTGAATTCATTCTATTGAAGATATATGAAGATTCTGTTCCAGAGGTTAATTCTAAATATATCAAATATGCAAACAAATACGAAACGAAGAGTAGCGAATCTAAGTACTCTAACATAAGAAGATACTATGATAGTTTTAAAATTTTCTATTGATAATTTCGTACGTAACAAGCCCAAGTTTAACAACCATATTCTTAACTTATATTTGCCTATAATCTTGATGGTATTTACCGAACATATGAAGGAAAATAAAAACGTCTTTAACGAAAGAGAAGATGTAAAAATGTTTGGGAATATGAAAGAACTTCGAAAGGAAATAAACTAAGTGAGAAAAAAAAAAACTATTTTTAAAATCTGTTTCTAAGTGTTATGAAACTAGTAGCAATAAAAATCCTCATACAAGTAAATAATTGTACGATATGCAAGATAACCTTGAAATTACTTTACATTGTAAATTGAAGTTTTAAATGACAGTCTGGTGCGGTAGGTGGAGATAACAAGTTGTTTTTAATCAGAAGTGTTTCAGATTTGCACTTATCACATCCTGGTTACAGGGTAGGAAATTATAACTTCAAAGTAATTTTTATATTATACATAATCTACAGAATTTGTCTTTACTTATAAAGTTTCACGTTAAGTGGCGTATGAAACGTACTTCTTTCTCTTGTATATTATTTTTAGGAGAATCCGAATATACGTGCAGCTGCTTTTAAAATGTTTGGAGATTTAGCACGACATGGAAGAACTTCCATACAGCCAGCGTTTCAAGAGCAAGTATATGGCAATATTGTCTCTCTTCTTCTACACTTGAATGATGAGGATGAACTTGTAGTCAAGGTTCGTGTTCTTAACAGTAATTTTTTTTGCATTGAATTATTTCAGAATGGTATTGCGCAGTGTTTTATAGACTGCAGCGGACAGTCAGTGTACTTAATCATGATAAAGGAGTAATTGATTTGATGTGTAAGAGGTTCATTTAGATTTCCTTATTACTTATTCTCAGACAAGCGATATTGATATTTCATTTGTGATTACTAGAAAGATACTAAAGCTTTAATGTACTCAGTACTGCTAGTAGAGTTGAGATCTACTTTTTTTCCATAGGTATCATTAACTTGGATTGTGATTTTTTTCTCTAATACATATATATATACAGCTTCGAGTAACACTTGCTTCGACTTACTTTTACCATTATTTATATTTTTATTTTTATCTAATTATTACTTTTAATATCTTTTAAAAAAATCAGTAATTTCCATATGTCCATAATTTTGGTGAGTATTTTTGTTTATAACGAACCATTAACAATAACTTACCAAATATCAATACATGAAACACTACATTTTCGTAAGTGTAGTATACGAGCGATCATTTAGATAATTTAATAACTTCAAGTTATTCAGATTGAATTGCACCATATGGTCAGATTCGCTCGTTTGACACTAATGCATGTTACGAAAATGCTGAAGTCGATACGCATGTATATTTTGTTGCGTAATGAAATACACATATATAATTCCATGTATCCGCCAATTCTCAGTTCTAGCCGTTCTACCCACTAGGAATGTAAATAGCATTAAATTCCTTTAGTGCAAAATAATTCCCGAAAATAAAACAACCAGTACTGACAACTAGCGACACACAGCGGAAAGCTCGCGCACTTCCACCAGAGGTATTGCCAAGGTCACCCGGTTACGAGTACGTATCTCACGAACCTATTGCTATTTTAAAACGGACATTTTATTAACAAACATTTTACATATTTTTATTTTTCGACTAAACGCAACAGTTTTCACTTTAAAACCTTAAGTATAGATAAAAATATTAATTAGAAACTATCTCAAAGCTTGATGAAAACGTTATTGTTATAACATTAATAGATAAAATCCAAATTACAAAAATATTGGATTCTAAAGTTAAGAGAAGTAAGAGTAGTTACATTCAAACAGTAATGAACTGATTATTTGAATATAAATAAACAGTTAAATATATATTTTTCCTTTTGTTTATGACTTGTATTTTTTCAATATTGCTTTTCTTATATTCTACAGGCATGTAAATATGCTTTGAAGCAGTCTGGCCCAATATTAGAAGCAGACAAGGTGAATTCTATGATCCAGCACCACCTTATAGATGATGCTCACTTGCATTATACTGACTTCCTGTCTGATCTTGTGAAATTGATGGTAAGTTTTTATTACAGATTTTTAATTTACATGAAGATAAAATTAGTTCATTTTCTTTTCTCGTTGTCTTTCGCATAATTTATTCCCTTATCTAATGGATTGGGCGATAAAGGTTGATGGTGAGACAATAACATTCTAATTATATATATGTATGATATGATTGATAATTCAACGATATGTGATAATTATATATCAATATTCTAATTAAGTAAACGTACTACTTTGAAGTTCAACAAAAATATCAAGTCCATGGGTAAGATTCTTTTTGGAAAATATACTTAATTAGTAGAAGTAATACTATTAGGAACTCTGCTGACAAATATTATCTTAACCCGCTTCGCTTTTTGTTTACATAATATTCCTGTATCTCATCGTAGGTTGAAGAACTTCGTCACTTGGTACCGTCTTTTATAATGAATGCGACGTCCTTCTTCAAAAGCCCATGGCCACTTATAAGAGGGAATGCAGCTATGTTTGTTGGTAAGGTATATTTTTATGTTCTTATATATATATATAAAAGGGAAATGCGTGGATTAAGACACACATCTTCAATAGAAGATTTTATATTATTTAAACAATAAATGTCATCGTAGTTTTTAGTTTTTCGTTCATAAAATGTACAGTTTTGTTCAAAGAATTCTTGACCACCAACTTGCTTTAAATGCGGTATTCTGACGACTGTACGTATGAAATTCTAAATAAATGTTTCAATTGAAAAAAAGAAATCCACATTTGCTTGAACTAGTTCCAATTGAGAGTAACAATTACGCTTTTGAAACAAAGCTTGCAGAGCTAGTTTTTTCTTTCTTTCTTTTTTAATATATATATATATATATATATATATATATATATATATATAATATTAAATCACAGATCACAGTTTAGAATTTCATACGTACAGTCGTCAGAATACCGTATATTAATATACAAAAGACTGTGTACTTGTTAAAAACATTTCGCGTTTCTGTGAGAACTTACTCATTTATTGTTAATTCTTTTGTTGACCCTTTTTTTTTTCTTCCTATACTTCATCTGTGGAAATTCTATTTTGTAAGAACAATTAATATTAAAAATGTAGTTGATATGAATTTTTTGTGGGTTTATCCGATATCAATCGTAGTATCTGTTTCTAAACACCATATAACATATATTCAGTCGTTATTGCATATGGAGGAAACAAATCAAATAGCATGTCTCAGTATCTGCTATTGGAAAAGGGTGAATTCAAACGGTTCGAATCTTAAGTTGCTTGGGCATTTTTTCGTTTCTAGACATGAGATAAGCTGTAAACTTAAAAATTACGAATAAGCTAAGTAGCACTATGGAATACGTTGATTATATGATATACATCTTAAATATCGTGTATGTTGTTCGTAGCACAATTACCCAATTTCTAGAATATGTTAACGCTTAATAATATAGTGCTGAAAATGTTTCCTCCAACGGGTATACAAATTGTGCCAGATTGTTGTAGCTCTACAATAGTCCGAATTCGAAAGATAAAAAAGCGACTAAATTAATCCAAGTTATATTACGTCTAATTCAATGTGGCTTCCTCTCGTAATTCCTGCTGTAGATTCCCAAATCAGAAGCATAGAATATAAGGACTAAGGACTAGCTATTGTAGCTCGTGTCTAATGATTTCAGAAAATTTCCCTTAGGAGATTTTCAGTACGTAGGGGTTGAAAACTGCACTGTGAAAATACTAATAATACGTAGATACGTCTCAGAATGTGTGTGTGTGTGTGTTGGGAGGAGGGGGCAGCGGGAAACTTCCCGCCTGGCCATCCCGTGAAATTATCACTAGCGTGCATAGTTATTGGAGATTTAGATAGTATGTGGACAATTTTATGGAAAATATAAGTATGTACTGAATCCACAGTTTTATTTTCAGTATTACTTTCTATATGTTTATTAGACGCAGGATAGTGTCTATATAATTCTTTGCATTTTCCAGAAAAAAAAAAGATTCATGAGGTCTGCTAAATTTATTTGTTAATTTATTTTTATTTCAGGTTTATTGTATGGAACTCTTCCCGAAGAAGAACAAAAAAATGTGCCCTTGGACACAATCTGGAGTTGTATGATGCACTTATTAAAGGACCAAAACAGTGGAGTTCGAATTAAAACTGCTCATGCTATGAGCTTTCTTTTTGTGTAATAATAATAATACTCCATGTTACCCAGTACTCTGATGAAGACTGAAAAACTCAATAATTAAATGAATATTTGTATATGAGGAAAAAGAAATAATATTTACAGTATATTTGTATAGTTAACAAATTATGATCTGAAAGTATTTGTAATTAAATATAAATGTATGCATTTATTTCGTACTAAGTTTTATGTTATGATATAAAGTGATATATCTTTTTTTACGAAGTTGTATTTACAAGAGGGAAACTCGAATATATTATTACTTAATTTTGTATTATATCGCATTACAAGTTCCGTTATAATTTGTATATTTTTTGCTGCGGGGCATTATCTAAGTACACAAATATTGTATTAGAATCCTTGTAAGGTCTAGTCATCTTTCGTTGTGGATTAGTGAGTGAGGAGTAGTATAGGAGATTTTATTGTTATTATGTGCAATGTCTTCGCATGTTGGATATTATTTTCCAGTGGTTAACATATAGAAAAAAAATATAGCGAATAGATGATATGCTGAAGAAAGAAGTCAATTCTTTGTATAGAAGTTTTATTTTAATTTGATCAGTCTTGCCAGTGATGAATGATTGACCAAAGAGAATAGTAAACATATATTATAATTCAAAATGAGGAAAATTGTTGTCTTAAGTTAGTTTTTAATGAAGCATATTGTTCTGTTAAAGCCATTAGGAATCGCTTTTGATATAAACTTGATAGACTTCTCTCCCTTACATATTTTGTTTTCATGTTAGAACCAGAATTTATCAGAACCTATCTATTGTTTTGTTAAAAGTATATTTAGCACACCTATACATTAAACGTGACGAATGTTTGGAAGTGCCATGATTATTATACATGAAGAGAAATCATTGAAATCAATAAGATGCTAATATTGCGATATGTATTTCACTTAAAATATTGTTTTTTCGTCTATTGTCTTGTGCTTGGTAAATTGCCAAATCTATATTCTGACATTGTATATATATATATATATATATATATATATATATATAATTTTATCCTTTATCCTTTGTTTCTGCAAACGAGATTCGTTCTGTTGCCGAAATGTTGCGTTGTCTACGTTTTAGATCAGATCATTAATGTTAATGATTGCATATTATTGTCAAATCAGATCCTAATCTTCAATATTTCTTTCCGTCCGAATTCAACACGATTACGTTATTATCTTTCCTATATTTTTTTATTTCATTTCTTCGTAGAACACGCGCAATAGTATATAAAATATAAAGCAGCTTCTGCTGTTTGTTTGTTCCTACTTATTCAACAATCGTAAACAGTTTTGCCTTGATAGTACCTTGAATTAAAAGCACTGTTTCCTTACATTATTATATTGTTGTGTTGTTGATGCAACTTTAATTCATTTTCATTAAGCAATGGGGAAACTGCTGCGAAATGTCTAGTTCACGGCTGAAATAATAATAAAAAAAAAAATATGTGCATTGTATTGAGAAGTAGTGTACATAGTATAATCACAAAGCGATTGAGTGAAGAGAGTTTTATGGGAATATTTTCGTAAAATTGTCAGATCCTCGTGATGTAAGTAAAAAAAGAAAACTTCTGAGCACTTGTAGTACTCTGATATGAAACAAATTATAGTTTTCTTAGTTCTGAGTTTGGCAAATCCAACTGTCTGCTTTGTGCAACTGTTTCTGTTCGTATGAGAGAAGGTGTAATTGATCGGAACATTTCTAGTTGTAATAATCGGACTGAATATATATACACAGTGTGTTGTACTAAAGTTTAGTTTATAGTAATTATATTTTGTTAGCATATATAAAGCAACGAATGTTATGTATTTACGTTACTTCTATTGTTATTTCGTACTTTTGTTTGAATGAAGGCATGCCTCGTTGATAGAATTTACTTTTTATTGTTTATAATTGTTGTTGTATGTTGGTTGCAAAGTAATATGAATTATAAGTTATCGAAAGTTACTACACAAAGATTTATCGATAATTAGTTCGCAGATTTGCACATATTTTAATCTAAATTTTTATGTACTATATAAAAAAACAAGGCGATAAAATGATTTTCTGTATCTTAATTACTTAATGTAGAATATGCACTATAATTCATTAATGTTGGCTTTTCTGTTGGCGTTTGATAAGATAGATCTTTTCATAAGGGAAATCGACACTTACTTAACTAAGTAACCAAACTAGAATTTCTTTGTTCCAGGGCTTATGTAAAAATTAACAGGTTTTTATCAAGTAAAACATAGTTCATTTAGTACTTTTTTCTAGTACATATATTTTGCACAGCTGTTTATAATCCGTTTAATAGTGTAAAATTCACGAGTAAAATATTATGAGTTCTATATATCACTTTGTTCAGTCTAAACTAAATTTTCTGTAATGTGCTTTTTAATTCTTTTGCAGAACATTAACATTTTCGTATATAAAGTGTTATATATCGAAAAGGAACATAGCGTTTGCTTATTTATAACCGTGATTTTTTTTTTTAAATCGTAAATTCATTTATGACCCAGTTTGTTAATAGGGTAAAAATATCTACAGTTGATTTTACGTAATTACAAAGTAATAGAGGACTCCATCAGTTTTTTTCAAAATATTCAGTCATAAATAAATAATAGTAAATAATTGTGCAAAGTAGTTTCTTTTCTTTCTTTTTTAAATGGACATTAATTATGTTTGTCAGGTATTATTATTGCAAGTTTAACATATATTAGATTGAGGGCATTAACAGTTTGTCATGAATAATGTGTTCGGTGAATTAGGAAAAATGAAGTTACAGAGTAACGAAATCAATTTTTATAGTAGTTTCTTGATCCAGTAGTATATGCGTTCACATAAAAAGTAACGCAATCAGCTGCCATTATTGTCTTCTAGAAGTATTGTATTGAAAGATATAAGTAAAGAACATGATTTTAAAATTTAAATGAAATAAAGGGAGAACTGAGTAATCCTGCAGGAAGGTGTAAATGAAATGTTCTAAAAATTGAATAAAGATACCACCATAATTGCATACTTACTTCATACCTTGTATTTTGTTAGTGACTTTAAAACACTAGACCGGATTTCTTTGACGTTGATATATTTCTGTGTAAGAATTCGAAAATTATACTGAAATTGGCCCAGTCGTTGCATTGTTCTTCCAATGGTGATTATGTAGAAGTACTCAGATATTCTCTCTACTATAGCCATCCAACTTGTGTATGATACATAGATTCAATATATTAAAAACACGTTTTGTTTCAAGCACAGTAGATATGTTTTGTGTTTCCAGTATACGAAGTAGTACTTTAATACAGCCATATAGTTCATGTTCCTAGTTCTCATTGTTCATGAAGTTTCAGTTTATGCAGTATTCTATGTTGAAAGGCTACCTATATTCACATGTATCTTCATAGGTAATTTATAGATTTCCTGAATGATATTGTCCATGTACAGTCTTGTTCAGAAAATTCTGGCCAGCAACCTATTTGACAACCTCCATATTCTTATCTATAGATAGAATGAAATGTGAATATTCTTTGGCCAGTGGAGATGTTTATTTGAAGCCAAAGCATTGAAGTTTCCACATGCGGCTGCGAAAGTAAGGTCTCTTAAAGAAAAGTGGATAGCCAGATTTTCTTCAAATGACTGTATATAATTTCCTTTGGAACTTCTATAGGTGATTAATGTTCTTGTACACGTAGGAAAAATATCTGAAAATACCATATGTAGATTGATAAATCATTTATACATGTTTCCGTAATATATATATACTTTGAGATATTCTTAATCATTTGTCTTATACCTGTTTGAACTATCACACATAGTTGTGTGTGACTGGTTAAGTTGTACTATTTTTCGTTGTAATATATAAAACTACATTGTGTTCGTAATTTTGTATTCTGGCATTGTTTGATTATGGTAATTTAATGGTGAAAGTCGTATATTTTGATCATAAACCGTTATTTTTCTTACACACTGGTAATTCCTTTGGGAATGCAAAGCTTTGTACAAGATACTGGATTTTATTAAAACTGCAAAATCATGCACTATGATCTATTTTTATTGTTCAACAATATGTATCCTATAATATGGTATTTTCTTTGTAGTTATAGTTGGGATGATCCCCTTGAATGTCAAATCACCATCCCCAAAATCTATCTACTAACGGAATTCATTTTGAAATTCAAATATTGGTGTTTGCAAAGTGATGTATCATACATTTTTTCGAATTGTCGAAGATTGTGCATCAAACACTAAATTACGATTCCCCGATAGTGCTATTGCAGCAACATTGAAGTTATACAGAAGCAAAGTAACATATGCTGTGGTGTTTGGAGTAGCCATCTATTTCCAGCGGAAACCTGGAAAGTTACTAGAAAGACGTCACCTACTTCGTTGTTTATTTTGCCAAATCAAGAACAAGTTTGCTGACAGTCAGCAGAAAGTCTTGCATGTACTAGGTTTGATATTTATCTAAATGCTAAACAAGATAAATATCCTGATCACTTGACAGCATTTGTTTTGTTCGGATAATTTGTAAACTAGTTAATTTATTCATGGATGGGCTGAAAGTCAGTTTTGTTAAATTTGCAACGTGAACTACAGTATACACCAGCTAGCCCAGTGTTATTAAATATTGATAAGTGTAGGCTTCACACACCACATAGGATATTCAAAACCGACAAGGAGAGAAGATTGGATTTTTTCGTTCATTATACTGTACAAGAAGCATTCAGTGAGGATTTTCTTCGACACCTGTATCAAAGGATAAGGCATATACAGTCTTCATAATTGTTGTCCTACATAGCAGCCGCCCAGAACCTCACATTTTATACATCGGCAGAAGTATGCTTTGTAAAAACAGCAGATTTGCACTGAAGTCCATCATCTGGAAAGCTTGTTTTAAGGATGTAGAAAAGTTAGGTGAATAAGTAAAAAAGTAATTCCCTAGAGACAGAATTGTGCTCACGAGATTGAAATGGTGAACAGAATCATTGTTCTGCAAGACACGTACACCTTTGGAGAGCATGCTAGGCCTTTGGATGTGTACCTTTTGATATTCGTGAGGGAACCATAAAATAGTCTTTCCATTGTTTAGACTAGGAACTACCTCATCTTTCGTCCTGTATAATTACAGACGTGTTCAAATTATTAGATTCAACATTCAGTTTCTGAACATTTTACTGTTCTTACAATATTACGTGAGAAAACACATTCAAACTTAATCTAAATTACTACTTTGTAACTCTGTCCTAGTTTCTAGTGGGTGTGGCGTATGCTTTTCAATATCAATGAAGCAAATGCGTACGTAACATTCAAATATAATTACTATAAAGTATGTATATCCAAATTGGAAAGAAAAAATGAAATGGAATACTTACAAGAAAATTATCTCTCACGTTTATTAAGTCTTTTATCCTTTGTGGCATCCTATGTACGAGTTTAGCACATTTTGTCTTCAAGTCAGCATCGTGATACCACATATTGTTGATCTCCTTGATCAATTGAAGTTTGGTTCTAATGTGCTTCTTCTTTAGCTTTTCTTTCATGAAGCTCCAAAAGTTTCCAATCGGGTTCATATCAGGACTAGGGCTTGGCCACGGAAGAACACTAATTTTGTTGTCCTCTAAGAATTTTGCCACAGCTTTGGCCCGGTGGCATGGGGCTCCGTCATGCATAAAGATGACGTCATCAAACCAGAGTGCAGTCTGGGAAAGCAGTTCCTCTTGAACTTGTAGGTATTGGTCGTGCTTCATTGTCCTCTCTATTATATACAGTATTCCAGGCCCGAAGACAGAGATCACCTCCCAGACCATGACTGAAGAAGGATGCTTCACGGTTTATTAAAGACATTCCAACTTGAATTCCTCCCAGGTCAACGTCGCATATATTGTGAACATTTATCAGACACAAAGATACATGATTCATCACTGAAACACACTGTTCTCCAATCGTCAGCAGTCCAATATTCTAGGCCTCGTGACCATTCGAGTCACTTCTTTGCCATGATTGGAGTAGAATTTAATTTTTGTTTTCTTTGTTGACCGTGTGCTTTTATTCCCTCGGCGCAAAGAATCCTTCGAACACTTTCAGGCCGAATGTCTGCGCCATACTCAGCCATTTTTATGTTTAAGTCTATTAGAAGTTGCACTTCTGTTTCCCAGAGCCAATCTTTTTAGTTTTGTGATACCTCTTGGCGATAGCTTTGGTTTTCGCCCACACTTCCCAATTTTATTTTGGCTCTTGTTCATTTCAACAGATATTCTACTTACAGATTTTTGTTCTATCCCAACTCTACTAGCAATGTATTGCCGTGTATATCTTATTTCCACCAGAAGTATTTTGTTAACTTCAATTTTACGCGGAGAAAGGTCTTTTGCTTTTCCCATTATGCTATAATTACAGGACTACACTGAACAAAAGATTGATACACAAAACACGTCACGATCATTTTAAACTGGCCCATTCGAACTGTTGAACGCTTTGAATGTCGTTAACTTCTTACGACAGCAACCACAACACTTCAGACCGTATGTAACTTGTTAATAGGAACGACAATAGCTATCTACAACTGAAACACCACTTTCAGAATCCCCCCCCCCCTCTTTCTAATACCATCTGCTGTTCAACGGTGATATCACCACTTCAATGTACTGTAAACAAATGAAGGATCCTTTATTGGTGGTTTAACTATTAAATTAAATGTTCTAGAACTCTGAAATTAGGACTCCTACGTCAATTTTGCATTTTTCGAGCGTGAGTCTAATAATTTGAACACGTCTGCACTCTGGCGTATTTTAGTAGGATGAAAAGAACAAATGTGTATAATTTTTCGGAAAGTAAGTGACTTGTTCTCTTGTAAAAGAGAAAGCAAGAAAAATGGCGAAAGTGTACTGACACTTTCTACATATGCAAATGCTCTTATTTTATTTTATATTTTTTACACCACAACAGCACAAATGTAATTTGGTCAACTTTTCAAATTTTTGTTTGGTGATTTAATATAGCAGCAGTGACAGCCACCATTTCAATGGTGTATCGATCATCGGTAACTGATCGACCGCAATTAAGAACCCCTTCCAATGACCATCGCTCATACTTGAATGGATAATACAAATGCTTTTTGACATAGAATTTGATATTTGACCAATACATCACCATCTTGTGAAAATTTGTTGTATATTCCCTTTTACGCAGAAACCTGATAACCGCTTTGTACATTACTGGTCCTCATCCTTACGCCTTAATAAATTCAGGGCAACAATTAGCACAGTGTTACAGGTAAATATGCATCTTCATTCGTGTATAATTTCATTCTGCGGCTACTGGAAATGGGTCAAGGAAAACCGTCAATGATACTTCTCGTATCTGTTCAAAGATTGTCCAATTCGTAAGTGGGAATAGATTCAGTGCACAAGATTTTATCTTTGTGCTGGAGATAGATTGAGAGTGGCCGCATCGTGTCAGGCATTGTTCTTTTATTTGTAAAGATTTATACGAAAATACGAAACATACGTTGGTATTGAAACAAGACTTTTTCTTTATGGGAACATTTCTCACAAGTAAACCTTACGTTTGGGTGAATCGAGTTGCTGACTGAGACACAAATGAGAAAGTAGTACTAAATGGGGTCAGTATTTCAGTGAAGTTTTAGGTGCGAAGCTCCAGGGGTTTAGGAGATACAGCTACCAGAACATCACAAGGAAGTACAGAATAGTCTTAATACAGTTGGAGGTAAAAGCTCTGTAAGACCTCTTGTAACGACAAAAGGTGAATAACAAATATATGGGTACATATTAGGATTAGAGGGAAGTCATATAGTAAGGATATACCTGACGGCGGCCATCTTGAAATCCGCCATTTTGAATTAAGGTTAAGTTTTTAAAATAGGAATAGGGTCATGTGATACATGATTTAAGGCGCAAATTTAATCAGAAGAACAATGGTGACGTTAATTTTGATTTATGCGCAATTGGTAAAAAGTTACAGGGAAATTAAATATTGTTGCATCATATGTATTAGTCCTTTTACCCCACCTTGTAAATTTTGTGTTAACGATAATAATTAAATAAAAAGCAGGTGGATAAATATTAGGTCTATGGTAAGAGTTGCCTTGATGGCGGCCATGTTCAAATCCGCCATTTTGAATCAGACAAAATTTTTAAACAAAACGCATAACAATGACACCTTATTAATAGCAAAGTTTACCATAAATCCAACGGTATAACCATTTTTGCTTTATCATTAACCAGCATTTGTTATCGCATAAAAAAGTTGCTAATTTAAGGAAAAATGACCAAAGTGGAATTGAGTCATAATTGAACTTGGGTCTTTCTTCCAGAAAAGTCCTCAATTAGTACAATCAATATGTAGTTCAGAAAAGAGTTCATGACTTGCACAAATGCTCTGCCCGAAGTCATCTATTGCATTACTCTATTCCCATTTAATTTTGTGCTGGTTAATGATAAAGCAAAAATGGTTATACCGTTGGATTTATGGTAAAATTTGCTATTAATAAGGTGTCATTGTTATGCGTTTTGTTTAAAACTTATCTGATTCAAAATGGCGGATTTGAACATGGCCGCCATGAAGGCAACTCTTACCATAGACCTAATATTTATCCACCTGCTTTTTATTTAATTATTATCATTAACACAAAATTTACAAGGTGGGGTAAAGGACTAATACATATGCTGCAACAATATTTAATTTCCCTGTAACTTTTTACCAATTGCGCGTAAATCAAAATTAACGTCACCATTGTTCTTCTGATTAAATTTGCGCCTTAAATCATGTATCACATGACCCTATTCCTATTTTAAAAACTTAACCTTAATTCAAAATGGCGGATTTCAAGATGGCCGCCGTCAGGTATATCCTTACTATATGACTTCCCTCTAATCCTAATATGTACCCATATATTTGTTATTCACCTTTTGTCGTTACAAGAGGTCTTACAGAGCTTTTACCTCCAACTGTATTAAGACTATTCTGTACTTCCTTGTGATGTTCTGGTAGCTGTATCTCCTAAACCCCTGGAGCTTCGCACCTAAAACTTCACTGAAATACTGACCCCATTTAGTACTACTTTCTCATATGTGTCTCAGTCAGCAACTCGATTCACCCAAACGTAAGGTTTACTTGTCAGATAAATTTTAAGTGAGGGTCTCCTGTTTGGGAATTTGTGCAGTAGGGTGCATCGAATTTTCTCTTTTTCGAAATTAGCTAATCCATGGTGATTTTTATTTTTCGAAATTTTTCCGTATATCATAAAATCGCAGCTCGATTAGTCAATTTCTTCAGGTGCCACCAACAACCTAAATTTCAACAATTTGTTTAAAAAAATATACTACATGTTTAAAAAAAAAAAGAGTAAAAATATATACTTTTATGATATCAGCTTATCTTTAGTAGTACTTTTTGTTAGAAAGGTCTGTATTTCACGCTTCAATATTCAAGTCATTCAGGAACCACCAGTGGCGTCAAGTTTGAACGAAAATGTCCAAAAAGTAATTTTTTCATTGTTTTGTGAAATTGTTTCAGTGTTTCTTGTGAACAGTTAATTACGTAAGAAACAAATCTTTTGTGTCTGGAGCTCTTCGCTATTTCCAAACATTAATGAAGAAAATAAGCGAGAACTCACTACGGAGAGAAGGAAAGGAATGCAGTTCGATTGGATTTTAAGTTTAGCGTTCTGTTCGGCAGCGAAGCTATATGCGACGTGGGCCTATAGCTTATCGTGAAATCCAAACCACATGAGCTCCCACCAGGAATCGAACCTGGGTCTTACACGCCAAAGGCGTATACGCTATCCGCATAGCCACGGGGATGCAGTTCTAATATCATCCACCCATACATACTAATATTGCAATATCGTTAGTTTTTTTTAAATCTAAATTTATGTACAAGTCAAGTAACACGGCATTAAAAATCACGTAAAGAAGATATTGTTAGATGAGGACAGCAAGGTGGAATATGCGAGTAAATGCCAGAAGTTGGACTGAGTCCATAATTTAATTATCGATTGTTGAAAATACTGAGTTCATCGTTGAAAATAGATACGTTAATGTCCAATGTTTTAACTAGCTGAGAAGCTTACTGCATTGAAAGAAACATCATTAATGTTGCAAAGATTCAAATAAGATAATTGAAAGAAAGAAAGAAAAAATAGAAAATCTAACTGAAGAAACTATTATTTTGACACTCTGAAAATTATACTTTTATTGTACTGTACAAGATGAGGCTCAGAGTCATCACTGGGTGAATCGAAAAGCACCATTCACGCATTATATATTCTTTTAAACAAGACGATAAAGTATTTCATTGGTGATACCTTGGAACACAATACAGCTACAGTCCCATCACTTTCCGCAGTACCTAGTAAACCATATCAAAGAAAAGCATCCACATATATATAAACTTACGTGTTTGTGTGTGTGTGCATCTGTTTGTGTGTATGATTTTTAACATCCTGTAACTCGACTTCCAAATAATTCTGTATTTGTACAGCAGTATAATGCACAATAGAGGGTTACTTATCGAAATATCAGATTTTTAAACGATCCCTATAAAGATACAGAGTGACCAAATTTTGATTCTTTTGAAATTTTCCGTTTTTAAACACTGTAACATGTAAAAGAAGCAACTTCCAATAATTATTTTTCCCAGTAGTAAATTTGTTCAGCACAATTAGATAGCCTAGCTACACATCTCCAAACAATTAATCCTGATATTATATTCTTTCTTGGAGTAATATGCCTTCGAATCTCGATGTCAACTGTTCAGACTTTTTTTTTTTTTTTTTTTTTTTTTTTGCATACAAATTTCATTAAATGTGTACTGGGCATAAGATAAGCTGTTCTTGCCTGAATAAAATAATTTTTGTTTAATGAACGTAGGTCTGAGTTAATGCAAACCCCTGCAAACACTAGAATCAACGCGTTTGTCAAAGTTGGCTGCCATCGGAATTGGGAAAAGATTAAAAAAAAAAAAAAAACATTATTATTAGACTCTGTAATCATGTAGGGTCTATAATCAAAACGTCAAGCAACCTTCATTGGGTCACTTCATGTAGATTGATCCTTTTGCTGCCTGATGGCAATGATTAATGAAGAAAAAGAAGCGCCTGGATGTATTTCACATTGGAACTTCTAAATTTGTCCAGTACAACCAAATTTACTAGAGCTCGCAAACCTCATGAAATATACTGCTACTCGAATGGAAATGCATCTGTATAGACAGAGGGTTTTCCATCAATTCTGAATGCATTAACGACTATGAAAGAAAGTGTTCTCCCACAGGCAGTGTATGGTGATACGGGTGTACTGGGTAGTTGAAAAATGTTTATATTAACAAAGAAATGGTTCATGCAGTAAGAAACGCACAGGTACGCTAAGTTGATCTTTTGGAGGAGATGAATTTAAATGAGGAAGATAAAATGAAAAACAAAGAAAACATATAGTGAAAGAAATAGAAGTTGCATGTAGAAAAAAATGACAAGGAGTAAAGATGCTCTTATGGTTCCAAAGATAGCAGTCAGCAGATTTTTGCTATAAAATGAATCAACTTATTTTGAAGAATCTATTATTTAAAAGAATTGAAAGGTAAATAGTACGTAAGATTCAGGAAATATGTTTAGTCATGCGTAAGAATATTAGTATATGAACCGGAAGTTAACTTTATATGGCCTCAGGAATATCAGGAATTCCAAAGTAGTTTGTCACTAAGAATGACCAATATTCTTAAAATATATATTGTGTGTGATTGTATAACATAAAAGAAGAAGGGTCCAAAAATGACAATCAGATCTACTTTACTATATATTTTACACCTTTCACACATGTTCAAAACAAAGTAGTAGTAATGTTTGCAAGTGATCGTAATTTCTCTCAGTGAATTAATATTTCGTAAATCTGTTACCCTGAGTAAGTTTTATACTGTTGTTCTGTCTAGTAAACATAAATTTATTCAAATGTAGCAACATTATATAACACCAGTTCCTCTTTTTGATTTAAAATATAAAAGTTAATCATGTGCTTTTGAGAGTTGCAGAACAAAGGCAATTCAAATTAAAACCACAGAAATTATTGGGATTAGCGGTACTATTTCATTAATGGAGAACTGTCTCGTCACATTCCGAATGAACCATGAAGTTTCACATCTATTGGTTAATTTTTCTTTAAAATTTTCTTCCTTCTCTTGCAGCTTCTTCTCTCCTATTAAAAAATAAAAATAAAAATTATTCCCTTTGTTGCTTACTTTTCCCTTGCAATCAGTTTGGATCACAAGGGAGAAGAAACTAAATTACTGGAATTCAGTCATTCCATAGCGTTAGATATCAATTATGACCGTACAATTTCATTCTGATTATTTCTAATGATTGCGCTGTCATCTCTTTAACCAGTGTTTCTTAATGTTCTCAATAACAAGATTGTCTTAAATCTCATGCTCTTTCGTATTATTATTATTATTATTATTATTATTATTATTATTATTATTATTATTATTATTATTATTATTATTATTTAAATTTTACATTTTTAATACTTAGAATGAATATTTTTACCATGCTTGCAGGCATGTAACCAGCCCAAAAATGTAGGGGGGGGGGGGGAGCGAACAACCATATTACAGTTCATTACCATATTATAGTTCATTTGCAAGTCTACCGTGAAAATTTTAGACGGGGCAGTAAAAATTTAGGGGAGTCCGCTCCCTAGACCCCCGTGGATACAGGCCTGTTTGCTTGTAAGAATTATGCTTTTTATATAGAATAGCAATTTTTAATGCGATTGTTTAGTAATAATATTATTTTTTTTCGTTCATTCTATTTATTTTCAATGTTACGATAGACTTTAAAAACATATATTTTATATTTGGTCGTATTTTAGGAGAAATGAACGATAACCTTAGTTCAGTGGCGTATTTACGATTTTGTTTCGGGAGGGGCTTTGCTTAGTTTCGGGGGGCTTTGCCTGAAAATGTGGAAATTCTGCAAGATATTTCATATATTTCACTATAGTAAGTAAGATTTCGGGGGGGCTTAAGCCCGGAAGCCCCCCTAAATACGCCACTGCCTTAGTTTACCGTACTATACGTTATGAGATGTCTACACTAGTTTTGGAACCATAATATGATGTGGTATTGTTTGGGTAGAGGGAGATTGTAATCCCATAATAAAAAAATAAATCATTATAATAAAGAAAAAAAGTTGTGTACCAGGTACATTCAAGTTATAACACCTTCATTTTTTTTCAGGAAGGAGTGGTAACAGATAGAAACGTGTTATTCATTTTAAAATACGCGAGCACTTGTTGTCAATGTGTTACAGAGATTACAACACCATACTGCACACAGAACTCTGGCGGCAACGATGAAAAATGATGACTGTTTTTGATACTTAAGATACTTATAAAATGGCGGCCTTTTCATTACAAGAACAGCGTGTAATCATTCATTTTCTCCATTTGCGTGATGTGACAGCTTGAAATCAAGAGTCGGATTTAGGTTTGGTGGGGCCCTAAGCTATTGAAGGTAATGGGGCCCTTTATGTGTCCAGAGTAACTTATTCACCTTATGTACAGAAATGAAGACATTAGTGATATTTTAGGAATCAGGTTAGCAGAAGGGGCTTTATTACTTGCATCATAGAAGCCTACACAACGTAATGCATTATTGCTATATATAGATTTTATTTTATTTATTTTTTATCTTATATTTTGGAGATATATTGTTTTCGTTTAATTTTGGGGACTCCCAAGAGAGTGGGACTCTAAGTTATAGCTTGTTTAGCTTATACGTAAATCCTGCACTGCTTGAAATTCATCGCCAGTCGAATGAGATGTGAGGATGGTGTCATGGATATGTCTAATGAGTTCATGGGTGCTACATCTCAAGAAGGCAGAACGTCGTGTGACAACAAATCAAGACAATCTCGAATTCTGACTGCAAATATTACCGTGTAGTTAAATCGGGTGTTGCAAAATGTTACAGCTCTTGAGAGGTGAAGCCTGCCACTGAGACAAGAAAAAAAGTTCTCTTGAACTTTCGCCTATCGGACATAGTTTCGGATCTACAAGGTGCCTAAAGCGTGGGAAAATGACTTTCTAACGTCAATAGTTCGGAAACTATCCAACGTGTAGAGGGCGGGTAAAAAATTCACTGAAGAAGTCATACCTGCTGTATTGAATTTTACATGTTTCACAATCCTACCATGCACGCACAAGGGATCCCCCAAAGGACGTAGGGAGTCCCGGTTAATCTGCCAAATGAAAATTGGTCTAAATGGACATGAATTGATAGGGTTTCTACCAGTTCGTTTGTATTAAATCGATGTCTCCAACAAATACAAAATGGCGGACACCTTCATGCCCGTTGTGTGTGGTTGCATAATCGCCAGGTACGGATGCTGGCCAACAGTGACGTTCTGAGTATTAAGTGTAGCGAATTTGTACTCAAATGCTCTAGAAAGACTTCTGGAGTGTCGGTAGAACACAACAGATGAAACAGGGTGATTCGCATGTGTGGAAACACGTAACGAAAAATGCCGAGATACGCACTCATACTCAGTAAACGCGAGTTCAATGCATCGGAAATGTAAGGATTAGCGTCAACAACATGAAAGCCATTGCCAATTCACTAATAATATTCCCTCAAACTGATGCAATATGATGTGCACGGTTGCATACCAATAAGGATGCAACAACTGAGGCCAAGTTGAAATTATGCGAGGGGATTCACTAAGAAACTAGGTAAACTAAATGAATGTCACTAGTGGGATCGCATGATCGATATTGAAATGTGGTCAATGTGTGTGTTGATATCGACATGTAGCTAATGGACAAATGTCAATGTCCCACTACTGCTGGGACACCGTCCCTCGTGCGAAAACTAGGAAAATAACTACTCGGGTCTTGAATCTGAGGCCGTGGGCTCCCAGTAGGATTGGAAACTGCGACCACGCGAGCAAAAGCAAGCGCTCTAGCCCTGAGGCTTCGAGGGAGCCTCAGTTTCTCTGTATTAATTTCTTTGAGGAGTACACACTTTGTTTGGCAAGCGCTCTTGTATAGCCTCCCGGCGTTCTTTTTTTTTTGGTTCATTTTGTTACTACTATTGCACAGTTGTAAACAATCAGAGCTTTAAGACGTTTCTTTCTACTTCTCATGTCGTTTTATTTTCCATATGTATGGTGTTCCAACACTAGTGTTACATGTGCCAATTTGGTTCATTTTCGTCTTTGTCTTGGCATGTGCACTGTGTGTAAGATACGAATTTCTGGAGGTATTTTCCTATATTTCGAGTACGTCATATGTCCCAGAAGACGTGGGACATGATATAAGTTTGTTATTTTCACGCTCTATCATACTTTGAACCATGGATTAAGAGATTTCTTTTCATAGGTGGTGCATGTGGGACAATGTCCCAAGCAAAGAGGAACATTGATACAATCGTGTTCTAGTTACTTTCTATCAAAAAGTGCCCCAGATGCAATAGCAGAATGTACAACGTTATTTTCCTAGTTTTCGCACGTGGGTCGGTGCCCCAGCAGTAGTGGGACATATTGGCATTTGTCTGTTAACTACATGTTGATATCAACACACATTGGCCATATTTCAATATCGATCATGTGATCCCACTAGTGATATTCCTTTAGTTTACCCAGTTTCTTAGTGAGTCCCCTTACACAATTTCAACTTGGCCTCAATTGTTGTATCCTTATTGGTATGCAACCATGCACATCATATTCCATCGATTTGATGGAATATTATTGGTGAATTGGCAATGGCTTTCATGTTCTTGATGCTATTCCTTACATTTCCGACGCTTTGAACTTACGTTTACTGAATATGATTGCATTTCTGGTCATTTTTCGTTACGTGTTTCTACACATGTGATTCACCCTGTTTCATCTGTTGTGCTCCACCAACACTCAAGTTGTCTTTCTAGAGCATTTGAGTACAAATTCGCTACACTTAATACTCAGAACGTCACTGTTGGCCAGCATCCGTACCTGGCGATTATGCAACCACACACAACGGGCATGAAGGTGTCCGCAAATTTTGTATTTGTTGCAGATATCGACTTAATGCAAACGAATTATTGTTACCTGGTAGAAACCCTATCAATTCATGCCCATTTAGACCAATTTTCATTTGGCAGATTACCCGAGACTCCCTATGTTCCTTTGGGGAATCCCTTGTGCGTGCATGGTAGAAATGTGAAACATGCAAAATTCAATACAGCAGGTATGACTTCTTCAGTGAATTTTTTACCCGCCCTCTACACGTTGGATAGTTTCCGAACTATTGACGTTAGAAAGTCATTTTCCCACGCTTTCGGCATCTTGTAGAATCGAAACTATATCCGATAGGCGAAAGTTCAAGAGAACTTTTTTTCTTGTCTTAGTGGCATGAGTCATCTCCCAAGAGTTGTAACACTTATTTTGCAACACCCGATATATGATTAGTAAGTTCAAATTTGAATCTACTGGATTCAATTACAGACAACAATAGTAATTGCACTTAAATTAAGTGAAGCAAGAGGCTCTAATTGCGAATGTGATCTAATATTATTTCAAATAAATTGATAAAATATATTCGAAGTCAATTAAATTATTTTCAGCTGAAAGCTACAATTACATTTTAAATTTGGCAAGGGGTCTTTGGCGCTGCAGCCACTATTCTTTTTAGATAGGCCCTGTGCATGGCATTACTCATTTCAACATTGTTTTGTTGTAATTTGCAATAGAATAAAGTTGAGGAATACTTACGCTGCTATCGATTGTGCATTGGATAATCTAGTGTCAAGGGGTGAAAAGTCTGTTCTTCTCAGTGGAATATCAACTCCTGATTGCGGGTCGTAGCCACCATAACCAGGAACTGGAAGAACAAATGGTTGTCGAAGCTTATTTGCAGTCGATAGCTCTTTGATTTCTTCAAGTTGTTCTTCCTTCAACTCTCTGTCAACAAAATAAGATTTTATTATATAGTTGTCAATTATTACTAAATATAAACTCATTATAGATCTTACTATAAGAGTAGATTATCTTCACGGCAACATTTTCTGGTCGAAAGACACGTGTTTGGTGGTTATAAAACCACATTGTCAAAACTTCGCCTTTTTTTGTTCTTTTACACAGAGGTAAAAGTGGATCTGAAAAGGTAGGGGGATGCATGGCGTCACGCCGTCTCCCGTGCCTATATTTGCACATTGTAATTTTATTTTAGGAAATGGGGAGACGCCATAGAAATTTTTTGAAATTGAGGGAACGAAGTCTTCCGTTCTCCTCACTTTTCCCCCTGCTTTTATATAGAAATAAAACTCAAACTGATCCTCGAAGCTATTTCAAAGAAACGGGAAATTATTTAGTTAAAATTAGTGTTACCAGATTTTTCAGAGAAGAAAATAAAGATTTTACTATTTGGGGGGGGGGGAGAGAAAGACACGTGATCTTAAGAATATGCATGTAACAAATTTCTCGTCTCGTCTCGAAAACGAGACGAAGTCGAGAGAACAACTGCATTTCCAAATTCGAGACGAGAAATATCAAAAAGTCTCATCTCGTCTCGATTCCCGAAAAAAATATGTCTTTTTAAATCAAAAATTGCTTTGTAGACCAGACATATAACACAGAAATGATAATTTTTATATTGAAGCTCATCGAATATCTAAGGAAAAGAAGAGAAAAATAAGTAAGGTCTAGTTATTTTGTTTGTTGTGTACATACACTGAGTTTCTTTCTTTTCCCTAGTATGATTGAATATACTACATATTCTGCAATTTACTGGCTAATTTATTTTATTATGTGAAGAATACTAAATACTAGAGTGTCAATTGAGAACCGAACCCTTGATTGTAGGTTCTCAATCTATCTTAATCTTAGGCTGATTTCTCATAGAGTATTGCGAGAGCAGAGACAAAAGTAAATTGAAAAAATAGAAAATTGATAATTTAGTGATAAAGAGATTTTAATCTTATTAGTTGTGATCATAACATGTATAAAGGATGCGCTTTAGATAGGAAGCAAGGAATCTGAGGCTGTCAGAAAAGGTTGATATGAAAAGAGACTTACATTGTGTTCGTGGTAGTTGAAGGCTCTACCTCTCTTCGACTTGTGTAATTTGTAAACGAATGGCAAGTCTAGAACTGAAGTATAGACTTGAAGCGTGGTTGTCTGAATGTAGAGGGTTCTTTTATATGAAACTACGGAATGCAATCCACATGCTTTTCATATTTTCTGGTTTGGAAGCTCCATGTGTATGACTAATAGAATGAAACAAGTTTTGGGCTTGTCTCAATAAAATGGATTAGATTTTGTAAACGACCTTGACTTAATTAATTCAATTCAGTCATTTGGCATTTTGCGCTCAAGCCAGCCTTAAATTATTTATATGAATTTACGAAATTTAAATTTTCATAATGTATAATAATTATAATAATATGGATTTTTAAATTTTGGTATACTAGAGTAAATAGTCGTTTCTTCAGTTCTGTAATACGACTGCAGTCGCTACCGTGTGATACATTACTTTTGCACCACGAGTATATACGTTTTAGTAAGTAAATTTATGATCGCATCGTATAATAGCAAACTTACTGACATTGAATAGGCCTACTCGTAGGTACACCTTTACTATGACCAGATTCTTTAATGATTATTTTTTCTTAATCCATTTTCAGATTCCTTGTATGTATAGAGAAGTATGTACATGTATATGGTGAAGTATTTACAGAATTGGTGAAATCAATTTTTATATTCCACTATGTAACCAAAAATTCTCATTGATTTAAATTTGAAAATAGGTTTAACTTAGTTTATTCTAAAAAATCATTACCATTATGCATTATCTGGATTTGTGATACAAAAATCCTACTTTAACGTAACTTCATTATTTATGGTCAGCTTTGGACAAAGCCATACTTTTGAAATTATTCTTAATCCACTATTCAGCCTCAAGTTGAAGCCACCAAAAATAATCAATTCCTTAGGAGTCCCCGTGCCTCAGTGATAGAGCTCTCATCTCTGCCGCCTGGTTCTATCCCAGTAGCAGCCAAATGATCTTTGTAACGTACAAAAATCTTGTACGTGAGTTTTCTCGGGGTCCTCCCGTTTTCTTTCACTTTCCTCACTCCACCATATTATATCCGTCTCCCTTAGCCTTGATATATAATCATGGGACGTTAAAGTAAAAAAATAAAATAAAATAAATAAATTCTTGTTCGTTAATGGATGCTGCCACGTAAGAGACCAATATAACGAATACCGACAAAGTTAATAGCTATTCAAATATGTATAGAATGATATTCCCCAGATTCTCCAGAAAAAGAAAATGCTGTGAATAGATTGATATTTACTAGGTATCAATTTCGAAAAATTTTCTCCTCTAGTTTTTATACTGTTGGAATACCAAATGAGCTAAATATCAATGGGAGCAAATTATTTTTCATATTTCTTATAACAAAATAAAACAGTTCACGATATTAATTAAAACTTTTAAGTAACTGAACAAGAAACAATACTTACAAAGGTTTTGCCTTGGGTAATTTCCTATATCGTTCCCAGAAGGCACACTTAGGATCTACTAGGTATCGATCTTGAACGCTATCCCAGATCAGGCTAGCTTGATGCCAACCATTAGGCACAGGATCCGGCGGCATTTCAAATCTCACCTACAATAAATATTTCTTACAAAGATGTCTGTCTCACAGATAAGAATAATTTGATTAATTTAACATAAACTTATGAAGTTTGTGGATTGATTCGCACACTGATAACGAATTTGTATGAAAATCTCCATCTGAACCCAATAAGATGGAAATAGAGGACAGAATCATGATTCATAAAGGCGGGAGTGATTGTAAAAGCTCGGGGAAGCCAATGATATGTTACATTTTCTAATTTCCTAATTTTCGAATAAATTCGAAAATAAAGTTCAACATTCATATGCAGTATAATGTAATTACATATACCAAACATTCTTCTTCTGCCATCTACAGGTACATTTCCAAAATTAAACTACCTACATACAGCTCTGTGGTTCGATCTCAACCTACTCCACCTAGCGCACTCTGATCAATTCAAACTTGGATAAGTCGAACAAGAGGGGGCTGCGGTGGCTCAGTGGTAGAGCGTTCAATTCTGGTGCATGGGTCCTTGGTTCGATTCCAGCTCGCGCCAAGTGAACTTTGTGGTGGACAAACACCATACGTGTGAGTTTTCTCGGGGTTCTCCCGTTTCCTCCCACTTTCTTCGTTCCACCATTTCATTCATTTATCATCATCACCGTCCCCTTTAGCCTACAAGGCATAAGTGTGGAACGTAAAATAAACATTTCATTTCATTTTCGTTTCGAAAAAGAGGATATTCCCCTTGAAAACTGTATTGAAAAGACTGATAAAAATAGTACCTAAGTCGAACATTTTACATGCTATTTTGATAATTCGAAGTAGTTTATTTCAATAATTTTTGATGGTGGACAGATTGCAAGCAGAAGAATGGAGTTTGGTTTTCAGTTATCCAAAGACAGCCGTAGAGAAAAGTGACATAAGAACAACCCATCTGAAGATGATAAATAAGACGAAGACGAATTAGTCAACGTAGTAAACAAACAGCAAGTGTTATACTCATTTGAAGTTTCCAAAATGGTTGAACATTTAAAATGATATATTCAATGGTAACCAAATGTTATTTATAACGTATTTCACGCGAGAAATAAGATTGAAGATTTTGTTGGACGTGTAAAAATGAATCAAATCGAAACAAATGAAAATCAGGAACTTCTTTGATAACAGAATACAAGGAACAACCTCAATTATGTATAATTAAGTCAGAACATATAATTAAGGTTCTTGCTCGGGAGCATGGTTATGTGTGTCACTTTAGAATATCTGACGTTGTAAATAATTGTTTTCCATGGAACATGCGGCTTAATTAATGTGTCAGTGAATGTCGTTTGTTGTTTGTGGTATTGGGTCACGCAAATAATATGCTGTCTTAAAGGTAAAGTATGTTGCATATGAATGATTTTCTTGATGTGCAGTAGTGTGAAGATATGTGTATTTGGACACATGGCGAAGTATCTTATTTTGAACAATGGGACATTTTATTTTAAAAGAACATTACAGTGAAAAGAATTACCATTCATTTTAAGTTAAATCACCTTTCGACTTTTTTTCTAAGTTCATTTGCCTTTGCTGTCTGTCATTTACTTCTTATGTTTGTAATTTCTCAATTAATAAAATAACAGATTGCTTCCCCGTCCGCATTCCTATCATCACCTTACCTTGGTTAATCTACAAGCATGCACTTTTTTCATCAAGACGCAAATCAGAGTGAATAACCCAGGATATGAACCCGGAAGGAACGCCATACAAAATCGATTGAAAGACTTTTGGAAGGGACAGTCGACATGGAGCGAGGGAAGAGTTAGAATGTAAACCGCGAGATTCATTTTGAAATTTACGATTGAAAGCCTTGCTCTGTCTTATAGAGCACCTTTGTTTCGGCTAACGGCAGATAGCCATCTACGACGATGTATTGCTTTTTGAAAAGAAGTTTCAAGTTTAACTAAAGTTGCGGTTTCCGTAAAGTTGGTTTCTCAGTCCGGGTTTCGCCGACTCTTAATCTTGGTTACTTGAACGGCCAGCCAACCAAACAGAGGGATGGACGGACGTCGGCCCGTTGGAGGAATCGCCAAGAGGACAACGATCAGACCTGCAAGTAAGTGCGAGTAGATTAACCTATCCTGAAAGTTACTCCCTTCTTGCCCCTTTTCACCCCCTTTAACATCACAGTCAGTTTCTTTTGTACGTGTTGGATTTTATTTAAATGCAACCCAGGTTGGATCCCGTACCTCATATTTTGTTAAATTCAACATATACGAAATCCTGGGCGCAACTTGTCGTTTCTGTCATCCCCAATCACGTCATTTATAAGTACATTATCTGAGCCTGCAGACCGACAAGGGGCGACTGCACAGTAGTTTTGATGGCTTGATTTTAGGTATTTAAAAATAGTTTTAGATATTTCGAATTTTGGACAATTCGAACTTTTTCGTGTCCCTTTGGATTTCAAAGTATCCAAAATTCGAATTACTTGAAAATAAGAGTTTTTAAATACCTAAAATCAAGTGAAGAAAACTACTGTGCCTACATGAAAAAAAAATACACAGAAGAGTAGCATAATTTGCATATAGAATATCATAAACAAAAACAATACTTATTCACTTATAAATTACATCATACATGCCATAAAAACACATAAATAGGGCACTACATATATTGGATAAACACACAAAACCTAATACCCGAGAAACAACCTTAATTATCTGTTCTTAAAGAAGTTCGTGATCCTCGATTGATTGGATTTGACTGTTTTTACAGCTTCAAAAAATCTTCAATTTTATTACGTGAAATACGTCATTAATAACAATTGGATTAAATTCATTATCGTCTTTAAATTTTTAATCATTTCAGAAACTTTATCTGGGTTTGGTATATACTGTTTGTCTGTTTCCACTTTATCATCAAACGAGTTGTGTTTTCGTGCTGCTCTTTGCTACTATCTTCCTGGATAACTGAAAACAGTTGAAACTGCTTTCTTCTGTTTGCAATCTGTTCAAAACCAAAAGTTATTTTGCTATGTTACTTCGAATTATCCAAACTGGTCGTTGAAGAGTACGATTTATATACTATTTTTACCATTGTTTTCAATACAGTGTTCAAGGAGTTCGAATTATTTAATATGTTGAATTATACAAGTTCGAATTAACGAGCCTCCTCTATAGATATATCACATGATTTGAAAATTTCAGTTTCTAATTTTTATAAGCTTTTAAAATCTATTTGCACTAAATTATACATTCTTTGAATGCAAGTGGCGTATGTAGAATTTCATCGAGAGATCCAGGAACTCAATCTCAGCTTTTCGGGAAGAGTGTAATATATATACAGTCATTTGCACAATGGGTCTATGAATTCAAAACAATGGTATACACAAAGGACGTTTCGCAGTTTAACCTCCCTTGAACAATATTATGGAAAAATAATAAAAAATACCATATATATATATATATAGGGTGTCCCAGGGGAAGGGGCAATACTTCGTAAAATGGTATTATGAGAGATTCTAAGCTAAAAGTTCATATGAACATAGGTCCTAATCTCAACGGTTTGAGAGCTACAGGTTGTGAACTATTTTTGACTTACTGTTGCTTATTACTCACCCTGTATTTATTCTACAGATGTGAGACATAGCGGATTTTAAAGGTGATGGAATTGCCTTTCCAACGATATGCAAATTGTGACAATGCTGTCTTTGGAAGAGAAGTTATTGAACGAAATTTGGAAATCATTGTTGCCATCCAATTCCCTTACGTAATCTTAACTTGCCCTCAATAAACAACCTTTCCAAAACACCATTGCCACATTTTACATACCGTTGGAAAAATCATTCCATCACCTTTCAAATCCGCTATTTTTACCTCTGTAGAGTAATTACAGGATGAACACTACGCAACGTAAAGTCAAAAATGTTTCACAACATGTAGATCTCAAACCGCTGAGATTAGAACCAATGCTCATATGAATCTGTTTGCTTAGAATCACTCATACCATCATTTTCCCAAAATATTATCCCTTCCCCTGGGACACCCTATATATATATATATATATATATATATATATATATATATATATATATATATATATATATATATATATATGTGGTATTTTTTATTATTTTTCCATAATATTGTTCAAGGGAGGTTAAACTGCAAAACGTCCTTTGTGTATACTATTGTTTTGAGTGCATCGACCCATTGTGCAAATGACTGAAGCATAATTTAAGATAAAACTTTGAAATCTAGCATTTCGGCAATAATCGGTGCAAATCATTATTTTCGGATTATCTGCCTACAGATGATAAGCTAAATAAATATTTTATAATGTTCTTGAATATGAGTTCTAATATTGCTAAGAAAAAGAAACTAGCGCAGGTTAAATCCTTCGCTGAGAGCATCTGTTACGCTATTACAGTTAATATCGCTATACGTCTAGAATTTACACAAGTTCTCAGTGTTATCTATTTCGTATTAAATAGTGAAAATTCTATTTTCATACACTCAGAAAGTAAAATGAGCAAGGAAATGCCCTGTATAAAATGTAAGTTCACATCCTCTAAAAGAGTGCAAATAAATTTAACATATTGTATGGGATAGCACATTGTGACTTGATACACGATATCCTCGTTCCATTTACGACTATACTTACTGTTGGTGAGCGCTGTGCAGTGGAGTCTGGTACTTTTCTCGGTGGTGACACTGGCAAAGCCGCTTCTTTGAAATATCTTTCCGTCGTAGTATTGTATATGTACTCATGCAGTGGTGAAAACTCATTCGGAAGATGTACTGCTGGAGGAAGAACGTCCATACTCTTAGCCCAAGGTACGATTGTTTCTCTCGGAGGACATTTTGGGCCCAGAGGAGGCATTTCCTGAAAAAACACAGATACTAGTATCGCAATCAGTCATTTTAATTAGTATAAACTTTTCATTTAATATTCATTAAATGTTCTCTATAATTACCATAATAAGTATTCTTACTTAATGTTTCCTTTCCTGTCTTGCGCCTCATCTCTTCTTGCTTCGGAAATAACACGAGTCTTTCAGCAATTCCAGACTAGACCAGATTACTACTTATCTGCAGAGTGAGAAATATCGTCTCGTTTTGAATTTTCACGGAAAAATGTAGCTAACTTTTGTAAATTACTATAATTAATTTTCATTCTCTAAGAACAACGTATCTAATTTGGAAACAAAGAGTAGTATTTATTATTTTAAGAGAACTTATTTATGTACATACGTACAATGCTAACAATGTCGTATAATTGTACTTAATAAGTATTCTAGATGGTATTTTTGCAATTTAACATTGTGTTGCACATTGCCATGTAAAGACCAACGTGTTGTTAGAATTGTTTGCGCAAAGGGTATAGTTGAAGTAATTAACGGGTCAAAATTTAACTTAAGGCTACAGAAAGCATAATTCATTACAGTTAAAAACTAATATCAGAAGCTGCTTAAAACCACACACGCATTCTCTCAAAAAGATACATATAATTCTGTGTTTATCTAACTTGCCGGTTGTTAACTTAGATTAACTCTGTTTCGGAAATATAAATTAACATGACACTAACATTGCATACATAAGTTATATTGCACTTAAACGATAAAATTAAAATATATTTACAAAGTATTTCGTACATTCTTTGTTTCAAATTATTCCAAAAAGTTACGTTTATTACGGTATACAGGTCCATTCCTTGGTTGTCCTTGTTGTTAGGGGACCATCTGTTACGGCCTACAGGTTCGTTCCCTGCTTGTCCCTGTTTGGGCGCCATCTATTACGGTATATATGCTCGTTCGCTGGTTGTTTGTTTGGTGCCAAATATAAGTGCAGAGGTTCGATTCCTATACGTCTCTATTTAGGCTTAGCGTTGGTTCAGAAATCATAACAAAGCTGACTATATAGCCACTAGACAGAACGGTTCGGAACACAGAGTTAGGATCAGAACATTCCGGCAAGTCGACGTCAAAGGCAGATTATAATTTTCTCTCTAATGCCGATACAGTTCAATAGTACAAATATTATTATGTTGTATAGGCATTAATTTAGCGATGCTCTAAAAGAAAAAATAAATCCTTTTAGAGCTTAAAATATAGATTTAGACCAAAACGAGATGTGTGGTGACATTACTTTGAAAGTATACGTATGATTTTGCATTGTAACTTTAATTAACATCATTTGAAATTTACTACACTGACACAAATCGGATTACACAATAGCACTTAGATTTAACCAATTGAAATGTGATAATGCAGTCTTACACTTGGCCCAATACTTTGCATTACGATCACGAAAGTCGCGGGTGTCACGAGCTACCAGTTAGAACTCACTACATTATTTGTTTTCGTTGTTTCACAATTTCGCTGGTCACTTACATGAATATGGATGAAAGATTTCTGGGTGATTCCATGGATGTGCACTCAAAGTCGGAAGATTGGTTTTCCGTGTCTTCCCATTTCATGTCTTCTTTTTAGATGGTCTTGCAATAACTTACAAGGGTAGTTCTGAAGGCTTCTGGCTTGTACCGTTTTTTCATTTTTCTTATTTAGAATAATGTTTTTAACTATATTTTTGCTGTTGATAGATATGTAAATTTATGTAAACAACATAGTACACTTGATTTTCGTTACACTGTTAATATGTAACATCAGTAATAAAAATGTACTAGTTTCTAGGCACTATATGGTTGTGTGTTGTTTCTCGTCTTTGTATCAAAGTCAGACTAACCTGCTTCTTCTGCCAGCCTGTTTGTGCTTCTATCCCAAATGGAAAATCCCCGTTTTACTCGCAACGCAAGCAACTGATGCAATAGCTAATATTAACAACTAGCATATATTGCCCGCTTCACTGGGTTGAAATAAATAATTTAAATGCACTTCTTTGTACCTTATATATTTTATTGCCATTAATTTTTATGGTTTATTGCAGCAAGCATATTTACAGTTCTTGTTAATGTTTGGGAACGTTATGATGTAGTGACAGACTTTTCTCTTAGTTGTAAATTAAGGGTAATTCATGTTCTACTACTGCAGAAATAACTAATTTTTTCGTAATTCAATTAGTGTCACTGTTCATCTCGGCGACCGCAAGAACTATAGATTCAACACTAATATCGGTCATTTTTGATCATTATATATATATATATATATATATATATATATATATATATATATATATATATATATATATATATATATATATATATATTCCCTCTCCCATGTTGCGGGCCATGGCATCGGAAGTGTCACCGTTCATCTCAGAGACTCCCAAAAATGTGGATTCAGTACTAATTCGGTCATTTTCAATGATTTTTAAGTATTTCTTCCTCCCCTCTCCCAAGTTGCGGGTTTGAATTTGGATTTAAACGGGATCGAAAGTATCACTGTTCATCTGAATGATCCGAAAACTATGGATTAGACACTAATATTGGTCATTTTTGATCATTAATATACAATGTGTTTGAAAAAGAACTCCCTAGTTTTAATGTGTCCTAGAATCTGTACAAAGTGACATACACTATTCTAGTTTGTGGTGTTTGATTCATCAACTCTCCAAGTTTGGCTCCCCTGCAGTTGGCAGGTCTGCATGACCTTGAGACGGCACCAGTGCTGTTTTTACTCTGTTTCCTCAGTTCACTCCAAGCAGGCGTGCAGTGCAGAGCTACTCAGCAACAATGTGTACTCCACAACAGAAAGCGCAGTGTGTTATCTGGGTTGTTTAAACTGAGTCAGTTATAACAGTGCAACTTGATTTTAGACGGCAGTATGGTGGTGAACAATCTACAGCAAAATATCCGTCATTGGCTAAAGTCTTTCAAGGAAACCGGTAGTGTTTTAAAAGCAAAATCACCTGGTAGACCGAGAACTTCTGAAGATGTTGTTGAACAGATTCGTGTTTCTTGTGTTCGGAGCCTGAAGAAGTCATTGGCAAAACGTAGTCTACAATTAGGAGTGCTAAAGATAGTGTGTATGATGTTGTACGTAAAAGACTTAAGTTGCGCGCCTACAAATTGCAACTGATACATGAAATTAAACCTACTGATAAAATCGAAAGATATGAGTTTGCTGCTGACTTTCTACATAGAATTGATGATGATGTCATTTTTTTAAAAAAAGATTCTCTTTTCTTATGAGGCTACATTTCATGTCAGTGGAACAGTTAATCGTCATAACTGTAGAATTTGGGGGCAGAGCATTCATATGAAGTTATTCAGTATCAACGTGACTCTCCCAAACTTAATGTCTGGTACGAAGCCCCGACTTAACCCCACTGCACTTTTTCTTTTGGGGTCACATAAAAAATGTGTACAATGAAAAGATCAGAGACATCAATCATTTACGGAAAAGAATCGTCGCGGTGGTTGGAACAGTTATACCTGAAATGTTGGTGAATACGTGGCGAGAAGTGGAATATCGTCTCGACGTTTGCAGGGTCACAAATGGATCCCACGTTGAAGTCTACCAACATTAAACAACACTTGAAGGAATTACCTTTCATGATATGTACTCATTGATGTAAGTTTTCATTCATTTCCCAATTAAATTTATACTTAAAACTAGGGAGTTCTTTTTCATACACCCTGTATATAACTCCCCCTTTTCCGTTCTGCGGCACACGGCATTAGAATTGTCACTGTTTATCTTAGTTACTCCTAAAACTATGGATTCAACACTAATATTAGTCATTTTTGATCTTTTTAAAATGTTTATCCCCCTCCCCCACGTTGTATTCTCCCTTCCCCAACTATCAGGGCTGAACTTGGATTGAAACAGCATTAGAAGTGTGACTGTTTCATCGTCAAAGTAAGTAGCCTAAAGTAATCCCTGCCCCTAAACTCATGTATGTTGAAAATTTGATTGAGATTTGTCGGGTGGTTCAAAAGTGATGAAGTCACAAAGGTAGACATTTTTACTTTAATTTTTTCCATATAGATCTCCCTCTCCCCTACGTTGGCTCGTCAAAGTGAAACGATAAAAAACACCCAAGGCCCGACCCTCATATATGTTGAAAATTTGATCGAGATTGGTTGGTTGGTTCAAAAGTTAAAAGGGAAATTACAAAAATGTTTCTAGATTTGAACCTCATGTATCTGGAAAATTTGATTGAGATCGGTCGGATAGCTCAAGAGTTATTAAGATATAAAATAGTCACTTTCACTCTTATATGAATTGATACCCCTTATATATATATCCCCTTCTTCTCCTCCCCTACGTTGCTCCGTATGATTTAAATTATAAAAACGATCCCAGGCTTGAAACTTATCTATGTTGAAAATTTGATCAAGATTGGTCGAGTAGTTCAGCAGTTATTAAGTTTTATTTATTTTTTATACCCCTCCTTCTCCCACACCCCTCAGTTCAACCATTAAAGTAAATATCCTAAAACCAGCCCAGCCTCGAATCTCATCCATGTTACAAATTTGATCGAGATCGGTCGGGCGGTTCAGGAGATTTAGAGTCACAAACATAATGATTTTCAATTTTATATATATAAATGAGACTGTTCATTGGAATACACTGCGAAGAGATTTTCTTTCTTTTTCGACATATAAGGAGTTGGGAGCGATTTTTATCGCAACCATTACACATACACACATACAAACATGTATGTATATGCTTGTGGAGAATTCTTAGAAATTTTCCATACGATTTTTATTTAACAAGTTAAAAATGTTCACTGGTTTCTTATGGCATTGACAATAATGTCATATGTTGCTAGAAGACTCAAAGTTTGAAATGACTTCCTTCCTAGCCACTTAATTCTCTATACGCCTATAATGGTATTATACCAGAATCCAGATAGGAAAAATCCGTAAATTCTGAAAAAAGAAACTTTTAAATCGTTTTTTATAACAAGGCTCGAGAAAATGTAAAATTTTGGTGATAACTGTTTTTTGTTTAGCAGTTCTTCGTTACACGGTCGTTGTAAAACTAAATTTGAGTAGCAAATTCTATAGGCTTACAATATCCTGTTCTTGTTTCAAATGGTTACATACCTGTGTTTGTTGTCAGGCGGCGAAATTCACTCTGAGCTCCCTTCGAACAAATAGTCATTCTCAAAGAAAAGAATTTTTCTTTTTTAATGAAAGCAAAGACGTCCTATTCTTTAACTGCGGGTTTACTTGTTTAAATTATAGATCATAATTATTTCCTTTTCACATGAAACTGTTTGACTAATTTAACTATCTCTATTGCTCATGGAACCCGCAGGTTCATGCAGCATTCGCAAAAGCGTTGCATTGACTTCTATTCTTAACTAACTGGATCAGTTTCTAGTTAATTTGTACTAATACTTTTCGAAGATCCATCTTAATATTGTCCTTCCACTTACACCTAGGCCTTCCTAATGTCCTTTTCCGATCGGATTTCCAATAAATGTTGAAAGCTTGGATTTGAATTTAACGTCGCTTTCAGCAGGGAGATTGTATGAGACGTGGACCTACAGCTTAATGAGATCCGAATCGTATAAGTTCCCACCGGGAATGGAACCTTGGTCTGCTGCGTGCTAACCAAAAGTGTATAAACTAAGCATATAGTCAAAAGGAAATCGAAAATCTTAAAAGCGTTCCTATTTTCGTCCATTCTGGCTTCATGACTTGCTCACTTGCTTCAAGGATTAGTGATTCTAACAGGTAAACGGTATAGATTGCAGTTCCTCGTTATGAATTGTAATATAATTTTAAGTTTACTGTTACAGGCATTTTATCTATAATTTAGAATGGTTTAACAGAATTGAATGAGTTTCATATACAGTATCTTACAGATGAGCGAATGCTATATAATAGGTTGCCAAAATAATTAAATTTCGTTCATACATTCGACAGATATATCTGATAGTAACATTTTGCAAACTGCTATTGATAGTTGCATTTTGCATTTTGTAGTGGACTTATATTCTTTCCATTGGCGGATCCGCGAGGAAAGCTATGGGGGCAACTGTCTCCGCAAATGATACATTTTTATAGAAGTATGTATAATTTATTGCGCTATTTTATTATGATTTGATTTTGTTTCAAAATGGTTGTTCATGTAAGTCCCATCTCATTGGAATTACGTAAAAGCTCATCCCATTTCCTCTCTTGAAATCACATTCGTAATATTCTATCTCATTGTCAGCCTAGGATACATGAAGAGTATTTGTATAGAATTTCAAAGTTTCTCATCTAATAGTTTTGGAGATATGAAACACGGCAAGAGACAGTGTACAAATTGACGAGAGTAACAAGAGATTTCTATTCTGTCGAAATTTTACTCTCTCTAGAGAAGAAATTTTTCATCGCTGGCAGGGATCTCTTCCCCGTCTAGATTTTTTCGAGTGATCCTGAAGTCAAATCAAACTAGCAAACTCTAGTGTTATTGCAATTTAGGATACAAGAAAATTGCTTTATATTTCTACAAAATTTCAAATTCAAACAGTTTTGGAGATGATTGTAATGAGTAGTATAGGTCTGAAAGTTGAACCATAGTCTTCTTTTTCATTAAATCCTATTGCTATTGAACAGGAGCATTGCATAATAGTTGTATTTGGAGCAGGAAATATTAAACGTTAAAGTGCATTAAAAGTAATATATATTGAAAGAAATTATCTAGAGTCATGTATGAGTAGAAACCTATTTGAAACTGACTGAAAATATCGAATCTGGAACGTTTGAAGGAAATAAGTTTGTACATCTTTGTATCCATTCATAGACCTCCAATTTTTCATCATTTTGAACATCTCTTTCCTTCTCCATAAATTTTGCACATTGCACGAAGAATGGATTGAAATTGAATCACCTTTAACATTTCGGACTTACGGAGATTTTAACTCGAACCTTGGTGAAAAAACAAGGTGCGATAATCAGTTGCGTAAGCTGACCGCTTATTTAATATTGCACAAAAACTCTTAACCAGTTGAAAATCTTTTATCTAAGACTAGTTCGGGTATTAAAGCCTGTATCAAGGGGCTATCATTAGTTTAGTTACTCATTACTTTCTTCTTTAAATCAGATAGAAGTCAAATAGGTCTTTCTCAATGAGGAAAAAGCCTCAAAATATTCTTCAAGTTCAGGTTGAGGTTTCAAAGTTGGTTTCGGAGCCTAGGATAAAAAAAAAATACTTCATCTTGTAATTCTTAAATTGTGTAAAGACCTTTAGGAATATTAGTTAGATTTTGAGATATTTTAAAGCAAAATATGCTTACCAAACGTAGTGCAATCGTAACTAGTACTTTAATTTGTTTGAAAAGATGAAAAGAACATAGTGAAATCTCAATCATAAAGTTGGTGCGTGAAACTAGTGTCCTATTAAAGAATACGGAATTTGTTGGACAAATTATTCCATTTTTGATGCATTATTCTGTGTCGTAATTAAAAATATATGGAGTTATGTTTCGTTATTAAATAAAATGATTATTTTACGATGTATCCTTAATATTCGGCAAATTGCATGAAAAAAATAAACTTCTTGTGTTTTATTCCTTTTGCATAACTCTATAAATTTTGATTTTTAAACTACAAAACAGTTCATGTGAAATTTTATCATGTTTGAATCAATACATAATTGCTATTCATTTATCTTTCGTGAATTTTTTTAAGCTCATGCAATGATGTAGTAATTTGTTTGGACAATCACCAGTAGAATATAATTTATTGTTATTAGGATGTCAAAAATGTTAATTTGTTAATATTGAGTTTATACGGAATAAAAGTTGGTATAACAAACGTGATAGTATTGTATCACATATAAGTAACATCGCTTATCAACTATGTAAGCAAGATGCAACCTTCTATTGTAAAGGTGCACAAAAATCAGTTTTTATTAAAACATTGTGGCATTAGATAATGATATTGATTTTGAAAGTAAACAATATCTACCGTTGAATATATTACATACTAACGCATTTAATGATTTATGTTTTCATACCCCTACTAGTAATAATATTGCTTTAAAAATCAGAGTGTGCATTTCGTAATGGACAATCTACTTTTTTTCTTTTTCATTTATTTTTGATAATTATGATTAAATGCAACTTGATCATTATGTTTGAGATTAATCTCATTGAATAATTTGCAATATAGTTGAGAATTTTTTGCGTTTAATATGATATAAAAAATAAAATATCTACATACTGTATATCCGTCTTCTTGATAAGCATCCCTGTTTCTAAATTATATTTTACAGTTTTTATTCATTTTTATTTGTTTTGGAATGGCCAATGTAAAGACATCAAAGGTTTTGATTTTTATTGATAAACACGCACACTCAATGCTATCTCGTAGAATCAGTACTGTCGAGGTTTATTACAAGTCCGGCCGATAGCTGTACACTTTTAGGTAATTTGTCGATGGGATATATTCCACATAGATTTGCACAAGTCACTATATCACGAAGTAACACTTTAAATGTTTCATCAAGAAACGATTTTTAACCACAGTGTGTGCGTTTTGTTAATGTATACCTTGTTGTTTATGTGTAACATACGAGTATACCTTTATAAATTCACCGAGTAATTCTTCATGCACCATACAGCGGCATTTATCAAAATGGTGTTTATAATGTGCACACTTAGACACATGAAAAGCTAACGACGAAAACTTAGGGCACTGGAAGTCCTTGAGATTTGTAACACTCCTCTGTAAAATTGTTTGCAGAATATTTTGAATATTCTTGCCGTACGTATAAATGGTAGAAACATTATTGCAATACTTTTAAAGAACATTTTAAAGATTAAAATGTATTTCTCCTTTATACCAGGTAATACCGCATGATTTGTCTGATGAATGGTGATAAAATTGTATTAGTGACTCCCTTAATTCGCTTATATGATATGAGTGTTTGTTTATCGAGCTTTGTACAAACGCAATATCAGGACTGATGATAGCAAACTCTTTTTATAATGAAATCACTTATCATCATCAACATGAAATACGGAGAAGTGCATTATAATAGGCATCGTACTCAACTGAATGGATTTTAAAATGTATTGTTTGTATTAATGTTTCGATATTTAGAAATTTGAATAAGGAAATCAAACAGTGCATATGTTATATGTTCATTTAAATTTTTAGAAAAGGATACTTTAAAATTGAAAGGTACATTTGGCAAAGGTCCGACATGCAGTCGTCTAACGTGGCAGTAGGAAGAGTACGCCCGTACGGACAATTTTCAGAAGTAATAGTATGTATATTATCCTTATAATGTAACCCAGTACTCCAAACAGAAAATTGTAAGTCAGAAAGTACAAATTATTTTCAAAATCAGGGGTAAGTGAATTGAGAGGAAAATATTTTGATCCGACCTGTAGTTGAGATTAATTAAGTTAAAGTGTTGGAAATTTAATAGATTGTGATCTGAATTTCCATTAAAGACCTGGTGGAGATGAAATCAATAACCACACCTTTAGGAGCGTTGCCCAGGAAAATATTATCAAGGTTAAATGAATTAACATGTGCAGGAATTGTGTAAAATCTTGTTTGAACTTTGTAAGAGGATATTTCGTTGTATCTTGAATCAGTTTAGTATTTATTTTCATTGTTAAATGTGGAGAAACATCTATATGATGTAAATACAGAGTAACATCTTCAAGTTTAACTTTGTATGTAGTGTATGCAGCGGACATTAAACAAAAAGCATGTTTAGTACGATGTAATTTTATACGTAGATCTACTTTATTTCCAATTGCAGGTGGTAACCCGTAATATCTATATAGCATAATTAGAACGTTTCTAACATCTTCATTACCCACTTCCAATGTGTTCAATTGATTACCGGTATCTTTGTACCACATACCTAATATTAAATGTGTTTCAGTGGCATCACGTGAATAATATAATGTTTCAAGGTATGCACGATCAGGGCGAAATTCTGATGATGAAGAAAATTAATTTATCATCTAATGAAATGTCAATTTGACTAACGTAAAACTATTTGCTGGTGCTACATCATTTTGAAGTAAAGTGTATCGTCAGGTTGTTGCTTTATATTTGACATGAAGATATGCTGTTTGAATAAATTCAACTGTTTCACCGCGAAAAAATTCGATAAGGGTGTCAGATATTAATATTGAAATTGAACGATAATCTTGTTTGTGTCATTGGTAAATTAAACAAATCAAAATCTTAGTACATCGTTCTACACTAGATTAATTATGTTAAGACATTATGAAAATACATATCTTTAACACTATTTGTTTTCTTTCTCCTTTTTGTTTTCTTTTACTACTTTGTCCATTCCTACGTTTTATTGGTGGTTTGAAATTAGAATCATAGGAACTTTACGTTTTCGTGTCCGTCTCTTACTGCTATCAATTGGTAACTATCCAGCTTTGTTAACAGTTTTTGTCTATTGTTTCATTTGTCTCTTTTACACGCGCAAGAACGCATTCTTTAGAGGTTTATCTTATAACATATCACTCGCTACTTGTATTCCAGTTTGAGATGCTTGACGTCCTACTGCTTTAGCTCTATCTTTAAGAAATTGTTATGCGAAACGGAATAACTCTTGAAAGACACTACCTATACCGTTACCTCTTTGATATATAGGTCCTGAAGGGTATTGTAAATCATATCTGTAATAACCTCTTAAGTTCATTAACATTTATTATTTATTAGGAGAGCGTTTAAAATGAAGTGTTACATTCAATGTACCAGAACAAAATGGTAACGATCTTTTAGTAGCATCTCAATAGTATTGAAAGAAAATTTTTCAAGTGGCAAATAATGAATATCTTCAAATGTTATTGTTCGCACTTTACCATATTTAATATTAGATATTGTTGCAATACGTAATAACGGTGCTTTCGTATCTCCTAAAAGCTGATATTATCTGATATCAGTACAAGTAAAAAATGATGAGGATATCCGATATCAACGTAAAGTTATTTAAATCCATAAGAATTAAGTACAAGATTTGATTTTTGAGAAAATCCTCACTGTAATGCTAATTTTGATCATAGTGAATGATTCAACACGTTCCCTACATTCTACTTGTACATTATTTTATACATTCAATTTTATATATTTTGATATTTAATATATCGATTACGTGATGTGTGGATGGGTAATATCTACTTATAATTTTACGGTTCATCTTTTCTACGGTTCATCTTTCATAATATACTATATTGCATTTTCTTCATCAGTAACGTTATAACATGTTAAAGGTGCATGTACTTCATCAATCTAATACCAATCACTTTCTGATAATTAAATATTATTTTTAGCTGATTTATAAAATGTGTTGGATTATTTTTAGGACATACATCAGATCTAGCATTTGAAACTAATGTAATGTAAAACCTATCAACTAAACTTTCAGAAATAATTATAATTTAAAATGAAGTGTCACGTTTGTAGTTTTAAATTCAAATGACAATTTTAAACCGTTTTCGTATTTTAAGTTTACTTCGATCGTGTTAAAATATGTTTTCCCAAATTTAATATAATGTGGTGTGTGAAATACAGAGCATTTAACATGTCCATGTTCAATATCATGCGCACTAACTTTACGAAATAATGGTCCAATATTTTCTTGTTTAACAATATAAACACAAACCTTATTAATACTTGATATAATCCAAGTCACATATAAATTTATCACCCGTTAATTATGAATTTCTTCATTTGAAGCTTTTGCAAATACTAAGTGATGAAACTCGATTGAATTTTTTTTCATAAATATTGTAAACCACATGTAATACCAATCATACAATTATATTTTAATTTTAAAGAATGTCTAATAACAATTTGATTTTTATTTAATACTTTAATATGCATACGAATTCAGGAATCATTTGCGAAATAAAATGAATGGAAGTATAATAACATAGTGATGTATCAATATCACTGATTTCAAGTTCATCATAAATTATTGTTTGAATTTCTTTTTTTCCATGTACATTATAAATTTTAAATGGAATATTAAGTTGCGTTGAAATTACATAACAAAACTTTCAGACGTAAATACATGCTTCATTATCATTTTTGACAACTTCTAGCTGTTTCTTTATTCAAAAATTTGACAAAGGATCTGCCTAATTTCTAAGACTTTATTTTAGAACTTAATTTCTAAGAGGTCATGGCATACATCTTGTCATAAATGATTTTTCTGTTATGTAACTAAGTTCTGACTAGAGGTACCCTAAAATTTTCGACAGTTTTAGTTGTTTGACACTCGATAATTGGTCTAAGGTTCCGGAACAATCTAATTTAAGACTAAAACTTAGGACCTAAGCTGTTTGAGATCACAGCATATACCACTGTAATTTTTTGGTATGGCTCCGGGGAGAACAGCTAATTAAACATATGACCCCCTAGTCTTTGCTAAGAGGGACAATTGAAATATACCTTCCTGTCCAATTGCATTAGTCAAATATTTTTTGGCTTTAAGTAGGAACCGAACCATTTTATTTTGACTAAGGGTACATCTCATCAGGCTCTAAGGCAGATTGTTCTCTTCTTAAAATTTTACCATTTCGTCCTTTATGGTAGTACGGAGAACATTTTGTTCTTTTGTGTCTTGTTTTTCAGGAGACATGAAGAAGACAGAAAAAGTTTTGTAAGTCTTACACCATTGTAATGTTACCTTGGACATTTTTCTCACCCTTAAACAAATATGGAAGCTGACTAAATAGAAGAACGAAGTACATATTTCAAGATTTATAATCCTCCAATTTATCTCCTTATGATTTTCACACACACACATTATATATATAACATCGTATTATTAAAAGTTAACGTTCATACCACAAATAGAAAGCTGTTCTATCTTCCCTGCAAAGATTGACAATAGAGGTTGTTCGCTAGCAAGTTAATAGTGGTGGGTAGATTGCAGTTTAGCGTCCCTTTCGGATCCGAAGCTATTTGAGATGTAGTCCTAAAATGGAATCTGACCTATCATAATGAGTTCAAATTTTTCAAGAGTTCTCAACAGGGAAGTGAACCAGGATTCTGTACAACAAATGCGCGTGACAAACCACTAGATTAGCAGGGAGGGATAGCTGTAAGCTAAAGATAGAGGTTTGTATTAAATATATTTGCACATAATGATAATATTTTCTTATGTTGTATACTTAGTATTCTCAAGCGCACATATTTTAAATACACTCAGTCGCGTGTTTACAATGACATTAATGTTTTTTTTGTATCACGCATGGTACTTGGTTTTCCTAATATCATCGAGTTGAAATAATTAATAACAATAGGAAAGAAGTCACTCATGTCCTGGTATCTTTTCGATATTTTTCACCATGTGCTGGAATCTTTTCCACCAGTTGGCTGTGTAACTAAGGAAACGTCGAAGTCACGTCCTAGTATCCTCCCAACGTTTGGTTAGAGGAACTCACAAAACACTTTTGTAATGTGTTGGTATCCTTCTAGCATCTAATCTGATGAAACTGAGTAAGTACCTTGGGATGATTGCGATCATGTTCTGGTACCCTTCCAGAATTGGTAGAACTGAGGGAACATTTCGATTTAAACATATAAACTTTAGATTACGAAACAACAGTCGTAATTATTAAAGTTTTAAATGCAAGTCCATAATGTTCTGGTGGAACTGAGACAATATTTAAGACCTGGTGTCACCTTGACATGTGTCTAATGGTACTACATAAGTATTTAAACTTGTGAATTCTTGATTGTTAAACAAATGCGTTTATCACTGGTCTTAGTTACAACTCGATCATGTCCTGGCAGAACTGAAGAAATACATAAAGTATGGTATTCTTGTATTTCTCTGGTACAGTACAATTGAAGAAACAGATTTAATCTTCTAGACACAACGGAGCAAGAGCAGTAACCATTAGCCCCTTCGAGAATATACTAAACCACTTGAATGATTGAGTATCCTAGCGGTTACCTGGTGAAACATTTAAGTAAGAATTGTTGCAGCCATTCTTCATTCTCGGCATTCGTCTAGTGGACCTGGGAAAATACGTAAGTCAAGATGGTCCCATGAATTCTTGATTGCGAAACAAGAGTGCTTAACACTAACCTCCTCGGTCATGTCTTGCTACCTTTCAAATATTCGTTTGCTGAAACTGAGGAAGTACTTAATTCACAATGGTTGGCCTCATGAACTTTTGATTGTTAAACAGGAGCGTTAACCACTAGCCACTTCGGCTATGTCCAGGAACCTTCTGTACATTCGTCTAGTATTCGAATACAAACTCATGAACTCTTGATGCAAAGCAAGAATTGTGGGCTCTTTCTACTTTTTGCAGCATGATTAGTTTCTAAAAATGATAAGTGTTTAGTTTTAGTTCTGAGATTTTGACCTTATAACTATGTATCGCACTGTTTCCGGTATCCTTATACTCTTGCTAGCATTTTATTGTTATTACATGATTACACTCATATATACAGAAACTGAATACGTCAGTCTACAAATTCCCACTTAGTCGATGCTTCTGTCAACGGTTGAGTAGAAGGGAATCAGCTGAAAGAATAAATGTCATTTTTGCAACAAAAAATGTCAGATAAAATAAGGCAAACATCTTCACCTCATATACAGAAAGTGAGCGCTGCTTGACCAGTTGTTCGGTCGTAAATAAAGTTGGAAGTTATAGAAAAATGTTAACTATCATCGAAAGTTATGACGCTTGACACTATGTTAACGTACTCTACGACTCACACTCAAAGAGGATTATTTAGTGAATATATTAATACTGAATACATTAATACTTTAATGTGAGTCCAATAGTTCACCTTCCTCGAGTACATCAGACGAACAAAAGTACGAATACTATGGCCTTTTACCCGACTGAAGGAGTATAATAGAGACATAGAGCGAAGAAGTTTATCTAAATGGCTTTACTGAGATTATTTTTAAGACAACAGTAGTTTAACGGTTAAAGAGAAAGAAAATTCAAATTAAGGGCAAAGAGAATTTCTTTTACCATATTCTGTTACTGGCGAGAGATATTGTGAGAAAAATCCCTTCACTGCATTTCGATTCCTTACTATACGCCATTATTCTTACGTCTCATGCCTCTTTGCTTTATTACAGTTCTACATGTCCAATATTGGTAAGAAATAGGCCTATGTCATTAACTGAAGTTTTGTACGAGTAACAACTGCAAACAATGAGCAAAATTTAAGATTTAACATACAAATTTAACAATGAAATTTTCAATGGCCTGTTACCCAAGCCAAACCTCATATTACTAATTCGTATAAAATTAAATTGAATATGTTGAACGAATACTTTACCTTCTTAACTATCTTATCATGAGGATTTGTCTCAATGATTGGCTTAGGAGGTAGAAACAACCGATATGGGAGATGTCCATCATTGTAGTTCCGCTGCTGAAGAGTAGCAGAGTCCACTCGAGTTTTTGGAGGCGGATAAGTTTTCACCTTTTCTTCTCTATTACGTGGCCATGTTTTAGCGTTTTTATAAGGAAGATCGTACCATATGAAAGCGTCGTTATAAGTGCTTAAATAAGGAAATTTTTCTTTAAAATTATAATCAGGTTGCATGATTAATACATGGAACACGTTGCAAGGAAACAGCAATAATAATAACTATTTTAGATGAAAAACAATCAAAAGTTACGGTTTAGAACAATTCGAAAAATAAAAATATACTCTACCATTATATGTAGATTTCTTTGAGTTTAGAGCTAATATACACTCTGTTTCCTACTCAAAACTGACTACACTCTGTAAAGAAAAAATAGCGACACCTCAATTCTCAAACTAACTTACCCAGAAAACCATAATTGCAGCCTGTTAGAAGGGGAATAGAAGGAAATGAAGAGTGGGATAGTTCATTTGCTTTATCTGTGACATCTGTGGTGTACGACATCACTTGCCAATTGTTTGTGTATCTCTAATATTTTCGCTAGATGGCACTGAGTGCGTCTCGTAAATTATTGTAGTGAGAATTCTGCATTGCATTTCTGATGTGTAGGCTGAGGTAAATAGCATTTTATGATTGGTCTTTGTTTTCTCACTGTTTGGAAAGTATCAAGTGGCAATATTGTTGTTATGCAGAGCTGTTTTTGTGTGATACTGTTGCTACATGTGGACTGTAAACAAGAAGGATGGGTAAGAAATGTGACTTGTCGCCATGTGAACAAGATATAATTCTTGCTTTGCACAGCTAAGACAAATCTCTAAGAGAGATAGATGGAATAGTAAAAATCTATCATTCGACGGCAGGAAGAATAATTCACAAGCGGAAACAGCATAACAAATCGTTCCTTCGTCAACAGAGTGAAAGAAAAAAGAAAGCATCAACCAGAGCAGATCGCTAAATGAAATCAATAGCACTGCAAATTTAAGGAATTATTTCCCCAAAAATCGCTTCTGTAATTTGACATAATCTTGGAATTGCAGTTATTCGTACAACTTTATTGTCTTGACTGCGTAAAGAGGATATTACGAAGAAGAAAATACGTAGAAAGTCGAAACTGACAAAAACACAGAGGACTTCAACATGTAGGTTTGTGAGTCGATATGCAACTTGGACTTATGACAACTGGAAGCACGTCGTTTTCTTCATTGAAAAGAAGTTTTGCATAGTGGGAAACGATGGGGGAGTGAAGTTGTGGATACGAACGAGCAAGGAACTTGACAAGGATTTTGTTTAAGAGATACAAATATTCAGTTACTGAGTGATGGTATGGGCTTCGTTCACCGCTAAAGACGTCAGAACAATGAATATATGTGAAGGATCGTTTGATGCACGAAAATATCTTCAAATTCTGGTACGTAATGTTTTTACAACAGCTAAAGATGACTTTTCTGAAGAAAATATGTATTACTTCCTTTTCCAGGATGATAATGCTTCATGTCACCGAGAGAAAATCGTTAATACATGGTTCAAGAATATGACTATTTAGAACCTCATGTGGCCTCCGAACTCACCTGACGTGAATCCAATTGAAAATTTGGGTCGATATGAGAAGAAGATTCAATAGACAACTATCTCGAATAAAATTAAATTCAAGGAACAGATAATCCGGGTGTGATTCTGTGAAATCGAGGTTGCATTTTCAATAGCCTTGTTACCAAAGGACCCCGATGATTCGCTGCACTGCAGAAAGCCCATGGTGCACATACAAAATATAGTTTGCTGTACTGTACTTCCCGATGTTCGTACACAATATATCTTACTTACCCTTAAGAAGTTCCATTTCTTGTTTTCTGCTATTGTTGTTGATCTTTTTCACTTTTATGTATAACTCTTCCTATAAACGATTTTGCTCAAAACACACATAGCTACTTATATATGCATATAAATTCACTAAATTCATGTCAAAAGCCTGAAACTGTGGCGCAAGTATTAAGAATGAACTGCTCATTGGGAATATGCAGTGTAGTATTATCAGAAAGTCATGTAAAAAATCATATTGGTTAATGTATGTTGCGAAAATCATATCAGAGCAAGTGTCGCTATTTTTTCTTTACAGAGTGTAATATCAAATAAAACAACACAATGTATGGCTTGTTTTGTGTATTTGTACAGCCGAAAAGAAAGTAATACTATTTGAAGGAGTTTTAAAATCTTTTGCTGGAATCTTCAGTTAAAACTTTGTCACAGACTTTTGGATGTGATGAATTAGATCATGATGTCTTTCTTTATTATTGCAATAACCAAGTCAGAGGAAATTAAATTAGGATAATAAGATGGATGATCAAAAAACAACACGTCTTTTCGCAAAATAAATCTAGAACTGTGTGAAGGCTTGTTATGGAGCAGCAATAATCAAGAGCCTTCGGTAGGCTTGCACAAAGTTTTGTCTCACAAACGATCTAACAGACATTCTGTCTGACCAGGCAATTTTCAGTTAATCATATAAAAGAGAAACAAAACATGCAAAGGTCTTGTGACTTTTCAGATATTCAGTTTAAATATAGTAGACATTGTACAGTCATTTTATGAATGGTAGCGTGTTCCTCAATGCGTCTTACATATCCATAACGATAAATTCAACTAATTTCAGCTATATTTACAAGCTTTCAAGTTTTTTTTGTACCAACAAACAGAAGTGGCTCCTACCTATACTCATACTCGCACGTAAACATCCATATTAATTCAATGAATCTAGTTGTTAAAATTATTTAATTTATGTGGAATAAATTTTATAATAATTTTCATAAAATCTTGTTTTTCTTCGAAGAAATCACAACACGTTCCCACGTGTAATGGGACATTGAGAATACTGTTCATTCGTTTTTGTATTGTGAATTCGCACACTCTCAGCCTTGCGAATGAGCAATGAATGCTTGTAGAGATATCAAAGGAGAACAAGGTAACAGAGGAGTCCATAGATTGCAATGCAAGCCACTCATATGGAGGAAGCTTTGTGAATCCTGCCATACTTAACGGTTGAGTTTGTACTATATTGTCTTACTTGAATTCCTGCTGTCAGTGTTGCCAGGTGTAGGAGGGAATCTCTCATCGAGCGGGAAATTTTGTATCGATGTGGAAGTTGAACAATATAGTATAATGAGTTAACATCTGACACTTGCGCCGTTATTTTCTATTGACTTTTTGAAAATGATTTCATAACCTCAAGTTACAGTGTCGTGAGAATATTTTATAACTACACTATGTATCTAGAGAAATATCATGATACAAATATTTATAAAAGTCTCGGATTAAAAGGATCCTTGCGTGCCTCTCTGTCCTTGAAGCATTGGTAGGAAAGCTCAGGGTAGATTGAGAAATTTTAAAAATGCAAATCGTAGTAGAAAGTTGGATCATAATAAAGTACAATGTGTAAATCTGTTGTTTAACAGCTTTCATATTTGGTTGGTATCTCTTTCAGTGCCGATATATGACACGTAGACTTACAGTTTAACGTTGGATCTAAATCACATGAACTCCCATAGACTTTAGACTTTCTGTTGTGCATATTGACATTTATTTTAAAAAAAAAAAAAAAAAAAGAGGCGATTGAATCGTAATCAAAATCTTAAAGAACACCTTTTTCTGATTTACTACTTGCGAAAAATAAGTACAATAGGATGCTAAATTCGATCATAGGCTTCCTTCCTGACAGTAACTGTAAAGAATGGAAAGTTTAATATTTCTGTATATGATAATTATGATTGTATGTGTGGACGTCAAGTAACAAAACGTTTAGTCCATATTCGTTGTTTTCTTCTGAGAGAGACAGGATCTATACTCATATGGGTTTCGGTGACTTAAATCATCTGAAGCAAAGGGTCTGTTTGAAGGGACGTGTAAAGGAACTGGAAATAGTATATTGCAGTGCATATTGGTCGTATGCTATGATGCTATTAAGAAGGAAATAGGATATGCTGATTATGTTGCTATTAGTGTTGCCACGAGACGAGACGAGACGCGACGTTTCGTTTCGTCTCGTGTCTCGAAAATGAAAACGCTGGCTGGAATGGCCAAGATTGAAATTGCCAGTGGTCATATAGATTGCAAAAGGAAAATCCCCTTTGTGAGAAAACATGTTGAAAAGCCTTCATAGAAAAGTGTCCTCTGTCTATTGAATGAAACAATTGTGATACATGAGCTTCCAGGAATATCATCCATAATGTCTTGTCCCCAATTCCCCTTGCTGTAAACTGAGGAATTCTCATTTTTTTCATTTCTGGCTGGAATGACGACATACAAAATCAAAGACAGGGAAGATTTTTACAAGGTCAAGAAACCGAACTACCACCAGCATCTATTCAATTTGAAAACTGGGTAAGGTCTACATTCATTACAGGCTGTAGTTGAAAGTTCTGGCTGAGATGGCGGAAAAGAACAGAACAGACTACACTTGTCTTTATTCTCTGGTGGCGGTATTCTTTTTGCTATATGAAACGAAAACGGCAATTGAAGTATGTCATCTTGCAACTAAAATTTTGTCTTCTCTCTCTCTCTCTCACACACATAAAAACACACTTTTACCACTTTACCAATCGCTCGCTTACAGCAGTCATGTAAAATTCACCTCTTCGTTTGAAAGCCGGGCGAAGGACAAAGAAAGCAAAGATATTGTCGACGAACCCTTCAAATTGTTTGCTTTTAGCAAATTTATGGTACTAACAATACCACTGGAGGTGAAGAGGTTTTACAGGGAGGCCTTCGTTTTGTTACGCGGAAATGTTTGATCTCCAGAGTGCGAAATTGCTCTCTGCTTCCATGTTGAGAGGAGGGAAATACTTCCCTTTCCTAGTGAATAATATTCATTAGGACCTGAATTATCTACATAAATGGTTTCTTACAGGCTCATAAAACCTTTCGAACTTGATAAATGTAAAGAACATTTGGAATAATATTCATGGAACTCCGTTGAAAGCAGAAAATATCATGAGAATGATCAAAATTCGAACGTTGAAGAACATAATTAACAGAAAAGAAATAGGATACCCAAACCATATTTTTAAACCTGCTATAAAATGTATTTCCTATATTTTTACTAATTCCTTACCCCCATGAAAGTATCCTGGGGAGGATATTCTCTCCAATTTTTTCAGACTGAAATCATTTTATCCCGTACGATTTCCCCCCCTGACACAATACGAAAAAACAAATGCTGTTAAAATCCATACACATGACCTTCCGGGACTCAACTCGGGGCCTTCAAGCCGATGGTCTATCGCCGCAGACCGCTCGGCTTGGTATGAAGATGTACGTTGTATGATTGCGAATAGATCACGACAATATAAGAAACTTTAATCCAAAATTGTCACCCAAAACTCAACTTTTTTTTAGAACAAACAAAAACTATTTGCTGAGCAAAACAATATATTCACATATAAAACTACATACGTGTTACAGTTTCGCCACCTAACACTTTGACTTCATCAGACGCTATTTTTTTAGGCCACTAGCTAATCTGGGTGTACTGTCATGAGTTTGTTACACAAAAGGGGCAACCACCACATAGTATCACACGCACACCGGTTATGGGAACAGATTTGAACCATGAAGGTGAAGACTGGCCCCAAGCATTCTTTCGTCCGATGTGTCGTTCAGCTCCAATTACTATGGCACTTTAACCCTTTCACTGTGGAAGGCGACGGAAAAAAGTTTCCCTAACCTGCGAATGTCGATTATAGTCGACGTGTTAAAATTTGTCTGTATCTTGGGTTTGTCGATTGTAGTCGCCAAAGGTTTTCTGTGTGATTTCTATTGTTTATCGAAAACAATAGAACACAAACAAAAATGAACGGTACAACTTTGGCGACTACTCTCGACAAAGCCAAGATACGGACAAACAAATTTTAACACGTCGACTATAGTCGACATTCGCATGTTAAGGAAATTTGGTTCTGTCGACAAAAGTCGACTTCCTCTGTGAAAGGGTTAAGTAAAGCTTACTGTGCAATAACGTATAAAATTTCAATCAAATATTTTCCATTACTCAATAAAATTATTTGGTTCCGAGCTTTTTTTCTAAAAAAAAATAATAATTGCAACAAATCTAAACATGCTAAAATGGAAAGTAGTTTTTTGATTGGTATGGGTTAACACTGTGAAACCTAAAGGCTGGAATATATGAAATCAAAGTGTACACACATATCTATCTCCATATTTATCTATATATCTTTCCATATCCCCCCCCTCTCTCTCTCTCTCTCTCTCTCTCTCTCTCTCTCTATATATATATATATATATATATATATATATATATATATATATATATATATATATATATACTATAAAGTAAGTGGGCTGATAATATACGGTATTGTCGGGGATCGTGATACCTTTACTTTGCTTGTCGTGTAAACATTATTTGACATTAGTGTCTTCATCTTCGACGTACCTATGAGCAATTTACTGTATATTCGTGTATTGAAACTGGTGAAACAAATTTCAATGTTTCAGAATGTAAAAAAAAAAAAAAAAAAAAAAGCCAGGGTCGAGAAGCCTCAGACAACTAACAGCAGAGATATATTATGTTGTAAACTATTTGTCCTTGCCTTGTGAGCTTATTTGAATTTATTTTTAAGACCTTTAGGCAACTTTGGCCGAATGTATAATGATGGGGAAATTGGTGGAATGAAGAAAGCAGTAGGATACTAGAGAACTTCGAGAAAACACACACATTCGAAAAATAAAATGAAATGAAATGCAATCTTTGAGTTTTACATCCCACGGTTATGCCGGTTAGGCTAAAGGAGACAGTGATGATGAGTAATGAATGAAATAGTGGAATGAAGAGTGGGAGGAAACGGGAAAACCCCGAGAAAACCCACGCACACGGTGTTTGTCCACCAAAAAGTTCACTTGGCGGGGCTGGGATCAAACCCGAGACCCCAAGCACCAGAGGTGAACGCTCTACCACTGAGCCACCGCAGTCCCCACACACATTCAATGTTTGTCCACCACAAAGCTCGTATGGCACTAACCGAGATCGAACCGACTACCACATACACCAGAGGTGAAGGCTTCACGGTGTAGCTACAGTGACATTTCTTGTCTTGTGTATTCTGAGTAATACTTGTAACTTAGTTGTATCTTGATTAGCATGGTGCAGCCTGGTATGGGCCCTTTTATGTGAGAAAAATCCGTTCCCATGGTATGCTGCTATATTTTTTACGAGACAAGACGAGACAAACGAGACTAAACGAGACGGAACAGAACCTCTCGAGACGAGACACGAGACGGGACGAGCACATTATTTCGAGACGAGACACGAAAGGGGACTAACACATTATTTCGAGACGAAACATACTTTGCACGAGACGAGACGAGACAGCCTGAAGTCTCGTCTCGTCTCGTCTCGTGGCAACACTAGTTGCTATATAATACGGAATGAAACCAAGGGCGCCGATTTCTCTCGAACTTTTTTGGCGGGGGGTCATTCGGATGTGGGTTTTATATTCGTAAAAGAATGCATATAACAGTACATATAACATAAAAAATACACATATAGAATACATATTTATAAAAATGTATGGGGCCCAGGTCCCCCATGGGAGATTTGGGGAGGTCCGGTCCCCCTCGGCCCCCCAGGATCGGCGCCCTTGGATGAAACTACAGACAAGACTTCTATTTTTGAAATGGTGATAGTGTTCTGACATTTGCAACAGAATTGTTAAATGAGTTTGAACTTTTATGAACAATCAGGTGTATAGGTACCCGCAGGAAAGCACAATTGTCCACCCCTGGACTTTCAAAGTTATTCAATTTTTCGAAATTCATATCACAGCAAATTTGTTTACTCACACTAAGTATGGTGTTAATTTATTTATATTAACACTGTAGAAATTACTATAGTATATTTACTCTAATTAATAACCCAGACAGAACAATGCACGTACAGTACCTGTATAGTACATGTACAATTGCACGGATGCAACATGTGCCTCATTTGTATAAATGCACGCCTGCACATGTGATGCACATAAGCGTCACAGGTTCTATTCAGCATCTTCACGTGCGCAGTACATGTGCAATGCACACGTCCTGCACAAGTAATTTACACCTACCGCACAGTTGATTTACACGTAGCACGCAGGCCTGTGCCGGCCCACCGGGACACCGGGACGTGTCCCGGTGCGCCCTCCGAAATATCACAGTATAAATAAAGGTACAAGTTTTTAGTAATAAATTCTTACAGTTTTATTGGTAAAGAACCCGTGAAAGGTGCAGTGCGCCCTTTACATTAGGCGCCCTTCCGAGACCACATCAAAGATGAAGGATTTTATTTACTCTTCTGTTATACCACAGTTCTGTACAATAAATACACACTGTTACTGTTGGCGAAGAACCCGTGAAAGGCACAGTGCGCCCTTTACATAAGGCGCCCTACGAAACATCACATTATAGATAAGTGGTTTTAGTTATCCTGTATACCAGCTTTGTTTAATAAATTCAAATACTGACTGGTAGTACAGAACCTGTGAAGAATACAAGGCGCCCTTTACATAAGATGCCCTGCGAAATATCACTTTTTATTTTATTTAATTCTTCTGTATTTCAGTTTTGTATTATAAATTCATACAGTTGCTATTGGCAGAGAACAGGTAAACAGTATAATCACTTATAAAGTTATATAGCTATAAAGTGAAACAATGTGATACATCAAGAATAGTTCGGATAGTCAAACGTACGATGCATTTATGTAATACTACACGGACACTAGTCTCTAATTTAAGATTTTTACGGCATCGAAGCTTTCACAGTCTTAATATGCATCCATATATACGAGCATATTCATTGTTCCTGTGTATTTTAAAGCAGTGTTCGGATAATCAGTATTGTATTTCTGAAATATAGCGGTATTAATTTCCGTAAAATGTGGTCTTTCTGTCACCACGCGTCCTCAGGTTGTGGATCGAAGAGAAGGCCTCTGGGATATAGAGGTTAGCTGCGAATATACTGAGTAAGCAGTCAAGGGGTGATAATCCAGCTTGAGAATTTGGTATGAGGCTAACAACCTCATCCTGTTAAAAAAAATGTTCAGATAAGTTCGCAGAATCCTCGGATCAGAACTGATAACTTGGCACGAACTCCGCAAAGTAAAATCGACATGAGATTTGGAACATGAAATATAAGAAGTCTCTATAGGGCAGGCGCTTTAAAATTTGTAAAAAAAATGATTTTAGAAATAGAGGTTGGACCTATTGGGGTATCAGGAAGTTAGATGAGAAGGAAATGGAGGAGTCAAGTCGGGAAATTTTACGTTCTTTTACGGGGAACAAATTAAAAATTACCAACCAGAAACAGGGCTTTCCGTTCACAAACGAATACGTAATATCAGCAATTACATAGATTGAATTTGGAAATGATAGATTTTCTTTTACCTCTCTTAAGAGTCGGTTGTGTAATATTATTGTTTTAAATGCACATTCCCCAACAGAATGCAATACCATATGAAAATCCTGTTAGGTGGTTTCAATGCGAAGGTAGGAATTTTCAAACCGATTATAGGGAATAAATGTTTGCATAAGGAAGGTTGTGACAACGGCGTTAGACTCGTGAACTGTGCGATATCCAAAAACCTTATCGTGAAGACTACTAAATTCCAGCATCGCGACATTCATAAATATACTTGGATTTCATCAGATGGAAAAACACATATTCAAACTGATCATGTTTTAGTAGACAGAAAAGAACAGTCTAGCACAACTGATGTTCGGTCGTTCAGAGGAGTTGATTGTGATAGTAAGAGAGAGACTATCGTTGAATAAAGGAAATATCCAATATCTGAAAACGGAGCGTTTTTTTTTTTTTTTAAATAGAGGAGAGTCAGGTGAGAGGGGAGCCAGATTGAAGTGTCGAATAGATTCTCGGTTTTAGAAGGTTCGGAGTGCATTAGTGTTCAAGATACTTGGTTGAAATTAGAGATAACATTAAAATTTCAGCAGAAGAAATATTGGAGTACACAGAAATACGTAGGAACAAACCATGGTTCAACAAGGAATGTACTAAAGTAGCAGAGAAGAGAAAACAGAAGAAACTGCGTTGGCTACAAAATCCGAACGAAATAACTACATAAAATTTCATTGTCATCTGGCAGAAAACTTCTAAAACTTTTAGAACAAAGAACGCGACTTTTGAAAGTAAAAATTAATTAACTTGAAGATAATAGTGAAAACAAAAACATTCGGGACATGTATAAATGCATCAACGAACTTAAGAAAGGCTCTCAACTTCGTGCTTATATATTAAATAATCCTAATAGAACAGTTCTCACTGATAGAGATAGCATCTTAAATAGATGGAAAGATTTCTTTGACGATTTGCTTAACACATAACCAAAAACTAATGCGCGTGAAAAAAGTGAAATGCATGCAGCATAACCGTATATTCCAGTACCTAACCAGACAGAAATAGAAATCGCTATTTAAAAAAGTTAAAACACACATCTCCGGATGTAGACGAAATTCTGGTTGACTTAATTTTAGCTGGAGGGGAAAAATTGTAGAGCAAGATACACAAACTCATTCCCATTATCTGGAACAAGGAGGAATTACCACAAGAGTGAAGAGAATCAATCATTGTTCCAGTTCAGAAGATAAGCAACAAAACAGATTTAATAATTATCGAGGCATTTCTCTTCTGTCAACACCCAATAAATCCTCTTAAACATTGTACTGTATTAGCAAGATTGACTCCATACGCAGATGAAATTGTTGGAGATTATCAGAACGGATTAGTAAAATCGATCAACTATCGACCAGATATTTACCATTCGACTAATACTTGAAAAGAAATGAGAGAATACAACATCCTGGCACATCAATTATTGGCTTTAGACTCTGGTAGGAGGGAAACATTGTACAGCGGGGGACACTTCTAAATGGTACAGCCATATGGAGATTTACGGCTAAGGTGTACCATTTAGAAGTGTCCCCCGCTGTACAACATGCTTACAGAATTTGCAATACCGAAAAAAGTAGATTAATTAAGATACGTTTAAATGAATCCCACAGTAAGGTTCGAGTAGAGAAATTCTTGTTCACGAGTTTTCACGTTGAGAATGACCTGAAACAAGGAGATGCGTTGTCGTCATTATTATTTACTTTGTTCTGGTGAACATTGTATGGAAAATCAAAGACAGCAATCAGGTCCTAGAGCTGAATAATTGTATTTGCCAGGTTATGGCGTATGCTGATGATGTAAATTTAATAGGTAATGATAGAATAATAGAAAGGAATGCAGACATCTTAATTAACGCTTGCAGGGATATAAGCTTAAAAGTAAATGCAGAGAAAACTAAATAAATGGAAGTTTGTCGGGATCGTAATACTGCATTTTATGGATGCGTTAAAATTCCAAATAATATTTTCTTTCGACAAAGTGGATACTTTCAAATATCTAGGATCATTATTAACAGACCAAAACCATAATCACTAAAAAATTTGATGTCAATTGAAAGCAGGGATTTCGTGCTATTATTCAGTTAAAAATCTTTTGTTGTCACTAATTCTGTTGAGGAATTTGTAGCTCAAAATATAAAATGATAATCATGTCTGTTGTGCTGTATGGTTGCGAAACATGGTCACTGACTCTGAGGGAAAATCGCAGACTGAAAGTATTTGAAAACAAGATTCTTAAACCAATATTCGAACTCCAAAAGGAACGGGAATGGGGAAAGGCGGAAACTTCATAAGGAGGAACTGCATAATTTTATACCGTTTACCAAACATTGTTAGGGTCATCAAGTCTAGGAGTCTCAAATGGTCAGTTTATGTAGCCAGTATGGAAGAAATTAGAAACGCTTTCGAAGTTGTAACTGGAAATCCAGATAGGAAAATGACCGTTAGGAAGACCGAGGCACAGATGGGAGGACAATATTAAAATGGTTCTCGCAGAGATTGAAATATAAAGTAGAAACTGGGTTCAGTTTTCTAAGGACAGAAATCAATTGAGAGCTTTTGTAAACGCGGCAATGAGCCTCCTGCGTCCATAGGCGTGCTATATTAAGTTGTTGATACCAGAGATGTGCGTCTACGCGTAAAAAACGATAGTTTACGTTTACGTGTCAACTATGCGCAGACAATGTAAACAACGTAGACTATGTAGAATATGTCAACAACACGTAATTTATATATGGCGTCGTGGACAATAAAGGAGCTTTCTTTTGTCGTTACCTTGCGAAATTGCGTACAAAATAAAATGTCTAGATCAGCGAATAGTAACTTTCGAATACTTAGTTTCGTCTTGATGAAGGAAAACGAAAAATATTATGCATTTTGTAAAATATGCAAGAAAACATTGGCAAATACAGCAGATTCAAGACTGAAAGCCCACAGGTGAGAATTAGTTTTATAAATTTCATTATAAAAGCAGTGCTCGAAGTGGAAAATCTAAGGAAGTGGTATGTGCAGAGCAGAGTAAACATACAGATTAGATACTTCCCTCTACTTTTTATATATTAGTCGTTTCCCTAATCTTTCGCTGCACCGAAGCAAAACAACTGAATGAGGAAATATGAACAAATGAGCAATGAAATTCTTCCTTACAATTGATAGTGGTTGTCTACATAGTCTACACGGGAAAAGGTGTAATGTAGATTACGTATAGATTACAGTAGACAATCGCGTAGACGTAAAATTATAGTTTACGGCACATCACTGGTTGATACATTTGGCTTCTTTTTGACAGAAATGTCATTACAGGAACTAAAAAGTTTTTCTGTAGTAAAGAGGATTTCGATTCGAGATTAAAATGGCACGCATACTTTCTTTCAAAGTCTCTCTCTGTACATATATATATATATATATATATATATATATATATATATATATATATATATATATATATATATATATATATATATTCCCGTTTGTATGGGCGCCCTTTTAGTAGACTTGTCCACCGCCCTCATTAGTAACCCAGCACGGCCCTGGTAGCACGTACTCGATTTACATGTAGTGCACAGGTGATTTACATGTAGGACAGAGGTGATTTAACGTAGCACACAGGTGATTTACACGCAGTACCCAGGTGATTTACATGTAGGACAGAGATGATTTACATGTAGCACACAGGTGATTTACACACAGTACCCAGATGACTTGCATGTAGGACACAGGTGATTTCTTCGTAGTGCTGAGGTGATGTAAAAGCATATTCGAGATGCAAGAAGTAAAAAAGAGTTTATATATTTGGTGCCTTACGCAGTAACCCATCTATAACATCAATTTTTTTAGGTGTAAGGGAATAGGGTTATAAGTGAATAAGATAATTCTTTATTCATCAATTATTAACTGATTTGGTCAAGGTGATACTCCTACTCCCAGCCATAAGAGGGTTACGCCCTCTCTTTGGCATCATAACATCAAAGAATCATTTTCCAAGTATATCAGAAGTAACTAATAATTGTCAGTGAAAATTTTACTTTTGGAGATTTACTATTTGGAATGAGCAAAGCTTTAGGTAGTATATTTGACATTTTGCCAAGTAACAAATAACACAACATGTTCTGCTGTAATCGGTCACAAAAATAATTTTGTAAACCTATGAACTGTCTGACTGTAATTACATCAGTATAATGCTGCCACCTGTTGATCTTATATCCTAGCTCAGCGAACGTTACGGAGTTTTTACAGTAAGTCAGCTGTCATTCGTCGAAAAGTCTCTATAGGACTGTCTGGAGGAAAAACGACAACTTTCAATTAAAAATACTATAGCCATATTGCATGTTTTAAATACTAGGAGAATGAAAGTAAAAGTATACACTTGCATGGTATTATGGATGTCATACACATGTGCAGTAGCCTATTTAAATATGCTTCATCCACGCAAATGCACATGTGCACATGCACGACTTAATCACGTGTTATATACGTGTTTCATCCACGCAAATGTACATGTGTAGATAACGTCTTAAGCACGGATTATATAAATGTATGCTTCATCCACGCAAATGCACATGTGCACATGCACGGGTTATGTATGTGTGCTTCATCCACGCAAATTCACAAGTACGGCTTAAGCACGAGTTATGTATGTGTGCATCATCCACACAAATGCAGATGTGCACATGTACGGCTATGCATGGATAGTGCACATGTGCCGTACACGTACGTGTTGCCTGGGAAGGTTATACCATGTGCGTCAAAGAGTGTATGTGTTCGCTTGAGCTTGTGTGACAGTATAATTTGCTGTCCCTTGGAAAAAATACTGCAGACATTCCTGGTCACGGTGTGTATACTTGTATGTGCCTTTAAGCTAGAATTAGAAGTTGGATCTAAATTAATGAGTGTTACACACGTACGTGGCTGGGTCACGAGCCGCCATTGCCAGTAAATCATCTTCAATACATTCCCTGACATCATGGAATGTTGCTAACTACCTAAAAAACGATTTCTGACTCTTGCCTTCACAGTCATAAACAGTCTGCATAATTCCAATCATTTTAGTAGTGGTTTTGACCAATTTCCAACAAAATTTCATGTTAGCAGTAGTTCAACCGTGGAGTTTCTACACAGGTAAAAAAAAAATCGTATCATAAATCGCGAACCATACACACTAGTGTCTTCAGATTTTTGGCCATGAATATCTACAATATGTCACTATATAAGACATGCAGTGATTCAGAAATGATGCTGCAGGTAGCTTTGAGATAGAATCAGCCATCTTTTCACTCAGGCGGGTTTATTTCCTGGGTTTGAATATTAATTAAACTTTGAGCAACACGAGTGAATTTTTCTGAGAGGGAGTTCTATAGTTTAGAAATGGTTATGTTGGAGATCAATCCTAAACATGTTTGAAAGGATTGCGGTGTGCAAGACACTCAATTTTTTCCGTCTCAGATTGTGCATTATCAAACAGATACTGCATGCTACAGAGTGATTACAGGATATTGATGTCGACATAAGAATCTGGTGTCAATATTAACTGGCCAATAACGTCCATGTTATGAAAGGAAAAACGTCAATTTCGGGAATAATTTCATGGAAGATACATTTTGTGACGTCTAAATCAGGGGTTCTGAACTTTTTCCACTGACTCACCTCCATACTTAATATACAGAATATTAATGTACCGTTAGTCGAAGTTGTAAAAAAAATATTTCTTTGTTAGAGCAATTTTACACACCTGTTGACTTATTTTTTAACTAACGGGTAAGTGATCATATTTTAGTTTTTTTTATTAAATGCATAAACACTTTACAAATATATTGTTTATGCCATACGCTTCAATTCGCGTTGGCTACAGGTTCAATGTGTAGTACTATCGTTCCGCAATACTAGTAAGCGGTTATGTTAATCGATGCGATGGGATGCAATTAGTTGAAAAAGTCCAGTGATGGCGCAAATATGACTGTCATTCAGCACAGAAAATGTATTCTGAAAGGAGGTTGGAAGTAGGGTTGTCACCTTTGGTAAATCTAAAGCCTGACTTACTAATTCAACATATATAATCGCTCACCAATTCAACTTGACATCATTAATTCGATTGCCAGTTCCATACCCAAAGTTGTGCATGGTATAACCTATCAGGGGCGGCTGGTACTACATGTTGCATGGTTATGCAACCGGATGTTTTTTAACATTAAAGAATTTTATTAAGTATTAAAGTAGTTTCTCAGTAAAAAATAAACCTTTGCTCTTGAGCGCAATACGCTATTGATGCATCTCTGAAAAAATCAATTAAAAATCTGAAAGAAAGAGAGATATTTACATTTCCAGTTGCAATAAGTGTTTCCACTGGATTCAGTAACACTACGCACATGGCAGAGACCTTTTATTTCCCAACATTATAGAACACATTTGTATCTGCATCGCTGCTATCATCTCGTATTGTCCGCTAGCAGTTGCAGCTACTTCGGCTTAGCAGCAAATAGTTAGCTTCTTTAGTAGTTACGAATTCTTCCACTTGCCAGTGCTTGACTCAAATATCAAGGTCATAGCAGCTTGGAAGAAGAGAAGACTGGTTCACAAAACAAACACACAAAGAAAAAATGCTTCCAAGCATCATTTTGTTAGACTTTGCCCTCCCAGTTGGACAATTGCCCCCTCGTAACTAAGAAAAATTTAATTGCTATTGTTACGATTAATTATTATCATTGTGTTATTATCAAATTGTAAATGAAACCCCCTTTCAATGTTTCCGTCAAAGTAGACTGGCAACCCTGCTTTGTCAAGCTACTGCGTAATGGCTCTCTCCCGAGTCCGGCTGCGCGATTGAGTAGCTGACGTCATCGGGAAGGCTTCCTCTACGTGCAAAACGCGAGGCTGCTTCCTGTTGACTGCTAAGCACGGTAAGGGTAATGTAGTTCGAAAAGGGTTCTGTGAATTTATAATAATGGGAACGTAAGACGTAATTTACAGTGACTTTTAATAGTGAGAATTACTTTTGTTTGAAACTATTGCTTTGGAAGATTGAAATATGGCAAATGAAAGGTGAAAATAGTGAAAATTTAATATAATAAGTTTTGTTCAAATCATTGCGAGTAAGTCATTGATATCTTTGGAAGTTTCATAATTCGATTTATTATGTGTGACTTACAGAGGAGGTGGGAGAGTTAGTGAAGGGGTCCTCTAAGTTAATCCCATTTGGCATTTTTATTTTTATTCTAAATTTATAGAGGATTCAGTCACTGGCTCTGTTCACTGTTTCTCTCAAGGTAAGCTTCATGTTAGTTTCAAAAGTTGAAAAAAAAAGTCAGAGTGTTTTTAAGAATTCATGCTTGCCCTCTCCTTAATCGGAACCTTGAAGGAGGATTTCATAAAACAGAAGAGAAAGGAGTTGTTAAATATTTTTTTGTGAAAAAAAAGTAAGATTTTGTGTTAAAACTACCGTTTGATTTGATTGAAACAAGTATTCGTTCCCAGTTCAAGGCTGGATTTGTTTGTTCCATTAAAGGTTTCAAGTTACAAATTTTCAAATACGGAACTTTAATTGTTTGCTATAAATACATCTATTATTGTTGTTTTCTATACTTATCTGTTACAATAAATTGTTAACTACTTTGAAATTTTTGGGAAGTCACAATTTCAAGAAGTAGATTAGATCCTTACCCCACTGATTTGGTATTCAGAAAAAGAAAGCATTTTTGAAAAATAAGATAAAGGAATTAAAGTAATATATTTTTGGAAAGTAGAAATTGCTCCATTACCCGTAGTGCAAAAGTAAACTTGTATTTTGGTGGAATTGTCCAGTGGTTCCTCCTTCGAAAAAAAAAAGTTTTGAAGGTAGAAGCTAGGGTTGGTCTACCGAGGTATAGGTTTACATGTTGCACTGAATTATGTATGTTGTGGTTCTCCGCAACATATATAATTTAAAAGATTAGCAGTCAACAGGGCTACTTTCCAAAATTTTTGTATGTGGGAAGGATCTTGTAAGAATTTCCCCCCCCCCAAATTTGTGTAACGTTTGAAATTCAGCTGGTTAGGGGCAAAACTATTTTATGGGTCTAACATTGAGGTCATTTTGTATTATTCTAGTATCATTACTATATTTTTGTCTTGTGAAGGACGTTAGCAATATGGCACAGAATTACGATAGGAGGGCCAGAGATTTAAATTTTCCTTCGGGACGTAATAATGAGGGAGAAACCTCTAGTACAAGTAGAGATGAGTTTTTGGGGTACTCATATGAATTTGAAAACCCAATATTTGAACGTGGGGGTGGATTTAGTCAACCACAAACCCAATCAAATTTCAGTGGCGGAGCCAGAGGCTGTAATGAAAATAGGAGTACTATCCAAAATACTTCCTTTTCAAATAATTTGACTCTAAATTTCAGTAAACAAGCTTCGGATGGTGTTTATCGAGCTCTAATTAATGAAATAAATTCACTTCCTATTATAGATGGTTCTAATATGGAACTAACATTTAAATTTCTACTGAAATTGGATAGTATTGTGAGAAGTAAGAATTTACCCTTAGATTTGGTTCTCATTGCCTGTCTTTCACGTTCTAGAGGTGAAGTTCAGGAAATGATACAGGTCCTTATCGGTGGTTCTTATTCGTGGCAAACTATTTGTAGAAGAATTATGCTCAGATTTATCTCTACTGTTGCTCGTACCCAGTTCATGTCAAAATATTTTTACACAATGCAGAGTGAAGATCAAACGCTTTTTGAATTTGCAGATCTTAAATTAAGCATTATTAACATCCTTGACATGTCCTTTAGTGAAAATTCTGTTTGTGATCTAATATGTAACATGGTCTGTCCTTCTGCCCATATGTTTTTGGTAGAACATGGGATGCCTCATACGTTTGAGCAATTAATGTCTTTGTCAGCTAGGTATGATATGTTGCATAGGTATAAGGCCGATTATTATAAACTGCGAACACCTGTTAGGGGAAATCGGGATATGGTACCATCCCGGAAATCATCTGCTATGGTCGGTGTTAAAAATACTAGAGATCAAGTAATTATGCAATCAAGGCAACCCACTCAAAGGTGTTATTATAACCCCCCTCAATTGTTAAGTAAGAATGTTGATCATATTGGTGGGAATAGTCAGACATGTGCAAAGGATTGTGTTCAGCCCTGTGATTGGTCAAGAGAGAGTGAGCATTTACTGGAAAATACCCCCTTTTCTCAAAATCTAATTACTGTACCGGTTTATATAAAAGGGAAGTGTGTACAATGCTTAGTAGACACTGGTAGTACTTGCAATTACATTAGTAAGCGGTATTTTGAGCAGTTGAAAAAACAGTGTAAAATTAAAGTGGAAAATGTTAGTGTTCAGACCACTGGATTAGGAAACATCCAAGTATCAGTAAATCAACGTGTTCGAATCTACTTTAAAATGGGAAGACAACAATTCTCAGAAAACTTTTACATAGTTGAAGCCACGGACTTTGACATTTTACTAGGGAACTGTTTTCATTCAAAATTTAATGCTGTTATTGACATCTCCAATGGAGTGTATAAGGCCCAATCTTGAAAATTAGTTGTTCCTATTCGAGAAACCTCGTTATTAGCAGTTACTCCTCGCTCTTCCCTATCTACTTCTAGGGAAGAGGATAGTGGACAGCAACCAGCACGCTCTTTTGGTTCGCCGAAAACTTTACCTCGCCCTAGGCCTACACAAAATTTTTCGAACACGATTGGGATGTAACGTCTACTCTGCCGGCTTCTGTGGCTCCAGGTGTCTGTAGGAGAGATGCCGCAGTTGGAGTTTCCTTTGATCCGGAATTGGAGGTGCAGTTTGATCATTCAGTTTTACATCCGGAGGCGTCCGAAAGGGAAGAAAGAAAAGGTAATTATACTGTTTCATCAGAACTTTTACAGAAAAACCCTGAATTACAAAATTATGTTGATAACTTAGTAGAGAATTTTAATGATGTTATTACAACGAAGATAGGAAGAGTTAAAAACTTTACATATAATATTGAATTGTCAGATAACACTCCTATTCGTCAACAGCCGTACCAAATACCCACCAATAAACAAAAGGAACTTGAGGAATATATTCAGAATTTAGTTAAAGAGGGAATTGTAGAAGAAATTGATTATTCCCCCTTTACATCTCCCTGTTTCTTGGTTACAAATGCTGATAAGAGTAGGAGACTCGTAGTGGCATATGGTGAAATTAATAAGAGAATAATTGCGCAGAGTTTTCCGTCTCCGAATATGGAAAATGTGATTTCTAGCATTTCAAATCATTAGATTTTTTCAATTTTCGATATCCGAAGCAGTTTCTATCAGTTATCCTTGTCTAAGGAATGCAGAAATTACACTGCTTTTGTAACCAAGAATAAGGTTTATCCTTCTACAGCTTGTCCCATGGGTTTGACAGTTTCTCCATTCGTTCTAAGTAATATTATGAATAAGGTGTTCCATTATCTTGTTGGTAAAAATCTTGAAATATTTGTTGATGATATTTTATTGTTCAGTTCGGATCTAGAAAGCCATAAAAAACTGGTTGAAGAGGTATTATCTCGTCTCAGGAAATGGGGTATTACAATTTCTCCCAAGAAAACGCATTTATTTCAAACTAGTATTAAGTATTTGGGCTTCCGTTTTGAAAACGGTAATATGAGTATAGATCCTGAGCGAGTAAAGGCGGTAAAGGATATACCACGGCCAAAGAATCGTAAAGGAGTCAATAGAATTTGTTCATTCTTTAATTTCTATTCTAAATTTATTTATAAGTATTCAGAATTAATAGCACCATTACGAGAACTTAGGTCAACTAAACATTCTTTTAAATGGACAAAGATTCATGATCAAGCTCTTCAAAATTTAAAGCAAGCCTTTTGTGAGCATGTGATTTTAAGAGTCCCTGATATGAACTCTAGTTTCGTAATTCATTGCGATTCTAGTCTTCGTCATTTTTCTGGGGTCCTTTCACAATATGATGAAAATGGAAACTTACGACCAGTTTCCCTGTTCTCAAAAGCTATTCCTCCATCAGACTGGAGTAAGAATATATATGAATTGGAGATGAAATCTTTGTGCCTTTGTTTGGAAAAATTTGAATACTATTTGCATAATCCTTTAGTAGTTTATTCTGACTCTAAAAGTTTAACTTGGCTTTTGACCAATCATAAGCGCCAGAGACGTTATGGAACCTTGCTCGAGAAAATAGCTCGTTTTAAATTCCGAATTGTTCACATAAGGAGTATGATAAATACAGTTGCAGATTTTCTGTCCAGGGCTGGAAATTATTTAGAGTTTTATACCAAAGATGAAAATGTAGTAGAAGTGGTAAAAGATCGAGGGAAAAATGTAAATGTTTCATTTTTCAATTTCTGGCAGTATCCTAATTTCAGTGAACCCTTAGCAGAACAACAGCGTAAAGATCCACACCTGAAAGAGATTATTGATAAGCTAGAACGAAACGAAGAGGTAAGCCAATATAAACTTCAACAAAATTCTGTTGAAGAAAACCAAAGGGAAAGGTGGAAATGGTTTTCGAGTTGTTATTCCTCCAAAGTTAATAAATTCCATAATTGAGTATACTCACCAGCCCTTAGTTAATGGTGGTCATATGGGTGTAAGAAAAACTATAGCGAAGGTATCTTCTCGTTATACATAGCCTAATATGGTTGAACATATAAAAGAATATATAAAAAAGTGCCATATTTGCCAAACCTGTAAAGAAAGTGGTTCAAAACCAATGGGAATTTATTATTCCAGGAAAATTAAACATCCAAATTATGTTTGGCATATTGACACGGCGGGGCGTCTTCCTAAAAGCTCAGGTTACGAATATATCTTAGTAGTAACTGATTCTTTCAGTAGATTTGTTATGTTAGAACCTTTGAGACGTTTAACATCTAAAATTATTTGTTCTAAATTACTTGAACTGTTTTTGCGCTACGGGTTTCCAGGGAAGGTTCTTCACGACAACGCTTCCTATTTTGCCTCAGAATACTTCAGCCAATTCTTATATACGTATGGTATTCAGGGGATAAAGACCTCTCCATATAACCCTTCTCCGAATCAATCAGAGAGAACGGTGCGTTCGGTGAAAAATTTGCTCAAGGCATATGTTGATAAGAGTCAAAGGAACTGGGCCCATTTACTATCAAAAATAGCATTTACTATCAACATGAGCCAAAGTGAGAGTATTGGAGTTGCACCCTGTGAAGCTTTTATGGGACGGAAGTTTTTTCATCCTTTGGATGCTAAATGGTTGATGGATCTTGAGATTTTAGATGAAGATCAAAATAAAGAACAGAAATTCGAAAATATCTGTAAGAACATTGAAAGATCCTGGAAACATAGTGAAAAGGTTTATTCGCAAAACATGTATCAGTAAACCTTAAAATCGGTGATTCAGTTTTGGTTAAAAGGATGTTAAAATTGTCTGCTGAAAAGCATTTTAATCCTAAAATCGCGCCAATTTATGGTGAGCCTTTCCGTGTCCTGAGCAAGCCAACACCCAATACTGTTTGGTTAGAGAACATTGAGAACCCCCAAATTAGAAAAAAACGACATGTTAGGTTTTGTAAAAAATATGTCCCAGCTGAAAATGTAGAAAATAGGTAGTAATAGCAAAGTGTTAAGTGATGATATTTTATGTAATTGTAAAATGATTGTTGGAACTTTTGGTGTTTGTTTTTTTATGTCTCATTTTATTCCTGCAGGAAAAGAGTATCATCCATCATCATTGTGTTTGTCCTCGTTTTGTAATCGTCACTGTTAACTACGTGTACTCCTGAGAACGGGAATGAATTGTAAAGAAGGAACGACCATGAGGTTTGGGAAAAAAACGGAATTGGGGTAATGTACAATTCTAATAATTAATCTTTGTTTTGGTTTGAAAATTTATCCCTCTGACCCCAGGGAACTATATATGTTACGATTAATTATTATCATTGTGTTATTATCAAATTGTAAATGAAAACCCCTTTCAATGTTTCCGTCAAAGTAGACTGGCAACCCTGCTTTGTCAAGCTACTGCGTAATGGCTCTCTCCCGAGTCCGGCTGCGCGATTGAGTAGCTGACGTCATCGGGAAGGCTTCCTCTACGTGCAAAACGCGAGGCTGCTTCCTGTTGACTGCTAAGCACGGTAAGGGTAATGTAGTTCGAAAAGGGTTCTGTGAATTTATAATAATGGGAACGTAAGACGTAATTTACAGTGACTTTTAATAGTGAGAATTACTTTTGTTTGAAACTATTGCTTTGGAAGATTGAAATATGGCAAATGAAAGGTGAAAATAGTGAAAATTTAATATAATAAGTTTTGTTCAAATCATTGCGAGTAAGTCATTGATATCTTTGGAAGTTTCATAATTCGATTTATTATGTGTGACTTACAGAGGAGGTGGGAGAGTTAGTGAAGGGGTCCTCTAAGTTAATCCCATTTGGCATTTTTATTTTTATTCTAAATTTATAGAGGATTCAGTCACTGGCTCTGTTCACTGTTTCTCTCAAGGTAAGCTTCATGTTAGTTTCAAAAGTTGAAAAAAAAAGTCAGAGTGTTTTTAAGAATTCATGCTTGCCCTCTCCTTAATCGGAACCTTGAAGGAGGATTTCATAAAACAGAAGGGAAAGGAGTTGTTAAATAATTTTTGTGAAAAAAAAGTAAGATTTTGTGTTAAAACTACCGTTTGATTTGATTGAAACAAGTATTCGTTCCCAGTTCAAGGCTGGATTTGTTTGTTCCATTAAAGGTTTCAAGTTACAAATTTTCAAATACGGAACTTTAATTGTTTGCTATAAATACATCTATTATTGTTGTTTTCTATACTTATCTGTTACAATAAATTGTTAACTACTTTGAAATTTTTGGGAAGTCACAATTTCAAGAAGTAGATTAGATTCTTACCACACTGATTTGGTATTCAGATAAAAAAAACATTTTTGAAAAATAAGATAAAGGAATTAAAGTAATATATTTTTGGAAAGTAGAAATTGCTCCATTACCCGTAGTGCAAAAGTAAACTTGTATTTCGGTGGAATTGTCCAGTATTTCTTCCTTCGATAAAAAAAGTTTTGAAGGTAGAAGCTAGGGTTGGTCTACCGAGGTATAGGTTTACATGTTGCACTGAATTATGTATGTTGTGGTTCTCTGCAACACTATCCAATCCAACCCCTTTACACTTTAATTCTGCCCTACGGACAAAAGTTGCTTGGACGGTAGTGAAAATGAATAAATCATTTTTGCAGTGGAGTAATTTTAGGGCCAGCAATGGAGGCGCGCACGTCATAGTTTAATAGCCCGCAGACTTCGTCCTTTTGTGATTGAGAGACGATTACGGTGGTTTTATGTATAGTCCTAAACATAAACGCCCACAGCGGACAGTAAGAGGAGGCAATCCCGTCTCCCTTGAATTTTCGAAAGGGATTTGGTTCTTCGAAATAGATCTACATGCTCAAAAATTTTAGATTTGCTTACTCATTCACTACAGTATTTAATATTGTAAAATTGCCTTGATAAGGTAGTAGAGCAATTTAGTACACGGAATTCGGTTTTCTCCCAGCCTTTTTACTATAAAATTCCTGTTATATACAATATAACACAAAGTCACTATAGGTGTAGTCCTAACACCAATACAAAGTTCACTAAGTAGTTTGGATAAAATAGGTGTCCCTTGGCCCAGGCAGCCAAGGAAACGATTTCTACAAATCTACAGGCAAGATGAGTGGAGGTGGTTTAGGTATTCTCAGTCGTCCAGACAAGCAAAGAAAGGTTGCAGTACCACAAAGCTCCAGGCAAGGTAAGCGAGTAGGAAAATCACAGAGCTAAACGCAAGTTAGGAGATTGTGGATAGGATTCTTCAGGGCTCTAAAGAGGCTAAGAGATTGGTCAAGTTTTCACAAAGCTCTAGGTAAGCTTAGTAAACGGAAGGCCTCAGAGCTCCAGGCGAGCTAGGAGAATTGGGTTAGGTTAAATCTCTTCGAGTTCCAGGCAAGCTGAGAGATGTGAATTGACCAGCCGAAACTGATGTCGATGAAGACATTACACGGAGTTCTTTACCTTCTTCTGGATAGAGTGGCGCTGGTGTTCCTCTTCTGTCACATGACCAGATGATGACGAAGATGCCTGTAGTCTGTCTCTTGTAGTAATTGTAGTAGAAGAGCACGTGGTTTTGTTTCTAAACAAGAAGCACGTGATCATGTTTATAATATAAACCACGTGAAGGATATTACAATATATTTACCTTAGTTAATAAAGTTTTGTTTGTATTAAGGTGTGTATATTCGAGACCTCGCTTTGTATCAAGTTTCCCCCTCCTTTGGGGAAACTCTTGCTGGCAATTTTGGTCCTAAACATTCATTATGGGTAAACAGAGGAATTATTAAAATACAAAATGATTTCATATTTTAATTTTGTATTCACGTTTTTACAATTTCTAAGAATACTCAGTCTCGACAACTGTCCAATACCGGCTTTTTCTCAGGTAAGTTGTTTTTCTTTCTTTTGGTATTGTCATACTACCAGCTATGAAATCAAGAGATTGTAACATGAATACCAGGCGATGTGTCTAATGAAAAACAGAAGTATAAATGTAGCCACGATACACAAAACTGTAATAGACGAAATATTTATGAAATTTCTTCCCATTCCACTTAGTTAAGTAATTTGAATTTAATCTCTCATAAATATTCTTAATTGGCATATAAATAACTTTTATAAACCGATATCTTTCAGTTTTGCATCCCATTGTTATACCGTGTAGGCTAAAAGAGACGGTGAGAATGAATGAAATGGTGGAATGAAGAAACTAGGAAGAAACAAAGGAACCCCAGAAAAATCTATATACCGTCGGTTGGCTGACATAACGACCTATCTCAGTTTTGTCAATTTTACAGAAGAGCAAAAAATAGTTTTTGAACTCTCGTTGAGAAGCTGTAATTTAAATAGATCTTAATTAAGAAGAATGATATTTGGTACCAAGAATAAATAATGATGGGCCATGTATCCGCCATGTTTTTATTCTTCTACCTACGTTTGGATTTCTGTAATTTTATAATTTTCAGAGATACGTCGTTATGTCTGCCCGTAATTATTACATTTGAATTCGATAAATATGAGATGCGTACAAGTATATGTAATCTGACAATCAAATGTGCACGTATTTTGTTTAGGAAAGTTCACGAGAAACTTTAATGAGACTTTAATAGTAAGAATATATATATATATATATATATATATATATATATATATATATATATATATATATATATATATATATATATATAAAATCAATAATAATATAAAGAAAGAAATACTTTGTTTCTATTTTGTATTTAATGGATAACATCTATTATAATTACATTGTTTCATTTTGTTCAGATATACACTTTAAATTTTTATTCTGTACTCAAACATAACATTTAATTATTCATTACAAAAATAAAATATGATTATTATATAATGTAAACCAGGAATGCAAATAAGCAACAAAATTTTACTAGGCCAAGAAAAAAAGCTACTAGCCCACATCCACAATAGAAACCATTTACTTACCTTCGGTATGATATTAAATACTCGCCCGCACCGATGAACCACTCGCCTCGGGCGAGTTGTTATTTGCATCTCTGATGTAAACCTATCAGATTTGAAAACATAGAAGGTGCTATGACAATGAAATATTGTTTGGAACTACAGGAGTGGATAGAGTCACATGCAAATAATAGTACTTCAATATAAACATTACAATCATTATTGAAATACATTTGTATTAATGATGAAGATTAACATAAAATTGTTTGTACTTAGCATTTCTGATTACAGGAAAAGGTCCTGAATATAATAAAAGCAGGTCATCGTATTTTTCCTTTGAAATTCTTACTGGTGTAGGGTTACATGGTTGCAGCTCTCTTGGAGCTAAATGCTGAATGTCAAAACGTTTCAGAGAGATTTGCTTGTAATCTTCTTGCAAATGACTTGTTTTCAAATAAACTGCATTAAGCGCACTTCTAACACATTTTAGTTCACGGATGTCCTTTCATGTGAGCTTTGTATCATCATCCGTCTTTTTAATACTGAAAAGACGCATTTCTTCAGCTATGGTTCTGAAATCCAGAAAGTCTTCAGTTGGAACAACGTAGGGATTTTTGCGTCGTGCGAAGTGTATGATTGGTATTAGTTGGGAAGGGCTGACACTTCCCCAGTTCGTCTTATTGCTTGTTCTATAGCACTATGTGCAGAGTCACCCTAGTTCTGTCCATGGTGTGGTTCAAAAAATCGCAAAACAATCTTAGAAAAATTTGTAGATTTTAAGATTGCTTACAATAGTGCAGCAATCACTATCCTATTCTTATTTTGACAAATGCAAATGTCGCAGTAGAGGTGAACTGTACTTTCCTTCTGTTGATCAAGAATAATGAGATAGCGATAAAGACAAGTCGCTTTCTTGCATGCTCCACGCCCATTGATTCCCTCGAGCCATAAAAAGCAATGACATTCTTTTGTACGTAAATAATAAATTGTAATTTAACATACGTCGCTTGTAGAACAAGGATGAATGATCAGAAATTGGCAGTGAAATTATTTGCTGTAAATCAAAGACAGCTGCTACACAGGAATCACTTTTCTTACTTTCATTATTGAGTTTTCTTACTTCAGGTTTCTCCGCCACGTGCGCGTTAAAAATGTTCTGAACGCCTTCTTTTTCCTCCACAGTACTTTTAGAATAGGTCTTGCAAAGACAGCATTGGTCCTTTTTGGGACTCCGAAATGCAAGGTTCATTTCCTTCCAAGCTCTTGTGTACGTGAGTAGTGACACTCTAGGAACTGTTTCGTCACTGTTGTACATTTCCCACATCTTCTGAATCGTTAGGTCAGAATGTAGATACTCCTTGAATGAATCCTTTCTGCAATAATGAGACTCCACTCTCGGAAATCGATTTATGTGTTCCTTTATTGCCTTTCGTTTCTTCTTGTCCTCTTCTTTCAAATGTTCGTATCTTCCTCCCCTCTTGTTGCCTTCCAAAACGCCAGTTTCTTGAAGATTCTTAATTGGTGTTCGAACAACGCGCTCACTTATACCAAGTGTGTTAAAAAAAAATCTTTCTGCAAACTTATATTTTTTCACCTTTCACTGAAAGATAGTAAAACATGGCTTTTGTACGTCGAGATCCTTTATTCTTTGGGGACGCGGTGGCTCAGTGGTAGAGCGTGCTTGGGGTCCTTGGATCGATCCCAGCTCGCGCCGTGTGGACTTTGTGGTAGACGAACAACGTACTCGTGGGTTTTCTCGGAATTCTCCCGTTTCCTCCCACTTTCTTCATTCCACCATTTCATTCATTTCTCATAATCACGTCTCCTTTAGCCTAACCGGCATATCTGTGACGTAAAACTCAAAGATTTCGTTCCTTCTTCGAACCTCGAACAATAGCCGCGATCGTGTTTTCTTTTGGAGAACCGTCTATTTGAAACTGTTCAGGTGAAGCTGTTGTTTCTGGAACGCATGTATTGGTGTTTACATTTGAAAAAACTTTTGTTTGCATTGCCAAAGTTACTTCCCTTTTTAAATAACACACGATGCTTGGTAGTGTGATGTTTACAGTTTGTATCATTAATGAAATGATCCCACCAAAGTAATATTTCGCAACGGGTACAACTTGAAAATACCTCGTCCTTGCAGTTGCAACTTTCGCAGACGTTATAGTTACGTGATGTAGGATTGTAATCAGGTCATCAGGATCACTTATTGACTCATCAGAGAAATTATCGCTGGTAGAGGTGTCCTCAGCTTCGCACCGTCGGCGCTCCAATTTGTTTGCAATCACAGAAAGAGGTACATCTTCATCAAATGATACAGATTCGCATGTTGTTTCAATAACTGTCCCTTTGCACCTTTTTCTATCCTGTGGCTAGTAAAATTTAACTTTTGACCCAAGTTGTGTGACCTTTTCTCTTCCTATTGGTCGAAGTTCCTCTGAACTAACGACGTTCTCACTGCCGTCTTCCCACTTCACCAAGACAACCATCTTAACGATGCAAACAGCAATCGCAAAATGAAGTTCAATGTCATAGAGTACATGTGTACTCAAAGTTGAAAACAGAAAGAAAAAATGTAATAAAAAAATAAAACTCCTTTTTGTATACGAGATCACTTGTTAGTGCTCAAACGACACGATTGATAAATTCCTTTATGTTACCACCACTATACTATGATATATACCTACACCATGACGACCGAGAAAATAAAGCATTTCTTTTTCTACCGGAACTATTGTTACTAGAAGCCTACGATTGGTGTAATCCTTTCTTTTACTACCGCAATGCTATGAGATACGCCTATATTGAAACTTAATTTAAATTTTCTCTGCCTGACAAAGAGACGTAACTTGAGATAGGGCGTTACGTCTGGCGGAACATTGCTCAAATCGGAGATACGTCAGAACTTTAAAGTGCTGTAACTTCTGCGTTTCTGCGTTTTGGGTTACGCCGCTTCGTCAGGTGTTGTAGAGTGCCCATATATATACTCAGAGACCAATAATTAAATTTACGTAAAAAATGAGATACGTCGTTATGTCAGCCAACCGACGATACATAGTGATTGTTCATCATATAGTCTACTTGACGCGAGCTGTGATCGAATCAATGTCCCTAAGTAACTTATAATCTTGGGCAGGCCTGTCCATGAATTGGCTCCCGGAGCCAAAGCGTGAGCGAGCACGAGCGAAGATAAGAACAGGTGAGCACAGGTGCTGCTAGCTTCGCTTCTTCCACTGCATCCGATAAGTGTTGCCAACCACACATGATGGCAAAAAACCTATGGCCAAGCCTGACCAGAAATTCGCACGATGATAAGCATTGAGCAGACGCAAGCGTGAAATGTGCAGGTGTGCTCTCCCCCTCCCCATTTCGAAAGCAGTGACGCGAAAACACTGCAGGAAATAAAATTGGTACGTTTTTTGGTCGAGGAAGACGCATGATAGAGGTTACAGTTAGTTAGCGTTGAAGTAACTAACAAATGAACAAGAAAGAAAGAAAAAAAGAAACTAATATTAAACATGTCATCTTACAGACGTAAAAACGACTGCAAAAATCGGAAACGAATTGTTTCAGACCTTTTTAGCTTGCTTACACAATTCGTGACGTTGTATTACATTAGCACTCGGTCTGTAACTTGTCACTCGCCTCAAGTTTGCTAAGTTGTAAACGCCTTTTGTTGCTAGATTGACAGCAGAACTACGGGAGGTTGAAAATAATAATAATAATAATAATAATAATAATAATAATAATAATAATAATAATAATAATAATAATAATAATAATAATAATAATAATGCGTATTATTATTATTATTATTATTATTATTATTATTATTATTATTATTATTATTATTATTATTATTCGGACCAAACAGGGATGAAAATGGGGATTGGAGGAAATTCATAACTAGGAATTGCATAGTTTATACCGCTCACCTAACATTATTAGGGTTATTAAGTGTAGAAGGCTCAGGTGGGCAGGCCATGTAGCCAGAATGGAAGAAATTAGAAACGCTTTCATAATTTTAACTGAAAACCCAATTGGAAGAAGACCACTAGGAAGACCTAGGCGTAGATGGGAAGACAATATTAAGATGGATCTTGCAGAAATAAGAGTACAGACTAGAAACTGGATCCAGTTGGCTAAGGACAGAAGTTAGTGGAAATATTTTGTAAACGCGGCATTGAACCTTTGGGTTCCATAGGCCATAGAGTTAGTTATTATTATCTAAAAGAAATGTTCAAATGTTGTTAAGAGACAATTACACAGAAGAACTGAGTTCCGACCAAACACTAATTTGCCGGAAGGAAATTCCAGTGCAGTACAGCCTACTTTAAGCGTTATCCATGCAACCCACATTTCATGTTCAAGACATTGGGAATAATTGTTCGTATCATTCAGTTGGAACGTTTCCTTCCGAATTTACGCTATTACAGTAGACCTACGCTATTACAGTAGGCCTACGCTATTACAGTAGGCCTACAACATTGTGACTTTCAAAATCAGTCAGTAACTATCGAAGAAAGACAAGCGTGTAGCTTCAGTCGTTGAAATGATTTAACATTCTTTTTCACTTTTAACAAGCCACCGGCAAGCAACCAGCCAGGGACAATACATTTTTCCTTATTAAAAAGACACTCCTTGTTAAAAAAAAAAACTAATTGCATTCACTAACGGTCACTCTTAAAAATGGAAAATTTCTTTTGGCTCTCTTAATATTTTGTTTGATTCTTTGCGATCAAAGTAACTTTAAAAGTGGAGTAAGAAATACTATTCTTCCTATTGATAGTGTAATAGTGGCTTTTAATCTCCACAACCAACCCCTTGCTAAGCCTATTCGTACACACATACATGCATAAGCAAATTTTCTGGAGATAATACTTAGATAATTACAAGCAAGTGCTACAGTTTTTTTTTCGTATCAACAGATTATCTCTTTTCCTAAAAAGCGAAACAACATAATATAACAAACCCACACTCGGATATAACAAACCCACATCCTTCTTTAACAAAAGGAAAGAAAAAAGAAGAAAAGGAACGTATATAGTTTATCATTCGATTGCTGTTACAAGTTTGTATTGTCTATAGTTAACGGTTACCACATTGTAAAAAAACACTTTACACTAAATGGCAATCATTTACCATACATACTTTTTTTTTGGTAAGCTAGTGATTACCGCCAAGGTTGACAACACTTCCGCTCCTCTAAGGACGAAACCCGAAGATCCACGAAGCACGAACAATGGTATTTGCCCGTAGAATGCTCGTGAGCGTTCACGAGGAGAGTTTCCACTATCTGCTCGCCGTGGGCAGGGCTGATCTAGGGAATAATTTGACACTGAAAGAATAATAATCTTATTACGTAAAAAAAAAAAAATTCTACTCATTTTATGCTTAATCAGTTCCTTAATTTTGTTTTCACCAAATTCTCAGATTTAACACATCGTTACAGTTAAAAACTGAAATAGAGAACATTCAATAGTCAAACGTACATGTAGTACAATGTATAGAATGAATAACAAATCAAATCAAATAAAATGAACATTGGTAATATCAGAAATATCTAGTTGTTTGTTCTTTCTTTCTACACTCCTATCAGTCACAAAGGCAAATTCCTATATTCGAGGTATTTTCAGCATCAAATTCAATAGTTTTTCCAGTTTACGGTAATTCCTAGTGATTAAAGACGACATATCATTCAAAATATTAATATTTATTAAATAATGTCTCGGAGGAGAAAAAGTCCTGCCACTGGCCAAGTGGCTAGCGTGTGTGCCTTTGATACACTTGGTCCCGCGTTTGATTTGCGATGGAGAATACAATCATTAATTATAAAATAATGAATCATTGCCTCCTTTAGCCTAAAGGACATAATCGTGAAAAGTTAAACTAAAAATTTTATTCATTTTCGAGGGAAAAATATCTTAGATTTCATGTTTCTTTACAGTAAAGCAACAGACGCAAATAGACAACCATCGAAAATTTGATTTCTGATCTTTATATTCATATAAAAAAAAGGTAGCAAAATGCCGATTGTCGGAGGAGAACGGAACAATCACAGTCAAGAGGGAAAAGCTGTCTTCGTAGTCACCTGAACACATTTAAATCCCTTTGCATAACAACATTTTGTACTCACTGATAAATATGATCAAAACCGTTTATTTGTTAATCGAATAGTTAAAAACCGGATAGTTTGACGTAAACGGATAGTAAACTTGAAATTATTTTAGTTGAAATTTTGAGTTTGAAAAATTTTTACTTTAAAATTTTATTTGAACATTTTTTGTTTCAAATTTTTGTTTGAAATTTTTTTTGTTTGAAAATTTTTGTTTGAAATATTTTCGTTTGAAATATTTTTCGTTTCCAAATTTTTGTTTGAAAATTTGGTTTGAAATTTTTCATTTGAATTTTTTTGTTTTTCAAACCAAATTTTCAAACAAAAATTTTGAAACGAAAAAATTTCAAACCAAATTTTCAAACAAAAAATTTCAAAAAAAATTGAAAAAAATTCCAAACATTTTCAAAGTAAAAATTATTCAAACCCAAAATTTCAACTAAAATAATTTCACGTTTCACGGTTAACCGTCAAACTATCCAGTTTTTAACTATTCGATTAACAAATAAACGGTTTTGATCATATTTATCAGTGAGTACAAAATGTTGAAGAAAACCAAGATTTTTAAATGTTAAACAAAACTTAAAACTGAATGCAGCAAAGATTTGAAAATCATCAGCCAATCAGATTGCACGAAAGATAGTGATCAACCAATCAGATTGCATGAAAGATAGTGATCAGCCAATCAAATTGCATCAATAATAACTTTGCCAGTGTCAGATTACATCACCTTGTGACTAAATTTCAAAGTGTTGAAGCATGTATTGCCTTTCGTCTATGAGTCATAAGATTTATTAAGGCACCTATCAGATTTCTGAAAACTCAAGGTTAATTCAACCACCACCAATGATCTTAGATTATGAGCTTAACTAAAGTTCAAAGTATTGTTTCAAATTTTGCCCCTCATACTAAAACTTTGTTTATCACAATTCCCAAATTTAAAGAATAGCTCTCTCGATATACCTAAGTCTTAGAATTAATCATATAATTACATGTTGTAGTTAGATCTCAATTAGGTCAATTGTTTATCTTAGCAGAACCAACTGTTGTCTAGAAACGTGTTATTTGATAACTTCCACGAATTTTGAAAAGGAAATGAATTCCTGTACACTATTCAATCACATGATACATCATGTTGCCCACGTATATATTTGGCTGGAATAATCAAAACCAATGACGTAATTTCATTTTGACAATTCTCAAATTATCCTACTAAGTTTCAATGTTCCAATGTTGTGGACTGCTAATCCCATCATAGGTCAATAACAGATCACGTGATCATACGAATATTTGACAATGATTTACCCAAAGAATGAGATGCCACCTAATTCTAAGAAGAACTACCAATTATTCATTTGACAATAAGAAATGTACCCCTCCCAAAATTTAAGATTGGTACACAAATATACCTGTGTCTTATGAAAAAAAGTAATAAATCGTGTACTCATTCAATAATAAAGCCGTATCAAGAAAGATAAAATAGGTTAATAACCTTAAAATTTGACTATTTGTCCATAAGAGGGACACCTACTTGTTATTTGACAATTCCCAAATTTAAGAAATGATTCTATGTACCCCAACACAAGTTAAAAGGGAATATAAAAATATAAAGGTAATAAACCTCTGTACTCGTTCATCCTTATCAAAGGGCTCATTTATATTTGTGACAATTTTTTACCCATGAAAGGAAACGAAATTTATTATACCAAATTGGGCAATTTCCTAACTTTAAGGGTGAGCCAATGTACCTCTGCTAAATTTTAAAATGGAAGCATCGATGAACCTATATCTTAAGAAATAAAATAGCCCCCTGAACACATTCATATATTCATATAAGGTAATAAAACCGCATCAAAGGGGTCAATAACCTCCAAAATTTGAATTTTTAACATTTTTTATCCATAAAAAGAAACAAAATGGACCATCCAAATTTATACTAATACATATTAGGGTCCTATAGTACTATATTAAATGTTTACATTTGGCAATCTCCAAAAATTTAAGGTGGCGGGCCAGTGTATTCCTTCAAATTTTTTAACGGATGCATTAATGTATCTATATCGTAAAAAAATAGAAATAAATGCCCCCTATAAATGCCCATACAATCATATAAGGTAATAAGACCTCATCAAAGGGGGTCAATAACCTTCGAAATTTGATTTTAGGTAGTTCTCTACCCATAAAAGGGGACGAGGTGGACCACCCAAATTTATAGTGATACATATTGATGTCCTATACTATAATACCAAATGCTTATATCAAACAATTTCCAAAATTTAAGGGTGGCCCCCTCCCAAATTTTTAAAGGGGTGTATCAATGTACCATGTCTTATGATAGGAAATTAATCCCTTATACATGACTATAAAACTATATGTTAATACGACCTCATCAAAGGTGATGAATTGAGCCTAAAGCCAAACACATGGTACAACATATTGCTTATGTTTATAATTGGGGAATTTTTTACGCATGAAAGGGAACTAGGTAGACCACCCAAATTTATCCGGATACATGTTGAGGCCTTGTACTATAATACCGAATGCTTAAATTGGAAATTTTCCCAATTTGAAGGGGTGAGCCAAGGTACCCCTCCCAAAAATGTAAAGGGTGCATCATTGTACCCATGACTTATGATAGGAAATTGACCCCTATACATGGCCATTTAACCATATAAGATAATAGAATCTCATCAAAGGGGATAAATTGGTCCAAAAACTAAACACGTGGTTGTACTAAAATTTGGCAATTTGTACCCATGAAAGGGAACGAGATGGACCATCCAAATTTATCATGATACATATTAGGGTTCTATACTATTATACCAAATGGTTAAATTGGAGAATTTCCAAAATTGAAGGGGTGGGCCAAGGTATCCCTTCCAAAATTTGAAAGGGGTGCACTAATATACCCATGTCTTGTGATAGGAAATGGACTCCTATACATGACCATATAACTATATAGGGTAATAAGACCTCATCAAAGGGGATAAATTAGGTCAAAAACCAAACACGTGGTACAATGTATTGCTTACGTTTATATTTTCACAATTTTGTACCCCTAAAAGGGAACAAGGTGGACCTCCCAAATTTATCATGATACATATTAGGGTCCAATTTATGATACCAAATGTTTAATTTTGACAATTTCTAAAATTGAAGGGGTGGGCCAAGGTACCCCTCCCAAAATTTTTAAAAGGGTGCCTCAATATACCCATGTCTTATGATAGGAAATGGACCAATATACATGACCATATAACCATAAAAGATAATAGTACCTCATCAAAGGGGATAACTTAGGTCAAACCACCGCCTCCTCGATTCACTTACCTGCCTGTTCATTCTTTTCAAAAACCATTGTCTCCCGCGTGAACGCTTGTTTTCTAATTTCGACGCTAGAGTGCAGCACGTACTGCCCATTTTTGTAAGTAAATCTTTATGGTTTGCATAGGAATGACCACGCTTTTCCAATAGTTTAGAAAAGAAAATGGTCTTATATTGTTGGGTATCATTCTGCAAAGCAAGAAAAGCCAAGTTGGAATATAATGGAGTGTTATTTCATGAAATACCATCCGATAATGAACTACGTAAGAACATTAATAGGGGTATACATGAATGATACTAGATTTTCTGTTTTTTTTTTTTCCTCAAGCCTTTGGCAGTTGCATATACGAAACTCTCTAAGTCAATAAACTAACTATATACTCCACATTTGATGAGTTGAACAATGAGGTATATTGACGAGGATTTATAAAATGAAAAAGATCTCTCCAGTATTAGACTTCCAAACTATACTATGTATAAGTGTTGGTAGTCTTATAGAACGGCTATGTCCTTCGGTTGACAGGTATCAGAGCAAAAACGGCAAGAGCTATCGACATGCAGTTTTCGGGAATCGATTCGGTGTCCCAGGAATATTTTCCGTCTCCTTGGACTACCTTCTACTTAAGCCGGAAGTGGATGAGATCGACCACTTCCGGTTTCAACAGTAAAGCTTATAACTCAAAACGGTGATAGATAGCCACAAACTGTTTTCGGAAATTGATTCATGGTCTCAGGGAAATAACCTCTGCACCCCTATATTTCAGTAAAACTGGAAGTTGAAGAAATTCAGTACTACGTCCAGTTTCAATGTTGATTTTCATATAGCAAAAATGATAAGAGACTTTGCGAAACGTTTCTCAGTAATCGATTCAGTCCCAAGACTATACTCCATGTCTTCAATATAGTATTCAATTTGCATAGCTTGGAAGTCTACTGTAGTTTCACAGTCAGAAACGATAGTCACTTGTATATATTGGATATTGTTGCTCTCGAGACAAGATTTAAGCTACTTCATCTCAAGAAGCTCTTGCTATATTGTGAGACAGCTTTGTCATCTCGTTTCTCATAGCTGCTGTCTCGTATCGTGGGCAACACTAATTTTAATACTAAAACAATGTATAATTTGGCTTAGAGTAAAAACAATATATATATATATATATATATATATATATATATATAGAGAGAGAGAGAGAGAGAGAGAGAGAGAGAGAGAGGGTGGCCCAAAAGTAGGTATACAGTAACTTACTGATCAACCCATTGCTTTTTATATCATTTCTTATTGCTATCCATAAGGTAGACTTAGTTTCTTTATTATTTATTCTTAATGTATTTGTACTTATATCTTAAGCTCGGAACAACCGAAACAAATGAACCTATAAGCTAGAATGTTAGAGGGTATACCTGATCAATGCAGGGGTGTAGGCGTGTACCTAATTTTGAACCACCCTGTATAATTACTCTTATAGTTAATGGCGCCGATTTCTCAGTAAATTTGGGAGGGGGGCATTCAGATGCAGAAGACATATATGAGGATTTTAAGACAAATTGCATTCAAATTATACCGAATATCGCATATTCATAAGTACAATGTGGGGGGCCGGGGCCCCCGCCCCCCAGGATCGGCACTCTTGCTTATAGCATCGGAGTTCCTTCACACGAAAGCATAAAATTATATATATTGTATTTAGGCCAATATATGATTGAGCGTATTTTCATGTTAGTGCCTCAGCCGTAACATCAACAAATGTGTTTCTATTTGAACAAATATTTTTTTATACTTCTTCAATGACTACCGCATATTATAACTTTTACGCAAACCATTTAGATTTCTTTACATTCTTTTAATTAGCATGTATTGTGTACGTACAGATGTCAAACTGCAACGCAACAGGATTGACTGTCAAACGGTAGAATGCCATGGTAGGACCTGCCACCTAGTGGCGAATTCGTGATGAACGGTACACGCATTTTTTGGCTGATTGAGCAGGCAGCTTAGAGGGAGCGGACGGATGTAGAAGGCAGTGGTCAAAACCAAACACGTGGTACTACATATTGCTTACGTTTATGTTTTGGCAATGTTGTACCCCTTAAAGGGAACGATGTGGACCTCCCAAATTTATCATGATACATATTAGGGTCCTATGCTATAATACCATATGTTTAAATTTGACATTTTCCAAAATTTAATGGGTGGGCCAAGGTACCCCTCCCAAAATTTTCAAGGGGTGCACCAATATACCCATGTCTTATGAAAGGGAATGGATCCCTGTATACGCCCATATAACTATATAGGGTAATAAGACCTCATCAAAGGGGATAAATTAGGTCAAAAACTCCCGAAATTTGAATTTTTGGTAATTTTTTACTCATAAAAGGGAACGACATAGACCCCCAATACTACTAGAGGTACATACTATGGTCCTTGGCTACCTCACCAAATTTTTAGATTTGGCAATTTCCAAAATTTAAGAGGAGTGGTCCTATGTACGCCTGCCAAAATTTAGGGTGGACCAAGGTACCCCTGCTAAACTTTAGAGGGGGTGGTACTAAGTACCCCTAGGTCATTGACCCCGGGCCAAGGTCATTGACCTTTGACCTATGACGTCACAAAAACTTTTGCTGACTCGGCTGCATATAGTGGGGTCCCTCCTACTGACAGGCAGCGAATTGCGTCGGAACTAACATCGGAGTTCAATACTGGGCAAAGTACAAGTGTATCTGACCTAGTGTTGTAAAATTTCCGGAAATTTTGAACCTGTTGGTGAAAAACCGTTTTTCTTATTTCTTTCCGGAAAAATTAAAAAAAAATAAAATGTTTGGGTTAGGTTAATTTTACTAGTAATGATATCTTTTTTTTTCAAACTCGTGAAAAATGTAAGTTCAAAAATTTCAATATTGTGAATTTTAAAAAATACCACTCGAATATAAAACTATTCCAATTATTATCTATATGTTAAAATACTAGATTTACGCGTATATGTTTGTCCCCAAAGAAAAGTTTATTTGTTTCTCTACATTCCTTTCGACAATAAGATCTTCAACCCATATCTAAGTGCTAGAATCGCCGTTTTCATTGGTCGATTCCAAATTTTGTGTAAATTGTCCAGTTCTAATTGAATATTTAAAAGAAACATAGCCATTAGTTCTTTATTACATTTTTAGGGTTACACTAAAAATACTGAAATTTTTGAAAAAGTAAAGCATCATACCCTACGAGTTATATATTCCAATATCACATAGTTGTATATAGGGGTTGTATATATCTCAGGCGTTTCTTTCATGTCCAAATGATAATGAAAACGAAGGATAACCATTTCTATAATCTAAGATGAATCTTCATTGTTTGGAGGGTTTTTTTTTTCAATGAACTCCGTATATCACTTAATATATTTCTCGTTGCTCAAATTTACTCGTTTTTGTGTATGTGTAAATAATATCACCTCTCTTTTTGAGTTACTCGAGAGGGATTTTACCAGAAATCAGAAAACTAAAAAGTAGAATTAAAACCTGTTGCTTTAAGTATTTTTCCGTTAGCGAAATACATTGTATATGCTTCAGACATGGTACAGCAAGTAAGATTACTAGCATCAGGCCAAGAAATAGTTTTTAAACTATATTTTCCTGTTTTTGCCAATATTTCCGATCAAATGATTTTTTCTAATGGATTCAAAATTTCCGGAAATTTTACATAGAACAAGGAAGATATTTCTGTAAAATATATGTTTAATTTAACATATTAACTAAAATTATTCTGGCCCTGTTTTTTAACACTTCCCTGCCATCAAGGGGGAACTTCATAAGATTGCTCAAGATAATTTTAATGCGTCTATACTAATTAATATAACTAGGATTATATTTTAGTTTCTTTGGTAGCCATAACTCCATTCTATAACGGTGCTAACTTTAAAGTGTTTGGATGAGTTGTGCACAAAATTTTCCTATTCTAATACAAGAAACATAAGTACTCAATTATTCTCGAAACTAGGAAATACAAAATAGATTTTATTTTGAAAGCATAATATAATAAAATATTCGAAAATTTCAATTTTACCCAAATTTTCCGTTTTTTCCAAGCTCGGGAAAACCGGAAAAACTTTTTTACCCAAAATTTCCGTTTTTTCCCAGGCCTTCACAACACTAGTCTGAACACACACTGCACCGAACACTCCTAACGATGGGCCTCCGAAGCCGACGACCCATTTATGTGCGAATGTTAACACCACGACATCGGCAACTACGACTGAAATAAACAAGTGACCACGTGACCATGATAGTTCACTTCGTGTATTAATAGTATCTATAATGATAGTGTTATAATAATTTGTCAGAATGTATAAGTTACTGAAAGGTAATGGTAATGTTCCTCTGCTTTGTTTCTGTTCCAGACAGTTCGTACTTCGGCCTCCCAGTTTAAAACTAGTTCCTGAAAGCCATTGCCTCTGTGGCGAAACAGAAATAGTGCGAAATACTACTCTTTCTCCCCTAAACGCTATGCTTGTTTGGGAAAACTTCATGTAGACTAGCCATAGTCAGCTTCATCTGGCTTCGTTTAGAATTTGTGTACTGCTCTATAGTTCTTTCTAAAAACAAGGGACGTATGCAAACTGTGACAGCTAAATATTTATGAAAATTGGTAACCCGAGTAATTGTGGATCGCTAATCTTAATTCATAGTTTGATAATTCATATCAAGTGTGCGGTTAAGGCGAGAAATGTAGGTATTTTGCTATAATACTGTATCTATACATTTCTGTTCTATGTCTTGGTGTATTATGTTAAAATATTTTGCACCAATATATTACTGGTAGCCTTAGTGTAGTGTATTTCATCTTCATTGTTGTCACACACGCTAACGTTTCTTGTACTCTCGACTGACACCTAGCACAGGTCATTCATTTTGCGAATCGATTCTGACGTATTTTCTTGCCACAGATTCGTTAGCGTTCATGCCTCAGCCTTTCTGTACTCGTTTCAAGTGCTACATCGTCGTTTCTGTTGTGTGGAAGGCATGAAGGATTTTACACAGTGTTGCGACCCCAAAACAGTTTGTTTTAAAGCTCTCAGAAACGGTTCGAGATATCGATTCCACACAAACGCAGTTGAAATTGCTGCGCTACAGAAAGACTACCTGTTCACATTTCTTCATTATGTCACATGGGACTTTTTCTTTCTACGGCTACTCGAACATGTGCTCTTTTTGGATGAATCCTGTATCAATCCCGTTAGTCACTGGATATTGTACATACTGTAGTTTACTACCTACTTTACATTTGCTCCTTCTGCAGTCTCGTTGTTGTACATTTGTTCGTTTCTCTGTACTGATCCCATAATTTTTCAAGTTTAGAGCCACATATCTTCCTTATTTGGCGACACTGATAACGCCCATTTCGATTATTTTCTTTCACGTTTTATGCGTTCTTTTAATGCCATAAAATGGTATATGTTCTATTTGATAAACTATAAGTTTGAGTTTAGATGTCAACACTGCTTGCATTACATTATACATTGTTCAGCGTAAGCTCTAAACTCCGGTAAACAAAATATTTGTATCCTTCCGCTTGTCACAAATACGATTGGCTAGTGATGTATCACTCCCACTCCCCACGGGGAGGAGCAAATTATACACGTGCATTTTGACAATACTGTCTCGTGTTGTCCAGATACTTACAGCAGCAGCAGAAAAGAAAGAAAATAAACTCGAAAGATTAAAAAAAAATATTTGAATTTCGCTCGTAAACAATTGTTGCTTAGTGAGTAAAGGTTTGCCTTGTTGGTGTTTCACCACAACACTCACGGAATCGGGATTCATGCCAGTCATCTTTCAGACTTTAAAAGCAGAAAACCCGTCCACAGTTGAGTTGGCGCCATAATTACTGCGCATGCTTAGTGTTTATTTCTATTGTTTCATTAACCACACTCGATTGCAATATTATTAGATAATCCGTATTATATTTTTGTCATTTATAATAATATAGCAGTTTTATATGAAGCTTCATAGTAAAAGTAATAATGCAATCACATGAACTATTTTGCGGAGGAGTACAAGCGTCGGTAGGACAACAGCAAATCAGCGAGATTTAGTTTCACGTGGCTTTGTTTATCGCAGTTTAGAGCTTACGCTGAACAATATATAGTGCTGTGTTCTTGTTTACGTTCCCTCTCCGGTAAGTATCAGGTTACCTGCATACATTTTTAATTTTCTGCCTCTTTGCGGTGTTTTTGGGGTATAACTCGGTACAGCCTCATCCGTCACTGCTTTGTATATGTATTATTTATATAGGATAAAAAAGGTATTTCCGTACCGAATGAATATCACCATGATGATTAAGGAACCGCAATTAGTCACGATAGCTACCAATTTTCATAAATATCTAGCCGTCACTGTTCGCATAGTCCCTTGTAAGAGCGATGACAATGCGATTGTATCTCCGCCCATTCTCATCTGCTACAGAAAAGGCTATGAATGCCTAGCCTGAACGGTGTTGTTCAAGGGTCTAAATTGTAAAAGCCTCGCTTACATATACGGCGCATTGTAAAGTAAGTCGTATACTAACAAAATAGAATAGTTAAAACATTATTTTGAATTTAACGTATAAATAAGTGGATAGGATTTGCCTTGTAGACTTAGCTCACAATTTTGCATCCTTTAGTTATGTTTCTTTGTTTGTCTGCTAAATCCCCTAACGATCTTTGCACATTGATAGATCGCAGTACAACGCAAAATTTACGATGATATTACGCAAAACCACAGCAGAAAGAAGCCCTAATGTACTTCTCGAAACGAATGAAATTCTCATTTTGAGAAGAAAGAGGTTAGACACAAGTTTCGTTTGTGTTTCTCCAATCACATGAGATTTTGTTTACTGTGGTGATTTAACCAATCACTTCGTCTGTTGCAAAGAACTTAATCAGAAATATCAACATACATGCTGTAAACAAACATTTACTGCAAAGGTTATATTTTCAATCCGTCCTTTAGTGCCTGAGAATGCAATTGAGTCTTTAGTAAGGTGCTATATTCGGTTTGCAATATTTTGGAAATACTGGTAACAAACGGATAAGGCTGTCAATGAATAAAAATTTGACTGAGAAAATATGGCGTTTTACGATACACTTAAAGGTTAGTTTACATGTAGAATATTTATAGATGAAGATTCTATAAGAAAATCAAATAACTGTAAGAAAATATGGTTCGAAAACGACCATTCAGTAAAACGCATAAAAGACATTCTAATATGACATCAGTGTGGTTTAAGATTTGCAGGTTTTATTTTCAGAGGTGCAGATTTACAATAGGAATGTATAAATAAATTCATGGGATATATTCCAGTTGAGTCGGGATTGGTGCTGGTCAAGTTTAGGCACCACACCACAGGTAAAATTCAGTACTCTGCTTGGAAATAAATGTTCATGAGGAACGGTAATGCGCGACAGGGTTTGCCCAAGTGGGCCCAGCCCCCCCCCCAAAAAAAACACCGGGTTTTTTCGGGTTGGGTCCACTTGATAAAACCCACTTGGGTTTTTGAGCTTTTTATTAGTACATTATTGGTACAACTGAGGTGATCACATTGAAACTGAATTTTACCAGATTTTAAACTTTCTTTAAGTGAATTAGATGCTTTCAAGTTAAGATATACAACAATATTAAACGTAAGATCTTTCTAAGGTTCTGAATGCACTAAATGAATAAGAAAAAAAAAACTCACCTTAGCCTGAGACAATTGTAGAACAATGTATGTATTATGCTTATAGCCTGCTTGTAGTACTTTCCGTGAATATTATGCTCGACGACGCCGAGGGACGTTGTCCCTCATAAGTTTGACGGGTTTGAGGCCATAGGTGCCGATACCAGCAGTAAATATGTAGTGCATTCGTAATGATAACACAAGTATTCTTCAGTAGAATTTGGTTTTCCAACAACAACAGTTTAATTCAGTTATTTGTTGCTACTCTTCGAATAAGCGTTCTGTAGAATCAACACCAGCAATAGCCTAAAAATTCTAGTCAAATTTAAGAGTTCCGAAAACAACATAAAGCTTGCTATTTCAAGTGCTAAATACTAGTAGAACTTTCAATGTACAGTAATGAAATCTGCATTTTCGAAGAATGAAATGAAAAAAAAAAAAAAAAACGCGAAAGAAGTGCTCGGGAAATTCCTCCAATTGAACGCACAAAGCATTGGAATTGAATATTTCAACAATAAAACTGTTTTATCCTGGAAGATATTTAATTTCACTTAAAATATTTTAAACATTTACTTTATAAAATATTATTGTGTTTTTCAGATGTAAAGCATCACGGGCAGTAGCCAATGCTGTGCGATATTCCGCGCGGTGTTGCCGGATTTCGGACTCCCCTTTCCCGTCTCGCTCTTCCTCTAGTTGAGATTATTACACATACATTGGCAACATTATTCACAATGTAAATATACTATTCCAGCAAACTCAAAGATTTTGGCTGTGTATCCTAGAAGTATATATAGCAACTGAATAACCTATCTATTAACTTATTCCACAGGAACTGCTAAACGTTCGTCTTCAACACTACTTTCACTATCGTCTATGTCAATTAATATTTCGCCATTGTCTGAATCTGACTTTTGTAAATTTTTTATTATGAGTTCCAAAAATTGTAAACATAAAAAATAATTCTTCGAGCTTCACTTTGTACTGCCCTCTCTTTCTGGATTGCTTATATTTGTTGGCTGATGATATGTTAAATCACAAAATGATTACTTTCATCAGCTGCAAGCATCGGACTGTAGATTGCAGATACGTTGCACTACGCAGGAAAGCCACACCAGGAGAAGAAAACAGAAAGCACTATAACATATCAGGAATACTTATGGTTGCAAATCTACTAAAGATGAAAATAAAATATTTCAACCAACTTTAGACACAACGGATCACTTTTTATTTAGCTCCAATTAGGTTAAGAGGCGTATGCAGTTTCTAATACGAATTATGATTAAATAATAACAGGTGAGGCGCTTAAGATACATTTAAGAAAATGCGTGACATACAAATCATGTTTATATTCGTCATTGGCTATCAATTGCCTAAGGAGAATCATCATTTATTCAATATATAATTATCTAACAATATTATTTCATATCTTTATTCAATTATTCACTTCATCAAATATTTATATCAATTATAATTAATAATCTTCGTCGCAGAATATCTCATAGATGATCTCCGTTGACAACGTAAAGCACATCAGATATCAATTTAAAGTCTCCGCATTATACTCGTACAATAGAATCCGCACCTGAGAATCGACATTACAGACTGCTATCGCCATATTTTTAAGCTAATTCAGAATTAAATAGAAGTTCCTGATATGATATACATCAAATGTAAGATTAAGAGAAAGGAATATACTCCATTCACGGAATCCTTACGGATTCCGGACGTTTAGATTTAGCTGGACATTATTTACAACACTACACTATGTCCAGGAACAAAATATATACTATAGTTACAACTTTACAAGAAAATGTGTGTATCACAAACACTTCAATCACCCATTTTATATGCCAAAACTATACTTTTCTAACATACAAACATCGAACTTCAAGGGTCAAAGAAGAAGAATAAAAATAGGCATTAATTTCACTATCAATTTTGCCAACATTTCAATGGTGCAGATAAATTTCATGTCATCTCTTAGTTTGGAGATTAGATTGATATAATGACACAAATTCAACATTAACAATAATTAATAACATTTAAATTTGGTTAATATGAGGAAAATGGGCGCGCACAGATAAAATCACATAAAATGCTGTAATGGATCAAACAGGTCCATTACAGTTTGCCCCGTCTTCAAATAAAAAAATATATTTTTTTCTGAAAGCAATAAATTTGAACGAACTACCTATAGATACTCATTCAACAGATTCTCAACTCTTTAACACTAATGTATCCTTTTTCCTACTTACCCGTCGCATCAATCTTACTAACAAACAACAAAGAAACTGAATTATATGATCACAACATTCAACACATGATTAGCAAAATGGATAGCAAGTTGAACACATTATTCAACTGCTCTCTTAGCTACCAAGTTCTAAGTTCTAAGTTCCAAGTTCTATCACCTCTTCTCAAAAGAGTAACATCACAAAGTTTCTTCCGAAATTTCCAGTTCTGCAGTTCTTTTACGTGAAACCAGGTTTTCATCCATTCGAGTTCACGTGCTTTCTTTCTTCTTTTTCTTTTGTATACATCTTGGCGCACGTGACTAACTTTCTTGGAGCTATTCACCCACCGTACTTTCTTTATTTTCTCTTTCATCTTATTTCGTTTACACCGCCAAATTATTCTCTTTTTCCTTGCTTTCGCAGTATGCATTATCCTCTTCATCACTTTGTTCCGTCCGGGCTTCTTCAGATACGTACAACCCTCTTTTGCTCGTTTAAGTTCACAAAATTTCATTTTCTTCTTCTTTCGATGCTCTACTAGTTCCATTCTTGGCTTCTTCAGATACATCCATCCATCCTTTGTTCGTTCAAGTCCACAAAATTTCATTTTCTTCTTTCGGTGTTCTACTAGTTCCATTCTTTTTCTCCTTTCATTTGCTTTCTTATATACCTGTTGTACTTCTTTTGATGATGCTGTTACAAATATTTCATTTGCTTCTTTGCTGTCGAATTCTACAAGAGGTTTAGGAGTTTCATATATTTGTTTCAAGATAACTTTACTATCTTCTGGAAATTTTTCAGGTAACAACGTAATGCATTTCTGAGTATCGTCTTGTTTACTAAAAGCAACACTAATGTCAACGCTTTCATATTCATACGCAATATCGGTTGCACCTTCCGACGACAGAACCACTCTGTCTTTTGGTTCTACTTCATATGATCCTATTCGTCTTTTGTGACACTGTAATAAAGTAAACTGACCTGGCGCGGATCCATCTCCAATCATTCTTTCCATACCTAATTCTCTTCAACTTCCTTTAACTTGCTGTCGCCCATAGGTACAACTAGCTTCATCACAGCTATCCGTAATAATTTGCTCCTTTTCATTGATGTACTCAGTCACTGGGTGTTCCTTATCTAAAGAAGAATTACATTTCATTCCTGATTCACAGTTTTCATCTCTACTTGAGTTCTCTTGCTCTGAAGAGGGCGTTAAACAAACTGGTTCCTCACGAGCTTTGCTTCGAGTACATTTGGTTGGATTCGAAAGGTTAGATTTTATATTAGCCAACGTAGTTATCTCTCTACTTTCACTGGTATTTTCGTCCGTCCCATTAGACATTTTATAACAATTCTCTGATGAGATTTCATCTTTCAACTTGTCACCATTACGATCATTTTCAGAAATGATTTTCACTTTTGCAGGAAGATTTCTTTTACATTTCTGACAATGATTCAAATACGCTGAAGTATAACCACAAAAACAGCAAACAGCTAGTTTCCCAGGTATTACCTTAGGTTCTTCCTGAGAAACCTCCATTTGTACAATGTGCAAGGTGTCTGCAGCATTCTTCACCTGTCCCATATTTTCAAAATATTTTTCGTCGCTTATCTGATTCTTTTGAATGTTTCCACACACCTTCTTATTTTCATTTTGGGTTTGATACTCCTCATTTAAATTACTCTTTGACTGTTGAATTAAAATTGCTAAGAGTCTCTTAATAGATTCAAACCTTGCTTCTATTTCATGTTGGTAAGGGTACTTTTCTTTCTGTGGTACTTCTTCTTTCAAAACAAATTGCCGCACAATTTCTTCTTCGCAATCGGCATTCATTTTCTCATTCTTACAACGATCACATACCCAAGCTTCTTCTTTTAAAATCAATTGTTCCAATGCTTCGTACGACATGTTTATACATTTACAGTGATAAATGCAATCACACGTGGCACATATTACAGACGCCACTATTTTGCGTCCTTCCTTAGCTGATACCGTCTTATTCATACAGCAGGCATGCGTTCTGACTTTACTCTGTTCCTTTGTGTTATCCATTATGTACATATTTTGTCCACAATCACATAATTCATCCGCTCCTGGATATCTCCTTCCTCTCAGATAATAGGTCTTGTTTTCTCCTCGGTTACTTCTCACTCCGTCGTGCACGAAACTTCTTCTCCACACAAGTCTCTGAGTCCTGGATCAACGGTCGCCAATTTTGTACTGCCCTCTCTTTCTGGATTGCTTATATTTGTTGGCTGATGATATGTTAAATCACAAAATGATTACTTTCATCAGCTGCAAGCATCGGACTGTAGATTGCAGATACGTTGCACTACGCAGGAAAGCCACACCAGGAGAAGAAAACAGAAAGCACTATAACATATCAGGAATACTTATGGTTGCAAATCTACTAAAGATGAAAATAAAATATTTCAACCAACTTTAGACACAACGGATCACTTTTTATTTAGCTCCAATTAGGTTAAGGGGCGTATGCAGTTTCTAATACGAATTATGATTAAATAATAACAGGTGAGGCGCTTAAGATACATTTAAGAAAATGCGTGACATACAAATCATGTTTATATTCGTCATTGGCTATCAATTGCCTAAGGAGAATCATCATTTATTCAATATATAATTATCTAACAATATTATTTCATATCTTTATTCAATTATTCACTTCATCAAATATTTATATCAATTATAATTAATAATCTTCGTCGCAGAATATCTCATAGATGATCTCCGTTGACAACGTAAAGCACATCAGATATCAATTTAAAGTCTCCGCATTATACTCGTACAATAGAATCCGCACCTGAGAATCGACATTACAGACTGCTATCGCCATATTTTTAAGCTAATTCAGAATTAAATAGAAGTTCCTGATATGATATACATCAAATGTAAGATTAAGAGAAAGGAATATACTCCATTCACGGAATCCTTACGGATTCCGGACGTTTAGATTTAGCTGGACATTATTTACAACACTACACTATGTCCAGGAACAAAATATATACTATAGTTACAACTTTACAAGAAAATGTGTGTATCACAAACACTTCAATCACCCATTTTATATGCCAAAACTATACTTTTCTAACATACAAACATCGAACTTCAAGGGTCAAAGAAGAAGAATAAAAATAGGCATTAATTTCACTATCAATTTTGCCAACATTTCAATGGTGCAGATAAATTTCATGTCATCTCTTAGTTTGGAGATTAGATTGATATAATGACACAAATTCAACATTAACAATAATTAATAACATTTAAATTTGGTTAATATGAGGAAAATGGGCGCGCACAGATAAAATCACATAAAATGCTGTAATGGATCAAACAGGTCCATTACAACTTTGTTGCACTTTAAAAAAAAAGAAAGAAAGAAAATTCCGCACTTGTACTGGGTTTCCTTAAAGACATTGTCAACTATAATTTTGGAGAACAAATGAACTACCACGAAAGAAAGCAACCCAGACACTGATGAATTCTGTTTATGCTAGAAGTTGCGTTCCTACACACACAATCAGCTCCTTTGCTTCCATGTCTGTTCCTATAATAACATACTCTTATACTTGATGGAGGTCTCACAACAACAATCCATCTGATTCGTAAGCAACACGATATGGTCGAGTTTGTTTTGGGTTACAATAATTTATGACACCACTCAGACGCCTGGTGCTTTTGCATCCCTGCTAGAGGAGTAAAGAAGGAGTACGTAATTGGCCACACATACGTAAGGTATTGAAACGAAGAAAAAAAATCATACTGCGTTTCTTCTGTCGAATAAGGAAGAATCTTGCATGAAGGCAATTTCAAAACAATATTACGAATGTCCCATACCTTCTGTTCTTCCACATGAGCTCCCGCCGGGAATCGAATATATATATATATATATGAATCAAATTGCAGAGGCTTGTTATTTAATTCGATCGCTTACTATTCTCAAGGGTGTAGAAACGGGGGAAAAGAGGGCCTTGACTTTCCAAACTATTTCCAGCCCCGAAATGAGGTTCATCTAGTATATGTTTAGTAAACTTATTTAATAGTTAATGCAAATTAGGAACGTTTATAATAAAATACGATTTAAAAAAAAAAAGAAAAAAGAAAACATCATCAATACAGTTTCTGTATCTAATTACAAGGACGCTGATTTCTCTGTAAATTGGGGGGGGGGTGCATTCAGATGCAGAAAGCATATATGATGATTTTAAGACAAATTGCATTCAAATTATGCCTAATATTGCAATTTACAAATAAAATGAGGGGCCCTGGCTCCCTCAGTCCCCCCAGGATCTCTCACTACTATATTATTGCATAATAATATCTGAGTTGATATTTTTTCGAGTTTTTTCCCTTTAGTATTTTAACCTACATAAACACAAAGTCGGATAAACAGACTGCTAGAAACAGCATTTGTTTTCTTATGAATAGCTTATTGATTTATCTCTTACAATCCGCTTTTCAACTTCAGTACTGTCAAGATCCGTCTTTTGTTAAGGTAGCATCGAGAAAACATAATATGTGTATAGTATACATGGTGAGTTAAAATGCTTTCATATTCTGAAATAGGTCATTTGTTCTGTTTTTAATGTGTGAAAAGCTTTCCTCCCCCTGAAAGTAATGTTCCCCTAGAACGACCTGTTGGTTACACCCCTGATCATCCTTTAATAAAAGTTGAGTTCCATTTCCAAATCGAAGAAAAATCCACTGGAAATTAGACGGGACTCAACGCTCGTTTTACTAATTGTTTTATATGGAAACCTTTCAAAGCGTGTATCATGACAACCAGTTGTCATAAAAAGATGTAGTTTTCACGTATGTGTTCGTAATTCTTTCCTCTACTTCGTAAAGTGAGCAGTTAATGTGCTAATACAATATTTCTAATAAGCGCCTCTGCTATTGTCAAGATTCGCAGTAGCGCGAGAAGTCAGCGTGCAGAACTGCTTGTCGCGAATTGTCAACACCGCTCAAAGCCAATTGGACGCCGCGTAAAGCCAACTCAAGGCCATGCCGCTTCTCATCTGAAATCTGCTGTAATTATATCTTCGTTAATTGTTTTAAATTAATTTTCTGGAAAGAACCGTCTTGCAACAAGTGCTCGGGAGATTCCCATAACGCACAAAGTATCGGAAGTGAATTTCAACGAAAAAAACATTTATTTTACACTGGAAAATATTTATGTGGTATAAGACATTTTGAAACATATATTTTATAAATATGAATTATGTCTGTTTTAAATTAATATATTTGGTGGACGTCACTGAGGCTCGTGGGATGATTCGATCTACATTTGTTCGTTCGTGTGCCTGTATCATACATACTACAGGGCAGGGTTGGCAAAAACCATGGTTTTTATTGATAAAACCAAAAAAGAAAAAAAAAACTTTTTTGGGGTTTAAACCCGTTTCTTATTTAAACCAGTTTTTTTTTTTTTTTTTTTTTTTTTGTTTGTTTGTTTAAAAAATTTGCATTATGTATTTATATCACATATGGACAGAAATAAGTTTATGTCGCTTTCGTGTTATTATGCAACAACCGGGTCATGCTGGAAGGAGTCACGTAAGCTTAAAGCGGAATCCAAACCGCTTCTCGGCTTATATCCGAGAGAAATTGTCCTCCATTTAAACTCGAAACCGGGACTATTTGGCCGCAAATGCTATACGTCTGCCGACTCACTCACAAAGGAATCCTGATAAACATACGTTGTATTCATCTTTACATACTTGTTAATATAATTGTCAAGAGTAGAGATGCAAAAAAGCCGGTTTTTTTGAATCGATGGTTTTTTTTCACATAAAAAGCCGGCTTTTTTGGGAAAAAAACGAGAATTTTGGCTTTTTTCATTTTCATGATTTTTCTATCTAAATAGCTTTCTTATAGTATATTCTATAGTTAGATAAGAATTCCATGACCTAAATGCCATATTTCGCTCTAAAATTCACCATCAAGGTGGATGGAGCACATGTTTTACGAATTAAAGCTAACATAAAGAATGTAGTATTTGAGGGCAATTTTAGAGGCTATTTAACTTTATTTTTAACTTTTGAGTTATCGACATTTTTTTCTTCTCGGGATCATTTCAGTTTGTCATCTGTGTTTCATTTCTAAGAGCTTAGTACTCTAGCTTCTAGCGCAAAAGTTAAACTTACGTTTTTCTATATATGCGTCAAAGCGTACGTTTTTCAATATATCCGTCTAACCGTACTTCCACATTTCTGTTATACTGTAGCTGTGCAACAATTTAGCAATAATTTTCCGGATACAACCTTGAATACTAATTTATACAAATAATCAGTAGCGGATTTAGAAACGTACTTTGGGACGGGTTTCTCTGATTGTTTCATTTTCTAAAATGTTCTAATTTTATTTGGGAGGAGCTTGAAGTTTATGAGTACAGGCATAACTAATACTGTATTTCGTTTCGTTTATATATTTAGCGATAATCTTCTGGATACAACCTTGAAGATCATTTTATACTGAGAATCAGTGGCGGATTTAGAAAAGTATTTTGGAAGGTTTTTTTCTTACTAATGTTTAGTTTTTCTAAACATTCGTAATTTTTATTTGACGGCAGCTTAAAGTTTATGAGTAAAGGCATGACTAATAGATATTTCGTTTGTTTTAGACATTCCGTAATTTTGGAGAACAAGCTTAGTCCGAAAGACCGCCCCCCTATCCTTCGCAAGCCCCCCCCCCCCCGTCACTGCTGGTAATTAGTAATAATAACGATTTAAAAACAATAAGAAAGGAAGTCGGCCAACTCACAGTACACGCACTATTTCTACTTCATAGATGGAATGAAGAAAAGTTTTGTCAGAATGGTCGAATGCTGAGTTGAATTGCGGATTTATGCAGCACCAGATAGACAGCAACGCATACCGTTTTTTTTTTTAATCCCTCATGTATAGTCTTATGTGAAAAATCAGCTTTCCGACTTTCAAAATGGATTGTGCAGCAGAAAATTTCTAATTTCTTAAAATAGTAAAATTGTGGGTTACCATGTTCTTACCTCACATCCTTCATATGTTGAATCCCTCTTGTTAAAAATACAGAAAACTTGAGGACTGAGTAAACCGTGATGGTGCTTATATAAAACTAGAATTTCTAGAATATACAAAACCAAAAGCTCTAGATGTGCAGCCTTTAAGTGTATCATATAAATCTAAGTATTTTTCTTATGTTTTATTTTAATTTTGTTTTGTTCCAAAAAGAGGGTATGGAATATTTTGAAGTAAAAATACTGCATAGAATTTTGCTACTTATTTGAGTATTTTTTTAAAAGAAGTATTTACTTTTAGGGTTGGCTGGTTTACACCAGCTGTTTTTCTTCTTTTTTTAAAAAATAAACAACTGGTTTAAACCCCCCCCCCCAAAAAAAAAAAATAAAATAAAATAAAAAGAACGAAAAATGCAAATCGTGTGAATTTCATGGTGACGTTTCCATACATCAAACCATCTGCATTAGTCTTATTTCCTTTTCACCTTTTAATCAAGGTGTCCCATGTTCAATTCTCAGTCGAACCACAACCCTTCTTTCATGCGTAAACAAAGTAGCGGTTCGGATGTAACTTTAAGCGAAAGTCTTCTCCTTGATAACCTCGGTATTACGTAAGGATGTTAAGCCTGAACATACGAAACGAAACTAAATTGTATATATCTGCATGCCTGAATGCCTGTTGTTTTATAAAGAAGCCAAGGTTGCTTAAATATACCAGGGGTGCCCACAAGGGGGGGAAGCTATGACGCAAACTGCGTCATTGAAATATTTGGGGGGGTTAAAAATCTATATAAATATGTTTGAGGGGGTGTAAAAATTAATCGAAATTTTTTTCATGGAAGAACACCTACGGATAGACAATTGAGGGGGAGTGCGTCATAGACATGAGGGGGTGGGCACCACTGAATATACTGATATAAATTGACAAAATTTATCGATTGCCTACGTAGCTTCCAACATAAGCTTGGATTGTACTTTCAATGATATGTACGTACTAAATTTGTAATTTAATACTTCAGTTTTAGCGTTCTGATTATGATACGTTGACCTTTAAATTTTACATGCAAAGCAATAACAGGATTTTTCCGTTATTGTTTTACATTTAGAGTAATAACGGGATTTTCCCGATGGCTAGGGCGGGTGTTTCTCAATTTAAGAAATTTACTGACCGGACTTCTTTAAGCTTATGTGACTTCTTTCAGCATAACCCCGTTGTTGCATAATAACACCAAGGCGAAACAAACTTATTTCTGTCAATATGTAATATAAATACACAAAGCAAAATATCTAAACCCAAAAAACCTGGTTTAAACCAAAAAAGCCTAGTTTAAACTTCCCCCAAAAATCGGGTTTTTGGCATTTTCAAAAACAACCATGGTTCTTGCCAACCCTGTTTACTTTTGTATGTAGGAGGTTAAAAAAATCTTATTATATACATTGGTTAATCCTTTGTAATTTCTAATGTAAATATGTTGAGAAGTAAAACTGAAATATCTTTTCGAAATTCATGGTTTATTTTCGAGGTTTTATATTATTATCGACATCAACCACTAATTAAATGACGTTTTGTGTTGTAGAAAAGCGAAACAAAATCTGGTTTGTCAATTTAAAGCAGAATTTTCAAAAAAGTCCAAAATTTCCCAAGCAAAAAAGCGAAACAGAAAAAACCGAGTTTTTTTCCAAAAAAGCCGGTTTTTTTCCGAGCCCTTGCATCTCTAGTCAAGAGTCGTTTCAGAAGGACCAAAAGATAAACAGTTGCACAAGTGAAACCATTATACAGAATTACATACGGACAATTTCAGAATACTGCAGAGTACAGAAGAACTAATTTAGTCCAAATTAGTTTACTACGACTTTTATTAGTCCAAGTTAAAGAAATACAACGACTTAATTTGCATATCAGTAAGAAAAGTGAATAAAGATACCAATTATTTGAGACCACTTTGACTCTGACCCATTTATACATAATTTCCAGAAATGCCTTTCGTGGGGTTTGTATGACCCCCTCCCCCAAAAATGTATGGGATTTCGATGTATTTTATTAATAGTAAAAATGATTAAAACGAAACAATATTTAGAATTTTTCTTTGATTGCCGTTGCATAACAATAACAAACTGTAAAAAAAAATCACAAAAGAAGCATTCATAAACTTATAAAGAAAGTTGCTTTTGTAATATAATCTCTTTGAGTAATGAATGGGGAATTTAGGTCTGAATATAATACGAATAATATACGGGAGTGAAACGTGATAACCACAGATGTGTATTCACCAAGATTTTACGAACAGTTTTCGTTTTTTTGTTTAAACCATTTTTTTTTTTTTTTTTTTAAACAACTGGTTTCAACTAACCAACCCTGCTACAGGGTACTACTTTCGGTCTTTTAAGTTTAAATTTTCAGGGTACAAGCACGAGACACTAAATTTCCTGTATAGATTTTGGCGGCATACTAACGTAAAATTTCAAAATGCCTACCATTTTTTCAAAATAGCAGGTATCCACTCTACAAAGCACAATTTTCGGTCTTTTAGGTTGAAATTTTGAGGGTAGGAGTACGAGATACTCTAAATTAGCTGTATACATTTTGGTTGGTGATCCACCGTACAGTTTCAAAATAGCGGTCATTTTTTTAAACAGCAATGAATAGAAAATTGTTGCAAGTTGTGACAATGATAATCGTGAAATAGAAATCACATTTTAACACTTTTACCCCAAAGATATTGAAATATTTCGAAAAAGCACAATTAAACTCGAAAATACCCGAAAAACCCATATGGGCCCAGATGGGTTGGACTTTTTTTTAAATGTGTTTTTTCAAACCCTGGTGTGCGAGCTGATCGACTTCGCCTTACCTTTTCGCGGGTAAGATATAATTCGTACGTTGGGATAATAATGGATTTAGAGGGCCAAAATCAGGTAAAAGTAAAAATTACAGGAGAAATGATTTGATCTTACAAAAATGTACTTACTAGGTGAAGGTTAGTACTAAGTTAGCCTAAACTAACCTTGAACAAACAAACAAATACACAAAATATAGCGAGAAAGCTGATCTCTACAAACCGTGAAGGTAAGTACTAACCTAACTCAACTTGAACAAACGAAAAATACCGAAAAAATATGAATTTTAACCAAAAAATTCTAGGCCTCCAAATCCAAAAATATGGCCGTGCTTATTCCTGGTCTAGCACAAATTAATTGGTGTTTTTTGCACTGTCATTTTTATTATACGTCCGCATGCTGTATTTTTTATCCATAAGAGTTAAGTCCTTCTAAAATTAATCTGTACCCAGGAATGCAACTCCTCTGATCAGAAACAATTTGTAAGGTATTAAATGTTGATTTTGTGAAGAAAGAAGAGTTAAGTCCCGTTTTCCTCGATTATGTAACATTATGTACATTACTGCAGTACGGGAGGTGCATTGATGTGTCAGGCACCGTTATTGTTGATCTCCTTGTCAGTTCAGTTATTTGTGTTTACAACTTATTTGTATGTTCGTATTTTTATTGTTTACTTTTGTATTCTTCAATAACCCTTCCATCGGTGAAAGTAATATAGTAATAATAATACATTTTATTGCAGAAACTTCTGAGAACATCAGATGTATTACAATCGCCAGAAATAAATAGTTAAAAGTTGACAATTTTAGGATTACACATATAACATACCATAATATAAAGAAAGATCGCTGTATAACAAACGAAAATATTTTAATTATCAATGTTGAGTTCAAAAAATTCTTCAACACTATATATACAATTATCATTAAATAATTTTTGCACCTGCTTTTTAAAGGCCAGAAATGGAAGTTTTCTTAAAATACAGGAGGAAAATTATAAAATTTAACTGACATATAGTAAAAGGTTTTTTCAGTCTTACTATATTCACATCTCAATCATCCTAAACGGTTTCTGTTTCTAGTTTGATATGTATGAGAATATCCTAATTCATTTTAGATATGATTGTTTTTCTTGCTGTAAAGCAAACATTAATATATGAAAATTGCAGGTACTATCATAATTCCTAATTTAACGAAGCTTGACGTACAATGTGCACGACTAGGGAGACTGAGCATCAATCTTACACATATCTTTTGTATTTTCAATAGGCTTTTGATGGAGGACTGATGACCTCAAAGTATCGTGCCATAGAAACTTAAATCACTATGAATTTGCGCATGATAAACAGTTTTAAATACCTTTAAACTTACGCGCAATTTTAATCTACGTATTAGATACTCTTTTACTAGCTCTAGATTCCACTTTAAGGATATGATTAAATGATTATCAATTAATCTAACGGGATATAAGGAACAGACCCATATCTAATATGCATGGGTTTATGTATACATTATTTTATATTCTCTATAATAATCTACACTATGTAAAACAAAATCTTAAAATGTAACACATAGATGATCGTTAGGACTGTGAGTTTAAAAAAAAATTATGAATTCATGTATGGTTTCCAAAACTAGATTTCAATTTCAAAATTTCTTCATTCGTGCCTGCAAAATTACATTTTACTTGTAGCGATTACACTCAATGGGATTCGTAAGGATACCGTGCATCCAAGGCACCGGGCGGAGGCAGGAATGTTTGATCATTATGCTTTCTAGACTGACACTTGTACAGGGTGTCCGAGAAGTCCTTCCCTGATTACAGAAATTGATAACTCAGGCTAGAAATAAGATAGAAATATGGAACTGGTGTTGAATTGTTTACAAACTATAAAAGTTTTGGTCACATCAGTACACTTCCACATGAGCACCCTTGGTAGCACGTAGCACATCTAGGCGATATTCAATTTCCATCCACACATTAGCCAACATCACTGGAGGGATCGATGCAACGACTGTGGTTATTCGTTGCTGCAGGGTTTCAAGATCTGGTACACGTGTTCGGTAGACCTCATCCTTGACATAACCCCATAAAAAGAAGTCTAATGGGGTTATGTCAGGAGAGCGTGGAGGCCAAGCTGTTGGTCCATCACGACCAATCCATCGCCCAGGAAATGTCCTATCGAGATAGGCACGGACGTCCAAACCCCAATGAGGTGGTGCACCGTCTTGCTGAAAAACGACATCGGGGCGATACTGAAGCAGCTGAGGAACAGCATACAGCTGCAACATATCCAGGTACACTGCAGATGTGATGGTATCCTCAGCGAAGAAGAATGGCCCGATAATTCGATCGTGCAATAACGCGCATCAAACTTTCACCTTTGGACTGCCTCTGGTGAACTCCCTGACCTCCCTGCGGGGTTCTGAACCCCAAATGCGTACATTATGGCGATTCACTACTCCACTGACAAAGAATGTCGCTTTGTCGGAAAAGGCAATTCGTCTGAGATAACCATTATCGTCCTCAATACGTGATAGCATTTCGACCGCAAAGTCATATCGACGTGTACCGTCGTCGGGCAACAAGGCCTGAACGAGTTGCACTTTGTAAACACGAAACAATAAACGTTTGTGTAAAATGTCATGGATAGAGCTTTTTGGCATCTGTAATTCACGTGAGGCCCTGCGCACCGATTTCTTAGGACTTCTCAGAAAAGACTGACGCACAGCCTCCACCGTGTCTGCTGAGGTTCTTGGTCGACCAGACCTCGGAAGGTCAGCAACCGACCCTGTGTTCTTGAACTTCTCATACCAGGCTTTAATGCTCTTGACATCAGGTTGAGTCCTCCCAAATGTTGTCTGGAACTGTCTCTGCACCGTGGTTGGTGATCGTGTCTCATGATACCACAGGACACACTGTGCCTTCTCCTGGTTGGTTGGCATGGCTTCTTGGGCTTCTTACTTACGTACTACAAACCTAAAAAAAAAAAAAAAAAAAAAAAAAAATGAGACTTGGTAAAACAGAACAAACCTAACACAGACAAAAACTTTTATAGTTTGTAAACAATTCAACACCTATTATTTCATATTTCTATCTTATTTCTAGCCTGAGTTATCAATTTCTGTAATCAGGGAAGGACTTCTCGGACATCCTGTAGATTAAGACTATAAAAAAATAATTAAATTAAAAAGTGATGACTGTAATTAAAATTAGCTTAAGAACTAGTTGATTAAAGTTAAAATTTAGGGATTAGGAATTAGGTTTCTAGGCTTTCGGTACCTATGGCCATATTAGCCCGGCACGAATGAGGATGACGTCCCTCGGCGATGACACTATCCGAGGAAAGGGAAGAAAGAAAGGATTGGGGAAGGGAGGAGGCGGCCTGTGGAACCTATGTTAGGTACCAATCGCGGGATTTGCCTCTTAAAATGACAGTTTTTCACTACTATGCATTGTGAATTATGTTGATTTGTGAAAGCTAAATATAATTTAACGGATAACGTTAAGGACGATGCACAGTGGGCCAGATGCAGAATCTGACTGAAAAAAATTAGTATTCCGCCTATACATGCAATATATGATCACTATACCAGTAAAATTATTACTCGGTGCTATAAGTGACCACAATATATTCAGAACAACTGAGAAACAATGCTTACGAGAAAAATAATGAGCTAAAAGATAAAAGATAAAAAACTACGAAAATAAATTAGCCAAATAGAAAATAATGTACTTTACCTGCAAAGATTGAAAAGAGAAAACATCTAATCTTTTTTCAGAGGCCTAGAACTGAACACTGTAGTCTTCATTGTTGCCGTCTGCATCGTTTTTATGATCACCATCATCATCATCGTCAGCATCATCATAGTTATCACTATCGCGATCTTGGCCATGTCGTACTTCACCTTCCTGAGATGCTGCACATTTAATAGCAGGTTCTGTAAGTAACTTCCTGACATCAGGGAGGAATGAGTTCTTGTTTTTGTTTCGGGAAGTAGATTGACTTGAAATGATAGGATCGGACCTGAAGAGGAGCATGTGCAATACATCGCGAATATTCTCTTTTCGAGAAAGTTTTTTTTTTTTTTTTTTTTTCATCATTCATTTCATGAGCTGCCTTATCTGCTCTAATATGCTGATGTGTTGCTTCTTGAGCTTCTTCGGAGAGCATTCCGATAGGCAAGATCGCTGCCTTAATAATTCTTCCTCCATGAATTAGAATTTTATGAACAGAAACCGGCATGAAGAACCATGGATATAGACTAAAATACAGTTTGGTAGTTTCTAATGTGAATGCGTCAAATCTTTCTACATTAATTGGATATAGTTCGCAATATAATACCAAATCGCCGAACCAGTTCTTCATTAATTCCTGTAATCTCAGCGGATTGCGATGGATCTTGGAAGAAACGCCGCACTCTGTTTCCATCATTAGAATTTCCTACTGCTCCAGGCTTATGCTGATCTACAATTAATCCCGTTTTCGTTGGGAACTCTTGAATAATTTGCCCCTTCCGTGCAGATAATTTGACTGTCTTCGAGATCCCTAACCTGCCATTTGTGAATGTCCAACCGATAAGATATGTGAATTAGGCATTCGAAAAATCGGATCCAAGCATATAAGGGAGAGATTCCAAATACATATCCGCTACTATCTATTGCTTTCTTTCGTAATTCAATATTGTTCATATTCTTAGGAGTAGATCCATATATAGCACGTTTGAGAGGAAGTTTATGTAACAGAATTCCACATCTCCCCATCCACCATTGTGAATACAAGTTCATGGATAACATTTATTTCCTTCTCCTGAGTCAATACATTAGTAGGCTTTAAATTACGTGTTTGCGTTTCCATTATACGTACCTCCATTCCCGACAGTTCAGTTCTCTTTTTGGTACAACGATTTAACGGGTCGACAAAATCTAGGCGATGATAGTCTGGGATTTTGCCACAAAATTGCAAAAAATCGTATTCGAGATTTCAGCAGATTTACATGCTTCATGGCCCATAGATACCGAGATAATGATTTTTCGACACATTTCCGTTGGTTCGTCCTGGTGTACACTAGCCTAGAGGCCATACTGTTCAGCGTATCTGAACAAAATTTTAAACGTTTTTTTTTTTTTTTTAAGAGGTTTTTCGAATGTTCTTCCTACCCTTAAAAAGAAGGGTATTACTGAACAATAAAAATAAAAAATTGCGATCTTCTGAAAAACAGATCTAACAATTTTGTTTTATAAATCACTTTTCCAATAACAACTTCATACTGTAGTATAAGTCATCCTAAGCGGTTTTGGTCATATTTTATGAATAATTATTTCAACTGACAATATCGCATAACTCGTTTCTCCTGAGAAAATCTAGGAGTTGTAGTTTATTCTTGGGTGAGATTTGTCTCGGATTATTTTCTGAAGAACGATTCAGGCGATTTTGTGCATATTTCATAAATAAATATTTCATAAATAAATATTTCATTATTATTCCTATAATGTTGCATAAATCACTTACATGAAAATATCAGCAAGAGGTAATTTATTTATTTATTTATTTAATTATTTTTTTGACAATTTTGTAAAATACCACTTATTCTATTTTGTTGTTTTATAAACAAATATTTCATTAATAACCCTAACATATAGCATAAGTCATTTTTTATGGAAAAGTCTACAAGAGGTAGTTTACTTTTAGAGATGAGCTTTCTTTGGGTGAAGTGAAATGCTCATTAACAACAGCTATGTGTCAGCATGCCAGCGACTTACAATAACTACCCATACCTGGCTATTTCCTTAAAGTAACTATCTTCAGTTATCTTTGCCATTCAAAATTCCAAGAACTGAATACGCACTAGCATCCCCCTCCACTTTCCACATTCCAAAGGCAATAGACTGCACTTATTATCAGAAGCTGCGATCATTTGGCCAGATAAGAGCGAACCAAATGTTTAGTATACTGTCGTTCTTGCGTGAATTAAGAGCAGTGGAAAGAAAATAGAAAATGACAACAAATTGCTTATGATGAAACTAAATTTCACTCTTCCTGAGACTATTATGATTGCAGTACATGACTTTTGCCATTAATGCCGGGATTTAGTAATAATTAATGATTATTTTTATAGCGCTTTGGTACATGGTAAAACCAGCTACATTACTAAAAACTTCCTTAAAAAATGGGTAGATTAAAAGTTAACGCCAGGCAAAGTGTTATGAATGATGGAAGCAGTTTTTTTAGTGCTTATAACAGCTATTAAGATCAGCTTTTTCACAAAAAAAAAAAAAAAAAAAAAAAGCGTTTGTTTTGTGTAGGTGTTATGCTAAATAATATATTGTACTGAATTCAGCTATAACACTGAAATACAGAGAAATTACAGACCCTTGCCGTAATTGTCCCGTGCCAGAATTTCCCCACGTCACCCTGCCCTAAAAGCACCCAAAATAATCTAATTCTGAACTTTTTGGCAGTAAATTAGTGCCTTTTTCAGCACATATCTTTTCAAAAAATTAACGCTGACTGGAAATACATCCCATTGATTATCTTCTTCCGAATAGCATTACTTTTTTTTGACTTTAGTAATCGTTCATAAAATATCCCGTGTACGTAAATATTTGCTTCTCAATCTCACTCATTTCACTTATGTATTATTTCCCTCCATTAACAACGTGATTGGTCGAAGAAAAGTGTTAAGACTACAGTAATTTGAGGATCTTCAGCATTCCTCAAGAATCAAAATTTGAGATCTTTCCTTTTAATAACTGTATTCTTTCGTAAGAATACGGCGATTAAAGACGTAAAGATATATGCAAAAATAGCGCTTAAGTTTAAATTTCTTACTTTGCTGAATCCACAATGTTTTTCCCACTTCGAAAGTATACAGATTATGTCAACCACAGAAATGGAACTTACTGCTAAGTATCTGTGTAATAAAAGAAGCTTTAGCAAATCTATGTCTAATGAAAATCCGGCATATTGTACCATAGCCTATTATATTAAAAAATAAAAATAAACTGATTAATAATTATTGTAAGTGTATTTAATTTCATTTATTAAATGTTAATAAAGATACCCTATTGCAAAATATTTGTTTCATAATGATCTTTTAACTTTCTTTGGTCCAAAATTCTGTTAATAATGTTATCCCAACCCTTGTCAAGATTTTCCTTATCCAAATTTAATGTTGGATTTTTTGTCCTTATATATTATGTTTCAGGAACGTTCGTTTCTCTGTATGCCAAACTATTATGAAGGACTTGCACGTTTTTAATTTTGTGGTAGGTATTTTGAAAATGTTCTAACAAACCTTGTGTGATGTTTTCATCTCCTCTCTCAAATTTTCCGTATATCTAGTTGAAATGTTCCTTTCTGTGGTACCTATGCAACATTAACCACAATAGCATGTGATCTGATAAATAAATCTACGCATGAGAAAAAGAGAAAACGACTTCTGTGTCTAGAGTAGTAAATCTCGACAAAGACATAACCAAGTACGTCAAAAATGCTTTCCTACGATTGAGAAGAAACAAACCTCAAGAAAGTTACACAAAACTCTCGAAAATAAAAACATATCTGTAAAATAATTTTCCAACGTTAATTTTCTGACAATATATGTGCTGAAGAAGACAATAACTGTATGCCGAAACGTTCATTGACTCGGCTTACCCGAAAACGTTTAGATAATTTTCGGGTAAGCCCTTTTTAGTGAAATTAAATACGTATGCATGCTGTTAACGCGAGAACTCACGTTTTATTTATTTATCTTAATAGGCAAGGGAGATGGAATAGATGTGGATGGTAACGTTGAGGAAGATGAAGTCATAATTTGTAGTGATGGTGGCGAAGATAGTTTTTTCGACACAGTTGTAGGACATATTGAAGATATTCTAATGGGTAAGTTCGTCTTGTAATAAAAATGTGATATCTCTCCCTTTCAAAGCTGCTTATCTGTATATTAAATTTAGCCAAGTGTGATTTAATATGTAAGTACATTAAGCACACTGTTTCCTTCCTAGTCCCGTTTGCTACAAATTTATAATCTTCTGGAGATATTTAAATTTAAATATTGAAGCATGTTCTTATTTTATTTTTCTTTCCTAATGTATTGTTTTCAGTTAGGACGAGTCAGAAATTTCCGTTCCGATAGCAAACAGCCTTACATAGTGTAATTTCGAAGAAAGATCATAGTAAAACAAAAATTATTTATACAGTCTTATATTGCTATTGATTTGCGGATCTGCAAAGGTTGATTACGGAGCTGAATCCGTAAATCAGTGATGAACAAAGTATTTTTACGAGCCCCCATCCCTCCAAAAAAATAGGTTGACAATTATGATAATTTATTAAAAAAAAACAATGGTATCTACATGTTATAAAATTTTTGTAACACAAGCTCTATTAATTACTGAAATTTCTCATAATCTTATTCGAACTCGGATGCACTTATTTTCACAAGTGAAGTTAAATGCTTATCTGTTAGTTCGTTTATAATCCAACTCTTTCGAATTAACTTCTTCTTCCTTTCATTCGTCAGATTAAGAGTCATGTCTCAGGCCATCACTGCGGGAAATTATTCTCACATGGGGTTTTCTTTCTCTAGAGCAATATGAGAATAATATTTTAATTTTTCCCTTTGAGCTAGAGTTGTCTTACGTCCATTTTCAGTTCTACATATGAACTCAGTGGTTAGTGATAAGGTATTCTATGCACGAATTGGTGAATCATCAAAAGGTATATGCAAAAGAAACTTTGTATATCTCAAAGAGTCTCATAATAGATATACTCGTTGCTAGTATGATAATACAATGTGTACATGTGTGTAAGCTTTATGTTAACATGTGTATCAAACTTTTTTGTTCTTTTTGAGTTTACTCTCTCCCCGCCATTATGTACCGAGGCTAAAAGAGACAGTGATGATGAGACGAATGATAATGGTGGAATAATGGAAGTGGGAGGAAACAGGAAAACCTCGACAAAACAGACGCACGTGATTTTTGTCCACCACAAAGCCCCCACTTGGCTGGATCTGGGATCAAACCAGGGACTCCACACGCCAGAGATGAACGCTCCACCATTGAGCTACCGCGGCCCTTAACGTCATCTGTAGATATCCAGTTTAGAGTTTTAATTTATGTTTAAATTCTATGTTCATTTATTTTGTTTTTCAGACGAAAATTTCCAGAGTTTACAGCGAAATTTTCTTGAAAAATACTGGAGAGAATTTGATACAAATGAAGAAAACAAATTATGTTACATGGACATTTTTAAAGAATATGTAAGTTTTAAATATATATCACTTATTTAAAACTTAGTTAACTTATAGTTTTGTCTTTTGGATCTGGAACAAAATACTGAATCATAGTTACGAATTATTTCCTTCAATAGTGAGTTTGCAAGCCCAATGCTAAGTAGACGACAATGGAAAATTACGTTGCTTATTGAAATGTTGATATCCATTTACAACTACTAAAATAATTTCAATAACTAAGCTGGAGACTAGTAAACAGTTTTTAAAATAATAATAATGACTTTATACATGTTCAAAAATTTGTTCTGACATTAAGAGTTACACCACTGTATGGAGTTTAACATATTCTAGTGGGTACTATATTTATCATAGAGCGTAGAACTTATCCTTCTGATTGCTTATATAAAACTAACATATGCTTAATCCACTCCCAACGGAAAGCTCAAAAGTAATAGATCATTGTTTTGTCCCAAAAAGTCAGCAGTTTCGACATTAAAAATAGAGAAATATATAAAACTGTGTAATACCACAAAATTTACTAGAAAATGCATTCTCGAGGTATAATGTTCTGACAGTTTTATCTAGCAACTTGAATGAGCTGCCTGGCCTCAGTGTTGTTAGTGGGATGTGTAAAACAGAAATCCCCGTAAAAAGAATGAAAAAAAAAAAAAAAAAGTTGAGCGCTGTGAGATCTAGTGAGGAAACAGGTCAGTTCACATTACCATGCCGTGAAGTAAGATAAGGTGTCTTGAAGATATCTTGGCTAAATTGCGTACTACGCCGGGCTGTGTACGTGGCAGTTCCATCTTGTTGAAACTAAAAGTTACATTTTTCAGACCAAGATATATTATGAAATAAGTCAACAAGAGATTTTCAGTTATTGCACAAGTTCTATCAATATTGACACAGCAATACCATCTCCATTGTTCAGAAAAGAACTGCATCACAATTTCTTTTGTCACAACATCATATGTAGCTTGAAAAAAAATAATTAAAAAAAAAACTTTTTAATATATTATCCATCTAATAGCAATATTTTGTTTGTTGACAAGTCTGATTAGATGAAAATCATTTATCAGCCATTCATTAAGGTGCAGACTTGTTGCAAAAACTTCTTTCTGCTTGATCTCTCTCTCTCAGTTCTTAAACAAGCTAAAGTTTCTATGGAGGAAGTAATAAAACATTGACTTACAGGCGATATATCTAGTGTTGCTGCATAGCGCTGAGCTGATATTAGACTTCGCAAGATAGCGGTTTAGATTAAGAGTGATCAGGCAGCGTTGTCTTTCGGACAAAACTCGTTGTTAATCTGCAATGACACATGTATGTAGAAGCTGTTTCGTATATCAAAATCTATGAAATTTCTGTTGAGTTTGGTTAAATTTATTTTGTTGAAGGGTTTCACTAAACTAACACACTTTTGTACAGATCCATTTTTTTTTTTTTTTATCTCCTAGTGAACTCCAAAGAATTAAAACTACAACCGTTCCACAACCTACTTATAAGATAAACAAATTCAATTCATGAACCCTGGTATTTATGCTGTACTCAGTACCGTACGATTAATATATGCTATCTTTATATGAATGCGGTAAATGTTGTTATCATACTCCCTGAAGTTCGGCCTACCATATGAAGACTTTATTCTTTTATGTTGGATTTTACGAGTTCTTGCACATATTACGAAAATCATGTCATTGGTACTTTTTGGGTTGAAATATTTTGATAGTAGATATTGGTAATAGTATATAGAAGTACGAAAGAATATCACTTGAATAGTGAAGTTAAATTCTGATGATCCAGGTCGAACATATAAAAATAAACTCGTTTGGCTCACCGGTGACCCGAATCGATGGGGAAAAAACAATCAACTTACGAAAGTTCTACCACGCAGAATGCGTTAATAAAAGAGATGGTTAATAAAAGGGTGTCTTTCCTTCGTCTTGCAAACAAGACACTCCACTGCTTAGATAAACGTGTATACATATTATAGAAACAGTCTGCCAAGGATAAGACCAAATAACTAATGGAGTAATCATTTTAGAAAATATATGATAAAGATGTTATCTTATGTTGTTATTATTAGACCTACATATATAGCGAAACATGAAGCCTAACAAGGTAATGAAGGATTTTCCTATAGTTGATTTATCTTCGGATATCTGTTGCAATTGATGAACGTTTCTCGGAACTTCCAAATTTATAACAGAATTTATAACCGCTTTCTAAATGATAATTTTCTTTGTGGTGTCATTTAACAGCTTCTCTGTACTCAAAAAATTTTCCAATGTCTTGCGTATGAAAGTCAGAAGCTAACTTGCGTCTGACTTATCTGTGTTTTCATCGTATTAGTCTGATCCTTAAAGCACATAGTTCGTTCGTAGTTACCTGCCGATTCCGTTATTGCGTAAATGTTATATACATTAAGGTTTCGTATTTATTTATATATATAATAAATAAAATAAACAAAATGAAAATTTTATTAGTGAAAACGAATATGAAATTAAATCTCAAATCGTGAGAGCCTTGCAGGCTGCACAAAATAACTTGGTGAACTGTTATTTGGACAGCTCTCATATGTGTATATAAATTTGCATTTAGTGCTTGCTCCATAAGTAGTGCATTTCTCGAGAATATTGAATATTTAAATACTAAAACTTTTGGTGATTGAGGTTGAACTCAGGAAACATTTTTGTTCTTGTTTGTTTCAGAACCAAGTCATTGAGCAGCATATTGAGAAACATTTAGTAAACAAATTGCCTGGTTTCTCCATGGATGTGTTCGTTAGCGAGTTAGGGTAAGATTTTTTAAATACTTTTATTAATACAGAAATAATCATTATAGGTGATTATACGCTTATCGTCAGAAAATATGTGTATGAAACTTTGGTATAATCATTTATTGGTGATTTTACTGTTAGCAACCCTAAACTATTTTGGACTGTAGTTAAATCTTGATCGAAATCTCCCGGCATACCAGCAACAGTTCATGACGAGAATTTTAAAGCTAGTGATGGTCAGAGACCCGACCATTTTAATAACTACTTCTGTGAAACATTTACCGCCTTTCCCCCTACAACCCATCTTCCCCCTCTCCTCCCCATTTGTACTAACACCTTATCAGACCTCTCTACCACCCCGGGTGAGGTTTTGGTTCTCTTGCAGTCGCTTTCTCCACATAGATCTCTTGGGCCCGACAATGTTGGCTCTCTCTATCTTAACAAAACTGCTTCAGCTATTTCAGTTCCTTTATCCATCCTATTCAATAGATGCTTCCGAGAAGGATATTATCCCACCAGCTGGAAACTAGCTCATGTGACCCCAATATATAAATCAGGACTTAAAGATCAAGTATCCTTCAATAGGCCAATATATCTGTCACTATATGTCAAGAAATTATATTGATAAGTGACATATAGTGACAAAAAATACCTGCAATTTTACCTAATCTAAAATTGCAAATAATCGCCTATAACAATATACTTTAATACCAACAAAAAATTAATAAAATATAAATAATTAAAATTCTCTAATTAACTAAATTCAATATACCTAATAAACACCCACAACCTCTAACAAAAACAAAAACCACTAAATATAAAAATTCCAAATCTAACTAAATATTAATTCAATTCTCCAAAATCCCCAACTAATAAACAACAAAAAATCCTTTTCCTTCCTCACTCCTTTTAAATACACCTATAAACTTTTAAAACACACACACAAAAAAATTATTCAATATTTTAAAAAATTACTTAAAACAAAACAAAATTCCAATAAATTTTAAATTCATAACATATAAACTCAAAACAACAACTACAAATAAATTCAATATTAAACTATTATTTATTTATTTTATCACACTTAAAATAATATAACCTATAATAAAAAATAAATTAAAATTTAAAATCATAATATCAACAATTTCACAATAATTACCCCTTAAATCTACATAAACTTAAATATTAAAAATTCATTATAATAAATTAACAAATCAATAATAATCAAACATTATAATTCAACCCTTATTAATATCTCAAATCCTTATATAACCAAATCTCTACAAACTATATAACTATAAAAATCTCTATTTAAACCCCATTACTAATTAACATTACTAATTACTCATTACTAATTACTTAAAATAACTAAATTATAATCATTCATTTATCTTTATAAACAACAAAACAAAACTATCTTACTATATAATTACCACAATTTATATATTAACATATCTTCTTTTCCATTTATCTTAAATACCAATCTCTTCATCAATAATTTATATTCTCTTATTTCATTCAATCACTTCATAAACACAATATTAAAATTAAAATATATATATATAATATAATAAAATAATACAAACTATTATACTCCTAAATATATTACATTATTACTAATTATAACAATACTATTTCTTACTTACTTATACAATATTAAATTTCTAATAAAACCCTATTTCATTAAATATAAAATAATACACATCTCACTAAATTATAATATTTAACATACATAACCATATATTAATACTTACTTTCATTAAAATTCAAAATTTACCATTAATAAATCTACTATACTAAAAAAACTAAATTAAATCTAAAATAATATACTAAACATTACAAAATCACCATTAAAATAATAAACCAAACAATTCTCTATTATTATCCAATAATCTAATTCACTCTCTATCATTACTTTATTCTCTATCCTTTTTATATATATTACAATTCCAATAAAATATAAATATTTATCATTAAAATTTTTATGCAAATTTTTTTTAAATAATAAATCTTTAAAACTAAAAACTATTAATTATTAATAAACATTATATAAATTATTCTCCTATTACATTCTTACAATCATAACATTTATAATAATTAAAAAAAATAACTTTTTCTCTTAATATAACATATTCAATATATCATTAACTTTTCAACTTTAATATAATATTTCATTCAAATAACTTCTTACAAATTTTAACACATTAAAATATTATTCATCTTTAACTTTATTATAATACATTAATTATATAATGTATCAAACTAAAATATTCTTATTAATAAAAATTACTCATTCATAATCACCTATATCTCCATTTAACTAAATTATATAAAAAAACAAAAACACCATTTTATTATAAACATTCTCTATATTATTATTAAAAAAAATAAAATACAACTATACTAACAACAAACTCATAAATATACATAACCTATACTTTCTTCACTTTACAAAAACTTTTTTTTTTTCAATATAATTTTCTTTTTACAAAAAACACTCAAAAAATAAATTACCCATATCCCAACTTTAACCTCACTTCTTAATAATTTTCAAAATCAAAAATTATAAAACAATAAAAATATAACACTAAATCCAAAAATATAATTACATTACTCTTTATTAAAAAATTTAAAAAACTATTTTAAATTAATATACATTATAAAAAACATTTTCTCTCTCTTAACTTGCTACAAACTAACAACAAAAACAAAAAATACATAAAACTTTCTAAAAATAACTAATATTGCTTTTGCTACACAATTTTATAAAAAATTTACTTATCAAAAATTACTCATAATCATCCTACATATATACATATATATCACACCACATATTTTAAATACAACAATCTCTAAAAACCAATCAAAATACAAATAAACAATAAATTTCCATATTTATAAAAATAATAAAACAAATATACTAACAAATATAAAACTTAAATATAACCCTCAAAAATAATATTAAAAGACCTCAAAATCTCAAACAAATATACAAAAATTCAAAAATTCCAATACAAAAATACAAAAATTCAAAACATCAATTATAACCAAACAAAATCATCATCAAAATTTCTAAAAATTACAAAAATACTACTATAAAATATATATAATCTCTTATTACATCATAAAATTCAAATTTAAAAATATCATACAATACTTCAAAATAAATTATATACCTACCATAAAACTTTCAAAATTACAAACTATTATCACATACTTATATTTCATCTTCCATTTCTTCTAACTTAATATTTCAATCTCTAACCTATTAATCAATATATATATATATAATTTAAAATATCAATCTATCAAATAAACTATCAAATATTCCATTACTTTTATTAAATCACTAAATCAAATATTATTATATATTACTATTTTAATTAAATAATAAACTTACTTTTTATAAATAATATTATCATTCCCCTAAATTAAACCACTTTTCCCATAAAAATCATAATATAATTCAAATATATTTCTTTATAACATCCACTACAAAATTAACATAAACAAATCTCTATATTATAATAAAATAAAACAAACTAAATAATTAAAAAAAATCTACACATCGTCACATCTCTTCTTTCTGTAATATCCATTATCTGCGAAAAAATAATCAAAGACAGGCTTCTCAAATTCACGTCGCCTTACATTCATACATCTCAACATAGCTTTCTACAGAAAAGCTCAAGTCTCACAAACTTAAGTACTTTTCTTTCCTGTAAGTTCAATGTATAAATAACAATACTCAATTAGATGTCATTTATTTTGATCTCTCAAAGGCCTTTGATTCTGTCAGTCATATTCTTCTTCTCCACAAGCTTTCCAATAGGTTTAATGTACATGGTAAATTTCTCTCTTTAATTACCAGCTATCTAAAGGGCCGTAAACAGAAAGTTGTTATTTCAGGGGCGACTTCTAACCCCCAACCTGTGATCTCGGGGGTGCCTCAGGGAAGCGTACTAGGGCCCCTGCTATTTGTCCTGTATATGGACGATCTCTACTCTCACCTATCAGTTAATCCTAGTGGCCTTTTGCTTTTTGCTGACGATTGCAAATTATATAGAGAAATATCATGTTTCCATGACACAATTGTCCTACAGGAAGACATAAATTATCTTGTAGACTGGTGTGAAATGTGGCAATTGAAACTTAACAGTAAGAAATGTGACGGTATTACAATTACTCTGAAAAAGTCTCCTGTTCCCTCCAAATACCATATTAACGATTCCCCTATAACACATTCTGCCAGTCATAATGATCTTGGTGTCATCTTTGATTCGAAACTCTCGTTCTCTGACCACATCTCCTCAATAGTTAAGAAATTAATTCGTATGCTGGGGGCTTCTTTACCGATTCACTGAACTACGTACTGTGGCATCATTAACAACATTCTATAAAACTCTAATAGCACCCAAGATCGAATACTGCTCTCCCATATGGGCCATGGCCGCACCTACACATCTCTCTCGACTTGAGTCTGTTCTCAATTTCTTTATTGCAATAGTACGTTTTCGTGTTCCCGCCCTTCGAATATTACCTAAGGAGAAAATTTTGCGATATCTTAATATCCAGATGCCGGAAGTACGCAGAAATAACTCTGATTTGAAGTTTCTTCATAAGATTGTAAATGGGAACCTAAGATCAGAAACCCTAATTCAACAACTATCCTTACATGTCCCTTCCCGCAAAACCCGGAATACCCACCTATTCCATCTTGCACGCCCTAGGTTGACAATTATACAGAGGTCTCTTTTTCACCGAGTACCCAACTATTATAATAATCTAACAAGTGAGGTGGACATTTTTTCGAGCTACTCGGTGTTTGAAAGAGCAATAAAACGCGTGCTGGCTAAATAATATTACTTGTGCACTCTTTGTTAATACTATTGATGTTACTGTTGTTGTTTATTTTTTAAAATTCTTTTTCTTTTTTCCCGCTTGTTGACACTTCCCTGTGTAAAATGGCACAATTATGCTATATCTGGGAATTTGTTCAATAAATAAATAAAATAAGTAAATTTATGGTAATAATCGTAGTTAATACAAAAATTTAAAGGGAATGAAAATAGAGCTTAGTGTAAATGATCAGAAGTATATTTTCGAGTGTTTGTTACCTAATCTCGGTCTTATGGAATAGACACGTGAAATCTGTCTGGGTACACACTTCTACGAGAACAAAATTCAGTAATTTGAATTTTCTAGCGACGAGAGTCTCTTCGAAAGAAACTTTTCTTCTTTGCTTTTTTTACTTTCCTTTCACTTGACTGAAGAAGATACACTTATGTATCGAATGCATTTGGAAACTCTAGTAACCTGTCCATTCTACGTATTAATTGGAGTGAAAGGGTGTCCGTAAAACCGAAAATTCGTTAAATCGCGAATTGTGTTTTGAATAATATTTAAAATAGGATATTACACTTCAAATTGTTCTGTATAATGTAAACATAAAATATTTGATGTACATACTATGTTAGTAATTAAAAGCTACTTACAACTGCGCACTAAAAGGGTGAAAGGAAACCTCAAGCTGCCGTTGGAATCACATTTCCCGCCTTATCTTTTAAAAATCTGGTCGAAGTTTTGCTCAACAGCTTCTTTCGTGCGACTACATTTGTTGCATTAACTAAATTCTTTCCGTTGATTCGAAGTCCGTTAAATCTAGGTTTACTGAATTAGGTGTAGGTTTTCTTTTCCTGAAGATATGTATAATCAAATAGATTCTTTAAAAAAGAATTTTCAAATCATAACGTTCAGTCTGTTTATTTGGAAATTACGTTATCATACCTAGTTATTTCATAAATATTGTCAGAAGTTTGAAAATGAAACTGGTACGTTGACCGTAATTTGAGCGATCCTAGAATGAGGATTACCATTTGGAGGTTAAGATCCTCCCTGCACTTTTGAGCACTCTGACCTTTTTTTTAGTTTTCGGCGTCTCAATTTGATCCAGTACCCTATCCTAAGTAGGACAGAGAAAATATGTCTAAAATATACAATTGTATTATACATCTATTTTGCTTTGTCGCTATCCATGAAATATAACTTAAATAAATAAAACACTAGTTTAGAGATATGAAAGATCTTACTATATATTTATGTTCTTTGAAACTGCGTACTATCCCTTCATTTTTTATAAGTTTCTGGTATTTATTAAAATCTCATTTACAGGCGAAGGAAAGAAGAATTGGATGGAGAAGTTTTTGAGATGTTGTTCACGTTCTCAGATTTCCTTGCTTTTAAGGAGATGTTTTTGGATTTTAAGGCAGTAAGTATTAGAATTTGTATTTGTAAATGTAGACAGACACGAGTTGCTTACAAACCAGCTATTGATACGGGCCTGGAACAAGAGTTTCGATGAACAAATGAATAAGAAACAGATGAACCCACTTAAAGATGAATTAGAGAAATGTAATTCAAGTTCAACAGCCATTAAATATGTAGATGATTATAATTTCGAATGTTTTCACAACTTTCACTAATCATTTTATAAAATTCTTTGCATTTTTTTTTAAAACCAGATTCATCGTTCATCCAGTTTTGGTGTTAATATCTTGTGCGTTATCAGGGTGTCTATCGGACACGAAAGTCACGAAAAAGTCACGAAATCAGAAAACGGTCATGAAAGTCACGAAAAAGTCACAAAATTTAGCGTTTGAGTCACGATTATTTTTATTTATTTGTTTTTTTACTGTGCAAATGTAAGTACAGATTGGGAAATTTTGTTCTATAAAACGTCAAAATTCACCACCAAAAATATCTGTGGTCGGCTTTAGATGCTACCAAATCGCAAGCAAAGTACGTTTCTATCGCATGGATGAAAATTCGGCCTAATTAGCACCCGAATTCGCTATTGAAAATGTTAGGAAATTTTATGATTTGGTAAAGGAAAGGTTACGAAAAAGTTACGAAATTTCATTTTGGAATTTTAGTAGACACCCTAGCTATCTATCTGCGTATCGGCGGTCAAGTCATGTTTAAAATGTTATTTGAAATTCACGAAAAAATAAATGGTTTCCTATTATTTTAAAGTTAGGTATAACACGCTATCTTTAATGGTACGCGTGTAATATCTCAATTCAGAGGCGATTTGTTTTTGTGAAAATTTACACGACAGACATACTACCTAGGTAAGCTAAGAGTAAGTAAACAGAGGATAAGTTTATTTCGAAACATAAATATCCATGGTTTCAGGCAGTGGTGGCGATTGGACGTTAAAAGTGTGTGTGGGGGGGGGGGGGGCAAGACATGATCTGAATATTTGTATATCAATGTTAATATACAAATTTCCCTGGTTGAAACTATATACATTAATAGGCCATTTCAGAAAAAGAGGGGGGGCAACTTCCCTCCTTTGCCCCCCCCCCTAATCGCCGCCCATGGTTTCAGCAAATACTTAGAACATAATCTGTTTCACATCCGTACTACCTTCCCTAAATTGCTGTAGTTGGTTTCCATGAAATGAAATGAAATCAACATCACATGTGTATATATTTTAAGTCAAAAGAAACGGATGATCAATAAAAAATGATCATAAAACAATTATTGGAATGAGAATGTAGGAGGAAACAGACAATTCTGAGAAAATCCAAGGGCACAAGATTGACCAACACAAACTGCATGGCTGGGAAGCGAATCAGGAATCCCTCGCACCAGAGCACTCCATTATTGAGTTATGGTCGGTTTCCCCTAATACAGTTACCATATTAAGTGGCTTTATGACGTTCTAGTGCATAGCGTCCCATCACCCCAAGTAAGTGCGTCAGCAACCTTCTTATTCACAGGATTGTGCCAACAATCAAAGTTGGATTGATATAGGTCTGATGACTATTTAGATTTTTTTATGGGTTCTCTCCCACCGGTCCACTTATCTGAAAATGCATACTACTAGTGCTAATGCCAACATTACCATCCCGATCTCAATTTGGCGAATAAAATTCTATGTAAAATATTTATTGTATTTATTACATGGAAACATCAGAATTTAGAAAAGAAGAAATATACTACGTAAGATTAATATGTCATTTTGTCTCTAGTTTTAGTTATTTAAGGTTCAAACTTTCACACGTATCATTGAAACTTGTAATCAGCTTAGAAAAAAGGCTGTATGAAGAAGCTTTTGTTACAAGTAATCATAATTAATCTAACTAAACCGAGATTGTACAGGGTTATTCAAAAAGAAAGAACAGACTTCAAACATTTATTCCTTCCAAACTACAAAAGATAGAAACATCATTCGAACGTTACTTGATTAAGAAAAGTTTACAATTTATTGTTAATAATTATGGTGTGCATTCAATATGAGCACCGTGTGTTACACGACAAATGTCAAAACGGTGGCTCATTTTTTGCCACACATGAATCAGCTGGTCTCTAGTTATTGAATTCACAGTTTGTATGGCTTCATGTGCAGACGATGTTTTAGAACACTCCATACCGTTGGTTGAGGAATGTTAAGTTCTTTGCTTGCACGTGATGTGGATTTCTTTGGGCTCCTTTCGTAAAGTGTACGAATACGCTCGACATTCTCGTTCGATGTGCGTGGACGTTCCGTGCTTTTCCCTTTGCAGATGCAACCATCTTCTACGAATTTTCGATGCCACTCGTAAATTTGCTTATGATGCGGCGGTTGTTTATTAAATTGACGGCGAAATGCTCGCTGAACTGCAACAATGGACTCAAGTTTTGCCAATTGTAGCACACAAAAAGACTTCTCCTGTGGTGACGCCGCCATTTCACTACAAACAAACAACAAACAACAGCGCCAATGCGGCCGTGATTGGAACTTCTATCCGGGCTGTTTAAATTGTAAACTTATCTTAATCAAGTAACGTTCGAATCATGTTTCTATCTTTTGTAGTTTGGAAGAAATATATGTTTGAAATCTGTTCTTTCTTTTTGAATAACCCTGTATATTCAGTACATGCAATATTAAATATGTGCTGTAGTTCGCGCATGGTAACAGATAATTGACAAAGATAAGTTCCTTTTGTGTGATAATCATTTAATATTGCTGTTTGGAAACTTTTTTTTTTTTTCTTGTGAAGGTGTTGTAAGTTAAAAAAATAATCACCAAACTTTCTGAAAAGCTACTAGGTTGTATATGTATGCAAGTTTATTACTTCTTTTTATTTAATAGATATTAAGATCATACTATGGACAGAAGTAATTAGTATAGTTTGTATATGGTGAACAAGATAGCAGTGCCAATTTTGGCAGGGGACAGTGGCGTGTTCAATGCAGGTACTGATCAAGTGCGTATAGATAAAGGATTGGAAGGTCTCACTCTTGCACTGTATCCAAGTTGTTTAGATGTTATAACTTGTCTGATTTGTTTATTCTTAAGGAGTGTCAGAAACTATATAGTGTCAATCAGTACTTTTTTTTTTCTAAAGTACAGTTTAGGGATACGGTCAGTTTAACCTAATTTAACATTTGCACTTATAAACAACATGCAAAGGACACATAACCAATTTCAAAAACGTTGCTATACAGTGCTAGAAATATGTGAGTACTACAAAGCACAGCGTATCCATATCCGATAATTAGGATTGTGCTAAAATATTTGAAAATTACACGTGATGAATCTTATGTATAAACTTTTCAGTTGTAATTGTGTTTAGCCTTGATTTTGACATAGGATTTCTTTTCTAAATCTGCAAATTCCACAATTCGAATTATGTGGAGTGTGTCTGTCCCAAAGTTTAAGAGTACGCATGCACCCGCATATCTTTAAGAAAGAAAAAAAAATCGACATGATTTGTTTCGGAGTCACTAAGAAGAACGTATTGTGGATAGCAATGTATTCGTGAAAATTACTAATATGAAACCATAGCACAATTGCCGATTCAGTAACTTTCTACTGTGCATTGTGCAGCTTGAATAGAAATCTAATGCTCTTTATTGGATTTCATTAAGTACTATAAAACAGGGGCAACTTGTAAAATGCAGGAATGAAGATAACAATCACAGGGCTCATAGTGGTCTGGTCTCTTGTAAATAGTTGAAAAGTGACCAAAAGCACACAAAAAAGTGACCAAAATCTCATCATGCCCCTTTTTTCCTTTGTCAATTTCTCCATCACCTCTCTCTCTGTTGTTTTGTTTCATCTTTTCTTCTGTACTTCTTGTTTTTGAGCTTCCTCCTTTCTTGGTTTTCTAAATATGCTTTGTAGTTATGGTAAGCAGACTTAGAAGATGTAAGAAGCTTCTGAGTAAGTGGAACCAATTCTGGCCTATTTCATCCCAGACATTATACGTGTTTAACTTAGCATTGAGAGTTCTCAAAGCCATGAGATATTCAAATTCTTCACCAACTCTTAAGAAGAACATACAAGAAGCATAGCACAAGACGAAAATGATGAACCACACAAACACACACAACATTGAGCGGAGCGTTAACTATTACGAGAGAAAACTAAAAGACTATTATGATAGAAGAAAGAATAGACACAGAAGGGTTCTCAACCCCACCTTGAGAGCTTAAGCAACCACCAACCATTCACTGTGCCTTAGAAAGAATAAAAGCTGAAGTGAGAATAAAACTGACAGTTTCACATGTGGCAGCAAGTACTGAAGCTTTCAGAAGAGTAACGAGTAACAAGTTTCTGCCTTTTTCCATTTATCTTTGTTAATATTTTTCTTAGAAAACTGCCAATGCAAAATATAAATCACAGCAAAGTCACTTTACCCCCCAAAAAAGTAACTTTTAGTGACAAATTAAAAAAAAAAAAGTAACTTTTAGTGACCAACTTGAAAAAAAAGTAACTTTTAGTTAAAAAAGTGTCTCGCTATGAGCCCTGCAATCACTAATAGATGAATTTAGAGTCGATAGTTTGAAGAATTGTGCCATATCCTGTAATTACAAATTCAAATGAAGTTAGAGTTAAAATATGTTAGTTGTGGACCTATAGCGTAACGTGGGATCCGAACCAGATGATCTTTCGCCGGGAATCAAACCCGAGTCTCTTGCGAAGAAGACGGATACGCCAACGATATAGCTATGAGGGAGCTCTTAAAATGTGTTCCAAATGTGTGTTTATCGTTTGGCACAAATTATTTTCTCAAGTTTCAGACGGGAGAGAATTCAGACATTTTCACTCGGGGAAGAATAATATATTCTCTTTTACTTTTTAAGGGTTATGGAGTTGGATAGCTTGCCTTTGGAGATTGACTTCAAAATTTGATTAGAATGCATGTTTCGTGTAGGATCATCATCCAAACCTAGCCAGTAAAAGGGTACTCCCTTGTACTTCTTTGAATTTATCTCTTGTTTTGGCACTAAAAAAAGAATTCACTTGCCGCCATTTTTACGTAATATGTGAGTGATTTTGAAACTGAAGGGCATGTATAATCTTTCTGTCCTCTCTCTGGACAGAATAATATTAACACGTTATTCTATAGAGCATCTTTGTAAAGGTTTTTATGACTAACCTGAAAGAATGAAGTTTGGCCAGTTCACACAAGGTGCCTACAGCTTAATCTTACACGATGAACCATGAGAGGTGAAGGACGAATGTACTTCTTTGATTTCTAACTTATTTGCTCATTGAATTCCTCTTTCACAGATTGTTTTGGAGTAAGTCTACTGGTTGATTATGTGACAAATGCCAGTTAGACTATAGAACAGTAAATTTTAAGTTACACGCATGGTTAACCTTTAAACGCCCATTGACGCAACTGCTGCGTCGGGGTTTTAAATCTCAATAGCTCAGCTCCTAAATAAGGTAGGAAGATGATTTTGGTACCAATGTATTCCTGAAGGATGCAGTTTTCCACTACTGTGCATTTTATGTATGTGTGGAGTTGCATTTTATATATATATGGAGTACCACGGTGGGGGGAGGAAGGTAAAGGTCGTGTTTTTTTTTTTAAGCAGGTTTCTTAGGGGCTTTTCTCTCCCCCTCCCCTTTGAGGGTACGCTCATAAAAATTGGTATGTGAAACAATGAAGTAGGCCACTACATGATAATATACTGTATTTATACTTCTTGCTTATATTGGAGGAGCAAAGAACTCCGCTCAGAGCTTATGGAAATCCGGTTTCCCTTAAATTGGCTGGTATTGCAGTATGTTGTGTATTTAGGTCCCTAGATGAAAAGTCTTAATGGGCACGAAGCCCGAAAACCTCACGTTTTTAAGATATCCGTTGATTATTATCGTCACTTAAAGGCATACGCTCCTTCGTAAACTGAAAATAATAATTAGGTTGACATTTTATCTATAAAGTATGAACGAGTCTTACGAGTGTATACTAAGGTTTTTGGGGTCGCTGATTCAAAATCCGAGGTCGGTTAACCTCCATCGCATCAGGTTCAAGGTCATTTGAAAGTCAAATAGAGGGAACTGTTCAAAAATCTGAACAAAAAGTATATAAATGTTTTTGAATGTCCGAATATAAATGTCCGATTATGTCTTTTCTTGACCCGTCAAGGCCATTACAGAATCATTTCAAGGTCAAACTTGAAAACCGTCGGAAAATTTTGAAAAAAAAAAAAAAGTATTATAGGTAGGTTATTAGTGTAACTGAAAGAAAAAACTGTTTAGACCATATAAGTACAGATATAATTTTTAATTAGATGGAAATAGGTTTGAGCCAAGATTGTTACGTTTCAGAATATTTTCAAGATTTAGAGACGCTACTCGGGAATTGCATGAATTTGTTACCTCGTTAAAATCTGTGGTTGCTAAGCTTTTCAACGGCGTATGAATCATAACTCTCTGATAATTAGGGGGATCACCAGAGCCCCCAATATGAGCGTCTGCGATTTTATTAAAATCTCTGGCGGGCGTCTAAAGATTAATGAATATATAATAATGAATTTATACATTTTCACTCGGGGTCTCGGTCATTTTTTCGCTCCACCCGAGTGTATATATTCATAGTCCGAGTGTACGTCCTTCAGTGACTTTGGGAAGAGTCAAGGTGACCAATTTGAGTTCAGTTTATTTGCCATGGAGAGAACCTTACTCTGTGTACAACGCAGAGATAAATTCGTTTGGAAGGTATTCGCAAAAGAATGTGAAGATGTATATCTTTTCGAGTAATAGTACAATTAAAATAATCGGAAAATAATTACCGGAACTTTTGAAATTTTAATTTTTGACTTAACTTGAACACATGTGTGAGGTAGTTCATAACGAACAGGACAATAATAACTGTGATAGATCAATTACGACTTAACTACTTGGTAATAACAGCAGTGTTGTTCGTATATTAGCTACTAAATCGGCCGCCGGCATTTCTATGTTGGTCACCATATAAGTATGTTTTCGTATCTATCTATATATATATATATATTCACAAAACTTAATATACATAATTTGTATGTTATATTGCTATGTTCTTGCACATTATTTTTGGAGTGATAACTTATTTGCATGATAAAAGTGAAAATTAAAATTATTGATTAATTCTGTCGATTATATAGGGTGGGTCATTCATGTTGATGCTCCTTTGTAATTTTTAAACAAATGAATAAAAAACCGATGAAAGTTTGTACCATATAAGTATAGACAGGGGGACACTTTTTGGTGTACTCTGTGCTACCATACCATAACGTTAACAATGTTACCAACCCAACATAAAGATATTTTTTTTTTTCAAATAACACTACATTAGATTACTACATATTTCAAAACTACATATAAAAAGAACATGTAGTACCACACACTGCAATACCAATAGCAATGTTGCACACTAAAGACGCTACCGTATTACAAACATTCAAATTTTGGTGGCCATTACAGCAGTAATAACCGAAACAGACGGGTCAGTGTACATCTTAAGTACTTTAGTGGCTAATACTATTATCATGGAATAATGTATTTTGAATGAATAGGAATATAGTTACAAGAGACTAAAAATTTGACTTTTTTCGAAGGCATCAATTTCGAACACTGCTTAGATAATGAACTTTTAGAGGATTCTACAACTGTAATTACGCAGATGAGACGGATAGAGTAATGTACACTCATGTCCAAAATGATTGTCGCATATCTATAACTATCTTCTGGTAAAAATGTAATTTGATAATGATTTTGCAGCGTACTTTTAATACTGATACTATGTGTATAATCGAGATCTGTATATTTGTGGTAAATTTAATAGGAACAGAGTTATAAATATGAAAATTATAATGAGTAAAATAAAATGTTGCTCAATGGACAATAAAGTTTATTTTAGTTTGATTGTTCTTATTTGCTGCTCTTTTGACATGAAATTTCCCACATACATATCTTTACCGATTATACACATACTATCATTATAAGAAATACCAAGCGAATTCATTATCAAATTATATTAATAGAACAACATATTTATAGACATGCGACAATAATTTTGGACATGAGTACATTTGTGTCCAAAGTACTACCATGAGCAAAATAAATGACGCGTCTCTTTATTTTGAAGTTTTTTGAAAATATCTCCGTTTTCTTTATATGTTCGAAATTTCGGAAGGTTTCCCCAGCAGGACAGGTTAATAACAAACCCGTTTTTAATATTTGTGTTAGATATTAGCTTAAAATAAAGAAATTAGAAGCAAAAAACATTAAATCGACAGAAATCTCGAGAATTACCAACTCTGCTAAAGTGGGAAATTTTCAAGAACACGAGGGAATTCTGCATTTCAACACGAAGCAGCGACATCTATGTCATTGAGAGAAATGTGGATTAAATCTACAAACTAAACTTTTAACGAATATTTCTAGTATGTCTTATTATATGCATTATCTGCAAACTCCAAATATATGAATATATGCTAAGTATTAACATAAAGATAGAGCAAATAGTGGAAATTATCTATGGAAAAGGACGAATTGGTAGGACGATCGTAATGAAATATCGTCTTTACCGGAACAGGCTCAGTTTACGTAAAAAAACAAATAGCTCAGTTAGTTAAAGCAATGAGTCTGTATGCTGAAGGTAGCGGGTTCGATCCCATGGAAGTGCCGTTGTCATTTTTATCTCTACACTACGGTTATTTTATTTATTTTTTTATGTGGGAAAGAATTAAATTGTAACGTATGTGTAAAACTCATGACGATACCAAAAAAAGAAAAAATGCCGTTGTCGCACTTGCATTAGCGTCCCTAATTTTGTTTGCAAACAGTTTCGTAATTATTTCCCCTGTGCTCACTGCTCACCATATGCTCGCTGGCGCATAACGAATGTTTCCCAGTAAATGTTAATTCTAATTTGGAGAATTTTATAAAGTTTCACAATATTTCTCACTAGATACTCTTCTATCTACTTGTTTGGATATTTTGATAACAGATGTCCCTATTAAATGTTTAATTTTCCCTAGATGTTTAATTACGGAAAAGTTTTACAATGTATTTGTATTGAATTGAAATTGTTTTGAATTTACTACATAAGGTAAGTAGACCGAAGGAGGAGAACTCAAGTAATTGATATTCTACGTAAAAGCAACCTATTGTAGAATGATGATGCTTCTTACCTTCAGCACATAATCTTTACGTTAGAGAGTCAGACAGAGAAAAATCCTGGTTTTTCCTCCTCTATGACCACCCATCTTAAACCTCTACATATCATTGTTCGTCTCACAAAATTTCGGTGCTCCAAAACCATTCAAATAATAATAATAATAATAATAATAATAATAATAATAATAATAATAATAATAATAATAATAATAATAATCCTGAATATGCCATCCTTACATAATGTAAGGATATCTTAGTTTCCTAGTTTAAATCTTAAATATCTTAGTTTAAAATGCTTTCTTTAGTACTTATTTGAGCAACCATGTAGGAGGGGGTACGACTTTTTATTTTGCCCCTCTCATTTCAGTACCCTTCCAACAGAAAGTAATTTTTGATAAGCAGGACAGACAAAATGAATAAGAAATATATTTACAGCATCCTCTCCCCTTTCATGATTGGAATATCACGTAATATTTTTTATTCTACGAAAGATGGCCCTGTGCGGTTAGGGGTAGGTAACTAAAAAAATACCTAATATATAGCGCCCCTTGATTGTAATATTACCGCTTCTTTATTTGTACGAGGGAGCCCCTACACAATCAAGGGTGACAAAAAGAATAGGAAGAGTGTCTATTGATTCCAGTGGTGGATCCAGCACGAACTCCTGGGGGAGGGGAGGTGAAGTGAAACATTCTTTTGATGATGTGAAGCTGTCACAAATTACCACTTAACTAAACTAAACAATAGTGGGGGGAACCGGAACCCAGTCAGTTTAAATTGATGTAAAAGTTTAATTTTTGGCTTCATATTAAAAGTTGTGGTTTCAAATGAGAATTTCAGTCCAAGTGGTCAATCATCAAATCTCGTGGGGCTCTTCAGTGTAGGCTAATACGGCCCCCTTATGAGAAAAGGCAAAATTATTAACATGTTTATAACTTTCGAATTTTTCGTCTATTTTAAAGAAATATTTTGCTTCGTATTAAAGTGTTGGTTCCAAATGACAAATTCAGTCCGAGTGGACAATGATCAAATCTCCGGGGGGGGGGGGGCTCTTCAGTATAGGGGGCTACGGCTCCCTTATAAGAAAAGGCAAAAATATGAAAATGCTTATAACTTCCGAATTTTCCGTCTATTTTAAAGAAATTATTGGCTTCATATTAAAGCCTTGGCTTCAAATGACAATTTCAGTCCGTGTGGACAATGATCAAATCTCGGAGGGCTCTTCGGTGTAGGGGTTTCGGCTTCTTTATGGGACAAGATTCACGTAGTTGATATTGCAAAATTGTTTTGTATATATAAGTGGAAACTTGCACCATTTGGTTAATTTTACCTCTTATGTTTTGCAGATTCATATTCCAAGCAATAGTTACTTCGCAGAGCTAAAAGAAGGCACTTACTAGTTTCATTAAAATGAAATGTCTTTTATGAGAAGTTCTCATGGAGCCGACGAACGAATAGGCACCCAAACGTTGGTTAAGTCGAACGGTTGAAACCCGTTGAGCTCGCTACAATTATTATTGTTAATAATAATAATAATAATAATAATAATAATAATAATAATAATAATAATAATAATAATAATAATAGAGCATTCACCTTTGGTGCATGGGGTCCGTGGCTCGATTCCACTTCGCGCCAAGTGAAATTTGAGGTGGACAAATACCGTGTGCATGGGTATGTGTTTTCTTGAGATTTTCCATTTTCCTCCCACTTTCTTCATTTCACCATTTCATTCATCATCATTCTCCCTTAGCGTAGGTGCATAATCGACCAACGTTAAACTAGATATTGCAATTTCAATAATAATAATAATAAAAATTAATTCAACTGAAAGGACTGTAATTTATGTGGACAGCAATTATCATAAATATGCAACCATTATAAAAACAATGCTTTGAGTAGAAAGATAATCCTTTCCAAGTGTTAACGAATGCGCACGAGATAAGACATGTCTCGAGAAAGAGACAAGACGCGCTTTGTGACATCCAAGATAATACGAGGCAAATGTTTTGGACACGAGATAGCTTGTAAAATGTCTCGTCTTGTCTGGAATGTCTCGAAAACAAAAGTCTAAGTTTTAATATTATCTTTCAAGATCTATTCTCTCAGAAGTAGTTCTCTGCCTTAAAATTAATAACGACATTTGTGATTTAAAAAAAGATAAACAATGCCTAAAGTTAATAGTTAACTTTTCGAAAAGAAGCTTCATTAAGGGTGAACCTGAAAGATGTCCACAAACTTCGGGAGGTGATTCGTGACATCAAAAGGAGACAAATGGTCCTCTTGCAGTTTTCGAATTCAGCTTCTTTGTCGAGATACAGGGTTGCCAACTGGTCGTGTTTGAGAAACTCACTGAGAATAAATTCAAGTCCAAGAATAAACTACTACTCATATATTTTTCAGGTCAATTGACTTATACCATGTTGTAAGGTCAAATATTTATTTATGAAGTGTGTACAAAATTCGCCAGGGTCTTTTCTGAGAAAATCGTCGAGAAAAAGTCACCTCCAAGAATAAACTACCCCTTGTAAATTTTTCTAAGAGAAATATCTGGTACTGCAATATAGGGTTGTTAATTAAATATTGATTAATGAAAAATAAACAAAATTGTTAAAACCATTTTTGAGAAAATAGCGTTTTTCGATTTTCGGCTGTTTGTAAACCACACTTATTTTAGGTGGTAGGAAAAAATGGAAAAGCTCCTGTAAGAATACTAAGTAAACCCTAAGTTTAAAATTTGGTGTAGATAAGTTGAACGGTATGGCCTCTAGGCGAGTGCATATAAAAGTGTGCCGAACGGACGGACCGGAAGGACGGGTGTCGAAAAGTCACATTTTCGGTATGTAGACGCCATGAAACATGTAAATCCGTTGAAATCTGAATTTGATATTATTTTCACAATCACTATATTTTCTTCTCTCTTTTGTCGCTCGAAAAAGAAAATCCTAAGTTTACCACAAAAAGCTAGGGAGTTTCTCAAAAAATATTCAATTACAGGGCCACCGCACTAAACTTTTTCAATTCAATTTCTTAACTGTGTTAGGCCGCAGTTGTTATTGAAGTGTGTATTTGGATAATACGAATAAAATTATCGTATTATTCAAATACATCGAATGTCAGATTATCGAATAAAAAACTTCGATTGAAGAAAATCCACACTACAAAACTAACTCACACTTTGAGCACATTTTCATTAGACATATAATAGACCAATTAATGCAATCATTGTTTATGAAATATGAAAAAAATCAAATGAGTCACTTTGGGAAAGTCGTTCAAAAAGAACACGTCAGGAATAACCTATCTCTTGTGAATTGTTTCGAACAATGAGTTAAGATATACTTTTGGTTATTAATGAAATATTTGTTTGCGAAATTTGAACAAAATCGCCTGTCGTTCGAGAAAATTGTCGGGGAAATAACCTTGACCCCAAAAATAAACTATCCGTTGTAATTGTTTTTCATAGAAATGACTTATACTAAAATATAGGGTTATTAATGAAATACTTATTTATGAATTATCAATAAAATTGTCCGAGTAATTTTTGAGAAAATCGTGAGGGAAAAATAACTCCCCGAATAAACTATCTCTTGAGGATTTTTTCAGGGTAAGCGAGTTATTCCATATTACTAGGTTTTTAATGAAATGTTTATTTCTGAGTACGAACAAAATTGCTTGACTCATTTTTGAGAAAACCGTGGAGGAAAAACACCCCCAAGAGTAAACTACCCCTCGCATATTTTTTCAGGACAAACGAGTTTTGCCATATTGTTCGGTTATTAACGAAATATTTATTTTTGAAATATGAATAAACTCTTTTGAGTCGTTTTTGAGAAAATCGCCCAGACAATACTCCACCAAGAATAAACTACCCCTCGCATTTTTTTAGGACAAACGAGTTATGCCATATTGATAAGTTATTAATGAAATCTTTATTTATGAAATATGAACGAAAACATTTGAGTCCATTTTGAGAAAATCACTGAGAAAAAGCTCACCCCCTTAGTATAAACTACCCCTTGTAGATTTTTCTCAGATAAATGCCTTATACCACAAAATAGGGTTGCTAATTAAATATTGATTTATAAAAAAAGAAAGAAAACAAGATCGTTAGAGCCAGTTATGAGAAAATATCTTTTTTCTATTTTCATCGTACAGGAAACTACCCTTGTTTTGGGAGTAGGAGGGAAATAAAAAAACTATAGGAAATACTATGAAAATCTTAAACTAAAATTTGGTGCAGATAAGTTGAACGGTATGGCCTCTAGGCGAGTGCACAGAAAAGTGTAGCGAACAGACGGACGAACAGATAGACATGTATCGAAAAATAACTTTTTCGGTGTTAGGGGCTATAATACGTATAAATTCGTTGAAATCTCAAATTTGATTTTTTTTTTCGAACACCATACTTTCTTCTCTCATTTGTCACTTCAAAGTAAAAGGAACTCAGAACTACAGATAAAAGACACCTACTTTTACACATAGACATTATTTATTGATTTAAAACTGTTTTAGTTTGTGTCATTTCACTTCCAATTGAAAGGTTTTACAATGATTAACGGCATACCAATGACGAGACGGAAGTTTTCAGGAAGTAAATGCATTCAGAAGTCTAGATTGCATTACAGCTATCAGCCTGTTTTTATTTCTGCAATTGTTAACAGCTGTAATTTCGTCCAAACGCTACATGAAATAATTTTTGGTTGACGTCATTGTGTTACTATTTTAGTATTGTTCTCTTCAGACTTGGTTGAAGTTTTGTCTTAACGGTTATACATTTTTTTCTTATTTCATCGTTACACATAAGAATAAAATGTTGTGGTGACTGGATAGATTCGAACCTACGAACATTGAGTTTTTATTCTTCAAACAATTTACCAATGGACCAAGCTTTGTCCTCACGTTAACGTACGGTTACAGGGTTTATTACGATTTAAATAAAATGGCTGGCTGTTAGAGTTTCCTGCCCAAATATTTCGATAAAAAATTTTCATTGCTTCGTACATTGTTTAGATACACATTTTAGGAGAGTGAATTTTGGTGTATATAATAATTTCATGCCAGATAAAAGCTGGATAAGTTTTAATAACATGTTTCATATGTAGTTCTCAATAATAGACTTGTTGTTCGGGATGACGTTCCAAGGTTTAGCATTGACTAGCAGTTTTTGCTATTAATATCCCTTCTAGCAATATTGGCAGTAGACAAAAGTTAGCCCGTGTTAAAGCTTTTTGCTCCTAATTTAGTTATTTTACTTTATTATTTAACGAATATATTGAAAATTGTCAGAGACACGTATGCAGTAATTTATTTCGGGAGGGGTCCGACTTCAATATTAGGATAAATTGTAATAAAATTTTAAAAGATAATCCCCAAAATTAGGCTAAATTTACAGAAAAGTTGGGGTTTCAGAGGGGGTCCGGACCCCCTACACCCACCCCTAAATGCGTTCTTGTTTGTCAGTAACATTTCCTCATTTTGAAACCCTCAAAAACTTCGGATAGACTATATAAAGGAAAACGAGTTATTTTCGATGAAATATCACTTCAAGGAGACGCGTCAGTTTTATTGCACAGTGTGGTATCCCACGTTCACAATGGCAAGAGTTTCTTTCCTCTGATTCTCTGTCATTGTGCTCTATCGAAAGGTTAGGTTTGTAACATATTACTCCTACGAACAAGCATGAGTGGCAGATAGGAATACTGAACACAACTCCAGAGAAATGCATGCTGGAACTTACGTTTATAGCTACGCTTTGGTGATTTGCCCTCAAGGTCAATCGAGTGGTAATTCAGTTCCGTCTCTGTTCTTAAGCCATGTTCGTATTACTTCGAACAGTTTTGATAATGAAAAGCATGCCTCTTAATATAACAGACTTCTTTCGCGTAAGAAATCCAAACTCAGTTGGTCAGAGCAACTAGTCTGTAAGAATTAGGTTGTTAGTTAGTTAGGAGCCCAGTACGAGTAAGGGTTTTTATTACTATTGTTTTTATCTTTTTTATGTGAGGAAAAATCAAATTGTGACATCGCGATATCAAATGTATTTGATTAGGTAGCTTTGTCTTACCTAAACTTTAAACATCAGTAACCGTCGAAATTATTTCACTAACCGATCACTTACTGAACATTTCAAACACGTCAAACCAGTGGCATAACATGAAGGTTAACCTCTCCTCCGCAGTCCTTAGTTATGCGTCCGTACTTTCAAGGGCGGACTAAGGGCCGGGCGACTGCCCGGGGTGCCAGAGAAAGAGGGGCACCAAAACGAGCCTCAAAAAGTAAATTTTACAATGTGCTTTCTACTGACGTTTTTGGTTTATATTCTTGTAAAGTAGTGGCAATTATATGATCTTTTTACATTTCACTATGGAAGAAGAGAGTTTCATAGTACTAAGGGGGCTGTATCGAAAAATTGAGAGATGGCATGTAGAATAAAGAGTGCCGGGAATTAAGTATTGTTTGCTTGAGTTTAGCGTTCCACGGTTATGCCTTAATGGGCAAGGGAGATGTGGATACTAATTATAGTGGAATCCGAACCACTTTTATCGTTCAACAGTAATCCACCGGGAATTGGACCCGGTACCACAGAGGGCAGGCGTGCTAGCCACTAGACCAGAGGGGCTGGAGTTGGTATTGTTTATAGCGGACCATATTCTTTGTGAAGTTTTCCTAGGTAATGGTTTTCTTTTTGAAAATGGGTTTAAAACAGGGGCGTCATTTAGGGAGGGCAGGGAGGGGCATTTGCCCCCCCTGAGTTTGAGATGTATATAGATTTTATCATTAGAATAGTAGTAAATCAGTGAAAAACGCGAAATTTTACTTATATCAAGAGGTCTTGCCCCCCCCCCCCCCCAAAGCAAAATCTGAAATGACGCTCCTGGTTTAAACTATTAAAAACACTATGATAAAATGTAAAATATAGGCTACTACTAGGGGAAGGGCGCCAAAAGGTCACTTTGCCCGTGTGAAAATTTGGCCTGCTCCGCCCCGGCGTACTTTCTGTATATTTTTTGGCCTTGCAGCTTGTGCGGTCCCCACGCCACATTGTTGCGGGGGCGCTATTTACGCCTACCTTTCGAACGTAATTCAATAACTGTTTAAGAAATTCTACCATCAGCGTGGAAACGGGAATATATTTTTCTAATAGTCCCATAGAACTTTCACTCAGAACGCCAGATGCAATTTTTCAGAGTGGGCTCTGGCTCATATTCAGGAATAATAATAATAATAATAATAATAATAATAATAATAATAATAAATATGAATGTCTTTGGAGAGCCGAAATTATGTGACACGAATCATTATAGATAGAGCTTTAAGATGAGTGGTCATAGGGGAGGAAAAACAGGATTTTTCTCTCTCTGACTCTCTAACGTTAAGATTATGTGCTGAAGGTAAGAAGCATCATCATTCTACAATAGGTTGCTTTTACGTAGAATATCTATTACTTGAGCTCTCCTCCTTCGGGCAACTTTGCTTAAGTAGTAAATTCAAAACAATTTCAATTTAAGACAAATATTTATAGAGAAAATTAAACATTTAATAGGGAAATCTGTTATCAAAATATCCAAACTTTTTTTTTTTTTTTTTTTTTTTGGTATCGTCATGAGTTTTACACATATGTTACATTTTGATTCTTTCCCAAATAAAAAATAAATAAATAACCTTAGTGATAAAAATGACAACAGTACTTCCACGGGATTCGAACCGTCTACCTTCGGTATACAAACTCGTTGCTTTATCTAACTGAGCTATTTGCTTTCTTACGTAAGCTGAACCTGTTCTACAGTAAAGACGATTTTTCATTACGATTGGGCTAACAATTCGTCTTTTTCCATAGGTAATTTACACTATTTGCACTATCTATACGTTAATACTTAGCATAGATTCATATATTTGGAGTTCGCTGATAATGCATATAATAAGACATACTAGAAATATTTCGTTAAAATTTTCGTTTGTAGATCTAATCCACGCTTCTCTCAATGACATAGATGTCGCTGCTTCGTGTTGAACTGCAGAATTCCCTCGCGTTCTTGAAAATTTCCCACTTTAGCAGAGTTGGTAATTCTCGAGATTTCTGTCGATTTAATGTTTTTTGCTTCTAATTTCTTTATTTTAAGCTAATATCTAACACAAATATTAAAAACGGGTTTGTTATTAACCTGTCCTGCTGGGGAAACCTTCCGAAATTTCGAACATATAAAGAAAACGGAGATATTTTCAAAAAACTTCAAAATAAAGAGACGCGTCATTTATTTTGCTCATAGTAGTACATTTGTGTCTACTACTACTACTGTCATCATATTACGTATTTCGAACAAGTTGAAACATAGTTATAAGAAATTAATATTTGACTTCAAATAATTTTATTTCGGAAAAGTGCTTAGATAATTATCATATTCACATCGAATTACGTACATAATTTCCAATAGACATAAAGATCATAATGACGTTTACAAACCGTTCGCAATGTGGAAAAATAGTAAAATTTGATACATTATTTAAAGATGGCATATTTGTGAGGACATTTTAAAACAACTTTTTATATACTTTGCTTTTATAGTATTACAATATTACGTTTTGGTAGGGATAATTACAAGAAGTTATTGGAATTACATAATTTTAATTAGTGTTGCAAACTCTAATAGTTTTTACCATATCCTCATAACAGTTTAAGATATCAAATTGCTTTAAATGTCATCGCAATCTTCGCATTTATTGAAAACCATCTATCCATTTAGATGAGGTAAGTACTTGTCTTAGCAGTTTTTCGAAATAAAGGCTTTTAGAAAAAGTCAAATTTTCACACCTTTGTAACTGTTCTTATTTATTTGAAATCCATCATATCACGATAATAATGTTAGACACTAAATTACTTTGGGTGTCCATTTCTCTGTCCACCTCACTTCAGTTATTACTGCAGCAGAAGTCATCAAAATTTGGATGTTTTGTAATATTGTAGCGTCCTTAGTGTGCTACACTGAATAATAAATGTAATGTAGTAAGTTTTTATTTAACATGTAGATTTGAAACGTGTAATAATGTCACGTATTACCATTGAAAAAATACAACTTTATGTTGAGTTGGCAACATTGTTAACTTTGTGATATCAAAGAGTGTACCAAAGAATGTCCCTCTTCTAATATTTGAATATTACAAAAAATCAGCGTTTTGTGTACATTCGTTTAAAAGTTACAAGGGCGTATCAAGATAAATGGTCCACACACTATATGTGATTCGTAGCAATATATATCTATCTATATATATTTTTTTCAGTTCAAAGAAGGAGCTGTTGAAGATCTTGGCACAGGAATACGAGTGACATCAGGGATTTCGTAATATGAAGAGCATTTGTGACTATTTATGACACAAGTGATACTTACTGGAAACTGACTTCGGGTCTGTTACAGTGATGTCTTCGAGTGAATTTCAGTTTTGATGGCAAAGATTTCATTGCATATCAGTTGTTTTAATTTTTTGTGATATATTAAATTATTTTCTTTTGTACATTCTGAGTTTTACTCTTTAATATAAATACACTGACCGGCCAGAATATTATGAGCATATGATATTAACTAACGTTTCACAGCTTCCATGCCAAAATGCACTGTTGCTGTCCTGTGAGCCAAAGGTGAACATATAGATTCCCTAATATATCTATATGTTCACCATTGGCTCGCAGGACAGCAACAGTGTATTTTGGCATGGAAGCTGTGAAGCGTTGGTAGGTAGCTGGAGGGCCTGGCATGGCACACCACATCTGCAGACACAGCCCTTAATTGTTCTAAATTCCATGGAGGATGCCGATGAGCTCGGATCTATCGTTCAATGACATCCCAAAGATCTTCAGTTCGGTTGGGTTAAGATCGGGTGAGCGAAGGGGCAATTCACATTCACCACTGTGATCCTCGAAACCACTGCAGCACAACTGTGGTATCGTGACAAGGAACATTGACCTGCTGAAAGGTGTAGTTTCCAGCTGGAAATATGCCCGACATGAATGGACGTACGTGTTCAGCAATGACCTGCCAATAGCTAATAACTTGCTGAGAAATGTGCAACCAGCCAAGCTGGAATTCGGAACACCAGCTGTACACAGTCCTTTGGTGCTTCACTTTCAAAACCCAAATGAAATCGCTCTATCCATTATTTCGGTGTTGAACTACATTTGAAATCATAAACTCATTGCCCGAAAGTTTCACGAGAAATGTCCACTTCTCACACCAAATAAATATTTTAAATTGCTATGAAAAAAAAAAGTAAGCTTAAACAAAGAAAGGTCTATTATTCCGAATTGTATAATAGCGGAACACTTAGCCCCTCAGACCAAACACAAATACTACTGATCAATTACTCACACTACAAGAGATCACAAAAAACACTTTGAACATGGAATAGATGTGCACGTAACTCTTTGTGGACTATGAAAAAGCATTCGACAGCATAGACAGAAAACAACTCTTACAAACTAAGCATAATTTTTAAAAAATCCGGGAAATTTATCAGGCTGACACAAATGATGATGGAGAAAACTCGTCAGGATGAAAATTGAGAAGAATGGCAGTGAATTTAATACTATAGGACAGTTTTAATCAACCCTTTTCACACTGCGGCCCCCTTTAGATGTATGATGCCTACTTCATAATCGGGTCCGGACACCTTGATTAAGATGTTGCAAATATATAAATATGGATTTTTAACAAATGAAAGTACGCCGAGCAAGAATTTATCATTCCCTCTTTCCTTTTCGAGTTACCTATTGTGCCAAAGATGATTTTTGTTTGAAGATATTTTACAAACACGTACATCAGTCTCTACACGCTTTTCGGCTGTCAAAAGAAAAAAAAAAGTCTAGTATAGGCAACTTTTTGTAGGTCGAATATCACTTCTCACGCAAATTGTCTTTCTCAGATTGGCTTGCGAACACTCTAAGATCATGTTGCGGATCCCTGGCGGTCCGCGGACCCTAAGTTGAGAAAGGCTATAAAGGAATAAAACAGGATGATTCCTTATCTACAACATTCTGTACAGACGTGTTCAAATTATTAGACTCAACATTGTTTCTTAATATTTTACTGTTCTTACAATATTACGTGAGAAAATACGTTCGAACTTAGTCCAAATTACTACTTTGTAACTCTGTCCTAATTTCTAGTGGGTGTGGCATGTTTTTCAATATCAATAAAACAAATGCATACGTAACATTCAAATATAATTACTATAAAGCGTGTATATCCAAATTGGAAACAAAAAATAAAATGGAATGCTTACAAAAAAATTATTTCTCACACAAAGATTAATATTTCTTATGAAATCCCTTATTCTTTATTAAGTCTTTTATCCTCTGTGGTATCCTATGTACGAGTTTAGCACATTTTGCCTTCAATTCAGCATCGTGATATCACAAATTGTTGATCCTCTTGATCAATTGAAGTTTGGTTCTAATGTGCTTCTTCCCTCGCTTTTCTTTCATGAAACACTAAAAGTTTTCAATCGGGTTCATATCAGGACTAGTGCCTGGCCACGGAAGAACACTAATTTCGTTGTCTAAGAATTTTGTCACAGCTTTGGCCCGGTGGCATGGAGCTCCATCATGCATAAAGATGAATTGTATGTCATCAAACCAGAGTGCAGTCTGGGAAAGCAGTTCTTGAAGAACTTGTAGGTATTGGTCGTGCTTCATTGTAATGTAACGTAACGATGAAATAACGTTACATATTTAAATGGTGCCGGAACCGTGGAACTTTGAGATTAGTCAGAAGTATTAGTAAACTATCTCACTCAGCATCACGGATTATCTATTGCTATGTAATAAAAGAAAAATATACCGAAGATCTAAAATGAATACCAATACAGGAGTTGAAGATATTCCAGAAATTGAGACTTCAACGGATGTAATTAATCTTTTACGGAGCTAGGACAGCAGATGAATTCCATAACACAACAGATGGATTCCAAATTGGATACCAAATTAGAACGAGTTGCACAACAAATAGGACAGCAGATGAATTCAAAATTGGATAGATTGGAACAAGTGACACAACAAATAGGACAGCAGATGGATTCCAGATTGGAACAAGTAAAACTACAAATAGGACAGCAGATGGATTCCAGATTGAAACAAGTAACGCAGCAGATAAAAAGCAAATTGGAAATAACCGACAATAGGATGGAACAAATTATTCATAGCTTTGCAGTGGTAAGAAGTATTGTTGATGTAGTCGAAACGGAAGTCAACGAACATACAAAACAAATTCGAAGACTGCAAGAAGAGAGTCATACCATCAAAGAGAAAATCAGTACGGCCCAGTGTAATCCTGATCCTGCCCTCAACGCTGTGTGTAAAGAACATAGGAGAAATGAGTCAAAACCCTGTGAAGAAGACGACTCATCAGAAGTCTACTCTGAAATGGAAGATACCATCTCAAATATTGAGGACGAAGAAAGAAGACCACGTCGCAGGAATCATACACACGTAAAACCTTGATATCTAAGGTATTTTAGTACTAATAATAGTCGCGTGAAATTCAGTGAAATAAGATCATTAACTAAATTCAGTGGTAGATCTGAAGACATCCCAGCGAGTATCTTTTTAGAGAATTTTGAGGAAGTGTGTGAATTAATTGGAATAGATAGACTAATTTCCTCAAAATCTTACCGCATATTTTGTTACCACTTTTTTTGGTATGGTACAGTCCACAGCAAAAAACCTGCAACATGAGCATGTAAGTTTATTGTGAAACGACAAAGTCTTTTGCTCCAAAATAAGTGTGCACAGGAGGACGTCGAGGTTTATCCTGGCGTGATTCGTTCCACCTAGACGTTATGTTGATTCCCTGCACTGTTAGGCGTAGTTTCACAATAAAATTACATGCTCATGTTGCAGGTTTTTGCTGCGGACTGTACAAAGCAATCAGAAGTAGTCGACGTAATTATTCCGATTTTAAAAATGCGCTGTTAGCAAATTTCGAGAACAATTTTGTTAGCAGACCGGGATGCCCAAATTAGAAACCGACGTTTTGATCCTAAAGTGGACAAAAGTCTTACAGATTTTGTACTCTCTGTGTATAATGACTTGAAACAGATCAATCCATATCAGCAGGAATCACGTATTATCGCATCAATTAGAATATTATTACCGTTTAGGCTACAGCAAGTATTGATCTCTTCGCAACGTATTAATTTTAATCACTTAATAATGATAGTTCAAAATTATGAGAGTCAAACTATATTGCAAGGTAATAATAACAGAAATCAAGCTAACTATATTCCTGTTCGAAATATCAATGTTAGAGAAGATTGTAATCATAATACGAGAGGTAATGTTAGATTTTCTCGTAATGGCAATACGACCGAACCTAATTTCAGAAGAAATAGAAATAATAATTATACTGCTTTTAGGAATAATGTAAATAATCGAGCTAATTTCTCACGAACTCCCAGATTTCGTAGTAATTACATAGGTGGCAGAAATTTTCGAAATAGAAACCAAAGAATTGGTGAAGTATATAACATACCGGACTGTACTCAAGATTGTGCTATTCAATGCAACCTAATCGAATCTTTTGACAATGCCAACTTAACCTAAATGTGGTTGACGTGGAATGGGTTAAAGCCACGTTACCAATTTATTCGCAAGAATATAAAAACAGTGATTTAAACTTAAATGACAATGCTTCAAATCCTTTAAATGATAGCAACAAATAATATAGTGTGATTATTCTTTTTGTAATATCAATTGGTTTTTGTTTTGTTTCACATTGAATATTCTTATGATTTCATTGTAATTTTTACTTCCTTCACATTCTATGCATCAATACAAATATCATTTATCAAATTTATGTTAAATATACCCGAATAAATGAAACATGTTACGTTGTATTTTAACTCACACCAACTTTATTGTTAACTAGCATAAATGGCATTGAGTTAAAGAATCTATTTAGGACCTAAAAGTGATTAACAAACGTATCCTATTTCTTTGAATATGTCCTCGTAATTTTACAGAATTAAAATAAACTTGATTATTGAATAAATATAAAAATGATATTGAGATAAAATGAAAATAATATATTGCTTTATGAATTGTAATTTATATATATATATATGAAGGCTATTCAAAAAGTAAGGTAACTATGTATATGAAATGTTTAACGGTCCAGGATTCTTCCTTTAATTGTAATCAATTTAAAGAAGCCCCATAGTTCGGGAGCCATTATACAACGATACTAATTTGTATGCACTTACTAAATATTGTTTATATTTACGGGCAAAAGTGCTATTTTAAAGGCACAAGCAATTAAGAAGAAGAAGAAAAATATAAAGAAATAATCTAAATATTTGTATGATTGAAATATTTCTTAATATCGTTGCTATGACGACTTGTTTATCTGTTTGATGTCGTTGTTGTGGTAATTAAGAAAAATAGAACGAAGATCCATCTTGTAAAGAATGAATGTATAATATTTTAATGTGACAAACATTATATGTTGAAAGTGAATATATATATATATATATAAGTGCATAACTGTGTTGTATAATTCATGACAATCTCGTGATCTGTATAAATATTCAATATATACATTTGGAATCAGGGAATGTAACGTAACGAAGAAATAACGTTACAATATCCCCTTCCCACTAACGGTTCACTTACAGCGGCATTCATTACAACCAATATGACACTCTCGCCCTGCAAGCTGATACAGCACAGTGATAATTACACAGATTACATGTTTTTGGCGCAACTACACAGGTGTCAGCAGCGTTCGCAAATCGGTCAGACATAACCGAACAACCTTTTGTATACTCTTGTCTAATATTATCCTCCTATCAGTAACAAGTCAGTTATCGCATTTAAAAGGTATCAATTACTGCTAGTGTCTTGCTTCTAAGTTTCTTTCCTCTATTGTCTGATATAACAAGAATTAAAGTTTAAACATTTCATATGAGTAAATACACCTTCATGATAAACCTACTATCGGGTCGATGCGTTTTCGCACCAATTTACTGGGGAATTTGGGAGTTAAGCAAATTGAAAGTGTATTCAACACTTAATAAATAAATGAACATATGATCTTACTCTGTGTGGGTTTGGCAAGAAAGAGGTTAACAAAGAGATCCAGTATTAAATTGGACCCAGGTATTTATAATAATCGTGGTGCAATAGTATCAAATTATATATAAATCACCATAATATTTTGTTAAAATTTCTATAATAATAAAGTTTTAATTTGGACGTGGCAATATTGGCGTGGCGTGTGTAATTAAAACGGATTTAAGAATTTACAACTAGAAGTGTGTTGATTAACTTCATTTAATGAGTAGGTTTTTTTCCTTAAAATAACGTAAGAGGCACTTTTTTTTCTTTACCAGTAAAATAGGCCTTAAAATAGTGTTGCATATAGAAGGTATTGTTGTGTCACTTGTGCCTTCTCGCTTTAGTACAATCACACACGTAAGCATATAGATTACGACATTTTGGTCGAAAGTGAACGAAAAAGGATGTACTCAAATCTTTATTCAAATATAACATCCGTAATGCCTTTGATGGAAGTAAAGACAATATATATATATATATATCTTATATATAAAAGAGAACGCACAAATCCTTTGTTCCCTCATCACGCTAATACGGCTGAACCAATTTCTTTCATTTTTGGGGGGTTATTAGGATTTGGACCCTAGATGGTTTTTATCATATCACTTTAATTTTCAATTACCAGTGTCTTGAGATAATTGACCATTCAAGTGTCCATAACGTACAAATCCTTTGTTAGTTCATCATAGGTAAAAATAAACGTATTTATATGCAACCCGCATGACCGTGTCACTCGGCGGGTTAACATAAATGACAGGCGATATGTTAACATTTACTGCAATCTACTATGGTTTTTATCATATCACTTGAAAGCGAAAAAGTAAAAATTATCTAATTAATCTAATTAACAAGGTTTATTGCGTTCCGGGGTGACCCCAGCGAAGCGGGGTGAACGCTGCTAGTGTATATATATATATATATATATATATATATATATACAGTAAAACCTGTCTTCAACGGACTCTTTATTAAACGGAAAACTGTCTTAAACGGAAATATTTCACGGTCCCATGAATTTTGGAGAACAAAACGTGTAAAACTCCCTTCTTTAGGCGGAAATTGTGTTATGTGGACAACGGAAAGAAAAATAAACATTTAACGGAAAATTCTGAGTTCCGGACTACAGCATTTAGATGATGTTTAGACATTCTGTGAGACATATACGTTACACTGTCTGCGATAAAATGTTCGTTCTTTTGTTAAATATTTCTGGACAGTGTTGACTTTCCCCAACCACTACTCATATTCACCCCCACAAATTGTCCTTAATCCCCGCAATTTAATCAAGAATCATACGGAATGTCGGAAAGAAGAAAACGAGATAGAGGAAGAAGAGGAATACGATACTGAGTTGCAGGAAGAGTGTAGAATAAATACATATCAAGATTCTCTCAAATGTTTAAAGGAACTGCAAAAATTTGCCTTACAAAAAAATGATTCTGATCCACTTACATTTTAGTATAATTTCTCAGGCTAAAGTTTCTGCGGAAAGTCAAGCAGCCAAGCAGCAATGTACACAGAAAACCCTGTTTGGCTATTAGAAAAATAAAGAAAACGTGTGCATAGCATATTTTGTATTCATTTTAATTTTTTTGTGTATTTATTCGTAGAAGAAAGAAGTACTGTAATCGAACAATGTACGTACAGCAATATATTTTCTCAGTATGCCTCTTTATAAGCATGTTTTTTTCTTGTTTTTAAAAGAAAGGAAAGGTCTACCTCCACTAAGCGGAAACCTGACTTTAACGGAAAGTTTTGCACGTCCCGCTCGATTCCGCTAAAGACAGGTTTCACTGTATATATATATATATATATATATATATATATATATATATATATATAAAGACGTGGATTCTGCAAGTTTCTAAGCATCAGTGCATTGTTCGAAAGCTATTACAGTATTGTTAAACATTTTGATTTTTAAATTGTCATTATTTTATTATTTTCCATAAAATGTTAAATTTTGGGATGCGTCTTATACATCGGAAAAATGGTAATTATAATTAATAATGATAAAAATGATCACCTGAAGAGTCCAATAATTTTGTTACCTCAAATTACAAAGAAAAATATACATTACAATAATCAGCAATATTTATTTAAAAAAAAAAGAATATACATAAGTATATACACGCGCACACACAATATTTTTATTGTTTATATATTTTTCATTCAGTGACCAGTGTATTTCATAATCATACAACACCTGTTAGAAATCATCCACCATTACATTATTCAGATGTACATATCGAAAAAGCAAGTACAAAGTTATACTGTCTTTTAAATAATACATTCACGCACACACAATTACACTTCTCATGTATCAATGCATTAAGATTTCCATTTGTACTAATCGCGCATTTGTATCTCCAGGCATACGATAAGGAACTGTCCCTGCAAATGTTATGATTGCGTGTGCTGTATCCCTCAGATCAGCCAGGTACTGTAAACAAGAAAAAAAAAAAAATTAAAATCAGTTATCAGCTAGAAATGAAATAATTACTAGTACAATTCCTGTTATATTTAAAGATTTACTAACATATTCTGATACCAAACGCAGTTTAAAACCATTTTCAGCCAAATTTACACATACACTACTATATTACTATATGAAGAAAAGAAATATGGGATTTTACTCGACTATAGGATCTATTCGATCTTTCCTTTTAATTGCCGTCTAGTATCTTTTATATTAATTTGGTGCTGTAAAATTACCATGCATGAGCAGATACAAGGTGAGAAGAAATACTAATCAATGATATATCATTACTGATTTAACGAGATACTGTATAAATATATAATTATTCTTTCACATACTACTCTACAATATATATATACAGGAGTTAGACAAAAAAATCTAAAACGTTTGCAAAAGTGTGAAAATAATACCTAGTACGGTGTGGGGCCTCCTTTTGGGTCCAAAACACCTTGGATCCGACGTGGAATGGACGTATACAGCTCCTGAACCGTGGTGTGTGGAATTTTGTACCATTGTTCCTCCAAAACATGCTCCAGTTCCTTAAGGGATGCTGGTGGAGGGTAATGAGACCGAACACACCTTTCTACCTCAGACCACAATGGCTCAATGATGTTCAGATCTGATGATTGTGAGACCCAGGGGAGGTGTGATAGCTCCTGGTCATGCTCCTCAAACCATGATTTCACGGTTTTCTCAGCGTGATAGGGTGCCAAATCATCTTGGTAGATGCCATCATCAGGGAACAATATTTTGGCCATGGGTAGAACCTGGTCCCCCAAAATGGCCTCATACGCCTTAGCATTCATCATTCCATGTAGGGCTATGATGGGACCTGCAGAAAACCACAATGTCACTGCCAATACTGCAACAGAACCACCCCCATGCTTTAAGTTGGGAGCAGACAGTCTATATCATAGGCCTGCGACGGTGTTCTCCATACATAAACACGACCGGTTGTTGGGAACAAGGGGAAGGTCGATTCATCGGACCACATTACGTATTTCCACTGCTCATGAGTCCACGCCTTGTGGTCCTTGCACCACTGGATACGCCTCTTCGCATTTACTGCTTGACTAGGGGTTTGGCGATAGCGGCCCTGCCATAAATTTTCATTTTATGAAGTTTCCGTCGCACTGTTTTCGATGAAACCGGGTTCTGTAGGCCGGAATTGAGTTCAGACGTAATTTTCATTGCAGTGGTCTTCTTTTTAGCTGCTACAATCCGTTTTAATGCCCTCCGATCCCTATCTGACAAGATTGTCTTTCGACCATTGTTGTGCTTTGCAGTCGTCGTTTGCCCGTGAATTGTGTATGCCCTCGTAACAGTGCACACAGTGTCTTTCGATACCCCCACAATGTTCGCCACCGTTGTCACTGAAGCTCCAACCAGACGGGCACCAACGATCATGCCTCTTTGGAAGTCTGTCAGGTCGCCCATTTTACCGCACCACTTTCACACCACGACATTCACAGGTGAACTGATTACTGCTGACGGAAGAGAAAGATCCACATGACACATTGAAAACAAAAAACGATCGGCAATCGCAACATGTGTTGTGCAGTGGAGGGCCAAACTTACGTGTCCTGTATGAAGTGTTTTTAGATTTTTTGTCTACCCCCCCCCCACATATATATATGTGTGTGTGTGTGTGAGTGAGTAGGGGGTTAATGGGGACGTCAGCAACGAGGCTATATGTCCCATATATATATATATATATATATATATATATATATATATATATATATATATATATATATATATATATATATATGTGTGTGTGTGTGTGTGTGTGTGTGTCTCCTCCGTTCAAACCGAAAGCACTAGGAATCAACCATTTCCGGTTTCAACGTTTATCACCTCAGAACAAAAGCGGGTAATAGATATCGACATTTTTTAAAACAGATTTAGCATCTCAAGAATATATGCCACCACGACCTAACACTCTACGGAAACCGGAAATGGTTGAAATTTACTCGTTTGAATTTCACAGGGCAGGAACTGTACGAGATACTGAATTTTTTTTCTTCAATTGATTGAGCGTCCAAAAATAAATTCCATTTTCTCCGTTAATCTGGTAGAGATCAATCATTTTCTATTTCAAAGTTGATTGTCATAGAACAAAAACGGTGATAAGTGGTTTTTTGCAATCGAATCAGCGGCTCAAGAGAGGATACCATCACCACATAATACTTTACCAAAACCGTTAAACGACTGAATCTTACAAGTACTTCTGGTTTCAATACTTATTTCCATAGAGCAAAAGCATTAAAATATATCGGGTGTTGCAAAAAAAGTGTTACAACTCTTGAGAGGTGAAGCCTGCCACTGAGACAAGAAAAAAAGTTCTATTCAACTTTCGGCTATCGGACATAGTTTCGGATCTACAAGGTGCCGAAAGCGTGGGAAAGTAACTTTCGGACGCCAATAGTTCGGAAACTATCCAACGTAAAGAGGGCGGGTAAAAAATTCACTGAAGAAGTCGTACCTGCTGTATTGAATTTTGCATGTGTCACAATCCTACCATGCATGCGCGAGGGATTCCCCCAAAGGAACGTAGGAAGTTCCGGATAATCTGCCAAATGAAAATTGATCTAAATGGATATGAATTGATAGGGTTTCTACCAAGTAACAATAATTCGTTTGTATTAAGTCGATATCTGGAATAAATACAAAATGGCGGACACCTTCATGCCCGTTATGTGTGGTTGCATAATCGCCAGGTACGGATGCTGGCCAACACTGACGTTCTGAGTATTAAGTGTAGCGAATTTGTACTCAAATGCTCTAGAAAGACATCTGGGGTGTCGGTAGAGCACAACAGATAAAGCAAAGTGGAAACACTTAACGAAAAATGCCCAGAAATGCACTCATACTTAGTAAACGTGGGTTCAAAGCGCCGGAAATGTTAGGATTAGCATCAAGAACATGAAAGCCATTTCCAATTCACCAATAATATTCCCTCGAACCGATGCAACATGATGTACACGTTTTCATACCAATAAGGATACAACAACTGAGGCTAAATTGAAACTGTGCAAGAGGACTCACTAAGAAACTGGGTAAACTAAAGGAATATCACTAATGGGATCACATGATCGATATTGAAATATGGCCAATGTGTGTGTTGATATCAACATGTAGCTAATGGGCAAATGTCAATATATCCCACTACTGCTGGGACACCGTCCCATGTGGGAAAAATAGGAAAATCACTACTCGGGTCTTGAATCTGAGGCCATGGGCTCCCAGTAGGATTGGACACTTCGACCACGCGAGCGAAAGCGAGCGCTCTAGTCCTGAGGCTTCGAGGGAGCCTCACTTTCTCTGAATTTATTTCTTTGAGGAGTACCCACTTAGTTTGACATGCGCTCTTGTACAGCCTCCCGACATGCTTGTGTGTTTCATTTTGTTATTCCTACTGCACAGTTGTAAACAATCAGAGCTTTAAGACGTTTCTTCCTATTTCTCATGTCGTTTTATTTTCCATATGTATGGTGTTCCAGCAGTAGTGTTACATGTGCCAAATTGGTTCTTTCTCGTCTTTGTCTTGGCATGTGCACTGCGTGTAAGATACGAATTTCTGGAGGTATTTTCCTATATTTCGAGTACGTCATATGTCCCAGAAGACGTGGGACATGATACAAGGTTGTTATTTTTACGCTCTATCAGAATTTGAACAATGGATTAAGAGATTTCTTTTCATATGTGTCGACTGTGGGACAATGTCCCAAAGAAAGAGGGACATTGATACAATCGTATTCTAGTTACGTTCTACCAAAGAAGTGCACCAGATGTAATAGCAGAATTTACAACATTATTTTCCTAGGTCTCGCACGTGGGACGGTGTCCCAGCAGTGGTGGGACATATTGACATTTGTCTGTTAACTACATGTTGGGCCATATTTCAATATCGATCATGTGATCCCACTAGTGATATTCCTTTAGTTTACCCAGTTTCTTAGTGAGTTCCCTTACACAATTTCAACTTGGCCTCAATTGTTGTATCCTTATTGGTATGCAACCGTGCACATCATATTCCATCGATTTGATGGAATATTATTGGTGAATTGGAAATGGCTTTCATGTTCTTGATGCTATTCCTTACATTTCCGATGCTTTGAACTCACGTTTACTGAGTATGGGTGCATTTCTGGGCATTTTTCGTTAAGTGTTTCCACACATGTGAATCACCCTGCTTCATCTGTTGTACTCTACTGACACTCCAGATATCCTTCTAGAGCATTTGAGTACAAATTCACTACACTTAATACTCAGAACGTCACTGTTGGCCAGCATCCGTACCTGGCGATTATGCGACCACACACAACGGGCATGAAGGTGTCCGCCATTTTGTATTTATTCCAGATATCGACTTAATACAAACGAATTATTGTTACTTGGTAGAAACCCTATCAATTCATATCCATTTAGATCAATTTTCATTTGGCAGATTATCCGGAACTCCCTACGTTCCTTTGGGGGAATCCCTCGCGCGTGCATGGTAGGATTGTGACACATGCAAAATTCAATACAGCAGGTACGACTTCTTCAGTGAATTTTTTACCCGCCCTCTTTACGTTGGATAGTTTCCGAACTATTGGCGTCCGAAAGTTACTTTCCCACGCTTTCGGTATCTTGTAGATCCGAAACTATGTCCGATAGCCGAAAGTTGAAGAGAACTTTTGTTCTTGTCTCAGTGGCAGGCTTCACCTCTCAAGAGTTGTAACACTTATTTTGCAACACCCGATATAGATAAACTGTTTCTTGAGAGATTCATCGTCCCAAGAATAAGTTTTACCTTGACTTTTGTGTGTGTGTTCAAACCAGAGGCGGTGAAGATTTCCAGTTACAACATTGGTCGCATAATAAATAAAACGGCAATACATATCGATAAACAGTTTTTTAATATGGATTTAGTATCGCAAGAATATGTTTCACCTCTGATTTTATTCCTCTATTGCAACCAGTAGTTATAGATGTATTGCTTTTGCTTGCAATAGAGTGCTGGATCAAAGTTTAGTACTGAATTTGCATAGTTTGAAAGTCTACCGTAATTTCACACTATGAAACGAAACTCACTTGTTTTTTTAATGAGGAAGAAAAAGAAATTCAAAATTAATCAAAACTATAAGAACTTTCATGGACCCGCCCCCACGTCTAGGTCATTCCACTGAAATAATTCTCACGCATATTCCCTCTACATATAAATTCTCAACAGACCCTTTATCTACACGTTCTCCTACGGTGTCGTCATGTTGTCTGGTTTCAAGTTTGTAGCGGGCCTCCTACATCCAAAATCGTGACCCACCCCTGATCCAGTGATATTAGTTAGCTCACTACTATCTCACACACTTGAAACGAATGTAATTGTATTTTACTTTCAGCATAAGTTATTTCAGAATGCTCACTGGGCAAATATACGAATTGCACACAAAGAGATGACTGACTGAAGTTAACATACGACGAGACCTACTGTTCGAAGTAGAATCATTTAACTCTATAGTACAGAAAGATTGGCCTTCTGAAACTTGCCGATGGACGTCATCCACATCGACTCACACTTCTCTTTTAGGAATTGGTGGTTTCAACAACCCTCCTATTTATTTCAATGATTGCAACCATTAAATGATCATCACGATAAAAGATCAGATGTAAATATCCTTTATCTTCCTCTACACTCGTCGAAATATTACTCGAATGCTTTTTTTTTTTTTTTCATCCATTATCTGTGCATGGAATGATCTTCCACCAAGCATACGACAATCTCACTCTAATCTATTCAAAAAATCGGTTGAGTAGACCATCCGTCAATCTCTCTAGGCTTACTGATATCTGACAAAAATGTTGATTTTTATTCTTTTTACCTTTTATTTGTTTCTCGTATTCTCTAACTATATCTGAAAACATTGTGTGTTTATTAGTAATAATCTGTACGTCCATATTATATATATATATATATATATATACTATCTGGCCATTCGTCACTGGACACTCCTCCAAAAGTGCTTGGGATCGTCTGTGCACGTGACACTAGCTATAAAAGGTGTTGCCGCTGGAGAATATACTCACATCAGCCACTATGGACAGACGACGCGAACTTGGAGAAGCGGAAAGAGAGATGATTATTGGAACCCACAGATTTGAGCATTCGCCCGTTGAATTTCCAATAAATTTCAGATATCCCGATCGACAGTGAGCGATGTTATCGTGAAGTGGAAGCGGGGGGGGGGGAGGGGGTCATGACATGCCGACCCAGACCAACTAAACCGACAATATTAACAGATCGTGACCGTCGAAGCTTGAAATGTATGGTGAAATCAAATCGGAAGGCGTCGCTACAGATGGTGGCACAGGAGTTTCGATCGGCTTCCGGTAATGTTGCAAGTGATCGTACTGTCCGCCGGGAGATCATCGTACTTGGTTTCCATGATTGTGCTACAGTTCACAAGCCGCTTATCACAGCCCGCAATGCGTCCTGTCGTTTACAGTGGTGCCAGGAACGCCGCCATTGGACTCTTGAGCAATGGAAATCCGTCCTATGGAGTAATGAATCGCGCTACCAGATGTGGCGGTCCGATGGACGTGTGTGGGTGTAGCGTATGTCCGGAGCGGAGGTGGCATCATGGTGTGGTCGTGCTTCTCGTGGTATGGTCCTGGTTCTCTTGTTTTAGTGCCGGGAAACATGAATGCCGATGCATACCAAACGGTCCTGGACAATTATGCGCTAACGACACTGTAGGCACAATTCGGTATTGGTCCATATCTGTTTCAGCAAGTCAATGCTCCATGTCATACTTTAGGTGTTATAAACACGTGTTTCCAGGATATGGGTGTGCAAAAAATTGGTCAGCCCAAAATCTTGACATCAACCCTATTGAGAATCTTTGGGACGAGTTGGAGCGCCGCTTGAGAACCAAGCCATGCCGCCCAAAAAACCACTAGAGGGTTGTTCGCCGCTTTGCAAGAGGAATGGAGCAAGAATCCCGTCGAAACCTATCGCAAGTTGGTGGAAAGTCTTCCTCAAAGGGTTACGGACGTAATTGCGGCGACAGGTGGCCCCACATGATACTGATGGACTGCTGAAACCGGATTGACGTACTAATTAGAGGTGTCAGGTGACGAATGGCCAGAAGTTTTACGTCCAACGATTATGCCGGTTAGGCTAAAGGAGACGGTGATGATGAAAGATAAGTGAAATGGTGGAATGAAGAAAGTGGGAGGAAACGGGAGAACCCCGAGAAAACCCACGAGCACGGTGTTTGTCCACCACAAAGTCCACACGGCGCGAGCTGGGATCGAACCAGGGACCCCAAGCACCGGAGATGAACGCTCTGCCACTGAGCCACCGCCCCCCCACGAATGGCCAGATAGTATATTATATATATATATATATATATATATATATATATATATATATATATATATATATATGTGTGTGTGTGTGTGTGTGTGTGTGTGTATGATTGTAATTTCAATGTGTGTCTTTTCCTTATTATTCTATAAATACTTCATATGATCATATTAATTCTGATGTTTGCATGGTCAAGTGGGAGAGAAGGCATGATTAGCCTTAACTTACCATGTAAAATGAGACTAAATAAATAAATAAAATCCAAATCACTACACGGGGTTTACCCGAGAAGAGATCGAAAGCACGCGTGTTCAGTCACTCAGCCACGCAGAGGCTTCACAAAGCGACTAAAGTATCTTTGATATGCTGTAGAGTACGCTCTGCTACTGCTCCCAATTAACTTCAAACGAAACTATCATCGTGACTCCCAGTATATATTCTATAGTGTATAACATATATTTTAAAATACAAAAGTGTGTACTAACTCTTAATCCATCCTCTGCTGCTCGTGCGGAAACAGAAGTTGATACATCACCTTCCCTAAAAAAACAGACAAAATATACTTATATCATTTCAACACAAATAAGAAAAAATAAGGCAATGTTATGGATAACATGCATATAGAGAGATGGTTCAAAATGAATAGAAAATATAAGTTATATCTTTTTCGGCCATATAGATTTCAGGACAGACATTGTAAAACAAATTACATAAACATAGTCAAAAAGAAAAAAAAAATTTCTTTCGTCCAAGATTGACCTTTAATTGCTATTTAATTGCTTTGATTACGCTTTTCTTATGCCCAATGTATTGGTTTATCTTGAGGACTTCATTCCAATGCTCATTTCAGAAGTTATGAATGTCTTCAGCATTTGGTGGTGCACCAAAATAGGGACCTGACTGAAGCAAATACCTCTTAGTATTACTAAAATACTATTGGAGTCTAAAATTAATCGTGGCTTCCGATCATGACAAGTAAATTTATCTGCGCTACCCTTAGTAGTAGAACATTCAATTAACAATATATTCTGGTAAAACGATATATCTTTAAATTCTTACCTTACTTTATTAAATTGTGCATATATTATACTCATGGTGGCCATCAGAACATCCGGTATATTTTTGCACACATCTTCACTGTAATTACTGAAGTTTCTAATACGTTCTTCTACTTCTTTCATATTCATAGGTATCACCTTAGCATCAGCTATTGTCTGTAACAAATACAAGAACAGTCTTATTCATCTATGTAATTTTGAATATAAATAGCTCTTTTTTTGTGCACTCATCTGAGAAAGTTTCTTTGAGCAACAACAAACTCAGTAGCAGTTGAAAACAATTACAATATTCTTAGTTGCCTCTTCTACATAATATGTTATAATGCATAAAGAAAAGAGTGAACAATAATATCAAATTTCAAGTTTTTCTCAAATAGTTTTCATAAAAGGACAAAACTTTTTAGGCCGACTGCATATACATTGTAATATCCCACGTGTTACTGTATACAAACAATACTCTACACTCGTGTTTGTAACCACCATCACATGGTTTTATGACAGTATACTACACATCACGTGGATAAGCAGCAGACGATGGACCTCTGGCTCCTCCTACGAAGCACATGATATCGGAGCAGCAGCGCCACCGCCACCATGGAGGCCTATAAATTCGGCAGCAACCAACGAACCAGTACCAGTTCTCTAGTGTCCCTCCTACTCCTTGCTACAGAACATTAGGATAACCTAACCCCAAAGCCTCTAGTCTCCCACAGGACTCTTGGTTATCCCTTTTCTCCTGGCTTAGCCTTCTTCGGGGCTCTGTGACTACTAACCTTCTCATTGCTTGCCACGGAGCACTGAGGATTTCCTTCGCCACTCTGCTTAGCCTGCTTGCTTCGGGGCTTTGCAGAGATCCTGTCCTCGGCCTTATGGTCAAGGATTACCTAATTTCAACCCGATAATTTAGAGGAAAACAACTTTGTAGTATTTTCTGGAAATACTGTTATATAGTGAATTTTATAAAATAAAACCGGTAGTGGGAGTCGATGCCGGACCTTGTTTTATTACCAGCTCTTTCTGCCAGAAAGTTTTACAATATATATATATTTCGATTTTGCTTTTTGCGTAGCAAACAGCAGATCAAAGTTCACATTTCCATTTCCAAGGGCTTCAGAAGGTAGATGTTAACCAATAGGTGTAATAGGAAGTATGCGTCAAGCCCTATCTAGAGGTACTGTTATTTTGGCCCTAAAGCCTCAGAAAATTGGTCAAAAAGGGTATCAAAGGTACAAGGGTCATTGGTGATTTAAAGAAATTGAGAGGTTTTAAGAATGAACTCAACACAGGAATAACATCAGTATGCAACCGCATTTAGCACATGTGAGAAGGACCAATAGAAGATACCGATAAGCTGAGATATCAGCATAAATGACGAGTCGAAGATTTTTTCCAAAACTATATATATATATATATATATATATATATATATATATCGAAAGAAAACAAAGGTAGACGAAAGAAAAAGTATGTATAGTATAGAACCTTTCAAGAGCTTGCATATAATATACAATTATTTCAAGGGAACTTCAGGGACAGGGTGAAACTATTGAGAGATCATTCGTCACCATCTGAAAACTGTTCCCTTACAGTTCTAAAAGACGTCATTATGATGTATAAAACTTCAGTTTCCTTTATGTGACTGTACTCAAAACTTGATGAACAACATTAAGACTGAAACGAATGATATTATCTTCAGCTTCGAACAGAACACATCTAAGATCAATTTCTTAGGGGTCTTCACCGGGACGTTCGGCAATTCCATATACTATCAGATAGTTGCGCCTACTGTATAACTTGAAGATTGTCTCTTTTCTTTTGGAAAGAAAGTGTTTTAATCTGCTTTTCAATATCAGAACGAAGGCTAAATAACTGCTTTTTCACTTCTCGTAATTTACTAGAAATGTCCTGGAGCAGTGATTCCTTATTATCTGTTGATAGGACCGAAATAAATTTCTTCGGGGTCCACATGAAAACAGCTAATTTCTCATCAATGCGTCGTGCAGCTGATTCCAAGTTTTCACACTTTCCCTATAAATTGTTTCTGTTTGGCGGCATCTTTATGATGTTAATTATACAAGGTACCCAAAAAAGTTCTTGCGATTCTAGAGCAGTAATAAACAAAGAACAATACAGTAAACGATACGTACCTATAGATTTCGAAGTAATCTCGATTAGCATCCAACACCTTTTGACAACTTGTCTGCAGGTGCACAATATCCTGGCGATAAAACTCGGCGGTCGTGGATGCAAAGAAATCCGTGAGTGCGTTCCGCAGGTCTCCCTCATTTGCGAAGAATATCTCACGGATGACGGCGAAGGATAGTTGTCGATGTAATGAAATAGGTGGTAATCTGTTGGCGCAAGGTCTGGTGAATTGAATATGGTGCATGGTACAGTCTCCCAGCCAAGTTGCTGAAAGGTCTCCCGGGTTTTATTTGCCACATGTGGCTTGGCATTGTCGTGCAAAAATGGCACACCCGTGCAATTCACCAATGCCACTCCTTTGCTACTATCATGGTACACCCTTTGCAACTGCTGAGGGTACAGGTACGAAGTGATGGTCTGACTAGATGGTCCACCATACAGAAAACATAATCTTTCGTGGGTGCAGAGATGATCTTGAAGTGTGGGGAACAGGGTCATGTGGCGACAATCAATGTCTGATATGCTTGGGAGAGTCACAGAGGATCCTGTTTTCGCCACCAGTGAGCAAGCGATCAAAGATGGGTGTGTTTTGGTGCCGAGTGAGCAAGGAGAAACAAGCTGTCACTCGTTGTTCCTTGTTGGCTGGCAACAATGTATAGGGTACCCACTTGCTTAACTTGTATGACTTCCCTATCCCATGCAGGTACAGTCCGACTATTCCAGTGGAAACATAGAATCTTTCTGCAAGTTCATCACACATTAGACCACTGTCCTTCTTGATAGCTGCTTTCAGGGCCTCGTCATCCAATACATGTGGTTGTTTACTACGAGATTCATCCGAAAGGCTCACACCTCCTGGAATCAATGCCTGGCTATGTGTTTGTTCACGGCATTCTCCCCAAATGCCTGGCTTATGCGGCGACTTGATGCGGCAGCTGACAGGCCCGCTTTACAGTCATAGAATAAACAAACGCAACAAGCTGTTTCGATACCTCCATTTCTCTTCGACACTAGACGAGCTATAACTGCTGTATGTATGCAACGTACCTGTATTACTGAAAGTCGATGATCAACCGATTGCTTGGCAGGTACGTGCGTCATTTTGTTTCCTTCTGTGAGAATAGGACGTCAAAAACAGTAAGAACTTTTTTGATTACTTTGTATTAACACTATGAGCAGTTAGTACAAGGATTAATATTTAGATGTACGGAAACACAACAACATGTACTGTATAATCAGCTGAATATCTTCACCAGTATTAGTACAGGGTGTCTACTGAGTTTCAATTTCGAAATTCCAGTATATTTTCAGTATATTCAGTATAACAATCAGCAAAATTCCAGCACTTGATACAATGATGTTTTTAACCTCTTCAGGGAGCTTGACACATATGTTGCCATTAATTTGAATGCTATTTTAACGGCCGAGAAAATGGTCTCCATCTGCTGAACTCTCACGATTGTTGCCTTTTAACATTGTATTTTCTGCCTGCACTTGTTTTATTTCCCAGTATGCCTTGGATTTGCTGTTACAAACAATAAACCATGAGAGGGTGCAGCGGAGAGTTTCTGTATAAAAGTTGCTTATTCTTTTCCTTCTTTCTAGTGATTGTTGTTGGCGGATTTTTGTGGCTAGAATTTTTACTAACATCGAATACAGTGTTGTGTTCTAGTTTAAACTGTTGTGTGTCTAACATCGTGTTTACGTACGTTGCAAGAGGGATGTTTTGAAACGTACACATTTTTGTACAAAGTGCATTAGGGAAACCTATTTTGTCCCACATACAGTGAATACCATTTTGTGTGAAAAGACGCTGGTATACGTTCAATCATTAGTTTCTCTGGGTTTTTTGTTGTTGCAAAATATTCAGAAGGTAGAAAGTTAGGAAAGAAAGATATTCTAGAAATTCTAAATTGTATGGACGATCCTAATAGCTCTGATTTGGATTTGACTGCAAGTGAAGAAGTGAATGAATCTGGAACTCTGATGGAACATTTGGATGATGAAACATACAATGATATACTGTAAGTGAAAAAGTGGATTCTTTCATAGCAAGTAGTGATCAACCTGGAACTTCTAAGACAGCAATGTCCCGGACTGGCTCCAACAGTGTTGAACATCAATCCACACCCGCACTACAGACCTTGAGAAAGTATTCTGGACATTCCGATCATTCTACCAATCTCTTCATTCTACTATAAGGGTGAATCGTTTACAGGGACCTGACAGGAAACTAAACGATCAGAAAAACTTTACTGAAAGATGGCCGAGGCTCCATATCCCTGGTGACTTCTAATGAAAATGTGACAGTTGTGCGCCGGGTTGACAACAAACTCAATTACCTTGTATCGATATCTGCGAATGATCCTGTGGATATAGCAAACCGATGGGACAGAAATAATCATGCTTATATAGAAATTGAACAAACTCGTATTGCTGGGTGCTACAATAAATATATGGGTGGTGTTGATATCACGGATAGAATGATAGCTCATTATCCCAATGCTTTCAAAAGCAAGAAGTTTTATTTGCACATTTTCTTCCACTTTCACAATGTAGCAATAATCAATGCGTGTATTTTATATAAAAGGGTTACTAAAGAGGCGATGCTCTTGTTGGAATTCAAAGCGTCTGTTGCTAATACTATAATAAAGATCGCAACTACAAGAAACAAACGTGGAAGACCATCAACCCAGAGTGATGACAATGGGTATATGAAGAAGAGATAACGAACCGGGTGCTCAATTGAAGTCTGAACAGACAGAACCGGCTATTTTCCAAAGAAAAAACGTGGCTTCAAAAATCCACCACGATGTTTAAAAAAAAAAAAAAAAATCGTAAGCAGCGCACACGCTACGAGCGCAAAAAACGTGTAGTGCCAATTTGCCCGGAGTAAATAGGCAGTTTCTATAGTTAACTGAATTTAATTGAAAAAGGTTTGTTCAGTAACGAAAAGGAATATTAACAAGCACCTTAGCAATAATACTCACTTGTGCAAAAATATTCACCAAAACATTTGCAAGTGTTTATTCTTGCAGTATTACGTGTTTTATTTTATTACATAAAAATTTAAAAGGTTTGAACATAGTAGACTCTTTCTCTAGTTGGATATAAAAAACAAAGCAGATGTAAAGCCATTATTGCAACAAGTTCTCTGCAAGTTCTCCTTATTTTGTTATTTCTTTATATATTTTATGAATTTCAACATGTTACTTTATCCGCAACAAGTGCACATTTGTGGCCATTTGGAAATGGCCCGGAATATAAATGCTAATAACCACAATATAAAAATATGAAAGAAACCCGGGTCTTTGAAAAAAATCGTCCCTGAAGAGGTTAAAGTTCTTTAGGAATGATCACACTCTTGATGATTTCAGGTTTGTAATTGTTTTCCCATCAAATGAATATTTTATTTTTAATAAATTTCGTTAGCCTTTATCTTTAAAATACAAATGATTAGGTATATGTAGCTGCTCATGAAAGCGTTGAAATCTTTTATACAAGCAATGTGCCACATCCATACCAAGCATTAAAATTGGCCCTCAGTTTCCCATCACTGGGCAAACTTTTACTGACTAGTTTGCAGCCCTATGTACTGTAAAGCATTGCATATAACATAATGTATCCATTGTTATTACAAGGGAAAATACAGTGTCTATCTGCAACTCCGAGAGAGATGGCATCACGTCTTAACGCCGGATCATCGAGGAAAATCACAATTTATTACTTCAGTAACTGTACTGTTACATAAGTATTGTTGTTCTATAAAATCCCTTTTTTCATGATCTGAAACTCACTTTCACTACTTTCCTTTCACCGACAACCTCAATTCATGACTTTCATGCCCCGTAGACAACCTGCTCGGAGGCCTGATACAATGAGCCAAGAGCATTATTTGTATTATATTGTAATGTTTTACGGGTAGAGTCAGTGATGGACCGAGATATATCCGTTCACCAATTATATTATAAAATTAATTCTTTGTGTCTACAAAGGTTCTAATAAAAAAGTTTCTCTATAATGACCGAAGTTTGTAGGTTATAATGTTCTGTACGGGTAATCCCTTAGCTTCATAGCAGTCTCTAGGGTTCTCAAGGATTGGGTTCTAGGAAACCTCAGCTCATAGCAGCCTTCACGAGGTATAGTGCTCTTTAAGGTGATCCCATTAGCTTCATAGCAGCCTCCAGCGTTTAGTTGTGGTTAGGATAACCCCTTAGCTTCATAGCAGCCTCCAGGGTTTAGGATAGGTTGCGATCAGTTGGTCGACTGATGCAAGGTCCCTCCGTGGTTGCGCTTTTGTCTTCTTCGGGTCCTTTCTTGAGATCCGTCTCCTTTCGGCTTCCTCCGGTATCTTCCGTGTTGACTTCTCGTCTGCTTCATTGTTTGTAATCAATAACAAGTGTTGTATTGACATGTGTTTCTGTTGTGATGTGGGGATCCTTACAATATAAATGTATTATTAAGTTATAATTGTATAAATAATTGTTTATTATTCTATTCTAGTTGTAAGATTGTTATTACCCTGGACTTTTGTAGTTCAAAAATCCAGGGTAGATAATAAAGAATGATATTTGCATATTTCATAATTTTTCCAGTATGTGGATAAAAATTCCAGTATTTCCAGTATCAAAATTAAATTCCAGTATAATCCAGTATTTCAAGTATTTCCAGTATCAGTAGACGCCCTGTAGTAATGCTCGCTTAATCTATAGTCACATTAAAATAATGTTAGATTGTTATTTGCAAGTAAGACAGGCCACAAGCACAAGAGCCGATTTACTCGTGACGCCTCACAGCCGCCTCTTGCAACCATGATGAGATATTTCTTTCAAACAAATACTCTAATTAATGATTGCACTTACCTTCAGTGCTTGTTGGTGTTCTTGGTTATGATATTGATCAAAAAATGCAAGTAAGCTCCGAAGAACAGCAAACGAAGCAGCAACTCTAGCTGAACATCTGTACTCTTTACCAAGATAACGCCTTGAAATTTCTTGACAGACGTCTGCAAGTCGAGATCTCAACGATCCAGGAGTGTCTGGTTGACTTACAACTTGACCCAATAAAGTTACTAGAATTGTTAGTACCTTGTCTTGATTCTGAAATAATGATAAACTAATTAAGTACAAAAACACTGAAACAGTGAACATATAAAGTAAACGAAGTTTTTATGATTTTATATATTTTCGTCAACTGACTAGTCTGTAAATGCGTTAAAGTACTATGGGAAGGTTACTTGAACAACTTGTATCAACATTTTTTTTAAACCAGTCACTGTCCTATCAGGATAATTAGAAATTTAAAAAATAGTCGAACTTCATACTGTTTGAAACTAAAAATTAAATATGACTTGTTAGTTTAACATTGTTCATCAGCATTTTAATTATTAGATTTTTCTTATTGTAATATCGCGAATCATATTAGTAAAAGACTGATATAAATTTAGATTACGATAGACAGGAAATTCATATTTTAAAAAAATCTACAATTAGAATTCGATAAGTACTTACTCCTGCTAAATCGTACAACTTCATAGCATCCTCAAACAGACCTTTCTGCTCAGAATTTCGTGCAACTAACTCGATAATCCTTTTAGTGTCAACCTAAAATATACATATTGATGAATTAGTCAATAAAAACAATTCTTCACACAAAGTTCTCACCAGTTTCTCCATCGATTTCGTAATTTATTCACATATTTTTATAAATAGTGTCATTTTCAGCAAACAGCAATACCATACAAGGTATAAAGTTTGGAAGCATACATCAACGTGCTTACTACAATTCTATGAAATATCTTTCCACTCAACGAAACGAAACAAGAAATGATGCCATATACCAAAAACGGATATTTCATCACCAATGCTTCTTTATCTGGATTTCCAAGAAACATTCGAAACAAAATTGTATGAATGCTGTTCATTCTAACTTTGGAACTTCTTCACCTTAATTAAAACTAAAATCTGACCAAAGAAAATCATTTTTAATAAATAAATATTAATGTATCATTGCCGAAACTGTAGCAATATTATGTATTAAAAGTTATTTGCTTTGGTTAGATTTTAGTTTTAATTAAGGGTAAATTGTATGTTCAGATACTACACATAAATGGTTGTTTGAATTCACTAAATGACGAAAGACACACCCACTATTCGTTTGTACAAAGCATTCAATACTTTTGAGTTTATGCATAATTTGTCAATTGGTATGCTCAGGAAAATACATAGGAAGGCAAGAAAGACAGAAAAAAAGACTACCTTAGGTATACAAGTTCATTAAAGCATTCTGCAATAATTGCACATAGGGCGCATTCAATAGCCTGTTGTTGTCTTTTATCAGCCAACTTCAAGGTTTTAAGATCATTTAAAATATAATCAACATTATAAAGTTGTATGCTGAATGGTTGGGAAACATGGCCGCTAACTTCGAGGGAAGAACGTACACTGAAAGTATTTGAGAATAAAATCTTAAGACGAATATTCAGACCAATGAGGAACAAAAATGGGGAATGGCGGAAACTTAATAATGAGGAATTGCATAATTTATACCTTTTATCAAGCATTCTTAGGGTCATCAGGTCTAGGAGGTTCAGGTGGGCAAGTCATCTAACCAGAACAGAAGAAAGTAGGAACGCTTTCCAACTTTTCATGGAAAATCCAAGCGGAAAACGTCCATTAGGAAGACCTAGGCGCAGATGAGAGGACAATATTAAGATGAATCTTGCAGAAATAGGAGTACAAAGTAGAAACTGGATCCAGTTGACTAAGGACATAAGTCAGTAGAGAGCTTTTATGAATGCGGTCTTGAATCTCCGGGTTCCATAACCATAAGTTAGTTAGTTACCAAGTTGCATGTAAATTCAACAGTAATATTGCAAGGATAGTAGAGGAAGTGTTTTTAATAAGAACCAACAATCCGCATTTAAATTTAGACGAAACAATTAGGACAAAAATTGGATTTCAATTATGCATATTTTTGCGAACTGCAGATAGGGTGCCAATGATTTAGTTACTGGCAAGTCTGCTTCTAAACAACTTGGTAGGAAAAAGACGTCTAGAAAGTTAATCTTGTGTATTATTATCGCACTAAATTTTAATATATTTTTACACTTAGGACTACATATACCTATATCCAAAGTTGTCTTATCCTCTTTTATATTTTTCTCAACATAGCAATTGATGAGTAATGCATAAAGTCGAAATGTCGTATTGAGAACTTCGGATGGAACGAATGATTTTTTTTAAATATTATTATTATTATTATTATTATTTAACAAATTATTTGTATTTATTTACAAGTATAATGTAGGTGTATCGCCGTTAGAAGAAGACAAACAATACATACAATCGGCCAGTTAACAATGTGTTTTGCTACATGAACAGTACATAAATAACAATTTTCGTCGTATAACATAAGACTGTCAATTATTATTGCCAACTAACGATATGCTTTTTAGCACATATTTTTTTTCTTTCTTTCTTTCTTTCTTGAAAACTACACATAATCATTTCGAATCAAATTGTTCAGTTCGATGCGACCTATTGACAGTCGTATGTCTTATGTTTGGACAATATTTTAGTTAAACGGACGAGAGTTATTGATAATTTTAAGATATATGTCATTAACCATATATATATGTATTGTCGTCTTGCTAGTCTCATATGAAGCGCTTAATAAGAGAATATTTTAATATGTTTTACTCCAATACGTGGTATGATTTTCGTACAGCATCAATTTTCAGGTTTACTAAACTGTTTTTTTTTTCTTCATTTTTTCTCGAAAACTACGAGTGAACTTTTATTACTCACGTGTACAATTTTTTCAGGTTCGTGAGATCCATCGATATATGTTTCATTTATGGATTTTTTGTTGTTGTTGTTGTTGTTGTTGTTGTTCGCTAATAATATTGCAGAATTATGCAGTTTCCGCCATTCCCCACTCCCGTTTCTCTTGGGTCCGAATATTCGTCTCAGGATTTATTCTCAAATACCTTCGTTCTGCGTTCTGCTCTCAGTTTAAGCGACTATGTTTCGCAACCATACTACACTACACGCATAATTATCGTTTTATATATTTTAAGCTTCAAATTCTTTGACAGAATTCGCGAAAACAAAAGATTTTGAACTGTATAATAACACAAAATTCCTGCTTTTAATTGGCATCAAATTTCTTCGTGATTATGGCTTTGGTCTGTTAATATTGATCCTAGATATCTGAAAGTATTCACTTTATCCAAAGTATTATTCGATATTTTATCCATAATTTGCCGTATTACGATATCGTCCAACTTCCATGTACAGTGAAACCCCTCTAAGTTGGACATCTGCGGTTCCTTCGAAAACTGTCCAAGTTAGAGAGGTGTCCAAGGTAAAGGGGTAGAGGTTTGTAGCATAGCCGTATTATCTAGAAAAGCATTCTACCCTACTACATACATCAATACGCTATATTGTAAGAGGAACAGTAATTACACATTATGTTGATATTGTTGAATACTCTTACAATATCTTTATGCAGAAACACGTCTTGACTTGAACTGTGCAATACAATACAGGGTACGAAGTAATTATTTTTCTGTAACGAAGTTTTACAGTTTAAAGGATACCTTTGTCCAAAGGTTGTACTTCAAGCCGGGTTCACGGGAAAGAACTAGACATTTGACAAGTTAAGATCTACGTGACTTGTGGCATTGTCAACAAATAAGAAAATTATACTATTTGCGCGTCCCATTTACAAGTTGATGTCTTTTAACTACTCCGAAAATATGTCTGAGATCATCCAGGCTTTGAGGATCACCATATCATTTACTTCTTCGTGTAGTGTTTTACGTACCCGTTTCCTTCGAGCGCTACAATTTTGTTTATACAATAACGCATGATTTTACAATAACGTTGGAATGGCAGTTTCTGTTAATATTCGATATTGTCGATTTTGAAACCCGAAATTTATCTGCTAATTTCCTAGAGCTGTTACAGTTACTCAAGCGATCGATTACCTTTTTCTTTTCTTCTAATGTCGGTTCTTTCAACTTTCGCTTACTCATTTTTACAACTTCTGAAGTCGATCACACCGCAGACAAAACTGTAATGTTTAGTTTGTACAGAATAAGGAAGGTATTGCTGGCCACTCTACCTGTTACCGTGCACTTGTTCTCAAAATGCCATAGTTTTCTCATGAAAATAGGTCATATGTTCTAATTCTCACCCACTATCTCTTCTCGAATTTCCAGCAATTTTATCTCGCGAATAATCAGATCATAACCTTTTGTCAACGGTTCATTCATTCTCCTTTACCTGTATGGTGTATCTTTTAGGTGTCCAACTTAGTTTCAAATGTGTATGTTCAAGATGCAAGATAGAGGGGTGTCCAGGTTACAGGTGTTTCTAATACACAGAAATCAATGGGAGTATTTCTGATTCCGAAGAAAAGTGTCCAAGTTAGAGGGATGTCCAATATAAAGAGGTGTCCAAGTTGAGGGGTTTCACTGTATTTAGTTTTCTCTGCACTTACTTCTAAACCATTATCCCTGCAAGCGTTTAATAAAACTTCTGTAATTCTCTCTACTGTTCTTCTATCAGATTTACATCAACATATGCTATAATTTCATGAATACCATTCAGCTCTAGTTCCTGGTTGCTATCTTTGATTTTCCTTACATACCCCAGAACAAAGTTAAATAATAATGGCGACAACGCATTTCTTTGTTTCTGGCCATTCTCGACGTGAAACTCATGGCCAAGTATTTTCCTACTCGGACTTTACTTTGAGATTCATTTAAACCTTTCTTAAATAATCTAACTAGCTTTTTTGGTATTCCGAATTCTGTAAGAATGTACACGTTTCTCTCCTAATCGAATCGGAGGCTTTTCTAAAATCAATACATAATTCATGTACTGGGGTATTGTTTTTTCATTTGTTTCCGAGTATTTGTTCATTTCTAAAATGCTTAAAGAGAAGGAAAAAAACTGTATACACAAAGCGTTATTAATTCCGAAATCGAAAAGTGCATTAGGAAATTTATTTTTCCACAATAATTCGTTTGAACGTCGCACCGAAAACCTACTGCCTGGCTCTGCCACTCTTGAAACAATGACGAAGTCTTTCTTCCGCAAGAAACAAAAAAATCCCACCTTCCGAGTTCCCCTTCCATTCACCGCGTGATCAACACACAGGTTACAAACCAGTTCCACTCAAGTTCCTCCTTTCCCAATCCCGCAAAGACATAGAAAATGAAAGAGTTCGCAATCACGAAAAATGTGCGATTACATTATACATAAAGCCAGGCGTTTAAACGGCTGTTCTGTAGCAGTAGTGGACACTAGAACAAGCCAAGCCAGAACATGTGAACAGAAGACAACACCAGGCACTGTGATGACTTACGCTATAATGCCATGTCTCTCATAGAGATAAATCAGGCTTTCTATTAAAATAACTAAAATTTAGGTTGGATCGTTCCTTATTCGTAAACAGGAATAAATGTCCGCAATTTTTTTTTAAAGAAATATTTTTCTCCGGATTAATCGGGAAGGCGCACGACTTTGTGAAAATTACTATTATCCTCTACCTCCACACATGTCTATAAATCCCTTAGAGGAGATATTTCCCAGCTAACTGTAAGCCTTGCATATATATATACACACGAGGTCATTTAACTCGAACTGGCAACACTGCTACGATTGGAGTGTCGTGTGGGCAGGAGACAAATGACGAACGTAGTGTATTCCATGGATGTGTACGAGTCAATTCAACGCTATTGCGATCCCATATTACGGTGTGTGTGGCGAGTAGACATTGCTAAAGTGATTGTTGTGTGAAATACCGCCCTAACGCAATGTTCATGCGTGCAGAACAGCGTGTTTATGAAATTCCAGGTGGCACGAGGACGAAATGCTAGAACGATTCACAGAGGATTAGTAGAGGGTTGTGGTGAAGCTGCTCTACTGTATCGGATAGTGGCGAGATGGGTTGCAGCATTTCAGGCGGGACAACAGTCAACAGACAAAATGCACGGTGGAGGGCATATGCAAACGTCTACGGACAAAATTCATCTTGCGGACACTGCTTGACAGTAATCGGCGCTGGACTTGTAGTGAATTGGCGCACGAGTTGAACATTTCATCAGGATCAGTGTTCCACATACTAACACATCATCTTGGCATGCGGAAAATTGCAGCCCGATGGTTACATGCTCTGACCGAGGTTCAAAAGTGGCATAGGTGGGAATGTACGCGCCTATACCTTCAACGTTACAATGAGGAAGGTGATGACTTATTGTACCGCATTACTGCAAGTGACGAGACGTGGGGAAGATCAGATCCTACGTGCCTGAATTGAAACGTCAGTCGAGTGAATGGCGCCACCCTGAATCTCCACGGCCGAAAAAGCTTAGGTAAGAGCCAGCAAGCGCGAAGGTGATGATGATAATGTCATATGACCATGAAGGCATTATCCTGTCACATCAAGTTCCACCGAGTGTTACCGTCAATGCTGCATACTATGCTTCATACCTCAGTCACCATTTGCGACCAGCATTGCGGCGCAAACGTCTACACCTCCTTTAGTCTGGACCAATTCTTCTACACGACAATGCCAGATGCCATACAGCCAATCCAGTATAGACTGTTATGACAATGGGGTTAGGAGGTACCGGAACACCCGCCATACTCCCTGGATATGAGCCCCTGCGATTTTGATCTTTTCCAAAAAATGAAAAAACCTCTCAGGGGCAAACGCTTCAGAGATATTTCCAGCATTGTTCGTGCCTTAGGACGCACTATCAACACTCTCTCACAAAGTGGGACTTTGACAGATATTCAATGGTTACCAGAAATCTGGCGAAGGGTTCAACAGGCTGGCGGAGACTACATCGAAGGACTGTAAGCTTCTTGAGGTGAGTGATTCACTACATTTCATTTCACAACTATGTTGCCACTTTGAGTTAAATGACCCTCGTATATATATGTATTTTAATGTAACCTCATACTTCGCATTTCAAGTGTTAATCAATATTAACAGAATTCTACAATTAGTGCCTATCTAAAACAGTCCTCACCTGTATTCCTTGAAACGTGTCAACTAACCCCGGGCTTCGACAACCATCAGGTTGCAATCGACCTAAGAGTAAATCAAATTCTCTAGACTGTAATGCAAGTTCACTTATGCACACCATAAACAAGTTTTCTCCTGATGGATCTTCCATATTCCTGTAAAAACAGAAACAAACTGTGTGGTAACAAACTATGAGAAATAATTATAAAAAGTTCATTAAATTAAACCTAAATAACGTATACTTGAATTGAGTGAAAAAACACACACACACATATTATATATATATATATATATATATATATATATATATATATATATATATATATATATATATATATATATACACAAAAAAAAAAAAAAAAAAAACGCTTAACTCTGTTTCCCAAAGAATGAATTTATGAAGAGAAAGAAAACAACAAACTTTCAACGTCAATTGGCTATACAGTTACAGCGCGAATGAAAATCCTGGAAATAATTTAACCTCCTGTCCTTAGATGACTTGCAAAGTTCACACTAAACGATAGTTTCTTTCTAGATCTACTAGGCTGCACGGAGAAAAGTGTTAAAACAGTGGTTTCACACTGAAACCACTGAACCGGAAAGGGTTCAGCACACAATATGAGACTATACGTTATCCGACAATTAGTTTCAATGCTATGGGAAAGAAACTACATCAGAGTGGAGACAAAATTTCCCTGGCGTTTCCCGGTTTTCCAGAACATTTTTTTTAAAAAAAAAATTCCCTGATACGTAATTAGTCACATAGGTACTACCATGTTCATGAAAAAATAAGACCAAGAAATCAAGGGCATTATAACAACATCTCTTAAATTATTGCAGTCTGAAGTATCCAAATTATTCAGTCAAAAGTCATCCAAATGCTGGCCAGTTCTAGAATACTGACTCATAAATATTTTACGATTTGCATTCGAACTGCTTCGGAGTAGAAAATTTCCATGTACGAATCAGAAAATACTGCTTGCTCATGGTAGTTCCACGACGTTCCAGTAGTGAAAGTTGCATGTTCTTAAGATGTTACCATTACTTTGATAACCATCTGTATATTATTCTGAACTGACTAGTATAAAAGAGTTGTATTCGTCATATCGGGTGAAAAGGATGACCTTTCCAGATATTAATAATACCTTATTACTATTATTATGTTGTATGTTGGGTCGCTACAGCTATCATTTATGATATAAAAAGAGAAATTACAGTATGTTAAAAACATAAATAGAATAGAGGAAGCGCATTACTACTAAATTAGCTTTCTTTTTTAACTTTATTTATTTTCATTTGTAATGAGATTGCAATGCACTTACCTTAAATAATAGTAGTAATGTAAAGCTTCCTTGGCATTTGTGGCCTCAAACTTCCTCACATACATCATAATGAGTCTTGCTATATTCAACCTTCGAGCAGGATGTGGATCGACAGGGTCAACAGATACTGAAAACAAGCCATCAGTGCTACTACATTATAAATTACATATATTATATATATATATAATCAATGAAATATAAGTAAATAAACAACTCAATGAATTGGAAACAATTAAGAAGCTAACATTCAAGTATAACCCCGAGAAAATCCATGCACACGGTGTTTGTCCACCACAGAGCTCACTTGGCGTAAGCTGGGATCGAACCAAGAACCCCAGACAACAGAGGTGAATGCTCTACCACTGAGCCACAGCGGCCTTTCCAAATATTAAAATATTAGGTTTCAACTGATTCTTATTTTCCACATCACTGTGTTTTCCCATTGTATGAAAAACATACCGAAACATAACAGATAACGTTCACATAAAATTACGAAAATGACTTTAGAGCATAAACTCATATCACGTACTACTACGATTTCACCATAACCCCATACTGTATATTCCTCATAGCCAATATACAGTATAATGGTAAAAACTGATTTTTCTCGTTAGTTTATACTTAATTTTATAAATTTAGATACACGGATACATTTTTTTCTTTCTTCTCTTTTAATATGACAATCATTACTAAATTGGGAGTGAACGGTCGTAATTTACTACCCATAGGTTGCGACTTAATAAGGCCAAATACCTCTTTAAAATGTAAACTGTATTAGTAACAAAGAAGAGTAACATTATGTATGGTAAGAATATCAGAACTATTGTAAATCTTGGTATTAACTGAGCACAAAACGGATGTTTACAAGAGAAAAAAAGAAAATATTCACTATATATATACACACACACGAAGGCCACTATTTATATTTGAGTCTAACAATGAAAAAACAGTAATTTGTCATTGAAAACTGATTTACTATTTTTCGAAATATTCTCCCTTATGAACAATACGCTTTTGCATTCGTTCGAGCCATTTGTCAAAGAATCTTTTCCAATCTTCTTGAGACACCTCCATAATACGGTTTTTGAACGCTATAACGGCTTCTTTCGCCGACGAAAATCGTTGTCCACGCAATTTATTCTTGACATTCGGCAAGGTCATTGGGTGCCAAATCAGCACTATACGGCGGATGACCCATCAATTCAATTTTTTGAGTGTTCAAATAGTCAGTTGTTAGATGAGATGAGTGAGAGCTCGCATTGTCTTGATGAGGAATGATCCGACGGTGCTTGTTTATTTTCCGTATTTGACCGAAGACCTCCGGCAAACAAATTGTTGTGTACCATTTAGAGTTGACAGTTCTACGTTCCTCTAAAAGCACAGTTGCCACATGTCCAGTTTTCCCGAAAAAACAGGCGACCATTTCTTTCGATGTGCTTAGAGCGCGAACAACTTTAGTTGGATTTGGTTCATCTTGAAACATCCATACAGTCGACTGCTGTTTACGTTCCGGCTCATATCCATATAGCAATGATTCATCACCTGTTACAATTTTATATATGTCTTTTGAAGCACCTCCATTGTATATGTTGAGCATCTATGTGCACCAATTGACTCGAGTTTCTTTTTGAGTTTTTGTCAAATTATGTGAGATCTAACGAGAACAAACCTTTCTCAGAGCTAAATGATCATGTAATATTTGGTGGAACTAATGCCTACGGTTGCCTCAATCTCAATATGTCACATGACGGTCTTGCAGTATTAGTTTTTGCACAGCATCAATGTTTTCTTGAATAACAACTGGTGTTGGACAACCTTCGCGAATTTCGTCAGTGAGCGAATGGCAGCCATGAGTGAAATCGTTATAATACCAGCGCTTCACAGTGGCAAAGAATAGAGCTTCATCGCCAAATATAGAAGTAAGTTGATTGATGCACTCTTGTCTTGATAATCCATGTCAAAAATCGTAATAAATCATCGCACGAAAATTTTCACGAGTTAATTCCATTTTTCTGTTGTCACGCAATCTGAGAAATGAATGAAGTGGTGGAATGACGAAAGTGGGAGGAAACCGAGAAAACCCACGCACATGGTGTTTGTCCACCACAAAATTCACTTGGCGCGAGCTGGGATCGAATCAAGGATCCCATGCACCAGGCGTGAGTGCTCTACCACTGAGCCACAGCGGCCCAAAATAGAACTGGACGCAACGAATCATGTGATTGCTAGAAAGAACAATAACGTAATCCTATTCCACGCGCGGTTTCTTTTTTCACGTTATATTTTCTTGACAAAATAATTTCCCCCATTAATCAGTAAGTTTTTTAACTCCTATCATTGATTTTTTTTTTTCTGTAGAATCTATTATCTAGCTTTCGGCTCTCTTACAGTAATTACGAGAAGAACAATTCAAAGAGTAAAGAACAAATTCATCGAGGAATAACAATGCAATAACGCATTGCAGAAGAGCCCTTCGTTAATTACTGGCTTGTGTGAGACATTGTAAACCCAAGTTATCCGAAAACAAATGGACGGCTACGCGAGATACTGAAAGCTATCTACATACCCAGACTGGCAACCGCTTTATATTCATAGTATTGACTAAGCGCAGCATTACCTGCGCTCGTTCACTACGAGCAGCACTAAATATAAAATATATTATTCTTTTCTTTATTTATTGTCTATTGAAGATTACAATCAGTAAATATCTGCCTGGAGTCCCTAACTTTCTCCTTATCCTTACTAACTGAAATCTCACTAAAATTTATTTTAATAGACAGCCCCCAACAGGAAAATATTGGAAATAGAGTAGAAATATTCAAATGAATAGTTATATCTAAATTGATTAATGTTATCATTATTTTACTGTACCCAAGTATTTACGTACTACAGTATAATAACTTTGTTTTATAGAAATATGTAAAAATGCATTACATACTTAGAGGTGCTTGAACATTGTTCGGTATCCCAAGAAGATTATTTTCACTTAATGTAAGAGCAATATGAACAGCATGGCATTGTAGCTTTCCAGTTCTAAATAAGAATTCAATAGCTGCCTCGAATTGCCCAGTAAGGAAAAGAATCTGGAAATAAACATAGGGGTGCGAATGTCCATTGAAGTGAGCTTCTCCTGAAATAAACATTAAAAATATTAAGTTGAGGTTCGCATTATGCACATACATTACTAAATGAAAAATATATATTACATGTTTATCTGTTATTTCTGTTATTAAGTAAAATTTGTTTTAACTTCTATTTTATCAATAGTTATTCCGCAGAGCACCTAACTCTAGTTCATCTTTCAAAATTAATATTTAATATACAAACGTTAAATCGATCAATAAAGCATGTACACACTTATAAACATTTTCTATCACATCTAACACTTTCTTTTGCCGCAGACGCGGGTTAGGTACAGCGATATCACGGACGCGGACGGAAATGTGGATGCGATACTTTTATGTCCGCGCAGCCCTGTAGTTATAGCTATTCCTGTGTTACCACATTCTTACTTGTTACCAACTTTTCCTCTATAGCTTCTGAAAGAAAGGATGAACATGACTGTACTGTAAGGGTAAATGTGTTTCGGTGAATTTTTTTTTCAAAGAGTTTACAGGGTTGCAACGAAGTATAAAACCAGTCGGAAAACTAGTATACAATGTCCTACATGAAAATGAAATTAAGTCCCACGTATATATCCGTTAGGTAAGGGAGACTATGATTAAGGCAAGTGAATGGTGATGAATTAGTGGAATGACAAAGTGAGAGGAAACGAGACTACCCCAAGAAAACTCATGGACACGGTGCTGTCCACCACAAACTAACTCGGCTAGGGATCGAAACAGGGATCCCACACGCCAGACGGAAGCGCTTAGCACTGGGCCACCGTGCTCCCCACAACGTTCTACATTAATGCACAAAATACTACACGTATTACCACACTCCTCAACGGTTCCTCAAACGTTTCAGCACATTTCTTTGAAATTACTGCAAAATATAATGATTAGAAGAAACCATTTCAGTAGTTATCCCGGAGATAATCCATACCCCGGATTCAGAAATCCTCATATGGCGAAGTCTACGGATTGGAAATTGGGATGGAAGATCATTTTTTTTTTTTTTTAACCTACGATATACTGAAAATAACTGTTAATTTAATCGAGTAAATATGACAAAATCGTCCTATCTTTTGGTTAAATGGTTAGATTTCTTGAATGTGGCACGGAAGATTTTACTCGAGTCTCAATCGAAGCCTATTAAGTTCGGATCCCAAGTTAAGCTGTAGGTCCACGCCTCACTAGCCTCGATGCTGAAATTGGACATTAAAAACTCCAAAATACTTAACATGAACTTGAAAAGTATTAGAATATCACTTAATAAATACACAAATAAAAAATATGGAATAAAGTATTTTAAAATACGTATATATACTTAAGTTTCTAAGTTTGTGAGTCTGTAAGTAAATTGTATTTTATTTTACCAGGATTTCAACACAACATATAAAGTGTAAGATCACAACAAGCGTAAGTTTCAATTTAACGTTCTATGGTTAGCGCAGTGAAGTGGGAAAGTTAAATCCAAGTGAATAATGGTGATATAGTTGGTACAGTCCAAAAAAAAAAAAAAAAAAAAAAATCTGCAACATGAGTATGTAAGTTTACTGTGAAATTGCGCCTAACAGCCAAGGGAATCAACATAACGTCTAAGTGGCACGAATCACGCCAGGACTAACCTCAGCGTCCTCCCCTGCACACTTAGTTTGGAGCAAAAGACTTCGTCATTTCACAATAAACTTACATGCTCATGCTGCAGGGTTTTTGCTGGGGACTGTACAATTGTGATAAAAAATTAAAAGAGAACGGGAATACAAAGCAAAAATCCATGAACACAGTGTAAGCCAGTAACTGGTTGACCAACACATGTCTCCCAACTGCTGGTAAGATGCAGGATATATCGATCAATAAAAATAAATTAATAATAATAATAAATGGCTGCAGAAACTGCTAGAAATATAATCGCTAAGCCTTTCATAATAAGTTCGGAATTCGCCTAATCAATATCAAAATCTCAAGTATGGATAGTTGTGACATTTTTGTTGCAGCAAGGATACGATAGTTTATTTCTGTGTCTCTGTAAAGAACTTAATAAAAACAATAATTTACTTTAGATTAAGAACTTGAGAAGGAAACAGTTTATATGCCATTTGGACCACGCACAATTTAGCCAGCTCTAAAAATACCTTTGATGGATTGATTGCTGTATCCTTTTTTTTTTTTTTTTTTTTTTTAAATTCCACTTCTACACAGAACAGTACATCGACTAGTAACAATGTGTTGCTTTACATAAAATGCTCTGAACACAAAAACGGTTCTACATGAATTCCATTAATTAAAAGACTGTAACAAATAGCCACAAGCAGAAGTATCACCAAGGTGAAAAATAAATAATAATTTTATTAACTCCAACCGTTGACTTTTCCTTTCTTCTTACTTCAATACTCGTTGATATCACAATATCACTAAAACTTTACTACCAACAGAATTGTATCACCGCACCCTAAACACTCTTCCACTGAGCCACATGTCTCAAACGATGGTGGAGAACGTATACTGAACTACCAAATTATGTAATTGTAGTATTTTAAAAATATTGTAAACCAATAAGTAGTAATTTCATTTCAGACCTTATACCAAAATGTTTTCACCTGGCAATAGCAGTGCCTTTCAATTGTTTTCAGTCACTCACACCATTTAAAGAGTTCACTACCAAGGTTCTTTCTTATAATTATTACGATACATAGTCCTTCCTTTCACTCTTCTTTTTCATGTTCTTACTTTTATTTTCACAAAGGATTCAGAACAAAGTCACAAAATATCGTCCTGTGGAAGAACTTTGTGAACTTGAAGATTTGTATTCAAGTTTGTTCCAGAGAGTTGAATGAACCATATTAAACTATCTGACACTAAAGAAGTCCACGAATGGCTCGTACGTTAAATGGATAATGTGGTGAATTATCGATTTTCGATTATTACTATTTAAATCAGGCAACTCCTAAGTTGCTTCACGATGTTGGGTCAGCACCAAAGAACTTCCTTCACTGGGAACGAATCCCGAAAAAGTCTACGAGAGGAAAACACGTTTTAACTATTTGGTTATATACAAGCACTGCCCACTATGAGATCAACAGAAGTGAAATGCACACCTGAACGGCTTCACGACTGAATAAACGAGGGATGAAAGTAATGCTGCGAAACATTGGTAACTCAAAGAAAATGCCCCGAGGAGGACTTTCGTAGATCCTACGGTTTATTTTCCTCTCAGGCCACCCCTGAAATAATCACTTGTCATAAAGTCCTTCAATATCGCGTAAATAAAAAGGAACGCAACTCTATTACAACGAACAAAGAATTTCTCTGATTTAATGGAAGTCTTTCAAGAAAAGAGACGCGGAATCCGAGATTTTAGTTTACATATTTTTCGGAGTCAGTTATGCTTTCTCGGAAAGAAGATATATATGTCTACTTTCGAAAGAATAAAAATATGTATTTTTGTTTTGATACCAACCTTCCTCATGATATAATTTCCTCGAATCAAATCTACCATTACTGAGACATTAATCTACATCACTTACCATATTCTTCAAGAATAAGCGACTGTAAGCTTGCGTACGTCAGTTTATCTCCACCATATGTCTCGGTATCATCATCTCTTATTTGGGACAATTTCAACCATATATAATCATCCGCTGTTTTGGCAACTTCTGGATGTACATCACTAACATCACAAGCAGCAAGAACACAATATGTCGCCCTGAAAGAATATACGTCAACGCTCAATCTGTATTGTAAAATATGAACTATACAGATCTCTCAGAAGGAAATAACACGAATAATTTCTCTCTCATCAAATAAAAGTTCATATTTAAGATAGCATCCAATATTATTGGCATAACTAAAAATCATCCAGGATCAGTGTACCCCACAAACCACACTCTGGTTGGTAGACCTGAGCAAGTCCTTAAGTCTTTATATTCAATGGAATCCAAATTCTAAAGAACCATGCATTTATGGTTTGCCGATTTCTGCGAATAAAACACTCAGTTTGAACAATATGTGAATATACATGTACCATTTCAGATTATTTTGCAGAATACAGCTTAAACTGATAGCCTGCAAAGTGACGTACAATTGAAAGCAGTTCTTTATCTATAGCTCAATGGTGTTTGTTACCTTAGAGGACGGTGAAGATGGGGATGATTGTGAGAAACCAAAGAAGTTCGATTTCCGTTCAGAAATCACATTATTCGGATTCTACGTTAAAATGTAAATACACACCATCTCATACAGCCAAAAAGAGACATCTGACTTCGAGTATGAGGGACTATTCAACAGAATAAGCCATTTAGAGGTCTTATTTCCCGCTCTGCCACGTAAAGATTACAGTTTCCTACATTATACTGCACCTGTGATGACTTAGGTAGTTATGTGACAATAACAAGTAATCAATATAATGTTTGAATGCCTATGAACTTCCAAAAATTAACAGTTACTTAGCCTTCAGTAGCGGAAGATGGTATTTCTGTGCTTGTTTGAGGCTATCTCTTCCGCCAGTAGCTTTGCTTTGTGAACAAACATATTATGCTCTTGAACAATAACGTGCGAGACCAGATGCAATGTAAACTATCCATATATTTCTACGATTTGACGCAGGTTCTTCCTAGTATTTACAAATTTGTTTACCTCTTCTACTGCTTCGATCATGATTTTGCCACACACGCAAGAGTACCAGATCGATACACATTTTCTACCGTGCTTTTGATAACTTTTTAGTCTCATAATGATGAGGTTGGAATTACACAACAACACATTGATAGAAATGTAAAATTAACAAGGAAGATAATTTTCTCTAGACAGAAACACACATCCTCTTTACTAAAGTTTGAAATGAACATTGCTTACAATGTTTTATTTGCACCAACTCAATACTCAGTTACAGTGTAGTGCGTAAATCTATTTTGCAAAGCTGAAGAATAGTCAGAAAACTAGCCTTGCAAATTTGTCTTTCTATATTGTAAAGTATATTTACCTTTTATAAACGTCTTTTGTAGTTCGAATCCCACGTTTATATTGCATTCTTAACTGGATCACTGTTCTCTGACTTAGTTTATTATCCTGACTATTGTATAATTCTTCTAACATAATTCTGAAGTCCTCTAAGGGAGCCCTGAAAGAAATAATTTTGAGTTAGACAATGAGAGAGTAAATCAATTTCGCTCGAGCAGTGGTCAAGCTAATCAAAATCTCACATTGAAAGTGCTGCATTTGAAACTTCCATTATAGAAGTATATATACGTCTAAATGAGTGACATTACCAACTCATTTAGACATTACCATTTAGTTGCCAACACAAAATTACTTTAGGAACATAAATCGGCCGTAAAAGGTTAAACTGATATACAGCAGTTGGTAACTAAATTATTAAATTAAATATTCATGGAGTACATGTCCAAGGAAAAATGAATTGATGCAACTCTGTTAAAAAAAAAAAAAAAATGAACTTCATTCAATAATAATACTAATAATAATGTCTGTAGTTGTCATCTTCAGGTTTGTCGGGTAGTATATGTTGAAAAAGATAAGTTAGGAGTAAACTTTAAAATAATCAGAAATAATACGTATATTCTCAGAAATAATAATATAATCATATATATATATATATATATATATATATATATATATATATATATATATATATATATATATATATATATTATATATATATATATATAATATATTCTCAATTCAGGAACGTTACAAGAATAGACACTACGCTGAAAGCTCAAATTGTAGGAGTCACGTAAGGGAAGAGGAAAGGCTTTTGCCTCCAACGCGAAAAGGTCAGCGTCCATACTAACATTGCGGCCACAAACTTACTGAGAAATGTAGCTGGACTATCCTAGTACATCCATCATACAGCCGGGACTTGATGTCTTCCGACTTCCATCTCTTTGGTCCTGTGATAGATGAACTCATAGGCAACATTTTTTTTTTTGTGATATGGATGCTGTCATCGCAGCTGTAAAAAAGGGTCTTCTCTCTGCTTGTTCTAATTTTTACAAACGTGGCATACATGCTCTTTAACGTCACTGGCATAACGAACGGTGTTGACTATGTGGAACAATGGCTTGATTTTATTGTGTAATTCAGTTCTCTGACTAATAATTTACATAAAAAATTTAAAAAATCAAGACATTACTTTCGGAATGATCCTCGTATTATCAATATCATCAGAACAGTGATGTAATTTTAAGGAAACCGCGATGAATAGATTTACGATGAAGAAAGAACGTTAGACGATCTATGATCCTGAAACGAATACGAAGAACATGTTGCGTTCTATGTAGCTCCTCTCGCAACAAACGTAAGTTGAACCATCGGCAGAGGTGACGTTCTGGGATTTAAAATTGTGACAGAACTATTTTTATGATTTGCCTGAAATCTGGAGAGAGAGTCACTGGCAACAAGTGAAACCTATTGAAACAGTCTCGCAAGACACTGGAGCAGAAAATGAGGTCAATTAACCGAAAATGTGCTTCTACTTGGTAACGCTCCAACTCACAAAGCACCGGGGACAGTTTTGACCTTGCAAGAAGTGTGGTTACATTCAGCTGCCACATACAACTTATTCGTCTGACCTAGCACACGGACGTTCCTCTTCCGACGAGCTGGTGAATTTGAAGCAAACTCAGAACCCATAAAATGAGAAACCTGCAGACAGCAGTTGGTAATTTTCATGAATCCAACTCATCTCCTTCCTTCGTACTGTTTATTTATCATACAATATACATAATGCTTACGAAATAAATATATACATACAAACATACATAATGCTTACAGTAGAGAGAGAGAGAGAGAGAGAGAGAGAGAGAAAGAAATGTAACACATACCCAGCTTTCATGGCACAATCCAGTGCAGCTTTCACATTGCCACAGCGTAAAGAATAGTAAATAAGAGGCCACACTGGCTGATCGTCTACACGCCCATCCTCGAGATTTTCTAATCCAGCAACAACTGTTATACCAACAAAGCTACGAACCAAAGGGTATACACCAGGAACGCCTCCTCTTCTCGTCTGGCTCAAATTTCCTACTACAATGCTTTCCATATACAGAGCATACCTGAAAATAATAGTTAATTAATTAAACATTCACAAATAGTTGATTCGATAAAGACAAAATGATTGATATAATATGTAAGCTGAAGAACAGACAACTGATTCTACTCTGGTTTTCAGACCTATACACATATAACTAAAATATATTATGAATAATAGAAGTTAATTATGAGTGTATTGTTTGGAACACGGACTCTTTTAGTATTCTATATATTATGAATATGTTAATGAATACGTGTGAGTTACATAGGATACAACGAAGTTTAATAAAATACAACCACTACCCGAAACAAAATAAAACTGAGCTTATGCCTGTAACTTGCATATTTCGTCTGCGTTGTTTCTCTATTATTAGTAGTAGCCTTGATCACATCGTGCAGCAGAAATTATTAGAATTTATAATTTCAAGTTTGTACCTTGTATTTATAATACTAATACGTATTTTGAGACGGATACACAGTATTATTTTTCCTTAGTATTCACCTTCTCTATAGATGACAATCGCATTATCTTGATGAAAATACGAAAAATTGGGAAGATATTATGACGACTTAAGAGAGCCATTCAGGGGTATATTCTTTAATTAATTTTAGAGTGATTCCCCTATCTCAGTTCGGAACAGGCTAAGGGAATCCAAGGCCTGACGATGGAACGTACAAAAAGTGTAAACTCTATGTCAGTTTTAGAAGATAATAAAACGGAAGGGCGTAAAATAGGTAATAACAGCTTAGCCAGCAGCAAACGGTTTTTTTTTTTTTTTTTTTTTTTTTCTGGCAGAAATTATGACGAGCTATTTACCACAACTATACAAATGTGAATATAACACAGCATTTTTTAAAATGTATTTGCAGAACAAGTGGAAGATGAATGACAGAAGTTACTTTGTGTAGTTAATTATAAAACTATTTTTCACGTTTATATGTTTATGTTATTATTATTATTCTTAGAGTAACAATGACTGAAAATAAGAAAATAGCAAGTTCATTCTTTCTCAGATATTTCTAATGATAGGTTTGGAAATGTTAACTGAAATCAATTGTTGGTGAAATCACAGTGCTATTCACTGATCTGTGATCTGTGTGAGGAATTTAGTGGATTTTTTGAAGCGATTTTGTTCATCTTAAAATAATGCAATACAGTGCAGGAAAGGGATCAGATGTTGATCCATATCACATACAGAGTTGTTTGCTTTTCCCAACTTAAAAAAAAAAAAAAAAAAAAAAAAACTTTCTTAAACTGTAAACCTACTATTTCTACCAGTGTAACAATCAGTGACTTTCGTTTTACTACGTTCTAAAAAGGATCACGCTCTGGCCACCTTATTTCCCAGGTTTCTCCAAATTATCTATTTTACAGAGACTTGATGAATCTCTAAGCCGCTTTGCAATGAGGGTAAAACGCGAAATAACTCCCACCTCCATCCGGATGGTAGGCAGAGATATTCTACCGACTGCGGCTTCTCTTTGTTAATTTTAGTCCTTTGAAATAAAAATACCGAGATTTGTGATTTACTTCGTGTATGTATTCCAGTCTGATATCACGGCAGTTAACTTTTGACCTTGAAATATATGACATTAAATGTTACTTGGCATAGTAATACAGTAGTTCCCAACCTTTTTTCGACTGACGACACTCTTTACTGAAACACCCACGATATAGTGACACATTTATTTGATTTTTTATTAATAATAATATGAATAATAGTTTCTATGAAGCAGTGACTACTATTCTTAAAATTCAAATGATTCATTATATATTAAGGTGTCCCATGTTTTCTTCAATAGATTCATCTACATTCAGCACGCTTTTTTAATTCTTTCTTTGATGAAACCCTATATAGAGGAGAAAATGAACAAACTTACTGATCAACTTGCATGCATATGATTCGTTCTTTCTTAATGGACAGAGAGAGATTTTCTGCTGTAAGTGTCACACAACAAAGTAACTAACAGCTTGGACTTCCCATGCTATTTTTTTCCCCTCAAGTGACAGCAGAGCAAGTATTACTTACACCCTGTCCTGACCGAAAACAGGCTCACAGTTTGAATCTGTTGGCAACACTGGATTTCACAGAAAATATCTGTTTCACTATCTTGTAGTATAAGAGAAGGCTAATAGGTCAATTTTCCAGACCACAGAATGAGGGCGTTAAGATTCTGCAAAATCTAAACATCACGGACTCATTCTCCAAATAGTGCTTCACATTGTATTTTGTGGTCATCCACATAATGAGAAAATTACAAATTCATCAGAAAAGAAAACTCGAAAATATGGACTTCTATGGACATTACAAGACAATATGAACAATGTATGCTACCCTGACACGTCATGTTGACTTACCGTTCTTCTAAATAGTGTTTAGCTTGCGAAATAAGGGCATTTCTCACTGAAGGTCTTGCACGGGATGTAATTGGATCTCCTGTAGCTTCCAAAGGAACTTGTAGCATATATTTTACCATATCCCACATTTCGAAAGCTTTCTGTAATTAAACAATTTTTGTTTTATTACTTCAAACTGAAGCAAATCAAGAATTCAACAATATTTCTGAACAAACAGGGCAACTGATAAAAAGCGCGGAAATACATTGCATGGAGAGGTATTCCGTGGAACCCAAACAACATTATTCCGTTCTTAATTCAAGTAGTACACTTACAGTAACTTATAGGATGATTTAAAAGGAGAATGACTGAATGAACTTTCACATTGTTATTCCGATGCTATCAACTTCATGTTCACATATGTTATCTAGTCCCTAAAGTAAGATATCAAAATTTGCTTTCTAGTATTAGTAAGAGATAACAACAAATCAAACCTATTACGAATCTCGTTTCTATTCGATTTCATGTGGTTGAAAAAAAAACTTATACCTAGGTATAGTGCTAGTAAATAACGAAACATTAACTTTATTTAAAACATAACCCTTTCTACACTGTGTGCGTGGTGGGTTTTTCGATGTTCTTCCGTTTCCTCCTATTCTCATATTCCTCTACTATCATCCATCTCATTACCACAGCCTCCCTTAGCCTCGATGTATAATCGTGAGACTTTATATATATTTCAATAAAGATGTCCTTTACAACTAATATGTTTTATGTACGTAAATAAAATACATAAATAAAATCCTTTTTCGGCTCTGATATAGCTCGAAATAGATTGATGTATTTGTGAGAAATCAATACTCAGACATGGTCTTCTTTATATACTAAATCTTACTCAGATGTTAATATCAATGATCATATACGAACTACTCACCAGAAAACACGAAATAACACACAAGACTAAAAAATATACACTAAAAGATGTTTCGTTAAATATTCAATTACATAGGGTGGGGAGGGGAAGAAGTAGAAAGAAAATAAAAATTACAGAACAGAAGAGTTGTTCTGAATCATGTCCAGTCAGGCCCCATATTGAAATGAATGGGGTGCTCGATTGACCCCTTCACGGATAACTACTTTGCTCCCAGTACCACCCCTACATTTTCAATACCTAGGGGGCGCGGTGGCTCAGTGGTAGAGCGTTCACCTCCGATGCTTGGGGCCTTGGTTCGATCCCAGCTTGCGCCGTGTGGACTTTGTGGTGGACAAACACCATGCTCGTGGGTTTTCTCGGGATTCTCCCGTTTCCTCCCACTTTCTTCATTTTACCATTTCACTCATCTCTCATAATCACTGTCTCTTTTAGCCTAACCGGCATAACCGTGGGACGTAAAACTTAAAGATTTTATTTTTTTAACTTCCCATATCCTATATAATAAAGCATTTAGCGAACGGGCTTATAGATTACTTTTTCCTAATGTTCTATGATGTATTCCAATTTGGGATGATATGAAACCGAACGCTGAGATCAATCGATATGTGGATCCAGTCACTTACATTCCTACCCGTATACCAGTTTTGCTTTTCCATGGACAACCTGGCAGGTTTCACTGATTACGATCGGGAGATGGGGAAAAGAGGGGGGACAAAACGAACTGATCACCATCCATGACCAGTACGCTAATCTTCTAGTCAAATACCTCCAACTTTTCTTACCAACCATGACAAGACAAGAAGCATGTTGCTTATTCTCCAGATGCTAAACTGTGACTAGATAATGCAACGTTCACAATCACACGTAAGCAGAGGGTGCTAAGAATTGCCCGGATTACGACCTAGGATGCCATTTAAAATTGACCCTTGCTACGTACAATGCAACGACAACAGACATTGCTGTAACAGTTTCGTATAACTACAATACATTTAGGAGGAGTAAGTCGATATACCTGGATCAAATCCTACCTTTGAATAAATATTGCATATCTTCATTTACGTACAACACACACTGGTACAGCATGGATTTACTCACAAATGTCATACAATAACACACAATGAATGCAAGTAACTGTACAATACAATAGAGAGTATACACCAAATTTTGAGTTCTTTACGCAGAATGAGAGTTTTCAAACATGTTACTAATTTTTCATAGTTTTAGAAAAGTTGCTTTAGAGCCATGTTTTCTCACGCGATTTCATCATGTCTTCGTGATAACGACAGTGTAAAATAGAAAACAGTTTAGACAGCCAGATTAGCGAAAGTGTAGTATACATATATGTATGACTGTACAAATATTGGAACATCATTCAATATTCTGCGTAGGTAATAGAATTTGTTTCCTCCGTCCAATAATACTCACTTACCTTGTCATGATTTTCAATAGCTTCAGTAAATTCTTCAACAAGCACAGGACGAACAGATCCCTTTATGACAGCCTCATTATACTTGGTAACAACTTGTGCATAAGCAGTTTCTAAATGGTCAAGGGTACTTCTACGAGTTAACACCGTCGTATCAGTCGTAACAGTAGTCTGATAAGAAACCCAAAGATATTAATATGTTTTCACAAAGTCGATAAACAACATCAACATTTCTTTAAATTAGTTATCAAAGAAACAAGTATTTCAATTCTAGATTTCCCTTCAGACAATACAAAAAAATAACCACAAATTCAAAAGTTCTTAAATGAGGTTCAAATATCCATAAATTTTTCACTGAAATTTCCACATTCCCTTTTTACATTTCATAATTGTTGCAATTTCAATTTCACTACAGAACTCTGAGTAATTACAAGAGAATTTGCTAAATATAAAATAATCTAAAAAGTAGTGAGCCTTTAACGCACGAGATGGCATTACTATCGAAAATCGCAGGATACATGAGATGCACCGGATCACGCCTAACGTCATTCGACAGTTGACAGTTGAAGCTAGTAGATATGCAAAAAGTTTTGCAATTTTGTAACTGAGCCGTGAAGATTAAAACTTGCTGCATAACTGCGCTACGTTTTACAATTTAAAATCGCTAATGGCGCAAATGCTGCGCAGGCCCGTTAAAAAATTTGTGCTATTTATAGGCAAGATTCGTTATCAATAGCACCAGCCAAAAGATGGTTTAGTTTCTTTTGTTTTGGAAATTTCGATGTTCAAGATGCACCTCGTTGTGGATGATTGTTCATAGCAAGAGTATATGATATTCTGGGAAAAGTGAAGCACCACTGGTATGTAAGCATCAAGACATCACCAATGATCTAAACATCCATCACCAAATAGTGTTAAACTATCTGAAGAAAGCTGGTTACAAAGAAGAAGCTCGATGTTTGGCGTCGCATGATCTGATTAAAAAAACAAAAATCCTCAATCGAATTTCATCTGTGAATCTTTACTGAAATGTAACAAATTTTGAACCATTTTTGAAACGGTTGCTCACGAGTGATGAAAGTGGATAACTTACAATAATCTGCGAAAAAGATCATAGTCAAAAAGAGAAGATCCACAGTGTGTGGTAAAGCACAAACTGACGCTTAAGAAGGTTACGCTGTGGGATTGGAAGTATACATCTTGCATCACGAGGGCTGCTGCTGCGCAGAACGATAGACTCGGACCTGTACTGTCGACTATTAGCGTGAGTGTGCCTAGCAACTCAGAAAGAATCGACCGGAATTGGTCAAGAAAAAGGGTATTGTATGTTACGCTGACAACGCCTGACCCCATACATCTTTAACAAATCGTCAGAAATTGAGATAACTTGAGTGGGAGGTTTGAATGCATTCATCGTATAGCCCGGACCTGGCACCGTCAGATTATCACTCCTGTTGGTCTCTGCAGAACTCTCTGAACGGTGATAAATTAGTTTCAAAGGAGGCCTGTGAAAATCACGTGTCACAATTTTTCGATTAGAAACTACGGAAGTTCTATAGCAATTGGATTATAGTGTTGCCGGAAGAATGGTATATCATACAGTATATCAAAATGGTGCATATGCGGTTTCATAATGTTATTTTCAAATCACAATAAATGTATTCTCAATTTTGACAACCAAAGGCTCAATACTTTTTAGACAACCTGATAGAACAGATTCTTATCTTTAGTAGTAGGGAAGACAAGGTTCGATCTCTGGTGAGAACTCAACGAAAACTGTAGATGGAAGTGTTATTTAGTTTTAGAACTGAAAAGAGATTTTCAACTACAGTTCAGGGAACACATGTATAAAAGCGAATGTATAAACCAGTTGGTTACAACGGAACTTTCATAATTCTATTATCTGCAATACATTATTTATGTCCCTACACATTAACTGCGTGAGTAATATTTTGCGTTTGTACAAAAAACAAATCAAAAACAACTATTCCAACTTGTAACAAGTAACAGCGTCACGTGTACACCATAAGGAGACTGATTTGTATGGCGTGATGTTTTGTTAATTAAGTATACCACTTTCGGTTTTAGCAGAGAGATTAGAGTGAGGATAGAATATATTCTTGAAACCCATGGTTTCTCTCTACTGCTGTTTTTACTTATACAGGTCACAGTTAAAACCGGAGGCGGCTGCTTTTCTGCAACTTTCTGTTTTAATAGACAGATCAGAGTGGAGATGGCATATGTTCTTAAGACGCTTAATTGATTGCAGAAAACAGCTTCTTTCTATTATCATTTCTGTTCTACAGTGATTGACGTACAACCGGACATTATTGATTTCTACCACTTTCAGTGGTAGACCTTATATATTCTGACCAAATTAAATGATGATCCGTTAAGTGGTTCCTGAGTTTTTTTTTTTTTTTTTTTTTTTTTTTTTTTTTTTTTTTTTTTTTTTTAATTCCGGACGGACAAGGTAAATATAGATAAAAGAATTCTGGTATATCAAACTCGTTATAAAATAATAAGAAAGGTAATCATCCTGCAGGCGGTTTAACAGCAAAAATCGAAAATAGTATATTCACAGCAGCTAATAATTTACAGATTATTATGTTTCATTTGTACACATTGTTACTGCTGTGCCTAATTGGCGCTTTATCACTTCATTGAATCATTCTTATTTCTAGCATTTACCTCTGGCGTGATTGTTACATCTAGAAAACCAGCTCCTTGTCCTAGAAGAGAATTTAAGGTATTCCTCTGCTCTTCTCTCCATTGCGATAATAAACGCTGTTTTTGCCGTTTCTCTATAGATGCAAAAGTCTAAAAAAAAAATAATAAACATCCTTTGCAATTATAATATTTACTTATGTATGTAGCTAATCAGCTCCATTAAAACACAACAGAAATGAAAATCAGTACCGGTAGTTTAAATGCAATATTTAAAGTTACAATTAAATGTTAAAAATAAAACAATGGCTACAGATATACCAAAATATCTCTCTTTTTTTTACGGCAATAAATCTAATGTTTTAATTTTCAAAAGTTATAAAGACTGAACAATAAAACCACTAAGTAATGATATTTATGAATTCTTAACTTATTCAGTTGGCAGAAAACATCATAAATCGAACTGACCATATTACTTAAACGTAGTTCTGAAATGTGCAACTCATCTTCTGCTTACATGAATTATCCAACTCGAAAGAAATTCTAATCACATAATTGCAGGGGGACAAGGCCTTAATATAAAGGTCTCAGCACACCGGCCACCGTAGAAGGCTAGCTGATTGTAGGCATTTGTAGAGAAGTTACTGCTAGTAGTATGAAGATCGGAACAACATGGGTAATTATATGGATCTGTGGTTGAAATACCAAGTCAATGTTTACTAGACAGTTCAGTAATTTTAAGAATGATCATATAGTAGAGATGTGAGAGGCCGGCTAGGAAGAAACAAGGCAAGTTGGAAGAAACATGTTGTCACTGTAAATCACAATCATTCATTACCAAGAATTACAATAAAAGGAAATACAACTATAGAAAATTCATAGTTAATGGGCGAAAAACTGGCAAAAGGATTACAAATACAGGCTCCGTTACAACCTTTAGCTTTTGCCAACATTAATAGTACTAAATTCTACAATATTATTAGCGTTTAACGGGAGGGGGAGGAATATCTAAAGGTGAAACATATACAAATCAATAGATTCCATCGAAATGAATTAAGTTACGGCGGGCATCCAGAAATTTACGATCTGAAAATGACCCAAGACTCCATGAGTGATCAGAGCGGGACGCAGTTGGATGAAGTCAGTGGTAAGAGAAATGTGCTATGGTAAACACTGCTCCGTACATACTGTCTTCCATCGAGTGCGAAGTGCGTGCACGGTAATCATGTTTCTCCATACTAAAAAGCTGTCGGTGTCAGAACTCCACCGCAGTTATGTGAAATGTATAAACGGATGTTGAGTGAAGGTACGGTTAGAAGATGGTGCAGATAATTCACAGCAGGCAGCACCAATGCAATGTGCACGACGAACACCGTAGAGGCCGATCGTCCATGGTTACGCTTCAATTAGTGCAATAACCAATTCTGCAGAACCGGTGGTTCAGAAAGTCCGCATTTTTCCGCAGGTGTACTGTATGAGATTGTTGCACAATGAATGCAGTTTCGCAAGTAGTGTGCACAACAGGTTCCAAAACAATAGACCGTGGAGCACAAGAAGAAGCTTCTACCATTCTGAAAAACGTACATAATGATGTCCTTAGAATATACGTAAGGAGACGAAATACATAGTATAAAGGTAACCAAGAAAGTTCTATCGCGTTTTCACCCACCTTCGAACATCGATATGTCACCTAAGACGTACCTGGAAGATCAAAAATAGTCCCCATCAGCATCGACGAACTTCTGCCAATGTTCTGGAAGGCCATGGATTCCATCGCGGTAAAACTTGGTGGGACGTGAAGCAAAGAAGGTATTTTGCACCTCTACTAGGGATTTGAACTGGCGCCCTCTAAGGTGATTGTCCAAGGATTGGAAAATATGATAATCGGACGGTGCAATGTCCGGGGAGTATGACGGATACAAGTGTTTCCCACCCTAGGCGTAGAATGGTGTAACGGGTCATCCTAGCCACGTGGGACTTAGTATTTTCGTGTAACAGGAGGACACCTTTGCAATTCAGAAGTGCTAGATCCGAAGTTTTGAGTTTTTCTTGAACACGGCTCAACTGCTGACAGTACACAGTTGTACTGATGCTCTGACCAGCTGGTCACAGTTCCCGATGCACGACGCCACGAGCAGTCCACCAAACACACAGGAAGACCTTCTTCTGGTGCAGTGTTGTTTCGACTGTTTTGAAACCGGTTCATGGGATGCTAACTAATGATGACGGCGCCATGGAGCTTCGTACACGATCCATTTCTCATCACATGTCAACACCCTGTCCAGAAATGGTTCCTTCCTCAGACGAGACAGCAAAGAAACACATGTATCTGCTCGCATTGCCTTCTGGCTCGAAGTCAAATCGTGGGACCCATCGACCCAACTTGTATCGCTTCCCAAGTTGGAGGTGTGCTGTCGAATGGAGTCTCCACTCACATTGAATTGTAGTCCCAGTTCCTTACATGTCTGGACACTGTTCGCCTCAATTCCTGCCTGAAGATCTTCATTTTGTACATGTGTTGGTCTTCCGGCACGTGGTGCATCTTTGAGTGTTTCGTCACCGTCCTTAACTTCTTAAACCATCACTGCACTGTCTGCGTAGTCACGACACTCTCACCAAAGGCCTGACATATCTTCCGGCCCGCTGCAGCGACGTTTGACTCCAGTTTGAACTCGTACAGCATACACGCCCTTATGACGCTCTATGGAGGTTCCATGTTCACTCTGTCCTTACGCAAGTTGACGGTATAACTGAACTGCCACAACCAGGTAGTATGTTGGATATACTCACACCAACTTGTAACGAAAGCCGCCACTGAATGGAGGAACACGTCAGCTCGTCTTTCATTACAAAAGGAAGAAAAATAATAATAATAATATAAAAATAAAGTATTTTAAATGCAAATAATGTTATTGGATTGAATTCCGTATTGTTTTGTAAAGATACGTATAGTTTAAAAAAAAATGAAAAAGAAAAAATAATGATTGACAGAAAAAAAAGAATAGAAATTGTGTTTTAATATTTTCAACGGGCAACACTGTTTTGACCTTTGCCTTTTTTTCCATTCGCATTCAACTCACGGTGTGAGGGCCAATTGACACAGACTTCCACAAAAAGCGACAGAGCTTTCTTGGTTACCTTCATAGAATACATATTGTGGCAACACTCGTTTTTCGAGTAAATTATTTTGTATATTTTAATTTTGTTTTAATGTTTACGGTATAAATCATCTATTAAGGTTAAGGTAATTAAATGTTGTGTATGAAATATAATGCAAGCTGCACAATGTTGTTAATTCCAGTGTCAGCAGTTTGTTGTAAATAAATGTGAATAAGAATGTCTTCGTTGAGAGTCTGGCAATGTAGGAAGGAAATGTAGACAATGCGTCTATCCTCGCATTAGCCAGATTCTATACATTGTACAAAGAGAATCTGTAAGATTTCACGAATTTCACGAAATCACGGATATGCGGAAATTGATTAGAATCGAGAAAACAGAGTGTTGCAGTTTTTGAGTCTTGACACATGGAAGGAATTTGTCTTTCCATGTGAAAAGGGGTCGCACGTGCCACAAGCAGACGACAAGCAGACCACAAGCAGACGACAAGCAGACGACGGAGGTTGGGCCAAGCTCAACAAAACCAGAGGATGAGAGAGGTTCAGGATCGAGTCTTTGAAGGAGTTTTGATCGAGTCTTTGATGGAGTGTTGATCGAGTCTTTGAAGGAGTTTTTGAGGGAATTTTGATCGAGTCTTTGATGGAGTCCGAGTGATCGAGTCTTAGAGATCAGTCTTTGAATACCGATTTAATCGAGTTCTTGGAGAACTAAGTTTATAGTCGCCAGACAGCCCGATGACAGCGAAAGGAAATACTTCGTAAACGACATCATTCTTAACAGCGCAGAAAGTCACATCCAGAGTAGCTATTGAGAAGATTCATACCTCAATGCTCGTCCTCGTAATTCAACAGTCAGGAGTATCATCATAGAGGAGCCAGGTTCGACGCCAGATCATCGTTGGAACAACACCAGATTTTCCAGGTATGTGTTACACCGACTCAGGGCTCAAAAGCTCAATACTCGACCGTTGCTATGCTCGTCTGCCAAATCGTTCCTAATATCCGTTAGTAAATGCTTTACGAAATCTTACAGTAAAATCATAATTTTGAGAAATACAGTGATATCAAATTAATGAAGTTAACGTATTCTTATTTTATTTTATCCCCATTAAGAAACCTCTCGCAAATGAATATTAGTTTTATCCCACTCATTCTAGATGGTGAGTGGAAGGCATCCAGTTGCACTCAAAATTGCATCCCCAACTAGGCACTGAGTGGCTGGGTTGTCAATATAGAACTATGCATTCCAGGTAAATAATGATTTTATTATTCTATTACATAAAGTGCGTAAATAAAATATACATACTTTAATTTAGCTCAAGGAAGTTGCATAAAAGGTCAGTATCTCATTAACACACACAAATATAAAGAGAGAAAAACTTACTCTCTTATGAGTTTCATCTAGTACTGTTAATATAGAATTCTCTCTTTCATTTTTTAAATATTTCTGAATATCGGAATCAGGAATCGGCTCCAACGGTTCGAATGTTTTACGTGTGCTCAAAGATTCCAACTTTTGGGACAACTGAGGCAAATCAACACCTTTCGAGCCGAGGAATACACGTCTGCAAAATAATAAATAAATAAATAAATAAATAAATAAATAAAAATAATTTAAAACGCATTACTCTATATTTTAACAATTAATTTATATAAAAGAGAACTATATATATAAAGCATAACATCATAAATTAATTAAATTGTGAATAAGATACGGTAGGCACTAAGTAAGATAAAGTATATGAAACCAATGTGGAGCTAACAGTACGTTATCACTATGCCTTCAGTGTTCGAATACCAATAAGCACTAAGGGCAGGAGTATCCACAAAGAATTTCGTTTTAAAGCTTTTTATTAATGTTCAACGTTGTATCTTTTTCCCAACTAGTAAGCGAATGGTTGATCCATTCATCCAACAAATAAACAAAGAAAGAAAGTACTCACAACTCCTAAGGAAAAAAATAATATCCATCATTCCTATTAAAACTCCAGTACTACATTACAATTTGAAATGGAACCCGTCTTCTGGCATAAGGTTAAGCACACAGGAGGTTAAGAATAACTACAGGTAAAACATACCTGTTCATACATATAAAAATGACTTAATATGTAGTACAGTATATAGTAATTACACAAAAGGAGCATCTGCAAAAGGTATTACCCAAAAATAAATCAAACAAAGTAAAAGAAAAAAAAAAAGATTTCTTTCTAAATAATTAGAACATCACCCATATATATATATGTACTTATGGTGCTTCTAAATTTCTTGGATAGAGTCTTTCTGAAACATGGATTTAAAGTTATGGCTTATAAGGGAACAGAATTCCCATGCCAATCCATTTTCTCGAATTCAAAATTATTGAAACAAGCACTGTGAGTATTCTACCGCTCCACTCAAAAGGTATTCATATCTGTCTGTTCCACAATGATTCTCGCAGAATTTCAACGATTTTAATAACTAAACTCGATACACACCTTCTCGCGCCCTTCCGACGTAAGTTTCCAGTTGTTTGAGGTTAAAATCCGTTAAAAATAGGGACGTAAAATCCGCCCCGTGTTGCAAATTTGCTCTATATATAACAAAACCATTCTTCAGTAAGCGATGTAAACTATTAAATTGTGATATTTTCATTTAAGATTTATCAATCATTCACACTGCTAGTGGTTAAAACTGGCGGCCAAAGATAAGCGGGTAAAAGGGGATCACGAAAGATTTATATGTTGCCACTTATTTCTTTCCAACTCTCGTATGTCCACTGCAGGATCTGCATTCTGCGACAAGAATTTACAGACAACAGAGTTTAAGTATTCATTAGAGAAGAAAATTAGGCTATATACACGAAGTAATACGCTTATAGAAATTGCAAGATATTTCTAGTTACTCAGGAAAATATTTTTCATTGTACACAATGTTCAGGATTTCTCATTTTTGGTAAAAAATATGTGACTTTTTTCTGAACATTCTCAGACATAACAAATTGTTCAAGATTGTCGCCAACCATCGCACAGTGCATTAACCAATAGTGTTACTTTTACATTGGAAGGTGCGAAAAACTTATTTAATGGAATAATGCTTATTAGTTATTTTCAAATCGCTGTTCGGCTCGACCGATCGCGTGCATGTATGAAAAATTGTTACCATATAATCTTAATAATAAAGCAATGTAATAAGAAAAATGTCTGTTATAAAATAAGATAAATTTCAATTACATTTTGAAAAAATATAAATAATAAAGTTCAATATAGGCCTAAAGACGAAATTTTCCTTCTTTATACCGGACGTTTGAAATTCATTAAGATAAATATAAATATAAGGTAAAACGAAGAGAGACTTAAAACCAATTTCGCAATTCTGAATATTCCCTTATACTGAGGTTCGTTACAGCTAGACTTTACTATAGAGTACTACATAATTAGCAGCATTATCTCCACCATAGTAGCAATCTCTAGTTTCGATATATTCATAATGAAAGTTCCCTTGGCAAGTGTCTAAGAAATATTAACCTATTTTTTTTATATAAATGGAATATACGATAATATATACCCTTTAAAAAGAACCGAATGTTGCATCGGCTATCAAATTTTATTACTAACTCAATTAGTATCACATAATAATCATGCAAAAATTGTAACTAGAGCAACAATAAAGGTAAAACCATAAGGAATGCTTTGATAAAAACCGCAAGGAACAAATTATCTATAATCGAGGTGAATTCTTTCATAATTATTATTATTTCATTTATTATGAAAGCAAATATTGTTACAAACAAACTTACCCTTGCACGTCTTGTACTCCAGTCGGCGCCACTCTAGACCATAGTTCATTGGATGCTTCAAGCACCTGACGAAGATTTCGTTCAACGCGAGGAAGTTCTCCAGTACCATCAATCTGACCAGCTAGCTGCTCAGCCTGTTGAAGTATTTCGCCAAAATCTGTCATAGTTTTCTATCTGAAAATTGCATTACTCATATGATTTACTCAAATAAAATTTTAACGTACTTGCTTAATGATAAATTAATGAAAATCTCCTTAATATTTAATATAAAGATTCATAACTAAAGTCTTGGCCTAACTTTCAACACACGGAAATTCAGGAAAATGGGAGAAAAAAACATACCTACGTTGAATGTATGGGTTTTGGTCAAGTCAAGTCTTCCGCGACTTACCTCAGATAACAGTAATATAGTATGCAACTGCTTGTAACAATAACAATAATAATAATAATAATAATGAAGATAATATGCCCACTACTCTTAAATGAGTTTTTGTGTTGTAGAGAAGCGAAACAAATCCTGGCCTTATCAATTTAAAGCAGAATTTGGAAAAAAGCCCGAAATTTCCCAAGCAAAAAAGCGAAGCAGAAAAAACCGATGGAACTGAAATTGTGGAATAATACTCAAGTTATCATTACGAAAATAATAACATCAGAACAAACAGGACAGGACTTTGAATAGAAGACTAATTTTAAGATAAAACTACCAGAAAATGGGAATATTCAATAGAAGCGATGAAGCCCCACACTCCATTATTAGGTTTATAAATCTAAATAAAGGACAGTAAAGAATTTTGCCACATTTTGAGAAACGCAATACTTAACTTGTAATATGGCGTAATATGGTGAAAAGTTCCGGGAGCAGTTCCAACTCACTTCTTCAGTTACTAAGTGGCCCGTTTCCTCTCACTTTCTCATTTCACCGATTCTTCCATCATTTACTTGCCTAAATCATCCGTCTTCCCCAGCCTAAAAGGCATAATCGTGGGACGTGAAAGATTTAATTTAAATTAATTTATGAACAACATAAGACACATTTTATGTCAAATATAACAAAAGCCCCAATCCAACCATCTAATGTTTTATTAAATTCGGGGAGTTGATTCTAATCATACAGTGTAGTAGGCATATAAATTTGTAGTTCCATCTCTTTTTTAGGTTTGAAATGATTCAAGGTCAAATTTCACAGAAAGTGCCAATTCTGAGCTCATGTAGCTATCTTGAAATTGCCATAACTCTGGCTCTAATTGGGCTAGGAAGCTGAAATAAAGCTTGTTGCGCAAGGACTGGAACAAGCTTTCAAATGATATGTAACAAGTCTATATTCGGGCAAAACTTGTATATAAGGTCACATGACTTGACCTTTAACCTTGAATATCTCGAAACATGTCACTTTCAAAAATTCTGAAAAAAAATATACTCCCCAAATTTCATAAATATCTAAGATGGACGAGTTGAAAATGGTACCTAGTGTGTTGATTTGGCATGGAATGACTCATAAGACGTTCAAGAACGCACATTCCTTTTTCTTTTTTCACTGCATTGTAACAATTTACTGTATTAAAAACAAGATGACTAATTGAGCGCGTTACTACTACTCACATACAACACATTTTTAAAAAAACAGTAACTGAAACACTGTATCATAAATTTCCATAGTAGCATTGCGCAAAATATAGAGAAACAACTCTCCATAAACAAACCGATCCTTTGTAGTGCCTTTAAGCATAAACGGAAGTAATACTAACACTACCACTATTAATAATAACAACAGTAATTATTAAAAACAGCTTTGTGAAATTGGCGTCAACTGCATTCAAATTTTGGAATGAAATTATTGATGATGCCATCTTCTGGTGACTGCCATTCTTCAAACTTTAACTTATGCTTGGTTCTGACAGCTAAGATTGAAAAACGTTCTTTGCTATTCGCTATGTAGTTCTGCAGATAATGTCACTTCCTTTGATTTAATGGTTAGCACGTGTGCCTTTGGTGCACGCAGTCCCCAGTCGATTCCCGATGGGAAAGCACAAAAAAAATTAATTTCACAATAATTCATTTTAGTTTAAACACTCATCCCCTTGTCTTAAGAGGCATAATTATAAGACGTTAAATTTAAAAATTCGTTCCATTTCACTGAGTTTCCGAAAACTCTATTTCGACATTACTTAGGTGTTTGGATCTAGCCGAAAACTGCATAATCTTGATTCTTAACACCCTTGGTAACCCTCTTTGTTATACAAATATATGAAGCCTCATTATACAGGGTTTTCATAAAGTATGGACGGATTTAATTCGCTTATAATTTACATAAAAATGCTCATATTGAAATCAAATAAAGTGCAAACGGTAGCGAAAGGATTAAATTTTTACTTGTAATCTGCACAGCTCAGTTCATTCACCGCCACACCTCCAACTGGGCGCCATTTACGTCCACACATTCGCGTAGGCAGCGCTGGAATCCACTCACAGCGTTCCGCCGTGTTTGAACCGAAATGCCAGCCACAGACGCCCTGATTTTGTCCTTTAAATTCTCCAAACCACTTGGCTTCTTTGCATAAACTTCCGTTTTCACATGACCTCAAAGCCAGAAGTCGCAGGGGGTAAGGTCGGGTGATCTTGGCGGCCAAGCGGTCGGGCCACCGCGGCCAATCCATCGGTTAGGGAATTTCTCGTAAGGAACTGTCTCACCTTGATTGCATAGTGAGGGGGTACCCCGTCCTGTTGGAACACGATGTCGTTCTGGATTCCACGTGCCTCCAGTTCCGGAATGAGGTATTTCTGCAACATATCCAGGTACGAATCTCCATTCACGGTCTCCTCTTCAAAAAAGAAACTGACCCTTGCCCTCCCTCTCCCTCTCTCAACGTGTTCAGAGTTGCCGCTTATCTAACAGTGTTGCCAACTAAAAATTTATTCCTTCCGCTACCGTTTGCACTTTATTTAATTTCATTCTGAGCATTTTTATGAAAATTATAAGCAAATTAAATCCGTCCAGACTTTATGAAAACCCTATATTGGCAGATAGCCTCCTAGTTTCCTTTTTAACAAAATATTTCTTGAAATCAGAGAATTGTTTCTCGACATATTCTTTGCTACTATATTTCAAATTAATAACAATTATTTGGTCAAAACGAAGCAAAAAATAAGCCAAGGGACCTTATTGTTTGAAGAAAGATTCCACTCTCTTATTTCCTGCAATATTTTATTGTAATAAATTCTGACCACGCCTTTTTTCTTATATTATTTTTTGCATTTCTTTTCTTTACTTGGTACTTTTCCTCCAGAATTATCATCTTTCCACTCATTACTTTTCGTTCTTTACTGTACCACGCATTTTCCTTAACTTTTTTCTCTAGATGTTTCTTCTGACGCTTTTATAAATAATTCCTTAAATGTTATCCATTCCTTTTATCGACTTATCTTTATAATCAACTATCTGGAAATTTGGTACTAACTGCTTGGTCCTAGAGCTCTCATACTTCATCCTTCCCTCTCATACTGTAGTCTTTTTTCTTCTTATATTATCCCACAGTATTAATAAAACAACTCACCAAAGCAACAAATATATATTGGTGCTTTAGTCAGTTAAATATATATTGGTGTTTTATTAATATATATAGGGGGAACAAAAAAATCTAAAAACACTTCATACAGGACACGTAAGTTTGGCCCTCCACTGTACAACACGTGTTGCGGTTGCCGATCGTCTTTTGTTTTCAATGTGTCATGTGCACCTTCCTCTTCCGTCAGCAGTAACCCGTTCACCTATGACTGTCGTGGTGTGAAAGTGATGCGGTAAAATGGGCGACCTGACAGACTTCCAAAGAGGCATGATCGTTGGTGCCCGTCTGGTTGGAGCTTCAGTGGCAACAGTGGCGAACATTGTGGGGGTATCGAAAGACACTGTGTCCACTGTCACGAGGGCATACACAATTCATGGGCAAACGACGTCTGAAAAGCACAACAGTGGTCGAAAGACAATCCTGCCAGACAGGGACCGGAGGGCATTAAAACGGATTGTAGCAACTAAAATGAACACCACTGCAATGAAAATTACGTCTGAACTCAATTCCGGCCTACAGAACCCAGTTTCATCGAAATCACTGCGACGGAAACTTCATAAAATGAAAATTCCCTGCTCACAGCAGTAAATGCGAAGAGGTGTATTCAGTGGTGCAAGGACCACAAGGCGTGGACTCATGAGCAGTGGAAACACGTAATGTGGTCCGATGAATCGACCTTCACCTTGTTTCCAACCGGTCGTGTTTACGTATGGAGAACACCGTCGCAGGCCTATGACACAGACTGTCTGCTCCCAACTGTAAAGCATGGGAGTGGTTCTGTTACAGTATGGGCAGTGATATCGTGGTTTTCTGTAGGTCCCATCATAGCCCTGCATAGAATGATGAATGCTAAGGCGTATGAGGCCATTTTGGGGGACCAGGTTCTACCCATGGCCCAAATATTGTTTCCTGATGGTGATGGCATCTACCAAGATGATTCGGCACCCTGTCACGCTTCAAAAACGGAGAAATCAAGGTTTGAAAAGCATGACCAGGAGGTATCACATCTCCCCTGGGTCCCACAATCACCAGATCTGAACATCATTGAGCCATTGTGGTCTGAGTTAGAAAGGCGTGTTCGGTCTCATTACCGTCCACCAGCATCCCTTAAGGAACTGGAGCATGTTTTGGAGGAACAATGGTACGAAATTCCACACACCACGGTTCAGGAGCTGTATACGTCCATTCCACGTCGAATCCAAGCTGTTTTGGACCCAAAAGGAGGCTCCCCACACCATACTAGGTATGATTTTTACACTTTTTTGGTGCAACTCCTGTGTATATATATATAAGGTTTTATTAGTTATTAGGTTTTATGAGTTTTCATTTATACTTCCCCTCCCCTCCCCTTCTCGAGGATCTACCGTTAAAGTGAAATTACATAAATGCTTCCAGATTCAAACCTCATGTATCTTGAAAATTTGATTGAGATCGGTCGGATGGTTCAAGATTTATTGTTACAAAAATAGTCACTTTCAGTCATATAATCTTTCCCTCTTCTCCCCTACGTTGCTTCATCAAATTTAAATCATAAAAACGATCCCAGGCTTGAACCTCATCTATATTAAAAATTTGATCAAGATCGGTTGAGTGATTCAGGAGTTATTAAGTTTTAATTATTTTTATGTCCCCTCCCCCGTCCCTCAGTTCTACCATCAAAGTGAATAGCCTAAAAAAAAAAAAAAAAAAAAACTTAATAACTCCTGAACCACTCGACCGATCTTGATCAAATTTTCAATATAGATGAGGTTCAAGCCTGGGATCGTTTTTATGATTTAAATTTGATGAAGCAACGTAAGGGAGGAGAAGAGGGGACGATTATATAAGAATGAAAGTGACTTTCGTGTAATTTAATAACTCTTGAACCATCCGACCGATCTCAAACAAATTTTCAAGATACATGAGGTTTGAATCTGGAAACATTTTTGTAATTTCACTTTAACGGTAGATTCTGGGGGAGGGGAGGGGGACATATAAATAAAAACTAATAAAACCTAATAACTTTTGAACCACCCAACCAATCTCGATCAAATTTACAACATATATGAGGGACGGTCCTTCGGTGTTTTTTATCGTTTCACTTTGAAGAGCCAAAGTAGGGGAGGGGGAGATATATGTAAATAAATTAAAATAAAAATGGCTGCCTTTATGACTTCATCACTCTTGAACCACCCGACCGATCTCAATTAAATTTTCAACATATATGAGTTTAGGGGCAGGGATTACTTTAGGCTATTCACTTTGACGATGCAACGTAGGGGAGAGGGACGCGGGAAAGAGATTTAAAACTGATCAAAAATGACCGATATTAGTGTTGAATGCATAGTTTTCGGGGTCGATGAGAGAAATAGTGACACTTCTTATGCTGTTTCAATCCAGCTCAGCACTGATGGTTGGGGAGGGGGAGGGTACAACGTAGGGGAGGCGATAAACACTTAAAAATTATCGAAAATGACTAGTATTAGTGTCGAATCCATAGTTTTATGAGTCGCTGAGATTAACAGTGACAATTCTGATGCCGTGTACCACAGCACGGAGGAGGATATATATAATGATCGAAAATGACCAATATTAGTGTCTAGTCCATAGTTTTCGGGATCATCCAGATGAACAGGGCCACTTCTGATCCGGTTTAAATCGAAAATCAGCCCTGCCATTTGAGGGAGGGGGAGAAATATATATATATATATATATATATATATATATATATATATGTAAATTACCGAAAATGGCCACTATCAGTGTCGAATTTATAGTTTTCTGGGTCGCTTAGATGAACAGTGATACTTTCGATCTCGTTTAAATTCAAATTCAAACTCGCAACTTGGGGGAGAAGCAGGAAGAGATATTTAAAAATCATCGAAAATAATATAAATAAGGATTGAAAAAAATAGTTTTTTTAAAAAAGAACAAAACATGAAAGAGATGTTCAAAGGGTTTAAACAAACAAACAAACAAACAAACAAACACACACACACACACACACAAAAAAAACGTGTTTTAAACATTTTGAACAGTTTAAAACATGATTTTAAACGTATTTCAAAATCGTGTAATAACGTATTTATTAAGACCTTTTTGCTCCTGCAAGCGATCTTTTCATTTATTTTATTCTCGTTAAGAGTACACTGTGTTGGGTACAGAATATTTCAGTATAGATTAGTAATTCTTAACTTATTTCATAGATTAGTAATTCTTAACTTATTTCATATCACGACTCCCTTTTATTACATCATCTTGCCAGTAGCTCTCGTAAGTACCTCCTTGGTTGTAATAAGCTTTTTAGTTAGATTTTAAAATCTACCTACTATGGAGATTTCACACAATCTATCAATATATATGGTGAAACAAAAGTCCTCACCGTTCTTGTGTGTTGAGAACGGGTTGAGGAAGAATGATGAAACTTAAAAGTGGTCTCACGCATCAGATGGTGCTATCAAGTATTATGGCCGACATCTTTGCTTGGTATTCAAAATTTCAAATGCAAAGGGAGTCATGTTACATGTTTGGAGGTTAGAATTTCACCTGAAATACGGTTGTGCGGTTATTTTAGCCCCAAAAGCAAGTCATTTCGGAGTTATCGCTTCTGAAAGTTTTCTAGTTATGCCTTTAGGGGCTAAGCTTGCGTTTCGTGGAGGCGGGTGAGATTTTTGTTGCAAAATTTGATTACTATTTCAGAACATGACGCTAATAAAATTATTTTAAAATAATAAATTTTTGAAAAGTAATGTTTAAAGCACATTTCATGTGCTAACTCTAGAATATTTTCTGCAAGCCTATGTAATTGGTTGTTTTTTGAGTCAATAATTTATTGAAGAAAGGTAATATCTGGGCGTTCAGAGCACAATGGATCCAAATCCATTTTCAATAAAGTTCAGTTTTGCTCAGCAAACGAATTCTATTTCAAAACGTAATATCTTCGCAGTTAAGAGTTCAAAACAAATGTCATTAAAAGCATACGAAAAGGCGTGGGATATTTTCATAGGATAGCCGCTAGACAGGGGTGTCAGTCTGACTGGAAGGGAACCGCTCCCATTCCCACCCTGAATTTCAGATTTTGGGGGCAGTAAGGCAGTTTTAGAAATCTTTTGATAAGCAAACTCCTAAAGAACAAGCTTCAGGTCCTTACACCGAATAAATACGGAGAACACACAGATGATTAAAACTGGAAAGTTGCTTAGGCAAAATTTCTAGAATTTTAAGCAGGCCCGATACTCGAAAGTAGAGCCACCTTTGAAATCCTTGGGCCAAGAAAATATATGAGAGAGCAATATAGGCCTATAGCTCCTTACGGCCAATGGACCGTATTTATTCGGTGTAAGGACTTCAAATTTTTTCTGTTGGACTTTGCTCAGCAATAGGTTTCTAAATCTGCATTAGTATCCTCAAAATCTGAAATTCAAGGTAGGGGGCGGATGACTTCTAAACAGATACACCTTTAGCGGCAATCATATAAAACAGGTACACCTAGATTTCATCTTGTCACGTAGTTTTTCTTTCTTTCGTTTCGGATTCGTGGTTGTGAAGATATGACGTTTTCCGTCAGTGTATTCTTTTTGACACACCATGCATTTACGTAACGTAATTATGCATCATTGACTATGATATTCGGAGCTTGACTTGTTAATCATTCCCACGCTGCAGCGTGCGCTATATAATGTTAGTAACTTAAATTTATGACAAAGGAGAGGAAAATTAGCCCTTCTCTCCTATTCCATCGACACCTTTGTCTAGCGGTTGTCCTATGAAACCCTGGTCCACACCTTATCAAGTGGTTTTTGTTTCATTTATTTCGGACTCTTGGCTACGAAGATACTACGTTTGCTGAGCAAAAGTGAACCTTTCTGAAAATGGACTTGGATTCCTTGTGCTCTAAAAATATTTTTTAAACAATGAGTTAGAGCCAAATTTATCCTGGAATCTAAGTTTGTTCGAAACGCATACAGTTAGTTTGTTTAATTTAATTGAATACAGTCTTGCATCAGTAGCAAGGCTATATGAGACAGGGCTTTTGGTTTAAAGTGGGGTCCGAACCACTAATTTTGAAATTTTACGTCGGATCGCAGTCAAAGTCTATACAGCAAATTCCGACGTCTCGTGCCTCTACCCTCAAAATTTAACGTTAAAAGACCGAAAATTGCGCCCTGTAGCGTGGTGCATACATACAGACAGACGAACAAATTGAGATCAAATTGTCCCAGGCACTGACATTCGGCACAGTAAGTATCACGCTTTAATGGTTAGTTACGCGGGAGATACCATACCTTGCGCATTCTCGCGTGGTCCCTTCATACAAGCTATGCCAAGGTGTAAAGTTTTTAAGAAAATTTAGGGCAGGTAGGGAAGAGGGACAAAATAAAATTTTCATAATATAAGAAAAAAATTGATGGTACAAAATTAATTATTACCTTAAGTTTCAGTTGCATCTCAACCAATTCACTGACGTTAGAATCATCAGAAGCAATTTTCGGATCAACACTATTACCATTTGTTTGAGTTTCCAGTTTTTCACGGTATTACATTTTTCATAATGATTCTTCATTCTTTGAGCTAAACCAACCATTTCTTTCTTAAACGTTTTGCAACGAGCTCGTATGGTCATTTTCTTTTCTGATGGAGTTTGAGTTACTTTAACAAATTTCCTCGAAATTATGTACTTCTTTCTTCCGTAAAACTCATGTTAAACGTTTCCAAGTTGTGTGGAAACTGAGAACCAACATGTACTCTATCAACGAATGCCATTGACATTTTTATTTCATAACCGCAACTTAGCAAATAACCTTCTGTTTGCTTTCTGAATACAAAACAAAAAATTGTTTCCGTGATAGTTATTTTATTTATTTTATTAATATCAGTTCTACTAGTCCAACCTTAGACTACGACACTTTCTCGCAAATTAACTGAGAAGCATTTAAACAATACAATATACGTTAAAAATAAGGGGAAAAAAGAGATAAAATAAATTGTAGATCACCACATTGTCTTACTGTTCCCACGAAAAATCAAAACATTAACATGGGAAGAAAATAGTCTTCTGAATGGGAGCACTTTTTGACAATTTTCTTTCTCTGGTAGATTTTTTCACAAAAATAAAATAAAATAAAAATAAACGTATGTATAAAACAAGTCTTAAAAAATACATGTATTTAAAACAAAATGTTTAAAACGTATATATAATTTGTTTTAAACAAAATCAATTGTTTAAAACAAGTTTTAATCATTTGTTTTAAACACAACCACCTTGATATAAATGGTCGAAAATGTCCAATATTAGTGTTGAATGTATAGTTCTTGGGGTCGCCGAGATGAACAGTGACACATGTGATGCTGTTTAAATCCAAATACAGCCCCGCATCTTGGAGAAGGGGGAAAGAGAAATACATAAAACTGATCAAAAATAACCCATATTAGTGTCGAATCCATAGTTTCTGGGGTTGCTGAGATAACCGGTGACACATCTGATGCCGTGCCGCGCAACATGGTAGAGGAGGAGAGGGAGATATATAAAAATGATCAAAATGGTCAATATATGGCAGTCTGATCCGTAGTTTTTAGGGTCGCTGAGATGAAGAGTGACATTTACGATCCCGTTTAAAACCAAATTCAGCCCCACAACTTGGGAAAGGGGGAGATAATAAAATGATCGAAAATGATCAATATTAGTGTCGAATTCATGATTTTCGGGGTCGCCGAGATGATCAATGATCTTTCCGATGCTGTTTAAATCGATGCCATTAAAAACGAAAACAGCATATTTCGCGGATACTAAAGACATGAGATACGGAGTCGTGCATTGAAATTTTGATTTCAACCCAGCGAAGCGGGTAATATGTGCTAGTGTATATATATATATATATATATATATATATATATATATATATATATATATATATATATATATATATATATATATATATATATATATATATATATATATATAGTTGACCACTGATCTTGATACGCATTTGTAACTTTTAAACCAATAGAAAAAACGTGCTTAAACTTTATACCATGCAAATATCAGCAGGGGGATATTGTTTGAGATACTTTGTGATAACATAAGGTTAATAGTGTTGCCAACTCAACATAAAATATTTTTTATAAATAGTACCACGTCAGCTTATTACGCATTTCAAATCGACACACAATTACACACTTGTTACTCAGTGTTCAAACAAAGGGCGCTACAATATCACAAACATCGCAAAACAACCAAATTTTGGAGGGTTCTACAATAGTAAGAACAGTGACATATAACGGGGTGTAGTCCAGTGAAATTAGTGTTTGAGGTAGACATTTAAAATGAAAAGATGAAACCTGTTGACATATGTTCTACGTACCGGTCTTACTTAGTTTCTGCTACATAACTTCTAAACTAATTAACGTAGAAGGACCATTCATTCTTTATTACACTTCTAATATTATAGGCAATGTAACAAGTTATCATCACTTTTCTCCGAGTAACCATTTTAGCATAACTTTAGGATAAAGTGAAAAACTGTGATCTGTATATATTCTTTTCATTGCCTCATACAATTTAACAGACTAGAAATATGAAAAAAGTGCCCAAATAAAAGTTGTTGGGAATTTCATAAACTTTAAAACGAAATATATATATATATATATATATATATATATATATATATATATATATATATATATATTGTCACTATATACAATGTCAGAGATGTGCAATGAAACTTTAAACGTCATCGGACTGCGCACAATATCTGTAGAAACATATGAACGAATCATTTAATATGAAGAAAAAGATATTTAGTGATTTGAGAAGGCTTTTTATTGCAATTTCCGGTAAGTATCAAAAGGTTTGGAAGTCCGACTAGTTTAGTGAATAGTTTGTAAACAGTGACGTCGCCAGGGGGTGCGCAAGAACCCTGAATTGTAGACTTTCGCACTATTTTTCTGTATGTAGGCCTATGTGTCCATTGAAATTAGTGTTTGAGATAAACGTTTTAAAAAGATGAAATCTATTGAAATATGTTTTACTGATGTTGTTATCCTGCAAAAAGTCCAGTTGAGCGTTTTCCGCCTTTTTGAATAAATAGCCCTAGTCCAGTGCAATTACAATAAAAATCGATCAAACAAATATTAAAAAAAAAAAAAAAATAAACATATTAGAATATGTTCTATGTGTTGATATTTTACTAAAACAGTCCTAATACTCTAGTTGGGAATATTTCAGTATAATGTCAATACATAGAACGTATTATTCCGTCATTTTTAGGAAGCAGTACGCCATCTTGAAATTTTCCGCAGCACTTAGTTTTTGACTCATAGCTCCTAAGCCAATTAACGTAAAAGGATCATTCTTTCTTTATTATACTTCTAATATTATAGGTTATATAATAAGTTATCACTTTTTTCCGAGTTACCAAAAGTTCAGTGTACCTTAAACCTTTATCACGTGATGCATGAAAATGTAACTTTAGGAAATATAAAAGTTGTGATTTAAACTACGGATTAATTATAAAAAAATGATAGAAAGTATACCTACTGGAATTATTTGAGATGCATTTTGTATCCGATTTACAGTAAATACTACCGATTTACAGTAAATACTACCGATTTACAGTAAATACTATCATATCCAGTTCAACTATTTCCCTAAGCAGAAACCCACACGTACTAGCTTTTATAATTGTGCTTAGATTCTTCTGCCCATCTCCTAAACTGATAAACTTAAAAGTATAAATAGGAAGACAACATATACTGATCACCAGTTGAATTAGAGACACTTATCTAATATCGTCTAGCACCACCTTTTGCTCTGATAACGACAGTTTTACGCCGCGGCATGGACTCCACGAGGCGCCTGAAGAGTTGTTGTGGCATCTTAATCCATATCTGCTACAGTCTCCCACAGAGACCGTATGTTAGTCGGAAGAGGATCCTCAGCCGAAGGGACCGCTCCATGATGTCCCAGATGTGTTACATCGGATTGAAATCCGGCGACCGTGATTGCCAGAACGTGTTGCCAAATAAGAGGAATGCTCTAGAGCGGTAGTCTGGTCTGCTACCATCCTAGAGCGATAGGTTGGCGCAGTGTCCTGCTACAAGATGAGTCACAACCCGAATGTTGCAGCCGAGCAAATGACATGACATGGTCGTCCAAACGATCGAGGTAGCGTTCACTTGTGAGCAGTGATGAAAATTTTCCGGAAAATTTTGAAACGGAAAATTTTCCGATTCATAAAAACATATTCCACTTATTCCTACATCGTTATTTAGCCGTATTGTGAGGTGGAAAATTTTCTTCTATATTTTTTCCGGAAAATTTTATGTTCTTAACAAATATCAGTGATCAAGTAACAATTCCTCAGTATTCATAAAATTGATTGAATTCATGTATAGAAATGTTAAAAATTGAAAGATCGTTTGAAGAATCTGAAAATTTTCATGGCTAAGACAATTTTCAGTACTATGTACGAACAAGTGAAACAATTTTTCATGAATCGAAGAATTGTCTGTCCTGTACAGTGATGAAAATTTTCCGGAAAAATTTGAAACGGAAAATTTTCCGATTCATAAAAACCTTATCCACCTATTCCTACATCGTTGTTTAGCCGTTTTGTGAGGTGGAAAATTTTCTTCTATATTTTTTCCGGAAAATTTTCCGTTCTTAACAAATATCAGTGATCAAGTAACAATTCCTCAGTATTCATAAAATTGATTGAAATCATGTATAGAAATGTTAAAAAATGAAAGATCGTTTAAACAGTCTGAAAATTTTCATGGCTGAGACAATCTTCGGTACTATGTAGGAACAAGTGAAACAATTTTTCATGAATCGAAATGTTTTGTCTCTTATATGGAAAAATTAAAGAACTTTTTATGAGTCGGAAAATTTTCATCATTTTGAAGCAAAAAGTAAAACAACTTTTTGTGAATCGAAAAGTTTTATTGCTCTGTAGAAACAAATGAAAGGAATTTTCATGAATCGGAAAATTTTCATCACGATGTAGAAACAAGTGAAAACACTTTTCATAATCCGGACAATTTTGGATATTATGTATAGTGATGTTTGGTGGAAAATTTTCCACTATATTTAACAGCACATTTAACTATCAAATTCAATTCCTGTAGAGGAAAATTAGACAACAACACATTAGCATTTTTTCAATTAGCTTTCGGAAACCAGAAAATTTCCTAATATTTCAAGTTGGGAAGTAAAAATATAGTGTTTCTCTGTGTGTATGTGTGTGTGTGTGTGTGTGTAAAGTGCAGGGAACATACATTGAGTTCCAAGAGAACAAATATCACATTCCAATATTTAAAATGTAACAAGAAATTGAAAAGAAACCTTTGTGAATTTATAAATTTCAGAAACAGAAAATTCCACTACTTTTTCACATGTAGGCCTGCCTATGTAATGAAATAACTACATAAAAGTTCCTTACGAAGATTATTTTTGTCTTCAGAAAATGATTTTATTGTGTTTAACACTCGTAAGTCATAATTTCAATATTGGAATTTTGTATAAGAACAAGTATATATATATATAAGATTTTTTTTTTTTTATTTTGTAAATTAAAAAGAAATTACTTGCTTCTAGAACGCAGCGCTAATATTGCTGCTTTTTATGTTTATTTTATTGGAAGAACAACTACACAAATCAGCTTCCTTATTAGTTATATTTCACTTTCTCTTCTGAATGAATATATAAATAAATAAATGTTTATTTCCAGAAAATGGTTAGTATTTGCTTTCATGAGTTACTTAAACTCGAATTTTGGGTAGTCAAAAATTTACAGTAGGCACTTTACTTTATATCTACTTATTTATAAATATTGCAGTATGTAAATCTATAAAAGTAGTAAAGCTATGAGAAAACCGTCTTATGCGTATTAAACTGACGAAATCTAATATTGTAAGATCAAAGATGGATTCTGAGGGAAGAACGCATTGAAGTTTTTGAAACATTCTTGAAATGAAGAATCGTTAGATTTTCACTTCATGAAACTTTTTAAGACAATATTTATTACCAATAAATTTTACAGCTAAACAACGATGTAGGAATAAGTGGAGTTTGTATGAATCGGAAAATATTCAGAACTTTTAATAAATTGAAATTTTAAATAATAGAACGGGATATTTGTACTCTACGAACTCAATGTGTGTTCTCTGCATTTTGCATACACACACACACACACACACAGAGAGAGAGAGAGAGAGAGAGAGAGAGGAGTTGAATTGAGCTGATTTTGAGTTTAACGTCCCTTTCAGCAGCGAGACTATATAAGACGGGACCAACTGATTAACGTGAAATGCGAACTACATGAACTCCCGCTGGAAATCGAAGCCAGGTCTTCCATGCCAAAGCCGCGTATGCTAACCGCTTAGCAACAAAGGAGCTCGTAGAGGATGAGAGAGAGAGAAACACTGTGTAAAATTTTACTTCCCAACTTGAAATATTAGAAAGTTTTCCGGTTCCGGAAAGCTAATTGGAAAATTATAATTTGCTGCTGACTAACTTTCCTCAATTCATTTTTGTAGCTGAATGTGCAGTTAAATATAGTGGAAAATTTTCCACCTAACATCACTATACATAATATCCAAAATTGTCCGGCTTATGAAAAGTTTTTCCACTTGCTTCTACATCGTGATGAAAATTTTCCGATCTATAATAATTCCTTTCACTTGTTTTTACAGAGCAATAAAACTTTCCGATTCACAAAATGTTGTATTACTTTTTGCTTCAAAATGATGAAAATTTTCCGACTCATAAAAAGTTCTTCAATTCTTCCATATAAGACAGAAAATATTTCGATTCATGAAAAAGAGTTTAACTTGTTCCTACATAGTACTGAAAATTGCCTGAGCCATGAAAATTCAGATTCTTTAAACGATCTTTCACTTTTTAACATTTCTGTACATGAATTCAACCAATTTTATGATTGCTGAGGAATTGTTACTTGATTTAGAACGGAAAATTTTCCACCTCACATCACTTACTTACTATTGTAGCCTATATCAGAAAGTGCTACGATGTAGCCCTCCCAAAAAGGGTCGATTTTCGGCTGCATTCTGCTCACACACGTCTCTCCTCTGCACGGCTTGTACACAAGTGTCTGGCTACTCCGTACTGCGTGCGTCACGTTGCTGACGCGAAACTAGCGCCTCTGGTGGCGACTGCAAATTGCTATCATAAGGATGAAACAGCCTTCTGTAGTACGTTCCCAAATGAAGAAATATAATAGTTGTACCTTTTCTAAGGTGCCACATTATTGTAAGTTTGTTAGTTCATAGTTTAACAGAACAAGTACGCTTATTCGAATGCAAGAAAGAGCATTATTATTTCGAAAGAAGCATACTCATCAGATGGTGTTGGCATTGCGGTGCCCACTCAGCGTCGTGAGGACATTTGTGGAAGTACCTGAAAGACACAAGTTACGACTTCCGGTCTGAAAATGGCAAGGGGAGCTAATGTGCTGATCACTCATAATTCCAAAGGCAGGGTTCCACAAGCCGGTTAGTAGACCTTGGGCCCCTAAGGGCTGTTGTACGAGGAGTTTAGTCTTTTATTTCGAAAGGAAAATAGATTTACTTTAGCTAGCGTCCCCATTAAATCCCCAATCAATCAATCAATTTAAAAAGCGCCTGACTTGCACTATTGATGCCCTACCACTCGATGCATTTAGCCTGTCCTCGATCTTTCAGGCTATAAGATTTTCAGACTGATTACGAAATTCAGTCGTTCAAGCAAATACAATACAGAATACCGATCTCAAAGATTTACCATAGACACGCATTATAAAAAAAAATAAAAAAGAAAAGAAAAGAAAAAGAAAGAAAACTATAAATGTGAAAAATGAATTCTTTAATACGTTTAGGTCCTTTACGTTATACATTTAGGTCCTTTAGACTAGATAACAAATGATTAATGAAGTTAATTTTTTTACGTTAATGGTTTGATTTTGGTTAAGCAATCATATAATGTACAAAAAGTAACGGTTTTTACATACCTTGTGTTGTTGTATTTGAATTCGAACTCATTACACCCCTTCCTTACTGGAAGCTTCTCACGAAAATATTAATATTTATTAACATACTTGTCATCCTGTCTTCTTTCTTGTATTTGAAGATACTTTTCAGCTTTAAACTTGAGCTTCAGAAGTTCTTCTTACTATTTACCTCCTTAATTAAATTTTATTTACAGTCATCAAAGAATAGCAATGGAGTGACATACTTCGAGGAATTGCTTTTTTTCTTCTTCTTTCTTCCTTGTCAGTTAACATTTTCCCGTATAGTAGCTCTATATAACATCTCATTTAGTGTGGAAATAGTAAGAATTTTTGGGGTGCTATCCCTTTTTTCCTTTTTACGGAAGAAATATTAACTTATATTTCGAAAGAGAAAGATGTAAAAAATCGAAATATGTGCATCCTACTTGTAACATGCAGAACAAGAGAATAATAAAAAGTTTGCACTTGAAAGCACATAAGAAGACAGTGTTAAGTATTGAGGCCATACCAAGTAGTTTCGTAAATCGTGATCTCTAATGATCAAAGTATCCTAAATATATCCGCCAGTGTCGGAATCGTTCCAAAAAGTGGTCTGAAATAAAGTAATGGCAATGTAGATGTCCGAAAACAGTGTAAAAGAATGCCGCAACTCAGATTTATTCAAACATCAGAGAAAATTGAAGCAGAATCTTAAATTACCGGCTATTGAAAAGCATAAAACGTTAAGATTTAAAGGAATTTCTCACATGTATAATAAGGTACAAATAGAAATACAAAGTGTGCTCCGTAAGCAAGTCATTTTGAAGTGAAGTGCTATGTGAAGGCAGTATACAAAGTGATCATAGAGGTGTCGCAAAATTGTCCACATCCATAGCGTGTAATTTTATGCCATATAACGGGTTATTTCACTAGCGTCGTTTGTACGTACATCCACCATTGCTGACGCGCCTGCTCCCTACGGACGCACACACTCGATACTACAAACACTATGAAGCTAAAGCTGTTACGTTAGGTTTCATATTTCTATTTCTAGACCTACTCACCGGCACTTAACCCAAAAGTGAAATTGCAACAAACGAATCCCGATCTTGCGTCTGCGTCTATCCTTTATCCTCTAATTATAAATAAAACTCTTCAATGTACTTCATTCATTTTAAGGGTTAACTGCCGCAGACGGCGGCCCCGAAATACAAAATTTACGGAAGTGAACAATAAGATAAAATGTCAGCATAACAGTAACTAAAAAGGTAATAAAGGTCGTTAGTAAAGGATAATTATAATTCATTAGGGAGAAAAACAAAGTTAAACACTAGGCTATATCAGGTCCCATATTGATGCTATTTGATTTCAGTTTAGCTTCCCTTTCAGCAGCAAGGCGATGAGACGTGAACCTACAGCTTAACGTGGGAATCGAACCACATGAGCTCCAGCCGAGAATCGAACCCAGATCTCTCACGCCAAAGGCACGTACGCTAACCAATTAGCCACGAGAGAGCTCGCGTATTTATACGATATTAGGTAAATACGCAACAGAGCATAATATGGTAGTGTTTCTAACTCACTTTCTTATTAACTAACCTACAACGTGTATGCTGCAGTGATGTTGGAAAACGCAGAAATGTAGAGTGGGGGAGCTGCATCTGAACCAAAAGTGGTGAAATGAGGTAAGGTGCCTTCCATTTCAACTTAGGCAAAATAATAATAATAATAATAATAATAATAATAATAATAATAATAATAATAATAAAATAAAGTATAATCATCATCTCAGATATTGTTGAAACTTTTTAAATAAAACTATACGTGTTTTTAAGGGACCCATATTTTTTGTTTTGTCGAAAAAAATTTTCCTGCTAAGTACTGGGCCGTCAAAGTTGGAGAGTAAAATTTATGAATTGTAGAAAACATTGACAACAGTCAAATTCTGAGCTCCACCATTCAGCTATGTAGATAGGTAGTTATAATTCTTGTTGTGGTCTGCAGATAGGGATATAAATAAACAATATTTAATTATGGTTTGGTTTACACATGCGTATGTTTTTGTACATAAATTAACAAATGAACGTCAGTTTATCTAAAAAGTCGAAGTTGACGATTTTTTTTCAAGCCCCCCGATGCGAATTTTAAAATTCTGTTTTCTCGGTTAGTAAGACTTAGTTAGCCGCTTCCCAAAAAAAAAAAAAAAAAAAAAAAATGTATCGCTTCTGTGTGCAACCGTTTTGTCGCAAAAAATTCGAGAAATGGTCAAATTTTCAAAAATCGCCATTTTCTCCAAAACATCATACTTTAAAATTCTGAAATTTTGTCAGATGGTTCAACTTTACATGAATAATGAACACACTAAACAGCATTCTCGACCAATGCTTCATGAATTAACTACAGCCTTTTGAAGTTAGGAAAGTTACGTTAATTTTGTTTTCGCAGTTAGCAACACTGGAAACAATATAAGTGCAACAATTTGATGACGTTTGTGGTTCACATTCATTACATAAAGAACAAAAGTTCTTCCTGACTGCTTTTTATTATTTTGATGAAAAAAGCTCTCTGAAATAGTAAAATGAGCGTCTCCTAACTCCTCCTCCGTTTTCTTAACCAAAGTAATCTGAGGTGGAAATTACCAAGGTTGGCAAAAACCATGGTTTTAATAGAAAAAATCAAAAACCAGGTTTTTTTGGTTTAAACCCGCTTTTTTTTGTTTTGTTTTGTTTAAACCATTTTTTAAAAATAATTTACTCTATGTATTTCTATTAGATATGGACAGAAATTAGTTTGTTTCGCCTTGGTGTTATTATGGAACAACAAGGTTATGTTGGAAGGGGTCACATAAGCTTAAAGCAGAATCCAAACCGAATCCAAATTGCCCATTTGGACACGAAACCGGGACTAATTGGTCATAAATGCGATTGCCGACTTACTCACGAAGGACTTCTGATAAAAAAAAAATACGTTGTACTGATCCTTACATAGGCCTAGTTGTTAATATAATTGTCAAGAGTTATTTCAGAAGGACAAAAAGATAAACAGTTACACAAGTAAAAACATTATACAGAATGATATATAAATCGGGAAACTCCCACCTTTAGCCACTGGGAAAATCTTGTTATTACTTTAAATGTATTTGTATGTAAAATTTTAAGGTCAACGTATCATAATCACTACGCTAAAACTGAGGTATTAAATTACAAATCTGGCGTGTAGATATTCAATAAAATTAAAACCAAGTCAAATCCAAGCTGATGTTGGAAGCTACGTAGGCAGTTAATAAATTTTGCCAATTTCTATCAATATATTTAAACAATTTCGGCTTCTTTATAAAATAACAGGCATTCATTCAAGTAGAAACATATAATTTGGTTTCATTTCGTATGTTTAGGCTTAACATCCTTATGAAATACCAAGGTTATCACAGAGAAGACTTTCGCTTCGAGGGACACCTCGAATCGCTACTTGGTTTACACTTGAAAGATGGGTTGTGGTTCGACCAAGAATTGAACACGGGACCCCTTGATTAAAAGGTGAAAAGTAGATAAACGTAATGCGGGTTGGTTTGATATGTGGAAACGTCACCATGAAGTTCACACGGTTTAAAGCATTTTTTTTTTTTTTTTTGGTTTAAACCAGTTGTTTTTTTTTTTTTTAACAGCTGGTTTAAACCAGCCAACCCTGGAAATTACGATTACGATTACACAAATTTTAAGTTTACTTAATTAAAATGACCTTGGGATACAAAGTTTCACTATTTTTTTCATACTGAAGCAATCATTTGTTTTCTTAGTGTCTTCGCTAATAGCATGTAATCGCGCAGAGGCTCCGATAGGTGTTGGTGCACTCACAACTCGTAGCACGTTGTCGATAGTCACAAAACTGGTCATCATATATGCATGTAAGAAAAGTTCCTTTTTGTAGACTCTGTAAATCTACACTTTGAATTGCAGAAGCTCGATTTTGGGGGAAGCATGAAGTTAGCTCATGTTGATCCGTTGCTGCCATAAATACCAGTTACCAGTCGCACACTTTTCCATTCTTGCAATTTTTTTTCCTTCCTTCATTAGAAAATTGTCGGTTTCAGTTCCTGGCAACAAAACGAGTGTAATACCCAGAGTTTGTACTTGCACAATACTCACGAATTCTTCTACAGTTTTAATACGGTGTATCTGTTTTTCCCTAAGGTTATGCCACGTTGCCACATTCTTTACAACCCCCCACCCCACCCCCTCTTCCCCAATACCGTTGCAGGAACCCTTGCTATCGCCAGTTTCACTGAAAATTCACGGCCTTATCGAACCTATCTGCATCTCGGACATCTGAAAGCGATTTTTAAAGTGGGATGCAGCACCATCAGAAATCAGGCAAGGGTTGGAAATTTGTAGATACTTGTCCTTTTTCTTCGAGTATATTTAGAATCTTGTCTATGGCTATGAATACATGAGCCGTATCGTGTGTTTTCTCATCGTTTTTTAGGACAAAACTGCCCGTTGTTTCTTAATAATATACCACTGCAGTAAAGATGGCGATTTGCTCGTTTTTCAAGTGATAACTCTAAATTTCATTTTGCAGAATAGCAGTCCAGTTTTCAGCGAAGTCCACGGGCAGTAAAATACAATTTGTACCTTGAAATTACACGATGCAATTCGGTAGCTCTTGTGCGACCAATCACCATGCAATGATGTATCGAGTTTATCTGTCACCTCCAGTAAAAATGCAACGGAGGCTCTCTGCTTTTTTTAAAGGCAGGGGTACATTTCAGAAATTAAAATGACATGAAATGAAATATCTCAGTTTTACGTCCCACGCCTATGCTGGGTAGCAGGGTTGGCAAAAATCATGGTTTTTATTGAAAAAAAAAAACAAGTTTTTTTTGGTTTAAACCCAGTTCTTTTGATTTAAATAATTTGCTCTATGTATTTATATCACATATGGATAGAAATAAGTTTGTTTCGCCGTGGTGCTATTATGCAACAACCAGGTTATGTTGGAAGGAGTCACATAACGCTTAAAGCGGAATCCAACCGCTTGTCGGCTTACGTTCATCTGAGGGAAATTGTTCTTCATTTGGACTCGAAACCGAGACTAATTGGCCACAACTGCGATACGTCTGCCGACTCACTCGCGCAGGACTCCTGATAAAAATACGTTGTATTGATCTTTACATACGTTGTTAATATAATTGTCAAGAGTCATTTCAGAAAGACAAAAAGATAAATAGTTGAACAAGTGAAACCATTATACAGATTTACATATGAACAATTTCAAAATACTGCAGAGTACAGAAGAACTAATTTAATCCAAGTTAGTTCACTACGACTTTTATTAAGCCAAGTTAAAGAAATACGACGACTTAATTTGCGTATCCCTACGAAAAGTTAATAAAGATACGAATTATTTGAGACCACTTTGACCCATTTGTACATAAATAGTACCAAAGATACTTCTGATTTCAATAAATGTCTCTCGTGCGGTTTGTATGACCCCTTCCCCACACACATATATACGGCATTTCGATGTATTTTATCAATAGTAAACATTATTAGAACGAAACAATATTTAGAATTTTTCTTTGATTGCAACTACATAATAATAATAATAATAATAATAATAATAATAATAAACTATAAAAAATCACATAAGAAACATTCACAAACTTATAAATAAAACAAAAGTTGCTTTTATAGTGTAATTCCTTTGAGTAATGAATGGGGAATTTAGGTCTGAATATAATACGAATAATATACGAGAGTGAAACGTGATAACTCACATATGTGTGTCCATGAAGATTTTAATAACACTTACACTTTCACGAACAGTTTTCGCTTTTTGGTTTAAACCAGTTTTTTTTTTTTTTTTTTTTTTTTTTTTTTTTTAACCAGCTGGTTTAAACCAGCCAACCCTGCCGGGTAGGCTAAAGGAGATGGTGATAATGAGAAATTAATGAAATGATGGAACGAAGAAAGTGGGAGGAAATGGAAGAACCCTAAGGAAACCTATACACTTGATGTTTGTCCATCACAAAGCTCAATTGGCGCCAGCTAGGATCGAACCAGGGACCCCATGCACCAGAGGTCAGGGCTCATACTGGTATGGTCTCTTGTAAATAGTTGAAAAGTGACCAAAAGGCACACGAAAAAGTGATTAAAAAGTGACTCGCCATGAGCCCTGAGAGGTGAACGCTCTTCCACTTAGCCACCACGGCCCCATTTCAAAAATTAAGACCGCCTCTTTAATAAAAGAAAAAACTAAGAAGTACTTAGAGAAACGTTTCTTATCTTTATTTAATGAATGTGAACCACAAACATCAAGTTGTTGCATTTTTACTGTTTACAGTGTTGCCAACTGCGACTTCAAAATCAACGAAACTTCCCTCGCTTCAAGAGGCTGTAGTTAATTCATGAAGCATTGGTCGAGAATGCAATTTGGTTGAGTTGATTTTGAGTTTAACGTCCCTTTCAGCAGCGAGGCTATATGAGACGGGACCTACTGTGAAAACGTGTACTTTCCCGCCGTACAAGGAGGAGAAAGAAACCCTTGATATATCCTGGCTGGGTAAAGCCAATTTGAAAATGAATCAAATTTTGAATTTAAAATTAAACAATTAAACTCCATTCTCAGTCTCATTTCCATGGAAACTAATTCTGGTTGGATACGCCAATTTGAAATGATTCTTAGTCTCAAAAAAAATCAAGCCTATTTGTTACGCACCCTTTTGGCGCAGTTATTTAAAATGAACAAATATCAAAGTAAACGCAATACTGACTAAATTATGCTAATTCAATATATATATATATATATATATATATATATATATATATATATATATATATATATAGTTATTTTGCCCAGTTACAATATTTACTTTAATGGTTTATTCTCATTACCCATTTTAACTTTGAAACTTATATTTAATGCGTTTTCGTTTTATTCCAAGTTCTTACCAAAGTAGTAACCAATTGGGAAAAATTTGCAGTTTTTGTAGAATGCGGTACTATTCTGTAGTGGTAAGGGGGTGACCTGAGGACACTTTTGCCCCTGGGTCCCTGCCTCAGGACCCATGGTCCCTGGTCCGGGGTCAATGACCTAGGAGCACTTAAAACCAACCCCTCTAGATTTTGGCAGGGGTACCTTGGCCCACCTCCTAAAATTTGTAAGGGTACATAGGACCACCCCCTTAAATTTTGGAAATTGCCAAATTAAAAATTTGGTATGGTTGGCCTAGGACCAGGGTATGTACCTCTATTAGTATTGGGAGTCCATCTCGTTCCCTTTCATGGGTAAAAAATTGCCAAAATGTTAAATTTCGTTTTTTTTTTTTAAATAATTTAACCCCTTTGATGAGGTTTAATTACCTTATATAGTTATATTGGCGTATACAGGGGTCAATTCCCTTTTCATAAGATATGGGTATATTGATGCACCCCTTTAAAGTTTTGGGAAGGGTACCTTGGCCCACCCCTTGAAGTTTGGAAATTGCCCAATTTAAACGTTTGATATAATAGAATAGGACCCTAATATAGATCACTATAAATTTGGGTGGTCCACCTCGTTCCCTTTTAGGGGTACAAAATTGCCAAATTATAAACGTAACCAATACGTTGTACCACGTGTTTGGTTTTTGACCTAATTTATCCCCTTTGATGAGGTCCTATTACCTTATATGGTTATATGGTCATATATAGGTGTTCATTTCCTATCATAAAACATAGGTACACTCATGTCCAAAATGATTGTCGCATATCTATAACTGTATTCTTGTAAGAATATAATTTGATAATGATGTTGCAGGGTACTTTTAATAGCGATACTATGCAAATAATCGGAAAATATATATTTGTGGTAAACTTCATAGGAAAAGAATTATAAATACGAAAATTAGAATGAGAAAACAAAATGTTGCTAAATGGACAAGGAACTTTTATTTTCGCTTTATTGTTCTTATTTACTGCTCTTTTGACATGAAGTCTTCCGCATACATGTCTTTGCCGATTATACACATACTAACATAATAAGAAATACCGGGCGAATTTGTTATCAAATTATATTCCTAGAACAACATATTTATAGACATACGACAATAATTTTGGACGTGAGTGTACATTGATGCACTCCTTTAAAATTTTGGGAGGGGTACATTGACCCACCCTTAAATTTTGGAAATTGCCCAATTTAAACATTTGGTATTATAGTATAGGACCCTATATAGATTATTATAAATTTGGGTGGTCCACCTCGTTCCCTTTTAAGGATACAAAATTGCATAATTTTAGTACAACCACATGTTTGGTTTTAGGCCCATTTTATTCCCTTTGATGAGGTTATATTACCTTATATGGTTATATGGGCGTATACACGGGTTCATTTCCTATCATAAGACATGGGTATATTGATGCACCCCTTTACATTTTTGGGAGGGGTACCTTGGCCCACCCCTTAAATTTTGGAAATTCTCCAATTTAAGCATTTGATATTATAGTACAGGACCTCAATATGTATCATGATAAATTCTGATGGTCCACCTTGTTCCCTTTCATGGGTAAAAAATTGCCAAAAAATGTAAATGAACCTTTGATAAGGATGGATGTGTACAGGAGGTCATTTCCTTTATATTTTTATGTTCCCTTTTAAATTTTGTTGGGGTACATAGAACCATTCCTTAAATTTGGGAATTATCAAATAACAAAATTCGGTAAACGTTTTCTAAGAACCTTTGAAAAATGTTAGTGTCCCTCTTACGGCCTAATATTCAAAATTTCGAAGGTAATTGACCTATTTTATCTTCTTTGATACGGCTTTATCATTGAATGAGTACAGGATTTATTACCTTTTTCGTAAGACACAGGTGTATTTGTGTAGCAATCTTAAATTTTGGGAGGGGTACATTTCTTATTGTTAAATCAATAATTGGTAGTTGTTCTTAGAATTGGGTGTTATCTCATTCTTTGGGTAAATCATTGTCAAATATTAGTATGATCACGTGGTCAGTTATTGACCTATGATGGGATTAGGAGTCCAGTACATTGGTACATTGAAACTTTGTAGGATAATTTGAGAAATGTCAAAATGAAATTGCGTCATTAGTTTTGATTATTCCCGCCTATGGACCAAATATAAACGTACGAGGTAGTGTACAGGGATTCATTTCCTTTGTTGTGGTACTTCTTAAGTTTGAGTACACACTTCTAGAACAGTTGGTTCTGCTAAAGTAAACAATTGACGGACATTATTGAACATATAATGATATGGTTAATTTTAAGACAGGTATATCAAGAGAGATATTCTTTAAATTCGGGAATTGTGATAAACAGAATTTTAACATAAGGCGCGAAATTTGAAACACTTTGAAATACTTTCAACTTTAGTCACAGCTCATAGTCTAAGATCATCGGTGGTGGTTGATTTGCCCTCGAACTTCAGAAATCTGATAGCTAACCTTATTGAATTTTATGACTCATAGTTTACTGGCAATACATGCTACAACACTGAAATTTAGTCAGAAGGTGATGTAATCTGACAGTGGCAAAGTTATTGTTGATGCAATTTGATTGGATGATCACTATCTTTCGTGCAATCTAATTGGTTGATCACTATCTTTCACGCAATCTGATTGGTTGATGATTTTCAAATCTTTGCTGCATTCAGTTTTAAGTTTTGTATAACACTTTTCGATTACTGTTTAAAAATCTTGGTTTCGATCAACATTTTGCACTCACTGATAAATATGATCAAAACCGTTTATTTGTTAATCGAATAGTTAAAAACCGGATAAAGTTTGACGGTTAACAGTGAAACGTAAAATTATTTCAAATTTTTAATGAAAATTTTTTCGTTTCAAAATTTTTGTTTGTTGTTTTTCATTTTAAAATTTTGTTTGGAATTTTTTTTGTTTCAAACTTTTTCGTTTCAAAATTTTGTTTGAAATTTTTGTCTGAATTTTTTTCGTTTCCAAATTTTTAGTTTAAAAAATTTTGTTCGATTTTTTTTTTTTGTTTAAAATTTTGTTTCAAAATTTGTTTGAAAATTTTTTCTTTGAAATTTCTGTTTGTAAATTTTTAGTTTGGAAAATTTTGGTTTCAAATTTTTAAGTTTGTGCGCTCATTGATAAAGAACCGTTTTGTAACTGTTTAGAACAAAACCATCTGGCACATGGTTATGCCGACTAGGCTAAAGGAGACGGTGATGATGAGAAAGGAATAAAATGGTGGGATGAACAAAGTGAGAGGAAACTGGAGAACCCCGGCAAAGCCCATACACACGGTATTGGTCCACTGCAAAGTTCACCTAGCGCGAGCTAGGATCGAACCAAAGACTCCATGCACCAGAGGTTAACGCTCTACCATTAAGCCACCGGACCCACTATCAGTCCTAATATTCCAATTCTGAGGTATGATAATACTCACGTTTACAATTTTTAAACAGAAGTTTGTTTTGCTTCCAGTTCTTGAATTTGTTCTACGAGAGCATTTTGTTCTCGTTGTAACAAAATTTCACTTGTTTCTTCCTTGCTTCCAATTTCTTAACTTTAACACTTAGGTTTTTTTTTTTATTTTATTATTATTATTATTATTATTTTTTTTTTACTTTCCTCTGCACTTTGATTCTTTTCTATTTAAGGTATCCACCATAGCGCCTCCAAGCTGAATGAACTAAGCAGGAACAGATTCTACACCTCCATAGTACATAATTGCATTATGCACTTGTGTCTGTGCCATCAGAGAATCTTCGATTGGTTTTCTAAAATAAGTTTCTTTTTGACTAAGAACCTGTCCTGCACTGAGACACTGCCGTTACATGGAATTGAACATTTTCACAACATTCCACAAATCAGAATATTCTTGTTTCTTGGACATTACGCTTGCAAATAAGTCATCTAACCTGACGCTGCCCCATCTTCTCTTCGTATTCTCTGACGTCAAAAGATATAACCTGACACTTTGTAGGGTTTGTAGGATGCACATGCAAGGTTTGTAGGATGCGTTTCATCCTAGTCTGAGCACATTCTGGATTGTCCTTTTGTAGCCTAGGGTCCAAAGATGACAGAGCACGTACCAGTTTGTACTTTAGAGGGCTCCTTTTCACAATCTTTTTGACTGTGCCTAGCAAAAAGTTTCGACGGGCAAGCCTGAAAGCTAGCATACCTTTATCTGATGCTTTCACGATGTCTTAAAACACGACGTCCATGAAGATGAGAAGTCATACTTCGATTTCTGCTCTCACATGATTAATCTTTGCCCCACCCCGTCATACACACAAATACACACCCACCCACAGTACCTTACTTTCTCGGCACCCGTCATACACACAAATACACACCCACCCACAGTACCTTACTTTCTCGGCACGAAATAACACCTCAGCATTGCCATCATTGGGAATGTTGTATCATTGTGGTTATCTTTACATGTCAATCTGTACAACTTAGAGAGGAAACAATTTAAGATAGAAAAAAAGAATGTTTTACTTGCACATCTACGTTCCCTGAATTTCCATGACATTTTGCGCAAAATGCATTTCCCTGACATGTTTTTACTTTTCTGACATTTCCAGGTTTCACAGAACCCTGGAACCGTGGGAACCCTGCATATACAGTGTTTCTGCAATATTCTTGTCTATACCCACCGTCGTTGACAACCGCTTCGCTAACGCTCGGGCACTCTGCTGCGTTCCTGCCCGGAATCAGTTTGACAGTATTTGTGTATTTTAGTGGCCAACTAGCACAAGTTGGTTTATCTTTTTGTTAATTCGTCTTTTATGCACTGCAGTTTTTATGCCATACTAGCAGCGTTCACCCCGCTTCGCTGGGGTCACCCCGGAACGCAATAAACTTTGTTACTTAGATAATTTTTACTTTTTCGCTTTCAAGTGATATGATAAAAACCATAGAAGATTGCAGTAAATGTTAACATTATATCGCCTGTCATTTATGTTAACCCGCCCCGCTTCGCTGCGGTCACCCCGGAACGCAATAAACTTTGTTACTTAGATAATTTTTACTTTTTCGCTTTCAAGTGATATGATAAAAACCATAGTAGATTCCAGTAAATGTTAACATTATATCGCCTGTCATTTATGTTAACCCGCCGAGTGACACGGTCATGCGGGTTGCATATAAATACGTTTATTTGTATACCTATGATGAACTAACAAAGGATTTGTACGTTATGAACACTTGAATGGTCAATTATCTCAAGACACTGGTAATTAAAAATTAAAGTGATATGATAAAAACCATCTAGGGTCCAAATCCTAATAACCCCCCAAAAATGAAAGAAATTGGTTCAGCCGTATTAGCGTGATGAGCTAACAAAGGATTTGTGCGTTCTCTTTTATATAATAGATGTGCAAATGCTCTAGTTATATTCTGCCTTTTTACTATCAACCTGTACTATTTAATGCAAATCCTTTCTAAGGGAGTACAAGTGCGTTTCCTGCTAAGAGAAGTTTATACTTCATAGAAACAAGTATCCCCTTGTGTGGTAGCCACGATCAAGGAAGAAGTATTTTCTTAGTATTCTGTAATTTTCGACGTTCCACGAACATGCATTCGATATGAGACTCCTCCCAAACCCTCTTTTAAGTTTATTTCGTGCAGATAGATTATACGGATCCATGTAGAAATTCATGAACTTTTTTCCGTTTTTCATCATATACTTTTCTCTTCATTCGCTTTTTGTACCTTCAGCAACCATTTTACAGGTTTGCGCTTGCATTCACCCGTGCAGTTAATTTTAAGAGGTATTGTGCAAAAAACCAACTACCCTATGTTAGGTGGCCACTAAAAAGCACGAATGCTATCTAACCGCGACAGGACAGCACCAAAGCATAGTGGGGGAGCCTCGCGTCAGCGATGGTGGATATACGCGTAAACGAAGATTGTCGAAAAAAACTCTTTTACGATACAAAGATATCTTTTTTAAAAATCATTTGCTCGACATTTTGTCCAGTATTAATCTACCACTACTTATCTTACGGACAAACACGTGCATACCAGATTCAAAATTATTATATTTTCACGTAAATACGCATCTCACAGGTAAAAGCTCACCATATTTCGATTATTTACTCATTACCCAGTACAAATTTCTTCTGTAACTTTTACAAATCTGCTCCGGCACCTATATATTCTGCTCCGGCAAATTTTATAATCCGGCACGTATATTTTACATATTCCCGTTGAAGGTTGTTGTTTATAACGCCAGTTAAAAACACGAGAAAGTAAAGATTGATTGTCTCCGTTATTTCTGAATAGGTCTAACGTAACAATTAACAGTTGGAAGAAACTAACTTTGCGAAGTAATACAAGTCAGATGAATATGTACCTAACGAAGAGCAAGGAAAGTATGACAATAAGAAATATTTGTGATTAACAGTTAAGAATGAAGGACGGAAATCAGATGTAATTCTATGTAAGGTTAGGTACATTAAAATAACAAATAAATAGTAATAGTCAGGCTTTGAAAACGAGTTCATGTGGTTCTAATCTGGGTTTGCCATCTCCAACCAAATTCACATTAGCCCACTTTAGCCGCAAAATTACATTTTTTATGACATAACCACGTAAGTGTTCAAAAATTAATTTCTTAAAATCATGTTTCCACGCCATGTGCTTATGTTTTTACCTCTAAATGAATTTTAATAATTTTCGAAACTGAGTGGCCTTGACTCAAACTGTGCCCTTAATTGTTATATATGTCTTTCTCATTATCGCAGTTCCTCTAAACATCCCATTAATTTGCAACTACTCTGGTTTCCCTTGAGGATTAAGTAACTAGTGCTTAGCAAGTCACGAATTTCCATATAGTACCAAAGATATGTTATTCATTTTACATTTTTCAATACATCTTGGTAGTACAGAGCATCTAATGTACAACAAAGACTAAACCTTACTTCCTCTTACCAGTAAACCAGTCTTATAATAGCAAATGCTTTTAAAAATTAGTTCAGGCCTATAATTTTTACTATTTCAATAAATATTAATCCACACGATCACATTAAACATTACCGGGCACACAAGCGTAAGACAACAGCATCGCCCAAATTGACATTTGTCACCGTCTATCATTCATGCATGATGCAATGGGGCCTCATTCCAAACCAGGTTTTGAACATTTGAATTGTATTTGTTCAAATTTCTATAATTCCTCATCATTAAATTACGTGTTATCTTAAAATGTGAGCATCTTAAAAAAGAAATCCACTCTTATTGTCTTAGAGTATTTCTTAAGGAAGTTGCATTAATGGGTGCGGATTCACTATAGAAGGGCTGAGTATAAAACAAACAAATTGTAGTAAGTGTCCAGCATCCACTAAGAATAAAGTTAACCAAAGCAGCGCAACAGTGGGGCAGAGTGGTAGTGAGGTGGTGCATCCCTAGGGCGTAGACGCGTCAGAGATGGTGAGAATACGCGTAAAATACATACCAACACAACTATCGTATCTTGCACTGGAATTTTCACTGATCCTTTCTTTCTTTCTGTGCATCTTTCCACTGCAATTCTTTCTTTTAGTTCACGTCTTACTTCACCGTATACCATGTTAAACCATCAACTGATTCATTTTTCTTGAATAACATAGGCGCAAATCTGTATTCAATACTGGTGGGACGAATAAGACCTTTCCCATAATAGTTTTTTTTTTTTTTTTTTTTTTTAAGCGATGTTCAAAATATTTATGAAGTTGAAAAGCAATGCTGTGTAGGTCAGGGGGGCAGAGTTGTCTTCAACTTTTGGAGGCGGGAAGATTTGAGGCTTATTCTGGGGGGAGAGCTGAGATTCATACTACGATAGAGGAATCTGATTTCTGAGGCGAACCTGTTGTATATTATACAGGGTGGCCAAAAGTAGGTATACATTCCCGTACTGATCGGTTCATGGCATTTTATAACATTTACTTATTGTTATCCTTACAGGTATTGACTTAAGCCGTGTCCAAAAGATACAAGTGTGCATTCGAAGTACGCTTATTTCCGGAAATGACGTCACCTAGTGTGCGTCAAAAGGTCCAAGTTCACAAGTCTGCGAGTGCATAGTAAGTAGTGTGCGAGGATGTACACTACGTTAGCACACTTGCGTACTTAAGATGGGAGTTCTTCGTCGTAGGAACAACAATAATGTCAAAGTGACTTAATAAAATTTTAAAGGACATATGTTTAATATTTTTGTTGAGGTGAATAAATTTGTGGGCTGATCTAATAATAGTTTACTTGATAAATATACAAGTTAGTGATTTTAAAAGTGGGATATAAAAATGTAACGCAAATAACAAACGTATTTATGTTGTGTTCTTTGAGTATGCAGTGGAATGTAAAATTGTATAGGGAAAGCAATCAAATAGTTTCTTTGATAATGCTATAAAGGCATTTGTGTTTAAATATTACGTGGTTTATGTAGCTTAATTGAAATAATTATACTATCGGTAATGGAGCTATTTGCACGTAAATGAAAAATTTTAATGGCGTATGAATTAAAATGTTAAGTTCTATCATAGAATAATGAATACCTAGATTATTCATTTCTCTATACCTACAGCTACAGTTGCAGCTGCAAATATTAATTCGTAGGTAGATAGGCCTAGTTTTGATTCTAAACAAATTCCTTTCAAATCTACCATATTTCCTTGCACTTAAGAGACTGTAATATACCAATTACCACACATTAGCCATTTTTGACAGCTGCCAAAGAGTGAAATACAGATCAAAAGTTTCTTTCTTCACATTTATCAAAGATTTCACAAATTCCTCTTGGTAAGTCTTTACTTTGGCCATTTTTTCTTTTCTTTTCTTTTTCTTCTTTCTTTCTTTTTTCTTGATTCTTTGATTCAGCGATTTGATCTTTCGGTTACGTTTTTGAGAACTCGCCTGTTAGCTCATATATGTAGTTACTAACTAGGTTCATTTCTATACCAAAGTTTAATATTTAATTCACATATTATTGCCTTGAGCGTCAGCGAGTGAAGGCAGGTTAGATGCTCGCAGGAGATGTTCTTTTCAGCCTTGGTTACGAATGGGTTGATTGAACGATTCATTGAATGAAATGGCCAAAATAAAGACTTGCCTTCCTTTTAATTTATATAATCCCATTATGAATTGATTATGAACAAATAATTCCTTCCGTATAGTTGAACAATGAGAGCCACTACATTGCATACTGTATTTTTTCATAAAACCGTCTCTTAATTTTCATAAAATTCTTATTAGATAGATAGTAGCTTTTTATGATTATATTTGGACAAGGGGATTTGTTTCGTTACTGAGTAACCATTTTCGTAGTGGGAAGCATGTAGGAGAGACAGCTGGTATATTTCAAGAAAGATGTAGGGCGCCGAAAACATAGTGAAGTGCACTCAGATGTTGAAGTGTATACAATGTACAGAACTCATTTAAGCGGGCTTATAAGATAGTAATCTTATATTTTTTTAACATATTATTTTAATTAGGGTTATCCACCTTGAGTACACTTGATCCTTATAAATTGGTATTTCATAGTGACACAATAGCTTTTTCCTGTTAATTTTGGTCCTCATGTTGTTCAACTCCACCACTTCTTTCCTTGTCATCCTTGTAAGAGTTAACTTTTAGTGTAGATTAAGAACATGGAGGCACTATTTTGAAGCTTTACGGGTAAAATCTATATATTCACAAAGAAAGAGTAACATATAAGGAACTTCAACATTAGCACAATATGGTAGAGATAGTCTAATCAGTATGCCTGTAACTGAGCAATACAGTAGAACGGTGACAATTATAGTGTCATTGTTTTGTATCTACCGTACACAAAGGAATTATACTCAATATGAACTCTCTCCCAAAGTAGTTTTGAGCCACATTATTGTAAATAGCGCTCTCCTCGGTACCTTCGGTGTCCTAACGCTTTTGCAAATTCCTACTTTTACCTGCAATAAAATTCCTAAGCTACTTCGCAACAGTGTCATCAGCGCCCTAACCACCAGTGCTGCTTTTCTTCCGGGGGATTAATAAATATTCCCTCGCGCAAGCATGCCTAATAAAATAGAACATCGCCAATAGTTTAGTGGTTTTTATGCTGATAAATATTTGCAGATACTGTAAAACAAGCTCTTGGCATACATGAAAGAAACTCTCAAGTCATTTTATGGTTACCCCATATTGTCAATCTGTGATATATTTATCTCTAATATAACTGGAAAGTCATTCATCTAAAAAAAAAAAAAACATGGTAATTTTTTCTAGTACTCGAAATTCTCCCTTCTTTTGTTATCAATGTTCAACATTCCACCACGATGAGGCGCTGTAAACAAGTGTGGATCAAAAGCTAATTTGACGAAGTGTACACTATGTAGTGTGCACTCCATTTGTAGACTTCGAGTGTGCATCCTCGAAGTGTGCACTATGCGATTTTGGACACGGCCTTAGTTTCTTCATTATTTCCCAGACAGCACAATGCACGTACAGTACCCGTATAGTACATGTATAATTGTACTGATGCAACATGTGCATCGTCTGTATAAATACATGCCTGTACGTGTGATGTACATAAGCGTCACAGGTCCTATTCAACATCTTCATGTGCGCAGTACATGTGCAATACACACGTCCTCCACAAGTGATTTACACCTACCGCAAAGTTCATTTGCATATAGTGAACAGGTGATTTATATGAAGGACAGAGATGATTTACACGCCGTACCCAGATAACTTATATGTAGGACACGGGTGATTTCCTCGTAGTGCAGAGGTGATGTAAAAGCATATTCGAGATGGAAAGAAGAAAAACGAGTTTTTATTTTTGGTGCATTACGCAGTAATACCATCTATAACACCAAAGCCATTACCTTCCAAGTATATTAGAAGTAACTAATAATTGTCAGTGAAAATTTTACTTTTGGAGTTTATTTGCAATGAGCAAAGCTTTAGGTAGTATATTTGACATATTTGCCAAGTAACAAATAACGCAACATGTTTTGCTGTAATCAGTCACGAAAATAGTTTTGTAAACCTATGAACTGTCTGACTGTAGTTACCATAGATGGCCATTTTCCATTGGGCTCGCTCGCGCTCGCGCTCACTTCTCTCAACTGAGCTCGCACTCACTCGGGCTCGCGCTCATCTCTCTGAACTGGGCTCGCGCTCACTCGCGCTCGCGCTCACTTCTCCTAACTGGGCTCGCACTCACTCGGGCTCGCGCTCATCTCTCTGGACTGGGCTCGCGCTCACTCGCGCTCGCGCTCACTGCTCCTAACTGGGCTCGCACTCACTCGGGCTCGCGCTCATCTCTCTGGACTGGGCTCGCACTCACTCGGGCTCGCGCTCACTTCTCCTAACTGGGCTCGCGCTCACTTGAGCTCGCGATCACTTCTCCCAACTGGGCTCGCGCTCACTCGGGCTCGCGATCACTTCTCCCAACTGGGCTCGCGCTCATTCGCACTCGCGCTCATTTCTCTTAATTGGGCTCGCGCTCACTCGCGCTCGCGATCACTTCCCTCAACTGGGCTCGCGCTCACTCGGGCTCGCACTTACTTCTCTCGATTGGGTTCGCGCTCACTGGGGCTCGCGCTCACTAATCTCAAGTGGGCTCGCGCTCACTCGGGCTCGCGCTCAATTATTGAGCCCGAGCCCGGTTGAGCGTGAGTGCCGAGCTCACGAGCGTCGGGCTCGCGAGTTTGGACACCTATGATACAGACACGGACAATGACACGGAGAACCAGTCGTATTAACAAATGCTGAAACAAATCTTCAATTATGCGCTTATTCACCTAAAAATCACCTTCACTAACATGTCTGCTCACTAGGAGCGAATCCCCAGCGTGTACGTTAACATATACTTACGAGATAATACCTATAACGACGAATGATGTACTCAGATTTTGAGTACAGTTTCAAAAGTTCATTTCCGTAAGCTGTAAAGGCAGTAATTGCTATGCTATCACAAATTGCTATCACAAATTAATTGCAACTTTTGAGTTGCATACACACAAACTACTAGGTAATGAAGAGCATGTACTAACAAAGAGTACACTGGAAAATGAAATAACATGTTATAACAAAAATTAAAATAAGATGATAATCGATACAAATGTAGAGGATGAATATGGCATGTCCGAACTTCGCCAAGTATGGTGGAAGAAGCTATTTGTTTACTTCTATCCTCAATTCATGTCATAGTTTCATTACACAACTGTAGTTGAAAAAAAAAAAAAAAAAAAAAGAAGTGACACACACTACGGTGATGTTCAGGAACAGTTACTCATCAGTGGGGGACTGTATTGAAACTATGACATGAGTTGAAAAAAAAAAAGTTAGCTCAACATATTGCAAAAAGGAATATATCAAAAAAGTTTAGTGAAATAACTAGCATTGTTTTCTAGTAATTATATGTAAAAAATGTATGTGTACTTAAATTAGGTTACAAAAGAATTTTTGAATAAACAGTCACACTTATCGTGGACTAATGAGGTTCTCCGGCAGTCACGTAGCGTAAAAAGTAATTAAGTGAACAAACAAGGCTGTTATGGAGAACCTCAGGGTCTGACTGAGGAAATTTATACAATATAAAAAGGTAAGGGAGAGGACCAAGGATCATCTCAGCAACCAACCAGCATCTCGTCGAGTAATCGACCAGCATCTACACAACATGGGTCGAAAATTAACATTTATACCATAAGTTGTATTTTTCATTAGTACCAAAACGCTGTCATTTATATAAGGCTCCAAGCTTGTCGAATTGGTCTCCTGCGAAAGAGCATAAATTGAATTTGTATTTGGTCTTTAATTCATGTAAAATAAAGTCTTGCTTGTTGTAGAAAAAAAATATTAATCTGTTAATTGACATCTGACAGGCAAGAGATCCCTAACTACCTTACTATTTAAACAATTATATCAATTGACGAAGCTATCGTAAAATTTAGGATGTTTTGCGTTCTTTTTTTTTTTTTTTTTTAAGCAATTAGTATACGATACCTCATTTGTCCGGAAGACGAGAATACATACCACTTAATCACATTAAATCAATATGAATATAAATGCCTGGTAACCCTTAGCTTTTTCGTTAGGTATGTGCTAAACTTCAATGTAATATGATCTGATAAATCCGTATGAAAATATTGTGACAAACAACACCAAAATCGAGTAGTGGCAAACTGAATGCTATCGTTTCAGAGTAGATTTCGAAAAAAAATATAATAAATAAAAAATAAAATAAAAAGACTTTAAAGGAAGGAAGTGTGTATGTATGTATGTATGTATGTATGTATATACAGGGTATCCAATATACAATGCAAAGCGGAGTTTGGGATAGTAGAACTTTTGAACCTGAAGTGATACACGAATAATGGTTATACCAAAATGAAGCCTTGTTTATGTATATACTTTTAAACTAGGAAGCATAGATTGAAGTACACTAGGAACCACACAGTGTTGCTACATGTAACCGAAGGTGTAAATCTTTTTTTTTTTTTTGCAAAATATGTTAATTGAATCATAACTTATACGTATGGATGTTCTGTCGTTTATTTTCAGTTTGTTTAGTTGGAGTAGCTTGGAAAGTATGGAGCAGAAAAAAGATTTTTTCATTTCCACCGATAACTAATCGGATGAGGCCCCTGTAAGGGGTTACTAGGGAAATCGTATTTTTCATAAAATAACACACTGAATTGGCAACTGCTGATGTTTCAATGCATCAAAAGGTGTGTTAAGGATCTGTCTACGTTATTCAATTCCTGAAAACAATGAAAAACAAACTTTGAAATTATCATGATAAAACGTTTACTTACATGCACCCGGTAACACTGCTACTATCAGAAATGAGTTACCAGCTCTGCAGCGAATGCTGGGAGTGTCCTCTGTTTTGATTCAAACACTGGTTCACACGTTTCACCAGGTTGGCAACAACTTTACGAAGATTAGAAGTGTTAATGTTCACAATGGCACCCCGAATGTTCGTTTCCAGGTCTTGAATAGTTCGAGATTTGTTCTTATATGCCTCTTGCTTTAAATAGCCCCATAGAAATGAATAGCAGTGTTGCCGGATGCATATAAGTAAAAACAAATTTCATTATAATTTCAAAGTTTGTTTTTCATTGTTTTCAGGAATTGCATAATGTAATTAGATCCTTAACACATCTTTTGGTGCACTGAAACATCAGTGAAGTTGCCAATTCAGAGTGTTAATTTATGAAAACTACGATTTCCCTAGTTACCCCTTACAGAGGCCTCATCCGATTAGTTATCGGTGGAAATGAAAAATTCTTTTTTCTGCTCCATACTTTCCAAGCTACTCCAACTAAACAAACTGAAAATTAACGAAGAACATCCAAACATATGAGTTATGTGTCAATTTACATGTTTTGCAAAAAAAAAAAAAAAAAAAAAAAAAATACACCTTTGGTTACATCTGGCAACACTGTGTGGTTTCTAGTGTACTTCAATCGTTGCTTCCTAGTTTAAAAATATATGCATGAACAAAGCTTCACTTTGGTATAACCATTATTCGTGTATTACTTCAGGTTCAAAAGTTCTATCCCAAACTCCGGGTTGCATTGTATATTGGACACTCTGTATATTTCTCCTTCTGGTCTATTTAAGTGTCCCTTGCTTTCAAATTTTCTAAAATATAAATATAATATTGCTTCAGTTTTTTAAAAATAAATATTAAAATTACATAGTGCAGTAATTAAATTTCGCGTAAAATACATTTAAAGATCTCAAGAAGAATTCAGTAAAATTAACTTGCTAAAACTGTCGTTTTTTTTTTGTTTTTTTTTTTTAAGAATAAATAAAATGTTTCGTAATATAAATTAATAAGCTAAGAAAAAATTATGTTACATGTATTTAATACTATTAAGAGCTACTCTTGTTTGTTGAGATTTAAAGAACCTACAATTAAAATAATACATATTTCGCTCGACTTTTCTATGAACGTAAGCTTCACATTAGTTGCTATATATAAATTTCTTACCTTGTAGGGTCAAGAAGTTTCCTTACTCTATGATCTATTAGAAAAAGAAAATGGCCATGGAATTTGCAAAACAAAAACAAATGCCAGCCTCAAACACCACTGATAATAAGTATGAAAAAATGGGATTTCCATTCCCAAAGATGTTTCGACAATGAGATCACAGGTCAGATGTCAAACATTCGTCGAGTGGATAAATATAATACACTTCAGATAGTACAGAATGCACTTTTCCTTCATTTTCGTTTGCATAGCGGTTAAAATCTTGCAGGTCGTTATAATCTGGACTTGGAATACATTTCTTATATTTTATTCCTGAAGCAAACACCTGTTTAATGTCGGTCTGCAACATAAGCTCAGCTATACACTACCGTATGTTTACGCGCGTAAACTAACGATGTGAGTTTATGCGCGTCATGCAGTTTATGCATTGTGCATGAATTTACGCATATAAGCTGAGGAAAGCAGTTGCAGAATGGATCGATCGAAAGCAAAGTTTTAAGGGGGGGTACTACCAATGCTATATTGCTGAGAAAAAGAATAAAGAAAAGACGCTAAAGAAATAGGTATGTTTGGACAAGGAATAGGATTTTAATATTAGACAAGGAAGGATAATCCAACTTTCACTGATTATATCAAATTTTTATTTAGATTGTGATGGCTCAGTAGTAGAAGGTTCATCTCTGGTGCGTGAGGTATCTGGTTCGATCGCAGCTCGTATCAAATGGGCAGGGGTGTAGCCAGCAGGTTTGTGTAGGGAGGTCCGTCGTTTTTGAGGGGGGGCAGCTACAATGTACAAAGCCAAAAAAATTTGTTGCTGCTAGTGTTTTTGAGGCCTGAAAGAAAGGAAAATTTTGGTTTCCTTCTGGAAAACTAAAAACACTATTTTAGCTTATTATTATTATTATTATTATTATTATTATTATTATTATTATTATTATTATTATTATTATTATTATTATTATTATTATTATTATTATTATTATTATCCATAAATTATATTCAAGATAGTTTTTATTATGCTAAATCAAGAACTACTGTCCGGGACCAAACGCTATACTTTTGTGCATAACTATAAAGGTAACCAAGAAAGTTCTGTCCCTTTTCGTGGATGTCTGTGTTCAATTGGACCTCACACCGTGAGTTGAATGCGAGTGGAGATAAGGCGAAGGTCAATTGTTGGTGTGTATATCCGACCATACTACCTGGTTGTGGCAATTCAGATACACCGTAAAGACAGAGGGAACGGCTTGGGTACAAAACCTCGCGGCCCAAAATCTCGCCGGGCCGGAACCTCGCCTGGCCAAGACCTCACTGCCCAAAACCTCGTGGGACAAAATCTCGCCGGGCCGAAACCTCGCCTGGCCAAAACCTCGCCGCCCAAAACCTCGCGGGGCCAAAACCTCGCCTGGCCAAAACCTCGCCACCCAAAACCTCGCGGGTCAAAATCTCGCCGGGCCAAAACCTCGCCTTGCCATAACCTCGCGTCCCAAAATATCGCCATACCCAAAATCTCGCCTAACCAAAACCTGGTTGTAATGATCGTGCGACACAGAATCTCGCCTGGTCTAAATTAAGCGAGACGTAGTGTCGCCTGGGAAAAAATGTTGTCAGGATAAAACCTCTTCACGACGGTTTCTTCAATGTAGAATGTTCTATCGCCAGATTTACAAAACTTATTAGGTTTTGAAACTTGACATTTTGTATAAATCTTCTTGCTCCACAAGGGCACTAGCTCCAGATAAGACAATATTTTGCGAAATGCATGCCCTAAGGAGGAATGGAATGGAATGCCTTGAATGAATTTTGCCGTTCTCCAGATCTAAAAAAAACTACTAAGCATAGAACCTTTACGTTTTGGTACAAATCTTCTCCTTGTACCATAAGAAGGTATGTTGCAAAATACTCCTCGTAAGGGAGTGTTGAAGTTTGGATAATTCTTGAACGTTGGCTTGATCTCAGGACCCACGAGGTTTTGTCCAAGCGATGTTTTGGGTGGCCCCGTGTCATTTTCCTGTTTCACTTTTTATTATGTTTATTTGTCTCCAACCGTTTTCTGTTGGACTTCGCTTATCAAAATATTTCTAAAACTGGTTTACTGGTCCCAAAATCTAAAATTCAGAGTGGGGGTGGGGCGACTGCCCTCCTGCCCCACTGGCACCTCTGTCTAGCGGCTGCAATATGAAGCTATTCCATGCCCTTTCATATGGTTTTAGTTACATTTACTTCGGACTCTTGACTGCGAAGACATTAGGTTTTTAAATAAAATTAATTTGCTGAGCAAAATTGAACTTTATTGAAAATGAACTTGGATTCATTGTCCTCTGAACGTCCTAAATATTACTTTACTTCAATAAATTATTGACTTAAAAAACAACCAATTACATAGGCTTGCAGAAAATATTCTAGAGTTAGCACAACATGAAGTGTCCTTCAAACATTACTTTTGAAGCAATGGTTTTAAATGTAGGTACTATCAATGTTGTGTTGTTGAGAAAAAGAATAAAGAAATAGACATATTTGGACAAAGAAGTGGCTAATATTTAACAAGGCAAGAAAGAATAATGCATCTCTCACTGATTATATCAAAACTTTATTTAGATCGCGGTGAGTCAGTAGTAGAGGGATCATCTCTTGCGAGTGGAGTCTCTGGTTCGATCCCAGCTTGTGCAAAATGGGTTTTGTGGTTGACAAACACCGCGTGCGTGAGTTTTCTCGGATTGTCCCGTTTCCTCCTATTATTGTTACATTCCTCCTCTTTAGTGACGAGCGCAAGAGTCTTTGTCTTGCAGTTTTTACAAGAGTCTTCACCAAGACCAAAACCAGGAATCCCGATGCAAGACCAAGACCAAGACCAAGATCAAGTGTGCCAGTGCAAGACCAAGACCAAGACTCGGTGTGCAAGACCAAGACCACCTGGGTCTTGGTCTTAGTCTTGCATTTGCTCATCACTACTCCTCTTCGTTCATGTCATCGTCGCCCTCTTCTGTACCCTACACATTAGCCTATATGCGTGGAACGTAAAATTCGAAGATTTAATTTTCTTTTATTTAGAACATACAATGTAACAAGACTAATTAACATATGTAATTTTTATACTTGCGAAAGTCTTCTATTCTGTACTTTCCTCCTGGAGATGTATTTTGGCGAATAATCTTCGAAGAAATACTCAAAGTTTACATAGAAAAAATAAAACTGGGAGTAGGCGGCTTCAGCCTTTAATCAGGGGTTACTTTCCACCGGTCCAAAATATAGCTTAGAGAGGAAATTATTACTACTGGCACCTCCTACTTTCTAATTTTAGGTAAATATCCTATAAAGGTAGATGCTGGAATTAATTTCTTGTCGGAAAATAAATTGCGAACAATGGCGGATCCGCTTCATTCGCTTCACTCAGTAAGGCTTAGCTTTTTCTTTCTTTCTTTTCTTTTTTTTCTTTGTTTGTTTTTTTTTTTTTTTTTGTTTGTTTTTAATCGCTGGACGTTTTGGGGGGCTTGAAGCTTACACACATAGGACTTACTAACATTATTTTTTTTAAAAAAAGAAATCCTGAAATTTGGCTAGGCTTCATCCTGAAATCCCCAAACCCCGTAAACCTTCCAATGATTACGGTTGGATGATATTCTTGGGCACAAAGAGCTACCAAGGGAAATCACTTCACGGGATTTTTTTTTTCGTTCCTGAGTTGACATTTTTGTTGGATATATGCTAAAAAATCAGAACGTGGTTCCTGTGCCGGTCCAGAAAATACACAATTTTCTTTACAAATATCGATAAATCATACTAAGTACTGATACCAGTACCATGATTCTAATATCAATATTTGTAGATTTCATGCAGTTTTGTGTAGGAAGTGAAATGTATAAATACTGAAGGGAAAACATTGCACAGAAACATTATGTTCCTATGTTCAACATATTTTTTGTATGTGTTGCAAAGTATCCTGACCTATGATGTTACTTTGCACCAAAGTTTATATTATAGTAATCACGGTCATCGTGAATGTTTACAAATGCACTTGCACGAATGTTTTCCTTATATATCTAGCTATTATATGTTTAAAATATAATGTTATAAATAATTACGTTTATAAGTTACATGCGATTTTCTTTAAAATTCATTACATCTGCTGCAAAGTAACCCCGTCTTACGGTACTGGATGATCTTTGTCTTAAACAATATCACCTACTCACGAAGCTGTATACATTTCTTGGAAAAGCAATCAGAACGAACATAATGTTTCTGTGCACTCAAACAAAACCTTTTATCTGCAGCTATAACGCCTACAGGTAATCTATTATTGAAATCTAGGCCCTGATCTAGGACGGGCTCCTGGGAGGGAGGGGCAGTGAAAGATTTCTGCGATGGTCTGCCAGTGGGGAGCGGCGAATGACCCTTCGTCCCGTGCTGCAGAGATTTCTTTGAATTTAGTGCAGGTGTCTTCTGTGGTGCGTATTGTATTCAAATTTTAAAAAGTGGATCAAAGAATTTTCCACATAAGAAATATATACCATATAGGCCTATTACAAAGAGTATTATTGCTGGAATTTTAAACGAAATTTACTAAACTAATTTCGTGCAAATTACTAACTCAATCCTTTATATAAATTTTATATGCATTGGATGACCCTCTTCTCATTTACACCAATCACACCAGTTTCAACATGGCCTCTTTCAAGATGGCGGATATTCCTTTTATAACTTTTAACAGATCATATCGACGATCTCGTATCCATGTATGCTCATTTCGTGATGCTACAATAGTTAGTTTTAAAGAAAAACGTGCATTTTCTCACCATGTCCTTAATGTACTGAGGTTCCACTTTTGATCTTTCTCGGGCCCTAGTGTCCCAACGTCTTGGACTCTGCAGCTACAGTTTTGGCTGTGCGAGTTTCCCGAGGTACTCTCTCTATATACAAAGTTTCGTGAAAATCGGGCTCTGATAGATACCTAGGGTTCCTTGTTAGATTTCAAACATCATTTCAGTGCTAAATGATCCGTATATAAAACCTATAAATTATAAAAGTAATTATACGATCACAATGAAGAGCATATAGGAACGCCTAAGATATTCAAATCATTACACAATATACTCCAATAAGAAATATGGTTTAAATATTGTTAAATTACATCCTTCTTAGACTTCTCTCCTGAAGCAGAAGGATTCTGAGAACTATTAGATAAGGGAATACATTTTGTACTTAAATTTACAAAACGAGACGAGAAGTGAATCCTCGAGAATCCAGACAAGAAAGAAGTTTTCGAGAATTTATACAAGACGAGACAAGACTTAGGTTCAGGAGAAGTGGTGTGATCACCAGTGGGAACTGGCAAGTCATCTAATTTAGATTCCAAATTAATATAGAGGTTTCCCTTTCATAAACCTCGTTAAACTTAGTCAGTCAACTAAGCTTTATTAAGCTGAATGCGTCCACATGTAAACGTTTATTTACAGATATTTCTCTCGAAGATGGTTTGAATTATGTTGTCCAAATTTAGCGCTATCATAATGATCGTGTATCTGGTTTCAAAATTAACTAGATAAAATTCCCATTTAAGGGCTGTATGTCAACTTGACATCGAACAACTTGCACGAAATTTACTTAAAGCTGGCCATTTTTCACTTCCATTCTTGGCAATTTGCCGAACAGGTAATTTTGTCACCGAAAATTTTGTCACAGTAATTTCGTCAGTGGTAATTTTTTCACCAAAATATTAGCATATAGGTAATTTCGTCACCGGAAAATTTTACACAGTAATTTTGTCATCGGTAAATTTATCACCACAGCATTAGCATATAGGAAACTTTGTCACGAAATTTTTTCCCCTTTGTTGAACTAGGTATAAACAAAGTAAACGACCAAAACAGCTTATTTATCTTAATCAAACTTGGAAAATAATTTAGTTGGTGTTATATTGTCATTTTGAATTTATTCCTACATCCATATTAATATATGTATCTGTATACGAAAAACAACGTATCAGTGTCGGTCTTGTTTCGATCAATATTTGCAGCTCCTCCCTGACAAAGCGGTTAGCGTACGTACCTTTGGCGTGGGACCCGGGTTCGTTTCCTTGCAGGTTATGTGCTTCGGATCCCACGTTAAGCTATAGTTCGCATCTGATGTGGCCCCGCTGATATAGTCGCAAGAGCCTGAGCAACAGGAAATTTGTTTGAGATATCCTCGGTACCGAAAACCAACATTAAACCCCAATAAATAAATTCCAACACTTTGCATTACATTATACTTGAATAGCCAGAGCACATGTCTTTGAAGCATGGGGTTCCAGGTTTGAATCTTGGTGGGAGATCATTAAAAAGTTTCAACTCATAACGGTAGCTTACATTCCATCTTAAACCGTACGGCGACACCTCGTACAGCTTTGATGTTGAAAAGGGACGCTAGATTCCAAGCCAACCAACTATGCAATTTATATTTTGATATTTTAACAAATACTCTGGTTTAATCTGATAGTTTTCCTTTTCCCATGATCTTGCCTTATACTGAAATTCTAATCTCTACCAATCGCTGCTCTGTTGAGTGAGCTGTCGGCTCGACTCGATAGTGAATGAGCTGTAAGCCGACCCGCTCGAGCCGTTCAGAACCCTAAACCCGAGCCGAGCAGTTTTGAACTTGTTTGGCCGGCGCTCTCTAACTTGTAACGATTTTTGGTTCGAGCCCAAATACTTGCTCCTCCAAAAATCAGACCCAGAATCACGTGAATAATGCCTTCCCTCCTAGACTTCACGACTACCGAAGTCAACAGTCAACTCGCTTAGTATTTAGATACAAATCGCCTATCTTTCATGTATATACACGGTGTTGTAATAATAATAATAATAATAATAATAATAATAATAATAATAATAATAATAATAATAATAATAATAATTTGTAGTAGCAGTAAGTATCATTGATAATAATTATATTGTCAATGTAGGATATCTGAAGAAAGTATTTGAAACTACACACAACATTGGGCTCGATTTGGCTCGACTCGACTCAAATTCGAGTCGAGTTTAGAGCCGGGTTGGAGGAAATTTTTCGATCCGAGTTTTCGAATCGAGCTCAAATATGTCTGTTTCGAGCCGAGTTGAGTTTCAATGAAAACTCGCTCGAACTCGCTCGTGCCCATTCTTAACTGTCTCTCGTTCACGGTTTTGTTTAGGACTCTGAAGTAAGGCTCGATCGATATGTTGTATCTCGGTCTAGTTTCGATTTACTAAAGTCTGTCTCGTCTCGAAATTTAAAGAGGAGAAACATGATACTTAGAGTAATCTCGGTCTCGGCATCACCATTAGAATATGTTACGTATGTTCAAGTTTAATTCTAGAACGCTTGGAGCAATTTCAACGAAGTTTGATACACATATGACATACAATCACAATAATATTGTAGGGCAAGATATCTCCGGTCTCCCTAGCGGTGGATAGAAGGGTGACGTATAAATAATCGAGAACGACCTACATTCATGTCGAATACACATTTTTAAAGAGTCGCTATACTGATTGTTGAGAGTCCAGATGACATTTAAGCTCAAGTTTAGTCTAATAGAACAATAGATCTCCGTAGAACCTTATGCTAACTGTTAGAAATGAATAGAACTATTGAACCTACCAGAAATTTTGAAAACAAATAAATTGCACGTCAAATATACATTTCAAATATTTTGAATAAACTTTTATTCTTCCGTGTATACAGTTCAAAGACTAAACCATATTCGATTACCGATTAAAGAAAGAAAAAAAAAAACACTTTGTGCTCTCCTACTCTGAATCAAACCTGGAACCACGTACAACAAAGGAAATACGCGCTAGTCACTACACTAGCAGAGAAAATTGCTTATTGCACTCTTTCGAGTACAAAGGCTATATGACACGGTGACCTTCAATTTAAGGTAGAACCATAAGCACCGCAATACGATCAAATTTCAAGGCTCTCCTCATCAGGACTCCAACCCAGGACACGGTGTAAGGAAGGCGCAAGTGCATGATTGTAAATATTTTGCCGTAATTTAAATGTGTTATACGGAGTATTCATATAGTTTTTGGCCAAGAAGAAGAAAAGAAAAGTTGTAAGCTGTTGTAGTTTTATTCATTGCTTATAGCATTGTTTCAAGTTCTTTAGAAATAAATAAATAATAATAAAAATAAAAAACTTCCACTGAAATCTAGTTACATAAATCTAGTTTCATACTATCCTTCGATATGGACAACAAACCCATGTGCAAAAATCCTGCTGCTCTGTAACAATAGATAGCAATTTCCAAGAATTGTCTCACTTCCCTCTTTGCTCTGTACCTTCAACCATAAAATACAAGCATCATATGATCTCTGCATCTTTCGGAATGATGGGAGAATTTTGAAAACGCTACGTCTCATTCAGAGCTTACGAAGCAGAGATTAGTATTTTTGCTAACTCTCACTCACACTCACCTACCAAAATCTTCCTTTTCAATGCTGCACATGGAATGCGTTTCTTATGTTCTTGTCTCTGAAGCAAATGAGTCCACGTAAGCGCGAAGCGAGTGCGGGCTCGCGATCACACTCACTTCTCTCAACTGTGATCGCGCTCACTTGGGCTCGCGATCACACTCACTTCTCTCAACTGTGATCGCGCTCACTTGGGCTCGCGCTCAGTAATCTTAACTGCACTCGCGCTCACTCGCGCTCGCGCTCAGTTTTCCCAACAGAGCTCGCGCTCACTTGGGCTCGCGCTCACTTTTTTCAACTGGGCTCGCGCTCACTTGAGCTCGCGCTCATTTTTTTCAACTGGGCTCGCGCTCACTCGGGCTCACGCTCACTAATCTTAAGTGGGCTCGCGCTCACTCGGGCTCGCGCTCACTTTTTTCAACTGGGCTCGCGCTCACTCGGGCTCGCGCTCACTAATCTCAAGTGGGCTCGCGCTCACTCGGGCTCGCGCTCACTTCTTTCAACTGGGCTCGCGCTCACTCGGGCTCACGCTCACTAATCTCAAGTGGGCTCGCGCTCACTCGGGCTCGCACTCACTTTTTTCAACTGGGCTCGCGCTCGCTTGGGCTCGCGCTCAATTATTGAGCGCGAGCCCGGTTGAGTGCGAGTGCCGAGCTCACGAGCGCCGGGCTCGCGAGTTTGGACACCTATGGTAGTTACACGAGTACAGTTCTGTCACCTGTTGATCTTATATCCTTGCTCAGCGGACGTTACGGAATGTTTACAGTAATTCAGCTGTCATTCGTCGAAAAGTCTTTATAACACCACCTGGAGGAAAAACGACAACTTCCAATGAAAACTACTATAGTCATATTGCATGTTTTAAATACTAGGAAAACGAAAGTAAAAGTATACACTTGCACGGTATTATGGACGTGTCATACACATGTGCAGTAGAATATTTAAATGTGCTTCATCCACACAAATGCATATGTGCACATGCACGACTTAATCACGGGTTATATACTGTGTTTCATCCACTCAAATGCACATGTGTACATAATGTCTTAAGCACGGGTTATATAAATGTGTGCTTCATCCATGCAAATGCACATGTGCATATGCACGACTTAATCACGGCTTATGTACGTGTGCAAATCCACACAGATGCACATTTGCTCATACACGGGTTATGTATGTGTGCTTCATTCACGCAAATTCATATGTACGCCTTAAACAGGGTTATGTATGTGTGAATCATCCACACAAATGCTCATGTACGGCTTATGGTTGGATAGTGCACATGTGGCGTACACGCACGTGTTGTCTGGGTTGTTCTTAATTTCTCTTCACTTATGCCTTAAGCTCGGAACAGATCGAAGCAAATAAGTTCATTATCTTAATAAATTAAAATGTCATGCTTTATCGATGCTGGTCTGTATGCTCCATTTGGGCCACCCTGTATATCAACCGAATAGATGAAGTGGCAGTCGGACACAAATCATCATATTTTTCCCCCAAAACACATTTTAAATTGGATTATTGGAGAAAGCATAAAATTCTCTCTCTCTCTCTCTAAATTTCGCCGCGCGTTTGCCACGCTTAGGGAAATGGAACTTAGAATTTGGCGATGAGTTTCGGAGATTTCTATTATTAATTATAATTTCTTTATTTCTTAATTTTTTACAGAATTTTTTAAATGAAATATGTGGTTTCCCTTTTCTGCATATTTCTAAAAAGACATTTAACATTTTCTATCATAAGAAAAAGAGTTATTTCTACTTATGTAATTTTGAAAGATATGGGACAGAAATTCTGGACAGAAGTGTAGTTTCTTCTTTTATTTATACTCCATTTCTGGACACAGACAAACCAACTTTCCTTCATTTTATTGTTTCTTTAAACAAATCACGTAATGACCGATACCTTTGGTTCGGTCTTACTTGTTAGCTTTAAACTATATGGGTCTTGATTCGTTTGTTTTTTCCTTTTCTACTTGTGCTGAAGAAATTAAAATGGTTCTGCGTGAGCGGGAATTCATCCATGGACTACAAGTTCTCCAGACCACCTTGCTACCGAATACTCTACGAGGGTGGATGGCCAGAGCAGAGAAACTATTTCTTTGTTCAAGAGACACACGCACTTTACTCTGGCTTCGTTACCTCGATCTGTGTGCGAATTCACAACTAACTCGGTCAAAAAATTTTACACGTGATTTCAATAACAAGTTATTATTGACTTCAACGCTACATGCAATGTTGAAAAAGCATTAAAGGAATAACACAAATTACAAATAGTGATCGAACTTACAACTGTAGTCACAATAAGGACTATATTTAAGGTGTCACCTCACCTTTCTATCTGGCAAAAGACCCGGGTTCGATTCCCGGCAGGAGCTCATGTGTTTCGGATTCCACGTTGATGATTAGGTCCCATCTCATGTAGCTCTGTTGCTGAAAGGGACGTTAAACTCAAAATCAAGTCAACCTATCTAGAAAAAGGGCGAAACAAAATTCATTAATGATACCAGCTAATACACATTTTTACTCCATTTTTTGTTCTCATAAAATAATAACTCTATCTGTCAATCCATAAATGTAGTAATATTATTACGTTCATGTGTAAACCTAAAAAGAATCTGACCAAGTATATCTCATCAATAGCTTCGACTATGTGTCCTTGTTCTTTCTTTCTTTTGTCATTCTATTATTATTATTATTATTATTATTATTATTATTATTATTATTATTATTATTATTATTATTATTAATAATAATAATAATAATAATAATAATAATAATAATAATAATAATAATAATAATAATAATAAATGTACACTGTTTTCCTCAGAAACTTGCGACTTTAAGGTCTACAGTGTAGAGCTCTGTCGACGACAACACACTGGACATTGTTTATAAAAAGACCGAAAAACATTATTCTTATTATTGTCTATTGTCTATTGTCACAAGTTATTGTCTACTGTTTGAACTGCAAGAAATGATCATATTTCTTCGCAATAATGTGAATACAAAAGTAAAATATTGTGTTTCTACACAATTATCTTTTCTCGAATAACTGGATAGTTTTCAAAAGTTCTATTGTTGTAAAGAAAATAAAAAAGTATGTCTTTAGGGGGAATCGATCTTAGGACCCCGTGAACTTGAGCTCACGGTGTTACCGATTACACCAAGACCTGCATGCAAGGAAACCGCTACATTGAGTGATTTGGCGAAAGAGTCCAAGCACTTTACATCCCATTGTATTTTTTTCTTGTTCGTTTTTATTGCGTTCACTCTTGTGTCTTTCGTAGAATGCACGAAAAATCAAATACATTTTTCGCCACGATATCCAGGAATAGTGTTTCAACTGATGAGCAAATAGGAAGTTACTGGCGAAATGATATGGGGTAATGTGTAGTATTTTAATTTCATAGCAGCAAGGGGCAAGATACTATCCCGCGAAAAACTTGCATAAACTTTCTTGACAGAGAATACGTGTCAGAGTTCATTTTTTATAGTGCGGTCCGTAAGTGCAATAATTTGTATGTATCGTGCATTTCCGGTTACCAGCACGAAATTTGGTCAGAGTGTTTAACGCGACATGTAAATGAGAAAAAAGCCGGGAGACAGCTTCTCAATATGTTTCGTGTAGCTCAGGGCGCCATCTTGAAAAATGGCCTACTTTTCATAATTTCCCCACATTTTGTCCAATTTACACCGTCTTTGGGCTCAAATTCACAGGCAAAACGACTATAGAAAACTGTGAACTGCTAGACAATAACAGCAATAGCTTTAATTTCTTGAGGGAGCTAGTGAAAGGGCACAAGTATTCTGGGAGGGAGGGACAGTTATTTTGTGTACACCAAAAATAAGACTATTGTGTTACATGACCTATATATAAAGTCAACATCTCTGGGAAGGGGGCTCACGACAGGCCCGTATCCACGGGGGTCATGGGGGACCACCGCCTTAATTTCTACTGCCCCCCTAAAGTTTTCATGGTAAGCTTGCAAGAGCAGATATTACAGTTAATAGGGTTGAATCGGACCCCCTAAGTTCTACCTCCCCCCTACATTTTTGCGATGGCTACAAGCCTGGCTCACAATGCCACCAGAGGACACTTTCCCCCTTCTTCCCATCTATCGTTGTCAGAGTGCTGTTATTATTTGGAACATGTATCGACTATTAATACATGTTTCTGCTGCATTGAGTAATATTTTGTTGGAAATAGCAGTCATCTCGAAAACGTTTTATTATTCTGCAATGTACCTGTAATGAAACTTTCAAATAATACAGTCCTTTATGATCTTGCTCGTACATTAAGTGCCTAGGAATATCATTTAAATTTTGGAATTCTCTAAGGGACATTTCACCAGTAGGAAACGTTACCGGAACTTTTTACGTATGTCAGACGACCAGCTTCACGAACAGAACAACAAACTGATAAAAGGAAGTGGTTCTCTATGGGGAGCTTCCGATAACCGATTTACCCTTTTGAAGAAAATAGTCAGTTGTCCCGAAATCGCTCATTTACTGGCTGAGTATGAAGACAGCTACTCTGCTGAGTTGCACGTATCGAGATCACACCACGAGAACACGGATGCATTCCAAAGGAAGCACAGGACACATGTGAAGAACCAAATTGATGTATTTCGCGATACTGGTAATCCTTTTGAAGAAGAGCATCTGTCTACAGTTGGGTTTACCAGACGTATAGCGCCAGAAGATTCGTGCCAATCTGTCCCATTGCAACTACCACAGAAACAAAAGTGTATGAGGACTTTGTTTATAACCGTCTAATGACATGCAAGCAGTCGATATACGATGTTATAAAGAAAGTTAATATGCAGCTTTTCAACTGTAGCTCGTTGAAAGTTCGTTGCAAAGATAAGATGAAACTTGCTAGTGCACACAAAGATTTTAACCTATTCTGCAAGATGTTCATAACATGTCAGGAAAGGTAGGACGATATCAGAGAATTCTTTTCGCATGAGAACACAACTTATCCTCCATCAATATCTGAATTTAGAGATCTCAGACTTCCTACCTCTAAATCAGATATTTTGAAATGTTTTGAAAATTTTAATGGGTGTACAAGTAATATCATCCCCCATTCCTCTTGTCTTGTCGTCGATGGAGCGATGCTGGTACACCAACTGCAACTAGGAGCAGCGAAAACATTTGCAGAATATGCCGCAGTTGTGAATAACTGGGTTTCTTTCACACTTCGAGACACTAAACTCTTAGACGTGGTCTTTGACCGCTACATTGAAAAGAGCTTGAAAACACAGACGCATAAGAAGCGTGGGCAGGGTGACCGCTTTGTTGTCAAACCAACGGGACCGCTTCCAAAAAAATCCATAAGTTCCCTGACAATAAGGAATAACGATGACAATAAGGAAAGGCTATTTCATTATCTCGCCGAAACAATAACTGCAGCTGATATTTCAGAAAGAGAAATATTCTGCACAAGACGAAATCAAGTCTTATCCTTTTCCTCAGACTTAGATATTACTGGTATTTCTCCCTCGTCCCCATAGAAGCTGATGGAAGAATCCTTCTGCACGTCCGTCATGCCGCCGAGAGGGGACACAAAAATATTACAGTTCGTACAGTTTACTCCGATGTTGTTGTTATCGCTCTCTTTGCGTTTCTGCATCTGTCACCCACTCTGGAGAAACTATGGATTGATTTTGGTTCTGCAAAAATGCGACGTTTCATTCCTATACACACCATGTGCTTACCTTCTTGGAACGATAGATTTGCTGCCGTTTCTTCACAGTTTTACGAGCTGTGACACAGTGTCACACTTCCCTAGCGTTGGCAAGACAAGTACATGGAATATGTTGATGGCGTTTAAAGAAGTGAATATAGCTTTCCGGGAACTGCCAGTCGTTTATTCTCACGGTTTTGTAAGCTTCCAACCTCATATTCTAATCCTGCGATTTGTGACGCTCATGTACGGCAGATCAAGTATTTGCGAGGAAGTCAACAAAACCAGATGTATTCTATTCAGCAAAAAGAAAATCGCACAATAGACCGAATATCTCCAATTGAAGACGCATTGGATCTCCATACAAGAAGAATAACTCTTCAGTGCAAGATCTGGCGACAGTGTCTTGAAAAGGATGTGCATGATGTTGAACCCCTGAACTGGGGTTGGAAGGAAACAGATGACGGACACGGTTACGAACGTGTGTGGACTACGTTGTGGAGTATGTCTGATAACAGTCGGCAACTAGTGACATGCCGTTGCAAACTGCGCTGTACTAGGAAATGTATTAAGAATGGCCTCGTCTGTACGTTGCTTTGCGAATGTGAAGGACAATGCTAATAGTGATATCACTATGAACACAGCAGGTGAACTTTTTTTTTAAAATGTGAAAGTGTATATGAGTTACGTAGATATGTAACATTGTAGCAAATGTATTAAAGTTGTAGAATGATAAACTGTATTAATTTGTACTTGATACACAACACCTCTACAATAAAAACACACAGCGAGGTCGGGTGACCGGGGAGGCGATTCATGCGGTTAACCCTTATGGGACCTTGTTTTTTTTAGGTAAATTTTAGTTTCAGTCAAGCGCCTATTGCAACGAGACTATTTATCGTAGGATCATGGTTCATACCTCATTTTTTGTAAAGAAGCTGCGTGTCCAACTGTACTAGTCGAATTTCCTTATTTTGTAACTAAGGCGGGAAATTCCAGCCCAAAGTGGAAAAACGGAAATTACAAAAAAAAAAAAAAAAATGGCACCAACATCTTCCCTCGAACATGCAAATGGTACATGACACGAACATGCAAGTGATGCCAAAAAAAGCTTTGCTTTATAGTGAATAGAATGAGGTATGAAGAATGGTTCCCCAAAATTAATGTAGATGCTCTAGTCGATTTACCAATTTACCCCAATAATACATTGTCACTCAATTGTTTTTCAATGAGCTTCAGCATAAAGACTATTCATTGTAGGAACATGAATCGTACCTTGTTGTCTTTGGAATGAATCAATCTTTCGAGTGGTACCACTCGCATGTGGTTACCATGTGCCTGTAGAGGGAAAATTACCTCCAAAGGGAAATTTTGTCAGAAAAAAATAACTTTTTTTCAAGTTTGGGTCCCTCTCCCCCCTGTGTTAACGCTTGGACATCAAAATCGCCTAAAACATACTACATGGTGTATGTAATATCTGTGGAAAATATCAATCTCATATCTTGAAAACCAAGGGCTGTAAAGAAAATTCCTCCACGTGGAAGGCATAACCCGTACTACTTTAAGGGAGAAATAAAAAATCCCTGACACGTCCCTATTTATCCGAGGATCATAATTCGCAAACGATTTCGTGCCAAATTAGAGTAGATTTAAATTGTACCACTCACATGTCCCTATCATGTCCCTGAGGGGGGAAATCCCGAGAAAGGGACCGAAAATATCTAATTTAAAAAAAAAAATTGGACGCGATTTTCTCGCTTCTGATACACAATAGGGAAATTGTTATAGTACGTTGGAAACAGTGCTTCATTCCAAACACAACGAGGTACGAAGTATGATCCTATAGTAAATAGAAACGTGTCGAAAATTCCCAAAATGCTGTAAAATTTACCCAATTTTTTCTTCTTTAATGTTCGTGACGTCACCACCGGTAGGAAACGCACGCGTGACTGGAAAATGCCCATGAAAAACGTTCTTTGATGCTTCCACACTTAAATAAATGCAAAAAAACCGGTGTGAAAACTTAACTAGAGACTTATAAGGCAAATTCCAAAGGTCGACGTTATGGTAAACTCGGGTGCACCGGTCCACTAGGTTCCATCAGTCCCTAAAGGGTTAAATTACTAAAATCGGAAATTTTTTGCTATTAACTGTTTCTTGTTCTGTTTGGCAGCAGATTGGATAAGAAGAAAAGTATTTTCTAAAGCTTTCATGTAAATTTTAGATTAAGTTGCTAGAAGTTAGCCATTTTCCAATACGGCGTCCAGTGTCGACCATAATGATCCTATGAACTGTCTCCCGGTAATTTTCCAACCTTGATTGGACATGTAACAAAATGACGAACTTTCATGCTGGTAACCGGAAATGCAGGATACTTACGCTAACATACCACACTATTAGTATTTCTCTCACTGTTCTTTTACTGTGAATTTTATATTTTTTATGTATTTAATAGCCATTACAGTAAAATTAAATTACATATATAATGTTAGTATGTGAGCGTACGTTTTTTCATATTTTAAAAATAATTTATTTGCTATATTTAGGAGGCAAATTCATTATCTTTCCTTCACAAATCTTAATTCCGGGTAACAGGTGTAAGCCTCCAGAAGAAAAGATTCGCTCTGTATGAAAATCAGTTAAAAAGAAAAAAAGCTACGCAGGTAGTTGCTAAGTGAATTTGCCTTCTTGTATGGTAATAAAACAGCAAAGGGTCATTTGGAAAGATAATATTTCACGGAAATTGTATAACTTTTAAAAATTAGGTACATTTATCATCGTATCTGTGTAATTTAAAGTCCGAAAAATGGGAATAAATCTTTAAAGTCAAACATATCCCATAAAAAACTGATATTAAAAAAAAAAGAAATTTCGCTCCGTACACGCACAAAAAAAGTTAATTTACTTTTCCCTGAGAGAAAATTAACCGGTCCCTCTTGACTAATTTTAAAGCCAATTACTGGAGATACTGAAAAAGCCTCATACAAAAATATTTTGTATCAAAATTGATAAATCTTCTTGGAAGTATATGCCGAGATTAATTAAAATGGGATATATATTAATTAATCTCGGCATGTAATGATCGTCTTCGGAGTTAGACCAGGGTGCGAAATCATCTCATTCAAAGTGAGGGGGAAGTTCTTTTAAACATAATACCTGTACACAAAATCGTAACCTATCAGAAAGAAAAGAAGCTAACCTAAGCTTACTAGCTTGTCGCAAAACACACTCATTTCCAATTATGCTATTCCGTATTGAATAAAACTCAAACAATACAAGAAAAGTATACTCTGAACTAAAACGTTGTGCTTTATTTTATTGACCTTCAATATGTTCTACAAGCTTGCATTAATAAACCATCAAAAATAAAAATAAGGCTATTGTTCTAACTGGTGGCCTACCAGGCTATATTATTATCTAGTGTTACATCTAAAAATGATTGGCCATTTAAGTATTTAATTATATTTTTGTTGAGATATAAATCCGAGTCTATTGGCTCATGTCCTTTATTAATATAACCACAATTTAAAAGAATACTGTTTAGGTTAGAGCTCGGTAGGTTACAAGTTAGAATAATACCGAAATGAGAAACTGTATATAAAAAAATAAGAATTACAGCCATCCGTTAAATCTGACAAACACGAGACTACCGGTAACCTGTAGTACTCTTTATAGAAATAAATTATATTCATACTCATCTTCATTCTTCTGTATAGTGCTATATTTATTGTCTGCCATATGGTGCCCCTCCTTAACCCAAGACTGTGAAACACTTAATGCATTCCACAAATTCAAGGGTGGTCCACATAATTTAAACTGTCATTAAGGCTTCTAATGTATCTATTGTTAATCGATTTCTTTCATAGCTTTTCAAGTCATGTGCAACACTGAAACGAGGCTCACATTCTGCAGTCGACAGTGTAACTGATTTTATTTTCCGCAACAGCAGTTTAAATACGGGTAGATCATCAATAGATTTGAGACCAGATTTCAAATGTCTCCATTCTATTACAGCTATAGACGGATCTATACCCAATAATGCAGCAGCGTTATAGACATTAGAATTGCCGTACAATGGGTTAAGTTTCTTGAATTTAAAGTTTCATCAAATACTTTAAAACAGGAAATCAGTTCATCTGCTGGAAATCTTCTTCGTAGTTAATCTAAATCCCTTGTAAGATTTGACATTTTACTCGCTCGAATTGAGATGATGTCGAGTTACTGTCAACACAATAACACAGATACTTCTCTTTGCAATTCGTGAGATAAACGTCACCATTTTCTTTCATTTCAGTAAGAGTTGTGCCCGCAGTACGTAGCTGAGTTTTTATTTCTCGATATAATACAGATTTTTTTTTTTTTTTTTTTTTTTGCATTGTTGTACTGACCGTAGTTAATATATGTGCAATGTCTAAAAGCAACCCTAACATAAGTATAGTTTGTCTTGAAGTTGGCTTACGATACAAACATTCAAAGTTTAACACCGTTTGTTCACTCCACTCTTTTCTCACTTCGGCAGAAGACAAATAATCAATTATGGATGATAGTCTCTATATACGGCTAAGAGCACATCCTTTTCACATTAAATCCAACGGATTCGAAACAGTTTCTTTACTTTCAAAATACCTTTTTTGCCAATGACTTTGGCAATGTTTTCGAGGCGAGCAAATGCAGAAGGCTTTCTGAAGACTTTATAAAGTTCGTTAAGCAGATTTTCGAAGTGTACTATGTTCACGACTCCAAAACATTTTATGTTACTAAATCAAGCCTATGAGCCATGCAATGAATACTGACTAAGTGGGGAACAAAATTTCTTCTAATACGAGCAGCAACTCCATCGTGCTTAGCTACAAGAACCGATGCGCCATCTGATTCAAGACCCACAAGCTTCTCTTTAATAATATCTGAATCAATGCCCTAATTTGCGAAAGCTTCAATGATCTTCATTTCTATTCTTTCTGCGTCTGCTTTCTCAATGCGTACTAGTTTACCTAGGTATAAAAACAGCTTCGAGCAATATTCCTCTTATCCACGTAGCCTACGTAATATACAAAATCAAATGCTTTTCAGAAAATTGATCTGTAAACTCATCAACAGATATAGAGAAGCAATCAGTAAACTTCAAAAAATGTTACCAATTTCTTGTGTAGCTGGTCTGCAATGAAACGTGTTGTCAAAGCAGCACTTTTGTCTGTATGGAGATGAGTTCCCATATCTAAACCATTTGCACGTTGTAATTTAATCAGTTCTGGGTGATTTCTGAAACTCCAACCTCGCTTTGCACCAGTATACGCAGTACGAAATACCTTTATACCGTTACATCCAATTGCTGTTCTTGCTTTCTCAGACACGTTTTCCTTGCTGTTTCTGCGTTTTTTCCAGTGCCTTTTTCTGACAAGTAACTCCTGCATCTAAGCACAACCGATGAACTGAACTTAGTTCATTTCTGTATACGGCATCCAAATCTTCATTTTTCCGAGAAACACCTTTCGATGACCACGGCAAGTCATTATTGGCAATTTTAATGTTATTGTTTTTACACATGAAAGAAGCATGCAGTTTACAAACATTACACATCATCACTTCCTGTCCTGCTTTCATTTCGAAAACAAGCCATGATCTATCTTGATTCCACGAATTCTGAAATCTTTCCCATTCCATGGGCGGTTGACTTTCTTCTAACAATGTTACATTTTGGTTCATTTTACTTGACATTGTTTTATCACTTCCATCACACAAACTCTCTCATAAATGTATTTTAGAAGCTTCCATCACATTTGCACTAAAACACTTCTTTTCAGCTTCACCCGTTTCACCACTACTGCATTCGTCACTGCTTTTGTTCGTGAATAGCGACCCATTATTAGTAGCATGTGAATTGTCACTATTTAGTTTGCGAACTTTATTGTCTGACTCAGAATTAACGTTAAAGTACTTTGTAATTACGTTATTCGTAGCACTCTTCCTACGTTTCACTTTTGTTACATTCAAGAAGTCAATAACACCGCGCTCAAGTATGATCATATTAGTAGTAGAAGGACAAAAAAAGAATAATTACTTCAGATCCCATTTCTATTTTGTTTTCAGAGTTTGCCAGATCAAAGCACAGTTTAATTATTCACTGCATTTTTATTTTTGCTTAACGCTAACTGCACTTCGATTATTTTCATTATACTTTTCCTCCTGAAACATTTCCAAATATATTGATAAGTTTATTGAACATGTATTAATGGGAAACATGTGCCTTTGAAAGTATTTTGTAGGGAAACTAACGTTACATTTTCAAGAAATATGTATGACTTCTGACAAATATCTACATATTCTCTTCCCCCCAGTAACTCTGCAGTGAGGGGGATTATTTTTCAAAAAACAGTAAGTGAGGGGGAATTCCCCCTCATCCCCCAGGATTTCGCACCCTGAGTTAGACCATGAAACACCTTAATGGAAGTATGAAAACTGTAATTAACCAGCTTAACATGCACATTTTGCGCACAGCTTCGTCAAAGATGTACCTAATTTGATAATTCTTTTATTGTTTGAAAGAACTCTTTTCCTTATCATCCCATAAACTTCAGGAACTAACAATGGTCTTCGGGGCTACAGGGTGTCTGTGAAATTTCCCAACCTGAACTTTTGAACTGTAAGTGCGATTGAAATGAAACCTCCACCTGAGAAGGCCTATCCTAATAGATATTTTCAAGATAAACCATGGTGTTGGGGTTCGACGTTCGTCCTCACAAATGTCGAACACACGAAAGTGAAGTTTCTCTTCTTTTTTTGTTTAACGAGACATCAAAATTCATGAATAAAACTTAGTTATGGATTCTTTGTGAACAAATGAAATAGTAATGAGTACGCTGGGTGGGAATGAATCGTTCTGAAACGACATATTAGGCCTTATGTAGAGTCGTTCTGGCGCGATATTAGTGCCATAGTTCGACTAACATATGTTTCCTGCAGTAGTCAGGCCTTTAGTATGACGCTAATCATTCATCAAAACGACTCTGCATAAGGCCCATTGACACCAAGTGTATGTATCTCATGGCCGTGATAATGATGCCGAAAAAACGCGTTGTCCTGGTAACATGGCAACACTGAGGCACGTAGTCAGGATTTCGTGAAGGGGGGTCCGTGTCATGAAACACTGTGGTTATCACACCAGGGGCTCGACCATTCAAAACTATTTTACTGGAACATATGTTGGTTCGTTTCGCCAGGATTTCGTAACGGGGGGGGGACAAGAAATTTTGAAGGCCCAGGAGCTCGATCAGTCTAAATTACTTTACTATCAACGCATATTGGTTTGTTAGGACAATAAAATGAGGATATGTTGGTAAGTATTTTGTGAAGAAATCTCGAGTAAAATATTTTTAAAAAACTATTGAAAAAGATTTTACAATGTATTTACGTTCTTTCTCTGTTCATTCAAATATAACAATTTTTCCTTTCATTATGACCTCAACTATTATAAAAAGTATATTCACTATTATAAAAAGTACATACTTAATAAAGTCTTGTAAAATATTTTACAATATCTGCGTTCCTTTCTCTGTTGAATGAAATATTGACAGAACTTTCTTTACACATAATTTTTTGTTCTTATCAGTCCGCCAACTACTGTCTGTTCTATTGACAGGTTAAAGTTGCAGTAGACAATGTTTTTGAAATATCATGTTAGATACTGCAAGGATGTGATGACGAAAAATTACAATAAAAAATGTCACTCTGTTACACAACGGCACTATGCTTTCGGAAGCTTAAAATCTACCTGACTAGTAGTAGAAATTCTGAGAATTAAGTAACTTTTTTAGAAATTTCAAATACCCTGACTCTTCCAGGATATTTTGCTCACCTCGCCACCATGTGTTGCAAGTAATACAAATCTCCTCATAAAAAAAGAGTAATCAAAAGCTTTCTGTAGTATTTTTTAAATAAATTAACGCTGATCGTTCTTTTTCTCATTTCATTTTGTTTCATCCTTCCTTATTTTTTTCATTTCTGGCCTCGAAGGGGGGGTCTGGACTCCCCGGACCCCCCCTTCTTGGCTACGTGCCTGCAGCACTAATTGTGTCAATTACACGTGGATGGCTACCACCTACCCTACAAAATAATAGATTGCTACAAGCAAGGAACTTGCACATTATTAAGAAGTAATAATCTATCTACTCCTAATCATGACTTCCTGAACTCCATAACGATCTAACAATAATCTTCAGAGTGGGACTTTGAAACTCTTCAACAGCTGAAAGTGTTATCGTAATTCATTCTGTGCATATTTACGCATAACTTGAACATAGATACACCATTTTGATTATTATTTTTAGTGTCAAAAAGTACACAGGAGACACATAAGCCATTCCGCGGTGCATGTAATAGTGTTAACATTAAAAGTAAGGTGTAGAAGATGAAGTGATTAAAGTTAACATTTCTCATCGTACACTTTTTATACACTTTTACAAATACTCATGAAAACATTAACATTCATTTACAACTAATTTAGACGTCATTTTATTTATTTTTCACTTTTTCCAACTTTTACACCCTATCTGAGTAATTGGCCTTCTTCTTCCCGTTGGAACTCCTTCACGAATTTGACTTATTACATCCTATTGTGACTATACATTTCTTTAACTGACTTTGACAAACTTTTTTTTTCCTGATCTTGAATTTGCACAATTACAATTTTTACTCTACTACATTTTCTTACTATAGAGCCATTCCATATGAAATCAACAAATCAAGGTGGCTCATATGCTTTAGATTTTCTTCAAATTTTGTACAAATGTTGTGGTATCCAACATAGCACACCTGTCAAATTTTACAGCTCTACCTCAAAAAATCCAATCAAATTAGGCTTTAACCCAGACATTTAAAATAACAAAGCGAAACTTGCTGGAATATGTAGCACTAGTTATGATGTGCTTCTGGCAAAAAATTCCCAAGAATCCTGTGACGGGTTTTGGAGCTATGACGTCATCAATATGGCTGCCGTCAAAATTCATAGGGAAATTTTTGAATGCGTAATAAAGCCAAGACGTTCATTTTTGTGTCAAACTGAGAGAACTGGTTGAAAAATTTGCAGAATAAACTATAGTGGTTAAATCGAAGGTTTTCTTTGAAATATTCGCACATAAACTGCAAAAATTCACTTTTCTGAATACTTGTTTTGAAGTTTGCACGTAAATACCTCCCTGGCTATAGAGTACTAATACATGTTTTCTATAATATTGTAGACCATTTTATTAGCTTTAAAACGACACCGGTTTTATTTCTCTATCGTAGAAAGTAAAGGAGCAACGTAAATTTAAGTTGTGGAGCATGCGATCCGCAACGTATGCTGGATGAGCACAAAGTCTAATTCTATTTACAGATTCATAGCAAATGGTCAGAGATATTGGAAATTTCTTTTACGAGTTAGTTGGTTAGAGTGGATAGGGAAGTTACAGCCATTTTACTGTAACAGCTATTTTGAATTCTATCATTTGGGGTTTCAATAAATTTTTGAAACAAGGTTTTGCACTACTTAAATATTTAAACTACCGTTGTGAATAGCGTATGAAATACTATTGAAGATTAAAATCCTTATATCAACACTTGTATAGCAATATGTAGAGCTCAAGTGAATGAAAAAAGTTTAATAATAAAAAGCACTCTAAAAGTGATGATAATATAAATTAGGGTAGACAAGGTAATACTCTAAATATATAGAAAATTACAGTACATACAACTCCTGTTGTTTCACATTTAGTTCGGATGCTTAAGTTGTGCTGGTGGAAAACTTAACTCGTTGCTAATCTCAATGCCATTTTCATTAGCACGTGTTGAATTTATTGTTTGTCTCGTCATATATTCTTCAATCGCCATTTGGCTGTTACTACAACCATAACCCCCACATAGTCCGGCCATATGCCGAATGTACTTAAAGTGAGACGCGAACTATACGAAACATCGGACTTTGAATCTAACTTGTTTGATGATCCAACCCGAGACCTCAGATAGCAAAGATTAGTGCCGTAGCTTTCACCACAAGATTAAGGAAGCTCCTGTTTTAATGTGTCAATTAAACACTGAGATGTGAAACGGTAATAAATCATTTGATTATTTTGAAACAAAATATATTGTAGTAATAATTTACTCTATTTGTTAAGGTAATGAATATGACAGTCAAAGCAGAATGTATTGAATAATAACTGAGAAATTGTAAAATTTCAATTTCGGTACGATTAAATACATTCGTGCTGCTATGTGTTGCGTTATTCGTTAGGAGGCATTGAACAATTCTGATTCAAAGGAAGGAAGCATACTACTGTATAGTACTGGGGTTAATTTAATAGAGTTTAATTGTATAGGCAGTACTGAAGCTATTTGAGACAAAGTCTATTGCTGAAAGTGAAATATGAGTTACTATTAGGGTTTTATCCCGGGTATGTTATACCCACTGATGATTGAATCTGGAACACACACATGGAAAGCATTAGCGCTAGCAAATTAGCTACGAAGAGGTACATCATACCATAATTCTAAGTCAAGAATGAAGGCAAAAAATAAGAAGCGGAAACGACAGACTGTACCTTCGAGACTTTCGAGACGAGACCGAGACCGAGACGGCGATTTTTGACTCGAGACGAGATCGAGACCACTACTTATCAACCGAGACGAGACCGAGACTGTATGAATTCTCGTCTCGTCTCGTCTCGATACCATCCCTACATCTGGGGAAGATGAAGAATTGAAGACATCCGTGTGATCACGAAGCTTCTTATCTGATGAAAGCAGATTGTAAGTTTTTTTCCTTTTCTGAAAGAAGTAGAATCACATCCAGTGAATGCATGAAGGAAAAGTATATACTCTCTCATGGGATCTAATTGGATCTGTATCTGTCGAATGTTGTACATGCAATCTTCTTTCCCAGTCCTTCCGGCCATTACCATAATACTTGATCTGTCACATACACGATTAACAATACAAGGAGATCTGTATCTTCAATAAATACCGATGGACCTATAACAGCTAATTCTATGTATTCTTGCTACAATAAGTGTATCTGCGTCAGCAACTGCTTGATACTTATGGCACCCAGCGCTGTCAGATGGAGCTTTAACATATTTATGAACCTTTCTTTGTTGATGTGATTTGAGAGGAAATCCTGTTAAGACATGGAAATCTCAACATCATCTTTGACATTCGCCTCAACAGAAGTACGTAACTTTGTTCTTCGTAAGTGGGTCACATCTTTTATTCTGGGTCCTCCTTCATAGCAATCAAACACTATGTGGTAACTTCCATAATCCTCCATAATGTATGTCACATATTGCGTGCGGATGTTTCTATAAGTTGCTGGGCGATGCCAAATAACCCTGTACAACAAATAACCACCGTCTATTGTATACATTGCATTGCTTAGGATATAAAAATCGCTAGACATTGTATTAACAATTTGAAGGAGAGATCATTTATTGCCCTTTCTCATCGAAATATCGTCAAACATTGATGGTGGTTGTGCTGCCAATTCATAAGACAAAAAGTTTTCCAGATCTTTTTCACTACGCACAATGCACAACATTCTGTGAAAAATCTGGTTTGAATTAACTACAATGTCTTCGTTGTTTATTTGGACAACCTTGTTCACTGTAGCCAACGACATGATCATATTCTTCCGCCGGAAATGAACTTCGTTGAAGAGCTTACCACCATTATTCCTGAGGGAAGCAAGTCCAATTTCGTTAGCTCGATCGCAAATTACGCAGTTATAACCAATAATTCTGCTGGAAAGGGACACAAGTTCTGTTGAAGCTTTCTTGAAAGGGTGGTAGCACGAAGCCACTCTAGCAACTTGTTTGTGTCTGTTATGTCTCGCTCCTGTCTTGACAATCTTAGTTCGATATGTTGTTCTGAAGATGTACTATGAACTCCGGCGATTTCTTCAATAGCCTCTACTACTTTAGATCTTATTGGCATTGTGTGCACCCATTACGCAAGTGTAGATGCGGACATATCATGACCATAAGTCAATCCTCCTGCGCTCTTCATTGATCGCATCAATACCTGCTCTATGGTCGTATCAGTTCAGACACCAGCCCAAATTTGTTTGTGATTCATCCTGATTCATTTTCTGCTCCAGAGTAAGCATTTCTTGAAGATAGACATGTGCACTCTTTGCATAATTGAAATGGCCAGCGGCATGAAAATACCGCATCATTTATTGAATACTGTAAAGATGTAGCCGCCAATCACCATAGCGCTCAGCTCGAATGAACAAACATATAATTTTCACCATGTTTATGTACTGAATCCATAGTTTACCTGTTCGTCTCCCTTTCGCTTCAGCTTCCTTCATTCTTTCCTTTAGTAGCTCGGTACATGTTTCGAGAACCTAGAATTCAGCAGGTTTTGTACGCCAGCTTAATGCTCATCTAGCACACGTTGCGGATCGCACATGCTCCACAACTCAAATTCACGTTGCTCCTTTACTTTTTTTGCGATAGAGAAATAAAACCAGTGTCGTTTTAAAGCTAATAAAATGGTCTACAATATTATACAAAAACATGTATTAGCAGGCCCGTATTTATGTATTGTGCGCCCCTGTGCTCTAAATAATTTTCCGCCCCTCCCCCCGACTCATAACCTTATGTCTCAAATGCAAAATACGTCTTGCGACCTTGCTGGTATATAAGTTATAAATATTAAAGGAAAAACTAAATATTAAAGGGGGAAAAAATCTGAAGTCCTTACACCGAATAAATACGGATTTTGATAAGTTATAATCCATTACCATTGGCCGTAAGGAGCTATAGGCCTATATTGCTCTCTTGTATATTTTTTGGCCCAAAATTCCAAAGGTGGCTCTACTTTCGTCTTTCGGGCCTGCTTAAAATTCTGGAAATTGGGCCTTTCCACTTTAAATCATCTGTGTGTTCTCCGTATTTATTCGCTGTAAGGACCTCAAGCTTGTTCTTTTGGACTTTGCTTTATCAAAAGATTTCTAAAACTGCCTTACTGTCCTGAAAATATGAAATTCAGGGTGGGGATGGGAGCGGTTGCCCTCCAGTCTCTCTGACGCCCTTGTTTAGCGGCTGCCCTATGAATATATCCCACGCCTTTTCGCATGGTTTTAATTACATTTGTTTTGAACTCTTGACTGCGAAGATGTTATGTTTTGAAATAGAATTCATTTGCTGAGCAAAACTGAACTTTATTGAAAATGGATTTGGATCCATTGTGCTCTGAACGTCCCAAATATTACCTTTCCTCAATAAATTATTGATTGAAAAAACTACCAATTACATAGGCTTCCTGAAAATATTCTAAAGCTAGCACAACATGAAGTATGCTTCAAACATTACTTTTCGAAAATGTATTATTTTAAAAGAATTTTATTAGCATCGTGTTCTGAAGTAGTAATCAAATTTTGCAACAAAAACTTCCCCCGCCTCCACGAAACGCGAGCTTAGCCCCTAAAGGCATAACTAGAAAACTTTCAGAAGCGGTACCTCCGAAATGACTTGCTTTTGGGGCTTAAATAACCTCACAACCGTATTTCTGGTAAAATTCTAACCTTAAAATATATAACATGACTCCCTTTGCATTTGAAATTTCGAATAGAAAGCAAAGGTGTCAGCCATGATGCTTGATAGCACCATCTGATGCGTCAGACCACTTTCAAGTTTTATCATTCTCCCTCAACCCGTTCTCAACACACAAGAATAGTGAGGATTTTTGTTCTGCCATGTATATTGATAGATTGTATGAAATCTCAATAGTAGGTAGATGTAAAATCTACCTAAAAAGCTTATTACAACGAAGAAGATATTTACGAGAGTCATTGGCAAGAGGATGTAATAAATGGGGGTCGTGATATGAAATAAGTTGAGAAATACTAATCTATACTGATATATTCTGTACCCAACATAGTTTAGTCTTAACGAGAATAAAATAAATGAAAAGATTGCTTGCAAGAGCAAAAAAGTCTTAATAAATACGTTATTACACGATTTTGAAATATGTTTAAAAACATGTTTTAAACTGTTCAAAATGTTTAAAACATGTTTTTGTGAGTGTTTTAAAATATGTTCAAAACATTTTGAACACCTTTTTAATGTTTTAAAGACATGTTTTGTTCTTTTTCAAATAAAACTATTTTTTTCCAACCCTGGTGGGCGGAAAGAGGCAGACCTAGTTGCTGGGCGGGCGGACAATAAAAATGAGAACTGGGCAATATAGACTTTATTATTATTATTATTATTATTATTATTATTATTATTATTATTATTATTATTATTATTATTATTATTATTATTATTATTATTATTATTTTACAATAATTATGTTTCACTTTTTATACTCTTTAATTAGCTAAGGCTCAGACCGAAATAGGGAAGGAACAAGGATGTGGAAAATAGCTGTCTTGGCCTTATAGAAGGTACAATTCCGGCATTCACCTGGTGAATTGAAGAAATGCAGGACTTAGAATGGGCTGCGGGAATTCGTGGCTATATGGTCGACCTACCGAATTCCGCGTGGCAGACACACTACCTCTACTTCGTTAAAAAAACAGTAATAACGGTGTGTTCTGTGTAGTCTATGAAGTTCAAAACAGCTTTACACCGTGTGCGTGGGTTTTCTCGGGGTTCTCCCGTTTCCTCCCACTTTCTTCATTCCACCATTTCATTCATTACTCATTATTACCGACTCCTTTAGCCTAACCGGCATAACCATGGGACGTAAAACTCAAAATTTCATTTCATTTTTCAAAACAGCTTTACCTCCTCTACCTCCAAGAATGCACATGAATGCGTAGAAATAAAAGCAAGTTTAAACAACACAGACTAACAGAAAATACTCTACCTTTCGTTAATAACATAAAATACACAATAAGTAGGTAAAGCAAAACAAGGATAAAATAGGCTACTGCAAACATTTTTATCTTTGAAAGATTTATTACAAGAAAGCAAGAGACAAAAAAATATAAATCATTTATATTTTCTCATGTATTCTTAATTTGAGCACATTAGATTTTTTGACGTGATCTCTATATGGAACAGCAAAGACCTATGTTACTAAAAGAATAGGGAAATTCGACAACATGATTGATCGTACCTTACACAGAAATCTTTGAAACTGAAACTCAAGTTAGAAAAAATATATTTGGATAAAGAAGTAAATATTTGGTCTAGGAATTAATTCCTGCGGGTGGACAAGAGATGGCGCAACGAACGGCGCGTCCCACAGTTCCGTGTATCCACACATGTGTTGCAAACCCCTGTCATCGCGTATCGTTCGTAGTATAGGGCAGTGGATTAAAGCGTCAACAACACCAGTTTGTAGTTAAGTGAACATGGCGCAATTTGTGCCTGATAAAGTGTTTTTGCGGGGTGTCCTGCTGCATTACTTTAACATGCAGAAAAGTGCGACTGAAAGTCATCGTATTTTGGTGGAAGTGTATGGTGACCATGCTCTAGCTGAGCGAACGTGTCAGAAGTGGTTTGCACGGTTTAGAAGTGGTGATTTCGGCTTGGCAGACCAAGAGCGAGCTGGACAGCCAAAAAAATTTCAAGACGAAGAATTGACAGCATTGCTCGAGCAGGATTCGTGTCAAATGCAGGAACAACTTGCAGCAGCATTAGGCGTTGATCAAACAACAGTCTCCAAACGCTTGAAAGCCATGGGAATGATTCAAAAGATGTCACATTGGGTTCCACATGAATTGAAAGACAGAGACGTTGAAAGACGAAAAACCATTTGCGAATTGCTGCTTCAACGACAGAGCAGAAAGGGGTTTCTGCATCGAATTATTACGGGTGATGAGAAGTGGATCCATTACAAGAACCCTAGACGAAAAAAGGCCTGGGTGAAACCAGGTGAACCAGGTCCATCACAACCAAAACGAGATATTCACTGTGCAAAGGTTATGCTGTGCATATGGTGGGATATGAAAGGTGTGGTGTACTATGAGCTGCTGCAACCGGGTGAAACTATGAATGGAGAACGTTATCGACGACAATTAATGCGTTTGAAGCAAGCTCTGGCCAGAACATGACCAGAATGGGAGAACAGACATGATAAACTTATTGTTCAACATGATAACGCTCGCCCACATGTCGCAAAACCGGTCAAAACCTATTTAGAAAATGTCGGATGGTAAGTTTTACCCCACCCGCCGTATTCACCAGACGTTGCTCCTTCGGACTACTACTTGTTCGATTGCATGAACAACGATTTGATTGGACTGCGGTTTACTTCTTCAGAAGATATCGAAACATGGGTCTCTGACTGGATCGCTTCCAAGGATGAGGACTTCTTTCGCCACGGAATCCGTACATTGCCTGACAGATGGGCGAAAGTGGTGGCTAGCGATGGACAATATTTTTCTTAAGGTATTTATGTATTTTGTGTTTGTACTACAGCTTCAATGTGTGCGTACCAACCGCACGAATTAATTCCTAGACCAAATAGCAATTAACAAACCATCATGATCCACAGAAACAACAATATATTTTAAACTATGAAGGGCGTATCACATGGTTGAACAAGTTTACAATATACTTTTATACCTACACTTTAATGAAGTGCAATGCGTAGATATTTATGTCCAGATCGAATACGTTTACCACATCCTCTACAGCAATATTCATTACAAGTTCTCTTTCTATTGAAAGAAAACAAAGATCGCTTTGGCGACCGTTTGCCATTCGATTTCTTAGATTATGTTTTAACCCAGACACGAGAAAGAACGCTCACATGGTGAACTAGATACAGGAATGGTGACAGCATTACGGCTTATTTATGAACTTCACGAAAAGCAATTTTGAAACGATCCATCACTTCAGTAAACCGAGAAACGGAGGTAATTTTGCATTGCTTTTCCTCCTCATAACGTTTCAAAACTTTCGGGAGAATTTGAGTTCCACCTCTACACTATCAACATCACATCCACAATGACGCGCAAATGGTTCAATTTTCTCAAACGAGAGGAAGTGTTCAATTTTAGGGAGAAAACTGCTTATCCCACTTAAAATCATTGCAGAGTTAAACAGGGTAATAGAATTATTACATTACAATCGAAAGTAATACCTATTGCTTTTGAAGTACAGGATGTCACGTTCATTATTTTACTTCTGTTGGGGTGGGCGCTGCCCACCCTTAATGCCGTCCCTGCTGTAGACTTTAATTTGGAGCCTCAGAATCAGGGTTAGGCCAGACTGTCCTGTGAGTCAAGGTCCAGTCTTTGAATTGTAAGGAGTGCGGGCCAGAGTTAAGTGATTACTGTAACTCGTATTTCAACAAGTCCCTTCTTAATTAGAGAGATTTTGAGTAATTAATGAATTAGGAAAATTAGAAGTTAGCTTAAATTCTTCCTTTCTCCATTAGTTATTGGAGAAAGGCAAGCAGGAGATTTGGATGCATATACGACGGAGTGGCGTCCTGAGATTATAGTCATTATCTCACCTCCTAAATTCAGGGTGCGAAATTATTTGAAAATGGTGGGGGGAAGAAGTTCAGCGGTCCATACTAATGCCTTACTGTGCTTCACAAATGAAGTGGGGGCTCCAAAAAGTTGAAATATTCATGTATTATTATTATTATTAATAATAAATGTTCAAACTAGTCGTCGTTGTTACTTAAAATACTTTAATAATGGTATTTATTCATTTAACCTAAATTAGTACACTTATCTACTGCATTTAATATATAATTCGGTGCGTATGGTCCAGGGTTAGACTCCCGTGGGAGCACAGTCCTCTTGTGTTTACCATCATAAGGAGGAGTACATTCACGAAAATAGTGGTGTGAGATCTAGAAGTCAGAAATAATAGCGCGTGAGAACCGATGTGCTAACCAAGCATTAAACATACGAAGTTGGAGCGCTCCACCTGACCAGCCATAGAGTTCCATGAACTGTAGACTGAGTATAGTTTTTATTATTTGTGAAATTCGCGTTTCTTCATTGTATTTAGTGTTTCAGTTTGGACGCTCAGATATCCGGCCACCTATATGTCTAAATAATACTATGTATCTATATCGTATTATTAGGAAAATGTATTATAAATTACATATATGATTTCAACACAAATACTTGAAGGCACAACGAAAAGCCGCGTTATCTTAGTGGTAGAGCGTTCACCTCAGGTGCATGGGATCCTAACTAGTGGCAAATTCTGCTTGTGGTATATAAACACTGTGTATGGGGTTTTCTCGGGGTCCTACCCTTTCGTTCCATTTTCTTAATCCACCATTATCATCTATCTCATCATGACCGCCTTCCTTAGCCTTGGTGGATATTCATAGGACGCTAAACTTTAAAAAATGAAAGCACAAGCACAATAATACGATTGATTTGGGGATTTAAGTTTAGCATTCCTTTTCAGCAGCGAGGCTATGAGATGTGGACTTACAGTTTAAGGTAGAATACGAACCACCGTAATCGTTCCAATTTTTGTGAGGCGCTCCCACCAGTAATCGAACCCAAGATCCCGTACACCAAAGATGGTATGCGTGCTAGCCACTAGACCAATGGGGAAAGCCACAATAATACGAGTATTGAATGTGTGTATTACTGTATTTATAGACCTAAAATATAGTTTGCAATAACGTATTACCTTAGAGAAAAATTTTAAGATTAGACTTCTCCACTTTCTTTCCGTGTGTAACGAGAACATGTGATGGTCAGACGAAACCCACGTATCAGCAGCAGTAACAGCATCCCATAATTTTAAAAGAGACCCATTCTGGGGCGTATCCAGGGGGCAATCACCCCCCCTAGAAGAGAAAACTTTCTTATTTATATATGTATAAATAAAACACATCCCAGAATTTGGTGCTCTTAAAAGTAGTTCTAAGTAGCAGTATTACAACACCCCGTAGAAGTCCGTCCTGGATCCACCCCTGGGTCCATTGAATTGAATTGTCAATAAAGATTGCAGGGAACTCATCAACATACGGTTTCTTTCGAAACTTTTATTATTATGATCAACACTGAATTCACATTCACACGAACAGTTGATAATGGCACAGAGCTAACTTTTTTGTTAGGGCTTTAAGAACTGGAAAGTCACTTACCGACTTAGAACTTCACTTGTACTCTCTCCATTCTGACACTTCAGTATCAGGATTCAATTCCAATAATTGAACTGAATGATATAGACCCTACGTCTATCTTACCGTATAAACCACTCATGCTATTATGATCTTTATTTTCAAACACTGAAAAGCATTTTAGCACATCATTTGAACAAAACCTTCTTTCCACTTCGTCTACTAAATCCTGGATTACCTGCCCCTTTATTTGATCAAACTCCCTATCATTACTCCCTGTATCAGACGCTTGTCTGTAGTGCACTAAATATTTTTCCCTTATAGAAATCCTTTATAGCCTATAAGGAAGTTATAGGCATGCTACTGATTTATTTTAGCACTATTTAGAAGGTGTGACTATGAAGTTTTTTTTATTATTATTAATTTATGACATCTGTTTTCCATCTCTCCTTCCCCACCTACAGATTTTGGTCGGGGGAAATGCAAGCATAAAATTTTTGGTGGGGGAAAATTCCCCCGTCCCCCGCGATTTCCATCCTGCCTAAATTAGAATGTTAATTTGTAATAAATAATTAATCTTCTTACTAATTCCCCCAAATTTTCATTTAATGTCTTTGATATGAACAAATCTTCGACATAACGAGCCGGTATTTATTAGCGGACGTATAGATATATATTAGTGATGAGCAAATGCAAGACCAAGACCAAGACCCGGGTGGTCTTGGTCTTGGTCTTGGTCTTGCACATGCGGTCTTGGTCTTGGTCTTGCACTGGAACCCTCGGTCTTGGTCTTGGTCTTGGTCTTGCACACCTAGTCTTGGTCTTGGTCTTGGTCTTGCACACCCAGTCTTGGTCTTGCTTGCAAGAGTCTTGCAAGTTTTGCTTTTAAGAAATCTATGATTTTCATAAGTAAATTTTACTCTGGATATAAGGGATAATAAATCCTACATTGCGTCAACAGTGAGGGAAATACAATGTATGTTTCTAAATGTAATATATTTTACCTTCGTGTAAGTGTGATGATACTGTACAACATAGGCGATGACCTTTACTTTTTTTTTTTTTTCAATGAGTGATCACGCTTCACTACTTATAAGATAAATCACAACATTTCGTAATATTTTTATATTTTTAACAGATCCAATACTCCACTGGTTCCCAAACTGGGGAGGCTACCCCTGACAGTGAGACGCAAGAAAGAAAACCAAGACGGCACAGATTACTGAAATACCATAAATTGCAAAATTATTTTTACACTCTAAAGGCGTCAGATTTTTTCTTTCTAACCACGATTAGCTTATCTTTGTATTGAACAAACTCCCAATTAAATATTGAAATACTAATTCTAATATGTACTGTATGGGGCAGAAACAAGGACATTACGCAAAAACGATGAAACAGTTAGACTTTCGAAATGTAAGCATGGAGAAAAAAGGAGAGAATCAGCTGGGTTGAACGGAAAACGAATGCGAAGGTTTTAGAAATAGTAGCAGTAGGGGAGAAAAGAAGAATTTAGATGTAATGAAGAGGAGGACATTGGCTGATGAGGAACTGTATTATGAGGGACGTGCTAGAGGGAGGGGGCGAAGGAGATTGTAATCTAGCTGAGGACCACAGTTATCGAAGCTTCTCAGCTGCAGCAAGTGACCTGCCAATAATGGCAGAATAGCTATTATTATGACGATGATGATATGTTTTGCAATATTGACCAAAATAGAGAGAAAAAATTAAAATAATAATAATTAAACCTCTTAATATTTTAGAATATGAAATGAAATTAAATTTGTGAGTTTTACGTCCCACGTTATGCCGGCTAGGCTAAAGGAAACTGTGATAATGAAAATGAATGAAAATGGTGGAAAGAAGAAAGTGGGAGGAAACGGGAGAACCCCGAGGAAACCCACGCACACGGTGTTTGTCCACCACAAAGTTCACTTGGCGGGGCTGGGATCGAACGCGGGACCCCAAACACCAGAGCTGAACGCTCTACCATTGAGCCACCACGGCCCCAATATTTTAAAATAATTTGAGTGAAAACTGAAAACGACTCAACTGTCTATGTCTTTTGTGTAAACTCAATTTATATAAATACTTTTGACCTACATCAGAAATACATAATAACGGCATCAAACTTCAAGTTATTTGAAATAAGTACGAAATCACTCTCAGTTGTGAATATAGATTATTTATTGTTGTATAATGTTATATCGTTGAATCCTAGATATGCCGTATACCTAAGGGGGCTATAAGTTATATTGATAAACAATTATTCAACGTATAAGCATCCACATATGAAATCAAACTTGCGGTCACATGCGCTAAGTTTTTGTCAATGTCATGAAAATGTTATTTCAATATTAATTTTATAAGTACACATTAAAAATTTCCAACGTATGCTTGAACCTCAGAGCCAATGCCCTACCCATGTAGTCGACATCTATGGTGTACGGAATTGCCGATGTTCAATACTACATTTCTTTAGTTTTGGAAGAAGAACACCATTAATATGTTTTGAAATGAAATGAAATATCTAGTTTAACGTCCCACGATTATTACACTGAGGCTAAGGGAAACAGAGATGATGAGAAATGGTGGAATAAAGAAAGTACGAGGAAACGGGAAAACCCACGCACAGGGTGTTTGTTCACCAAAGAAGTTCACATAGCGCAAGCTGCGATCGAACCAGGGCTCCATGTACCAGAGCTGCACGCTCTGCCACTGAGCTACCGTGTCTATAACATGCTCTAGTTTATTTTTGCTTATCCACTTCTTATGGACACAACTATTCTTCGTATGATTTCCCAAAATCCAATCATGGGCCGTCGTGAATGATCAAATGATGACCAAAGTAAATCAGACACTGAAGTTACACCGGTGTATTATAGCTTGTAACAATTCATAGAATTATGCTATCGGTCGTCTAGTGAACGACCGATTCAAAAAACGACATACTGTAGCTATATGTTACAGGAGCAGATCGACTCACATGGATTGCGTAAACTACTGGGAACACATTCACTCCGGCGGTATTTTTACTGGAGTCAAGAAGTTCACTTGAAAGATGTAATGATTTTTCCCCTTCCTTTTTATATTCTATAAAAAATCAAGTAGTACCATACTTGTGCAAGACTCTTGCGCAAGAGTCTTGGTCTTGGTCTTGGTCTTGCAGGTATGGTCTTGGTCTTGGTCTTGGTCTTGCAGGTATGGTCTTGGTCTTGGTCTTGCATCGGGATTCCTGGTCTTGGTCTTGGTCTTGGTCTTGGTCTTGCATGCAAGACTCTTGCAAAAACTGCAAGACCAAGACTCTTGCGCTCATCACTAATATATATTTATAGAGTGGATGGTAGTAAATGCGATTTTTTTTGTAATTTCAAATTTATTTTATTGTATGTTAATAGTATAATTTCTTCAGGGAAGTGAAGGCTATTCAGTAACTTCATCTCAAGTGGGGGCCGAGTAAAATATCTAATAGATATTTAATTTTAGTTGTATAGTTTTGAGCTGTAGAGAGTTCTGTCAATAGAGATCAGAGAGAAATAACCGTATTTACCGTACAGACATTCGAACACATGGACAGCTAAGCCAATTTTTTCTTCTATAAATAAGGAAAAAAAGCGTGATTTCGCAAACATACCAGATCTTGTTGAGTAGCAGTTTAAGTATTACAAGTTATAAAATTTACAACTTTTAAATGACCTAATTCTGTAAATGATTATTATGATGTGATGTTAGATAGATGGGCCATAATAGATAGAAACATGAAATATGAATGTGTCCCTAGGTTACACCTGAGCTGAGATATGGCGGTTCAAAGTCCCTATAGGAATAACATGATGGCACTTTTAAAATAATCGAAAACTACAAATACTAGTGTTGAATCAGGGGTGTCATTTCAGACTTCGCTTGAGAGGGGCAAGAGCACCACTGACATAAGAATCTCATGTTTTGTACTAGTGTATTAGTAGACAATCTATTAAAGCATTTGTACTCCTCAAACTCTTGGGGGGGCAATTGCCCCTCCTGCCCTCCTTAAATGACGCCCCTGTGTTGAATTCATAGTTTTTGTGGTCGCTAAGATGAATAGTGACAGTTTTAATCCAACTCAACTTCAAGGTTTTAATCCAATTCATACTCTACTCCCCCGGGGGGGGGGGGAATTTAAAAGTAATCGACAACGACAGATAATAGTGTTAAATTCAGTTTTCGCGGTCGCTGAATTTAACAGTATCAATTTTCATTATGTACAAGTTCATCCTCACCCCTTGGGTTGGAGTGGGAGAAAATGACTTTAAAAATAATCAGATAATCTAGCTAATTAGTAACAACTGTAATTATAGCGAATTATTAACATTTTTTCGGGCTTACACGGAACTCTGAGGGTTACTAGTTTTAAATATTACTTTATTGTGAACCTTCAACAACAACAACAACAACAACAAAAAAAAAAAAAAAAAAAAAAAAGCCGCCCTGTGCTCGAGCACAGAATAGCACTTACCTAAATACGGGCTTGTGTATTAGTAGTCTATAGTCAGGGAGCAGCCCGGTAGCCAGCCCAAAACTGAAGGGGGGCTATCCAACCATATTATAGTTCATTTGCAAGCCTACCGTGAAAATTTTAGGGGGACCAGCAAAAATGTAGGGGGGCTCGCCCCCCAGGATAGGGGCCTCTCAGGGAGATATTTACGTGCAAACTTCAAAACAAGTATTCAGAAAAGTGAATTTTTGCAATTTATGTGCAGATATTTCAAAGGAAACCTTCGATTTAACCACTATAGTTTATTCTGCAAATTTTCCAACCAGTTCTCTTCTGTTTGTCACAAAAATGAACGTCTTGGCTTTATTACGTGAAAAGTTATACGCATTCAAAGATTTCGCTATGAATTTTGACGGCAGCCACATTGATGACGTCATAGATCCAAAACCCGTCACAGGATTTTTGGGGATTTTTTCTGCCAGAAGTACAACGTAACTAGTACTACATATCTCAGCAAGTTTCGTTTTGTTGTTTTAAATGTCTGGGTTTGGCCCCAAAAATGCCTAATTTGACTAGACTAAAAGGAGACTGCTGTAGGAGCCATTCGAAGTTTGAGGATTTTGTGCGAAAAGCACCTAAGTCCGCCTTCGACTTAAAGTACTGAAACCGCTACATCTCTGGATATATTGAAGCTATTTGAAAATGGTTTTCATTAAAACAATCTTAGAATTCGTAGCAATTAAAACATTGTAGTAATGAATTTCCCAAGTGGGGTTAAGCATATGAATTTCACCATCAAAGAGCAAAAAGAAGAAAAATAATGTCAAAATTTGGGAACTATTTCTGAAAAAGGTCCACCTAACACCAATCTCAAATTTTTCAACACCGCGTGCGTGGGTTTTCTCGGGGATCTCCCGTTTCCTCCCACTTCTTCATTCCACCATTTCATCCATTACTCATCATCACCGTCTCCTTTAGCCTAACCGGCATAACCGTGGGACGTAAAACTCATAGATTTCATTTCATTTCAAATTTTTCAAAATAAGTAGCACTGGTGTTTCTCTTTAACAAAAAAAAAAGAGGGTTTTTTGGTATGTTCAAGAAAAACAAATTATGACAATGTAAGCTGAGGGCGGATTTAGGGACTTTTGAAATGTTTCAACAGCTTTCATAGTCGTCCATGATTTTGGAACTAATGACATAATCTGAGTCCTTTTAACAATGGTACTTAAGTTTCAAATTTCTGGCACAATTCATTTATTCAATCACCTCAGTCTTGACAATTATGAACATTTTCAACACGGAAAATTGGAAACAATCATTGGAAATTTGGGGGTTTTGTGCAAAAAGTCCCTAAATCAGCTCTCAACTTACATTGTGTCCTAACTTGTTTTTCTTGAACATACCAAAAGACACCCTCCTAACTTTTTTATATGTTAAAGAGAAATACCATAGCTACTTATTTTGAAAATTTGAGATTGCTGTTAGGTGGGCCTTTTCAGAAATAGTTCCAAATTTTGACATTTTTTTTCTTCTTCCTTGCTCTTTGATGGTGAAATTCATATGCTTAACCCCACTTGGAAAGTTCATTACCACAATGTTTTAATTGCTATGAATTCTAAGATTGTTTTAATGAAAACCATTTTCAAATAGCTTCAATATCTCCAGAGACGTAGCTGTTTCAGTACTTTAAGTTGAAGGCGGACTTAGGTGTTTTTTGCACAAAACACCCAAATTTCGAATGACTCCTACAGCAGTTCCTTTTGAGGTAGAGTTGTAACATTTTACAGGTGTGTTATGTTTGAGTACCACAAAATATGTACAAAATTTGAATAAAACTTAAATATTTGGTGATTCCATATGGAATGACCCTATATATTACAGGCAATTCGACGAATGGCGTCATCCGCAATTTATAAACTTCTTTACAATTTTTAATTCAAGTAATTAAATTTTGAAATAAGACTTCAATTTTCAAGTTACAGACATTTATAGCTACTTGGCCAATAAGGCTGATACACTATTATTAAAAACACCGTTAATGGTGAAGACAGGAGCACACACTTTCACTGGTTCTAACAAAATTTATCAGGATCTAAATAAAGTAAGATTTAAATCATGAAACAACATATTATACTGGTAATATCCAGTGGCGGCTAATGTTAGTGTTGCAGCGTTGCGCAACGACCAAAGTATTTCAAGAAAAAAAAATATTAGCAATAGTAGTAAAGAACAGAAAAAAATACTTTCTAATACTCCATATATACTTTAAATAACATTTTTTTTACTTCTCTAACTGTCCGTTTCGTTAATCCGTTTTAAAAAGCGAAAAATAATCCTTCACAGAGTCTCTAATTTATATTGTGTTGCAGCGAGCATGCAACGACCAGGTTCCTTCAGATCGGGAACTGGAGCAAATGTTAAGTCTCCTTTCCCCTATCTCAGAAGTTAAAGGGTCTGGTCGTTGCAATGCTTCTGCAACACAGCACGGTTTCCAGTGAACGAAAAGGTTTTTCGCGCTAAATAAGATTTCTAAATTTTATTTCACTAGCAGTTAACAAATGGAATTTGTTTTTATGCATTCATATTTTTATATTACGGTACTTATACTGAAGCAAATCAATATAATGACAATTTAAAAAAAGTGATAGCAGAATTACAAAAGAAAAAAGAAAAATAGCAGAAATCAAATGAAAATAGATCCGCATTTACAAGTTAATTCTTAGCTTATATAGATAATGAAAATTTCTTCTACAGTAATTTGTGAACCAAATATTAATAAGTCAATATGCAGAATTCCCCCCTCTCCTCTGTGGATAGTAATTTAGTATATACATATTTCTTTTATAAAATAAGTATATTTTATACTCTTGATAGAACTGTATGGTGGGGAACGCCACACTGAATTTGGAACTAGTTAGCAATGCTCAGAGGCGTAGCCACGAGGGGGGTCCACCGGGTCCGGACCTCCCCAAAATTTCGAAACTCGACTAGCATTTGTAGACTTTCTTAACGAACTATACTTGTTTAACAGAGAAATGATTGATGTACGCTAAATATTTTATTTTACGCCTCATCATGTACTCTTTCTTTTCTTATACAAATAATCGTTCTATCATTTTTTCTAAATATGTAGGTGACAGTAAGGCGCGCTATACATTACGAGATCAATCCTAGGAAATGTCTTAGGATTTATCTTCGGAAAAATGTTATGACATATCTTGTAGGAAATCTTACCCTTGTGTGCCATACACGTGAAGATTTTTCCTGTCTGACCGAATGACATATATCAACATTGTGAAATAGTTCTATTTAATAAAAGTATAAAGTTGAAGAATTACTATGCTAACCACACTGCACATCCCACTGATATTAATATCAGGCACTATATTGTTAAATTATATACCTCTAAAAAAAAAAAAAAAAGCATAAGTCAGAAGGGTGCTGGTATACTTTTGGCGCACCACATTTTAGAAGATTTACAAGTAAAATTTAATACTTTGCATGAAAAGACATATTTATAAGGAACAAATTTTTTGGAAGCAACATAATTAAATACAAAGTAATACACCTGTATTTTATGTTTACAACTGTAGGGTTACTAGTGTAAAATCATTATAAATGTTTTAACGACGGTTAAAATAGGTGAGACAGTTTAGCAGAAAGGGTCCAGCTATTTTTTCTAAGAAATGCTACAATTTCGGTAGTTTATATTCACATTAGTTTAGTTTAGGTTGGTTCAGGTTAGTTACGGTTATGTTACGTTAGATTATATTAGTACATGGGTCCAACACAATTTTCAAAAAGTGATAGAATTTCGCTTACTTCTATTAATATTAGGTTAGTTTAAGCTAGTTAACTTCATTAGGTTAGATTTAGTTAGGTTGTGTTAGGTCTAAGTACTTGCATCTTCCATTTCTCCTGTAAATTTTGTATGTTCTGCTTACTTCTGGACCCCTTCTGCGAAACTTTTACGTAAGTGAGTGCATATGAAAGTTGACTGGTGTTACTATTTTCCACCACCGGTGTATTTCTGCATAGTTTACAGAAGCTATAATTTATGTTTACGAGTGGAGCGCTACTACCAGGATACCATGACAAGTGCTATTCAAACTCGTATCATTGCCAAAACGCACTCGTTTTCACTACATCAACTGACACGCCTGCTTCCTTCGCTCGCACCCCCTCACTAACGCTCGGGTCTCCGGTTAGCCCTGCTCTGACTCGGTTAAATAGCATTCGTACTTTCTAGAAACAACCTAGCACAACTTGGTTTGCGTTTTTTGCACTATAGTTTTTATACTATATATTTATCTTGACCCCGTATTTGTACGCAAATCGTAAAAGAATTGTAGTTTATCAACAATTGCTTTTGTTGGTCCCCTTCAGGGATTTTATCTATGCTATGTAAGATATTTTCATGTCGGTCAACGCAAATCATTTAGGAAATAGTGACAAATTATAATTTTTCAACAATTATTTCGAGTGGTACATCTAAAGTAAACCTGCACGATCAGAAGATACCTCATCATTTGTGTTTTCGTTTTGTTTTGTTTTCACTTTCTCTCACCTGATGTCGCTTAAATCGAAATCTTACGAATTTTCTTTCCGAAATAGAGCGTGCTCTAAAGAAAAGAAATCTCATAGGATCGTTCAGAACACAGGAAATGACATGGGATCTGTTGCCATACACGTTGAGATTTTGACTCTAGGATAAATCGTAAGAGATTTCCTAGGATCTATCTTATAGTGTATAGCGGGCCTAATTAAGAATTACTTATCTTTTCGGGTACAGTAAGGCGTGCTTTACACTATAGGATAGATCCTAGGAAATCTCTTACGATTTGTCCTAGAGTCTAAATCTCAACGTGTATGGCATCAGATCGCATGTCATTTCCTGTGTTCTGAACGATCCTATGAGATTTCTCTTGTTTAGAGCACGCTCTATTTCGGGAAGAAAATTCGTAAGATTTCGATTTAAGCGACATCAGGTAAGAGAAAGTGAAAACAAAACAAGTGAAAACACAACTGATGAGGAATCGTCTAATCGTACAGGTTAACTTTAGGTGTACCACTCGAAATAATTGTTGAAAAATTATAATTTATCACTGTTTCCTTAATGATTTACGTTGACCGACATGAAAATTATTCACATAGTATAAATAAAATCCCTCAAGAGAACCATCAAAAGCAATTGATGATAAACTACAATTCTTTTACGATTTACGTACAAATACAGGGTGCGGATATATAGCATAAAAACTATAATGCAAAAAACGCAAACCAAGTTATGCTAGGTGGCCTCTGGAAAGAACGAATGCTATCTAACAGTCAGGGCAGGGCAAAGCCGGGGCCCCAGCGTCAGTCAGAGGGTGCAAGCGAAGGAAGCAGGCGCGTCAGTTAATATAGTGAAAACAAGTGGGTTTCGACAACGATACGAGTTTGAATAGTAATTGTCATGGTATCGTGGTGGTAGCGCTGCACTTGTAAACATAAACTATAGCTTCTGTAAACTATACAGAAACAAACCGGTGGTGGAAAATAGTATCACCGGTCATCTTTCATATGCATTCACTTAGGTAAATGTTTCGCAGAAGGGTCCAAAAGTAGGCATAACATACAAAATTTACAGGAGGAATGGAAGATACAAGTACTTGGACCTAACCAAATCTAACCTAATGAAATTAACTAACTTAAATTAACCTAATATTAATGGAAGTAAGCGAAATTCTATCACTTTTTGAAAATTAGCTGGAGCCATATACTAATATAATCTAACATAACATAACCGTAACTAACCTGAACCAGCCTAAACTAAACTAATGTAAATAGAAACTACCGAAATTGTAACATTTCTTAGAAAAATTAGCTGGACCCTTTCTGCTAAACATTGTCTCTCACCTATTTTATCGGTCGTTAAAACATTTATAATAATTTTACACTAGTAACCCTACAATTGTAAACATAAAATACAGCTGTATTACTTTGTATTTAATTCTGTTGTTTGCAGAAATTTGATCCTTATAAATATATCTTTTCATGCAAAGTATTAAATTTTATTTGTAAATCTTCTAACATGTGGTGCACCAAAAGTATACAGCACCCTTCTGACATTTGTTCTTTTTTAGAGGTATCCAATTTAACAATATAACGTCTGTTATTAATATCAGTGGGATGTGCAGTATGGTTAGCATAGTAATTCTTCAATTTTGTACTTTTATTAAATAGAACTATTTCACAATGTTGATACACGTCATTCGGTCAGACAGGAAAACTCTTCACGTGTATGGCACAAAAAGGGTAGGATTTCCTACAAGATATGTCATAACATTTTTCCGAAGATAAATCCTAAGACATTTCCTAGGATTGATCTCGTGGTGTATAGCGCGCCTAAAAGACAGGTTCGTTATTACGTAGACGTATTGGACCTTCCTCGAATACTTTGGACCCCTCCCAGCTAACAAGTTGTTCCTATATCTGGCGGGTTTCAAGGTTGCTTTCCAGAGCGTTGATAAACATTGTTTCGCCTCATGTGGAAGTATATTGTGTTCATCGTGCATTTCGTAACAACCAAGACGGATGATTTGGAATGTAGTTCTTTTTTTTCTTTTACGCACAAGTGTGTGTGTTGATATATGAATAGGGTTGCCAACTCTGTAAAATTAAAAAAAAAACGACACTTCCTCAAAATTCTCTGTGATATAGGTCTCAGCGTGAAGTATCTCTGTTCGGACCTATCCATGGAAAGGAAATGTACTATCGTGAACGAAAGTGCATTAACACATATATTCTGTATGTCCTTAGAACATTCACTAATAAGCTTAATAGATACATTGTGCTATAAATGAGAAACTGAAATTGATCAATCGGCATTGATCAATTTATTGTATTTACCAGTAACTACCATTCCTTTAAAATTATCGAAACAGATGAACAAAATTATAATAATCTTTACGTGACAATTTTGGATTTGGAAAATGAGATTCACTCTTTAAACATATAGTCTCTACTTCAACTGTAGGAAATTGCTTTAAGAAGTCCTTTTCCACTCTTAATAAATGTATAAAATTCCTTGAAAGTAAATTTCAAATTTTCCCTGATACAGTCCCTGTCATCTCTCTAAAATTTTCTAAACAGGTGAACAAAGTATATTAATCATTGATACATGGTGAAAGGTAACAGTTTTGAGTTTACAGAATGACAGCTACTTTTCAATATCTATACTTCGAACTAGATACAAATTAAAAAAAAAAAAAAAAAAAAAACGGTTATAAAGGAACTGGTGAGAAGTTTGTACCCGTCACCGGCTTTAATCAAAATAACATCAATTTTTCCGGCCAGGCCAATGAAAAGCCGGCCAGTTTACAGCCCTATGTATGAATATGTGACATTTGCAATTCATATACTAGTATCTCTTTTGTATCAGCTGTTTTGGTTATTAGTTATTAAATTTAATTTTATTGCGTGTGCTTTAATTCTGTACATAACCTACAAATTCTGAATGAATTGCATATCATGACTTCTGTAAATAACTTACAAAAAAAATTTGCCCAGCTTTCAACTGAGGAAAACTAACAATTAAGGCTTAGACAAAACAAGCAAAGTGCAATTTAGGAGAGTGTTCGAAAGAAAAAAACGGTTTAAGTTTACAGGACACCTTATGGCAGTAATGTTGTATGCACTAGGTGCATTTCCACAATTTATTTGAAATTCTCCTAGATAAATTGTGAATAAAGCGTGTTCAATGTACATTTTTTTTATAACAATATCTGCTACGAACTCTCTTCAGTCTACACTGAAGAGGAATTCGGATCACTGTCAGGGACTGAGTTTGCTAGAATGAATTGTTCACAAAAATCTAGAAAAAATATTTAGTGAATCTACAAAGCTTCTGCAATTAATATTAACTGTACCTATGGCATCAGTAAAAGAAGAAAAGTTCTTTTTCACATCAAAAAGAATTGACACTTTCAAGAAATTGAATGTCCCAAGAAAGGTTATCACCATTGGTTATGCTTTCCATCGAAAAAGACCTGACAATAAGAATACTAGAGTTCAACCAGCATGTATTAGGCAGATTTGTTCCAATCAAAGAGATAAGAATGAACTTACTAATTAAATAAGGTGATTAATCGGATTAAATGTTCTGCATTTTTTTATTTTTTAAAAACAGATTTTTATTTAATTTAACATGTCACATAGCATTTGCAACTAAATTTATGCTGATCAGTCAATGAGTCCACTTTATATCTTCTGTCTCCGATCGTTCGTACTGCAACACCCGAAACCACAAAGCACCGGCCGCCACTGGTAATATCCTATGTAACCAATTTATCTGGTCACGCATGTCTCGTAGATTGCCCACTTTATAGGAAATTAGTACTCTACGACCTTAGTTTAAGTATCTAACTAAACTGCTGGGATAACAAAAAGTGGAAATATTAAATAAAAAGTATCAACGACTTCGAAAAGCACTAACAATCAGATTTTTTTTTAAAAAAATAACCGACTTCAATAAAAGCTCTAAAAGTAGGAAATAATAAAGCACTCAGAAGCAGAAAATACGTTTTTTTTTTGGTGTGTGTGCCAAGGAAACAAATTAATTTCTCATAAAATTATTAAAAATATTTCTTTTAGGTATTACTTTCTTTGGCTTGGCACAGACTTCGATTTTTTATATATAATAATAATAATAATAATAATGAATTAGTCTTGTTTAAGCACTTTATTATTATTTTTTAACTTCAGCGCGTTTCTTAACTTGGTGAATATATATTTTAAGAGTACTTGTACTCTTGAGATTCAAATACCCTACACTCTTCTTTCCCCGCCCAAATTGTGCTTCTAGTAAGCTTTTCTCTCTGATTTCACAAGTTCTCTCTGTAATTATGAAGTACCTTTGTTTCCATTTTCCTGTTGACTTATGTAAATACATCTTGTTTCAAAAAGAATATACGTATTTCGAATGCATGTATTTATTAAACTTTAAGACATACGAATATGAATTTTACACCCATATTTACGAACCTCTCAAGTTCAATTACAGTTCAAAGTTCAAATTACCGATGTTCAATATGTCCTCCATCAGCGACACGAACAATATCACATCGATACTCAAATTCCTCCCATACTCGGGCAAGCATGTCCTGCATCACTGATGTTATGGCAGTACGGATCCGGTTCTTCAACTCTTCCAGGTTCTGTGGGAGTCGTGGTACATAAACTTTGTCTTTAACGAAACCCCATAGGAAGAAATTACAGGGTGCCAACAGGTAACCGTGAAGGCCAGCTGAGACATGCTAAGTCGCCAGCTCCTTGACGACCAATCCAACGGTTCAGTAGAGTTTCATTCAGATATTCACGCACTTGGATACTCCAGTGAGGGAGTGCCCCATCTTGTTGAAAAATGAAGTTGTCTTCGTGCAGCTTCGGAAACAACCAGTTTTGTAACATAGCGAGATACTGCTGACTGTTAACCGTTTCCATTAAAGAAGAATGGGCCGTAAACAGATGATTGGGATATCACACAAAACACTGTCTTTACACACATCCTGTATCTACAAACTGTCGATACCATCTGCGAATGTTCCACCCATTCGGAAGATCAACTTGGAACGTAAAGCTGAAACGTCTTTGCACTGTAATCACGCAATTGAACTTCGCAAACTCGAGAACACAAGATGATTTCTGCTGCGGAGTTGCCATTTTAAACATATAACGGTTACCAAGCAAAACAGAAGACAACTGACATCTAGTGGCTATTAATATAAACTAGACTTTGTATTCGTTTCTCCAATAGCCGAGCCAAGGCGCAGCGATCGATAGTTTGGACAAAACAATTCTTCGTAATATATATTCTTTTTGAAATAGGGTGTATACTGTTGCTGATCTTCCTAGCGTTAGTCTTTATGGCTGAAAACTCTCATAGTTAGAAGTAATAATTTCTAGGCATATATTGTCTTGACGACTGGCATTCTTGCACTTATGAATAGCTCAGGGAAAAGTCGCATTCGGATTTTGCTACCCAAGTGGCTCACATCGATTACTGAATGCTGCGAGGACACGAAAATAATTTTAAAAATCCATCCTTCCTTACAAAACTCTCTGCAGGTATGCCTATGTAAGCCTCACGATTTCCTACACAGTGTTTCGATGCGACCGCTACAAACTTCTATTCTCATCAGATGTGCTAATAAGATGATAATTTTGAAAAACATTACCTATAGCAGGGACAGTAAAAGATGGTCTCAGACGTTTCTTACTACATGCGGAGGGACAATACTCCCTGTTTGGTACTAGTGTTAACAACCACAACCACTGTCTTACACCACCAATTAAATTACCACTATAGATGCACCGAAAAAAGCCTTGACACGTGAGTAGTAGCAATGTCATTGCGAGCTATCAGAAATCTTCCCTTGCTGGCCCTGCTACAGTAGTCAAAAGATGGTTTGCAAGTCTTATTTCAGTTTGTCGAATGAGACATTCACTACGTAATCATAGGTTTGGATGACTTTTAGTGAGTCGTTTTTCCCCCTTCTCCCGCGTGTCTGAAAGATTGATAGGCATCCCTTATGGGTAAGCAAAAATCGAGGAGTCCTTCAGCGTTATAAAAAGGGTGGTTACAAAAGTACGGTTCTTACTGATCTTTACAATTGCAGTGTTTCAACTGTCAAAATGACAAGGTGTATGCCTCCATATAGTGATCTTTATTATGAACCAATCTGGAGGATATTCATTTTATTTTATGCATTAGACTTAAGTCCATTTCGTTTCATTTCTGCGTTTTTCTTACTTTTCACATTATAATGGACTCTTTCTTGACGTTTGAACCTCACCCGTGAAAACTATTCTGATAACATATTCCCGCATACCTTTCTTATACGTCATGATAATGCTCCAGACAATGAGGGTACATGTACAGTAGGGTGGGCCGAAATTTTTTTTTCAGATATTCAGGATTGAGTAGTTATCAAAAGTTGTGCTTTGGTACGAAATTAAGCCATATCAAATATGTTGATTTTAAAACAATATTTAACCGGGCCCCCGTGGCCCTAAAGTGCCTAATTTTTTGTTCAAATAAAATGATTTTTGGTAATAAGAACATTTTACCAGACAATACTATTAATACATAAAACATGAAATACATGAATTTAATATACGCGAATAACTATTGAGACCTTAACTAACTTTCATAACTACCATATTAACACGAAAAACCTTCATATTGAGCCCACCTCAGAACTCTCAAACTTTAAGAGAATATAACTTTTTCGCATCTGGATGCAAAATGCGCAACACTGGCTTTCCGAAGGCGGCGCTTACATTGCTGAATTCAAATAAACTAGAAACGATATGGCTGCGAGCCTCTCTTCCTGTATTGTCTTGCCTTCGAATTAAGGATACGATTTTGAATTAAAACTCAAAATGCAAAACAATCATTAACCCCATTAAGAAACAAGATACCTCCATTAAGAGCCAAATTAAAGAAATTTAAGAACGGTGCTCAGAACTTATTTGATATTTTCTCTTGCAAATGCTGCGATAGATTAACCTGTAAGTGTGATAAATCAAATTAAATACAACCGTGGGAGCTCATATTAAATCAGAGACAAATGACGAGTTGCAATGTAGATAAAGCAGAAACACATAGGCTCAAAAGAAAGCATGACACACAGATCGATTGTGATGCTGCAGTACCAAATACCAATCGTTAGCCTCAATCCCGCACTTGGAACATACATTAAGTGCTTCCACCCCGAATTCAGACGATGACGAGTTCGCATGGAGCTACCGTTTACAGAATAAAATCTAAAGTAAACCTAAACAAACAATAGTGAGCCCTAAACAAATGAGTACCGCAAAAGATTTAACAGGTGTCTCGAATATGTCGGCTGCTAAAATTGTATCCGCTGTTTTAGAAGATATTAATTTACTGAACAAACCTAACCAAGACAAGGTAGTAGATAAAAACAAAATCCGTAAGAAACTAGCAAAAAAAGATAAAGAAAGAGAAAAAAGAAACCGTCTACAGTGTAAAGCTACTAATTTTAAGGGTCTATTTTGATGTCCGAAAATAAACTATAGTTCTAATTGACAATTGCAGTAGGCAAAGCACTGAAGAATATGCGGATTATATTGATTTGACCGATTAGTCAGAAGTAATATTAACGAAACCTCCAATTTTGGCTAACGTATCAACAGAAGAGCTAACCGAAATAATTGTGGAAAAGAGGAGATTTCAGTTTGTCACGTTTCCCTTCTACACACAGGCTTTGGAAAGGTGTGTAAAGGTAGTAACAGAATCTTCTTCAGAAGTATGCGGTAGTGTTGCACGAGACGATTGTATTCGCGCAAAACTGGAAGCACGAAAGTATCTACCAAGCTTCGAACATAAATCTCAATATTCTGTTCCAAGATTCAACTAAGGAGCTTTAAGTACGAGGGAGGAACTCGCTGTGTAGCCATCTCCACGTGGTGAGTTCTGGGCTGGTTTGGTGTTGGTCAATTTCTCAATTCTTACCTTATGTATTTGCGTCCGTACTATTATATCTGCTCAACACCAATTAGACGAAGAGCTGCACATCAGATCAGAACATTTAAAATCCTGGGGTAAGTTGAAGTATTAGGAATCTTAACCAATTTCCTATACATACTTAAAATAATGGTATATATATATATATAAACTTTTCGGACCAGCAGGTCCTGGTAAAATATTTTCATCTGCCTCTGTTTTGGGAAAGAAACATAGCATTATACAACTTTTGCACAAATATTTCAATAAAATTTTCACTACTCACAACCATATTTTTTCAGCATTAACGTTCTTTCGGGCTCCCGGGGCCCGGTTAAATATCTTTTTATCCGTTTTTATCTGTTTTCGTGAGGAAATATGACATTATAAATTTTGCACGGTACTCAAACTTAACTTTCTAAAAATATATTTCAATAATATTTTCACTATTTACAACTCTTTTTTTTTTTTTTAAATTAATGTTCTTTAGGGCCCCCGGGGCCAGGTTAAATAACTTTTATTCCGGCTCTGTTTCTGTTAAGAAACATAACATTATACAACTTTTGCACGGTACTGAAACAACTTTCTAAAAATATATTTTAATAATATTTTCATTGGTCGCTATTTTTTTTTTTTCAAAATTACCGTTCCTTCGGGCCCTGGGGCCCGGTTAAATATCTTTTTATCCGGCTCTACTTTGGTGAGGAAACATAATATTATACAACTTATGCACGGTACTCAATTTTTTAAATAATAATAATAATAATAATAATAAAAAGGCCGTTTTCGGCCCACCCTAATGTACAGACGAAATGAATAAAAAATCGTATGTTGTGAGATGTATGAAAATTTTACGCCTGGGTTCTAGACTCGTAGGCGGAGCTTCGCGAGAAGAGCGATTCTGTATTCGGGAAGATGGTCGTTTAAGACGTGCATCATGTGTCGTGGTTAAATTTTCTGTTACAGAATTTTGGTTTCAATTCTTCTTCCTCTTTTCGACCTTTGTAGTATGGTAGAAGGTTAAGAATATCAATAATATGATAAATTGGATCATATATGTTGAATTCAAGATTTCTCCTCTGTGCATGTTACGTGCGTAATAATTCATCGTAGTAAGTTTTATGTATAATTGCATAATTCGTAACTTTTAATGTAGTCTTTTACTGTGGTTGTGGTAAGGTTGGAACAAAACTCCGTTTAGTTTGAATGGCATCATATATTGCAGGAAAATAGCATTTGCGTATGGATAGCTTTGTATGCATTCAAGTTGACATTAACGAAGCTGTCAATGCACGGGTGTTGAATGTATTACAAGTTCGTTTCCCGAGCTTGGTTATTACGGTGGTTTCTTTTATCATCCGCAGTAATCAGCATATCCATACCCAATGACACCTGTACGAAAACGATAAGGATCCTGAGAAGTCAGCATCCCGCTTCAGTGATGGTTTGGTGGGGTTTCCGCACACTAGCACAACTGAGCATCATTTCTACGAAAATAATGTTAAAATGTCCGCCAAAGTGCACCACGAGACAGTAGTGAAACTCTGACCACCACAATGTTCAATTATAAACCTGGAGCTTCCAGCAGGACTCAGCAAGAACAAGTGGGTTCAAGGAGAATGTGACTGACTTCATTTTACCAACTGACTGGTCCTCCAGCAACCTGAATCTCCATACATCAGACCGCAAATTGTGGTCCGTAGAATCAAAATACAGTGAAACCTCTAAAGCGGACAGCCGTGGGAAATCAAAAAATGTCCGCTATAGAGAGGTTTCGATATTTTCTTGCGTAAATTAGTAAACAAGGTGATATGTAACGATTGAAGGTAATTTATCAAATCATTCTATTACTGTGGACATGTCGACATCTGCGGATTCTTCACAAATCACTTTGAAAGAAATTTTGTGTCTAACCCGAAACTTCTCTAACCACTCGTTCGAGACCTTGAAATCTGAAACATCCATTTCTGTTGCTACCTCCAAATTCTTAGCTTTTAGCATCGACCCTAACACAGGAATTTTTTAAATTCCGCCCTCTACAAAACCACTCATTTGCATACCAACTTTGTTCAAAGCAATGAGAGACTATTTTCATTGTCATTTTCACACCACAACTTTATTAACTTGTCTTAGTTTTACATTAACTCAGGTGCTTGTTTCACCGATACAAAAATTTTCAGCTATCCTTCGCACACCTCAGTATTCTTCAAAAATTCAATCAATTCGATTTTAACGTTAGTGCTTCTCGTGGCATTTCGAAAGCTCTTAACAACTTACGCCTTATTGCTTATTCGATGCAGAATGATTTAGAAAGATTTCGTTCTACAAATAGAGGCACTAAGACAATATGCGTATACGCGGACAAAAAATACCAAACATGTCTTCTGCTTGATTCCAGCGGAACAGTAGAATGACGTGTCATCCCAAATGGCAGGCAACTGTCAATCACTTTTGATTCTAAAACAGGTTGGATGGGAGTGGAATGCAAGCAAAGGATACAAGGGTGTTGTTAAACAAAGACGCTTCACCTGAGTTTCTGAACAATCAGTTGACGAGGAAAAATGTTATTACAATGCTTCCTTGGTGATACATGTATGCATTATTGAAAATGTACCTTTTCCGTATTTTTCAACTTGTTTCTAGAGAAAGTGTTCGTAATATGGAGGTAAATAATACCTATAAGAGAGACAAAAGACTGTCTATGTCCGTACTAGTGTGTGTCCGCTTTAGAGAAGTTTGTCAACATGGTTTTTCCTATTACAGTCTTTGGGGATTACAAAATATGTCCTTTATGAGAGGTGTCCATTAGTAGAGGTTTCACTGTATATTCATGGTCTGCAAGAAGACGAAACCCAAAACAATCTCATGCATGATTTTCTGAAGGCAGTGGCAGATTTTCCGATACACGTCGTGGGTGCTGCGAATGATGATTGGCCTCAGAGACCTAATGTTTATACAGGGTGTCCCAAAAGTAATGGTAAAAAATGAAACCACATATTCCTGGCACCAAAACAAGAAAAAAGTTAATGACATATGGTGCGGAAGTGGACAGAGGCGGAGCTAGACAGCTTCGAATGTGTCAGTGGATAGGTAGGAAAGAACTTCACACTTAGGGAATGGAACTCAATGATTTGCAAAAACCACATTGAAGATGCGTGTGAACAGTTACGCAACATACCGCGAGTGATGAAACGCATTCGAAACTTACGATTAGCACGTTTGTATAGATGTGGGAGGACAAAACTTTGAACATCTCTAGGTGCGTTTGTGGTTAGCATGTATGACCTAGTAGTTTGTAGTGCTATTCTGTGTAAGATACTACGTTGCAAATACAGTGCGTCGTTGTAGATTCTGCCGGTTACTTTATTAGGCCCCAGATAACACGACCAGTTACATTTACTCTTATTTCTACCCTCTCCCTGCAAGTTTCTATCTGGTATACCACTTTCCATTACCCCTTGAGATTTTTTCAATCATGCTAAGTGGTCTTTGCTTTGATTACAAATGTGCGTGTAATCGTGCCATGGATAACAACTTTCTTCTATATGGTTTCTATCTCTGCACCTTTTCATTACTCCTGCCGCACAGACATTCGGCGAATCCCTAAATAACGTATGAAGAATCTCTGGTGCATTTATGTAACATGCGTTTAACATGTCAAGCCGATATAATGTTTGTCTTTCTGAACCCTTTCCTAGCTCCTATCATTATTCCGCTGGCAGGTGTCAAGTTCCTTTCCCCCCGCATTCAAAGCTGTCTAGCTCCGCCCCTACCCATTTCCGGACTATGTCATATAAACATCTTTTCTTGTTTTTGTGCCAGGAATCTGGTGTTTCAATTTTTACCATTACTTTTGGGGCACCCTGTATGCAGACACAGGTGGCCACTTCGAGTGATTGCTGCTCTATCTTGGCAATACATGTCCATCTCTCACATCCAAATATTGAGTTAGTTTTGCAACTGTTCTCGTACTTCATTATTGACTTTTTTAACAGAACTTACGGTATCGCTAAGAACATAATGCTTCAAGCAGTGGCGGTTTCTCTTAATGTTTGCATGTTTGTACAAACTTCCAATATTTTCAATTTTTATTTGTGCTAAATCACTTTTCGTTTTATTGTCTTCATCTTTTCTTAAACAAGTGCGTTTGAAACCGGGCTGACTACTTGCTTTCTGCTTGAGTTTTCCAAACTCCCCAGCTTAACACCTTCTGGGTCACTGCGAGAGTTGCGCAGTAAGGGGGGGGGGGGGCTGTCACGTCGTTTACTACCTCATAAGGATCCATATGCTTGCAGATCTATTGCAAACAAGTGTACCAAACAACAAAAACAGATTTTCCAAAACATAACGCTTTGGAACTGGAACTTCTCCACCGTCCCTCCCCCTGCAGTATTGGTTGACAAGGTTCTCGCCTGAAGGGGAATATTCTATTTCTTTGTGACAATGTTGCGTATCGTAACTAAGTCGCTACAGAGAGAGAGAGAGAGCGAGAGAGCGAGAGAGAACATTGCGCCTTGCCTAAATTCGAGATTATTTGTGAAAGACATCGGAAGACCGATTCCGACTCTTAATATAATGCAAGTAATTAGAAGTCAGAAACGAACATTTACAAGTTTAATCTCAACTTGTACGAACAGCGTAAGTGGTTATGTGAATGTGAAATTAAAAATGCTTTGTTTTGTTTTCCCTGTTTGTTGTTCGGGGCGGGGAAAGATGCATGGAGTATAAAAAAAAAGTGCGGATATCCAGCATCTGCACAACAAAATAAATAAATAAACATGAAAATTCGTCAGCTCATATAAGACATGTTCTAATCTCTCTGTGTTGGGAAATGTGAATATTGTTGCTCAACTAGATGCTGGTTATAGGCGGTCCATTGAGAATCACAATCAAAAAGTGACAAAACAAGTACGTGCTCAATATAATCATCAATTGCATTTGGTTTCGTGGCACCTTTGAGGACATGATGGAAAACCGACTCTTCTTCAAATCGAGGAATATTTCATACATTAATTAATTTCAGTGCAGAACTTGACAGTGCAATCAAGTCATATTTAGAAAGCGCAACAATTTTCAAGAGTACGTCAAAAATCATACAAAATGAGATTCTTCATTGCATGCTTAAAGCATGCCATGAAGAAATCGCTATTATTATTTATACTAACTATTATTATTAATATAATAATAATAATAATGAAAAAGGAGTTCATTGTGCACCACCTAAAATTCAAAGCACAAGCCGCCACTGGCTTCAAGTATTCCATTTTTTTTTTTTTTTTTTTTTTTTTTTTTAAATATATATATGCCTTAGTAACCATTATTTGCACTGAAAAGTGTAGCGCTTAGAAGCATTTACCTATACTGCCTTTTCTCTTTCAACATACAAATTTTAAACGAAGCTCATGCTTCATTAAACTTATCTCTGATACGACGGGTACCTTGTTCAATCCCAGGTCATGAATTTGTGTTGGACAACATCGTATTGCGGTTTTCCAGATTCTCTCGTTTCCTCCCTCATTCCTATTTCACAATTTCTTTAATCATTTGTCTCCTTTATTCAAAATGACATGAGAGTAAACCGCTAAATTCTTATTGTGTATTAATAGCCAAAATATCATAAGCGCAAATCACTAAACTATTATTATTATATTACATTTCGAAAATTGGAACGTTTGGATGTTGAAAGCTATGGACAGAGATGCTTCTCAATTTCTACACTGAAATCGATTTTCTATTCAAAACGTTATTTATATAGCAGGAAATTTACAAATTTGCCAAACTATGAAAAAATGTAAAAGAAATTCCATTGTTAATGCTGTGCGCATGTTAACTGCAATCACAGAAGAATCAGTATATAAGCTAAGAATATGTAAGAAAAATTAGTGTTATTTTATATCAACAAGCACAACATTAGTTTTATAATTATAATAATGATAGTTTGCTTTGGGATAAAGGCGAACAAAAAATAGGTTAAGACCAGTGAATAGTCTACTGACTTGAAATATAGACAAAATAAACTATACTCATGTTGTTCTAATACTGTAAGAGTATTTATTTCGACATTTACTCACCTCTGGTGGTATTATTTAACACCGAATTACACGTGAAGCTTTTTCGCTTATTTTTCCCTTTGTACAAAACACTAGCAACAAACCAAGTGGAAGAAAACCATATTGGTTCGTATATATATATATATGTGTGTGATGAAACAGTTCACTTTGTTGCATGAGACAAGGCGTATATTTATCATATCATTTATATATTATATTTATAATGTTTATATGTGAAATGAAGTTATCGTCATTTTCATCTTGTACACCAGACAGAATTATTCTTATGCTCAGATGGGAAACACTCATCACATGGGCGTATCATGTTTGAGCAATGTTGTGATTATGTAAATGCAAATAATAAAAATAAATAGTAATAACAAACTAAGTTATAACCACTTGGTTCTTTTATTGGGGGAGGGAGGGAACAGAAATGTGATATAAATAGTTGCATACATTAGTTCAACATTACTGTTCACTACGATTAAAGGTTAAATAAAACGCCACTGATTTATACCCTTTACAACCTTTACAAAAATTTTCAAATAGCACTAGCTCTCACAGTAGTTCGTTATGTACACAAACATGTATTGACTTTCCTTTCGGTTCATGTAATCCAAGAACTATTTTTACAGAACATTATATATATATATATATTTTATGTATATATTTATATATATATAAAATGGTTCACGTTGACAGATCAGGGGAAGATAAAGAAAAGAATAAAGAGGTGAAATTAAAGCAAAACACACTTGTCACGTGTTCAGCTGAAAAATCTCAGAAGCAATGGAAAATAACATTTTCGTGAATACAAATTATGCACCACCTAATTTACTAATTTAAAAACTTTTAGTTCAAAGTATGACCAGTACCTGCATGGAAAGGCTATCACAGAATGCACAATACAAACCAAGGATGACACAGAGAGACACTTAATGCTACGCCTCACTATTCTCACTCTTCTCTTCCTCAGGTGCAGCAGTTTCACTGGCTTCGTCACCTGTCTCTCCTTTATCTTTGGTGTTTGATTTTTCACTGTCACAACTATCAGCAGTCTTGGTTATGTCCGGTACAGAACCATGACTCCTCAAAAACTTTCGTTCAAAAACATTTTCTTTTAGTTTGCTAACAGTTTCTTCCAATTTAGTTAGTTTATTTTCTAAACGAGGTCTCTTGCTACTTCGCGTTCTTCTACTGCATGGTTCCTTTACCACTTTCGAAGCACAACGTTTATTAGAAGTTGTCTCAGCCACAACGGTATCATCCACTTTCTCAGTTTCCACTTTGCTAACGCTCAAACTTTCTTTCGGCTTCACCGCAGAAGGCTCTGGTTTCTTTTCAGTCACACTGTCCTTTTTCACCAGAGCAACAGCTTCTTCAGTTTCACAAGTAGCAGCAGAGGGACTACTACTAGTAGGAGTGGGTTTACTACTAATAGCAGAAGAGGGTTTACTACTAATAGCAGAAGAAGGTTTACTACTAATAGCAGAAGAAGGTTTACTACTAATAGCAGAAGAAGGTTTACTACTAGTAGCGGAAGAGGGTTTACTACTGGTAGTAGGAGAGGGTTTACTACTGGTAGTAGGAGAGGGTTTACTACTGGTAGTAGGAGAGGGTTTACTACTAGTAGGAGGAGAGGGTTTACTACTAGTAGTAGGAGAGGGTTTACTACTAGTAGCAGGAGAGGCTTTACTACTAGTAGTAGGAGTGGCTTTACTACTAGTAGCAGGAGAGAGAGTACTACTAGTAGCAACAGTAGCAGCAGGTACTAGGACCGGAGCTGAGGACTCCGATTCCACTTTTTGCGTCAGTTTCTCCTCTGGAGTTGGCGTTGGCTGCTTCTCTTTCTTCTTCACCTCTGGCTCTATCTTCTTCTTCTCCGATTCCTTTGGTATACTTATCGATGGGCAAGCAGCAGGGACCTCTTCCTCAGTCTTTGTGGGTTCATCCTTGCAACTTTCCGTTGAAGGTTTTGAAGTCTTTTGCGGAGGCTCCTGGGGTGCTTGTAACTGTGGTGACTGCATTTTATCACCGGTGTCTTTTACCTTATGTCTATGATTGACTGAAGGCGCAGGTGGTGTTGCTGATGGAACGCTAGTACGAGTTTGTGGCTTAGGTGTTGATGTGTTTCTACTCGCACTGTCTGTTCTACCAGGGTTTAAACCATTCAGAAGTCCACACTGGGCTAGGCTATCGTACGCGGATGAGAGTCCAGGTTGCAAGGAAAATGGATTCAAACCTCCAAGACCCAAAGGAGTATACAATAGGCTTGGATTAGGGAAGAGAAAGGGGAAAGCACACGTTGTTGGTATACTTGACGACGACGACGGTTGTGATGCTGACGAAGAGACGGGGGGTTTATTAATCCGTTCATCCACTTTCCTAGATTTATTTTTCATTGTATTTGGACTACTGTTCATTTCACTATCAAGATTCATTGACGGAAATCCTAATCCTGCCAAGTTGCTAAACAATGAGTTCGTTAAATTCAAATTAGACATGTTGCCAAGATTTCCTACATTCCCTAAACCACTCATTCCACTCAAAGCTCCTAAATTAGGCATTCCACCGAAAGGAAGCAGTAGTGGGTTTTTGGGGTCTAAACCTCCTAGCGCTCCTAACCCTGTGAGGAGGTTAGGATTTAGGCCAGATAACCCACCCAAGCCTGCAGTTGCTGCTAAAGGACCGAGTCCTGACGTAAACGGAAGGCTCGAAGCTAATGATGTCGGAAGACCAGCTTGACTAACAACAGGATTTGGTGGACTCGCCAAAATAGGTGGTCGTCCAGGTCCCTTCTTTCTTTCATTTGGTATCCGCTTCTGCAATTCATGAGGAAGATTCCCTCGTTCCTTCACTAGTTCACCCCATTTCGGATCGACATCAAACATGGGATTTTCAACCAACCACTGTGCTAGCTGTTTCAATTGTGGTGCCTTTGGTCCAGTTATCTGTAAATACAATGTTAAAATTCTATTATACAGAAACTAATAATATAAACATGAATCTCAGTATAAGCATATGGAAAAAAGAAAATATATAACAGTTTATGCTACATTCCATTAGCTAAAAATACAAACATGAATGTCAGTATAGGAATATGGAAAACAAAAGATACATGACAGTTTATGCTACGTTCAGACTGTAGTTGGTCTTTACGTTTACCGCCCTCAGTTTGTCAATAAATCAAAACACAGGGTACATAATAATAAAGGAAAAATACACTGAAAACATTAAGACCCTCAGCCTCCGAAACTCAAAACAGCTGGTCAACGGAGCGAAAGAAAAGAAATCATAATATTACGCAAGGTACTTATATTCTAGTCTGAACAAAACACTAACAAAACCAAATACAAGCACTTAGCTTAGAAGATTTGATATTAAAAATAAATAAATAAATAAAACAACTTCCTTGTCTAGCATTCTCTTTCGTTTCTTAGATCTTTTCTACACTCTCAATATGACTTCGAAATTCATTTATCTAATATCTTCAGTACCTTTGTTCCCGACTGTCGTGTATATATATATATGTTTTATGATGCTTATGATGCACTCTTGTTCTAACCACGTATGACACACACACACACTTATACAAGTACACTCTCATTTAGTAGCCTTAACCGTTAACACTTATCACCATAAACAGAAAATATATGCTCGACAATACTTATGAGTGCTTAGAAAGTCACATGCTACAAAGTTGTTAAATAAATGTAGCTTCAATTAATAATGCAAAATTGCACATATTCTGTATTCTTCTACTACACTTCAGTATATTTACCAAGTACATGAAGTGTAATTCCAAATTCATGAAGTGTTAATCTTCGATTGCAATCTTGCTTAACAACACAGACACGTGCAAGTGGTATCAATGGACGCGGAAACAAAATCGCCAGCTGGTATAGCTGTAGCGTAGTTACAGTTTTTACCGCTAGGATGATAGGAGAGAAAATGGCTGTCAAAAAAGATGGAAAGGTCTTTTAGAGTTTTAAGTCTGCCAGTCTGTTATTACTGTACAATTGAAGATGTACCCAGTGGACACAGTATCTGTTAGTGATATTCTGAATTTAATGCAAATGGTTGCATCTGCAAATGGAATTTAATCGGCCGCCCATTAGTAAGCGAGGGAACTATGGAACGTGAGAGAGTTTCGTACGAAGTCTACAGAAAACAACTACTGCAGCCAACTGAGAATTAGACATCCCGCAATTAACTACGTGGAAGATTCTGCATGAACATTTGCGGTTCCATCTTCACCGTTTGCAATCGTTACGGTGGCGGCTGAATCCAGACGGCAAAGAAAGGACAGTCTTTCTGCGAGGATACGCAAAATGAAAAGAAAGCTGGAAGTTTTACAGGACTGTTGGCATTCAGTGATGTAGCCACCTATCAGGCATAGCGCATGAACAAAATGTCAGAATCTGGACTCTCGAAAATTCTAGATGTGGAGCTATGTGGAGCTTAAACGTGACTCCGGTAAGGTGAATGTTCTTTGCGCTATCAGCCATGTAAAAGTGAATGGCCTCTCTTCAGCGAGAACATAATCACGGGGTCTTCGTACCCCCATATGTTACGGATATGGCTTCTTCCACAGAAACAATACACTCCCATATTCACTCATCAACTTGATGGATCACAATTCCATTTCCATTCGTATGTCAGACGTGAACTAAATAAGGGACTATCAAACAGATTAATTGGACGTGCTGGTAGAGAACTTTCACGCAGGCTTGACCTTATGTCCTACGATTCTTTTCTGTGGGATTTTGTCCCCCCCCCCATATATATATATATATATATATATATATATATATATATATCTTGCGCCTTCACCATAAAGGACTTTCTGATGGATTAGTGGGAAGTCCAACATTACCTATTTATGTTAAGAAATGGTTACAAGTTAGATGCGTGTCACGTGACAAAGGGATGTCACATTCAACACATGTGATGTTATGAAACAAATGTAAAATGAAACTTTGTGAGTTTCCATTTCCACTGACAGCACTTTCACGTGTCTTGAAAGTTAAGCGAGATTTGTTCAAGTTTGTACTCAGAGAGATCATTTGGTATATTAAGAAGCATATAAATAGGTTCAAAACTGCTTCGGAAAACAGGTAACAGCATTATCCTACTTTGTACTAAGGATTTAAACAGTATGTCTGATAATTAAGGGTAAAGCAGGGCAAGTGCAAACGACTATGTACCATGGAAAAATCGAAGAGGACCACAGGGTAGTTTTCTGCATGAGCGAATTCTGTTTTTGCCACGGAAAAGCTACCCATATATGGGGAAAACTGCTTGCTGCGGCGAGCAAGTAGGCAAATTAAGTTGTAAAATTCACCACAGGTCGTGTGAAGTGTAGTGATGTAAACCTGGCCGTCGAATGGAAATTGCGACGGAGTGAATACTGTAATGTCTGGCGATATAGTTTTTATATATCGATTAAACGCACATCTGAAACTGGCACTTCACATAGATTAGTCTACAGCATAGTGCGTAAGTAGTTTTATTTCCTATAGGAATACGCATCTCGATGGGTACTCAAACATTTGCCTGCACATGCTTATCAAGACCGTTACAGGCGATTCAACAGTGTGAATCATTAAAATTCAGAAACTAAGTGCGTATGGAAATACTAGACTAGACTGCCAGCAAATATTCCAAGAATGTATCCTCCAATATGACAGTTATAGCCTTGGTGTTATTGGGTCGACACGGCGTGCTGTTCGTCTATTCATTTCTAGTATCGAACATTTGGGAACCACCTCGCTGAGCCTCAGTACGTCATGAACGATATGGTAGACTGATCTTGTGATATGCCGTTTTATCCGTATCAAGTCTTCCACGTTAGCAATGTTGCTTTCCATGACTGCAGTAAAAGAGACTTGGACGCAGAGCATCTTTTACACGGGTTGTACTCTGCTTAAACTTAGCCTACTCGTAAACCTGTTTTCGATTCATAAAGTTGTTAATGTATTTACTAGTCATGGAGCTATAAATTTCCATCGGTATTACGTCTTCATTCAGCACAAATCTAAAGACAGCATGGTGCAACGCAGTAAAGATATTGCTGTTTCCCAATGTCCCATGCGCAACACATGCGTGGTAGCCCCAGCTATAAATAATTTTAAGATAAAACTACCACAAATCACCATATAATGGTCTATTTTAGACTTCTTATACAACTTTTCCAGTTATTCACTGAAGAGTCTTTGTAGTTCAAACATATCTTCATTAGATGCACTTGCGGTACCAAAAATAAATAAATAAATAAATAGAGCAATATAACTTTACTGTATAATCTGTACCCGAGTAAATTCAAATTCTTTAATATTTCAATTGAAAATCGTCAACCATGATTATAAAGATAGGTTGAGTTTGAATATTTTGGAGATCTTGATTAATTTGGAGTTATCTGTTCCTTTCTCACAAACGATGTACGAGATGTATGCTTATAGTGTAACATAAAATTGGAACTACATCCGTTCCGGCCGCAAATTCAACCCAGGTCCCCTGAGCTGAAGCTGTGTATGCTAACCATATGGCCATAAGAATACTCCGATTTTTAGGAAGAAAAGAACAAAGTTCTTAAAACGGATTGTAAAAACTCGTCAGCTGAGCACTTTTATGAAACGCATGATTTAGTATTCACCATTTCCAACGATTATGTTCGAAATTTTCATTGTGATTATTGCAGTTACCCAACAATGATATTTATATGACTTACATTTCCTTGAGGAATAATTTTGGAATTTTATTGTTTAATGACAATCGATTCGGAAACTTCACTGGTCGATTATTTAGCATCTAACCCACACTTACTCTGGTGTTTATTACATTTGCATAGTGCTTCATATAATCCTAGCGAAGAGGAAACACTAAACTAAGGTCAATGCAACACACTAGGGACAGAGAAAAACAAACTATAGTCTTGTACAAGTAAGGATTTACGTACTTAAAAAAATAATCACAGAAATCTTCGAAACATTGTTGGATAACTATACTTTACAAAATAAGAGTGACGATAATAGTTGAAACTACTGACCTGCCAATTTCACAAAACAGGGCTCATGTGATTTGTAACTTCAGTTCTAAGATCTTCACTATCTAATTTTTTTCCAAAACTTTGAAAACAGCCCATCCTACTATCTTCATCACCTTTAACGATTTTCATCGAAATATTAAACTAACTACACTTAACTCTCCCACAAATAGTGAGGACAGCCTATTCTATTCTATTTATTTATTAGCTGTGTGCATTAATTTTATGGGATGCCGTAACTAGTCCTATATGGTATCGGGAGATCAAGTTAGTATCACAAGGGGCCTGTGAAAGCCACGTGTCCATTTTTTGACTAGAAACCACAAAAACTCTGTACCGACCGGATAATGGAGTTGAAGAAAAAAAAAAAAAAAAATAGCGGAAAATCATGGAACAAAATAGTGCATATGTGGTTTCATAACGTTATTTTCAAATAATAATAAAAGTATTCTCAATTTTGGCCTTCAAAGAAAAAGTTACCTCAGAGGTTTTTACGTTATGCGATACCTACTAAACTTAAGAATCTTCCCTACTTTCTTCAACAGAATACCATAAAGAAAATAAAAATCTACGAAATGCAAGTCAGATATCTACAAAACGCTATTAAATAAATTAATAACCTTTTCCAAACCTTTTCTTACAGCCCAAATATCTGGCGCACATTTAATAAAGTTAGCTTACCTTAAAGTTAACAAATCTTTTTATTATGCGAAAGCTAAAACTATTAGTTAATGCCACGTGCTAAAGTACGACCGTTATTATGACCATTCATTTCTCTTCCTTTACAGCAACAAAGGTTCCGGCTGCCCTGACAGCTCCCTTTTAGTGAGTTCATGTATTCAGCACACTGGATTTCTATCACCATTGTTTCGGAAATTCTACGTAGCAGTTCTTACCTCAGTACAAGATTTTATTCACTAAATCTATCTTTTACACATTCTCGTAACAGATCAAAAATTACTGTACCTTTTTGCCAGTCATTCTGTTAATTACGGATACATTCTCATCACCAGTCAGGTTCTTCCAATCCAGCAAAGAAGGCTCAACTCTGGGCCTCCGCCGTCGTGTGCCACTTAAATAGTCAGCTATATGTGCTTGCTCTTGCATCATTGCTGTTTGTTCAGACAACCATTTGTTTACCTGAGAATAATCAAATGAACTGTTAGCTACCACAATAATCTAAAATAACTCACTGAAGATAATATACACTACGAACTCTTTGATATTAAATACAACAATTACATTCATTTCAAATTACAAAAATACGATACATTACGGATCTTCAAATTTTTTTCGAACTAGCTGACACTACTTGTTTCAAGTTCAGTCATATCTTTACTTTGCGATTGTTTATCACTTAATTTAGAGAACCAAAAGCTCGTACATTACAATATGGCTATAAAAATACATCTCTAAGAAAATCTAAAAGACATGATTATTTTCCAGTACTTCGACATCAAGAAATTTTCATAACGTCAAATAGACGTTTTTCAGTAACACACTTCCTATCCCACTAGCTCAGTTCAACGTAAGGCATCCGGTAGATGAGCAATCTTATCAATGAACTCAAAGTATTCATCTTGCCCTATCCTATTATATATTGTTTAAGACCGCTCACGTAAGTTTTAATACGCATAGGATAAATGGGAATTCGTTGAACATGACACGAACTTACTGATCAATAAAAACTTTATCTGTTTCACAGAAAACTTGTCTTAAATCATTAAGCTGCTGCTGCTGATGATGACGATGATAAAGATATCAAGATTATTCCAAGATCTGTTCAGAATGTTCATTTCGAAATTTAATTCTGAGTCTTTCGTTCAAATAAAAACGGTTTCGTATGCTTCTTTCTCTAGGTTTTTTTTTTTTTTTTTTTTTCAAATCACTTTCACCTTATCGATATGCTTTTATCTTCCAAGTGTTTTGTATCCCTAATATGTTCTTTTAATCTAATACATCTACTCCTTTTGGTCATGCTTATGTGAGTGTCTTCTCATGTACATGAGACTTCATAGATATATGCGAGCACAACGGAGCAGTGAAGAAACTTGTTTCTTCAGAACGTTCTTTGGAAGTAATAATCTCGTATTAAAATTATGCTCCCTCAAAACTTTTTATAATTTGTTTGAAATCGAATTAAATAAAGATATATTTTATCCATTTTACGATTTCGTCGTTTTGTTTTAATATTGTGCATTTTGACAGATGGTTCGACCTGACATAGCCATTACAATGAAGTCTCACTAATCCGAACTAATTGGGACCGAACCCTGTTCGGATTAGCCGGAGTAACAGTAAAATCGCTGTTTGAAGCAGGTAAACGGATCTATTGTGCTGTAATACATAGTGTATAGTATTGCAAAACACGTTTTCTGACCACAGTATATATACTAAACTGGAGAAATGTTAAAAATGTTGGAAAAACTTGATGTCTTTATTTAACCACGTACAATACGTTCACTACTTACAAATCTTTCTCTTAAGGGTATTATTATCTTTGTGTAGTTCACTCTGCACCGGTCAGCAGTTTTGTCAGCTGTTGTCTCACTTGTCAGTGCAAACATTGTTTCCTCTGTCTTGAGCATTTACGTATTACAGTGAAAGAGCCGATTGTTATGGGGAGTAAGCGTAAACATACAACCCTTACTCTTAAGCTAGACGCTCTAAAGCAGCCTTTCCCAACCGGTGTGCCACGAATTGGCCGCTGGTGTGCCGCGAGGAAATCGCAACAAAATTATTAATTCTATAGCAACCAAATTGTTAGACAAAGGAAAAATATATATTTGTATTTCACATTACTAATAGTAATTTACTATGAACTTGTCGATGTGAGGAATGACCGAGGCTTAAAGCTCCAGCACTTACAGCAAGACATAGCATCATTCTGGATTTCTTTCCGGAGAGAAGTTACCTACATTTGTATTTTAAAAGTGGAAGAGATTTGTTTGTTCGTTCGTTATTTAGTTATCTTCCTTTAAAGTGAAAGGTTGGATACAATTTTCGAAAAAGAAAGTGTATTTTTATTAACCTAAGTCCTATATTTCATTTGAATTGTTTTCTGTTTTTAAATTAGAACGAAAAATAAACATAATGATTTACCACGGGGGAAAACCAGTGATCGAGCTTTCTTCTCTGTGAGATCAGTAATCACAGGAAAAAAAATGGTATTTTATATTTACTACTACTACTACTATTACTACTACTACTAATTATTATTATTGTCTATGAGTGTGCCGCGAGAATTCAAGTTACGCCCAAGTATGCTGCAAGCTGAAAAAGGTTGGGAAACGCTGCTCTAAAGCGTTTAGATAGCGGTGAAAGTGTGACTAAATTGGCCACAGAGTTAAAATACTGGCAAGCTACAATTTTGTGTCTGGAGAAAAAACCGTGCAAATCTTGAACAATATTGTGTTACTTCTGGCCGACTCTTGAGAACACACACACAGCCAAGCAATCCCTGTAGGGTAAAGTTGATGAAGCACTTTGCGTTTAGTTTACCCAGGAGAGAGAGAGGGCAACTTCCCTAAGAGGGCTTATTATTCAAGAAACGGCTATTCTACGAAAACATGCACCAATTTTCATCTTTTAGTTATCAATTTCCTAAAACTGTGTATTTTCGCCACAATAAATAAATAAATAAATATAAAAATTTCCCTCCCGGACCTGTTCGGATTACCGGGACTCCATTGTATTTTCAAAGTGTCAATTGTGTAACTATTTACCTTCCTATTGTTTAATGAGAAGTTGATTTCAGTCATGTTGTAATCATTGGTACCAAGAATTTAGACTATGCAAGAAAGTCTTCTAAATGTTCGCTTTTATGTGAGTGCTTCGAACCTATATTATGGACTGGATACCTGTTGTATCTTTCCGGTAAACCTTGGTGTGGAACTTATTTTATTTATTTTTATTCTTTTTCATTTTTTTTTTTATTTTTTTCATTTTTATTTATTTATTTATTGTTTTGAATATATGGCAAGATCCAACAAATTTGCATTACTGATAATTTCAGTTGCTTTTACTACTTTGATGTTGAAATGTATGGAGTTCCAATTATTGTACGGAAGTTCTAACTGTGCATATTCACAATATATCGTTTTGTCCAGAAGAATGTAATATTTTGAGTAATTTCAGAGTTTTAAAAATTTTGGTTTCAAAATGTGTCGAACAAATTCTTTGTTTCAATGATTACAACACAATAACAAATCAACTTCTCACTAAACATTCGAAAATATTTTATCAAACATTGGAAAGAAAGATGATTACAGGACTGACACTTTGAAAAATGGTTACTTCATGTCGCAACAAACTGCAGGTACTAAAAACAAATTATACTATAAAATGAAAAGAAATCTTTGGGAATTTTACGTCTCACGATTATGCTGGTTAGGCTAAAGGAGACGGTGATGATGAGTAATGAATGAAATGGTGAAATGAAGGAAGTGGGAGGAAACGGGAGAACCCCGAGGAACCCACGCACACGGTGTTTGTCCATACTATAAAATGAATAGGTATGTCCTTATTTCATTTGGTTTCAACCAAATTATAAAAGTTTTCAGGATGCATACTTTTAATACACTAGTACCCCAAAGAACTTAACAAAAACTTAAGACTACGAAAGTTTACTCACTAATCAGCTTGATTTCACATGAGTTTCCTTAGTCTCATGTACATATTAAGACACTTATATATGTATAACGAAAAGGAATGCAAATACCAGATTGAAAGAACATATTACGGATTTAAAACACAATATCGATAAAGGGGGAATGATCTAAAAAAAAATATCCTCTCACAGAAGTTAATATTTTAAATTATTATGATATATTTAACTAATCTTAATAATTCTTATCCACCCAAAAGTCTTTTCTCACCTGTCTTAACAATGGTGATACTATCAACGAAAATGTTTGACATTATAATATTTAAAAGGAATATATATATCAAGATATAGAAGAGCAAGCTGAGCATCTTTCAAGTTTATAAATAGCTAAGTTCACTTTTGCAAACTCGGATACAAACCTAGTATTATGCAAGGTAGATAATTTTACATTTAACAATTCCGATAAAAATAAAGACGTCAGCAAAACTGCTCTCTTGAACTACTCTCAGCTCTATCACCATTGATTTGGAGAGCTTTCTCGACCATTACTCCACTTATCACCAGAAGTTATCTAAACATAATTAATATCATATTCTACAAAGAAGAAACTGCTTAGCTCCTATTTCTGATATCATTCATTATTTACTTATAATAAATATGAACCCCTAAAGAAAAACAAAGTTTGCACCTTAAGTGACATTCTCACTTGATTTTCTAATACCACTCACCGGACACAAGATACAGTTTGCGAGGTGACATTTGCATTACCTTTACAGACAGTGAACAAATTATTAGGTAACTTAAAATGCGTTATTTTGTTCGTTTCTTAATTAACTGATGATTAGAAAACAATTAAAGGTATCTCCTGTTTGTTTTCACTGACATTAGAACTAATCATTACATAACAAGCAGTTGTTTTGTCTTTGCCACAGCAGGACGAAGTGGTTGGAAAATATTCTTAAGGTAGCGGTACCAAACATTCCCGGACTGATCATACAGATTTATTTTTTATGACAAACACTTTCTAAATCTTAAACGTTTGCAAAAGTTAATGGTAAAATCTTTAATAATTTGGCCACGATCTGTAAGATTGACATTAATGTATATTATATATATGTTATTTCCTCAATTGAGATTAAGTAAGGTGGCAAAGTAATTTTTGAATTTGCGTTTGTTTATTTTACAGTACACAAAATAATATTTGGATAAAACTTGCCTTTGCTTCATGCGAGAAAGAACCAATCTTTGATGAAAAGTCTGCAATTTTATTTACGTCTGCTAAGAGAGATTCGTAACTTTTACGAGCAGACTGCTGCTGCTGCTGCTGTTGTTGTTGTTGTTGTTGATGTTGCTGGTGCTGCTGCTGTTGCTGTTGTTGCTGCTGTTGTTGATGCTGCTGCTGTAGTATTGATGATGATTGGGCTTTCTTCAAAATATTCTGTTCCATCTGAGAGAGGATGGAAAAGCTATCTTTAGATGTAGGAATATCAGGCAACTTGGATGTTCCTGGCGAGGATACAGACGAAACAGTGATGGTGAACGGCGGTCTGGATGGAGTAGTTGATGTAGGAGGAGCAGTTGTAGTAATAGTAATGGAAGTATTGGATGTTCCAGATGAAATGTGTTTCTTCGAATCGCCAAAGAGAGATTGTTCCTTTGCCGCTGATAATCCTAAAACAATCTCGTCCAGTTTTCTACGCTTCTTCTCTTTACAGGCAGGATCATCCATCTGTAATGAAATTTAAAATATTTCGTATATAAAATAACTTCAACAGAAGCTTTGTTTCGTATGTTTATCTCTTAATTCATCCAAGAAAAACTGAGTTTTTGGAACACATTCTACAGTTTTATTCTTTATTTTAGAATTTTTAACGAGGAGTTTATTTCTAAACTTCTTTTCAATAATTATTCAAACTAAATAACTATCGTAAAACTGACATTAATAAACTTCTGCCACCACCGGTGGATTTTTTCTTTCATTTATATACGATTAGAACTTTGATGAAATCTAATGGATTATGTAAGTGGTTACTCCATAAATTTTGCAAAACGAACTAGTAACTTTTCTTCTCATTACAGATTAAGTTTCTTATGAAACTACAGAAAAAAATCGTAACCTTGATATTTGTGCACAAGCAATTAATTATCAGGTCGTTTAAAAAGTATTTAGCCTTATGCGTACGAGATGGCGTTAGTGATCCAAATCTTCGCAACAGGTCAATTTTATCATCATTTGACAGCTGCCAGTTAAAGCTACTACATGTGCAAAAATGCTATATTTTTTTTGTCAGCCGTACGGCATTGTACCGTGAAATGATTTAAAATTTCCACACAACTGCGATACATTTTACAATTTTATTTCGATGAAGGCACAAACGTTGCGCAGACCTGTGAAAAAATTTCTGCTATTAATGTTAAGATACGCTATCAAAAGCAACACCCAAAAGAGGTTCAGTCGCTTTTGTTTTGCAAATTTCGATGTCCAAAATGCTCCTCACAAGAGATGACCAATCGCAGCAAAACTGGATGATATTCTGGCAAAGCTAGAGCAAGGCCGACATGTAAGCAGTTATAACTTAAACATCCATAACCAAACAATGCGAAACAATTTGGAATACGCTGGTATAAAATGAAGTTTAACGCTTGGGTGCCATGATCTGACTCAAACATATTGACTCGATCAAATTTTAATCTAAGAATTTCAACTGAAACGTTAACAAACTCGGGTGATTTCTGAAGCGGTAGATCTCGAATGATGAAAAGTGGATAACTTATAACAATGTGCAGAAAAATCGTGGATGAAGCGAGAAACTCAGGTCTCTCGCAAAGCCCACACTAACCCCCAGAAAGATTATGCTGTGCGTTTGGTGGGTTTGGAAGAGCATTGCGCATCACGAACTTCTGTCACCGCGCATAACGATAGACTCGTACCTGCACTGCTGATAATTAGCATAAGTGCACCTAGCAATTCAAAAGGGGCGGTCGGAATTGGTAAAAAGAAAGGGTGTCGCATATCGCGCTAACGCCAAAATGCATCCATCTTTAACGACCTGTCAGAAATTGAGGTAACTTGGCTGGAAGGTTGTAATTAATAAACTGTTATAGCCCAGACCTGGTACTGTAAGACTATCACTAATTTCAGTCTTTGCAGATATGCTTGAATGGTACTGAATTAGTTTAAAAATCGACCTACTAGAACCACATGTCACAATGTTTTAATCAGAGAGCACCGAAGTTCTATAGCGACTGGATTATAGTATTGCTGAAAAAAAAAAGGGAAGGTTATCGAACAAAATGGTGTATATGTGGTTTCATAATGTTATTTTCGACTCACAATGAATGTATTCTCAATTTTAATCTCCAAAGGCTAAATACCTTTTAGACAACCTGATATTGTAAACTGAAGCGCAGGAGTGAAGTTGTCACGAAAAGAACTTCAAACCATGATTTTCTCCGATTTGCACGTTGCTTTGAAGGAGATTTTAAGATTGACACTCCAGTATATACGGTAGTTTAAAGGGGGTACACGTATTTCAACACGCCTTTCGGAAAACCCGTAAAGAAAAACTAGGTCGTGTAATAACGTCAATTGATGTGGCTGCTGCGGAAGATATGATATTCAAAAATCCAAAATGAATCTATCGCTTCTCAGATTTCTGGAAAGTCAAGGTAATTAATTATGATGAGACTTATCTACATTAACTTTCGAGTATGGATCTATGAAGACCACTCAGGCCAACAGCAGTGAGAAAAAATTAGTAATGATAAGTCACTTATGTTATATTCTTCCGTAGCACTTAGTCGCAACTATTAGTCAAGGTGGGCAGAAGATTGTTAACAGCTAACTTGTACAAAACAGTATATTTATCGAAAGTTCTAGCATTTTTGGAAATTTGAGATTTACTCTCTTTCATCACGATAATGACACTTTCTATGGCGTGCAAGACAGTTTTTACATGTTAATAAAAATAACTGATCATTCCACATGCTTACTTGATGTAGCTATGCATGATTTGTTTTCTAACCTTAGAAGCATCTGAAAGACGACATTTTCATCCTCAAACAATGCAACATTTCCACGACAATGACAATTAAGAGTGGCTCTGAGCTTCTGACATGTGTAAGGAAAAACACTTAAGTGTATTGTTACTGCAGGCAATTACTCTTCAGGAGGAGATACGCAGTTTGCCCGATTTCAAAACTTTAGAAGTGTTCCCTCATATATCCATCAACGTTTCAAGAAAGCTTTATTCACTTTATTTGCATTCCAAAACCTACTCCATTTCGCTACCACTGCTTCAATGTTAATTCTTATTATAACATTAATATATAATAATAACCAATCCAAAACTATAAGTGCACTCTAGTTTATTGTCGAAGTTATTTCAAATTGTGGCTTAACTATACAAGGATATCACGATATGTGCACTAACCTTACGCTTCATTATTTTATCTAACATATCGTCCAATTTACTCTTTTGTTTGTTCTTTGAGGGAAGTGAGAAATCTTGCGCTTGAGCTTCTTGTGTTACTGGATTTTCCTTAAGTTTCGGAGATTCCTGAGATTCAGATTTATTAAGACTGCAAAATAAAAAAATACAATAATAATAATCACAATTCATTTAGTATTCATGATTTACTAAATCTTAAACATAATAAAGTAAATGTTAATATGAAATAATGATTACCAATAACGTTAAAGAAAATTATCCTCTAACTTTCAGTCTTTATTACAAGAAGTATATGCATCACTTTTAGAACTCACTGATTGTTAGATCATGGTGTTCAATGGGTATGTCAACAGTAAGGAGCATTTGTCTCCCTATTGAGAATAACGTATGTCACCGTCAGAAATACATACAACAATACTGTATACACACATTATTTTAAATTACACACACAGTACATAAATAATCTGTTCCAACAGAAAAAATCTCAATTATTACTGATAACGAACAACTTCTTGGGACTGTAATTTTTTATCTATCTTGAAAACTACACATCATAATCTTACCCATTGTTCAGCTTGACGTGATCTTTCGATTAATGTATGTCTCATTTTTGAATAATATTGTTAAACAGAAATTTAAGAGTTATAATTTTGGGCTATATCTCATTAACCATGCGTGTACTGACGCCTTGCTAATGTCATAATGAAAAACTGGTTAGAGTATACTTTACTGTCAGTTTTATCTTAAGGATGGCGTAGTTATGTAGTCAAGCAATTTTCAGCTTCACAAGCAAAAATAATTTCTCTCAAGATTTTCTGCAGACTACGGATTAGGATTTACACTCACCCTTAGTTTGTCTACCTCAAAGAGGTATCGATTGAAATATATAGTAGTGCCTCCGAAATCCGAACGCCTAAGAACTCGAACGATTTTGAACAGGAACGATAAATAAGAGGAAATTTTGCTCCGGAATACGAACACGGCTTTGGAATATGAAAGCTCAGCATCTATTTGTTGTGTGCTTGTTCAAACGTATCTGCTGAACTTGCGTCACCCACATTTTGTTGTTCACTGGTTGTTGAAAGCTGTAGTGAACACATTTCGTGTGATTTTCACTACAAGTTTTTTACTTTTGCCCCTGTTTTGTGTTGTTTTTATATAACAACTTAATGTATTCCCCAAGGGCTCTTAAAAAAAAAAAAAAAAAAAAAAGTTCATATTTATTCAAATATTATCATTACCCGTTAATATTTGATCTTAAAAGTCCAGTATGTTTACTGTTAAAATCCAACAGAATAAACACTATCAACTCTATAATACTGACAACGAACGACATACATTTTAGCGCCACAGAAAATAGTTTTTCTCAATTTTCTCAAATCTTATGCATGCGAATTTATTCTCAAGCATGTCATTTTGTTCAGCCAATGTGATCTATCGACTGATACATTTCTCATTTTTTGGGTAATATTTTATTTGAAGAGAAATTAAAAACAAGAGAAAATTGATTACGATATACCTCAATATCAGTTTCACCTTAATGCTTGTAATATTGTAAAATTTGACACGCACTAGCTATTAAATGTAAAAATAGAATGTATGAACTTTCTTTTAAGTCATTCTATAAGAATATACACAACAGCAAAACCAACCTTGACGAAAGATCTATCGGTGTAAGAGTACTTGAAGTACCCGGTATCACAGTTGGTCCAATGGGTTTGTTAGGCGTGTGATACTTCAAATCGAATGAATTCAAAGGCATTGACAGAACACGTGGACTCTGCTGATGTGCAGGTGGAGGCTGTCGGTTTGACGTAACAGGAGTGGAGCTGAAATGCACACAAATATATTATGATATAACTTTAAAAAAAAATTTTGTAAATTCCTAACACATTAAGAATTAACTAACACTAAACATTAAAACACCCTCCCTTACTTCTCGAGGCACTTGCATATACCATAGGTCCATAGTACCTTGCAATTTAATTAATGTATGTGAATAAACAGATTTTGTACAATGCTCTCTAGTTGTTCTAAACTTGTCCATCACTAGTTTGCTTTACATCCTTATACAGGGTGTCTACTAAAATTCTAAAATGAAATTTCGTGACCTTTTCTTTTGCAAACCATAACACTTAGTAACATTTTCAAGAGCAAATTTGGGTACGAATTGACCAAATTTTCATGCATGAGAGAGAAGCGTGCTTTGCTTGCGATTTGGTAGTGTCTAAAGCCGACCGTAGACATTTTTGGTGGTGAATTTTGACGTTTTATAAAATACAATTTTCCAGTCTATACTTATACTTGCACAGATGGAAAAAATCGTGACCCAAAAGCTAAATTTCATGACCCTTTTCTGATTTCATGACTTTCGTGACCGATAGACAGCCTGTTACACAACGAAATTAAGAACCATAAATCCAAAATAATCCGGTTTTTATATTTGCCAATACATACGCAGCAAAAGCCAGCGCGCTACCCATGAGGCAGACCTTCTATTCGTTCATTTTAGTTCTCTACTTTTCCGTTTGATACACTTTTAACAACAGATACATATGAGAACGCTACTCTCCGATGCCAGATATAAATATATATTACAATACTAAACTATATTACACTTCTGAACATATATGAATACATGTATTTCATTATCACTGTACGTAATGCTAGATTTGAAATTTATAACGCTAGCAACCCCTCCCTCAAACAACACTAACAAAAAAACTTGCTCTCACAGATTTAGTACGATTAAATATTCAAGTCTTCTTTTAAAAAATAAATGTAAATATACATTCTGTTTATATCCCGTCTCTTGTAATGTATGTGCTTATAGGATGTTCGTAGAGTCGTGCAACCCTAACTTTGGAACGTCAGAACTTCCGAACCAGGAATCCTTTCCTTCATATAGATAAGTAAATTTGTAATGGCTTGAAGAAAAAGAAAGAGACATAACAGATTACTTAAATTTTTTGTATGTAATAGTTTTCCTTCTAAAACTGAATGTGTATCACAATTTCTTCTAAACCTTTAAAAAAAAAAAAAAAAAAATCCAAGAAACTTGTGAAAATAATAATTAAAACAATGTAGGTATTCTTGCAATGTAACAACTATCAATAATTTCTATTATCGGTCAACGATAAGGATGTGAATTCACGTTCATTTTAAGAAAAAGCCTTCCTTATGTTTTACTGTTCGTGGCACCATTAAGTACTAAGTTAACTGTAATTGGCTACTTCCCTCAGATATCAATTATAATATGAACTATAGGCCATTGCTTCTTAATCTGTAGTCCGCGGAGCCTTGGGAGACAATGAAAGATTGTAACAGGATCCGCAGAATATTTTATCATCTGTTCCTTAGACATGCGATATTTATAATGTGCAATTCCTAGGTTTTAATCAATGAAGAAGAGAATATCAAAAGATAGAAGAAAAAAAAAAAGCCTTATCAATCTAGGCTGAAAGATGCATCATCCATCACCTTACGTGAATGCTGCATTCATAATATTGCGCCTAGCTCTATGATCATATTTTTCGAATATCTCCATTTATACGATAAATGCGTTGTCATAAATGACACATTTAATGTTGTAAAAATATAATTTACCATTTAATATTATATATATATATATAAATCACATTTCATTTTATGAGGTCGTGGGAATAACAGTCCCTACTAGAGATCTGTAACATTCGAAAAGACTGGGAAACGATGCTATACAGTACATATAGAGTACATCTCATACATAACAATGGATTTAATGCGAAGTTAATTTTTCTAAACATGTTTTGAACATTTATCTCCAGGGCTTCCTCGGAGGCGACTCTCTGTTCTTCTATGAATTATACTAAATTCTAATTTATCTTTTGGATCATCCTGATTACAAATTAACAATCATCTTGAAAATCGAATAATTACAAGCGAGCCCATGTTTCCTCGTTTTAACAATATATTTCCACCTTAATGCATAATACCAACAGAAAAGTGAATAAATACGTGGATTAAAATAATAATAATAATAATAATAATATGGTAATGATGAAATGGTAATAATTAATTACAAGTTTCACGGTTTGCCGTTAACCGTATGTATGTTGCAAGGTTACAATGGAGGACGTTTCCTCCTACGATAACTACACCGAACTTTTATTGTAGTGAGCTTTGATCTATCCTCACTATAAATTACAAGCTAGTAGCAAAATAATTATTTCTATTAACAACGGATATTTCTCAGGTAATCATCCAGACTTAGCACTAGATATAAAAGATATTCACTAGTTCTCCGAATCTGGTAGCAGATCTAAATATTGCTTACGAAAGTACAATGTTGGATGTAATGGTAAGAAGCAAATATTATGTTTTTTTGTTCTCATTATCTCCCACAGGCTTCGTCAATCGCTCCTTTTTTCTTCTTTCTCATCGCACGACCTACTGTATCTTGCCCACTGATTGAATCTAATTACGTTGTTAAATACTTCAAATATGACAAAAAAATGAATGGGATACAAAAATTTGTGTCAAACTCTGAAATTTGCCTCGAAATTCCGTTCAATATCCGTTCATGAAAGATCGATCCAAACACTAAGAGAGTAATAAACAAGTGAGATACCAAAATATCTTACCGTGACTCCTCGGGGGATTCTTCACTTGGCTCCCAAAATGACGGCTTCGCAACGGGAGTGGGTTGGTGCGGATTACTACTATTTAACAGTGCATGAAGTTTCGCTAAAATAAGGAAGAAAAAAAAAAAAAAAAAAATTAAAACAAAGAATTACCACAAAAGCAAATGTAATATTTCACTTGATTTCGCACCTCCATGAAAGGACACGGTATTATCACTATATTACATAAATTCTTTAACTTTGCCTCTTATTAAATAATTACTTGCAGCCCTAGGCTATGCAACACAACATGACAGGGCTGATCAAGCACTGAAGTTCTGGTGCGATGTTCTAGGATGTGGTCTGAACAACAGAAAGTATTCCTCAGATGTAGTACATGTGTAGTAAGCTCGTCTGAAGACGAACTGGGTAACGTCGTACTGGTCGGTGAACCCATACAGTAAACTAACCATTCGGGTTCGATTTCTGACCCATATATAAAACTTTGAATTTCTATAACAACCCCAGCACTGAAAATATCCAGTATTTAACTGCATACTGTATGCTGATCATAATTAAATCAAGAATCAGTGGTTGCTGCATGCACCATATTCCACTAGGGCTCCCGTTAACTTTCGTATTTGCTGACGTCCTCACTAAACCTGAATCAATTAACTTCCGTATCACTATAAAATTTTCAACACACTGTTGTCTTTTTCTGTACTATTGAGGGCCTACAGAGACAAGAAATTCGGAAAGTGTCAGTTAAATTATCCTAGAAATATATTAAATAAAAGAAAGAAAAAAAAAACCGAAAATATAAAGATGACAATTGTATGTCGGAGTGTTTCTTTTGTATATAGTTTTTCTTCCTCTCGTATCGGCCCTACATGTTGGTCTAGTGGCTAGTGCGTGTCCTTGGTGAGCATGGTTCTGAGTTCGATTCTCTGTGAAAGATAATAAGAATTTAATTTCACAATCATTCAATTTCATTAATCACCCGTTTCCTTTAGCCTAAAAGGTATAATCGTGGGACATTAAATTAGTAGGTTTCATTTTCATTCTTCTTCCCTCCTATTTAGCACAATTTTGGTCAGTTTAGTATCTCACTGTAAGTAGAAAACAGGAAGAACACTTTCGATATCCCTATGATACGAAAGTCAGAGGGAACTTTAGTGTCGTAAGGTACGTACAGTATACAACACGTGAACTTGAACAAATGGAATTTCTTAGCGCAAATAATATATTTCCCAGTGGTTTAACATTAGTAGCAGCTATTGTATTATACTATAAGGTGACAAAAATTTCCTTTGATATTGAATGATGTTCCATTGTTCTTGAAGTTCAAATATATGCAAAGCTTTCTGATTTTCCTACTTACATTTGTACTAATATGTTTTCAGCGCTGGTTGTTAATATATTTCAAAACTAGTGTATTGTAAAATGGTAATTTCTGAATTTAAGAAATAACTTGTTTTAATATAACTTATTACAATTCGCACATTACACAATATGAATAAAAATGATGGTTACCTCTTTCGGTTTCAACATCAATAGCAATATGCCTTTTCCTCTTCTTAGCAAATCGAGGAGCACCATGATCTGTTGTGATGGTGATTACTTCCGATCCTTCTGACACTGGTGTTGATGTCTCACGCTTAGGAGTAACATCAGGAGTATCGTGAGCAGTTAAATCCAATTCAATAGCAGTCGGAGTGTACATGCCATGATGACGTGCCATTGGCCATTCATTATTCTCAACAGCATATACAATGTGTTCCAAACGTACCTGAAGAACTCGATCCTACAGAGAAAAAATATATGCTTGACTGTACTTTAATTTCATCATGTAATAAAGGAAAGTCACAATATCCTTATATTCAGTCTTATGCTAAAATATACCTTACGATATCATACAAAGGCCCCATTCCCCTAAGGTTTGCATCTATAATACGCAAAATTTGTGTTTAGGTAATTACAATTGCATATTCTGCGTGGCGATGCTATCAGCAAATTATTGGAAGACTGGTACATAATGTGGTCCCAGCTCAACTTCTGTCACAAAAGTGGCATGAAATTCCCTTCGAGTTTCAATGAATTACTAATTAAAAATGCGAACTACCATTGTAACGCGAAGAGAATTCAAACATTTCAATAATCTCACCCAAAAAAAGAAAAAAAAAAAAATCTAAATTGATTTCTGTACTTAGCCAACTGAATCCAGTTGCTACTTCCAATTCCTATTTCTGCGAGATCCATCTTAATATTGTATTCCCATCTATGCTTACGCCATAATACATTACGCTAAGCGTAATTTATTTATTTACATTACTATTAACCTATAATGCAAATAATTTTATTTTACCAACATAGCGAATTTACCAAAAATATAATCTTGCCATTTTAATTATATAAGCACTCAAAATAGTAATAAAAAACCTTTCTAGAACATTGGTGTATTTGCATTGTTATGGATAAGTTTTTCATCGGTCAAACATGATCAGATGACCCATTACCGCTGCCATAGCCACTGCAGTGGAAACTGCCCTGAGTCTTAATCGCTTCTAATCAAACAATTCGTTACGATGGGACGGAATGGCAAAAAGGGTCATTGTGTTTGGACAAGTACGTGAAGCTGCTACGTTTGTTGGTGTCAGATATCAAAATAGTGTGACTGCCAGGTCCGGGCTAAGTGACGGGATGCATTAAAACCTCGCAACCACATATCTAAATTTTTTATGGATCGTTAGTGTCAGCGTGGCATACACCCTTTCTCTTGACCACTTCCGGCCGTTTTCTGAATTGCTAGGTGTACTCGTGCTACTTATCGACAGTACAGGGTCCGAGTCTATCGTTCTGCCTGGTGGCAGCAGCAGTTTGTGATCCACGATGTCCTTCCAATCCAACTAAACGCACAGAATAACTTTCCTGGGTATCAATGTGAGCTTTGTGACAGAGCTTCTACTCGCTTCGATCACAATCTTTTTCAGACATTGCTGTCGCAGGTTATTCACTTCTCATCAGTCGTGATAAACTGCTCCAGAAATCACCCACGTTTGTTATGTTTCATTAGAGATTTGCAGATTGAAGTTCGTCGAGTCAATGTTCTTTGGCCAGATCATATGATAGCCAAGTGTCGAGCTTCTGTTTGTAGCCAGCTATCTCCAAATAGCTTAAAACTGTTTAAGGGGGTAGACTACTAAATATTTTTCAAAAGTTAGCATTTTTTCTTTTGCTCGTCTTTCATAAGAGAAAAGAGATAATGAAATGTAACTTGCCACAATAATAGATAATGTTATTCTACAGCGGAAAATAGGATTTGGAAGAATTTTTCAGTGTTGCCATCCATGGAAATCACAGTGTGACCAGAATTTGACTTACCCAAAAATCTAAGTTAAGGCTACGACTAGGTAAATGAACTCATCGGTAATTGATTACTTATCGTGCTGTCTTTGTTCCCTGTTAACTATTTTTAAAATAATATTTGTATTTAGTCTGTAGTAACTTATTTATTTAAAAAGTAGTTAACAAGGAACACAAACAGCACAATAAGTCATCAATTATTGTTGAGCTCATTTTTGTAGTCGTTGCCTTAACCTAGATTTTTGGGTAATTCAAATTCTGTTCACACTGTAATTTCTATGGATGGCAACACTGAAAATTCTTCCGATTCATAATTTCGGGTGTAGAATAACATTATCTACTATTGTTGTAAGTTACATTTCATTATCTCTTTTCACTTACGAAAGACGGGCAAAAGAAAAATTACTAACTTTTGAAAAATATTTAGTTGATGGATGTTCAGGTCATTGGCAACGTCATGACTGCTTACTTGCCAGTCTTCCTGAACTTTTGTCAGCTGTGATTGGTCACACACTGCGAGGAGCATCTTAAACATCGAAATTTGCAGAACGAAAGCGATTGAACCATCTCTTCTGTTGCTTTTGATAACCTATCATGCCCATAAACAATACATATTTCTTCATTCAACACATGTTAGTTGTGCAGCATTTGCGTCTTTATCGAAATTAAACTGTAAAATTTATTGCAGTTTTGTGGAAATTTATTTCATCTTCATAGCGCAATTACCTTCCGTTTGATTATAAGATTTTCAAAACTTCTTGCACGCCTATTGGCTTGAATTGACAGATGTCAATTGGGATTAGATTTGATCCGCTGCGACTCATATACACCTCGAGATTACACATTAACACCATCACGTGCACAAAAGGCTCAATACTTTTTAAACTATCTGCTATTTAGCAGATACTTCTCATATAATATGCAATAAAAGTTAACAATGACATTTGGTCGAAAATAATTGTCTGAAATTTTTGTGGATGCTTGCATTGCGAGGAAGAATCTGCATATTTATTAAAGCAACGTATTATTGCAGTATTTTCTGCGTATATTTTATTATAGGATCATACATATTTGAGAGTACAGTGAAAGAAAATTACACGCACATCAATATAAATAATAAATTTATTACATTTGATGTGAAATTCTTTTAGTTCTAATGTGAACCAAGTGATGTCGACAAACGATATCAAGTTGTGCAATCGTTTTTCGACTTGACATGCACAGAAACGGTATGCTAATGGGAACAGTAATTGGAGAGAATGGGATATTTAGGAAATGGACCAAGCATTTCCTTTTCCTGTATATTGAGTATATGTATTAAACAGAATCGCATCGCGAATTGAGTTGCTACATCAATACATGGAAATAAGATGAAAATGGAATACTATAATGTGATGTATCTAATTTTATTATTCAGGTTAGATTTGCAACTCCCACAAATAAGCAGCAATGCAAAATAAAGCGATAAATCGAATTGTTACCTACTTTGAATTTCGTACTCTTTCTTTATAGATTTAAAAGTGAAAATAATATTCTTAACAGTCAAATCTTACACAGAACTCTTAAAACACTATGAAAACTGGGAAGTTATTCAACAACCTAAATGTAAATGTAAAACCTAATGTGTTACAAATATTATAAAGCAGAAGAAAGTTACTCACCTTGGGCCACCTAATAGGATTTTGATAACTCTGCGCAAGCAACTGGGCTACTGTAGGCTCCGGATAATCAAATCCTCCCATATGTCTATCTCTGAACATGAATGAATCCAATTCTGCTAACTTCGAAAGTGGCTGGATTACTTCTAGTTCAGGGAACAATGACTTTAAGTCCCTTGGTTTCTCGTCGAAAACTTTTCTACCGTCATTCATTAGATTTATGTGAGGAGACTGTATTTTAATATCAGTTCCCACATTTTCATCTTTGACTTTATGGATGGTTTTTTCAATTATAATTTCTTCTTGTTTTTCCTCTGATTTAATATCCAACTTTTTATCCTCATCTGGTTTTGCCTTTATCTCCGATGAGGCATTTTCAGGAGTTTCAGTAAAGTCCGATTTTTCATCTTTAACTTTGGATTCACCTTCAACTTCAGCACGAGCAGTTGGTAGTTCTATCTTATCTTTCTCTTCTTTGTTTTCAGTCTTTTCTTCCTCAGTTGTGGCATCTTTATTTTCGTTCTCTTCTTTTTCTGGCTCCTTTGTTTCTGCCTCTTTAGGTTTTTCCTCTTCAATGGTAGCATCAGTCTCTTCATTCTTTTTTTCTTCCTCTTCTTTCTCTGGTTTACTTTCCTCTTCGTTAGTAGCTTTTTCTTCTTCTTTTGTATTAGTTTCTTCCTTCTCACTTTCTACTTTACTATTATTGCTTTCCTCAGTTGTTTTCTCAGTTCCCATATCCTCTTCAGCATCCTTCTTTGTCTCCTCTTCCTTTACACATTCTTTTTCCTTCTCGTTCTCTGATTCTGTATTCATTTCCTTTTTCACATTCTTTTCGTCTTCAGTTTCTTTCTCTGTATTATCATTCTCCTCCTTATCGGTCGGTTTTTCTTCTGGTGCTTCTGTTTTGATTATTTCTTTCACTTCTTCCAACGTTACTCGCTTAACTTCTTTCTCTTCATCAGCATTTTCTTCCTTCTTCACAGGTTTTATTTCGACTGTAATCTCACTCTTCGGATAATTTATGACTTCATCCTTCTCCTTTTTAATCAGAGTTAACCTGACGTCATCTTTTGGTTCCCTTTCAATAGGTTTCTCAGGATTCTTTTCCTTTTTCACGTTTATCTTCTCTATTTTCAACGTACCTTCACCCTTTTCGAGTTTCACAATTATTTCATCTTTGTCTATCTTTAAAATATCCTCAGGTTTCTCTATTTTAATAGCATCTTCTATTTTAAACGACCTGTCAAATCCAGAGCTCTCTCTGCTTTTATCTTTCAGTTTGTCTTGAGGATTAACTAATGGTTCACCAACCATGTGTCTCCGCAGTATTTCCCGGAATGAAAGTTCTGGATCATTTAGTATGTAAAAATCAGTTCTACCCAGACCATGCCTATAATGAAGTTAGAGTAATATATTATTTAGCAAGGTACGTACTACACAGTAAATATATAAGACCTTGTCAACGTGATAAATAATTAGTAGTCAGAGAACAAGGAAAAAAATATCGAATTGCCATACATGTACATACATAAATTATAACTCATGATTACAAGAGGAATTGTAAAGGAGAGAGGTCACGATTTAGCACTTCCTAGAATTTCTTTTCTATATTAAGTGAAGTGTTTTAAGAGTCAAGCATAGTAAAACAGACATAATCATAATAAACAGTCCTTCACTTCATTTTTACTTCTTCGTACAGTTTAAGACCTAAAGGTCTGAACAAAATAATTCACACGCTTCTATAGCAGATCAAGGCTTACCAACATGCTAACTCTGATGCAGATCGAGTGACTTTGGCTTAACTCGTACGATACGGTGCTTTTTTTTTTTTTTTTTTCACGGGAAAATCAAATAAACAATGAAAAGCAAGTTTTATGTTCAAAAATATTTGACTAATTTACAGTATTCACCAGAATAGTGAGAGTAAGTTCAAAAACAGAAAAGGAAGCTTGAGAAGATCTATACGATTCCATCAGACTTGAAGGGAAGTTTCAGACTTGTATGCGAATAAACTAGTACCATTAAGTCTAACATTACCCGATCGAAAACGGGGTTATTTTTTAAATTTACTTATCGTCTGGTATTATTAGTTTTTCCCTACCCAGCATAATTCTTTCCTCCACTTTCCTGATTGATACCGCCACTTTTAATCTAAGTTCAAGGACGTTACGCAAAAAAACTAAATGTTTTACCAACTACTATATAATATCGAGTATTTTATCATCATCTTTATTAAATATTTCTTTCAACTGAGACTGTTCCCTCTATTTACACATATTACTGGTAAACTCTTAAGTAACTAGTTTAGACACTTGCTAAAAAAACAAACTACTCTCTTCCGATATTTCTACCTGCAAGTATGTATAATAAATAAATATCAAACTTCCCCTTTAAAACACTTTGTCCGATTAATCAGTTAACTTCTTGTAACTACTTTGTATGTAGTCACTGTCAAAAGTATGAGCACATTACTGATCTTTCAGACCTTTCCAGAAAGACCTGTATTCATATAAAACCCAATTTGTTGGACTTGTTCTGTAAAATAAACATCACTACTCATATAAAGAAATTTAAAAATATGGTCCCGTTTCCGCAGAGGCAAACTAATTGAGTAAGTTTGCGTTCAATGGTGTGCCGACCCTTAGCCTTAATACGAGCTTTACAAATTTTAGGCATTTGTTTGACTGGTTTATCAAACTTTTGCGTTGCTATGCGACTCCAGTAGCTCTGAAGAGCCTTCGAGTATTCGTTGGCACCTGTTTACAGACTGTTCTGTTACGTTCATCTTACAAGGACCCGATGGGTAACAAATCCGTTGACTACTCGATTTGTTTGTCACATAAGCAGATAATTACTGCATACCTTGGAAGAAAGTTTCGGATGGTAATCATCTTGTAGTGCAAAGTTGCTACCCCAAATCCGCGTTTCTGATGGAATTCCACGCCTCACTTAAACACTGTGAAATACGCTTTGTCCATTATTCCATTAATTCGAACTACATTATCAACTTGGCAGTCTGTAAAGCATCCCAAAACAGTGAAGCTCCTTTCTCCGTGGCTTGCTGTAGGTATTATATGGTCAGGACGAAAGCGCTCTTCGGGACACGACGCACAAATTTCTAGCATTGGAAAGCGAAAAGTTTGAATTAGATTCGTAGGTAAAGAGTGCTCTCTTCCATTGCTCATCGTTCCGGTCTTTATTTTTAATTTTTTCGGCCCAAAAGTATATTTTGTAACATTTACTACTTGTGGGAATAGTTTCTTTACTACAACCATACATCCAAGACTACAGATCTGCCGTGCTAAGCGAAAAGGCCTTAACACCATTTCACATACTTTCGAGAAAATAAGCAAAACGCATTTTGGCTTAGTCTGTACGTTCAAATTTGTTGTATTTCAGTAAAACTTTATTAAATATATTTTCACGATCTAAAATTTGTGTGGAAATACAGTTAAATATTTTTGCTTATGAACTGCCACTTAAGGTGTTTTTGCTTACATTCAGTTACAGTTTTGAACATAAGGTAAACACTCATGACGTCATTACCCCCTACCTATTGATCAAACCACGTCAATTTCACTTTAGATAGATGCAGAATTGTACTACGAACATTTCCATACCAATATTTCGATTTTCGAAAAATGTGGAGTTACCGTCTTTTCGCTTAGGACGGCAGAGATCTGAAGGCGCTGGGCTACCGTCCTATTTGATACCAATTGGAAATGGTTCTTCCATAATTCTATAATTTCTTCCGGAGCGGTTAACGTCTATTTCTCTCAAAATAACTACTTGAACACGTGGTTCGACTCTTAGTTAACAGTTTCTCTTCCTCATAGTATTTGCATGTTCTTCACATTATTCAACTGGATTATGAAAATTAAAACAGAGACGACATATGTCAGATTTCGATACAATTTTGCCCATATTGCAACACGACTGAATAGCGCATACATAACTGTTCATTGAAGTAAAGAGATAACTACTGACAAGGGTTCATATACGTACCACTAGGTGTCGTTGAAACGATGCACCATTAAATAAAGCGTGACGTTAGTTATCTGGTCATTAGTTGTTTACTGCCTAGTAGCTTTCTTCAATAAATTTGTCTAGTCAAAACGATCATGAATTTTCATATGAACAAAATGATGAAAATCGACTGGAAGCCTTCGAAATTTGGGTGTGAAGAAGAACGGAAATAATTAGTGGGTCGAGGTATGAGAGTGTGTTAGAAATGGTTGGGGAGAATAAAACACTTTTAGATATTATTAAAAAGAGGAAAAGAAACTGATTGGGACATTGCCTAAAAAGAAATTGTACCATGAGGGACGTCCTAGAGAGTATGGTGGCGGAAGAGGGAGGGGGCGAAGGAAACTGCAATTAATGGATGATATAAAAACAGAAAGATCATACGTGAATACGAATAGGTTAGCGGAGGACCGTGGAGCATGGAAGCTTCTCAGCTGCGGCAAGTGACCTGCCAATAAGGGTAGAATACCTATGATGATGATATGAACAAAGTTGTTTATTTTCAAAACTGAGTTCAACAAACTTAGTTTTGTATGGATAGTTTTTTATATATATATATATATATATATATATATATATATATATATATATATATAAATTCTGGAAAATCAATAGTGTGCTCAGAGTTTTAACAATGACTGTATATATACGTCCCTATTTTTATTCTGTCTGTTGAAGTCACCAACAGATCTTACAAAATTTTCCTTTTTCTTGTGTGTGCTGGTCTCTAACTAGATTATGAGAATAACGGTGTTCATCTTATATCCGTTCCAAAAGTTTTCGTTTTTTTTTCTTTCTTTCTTAAAAATCTGTAAAATTATACAATATTGGTCACACTAACATCTGTAAGGATCATCTCTGGACTTGCTGTCACTTTTTCCTTTTTATTTTTCTTTATTTTTTTACATACCAAATTATAATATTACCAGTTTACAATATCAATTTCTCGCACTTACGAAAATACAAGAAGCTTACAATCCGGTGTCAGACTAACAAAAGCACTAGTTTTTTGTAATATAACTACGTACAAGTGCAGCATGAAGCGTTGTTTGCGAATTAGTTGTTATACTAGCGCTCAATAAAATTCCCATGTGCGGATTTACGCGATAGACTGAACGTCAGTCAATTACAGATATAACTTGTTTATAGAGTTTTGGCAATAATATGAATAAATGCTAAAATAGTGTACGGATTTTATAAGATAAATTTTATATTTACAAAGAATACTCTTGACACAGTAATCATAATATTGCTAGTACTTTGAATAATTCACTATTCGGGTTTTCTTGAGGTTATGAAAATACCGTTTACTTTATTCTCTATCACATTCGATAATACAAGAATTTGTAGCATTGACAAATCCTGTTAATTACTCCATATGAAAATTCACTTTATTACAGTTTATAGGAATATAAGCTAATAGGTATAGATTCTAAAGTACTAATAAAAGCAAAGGTACTAATGTATGTTAATTAACGTATACATAATGATACTTAAGTATTAACATCAGCAGGAGACCCGGGTTTTATTCCCGGCGGGAGATCATGTGGTTCGGACTCCACGTTAATCAGTAGGTCAACGTCTCATATAGCCTTGCTGTTGAAAGGGACGCTAAACAAAAATCAACTCCATTAAATACTAACAATCTATAATGAATAATAAAACAGCAATTGTGATTAACAAAATAGTGTATCTAATGTCATGATTGTACTTTCCTTCAAAATTTAGAGTAGAAACTAGACAGTAATTTCGAAAACGCAACAAACCCAGAATAATGAACTGTTCACAATATCGGCAGCATTAATTACCACTACTCCCCTTATAACATTTTTTGTACGTACAAACTTTACCTTATGTATAAGCTATTTTTGAATACAACAGTAACTCTGTGTGATGTTCAGAGCTACATACTATATTGAATAAAGTAATAAGGCATGACTGTTTCATACCACTGACATATGTAGAGTACTTCTATCTATTCTTCTTTGCTTTCTCTAAGAACTATTTAGTTTTCAGCATTTTTTTGTGCAATCACGAACAAATACGAGGATTCTGATCTGTTTTTATATAGAGAATTTTACTCTTCGTTCCTCGACTGGAAAACTGAGAAACCTCAGTTATGAAAAATGCAATTTTGAAATGCGTCACTGTTTTGCAAGACTCGTAAAAAATAGTGCCCTGTTATTTATATTGTGTACTCCGTTATCCATCTCATCTACATAGTATAAATTTCAATATTTTTTAAAAATAAAAATACACTTTAACGTAGATTAAGTCTCAACAACATGAAGCAAAGATGATTTACTTTAATTAACACGTAACAAATTCCAACTTACAAAGCCGGAAATAGTGACGATAAGAATAGATGTGCTGGCTATCAAACAACGATCTTTCTGGCCTGTAACCGTAGAATTGAAGTTTAATTTTAATTATAAAACAATTTAGGGTCACATTCGAAAAACATGCCCCATTCGTTTAAGACAAAATTTCCAACTGCCACTTCTCCCCTTATTAAATTTTCAAGTTATACTAAGACTTAAGATACTTACTTAGCTGCACCGATAAGTAAATCCTTGTCATGTTTCCCAGAAATCCACCAATCAGGTAATTCAATTGAAGGCTGGCATAATTTCAATCTTTCATCCAAATGTGGATGGTGAATAATTTCTTCCCTTATCTTATTTAAGAGTTCAATTCTTTCCAAAGTTCTGCTTGCTCGTTCTTCGGTAATTGGTTCCATAATCATCAAATCGATGTTCTCTGCAAAGTATAAATCATATTACAACGCTGAAATTAGTCATTTGCACGGAAGGCAAACTTGAAATAAATGAAAGTTCATTTCAGAATGATCTTTGTTCTTTGGAGAAACGCAACAGCATAAAGCACTGCTTTGAAATAATTCTGTAGCTGATTTCACTAGCTGCCTCCTTGTTAGAGGAATATTTAATTTAATGCCACGAAAGATTTTGAACCACAACCGGAGTAGCAAAACTAATGCTAAAACGTGGGTAAACCATGCTACAGAAGAGAATTTCTACAGAGCAGCATTAGAGAAGAGTCAGATTGAAATGAAATATAATCTTCCAGTTTAACATCCCACAATTATGCTCTTTAGGTTAAGGGAGACGATGATTAAAGCAGACGAATGATGGAAGAATTGGTGGAGTGAGAAAGTGAAAGCAAACGGCAGTATCCCGAGATAACCCACGGACATGATGATGTGCACTACAAACTAACTTGACTGGGAATCGAACCAAGGAGCCCACGCACCAGAGGAAAGCGCTCTACCACTGACCCACCGTAGCTCCCAGTGAAGAATCAGAGTAAGCGTATCATATGTCCCTAGGATGTGATACAAACTGAGCAGCATCCAACGAAATATCTAACACGAACAAGTGCATCTGCACTTGATGTAGAACATCAGCGACGGCTATTAAGATGAACGAAATTAATTTTGGTGAGGACTGCATGGAAGGATGCATATTAAAATTTCACAAATTAAATTATGGTCTTCAGCAATTGTATAAGCAATATTAACAAACAAAACATGTGATATTGGAGTGTTTCCAGCCCATGTTTAATGTGGGGCACCAAATATGCAAAGAAGTGGTACAGTATTAGTATGTAAAATGAGGGTTGCTTGGTGGCATATTAGTGCGTGTGGGATTCGATCACCTATTTGAACATTCTTCGATTGGTCAAAACGGTTGTTAGTAACCTGTAAGGCCACAAGATTCAACATAGTGGATTCTTTTGTCAGGTTATTTAAAGAATATCACCCGCTAGGTTAAGATTGTGTGTAAAGAACATGAATACTTTCGCATCCCGAATAAACTATCTTATTTGCAGCTTTTCGCTTTCTCTTCTCCCCATTTTCTGGCGCACCACTTAAATCTCGGAATGCTATTGAAGTAAGTGCCAACTTTTCTTACGTCTTTCATACGAGTAGAAGAAAAATGAACAACTATTCTTTATCTGGTTTTGTAGTAGAACATTCTGTCCTAGAGTTTTCTAGAGGTTATCTCCCTTTCACGTTCACTCCACCAATCCTTCCATAATCATTCACTTGTATTCACTGTCTTCGTATTTAGGCTATACGGTGAGACATTAATATTAGACTTTATTTCACTTGAGTTATTTTCTTAACCTAATAGACATTACAAAAATCTAAAAAGACTATAGTAGTTTTCTCTACATTAAATAATGCATGTTAACGCAACTAGACCCTAAAAATATTTATTATTTTAACTATTGTCCTTATTCACTAATATTTTTTCTTTCTTTTAAACGTGCATGGTTCTTAATGTGTCCAGTGGCAACTGCCTGAAGTGTATTTACAATCCAAGCATATAAAAAAATCTCTAACTTTTACATAACGACTCAATTTTATTCTTGCGTAATTTCCAATTTCTTACTATCTTTGCTTTTGACAAATAATTTTTATGTATAAAATTTAAAACAATATTGCAAGTAAAGCAAATTTTATTATTCAATTTACAAATGTACTTAAACGTGTAAACTTTACCTAACAGAGTTTAGTGAACATCCGAGTGGTAATAACTAAATTATTTTCCGCTTTTGGCATGAGGTATAATGATAATTAACACTAATACACTTATAGATCTATTTTATGAAGAAGATTTCAAAGATGATTATAATACGACTAAATTAAAGAACAAGAAAATATACCTTCTTCTTCTGTTAGCTTCATTCCGCAAACCCTTTTGCAAGTTGCAATAAAAGCTTTATAATATTCTGTCATCGTATCATCAAACTTCCTATCCAATCGGGAAATTGCTCGGAATTTACTCCAATCGTATCTACCTTTCTTCCTGTAATATTAAAGAACTATCAGTACTGATTGATTTATTGTACATTCACATACATTCCATAAATTTAAAATACATTACATACATTGATAAAACGTTTGATTTTGAATACGTAACATTAACTAAACGACTTGACTCAATATGATTGTTTGAAATGTGAGAAATTAGTGTTTTGTCCCTTATTCCAATAATATGAGCGACAGAAGAACAGACGGCAAGAACTAAAGAGGACTAGAAATATTAAGCATCAAATATTTGTCTCAAATGCCTTTATCAACTACTCACTATGCTTGTCATATTTAGCATGTATTCAGTAAAGTAATAGAGCAGATAGTTCGTACATGGATTATACTTATTTATTCAATTGACAATGAAATTATTAAATTACATGAATACACTTTCAACAGTTATTGTCCTTAGAAAAAATACCGCTGCAAACCATTTTTTAATCTCAGGTCTGATGTTTGCAAAGAAAAGTTTGGAACAAAATACCTGATGCAAAATTTGGAAAACCTCTTATATTTTACATCTGGACGGTATGTTAAATAAAATAAGAATATATTTTCTGGGATCATTGATCATGAAAATAATTCTCTTACTTTTTATATTCGTTTCGTACTTCATGCAGTTCTATTATTAGACAAAACCCTGAAAAAACCATATACACAGTAGAAAAGAGAGCAAATATTGTTATCTATGTGATGAGTGAATTTACATGCTACAAATACTATTGGTAAAGTTTTAACCCACCTACACACACACACACACAAAGGAAAAAAACAAAGAAAAAGAAAAAACAGAAACTGGCTAACCAAATCAAAATCATTCACAATTAGAATAATCTTACCTATCAAATTCTACTCCGAAAGTTGACACAGTCCTGAAAAAATCTGCTTCTTCTCGACGGGACCACCTCCTTTGATGAATTTCGAGTCTCTGTCTTTCTCTTTCCCTTACTATTTGCTCTATTTTTTCTCGTCGTTCTATCTTCTGTAAAGAAAAAAGAATTAATGTTCAAGAAGAAAGGAACAATCACAATAACTATTTCTTGAAAGATGTTCACTAATGTAAAGTAAACAAGCCAAAATATGACAAAACGCGTTAAGAATAAAACACCTGTTTTTGTACTTCCCATTGAGCTTCCCACAAACTTATTCTGCATTAATCAACTATGAGTGTAGAACCAATCTTATATCAAAATGAATAATATTCCTTTTGGCTCCTTTATTTGACTACTATTTGAACTTTTATATTTTAAGTTTATATAAAACGCACCTAATACTACTATTATTTAGTACATACAAAAAAAAATGAACCCTTCTGTACCTGTCATGGCAGGAAAAAATTAAGGGCACAGAGTTTTAATAAAAACTGTCTAAACGCATCAACTTTAGAAGCTAAATATACTGTACAGTAGATTTACAGGGATAATGGAACAAAAATTTACTTCTGCCATAAATCATGAAACAAACAAACGTATTTACATTTTCTGTACATTTATAATTTATAAAATGCTGTGAAAAAGGAACTGAATTTAGAACCAGAGTAATTTACCTACAATATATAGAAAATCAGACAGTCTTTAAATGAAATATTTATTTCACTGAGAAGGCACTATTTATCTACACCTAACACGCTTATTTCAGTGGAAAATCTTCTATGTCAATTTTATTTATGGACTTCTTCCTAATTCCCTTATACATGTGCTTTACGAAGATTAGTACAGCGTTACGATCATACAGAATTAAGGTACCAAAATCAAAATAGGAATTTCTTTTCTAAATAAAACCGAGCATAACGATGGAAGAGCATGCCTTACAACGACGAGCTCACTACCTTTGTTTGCATAAGCAAATAATAATAATAATAATGTACCGTAATATATGGTAAGTTATATCACCTAAACACCTATCAATCCATATCAAGCAATGAAACATCTATTTACCAACTCGCACAAACACACACACACACACACACAAAATTATTCTATGACACCTTTACTGTGTATTTTACCATGTGATCTTATTTCAAGAGTCGCTCCAGTTCTCTTCCTCAATCACACGATGAACGCCAAATATAAATCATTGTCTTTGTTTTCATAATTATTCGTATATTTGAGTGTTACGAACAGTTGTCTGCTTTTCAAATACAATCACTTATGTTAGAGTGAAGTGTTAGAAAGGAGCAAATAGATATGTGAGTTCTTGATTTCTGTTCATCGTTCATCCAGTGAGTGAGGAAGACCAGGGGCGGTTCTTGAAATGAAAGGAAAGCTTTCAGTTACGACTCATGATTATGCCATGTAGGCTGAAGGATACTATGTTGTTGAGAATGAATGAAATAGTGGAATAAATCAAGAACGTAGGAGGAAATAGGAGAATCTCGAAAAAACTCATGCATACGGTGTTTGCCCACCACAAAGCCAACTCGGCGTGAGCTGGGATCGAACCAGGAATCCCGACCACTAGAGGTGTCCTGAAAGAGTATCACATGGTTGATGCACAGTGAAATGAAGTCATACCATATGTTGAAAATAATATGTCAAACGTTTTTATTACATTTTATATGCATAAAATGATCCGGATCTTATGTAAGATTACAGAGTTTTTAACTTAATATTGAAACTGTGGTGTACATGTATGTATCAATGTTTTGTGTCTTTGTAACAACTGAAAAGTTTGTAATGGCTTCTTAGTTACGAACGGATTTAAATTATTAAACTTACAAGTAGATAAGTAAACTTAAGTCTCAATATGGTTTATAGCGAGAAAATGAAACATAATAAACCCACTAACAAATATATCGAAAACTGGGTATAATACATGTAACATTCACTCTGAAGTTCCATCATTTCTGAACAAACAATTACCACAAAACCAGTAGAATACAATAAAAGGATTAACATTGTCATCCACATGCCCCCTTTGACCATGCCAATTCTTGTTCTTTCATCGTGTTAATTCTGACCATAATGATTCTCAATTCCGACCACAACCACACAAATGAGTACTTCATGAACAGAACTACGCAAATGAATATTTCTACATTTACCAAACGTACAGACAGTACTTTCATTACTTTCGAAAAACTGCAATCAAACTAGTGTACACTATTCACATCTACCTCCAAATATACTCAATATATACGTTGGCTGGTTATAAGGCAAGCAACTACAGCAAATATTTAGCAACATTTTAATTACATCTACTTTCGTCTTTACAATAAATACCATTTCTCCAGACAGGCAATATACTGTACAAAATTGCACAATCTTATGATTTCTACGTTGTTACTCAGGTCAGTAAATGAACCCCATTGCAAATATACAAATGCACTAATTTCAATCATTTTTTTTAAAAATGTATATTACAATATTTCATCGTAGTATTTACTTTGAGAACCTCAGAGTGAATATTTCATTATTAGACCCACTGTAGGTCAAAAATGCGCATTTTTCTTTTTTTTTAAAAAAAGAGCTCTAAATCTGATTACTAGGAATGCACGTACGGAAAGTGCTTGTAAGTTACTGTGGGTCTCATCATAGGAAGGTCCCAATCCATAGTGAAATTGGTACGGAAGAGCATGTCCATGACAAGAAGTGGTAGCAACTGAGGATGGCGTACTTGAGGCCACCATCAGTGATTCCTGTGAAAGAAAGGTTTCATTACAACACGAGTTCAAGATATACAAAAATGTACATCTTCAAAGAAAGATGAATGTAATTCAGTTCTCCATTCTTTATAGAAATCTGTGTATGCCTAAAAATTCAGTAGCTTTGTTCTTTCCCCATTTTACTCACATTCACATAAGCAGACTGAGATATTAAACCAACTTATTATTAGTGTACTGAGTTACATACTTTACAAATGATGTAATATCATAACGATGTTTATTTTGCAGAAGTATAATACAAAAAGTAATTTAAGAATAATAGGATTTCAAAGATTATTAAAATATGAGTAAACAGGAATTAGAAACTTGGCAGTTATCTGCACTTGAATCTAAAATAAAGCTAAGAAACTATCAAAGTTAAAATGTATGATTCTGTTTTAGATTCGCACCGTTTAATATAAATTGCTGGAATGAAATGATGAATGAAAATAATTAAATAAAATTATTTTATAAATTTGATATCGTATATAAAAAGTATCAAAAATCCGATAATGTAAGTATACAAAAATACTAGGTAATGTTCTCATGTAAGTATTCTTTAAACCTACAATTTCACGCTGTAAAGCACAAAACAAATGCTAATATTATCCCAATAAAACACAGTATGATGAGGGTCACAATAATAATAATACTCTACAGAGAAGAGCATGACGCCTAAGAGGTCTTACGATGTAGAAACAGGTTTAAACTTGCCTTCGCCTTCTGAGCAAGTTTCATTTCTTCTTTCTTAAAATTCCTTTGATAAGAAGTAATCACACGACGGAGTCTCGTGTTCAGATCAGCCATCGAAGGCCACACTGCTTTGTTGGTATCTTCTGTTTTAATATTTTCCATTTTTGGTGTTTGGTTTTGGCTCTGCTCCATTTGTGTCGGTTCCTGCACTTGCTCCGATGACTCCTGTGCACGTACTTCGCTATCCAACGTTTCTTCGTCTTCGGTTATCTTACCCATATCATCTTCATTACTGTATCAAAAATAAAATAAGATTTCAATTTATTAAAACCTTATAGATAATTAACATTATTTTTCTCTAATAGCTGGTGCGTGTATGTTCGAAATCTGAATAGGAAAGAGATTCTCATAGTGTGTTTATGAACGTAAAATATCATAAATTATTTTAAAATGCGTCTTTGTACGAAGGTAAATCAACTTTTCTTTAAATCAATATTTTGGCTGAAAATAGTCACTCTTGATTACGACAATAAAATATACATATTGGATAATAACAAGTTTCACAATTACTGGAAACACGAACCAACCCATTTCATTAAACACGACTAACATCGATTTCAACTATTTTTGCAACTCAGTTGCAAAATCTTCCCTACCTCTTTCCAAAAGCCTTTAAAAGCTACTTTATCCTATGACATACGAAGAGTGAAGAACTGCACAACTGGATTGTCTTCAAATTTTGTCTCAGCCTCCCCGGGAAAACGAATCAACCACTGTGCTACCAAACCTGCTCTTAGAAGCCATACATTCTATCACTCGAAGTCTATGCTCAGCCACATAAACCAAACGAACCATAACTACCGTTTTCCTTGAACAACCCATCGCCTACACTGGAACCTCTGACGGTTGAATTAAATATTATATATGATGAGTGGTGGGACTAACAGATTTCGTTACAGAACAATCTCTCTTTAGATGTGAGTTCAATGATATGCAAAAAATTTGACCTAATCGGACCCAGGTATCTGGTTCACCGTGTGATAGAAAATGAGTCATTTCCTTCATTTATATATGCTGAATAGAGTAAGCGTCCGATAAACTACATTTCTGTCGTACACAAAAATGAAATGAAAAATCCTTAGTATCCCTCAGACATGGTATCTCAACAGGCTAAATGAGACGACTGATACATTCAAGTAGCTCTCTTTAATGTTATCACAGGCTTCACTCAAATTCTGGTATCGATAACCTACAATTTTCATGACCAAGTGCATTTCCCCTGATCCGCCACACCGCAAAGATTATAATTTATGGTTATTTTCTTAATCGATCTCCCCATCTCCATTGCCATTCAACGCCCTCTTCTAACCTTTTAAACACAGTATAACGTTACGTTCATACTGTAAATACTATAGTCTAATTAATGTACTTGGAATACAGTAAGACAGTAGTACCACAAAATTATACACTAACGAAACCTTTAATATCTTCGCATTCTACATACATTTATCAACAAACAAACAAGTATCATAATTTGGCTTAATTCTTTGGTAATTTACACCCAACAAGTTTTTTTTTTTTTTCTGTAGGACTCCAATTTATTTAATTTGTATTTTCCTCTCAAACCTCGAAGTTTTAACACCTTTCAGTACTCCTCAAATTGTTTCTAAATATGGTTTTCTTATTTCAGTCTTTTTCTTAACTTCTTTTCGAATGTCTTGGTTTTTTGAGACGTTCTTTATCTTTTCTGTGGGCAGCTACAAATAATTCCCTGACTTTAGTGAAATGTAGCAATCTTAGTCACTTGCATCATATTTCAAGCATTTCCATATCTTTGAAGATCAGTGCGAACCCTGTGTTATTATTATTAACCCTTTTAAAATGATGGGTTATTTAAAATGATATTTTAGAATTTTAAATTCCAAAGTTACTCTTCCAACTCCATTATCTTACATGAACGGTTCATACATCATTAACTTTGAATGAATTAGTGTTTTGAATTATGCCGAAATTAATTTCAGGCAACTTGGAAAAAGAAAATCCTGTAACCAGTTTGGGAGCTCCTAGTGGGACCACACCTACACAAACTGCGTCAAAAAACATTCTATGTCCTGGATTACATTTCAGTCAAGTTCCATTGACGTACGATTAGTAAGCATGAAGACAGAAACATTTAGCGATAATGCGACATTTTGAAATAAATATTTGTCTTTAACAAATTAAGCTTTCTCGTACCATATATATATATTATATTCATAAATTTGGAAGAAATTTGGGAAAATACTCAATATTTTGATGAAAAAGGTACTTTTATAAATATCAGGGCACCCCTATTCGGACCTGAATATCAGGTACTTACACGAAAGGTACTTCAAGAAACTCTACATATCTTATGCTGTATATCTGGAAAGTACATATTGATGTACGGTTAGTAACTTATGAAGATATAGAGGTATTCGAACTAGAAGTGTCCGCTTATGTAGAAAACATTATTTCTTGAATGGAGGAAGACAGAGATAGATAGAGATAGAGATAGAGAGAGAGAGAGAGATAGATGGGATAAAGGGAGAGAAAGTATGTTTTTTCTTACGTACCGTAACCTTACATGTGGAAGATTGTACAACCCGAACTTAAGTGTATGTCCGAATTGGAATTAAGTATATGTAAATACTAGTCAAATGATAACTCATTTCTGTGTAACATACAGTGTTCCAAGATTTTAAAAGGGTTAAATATAATAGTATACAGACACAAATAGTGCGCCTCACGGTATTGAGAAAACAAGCAATATTCCACCCAGTCACCATACTCGACCTGTAACTTACGAACATAACAACAGAAACACTGGTTAATGTTGCAAGTCCAGAAAGGACAAAATGACGGCAGAATTTCCCAGAAAAAAAGGCGAGTAAATACCAAACAAGCTAATTTCAGTAAGCATGCATTATTATTCCTTGTATATGTAAAACTGTGGAAAATTTCCCAAGTAATCTATGATAACTTTTTCATTCACTTAAGATTTAAAATAACTGTTACTAATAATGTTCCTGACTTAATTAGTGCCAATCATAAATTAAGTTAGAAGGTTTTAGCATTGCAGTAGGTCTATAAACAATTCGCACATTTGCGAAGAGTACAATTAAACTGCCGTGAATAGAACCAATTTTGAGAATAATTCTTTGAAAAATGAATTACTAATACACACTGTGATTAGAAGTAGTAGTGACACTCCTGTCACGTGAGGGGCGAGTCAAATACACTAGGTATTTGGTAGATCATAACAAAACGTTAGACGAACAATTATGGCAAATGGGAACGGCTGTCTCAGTCAAATACTGCAGTGTCGTGAAATAGATTTTAAATACCCTAACAAGAGTTATACTAGTCCTATCGAGATGTTTATAGAAGTGAACAATGTACGTGGGTCAAAATTAAAGTGACAAGTGATCGACGTGCACATGACGTTTTCAACGCCTCCGTCAAGGATGTGGTGAGGAAAGTTCGTCATATCAAATACTGTTGAGATAGGTGAAAGTTTCTCGAAAGGAGCCATGCTGTTCAGACCACACCAATCTGACAACCACACAATCATCTATTCTTTTACTAGCTGGTTGTAAATTGTCATTGGATTGCACGTGAAATAGTTACTGAAGTATGCATTTGCCACAAAACTGTGCTCCAAATCCTGCACAACACTCCTGGATTTCGCAAAATTGTAGAACGGATACTCTACCAAATCAATACGCTATGAAACCGAGAGTCACAATAAACGTGAATGAATGAGGTCAGCGGCTATTTCTGCATGCTACCACGTTTACAGGCGGTAAACAATATATAATCAGAACAAAACTTATTTCGACAACTTTTAATTTCAGAACAGAACTTAAAATGTCCTTCGGGCTATCATACCTTAGTGAAACTCAAGTCTTGTAATAGAAGCGGAGAAGTATTACTATTAAAGTCCACTGTGTATCAACACTACAATACGCAAATAAGCGTTGAAGACGACTATACTCACCGCGTGTCCACGCTGGTATGGCGCTCGCTCAAATATACCAGGACAAACTTTCTGCTCGATCTTTTAGTTTCCTGTGGACTCTCTTTGTTTTCTCTAATTCATGATTTTAAAGATGTGAAGGACAATATAAAACACACACAGATATATACAGGTTAAACAATTTATCTTGATACGTAAAGAACCAAAATTTCGTACCATGCAAATATCGACAGGGGAATGTTGAGACTTTTCAATATCACCACGTTAACAAAAATGTCAACACAACTAAGTTTTATTTTTTTCAAGCGGAACTACATCAGGTTACTACATATTTTAAATCTCCATGTCTAAATGAAAACGTATAATACTATATTTGTTATTCAGAGTTGCAAACAAAGAACACTACAGTATCACAATCATCCAAATTTCACTACATTAGTAGTAACGAAAGTAAGACGGACGTGACAACGGACATCCGAAGTACTTCAGTGTCTAATACTATGATCATGATACGACGGATTTCAATTGAATAGGAACAAAATTACAAGGGACTGAAATTTTGTCTTCCTTTTAAAACCCTGTACTTCGGAGAACATATTAAATTGCACACATGATTTTCAACAAGAGTCAAGATCCTAATGCCGTTTCAATAATCTCATATCTCGAATCGTTCTAAAGATATGATAAAACTGTTTAAAATTACATAATTCCAACAACTTGTAATTGCAGCTACCAAAGAGAGTTGTTCTGTTATTATAGAAACAAAATAATGTAACAATTACTTTAGTAAGTTCCCACAAATTTGCCATTTTGAGCAATATAGCAATCTTTTTCTTCTTTTTATTATCATCATCATTATTTTCTTTCTTTCTTTTCCGTATCTGAGGAACGGGTTGAAATAAATTACTGTAAACGGTATTATGTCTTCGGTTGAAAACCATCTACACAATTGGATGTAATATATATATATCTGAACATGTTTTCGAAATAAAGCCATTTGAACAAAGATAAATTTTCAATTCCTTGAAACTTTCTTTCTACTTGTTCAAAAATTAAAATAGTATCCGGCACTAAGGTACTTGGGATGGGCATTACCGCATCTGTTTCACTTGTGTTATTACTGTTTTAGAAGTCTCCAAAATTTAGTCGTTCTTCGATGTTTCTGATACCTTAGTATCCTTAGTTTGCACCACGAAATAACAAGTGTGCTACAAGGTTTTGTTTAACACAAACATTTGAAATATATAGTAACCTGACATAGTACCATTTAAAAAAAAAATCTTCAACTTTATTGTTGGGCTGGCAACACTGCTAATCTAATTGTATTTTAGAGTATGTCGAACGATGTCCCCCTGTCGATAGTTGCATGGTACGAAATTTTATCGTTTTCTATCTATTAGCTTTAAAGTCATAAGAGTGTTTCAAGATAAATGGTTCACCCAGTATATATGTTGAGGGTATGTTCACACACATCGACATAGGTCAAGCGACTTTTTTTTATTTATTATTTTTTTATTTCACCTCCTTGAAGGAGTACCTTCTCGGTGGTTCTATATACATTTCTTCAGGATCTGATAGCAAACTTCGGAGCTAGAACATGAAAGATCTCAACGGACGCTACGTTGAAGTCTGTTATGACTTCTGTTGAAAAAATACAATGATTATCCATGTTCTTCATACTTCCTTTTCCGTACTATTTAGGGATATTTCTTACACTCTCTTCTACAACAGGTACGAGGGTCACTACGAAAGTTTTGAGATACGCATTGTTGTGGCACAGTATTTGAATTCCAACAATTGCGTTCGGTAGTGGTATCTAGTGTGAAGAAGCGAAGCAAGTTTCAACTCGCCTCGCTTACCGACGTGGCTGTATCGCCTTCACTTGTTTGTTGATGTGAGCAGTATTCGGCTGTCCAGAATGGAGCTCGAAAGGGAACATTTTCGGGCAATGATCCTTTAGGATTTCAAAAGTGGTTTGAACGAGACACAAAGCCTTGACCGTTTGCAGGGGGCATTTGGGGACCTTGCTCCTTCCCGTGTTACAATTTTTCGGTGGTTTGGTGAATTCAGAAGAGTCGGACATCGCTTAAAGATGAAGAGAGCTGGACGTCCGGCAACAGTTGTGTCAGATGTAAACATTGCCGCTGTGGAACAAATGATTCGAGAAAATCTTCGAACAACTTTCAAGGACATTGAATCTAAAGTGAACATTGGATCGCCAACAGTAACAAAAATTCTTCATGATCACTTTGGTTCAGGAAGGTTTCATCTCGTTGGGTGCCTCACAATTTGACCATGAAAACAAACGCCAGTCTACAGTTTGGATCTTTCCAGACGAAAATCCACCCACGAAAGTGAAGAGACCACGAAGTGTGGGGAAGAAGTTGGTCGCAACTTTCTTCTCCAAATTTGGCCATGTTGCAACTGTTCCACTTGAAGAACAAAGGACTGTTACTGCTCAGTGGCACACCACTGTTTGCCTAACAAAAGTGTTCCAGAAGCTTCGGGAACGGCGTCCAAGAACTGGATTGCGTGGGATCCTGCTTCATCATGACAACGCGTCCGCACACACGGCCAACATCACAATTCAGTTTTTAGAATCTACGGAGGTCAAACTTATGACTCATCCGCCGTATAACCCTGACCTGGCCCCGTGTGAATTTTTTCTGTTCCCCAGAATCAAAGATCGCATGCATGGGAAGAGATTTTGCAGCCCTGAAGAAGCTGTAGTGGCTTACGAGAATGAACTTTCAACACTTGAAGAAAAAGACTGGCAACACTGCTTCTAAAAGTGGTTTTCGAGGATCCAAAAGTGTGTACAGCGTAATGGTGAATACTTTGAGAAAATGTAAGTGTTAAATTGATTTTAAGTATGTAAGTTATTTCACATCCCAAAACTTCCGTAGTGACCCTCGTAGAGCGGGGACGAAACCAAGTAAATGAAATTCAGAACATGTGTGAATTATAAAACGTCGTAGTACAGTGTCGTTCTTACTTTTTTTTCTCCTTATCTGATGAAATAATTAAATGAGGGCACTAATAGTGTACTTTTTTCGTAGAAAATAAATATTATTCACTGCGTTTAACGATTTAAATATACAAATTAAAAATGAGTATAGGGCCATGCATTTTTTTTTTTTTTTTTTTTATCAATCTATTTGAGAATATGCCTCGCTCTGAATAAAACATGTAATATTTACAAAAAAATTAAGTATCGAATTCCTCTACTCTCATATTTCACTAGAAATTTGGTATTAACTAATTTTAGGATGACTACTAATACACAAGGCCTTGTCCCAAAATAATGGTTGGAGGATTCGAGTTTAGCGTCCCTTTCTGCGAAGCTGTATGAGAAAAAGACCTAAGACATAACGTGGGATCAGATTCACGAGCTCCTGCCACGAATCGAAGCCAAGGTTTGAAAATAAATTCAGGGACGCAGTCTATTTGTTAAAGAAGGAACAAGAGCTTTTACTAGAAACTTTCAAAATAACTTAAAATATACTGTATTAAATATAAACTTCCAATATTTTCGCCTTCTTGCTGATTACAGCCTTAATGAGGGGTTTAAAGTCTGAAATAAAAATTCTGATTACATGATTGCACTTAACATAAGATATCTTATATCTTAATCCTAACGATTAAGCCACTACACAATATCAATAATCTTAATGTTTCAAAATAACACTGTACCATTTCACATATGGTACCTGTCGCACGTTATTCAATTTTATTACCACTAAGACTTAAAGCCTAAAACACAATATTCATGTAACTAAAATTACCAAAAAGCTGAATTACTTGTAGTTGAAGCAATATACTTTGAAATAAATAAATAAAAGATCATGCAGGTCGACCATACTTACACTGTAACATCTGCAAGCAGGGTAGAGCCATCAGGAGGGCCACAGCGTGCGAGGAAACTGAGTGCTGGATCAATTCTCATCAAATGGTAGCATTCGTACCCATGTTTGTAGGTACCCACCAACAGTGACTTATCTGCATCATTATCCCACCAGGGAGTGGGGGGCTGATCACAATAGGGTGGGTATATCGGCAAGTCACTGTGAACAGCAAGACCCAGGATAGGAATGAAATAAACAAATAGCACTATAGCGCAAGGACTGGTTACAGGAGATTATTTCTGGGATGTCTATTGCACAGTGCACAAACGAAAATACAATTACAGCTTGTGAGCAAGGAAATAAACAAAGACACTTAAAAATGCAGTAACAGCTTAGTAAGCAGTGGAATTTAATGTTACTTTGAAATTAAATTACTTTCACAATCATGCAAGATCAGCAGAACAATTGAAAGAATTATATTTCACATAAATAAACAGCACCAACTGAAGAATATGTACAGTAAGCTTCCAGCAAATGAAAGTGAGCTGTTTTCAGTCAATTTTGTTTCATCTCGGAACACAATTCAGCTTAGCGGGAAAATATCATCCTAAAACAGCTAGCCGTGCTTATAAGATGCACCCCAAATGTTTAGTAATAGATTTATTAATGAACAAACAATAACGTAATTTTTATAAAATCATACCTAACAGGAACACCTTCTGCGATTTGTTGTACCAAGTCGCCAATTATCTCGTGTTTGATGTAATACAGCATTCTCACTCGCAACAATACCCTGTAAAACAAGTTTGTATATTTTCCTAAGCTTATATGTTAGGTCCTTGAGAACATACAATACATATACATATACATGGGAAAGTTTCAGGAAAGTGAGCAACTAGAAATATTAACGATTATTCTGTAAAACTTATTGCACATTAATCGATAAGCAACGATCTACAGCTTCTGTATGTCTGAGGACACAGCAAGTGACTTAGCATTTTCAGGATGTTACTACAAAATCAATCCAACTCAAAAAACATCTTTTTGTATTCAGAAAAAGAACTACAATTTTAAGTTTAGGTCAATTACTAATGGTAACTGGAACTTATTTTCCTTCTTAAATTACTATGCTGAAACAATATTAAAACTGTATGTTGCTACAAGAAAACTTATTTAAATCATTACAAATAGTATCTATCATTGTTAATAGCAGACGCCCCAAGAGCAGTTTTATAAATAAATTCAGAAGGTAATCGCTCACCTTGCTCTTCTCGACCACAAAATGAACGGATTAAGAAGATAGGATAAACGAGAATTACATTAAAAAGCTTGTTAAGCTGTCACAAGAGAACCACGTAAGAATTATCCATGAATTAGCCAATGCGAAACATGAGTTGAGTGAGTTTAACGTCCCTTCAGAGGCTAAATGAGACGGGCCTACTGATTAACGTGGAATCCGAAACACATATGCTCCCGCCGGGAATCGAACCCGGGTCTCCCACGCTAAACCAATGCGAAACATGAATCAGCCAAATCTGTTCATTGGAGATCTTAGCTCCTCCATACCAAAAGAGAGATTCTGGTGTTCAATCGTTGTGGAGTAATGATCGTGAAACCATATTGAGTGCAATCGAAGTGCTCGCCACATATAACTACATGATGTACGAGGTACATAAAAAAGCCGGTAACTTTTTTACGCACGGTTGGCAACACTAAAACGAATTTGAGCATGTTCTTGTATTCTGTACGTACAACAGAGATACAACTGTTCGAGTGGAGTAGTGGACGTGCAAGTAGCAGTAAGGTGAAATGGCTGCCGTAATACAAGATCCTCCCAAATGAGAGTGATATCTATCATAAATGTGATTTCTGAATACCAAGAAACTGACTACAGTTAACATCCATCGGCAATTGTGTGCCATTTACAGCCGACAGTAATGAATGAAAGGGAGGGTCAGGCAATGATGCAGTTTCAGAAAGGGCGTTCAAATGTTCATGACGATGAGCGTACCTGAAAGCCTACTATTCAGACGGACGATCTGGAGGAATGCTTTAACCAGAAAGTGCGAACCAATCCCCGGTTCACAATAACTTTTCACAACAGTGAATCGAATTCTGACTAACAAGTTGGATTATCACAAACTGTGTGCGAGGTGATTGCCAGATAGACGCTCAACAATAGCAGAAAACAGTTGCACGTGATTTTTTGGCCCTGGGGGGGGAGGGGATAACCTCTTTTCTTACATAGTGACGGGGATGAAATCTGGATATCGTACATCACTGGTTAGTCGAAGCAGCAGTTAATGCAGTGGCGGCATTTTGGTTCTTCTAAAGCGAAGAAATTCGAACACCACCAGTTCATAAAATCATATCATCCGTGTTTTTAGATCAAAAAGGTGTGATCCTTGTGAAATTCTTACAATTACAGGACGAACAATTACAGAAGATGTGTATTGCCAAACACTGAATAACATGCGACGTGCCATCCAAAATTGGGAGCAGAACGCTACGCTCTATAATTATTCTGATCCGTGACAACGCTCGCCTACACACAGTTGCTCGTACTGTTTCGACAATTCAAAGATTCCGACGGAGGTCTTCCTTAGTGCTTCGACCTTGCTTTCAGAGATTTATTTCTCTTCATCTGAAAAGTGGCTTGCATCAAAGAGTTTCAATAACAATGAAGTGCTTAAGACATCAGCTCTGGACCGGCTTCACTCTCAGGTAGAAATCATTTTTACAGTACATATACAAACGCTTGTGTGCCACGCTACCATAAATGTCTGGAGGTTCATGGTGACTCGTCGAAAAAGAGAAAAAAAAAAAAAAAAAAAAGCCAAAATATGAACTTGTAATATATATTTTAAATATCGCCCTCTATTTTCTTTTTCTTCCTTCTTTTGACATGCCCCTCGTAATTTAATTTCTCCAGGAGGAAGGGCATTTAAGCCACAATTCGTCGTCGAATGATTTAAGGATTATGACGGGAACTTGATAAGTAATTGTTATGTGCACAAGTGCTACAGCCAACTTTGATTTCAGTTGCGCGTTCCTTTCAGCAACGACGTTATATGAGACATGAACTCATAACTTGCGTAACGTGAGATCCGAATAACATGGGCTCCCGCCGGGATACACAGTTTAAAGAAAGTCTTAAGTTATGTACACAATGAAAGTGGTCAAGGATCAAAATCTATGGCGGAAGACGACCTTGATGAACGCGTGAATCATGTGGTTCGCGAAAAGTCTAGAATATAGTTTCTTAACTCTCTGATCTTGGAATTTCAGGGAACTCAGCATCCGCCTGGAGAAATCACATTACATTACGTAGTTCACAACTCGTGAGCGCTTCGAATTCACTCGATACGGTTTTACGCTCACTACTCCACAATAATTAAACACCAGAGTCTGTATTTTGGTATAGAGGATATGCGACCTCCAATGGACAGATCTAGCTTATCCGCAATTCGCTGTCTCACGGGGTTCTCTGGTGGCTTAATGGAAGTTCAAATAAAACCCCTTACGACCAAATAATAAGAAAGACCAAAATTACGAATACCAAAACCAAAACAAATATTGCTATTTTTCTGTAACTGAAAATTAAAATTGCACAATATTTTCAATTAACAAGAAAAAAATATTAACACTCCTTTATGTGCATTCCACAACTAAACAAACAAACAAAAAATTCATTACTACTACGCATACATGTATAGACCAGTAATGAACTTATTACATTTCATTTTCTTGAGACTGCATGGGTATGTAGTTTTTCATATACTCACGCACCCAAAGGTACATAACCGTCTTTATCGCCTTACACTATTCTGGTTTTTACTCACTTGTTGGCATGTCTTAGTAAGTGTTTCTTGTAGTTGCTTTCCAGAAATATATCTCCATCATATTTTTCTTCTCTGCTCCAATCATTATCGTCTATGCTGGATGAGAGTGATCTGGCCTCCTTTTGTTTCTTTTTACCTTTCCTGCCTCTTGGAACAGGAGCATTTAAGCCTGCCAAACAGAAATTGAAATAAAACGTAAATAGATAACCATGAGAAACACGAATTCTCCAACTTCTACAGAACAGCCACGTCTATATATAATGTAAAAAACGAACTTTTTTCTCCGAGCAGAGGGTTTCTCATCTACTATGCAGATACATATATTTTATATATATATATATATATATTTATATATATATATATATATATATATATATATATATATATATATATATATATTTGTGTGTAACATAAGTTTTTAAGACAAACTAATTTATTTTATACAATATCCCATATTACATTGTAGGCCCTAACTTTTTCACGTTTTTTTTTCAGGTTGTCATGAAATTCCCCGATTTTCCAGGACTTTAAAAAATTAAGCTGAATTCCCTGACATTTTCAAGTTTTCCAGGTTGGTGGGAGCCCTGTAAGCTGAGTAACGTGTCAATAACAGCACTACATTTTCTGAATCTCGATTTTTGCAAACTTTAAAACATTAAGACATAGAAGTCAGTACACATAAGCTGCAATTCAACAGTTATAAAAGTTTTGCACAAAAGTAGTATACAAACTATAGTATTCCTTACATAATGATCAGACTTTGCATTATTTCATGTTTTTCAGTCACTAATAGAAAAATAAATTACTTAAAAAAGGGACATCATAGTGTTTTTTTTTTTGTTTTTTTTTCACATTAGCACTCACTTGTAACCCGTTCATCCATCTGTCACTTCAAAGACTCAGAACGACGTATTCCTTACGTCCAGGAAGAGCTTTACCCTCCCCTTCTTTTGATACACTAAATCTTCCTAATAGCTAGGTGGAAGTTGCATCCTATGTTTATTGAATGTTACCAAGAAAATAGCCATCCTACAAGATGATTAATACGTGTATATCTATTTGTAATGTATTGTTGGTTTCGTGGATGCAAAATCTTCAGTGTAAACAGAAATTTCACATAACAATAATCTCCAGTGCTAAATCAAGATTATCCATTTCTCTAAAGATATGATTTCAAGAAAATACTACGAACACCGGATAGCATCTAGGAAGGATCTATCTAAGAGCGCAGTCAAAAGACCGAGGTTATTGTCTCTAAGAAATTAACGTTCAAAATTGTGAATATGCATGTTCTTTTATTCTATCGTAAGGGATTTTCGACAGAAATGAAAATCATATAAGCACAACATCTAGCTTTACACTATTAAGTGTCCAATGTGTGGAGATTACAGCATTGAATAAAGTTGTTTCAACTGATCAACATTAAAGTGTTACACTTAACTCAAATTACGAAAGTACTAATTAATGCAACATTTATGGAAAAACACAAATTTCACAAATAAACGAGTTAATCGTGGTTTTGTGATGTTTTCAAGTTTTAATATAACTAACTTAACTCGATAACGTACGAGGGATATGTCTGTTGCTTTTATATTTTGCCTTCCTGTCTCCACTGTTGATAAAATTTATTGTTTGCAACTGGTATCTCTTCTGAGGTCGATATTATTTAGGACAAGTTTTTCTCGCTAATAATTGTTTAATTAGAAGTCATACTTGCTTTAGTCTTGTGAACTTGTTACGAATTGTAAGACTACATTTTAATTAAGTAACTAATTTGGTTTCAATTTCTTCTGCAAGTAGACCACTGATAAATATTGAAGTATTAGGAATATTTTAACATATTATTTCTTGGGTTTGCAAGGAATGCTAACTACGATGCATTTTTTTTATTATGGGTGTCTATGTACCCTAAAGGTGAACAATAAAGTCAATATTCAATTCATGCATATTTGCTAATATGTGGCTGTGGCAGCTTGTAGCCCGATTTAGAGTAGTTTAAACCGGGAAATATTAACCACAAAATTAAGCTTTACGGAGAAAGTAGACACGTCTGGGAGAGGAGGACTGAAAATATCGACTTCGTCACACTGGATTTTTTCTTTTCTTTTAACGTTTAGCATTTACTTTGCCAATCATGGGTTCATTTCGGTTCTTTTTTCATTTACTGCGAGCATAGAGGCTCTACGAGAAGTGGACCCAAAGATTAACATGGGATCCAAACGTCACACGAGTTCCCACCAGGAATCGAACCGGTGTCTCCTGCTTAATAGGTTCGTTCGCAAAACTGTAGTCAGATAGTGCTCCATGCACACTCTGGAAATTAAGATGATTACTGAAAAGATTCCACTCTGAAGCAGTTTTATTATTTCTTGCGAGAGGATGTGAAAAATTTAACATATCTGGCAACTGACAGATAAAGTCTTCTCTGGAGTTGGATGTTAGATTATTTTATTTATTTTTCTCAATAATAGAACTTTTATTAGGCATCGAAAAGTTGTTGAATGCACTGACATCTAAATACAGGCGAAGATTGAACGAAGTTTAGTAGAATCCAAAATTTAAAAATTAAATATCTAATTGTATACAGACTAAAAATTTAGCAACAGCTTGTATCTCACATTCTAACGAGAACAACAATACTACTATCTCAACGGCAACGATACTAAACAACGTGAAATAATTCAATTTCCCAACAAATTTATTCCTCAGCTTTATTAAAGAATGAATTTCCCTACCCGTTTCCAGGGCAAGTAGCGAAACGCCGACCCTGAGACATTAAATGAAGCGTATCCACTGATGATGATGAAATATAATGCACATATACGAGGAATGGATTTGATGGACCGAAAGATATACGAGACTGAAAGGAAAAAAAACTGATGTTCTGAAATTGATCTCTGACTTACTGGACATTTCAATGAATAATTGTTATCAATTATTGCAAACGACACAAGCAAGCAAGTGAAAAATTTAATTCCATGGCAGGGATTTTGACAGCACATGTTTAAAATCTTTACAGTAAATTACAGTTGAAAAAGTCATTTCCTAAGATTTCCCTACAGGGAAGCTAAGACAGTTTCTCACCACCTTCTGAACATCCATCATATCGAGTGACAAACTGAAATACAAAGAAAGGGGTGTACTATATTATACTGTATTAGTCTAGTGTCCCTTTCAGCAGCTGGACCTACAGCTTAACGTAGAATCTGACCAACATGGGCACCAGCCAGGAAAAGATTCCACGTCGAAGATGCACACGTTTACCATATAACCAAGAGAAAGCTTGAAGAAAGGAGCGCTTACTCTGTTAAGTTACATGTTGAAAAATAAAATAAATGTTCTTGTACAACGTACTGTATATTTGTTATACGACTTTAGTGTATTTAATTAAATCAAGTTTTAACGATTGTAAAAAAATAACGTTCGTAACTATCAAGAAATTACAAAAAGGAACTGAAGATAGTTTAAAAACAAAAAATAAAATGCACAAAACTGACATCTTCCAAATAATTTATTTACCTAATTTTTAACCACCAGTCTTATAACCTTTAACGAAATGCTGCAATTTGGTATGGTTGATAATTGATGTAAGTAATAATTTAGAAGGAACGGACAGTACAAATATAACTTTTCTTACAATTTACAATGAAAAATTTTAATGAGATCACTTACCCATATGATTTCTCTGCACTTTTGATTCTCCATTTTCTGTAGGTGTTATTAAATCATATATAAAGCTCTTTATCTTATCATCACCATGATAGTATTTCAAACAGTAGAGAAGCTATAAAAAGAAAAATGATATAAGGTCAATTTCGCAATATAATTGACGTAAATATTTACAGTCTTATTTCCATACATGTAGTCTTTAATGCTTCGTTGACTTTGTATGTCAATATCACTTATATGTTACTTATGATCCTTTTTTTTTTTTCCACGTGGATCGACTTCCCTAATATATTAATGCAATATATCACCGATGACTGACACCTTAGTTTGAGAAAGATCTACTACAAGGTACTTACTATGTAGAAGAATCGGACCAGCTCCATAATCAGTGTGAAATTTTAACTAACCTAATTAAGAAGTGACAAAACAAGAACTTTTACACATGGACTCTAACACTAAACTTAGCCTGACTATTCTGCACATCAAACATTGAAAAGAAACGAAATGGAGTTTTACTAAATACTTACTATAACACGGGCGCAGTCTTCAATATCACTTTCTTTCCAGCCTTTTCTAAACTGTCCATGGACAAGTATTTCTGGCCACCTTCCCCAGCTACGAAAAGAAATTATATTTCGGTTACTTTTAAAAGAAACAAATTAGTACTAAGCTAGAATACACAAGGATGTTTTTCAGTTAATGTGCTTCTAACTCATCGGAAGCCCAATAAAGCTTTCTCAGTATTAGCATGGCAAAACATCATTAAAACAAAGGCAATCGGCCTAAATACGTTCTCAAGATATTTAATGTTTAGATGCTTGTGATCATATAAACGTCATGGAAAAACTAGTAGCAGTTCTACATAATTTCACAAGTTTACAAAGATTCAAAAGAAGTTTATGCGAATATATATAAATGGGACCTTTAATGCAGAATACAGATGAAGTACACAAGTAACATTGATCGGCAATAATAAGTAATTAACAATATAACATACGTTGTTGACTGACTAAAATTAACATACACACGAAAATGATCGCCTTAAGCTAATGCGTAATTAATATCCACACGATTCCATGTATTTTTGACATGGAGACGAATAAGTTTTGTATTGTCTCTAATGAAGTGTTGCCAAACAGTTTATTGATTCAATGAACCCAATTCCTGTGGTAAATTTTCTTGCACAAACTTTATGCTTTAAATATCCAAAAAAAAAATTCATTTCGCCTGGATTCAATCCCGCGAATTACTAAATCAAAAAAGTGATATTGCATTACGTAAGGATAATTTATAATCCTTTGTAACTGGCAATGTAGCAAGGGGAATAGCCGTGAAAAATAAGGAATCCGCCGTTGAATAAATCTCTTCCCCAAGATATAATTTTGGTCTCTTGGGTTATCTTGTATGTTTATGTATTAACAAATGTGAATTCTGCCGACCCCATTCAAAGATCTGATTACAAATGGGAAGTCTCTGAAACTGTAGTGTTTGAAAATTGAAATTTACTTCAATGTTATATTCACATTTAAGCTTAAGAATAAAAGAATTTTAAGGAATTCACTATTTCAAACGAGGGATTACCTTTCCTTGTTCTCTATTTAACATTTTGCCCAAATGTTCTATATGCACAATAAACTTGAGTTACACGTATTCGAGAATTTCACTCCGGAGAGTATGTACAGAAATTAAAATATTTTCCACTATTATTACAAATTTCTTTTGAAATCCTGGCACACAGATCAAAATTTTGTTAACTATATAAACACGCGCTTCCATTTTCGAGGTGATAGGGATCAACTAAACATTTTGCCTAAATATTTGCATGAATTTGCGTGAATCAAACGCTTTGGGGTTCGAAAAAAAAAAAAAAAACATTTGACGTGGGTTTATTCTGAACAGAATCTTATGTGTGGGCTTACGTAAATCCAGTGAAATCTGACTTGTAACAAATATCCTAAAACTGGGAGAAGTTCGTATGTACCTTTCAAATATTTTCATTAACCCTATTTTTCTACGCAAAGAACGAGCATTTCTGCTAGTCCGTATATAATTATCTCGATTGTACTGGAACTAGAAATGTCGCGAGGGAAACTTTCCGCATGTTTCACCTGACGTCAAGCTGTACTGAGTGACTGGCATTTATTACAAAAAGTACAATATAGTTTGAGAACTTATCACCAACTTTCTTTGACGTTAATTTATAAAACTTACCCGAAAGTTAGTAATCCTCTTTCTACTTTAAAGCATTCACTCCTAGCCCAGCTTCCGTAAACAATTTCACCTTCTCTAGGCACATAATCATCTCGGAAGAATTTCATTTTCTGGCGCCTTCCGAACTTAGACTTACTTCTTCTCCCTATAACGAAATAAATTTTAATACAAATTAAATTCTGCACTGAATATTTTCTTGTGAAAACCAAACAAATATTTTAGCCTGGTACTAGTATGTAAACTATTGTAAAATGAACTTACCGAGTTAACGTTCCATTCTTCATGATCTATCACTACTTTTCTCCCCCCCCCCCCCCTCATTCAAAGAATCTTTTCTAGAAGCAAAAACTGTACTAAGAAAGATACAACCAACATAAAAAACAAAAGAACACATCAAACGCATGTTTTACGATATGCAAAGTAGCTACTGAAATGACTATTGTTGCCCATCGTATTCTCTTAACCGTATTCAGTTTTGTGGTTTTTGTACTGTTTTACGTATCCTCAGACATTTCTTACTACTTAGGGATTTAATCGAAGAACGAAAATCAGCGACAAAATATGACGACTGCAAGCAGATACGGTAAATTATACATTATATCACTCAACTTCATGTTTCCTGAGGAAATGAAATGAAATTTTTGAGTGTTACGTCCCACGTTTATGCCGGTTAGGCTAAAGGAGACGGTGATGATGAGAGAGGAATGAAATGGTGGAATGAAGAAAGTGGGAGGAAACGGGAGAACCCCGAGAAAACCCACGCACACGGTGTTTGTGTGCGTGGGTTTCCTGAGGACAGACATAAACACCTGTCCTCAGGGAACAAGGAGATGAGTTACAAATATAAATTTTTCTAAAGTCGTTTTACATTATTTCAAAACCTTTCCTGCGCAAGAACGATAATATTATGCCAATATTACGCTAGTCAAAATTCCTCCGGAATTCTTACACAGTTAAGATTTATCAATACATATTTTGCATCATTTGTTCACAGTAGAAGCTAACACAGTGAGTTCAAACTTACTACTTTCTTCTGTATATAGCATTAAACACAAGAAATTATCTTGAAACAATGTTGTTGAATTCACGAAAATAATTAAAATTACTTTACTACAATAATTTTTAATCCAATACATACGTCAACAAGGTAAATACCTTTCAAATTTTCAAACATATGCACTTAATGTCGTCAGGAAAAAGGTGCAAAGCAAAACCAACTTTACGGAGAAGTAGAAAGAACAAAGTTAAAATATGGGTTCATTAAGAAAGAAAAATTATATAAACTGATATTAGGTAGGTGGAAATATGCCACAAAATGACAACGTAAGTACACACTGTAACAAAATATCCATTTCGGAAAATTTTCCGCTATATTTTTCCAGAAAATTTTCCGTTCTAAAAAAATGTCAGTAATCAAGTAACAATTTCTCAGCAATCATAAAATTGGTTGAATTCATGTACAGAAATGTAAAAAAGTGAAAGATCGTTTAAAGAATCTGAAAATTTTCATGGCTCAGACAATTTTCAGTACCATGTAGGAACAAGTTAAACAATTTTTCATGAATCGAAATATTTTCTGTCTTATATAGAAAAATTGAAGAACTTTTTATGAGTCGGAAAAGTTTCATCATTTTGAAGCAAAAAGTAAAATAACTTTTTGTGAATCGGAAAGTTTTATTGCTCTGTAGAAACAAGTGAAAGGAATTTTCATAGAGCGGAAAATTTTCATCACTATGTAGAAACAAGTGGAAAAAACTTTTCATAAGCCGGACAATTTTGGATATTATGTATAGTGATGTTAGGTGGAAAATTTTCCACTATATTTAACTGCACATAGAACTACAAAATTGAATTTATGTAGAGGAAAGTTAGTCAGCAACAAATTATAATTTTCCAATTAGCTTTCATGAACCGGAAAATTTTCTACTGTTTCAAGTTGGGAAGTAAACTTTTACATAGTGTTTCTCTCTCTCTCTCTCCATCTGCGAGCTCCTTCGTTGCTAAGCAGTTAGCATACGCGCCTTTGGCATGGAAGACCTGGCTTCGATTTCCAGCGGGAGCTAATATAGTTCGGATTTCACGTTAATCAGTTGGTCCCGTCTTATATAGTCTCGCTGCTGAAAGGAACGTTAAACTCAAAAGCAACTCAACTCCCCTCTCCCTCTCTCGCTCTCTTGCTCTGTGTGTGTATGCAAAGTGCAGAGAACATGAGTTCGTAGAGTACAAATAACCAATTCCATTATTTAAAATTTCCATTTATTAAAAGTCATGAATGTTTTCCGACTCAAAAACATACTCCATTTATTCTACATCGTTGTTTAGCCGTAGAATTTATTGGTAATAAGTACTGTCTTACAAAGTTTCATGAAGTGAAAATCTAAACCATTCATTTCAAGAATGTTTCAAAAACTTCAATGCGTTCTTCCCTCAAAATCCACCTTTGTTCTTACAATATTAGATTTCGTCAGTTTAATACGCATAAGACGGTTTTCTCATAGCTTTACTACTTTTATAGATTTACATTCTGCAACATTTATAAATAAGTAAATATAATCGAGAGAGAGAGAGAGAGAGAGAGAGAGAGAGAGAGAGAGAGAGAGAGAGAGAGAGAGAGAGAGAGAGGAGAGAGAGAGAGAGAGAGAGAGAGAGAGAGAGAGAAACACTGGGTAAATTTTTATTTCACAACTTGAAATATTAGAAAATTTTTCTGGTTCCCGAAATCTAATGGAAAATTATAATTTGTTGCTGTCTAATTTTCCTCTACAGGAATCTTATATCTCAATGCGCAGTTAAATATAGTGGAAAATTTTCCACCTAACATCACTATACATAATATCCAAAACTGTCCGGATTATGAAAAGTGTTTTCACTTGTTTCTACAACGAGATGAAAATTTTCCGCTTCATGAAAATTCCTTACATTTGTTTCTACAGAGCAATAAAACTTTCCGATTCACAAAAAGTTTTTACTTTTTGCTTCAAAATGATGAAAATCTTCCGACTCATAAAAAAGTTCTTCAATTTTTCCATACAACACATAAAATATTTCGATTTATGAAACATTGTTTAACTTGTTCCTACATAGTACTGAAAATTGTCTGGGCCATGAAAATTTTCAGATTCTTTAAACGATCTTTCACTTTTTAGCATTTTTATACATAAATTCAATTAATTTTATGAATACTGAGGAATTGTTACTTGTTCACTGATATTTAGAAACGGAAAATTTTCCGGAAAAGTATAGAAGAAAATTTTCCACCTCACATCACGGCTATACAACGATGTAGGAATAAGTGGGGTATGTTTTTATGAATCGGAAAATTTTCGTCACTGATGACAACGCTGAGCACAGCTGTACATGTACTGGAAACTTTTTGAGAAGTCTTTTCGGGATAGTACTCAGGAGCCTTGTCACGTTCCGTTGGATGTCTGGAATATCGTCAAATCTCTTTCCTTTCAACGCGAGTTTGGGGCGTGGGCACAGGAAAAAGTCAGGATGATTCAGATCTGACAATTATGGTGGATGGTCAATTTGCACCATCCCATTTTGGGCCAGGAATTGTCTGACGATATTGGCTGTGTGAGGGCGAGCATTGCCGTGAACCAGAAACAATGAACCATGTTTTGAGTACCAAGGTCGTACCCTTTGTACATTAGGGTGTCTACTAAAATTCCAAAATGAAATTTTGTGACCTTTTCTTTATCAAACCATAAAATTTCGGAACATTCTCAAGTGCAAAGTTGGATGCGAATTAGGCCGACTTTCCATTTATGCGATTTTGTAGCGTCTAAAACCGATCATAGACATCTTTGGTGGTGAATTTTGAACAAAATTTTCCAGTCTGTATGTATATTTGTACAGATAAAAACAATCGTGACCCAAAAGATTAATTTCTTGACTTTCATGACCGTTTTCTCATTTCGTGACTTTTTCGTGACCGATAGACAACTCTGTACATAAAACGTCTCAAAATTTCAACGTACGTAACAGCATTCAATGTTGTTCCCTCAGGTAGAAATTCCTTGTGGATTATGCCACTACTGTCAAAAAAGGTAATTAGCATAGTTCTGATGCGTGATTTTTCTGATTTGACCTTTTTTCCGACGAGGTGATGCAGGAGAACGCCATTCTATGCTTTTTGTTTCCGGATCGTACCTCACACACCAGGATTCATTCTCAACAACAATACAGTTCAAGAAATTTGGATTTTCATCCGCCAAAGCGATAAAATCCTGAAAGGCAAGAACACGTGAGTGCTTTTGGTCATCAATCAAGTAATGTGACATGAGTCAACAACACGTTTTCCTTTTTCCTAAGTCGTTGGTGAGGATAAGTCTCGCAGATTCACGGCTAATGTTCAATTACTCAGCAATTATTCGCACAGTTAATTGGCAATCGTTCGTGATTAATATCCTCACCCTTTCAATGTTTTCATCTGTGCTAGAGCTTGACGGCCTTCCGCTACGGGGGTTATCAGAAACATTATCCTGCCCTTCTCGAAAACAGCTGAACCACTAGTGAACACACTTGAAGGACACTGCTTGATCTTCAAAAGCCTGTACCAGAATATCATGGGTTTCTTTCGGTGTCTTATCAAGCTTTCAAAAATTAAAAAAACCTTCAAATTGATTCTTTGTTCGTTCCTTTTACTGTTATCAGTTTGGAACCGGACACACTAACACTCACTTGGTATTACGTGTCTCACACTGACCACAGTTGACTCACAACTAAACGGTGGGTCCACAATGGTGGCACCTGTCGCTACTCGTATGCAGTGTTTCGTTGCGCCAGTGTTGCCAGGCCGAGCACAGCGCCTTCACCGAACTTTAGCGTCCTTTTCAGCAGCGAGGCTATATAAGACGTGGACCTATTGATTAACGTGGAATCCGAACCACATGAGCTCCCGCCGGGAATCGAACCCGGGTCTTTGTCAGAGGTTGTATTAATGGTGTTAATATCGCAACTCGAAAAGGTAAGTCGTATAGGAAAACACGTATACGAGAATAGCATCGAAGGAAAACAGATACATTAAGAGATAAGTTTAGTGGTGTCGAACAGTATGTTAGATTTAAACCTAATTTTAAGTCTCTCCAATGTGTTGCTATTTCACTGCTGCACACAAGCAAAGAAATTGTAATGAAATGATTATGCCTTCTCACAAGAACATTTATAAAGTTAAAGTTACTCTAAAAATTGTAGTACGTGTCATGCAGGTTATGCTGAAAAATGAGAATTAAGTAATTATTCCAGTGTGCATTTTGAGTGACTCATTGTTACTATTTACTTTCCTTTGTACAAACCGCAAGGAATTAGTATGGCATGTTGACAACGATATTTTTACACAATTCACGTTAATCAGGCTTCAATGTAAGATGGAGGTCCACTTCTAAGTTTTGTTATGATTTCTTAATAGCTTCTTGTTCTAGTTTTGTTCACTTTACCCTTTCTTGTATTCTTTAGCACCTTCTTTTCGTGATCATGTCACGCGCGTACCTTTGTAAAAATTTCAAAATAATTTTTTATGTTAACTGAATTATTCATGTACAATATTATTCATTCATCTGCAGTACATTTACAACTTGAAATACAAGTTCATCATACCTCTTCCTCTGCTTAAACCTCCTTCCTCATCGCTATCAGTACTACTATCCAACTCTGACATATCGACTACTGATTCATCATGGCCGTATCTTTTAATCTGGGTTCTTCTTCGAGGCTCCGAAATAACTAACACATTCTGAAATTAAATAAAATATACATTTACTAATACTGAAGTTTATTTCACATGAAGAACACACATGCACACTTGGCTCACAATAGGTTTGAACAATATAAAATAGCTACTAATATAAAACTGCCTATCACATACGATAGATTTATACTTCGATATTTGTGGAGAGTTGTTCGCGATCTCTAGAAATAAATCTAGTCAGTACTAAAATCTGAATTAAAATCCTCCCCACCATCAGAAATGATAATCTATTTGAGGCCATATGACACTATTGCACTGCACCTCACTTTCCATTGCAACCAGTTGGAGCGAATTATAGTCATGTCGATTTTATCACACTCTTGTTGGAATTCTTCCCTAAAATCTTTACTGTTCGAATTCGTCTGTTTACAATGACCTTTTTTCAGCTGGCCACATGCACGGAAACCCACTGGCTATGTATCGCGTGATTTTGCGGGAATAACTGTATTGTATAGAATATGTCTTATCGTTTCTCCCTCCCCAACTTTATCAAATATCGGCGTGCTGGAGCTGAGTTATGGCTTGAAGACTTATTCTAAATTTTAGATTTTATTTACAACAGTTATAACAATTTCCTCTCACCGACCAGAGTATTGACGCAATTTTCTCCTGTTTGCGGAACAGCAGGTTGCAGATTGAGTAGAAATCTCGATTAATACGTTAACGTAAAAGAAGAAAGTTCTTGAGAATTTTTAAACAAAATTTCCAATGCAGATTTAAAATACTGTATTTTGAACGTATATATAATTCACACCTATTCACGACAGTGAAAGATAAAATTTGAAAAAAAAAATATCCGTAGACTATTCATGAAGATGTCTTCCACAATCTTGATTTGAACATTACACAATCTTCCTTATGCAATGGGATACACACTTCACATGAAGGTGTTCATCCTGATATAGCAATAATGATTCTCTTGTTTCAATGTATTATATCCTAACAAGACTGCAATATGTTTGGAGGGATCAGTCAGGGGAAAGGGGGAGGTCCCTTAGTGTCGCATCTTTGTCTCCCAATGGTCTATTGTATCAATAAGACATTTTAGAGAAAAAGGAGCGCGCATCAGAAAATCTGCTCTCGTTAGCGACCAGTGTACTTTTGCGGTACACCAGCATTTCTAACCATCACAATCACACAACACAAGTGAGTCATATGGGAATATATCCGGATTGATCAATGCTTCATTCAAACGCATGTTACATATTATATACTCTTCATTATGGAGTGATAGAGCGAATTATATAGGTTGCACAGATTAGCTAAACTTGTAAAGGGAGAAATCAACACATTACTTTGAAACTGTACGAAGGAAAGCAGTATTGTATAGCTCAACTTAATATCCGAACTCCTGTATGTAAGATTATAAAAGATGTTTATGGGGTATCCCATAAACTAAAAACTACTTGTATCTTTTAAGGTACAATGGGCCCTACGGGATTGATGAAGGTACTTATAGTAGTCAGCGACCCTCGACCACTTATGTTCTGGATTTGGACTGGATATAAATATTGTAACCTGCCCAAATGTATCTTGGAATTGGTGGCACAGGAGTAACTATCACCTAGCCTTATTTATCTAAAATGTCTTTCCTGAGAAATCGTGATTCTCCCATCCTACGTAACTGAATGATCCACAAATGAGTATTTTACATCGAAAAAGGCAGTAATACGAGATTGTCACAAGTTCTTCAATATTTCTATCATTTACTTGCTTTATGCATCACGTTAAGCAAAAGCTGCCTAATACTCAAGGCAGAAGCCAGTGTTGCACCAGCTGAAGCCACCTTTCGGCAGTTTGATCCTATGCAAATAACAGCACTTGTCCTTCCATGTGAACAGGATTTAAGCTTCCACTTCCTCTTCGTTTTTAAAGCATCGCAAGCGAGGACTGCTATGAACTAAGTAATAAAAACCCAACGTGAGAAGTCCGGATTATATGGATGTGGCATCATTTCAATTCCCTCCAAGTTCATTCCACATCAAGAAGTATGAGGTTTTGTGTTGTCTTGCTGCAGCGAAGCTCGCTTTCTGCTTACCAATGTAGTATGCTTTTCGAATGCTGTCATATATCTCCTTCAATTATTCAAAGTACAGGTTGACATTCATGATTTCACCATCCGGAACCAACTCTTAGTGAATTATAACTTCATAATTTCACAAGATGTATAGCACCACTTATGTTAGAAACTCGTGCCCGTCGACAGGTTTCGGCGCGAGAGCCTTGTTTAATCATTGCTTAGAATTTCAGGATGCTCCTTAGGATTTCAGAAAAATATTTTCTTTTCGATGTGCGTTATAATTCTCTTTAGAAAACTACAATCATGCAAGTTTCCCGTGTTTCTTGCAAACATCCACTCGCAAATTCGGTTGGCGTACGCGCCTTTGACGTAGAAGATGCGGGTTCGATTCCCGAGGAGAGCTCATGTGGTTCGGATATCACACGTTAAGCAAGGTCCATGTCTCTTATACTCTCGCTGCTAAAAGCCACACTAAACTCAAAATCACATCTCATCAATAGGTCCGGATGGTTTTGACGAGGTCATAAAAACTAACTACATTGGACTATGGGACACCAAGCTCACCTAACACCCTCAGAGTGTTAATCGTCAGATTTGACTACAGCCTGGTATGTGACCTCGGAATACACTGTTTTCAATGTTTTCTGACCTTGGTTGATCGGCAAGGTTTTTGCAATCGAAGCGAATTTTTTGAATTTTATAGCTGCAGTGCTGTATATGTATCTCGAAAAATGTTAAGTTGACGATAATATTAACCCCTTTCTGCGTGATTTTTTTCTTTTAGCGAAGAAAAAAAAATAGTAAGTATTCGAAATCCTCATATGGGAACTTGAAAAATGAATTAAAACTTGAATTTTAGATTTTGCACTCAATTCCGACGAGAAATAAGTATATATGATACACTTCAACTCACAAAGAACATGCAAGATGACACCAAAATCTCTTATTCATACATGTCAATATCTCACACAGCAGACAAAACAGTCATTTAATGCCTTTGATAAATCACAAAAAAGCTAAAGTGTAAAAAGGGTATGTGGCACGGCATGCGGTAAGGGGTTAATTCAATCCAAACGGTTAGCATATTAATAGCATGCCAGCGTAACCTGCTAATAAGACTGCTTATACGTTTGGAACATAGGTGCGTATGGTTTGTTGAATGGAGCGACTTGCTCGTAGTACTAAATCATCAAAAATACAAAATGTCTAAACAATAACTGCACTTTCTACCAAAGATGAACGATTTGCTATTCTCTCATGCATGCTGATTTGATCAAACCCTTTTTGTAAGTTTTAATTTGCTACGTGTTTTCTACGCGAGTATTTAATGTATTGTTCATTACTATTCCACTATATATAAAGTTGTTCATTCTGGATACGATTATTTGAAGAAAATATATCAATTAAGATAGATTACAAAAGTACTTCAGACCAAGCCGCTTAAGTTAGAAGAAATATTACAAACTCTTGTAAAAACTATTTACTGCAATAGATGATTATCCAAAATTATATAGCAATCTACAATACGGATTATCACTTTTGTAACTGGCTTTAAAACAATACAAAATAATCAATACCAACCTTGTCTCCTCCTTCAGACATATCAATATCTGCCTTTTTAGCCCATTTCTTCCAAAAATCTGGATCATCTATGTCAATATCCGAACGAATTCCTGAACTCGCAAAGCTTGCTTTAGAAAATGTTGATCCTTTTTCTGAGTCTAATGTTATAACTTGTGTACGGCGTTCCAGAATTTGATCAATATCTTCTTCACAAAACTTATCTCCAGCACTATCTTCATCCATAATAGCTCCATATGCACCTTTAAGTATAAATTTCAACATATAAATACTACGTTGTACAACAATAATACAAAATTGGTATATTCGTTTCATACAAACCTAAGTTATAACATTCATTATTTTTAACAAAAAGAGTTGGCTATCTTCGGGATTTTTTTTTTTTCCTTAAATCTACAAACCTTGGTGCTTCTCTGAGAAAATTTTCACGCACCCACGTTTGTTAGATCTCGAGCTATAACACGTTCAATTTAGAGTACAATCTCAAAGCAGAATCTCGGAAACTGTGTACATGTGTTATTTTCCCAAACTTTGATCGCCTCCAATTCCAAACCTATTTGGTCTGAGGAGGAAAAACTTCAGAAAATCTTGAATGGTGAGTTAAATGACCTGGTTGAACTACCACGCAATTACCTAGCTCAGAACAGAAGTCAACTAAAAAAATGGGTACTTCTAGACTTTCTTTCGCAAAATCCCTTCCGGGGTGGTAATGGAGTATTTTTATATTCGAGGAAAAACTTACGTTATACATGTTGAATTTTGGTCTTTAAAAAATTCTGGTAGGAGAGAATCTCAGTCTGGGGTAGAATATCCGAACCAACCCTCTTTGAAAGAAATATTACTTTCAGTGTTTACCACGAGATATAATTTCTTTCATCTGATTCTTCGCGGACCTTATTAATTGTATACACACAAGTACGTGTTGCAACTGCTGCACGTTTGTTGGCAGGAGTGATAAGGAGAACGCACTGCTTAGTTTTAGCTTCTTGGTCATGAGTCGATAACATTACTAATGATTTCCATCTCTTCCCTGTACATTGTTTTGTCTTCTTTTCCTATGTTCTTTCAAAGATTCGTGACAAACGCAAATTATTCAACAAAATCACCACGATAAAACACATTAAAATGTCAACAATAATAGCAGCACTAATAAGGACACGAACAAATAAAACACTAACTAGAATAACAATTCCGCAACCGATACACTACAAGTAAGTTGAACTGACAACTTGCTGCGACAGTGAACTAAATTTATAATAGCGTCCACCTCTGAAAATCTTTCTCACTGCCTGACCATTCTCTTCAAATTTGCCATTGTTGGAAAATAGTAGTACGAGATTCAATGCACCGAATTATTTGTTTTTCAACAATTTTTTATTACTATATTCACTTACCTCTGTTATACATAATTTCTGAATTCCGTAAATAAAGAACATTCTACGCAAAAAGCAGTACCTCACTTGAAAATACGACTAAGGTTCTTGATTGGTACTTTCCTTGAGCAAATTTTCGGAGGTCAATGTAGTGTAAATTCACTGCACCACGCTGACAATACTTGATAACTCATCCGTAGCACACGGAAAACCCAAACATAAACCATTTTTCACCTCCAGATACTGAAAATATAGTTGCCCTTTTTTTTGCCACTTTTTATCCTGTCTTCCCTTTGTACAGAGCAGGGTGGAAAAAAATCATTTTTTTAAAAAAAACCATTTTTGTTGATTTTTTTTTATTTAAATCGAATTTTTTGATTTAAATCAAATCTTTCTCCTCGTATAATACAAGTCGCGAACTGAAGAAAAAGCATTAGGAATTAGTATTAAATGCTAATTATGCCACTTAAGTGAAAGTATTGGGGTTGAATTTTGGGGTATCCCCAATCGTTAACCTATATCAATCCCAAACAATGTTTCTTAATCCTTTTAAATTATGGCTCTTTTTAAACTTAAATTATAGACTATCAGTCAAGCAGCTACAGCATCATCCCTATTTATCCTAGGATCATGGTACATACATCACTCTCTTTAGAACAGAACAGCTTTTGAAACGGTAATATTCACATTTCCCTATCATGTCCCTGAAGAGGGAAATTTTGAGAGTAATGTTTTTTTTATTTTATTTTATTTTATTTCTTTCTATCCCCTCTGGATTCGCCTGTGTTAACGCACAATCTCAAAATCAACTGGGAAACACTAAGGGGTGTACTAAATGTATGTACAAAATTTCAAGCTTGTATCTTAGAGTAGTAAGGGTGAGGAAATTATTTAACAATGAGCTAAGAACATTCCCACGATGACCCGGATGTAATATAAAAATTTCCTCAGACATCCCTATTTATCCTAGGATCATGATTTGTACATTATTCTCTTCAGAATAAAACAAATTTTCGAACGGGTCCCTTCAAATGTCTCCATCATGTATCTGGGGCGGGTAAATCACGAAAAAAGGAATTTTCTCTTAAAAATATATATATATATATATTTTTTTAAATACCTCTGGACCCCTCCTCCTGTTTTAAGGCAGAGATCTGGAACAAATCTGAAAAATACTGAGGAGTGCACTGAGTAAATGTGAAAAATTTCATCTTGTAGGTGCAAAAGTAAGCCCGCGAAAGATAATATTCCCTAAATACCCCAGATTCACGTACAAAACAGGATCTCAGATAACAGTTTCCTGCGACATCCCTATTTATCCTAGGAGCATAGTACATACATCATTTTCTTCAGAATAGAACAGCCTTTCAAACGGTACCATTCATGTCTCCATCTGAGGCGGGAAAATCACGAAAAAAAGCTGTTTTTGTTAAAAATATTCTTTTTTTAAAAACATTTTTGCCTCTCTGGATCCCGCTGTTTCCACACAGAGATCTGAAAACATCTGAAAATTATTAAGGGGTGCACTGAACGAGTGTGCAAAATTTCAGTCTTCTGAATGCAAAATATAACCCGCAAAATGCAAAATAATAATACGCATAACAAAAATATCATCTTTTTAAATTTGACGTCATCACACACTATGCCTCAACGCAGAAAGGCGTGAAAGCATATGTAACGTGTTCTAGAATGCCTCCAGTCTTGAAGAGAACGAAGTAAAAAGCCTTACTGGTACTTTTTTAATCGAATAATGAAGATTCTACCCTATCACCTACAAATATAATATAATTTAAATATAATAATTTAATTATATAATTTAAAAGGTTAAGCATTAAGGAAAAAGTACAGCAACGTTTATCAAAATGACGCTTTTTTTCACAAAAGTTACTTATATTTGGCAGGGGCCTATTTTTAAAAACTAGAACTACCTTGCAGCATGAAATACATAAATTTCGCCTAAAGTTATAAAACAAAAAACAAAACTGGAGAGAGGATAGGACCCCTCTAAATACACCCTATTATCTAGGAACAAACAAACAGACACGCACATAAAAGAATTTTCGTCTTAAATGTCGATAGTGATTTCCCCGTTGGAATAGTTAACGATCTTAAAACCCAAACCCAATGTTACGACAAGAAGAAAGCAGGATTGCTCCGTTACCTGTTCAAAACGGGATTTTCCCTAATCATCCTCTGCATGACATTTGTTTTCATACTATACTGTACATTTGAGTCTCATTGTATTATGATTATTAATTTCCATTATCGAAATAACAAAACAGAAACGGGATTTTACTTATTTTCACTTTAAATTAATTTATTTTGGAATTCGATTTAAATCAACGATTTTTATTAAAAAAATCAAGTGATTGAAATCTTGATTTAAATCAATCCACCCTGGTACAGAGTCTTCTCGTAGCACACAGGCTGTACGCTACTTTATTATTTTATATGAAATTATTTCTAACACATACTAGTCAACGAAGATGACAGTGCTACAGAAATGTAATCCACGCATGCAGGAACTCTTAACTTTTTAACAGAGAAGACTACTACTAACACACAATGTTCAGCGTTTTTGCTCTAATTAATCCTATGCACATAAGGAATACGAATGTATTTGGGTTTTAAAACATTTTTATTTACTTTATATGGTGCTGCAGTAAAATTTCAAGAGTGGAGTAAAATTGCGGAGTATCCCAAAGAACATACGTATTTGGTACATATAATTTGAGGGAAAAATTTGAATAAGGGCTTAACTAGCAATTCTTTTATTTTTCAGGAGAGCAGAAAAACAAACGCCATTATCCAATTAACCAGCGTATTCACACAATATTTTTGGAGACAGGCGTTCGCTACGGAGCAGAGATATTACCTTACCATCACCTAGACACATGCGGACATGCTCAAACTTGCAGAAAATATGTATATCTCATATTACCGGAAATAGGTCGATACGCCCTTATCCAAATTACCCCTTCATTTAAAAAAACTATTAAAAGAATCGAGGCGTATTTAATGGTACGTCATTGTTATTAAATATTAATATGCGTCGATTTATTTCTTTAAGTAATTACTGCTAAAAGAGACTCAGTTTTCTATAAAAATGAAAAATAAATTACCCTTTTTCAAAAGATCTTCAATTTCTTTCTTCGTAAGTTGTTTGCTGCTATGTTCTTTGCCTCCTTGCGTTGTGTTCATGCTCTGGAGAACAGCCTTATCTAAACCTAGCTTCAAAGAAGCCTTGTCAAACATTTCGCGTTCATACGTACTACGACATAAAAGCCTATAAACTTTTACCATCTTCTGTTGTCCAATACGGTGACATCGAGCTTGAGCCTGAAAAAAAGATATAGAATCAGGTGAAAATCTTCATTTCCTGAAATTGAGCAGTATTTAAAAAAAAAAAAATAAAAATACCTTTCTTGATGTATACTTTTCACTGGTTTACATATTTAATACACTACTTGTTTGAACTTCACAAGTAAAGGGATAAGATAGTCTCGATAATGTGTTTCCCGTATCAAATGAATATTTGTGGATGATCTAGTAAAAAAAACAGTCTATAGAACATGGAACATAGATTATATTGTGATTTTTGCACACGATGGTCATGAATCAATTAAAACTGTTTACACAACAGATGAAAGAGCATATAACCTTCGAAAAAGGCATTTTCATTAAATCCTTGGCAATAAAGTGCGAAAAAGAAACTAAAAATTTATCACGCTTTAGACAAAAATCACTAAAATTATAATAAGAAATTCAAAGTATTACAAATTTCCAGTGAAACTAGAATCGAACCGAAGAATTTTGGCCCATTTCACTTTTCTTACTACAAATTTCATAACTCGCATTTGATACAATGAGAAAAAAAAAAAAAAAAAAAAAAAAAGTCCTCTATTTATCATTAATAAATTATTACAAATTTAGAGACTAATGATTTTTTTCCTTTTTTTAATATATAGGGTCGTTCGGAAGTGGGCGTACTCCTAATTGGTGTTTTTTTTTGACGGTTTTAGGTTTTATCCACATTTGTTTGGTAACATTGATTAGCATTGTATGGCAACATGGTTATCCCTGTTCATTTGCTTTCTGCTTGTTAACAGTTATTACCTGAATCAGACGTTTCCTGGCCGCTGGATTGGAAGAGGCTGTGCATCTTCACCAGCTCCCTTTGCTTGACCTCCAAGAAGTCCCAATCTGACGTCACCAGACAATGCTCTCTAGGATTTCATAAAGCAACAAGTAAGAAACACTAGATATCACACAACGCAGAATTACGAGCAGCTGTGGATCACGCTTTTACCCTCGTGACTCCGGAGTATCTCCGCAAAACATCTGCGAGAACTTGGCGCAGAATTCTGTTGTGTTATGACATGGATGGTGACAATACCGATGTTTATAACTCTCAAGACTTCAAGGTAACCGTGTACAGACATTCTACCATAACTAACACTATACTGTTGAAACTAAAGGGGATTACGCCCACTTCCGGACTACCCCCCCTCCCCCTCTCTCTCTCTCTCTCTCTCTCTCTCTCTCTATATATATATATATATATATATATATATATATATATATATATATATATATATATATATATATATATATATATATATCAGGCAGGATCAAAAAGTACTATAAGTGCCCTAAAAATGAACCACTGTATGTTAGTAACTTTTTGTGTGTTGTAGGTATTGACGGGTAGTATCCCCGGTGACGCAGTCGAAGACAATCGTAGTTCGAAGATGGCAGGGCTACTGGAAACATGGTCAAATGTTGAAGTGCGAAGTGTGAAAACAAGTGTGGTGTTGGTGTAGGGAGTTTGATAATGGGAGGACTGACATCACTGATGAGCATCGAAGTGGCATACTGTTAACCTCTGCTAGCGACCAGAACATTTGTCAGGTGGAGGAAATGATTAGGCAAATCATACTGTCACACATTGCAGAAGTATTGAACATTTCGTATGTTCCGTTCACAGTATTGTTCACAATACGCTTGGCTACCGCGAAGTGTGTGCACATTGGGTACCACGGAATCTCACACAAACGGACAAAAACAGACGAATGAGCACTAGTCTGAACCACCTGATTCGTTATCAACAAGAAGGTTCTTCATTTCTGTATCGCGTCATTAACGGGTGATGATACACCTGTGCCATTGTGAACACCTGAATCGAAACGTGCCTCCATGATGTTGAAACCTCCTTCATCGCCCCCATCCAAAAAAGTTTTAAACAGTAACATATGCAAAGAAAACAATGACCACTGTCTTTTGGAACCACCTTGGTGTGATTCACCTGGAATTTCTTCAACCGAGTACCAAGATCATTGCTCGGACCTACTGCCAGACGTGGAACAGACAGGGAGGCCATACGTCGGAAAAGACCTGGAGCACTAATGAAGGGTGTCTTGTTGTTACATGACAATGCTCAACCCCACACAGCCTATCTCACCCGTGACCATGTCACACGTTTCAACTGGGAGGTTTTGGAACACCCTGCATACAGCCCAGACCTTGCACCCAGCGATTTCCATCTCTTCGGACGAATGAAGAAGCATCTTCAAGGACAACGTTTCAACACAGTGCAAGAGGCACAGGACGCAGTGAAAACCAGAATTCTTCCATAATGGCATTGATGCTCTGGTCACCCGTTGGAACAAGTGTTCTAGACAAATATGGCGACTATGTGGAATGTTAGTTTGCAGTGTCATGTATATCCTGTAACAGAATAGGCAACCGAGACAAAGATTTCTGAAAAAAAATGTTACCTTACTTTTTGAACATATCTTTTATATATATGTTTTAATTTAATCTTACCTGTAAATCATTCTGAGGATTCCAGTCACTGTCATAGATAATTACTGTATCTGCAGCTGTCAAGTTAATACCCAAACCTCCAGCTTTTGTACACAGTAAAAAAACAAAACGGTCCGAATCAGGTTTGCAAAATCTATCAATAGCAGCTTGTCGAAGATTTCCTCGTATTCGCCCATCAATTCTTTCGAATGGATATCTGTAAACAGTAAATTCACATTCTTTACTCCTATACACAGACTATTTTAATGTGAAAACTTAAAAGTATATACTTCTTTATAAACGAGACTGTGAAGCTTCCGAACTTCTTACACCCACATGCTAACAGCTACGAATGCTCTATTATCCTACTAGTTTTTCTATCTTTCAATTTCAACTTATTTTTCGTTTCGAAATGAAAATTAGGTCTAATGTCTTATCCTTTCATTATGAGTGCAAAACACTCATACCTGACTTCGCACATACACATAATAGTTTTCTACAGCAGAAATGTAGCTACCACATTGTGTTACTTGCTAAAGGAGATAGAAAACTTGCTTTGGAATTCAGCGTTCCTTCCCAGCATCGAGACTAAGACTTAATATAAGATCCAAATCTTCACGAGATTCTACAGGATTAAACAGGGTTCTACCATACAGAAAACTGGAATGCTATTTAGCCTAAGGGAGCCTAGAATATAGTTATTTCAAGTTTCGGAAGGAAAAAGTATAATCAAATACATTTCGTGTGGTTAAACTTTAAAATACAGTTATTAGAAATAGTAAAATAATAAAGGTTACCGTTGCACTCATGGACCTCTACATTTTAGCTTAATATTTCAATTCGCTTGGGAGTCAAGTTCCCAACCATTTGTTACTTATTGCACGCTGGAACTCCCATACTACTTTCATTGACTGATTCTGTTTAAGTTCTGTAAAGAAAATGAATCACGGATTCCCGGACAAAACCAGATTTGTAAAACACTTATTGCATTTTTAAACACATCGTTTGCAATTATTATCCATCCACTAACACATGAATGAAGAACTGCTATTTTTTGTTAACAGTTTTGACATCAAATGTTATGTCTTTGATATTAATTTTTACATGTCACTTTGCACACTGGTTCCCATATATGCTGTACTCACTGTTAATATATGAAATTTAACGTATTTACAACTATGTATATATATATATCTTATTATGTATTTAAATATTTTTCTCATATTAGTTTAGTAAGTTGACAAGAAATATACACAGACAATATTCAACTTCGTGCTGAAGTCAGTCTTGGATCTGGTATTCTACAAAGTCCTGAACGTGAACCTATAAACCTTTGTAACTGAAAATACAAGTTTAATTTGTACTTTTCTTTTGATCTGACCTTATACAATTCTACCTATTATAAAAATGTCCACTATTTAAGTTGTTTTGGGCTTTGTCTCAATGAAAAACAATTCGAAAACATTTCTTTCAGTGATGTTAATGCAAGAATGAAGTACTTCCACTTTTTCAATTTAAGAGCCTGCCTTACTAAAAATAATACAAAATTTACCAATTTTCTTTTGCTTGTTTATTCATGAGTGAAAGGAAATAATGAAATGCAACTTACCACAATCGTAGATAATGTTATTCTACAACAGATAATATGACACTGAATTGTTGTATTTAGTTTGTGACAAACAAAATAGTTTTAACGTACAGTTATTTAAATTAAATAATAATGTTATTTAAAAAATAGTTCACATCATACCAAAACAACATGATACTTAATCAAATGCAGTTGAGTTCGTTCCTGTACTAACTGCCTTAACTTAAGTTTCAGGGGAATTGTTTTCTGACAACACTAAGATTTCTATGGATGGCAACACTGAACATTCTTCAGGTTCATATTTTCTATTGTAGAATAACATTATCTATGATTGTGGTAAGTTGCATTTCATTACCTCTTTTCACTAATGAATAAACAAGCGAAAGAAAAATGGTAAATTTTGTATTATTTTTAGTAAGGCAGGATCTTAACATAAGGAAACATTTGACCGTTACAAGAAGTAGCAATCCTTTATTCCAGTATTGGTGGACGGATAATAATTGCAAACGAACTGTTAAAAGTGTAGTAAATGTTACACAAATCTAGTGTAGCCTGGAAATCCGGGGTTCACTTTCCTTACAGGACTTACATAAGCAGTCAGTGATAGTGTTATAGGAGTTTCAGCCCGCAAGAAGTATGAAATGGCTGCGAACATGACTCTGAATAAGTTCAAATATTAAACTTCAATGTTCAAGATTTAAGTAAGTTACTGAAATATCAATTGATAAATGAAAAGTAATTAGCCTTTTGTTTCCAAAATATGATTTCCCGATCCAGAACAATTTATTAATTCTCCATCCAAACACTATGATGAGGGGCGCAGACAAACTGTCCTGAAAATATTACGATCGAATGATAAATGAACCATAACCAGATATGACAACAATACGACGTTAACTTACTTTCTATATACCAAATAATCTTCTAATATGTCCAAGCATCGCACCATCTGACTGAAAATTAACACTCGATGTCCATTTGCTTTCAATTTTGGAAGCAACTTGTCAATAAGAACCATTTTACCGGATGAATTGATCAACGCTTTGAAATAAGCATCAGGATCTGGATCTTCTCCATGAGTAGTTTTGTACTCTAACTGAATTTGTTCCTCCGCACCTGGAAAATAATAAGACGCGTCTACTATTTACGAAAATATGGTACAACATTGTATTGTAAAGTTTGCATTTGGCACAGAAAATTACACACAGAATAACCACATGAAGAATTGTTGTATTTCTTCTTCTTCCCACATACGACGTTTTACTAAATAAATAAATAAATAAATAAAACGAAATATGACTATTTTCAATGCCACTATCCAACAGGGGACCGAAACAAACTGAACAATCTTCCCCACCACGGTTTAGCCTATATGTATAGATCTGATATATATATATATATATATATATATATAGACAATTTATCTGGAACATCCGTGATAACGGAGAAATCAAAAGAGGGAGAAAAGTGGAACTTTGTATGAAGCAACTATAAGGAAGGGGACATAGTTTTACGTATTAAACACCACCACCCGGTGAACAGTGTTGCCACACCAGTATAAAGTTATATTTTTCAAATGGCACTACGTTAGGTTATCACATTATTCAAATCAACATGTTAAAACGAAAACTTAAAATATCACATTTATTATTCATGTTGCAAACTAAGGATGTTATAATATCATAAACATCCAAAGTTTGGTAGCCTCTATCACACAAAGGAGATGGAGAAGACAATGCGCATCGGAAGTGCCTTAGCGTTAGATACTATGGTCGTGGTATGACTTGTATTGAATGAATAGCAACGAAGTCTGAAAATTTGATTTTTTTCAAAAGGCTTCATTTCGAAAAAAATTCTTAGATAAGTATCATATCTAGTTACTTGTGTGGTTTGCAATTGGCAAACAAATCATTTTTCCGTTTATAGCACTTCGATATCTAAAACAATTCCGGAGATATGATAAACATTGATGAAGTTCGCAACACTGTTGACAATATTTAAATTGATTGTTGTTTTCCTTGTCTTTTATAGCATTAGGTGTAATAACTTAGTAGGTGTAATTACAATAAGTCCTCGCAATTACAGGATTTAAGCAGTGTTGGAAACTTCAGCAATGTTTATCATATCTCCGGAACGGTTTGAGATATCGAAGTGCTGTGAACGACAAATGATTTATTTTGTCAATTGCAAACCACATAAGTAACTAGATATGATACTTATCTAAGAATTTTTTCGAAATAAAGCCTTTTGAAAATTTTCGAATTTCCAAGCCCATGTATCTTAGTTGTTATTCATTCAAAACAAGTCATACCACGAACATAGTATCCAGCACTAAGGTACTTCCGATGTACATGTCTTGTCCATCTCCGTTGTGCTATATGTTTAATAGAAGCTTCCGAACTTTGGATGTTTGTGATACTGTCACATCCTTAGTTTGCAACACTGAATAATAAATGTGATATTTTAAGTTTTCGTTTAACATATTGATTTGAAATACGTTATAATCTGACGTAGTACCATTTGAAATATATAACTTTATACTGGGATGGCAACACTGTTCACCGGGTGGTGGTGGTTAATACGTAAAACGATGTCCCACTCCTTATGGTTGCTTCATGCAAAGTTTCGCTTTTCTCCCTTTTTTGGTTTCTCCGTTATCACGGATGTTCCAGATAAATTGTCCACTCTGTATAAATAGGGTGGGCGGAAAGTAACTCCCTACATTGAACTGTGATTTTTTATTGATATTGTGTAGACAAAAAAATTATCTTGTTTTGTAGACTAAAGTATGATGTTTTTCACTTTTTCCAAATGCTGTGAAGCTTTTGTTGTTTCTTTGAAGCCGCAGAAATGCCAGGACGATTAAATATTGAGAGAACAAAAATTGCACCAACATTTGAGGTGTGGCAGTCAGGTCCAACGGTGGAGGCGTCACCATGGGTGGCAAAAACAATTTAAAATTGCCACAGAAAATTAATATCTACCGGAAGTGTAGTGGACATAAGAGATCAAGGTAGGCTCTCGACTTCGGTATCAGAGGAAAAGATGGCCACAGTGAAAGAGATGTTCGAGAGAAGCCCTTCAAAACCAACAAGGTAGGCACACTATTCTGTGCGTACAATTCTCCACAGAGTAACATTACAGACCATTAAGTCCTCATTATGTCGAAAAGTTGCTTCCAGATGATTGTGACAGGCGTGCTGAATTTTGAGAAATGATGCTTAATACCTGTTTGAAGATAATCCATACCTGTTTGAAAAAAGTCTGTGGAGTGTTTCATGTAGGAGTTCGTTAATCGTCATAACAGCCATTATTGGACAGGTGATTTCAAAAAGACCGGTGAAAAATGCAGGGCAAGCCGAAAGTGACAGTGTGGTGTGGATTAACTGCTTCCCACATTATTGGACCGTATCTGTTGAGAGATCCTGTAAACGCTGGAAGATACCTGGAAATGTTAGAAAATTTTATATAGCCTACAATTTCTGAATGGGACGAGACACATGAACTGTTATTTATACAAGATGGAGCTCCCCTTCATTACGCCTTGTCTGTAAGACAATGGCTCGATGAACGCTTCGGAGAACACTGGATATGTCGCCGAGGTCCCACTAAAAGGCCAGCGCATAGTCCAGACCTCACCTTCACGCGAACTTTTAGCGAACTTGAGAATAAGATTCGTTCATAGTATGAGAACAAAGTCATAAGTGGTGTTTCTCCTGTGGTTTTGGGGAAGGTCGTAGTAAACGTACTTGTTCGTTTGACAGTGTCTAGAAATTATTGGAACACACACTGAGTTGTAACTTTTGGAAAGATAATGGTATATAATAAACTACACATGTGCAAAACAATGGGTCTACCTACAATATTTTAGGAGGAAAAAAATATTAAAATAGGGAGTTACTTTACGCCCACCCTGTATCTAAACACGTAGAACAATTACAATAACACTTAAACATTTTCTACCATATACAGTGAAACCTCTCTAAGGCGAACAGCCATGGGTAATCAAATATTGTCCGCTATAGAGAGGTGTCCGCCTTAGAGAGGTTTCAATATTTTATGACGTATATTAGTAAACAAGGTAATATGCAATTAGAAAAAATATTTTTGCATTAATCATGTATTTACGAATATTAAAAAAATGCCTGCATTCTCTTCCGGCACCCAATACTCCATGTTCAAGGCACAACATGGAAAAAGATGGTATAGTTCTCCGCTCTTTACACTTATTACTACTTATTACATTTTCGGTATGTTGTTTTAATTTGTGAGTTAATTGCAGTCCAGTAGTGTCTTTTTTGAGACAATATGTGTACCCGCAGGCCCAAAATACCAAACTCGTCTTCTGCTTGCTTCCAGATTCCAGCGGGAAAGTACCATAACGTGTCACTCCAAATGGTGGGTAACTGTCAATCACTTTTGTGTGCTTGGGTGGGAGTGGGATGCAAGCAAAGGACATGTGAGTGTTGTTCACCAGAGACTTTGACTGGGTTACTGACCAGCCAGTTGAGGAGGCAAAATGTTGTCACAATGCTTTCTTGATGACACATGTATGAATTACTAAAATTTATTTTTACTGCACTTTTCAACTTGTTTCTAGAGAAAGTGTCCGTAATACAGAGGTAAATAATACCTATAAAAACAGGAAAGACTGTTCATGTCCGTACTAGAGAGTGTCCGCTTTAAAGAGGTTTGTCAATAAGTTTTTTCCTATTACAGTGTTTGGGGATTACAACATATGTCCGTCACGGGAGGTGTCCGCTTTATAGAGGTTTCACTGTATCATATAAATACTATAATATATGTATGTGTGTAGTATTAGGGCACTATCATGATACCGTCGAACATCATTTATTTAAAAAAATAAAATAAATAAATAAATAAATAATAATGTCTCGTCCAGTCTTTTAATAAACAGACATTGCCAATTTATTTATTTTTTAAACTGCAAAACGAATTCTCGTTTTACTAAGCACTAATTATACAATATGCTATGAATAATATATATTATTATCTTTTCTAAACAAATTCGTACGGTATTTTGAAGACTCCAACACTCCACACATTCGATGACCCGACATAATAAAATACAACCTTCTTTGAAATTTGAAACAAAGGTAGGATCTCAACAAGATTAGTTTACCTTACCAATTCTCCCTATTCTTGAAATTAACTTTATAACGGGTATGTTCTTATATCTACAAATTTAATATCAAATCTTTAGTACATATATGACACTCAATTCTTCTTTTGAAGATGAAAATTAATTGAATTTTTTATTGATAACAAGGCTGACTGAAGAAACAGTAATGTCTCCTTAGCGAAATCAAGTGGGAGTGGAAATTTAGATTTTGCACAAAACTGTATCTTACAAAAACTTCCTTCCATGACAATAACAGCGATTTGATTTCCCCTTCTGGGACAGTAGGAAAACTGTTTTGATTGTGTATCAGCGTACGTGAACTTAATAAAGAAAGAACTTACCATTTAGCAGATATGGATGGATACAACATTTCCGTAATTCCATCATGGTATTCATAAGATTTGGTACGTTTGCTGTTGACGTTCCCTTTGACAAAAACGAAAAGTTCCTTTCTAATATTGCCCTATAATATTTCTTCTGGATATTGGTCAATTCCACCTGTATGAACATCAAAGTGAGAATGTATTTAATTTCCGAAGTTGACAAAAATCAAATTAACATGCATTCAATACAGAAGAAATAAATACACAATTAGTCAAATTTCAAGTATAGGCTATTAGATTACTTACATAGTGTATGTCATACATAATATAGGAGGAAAAAATCGTACCAGTTTCAAATTCCACTGTTAAGTGTCTTCATCCCGGCGAAATTAAAATATCGCTAATTTTACAGTTATTATGTGATATCTTCAAATAGATAAAAGATAATCGAAATGTGGAACAAGAGCGCCCTAGACAGTACTATTTTACATGAGAAACCGTTATTACGACTCACTTATCTGCTTTCGATTTCGAGCCATTTTGAAAATCGGCATTTATTTTCGCGTTTCTAAACAGCTGAAAACGGAAAGCCGCTAGGTGACTTGTGATAACGGTACCTAACGCAAAATAATATTGTCTAGGGCGCTCTTGCTCCATATTTCGATTGTCTTTTATCTATTTGAAGATATCACATAATTACTGTAAAATTAGCGGTATTTTAATTTCGCCGGGATGAAGACTCTTAATCTAAAAATTATGCGATATTGGGAAGAAAAAAAAAAAAAAAGTGGTTTAGTCATTGTGTGTGACTGAGAAAGAGTATCTCAGTGTAACACTCAAAATATTGAAGGAAAAACTGAAGGAACATTATTAGCAAGTTAGTAATCTGTTATATTGTATGTTCCATACAGTCCATCATAATTACTTTGATCTATATGGAATTTGACTGTGTAATTATTACTTCTGTACTGAAGCTTGCCCAAAATATATAATTTCTATAAATAATAATAATAATAATAATAATAATAATAATTCAAAATTACTGTTTTCATCCAATCTAATAAAATAAATATTACGTATTTGCGATATCAACTAAAAATTTTAGCTCTGCCTTCAAATATCTTCAAAAATTTCCTCTTATTCTTCATATACGCACCTGGGACAATGTTTACACAAGAGATGCAAAGAATTCGAAAATTTCTGAAGAAAGAAAACTTCCATCAAGCTTTTTCTGACTGGGAAATTTTGGACTTTTTAAAATATTTCTATTTTAGTCGAGACAACAGCATGTTCTTTCTTTCTTTTCCAATTATAACACGAAAACAAATATTTAATTACTGCATTCTGAAGAAAGAAAAAAAATGATCAAAGAAAATTGGTAATGCGATAGAAAGGGCAAATGTATAGACGAAATGGGCTTTCCGGTTTCAACAAAACGTAGAGCTATTAGAAAAGGCCGTTAAAATTAAAGGGAAACTGACTTAAAAGGACTATCCACAAGTTTCTAATTTCAAAAATTTTGACACGATGTAAAGAAAGAAGTAATTTTGTGAATAATAAAGTTTAACTACCGACTACCGTTTTAAACTATCATCATACCCAAAACAACGGTTTATGGGTTTAATTTTGAAAACTGAACTCAGATTAGGTTCTAATTGAATATGTGAAGCTCAGAATAACGTGTTTTTCGATATAATTTCGCTAATTAAATACCTGTTACATATTGAGTTCCACTACCAATACAAGAACTTACACTTGATAACAACCATTGAAGTACCAGTTGGTTAATTACTCACGATATCTCATTCCACGACTACATGATGTAAACACATTTTCTTAATTGAAGAATACACTATAGGTAAACAAATGTAATACTTAAATAAGATCATAAAAAGCTTTTTAAAAGGGGGAAATTTATTTATATATATATATATATATATATATATATATATATATATATATATATATATATATAAACACTAGTTTTTATGCGAAATCTCCATCCCAGAAAAGCAGACTTTTTCGCATCTCTAATCCACAATTACAGTAAACGGTAGTTCGGTTTATTAGAAATTCTAGACTGAATTTTGGACTAAAATCAATCAATCACTGTATTCACCACTATACAACCTTTATTCGTATCACTTATCCACAAATCAATTTGAAACCTACATAATGCACAGCCGACTAAGGCATAGGCCATGTCAGTCAGTCACGTGCTTTCATTACGAAACATGGATAATTGTACAAGTTAAATGCAACTCTAGAGAAACGAATAACAGACCCACTAGAGGCTTTTCGCTCTACAATACCCTCCTTTTTAAATGTGTTTCATTCATTACTGCATGTAATATATTAATTACGTAAGCTTATGTACATACTAACTTCAACAAACAGCTCTTTTTTCTCCAATATTACATGCGGATGTATCAAGTAAGTTTTACGAGACTGCACATACCATTATTTTGCACACACATCTCGATTGTCGCAACTTTCTTATTATCTCCGTTGCAAGCAGTAGTTTTAAATATGTTCTGCAAAAATTGCTTATATACCCGAAGCAGTTTAGCATTTAAAGTAACTACTTTTAACGTTAGAAAATACTCTTGAGCATTCACTGAAATATGAAACTGAAGTTCAAGATTGAAACATTTACCTCTATCACAGTTTCTTCTTTGGGAGCAATTGTCTTCTCTACGTCTTCTTTCAAACGTCGCAACATCATCGGCTTCAGTAACATCTGTAATTTCTGAACTTCGGTTTCAGTTTTCAGGTCACCAAATTCTTGCAGGAAAGCTTCACTACTTGTAAACTGTTCAGGTTCCAAGAAATTTAGAAGTGAAAATAATTCATTTACATTATTTTGAAGAGGTGTTCCAGATAAAAGCACACGATGTTCCTTTAAACAAAAATGAAAATATTACAATATAGAACACAACATTATTTGATACACAAATAGCAGTAATTATATATAAGTGAGAAAGGGTATACTTCATTAACACAACTACTTATTTATTAACATGATCAAGTGTAGTGCCCTAGAAAAAATTACATAATAAAACTGAACTACTGGTCTATCCTTTCAGAAATTACTGACTAATTAACACTGTCTTTTACACTGGGTACGAAGTAACTGTTTTAAATACATATCTTCAGATTCAGATTAGAAATAAGATTTTTGAGCTTTCGGCATCTATAGCCATGTTAGCCCGTTATGTAAGAGAGAAAGTCCCTCGGCGATCACACTATCCAAGAAAAGGGAAGGAAGGAAGCGGCTTGGGACCTGTATGGCAGTACTATCCCGGCTTTCACCTGGTGTCATATAAATCTTACTCAGCATAGCTGGCCTGAAAAAGCTTCTACGCTTTTTCGGCCGACTGTTACGTATCTTTCGAGATCATGTCACCCTAAAATACATTGAGTAGTAAAACTAAAATATATGGGATATATTCTGTGCGAAACTAACAAGTTTGGCGTTCCACATATTTTACTTCTGTGATAGTTTTTCGATATACGTGAGTGATAAAGTTGTTTGCTGTCCAATATTATCGAGATTCAAGTTTTATTTAATGTTAGTTATGGACCCGTAAATATACGAGTTCAGTGTATTAATCGATTTTCGTGAGTGTGGCGACGGAGGATTAGAATAGCGGCTCTCAATTTTGCTGGGATACATTTAGCACTGTAAGGTTAGTGTCTCATTTTAGTTAATGAGACAGGTAACTGAGCAATGTGAGAACTATCACGAGTATCGATAATTGTTCATGTGGATTAAAAACTTCAACTGGACAGAGACTGAACTTAAAATGTAAATTAAATTAAAAGAATCCCAACTATCAAAACTGGATTTCATTCAGTTTCCCCAGATCACTTTTTATCGCTATCGATTTTTTTTTTTTTTTTTTTTTTTTAATTTAGTAATGTTGTGGTGGAATACTCTCATTACATTCAGTCTGTTTCCCACATCCCTTTTTATCGCTGATTTTTTTTTTTTTTTAATTTACTATTGTTTTCCACGAATGGTACTTCCTTCTGTAGCAATTAATTTTTATTTTTCTAATTTTTTTTAAATTTCAGAATTATACGTACATCGTTACTCTGTCTTTCTGCAGTACTCTTACCGATCAATCCGTCGCATCTGTTTTTCCTTGTGCACTCGAAACCTACTTCATTTTCAATCTCGTAACAATATCACCTACCTGCATTATAACTGTTTATGTTTACTGAAAATACAATAATTAAATTCAACCTACCAGGTTAAGTAATCGCAGTCCTTCCAACAATTTGCAGTTTCTGTTCTTCAACCTATGAGCTTCATCAATCACACACAGTCTCCAGTTAAATTCTTTTAACTCAAAGCAATCAGTAATAATAATTTCAAAAGTTGTGATTAATACATTGAACTTCTGGGTTTCCTTGATAATATTTCCTTTATCGTCTTTAAAAAACATCTCGTACTCCTGAATCATATTTCGACTAGCGTTCCTGCAAAGCAAAAATTTTATAAATAAATATATCAGGATATTCTAGTCACAAACCATTTTTTAAGCTATTTTTTTGTTCCTATTTTTTTTTGGGGGGGGAATATACACTAGAGTGCCGCTTAACAAAATTTGATGGGACCGATGGTGGTTCGGTTGAAAGAATATTCGTTTCAACCAGACAAAAGGTTTGATACAGTACAGTACACGTTCGTATTCTTTATATATTTGTGGAGTGAAAACATATTGACAAAATATGATTATTTCAAAACAGAGCACTGCGTAGCTACAGTCGTACGACTAAAACAGTGAAATTTAATTCAGCTTGTGACAAAAATGTATGTATCTTCTTTGGCCTTCTCTTAGTAAAGGCTTTTTGGTTGTTTGGTTAATCCAGAAATTCGGTTAAACGGGACTGTAAAGTATAAATAAAAGATACAGGCTACCGCACCACACTTTCCCGCTTCCATTTCTTAAACCATGACATGAAGTTACAGAAATGTCTATTTATGAAATACAAACGGAATTATAATAGCGGTGTTTGGAAAACTGTCCCAAAGAAACTTACTCTACTAGAAGAAAATCATTTCTGGTTTCTTAGTAGAAAAAGAAAATAATATACCATGTCTCAGACTATTAATCTATTCATTTACAAAGTATTAAGATAATTACTAGACCCATTTTCGAGAGAATCTTCGAAAAAGCACATGCACGTCAGTATAAATACTCTCTCTGAAACTTTGTGAGGAAAGTGAATTGTGCAACTTTTAGGGTTATTGATGAAATATTTAAAACCTTAATGTCAATACTTAAAATGTCTAGAAAATTAAGAAAAGTTTGAGCAAATTGTGGATCTGATTTTCATTTGAAGTACTCTTATACTTGGTTTAGAAGAAGAATGGGAAACATCCTCTGAACAATCTTCTTAAAACACTGTTTTACAATTATTAAATTTAATACGAATCTAGAGTATGACACTAATTAATTTTGAATTTTCAAAATGTGTTTAAATTTTTAAGTAGTTATTACGATATAATCAAATTATTATGCAACAAAATTTTCTCTAACTGCTCAAGAAACAACTTTAAAGATAATAGTCTGTATGTCTTGGCGACAACTTGATCTATCCACACTTTGGTATTCAAGGTCTTAGTCCCAGATAAATATAGCTATGACTTCAAAATCTCCATATAAAACGAAGTTGTTTCCTGCGAAACGTTAAGTACGATATTATTATTCAACATGAATCTCTTTTGTTATTATTTAGATTTCGACATCCATTTTACATATATATTTGTACCGCTGTCCGATTAAGTCCTAATTTAGGTAAATTCCTCTTTTAGTTTACAGGACACTACATAAATTGAACTACTTATTTAGTAGTTATTGGAAAGAAAAGAAGCGTGTCTGTAAATCCACTTTTGAACGTAATTGTACACGAATGACTAAACATATACACTAAATATGATACTTTTACTCCTTTTAACAATTGCAAAACAGAAAAAAAATACGCCACTTACGATCCATGATAAACAATAACATTCATGTCCGTCCATGCTTCAAATTCTCTCTGCCAATTTGGTATTGTGGACAAAGGAGCAACAACAAGAAATGGTCCCCTTATTCCGTATTGATGAACTGCATTTATGAATGCTATGGACTGAATTGTTTTTCCGAGACCCATCTCATCAGCTAATATACAATTACGACTATAAAAGAAGAAAAACATCATTACTTTATGATCTATGGTGAAAAAGCAAATGTATGTCAACACTGGTATTTAGTTTTCTTCACTGAATAAAGCGAAAAATATAAGAAAATTCTTAAGTGAATTATGAAAATATTAAAATATGAAAATAAAAACTGCAAGAGTATTTGCCATTTGCTTACATTTCTATCTAAAACTGCAAGAGCTTAAGAATCAAGTCAGAACAGTGAAAATAATTTAAGCAAATTATACACTTGTAATGCAAATGTGGTTGATTAAATAAAATTGGATAACTTACCCATTGTACCATGAAAAAAGTAGCCAGTTTAACCCTTCTAACTGATATGCTCTTAATTTATTATCATTTTTGTACACAGGAGATTCCTCTAATTTTGTCCAATCTTCGGCATTTGGCTTTTTCTTTGGCTGAAAAGAAAGTATTAGGTTACACCAAAATAACATTACTTTTAACAAACAATTCAGAAAACACTAAGAAAAAATTTCCTTGTGTGCGTATTTTATATATTAATATAAGAGTACACACAATAAATATGAAACGTTTCGCATTTTAAACAAAGAAAATATTTCATTAATGCAATACACAATAAACAGACGCAGTTTCCAAACTCACTTAATCGAATCATCTTATCTTGTAGAAAATTCTATTTTTGAAGTGTCCTCCTTCGTATTTCATCAAGGTGTAATAAGTAAGTACTGAATAAGATTACGTTTTCAATGCACAATGCTTTACAATATAAATGCCAGAATACCGAATCGTTCGTATACTTAGAAGGCTATTTTTGAGTGCTTGAATGCGTAATGAGTACGCTAATAAAACATTTGACATAACATGAAGTAACCCTGTCGCTGAAGCTAACTTGACGAGTGAACCAAGATGTGCAGTGGCAAGTACGAGGGGCCTTCCACATTGATTTACACTTTCCTTTTTTTCTTCTTTCAGGGTCCACAATTGAGTTCGTCATTACAGTTGGAAGGAAGTCTACCACCCCAACAATGTTTCAGGATATACCTTAGCAGCTGCCATGCAAAAAATCATGAATGCAGATTTTAACTCGTTCACCAATCCAGCCTGTTCACGAGATTCCCCTCCCTCTCCCATCCAACTTCAATTTGTTCCCCAATCTACAAAAATGCTCAAGTTGGACGTCTTTTTGTAAGTGATACTGAAGTCATTACAGCTGTGAAGGAGTTCTTGTAATCATAACCTAAAAATTTGTTTTCTACTGGGATATTGCTGGAGCAAGTATGTAAGGGAACGCGGCACTAGTCCTAAACGGCACAAGACCTAAAAGTCATTTCGCGGCGCAAAGTCCTAAACGGCGTAAGATCTACAAAATTATTTTGCGGCACAAGTCCTAAAAGGCACTGGACCTAAAAATTCCTTGTGGCACTACCATCGCGTCCGTGTCAAGAATACTGTCAATCTGTTAGTCAAAGTTTTAGATACATAGTTTGTTATTGCAGAACCAGATTCTAGCTTAGTTCTTACAAGTAATTTGAATAAATACATTTTCAATCGTTCTGAAATAATAAATAAATAAAGCCTATTGTTCTTTCTTGCTGTTTCCATAATAGCATGTGTGTGGTGACAAAATATTAACAACCTATCAAATGCGATTCCCAGATCTTTCATAATGCCTTTTTTTTTTCCCACACCATTGACCTCGTATTAGTAACATAATGTTGTGTTTTAGTTATATACGTCATAAATTTTGCTTTATGCTGATTTGAAGTAAATTATTTTTACACATATATTTATCATATTCAACTCCTTCCGTAGCAAATAGTTGTCATACTCGTAATTAACTACTCTTTACTCGTTACAATTATTAACTGTAGTTTTAGTATTACTAACATAGCTGTTGCCGTTGGAATTAACTATTATTATTATTATTATTATTATTATTATTATTATTATTATCAATAATAATAATAATAATAATAATAATAATAATAATAATATTTCAGATATGCTACATTTTTGAGACCCTGAGCCTTTACTGTACGTGAAGTTAAAACTAAAGGTTATGTCACAGATGGCAAATGATGGCTTAACACCCAAAACAAACTCTTGGTCCCCCGAGTGGGGGTTAGTCTGTGTTTAATAATTACAGCAAATTAATAATGTTTATAACAGATTGTGAAAGAAACACTTTTTAAAAAATTAAACTACGTCAACATGTTAAAGTAATTAGAAGAACCTAATTAATCATTCACTTTGAACTCCCATTTGCTTAACTGGACGAACCCAGACCTAAAGGAAAATGTTTTTTGCCCAAATATCATAAGCAGTGGGAAATTTTCATACTATAGAAATTGACCCTCCTTCCCTTTTAGATGTGTAATTTTCAAGACGCTGAAACATATATTTCATTACTTTCAGTTAGAAGTTGAAATAACGAGTTTCAAGCATCCAGCTTAAGCAAATCCTTCCCTACTTTATAAATATTTTCTGAATAAGTAATGTGAAATTCGAACATTAAATAAAGTTCACCCTTTGTTCTTTCCCTTTTATGCGTTGAATTTTCAGTTTGTTTTAAGTGGAAAGTTTATATGCAAAGTTTCATTTTACTAGCTTCAGAGATTTACGAGATACACTACTATTTGAAAAATCTTACCCCACCCTTTTTACGATATGTATTTCCAAAATTTCTTTCTTATATCCTACTTTCGTAAGAAAACTATTTTTTTTTTTTTTTTTTAATAAATTAAAATTTAACGACGACTACTTGTAGTAGTATGCCCAGAAAGTCACTTATCTTAACTCTTTTTATATAAGAGTACAGAAGATAAATACAGTCAAACTCATTCAGGGTGTCTACTAAAATTCCAAAATGGAATTTCGTCACTTTTTCGTGACCTTGTCTTCACCAAATTATAAAATTTCCTAACATTTTCAAGAGCAAATTTGGGTGCGAATTAGGCCGAATTTTCATCCACGCGATAGAAACGTACTTTGCTTGCGATTTGGTGGCGTCTAAAGCCGACCATAGACATTTTTGGTGGTGAATTTTGACGTTTTATAGAACGAAATTTTCAAATCTGTACTTCATTTGTACAGTTTAAAAAAAAAAAAAAAATCGTAACCCAAAAGCTAAATTTAGTGATTTTCATGACCGTTTTCTGATTTCGTGACTTTCGTGACCGATAGACACCCTGTCATTGACTTTCATGAGCAGTTTCCGATTTATTTTGCCTTAACTTATTCGTACATCTCCCACAAGCTGTAGTTTTAAATTCACGAACTGTCAAGACCCATGTTTGACCCATGGAACAAACTGAAAATATAATGATAAAAATAATATAGGATTTTAGGATTTAGATTTCTGTGCTTTCGGCATCGAAGGCCATTTAGCCCTTTACGTTTTTGAGGGATGACGTCCCTCGGCGGGCACACAATCCGGGGAAAGGGAAGGAAGGAAGCGGCCTGGAACCTGTAAGTTAGGTACCACCCCGGCATTTGCCTGGTGTGAATGAGGAAAACCCAGGAAAACCTCATTCAGGGTGGCTGGCCTGAAAAAGCGTTGTACACTTTTTCGACCGAGTGGCCCCACCGGGAATCGAACCCGGGACCGCTCGCACCGAAGGCGAGAGCGTTAGCGACTACACTACGTGGGGCCACATAATAATAATATATGTATTTATATACGTGTGTAATATGTATACATTTATTGCCTTATTGAAGCTTTCGAAATTTGGAAATATACCTTTGGTTTGCTTTTAGTATGTTAAAAAGCCTACTTCCTTCCAAAAGTTACCAGGCTACACCCCTAAATGACTATGTATTGGTTTCTTCAAACGTATTGTGTTGCATATTACATTAGTAATTTAGAGTTATTTGTTGATTTTTTTCTGGCTTATATGTATCAACTCTATCAAAACACACTGTGAAATATAGTAACCATCTTGCGTTCTTAATATATATAGTCGGTATTTAGTGTTCACTTGTGAAGTATATAGTGCGCTTTTGTCCTAATTTAGCGAACTTTGATGGGTTTTCTCCTACCTTTGGAAAGTTAGAGTGGGCTTTGTCCTACTCTTAATAAAATACACTCCACAGAATAGTGTATATATATATATTGCAATTTTGAGTGCTTACTTGGCTTCAGAAAAGTCTGGAAAATATGCTTTTTAAACATTTTTATTTAATTCTTTTCTAAGAATTTGTCATGGAATTCTCGTATCTCCATTTGAAAGAAACTAATTTCTTAATCAATTATATAATTAATTCTTAGAATGAAATAGGTTATATAATGTAATTCATATATAACTGCAGAACAGATAATGATGATAATTTTAGTAGTACAAATATAGCTGTTACCGTTGGAATTAGCTACGATCGTAACACTATTGACAAATAGTTACTGCATCGTCGCAATTTCGTGTGGTGGTGGCGAATTTCATAACTAAAGCAAGTGAATGAAAAAGGCACAAGACCTAAGCGGCGTAAGACTTAAAAATCATTTCGCGGCACAAGTCCTAAAATTTAGGTCAAGTGCCTATATTTTTAGGACTTATGAATGTTACCCGTATGTGAGCCACCCCTTGTGAGGTCCTTTTAAGGAAAATCTTATTCGCTGCTTTCATTGTGTCATAAAAATGTATGAGGGATGACATCCCTCGGCGATTACACTACTTGGGAAATCGGGAATGAAAGAAAGTGGCATGTTTAATACCATCCTGGCATGATATGAATGAGGAAAACACAGGAAAACGAGATTCAAGATGGCTGGTCTGAAAAAAAAAACTTTTAGTTTTTTGACCGAGTATCTCCATTGAGAATGGAATTCAGGACCGCCTGCACCAAAGGCGAGAGTTTTAGCGACCACGTTATGCGAAGCCACACAAGAATGTTTACTTTCGATTATTAGAAGTACGTTATTCGTATGTTAACAATAGTTAATGACATACAACGAAACAAAGAATGTTCCGATATTTTAATTCTTGATCTCTTATTACTTACTACTGATTTCAAATAACATACCTTCCATTGATCCTTCGGAGGGACCTTACGGAATACTTCAAACTGCTCTATTTTCAATGGATCTACATCTTCTTCCAATTCCCACGTACTGTCTTCGTATTGGAGCGCCCTCCACTTTACCAAATAATGTTTTATTGTCTGTCCCGTATTAGGATCTGTATTCTCCGCAACATCAAGAACACGATCAACTTCAACATAATCTGGATTAAACGGCTCATCTTCCAACTGAAACAGAAAATATATAAATATGAGAGAGAGATATTTCAGTAAAATTTAAAATAAGACTTTAAAATACACTGAAGCTGAAATAAAGTATAGTATATATTCTAAAACGGCTAATCCAATTTATATTTCTCACCTCTAAAAGTACCAGTATATCAAGTTTTAAATTTTCTTCACATTTAAGAAATAGTATTTAAGTTCAGTGAAAAAAAACGAAATGAAATGACATCTCACGATTATGCTAAGGGAGAGAAAGTTCAGTGAAAGTTAAGAATAGTGTTTAAATAATAATTGTCAAAGTAAACAGTATTACTAAGAGAGTAAAACTGACAAACTACAAGCATAATGTCATCAATAAATAATCTACTTACATTTTCGAAAATATTTGCATGGTTATTCATTTTCTGTTTAAAGCGTTTAATTTTTGCAGCAATTCTTTTGTCGCCTTTGTACAGTTCTTCCTCAGTCTTCCATTCACAATGTAAGTATGAAAAGTTCCTGTACTTTACAAAGTATTCTTCAACTTCCTGGTACTGCGCATCAGTCTTTTCTACAGGTTCAGCTTTTTTACTTTCAACAGCCTTGTGTTCGGCTTGTTCTTTGGACGAATCAGGATTCGCTTCAGCAATATGTTCTTTCTTTTCACTTGTGTTCGATTCAGGTTTAACTTCTTTTTCCGAATTCTCCGAATCTGGTTGCCTAGTCTCAGCGTTTTCTTCTTTGGGCAATGTTTCGGAAATTTCATTTGCTGTTGCCTCATTTTCTTCCTTATGTTCACTTTCTTGCTGTTTCCCTTCATCGCTCCCTAGTTTTTCTTCAAGTTTGTTTTCACTTTGTTCTTCGGGAGATTTTTCCTTCTCTCCCACAATAGAATTCTGCTCAGGCTTTGTTTCCGCTTCCCCTACAACTTTTGAAGCTTCCTTGTCTTTTACTTCGTTCACGCTCGTTTTCTCTTCTTTAAGTTTATCGGATTTTATTTCCCGCTTGCCTTTCCGCACAGCAAGAACGTGTTGTACAACCATAGAGTCTTCATCTGTAGTGTTCTGCAAAACAAATTAAGAATTTCACAAGTTTTAATTTCTAAATTTTCACAACATACACAAAAATAATGCGCTGGGAAAAAAGAAAAACCTATTAAACTAATTATTATATTGACCGATCGCCTAATTCGACCGCGTTATCTGTGGAAGCTGCGTTATTATTGTTCTAGCTTTACAAATTAACAATTTTTATTATTCGGATTCTTCTGTTATACTAAGGGATGCCGAATTAGATTTCACAGTTCAATATTGATTGATAGAACGTATGGAACTAATATTACAACATAAAACTTATAACCTTTTGCATTTCTAGAAGCTGAAGTACTTCCAATACTTCGGACATACATGAAACAATTTTCAAGGTCCACAGAAACTTAAAAACATACTATGCTGTCCGATCTTCACATGCTTGTAACCTCAATGTCAGTGAACATTTTAATTTCTATACGAAGTAATGTATCAGGGTTTCCACTTATTATATATTGGAATATACTTATTTGGCAAGCACGAAATCTCCCAACTTTTCCTGTTTATGATTTATGAACTTCCATGTTTGTATATAATGTGAAAATGCAACTACATTTTTCCCGATTACAGCGTTCCTCAACTACTATACATGTAAATAGTATTTGTATCGTAGAGAAATTTTGCAAAACAGGTTCTGAGAATCTGTACTTTGTATTTCTTGACTATTTCACGATTTTTCAGTTTTTTCATGAATTCCATAATTCTTTCAAGTCTGCGCGAACCTTGTGTATTTTTACGTTATTTTTCAAGAATTACCGGTTGTGCCTAATGGAAAGAGTGGGATTTCACAATATTTATCATTTCTCCGTAAAATTATGTAAAAATGGCGCTTAAGAAAATTATTACCAAATTATTATTATTTGCTATTACATCTTATAAAATTTTGTATTAATATCTACTGGCAGTGGCACTCCTGATCTGGTGGTCTGCTTCCATGAATGGTAAGTATTGTGAAAACGCCTATAATAGTTATTTGGTCAAAAATACGTCACCTCTTAACTCAACTGTTCACTGATATTCAAGTTACAAGCATGTGAAAATCTTATTGCATATGTTATAAACAAGCCTAAACTCTCATTAGCTGTGTTAATAATTTGGAAAAATGAAATGAAATCGTTTCCACGATAAAGAGTAAAATCGAATGTTAGCACGCAAGCTTCTGAGCAGTATTTTAAGGAAAGAAAAGATAGACTATCAATGTTCAAAAAACTCGAAATAGACCGACAAACGAGCATATTAACTGGGAGGTCCAACAAGATACAAGAGTGTACTGAATTACTGTGAATATATAATTCTGGTGTATATGTAAATGCACTGAGCCAAGGAATTTGATTTTGGCGCCAAATGGAGTACTATATTTTTATTTACTTAATTTACTTTCTTCGTTTTAGTATTCATTTCAATATTTATTTTCGAACGTGTATGTATCATGTATATGCATGTATACATACACGCTGTGTACACTATAAAATTTGTTCCGAGATTATGGGGTTTTCATCACATTCATACATTCCAGTGCTAATTCAGAAGTTCAACAGAGTAGATGTTCTGAAGGGCGAAGAAGTATAACAGTATGTCAGCAAAAAACCAACAGGCACTTCTCAGGGATTTATTTTATTTTCCTCTATTACAATGCAAGATGTATCACCTGAGAACAGGTTTGAATTAAATTACTTAAAATCCGGCATAATTAAAGGGAAACACAAAATCATTCAATTTAAGTTCTCACTTCAAGGAAGTCATTACAGCATATTAATATTTTGAGCATATTATGTCGATACACTTGTATGTTAGCTCTACTACAAAATATGTAATTTGGAAATGACAGAATAATACAATTTAAAAAAAAAAAAACACGTTCGCGTAATGCAGAAAAAAAAAAGAAAAGTTTCTCACGAGCATTATTATGTCAAAGTAGTGTGCATTCAACAAAGATTACTGTATAATCAACTTTTCTCACAGATTTACGATTTTATCGCACACCCAGTAGAAGACTATTACGATACACATTTATGAGAATATGACTTTTGAAGTTTGTTTTTCTATCAAAATCGTTCCCTGGAATATTGGTATTTCTGCCATATAGGGGTTAATTTGTTTAGTACGTTTCTTCAAAAATAACACCAGGTAGAGCTCGCTTCTCTCTCTCTCTCTCTTCTCTTTTGAGCGATGATAACTCAAAATTTCCCTTTTTTGAGTTGCAACACTTCCACCGGGTGTGTGATATCATCTTTGCAAAACGTCTATTAAAAGTGAGTAAAGTTTCTACAAATTAGCACAAAATTACTCTAGTGTTCAGAGTTTCATACGAACGAAAGTGTAAAACTAATTCAGAATTATGAGAAGTGAGATGGCTTGCCAGTGAGCTTCTCAATCTGAGGAAACTGTCAGGTAACACCGACCCAATGCAGTTCATGGTACATTAAATCCCGGATGTTCAAGAAAGGATCGAATATTTTGTTGGGGAATCTTTTAAGTGAGAGACTGTAGCATATTCATTTACTGATGTAATTTTGTTCGCAGGTTGATTTGAAAAATGGTGTATCCATTTTTGTGCTTCTTGTTGTAAATTGAAAAATGCTTTATTTAACCGGAAGGCTTGAGTTTCTAGTGAAACATGGTACCAAGCAAATGGAAGTCCACCGGTAACACTGAGAAAATAAAATGGTCAACGGCATAAAAGAATACCCAAAACTATACAAATCAACAAGGGTGCACCTGATTCGAAGATTCCAGAAAACTCGTCATGTTTGTGATACACAGAAAGGACATACCGGTGTACCAAAATACTGAAGACAACAGCTAATGTTGAAAAACAAAGAGGACGCTTTTCAACATCAACCTTCAACCGCTCAACTGGACAACAGCGTTAGTTTTGTGCACACAATCATTAAGAAGGGTCTCCAATTATTCCCATACAAAATGGAACTCTTCGACACAGAACGAGGTGTCCTTTGAAAAGCTAAAACACATGAATGAAGTGTCCTCTGAAAAGCGAAAAGAGTCTGCGAACACAACTGTTGTTCTGATTAACAACAACGAACTGCATCTGGAAACTGCATATTTCTTCGACGAAGCCTATTTCTGGTTATCGAGGTACGTAAATAAGCAGAATTAATGAGCCAATATGTCTGTTTGGGCATGTGTGTGCCGCGATGAGCTCGTATGTCCACTTTTTCGAGCTGATCAGCACAACGTATCAATTATTCCTTGAAATTTGTCGCCTAAGATAATCTCTAGCTTCTGGTTTACGCAAAATGTAGCACCATTGCACCAGACTATTTCTATTTTTCTGATCATTAACAAATATTTTGGAATACACGTACTCACTGCAATATCCCAATCATTATCCTCGAGCAATCGAATGGCCTTCACATTCTCCCGACGCATATCCTATTTGCTTCTTCCTTTGGAGACACATCAAAGATCTAAAAGACACTCTGCTACTGTGAATGGCCTCAAAATTGCTATCACTAACGCGCTTTCAACCAATCCTCCGGAGATATTTAAAAAAAATATATATTGGTAACTATCAAAACCGAATGCATAATCTTGTGGTATATGATGGCACATACTTTGAAAATCTAAACAAGTGATTCTCATTTGGACACAATGCACTACTACAAAACGTTTCTATAAGTATCTTTGTCATTGCAAATTTATTTCAAAAGAAAGTGTTCAGTTCTTTCTTGAACACACTACCAGTCGCAGTAAATAGAAGTGTACGTACACATCTATTAATAATTTAACAAGTTTCACTGAATCATATGATCAACGTTAATGTATAATGCTACTACTTACAATATAAACAAAATTCGGTTTAACTGGAACCTCCGATGTTTCTGTTGTTGGTGGTTTTGTCGATTCCGTGACTTTTGCTATAACAGCTTTTGTTGCCTCGTCATCAGACATAGCAAAGACTATGTCATCAACATACTTCTTCCTGTGCGTATTTCGAGCAGATCGGCGCTTCTGTTGGAAAGCAAAGTGAGTGAGTTAATAAATGTATAATACATTGTGAATAACACAATAAAGCACATGAAGATATAATCCATTCTAAAACAAGATGTAATAGATTTATATACATGTTGTTCAGAACAATGAAAAAAAAAACTAGATTCGACGAACGTTTCAGCAGTTCTGTCGTTGAATAATATATCTCTAGTAATGAATACGAGTATTTCCGTGTACAAAGAGTCATAAAATATCGTAAGCATGTATAAGTAGAGGTATTATACGACGCAAAATCACATATAAAAAGATAACCTATTTCATGTGCTATTTCAAAAGCTAACCTATTTTTATACAAGTTAAAATTAAATATTAAAAAATGAGGGAAATTTTAATGAATACTATATCAATGTATAAATATCTCTACTTTCTTTTTAGCACAGCCAGAGGCAGAGAGGATGGAATACAGAAGGTAAACTAGATGTATGGTCTAGCTGGAAGGCCAATATATAAAATACCTTCCTTACCTTTTGCTTTTATGACAGGTTAATTATAGCTAGATTGTAATCCAAATCACTTTTCTTTCTAGTTGAAATATGAGAAGCACTGAAATATGTGTCTTATTATTTTAAATGAGAAGTCCATATACCAAATTTCATGTTTCTAGGGAAATTCTAATGCAATAACTGCAATTCCTATTTCCTATTTCCTTCCCCCTCCCCCTTTCCTCCCAGTTAAATTTCCAAAAATCATTTCTCCATGCTACCTTAAAATCCTATCTACTATCCAAATTTCAAATTTCTAGCTTAAGCGGCTTGGTTTCAGCGTTGATCAGTCACACTTTCATTCAGGACTTCTTTTATACTGTATATGGAGATAAAAGCTACAAGAAATTTCGACTTTCGCGAACTTGAAGTACTGCTGACTGTAATGAAAAATTCAAGCTGAAACCATTTCCGTGCGAACCCACAACACAACCATAAAATTGGAAACTTGCAACTTCATGACTTTGACGTCTAAATGTGTTCGGTTATCTAGTAAAACAGCTTCTACAAACCAACAGTGCCTTAAGGACTTAATGCAATTTTTTTATTACTGCGCATAAACAGAGAGGAAAAATTTTCCTTCATGTGTTCACACAAACTTCAATCAAATCTGATTAAGAAATGTAATTATCAAGTACCTGTACAGAACTTTCTCCACTAGCTTGAGGAGACGGTGGTGGTGTAACTTCCAAATCTGATGCATCAGAATCTCGTAGTTTCTGTTTCTTGTTCTTGTTCTTAAGACCTGCCAATAATCCCCTGCAAACGAAAAGGAAATCTGTAAGATCTTTTCATGAAATAAAAGTACAGAGTGCTTTGTATGAGAGATTACCACCACTTGTTATACAAGGATTGAAAGTTTAAAGGTGGCAACACTGGTTTATAGACGCTTCACAACGGAATCAAATAATGTCCCTCGTACCATGTTACATACGTACCTTACCTCAGCGTAAATGGGCTCCTTTCCAATGTCACGCGCAAGGGCAGTAGACGAGAACAAAGCCTCGTGTAGCGGGTGGTACACGCGCGGGTGTAAGGCAAGGTTACTGTGTCACGATGTTTTCGAAACAAGAAAGAAAGAAAGAAAAAAACAGAGAGAGAGAGAAAGAGAGAGTTCAATAAGAACTGAATGTGCAAAAGATCGTACAGCAGGAGAGTGTCATAAAGGTCTTCAAGAGGCTTGCGGTGAATCTGCATTGCCTTACAGAACGGTGGCAAGGTAGGTACGAGCCTTCAATGAGGGACGCTAAAATAAAAGACATGCAACGGCCTGGTCGTCAACGTGTCAGTGAAGACGTGATTGCTGTTACCGCATTATTGGACACTGATCGACGCCATATTATTCGTAAGCTGGCTGAAGAGATAGGAGGATTAGTGCATACGACAGTTCTGCACATTCTGAAGGAACGCTTGGGCATGAGAAAAATCGCATCAGGATGAATTCCGCATGAGCTGATGGAAACGTAGAAATGGCTACGATATGACGCTGTTCGAACCACTTGGAACGCTACGAGCGGGAAGGAGAGGTCATATCATTACGCTGAGTGAAACATGAGCCAAATCGTATAAGTCGCAATTGAAATGCTATACAAATGAATGGTGCGTTATGAGTCATCACGGAAATCCAAAGCTCCAAAATTCAAAACCCCACCTATGTGAAAGTTACGGTGACTCGTGATGACTGGGATGGTGTAATCGTAACGAATGCCATTTCTCCATATCAGACCATTAATGTGAAGTATTTTTGTTTCTTTTTAGAAAAGAACCTTCGACCAGCCTTGAGGAAGCGGTAACTCGTTTCGCAGAATCCACCCATTATTTTACTGGACAATTCTCGGGCGCAAACTGTGACATTTGTTCGATCGAAGGGGACGGAAAGTGCTGTACCGTCCACCCTACTCCCCGCACTTAAGCTCTTGACTTGAATCCTAAGATGAAGGAACCTCTTCGTGGCATTCGTTCAGAACTGTTCAACATATTCTTCAGGCAATAGACAGCTCCATTAGAACTATCAACACAACAGATGCTGCTACAATTTTAATGAATACTATATCACAATGCCAAGACCAGCATCCAACGACTTCCATCACATCGCTGGCAATGGGTTATACACAATGCTGGTAACTATATTAAATGAGTTATTGTAAATCTTTGTCACATGTATCTATTCTGTATCGCTATAAATAAATAGCTGCCACCATTAAAGTTCTAACCTCTACTGTAACCAGACTTATTACAGGCATAGGTGGCTCATGAGGGAAGAAACATTGATATAAAAATTAGAAGTTTTATCGTTCCAAAGTAACAGGAGAGAAGTTACCTAACGTATGGATTGTTGCACAGAACAATTAATTCACCATTAACAATAACTTTCACCAGTTTGACTTCTCATGAGCCGCCTCTGAGCACAGGGAAGTACATATACAATCTTCAGTTCGTACAAGCTTTATACGTAATAATACAACTAAATAAAATGTACGGAACACCACACTAAACTTTCTCACTCCAATTTCTTATAATAAATCATGTTGTGCTGCAATTATTAAGAAACCATTTTCTTGTGAAGTAAGAACAAACTTACAAGGCTTTTTCGGAAATTTTTGCCCAAAGAAAAAACACCCTCAAAAGTCAAGTAGGCCCTACCCCTTGTGGATATTCTCATGGAAGTTATTTATTTAACATTATATAATTATTATTGAAATATTTATGAAGTATGAACAAAATCGTCTGTTTTTTCGAGAAAAAAATCCGAAAAAACTCACGAGCCTAAGAATAAACTCTCCCTCCACATTTTTTCAGGACAAATGAGCTATACCATATTGTCAGGTGATTACTGAAATATTTTTGAAATTTACACAAAATCATCTGAGCAGTTTGGAGAAAATCGCCCGAAAAAACCCACCCGCAAGAATCAACTACCCCTCGTATATATTTTCAGGACAAACGAGTTATACCATATTGTCTGGTTATTAACCCGTACGTACTACACGGAGTCTGTCAGACTCCTCTGTTGCCGTAACTTTCTGTTCGACCACCTCTCTCGATTGTTGCTTCCTCTACCTTCTTGGTTATATTTAGTGTGTATGCGAAAATTAACATTGTGCAGTTGGTTTCTCCACAATCTATTGTTCGGAGTCTGACAGACTCCGCGTAGTACTGTGACAAAAACATGCGTAGTACTTAAGGGTTAATGACGTTTATTTATGAAATATGAAAAAAAAAAAAAAATCTAATTCACCCCCAAAAATAAACTACCTCCGAATATTTTTCCTGACAAGTGAGTTATGCCATATTGTCACGTTATTAATGAAATATTTGTGATATATGAACAAAACCGTCAAAAAACTCATTCCAAGAGTAAAGTACCCCTTCTCGATTCTTCCCAGAGAAATGACTTATACGAATGTATGAGGTTGTTATTGGGAAACTTGATTTATAAAATATAAAAATCGTTAGAGCAATTTTTAAGAAAGCAGCAAATGTTGATTTTCATCCTTCAGTAAACTGCCCTTACTTTTAGGGGTGAGAAAATCGAAAACCCTCTCTGGAGAATTACATAAAAACAAGTTTAAAATTTGGTCTCAATACGTTCAAATGTGTAAACTCCAGACGAATGTGCATCTGGAAGAACGGACGGAAATATATTGAAAAATCACTTTCGATATGTATGGGTCATGAAACGTGCAGATCCATTAACATCTCAAATTCGATTTTTTTCATGATTACCACACTTTCTGGTCTCCTTTTATCACTTGAAAGCAAACGTATATACATAATTAACACAGAAGTCGTGGAAAATCCAGAATAACAAAAACATTACTCATAACGCGGAAGTTATACTAAACAACTTCGAGAACATTATCTCAGTTGTAGGAATCAATCTAAAAATAGTCTCTAGCTAGAGTAATATCCCAAGAAATAATATTATTGGTTTATCCTATACGTTCTCTAATATCTAAGTATTAGATGGACGTGATCTACTGCCACATTTCATCTACAACAAGCTGCGGTAGTTTGGTCTAATTTATGGACTTGGCTCTGTTAGAAGCATCCGGTCCGTCATTCCTTAGTCTTGGACTTTGCAGTCCTCTTGCATACAGTGCACCTTCAGAGTTGTCCCATGACCTGTTTGTAGCATGTTATCCCCTGCAGCACGTGGAGTGCGGCCAGACCGAAGTCTTGAGTGCCTATCAGTTACCTATCGAAGTTCTAAATGCCTACCATTTATCTAAGTATTCTGAACATTATACATGAATGAACTCGCAAGAGGCAGGCCTTAGAGCGCTCGATGTATGCAAGCCGTTCGTTCTAGTAAGCAAAACTTCTCTCTTTTAACACGTATTTTCATCCAACATTCATCACATTTTTCTCTTCAAATTTCAATTCTGATTCCGTAACAGGCGTCATACAATTTGCAAAGAAAACATACTTAATTATCCTCTCTCCTACTAGCACATCTTCTGTCGAACCGTACTTCATTATTCGTTCTAAAAATATATTAATAAGTTAATGAAAGGCAATAACCCTATGGAAGATTATACTTATGATTATACCTCAACATAGATTCGGAAGAAAGCCAAAAGAAAACAATAGAATTATCATCAACTTTAACTGAAAATAAATTAAAATACTACTTACTTTGGTTTGAGTTTTCCAGCAAACACTGGTTTCATTTTCGGTTTTTTCTCTTTCTTAGATTTCTTTGAAGATTTGCCAGCTGTGCCTGGAGTTCCTCCGGTCTGTGGCTTCTCCCCCTCTGTCTTCTCCTGATTCTCGCTGCTTTCGTCTTGACCAACAGAAGCATCATTTGTCGTACCACTAACATTCTCCACTTTGCTTTCCACAGCAGCATCTGGTGGATTCGTTGCAGTTGCAGGTACTGCATTCTCTGCAGCAGCGGTATCACCAGCAACTTTCGCCTCATTACCTTCCACTGAAGTCTCAGTACTTGCTGAAGGAGCTGCACCCGCCGCCGCCGCTGCAGCAGCAGCTGCTGCTTCCTCTTCTTGTTGTTTTTTCTTCGAAATTCTTCTAAAGAAAACACACAATTGGTATTACACACGACTATATTCAATAATTCGCCGGTTTTCATTAAACTTCTAACATATATTCTTCCACGATATAAAATTAAAGCAAATACGCGAACACTCCCAAAAGCGCAATTCTTTACTATTTTTTTTTTTTTTTCATTATAACTTCATATTTTCAATCGATATACATACCACAATCATCACATTAAAAAAAATATATATATATAAAGCTATTATTTACATAATATTCAACAATGAATTCACTGGATTTTTCTGATTTATCACATCATAATTCAGGCCAAAGTTTATCTCAGTTGCTGAAAAATCCTTTGTTTCATAACGAAACCACCGACTACTAGCACGAGCAGTGCTACTTTTCAGGTTTCGACCAACTCGGGAGTTTTACCGAACCAGTGATAATAAGGCTACAAAATTAGTATATAGGAATAAACTGCGAAAAAGTAAAAAACCAGTTTGCCCACAGATACGATCCTTATCAACTGTTTGATCGTTTTGAAACTAAACTGATTGTGATATTGTACACTACCCAGTATTGTCAGGAAGCGAAGTCGGACACGAAAAAAACTTGTTACCACGATTTTTCTACTAAAATCCTTGATATCATGTCAATTATTATTTATCTAATTATTAAAAAAGGGTCGATCTGTATTTTTTTTCAAATGTATTTCTCATGTATAACAACAATAAAAAAATACTATCTTTCTAAAATGCTAACATCTACTTTACATGGCCCTGCCTAACTATGATATAAATCAAGTAACAATCTTATTAAAGCGTTACTTCAAATTACAGGACATGAATACGGCAACGGTGATCTTAAATATACTAACTTCACTGTTATCTATGAGCAATTTCCGCGAAATCAACAATACTGAACCTAAAATTATGCAAATACAATTACTTGATTTTGTGAACTTGTTAAAAGCTGATTTCTCCTTACTGTTGAATGTTAAGCTTCTACGAATATGCACAAACTAGTTAAACTCTGTAACCATTTTCCATCAGAAAACTGAAAATCTCCGTTAATTCATAATTTCTTCAAACCGCTTCTTTGCTGAATTCCGATCTCCCAAAATGTAATACACTCGTTACAAAATAAGGATTCCATTCATCTATAAGGGTTGCATTACAGGATGGTGCCACCATTGTTGTTAAGTAATGGACATAATTCAAATGACTACACTTTGTAATCTGATACTAGATTACTGTGAGACAAGGTAATGTTGCGAGTGGTAAAATCATGAAAGACTGAACTGCATTGTACTATGCCCTCTAGTGAAAGACAATAGCGAATGAACACAAATAACATGTTTACGAAATTGGAACACTGCTTCAGGCCAGGTAAAACCTGAAGTTACACGAGGTCCTAAGTGTTTATATTGTATCCAGCATATGCCGATGAAGTGAAGTCTTGCAGGACAGTCCTATTCATGGTGATTGGCTGCTGACAATCACACAATTTAAATCAGTCGTCGCTATTCTAATGTATGTTGATCGCCAATGGACTACATGTAATCTAGCCGCAGAAGAGGTGTATGCCACAAAGACGTGCTCAACATTGTTCGATACGCAAAACTGCAATATACTGGATTAACCCATGAAATTTCCAAGATGCAAAACGGGCATATTTATGCATTTCCACGGGACTTCCTGTACCAGTACCAAACGGAAGGTAACTACTTCCTTGGACGGATCATCACTATGGACGAAATAGGGGGTCACACGAAACATTTTAAGCGACAAAATGTATCTAATTTTCTGCACTGAGTTCCGACAAATGAAGTACGCTGCAGCTAAGGTGCTGTGAACGTGTTTCAATTTGGTGTTGACATCCAGAGAAGTGCTACAACATTCTGTATCTCCACCTGTATACTGTAAATTTATTACTACTGCAACCTCCTAGAAACACTCTCTTCAGTACTACGCGGAAAGCAGTATCATTTATTTGCTGCGAACTAAATCACCCTACGTGATAATTCTCATTCCAGACGCAGTCACGGAACTCTACCATTTTCAACTTTTCCCACTATTTGATGAGATACTAGAACATTCGCTAAGTTCGTTAAGATATCAAGTCTCTTTGCCATAATGAGAACATCTCCATAATAGACGAAAAAAAAAATCAAAAATGTAGTTATTGTGTTAAAAAACGCCTCACCAATGTAGGGCATCACCAAAGGCTGCAGCGCTAATGGTGCAATGGTAGAAATGGATACGTTACATACAAGAAACGTGATTTTGCCTCTGGTAATGAAGACATCTCACACCTTTAGACTTGTAATTTTTTTTAGTCAACCTTTGTAAGTTTACAGAGTGATGTGATTAAGGTTAGAGCACGTAATAATTTATAAAAACAACCCTACAAGGGAAGTAAATTAACCAAAACATTTACTGATATTGCATACGATAAGTTAAAAAAGAAAAGTAATTTCTTTATCAACATTAAAATGAACAAATTCGTAAGTACAAATCAGCAATTTAAAAATAATGAGACGATATACACTTTATTAACTAACTCTATGGGCTATGGAACCCGGAGGTTCAATGCAGTGTTTACAAAAGTTCTCCATTGGTTTCCGTCCTTAGCCAACTGGGCAAAATTTCTATTTCTGCGAGATCCATCTGCGGCCTATTGTCCTCCCACCTGCGCCTGTGTCTTCCTAATGGTCGTTTACCGACTGGATTTAAATTTAAAATTTTTAAAGTGTTCCTATCTTTTCTCATTCTGGCTACATGACCTGCCCACCCGATCCTTGCAGATTTGACGATCATAACGTTTGATAAAACAGTATAAATTATTCAGTTCTTCATTATGAAGTTTTCACTATTCTCCATTCCCGTTCCTCTTGAGTCCGAGTATTTGTTTCAGGATTTTATTTTCAAATACTTTCAGTTTGCATTTTTCTCCCAGAGTAATTGACCATGTTCCACAATTTAACAGCACAACAGGCATGATTATCGTTTTATACATTTCAAGCTTCAAATTCCTGAACAATTCGCGATGACGAAGATTTTGAACTGAGTAACAACAGTAATTCCTGCTTTCAGTCAACATTTAATTTCTTCGTGTACATAATTTTGGTTTGTTAATATTGATCCTAGGTATTTGAAAGTACTATTTGTATTTTCACGTATCCATAATTTGTAGTATTATTATAAACTTTATTGGTAAACTTTTTTCGAAAGATATTAATACTACAGGAGTAAATATTTGAATGGACTATGTATGTACTTTAAATTCAGAACTGTAATTACACCGATTGCCACCACCAGTACACAAACAAAAATTGTGAATTCATTACATGCTATCAAGGCTTCTACAAACAAAACAAACAAAAAAAAAAAAAAAAAACTGAATAGGAAATAACTTGTATATTAACAGAAAACATCAGCACCTCAACATGCGTTTTCATTTAACTAAGTATTGCGCAGTAGAAAATCAGAGATAAAATCAAGATTATTATGCTGCTACAAAATCGAAAATATATAATGCATTTTGTCTATTCTATAACACAGACAGTACTACATTCTAATCTACGAAGCTACTACAAAGCAGAAAAGCTGCAATTTTAAGAGCACATACAAAAGAACCAAAACAAGCAAGACAGAGAGTCTTGAAAAAGTAGCAAAGGCACTACAATGGGGGCAACTAAACAGATGCATGTCTCTACCAATAACCTCACCTTCTAGGTTTGGGTGTTTTCGCTTCATTTGGCGTTTTGGGCTTAGGTTCTCTTTTCTTTTTGCCTTCTTTCGGCTCTTTGGGTGGTTTTGGTTCTTTAGGTTTCTTGGGTTCCCTAGGTTTCCTTCATAAATGGGGAAAAAAGAAACATCTCAACTACAGAAAAAACCACGAGACTTAAGTAAATAATATTACAGAATAGCACGCTTCTTATAAGTGGAAAAATGTGCGTTAGATATATATATTTACAGCCACAATGTTTACATAATTAATGTGGAACCATTTACACACACCGCTGTTTACATATAAGAGTGAAAACACATATATATGATCAACCCTTCTGTAAGCGTAAAATTACGATATAGGTAACTCAAAATATAAATAATAACGCGTAGCACCTCTGATTAGCAACTCACATTTGAATGATGTAAAGATACAATTACTATTCTACGTTAGTTTCTTTCGTACAATATTGATGTTCACTATGTTTCACACTTAACTTCTGAATTGCAGGTTATATTTTAAAAATCTAATTTCATATAATAACGAAGGCAGCAACTACATTTAAGTGAATTAACTCTTACTAAATATACATCCATCTGAGTATTAATACATTTAAGTATTATTAAAAGTAAAATCTTACGAAATTAAACTGAACAGGTTATGTAAATCGTATTAATTGACGTTAACACATTTTCTTCTAGAGATCTATCGAATTCTCATATTGTATCAATTCATATAATAAACACAATTTACATGATGCTGAAATAAAGAAACTTCTGAGACCCTGTTGTAACTTTCTCCTGAAATAAATTCCGAACATCAAACTGCAAGATAAGAAATGAATAGGAAAAAGCAGTTGAGGTGTTAATACACTTAGGAAGTGCATTTGCGCACATCAAAAATTTGGGGCACTAATATAAACTTAGTATATAAATATGTGTAATTAAGACTAAGAGCTTCAGCTAACTCGTAAAATTCGTTTCCCCCAAACTATGAGTAGGGCCTCGAGAAATATTGATCATCATCTCGCCTTCTGAACCTCTATTCTTGACTACATCACTTTTCTTTGTGTGTCAAAACCAGTTATCTCGAAGAATAATCTCCAAACGAAAGCTCTCTTCATTACTGTTCAGTTGAAAACATGAGATATCAATTGGCAATGGTCCAGCGATGTCAGCAGTGCCCGGTTATTGGTAACAGTGTTAGGAGAAACTAAGTACTACGTGAGGAGCAGTACAACAGAACTATGCAGTGAACTGAACAGTGTAAAATGGGCAGTGATCTATCTGTTCTGAAGAGAGAAATTGCTGGTGCCTGGTTATATTGTATGAACGTGACAAAAGTGGCAAATGTATTGAATGTATCGCAGGGACTGTGTTCAAGGTGATAACTGTTCACAAAACTCTCGGCTAAATTAAGCAGTACCTGAATCGATAATCACAGTAAGACTCAAACAACATATCATGGTCATACGAGGTCGGGTTGCATGAGGAAAACACTTATCAATAGACCATAATGCTTTAGAACAAACGCTAATGCTGGCGCGAACGCTCAACATACGCCGCTGATAACTAGAAACGTGTGATATTTTCGGATAAGTCATTGTTCACCTTATTTCAAACCCGAGGCCGTATTTGTATGTGGCGGACGCTCACAGAAGCGTATGATCACCAGCCCAACCGTGAAATACTTTCCAATTTTCATTATCTTTCCTCACAACGGAGTAAAAGAAAGGAAAAAAAAAAAAAAAAAAAGTGGCACCAAGCAGAATATTATACCATTTTGTGTGCAGTGCATAACTAAGTTCCTTGAGAAAAGATTCGTGTCTCCAAGCTGAAACACGGATTTTCAATTACGCTTTTGTATAGCACGGAAGGTATTCATTATCCCGGTGTAGCTTAAACGATGCCACTACAACTTTAGGTGTTTGAATGAGGGCATATCACCCTGGAATATGGAGTCATTGCCCGGGAACTACTCATTTGGATCATAGGAAGCACATGATTACAGAGGTTATTCAGCCTACGTTTGGCCGATTTCGTTCCTTCCCCCTCCCGGGCAGAATGGACTTCACCCGACCTGTGTGTGGGTTTCCAAGTGTGTGGGTTTCCGCTCTGTGACCAAAATGCCGCCCAAACTAAGCCGGTTTTGGGAGGGCTATGTTGCGGCTCTTTATGATGCCCATTTTAGTGTTTCTATCATTAGAAAACAGTGCAAGAAGAGTGGTAGCAGCATCAGTTTAAGTGGAATAAAAAATGTTATTAAAAAGTACAAGGGCAACGAAGCTCCACCATTTGGATCACCAACGAAGTTGCCTAGGAAGCGGGAATGCACCAAGGCCACCTCCACCATGCAGAGGAAACTTCGCAAAATGGCAATGCAAGCAAATCCGCCAACACAAAAATATATGGCTAATCGTCTTGACGTGTCTTTGGGGACTGTGAGCCGGACGTTACACCATCAACTCAAGCTGGAAAAAGTCATGAAAGCTCGCGGCCATCTCATGGATGCCCACCAAAAGGAACGAAAGTGTAACGCCCGGAAGCTGTACGAACGGCATCGGGCAAAACAAAGGTGGATGTACGTCATAACGCTCAATGAAGCATAGATTTACCTTTCCGACTGCGGCAAACCGAGAGCCATCACGTGCCGAGAGAAAGGAGCCAAGAAGTTTAGAAGGTGGGTTCGTGTCTGTAAAGAATCCTTCCCAAAAGGGTTCATGGTCGTTAGTGGCTACTGTTACCGAGGTAAACTGAAGATTCGTAGGGTGGCGAAGAACTGCAAAATAAATTCGCAGCATCTTCAGGAGCAGTTCATGCGGCCGATCTACGAGCATAAGATTCCAACAATGTACAGAAATGACGCCAGTCTGGTGCGCATTCACATGGACAAGGCTTCATCACATACCTCACGATCGTCCCTCGCATTCTACAGGGAGATGGAGGAGGCAAGTGGTATACAAGTGATACCTGTCAATGAGGTACCTGTTAAATCTCCAGATGAAAGTCCTATGGACTATTGTGGATATGGATTGCTGAAGCGGGCTTTGGGAAAACGGCGTGTGACAACTATGGAAGGACTTTGGAAAGCTGTGCAAGGGAAATGAGACAAGATTCCCCTCCCAGCTCTTCAGAGAAGCCTATTACAGTGGAAATTACGCTGTCGGGCTATTGTTAGGAACCAAGGGAAACACATAAGCACTTACGGACCTGGCGCCATGGATTCTTGTAAATTTTTAGGTAAGTCGAAATTGGCCAAATGTAGACTGAACAATCTCCGTACATTGCGACATGCTTATGGGTAGTGACGCGACGGTAAACAACATAGGATCCACTGAAAAACATAGAATCACAGCCGTTGCCATGTTTCACGATTGGGCTGCTGATCATACCAATAAGTTCTTTGCAGTGATCAATCCTGTCCCTTTATTGGTCGTGTGTTACGGAATGAGGCATGGAACGGGGACACAAGACTTTACTCTCGTTAAGACTGTGGATTATTATTTGTCGCACAGTTTCTTTATTCGCGTACAACTCCTTAGCAAGGATTCGCGATGTCGCATTTCCTTAGTGTCCTCACTGTCCTTGCTGTTTTTGTCTTGTAGTGTATTGTATTGTACTGTGTTGTGTTGTGTTGTGTTGTGTCCCCGGATGTTCGTCGTCTTCAAGTGACTCTCGTCTCTCACTGAAATGCCGGTGCCATGCAAATACACGCGAACGGGATACACAAGGTAGCCCCATACACTTGTTGCAACATTTGACTAAGTTTCTATAGCTGTCTTGCACAGACGCACAAAACTTGACGTTCGCTTTTTGTTCTATGTTAACTCACGACGCAGCTTACCAAAAACCTGCCTATACTCGCAAAGTTCACGCACGTAAGTGTCTGTCAAGATCAATGCACTTCGTATCAGTTACTCACGAAATATTTTTTCTTTCGTTTCTACCACAGCTCACTTGCACAGCTGTGCCATATACTGACAAAAAAAAAGTCTCGACTTCAAACTGCCACACTATACATGTAAGACCATACATGAAATAGTCTTTTTATATGGCAATATTGAATCAACCTTGTCTCATTTTCACATCAATGGATAAATTTTGATGCATACTGTACATTTACACAGGAATTCACCCGCAGGAAATAAGTTTTCTGCAACTGAATATTGATTTTCTTCATTTTGCACATTTTTTTATTTTTCACTTATCCTAATTTCTTTCGTTACTACACAAAAACGTTACAAGTTCCGGCATTGGTCATGATCTCGAAAATATCTACATAGAACATGCTTACACTTGTTTCAAGTCTCAGGTCTTTACCATTCTTAGATCAAAAGGTATACACAATCAAACTTTGGGTTGCGAGACTTTACTGACACATTGTATATCCCATAGAAGTACATGAAACAAAAAAGCTACCTACGTATGATTAAATCATATAAAGTACTTCAACAAAAATTCGAAAATAAATAAAAAGGATTCTCTTCATCTAATGTTTAATTCATATTAACAAAACTATAATTATTTTGACACATCTTTTTAAAACTAAATAAAGCGAATTCTCATTACGTACACTTTTTTTTTTTTTTTTAATTAAGCATTACTAACTGTAACTTACTGCCATTAATTAATCAGCATTATAACATTCGAAGTGTTTAATTAATTAATTACCTTGGAGTTTTAGGTTTCTTCGGTTTCGGTTCTATCTGTGGGGGAGGTACTACTATACCATCTATTCCTTCGGGAAGACCTTGAGGCAACGGTCCCTGCCCCGGTCCCGGAACATTGTTAGCATTATTTTCATCTTTCTTCTTTCCTCTTCCTCTACCTTTTCCAGTTCCAGGTGTTTTAGGCTTCCTTTCTTTTTTCGGTGGAGAAGTCATCTAAAATCACAAGTTACAGTTACAGTTTTATATAAATTACCATGAGAAAACAGATATTCACAAAAAGTGTAAAAACAATGGGTATATGTAAATCAATATGAATAAAACGTACTTACATGAAGGTAATAGAAAAACTAACCAGAAGAAACTGTAAACATACTTTCAAAGTTTCCGAAGTTATCATCTGATCTTCAAAACACGAAAGAAAAAGCATGTGAAAAAAAATGATGTATCAAAAGAACGTGGGGTCTGGTCCATATTTGGGGAATTACGGGAACAGGGAACCATAGCGAGCAGAAAATCACGGTGGGAAACTTCAAGAAAGAGTAACTGAAATGCTGCGACCTAGAGGAAAAGTTGGAATCGGAGAATGGTAACTAAAACAATTACCTAAAAAAAAAAAAGTCTAACTATAGCTGAAACCCAACACAATACTACTGAAGTAATAATATTTTAACAGGATAAACAGGATGTGAAAAAGCTGTGTGTTTCACAACAGGGGTGCTACGTTAATGTCCAAAATGGAAGGAAACTAATTACAACAGAACCAGAAGAATTTAACAGAGTTTGTTAATATTATAGGAACTGTTCCACGTGTAGGCTGTCCACGGGTCCAGATCACAATCTTAACCATATGAAAGGTTTCAGTGGTGCAAAATTACGGCGTCGCTGTTTTACACATCCTATAGAAACGAAGGTGAGAAAATTGGCTCATACATGCTCCTTATCTCTGCCCTTCATTTTGGAGGTATGTTTATCTTCGAAGGCAAAAATGATAAGACGAAATGAGATCGTTAGATTAAGATTAGAGTGCTACATATTAGAGTTTCGGGACGTGTTGCGAAAAGTCTTTCGTATGCTATAAATGAATGGAATGGGACATTATGTCTAAAGGTTAGGACAGTAGCAGGTCTTGTAATGATAATGAAAGAAAATATAGGAAATCACGACGAAAAAAAAAACATAGGATGTTTCGTGAAACTATAGAAAATGTACATTTCAATTATCCAATAAGTAGAAATAAAAAAATAACAAAATCGCATGGAAATTACATCAACTGTTATATGAACGTACATTCTACTCTAAATATAACTAAATGGGTAATTATCTCTGCAAAATTTTATACGAGATTCTTGGTGTTTTCGTACGTAGGTTACCAGTATTAAGCACCGACCATAAGAAAAGTAAAAAAGATCTGCAATAGAAAATCAGTGTTTATCAGTATACGTCTCTCAGAAATTGTTTAATCCTTCTGTAACGATTATTTTATGACCTGCTTTATCTTGTGCTGCCAGATTCTCCAAAATACTTATGTAGCCCTGGAAGTTGTTCCGCGACGCGTTTGCACACAGGAGAAAGTTAACCATCGGCTCGGAACATGACGCAGAAAGAAATGGCTTTCTAAATCCAATACTGACTGAACAAGAACAGTCCTCTAGTCGAGCAGCAGACATTCTGAACCACTGAAATACATCCACACAAAAATCTTCAATATACCAAGACAATGATTTTACTCCATCATGAAACGCATTAGAAACTGTGTGCAAAGTACAAGAGCTAATATCCAGAAGCTTTGGTAATCCTCGATCTTGGCATCAATTATTTAACATTCCCCGAAGAGACACGTTCACATTAGGTCCATCATATTACAGCATAAGGAACTTGTCATGAGCCAGTTTAGATGTTAATATTTTTCGCAATAGCTTGAGAAAGATCTGAAGATGTAGCATGCCCCAAAAATGCACTGTTCAGGTATTAAATAACAACAACATTGGTTGAAGAAAAATATCAAATTGTTCATCATTTGCTGAATTTGCTGTTTCATCTACAGCAAGACTGAAAATGTTACAAGAAGTTTTAACATCGTACAAAAATTTCTCATGTAAATACGGGCCAAGTCCATGCGATACTGAGTATGACAACAGTCTTATGAAGCTGAAAATCCTTATCTTCACAAGTGAAAGTAGCAATGCCGCAAAAATATAGGTTTCCTTAAAATGTAGGAAATATAGGAGTTTATAGGAAGAGACGCAAATATATAGGAAAAATAGGAAATATAGAAGCATTGGAAAGCCTGCAAGTAGTATTAGCTGGTAGGGGTCGATGACGAAATGTATCAGTAATAGGAAGTGTTAGAGTTTTATAGAAATAAAAATACTGTTCAAGATATTTATTTGAAGATGGTAATTACGAAGCTGCTCAGTAGGAACGCAATTCTTGAAACAACACGTCTATTAAGTTTACCGTACGTATTTGTGGATTTTTGGTACCAGACAAAATACAGGGTTTCTTGGTGTTACCAACGTCAAGAATAAAAGGATATCATTGAATAAGCCTTCGAGTCAATTACTGGGAGAAGATTATATATTTGCAACTGCCAAGTGAAGTTTGTAAAATAAATCACCGACTTACCAGACTTGGAGTTACTTCATTTAACCCTTTTAAATTCTCGCCTTTTTAGGCGTTTTTCTTTAATCTCAGATAATCAGCAACAGCGTCATCCCTATTTATCCTAGGATCATGGTTTATACCTCGTTTTTCTCAGAATGGAACAGCCTTTCAAACGGTATCGCTTACATGTCCCTATAATATGCCAGAAAAGAATTATTTGAGGGAAAATCGGGATTTTTTACAAAAAAAAAAAAAAAACTTCTTCAAAGTTTGGGGCCCCCTGAGGCTCTACCGGGTCTGCGCACAAACCTCCAAAAATTTGGAAAAATACTACGTAGTGTACTAATTACTTGTGACAAATTCGACTTTCCTGTCTTGAATAGTAAGGGCGGGAAAATTTTTTACCCATGTTGAGCGAGAATCAAAAAACGCCCAAAATTTCCCTAACATGCATCCTATAAATTTTAAAAAAATTCTGACACGCCCCTAATAATCGTAAAATTATGGTTCATACGTCGTTTTGTTCAGAATGGAGTAGCCTTTCAGATGGTATCACCCGCATGTCCCTCTGATATCCCTAGGGAGGGAAAAATTGAGGAAAATAGGGATTTTTGCTGGAAAAAATCCTTTTTTCCGGTTTGGAGCCCTGCCCTGGGTAAACATAGAGATCCAGAAATCACTTTCAAAAATACTACGTAGTATACTAATTGCTTGTGCCAAATACCAATCTCGTATCTTCAACACTAAGGAGGGGAAAAATACTTTCCTCTTCTGGGAATATTCCCAGAATGTCCCAGAATACCCTATACAAATTTCAAAAATTTCTTGACACGTCCCTAACTATCGTAGGATGATGATACATACGTCGTTCTCTTTAGAATAGAGTAGGCTTATAGATGGTATCACCCGCATGTCCCTAGCACGTTCCTAAGGAGGTTACAAGTGAAGAAAATAGGGATTTTTGCAGAAAAAAGTCCCTTTTCCCCATTTTGGGACCCTCTGGCGCGGCCCAGGGTTAACATAGAGATCTGGGAATCACTTTCAAAAATATTACTTATGGTACTAATTACTTGTGCCAAATACCAATCTCCTATCTTCTATACTAAGGGTGGGAAAAATATTTTCCTCTTCTGCGAATATTTCCGAAATTTCCCAAGGATACTATACAAACTTCAAATATTTCCTGACACGTCCCTAATTATCGTAGGATGGTGATTCATACGTCGTTCTCTTCAGAATCGAGTAGGCTTTCAGAAAGTACTATTGAAATGTCCCTACCATGTAGCCGAGCGGAGCAAGAATCACGAAAGTGGGATTTTTGGTCAAAAAATATCCCTTTTTTACCCTTTTGTCCCTCCGAACCCCCCTTCTGTGTTGACGAAGAGATCCGAAAAAAATCTCATAAAAACTAATTGGTCCACTGATTGTTTAGGGAAAATGTTAGGATTCTAGGATTAAAGAGAAGCTCACCAAAAAATGGTGAAGTTAGACCTCAGTAAAAAAAGGGAATTTGTAAAATGATGACGTCATACCCCCCTATGTTCTGACGCTCGGAAGCGTATAGACCCTTCCAAGGCTTTCTTGAATGCCTCCTATCTTGGAAAATTAAAAAAAAAAAAAAAAAAAAAAAAAAACCGGAACTAAATAGCATTCTTAGTTCTCTTTTAATCGAATCTTTAAGACACTACAATATCGGTCGAAAACGACCGAAAAAACTTAAAAGGGTTAACACACAATTTTGATAACGTACACAATATTACACCAACAGCAATTTTACATTGTATACGAAAGTTTATTCTCGAAGTTTTCATACGGCTGGTGACCACAATGGTATAATTACCAAGGCAAAGAATCTGATTCTAGTCAGAATGAACAGCAATTAGGAACAGTAATTAACTTGACACGATTAATTTCACACTGAATGTTGATAATATCGGTATCTGAACTTTTTTTTACCTACCTGTGCTGGTGGATTGACCAATGGACCGCAGCCTAACATGCATTGTGGTCCTCCAATACAATGGTCTCTAGCCTCATGTTGCTGTATCATATGCAATCTCTCTTGCAACATTCCGATCTAATGATAAAATTACACAAACACATTATGAACTGCAGAACAATGTGTAAAAACCCATTAATATTTCTTTCACAAAAGACAAGTACGCTCTGCCTAAAGCTATAAGAGTGAATTGAACTATCAAAGAAACAACACCCGCAAGAAGTTACTTGGAATACTATACAATCACTCGTCATACATCGGCTTATGTTAGTACAGTGCAGACTTCTTATTTTCAACAACTTACTATTTTAGTCCACAAAATATACAGTGCTAGAACTCAGATTATCTCGCAAAATTTGTTGGACACTTCTACATTCTTAGAATTTACTGTATGTCAGTGTTTTTTTCAGAGGTGGCAGTCTTAATTGCATTAAGAAAATTAATTATCACAACCTCATCAAGGCTGACACTTCAGTCAAAAACTCAGCTGGATATTTTGTACGAGGCTCATTTGAAGTTATGGGAATGACGTAGAAAACAATGATTTACCCCTGGAAAACTTTTTTTTTTTTTTTTTTAATACAGCCTTCGTTTATTTTCATGAACTTTGGTGATGTAAGATGAAAAAATGAAATGAAATCTTTGTTTTACGTCCCACGGTTATGCTGGCTACTCTAAAGAGACTGTGATTATGAGAAATGAATGAAAATGGTGGAATGAAGAAAGTGTGAGGAAACGGGAGAACCCCGAGAAAACCCACGAGGTGATGTAAGATGAGTTTCACCTTCGATCAACTTAGTCATTATGTGTTATTTTTTCAGTGTAGTTGGTCCACAAGTGATGCAAAGTGCATAGCAGTGGTTTTACCAGATGGAAAATAATCAATAATAAGCATATCTTATGCTTATAAAACCTGAAGGCATCATCTTTTAGGCAGACTTCACAAACATTATTTGAACCTAAAGAATGAGGATGTTTCCATTGTTACATGATATAAGAAAAAAAAAAAATCAATGTACCGCTGGACTGACCGTACCGACGCGCTAGCTGCTACGCTCCTAGTTCGCTTCGTGAATAGCTGATGTTATGCATCGACGCATATAATCAATTGGATCTTTCTAAAATCTGTCATTCGGGATATGAATTCTGATTCCCCCCCCCCCCCCCCGAAGTGTCAGCATTTGTCCACACATCTTATAGACAGTTTCTTCAAGCAGAATTCTTCGGTCAAAATGTGAAATAATCATTTACCTGATATACTTAAAGCCTCTGCAATATCACTTACTTATAATTAGTGGAGTCGTGTACTTGAAGTATGTTTGATGTACTAGCAGATATTGATGGCCTATTTCCCAAATAATCTTCTAGGCTTTCACGACCGCATCAGTTATCTACTTGGTAACAGTTGAAAACTAACGAGCAGAGTCTCTTGTGTTCGTACCCTTCTTCAAATATAATGTCCGTTCAGCACCGAACTTCCTTGCCGCTATATACGTAACAAAAACCCCGAACTCTCAAAAAAACCTCGCAACTACCTTTTCCATATAAAGAAAAACCTACACACTTTCGTGAAAACACATCACATGGATAGTCTACAGTGATGTGTTATTTTCTCAGGGTATTTTTGGATCTGAAAACCTCAGTTGTAATAATAAGTAATTTCCACTTAGCCCTACGAACTCAAGATGAAAAAACAAAACTTTATTGTTAGAATAAAATAACTCTACTAAATTTTAAATGAACAACTTATTACTTTTAATCCTTTAACCTGAAACCAAAACAAAAATTTCTTTACCTTTTCTTGATTTTCTGGACCTTGTGGCATGCAATAAAGCTCTTGAAGTTGTTGCTGCAGATTGAATATTTCTTGTTGATGTGTTGTACCTTGTTGGAAACCAGGAACACTCATAAGCCCTTGGCTATACATCATGGGTGGCTGTGACGGTACTGTCGCATTCATGCTGGTCATTACTTGGTCACCCGGAGGCATTGGCGGATGTGGAGGTGGAGGACACATTGGATGAGGGGGAGGTCCAAAACTATTTGGTGCTTGTTGAACACATCCTTGGCTCACTGGTGGGCCCACGCCCAACATTCCCGATGGCATTGGTCCTGGAATATCTTGGGACATTTGGGACACCGGAACATTGCTATTTCCATCCATAGTATACTTATTTTGTTGGTTGTACTGTGAATTTGCATGATTCATCCCATCTTGAACTAAATTATTGTTTTGATACTGTACATCATTAAAATCTGGATAATTCTGCTGTGCAGGGCCCATCACTGGCTGAGGAATCACATTGTCCACTCCACTAGTTTTGATATCACCACAAGAGCTATTCTGTACTTCAATTTCACTATGCTGAGATCCTGTCGATGATCCAATAGGACAAGCCACATTTGTATCTAATTCAGGTTTGGGTATAGAATGTACACTTTTCTCACTGCTCACATCGTGAGACTGACTATTAGAAATGAACTTCTCTTGCAGTTGCGTATTAGAAAACTCAGAGATTTGTGTGTTAGTACTGTCACTCTGAACACATGTAGGAATGCACACAGATTCACTGGCAGTGTTATTTAAAGCACCATGTTCCTTGCTAGGGGATACATTTGACTGTTCTACTGGGGGAATTGGAGTTGACGCTGATGTTGACTTAGGTATTTCAGACCGAATTTCTTCGCTGCTTCTAGAAACCATAGGATGCATAGCCATCCCTTGACCCTGTTGATCCATATCAGAATTTTGCAACATGCTAACACCACTTCCTGGTGTTCCTAATTGACTATTTGGTCTTGGTGACTGCCACTGCTGAGGTGAAACAGGAGTTCTTGGACCAACAGCAGGAGACAATGGCGTTGTTTGGGAACACATACTTGCTGGACTGGTGACATTGCTTGATCCGTGAATATTAGCACCAACCATAGGTGATCTATTAGATACGGGTTGTACTCCTGGTGGGGGATAACCTGGATATTCACTACCACTGTTAGCAGATGGTATAACCATCTGCTCCAATTGTTGCAAAGTATTTTGTGGTGGTGGTGGACAAGTTTGGGTCATTTGCATTGTTGAAGCCTGGTTAACAGATAAGGACTGATTTAGAACTTGAGAATACGGAGATGACACGTGAGTTGCCACTGTCGCTGGAGAAGAGGTTGGTGTCCCTGCCATGGATTTTGGTGTTATCGAAGTCGCTGGTCGAGGAGATAATGTGGGCTGACTAGCGGGATTCGGGTGGGGTGATAACGTAGGTTTCACTGGAGACATTTGTGGTCTAGGAGATAACTGTCGAGGAGATACTTGAGGGCGAGGAGATACCTGCGGAGACAGCTGTGGAAAAGGAGCTCTATATTGGGGGCTCCCGTTACCTATTCCTTGTGGATGCTTCTGGTTTCCGTAAGAAGCAATTTCAATCCCAATCGGCCGTGTCATTTGCGGCTGGTGTTGATTCATTGTGTTTTGTCCAAATGGATGTGTTAATTGCGTTTGTACATTATGTCCAGTCATCTGCTGTGTATGCATATGATTAAACTGTTGATTTTGTGATGCGTTCATATCGCATTGCTGCACTTGCTGTCCAGCATACTGCATCTGCATTCTGTTCACTGATGCTGCTGAATTTGGTACTGTGTTCATATGGGATTGAAGCTGAGAATACGAATTAAACGAAGAAGGCATAGACGCTTGACTCGAGTTCGCTCCCGAAAATACAGGTCCCACCATATTTTGTGATTCAGTAGGGTAACACTGCGGAATATTAGCATTTTGCATTCTCTGCATCTGATAATTTTGTGGAATGTTTTGGGAAAGAACCATATTAGAATTCCCACCCACACTCATAACTGACTGATTAGAATACTGAGAAAGCTTCGGATGTCCAATACTGTCTGGTGTTTGAAAATTCAAATGCTGCCTGAATCCAGCTTGGGTCATCGGATTGTACTGTCTTATTGGACCAACATTAGGATTTGAAGGAAAGCCAGGTGCATTGTTCCAGCCTTGCATGCCTTCATTAACATCCACTGATTGCATAGTTTGGTCCATTGAGTACATCCCTTCAGAAGCAGGAGGGCAAAATGTGGGATACTGATTTGATGGTGTATTTCTTCGCACAACAACCTGACCAGTAGGAGGTCCCTGATTCGCAATTTCATGCTGTTGAACTGGTAGCCCTTGCGGCCCTGTCCGTACACCTGCACCGGGTAACGCTGATCCCTGATAACTAGTGGGACACATTGGCCTTTGTGGGTTCTCATATCCACCTTGCGGATGATGATTCACTGATGATTGAAAAATATTTGAGTTATCACAATGATTGAAGTCCCCAAAAGAAGCTAACTTCTGTAATGGCGATTCCTGTTGGTGGATATGAGATCCTTCCATGGGATTATACGGTGCCTGAGAATAGCCTGCAGCTGCCGGATCTCTTGGACCTGAAGACGAAGAATTCAGAACGGACGTAGCGGGAGTGTCGAAGTTGTCAGAGCCCAGATCGGGCAACCCATCTAGGACACTGCCTCCAACATCGTCCCCGAAAAGATCGTATGTATCCATCTTGCTTATAAAGCTATATAAGCTGCATTTCACAACCTTTTGTCGTCCACAACCATTTCTTCAGGGACTCTTGAAGCACTTCCATGATTCAAGTCTACCTTCCAACTTTGCAGTAAGTGACTCCATCTGGGGACATCTAAAAAAACAAAACAAGAAAAATGACCATTTCATTAAAAAGGATCACACTAATATTCTGATTATTATTTTAAGAAAAAGATACACTTGAAATATTTTTCTGTGCATTTGCAACTTTTAACTTTAGATGTGAGGGTTCTTCGTCGGAATTTGTCACAGGCATAATGCAGTAGATTGATGGATTTATACATATATTGTACATCAATTACAGATGGCCAAAAAGTATCTACACTGTACGATACACTCGTCTTTATGTCACAAAAGAACCTACCTCAAGTAATAATGTGTTGAAAAATTCGACTCTTTCTAATCCTCCTACGATGAAATCTATTAAAGCATTATTTATTGTTCTATATATATATATATATATAAAATTTGCTTTACTCTTCATTGAAAAGCAGTTTAACTTATGTCACTAAAGCCTCAAAGTTACTAAATGTTATCACTGTATGTTTTGTCCCTCTACTGAAGTGTGTGTATTTATTGAAATGAACTTGTACCATTCAGCTTAACTGGTATTTGCGTGTGTGTGTGCGCGTGCTCCATGCCAACTCTCGTAAAATCTATCCGATTTGGATGAGACTTAGTATTTTCCTTTAACCTTCAGATATAACATTATCTTTGGGATTTGAGATCCATCGACTATAGAATTGTAAAATGGTATAATATTCACCCCATGAGGCAAGACTGCAAATCTATATGCGCAAACTTTACAAATGGTTTTCATATTTCCTTACCCATTTGGAATATTAAATTAGAGCAAATGGCAAAATAATGAAAACCATGTAATTACTTAGATACGGTACTTGTATTAACAGTTCTTCGAAGTAAAGGCTTCCGATAAAAGTCAATTTGCAAACCCTTCTAACATCATTCTTTGCATGGGCAGATTCTTGAAGCCCATCTTATCTAAAAAGATGCAACAATTTTTATACAAAATTTCAAGGTTCTACGCCTAGTATTTTCAGAGATGGAGTCAACTCTTTCAAGCCCCTTCTCCTTACCTGTATGGATAAAATCCCGTTTTGTCTAAAGCCTAGCCTAGGATGCAAGGACAATATTTATACAAAATTTCTAAGTTCTACGACTCAGTTTTGGAAGATCAGGTGATGTAAGAGCAGGAAGCAAGTTGGTGGACTAACTCTTTTATATATACATAGGCTGAGTCCTGACAAAGAAGGCTGTTGGACGGGGGGTCCAGCTTCAAGGAAATAAAATGCACTGCCTATTTAGTAAATCGGACTTTTTATATCGCTGCTGAACGCATCCCACTCTTTTCTGGTAAAAGCAGAAACTCCACGAGAACGAAAACTTCTTGTACTTTTCTCATTCCTTTTGTATTAAGATCGAACTCCCCCATATAATATACATAAAGCGGCTTAAATAAGTATCATATCCAATCACATAGATAGATGGTTTTCAACAAAGTAAGTGTATAATGCCGTTGACAATAATTTCATTTCAAACCGTATTGGAGATTACACATTTTAAGCCATTTTTAACTATTACATTGCTCATTCTCTACATAATACAAACTCTCCATATTATATTTACCATTCTCTATAAATATTCCGGATGCCAGGTGGCCTGCCGATTGAAAACGAATGTGAAGCCTAGCTAATATAAGGACAAAATATGTAGGTCTATGTATTATATTTTTATTATGGCGCTTGGTTCCAAAACTGTGCCTAGGGACAGAATCACTAATCTTTCCGATCTATGGAATCTTATGTAAAATTAAAATTAAACAAAAAAAAAAAAAGTAAGAGGCACTACTTTCTACACTTCTAATTAACACATTTAACTTACGAATCGACTTAATTTAAATACCAGATAATAAAGTTCTCAACTTCGGAACGAAGTGAAGATTTTTACATACTTCATATATGAATGAAGTGTTAGTTTAGGTTGTCGTCTACGCACACTCATTGTTAAGCTTAAATTAGCTGTTCCCCTGAGCTCGTCGAATGTTATATGTTAAAATCGTGTTTAATAGGAAACGCTAAATGTTTTTTTTTTTTTTTTTTTTTTTTTTTTTTTTAACGTCAGCCCACCAAATATACTTAGACCCATGTCTTAAGAATAAAAATAAACTGAAACAAACAATTTAAGTTACAATTAACGTCACAATATACAATATCGTGTGTGTGTGTGTGTGTGCGTGCACACACACACACACACACAAAGATCAACCCAAACTTTGATCGAGAGTATATTTTAAAGAAAGAATGAGAGAGACTTGATTTTTTGTGACAAAAGTTAACGTCTATGGAGATATTCCGAGAATGTAATCAATGCGACAAATCGCAACGCTGAATTCTAGTAACTGTTTAAATAACCAGAAGTGTACAAATGGCTTATAATCAATTGCGAGGAACAGAAAAAAGAATTAATTTTGGTAATTCTTAATGTACATGTTTGGTACGCATCAATATTTATCGAATAGGACAAAAACTGTATGTTGCTTTGCAGTATTGAAGGCTCTTGTTTTACGTATTCAGAAAAAAGACATTTTAAAAATAAACCAGCACATTCATGTAACAATGTTCCAGCAAAAATACTAACTCATCTTCGCATATGTTGCACAATGTGATTTATCAATAAAGTAATAAACTGATTTTTTTTTTTTTGCAAAAAATAAATAAAATAAAACAAGAATTTTAGTATTTATCAAACAATGCATCAAAAGATTGCGATTTTGGTCAATAATTAGTTTTTGGACCAGGAGCCACAAAATTTTTGAACAGCCCCTAAATCGAATTTTCATACTTTTTATGGAATAAGCACATCATATTGAGTTAAGTGATAGCTTGGGTTTGGCTATACACCATATGTAATTCTGCAGATATAACGCGTACAAGGAAAGTTTTGACTGAAATATATTAAAACGTTTGATGCATTCTTGAATCAGGGATAACAAAATCTTTGAACGGTCCCTAAATCGAGTTTTCAGTTTTTACGGAATAAGCACATCATACTGAGTTAAGTTAGGCCTATAGTTTTTGTTTGGATACACTGCATGTAGTTCTCCAGATATAAGGCCTACAATAAAAATTTTGCCTGAAATATATTGGATATTTTGATCCAAAAATAATAACTTACCTACAGCTGGAATCCGTCTGTCAGGGAGAAAAATACTATTTTTCGTATATACAAGTTTTATTCGCGGTGGAATTTTGCTTCTGGTCAGGTGCTTATTGAATTTCATTGTGTATTGTGTTGTATTGATTATTGACATTATCTTTGTTACAATGCCGTTTATAGCGTCGGAGAGAGGATACGCAATACTGAGTTTTATTTTCAAACCTACTCGTATGAAGCGGTTAGAGTACGATTTTAAGAAATCTTTCCCAACTCAATAGGTCCAGACAAAAGCAAAATATGGCGCCTTGTGCAACGATTTCGTGAAACTGATTCTGTTTCTGACAAGCTTCGCCAAGGAAGACAGAGTACGAACTGCAGAGGCCCTTCACAATGTAGAGGTACGAATGGCAAATTCTCCAAGGAACTCTGTTCGAAAACTTTCAGTCCAATCCGGTTAACCTAAAACTACCGCTCATAGAGCCATGCCCAAGTTGAAAATACACCCATACAGAATTCGAGCTGCACAAGAATTAAAGGAAACTAATAATGAAGAACAAGTGAGGTAATGCCATTGGTTCAATTGCTTAGAGATAATGGAGTAGATATATTGGATAAGTCTTTTACAGCGAAAGAGGCGTGGTTTCATTTGAAGTTATATAAATAGCCAGAATTCTTGCTACTGATCCACCGAGAATTCACATGTTACGTGAAGTTCCGCTTCATCCTCAGAAGGTCGTGTGTGTGGTGTGCATATCGTAGGTTCTCTCTTTTTCAATACACTGTTGATGGCATTGTCTATCGAGATTTAATTATGCAATTTTCTTATTTAAAGACTATGAGCGAGTTTGCTGGTTTTAGAAAACAGAGCCACCTGCGATACTTCTAATGAAATTTTAGAAATGTTGCAAGACTTCTTTGGTGACCCCCGTTTCCAAAAACTTGCCGCCTGCCTGTTCTCCAGACTTTAACATCGCCTGACTTTCCTGTGGACTTTCTTGAAGGGAAAGGTGCGCGAAAACAACCCCAGAACGACAGACAGAACAACTGAAAAGGAATACTGAAACAGACGTGGAAGCAATTACCAGAGACACCCTTCGGAGAGTATCACAAATATCATGCGCGTAAAACTGTGTCTGCGAGAACGTGGAAACCACATTGCAAACACTTACCGTACAGCGCCTTCTTCCTTTCTTCAAGCGAGTACAGGGTGCCAGCTCCAGGTGAGGAATTTTATTTATTTATTTTCAAGAAAATAAATTATTTTATTGATACGTCACACTGCACAACATGTGCGAGGATAAGTTACATCTATGGCAGTATTTTTGCTGGAACATTGTTGCCAGAAAGTGCTATTTTATTTTATAACAATTTTTTTTCTAAATACATAAAAAAATAGCATTTACAACTGTGCATTCTAACATTATCAAGACATATATACCTATGTGTGTTTGCCTATGTTCCGGCACTACCCCGGAACGCCTGGAGCAATTTCCCGAACTTGGTACACACATGATTTACGATCTGGAAACAAATACTGTACGAATAAGATACCCCTATCACTCTAATGGGGAGTGGGAAGAGACTGATATGTAAAAATAACGAGCGACATTATTGTCGAACTTGGACATAATCCGCACCGGGAATATCACTATTCACATCAAAGATTCCAACAATTATGGATTCGACACAAAGATCGGCTGGTCTCTGTCATTTTTACGTCACACTCTTCACCCTTCTCTCGTTGCTAGGGGTGTGAGTCTTGTTTCAGATTGCGAGTCGTATCTATGTCCACTTTTTTCTAAGTTTACACATCGAGTTTTATCTTCCTAATATAGGAGCTTATGAAATACTCTATTTTTGGCATTCTTAAAACCACCTCTTCGTAATACGTACTACCAAGATTCAGACTTGTATGTTCTCCGTCTCTGTTCCATAAAAATGTTAGTAACTGGATATCATATGGTGTATACCAAGTATGAAGGTCATTTTGTTTACCTGTCTTCACTGAGTGACAATCAGTACTTGAAGAAAACTGAGCATTCCGTGCCGTATACTACTGGGATCAGCTCCATCCTAATCATCTGATTCAGCATAGTTTTCTGCGTCACTATATATGAGGCTTATTCCAAAAGTAAGGGCCTCGACGTATAGTGAAATGGGGGTAAGCCGGAACACAATTTCACGCATGCAGCGCCAACAATAATTTTTTAAATCATCAAAAGGTCCTGGAATACACCCATCACTATCCTCTGAAGACTACAAGAACCCAGTAATTGTTTAATGTCAGTCCTCTCTTTCTTGTCCATGATGACAAGTTACGAAAACCAGCATCATCAACCATCAAAATTGCTCTTTTCGCGGTAAAATTGATGGAAGGGAGCAGTTAGAAAAAAATCTCTTCAAGGTTTACGCTGATTTTAAACATGATTGTAAGTTCCAAACAGAAACGAAGATAAGAGAAGAAAAATCAAATTTCAAATTTCCACAACTTTCTTGGTTTTCATAATTAGTGCTAAAACTACCGAAAGAAAGATTAGTGCTGAAACTACCGATAAAGAAAGATTAATTCGATTTTCTTTACGTTAGAAGCCACGAAATCTCGAGAATGAGAACCACCTCCGTGTCACACAAAAATCAAGAAATACTTGTGTGGGTATCATATGTAGTGCTCAACAGATAAAAAGTATCAGCATTATATATGATGGTCATGGCAATCAATCTGTTAAATCAAGACGTGTCAAAGAAACTTGCTTAAAGCGTAACATCTATAAATAAATTAGTGCGAATATCCAATCATTTGGCTGTATGGAACTATAAAAATAGAAAAGGAATACCAACTGGGTGACACTGTTTCCCCCCAAATTTTGACGAATTTACTTGAATTAAGTTTCGATCACTCATATGAAATAACATAGAAATACATACATACGTTAATGTCTGACCCATCGCCGCTTCGCTGATGAAATCCCTCTCTTCGCAAAGATCACCACAAACTTGTAAAATACAATTGAAGAGTTTTACTTAAAAGGCCAGATTTTATTTGAACCGAAAAATCAGATCAAGAAAAATTACGAAAAAGATAACTTTCAGTAACTTTTCAAGAAAGTCAAGGATAGAAATTTAAAATACTGAATTAGAATAAAATGCTACCTATTAAGATATACACGGATGATAATATTAAAGAAATTAACACTATTAAGCTAAGCTTAAGGTCTTTCGAAATACAAGTTCTTTCAGCACTGATGCTACATGAGATATTGGGTTACAACTTATAGTGAAATCTGAACCAGAAATTTCCAATGCAAATACAACACGAATTTTCCGCATATTTACGCTAACCATATAGCCACGCAGAGGCTCCTCAATTCGAGCGAGTGTGATATAAAGTAAAATTTTCAATAACCAAATTCTGCCTGTTTTGGTACATGGAAGGGAGAAATATGTATGCAAGGAATTACCCGCAGAATATACAAGGCTCACTCAATTAATAACCGAGAAGTTGTATGCAAAATCTAAAATACTACCGTTAATGTTATATGTTAGTTTTTGTGGTGGCGTCATTCACAGCTGGAACAGGGATACTTCCCTTGCTTGATGGTGCCATAAGAAAGCGGTATCCTTATAAGTAGGTGTACGAGTTTTTCGCACTAAGAATTTGAAAATTTCGCGTTTCGTTTCCCATATTTCGCGTTTTGTCGCATTTTCCAAATCAAGTTTCGCATTTTGTAGCTCTTGTGGAAAAGAATTCCCTGACATTTTCACAACTGTTCCTTTTCTTCACAGATCACTATAAAAATAAACCATTAATTACCTAAAAACAAAATACACTGAATATTTCACTTGACAATGTCAATTTCATTTATAGAAAATTATATTTTTTTTACAAATGAAAGTGAGGAAAACCAGTAACCAAACTTACTATGAGTAGGAAAATTTTGCTGTCTTCTGAAAACACGGACACAAGTTACATTTAAGCATTAAACATAAGCATGTTACATGTTTCCACATTTTCCTTCTCCATTGTTGTACATTTGTCACTTATAATGTCCATACTTGGAGAGAGAGAGAAAAAAAAACTCTCATAATTAGCATTGCTTCTTAGAAGCCACACATATGTAAGTGCATTTATAACAAACTTCAAACAATCATCACTTCGGAACTCTCCATCCAGCTTCGATGGTGATAGTTTAAGGGCAACATGTTCCCTATAGTCGTGTGCTAATCAGAGCCCTGCACGAGCCGGGCGCGCCCGTTTGGCCCAGCGGATTACCCGGCCCGGTCCTGCACGTTTCAATATCAAACTGGATCGGGCCCTAACCGGGCCGGCCCGGACACGCTGAAAGATAGATCGGAAACTAATGTTGCCAGCCTGTTAATCGTAATGTGTTGGGAAACACTCTTTATTCAAGACTGCAAAGTACTGTAATACTACTACTATTACTACTACTACTACTATTTCTACTATTACTACTACGACCACTGCTAATACTACTACAACTGCTACGACTTCGCGTCAGAGTTGACATGTCTGGTGGTACAGAATTTACCTTCTAAGTACAGAAAAAAAAACAGAAATCTGGTTATTATGGCCGGTCTGCGTAGAATGTGAACCGATGCTTGATCTACGAGGGACAACGCTGGCTCAGTAGGAAAAACAATCACATCAGGTGCTAGAGGTAGTCGGATCAATCCCTGCTCGTGCTATGTGAACTTTGTGGTGGACAAACACCGTGTACGTGGGAGTTTTCGGGGTGGTCCCGTTTCGCCCCACTTTTCATTCCACCAATTCATCACATCACCATTCATACGGCCTGAGCCATAGTTACCTAAAGAATGTATGATAAAGTCAAGTACTTTACCTTCTAATTAAATTTGGTACGCTACCATTAGACCACGGACGTGAACTGGAGTGTTTATAAGATCAGTGCAATTTGTAGTAATGTTCAATTAGCAAGGCAAATACCAAATGGTGTTACATGTTCCTGTATTGTTTATAGTATGATACTACAAATATAACAAAATATAATGATCAAATAAATCACCAAGACGCCAGGGTCGATTAGGTGTTCCTGGAACGGTGGCCTAGTGGTTGAGCGTTCACCTCTGGTGCACAGGGTCCCTGGTTCGATCCCAGCTCGCGTCAAGTGAACTTTGTGGTGGACAAGTTCACCTCTGGTACAATCCGCGGCAAAAAACCTGCAACATGAGGATGTAAGTTTATTGTGAAACTACGCCTAATAGCACAGGGAATGAACATAACGTCTAAGTAGAACGAATCACGCCAGCATAAACCTCGGCCTCCTCCCGTGCACACTTATTTTGGGGCAAAAGACTTCGTCATTTCACAATTAACTTATATGTTCATGTTGCAGGTTTTTTGCCGCCTATTGTACATACGGTCCCTGGTTCGATCCCAGCTCGTATCAAGTGAACTTTGTGGTGGACAAACATTGTGTATGGGGATTTTCTCGAGGTTCCCCCGTTTCCTCCCACTTTATTTATTTCATTATTTCATTTATTTCTCATCATCACCGTCTCCTTTAGCCTAGCCGGCATAACTGTGGGACGTAAAACTCAAAGATGTCATTTTCATTGTTTTGTTTCGTATAACTAGTAATAGCGGTAGTGGTATTCGCTGTCTTATTAGTATAGTAATGAATAGTAGTAGTGGTAGTAGTAATAGTAATAGCAGTGGCAGCAATAGTGGAATTAGCACTAGTATTCGTAATCGTAATTGTAACAGTAATATTAGCAGTAGTAGTTGTAATATTAGTACTACATACGGTAATATTAGTACTACAGCAGTTTTACCTATGCTCTCTGTTACTGTAACGCACTAATGAGTGTAGTGTAAGATTTTAAGGTAAATGAGCAGTATTATATAATAAACATGGCTGGACAGAGCAATCATAGATAACAAATAGGCAGACAGAATAGGGATATAGAAAGCAAAGCTTAGGTAACCTTTCACACGATTTTCCCATTCGAGAAGGACAAAGAGACAATGCTATGTTATGACGACACATTCCTCACATTCCACGACAGACCTGTTACGCGGACCGGGTCGAGCCGGGCACAGAATACAGATCCATCCGCGCCGTCTTCGGGCCTGGGTTTGCAGGGCTCTGGTCCGAATCACCCCCATAATGCACAGTTCATGCCACATTCGTTCTACCGTTCCGTCAGCGGAAAACTAGCGTTTTTAAAGTAATGAAAACATTTTAAAATTTCGGGTTATATCGCGTATTGTTAGAAATTTCGCGCTTTAAGAACCAAGTTGGAGCAGTAGAGTCACATTAGATTTCTGTTATATGAAGATGTGAGGGCAGTAAAAAAAATTCATGTTATGAGAGTTCATATTATGACAAATTGAGTTGAACACAAGCTTACGAATGGACTAAGAAGTTCAAGTAGGGTAAAGATTCTTCGTACCCAGGTTGATCTTTCACTGCAGTCAACGAAAACACTGCTTAAGTACAGGAGTTAACAAGGAAAACCCGACGTATTACTGTATGTGAAATTCCTTCACAGATGGAGATAATTGCAGAATCAGCCCAACATACTCTTCACAACAAGCTGAGGTACAGCAAAGTATGAAAGCCGGCTTCCCGCCTCAAATCTCCCGCTTTTGCAATATTACGTTTTGTAGACTACGTCAAAAAAAAAAAAAAAAAAAAACCTCAAAAGTAAACCCGCTAATCTCATGATTCTAACAAGCTGTAATCTAAGTACTGTAAACTAAAAATCGTCATTTTATTATTATTTTAGAGACGGTAGACAGTAATAGGTAAATGATGGTCTGGAAGTTCAATTTCTTCCTCTATCTCCAATACTGATAAGAATGAGTGTAAGGTGAGCTGTCTCACAGTTTGGTGTTGACCAGAACATTACACTATGAAAGAACAATGGAAATGCACGCTTAGCTTTGTCACAGAAGGATCAAGACACGCTGCACGCCCAGTTTCAAGATGCGCGGAGGTTGTTTTAGCTCTCTCCTTAAAGATATTTCTTTCATTCGAATTGGTCAACATAAATTCATGAAGAAAAGTAGCATTTACTCCCATCACTTTTCAGTTTCCAACATCACGGAAAGAAGAAACAAGTTTTCTACAGCGTTTTCATTCTGCCTATACATAGCTCTTTTCAATCTACAAGAGGGACTCTAAATTAATGTCCTGATTAAATGAAACATACAGTAAAACACTATACGAACAACACTATGACAAAATATTCAGAACTGCAAAATTACTTTTAGGACCCTTCCCTTTTCCTTATTTAAAATTAAATGGTTTAACACATATTAAAGAATTTCGATTCTTCAGTATGACGAATAGAAGTTTCATATTTTTCTCGGGATCTGCAGAACTCCTTGAATTGTGTCAAGTTAGTTTCAAACGAAGTTTGTAAAACCTGCATGTCAATCTTTTGATGTGACAAAAGAAAAAAACTACAACTTTTAGAGCGACAAGGTTCTGGTGCTGTCGGTAAATAGTAGATCATAAACGAAATGGTGCATACGTACTTTCGTAATGTTATATTCAATTCACAATAAATGTATTCTTAATTTTTACCTCTAAAGGTTCAATAGACAGGATTCAAACTCGCAATAAAAAGAGCACTGCTTGGAAAGAATTCACCTTATGCGTTATGTGGAGAATACTGTTACGCTTCTATCCCTTCCGCTCTCTCTATTGGTTTATGAAGGAGTCGTATTCAACGCTTCCTTCCAGAGGCAAGGATACCATTGTTTTAATATGTGTGAGCGTTATTTAATGTGACGAAGTCAGCATTATTCTTGGATTTTAAAAAAAAAACTGTTCGTTATAAAAGTACAGCTGGTGAAAAATTAAATCTAAAACAATTTTTTGAATTTAAAAAATCAAAGATAAAATTAATCTTGCATATTTAGATTCAATACTAAAGTTCATTCAAGGAATGTTCAGTACCTAATGTAAACAAATACACGTGGTGATTGTTTGATTTTATTGGTTAGAGAGCCTTAGAACACCCATGCGGCAGAAGAAAATAGTCCTTGCTTATAAGGCTCATTACCAGAATTCCTTAGAATTAAACAACACTTTATCTAAGAACTAAATTGAATTAATGCAATAAAAGAGAATACGCATGCATTGAAAGTGGTTTTGATCCAACTTTAGGGCGAATCACAGTTAACAATATGGTCACATGCTGGGAATAAGTAAAACATCGACAGGGTACAAGCACGTGCTTCTCGAAAGAAGCGCTTACCGATAGCCAATCATCCGGTGACTGGCGGAGTAATACAATTCTGCAATGTTTACATCAGGATCAGAAGGTTCGTTGAATGAACTTTAGCTCCAAATATTTTGCAGTAGGACTTAAATACTTGATATTGCTTACAAAAAGCTGAAGTATTAACATTGCTGCAAGTTCTTTTGTTCGTTCCTTAACACCACCTTTTTAAAAATAAAAGCCGTTTTTTTTCTCCACTTTTTATGTAAAAGATGAATAGAAAGTTTTTCGCGCATTACTACGAAACTGTGACTTGCTTGACCCTAATGATTTCGGTAGATTTTTGATTCCTTGATTTTTGTTCCAACCAGACATTTCGTGGGAATACTCGAATAGACAATTAAAGATAAAAACATGTAACGCAGATGGTTAATTATCTTACTATTTTCTAATTATGATATTGCCTTTACTCCCACTTTAACTTAGATCTCATTCGAACTTCCAGAAATTTATTACAAAGCAACTTTTTTAAATATGTTCCAAAGACACGACATTATCGCATATCTCTTTATACTAACTAGTTACGTAATATAGTTTTTTTAAATAGCAACTTGATGTTTTTCAATACATGCTCAATATTGTATGTTATCTGATTCGATATTCTATTGTGTCCTACTACTACTGCGTAATTTTAAGAACTACACAGCCTCATTTTGTACCGAATAATACCATCGAGTGCTAACATGAAAGATACGTGTTCTTGCTATTTTCTTGTTCGTTCACGGTATCGCTCTTTAATCTTTTCGTTTCAGTATACTATACCATAAACAGCACTTTTATTATGGAAATAAACTGAAGCATGGTTACACATATTAACTTAAAACTTTAGTATACGTACATCAATATTTTTATTAACTTATGAAATTTTAGGAAACCATTAATTTAAATACTTACCATCCTACAGAACCGGAGACAAGTAGCTAGGATAAGTGCTTTAACTGCACGTTTCTAATGTACATGACATTCAGCACACAGATTCGAAGAAGCAAAATGAAACTGTGTATAATCATCTGAAGCTCTTTGTTCATGACTGCATGCTTCTCATGTATAGTCTTGTTCAAAAAATTCTGGTCACCCACCTCTCTTAAAAGCTCTGAACTCTTACCCACAGTTGGAATTAAATAAACGTGGAATTTCTTTGGCATACAAGAGATCTTTAGCTCAAGTATTAGAATTTCCTATGTATGGTTGACAGAATATAGTCTTTAAAAGCATGGTGCGTGGCCAAAAAAATAAATAAATAAATAAATTTAAAAAAAAATAAAAATTGAACACGACTCTATATAACCTAATGTAGTTTATTAATATTTCATTGATTAATCCAAGAACAAATATTCAGCTTCAATTTTAAATGGAGTATACAATTATATTTTAAACATGTACGTACTTAAAACTGATATATTTGTCATGAACCACCCGTTGAGATAATTATATTCTTATTTCTTGATTACCGGAACGTGCCTCTATCACATCGGTATTCTCAAAATATGATTGACACTACCAGACGTGATTAAAACAGCCGCTAATATTTTAATAAAAATCACTGCTCATAATGACGCGAATCCTCATGAAAATTACCAAATTTAATGGTATCTAAAAATTAATATTTGCATCTTCATTTGTTAAGTTGGTTACATAACGTAAGAGAGAATCTACTCTTGAATTCTACATAATCATGTGAAATTATGTAGCTAGCTACTTGATTGAGCTACATAGAGAACAAAAGCTACTTGATTGTGATAATAAACTTAAGCATAACGATAGTGTTTGACGATCACAGATCAATTGAGTAATTGATTCTTAATTATACAACACCATGCTACACAATGCATTATTAACGGCCCTTCCCAATTATCTATCATATTAAATCCATTCCCCCTCCCACCTTTCCAACTGAAAATACAAGGAGGGCCGGATTTAGGGGGTACACCGGTGCACGTGCACCTCCCTTCGTTGCAAATATACAATATCTAAAATGAGAAGCTAGTAGTGAAAATAGCAACACTTTCCGGAACTTCCTACGTCATGTTTCCGTTTGGGATTTACAAGAAAGGAAAGTTTTGCAAAAGCAATAGTTTAAGTCAATTTTTTGAAGGTTGAAGGAAAAGAATTCTCCAAGCAAAGCGATACAACATTTATCAAGTAGGGAAGAAAACAGAAGCCTGGAAGAGAAAAGAACATTTTTTCCTGCATATCACTTGCGACCCTCTTTAAAACACACACTTCTCTCCGTTTCACTTATCAGCGTTGTCAGGTATAAAGAATATTGTTACATGTCACTTTGAAGAGTTTCAATGAGGCTGGTTATTTGGTAGTTATGGTGCATCTCCCCCCCCCCCCCTTCTCAGAAAATCCTGGATCCGACCTGTACACAAGGGATGGACAAAAATGAACATCTGCTACTATAAAAGAGGTAGGCATTCAAACACGATTTGCGTCTGAATGGTAGTTGTCGCTGTGGTCATCGGCGAATCGAACAGATAGGCCAGTTACAGTTCAGCGACCGGTTTGTGCAGGTTACCGTGAATCATGTCTAAGCTGACAATAGAGGTCAAATTGTAGGTGCGTGTATTGCGGGACCTTCCGTGATAAAACTACGGAAATGTTTGGTGTATCAAAAGGCATGAAGATCACGGATGCCTACGAGTGTTCCAGAAACACCGCATCAGCGAAGAACTAGTGTGAACGCAAATATGCGTAACGTGACAGAGAACATTGGGTAGACCAAGCAGATGGTCACCTCGGCGCCAAAGGTCACAACTGAGCTGAATACAGTGCTTACAAATTCTGTTAGCATCAAAACAGTCAAAGAGAACTCCATAAGCAAAGTATTTATGGCAGATCTGCAATTCCCAAACCACTCGTGACTGTTGACCATGCTGCTATACGGAGTGATGCAACGCTCTGGATAGTGGAACAGTGGAATATTGTTATCTGGTAGGGTTGAGTCTTACTTTATACTGTTTCCAAATGCTGACAGACTGATTTGATTGATTTTAACGTCCCGTTCAGCAGTGAGGCAATATGAGACGGAACCTACTGATTAACGTGGAATCCGAACCACGTGAGCTCCCGCCAAGAATCGAACTCGGGTCTCCCACAAATGCTGACAGAATCTACGTGTGGAGAACGTCAGCACAAGCGTACGATACAGACTGTCTGTTACCAAGGATGAAGTGATGGCGGTGGTTCAGTGATTATTTCGGTACCCATATCCTGCCGTTCTGCCGGTCCCATCATCACCTGCATGAATATGTTACTACCGAGGACTGCGCAACCATTTTGAGCGACAAGCTGCATCCCATGGTGCAAACTTTGTTCCCAGATGGCAACGCCGTGTTTCAAGATAACAGAGCCCTTTTCATACAGCTCACATCATCCAAGCTGGTTTGATGAACACGAAGGATGAAGTAACGTCTGCCATTGCCTCCACAATTGCCAGATTTAAATATCACTGAGCCCTTCTGGTCAGTTCTGGAAACCAAGGTGCGAGCCTGCTACCCACCACCGTCGTCTCTACAACTTGCAGCTGCTTTAGCGCAAGAATGATACAACATCCCACTGATAATGACATGCGACCTGTATTTCTCCATTCCCCGTCGACTGCAGCCCGTTCTACGTGACAAAGGTGATCCTACTTATTATTAATAAAGGTAATTTGCAATTTTTCAGGTGTTTCCATATTTTTGTCCATTCCCTGTACATTTTAACACACAAAAAAAGTGTTAACAGTAAACTGGTATTTATTCATATACACAAAATGATCGTGTAATATATATATAAAAGTCACTGTATATTTTATTAATCTTATCTCCAGAAACACACACACACACACACGTCACAAGCGAATACATCGTATACAAAACAAAAATTAAGTACAGGAAATTGTAATCCAGAAGTTATATACGTTTTAATTTAGACCTTCAACACATATTTAAAACAATCCATTTTTATTATTTATACATATAAAAAAAAGAAGAAATGTAAATATTTTATTCTTCTTATAAATACAAGCATTCACATATACATAGTCAAATAATCTACAACAGCTTACACTCCAACTTCTTCCAAAACACTTCTCTTCGGTCACTTCGTTCGGTGAAAGTAGATGTAATCCTAGGGGAAAAGCTATACGCTTATGTATCCCAATTGGGTTGACCATAATCGCTACAGCTTTTCCCGCCAGGACTAATCTAATGGAATTGTTGCGCAGCCAGTCATGGGATGTCAGATCCGCTGAGTCTTGATGAAGATTGAATATGTTTCAGAAAGAAAACTGAAATTCTTTTAACATATAAAAACAAGTTAAAAGTACTATAAAATTAACATACAAGAAATTCAATATTACAAAGCAAAGATGTAAAAATATTCATCAAGAATTCAATCCAATAAGCTAAAAATATTCCATCCCTACAATAATAATAATAAAAAAGTCTTCTCACATAATTAAACAAAAAAATCATGAAATTTACCTTCCCAAAAATGCTTAGCTTGAAAACCGTACTTTTACGTAGCCCCCCCCCCCCCCCATTATTCCAAGAAGACAACGGATTTCATTATTTTCTCATGCTTTGGAAGATTTATCAATACTATTATCTCAGGGCTCATAGTGGTCTGGTCTCTTGTAAATAGTTGAAAAGTGACAAAAAAGACACGAAAAAGTGACCGAAATCTCATGATGCCCCTTTTCTTCTTTGTCAATTTCTCCATCGCCCCTCTCTTTGCTTGTTGTTTTCTTTCATCTTTTCTTTACTTTTTATTTTTGAGCTTCCTCCTTTCTTAGGTTTTCTAAGTATGCTTTGTAGTTACGGTAAGCAGACTTAGAAGATGTAAGAAGCTTCTGAGTAAGTGGAACCAGTTCTGGCCTATTTCCGAATTTCTTCATCCCAGACATTATATTTAACTTAGCATTGAGAGTTCTCAAAGCCCTGAAATATTATAATTCTTCACCTACTCTTAAGAAGAACATACAAACAGCATAGCACAAGACGAATATGATGAACCACACAAACATACACACACACAACGTTGAACGGAGCGCTAACTATTACGAGAGAAAACTAAAAAACTATTATGATAGAAGAAAGAATAGACACAGAAGGGTTCTCAACCCCACCTTGAGAGCTTAAGCATCCACCAACCATCCACTGCTTAAAAAAAAAAAAAAAAAAAAAAAAAAAAAACTCACGTGAGAATAAAACTGACCGTTTCACATGCTTTCACCGTCTGAAAGCAAATACTGAAGCTTTCAGAAGATTAACGAGCAGGGTTGGCAAAAACCATGGTTTTTATTAAAAAAAACAAATAAACCGGTTTTTTTGGTTTAAACCAGGTTTTTATGGTTTAAATAATTTGCTCTATATATTCATATCATATATGGACAGAAATAAGTTTGTTTCGCCTTGATGTTATTATGCGACAACCGAGTTATGCTGGAAGTGGTCACATAAGCTTAAAGCGGAATAAAAACCGCTTCTCGAGTTACATCCGAGAGAAATTGTCTTCCATTTGAACTCGGAACCAGGACTAATTGGCCACAAATGCGATACGTCTGCCGACTCACTCATGAAGGACTCCTGATAAAAATACGTTGTACTGATCTTTACATGCTTCTTAATATAACTGTCAAGAGTCATTTCAGAAGGACAAAAAGATAAACAGTTGCACAAGTGAAACCATTACACAGAATTACATATGAACAATTTCAAACTACTACGGAGTACAGAAGAACTAATTTAGTTCAAGTTAGTTAACAACGACTTTTATTGGTCCAAATTAAAGAAATACACCGACTTAATCTGCATATCAATAAGAAAAGTGAATAAAGATACGAATTATTTGAGTCCACTTTGGCTCAGACTCATTTATACATAAATAGATACCAAAGATACTTATTTCACTAAAGGCCTCTCGTGAGGTCTGTATGACCCTCTTCCCTCCCCCCCCCACACACACACAAAAAGTACGGCATTTTCGATGTATTTTATCAATAGTAAACATTGAAACGAAACAATATTTAGAATTTTTCTTCGATTGCAATTACATAACAATAATAACTACAAAAAATCACAAAATAAACATTTATAAACTTATAAAAAAAAAGTTGCTTTTGTTGTATAATCTTTTTGAGTAATGAATGGAGAATTTAGGTCTTAATATAATACGAATAATATACGGGAGTGAAACGTGACAACCCACAAATGTGTGTTCATCAAGATTTTACGAATACTTACACTTTTACGAACATTTTTTGTTTTTTGGTTTAAACCAGTTGGTTTTTTTGAAAAAACCAGCTGGTTTAAACCTTGGTTTAAACCAGCCAACCCTGGTAACGAGTAACAAGTTTCTGCCTTTTTTCATTTATTTCTATATTTTTCCTAGAAAACTGCCAATGCAAAACATAAATCACAGGGGAAAAGTAACTTTTAGTGACAAACTTGGAAAAAAAAAAAAAAAAAAAAGAACTTTTAGTTTAAAAAAAAAAAACTGACTCGCTATGAGCCCTGTTATCTGAAATAAAGTGGAGGATATGTATTCTGATTTAGTAGTTTAAACACTACTGTCTCGATTTCAAGAAGCCTACATTAATGTTATTAGTCTCAGAATGGTTATAGACTACATACACGCTTTGAGATCAATAGCATAAATATATTTGAGGAAAGTGAGAAAAACTTATGATCACAATGAAAAATTTACTTTCATTACAGACACCTCCTCCGTAATTCGTATCTGTATAGATAAAATTTTGTGAATTCAATATGATAGCGCTGACGAAAGAGATAGAGGAATTTCCTCCATTAATGTATATGAGTCTTCTTCACACAACATGCAATTTACTTATAAAAAGTTTGGAAATTCTCAACGAAGACGTGAGCTTAATACTGTTCCTTCTGAATCCCTGGACACTTATAAAAGGCACGAAATTTGGTATACGGTGGCTTTTTCAGATACAAACTATCAACAAGTGTGACAATACATATAGTTTATAATAAAATATGAGGTCAGTCCACTGGCATCTATGGCTTCTCAGGCTGAAGACTACGAGAAATTCCCTAATTGTGTTACAACGCTGGGAACTAAAAGCACAATGTCTCTATCCGAATTCGAACGAGGACCAAGTGTGCCAAAATTATGCACGCTATCGATTAGCTTAGATAGCAGTACAAATGACAAGATCCACCTCTTTAAAGAGTTTCAAGAATTCACAAGTACAGATTCATTTTAAAAGAACTCACTTATGCACAAGATAAATTTTAACGCAATACTTTACTCAAATTGCAACAGAGTGGACAATTTATATTGATACACTATTGTAACTTTTAAACAAATAGATACAAAACGCTAAAATTTTATACCACGCAAATATCGTCAGGGGAAAAAAGTTCAATACCCATACACTGAACTACCAGATTAACTGTTCCCAACCCAATATAGTTGTATTTTAAAAAAATAAAAAAAAAAGACAGTTAGGTTATTACGTATTACAAAGAAAAAACTTACAATTCTATATTTATTATGCAGTGTTGCAAACTAAGGCCGCAACAGTATCACAAACGTCGAAGAACAACCAAATTTTGGAAGGTTCTACAACAGTAATAACGCAAGTTACACAGGCAGGGTGACGAACATTCAAATAAATACCTTAGTATCAAATACTACAATTCATCACATTACGTATTTCAAACAAGTACAAAGTTAAAAGGAACTAAATATTTGACTATTTTCAGGGAAGAAAAAAAAAGATTTTCGAAAGTGTGTTTAGATAAGTGTCATATACAATTACGTAGATGGGTCTCAATGGACATAAAGATTATAATGCCGTTTACAGTAATTTGATATCTCAAACCAATCGGAGATATGAAAAATGATTAAATTCGATATATTACTTAAAATGGTGTATTTGTAGGAACTTCTCAAAACAATTTTTGATTTACTTTGCTTCTGCAACATTATAATACTTTTTGGTCGCAGTAATTGCAAGTTCTCGGAATTACATAATGACTATTTGCCTTAGTGGCACTGTTACAGGAATGAAAGTAGAGCTCAAATACTACAGTATTTAGAGCTATAAAGAAAGACGTGTTTTATCAACCTTGCACTAATATTAAGCACTGTTGCAAACTATTTACCATATCTCTAGAATAGTTTGACATATCAAGCTGCTGTGAACGGCATTACGATTTTCACATCTATTGAAAGTCACCTATGTAATTGGACGAGGAGGTACTTACCTAAGCAGTTATTCGAAATAAAGGCTTTTGAAAGAAGTCATCCGTCGTATCATGATCATAGTATTAAACACTAAAGTAATTTTGGATGAATCACCATGTCCGTTTCACTATTGTTACTACGTACTGCTATAGAAGCCACCAAAATTTGAATGACTGATCCTGTAGTCCTGGGGTTTGCAACTATGAATAACAAATCTAACAAATAAATACAAACCTAACAAATAAATACATTGTAATCTTTTGATTACCTTTTAGATTTGAAATTGCAATAACTTCATGTAGCAGCATGGGTTGGCAGCACTGTTAACTCGTGGTATAACAGTATTTCAAACCACGTCCTTCTCCCGGTATTTGTATGGTTCAAAATTTCAGCATTTTTTTATTAGTTTAAGAGTTACAAAGGCGTATGAATGGTCCAACCTGACACGCTGTATATATATTTTATTCTGGCTTAATTTGGTTCCATATGGAACCATTTTAGGGGGTTCGTCCAATGAAATTCCTAAATTTATTTTTTCCCATATAAATAAGGACCACCCTAATATATATATTTTATTAGTTTGAATTACAAAGGCTTATGAATGGTCCAACCTGACACGCTGTATTCAGCCTTTGTAATTCAAACTAATAAAATATATATATTAGGGTGGTCCTTATTTATATGGGAAAAAATAAATTTAGGAATTTCCTTGGACGAACCCCCTAAAATGGTTCCATATGGAACCAAATTAAGCCAGAATAAAATTTAGATCCATTGAATAATTTTAAATAGTGCCCCAAGCGACCTTAAGTTTTGAATTCGTTTACAATGCATAGCATATGGGGAAAATCTGGAATAAACTCTTGTAATTCAGAAACTGCTTAAAGTAATGGGGAGATATCTTGGATAATGTTACTCGAGGAAGAGACCAACCTAATATTGTATAGCATTATCATGGCCACCATCTTGAAGTCCGCCATCTTGAATTCAGGTTAAAATTCTTAATTAAAAATAGGGTTATGTTGCATATCGTTTTGAGGTAGCGATTTCACAGAAGCACAAATCTGGCATTATTTACAAGCTACCAATAATCATGTAAGAGTTATTACGTGTGAAAAACAAAATGCTTCGATGTAATGTTATTTTATTGTAGTTATGGACCACAGATTTGTAAGAATTTTGGAAGTATTTTACATAAACTGGAAACAAACTGCTACAGAAAGTTAAATATTTGTTTCGCCATGAACTACAAATAAGTTTTTCTATAAAGATGATTCATAGACCATTATGAGGAAAAAGAAAAATTAAAACTTGGAAGAAATTGAAATATCTCGTATTTATGTAGTAGCTTTATGGTAAGTTTTCAATAAGTTTTCAACCTTATTTGTTACACAGTTCACTTTTGTCACATCTAGGAAAAGATTGTTTATGGGCCTTCACTATCTGCAAAAGAAACTGTTTCCGACCCTCATTTTTTGTAAAAACGTTGTTGTAATTGTCTATTATTTTCACTCCCCTTCCACTGCATCGTTTGTTATGTGGATGAATTAAACTACTGTCTTTCCTTGAAGATAATCATTGCTATTTGACCATGAAATTGGATCACACTCAAGAAACCTTCTGGATATTTCAAATCTCAAGAAATATTTGTTTGTTATAACAAAATCACTGATTTCTCTTTTCACAATTTTTATAGTTCACCTCTTGCGTCAAGTGTCTTTGCTGCTTCACGGTTTCCTTTTACAGTTTTAATCCTTTTAACATTTTTTCTTTCATTATGCTAACTTTATTAAAAAAAAAAAAAAAAAAAAAAAAAAAAAAAAAAAAAAAAAAAAACAATGCACGTATTCCTCCGTCAAGTACCAGAGATGAAGAGAAAATTTAGAAAGAGGTAATTCAGTATCTATTCAGGTAATTCAGTATCTATTTGTCTATAACTGTACAAACCTTTCAAAAATTGTAGGTCTTGTAATGGTTAATGGGATACGTAGATCACTCGTTTCAAAAATGTTTAAATAGGAGAACGTCCGGAGATGCAAACGAAACACAACATTTGTCAAATACAGATTTTAAAACCAAATCATAAATGTAGTGTCTACAAGAGAAGTATAGATTATTATTTTGGAGCTTCTGCTCTAGCAGAATGGAAGCACCGTTGACATGACACATATTGCAGGGAGCAGTGCCACAACAAACTGCCTGCACGACCTTACCAAGTTCCATTCTTCACGCCAATGAACTGTAATAACAGCAATATGTTCTACTCTTGATGATGACAAACTGAGAACACCAATTAGCTTCTCATGACCATCTTCTGTAATAATTATTGATAACCTGTCGACACTCTATACCAATCCAACTCGGCAGTTTTTTTCGTCCCATTGCACAACTAACGCACTTGATGCACTCCGAAATTGTTTTTGTGGTCCTGTGAAACTCCGCTACGGATTTTTTCTCAGCATCAGTGAATGGAAAACCTATTTTTTTTTTTTTTTTTTACTAGTTTCTCTACATTATGACCTAATGCTTCTGCCGTTGCTGTCAGAATATGTATTGTTGCTCTATCAGTGGCCTTGTATCGATCAAGAGAAGCAACCAGTCTTGGAGTAATAAAATTAGCTTTTCCCTTTTACATCTCTTGGAGGGTCCGGGCACATACGCATCCATATTCACATTTTCTCTAACATTCTTAACTAGGTTTTCCTCTTCATTTCTTGAAATGCTTACCCCCATGTCTTTTGGTGTATAAAATTCAAACAAATCATTTTCAGAAGTGTACTTTTCTTTTGCGTACCTCTTTCATTTAAAACTGTTTATATCCCTTTTGTTCTTTTCGCGCCAAACTCATGTCTTTACTTTTAGTCGTGCAAGAGTTATTACCTGTGAAAAAGAGAAAACTTTTCACAGGTAATAATTCTTAACACGACTAGAGCTACCTTTAAAATAGTACCAGATTTGTGCTTCTGGTGAAACGCTATCTCAAAACGATGTCACATGACCCTCTTCCTATTTAAAAATTTTGATCTGAATCCAAGATGGCGGACTTTAAGATAGCCGCTATGACAATACTATACAACATTAGGTGTCTTCTTCCTCTAGTTTCATTACCCAGGGTATCTTCGCATTCCCTTAAGCTGTTTCTAAATTACAAGAGTTTATTCTAGATTTTTTCCATATACTGTGTATTGTAATCGAATTCAAAACTTTAGGTCGCTTGAGGCACCATTTAATATTATTCAATGGAGCTAATCTTTATCCTGGCTTAATTTGGTTCCATATGGAACCATTTTAAGGGGTTCGTCCAAAGAAATGCAGAAATCAAAAATTAAGGACCACCCTTGTGGACACTGATATTTACCAATACATTTTCCGAACAATTTTCAATTTGTTTAATATTAACTTATATTTCATCGGTTTCTTTTAGACTTAAAGTTGATCTGATTGTTATCAACTAGCTGAATATACCCATTCTACGCATGGGAGCCGTATTTGGAAGTCAATGCCTGTAGAGTATCACTATTCATCTCAGCGACCGCGAAAACTATGGATCTGACAACTAATATCGGTCATTTTGGATTAATTTTACATGTTTCGGTATCACCCCACCCCCGGTGATCACCGGCCCGCAGCGGAATAGGGTGAATTTGGAAGTGAATGCGATTAGAGTTCCACCATTGATCTCTGCGACCGCGAAAACTACGAATTCGACACTAATATCGGTCATTTTCTACTACTGTTACACGAAAACGCACCCTGAGACCCCAGGTTCGAAATCTTAAAAAACCCACTTCGCCGTGGTCTGGAGCCTGGACCAAGGTATCCGTAACCAAAATTGGTAACTCAGTCAACAAGTCTGATGCGCCCCTGATTCGATTTAAAAAAAAAAAAAAAAAAAAAGCTTCGTCATTGTCTGGGGCCTGGATCAAGGTACCCGTGACCCAAATTTGGCAAGTCTCGGTCCATTCGTCTGGTCTCCAGGTCGCACACAGACAGACACACACACACACACATACAAACTGTTTATTTTATTTACATTAGAATGTACAATCGATTTCTTTATGCATGTGTACGCCTTTGATTTGCACTACCAGTACTCAGTTGATATTTTTAGTTCCTCGATGCCAAAATAGTGCTGAAGCAAAACCAAAGGTCCTCAGTCAGGATCATGGGCGCCTGAAGAAAATTTTCTAGGGGGGGGGGGCGATTCCATGGTTGCTATATTACGTCTGGTATTTAACATGCGTGGTTTGCTACATTACGTATACATTTTCGTGAGCCAGGGGTCCCACCGTGCCCTCTCCCTTCGGGCGTCCGTGGTAAGGATAGCAGACCCGTTATTTGAATCCCAAACGAGGCAGACGTTCCGATTCAGAAAAAAATGCTATGGAAGAAAGCCACAAGATGCTCACTTTATCTTTATTTTCTCCTACTTACTGGTTAAAAAAAAAAAGTTCTGAAGTTAATAGTCTTATCGTTTTCGACTTCATTTAAATAACTCTATTTTATTTTTGACGGTATACACAGCAACACCTGGTTCAGAATGCATAATTTTGTAAATAATAAAAATTTGTAACGGTAGTATCCGTTTGCATTATATGTATGTAACAGAGACTAGTAAATACAATGTAACTATAAAAGTACATTATCACTCTAAATATCAATCACTGACTCTTAGAATTAAGTTTACACTATATAAGTATTTGCTGCTTTTTGGTTCATTTTATGTGAGCTGGATTAAGTTTAGAGGAAATATTTTTGTGCGGAACCTAATACGAAATTTTGCTTTTTGTCTTTGTCAAATTTTGGTCTTATATCTTTATTACAATGTTGCTTATTTCATTATTATGAAAATTCCTGATAATATATAAGAAACGTGTTCGAAAGTGTCGACATCGGCCTCTTCAGTATCGGTATCGGGTATTGGTGATAAAGTGGTATCGGCACATCTCTAGAAAGAGCAAACTAAATGCATGAAAGTCCAAATTTCTGAAAATCATATGAGTAATCTGACATTTGAATATGTATGTAACTATCAGGACACTATTCAGAATTAAAGACGTGTTAAAATAACTTACAAATAAAGACGTGAAACAATGTTGAATGGATTTTCTATTGGAAAAAAAAGCACTAAAGTATGTTGACTGATTTTACTATCCACCTAATAGTTATTTGTTACACTGCAATTTCGAACACAGGAAAATCTAATTTGCGATTCCAGAATAGTGATAAGAAATTAGAAAGGTAGACAGAATTCGGAAGAACAAATTACGTTCTTTTAAGCTCTGCGTCCCCATATATATATATTGCTAGTTTCACATATGCCATTTGAATTATCAACAAATACAGTACTGTTTGTCCATATTGTTCAATTAGCTGTTCTATATCTGAGTTAACCATGCTATTAGTTAGGAAAACATCAGTTGTACAAATTAAGATTACGATTACCACAAATTATATAAAATTACTCACTACGTAAAACTGGCGCTCCTTCACTCCTACATATTGGATCTCATTGTCAATTCCATATGCAATTAAGGTCCTAAAAGTAAGAAAATATGATTTTAAACAATTTCCAGAATTGTGATGTTTAACTTGATGCAATTTACTGCGCTTCACAGAAGCTAAAACGCCAATTTTCACAAAATATCACATTATTATTAACCTTAGACAGTGTACATGGAGTCTAAAAGTCCCCGCGTATACTGTCTAGGGTAGCTTATACCTAGTTGGTCTAATGTTAATTTGGGCACGATTTTGTTCGATATTAATTTAAACTTCCTGGCAAGAATCCCACAAAGACTAAATCTGATCTGACGGCCATCTGAAATTGGGGAGTGTATGGCCAGCATATTGCAGTTATCGCTGATTTTCTCGACAGCCGATCTTTCAGGCATCTCTCCAAGTATAAGCCAGTGCTGCACTGCCAATATATTAGGTTTTCTCTAACGGCCATTCATTGAATTAATCAGATCCAGCAACATTTAACTTCGATGATCCCACGGTAAGCCGAAGGATAGTAGGTTGGGGTGTTTGCCACATAAAAATTATACACATTATAAATCATAATGCAAACGGAGGTTTATCATACAGCCAACTGATAAAAGATGAATTAGAAATGAAAGGTCTACTCAGATTACATCTGGAAGAACTTATTACTCAAACATTTTCTTGACAAATTATGAATATAACTACAACAAATAAACCCATCGTAATTTATGACTCTTTTTTCCATCACGAATATGCATTGAAAATTCTTCCCACTGTTTCTAGTATATTTCATGGGAGCAGACGACAAATTATAATCATTCAGATGGAGCATGAGTAATTTGTTTAGTCAAAATAACATAGTGACGCCCCCATGTTAGTATGAACAACACAGTTTTCGTCAGGAGTTAGGAAACAGCAGCTTAATCCAAAGATCCTCTGTTTGAGGCTCTTGTTTCCCCCAGAACCAGCTCTTAAAACTGATTCAGTTACAGCGGGATGTCGATAATCCGAACGCGGTCCCGAGAAGCTTTATACATGTCTTAGCGGTAGCGATAAACAAACAATAGGGTCGGCGTTGTGTGAAATCTGTTTTTACAAAGCTCATTCATATGCAATTGTTTGTCATGCATATTTTTATTTTCCTTTAGGCCTATCCAAGTTTAAGTTTTAAGTGAGAGTTACAAGAACACTAATTTAGTGCACCAGCAGGTTCTTCAGAAAAATTAAATTTAAGTAGCCTTACGTACGGTATTGTAATTACTGTATGCACTGTATAACCACTGTATCGATAAAATAACATACCGCAAAGCATATTTAAACCTAAATGGCATTTTCTTGATCATTTTCGAAAATCCGAACTACCTGTAGTCCCAATTAGTTCGGATTTTCGACTTCCTAATGTAATTTTATTCGACGAATTCCTAAAATTGACTCATATGAAATTACGGTATTATTTACCTCTTTTACCACAAAAAGTGTATTTAAAAAATCAACTTGATCACACCCATTTCATATCGCAATCATATGAGCAGAAGATGTAGCTGTAAAAAATGCAGTAAAGCAAAACCACCGCATGTCATCATTCACTACTCTCGTGAGAAGCTTTCAGACTGTAGTGACGATTTGCCTTATGTTTTATGGAGTAGAAAGTTGTTTGGATAAAAGAACCTAGCGTGCTCCGGTCTAGGGAACATACGCGGTTGGGTCCGAAAGTAATGATAACGATTAAGTAGTACAACAATTATGGTTTAAAATTATATTTATTTTCTACACACTCTCCTAAGAAGCCGATACACCTAGTCTGTCTTTTTTTCTATACCCTGAATACCCTTACAAAAGAATTTTTGTCTTGACCTTCCCAAGATGCTTCCACAGCGGCGATTACCTAAGCATCGTCTTCAAACTTCTTGCGTCTAACAGTCACTAAGGGCCAGATCTGGAGAAAAGGGCAGTGTTCGAGCAGATCAAACTCTCCGCAAAGGTATTTAACAGCTCTCACTTTGTTTTTCTCTATTTTTGTGTCATCATCTTGACTACTCGTGTTCAAACCACTATACCTCCTATATGATGATGAGCGTTCAAATGAAAAGGTACGAAATGATAAATGAGGGTAAAATCTCTCACTATTCAAAAGTGATCAATCACAAGAGGCCTGCGCACAACTATCCCACTATTTCACGAGCCTAAACATTCCCTGTTTCTAGAGTTCCTGTGTCTGTGATAACAGCTAGTCCTCCAATGTGTCCTTCAGTTCGTCGTTCGAGTACAAGCGTTTCCCTTTTAGTTTTTTTTTATTATTATTGTTTTTTAGCGGACCAAACACGGGAATCGAAGGCGACATGTCCGAGCTGTAGGGCGGATGCTCAAGCTGCTCCCACTTGAACCTGTCCAGTACATTTGGTATGACCTGGGAGATGTGTGGATGAGCGATACCGTGGAGCAGAATCACTCCTCCATGAGGAGCACAGCCCGTTTGCTCTAGATGGACTTGCGTAGGCTACGGAGTGTCTCATAGTATACATCACCATTAATGGTTTTCCTGTGCTAGATGGGTGTCGGATCTCGGAAGTCAACGCTAAATATCACCTTGCCTGCTAAGGGCACAGCTTTAAAATTTTTAAGGGGAGGTGACATTCCATGCGTCTCGCTTTATCTCTAGTTCGATGTACGTCACCAGCTCTCGTCAATGGAGACGATCCGCTTCAGGAATACGAGGTCCTCATGGGTCAGTGCTAGCCCCATACGCAATTGCTTTTGCAGTTCGCCGAGCACCTTCTAAACTCACTGCGCGCACACCTTCCAGTAACACAATCTGTCGTGCACAATTGTCCACATTGTCCCAACGCTGACCCTCACCATCACAGCCAACATTCGTACGATGACACGCCGATCACTTCTCACCAGGTCGTCCACCTTGTCGATGAGTTCGGACGCGATTACCGTTTTTGTCTGGCCTGGTCTCGGGTCATCACTCCAACTCTCCAGGCCTTCACGAAAACGGGCATTCCACTTTCTCACTGACTTGTCGGACACACAGTCTCCCCCGTATACGACCACCATCCAGCGATGAACATCGGCCGGGTTAACCCGTTCCGCAGTTAGAAATCAGATAACACATGCTGCTTCTCAAGCGTCGAATATTTCAGTGTGAACGCAATTACTTCCCCACGCACTAAAGTGTCAATTGGACGGAACATACAACTTCCTCATTCTCTCCTGTGTCATGTAATAGGCGTCCGGGCAGGCTCACAACCACGCCAGACACTACATTATCTTCCCTAGATGTCGCACTACGTTATCCCAAAACGGTATATACCTATTCCAGCTGGTTTGGTTTGCACAACGTTTCGTACCTTTTTCATTTGAACTCATATATATATATATATATATATATATGGAGAACTATTGAAGATATGGAAAAGCGAAAGTATTTTATTCTGATTTTTGTGTCTATTGTAAATGTCTTACTACTTTTGTATCACCCCTCGTACAACGGCAATACGACTCACCTTATTCTGAACACGATTAAAAAAAAAAAAAAAAATGCAGCAGATACGTGTCAGAGCTTGATTGAAGAAGTTTCAAATGCCCAATTACTGAGTATAATTCTTACTTTTCTTATACAAAGCCAGGAAAAGTGAAACTTACATAAATAAAGAAATTTTCTATGGCCGTATGTAAACAACAGCCGAAAAAAAATATATCGTAATTCCACAAGTTACAGCTTGTCAGTTAAGCGTAAGATAATTTATCATTTATTACGTAAAAATATCTTTTGGGGAGTGTTCAGATTGTGTTATGGAAATACCGCATTATTCAACTAATATAATAAATAAAAGGAACATGCGGGAAAATTCTCAATATGGTCGAAAGTTCGAATCCTATTTACGACTACAGTGAGAGTTTTCCCGCAATCCCATCAAGTGCAATTCTGACGTTATAAACATCGCTTGGTGAGTCATTCCACGTCCTTTCACCCAGGATTTCTCTCATTTGACACCCACTTGTCGCAGAATGGAATGCAAATTCATGTGCATATGTGGTCTTTGATTTTGAACCCAAAACTGCAAACCAGTTGTAAATCGGCCCATTGGTTCTGGATTTATTGACCTTTGAAATTAAAGCCTGAACATGAGAAATAGTAGTCGCAAGAGCGAAGAGCACAACTTTCTTCAAAATTAACACACACACCTGAAATGTTTTCCTCCTCTATAAATGTACTTTACGGACACACAAAAGTTCTTGCAACGGTAGAAGGAAAACAGATCATCAATAAATAAATAAATAAATAAACTGTAGGTAAAAAACGTTGTAATTGCAAGAAGTCACTAGCTCCCATTTTCATTTTCATAAAATTCTGTGTGAAGAACCGTAGCAACGTGGTGATGGGCAATGCATAAGAACCGTTAACAATAAATACATTTGTGATGAGTTGAAAACATACCATGTATGCTAGGCACGAATTATCCTATAACTGTATTAGCAAAAGCACCCTATAACTACCTTCTCAGGAAATTGGCAATATTACATTTGGTGACTTAGTTCTTTGTCTCTCTCCTTTAGCTGATTGAACAGAACGTTCTTGGATTTTATGTAACATTCGAGATTAACTGTTGTTTGGAACATTCGAGTAGGTTTATCTGGACCTCTACAGATAGAATGTATATTTACCTTGTCTGAAACTATCTCGAATGTTCGTCCTTGGTTTGAAACCAGGGTTGGCAAAAACCATGGTTTTCATTGAAAAAAAAAAAAAAAAGTTTTTTGGTTTAAACTTTTTTTTTTTTTTTTGTTTAAACCAGGTTTTTTTGTTTAAATAATTTGCTCTATGTATTCATATCATATATGGACAGAAATAAGTTTGTTTCAGCTTGGTGTTATGCAACAACCGGGTTATGCTAAAAGGGGGCCACATAAGCTTAAAGCGGAATCCAAACCGCTTCTCGACTTACATCCGAGAGAAACTGTCCTCCATTTGAACTCGGAACCAGGACTAATTGGCCACAAATGCGATACGTCTGCCGACTCACTGACGAAGGACTCCTGATAAAAATACGTTGTACTGATCTTTACGTAGGCCTACTTGTTCATATAATTGTCAAGGGTCAATTCAGAAGAACAAAAAGATAAACAGTTGCAGCAGTGAAACCATTATACAGAATTACATATGGACAAGTTCAAAGTACTATAGAGTACAGAATAACTAACTTAGTCCAAGTTAGTTTACAAAGACTTCTATTAGTCCAAGTTAACAACTTAATTTGCATATCAATAAGAAAAGTGAATAACGAAACGAATTATTTTAGTCCACTTTGGCTCTCGTGGGGTTTGTATGACCCCCCCCCCTTTCCAAACACACACACAAAAGTACGGCATTTCGATGTATTTTATCAATAGTAAACATTATTGAAACGATGATCCGACTTGACTGGAATCGCTGCTGCCTTCTACCGGATCTTTGCTTGGCTACTTCGTTTCTCGACTATCTATGGCAGACGTATATTGATATTTCATTTGTAGCACGCAGTAAAGTGTTTAGCGCAGACAGCCAAAATAATTGTGTAGTGTGAGAATGCTAGATAGTAAGGAGTCTAAAAATAAAGAATTAGGAACACACGTTCCAACAATTCCATGATTTAAGTGATTTCTTATAGTTGACGAGCAAAGATCTAGTCGGTAAAAAAACAATACAGGTAAGAATACATTTTCAAAATGACTTGGTGTGACATTTTTACAGTCTGTAAATCAAGGAAAGTACAAGAATTAAACAGACACATACTTGGAATAAAATTTCGAAAATACCAGAGATGCATCTACACTTCAAAAAATAATGAAACTATTATATCAGGTTTTAAAAATCATCACTATTTAAGACTCACTTTTTTTTTTTTTTTCTTGTAGAAGAGGAAAAACTACTTCACAACAATGATCAAAGGAAGATTACAAGTGTCTCTATATTGTAGAACTGTTTAAAATACGTAGTTCTGTAAGGATGAATTTCTCATGATGTCGGCAGGGTATCATTAAAACTTAGTGTAAATTTGTCCGTCAATTTCGTGTTCCACTGAGTACATTTCATTTTCTATATTTCGTTCGCTACCCTCATTTACAGTTACTGTCCGATTCGATACACCGTAAGTGGTAATGTCACCAAACTCATTACGAGGGCTTACGTATATCCGGTCGAAAGTCGGATGACGGAGACAGTCTTCTTATTGACACACATTTATTTTTGTGTTCTTCCAACTTCTTCAATAATAATAATAATAATAATAATAATAATAATAATAATAATAATAATAATAATAATAATAATAATAAATTCCTGGAAAAAATAATTGGCGATCTATCAAGTAGTATTGAGATTTTATGTCTTCGGACAGACGAACGGACACATATTTTGGCTTTCGGACGAACGACACACAGAGTAAATAAATAAAGGAGCTTCGGTAGACCAACCTCGTTAAAAATCGATCGTATCCTCTTTAGGAAATCACTCAACCCTACGAAAAATTTGAAGAAGATCAACTTTAAACTCATGTACTGTGGGATTTTTATTAATAATATGTTTTACTTATCCCTATATTGACTTCAATTATTTTATCCCCTAATTTGCATCATCACTGCGAACATCTTAGAAACTACAGGTGAAATTTTGAAAGATGAATGTAGTTAATGGATAAACATTACAAATCAAAATGATCGAAATGAAACTTATTTAATAAAAATATAAATAAATACATTTACAGTACTACTAGTAATCGTTACAAACATGTCTGCAGAAGTCATATATAACCCATAGTATTCTTTTGATTAATAATGAAGTTTTACAGAAATCTAATGTAAAATGAACCTTAACTTCAAGAATACGTAAAAGATATTTATTCTCTTAAAATTAACCTAGAGTCTCTGGAGAAGGGCGTACAGTGGTCACTGAAACTATAGAGTAGATAAAATCAAAAACAACACCGGAATACATAAAATTTGCTCAGTATCTGTGCAATAAAACGTATTCCTGTGCACGATTCCACACAAACACGAAATCTATCATTCGAGCCCTGAAGTAGCACAATACAGTAACCACTAGGTAACAAAGAATTCGTCAATTTATACAGAAAAAAAAATCATGATGTACAAGGTGTTCAGAAAGTAACTATGCAGTTCATTACTTGCCGTATTTTATTTTCCATAAACCACTTTAAACAACTGAAATTAACTCGAAGCTAAACTTTGTCATGGAAGTTATGAGATGCGAAGTGATCTCCTTGCACTTGAAGACACAGTTGCACACTATTCTGCATGTTCTTGAAGACATTGTGCAGAACATCAGGAGTGATGTTCCGAATGTGACGTGTCAGTGCAGCTTGGAGTTCTAGTATGGTGTGCGGACTGCCTTCATAGGCCTTCCCTTCATCGTATCCCATAGAAAATAATCCGGTGAAGTCAAGTCGGGTCGGGTCGGGTTCAAATATGTTAAACAATGGAAAATGTTGTATTACTAATTGACGATCATATCAGTCATCAATTAGGACACCACACGGCACTGCATAGTTACTTTCTGAATATCCGGTACACATATACCGCACAATCACCCCCAGTGTATTTTCATTTCTTAGTTATTTGGTTTCGCGTTCTTCAATTCACCTTACCTAACACATTCAATACATGTGAAATTTATCGCCTTCCCTAATGTTATAGTGCCTAACACGGTTTGGATTTTACTTTAAGCTATAGTTTTATGTCTCGTGTAGCATCAATGCTGACACACGCCATATTCCAACCCAACAAATCATGTATAATTCACATTTCAAAAAGGAAATGAAATCATTAAGCTTTACGTCCCGCCTAGGCAGTAGTGCCATTCTAATTTTTTAAACAACCGCCTCTCTCTCTCTCTCTCTCTCTCCTAGTGAGAGGGTTTTATTTTTATTTTTTTTTAAAAAAAGTGCCGGTACTGGACATCAGGTTCATAATGGTTAAAAAGATGTATACCTTACAGAGTAATAACAATAATAATAATAATAATAATGAGCAAAATAGGCTCCAATTGTTCAGACTTGAACCTCTACACTTTTGTATGAAACAGCAAAGGAAAACAATAAAAACTTTGATTGTCAATAAAACTACATAAAATTTGATATTTTCGAAATTTCTCGTCAACCGTTTTTTTATACAGAAGAGGGAATATTCCGTTCACATTAAAAAGGTTCCGGTATGTCATACTGCGTACAACAGAAATGCACTATTACAACGGATAGGTTATGACTAGATATAATTCCTCTTGTGACGTGTACCGACCTATACAGCATACTAATAGAAGGTGGTGTGACGAAATTATGTACACTTCGAATATCTTAGAAACGAATTGTTCAAGATAAATGGTTGGAAAAAAAAAGCATTGGAAAGACCTTCATTCAGCAATGGATCGACAATTGTTGATAATAGTCTGTATGTTTGTCAAATATGTATAAATAACCCTTACTCCTTCACTCGTATAATCCAAGTTCTCATTCTTGGTATCTAAGCACTTGAGATTAAGGAATAAACGCCTATAGCTTGTTCTGAGAGATCGTATGTTTACCCCTGTAGCTGTAAGAATTTCCAAGAACAAAGACACTTGAAATTTACCGTTCACTCCACCCTCCATTAGTCTTCTAGTAAAGAGCAAAGTAATGTTCTTCAAATAGCTTAATTGTTTTTGACTGAAAAATTTGTATTTTACAAGCTCCTCCTTCCGGCTGAAATTTTGCAATACATACGCTTGCTATGCTAATAGAAATACAAAACATATAGAAAACTTATCTGCATGGTTTATTATCAATTTTCGAAAATGGGTTCTACTAAATGAGGTTGGCACAGAGTATTTTGTTTATGATATAAATTGTTTATAAATCACAAACAAACTAAAATTTTATAACAATTATGAACAAACGATCTGAAAGGTTTATTTCCGATTTCAGAAAATGGGTTCTGCCAGGTTCAGCCACATAATTAGTTTGGCTTCCTACTTTTACTCTTGGCTAGGTTATATCTACGTTTGTGTGTGTTTATATGTGGGTATAACGAACGGTTCTGCGAACTCGAAATATGTTAACAACCGGTTCCAGCGAACCGGTTGAACAGCACCACTGCGCCTAGGCTAAAGCGACGGTGATAGTGAGAAATGAAAGAAATGGTGGAATGAAGAAAGTGGGAGAAAACCTACGCACACGGTGTTTGTCAGGGTGTCTACTAAAATTCCAAACTAAAATTTCGTGACCTTTTCTTTACTAAACCATAAAATTTCATAAAATTCTCAAGAGCGAATTTGGGTGCGAATTAGGCCGAATTTTCATGCATGCGATAGAAGCGTGCTTGGCTTCAGATTTGGTAGCCTCTAACGCCGACCATAGACATTTTCAGTGGTGAATTTTGACTTCAAAATCTTCCAGCCTGTACTTATATTTGTACAAATAAAGAAAAAATCGTGACCCGAAAGATAAATTTCTTGACTTATATGACCGTTGTATGATTTCGTGGCAGACAGACAACCTGTTTGTCCACCACAAAGCTCACTAGGCGCGAGTTGGGATCGAATCACAGACCCCATGCACGAGGTAAACGCTCTACCACTGCGCCAGCGCGGCCCCCAATTCATACTTTAATTCCATATTTGGTGTCCATGTGGCGAAAGATTACACAAAAATGAAGTGTAGAATGTAAGGGTATAGTAGTATACAGTGAGTTAGGTTATGCATGTTCCTATGGACTGAATTACATTCTAAATTTCATGATAATGATAAAATTAATATTTGCATAATTACCAATTCAAGATTATATAGAGCTCAAAATATTATTTCCTAATGAATATGAAAACTGAATACTGCATATTCTGAAGAAGAGGAAGGGGGAACCTACTTCGTAATGCAGAATACGGAAACTAAACGTTTCAACTACACAATATATAACTTATATATATAGAAAGCACGAAATTAATGTAGCAGCCAAGAAAATCACAAACTACAATAATCTCAGGCGTCGCAATTCACAAAGAACTACTGCAATTGTGTTTTAGTATTCAAGTCAGCCCACTAGATCCAAGTTTGAGAAACATTACATATGCGATATCCATTCTTGCTGACGAACGTAGTAATGTAACTCAGTCTACTCGGTCTAGTAATTCTCAAACATATATAGAGAAAAAAATACTTGCGAATATCATTAATCTTCCTAAACTTCCAAAATTCATTAGGTATATTTAACACAATCCTGAAATTGTTCAGGTTAAGCTTAAGAATAGTGTACTACTCAAAATAATTGATGCAAAGTCTTAATTCTTTCACTAATTTCTTTCAATTGTCCATCAAAATGAATGGCATTTATTATCTCCCCAACTCGTCTCATGGCTCCAGAACCAAGTATCTTGTTTTTGTCTAAATTGCGCTAAAGGTAGAAACAAATGGGCCCTGCGCGGGGCTTCTAACCCCATTCGCTCGCTCAGCTATATTGTGTGACATAACACTGGAGATAACATTGAAGATTTTATATGTGCAAGATTGAAGATAATAATATCCACCTGCCATCAAAATATTCGCGCTGGGAGACGTGACAATAGGCCTAACTTACATAGCATACCTAAAGTTCAAGGGGGGGCCACAGTTTGAGAAATTAGAATGTTTTGACGATTATCATATAAGATCCAGACATGTCACAAAAGCTAATGTGTACATGGAGAAACCAACTTGTGCTAGGTGGCCGGCCACAAAAAACATTGGTGTACCTAAGTCAGGTCAGAAGGAAGCTGAAGAGCCCGCGGGGAAGAGTTCATAGGGAATAGGCGTCTTAATGACAAATGCGCGTAAGTGAGCACAGAGCAAACTGTTCCTGATGTTACTGGATGCCTTACCTGTCAGATAGTATTACTTTTACGGATCGTCGAGTAGATTAAGTTAATGCTTGTGCGCTGAAATTACAAGTACCTTAATGTGAATTTTCAGTGATACAATTTCGAAGAGCACTTGTGAAATATAAAGTGGTTTAACCTTACAATGGCCGCTCCAGCTGGTATACTCTCCGAGAAACGAGAAACTACACTATATACATTTTATAAAATGGATCAAAACTTCCCTACCCTACTATACCCTTGATGCGCAGCTGGAGCGTGTTTTGTAAATTTACCCTAGTACTTTTTCAAATACGCTTGTTTTCACGACCATATAGGGCTTGTATTGGTCTTATAGTAACCCTACACATGTAAACATACATCATCATCATTATAGGTATTCTGCCCTTATTGACAGGACACAGCAGATGAGAAGCTACCATGCTCCACGATCCTCCGCTAACCTCTTCGTCTTCACGTATGATTTTCCTGTTTTTATATCATCCATTAATTGTAGTCTCCTTCGCCCTCTGCCTCTCTTTCCCGCCACCATACCCTCTATGACGTCCCTCATGATACAATTTCTTCTTAGGTAATGGCCCAACAAGTTTCTCTTCCTCTTAACAATATCTAAAAGTGTTCTCCCCCCCCCATTTCTAACACCCTCTCATTCGTTTTCCAATCGACCCAACTAATTCTTTCCATTCTTCCCCACACCCACATTTCAGAGGCTTCGTCTATTTTCATCACTTTTATGTAATGTCCACGTTTCCGCCCCATACAGTACAACACTCCACACGAAGGATTTTATGAGTTTTTCTCAATTCATGATTCAAGGTCCCACAAAACAGGACTTTTCTTCCCCCTAATGGCTTCTTTCACCATTCCTATTTTTGCTTTTATTTCACGTTTGCATTTCATGTCATTACTAAGAACACTAAATATCTAAAACTATTCACTTGTTCTATCTTGTCCCCTCCCACTTTTATATTTGACAAAGATCTCTTCGTTCCAATCACCGTGGCTTTTGTCTTTCTAACGTTTATTTTCATCCCATATTCTTCAAAGCCCATTCTCAGGTTTTCTAACATTTTATTGCTTTCCTTTTCTAATTCTGCAAGCGCCATATCGTCTGCAAATGTTATCATTCTATCTCCTACTGAAATGCCACCATCATCATGTAAACTCTTTTTCACTATGTCTTCTAGCTAAACGTTATATAGTCTTGGTGACAGCAGCATCCTTGTCGAACGCCCCTTACAATTGCACTCTCTTCCGTCACTTCTTTCCCTATCCTATCACTTACTTGTTGGTTCATGAATAATAAGTTCCTTCATGTATGGTTCATGTAAACATACAAGCCAGCTATAATTATTTACTATTTACATCAGTTCCTGCAAAAATTTGTTCCTTAGAAATATATCTTTAAAAACAGTTGAGTGTAAACTTCTTGGATGAGAGTGCACTTTGTGCAGAACATTCATAGGAACCAATACTTAAACGAGCCCTGCGGGGCTTCCAACATCCTTCGCTCGCTCAGTTGTTTTGTGAAGTAGGTAATACTGGAGATTTTATATTTGCAAGACTGGGGAAGAAATTAAAAGATACCCAAAATCACTTCTTCTGCACAAGGCCTTATGTTCTTAAACTTAATCTGCACTCCTGAAGTACCCCCAGCAAAAAATATTTTTGCTACTAAAGACTCTTAACACAACTGTACATTAGGAGGATGAAGTAAATCACGATCCAATGCAACTTTAGCTTGCAGGCACCTATGTAAGTAGACTTTCCTACTCGTTCACTATATAAATGACATTTTAGCAGGTTCAAAGTTTGCATCTTCGAATAGTTTCCACGGCTTAAATTTCAAAATAATCTTTCTTCCTAAGTTCTCATATGATGGGATCATTTTTTCTTATTCATTTCTATCAACCAGAGAAAGAGAAAAAATAAATTGCGAATACAAAAATTCCCACCTATAACATTAAAAGGAAACCAAATACAAATAAGTAAGAGAAACGACTATATTTTCCTACTGGGAGGTTACTACAACTTCTCAGAAATGTCTCACTCGGATATCCTACATTTCTCATATGCTGGACTGGAAATTGTAAATATCGCATCCCGCATTAGTTACGTGAAAACAATTCAAGATGTCAAAATATAGCATAATATATAGCTAGTAGAAAGCTAATATTATGTGTTTTGCCCAATGTAGGGCAATATACAACACAGTTATCAATGTATAAAGCATACTTGATGAAAAAGGAAATTAAGCAAATACGCACGAAATACTCACACTAAGGTCTTGGCTGTTCCAGAAAAAAAAAAAAAACTCTCTTCGTCGATAAAAACACTTGAACACCCCCTCTCTTAGCATTAGTAACTAACTATTGTAGCTACCCACTATGAATGTTCAACAAACATAATATTGATATTTACATTTAATCAGAGCACATTTCGGGTAAGAAACACTTCAAGAAATAGTACGGATGAGAGAACAATGAACTTTGTGAACGCCATTCGAAGTGTCCCCTTTCGGCTTGGATGCTTCGATAGGTTCAATACTTTCTTCTACTTCATCTTTTATTCCACAAATGTTCTTGTCACAACATAGTTATCAGACACAACTGCACACAAAAATTATTTATATTATATAAAGAAAATACTCACCTATGTCAGATCCAGACCTTTGTAATTTCAATTTTATTGAGATCCTTCCACTTTCCACATATCGTACGGTATCGTGTAAAATGCACGACATTCTACTAAAACCGAAGTTCTAATTGGTTAGAATAATACGTACTGAGCTCGCTTGTCAGATACCATTGACCAATCAAAATAGATTTTACAATGGGACTTTAGAAATGTGTCGCAGCCAACAACCAATAATGTTATTGCATTCGTCAAAGTACCCGGATAGCAACATTTTCAATCGTAATGTGTTCTTGCAGTAGTGCAATAAATGTTACGGAGACATCAAATGTAAATTTCGCCGTTGAACGCCATAAATTGATCTTATTTTAGAATGTGTTGTAAACTAACTAGCACTAGTTGTTTTGCGACTTACACCTCTTTTTGAAGTGACAAACTTATGCTTATAAAATCATTCATGTAGTGAATGTTTATTACTTTTTTTTAAGAATCACACCCCTTTTTAATCTTTATTTATATTTGCTATACGTAAGAGGAAAAAAAAAAAACACCCAAAGGACATGACCTTCAAATTATAGTCAATATTCAAGCTTCTTCTTTAAACAATTGTTTTAGTATTGTATGTTTCATATGCAGATTATGTGATATTAAGGATTCGGCGTATATCTATTTACGGGCTGGGAGGGCTACAACCGTGATATTTATGATTTAACGAATATTTTTAAAGTCTTAAAGGTAATTTTACTGGAATATATTTTGATGTATGTTCATAAATCAAAATAGTGGCTTCCAATAATTATACATTGTTGCACAACACCAAAGATTTCTACATTAAAATATATTTAAAAGAATAAAGAATTGTTAATTTTTCTTATAGTTTGTAATGTTGCTTCTCATTTCGAAAATTCTACCAACCTATCTCAAGGAAGCAAGAAAGAGTGAGAAAAAACAACTTTCACTGCAGAAGCTACTCGTATTTTCTTACGTGAATCGCAATTAAGTAGAATCGATCTCGGGTCTGTATATTCTGTACGTGTTTCTTAACAGACAAGTGAAACGCGTCTTAATAAAAATCGGCAAGGGCAGGGATGTAATGGAGGTATACAGCGTATACCCACCTCTAATTTTTGGAAACTATCGTATAGTCACCTAAAATTTAGGAAGTACGCAGGTATATGCTACATTAGGGCGTGTCATTTTTGAGGGTGAAATATACTTTTTGCAATTTTTCATGATGAGGGGTCTTAAAAGTATGTTTTTAGGTATGAGAAATTCAAATCCGCACTTAGTTTTGTGATTAAATAAATTCTAGCTAGGTAAATCAAGATTTGAATACACTACAAGAGCATTTTTTGGAATTTCATACTAAAATACTTTCGAAAATGCCATGCAATGCTATAAAATAAATTATTTTTCCGTATGAAACATTTAATCAATCATCAAACATATTAATAAAGCTAGAGGTACAGTAAAAAAGAATATATAACCAATACTTTGAGAAAACACTCAATAAAATTTCTGCATACATAGACTTACGCACTGAAATACTGTATTTAGACTTTATATTATTGCATTGTAGTTACTAAGAACAGAAAGCATTATTTTGATTACGTACTATTATACTTTATAATTGTTTTAGTAAAAATATGTAATATTCTCCATGTTTCAAGTGTGTAGCTTCTGTTACAAATCTTGAGAAACACATTTTTCATTGATTTTAAAAATACCTTACTCAACCACATTGACAAACTACTAATTTCCAACTATAATGAATTATTTTGTAACTGCTGCATCATACAGTACTACACTTACACTTCTTACTTACTACTATAGTATTACTATATATATATGCTACATTTGTGTTACGTTTTATAAAGCTGTCCTTATTTTACTTCATACAAATGCATTCAAGAAACAGCAACAAGTAAGCAATACTATTAACGCACAAGTTATTCACAAAACAAGTTTCATTATGTCCTGTTTTGATTCATTTTCGGATTATCTATGGACTTGCTTCTTGAACTATCATGTACCCCTCACGTTTCTCATGAGTATAGACTTTTGCTGCTGCCTCTGTGACACGTTTCATATAGATTGAGCGTGTTCTGGCCACTGTGGTACTTTCATCGGAACGTCTACAAATTTATTTACTACTACTATTGAGAGTTTGCATGTCAAGGGAGGTTCATAAACAACTTTAGACCAGTCGATCATCTCAAGCACGAACAAGGCATTGGGGTCAATAGCTGGTGTTTTCCTCGGACGTACAGAGAGACTTCCTTGTACTGCCTCACTCCTCAAGTTAAGTATCTTTTGAAGTACAGCATCCACAACAATCTTCTTCTGCATATTAAGTCACTGCAGTTGAAACAAGATGTGGCGTGGTCCTTTTTCCCAGCAATGCTTGACTTTGATGTTGAACCAGCAGGGTAATAGACACTAACAATGTATTTCACTATCTGCTTAAGATTTATGAGATATTTGACGTTAAGTTCATGTTTAAAAACCCACAAACGATGCAGTCTATTTGCTGTAGTCAACCATCTTGAATGACTGACTGGACCAATTTCAAGAAGCGCCAGATCTCGTGGAAGTTTTCCAGTGAGAATGGCCTGTGTAATCTGATATCCGTATGCTTGATCTGTAGATAAATCTTTTACGATATTTTCACTCAGTGCAATAAGAGATTCTCCAATTGGGAGTTTTTGCTATGATGGATCGATTTCAAGTTTAGTAACTGCGTTTAGCATATCTCCAATAGTACCTTTCCACTGATTGTTAAGCAAAATTATGCCATCCAGTGTTGTCACAATCTTTCTGAGGAGTGAAATGATAAAGATAGCGTCCACCTGGCTCGCTGTAAACAGAATAGTGTTGTTCTCATATAATCCCAGGGAACTGTGATTTGAATTTTCTGCTACCAACATAACGTTCGTAATATCTTCACGGCCGTCAAAGAAGATGCAGTTGATTATACCTTGCTGACGGAACTCATCAAATTCTTGGTCCACGGATTTCAATTTTTTCTTGTGCTCTCTTCACTTTATTGTGATCAATCACAAGCCTTTGGTCTTTATCGGCCATCAAGCCAACATCCATAAGGGCGGTAGTAGATATGGCAGGTGTGGCACCCAAGCCGACACCATACCAAATGCTCTGCATGACAACATAGCTTAATGAGGGGAAGTTCAGAGGGTAACAATTCTCTGCCGGTTCCAATCAAATTACTCCTATATGTAAATGTATTATGTTTTGTTTTTTGTCTTAGAAGTCATTGCAAAGAAACATCAAGAAACCACGATGTTAATATAAGGACTAGTTGAAAAAGTTTACACACTCAAATTTAAAGCTCTCAATCTTATACCATTGGAGTTATTACATAATAAATGTGAAAACTTTAGCACCCGTTTAAAATTGAAAATGTATCTAATTTAATGATTGTAGGACATAAATTTGACATAATAATAAAACTGTAATTCAGCAATGTGCAAATACATAAAACTAATCTTAATAAGCATGTATTTCTACTCAATAAATGAAATACAACGCTGGCGCCATCTATGAACAACAAAAGTAAATTTGTTAAAAAAGAACGAAAATGACAAAACTTTAGACTGATATTTACCTAGCAAAACAACCTTATATCGAATTTGTAAATATAAGCTTCGAAATACAAAGCCAGGTCTCAACTATTTAGCACCCCTCATTTTAGGATTTTGAAAATTGAAAAAATCGACACGCCCTAATGCTACATTCGATCAATAGTATTCTCACTTCATTGGGACAAACAACAACTGTTTATTATGTACTTTACTTCAAAACCCAAAAAAAAAAAAAAAAAAAAAAAAAAACTAAAGGGCCGGTAGTCAAGCTGTTACTGCGAAGGATGTCTAAATCTTTTAAAAAATATTTGCGTTTTCGGGCGTAGGAATCGAATTTTCCAATAATCCCTTCTATAATGGAAAACAGCGCTCTCGTGCAGTGATTTTTCCTCAAAATGTCACATGCGCTGTCCCTACCTTCTGAAAGCTGACCTCTGGTATTATAATAAAGTAAAGCCAAGCTCTTTCCAAATGCTCTTCTTGAAAAATGTTTCTCAAGATCAGTGTAAGATAAAGTTGAGTGGTGAGGAGGGAGAAGAATGAGGAGGAGGGCCTATATTCATAGTAGCGTAGCTAGAGTTTTTTTAGGGGGGGGCAATGAAGGGCCCAAGAAGATTTTGAGGGGCCATCTCCAATGAATGAAAAATTTTATTCATATATATATATATATATATATATATATATATATATATATATATATATATATATATATGTGTGTGTGTGTGTGTGTGTGTGAAATGAAATCTTTGAGTTTTACGTCCCACGATTATGCCGGTTAGGCTAAAGGAGACGGTGATAATGAGAGATGAGTGAAATGGTGGAATGAAGAAAGTGGGAGGAAACGGGAGTACCCCGAGAAAACCCACGAGCACGATGTTTGTCCACCACAAAGTTCACTTGGCGGGGGCTGGGATCGAACCCGGGACCCCAAGCACCAGAGGTGAACGCTCTACCACTGAGCCACCGCCCCCCCCCCCGTGTGTGTGTGTGTGTGTGTGTTAGAGACCTGCACGGGCCGAATTTTTCGGCCCGAGCCCAATCCAGCCCGAACGTACCTAGGCCCGGCCCAGCCCGGGCCCGAAAAGTTTTGGAAATTTTCGGCCCGAGCCCGGCCCGGACCGATAAGTTTTTCAAAATTCTTGGCCTAAGCCCGACTCGGGCCCGATACATTTTAAAATTTTTGGCCTGACCCCGGCCCGATAATTTTTTTAAAAAATTAGCTCGAGCCCGAATCTTTCTCAAAATTTAGTACTAAATTTGACCTAACCCTCAGAAACATTTTCTAAACTCTGGTTCACAACCTGACGCTTGCCTCCCGAATGGTACCATTGCCTCCTAGAACTTTGCCTGTCATCGAGAGAACAAAAACTCCATTCCCTGAAACAAAAATCTAACTTAATTGATTTTTAGCATAAGGTGAAGAGGCAATATTGTTTAGCGACAGGCAAAACATTTCCACCCCTTCTTTTTATATTTTAAGTTCAGTGAAGGCCAAGGTCAGAGCTCAATTTACCGTATAATGCCTGCAATCCTCTATAGTGAAAGTGGAGCCGCTAAGCAACACAAACAGTAAATAGCTATTGCATTCTTTGTAACATTTTTCAGGGACACACTTCAAAGTTTGGCTTTATTCCAATTATCGTTTAACGAAAGTCAATAATTATTAAAGAATTGCAATTGATCGGCCCCAGCCCGGCCCGACCTAAAGAGAAATCAGTGTCGGCCAGCCCGGCCCGGCCCAAAGAAATAACAATGTCGGCCCGCCCAAGCCCGGCCTGGCCCAAAGAAATAACAGAGTCGGCCCGTGCAGGTCTCTAGTGTGTGTATGTATGTATGTATGTATGTGTGTGTGTGTGTGTGTGTGTGTGTGTGTGTGTGTGTGTGTGTGTGTGTGTATTCAAGGTGAATGTTTACATCTTTCTTGTTCATGATTTTACTCTTTTGAAAACAGTGAAAATGTATGGACATTGATGCACCCCATGCTTACCAAATGCTTATATTGGACAATTTCTAAAATTGATGAATAACCAAGATGCCCCTCCCAAATTTTTAAAGGGGTGCATTAATGTACCCATGTCTTATGAAAGGGAATGGACCCCTGTACACTCGCATAAGGTAATAGAACCATATAAGGTAATAGAACCTCATCCAAGGGGATAAATTGGGCCAAAAACCAAACACGTGGTACAACGTATTGCTTACGGTTATATTTTGGCAATTTTGTACCCCTAAAAGGGAACGAGGTGGACCACCCAAATTTATAGTAATCTATATTAGGGTAATATACTATAATACCAAATGTTTAAATTGGGCCATTTCCAAAATTTAATGGATGGGTCAATGTACCCCTCCCAAAAATTTAAAGGGATGCATCAATATACCCATGTCTCATGAAATTAAATGGACCCCTGTATACGCCCATATAACTATATAAGGTAATAACACCTCATCAAAAGGGGGATAAATTAGGTAAAAACAAAAACTGAAATTTGATTTTTTGGCAATTTTTTACCCAGGAATAAAAGGGAACGAGGTAGACCCCCAATACTAATAGAGGTACATACCATGGTCCTAAGTTACCACACCAAATTTTTAGATTTGGTAATTTCCAAAATTTAAGGGGTGGTGGTCCTATGTACCCCTAACAAAATTTAGGAGGTGGGCCACGTACAGTGCCGGTCTGGCTAGGTCGGCTGCTCGGCGATCGCCGAGGGCCCGAGAGCCTTTGGGAGGGCCCGGACACATAGGAAAATAAATATTTAAAACTTAAAAAATAACTTAATTATCAGATGTTTAGAATACAAAAACAGAATTAACTACTGATAATTTTAAAACACAACAACATTGTTTAATGTAATGCTTGAAAACTAGTTAAAAACAACCAGTATCAGATTTACACATAACAAGCTATAGCTTAAGGCGCCACTCTTGTAGAGGCTCCCAAAATATTAAAAAAGTAAGTTGGATATAATGACATTTTTTTCCTATCTAACTTTAATTTTCAGTTCACAGTTCATACGGTATCTTCTCTAATAACATTACCTAGATACAGTACCGAGCAATGATGGAATAGTTGCCGTTTGTGTTCGTTATGTTGTACAGGGTAAAATCTATGAAAGACTTCTTGATTTAACTATAGCAGTAGATACCTCTGGCGAAGCACCATTTGAACAATTACAATCATCACTTGAAAAGTTAACATACCTCTTTCAAATATGGTTGCATGCTCTTTTGATGGAGCCAGTAATATGAAAGGGTGCTACAATGGTCTTCAAGCACATTTGAAGAAGGTAAACCCAGAAATCATATACACTCATTGCATGGGACACGTTCTCAATTTAGTTATAGCAGATTCTACTGTACAGTACCTCCAAGCAGAACATTTATTTGGGCTTGTGGAAGAATCCGCTTGCTTTTTAAGCAACTCATACAAAAGAATGATTGTGTGGAAGAAATTCACAAAGAAACATCATTCTGGGTGGGCAAAGCTACATCGATTAAAAAAATAGGTGCTACTAGGTTATGGAGCAAACACAAAGCTCTATCATCTATAATAGATTTACATTATGATAATGTTGAATCTAAATTCGTTACATTATTATTATTATTATTATTATTATTATTATTATTATTATTATTATTATTATTATTATTATTATTATTATTATTATTATTATTATTTGTCAGTATTGTTAGATGTGTCAACAGGCAATTTCGATTGCAAAGCAAACTTTACAGTGTGTTCCCTTCGAGGACAGTGGTGCAAATTCGAAAATTTGTTTCTAGCTGTAGTCATGCTAGACATGTTTTCAGTTACTTCTGTATCCATCTTTCTTCAAAGCAAGTCTTTAGACTATGCAAAGGCCTGGCAGTCGGTAGATGTATTATTAAACGAAATTAGAAGAAAAAGAAGTGACAAAAATTTTAAAAGATTTCATGATAAATGTAAATCCCTGGTTAAAGACATCAAAGCTTATTTTAGGAATGGGGAAATTGATATCGAAGGTGATTTTCCAGAAAAAAGAATTCCCAAGATGAAGAAAATGCCTTGTGAACAAGTTTCTGACGAGGCTAGAAATTTGTCACATGACCAGAAATACAAAGCACTATACTTTAACATTCTCGATTATACGAGTAAAAGTATAGAAGAACGGTTTGTACATAACAAGACTCTACTGCTTGATTGTTCCTGGTTAAACCCAAAAAGGTACGAGGATATAGTTGCAATGGAGGTAGAAGATTTTCCAGATGATTGCTTGCAAACTGTTTCTCAATTAGCAAACGTGAATAGAAGTGAGTTGTTGTTAGAACTGAAACAGTTTACAAGCCAGTATCGTAATTTCAGTGCAGATTTTAGTGACAAGTCTGAAGAACCAGAAGAGAAAGAAATGTGTAAATTTGTGAGAATTAGAAGTAATGATGGTGATGGTGATTCAGATGAAAGTGTGACATCTGAAGATAAAAAGAAAAAGTCTGAAACTCAATGTGGTACTAAAAGGAAATGTTTCAGATGTCTCTCATGTGCATTTCCCATTCTCTATGAACTATCGTCACAGTCTGGATTATTTAGTAATTTATATACTGTATTTAAATATATAATGACCATTCCATCCACTCAGGTGACTTGTGAACTAGTTTTTTCGAAATTGAAAATTGTAAAAAACAGACTCAGATATTCTTTAAGCGAGAACTTACTATCTCCTTTAATGCTGATGAATGTTGAGAGAGACTTGTTTATAAATTTGGACAAAAATAAAGTCATTGATGAAATTGCGTTGACAAGCGAAGTTCTGAAAAGAAAATTAATGTATTGATATGTTCCTGATACTTTGTAATTCCTGTGTGTGTCTGAGTCATTTTCAATTTTACAATTATGTGCTTTATGATATTGTAATCATTTATTTGTAGTAATCAAATTTGCCTGTTTGTATTAATATAAAACTAGAATAAGCTTCACTTTGTTAGTGCATATCAATATTTTCGTCCTTTTACAGTTGTGTGGTCATATAAATGTTGTAATACACGTTAAATATTTGTCATTAGTTCTCATAGAATAAAAAAATGTTTATAACTCTACGGGTTTCACATAATTTTGCCATATTAACACATTTCTCTTTATTTCACTCATAGCCTCATTACATCATATAGTACAATGCCGAACTGACGCCGAAACCTGTATCATGATTTATATCTACGTTATATTGCTTAAGTATGTTTTACCTTGTCATTTATCGTAACATAGATAGATTTAAAATACTTCAGAAACTTCTTTTTTCATAAACAAACCTTTAATCATTGTTGTAAGTACCGGAGATACGCTGTGAAAAGTTTCTCTATCAGGGGGACCACAACCAACTTTAGCCGAGGGCCCGTGATTGCTCCAGACCGGCACTGGCCACGTACCCCTGTCAAATCTAGAGGGGGTAGTCCTAAGTACCCGTAGGTCATTGACCGTGGGCCAAGGGCATTGACCTATGACGTCACAAAAATTTTTGCTGACTCAGTTGCATATAGTGGGGGGCTTGCTACTACATGCAGGGCCTAAAATTGAGTGGAGTACTCCACACTTTGTGTAACTGTAGAAAAGGAGTGTGGAACTATAATTCTTAAAGTGTGGAGTGGTATTAATGTGTGCACCTTACTTTTTTCGGATTATGCATTTAAACACGTTTAGTGTGTCAAACTAAGTCTTACTGATTCAATACATTCATTATGCAATGGGGGTTACTCAATTCCATATAATTGCCAGTATATGACATTAAGCCAGAGTTAATACTTATAGGTGTCTCCTAGATGGCAGGGAAAACTATTGCCAATTTTGAGATGAAGGAACTTTTTAACTATATTTAGTTTTCAAATGTTTTTGGTTGCATTCATATAGTTTTAAAATATGCAACTAACTGCACGTTTATCTGTTGTTTCAATAGGACATTACACTTTTCCGATATAATGAAATGTGTTGTTTTGTAGATAAAAATTACACGATCCTTACAACCCGTTATAGAAATATGTACTACTACCAGAGATAACATACATCAATAACCGCCAAAGATTTAGCCGAAGCACAGCGTTACGAAAATCAGTAGAAAGAGTAATGTTTTCCAGAGTGACTTCGATAGTTACTGATAGTGAAAGCAGAAGAACACAAAGGAGAGTGGAAATTGTTAACTGATAAAAGAGTGTTTCAGGTGAAACGTTGCCTCTGTTGTAACTTTGGTGTGCTGCCCATCGCATTAATTTAGCATGGAAAGATGTCACCAAGATTGTCCAAGAAGTTTCTTCTCTCATACAAGCAGCATCTGGATTGTGTGCTTTCCATCACTCTTCAGGGCAGCGAACGAAAGGTTTAACGATGGTAGCTTCAGAAAATAATTTAGAAGTTTTGCACTACCCAGAATATTTTGACGTCAGGCGGACAAAATTTTCATTCAGTATGCTCACTATTCTCCTAAAAAATTGGTATCCAAGCTGCTTTTACTTGCAAACGGAAAGCCATGTATGTAATGAAGCCAATAGGTCATCTGCGTAAATGGATAGAAGTAGATCGCCTTCATCTTCTGTGTCTTGTCACAGACGTTCTATATGTTTTCAAGAACTGCCAGCAGAAGTTTGAGAGAGATGAAATGTTTCTTTTGGACATAATAACAAATAAAAATAGAACTATAGCAGAATTGGAGAGTATGAAAGAGAAACCTCTGTTAGGCGGGTGGGAAAAAACGTTTTTAAACGAACATGTGCAAGAGAACGTCAATGGAGAAATACAGTACACATTACATGGTATTCAACTTCATCGTAACACACGTCACAATAAATCCCATAACAAATATGTCAGTGAGAAAAGATATTTTACTGTAGTACGCTACGAAGTCTTGGATGCCATAATTAACTTTGTTAATCAATGTTTGCTGTATGAAGACAGTATTGTTGCTTTGGAGCCTTTGCGTGTTTTGCAAAAGTATGTAACTGATGATGTCCTAAGAGAATGCCACAAAGTTATTTGTCTTGATACAGATCTTCTGCAGTTCGCAATGCAATATAGAGAGGCATCATCGTGCAGTATGTTGAAAGGTCTGGACGCTAAAAGCCTTATGAAAATCTGGGGAAATCAGTCATTTCATGCTCTGTCAACAAGTCTAGCCCAAGTTGTTGCTTCGAAATCATCTTCTTCCGATGTTGAAAGACTTATAAGTGACTACAACATATTGAAAACATAACAGACTGTCTTTAGCTCCCACTACTGTAAAAAAAAATACCTTCACGTTAATATAAATATGAGTCCGTTGGAAGATTTTAACCCAACCTCTGCTGTTATGAAATGGCTGGCCAGAAAGAAAGGGCGTTTTGAAGTTGATAGGAAGTCAAAGGAACAGCCCTGGTATGACAGTGTATTTGCCTTGGCAGAAAACAGACTGAGACAGCGTGATGATCACGAAAAAATGACAGTGAAATTCTTATGTAAGAAAAAGTGACTTTATTTTCTTCCAGTGTGACTATTTTTCTTACCGTTTTTTTCCCTGTATTTTATGGTTTAATACAATACAATTAAATATGTATCTTAATGTGCCTTTTACTGGATGCCAAAATTTTCCTAAATAATAATAATAATAATAATAATAATAATAATAATAATAATAATAATAATAATAATAATAATAATAATAATAATAATAATAATTTTTGGTCGCAGGTAAACATGATGTACTGGACAGAACACTGATTATATGTCTAAACAAATGCTGACTAAACTAGTTTTTCTATACTATATAAAATTTTTACCAGTGTGGAGCTGTGATTTCGTTGAATTTTAGGCCCTGACTACATGGAAGTGCGTCGGGACCGTAATACGGCAAATTATGAATGCGTTAAAATCTTAAATAATACTTTTGATTAAGTGGATACTTTCAAATATTTAGGATCAATATTAACAAACGAAAATCATATTCAAGAAGAAATTGAATGTCGACTAAAAACAGGAAATTCGTGTTATTATTCAGTTCAAAATCTCTTGTCATCGCTAATTCTGTCGAAGAATTTGAAGCTTAAAACATACAAAACGATAATCATGCCTGTTGTTCTGTATGGTTGCGAAACATGGTCGCTTACTCTGAGGGAAGAACATAGATTGAAAGTATTTGAGAACAAGATCCTGAAACGAATATTCGGACCCAAGAGGAACGGGAATGGGGAATGGCGAAAACTTCATAACGAGGAACTACATAATTTATACGGATTACCAAACATTGTTAGAGTATCAAGTCTAGGAGGCTTAGGTGGGCAGGTCATGTAGCTAGGATGGAAGAAAATAGAAACGCTTTCAAAGTCTTGACTGGAAGACAAATCGAAAAACGACCATTAAGAAGACCAAGGCGCAGATAGGAGGACAATATTAAGATGGATCTCGCAGAAATAGGAATACAAAGTAGAAACTGGATCCAGTTGGCTAAAGATAGAAGTTAATGGAGAGGTATTGTGAACGCGTCATTGAACCTCCGGGTTCCATAGACCATAGAGTTAGTTAGCTTAAGAAGCATGAATAGATGCATAGGCTGATACTACAAATAGATGAAATGCGCATTTACTGAAAAGATGGGTTCTACTGACATTGGATAGTCTATATAGAATACTCTTCGTATGCTAGGGCCTACGGGAGAGGAGGAGATAAGATTTCACATGAGGTTACGTCACGCACACTCGCATACTTTCATTTTCATTAAAAATGGAAAAGCCAAGAGAAACCAATTTAATCTCTTTTCTTTGTGGTAGTCGGATACAAATCATCACACTGATCTGGAGAAAGCACTTTTCAAATCGGATTATTGGGAGAGCCTCCAGTTCCAATGTTGGGGGGACATGTACCTCCATTTCCCCGGAATTTGTGCCCGTACCTACAGCTGAGACAACTTTCCAGCATGAGGAGAGGGGCATATCCTCCTCTGGCATTTATTGCAATTTGTGCCCAAGTAGCGGAAGTGGAATTAATACATATTGATGAGACTACTAAACGCACTACAGCACGAAGTTCAGTTTGAAAGATGGAAAAGCCAAGAGAAATCAATTTCATCTTATATTCCTTAGTCGAACACAAACTATCACCCTTATCCCAAAAAGCACTTTTCACGTCAGATTATTGGGGGGACAGTCTTCCCCAGGCCCAAAATTGGGGGACATGTCCTCGTCGTCCCCCCCGGTATTTGCGCCAGTGTGTCACAGTAATCTTTGATCATTTCGGTACAGCCGTCACTTCGAAAAAAATTGCTTATTAGTGTTTAAATTTTCTTTTTGGGTTGACAAAATTACGAGTTGTTTCGCAATTTGCAAGATGTCCAAGAAAGTGTTACAAAATTGGTTAAAAAGGAAAAGAGACAATCCTGCATAAATTCCATTGACGAAAATGTGAAAACAAAGACATCGAGAAATAATGAAGAAAAATCCAAAGAACACGTTAATTTATCAGATACTACTTCAGAGGAAGACGTAAGTACAGTGGCGTATTTAAAATTTTGTTTTGGGGGGCTATGCACAGCACGTAAATAAGCACTTATATTTTTCCTTTTGGGTGGCCGACAAATTTTAATGAAGTTGTGCATATAACAAATTCCTTTCGGGGGGGGGGGCTAGAGCCCGATAGCCACAATGCTAAATACGCCACTGCATAAGTATATTTACTTATTTCACATTATAAGGGTTATTACGGCATCTCCGGCATGATGACTAAGATGTCAGAGGGATAAGGTCCTTCGTTAAAGGCATTTGATAGCAGACTATTTAGGGCCTGTAAGTTAGGTAATATTCCGACATTTGCCTGGTGCAAAGGAAGAAAAATCTTTCTTAGCATAACTGACCTGCAAAAGCTTTTTCACATCCTCTTTACTGATTTATTATTATTATTATTATTATTATTATTATTATTATTATTATTATTACTATTATTATTATTATTATTATTATTATTATTATTATTATTATTATTATTATTATTATTATTATTATTATTATTATTATTATTATTATTGGTATCTGTGTGAACGGCCCCAGGATTAACTTTCGCTGGAAACAGCTGTTAGAGTAATTTTATTCTTAAACAATCGGTAGCAAACCTCCTTACTGATCTTTCCAAGCTTTTCTTTGACAGATTAAGTAAATGCTGGAATAATACATCAGCTTATAAGTCCAGGCAGCATCCTTTTCAAATCCTTTTGTCTGACGGTATGCGCAAGGTTTAATACTTTAATAAGCAGTATGAAACACCTTTCAGCATCTAAGAAAAGTCTGATCCCGAAAATTGTAATCTACCTAGAAGAGCTAGATTTGCGGATTTTGTTATTTGCTTCCTCAGTTTTAATAATAATAATACGAGGGCTATCCAGAAAGTAGATTACGTTTTGGAATAAAAAATCAACAAAGTATAGGAAACAAATTTTATTATATACAGATGAAAGCCACACACAAATACTACTTTTCGACATAGTCACCATTCAAATTAAGGCATTTATCGTAGCGATGTACGAGCTTGGAAATTCCTTCGTCGAAAAATTCGGCCGCCTGCGACTTCAACCACTTCGTTACCTCTTCTTGCAGTTGTTCGTCGTCATCAAAACGCTGCATAGCCAGCCACTTCTTCATTGCTGGGAATAGGTGGAAGTCGCTCGGTGCCAGGTCGGGACTGTACGGCGGATGAGGAAACAACTCCCACTGAAAAGATTCAAGAACTTCACGCGTGACATTTGCCGTGTGGGGCCGGGCGTTGTCGTGAATCAACAAGATCTTAGAGCTCAACATTCCTCTGCGCTTGTTTTGAATTGCTCTTCTGAGGTTTTGCAGAGTTTGGCAATACCTTTGAGCGTTTATTGTAGTGCCTCTTTCCAGGAAGTCCACCAAAATCACACCTTTTCTGTCCCAAAAAACAGTCGCCATCATCTTCCTTGCCGACATTGTTTGCATGCATTTCTTGGGTTTTTGGGGAGAACCTGTGTGCCCCCACTGCATTGATTGCAATTTCGTTTCACAGTTCACGTGTTTCACCCATGTTTCGTCACCAGTAACGATGTGATCGAGTAAAGAGTCACCATCCTTATTGTAGGCGTCCAAAAAGTGCAACGCTGCAGCCATTCGCTGATTTTTGTGGTCCTCTGTCAAGATTTTTGGAATCCATCTTGCACAAAACTTGTGGTAACCAAGCTTTTCGCTGATGATTTCGTGCAACAAACTTCGCGAAATTTGTGGAAAACTCAAAGAAAGTTCCGTTATTGTGAACTTTCGATTTTCACGGACTTTAACATCGACTTTTTCGACAAGTTCGGCAGTCACTTTGCTGGGTCTCCCACTTCGATCTTCGTCGTGAACATTAGTTCGGCCATTTTTAAATCTTATGACCCACTGTCGCACTCCACCTTCAGTGATAATGTTGTCCCCATACACTTCACACAGCTGCCGATAGATTTCTATCGGTTTACAGTTTTTTGCTGTCAGAAACCTTATTACTGCACGCACCTCACAGCTCGCGGGATTTTCAATTAACGCAGACATTTCAAACCGTCACAGTATCTTAACGGAGCACAGCACGAACCTCTCACTAGCACGGCTAGATGCCGACTGAGCTGCGCAACGCTCTGACCCCAAGATGGCCGCGCTAGCCCCGCCCCTAGCGGACACAGACGAAAACGTAATCTACTTTCTGGATAGCCCTCGTAATAAAAATAATAAACTTATATTACTTCTTTAGGGAAGACTTCTAGGAGGAGAGCATTTTTTGTTATTATCTATTTTTCTTTCCTTTCAGGGTGCGTATTTATTTCATTCATTTATTTAACACTCACCAGATACAGCTCAGAGGTCATTTTATACTGGATATCTAACAACAACAACAATAACAATGGAAAGGATTTGGGGAGGTATCGTCTGGGATCTGTTTATTAGGTACCATCCCGGTATTTTCCTGGTAGGACCGAGGAAAACCCTGGAAAATTCCACTCAGGATGGTCGGCAGAGGGAATCGATCCTACGACCTCCCAAATGCAAAGTCACGCTCTACCACTTGATCTACTTTTCTGGGTAAGATTGTCGTTTGTGACTTTTTAATCGCTCCTGACGGGAAACCTAAACCTCGAATCGAAAGAAATTATTGGACTAAAGTTTTAGATGGGTATACCGATACTACCCGACTCTAACTTCGGCACTGATATTAGGGTTTAGTTGAACCATAAATTGCCCTCGAAAATATTATCCAAGGTGCCTATTTGTTGTTAGGTCGAAGCGTCTATTTTGAATCGCTTCTGATGAAAAAAAAAAAAAACTTTTAATTTAAAAAAAAAAAACTTATCGGAGCAAAGTTGCTGACACGAAACATATTCGATCATAACGCCACCGCAGGCGTCATATGCTTAATTCGGTCTAAATTTGTCTTGAAATTGGCATTTAGAGCAAAAGAAAGCTTCGTGTCTGAAGATCGCAACAAATACTAGATTTGAAATTATAACAATGATATAACCTAAGTTTGTTTCTGCTTTTCCGAAGCATCTAAAATTCTAAGTTCTAGGTATAGTAGTTCATGAAAACAACTTGTCTTCGTATTATTGTATTGTTCATTTGTCTATTCTTTATACTTAGGTGTTAACGTACCAGGTCATTAATTATTTGCTCATTGGGGCATAACTGTCATTGTTTTAGGATAGTCGAGTGACACAGTAGTCTAAGTACCAACAGCAATAAGGTCGATATTAGTATTAATATGAATACTAACTTCGACGTTATTGCTGTTGGTACTTAGGCTACTGTGTCACTCACAACCTGTCAATTCTAAAACAGTTATGCGCCAACGAAACCAAAATTAAACCTTTTCTATTTTAATGCAATTATGATCACACAAAAGAAAACTAAATTCATTCTTTGAGAAAAAAAAAAAAAAAACTAAACACAATTTGGGAAAGAGAAAAAGAGAGGTTGTTAGCTGCAGGACAAACAAACTACAGATTGAGGGCGATTAATCTCTTCTTGGTTATGATCCTGATTATCACAGCAGCTGGTAGACTGTGGTTCGCGACCGATTTACAATGATAAAATTCAAAATTTCAATCTTAAATTACTCCAAATGTACTCAATATTTTAACTCAAACAAGATGTGTGTATTTCTGTTTACATTAAATATATCCTTTGAAAGTGTCATAATGATATATAGAACCAAAGGAATGAGCAAAGTGGCGAAAAAAACATTGGTCTGTTATTTTTTTATTCATATAGTTATCAGTCATAAAAGTACAACCACTTCTACAGCCTGACCTACTGAACACAGAGGGCTAAATAAAGTCTTAAATTAATCTATAACATTATAGGTGATCTTTTTCTTAGTCTCTGGTTGATAGGTTAAGTGGTTCGGTAACTGTTCTCCAAAATATAGTTCTCGATTCAGACTTCTCTTGTAACTTCATATGCATATCCTGCTTGTTATGCAACCGATACGCGCAGAGAGTCAGTGTGAATTGCCTGTAAGCTAGGATATTTCATAACTTCCTTATGAACTTTGAACTTTAAAATCTTAATTGTGCAAAGGCTAATAGTGTTAAAACACCATTATCTATCTATCTATCTATCTATCTATCTATCTATCTATATATATATATATATATATATATATATATATGTGTGTGTATGTGTGTGTGTGTGTGTGTGTCTGTGTGTTTGAAGGGATGGGCGTATACCCAAATATAAAATTAGCATTACATCACTGGGCAAGGGATACCATAAAGGAAAGATTTTTTTTGGATTATTTGGATTATCCCGCACCATTTGCAAAATTTAAATCTACTTCCGGTTGAAGTTTCTAATTCATGTATGATGAGTGTTTTCTTTCTTCTTGCATGCAGTATGTAATAAGCAAATGCATCACAAACACCAATAACTATAATGTCAGTGATATATGGTATTCATTGCGCAAAACACTCCAAACAATGTTCATCTTAGACTGGAGAAATGGTTATCCTTCGATTTTTATTATTTGGGCATGAAACTAACGCCTGAGGGATATACAACCAATATATACAAATATGTGGTGTTGAAATCTATAACTCGTAGGATATGATGCTTTACTCTTTTTAAATTTCAACACTTCCAGTGTATCCCTTACAGAAATAAGGGCTATGTTTTTTTTTTACAATACTCAATTAATCCTGAACAATCTACATAAAATTTTCAATCGATCTGTGAAAACAGCATCTTTCTAGAGCCTATGGTTCTCGAGAACTCACTGTTGAAAGGATTGGCCACTAACATATAAACGTCAACAAACACATTAACTTTTCGTGATCACAAATATATAAACCTAGCATTTTTATATATAAGTTGCGTGATAGTATAGAGTGATCAATCTGTTTTTTGTAGGGACCGTACAGAGTAGTCCTGGGAGGTTTTGGCCCGATTTTACCTGAATTCAGCTCTGATTGGCTAAAGGACGTCATGTAATCTGACTCAATGTCCTTTGATTTTAACATGGATACTTTAGCCTACTGCCAAGTTTTGGGAGGGATGCATAAGAGCACACCTTAAATTCGTGAAATTGCAAAATTTAAAAATTTGGAATGATAGTATAGGACCGGGGTAGGTACTTCTCAGTGTCGTGTAGTGAAATTTTGAAAAACTGAAATGAAATCTTTGAGTTTTACGTCCGACGATTATGCCGGTTAGGCTAAAGGAGACGGTGATGATGAGTAATGAATGAAATGGTGGTATGAAGGAAGTCGGAGGAAACGAGAGAACCCCGAGAAAACCCACGCACTCGGTGTTTGTCCACCACAAAGTTCACTTGGCGGGTGCTGGGATCGAACCCGGGCCCCTAGCACCAGAGGTGAACGCTCTACCACTGAGCCACCGAGGCCCAAGTGAAATTTTATTTGGGTAAGCAATGGTATCAGAAGCGGCTCATGAGGGACACCAGACTGGAAAAAATAAAGTTTTTTTTCTCTTGAAACTAACAGAAGAAAACTTCATTAATGTACTAATTGTTGCAGACAGCAAATAATATATTAGGTAACCAAGAGCGTCAATTCAGACTTTGCTTGAGGGGGGCAAGAGCACCACCGACATAAGATTTTCACGTTTCGTACTAGTATGTTAATAGACAATCAATTAAAGTATATGTATTCCTCAAACTTTGGGGGGGTAATTGCCCCCTCCAGCCCCCTTAAATGACCCCTCTGTATGTAACTTCTATCCCTTGAGGTCGAAGCCATAAAACTTTATTAAATTACCTGAGTGACTTTCCTCACGAACTGCCTTTGAATGGTATGAAGCTTCATAGTCTCTTTTCTCTAAATTCTAAAAGCATTTAATAGTTCTTGACACCTGTTAATCCATAAACATTTAGTCTAGCTCACCTGACATGTTTTATGAAGGCGATGTTACATTCTCGAAAACAGTTACACAAGTCATAGTAATATTATTTATTACTTTGCTCAGTTTTGTATCATAATAACTATTAAATATTTCCAAAGATATAGGTCTAATGAGCAAATTAGCAGTTGAATGTAATTTCGCTGTTTGAAGAACATGTACTCTCATTATAACCCCTAAAGCCTGTTCTTGTTTGGCCAAAAACAAACACTGTCAATTAAACATTTCATAATGTATCTTTGATTACAAACGCGCTCGTTGGGTTGCTCAGAGACCTGTGCAGGGGTTGGTCCTAGGGTTCAGACTCCCTCTAAAATCCCAACCTTTCTGTAAATTTAGGGTTGATTTTTCAAATTTTAACATAATGTATCCTCATTTTGAATTTTGATTTCCCAAAAATCTTTTGACCTTTCCTAAAATAAATACTTGCGTACGTGCCTGGTGTTGCAGATCGCTTAATTTAATTTGTTCATCGCACATAGCCAATCCTGGATATTCCAAATATATATATATATATATATATATATATATATATATATATATATATATATATATATATATATATATATATATATATATAGATAGATAGATAGATAGATAGATAGATAGATAGATAGATAGATATAGATATAGATATATAGATATATATAGATATATAATTACTGCTTACAGATGACATTAACAACGACTGTTATAAAGCTTCGTGTACATTATTCATATAATTATATTCTCCATTCTTCCACATATTCTCATCATTTGAAAAAAGTAGACAATGCCAACAATCAGTCGCGTACGCAGAATTTCATAAGGGCGATCTCAAGTATTCAATTTCACATTCTTTCAGGACTATTTTGATTTAGGTCCAAAACCTTAATATGGCAAATGTTTATTTTTCCATAATACCTTGCTCAAGAGCGGTTTAAATTTCGCAGTCCTTACGCCAGTAATATAATTAGTTTGTAGGTGAACAACCACATAAAAATAAACTATTGATATGTAAATTAACAGTAAAATATTAAACACTTGCTTTTACTCCTAATGTTATTTCATATAAATTATCTACAGTTAGACGAGGAAATTCAATGAGTGAAGTAGCATCACATGGCGTCCAAACCTGCGATGTCCACCTAGTAATGTCTGTCGAATCAGTAAGCTTTTGTTGCAGATGATTTGACAGACTAGCACGTGTAGCACAATAGCAACTTCTTCTTGTATTTCATGGGAATCTTTACTGAGGGGCGCTGTAAACTGGTTTTCTATGGCACAAGCAATCAGAAGATATGCACAAATATGTGCGAACGCTGCAATGGGGACTCTATTTCTGAAAATTTTGAACTTCATCTTGATTTGCCCATTTTTGGCCTCTACTGACTATCTGCATTTGGTGACTACACGTGAAAAGTTTGCATCTGCTGATTCATGATGTTTTAAACCATTTTGAATAAGAGCCGGCATGTTGGCAAATATTCCTGCTTCCTGCAATACATGTATGGAATCCCAAAATCCTCGATCGACCAGGACGCAGTCACCAGGTTCTATGAATTCGTGTAAATTATTAGCAGCATCTCTAAACAAAGAGTTGGTAATGTTGGTATCGTTATTTGCACCAACGAATGGTGCTATAACATTGACAATAAAATCAGACAATGCACAGTGGTCGGAAACTGGAAATACCGGTCCAAAATCCATGTTGTCAACTTCGCCGCGTATGAAATCGGTATTGATATTTGGTTATAAGTATCTCTCCTGCTTCCAAACCCGGAGTTTCAGGACATAGGAATATTTTCGCTGTCCATAAAATGTATATAAACACGAACACATAAATATGCAGAAAAATCAATAAAAAATGAACCAAACAATATGATATCTTTTAACCATTTATATCTTTTCTGAGGTCGATGAAATGGATTGGATAGGACATTAGACTCAAATACTATGCGTTTAGTGAAGAGTTTTATTTGTTATTTATTGTCATATCATTTATATGATAGCTCTGTTAGTGTTACCGAAAAGTTACACATACGCTTGTTAGTAGCTCTGCAGCCTAAGCTTATCCTTGTTTATCTGCAAAATAAGGTTTATTGAGTTGACTATGAGTAGTACAAAGGTTGCGCATTTGAAGTAGCTACAGCCAAGTGCAACTGAAGGACTCAGCTCCATCTAACTGGAAATGCGTGATGAATAATGTTAAGATTGCAATCGAGATCCACTATCTGAGGCTTACAAAGAGAAAAGGCATACTGTCTTGTACGTAATTTGGATTGCTCTTCGTTCCTGAATCAAAGTTGTAGTGAAAGCCTCATACGTAGTGCAGTGATAAACTATCAGTCATGTGGAGCTTGTGTATATTGCACGTCAGTGCAGTAGTATATAAGAAGATTCTGTACTGAATCTTTTAATCTTACCGAAACAACGTAATCCTGAACTGAATTACATTCCAGTAAGTATTAGTGTTACTCCGAAGATGGTGCGAGTGCAAAACCGCGAACTTTAATTTTGTATCCTAAGGCCAAACACACATATTTGTTTTACACCGTTTTTTAATTAGCTGCACATACAATTAGAGGGTGAACACATTGAACCTGTAACCGCTTCTTCGATGTATATTAACACCTGTCATAACCTGTCATAACCTGCCATGACCAAAAGAAATTAGAACAGAGTTACGGAGAGAACGTAATTTGGATTAACAAGGGAAGAGAGGGAGATTATATATTGAAGTGGAAGATGGTTTATACACCAATCGAAAGCACTAATGACATCTATTACGAAACTGTAATAAAAATTTTTCGAATGCATATACTGTGTGAGTTATATTAATATACACGGTGTCTATAAAATCCGTTGCCACACCTAGAAATCGCAAACGGTACAACAGATGACAAAACAGGAAAATATGTGTTCGATCATTTTAAAAGTACTACGTATCAAAGCAAAAATTGTTGTCCCAGGGCCACCCGCAGGGTCCCAGGCGGAGCCCAAGAAAATGGTGACGAGATCAAGTAGCGTATCATTGGAAAGCTGTTGGGAAATGAACGGAGACCAAACAAGTCTCTACTCTCTAAAATTGCTATGTGCAAAATGGTAGCCTGTCAAAATGTCAGCAAAAATGTCATTGTAAAGTCTATTGCCACTCTCATAAACCTGAAATGGTGCGTCAGATATCACAACAGGAAAACACATGAGTCATCATTTCGAAAGTAGAATGATTGAAAATAAAAATATTTGTCTCAGGGTCCTCCACAGGGTCCCAGACGGGGATTCCCAAATGAAAACTTTCAAATTTCAAGTGGGTCAAGTAGCATATTGTTTGAAAACTGTTGTTAAATGAAAGTAGATGGAAGAAGTCTGGACGTTCTACGATAACTCTGTGCAAACATCTTGCATTTAAGTTCTTTTTTCTGTAGTCGGGTGTTCGTTTCTGTACGCAACGTAAAGAAAGGAAATGCGCCTACTATGAGATTCTGTTCTTCGGGGCCCATTAATGTGTAAAGAAAGAAAGAACGAAAGAAAGAAAAAGAACAGAAACGACAAGAACAAAAAAACGAAAAGGGACGGAGATTTTTATATTGAAGTGGAAGGTGACTTATACACTAATAGAAAGCACTAACTATGCTCATTAAGAAACTGTAATATTATTATTGGTCCGAATGCATGTACTGTGCGAATCATATGTATGCTTAATTGTAAGTTTTCCCATTTTCACCGAATATTGTATCAGGTAGCATCGGAAATTGTTTGAATGAAGTCTGAAACTGATTTTCTAGACATTTGTGTTTGACAAAATTGCTAAATCGTAGTTCACTTTACATGTACAGTGAATAACTACTTCCATACACATGTAGTTGTTTTATTTAACAACAGCTTTCAAACAATATTCTATTTGACCCCCGTTGAAATTTGAAAATTTTGAGTAGGACCTCGTCTGGGACCCTGTGGAGGACCCTGGGACAAATATTTTTACTCTCAATCATACTATTTTCGAAATGATGACTCACGTGTTTTCCTGTTTTGACATCTGTCGCACCATTTCAGATTGATGAGGGTGGCCATAGACTTTACAATGGTGGCTTTGCTGACATTTTGATCGGCCACCATTTTGCACATAGTAATTTTAGAGAGTAGATACTTGTTTCGTATTCGTTCATTTCCCAACGGCTTTCCAACGATATGCTACTTGATCTCGTCACCATTTGCAAATTTTGAGTTGGACTCCGCCTGGGACCCTGCGGGTGGCCCTGGGAGAACAATTTTTGCTTTGATACGTAGTACTTTTAAAATGATCAAACACATATTTTCCTGTTTTGGCATCTGTCGTACAGTTTGCGATTTCTAGGTATGGCAACGGATTTTATAGACACCGTGTATATTAATATAACTCGCACAGTATATGTATTCGGAAAAATTTTATTACAGTTTCGTAATAGATGTCATTAGTGCTTTCGATTGGTGTATAAACCATCTTCCACTTCGATATATGATCGCCCTCTCTTTCCTTGCAAATTGAAAAGCGTTGTCTGATGTAATATTGTAAGAACTGAAAAATATTCAGAAACTGAATGTTGAGTCTGATAATTTGAACACGTCTTTTGTAAGGATAGACTATATTTCACATTTTGATCTTTGCTAAAAATTATCTTGATCAGTATTTCAGAATTAAAATAAATAAATATTTATGCAACGTTCAAAATAAGACTCCTATATGCTACGTCATGAAGATGAATATTTAAAAAATAATCAAATAACATCGCAGTATGTTTTCATAATTAAAATCAATGGTCTAACAATAACATGCTGAACGTATTTCAAATGTATTAAATGTATAATAAATAGGAGTACCCAGAACTTTTCATGTGGGTGTATGTGAAAGTAATTAAAGCCAATCTACCAAGGATGTTATAAAATAAGCTATTTTATAAGATCCTTGCAATCTACCCTTTTATTATAACATTTTTAGGAATAAGTTTTATTGGGTATTCTGTATTTTAAAAGAAAGAAAATGTGACAATTGAAGGATAAAAAATAATCATATAGGGCGAGCACTGGTAAATTAAACATATACTCATATAGTGCTGTCATAGGATTTTGTCTGCCTTGCCAGAATTGTTCTTGGATTTTTTTATCGCTTGGGTTTTGCCCCCTCTCTCCTTACTACAGCCATTATATGCACCGACATGACTTCGGATGTGCATAAAAACACTCTAGGAGTCAAGTATTTCCGTGCTACATTTCCCTTAAAAGATCCTTCCAGCATAAAATTCCCTGTCTCCAAAGATTAGGTAGAACGGGAATTTCCGTTCTGCCTAAAGATAAAATCATTTAAAATATTTTCTACAAAGTGTTGGAGGGCCTTTAGGCAGAACGGAAATGAATCATGAACTCCAAACTAAAATTTCTAATATGGAAATGTGTTTATATAAAACAATCCCATTTTTCTACATTAATAAATTCCAGAACGCTTGAAATTTTTTTTTTTTTTAAAGATGTGCCAAATATATACGGAATTCGTAAATTTGAGGAAACAACTTGCATAATAAACTCTCGATGGGGATCGAACTTGAGACCCTGTGTGCAAGTCACACGCGCTAGCACCCTCTTCCTACAGAAGAACTCATTTGTAATTCACTTACATATAATACCAACATGTAACACTTCCCAATGGTAACATTCCAATTTTGATAAAATTTGGCAGGTAGATACTACACATAAAATAAAGGAATCCGTGTTTTTTATTTTCTGCTAAAAAAAAAAGGTTTTAGAGGGCAAAAGTCCACACCCAAAATTTTGAAAGTTGACGCCCAAAAGGCAAGAAGAAGTAGATCAAAGTGAATGAAATTGTGCACAAATTTTGTAGACATAAAATGAAAGAATATATGTTTTGTATTTTTCTGGAAGAAAACGGTACTGTGGGGCACGACAGATTCTTCCAAACCTTTGATCACGAAATATCAAAACTGCAAAATACAGTATGTCAGAAGTGCCTAAAGGACATGACGAATTGCAACAAAACTTTGTGTAATGACAATATGCAAAAAATAAACGAACACGGTTTTTTTTTATCTTTTGCAGAAAAACGGTTAGGGGGCAAAAGCCACAACCCAAAATTTTCAAAGTTGACACCCGAAAGGCAAGAAGAAGTGGACTGAAATGAATGAAACTGTGCACAGCTATTGTAGACGTAAAATTAGGGAAACCATGTTTCGTATTTTCCTGAAAAAACCTGCAGGGTGGGACATAGCCCCCTCCAAACCTTTGACCATGAAATAACAAAAGTGCTAATAACAGTATGTCAGAAGTACCTAGAGGACATGAACAATTGCAACGAAACTTTGTGTAGTGACAATACGTAAAAAAATAAACGAATATGAGAGTTTTTTTTTTATTTTATGCGAAAAACGGTTTTAGGGAGCAAAGGTCCCCACCCAAAATTTTGAAAGTTGACGCCCGAAAGGCAAAAAGTGGACCGAAGTGAATGAAACTGTGCACAGATATTGTAGACATAAAATGAGGGAATACGTGTTACATATTTTCCTTTAAAAAAAATCGGTGGGGCACTGACTTTCTAAACTGTTGATTGCGAAATATGAAAGGTTCAAATGAGTGTACGTTAGAAGTTCCTAAAGGATATGAAGAACTGCAACGAAACTTTGTGCAAAATAAAATTAACACGTGTTTTTAGTTTGTGCGGAAAAACAGTTTTGGGGATGAAGTCCCTCCGAAAAAAGTAAATATTAGCGTAGTAGCAAAGGAAGGAGTAGACCGAAGCAAATGAAATTGTGTGTAGATTGTAAAGTAAGGCCTGTCGGATTTCCTAAGTGTCCGCATCCGATTTGCCTCAAATTTGGCACATCAACAGTAAACAGAAAATAAATCGACACGTGTTTTTGTTTATGCGGAAAAACATTGTAAGATGAAAGGGGCCTCCCGAAATACTATAAAATACACTATACTGTTTGTGCTTACTGTTATGTGCCAAATTTGAAGAAACCGGATGGGGACACTTGTTGAACACGAAAGGCCTTATTTTCTTTATAACATCTACACACAATTTCATTCGCTTCGGTCTACTCTTTCCGCCACCCAACGCTTCGGACCATCAACAGTTTCTTTTCTTTTCTTTTCCTTTTTTTTCACGTATTCCCTAATCTTACGTCTACAATATCTATGTACAATTTCATTTACTTCGGTCTACTTCTTCTTGCCTTTCGGTTGCCAACTTTGAAAATTTTGAGTGGGTGCTTTTGCTCCTAAAAGTTTTTTCGAAGAAAATAAAAAAAAAAACTGTATTAGTTTATTGTCCCTACACAAAGTTTCGTTGCAGTTCTTCATGTCCTTTAGGCATTTCTGACATACTGTTATTAGCAGTTTTGATATTTCGTAATCAAAAATTTTGAGAGGCCCGTGGGACACCCAACCGTTTTTTTCTAGGAAAATACGAAACACGTAGTAGTAGGCCCCCCGTTATATCGTGCCGAGTAAGCAAAATTTTTTGTGACATCATAGGTCAAAGGTCAATGACCTTGGCCCGGGGTCAATGACCTAGGGCTACCTAGGACCACCCCCTCTAAATTTTGGCAGGGGTACCTTGGCCCACCCCTAAATTTTGGTAGGGGTACCTAGGACCACCTCCCTTAAATTTTGGAAATTGCCAAATCTAAAAATTTGGTATGGTAGCCTAGGACCATAGTATGTACTACCATGAGCAAAATAAATGACGCGTCTCTTTATTTTGAAGTTTTTTGAAAATATCTCCGTTTTCTTTATATGTTCGAAATTTCGGAAGGTTTCCCCAGCAGGACAGGTTAATAACAAACCCGTTTTTAATATTTGTGTTAGATATTAGCTTAAAATAAAGAAATTAGAAGCAAAAAACATTAAATCGACAGAAATCTCGAGAATTACCAACTCTGCTAAAGTGGGAAATTTTCAAGAACGCGAGGGAATTCTGCAGTTCAACACGAAGCAGCGACATCTATGTCATTGAGAGAAGCGTGGATTAGATCTACAAACGAAAATTTTAACGAAATATTTCTAGTATGTCTTATTATATGCATTATCAGCGAACTCCAAATATATGAATCTATGCTAAGTATTAACGTATAGATAGTGCAAATAGTGGAAATTACCTATGGAAAAAGACGAATTGTTAGCCCAATCGTAATGAAAAATCGTCTTTACTGTAGAACAGGTTCAGCTTACGTAAGAGAGCAAATAGCTCAGTTAGGTAAAGCAACGAGTTTGTATACCGAAGGTAGACGGTTCGAATCCCGTGGAAGTACGGTTGCCATTTTTATCCCTAAGGTTATTTTATTTATTTTTTATTTGGGAAAGAATCAAATTGTAACATATGTGTAAAACTCAGGACGATACCCCCCCCCAAAAAAAAAGAAAAGAAAGAAAGAAAATATCGTCGCATTTGCATTAGTGTCTCTAATTTTTGTTTGCAAACAGATTCATAATTATTTCCCCTGTGCTCACTGATGCATAACGAATGTTTTCCAGTAAATGTTAATTCTAATTTGGAGAATTTCAGAGTTTCACAATGTTTCTCACTACATAGTCTTCTATCTACGTGTTTGGACATTTTGATAACAGATTTCCCTATTAAATGTTTAATTTTCTCTATAAATATTTGTCTTAAATTGAAATTGTTTTGAATTTACTACATAAGCAAAGTTGCCCGAAGGAGGGGAGCTCAAGTAATTGATATTCTACGTAAAAGCAACCTATTGTAGAATGATTATGCTTCTTACCTTCAGCACATAATCTTAACGTTAGAGAGTCAGAGAGAGAAAAATCCTGGTTTTTCCTCCTCTATGACCACCCATCTTAAACCTCTACATATCATTGTTCGTCTCACATAATTTCGGCTCTCCAAAGACATTCATATTTATTATTATTATTATTATTATTATTATTATTATTATTATTATTATTATTATTATTATTATTATTATTATTTAACACTCTTTATTCTACGTGCCATCTCTCCATTTTTCGATACAGCCCCCTTAGTACTATGAAACTCTCTTCTTCCATAGTGAAATGGAAAAAGATCATATAATTGCCACTACTTTACAAGAATATAAACCAAAAACGTCAGTAGAAAGCACATTATAAAATTTACTTTTTGAGGCTCATTTTGGTGCCCCTCTTTCTCTGGCGCCCCGGGCAGTCGCCCGGCCCTTAGTCCGCCCTTGAAAGTACGGACGCATAACTAAGGACTGCGGAGGAGAGGTTAACCTTCATGTTATGCCACTGGTTTGACGTGTTTGATATGTTCAGTAAGTTATCAGTTGGTGAAATAATTTCGACGGTTACTGATGTTTAAAATTTAGCTAAGACAAAGCTACCTAATCAAATACATTTGATATCGCGTTGTCACAATTTGATTTTTCCTCACATAAAAAAGATAAAAACAATAGTAATAAAAACCCTTACTCGTACTGGGCTCCTAACTAACTAACAACCTAATTCTTACAGACTAGTTGCTCTGACCAACTGAGTTTCGATTTCTTACGCGAAAGAAGTCTGTTATATTAAGAGGCATGCTTTTCATTATCAAAACTGTTCGAAGTAATACGAACATGGCTTAAGAACAGAGACGGAACTGAATTACCACTCGATTGACCTTGAGGGCAAATCACCAAAGCGTAGCTATAACGTAAGTTCAGCATGCATTTCTCTGGAGTTGTGTTCAGTATTCCTATCTGCCAGTCATGCTTGTTCGTAGGAGTAATATGTTACAAACCTAACCTTTCGATAGAGCACAATGACATAGAATCAAAATTAATTAATTCTTGCCCTTGTGAACTTGGGATACCACCATGTGCAATAAAACTGTCGCGTCTTCTGAAGTGATATTTTATCGAAAATAACTCGTTTTCCTTTATATATCCGAAGTTTTTGAGGGTTTCAAAATGAGGAAACGTTACTGACAAACAAGGACGCATTTAGGGGTGGGTCCAGGTGGTCCGGACTCCCCTCTGAAATCCCAACTTCTCTGTAAATTTAGCCTAAATTTAAGGATTATCTTTTAAATTTTATTATAATTTATCCTAATATTGAAGTCGGACTTCTCCCGAAATAAATTACTGCATACGTGCCTGCTGACAATTTTCAATATATTCCTTAAATAAGTAAAATAACTAAATTAGGAGCAAAAAAGCTTCAACACGGGCTAACTTTTGTCCACTGCCAATATTGTTAGAAGGGATATTAATAGCAAAAACTGCTAGGCAATGCTGAACCTTGGAACTTCACTCCGAACAGCAAGCTTATTATTGAGAACTACATATGAAACATTTTATCAAAACTTATCTAGCTTTTACCTGGCATGAAATTATTATATACACCAAAATTCACTCTCCTAAAATGTGTATCTAAATATTGCTCTACATATCTACGAAGCAATGAAAATTATTTATCGAAATATGTGAGCAGGGAATTCTAACAGCCAGCCATTTTATTTAAATCGTAGTAAACCATGTAACCGGCCGTTAACGTGAACACAAAGCTTGGTCCATTGGTAAAGTGTTGGAAGAATATAAACTCAATGTTCGTAGGTTCGAATCTATCCACTCACCATAACATTTTGTTCTTATGTGTAACGATGAAATAAGAAAGAAAAAATGTATAACCGTTAAGACAAAACTTCAACCAAGTCTGAAGAGAACAATACTAAAATAGTAATACAATGACGTCAACCAAAAATTATTTCATGTAGTGTTTGGACGAAATTACAGCTGTTAACAATTGCAGAAATAAAAACAGGCTGTAATGCAGTCTAGACTTCTGAATGCATTTACTTCCTGAAAACTTCCGTCTCGTCATTGGTATGCCGTTAATCATTGTAAAACCTTTCAATTGGAAGTGAAATGACACAAACTAAAACAGTTTTAAATCAATAAATGTCTATGTGTAAAAGTAGGTGTCTTTTATCTGTAGTTCTGAGTTCCTTTTACTTTGAAGTGACAAATGAGAGAAGAAAGTATGGTGTTCGAAAAAAAAATCAAATTTGAGATTTCAACGAATTTACACGTATTATAGCCCCTAACACCGAAAAAGTTATTTTTCGATACATGTCCATCAGTTCGTCCGTCCGTTCGCTACACTTTTCTGTGCACTCGCCTAGAAGCCATACCGTTCAACTTATCTGCACCAAATTTTAGTTTAAGATTTTCATAGTATTTCCTATAGTTTTTTTTATTTCCCTTCTACTCCCAAAACAAGGGTAGTTTCCTGTACGATGAAAATAAAAAAAAGATATTTTCTCATAACTGGCTCTAACGATCTTGTTTTCTTTCTTTTTTTATAAATCAATATTTAATTAGCAACCCTATTTTGTGGTATAAGGCATTTATCTGAGAAAAATCTACAAGGGGTAGTTTATGCTAAGGGGGTGAGTTTTTCTCAGTGATTTTCTCAAAATGGACTCAAATGTTTTCGTTCATATTTCATAAATAAAGATTTCATTAATAACTTATCAATATGGCATAACTCGTTTGTCCTAAAAAATGCGAGGGGTAGTTTATTCTTGGTGGAGTGTTGTCTGGGCGATTTTCTCAAAAACGACTCAAAAGAGTTTATTCATATTTCAAAAATAAATATTTCGTTAATAACCGAACAATATGGCAAAACTCGTTTGTCCTGAAAAAATATGCGAGGGGTAGTTTACTCTTGTGGGTGTTTTTCCTCCACGGTTTTCTCAAAAATGAGTCAAGCAATTTTGTTCGTACTCAGAAATAAATATTTCATTAACAACCTAGTAATATGGAATAACTCGCTTACCCTGAAAGAATCCTCAAGAGATAGTTTATTCGGGGAGTTATTTTTCCCTCACGATTTTCTCAAAAATTACTCGGACAATTTTATTGATAATTCATAAATAAGTATTTCATTAATAACCCTGTATTTTAGTATAAGTCATTTCTATGAAAAACAATTACAACGGATAGTTTATTTTTGGGGTCAAGGTTTTTTCCCCGACAATTTTCTCGAACGACAGGCGATTTTGTTCAAATTTCGCAAATAAATATTTCATTAATAACCAAAAGTATATCTTAACTCATTGTTCGAAACAATTCACAAGAGGTAATTTACTCCTGACGTGTTCTTTTTGAACGACTTTCCCAAAGTGACTCATTTGATTTTTTTCATATTTCATAAACAATGATTGCATTAATTGGTCTATTATATGTCTAATGAAAATGTGCTCAAAGTGTGAGTTAGTTTTGTAGTGTGGATTTTCTTCAATCGAAGTTTTTTATTCGACAATCTGACATTCGATGTATTTGAATAATACGATAATTTTATTGAATTGAATTGAATTGAAAAAGTTTAGTGCGGTGGCCCTGTAATTGAATATTTTTTGAGAAACTCCCTAGCTTTTTGTGGTAAACTCAGGCTTTTCTTTTTCGAGCGACAAAAGAAAGAAGAAAATATAGTGATTGTGAAAATAATATCAAATTCAGATTTCAACGGATTTACATGTTTCATGGCGTCTACATACCGAAAATGTGACTTTTCGACACCCGTCCTTCCGGTCCGTCCGTTCGGCACACTTTTATATGCACTCGCCTAGAGGCCATACCGTTCAACTTATCTACACCAAATTTTAAACTTAGGGTTTACTTAGTATTCTTACAGGAGCTTTTCCATTTTTTCCTACCACCTAAAATAAGTGTGGTTTACAAACAGCCGAAAATCGAAAAACGCTATTTTCTTAAAAATGGTTTTAACAATTTTGTTTATTTTTCATTAATCAATATTTAATTAACAACCCTATATTGCAGTATCAGATATTTCTCTTAGAAAAATTTACGAGGGGTAGTTTATTCTTGGAGGTGACTTTTTCTCGACGATTTTCTCAGAAAAGACCCTGGCGAATTTTGTACACACTTCATAAATAAATATTTGACCTTACAACATGGTATAAGTCAATTGACCTGAAAAATATATGAGTAGTAGTTTATTCTTGGACTTGAATTTATTCCCAGTGAGTTTCTCAAACACGACCAGTTGGCAACCCTGTATCTCGACAACGAAGCTGAATTCGAAAACTGCAAGAGGACCATTTGTCTCATTTTGATGTCACGAATCACCTCCCGAAGTTTGTGGACATCTTTCAGGTTCACCCTTAATGAAGCTTCTTTTCGAAAAGTTAACTATTAACTTTAGGCATTGTTTATCTTTTTTTAAATCACAAATGTCCTTATTAATTTTAAGGTAGAGAACTACTTCTGAGAGAATAGATCTTGAAAAATAATTTTAAAACTTAGACTTTTGTTTTCGAGACATTCCAGACAAGACGAGACATTTTACAAGCTATCTCGTGTCCAAAACATTTGCCTCGTATTATCTTGGGTGTCACAAAGCGCGTCTTGTCTCTTTCTCGAGACATGTCTTATCTCGTGCGCATTCGTTAACACTTGGGAAGGATTATCTTTCTACTCAAAGCATTGTTTTTATAATGGTTGCATATTTATGATAATTGCTGTCCATATAAATTACAGTCCTTTCAGTTGAATTAATTATTATTATTATTATTATTGAAATTGCAATATCTAGTTTAATAGTTAATTGCAATATCTAGTGCAATATCTAGTTGGACGATTATGCACCTACGCTAAGGGAGAATGATGATGAATGAAATGGTGAAATGAAGAAAGTGGGAGGAAAATGGAAAATCTCAAGAAAACACATACCCATGCACACGGTATTTGTCCACCTGAAATTTCACTTGGCACGAAGTGGAATCGAGCCACGGACCCCCTGCACTAAAGGTCCCTGCAATGCTTTATTATTATTAATAATAATAATAATAATAATAATAATAATAATAATAATAATAATTGAAGCGAGCTTAACGAGTTTCAACCGTACGACTCAACCAACGTTTGGGTGCCTGTTCGTTCGTCTGCTCCTCTCATAAAAGACATTTCATTTTAATGAAACTAGTAAGTGCCTTCTTTTAGCTCTGCGAAGTAACTATTGCTTGGAATATGAATCTGCAAAACATAAGAGGTAAAATTAACCAAATGGTGCAAGTTTCCACTTTTATATACAAAACAATTTTGCTATATCAACTACGTGAATCTTGTCCCATAAAGAAGCCGAAACCCCTACACCGAAGAGCCCTCCGAGATTTGATCATTGTCCACACGGACTGAAATTGTCATTTGAAGCCAAGACTTTAATATGAAGCCAATAATTTCTTTAAAATAGACGGAAAATTCGGAAGTTATAAGCATTTTCATATTTTTGCCTTTTCCCATAAGGGAGCCGTAGCCCCCTATACTGAAGACCCCCTCGGAGATTTGATCATTGTCCACTCGGACTGAATTTGTCATTTGGAACCAACACTTTAATACGAAGCAAAATATTTCTTTAAAATAGACGAAAAATTCGAAAGTTATAAACATGTTAATAATTTTGCCTTTTCTCATAAGGGGGCCGTATTAGCCTACACTGAAGAGCTCCACGAGATTTGATCATTGACCACTTGGACTGAAATTCTCACTCGAAAAAAAACTTTAATATGAAGCCAAAAATTAAACTTTTACATCAATTTAAACTGACTGGGTTCCGGTTCCCCCCACTATTGTTTAGTTTAGTTAAGTGGTAATTTGTGACAGCTTCACATCATCAAAAGAATGTTTCACTTCCCCTCCCCTCCCCAGGAGTTCGTGCTGGATCCACCACTGGAATCAATATACACTCTTCCTATTCTTTTTGTCACCCTTGATTGTGTAGGGGCTCCCTCGTACAAATAAAGAAGCGGTAATATTACAATCAAGGGGCGCTATATATTAGGTATTTTTTTAGTTACCTACCCCTAACCGCACAGCGCCATCTTTCGTAGAATAAAAAATATTACGTGATATTCCAATCATGAAAGGGGAGAGGATGCTGTAAATATATTTCTTATTCATTTTGTCTGTCCTGCTTATCAAAAATTACTTTCTGTTGGAAGGCTACTGAAATGATAGGGGCAAAATAAAAAGTCGTACCTCCTCCTACATGGTTGCTCAAATAAGTACTAAAGAAAGCATTTTAAACTAAGATATTTTAAGATTTAAACTAGGAAACTAAGATATCCTACATTATGTAAGGATGGCATATTCAGGATTATTATTATTATTATTATTATTATTATTATTATTATTATTATTATTATTTGAATGTTTTTGGAGCACCGAAATTTTGTGAGACGAACAATGATATGTAGAGGTTTAAGATGGGTGGTCATAGAGGAGGAAAAACCAGGATTTTTCTCTGTCTGACTCTCTAACGTAAAGATTATGTGCTGAAGGTAAGAAGCATCATCATTCTACAATAGGTTGCTTTTACGTAGAATATCAATTACTTGAGTTCTCCTCCTTCGGTCTACTTACCTTATGTAGTAAATTCAAAACAATTTCAATTCAATACAAATACATTGTAAAACTTTTCCGTAATTAAACATCTTTAAACATTTAATAGGGAAATCTGTTATCAAAATATCCAAACACGTAGATAGAAGACTATCTAGTGAGAAATATTGTGAAACTTTATAAAATTCTCCAAATTAGAATTAACATTTACTGGGAAACATTCGTTAAGCGAGCATATGGTGAGCAGTGAGCACAGGGGAAATAATTACGAAACTGTTTGCAAACAAAATTAGGGACGCTAATACAAGTGCGACAACAGCATTTTTTCTTTTTTTGGTATCGTCATGAGTTTTACACATACGTTACAATTTGATTCTTTCCCAAATAAAAAAATAAAAAAATAACCGTAGTGTAGTGATAAAAATGATAACGGCACTTCCACGGGATCGAACCCGCTACCTTTAGCATACAGACTCGTTGCTTTAACTAACTGAGCTATTTGTTTTTTTATGTGAACTGAGCCTGTTCCGGTAGAGACGATATTTCATTACGATCGTCCTACCAATTCTTTCTTTTCCATATAGATAATTTCCACTATTTGCTCTATCTTTATGTTAATACTTAGCATATATTCATATATTTGGAGTTTGCAGATAATGCATATAATAAGACATACTAGAAATATTCGTTAAAAGTTTAGTTTGTAGATTCAATCCACATTTCTCTCAATGACATAGATGTCGCTGCTTCGTGTTGAAATGCAGAATTCCCTCGTGTTCTTGAAAATTTCCCACTTTAGCAGAGTTGGTAATTCTTGAGATTTCTGTCGATTTAATGTTTTTTGCTTCTAATTTCTTTATTTTAAGCTAATATCTAACACAAATATTAAAAGCGGGTTTGTTATTAACCTGTCCTGCTGGGGAAACCTTCCGAAATTTCGAACATATAAAGAAAACGGAGATATTTTCAAAAAACTTCAAAATAAAGAGACGCGTCATTTATTTTGCTCATGGTAGTACCTCTATCAGTATTCGGGGTCTATGTCGTTCCCTTTCACGAGTAAAAAATTGCCAAAAATTCAAATTTCGGAGGTTTTTAAAATAATTTATCGCCTTTGATGAGGTGTTATAACCCTATATAGTTATATGGGCGTATACAGGGGTCCATTACCTTTCATAAGACATGGGTATATTGATGCACCCCTTGAAAAATTTGGGAGGGGTACCTTGGCCCACCCCTTAAATTTTGGAAAATATCAAATTTAAACATTTGGTATCATAGAACTGGACCCTAATATGTATTATGATAAATTTGGATGGTCCACCTCGTTCCTTTTAGGGGTACAAAATTGCCAAAATATAAACGTAAGCAATACGTTATACCACGTGTTTGGTTTTTGGTCGATTTTATCCCCTTTGATGAGGTGTTATTATCCTACATAGTTATATGGACGTACACAGGGGTCCATTCCCTTTCATAACATATGGGTATATTTGTGCATCCCTTTAAAAATTTGAGAGGGGTACCTCGGCCCACCCCTTAAATTTTGGAAATTGCCCAATATAAACATTTGGTATTATAGTACTAAACCTTAACATGTATTATGATAAATTTGGGTGGTCCACCTCGTTCCATTTTAGGGGTACAAAATTGCCAAAATATAAAAGTAAGCAATACGTTGTACCACGTGTTTGTTCTTTTGGCCCAATTTATCCGCTTGGATGAGGTCCTATTACCTTATATGGTTATGTATAGGGGTCTATTCCCTATCATAAGACATAAGTACATTTGTGCACCCCTTTAAAAATTTGGGAGGGGTACCTTGGCCCACCCCTTAAATTTTAGAAATTGCCCATTTTACACATTTGGTATTATAGTATAGAACCCTAATATAGATCACTATAAATTTGGGTGGTCCACCTCGTTTCCTTTCATGGGTACAAAATTGCCAAATTTTAGTAAAACCACGTGTTTGGTTTTGGCCCAATTTATCCCCTTGGATGAGGTCCTATTACCTTATATGGTTATATGATTATGTATAGTGGTCCATTCCCTATCATAAAACATAGCTACATTGATGCACCCCTTTAAATTTTTGGGAGGGGTACCATGGCCAACCCCCCTAAATTTTGGAAATTTTCCAATTTAAGCATTCGGTATCATATTACATGACCTAGACATGTATCATGATAAATTTGTGTGGTCCACCTTGTTCCCTTTCATGGGTAAAAATTGCTAAAATATAAACATAAGCAATATGTTGTACCACGTGTTTGGTTTTTGACCCAATTTCTCCCCTTTGATGAGGTTCTATTACCTTATATGGTTATATGGTCATGTATATGGGTTCATTTCCTATCATAAGACATGGGTACATTGATGCACCCTTTAAAAATTTGGGAGGGATATCTTGGCTCATCCACGTGGTTTTAGAAATTGTTTAATATAAGCGTTTGGTATCATAGTACAGGACTTCAATATGTATCACTATAAATTTGGATGGTCCACCTCGTTCCTTTTCATGGGTAAAGAACTACCAAAAATCAAATTTCGGAGGTTATTGACCCCGTTTGATAAGGATTTAACACGTTATATGGGTATGCACAGAGGTTTATTACCTTCATATGTTTATGTTCCCTTTTAAAATTTGGGAATTATCAAATAACAAAATTCGGTAAACATTTTCTAGGACCCATTGTAGATGTTGGTGTTCCTCTTATGGCCAAATATTCAAAATTTAAAGGTTATTGACCTATTTTTGATACGGCTTTATTATTGAATAAGTACAGGATTTATTACCTTTTCATAAGACACAGGTGTATTTGTGTACCAATCTTAAATTTTGGGAGGGGTACATTTCTTATTGTTATATCAATAATTGGTAATTGTTCTTAAAATTGGATAGTATCTCATTCATTGGGTAAATCATTGTCAAATATTAGTATGATCACATGATCAGTCATTGACCTATGATGGGATTAGGAGTCCAGGACATTGGTACATTTAAACTTTGTAGGATAATTTGAGAATTGTCAAATAAAATTGCGTCATTGGTTTTGATTATTCCAGCCTATGGACCAAATATAAACGTAAGCAATACGATGTACCACGTGATTGACCTTGATGAGGTAGTGTACAGGGATTCATTTCCTTTGTTGTGGTACTTCTTAAGTTTGAGTACACACTTCTAGAAAACAGTTGGTTCTACTCAGGTAAACAATTGACGGACATGATATGATTAATTCTAAGACTTAGGTATATCGAGAGAAGTATTCTTTAAATTTGGGAATTGTGATAAACAGAACTTTAACATAAGGCGCGAAATTTGAAACAATACTTTGAACTTTAATCACAGCTCATAGTCTAAGATCATTTGTGGTGATTGATTTGACATTGAGCGTTAGAAATCTGATAGCTAACCTTATTGAATCTTATGACTCATAGTCTTAAGGGAATATATGCTACAACACTGAAATTTAGTCACAAGGTGATGTAATCTGACACTGGCAACTTATTGTTGATGTAATTAGATTGGTTGATCACTATCTTTCGTGCAATCTGATTGGTTGATGATTTTTAAATTTTTGCTGCATTCAGTTTTGTTTTGTTAAACATTTAAAGTTTTTGAAATTTTTGTTTGGAAATTTTTCGTTTGAAACTTTGGTTTGACATTTTTTCGTTTGATATTTTTAGTTTGGAAATTTTTGTTTCGAAATTTTTGTTTGAATTTTTTTTAAATTTGTTTCAAAATTTTTTGTTTGAAACTTTGGTTTGAAATTTTTTTGTTTGAAATTTTTGGGTTGAACATTTTTGTTTCGAAACTTTTGTTTGAAATTTTTGTTTCAATTTTTTTTGTTTGAAAAACGTTTCTTTGAAACTTTGTTTGTAATATTTTTTGTTTTGAAATTCTTGTTTCAAAATTTTTGAAATTTTTTCGTTTGAAATTTTTAATTTTTTTGTTTCAAAACTGAAATTTTTTTTGTTTGAAATTTTTGTTTCAAAGTTTGGTTTGACATTCTAAAAGTTTGTGCACTCATTAGTAAAGAACCGGAACTGTTTAGAACAAAAAACCTCTGGCAACATTGTTTTACATGGTGCAATAGTACGCGTCAGAACACGGGGTTGAACTTGAAATGTAAAAAACACAAATCATTGAAATGGATCATTTTATTACATTGCACATACATCAATACCAGATAAAGGATCTGGATATTGTCGATACAATGTATTTTGAACTTCTTGCACTAGTTTGTGTTTTTAATTTTAATTCCTATAATTTTAATTCCAATTGAAGTCTTTTAAGATCTATTGCAATATCAATAGGTTGAAATTCAATGTCCATTTGATCACAAATAAACTGTTTATCAATACAGGTATGCACCCACGAGCGATGTTGACAACCATCACAACATCTAGATACATGTTGTACTATATGCATGACACATTTCTCAAAATAATACTTTTTCAGGAGTATACTTGTTTTGTTGCACACTTCTACTGCATGTTTAACACATTGGAATACGTTGAATTGTTCCATTCCGTTTGGAATTTGTTCCATTCCGTTTGCATTAGATAACCATGTTACGGGGGACATGCAATGTACTCTTTTTACGTAACAGCACCACTTTCTCTTCGAGGACTGTACGCAGCATAACTTCATGATTTGAGCCTAATGATTTGACTATGGTCACATTTAGCTCATCATGAAAATAATCATTCATTTGGTCGATTCGAGAACATAATATTTGCCATTCTTCAAGGTTCAGTTGTACACGAAATTGTTCTGCTTTGCCCAATCGAATCACTGGTTCAAATGTTCTAGCACTGATACCAATCATCAGATGTTTTGTTTGAAATATATTTATTGGATAATATCTTGCGAAAATGAATTCTTTATCGTTAGAAGTACACATCTTTCCTGCCGAAGCGCAGTTGCTCAAATGATTTCATGGGATGACACTGTATTTGCTGATTTATAGAACTACGGCTGACGTCATTGGAAAGAAATGTGCTGACGTTTGAATTCATGATTTCATCACAGTTGCTGACGTCATGCTGACCAACCAAATTCATAGATCCCATTCTGCATACAACTACGTCTGATGTCAAAAGAATGTGCTTACGTTTGAATTCATGATTTCATCACAGTTGCTGATGAAACCAAATTCCGGCTGTGTACTAAATTCAAATTGATGACTTCGACCCAAGAATCCTTTGCAACATAAAGATACAGATCCAGTATTTAAGAAACGCAGCAGTTCTTCTTGTTTTGATGCTTCCATGGGTAAATATCTTGCTGGTAAAAGATATTTATATTCTTATCATTTTCAAGCTTCACTACGATTCTTAATCCAAACTTTGTAGGGATTTTTTGGCTACCTAAGATTCTATAAGGTACATTCTGTTGTAAATCAGTAATCTTGGTAAACAATTTCATCACATCACGTGTGTTTAGAAACTGCAGACAAGTAGCCATGATGATGTTATCATGAATACTAACTCGAACGATACTTATATATGATGCAAAAGTGATGACGTTGCATTGTCATGTTCTGACGTGTACTATTGCACCATGTAAAACAATGTTGCCAGAGCTTTTTGTTCTAAGCAGTTCCGGTTCTTTACTAATGAGTGGACAAACTTTTAAAAATGTCAAACCAAACTTTGAAACAAAAATTTCAAACAAAAAATTTTTCAGTTTTGCAACGAAAAAAATTTAAAAATTTAAAACAAAATTTTTAAAAAATTTCAAAACATAAAATATTACAAACAAAAAGTTTCAAACAAACGTTTTTCAAACAAAAAAATTCAAACAAAAAATTTTGAAAGAAAAATTTCAAACAATTTGAAACAAATTTTCATACCAAAATTTCAAACGAAAAAATTTCAAACCAAAGTTTCAAACACAAAATTTTGAAACAAAAATTTCAAAAAAAAATTATCAAACAAAAATTTCGAAACAAAAATTTCCAAACTAAAAATATCAAACGAAAAAATGTCAAACCAAAGTTTCAAACAAAAAATTTTTAAACAAAAATTTCAAAAACTTTTTAAATGTTTAACAAAACAAAACTGAATGCAGCAAAAATTTAAAAATCATCAACCAATCAGATTGCACGAAAGATAGTGATCAACCAATCAAATTGCATCAACAATAACTTTGCCAGTGTCAGATTACATCACCTTGTGACTAAATTTCAGTGTTGTAGCATGTATTCTCTTAAGACTATGAGTCATAAGATTCAATAAGGTTAGCTATCAGATTTCTAACGCTCAATGTCAAATCAATCACCACAAATGATCTTAGACTATGAGCTGTGATTAAAGTTCAAAGTATTGTTTCAAATTTCGCGCCTTATGTTAAAGTTCTGTTTATCACAATTCCCAAATTTAAAGAATACTTCTCTCGATATACCTAAGTCTTAGAATTAATCATATCATGTCCGTCAATTGTTTACCTGAGTAGAACCAACTGTTTTCTAGAAGTGTGTACTCAAACTTAAGAAGTACCACAACAAAGGAAATGAATCCCTGTACACTACCTCATCAAGGTCAATCACGTGGTACATCGTATTGCTTACGTTTATATTTGGTCCATAGGCTGGAATAATCAAAACCAATGACGCAATTTTATTTGACAATTCTCAAATTATCCTACAAAGTTTAAATGTACCAATGTCCTGGACTCCTAATCCCATCATAGGTCAATGACTGATCATGTGATCATACTAATATTTGACAATGATTTACCCAATGAATGAGATACTATCCAATTTTAAGAACAATTACCAATTATTGATATAACAATAAGAAATGTACCCCTCCCAAAATTTAAGATTGGTACACAAATACACCTGTGTCTTATGAAAAGGTAATAAATCCTGTACTTATTCAATAATAAAGCCGTATCAAAAAATAGGTCAATAACCTTTAAATTTTGAATATTTGGCCATAAGAGGAACACCAACATCTACAATGGGTCCTAGAAAATGTTTACCGAATTTTGTTATTTGATAATTCCCAAATTTTAAAAGGGAACATAAACATATGAAGGTAATAAACCTCTGTGCATACCCATATAACGTGTTAAATCCTTATCAAACGGGGTCAATAACCTCCGAAATTTGATTTTTGGTAGTTCTTTACCCATGAAAAGGAACGAGGTGGACCATCCAAATTTATAGTGATACATATTGAAGTCCTGTACTATGATACCAAATGCTTATATTAATCAATTTCTAAAACCGCGTGGATGAGCCAAGATATCCCTCCCAAATTTTTAAAGGGTGCATCAATGTACCCATGTCTTATGATAGGAAATGAACCCATATACATGACCATATAACCATATAAGGTAATAGAACCTCATCAAAGGGGAGAAATTGGGCCAAAACCAAACACGTGGTTTTACTAAAATTTGGCAATTTTGTACCCATGAAAGGAAACGAGGTGGACCACCCAAATGTATAGTGATTTATATTAGGGTTCTATACTATAATACCAAATGTGTAAAATGGGCAATTTCCGAAGTTTAAGGGGGGCAAAGTACCTCTTCTGGGGTGCATCAATATACCCATGTCTTATAATAGCAAAATGGACCAATATACATGATCATATAACCATATAAGGTAATGGGACCTCATCCAAGGGGATAAATTGAGCCAGAACCAAACACGTGGTTGTACTAAAATTTGGCAATTTCGTACCCATGAAAGGGAACGAGGTGATCCACCCAAGTTTATAGTAATCTATATTAGGGTCCTATACTATAATACCAAATGTTTAAATTGCGTAATTTTCAAAATTAAAGGGATGGGACAAGTTACCCCTCCCAAAAATTTAAAGGGGTGCACAAATGTACCTATGTCTTATGATAGGAAATGGACCCCTATACATGACCATTTAATCATATAAGGTAATAGGGCTTCATCCAAGCGAATATATTAGGTCAAATACGAAACACGTGGTTGTACTAAAATTTGGCAATTTCATACCCATGAAAGGGAACGAGGTGGACCACCCAAATTTATAGTGATCCATATTAGGGTCCTATACTATTATACCAAATGTGTAAAATGGACAATTTCTAAAATTTAAGGGGTGGGCCAAGGTACGCCTTTCAAAATTTTAAAGGGATGCACAAATGTGCCTATATGTTATGATAGGGAATAGACCCCTATACATAACCATATAACCGTATAAGGTAATATGACCTCATCCAAGAGGATAAATTGGGCCAAAAGACCAAACACGTGGTACAACGTATTGCTTACGTTTATATTTTGGCAATTTTGTACCCATGAAAGGGAACGAGGTGGACCACCCAAATTTATAGTGATACATACTAGGGTTCTATACTATAATACAAAATGTTTAAATTGAGCAATTTCCAAAACTGAAGGGATGGGCCAAGGTACCCTTCCAGGGTGCATTAATATACTCATGTCTTATGAAAGGTAATAGACTCCTATATACGCTCATATAAACATATAAGGTAATAGGATGTCATCAATGGGGATAACTTAGGTCTATACAAAACACGTGGTACTACGTATTGCTTACGTTTATATTTGGATAATTTGGTACACCTAAAAGGGAACGATATCGGCCATCCAAATTTATCATAATACATATCAGGGCCCTATACTATAATACCACATGTTGAAATTGAACAATTTCTAAAATTTAAGAGGTGGGCAGAGGTATCCGTCCCAAAAATTTAAAGGGGTACATCAATATACCCATGTCTTATAGTAGGTAATGGACCCCTGTATACGCCCATATAACCATATATGGTAATAGGACCTCATCAAAGGGGATAAAATCGACCAAAAACCAAACACGTGGTATAACGTATTGCTTACGTTTATATTTTGGCAATATTGAACCCCTAAAAGGGAACGAGGTGGACCATCCAAATTTATCATAATACATATTAGGGTCCTATACTATAATACCAAATGTTTAAATTTGATATTTTCCAAAATTTAAGTTGTGAGTCAAGGTACCCGTCCCAAAATTTTCAAGGTGTTCATTAATATACCCATGTCTTATGAAAGATAATGGACCCCAGTATACGCCCATATAACTATATAGGGTAATAACACCTCATCAAAGGCGATAAATTAGGTTAAAAACCTCCGAAATTTGCCCTTTTGGCAATTTTTTACCCATGAAAGGGAACGACATAGACCCCCAATACTAATAGAGGTAGATACCCTGGTCCTAGGCTATGATACTCAATTTTTAGATTTGGCAATTTCCAAAATTTAAGGGGGGTGATCCTAGGTACCCCTGCCAAAACTTAGGGGGTGAGCCAAGGTACCCCTGAAAAAAATTAAGATGGGGTGGTCCTAAATACCCCTAGGTCATTGACCCCGGGCCAAGGTCACTGACCTTTGACCTATGACGTCCCAGAAATTTTTGCTGACGGCGCGATATAACGGGGGGCCTACTACTCACGTATTCCCTCATTTTACGTCTACAATATCTGTGCACAATTTCATTCACTTCGGTCCACTTCTTGCCATTGGCAATCTGGCAATCTTACAAAGTCGAATCCCTCCTTCGTAATCACGATGTTGTATAAGGATGCAAAACTCAGAAACTAAAAAATCCTCAGCTATTGCTCTACACTATTAGAATGGTTTGTACTTTAATAGATCCCTTCCCCAACCATGGGTGCGGCATTGATTAAACGTAATGTTCTTGTATTAAATAAATTTATTTTAAATATATATCTAAGTTTCTCATTAGTTTCAATTAAGTTGCTTTTCAACGATCCTCGAAAATTTCAGTGACGCACTATGAGCTATAAGCCATTAACTTCTGTGACTACCCCTGCTACAAACCACAGACTTAAATATTCGATAAAGCATTTCAGTAGTAAGTAGTTGCCACAATACTATTATGAACGTATTTAATTCGAACGGTAACAGCTATGTTAGTAATACTAAAATTATTAATAATAATGATAACGAGTAAGGAGTAATTAATTACAGTATGACAACTATTTGCTACAGAAAGACTTGAATACAATATATATATATATATATATATATATATATATATATATATATATATATATATATATATATATATATATATATATATATATATATATATATATGCAAAATAATTTACTCCAAAACAACACAAAGAAAACAAAATTTATGACGTATATAACTGAAACACAACATTATGTTACTAATACGAGGTCAATGGTATGGGAATAGAAAAAAAAACATACATTATGAAAGATCTGGGAATCCATTTAATACGTTTTTATTATTTTGTCACCACACAAATGTTATCATGCAAACAGCAAGAAAGAACAATAGGCTTCATTTGTTAATTTTTTATTTCAGAACGATAGAATATGTAATTACTTGTAAGAACTAAGGTTCTGTAATATGAAACTTTGACTAACCGATTGACAGTATTCTTGGTACGGACGCGATAGTAGCGCCACAAGAAAGTTTTAGGTCCAGTGACATTTAGCACTCGTGCCGTTTGGGACTTCTGTCGCTTAGGACTTGCGTCGCGAAATTATTTTTAGGACTTGTGCCGTTTAGGACTTGGGACGCAAAATTATTTTTAGGACTTGTGCCGTTTAGGACTTGTGACGCGAAATTATTTTTAGGAGTTCTGCCGTTTAGGTCTTATGACGTTTAGGTCTTGTGACGTTTACGACTTGTGCCTTTTAGGACTTCTGCCGCGTCCCCAATTTCATGATACAGTATTATGATTTTTGGAGTATATATGTCGACTTTGTAGAGGTTAATTTTTTGTTCAGTTTGGTTTCGATAGTCATTATAGTTTCGCTGGGGGCCACACTTATGTCAATTTTGATAGATTTTCTTTATAAAGATAAAAGATCACGTTATTATTATGTATCTTGCAAATGTGTCGGCGTCGTATAATTTCTTATTTGTGTTGTATGTGGTTTCGGTGGCCACTATAGTCTTCTTGGTGGTACTAATAATCGTTTGTAAAGTGCCGCCAACTATAATCGGTTCTCTGTCGCCTTTTGGCGGATAGTCGCCGAAGTGAAGGAAAAATGACTGCCGGCATCGTTCCGCTTTCGGTTCCAAGCGGAAGCGAAATAGCTGCCGTCGTCGTAAAGTTACATGGTAATTGTCGTTTTTCCACCAGGCGGTGTTAGGCCGCACCTCATTTGGATCCGAATGCGATTGCTAATGGGAATGCGAATTTCCCTGCACGTGTAAATAAATTGGAGTGCCTCGACTAGTACCGATCTGTAAATTGCGAAAGCCGACGAAAAGATGCGAATGCGAACAATCCCAACCTGCTGGGAATGTTCGTCCGCAATCGTGCGAATGGAGAGTATTCTCCAGAGGAATTGAGCGCTACGTGAGAGAAGGAAGTTTGTTAAGCGTGAAAGCAGACGACGTTACGAGGTGCAGAGATAAGAAAATATAATTATATATATATATATATATATATATATATATATATATATATATATATATATATATATATATATATATTGATGCTTTAATAAATTGTATTTTTGATGAAGTTCCATTGTGAAACCAAGCTCATCCAGACTACCACAAACGACATGTCTTGAACAAATTATGGACAGATGAAAGCAAGGAACTTGGAGTGGAATGTTTATATATTTTTCTTTGTTTTGCCTTTAAAATATGAAGATTTAGTTGCTACACGAAACGCAACTTTTTATTCTAGCTGAGACAATAAGTTAAATTCCCCCTTCCCACTTCTTGCTAAAAAACATATATGTCATTTATCCACATTCGTCTTCTTCGTGCTCTCAAGACTAAGGCTACGAACTTTCAAGCAAAAATATTTCACACTGAAGCTTTGAAAGAGAAATTCAAACTTGATTCGCATTCGCAAAACTTCGGATCTAGCAGAGGCACATGAATTCGCAGTTCGCATTCGCATTCACAACCGCATTCGGAAGCAATGGAGGCGCGGCCTTATAGAGACTTTTTCGACGAATAACCGCTGAATGATTGTGAGAGCTCGGTAACGTCCTCTCTAGTATATAAGAACAAAAGGTGGCAGCACTGCTACTCATGTAACTGTTGTCAATTCATAGGTTCACAAAACTATTTTAGTGACCGATTACAGCAGGACGTGTTACGTTATTCGTTACTTGGCAAAAATGTTAAATATACTGCTCAAACCTTTTCTCATTGCATGCAACAAAATCCAATTAAAATTCTCACTGACAATTACCAGTTACTTTTCACATCTCGAAAGACAATGTCTTGGTGTTATTAATGTAAAGAGAGGGCGTAACCCTCTAATGGCTGGGAGTAGGAGTATCATCTATACCAAATCATTTAATAATTGATGAATAAAGAATTATCCAGTTCACTTATTAGCCAATTCCCATACCTTTTTTAAAAAATCTTTAGTGTTAAGCCACCAAACCAGGTTAATCTGCTGGTATAAAGACCACTAAAACAGACAACACGAAACAGGCTGAGTCTCGATTTCGCTCACGATCTCCAATTGGAAACTCCAAGTTATCAGACGCTAAGACACCAAGGCATTATAGCTCTGATGGAGAAGGTTCCACTGCCTCAGTGAATGCGAGAAACACCGAGGTGGACTGCGCTAATGCTGCACCCTCTCTCATTTTACGAGCAAATCAGGATATAATGTATGATTTCATATTAAATTGGCCGCTAAGTACCGAATTGTACGCGCGATCTTCATGCAAATCAATAAATGTATACCGCGCGCAGATGTTCATCAAATTATACCTACTAGGGATGGCATCATCTTGAAATCTCCTAATCCGAACTTCCATATACATGTTCGAAATAAAGCTACCTTTGAAATCTCTGGACCGCAGACTGTATTGATGCCTCTTACTCCGAGCCAACAGAAATCCCCTCCACCACCCTGTCCCCGCCATCTCTATCAGTTGTTATCCGAGATATTGAACCTGAACTCACCGACGATGAGATCTTTGATGAGCTTCGCTATGAGGGGTCTAGAAATTAAAAATATGTATTATGATATGTAACAACACTGGTCCTACCTACTTCGTTCGTGTCCTGACCGACCAACAACAAATCATTGATCATCTCTTAGCTGATGGGGCCTATGTATATCACTGCCATTACAAAGTAGAGCCGTCTCGAACGCCTCCTCCGCATCCAATCCGCTGCTAGAAATAATCATTATAACTGCACCAACACTGTCAAATGCAGATATTGTTCGGTAGTCATCCGATACGAAATTTGCCCAAATTCAAATGCACCTCCTCAATGCATCAAGTGTCCTGAAAAGCATCCTTCTCACAGTTACCGCCGTCGTGACAATCTTGCTCCTACACCTGATAAGCCAGAATTAATAGCTCCCATCAAAATTTCAGATGACCCCACTCCACCTGCAAACTCACTGACACATTCTATTACAGTGGAAGATTTATTATGATTCTTAACTGACCTTACAAAACATTCTGCCATTTCAGCGCCCGCACGTTCTCAATCAAATTATTCGCACTGCTAAACTTCTCTATCATATCCAGCTACACGCCACATACAATAGTTCCAACGTTCATTTCCAAATGCAACTTACTGAATCAACTGTCTGATAATTTTTCTTGTCCTATTCGTTATTGCGTATAACCTATTTCTTCTTAACATAAGGTATCTCCTCACGTACCAAGTGATGTTTCAGCAACTTCTTTTGGAGGAGAATATCACCGCTTTCGCGCTCAATGAAATATTTCTACTAGCTCTTTACATATCCTACTTTATTCCCAAATATATTCTCCACAGACACGAAGAGTCCAGCGGCGCACTCTGCATGGTGCAACAGCCATTGGTTTACAATATCGCATCCCACATCGCACTATTACCCTACCACACACATTGCAGTTGCCAAAATATAATGCTGCGTTATTATATCTCAAAAGTCATATAATATCCTTCTCAACCATCTATGTCAGGCCGAGACACCAATACCTTACCAATTTTTTCAATACCTCTCCGATACCGTAAATTCATTGCCATGGAAGACATCAATTTTCATAGCAAGCCTCAACATAAGAAACAGTGATTTTTGGATTTTATCAGTCTTAATATAACCGGCATCTTTCATGTTCTACCACAGCCAACTCGCCCCTCTAGCCACACCACACTATCGTAATTTGTTCCACAATGAACAATATACACATCACTATTGACGTTTTAGACTCTTTGTACAGTGATCATGTTCCAATCATGCGGTCATTAACTACCAATACTTCTCCACACAATATCATATCCAAGAAGAAAGTGTATCTCTATCATCAGGTTAGCTGGCCAGCCTACCATTAGACCATTACACACTCCCTCTCTACTAATTTCGCCTTATAACATCAGAAGATGATCTCGACAACGCCGTTACCCGTCTCACTCAAACTTTACAAACAGCAGCACAACAGCATATTCCAACTACATATATTACTCCGCATAAACCTAAACTTCCTCCACGATACCTACTTCTTACTACTGCAGCTCGGCGTGCTTACAGAGAATACACACGCAGTCGCAACTTAGAAGCACTTCGCTTCCACAGACAGTACCTGCGCATCACACATAATTATCTCGTTGCATACAAACGAATTCTATGGACCAGAACTTGTAACAAACTCAATGAAAATACACATCCTATCAAATATTAGCGACAGTTCAATCAGCTCATCTAAAAATTTCATCGGGTGCTCTACTCACTAGTTGTTAATCAGCAAGCACTATCTTCTGATGAAGACAAAGCCAACACATTTACCGAACACTTTCAAAATATCATCACTCCTTTATCTGGCTGGCATACTCCCTTACATCAAAACGCAGCTGTCGATAGACGATCTGACCCAAACATACAACCGAATCAGAATCATGCCCTAGAATTAGATCATCCACTTGCAGTACCGATTCAAGCTATAGACATCCAGACCACACTTTTCAACAAACGAAATTCCGCTCCAGCCTTTGACGCTCTTACCTATACTCTGATTAAGAACGTTCCTCCTGTTGTCTTCACAATATTAAGTATCATTTATACATTCATACTTCTTACTGTTTTCCCCCCATAACTTGGAAATACTCAAAAGTCTTATTTTTTCCAAATCCTAATAAGCCTCCCTCTGACGTTACGTCTTATCGGCCGATACAACTAAAATCCACACTAAGCAAAATCTTTGAACGCATATTAGTTCGCCGACTCCATAGGCGGAACTAGAGGGGGGGCAGGAGGTGCCGGCCCCCCTAGAAGCAAAACTTGCCCTCCCCAGAATTTTTCTACTGGATGAAAATAATGTTACTAATTTATCTCAATTTACGCAATTTTAATAACAATTTTATTGATGTTTGCATTCGACATGTATAATAGTGTCTATATTCGTCCACCTATCGATTTGTTTTAAATATGGGTCTATGGTCTGGTGCCTGAATGTAATAAAATCCCTGGACCAGTGTGATAGAGACTTGCACGGGCCGGGCCGACTGTGTTATTTCTTTGAGCCGGGCCGGGCTTGGTTGGACCGACACTGTTATTTCTTTGGGCCGGGCCGGGCTTGGGCTGACCGACACTGATTTCTCTTCAGGTCGGGCCGGGCTGGGGCCGATCAATTGCAATTTTTAAAATAATTATTGACTTTCGTTAAACGATAATTGGAATAAAGCCAAACGTTGAAGAAGTGTGTCCGTGAAAAATGTACAAAGAATGCAATAGCTATTTACAGTTTGTGTTGCTTAGCGGCTCCACTTTCACTATAGAGGATTGCAGGCATTATGCGGTAAATTGAGCTCTGACCTTGATCGTCACTGAACTCAAAATATAAAAAGAAGGGGGGATGTTTTGCCTGTCGCTAAACAATATTGCCATCTTCACTTTATGCTAAAAATCTCGATGACAGGCAAAATTCTAGGAGGCAATGGTATCATTCGGGAGACAAGCGTCAGGTTGTGAACCAGAGTTTAGAAAATGTTTCTGAGGGTTAGGTCAAATTTAGAACTAAATTTTGAGAAAGATTCGAGCTCGAGCTAATGTTTTAAAAAAATTATCGGGCCGGGGTCGGGCCAAAAACTTTTAAAATTTATCGGGCCCGGGCCGGGCTTGGGCCAAGAATTTTGAAAAACTTATCGGTCCGGGCCGGGCTCGGGCCGAAAATTTCCAAAACTTTTCGGGCCCGGGCTGGGCCGGGCCTAGGTACGTTCGGGCTGGATTGGGCTCGGGCCGAAAAATTCGGCCCGTGCAGGTCTCTACAGTGTGATAGTGGGTAGTATAGCGACCTCTCAATTTGCATTATATGTGTTTTATTTTTAATTTGTAGCTTTATTATGTAATTTTTTTTTTGTATTGATGTAGTAAGTTTTTCTTTTTTACATATGTATGATAAACCAGTCTGCAGTCTTATTGTTATTATTTTATTTATAGCGTAGTAATCTTTGAACAGTTAAGATTCTCAAAGCAAATTAATAAGGTAAAAAAAAAAAGGAAAGAAAAAAGAAGCCGAACTTGAACTGCTAAACTCAAGCAATTACGCATATAATACCCATTCAAAAGTCACTATTTTCAATATCGTTTGTTGCTTTTCATCCTCCTCTTCCTCCTCCTTCTCCTTCTTCTTCTTCTTCTTCTTCTTCTTCTTATTATTATTATTATTATTATTAGTAGTAGTAGTAGTAGTAGTAGTAGTAGTAGTAGTAGTAGTAGTAGTAGTAGTATTTATGAGCCCAAGTTTATAGTTATATTCTTAATGTATAAACTGTAATCAGGAGCGCACCCAGAATTTTTTGTTCAGTGTGTCGAAAGTTGGGAGGGGTACAATACTGCAAGACACAGACCCGACGTTATTCTGCATCAGAGTAAACAATAAATAATTTCCAAGTAGCGGAAGTTGTGCACCCCAGGAACACTTTTTATACTTTGTTTTCGTAAAGGGAGTATATTTTTTGGTATGCTAAAGAAAAAAAATATATTCCTGATAACCTGATATTTTAGTTTCATGCTGTAAAAGTTACATGGGTATCGCAGTAATAACAAGCAGTGTTCGTAGTTTGAGGGAAATTTCCATAATCTAGAGAAACTTCATAGGTAAATTTAGCAGAAAGAGAAAAAGGGAATGTTTCGATATAACGTGAAAATCCAGCGAAATTCTTTACTGACTGGCCAATATAAATATTTAATTTTTTCTTTGTATTTTGGAAATAAACCAATAATAATTTCACTGTTAAATCACGTATAGTTTTATTAAGGAAGTGCACGTATGTCTTTGAAGTTACTAAAATTTCATGCGGTCCAAATTGGATGGACTTTCCATGAGTGCTCCCTGGTACAGACAAAACACAATCATTAAAAAACATTTTTTTAAGGATCCGGATCTGGTGGATCTCTTCGTGGTTTTTCCCTGGCTAACGCTAACGATGTAACTACAAGAATCGCTAACAAGCAACGTACAGAACAAGGCAGGATCAGATCCGACTCAAACTTCGCCCAGAGGACACATAATAGAAAAGAAGAAAAAATGCCAAATTGGAGATGCCCCATCCAGAAACACCAGAGATATGCTCCGCAACATAACGCACCACGGGTCAATATGATATAAGATAAACGTCGCAAGATACCCATTTATGTCGAAAACGAAAAGGATGGGCAGCACCAGGATATCAAGGTATTTGATATACTATAACACTGACTTGGCGGCTATCTTGGAAGCCGCGATCTTGGATATAACATAAGGTATTGAAATGAGAAGTGGAGTGTGTGATATATCAATGTAAGGTAAAACGCAAAAGGAAAACCAATGATGTAGGTGTGGACGGGACGAAGTGTGGAAGACTCGAGCAAAACAAACGTGTATTCAAAGGACAGAATAATGGGGCAAGATTTATCATCTTGGATTGGTGATCAAAAGCACGACCTATCTGCGATTGAAGCCCACATTTTGTGCGTTTCTTGTTCAATTTTCTTGCTGTTTCGTGTAAACAAAGGACATTTCGGCCCATGTTTGTTTAAACAACACTATCTGAAACAAAGTGTGTACGGATGAGAAAGCCTTGCCATGTTCTAGCTTACATTTCTTTTCCTTTGCGCGGTTTGCTACACTGTTTCGCGACGGTCCCAAACAGTCACAATATCAAGGAAAGGCAGCGTTCTACATTGACTCGATTGCTTGATGAGTTGTTGCAGTCTCACACGAGAAGGCTAGTTTATCACAGAATGAAACGACTCGAATTGATACTACTGGTTTCGAGAATCTCATCCACATTCACTTTTGTTTCATCGTGCTTGTTCAAGATCTCCAGCATGTGTTCAGTTGCTTGTCGTTCGTCCACTGTCGGTTCTCTCGATTGGACATACACTTGTTTTGGAAGTACACTTTGCATCAGTAACACCACATTGAGAGGGTTCGCCATTGCAGCTCTACATTGGGGTTTGTAGATGAACGATATTGCGGAGTAGACCTACATTCACTACACAGAATATTGCGTGTTTTGGCTTGTGTATGCCACAAACACACTATCACTTCTCACTGGCCGGTCCCTACTATCATGTTCACTTCGTTCCATATGTGTAAGTGAAACCAGGAGACACAATTCGAGTCCTCTCATTTTGTGGTAAATTAGCCTTCTAGTAGGAGACTGCAACAACTCATGGAACACGTCGAGTCAATGCTGCCTCTCCCTCATCATGGTGGAAAGACAAGGTGGATGCAATGCAATGCTACATTCTTGTCGCTCTGGCGCATGACGTCATTTTGGTCGCAGACGTGGCCAGCGAGAGTCAGATGAACTTTAACAAGCGCTTGCTCGCTGGTATTAGTCCACCAGCGAACGAGTGCGGGCGGACGATTTTGGAACTAAAATACAAACAACAGTGTTTCTAACCGGATCACTTGTAATTAATCTATCACAGTTGTTTTTGCCCTGTTCATAATAAACCACTTCACGCATATGTTCAAGTTAAGACAAACACAATTTCAAAAGTTATGGAAGTTATTTTCAAAACATTTTAAGGGACTGAAAAAAAAAGTACATACACCCTCCATATTAACATGACAATAACTTGCGAATAAACTAATCTCAGTGTTGTACAAAGGAACCTGAGAACTTCGTAGCATTAAAGTGTAAGGAATTCCTAATTCATCTGTTAACGAAACCTCGAAGTTCATCTTTGTGAATCAAAGTTATACTTTGGCAACTGCGCTTTCATTGTTTAAAGCAAGTTCTATTGTGTAGTTTTGAGATAAGGCGTCTTCGAAATTGCTACCAATTTGGACCATGTGATCGATCGATTGACAGTACCTTCAGTAACAAATTTGCATTGAGATCATTTTCGGATGTGCTGCAAAAGACTGGTGAGAGAGAAACTGATACTCTAACCGCCTCCGAAGGAGATTTGGATCCGCCCCTAATTAAGAAGGTAGATAAAGATAACTTTCTCTGATATCTAACCTGTCATTATTTAACATGGTTTGGTAATTTAAAAATCCAGTATTTCTACCATATTTTGAAAAAAAAATATTTGAAAGAAATAAACCCAATGTCACATTGAGGCGGTAGGGGAGCGATTAAAATTTAAAGTGGGGAGCCTGACAATTGATTTCTTATAGCTCGTGAAATTCAGAAAAAATGAATTTCATATTAAAAATGAAATACAAAATACATTTTCAAGGTAACTCTTACATTCATTATGTTATTATAAAGTTAATGGTACTTTTGAAATTGATTAGAGTGAATAGATATGTATTTAAGTAACAAAATCACTTGCGTAAGTTTTTCAAAATATCAAGTTAGAAGAACGAAGTTTGTCTTCCACTGCTATCTCATTGCTCAAAGATACCGGCGATGAAACAATTGGCCGGAAATCTACGTAGCACATTTTAGTACTTACATTTGAAATAAAAATACAGCTGTTTAAAGACGATTGATTACCTTTGTCTTTGAATTTCATATGTGCACACAGGATTTGTTAAACAAGACCGTACATCTGATATGTTTGAACTATATGCAACTTTTGCTCACGGGCTAAACTCAGTCTTCTGAAGTCAATCGACAAATGATTACGTATTACAGACACAAAGACAACACTAGGCTCCCAAGTTCCAAAATTATATTGTGTATGAAAACAGATAATAGAATTAATTCTTTGTCACAAGAGACCTAGGGTCTGAAAGAAATTCAGAGGGAGTTCAAAGGGAATTTCTATACTCATAAATAAAAGTTGTGAATTTATTGTGTATTGAACCAATGATATTTATGCTTACATTACCCATACGCTGATGTTTTATCGATACTTTTATTTCACATTTACCAAAAGGCTGTATTACGATTATAATCCTAAAAGAAAGATACATTGTAATCAGGTTTTACAAGGCAATCCCGAAAGACAAGCTATCCAATTCCGTAGCCCTTTAAAAAATTAAGGAAAATTTCTTCTTCACTTCCTTTTCCCCCAAAGGGTTCACATTAATCGAAACAATGAAATGAAATTTCTTTAGTTTAACGTCCCACTATTATGCTCTTTATGCTAGAGGAGACAGATGATTAATGAAAGTGAAAGATTGTAAAATTAATTGTTGGGCTCTCACAGAACCACGTACAACAAAGACACATGCGCTAGCCAATAGACCAACGGAGAGAACTTCCACAGTTCTCGAGTGGAAACGTATCGGAATTCTTTCTTACGAGTTCTTACACAATCCAAAGACACAGTAGACGATCTGCTTCAAAATGGTGCCTATATTTATCGCAGACGCCACAGGGTTGAACCATCTCGCACATCACCCCCACTTCCTATACGCTGCGACCGATGCCAGGCATATGCCTCACACCTAACGAAAAACTGTCCTAACTCACCCCGCTGTGGACACTGTAATGAAGACCATATAACCAACAACTGTCCAAACCTTAAAAAACCACCTCTATGTAATACCTGCCATCAACAACATCCAACCTACAGCTACAAATGCCACCAAAAACCTGCTCCACCAACTGACAAACCTGAACTCTCAGTCCCAATCCGCACTACCGATTCCACTACAACTCCTACAAACTCCTTAAGAGAACCCGTAACAGTAGAAGACTTGCTTCGCTTCACGACGCTCGTTCTACAAAATATCCATCCTTTCTTACGCCCTCACATTCTTATGCAGGTCGACCAAATCGCTCAACAATTATTTGGCCTACAACTGTCTGCCACTTATACAGGTCCACATGCTCACTTTTCTATAACATCTACCAAAACAGATCCAGAATGGCCATCTCTGTAAATACAAAATCCATCCAAACAACCTTTCTCATGTTATCAATTACCATGGCAGTCACCTTCCTCTTCCTTAACATTCGATCTCTTGTCACTCACAAAGCAGTTTTTGAACAACTTCTCCGAGAAGAAAAAGTACAGGCTTTTACCCTAAATGAAACTTACCTCAAACCTTCCGATTATATCCGCATTCCTCAGTTTCAATTACAACGCCATGACTGTCCTAGACCTTATCAACGAGCGAATGGTGGCACAGCAATTGGAACCTATCATACTATTCCTGTCCGTCCTCATACTTTCCCAAAACCACATGATCTCCCAGAATATTCCATAGTCACACTATATCTTCGCACAAAAATCATTACTCTTTGCACCATATATATTAGACCAGGCCACCCTATTCCCTACGAATTTTTTCAATACATCGACAACACGTTCAGACATTATATAATCATGGCAGACATCAATATTCATAGTCGTCCACAGACAGAGAAACAACATTTTCAAAACTACATTTCTAATATTCTAGCCGTCGACTACCATCATCTCCCATCGCCATCACGCCCAATAAGCAATACCTCACCCGACATAGTGATCAGTACTCCTTCTCTTACTATTCACAACCTCCGAGTTCTACCACCTTTCGGCAGCGATCATGCTCCGATACTCCTTGATCTTCTTATCACCACACACCCCAAAACACAACCCCCACCAATTCACTTCTTTGATTACACTCATGCGAACTGGGCTAATTTTCAAAACGATCTCACAACCTCATTGCAAAATCTACAGGAGCCCACTAGTGAAGAAGAACTATATAACCTTGTGGACCAAATCACAACATCCCTTGACACAGCCACCCAAACCAACATCCCTCTTCGTACACGTCATCCGCACAAACCTCCAATACCTCCACAATATCAGTCTATCGTTGCAGCTTCTAGACGCTCTTTCCGTGACTTCCAACGTACACGTAATCCTATATCATTAGAACATCATCGTCGCTGGAATCGCATGCTCCACAATTACTTAGATGCCTACAAACGAAAACGTTGGATCTCAGCCTGCAACACTCTATCCACTACCTCGCACCCTACCAAATTCTGGCAAAAATTTCATCAGTTAACTGGCAAAAACCGTCATACTTCATACCCTATCATCTCCCATAACAACCCTCTTCAAACCGATACTGACAAAGCAAATGCTTTCGCCTCTTTCTTTCAAGACATTTTTACCCCAACCGTACAACCACTTCATCCAAATCACACCCGCCGTGTGGAACATCTCGCAAACCCGCACGCTCCTCACCTCCAACCCAATCTTCACCACCAACTTACCGCTTCTCCTCTTAACGATCTCATAACTCCTGAAGATATCTCCTCCGCCATCCGATCAAAACGAAACACGGCCCCCGGCTTTGATCACATTACCTATAAACTCATCAAATCATCTCCTCCCATCCTCTTTTCACTTCTCGCAATCATCTACAACTTCATTCTTCGCACCGGATTTTACCCTCCCCAATGGAAAATCTCCAAAACTCTCCTTTTCATCAAACCAAACAAACCTCCTACTGCACTCTCATCATACCGACCAATCCAACTAACATCAGTCCTAAGCAAAATCTTTGAACGCATTCTAGTCAGTCGTCTGCATACTCATCTTTCCGACCATAATCTCATACCTCTACATCAAGCCGGCTTTCGACCACATATTAGTATTTCTGACCAGCTTCTGCGCCTCACCACTGCTATAACAAATCATTATAATACCTCAAAACCATCTTGTCTGTTACTGTTTGATCTGGAGAAGGCTTTTGACAAAGTTTGGCATGCCGGCCTCATCGCAAAACTTCACTCTTTCAATCTTCCTATCTCATACATCCGATGTATACTTTCTTTCCTTTCCAATCGTATGACTTATATTAATATCAACCAATCCCTTTCCTATCCGATCTTTCTTCACTGTGGCGTCCCTCAGGGATCTGTCCTTTCACCTCTTCTATATATTTTATATGTCGCCGACATGCCCCCTCTCCCACCAAATGTCTCAGTATACCAATATGCAGATGATACCGCTTTTCTTGCCACATCTAATACTGTTCAAAACATAAATAAAACACTTCAGCAGGCAATTGACGCCTTTACCTCCTGGTGTTCCAAATGGCGTCTCACCATCAATTCTCTCAAAACACAAGCTCTTATTTTTCTCCCACCTCGCTGCCGCTCACGCATCCATCGCAATCCTTCACTTCTTCACCTTAATGTAAACGGCACTATCATCCGCCCATCATCACAAGTTACCTACCTTGGGATCATCTTTGATTCTAAACTCAGTTGGAAACCCCACCTACAAAAGATACGATCACAGGCAACGAACCGCTTAAACCTCCTCCGACGGCTAGTGGGCACAACCTGGGGCTTACATACCGAAACAGTCATTACGACCTATAAAGTATTCCTGCGACCTGCTCTCACACATGGCCATATCTGCTGGATTTCTGCCCCTGATGAACTATATAATAGACTCGCCATCTCCGAAAGACATGCTCTCCGACTTGCTTATCGTATCAAACTACCAGCACCGACTGCCGACCTCTATCGCCGAATCAACTTTCCAACAATACTTCCACACTTAGAAGCACTTCGCACTAAATATATTATAAAAGTCATTGCAGAAGGAAATCCGATATTCCTTGACACCTTTCAACAGGATATCATACATGATACGCCCCCACGTCACCAAGCTACTCCTCTCCAACATCTTCTCACTTTATACCATAACACTCTAGACGACGATGACCCTCAAAAGGCCGACTTTGCCATCTATCATCCACCTCATCTTAGTCCATGCATTTATCCATCTCTGCACTAGTGTTCCATCAATGTTGCTAGCAGCGGGCTTCATCTGTCTTCATCAGCCCTGTGACGCCCCAGGGCAGAAGATAACCATTCACTCGTCCATACTAACATTACCCTCGTGTTTGTGACGTCTACCTGCACTTCACCTCATCTCTCTTAAAAAAAAAAAAAAGAAAAGAAAAAAAAGATGCCCAAAATAAGAATGAAATAAAATAAAAAAAAAATAATGCTCCAAACGCTCAATGGCAAAGATGCCCATAAATAAGAATGAAATAAAATAAAATAATGCTCCAAACCCTCAATGCCCCCTATAAATAAAGCAAATTCCCCATATTTATAATCCTCGTCCCGAAGAAAGGGCGTAACCCTTTGATCGGCTTAACCTTAAAAAAAAAAAAAAAATACAACTCAAGAAAATAATTTAGTTGTCAATCGATAGACCTACATTTAAACAAATACAAGCATCGCGAGCCTTAACTTGATTTAAACTTACAGTTACAAGATATTGCGCAAGTATCTAAGCTACCAACCCATAATTAATATTTTAGTCATTACATCTTATTACTGAGTTTTACAGGTTTCTACTTTTTTTATAATGAAATCAAATAAAACGTAGCCTAATCATTTTTTTAATATATAATCTGCTTAATAGACGGTAGAAACTCACTTGTATGCTATCTTGTTCTTAAATTGTTAATTTCCATGCATATGCCATTATCCACAATACATCTGCATTACTGCAGGAATAACCATTACTGCATTCAATAACAACTATATAATTTATGGAGTTCTTTATTAAGCGAAACAGATTAGGCTACTTATAACATGTAAACTGCAACTTTTGAAAATCGTTGGATACACTGCAGAGTGACGCTCTCCGTTCCCCTGTCCCACCGCGCTTACCTAGGAACTGATGTAAACACTACACTAGCGCCCTCCACGAAAAACCGCACTAATATCCTGGTCAGGTAATATCTTACACGCAAACTTCTCTTCTATTTATAGTGATCTTCAAAGAAGTAAAAATTTTAGTACAAACAATAATTATATAAACGTAATGTAATCAATGCTTAAGCTAAGTGAATTCAAAGAAAGATATTTACAATAGCAAAAGAAACAGCAATATCAGTTCATATTAAACAACTTTGAAGCTTGAACAAACCAATATTATTCACTACATTTTCTGATTTTACTTTCTTTTCTTTTCTTTCTTTCTTTTCTTTTTTAAACATCTGAAGTAATACACTCGAGTATGTATAGGCCTGAAAAATCTATAACACAATGTGTCGTTAATGCATTTCATTATTATATATTTATGTATGCTCAAGTATATTTTCGTAACACATTGATCGGTTTGATTTTCTATTATTATTATTTTGCTTGAAAGAGAATTCTTTATTGATGACCCCATATAAATTTTGAGAATATCCCAAGGGAAAATTCATGGCTTTCGTAAACAGAAATGCACGTACGTATATTTTCGTTATGCTTGGACAATTTTTTTTAAGAGGTTGCTCCCACGTAAGTTTCGTCAGAATCTCAGGGGAGGTTAAAAACTTTATTGAGCAGGGACGCACGTATTTAATATTTTAAACATTGTTTTTATTTTTGATTTATAAAAAAAATCATCTTATTTGAAGCCGCTGATCGCTTATTTATAGAATTTGTATTTAAACAAAAGGTTTGGTGAAACTGACAGTTCTCTGAATATTAGTCTAAAAATTTAAACCATAACAAACTGTATTATTAAACATTTGTACGAAATAAAACGTTACATATACTATTGTGTTCTAAAATATATAGAAATAAATATGTAACTCTATATACAAAGCACCTCAAACAAAGAAATCGCAACTTGACTATTTCAAGCAAGAAACAAAGTACTAGCCGTAGGTGAAGACCTAGGCTACATCTAGACTAGAAAATATATAAACCATAGAATTACATAATTTTCTTAATTTTCTTGATAAGTTTTCTCTTTTCTGTCCCGTGGACTAAACGAAGACAAAAGATAAATGCAAGTGAATGATTATGTGGAATTTGGAAGAATGAGAATGCGGGAGTACCCCGAGAAACTCACGATGTTGTCCACCACAAACTCACTTGACCGAGAAGCGGACCAGTATCCCTTGCACCAGAGGTGAGCCTTCTGCCACTGAGCCACCGTGCTTCCATGATTGGTTGAGAATCTACCATATTTTTAAATTTACTGCAGTTATTCTTAATTTTGTAATTCTGTAGGGGGCCCCTAAATATGTATATGTAATTATCCAAAGTTATGATTAAAATGAAGAAAAATTTCAAAATCTGAGTGTAAAAATGTCCCGACAATGTCGCTCTGACATGGTAGGTGGATACTTTATTCTCTTGATCTAATACATTGTTATATATCTTTGCAACCGTTAATCGTTATTGCGAACCTTCCATTCATTAGTTAATTTGAAGTGCAACATCCCGTTTTAGCACCGAGGCTACAGGGAATGCAGACCTCCATAATGAAATGAGACCTGAACTACTTTAACAAGTTCAATGCTCTTCATTTGCGTAACTCGAGGGAGGTAAGCCTCCTAGATCATCGTGCCTCCCTTCTCGAGTTACATGCCTGCCTCTGTGGGGAAAATTTTGTCTCAATATCTTATGTAGAAGGAAATGATGATAGAAATGATAAGCTCTGTCGTTCCCCTCCCTCATGATTTCGAATCCGGGTCTTGCCTCAAAGTTCGTCTTTTTAAATCGTACTATTGGATTTTTGTATGCAGAATCAACACAAGCTACTGTAGCCCTATATACTATTATTACATACTATTAATACTAAAAAGAAACTACATAATGAAATCGCTTTTTTATAAGTTCATTTAACATTGCACTTATTTATTACTTTTATGTGAAACTTAACATATTTTAGGTTTATTTTGTCCTGTCGCCTGCAAGCTAAAATCCATTTCTGGAGACATTCCCCCTCTTTTTGAGGAAATCTAAAGTATTTTATATTAGTTTCCTTAGTTTTTCTATAATAATTACTACAGCCGTACACTGCACAGTTAGGCATTCACGATATCATTTAAAAGAACAAAGTAACAAAGAATTTCCAGTTGTCACTTAAAGCCTCGCCTTTTCCCGTTGTCTTTTGCAAACCAGATGACGTCACAGCCACGACAGCGCTCCAGGCGACATGCGCATGCAACCACCTTGTAGTCTTTTCACCATGTCCCTCATATTGTGACTGTTTGGGACCGTCGCGAAACAGTGTAGCAAACCGCGCAAAGCAAAAGAAATGTAAGCTAGAACATGGCTAGGCTTTCTCATCCGTACACACTTTGTTTCAGATAGTGTCGTTTACAGAAACGTGGGCCGAAATGTCCTTTGTTTACACGAAACAGCAAGAAAATTGAACAAGAAACGTACAAAACGTGGTTCGGGAGTAGGCTTCAATCCCAGGTAGGTCGTGCTTTTGATCACCAATCCAAGATGATATCTCCTACACTCCGGAGCGATCTGCCGAATGCTGTTCCATAAGAGATAGTCTTTTGTAGTTTATGTAGTCTCCAAACGAGTGCTCGTATCGCGGGTTGCAACTGAGTTTTCACTGTTCCAAACGGAATCCGAATATCCTCGAAAGGCATAATCTGTCAAGGCGGATGCACTTCCATGCACAGACACTGTTACAGTTACTTGTCGCGTACAATTGTCGTGGGGTCTTGCCCTATTATTCTGTCCTTCGAATACACGTTTGTTTTGCTCGAGTCTTCCACCCTTCGCCCCGTCCACACCATTACACATATGTTTTTCGCGGTTACATCATTTGTTTTCCTTTTGCATTTTACCTTACATTGATACATCACACACCCCGCTTCCCATTTCAATACCTTACGCTATATCCAAGATCGCGGCTTTCAAGATAGCCGCCAAGTCAGTGTTATAGCATATCAAGTATCTTGATATAATCCTGGTGCTGCCCATTCTTTTCGTTTTCGACATAAATGGGTATCTTGCGATGTTTACCTTATATCATATTGTCCCGTGGTGCGTTATGTTGCGGAGCATATCTCTGGTGTTTCTGGCTGGGGGCAGCTCCAATTTGGCATTTTTTCTTCTTTTCTATTATGTGTCCTCTGGGCGAAGTTTGAGACGGATCTGATCCTGCCTTATTCTGTACGTTGCTTGTAAGAAGCTCGTATGTAATTCAGGAATACTACAAGTTATTCTCTCTCTCTTTTTTCTCTCTCTCTTAAAATATTGTGATCAACATTATTATCAATCAATTCTGCTGGTTGAATCTTTGTTTCATTAAATGTTTGTTGTTTTAATTTTTACAATCGCTTCTGCTTGTCCATCAGGGCCACTTATATACGTCCTCCCGAAAATTTTAAATTGTAAGGTGTGTAATTTAATATTTCATTAAAAGATAACGGGAAACATCTTGTACAGGAAAACGAGTCCCTCAAGTCCGTCTACAAGTCTTCTCCTCCCGTATTGTTGATCTGCTTCTCTCTAATTGTATTTTTTTAAAACGTTTAAGTTGTATGGGAAGTTAGCCAACTATATTTCTCCGATTGGATAGTTTTATATACCATTGTTTTTGTTTTTTAGTTAAAAATATTTTGAGTCTAAAAATTGATTGTATTTCTTTGTTCCCAAAGGTTTATGTAATTAAGCTGCAACACTAGTAAACGACAATGATTTATTCTAAAACTTAAGATGAAAAGATTTTGCACTTTACTTTAAATACATAAATGAATAAACATTAGCCCATGACTGATTTTTAAAAAGTTATAATTTTAAATTATGTCATTGCCTGTATATTTACTTGTATTTTTATTAGATGTAAGAGCAGGGATAAAAATAAAGGGGAACGCGGGAGGACAGCGTTCTCCCACTTCCAAAACTATCTACAGTGCCCCTCCACTTCCTAAAAAAAGCAATGGGCAAAGTTAGGCACGGGGGACGGCGTGACATCATTCGTCCCCCTACCTTTTCAGATGCACTTTTACCCCTATGGAAGAGTAAACAGAGAGCATGACAGTTAACGTTTACGAATAACGTATTTTCGCTCATAATTGCTCGAGTGAAACAGTAATAGAAAATTATGAGTTTTCATAAGTAGAGTAGAATTGTAGGTAGTTATTTAGTAGCAACAAAGTATAGGGAATATACAATTTTAAGAAAATTTCTGATATAATAGATTTTCATTGAAGTGTTATATGACAGTGTCGTGTTAGGAGAACTAAATAACTTGGAATTGATAATGAGTGCGGGGTAAGCTGGACTCAGAAGGAAATATATATACAGTGTGAGTCAAAATAAGTGTTACAAGCCAATATCTCGCGAACTATACATCAAATAAGACAACCATTAAGAATCATTGTACAATACAGAGAGGCCTAAAAAATGAGTCAAACACGAGGTTCCCCCGCCCCCAATTTGGGAGGAGGAGGTTGTATGTGAAATTTTCAAATGGGAACATAGGTCTGTGATACTTCGTTCGAAAGAGCTTGGAAAATTGAACATTTTTTGCAGGAAACAATTTTTGATATGAGGCACCGTTTTCAAGATTTTTTTATAGCTTTTCGTGCTAAAGATATATTAATTATCTCGATATTGTTATGATTTACGACACACATGTCGACGTTGTAGAGCTTCTCATTTGTGTTGAGTTTGGTGTTGTTGACAATTACAGTTCTGGTGTGGCCAAATTTACATAACATTTTTTATTATTTTTAGTGATGAAAATATATTATATTATTATTGATATATGTATATATGTCTACGTCATATAGGTTCTTATTTGTGTGAAGTTTGCTTTCAGTTGACATTATACTTTCAGTGGTGGTCACAGAAATGTGTTTGTCCGTAAATTAAGCTTAGGCCTACCTCTGAAGTGTAGAAACCATATTCTTGATAAAAGAATATAAACACACCTCAATTGTGTCTACTGGAATACTATAGACCTGTCCAAATCAGTAACACCTTTTGGTAGAAATGCTTACTTTATTTCTATACTTGAAAACATGGAGCGAGTAACACCTTGTTCGATAGATTTTGAAAAACTATAAAAGCGTTGTGGCAAAAGATTTCTCATATCGGTCACAGTATTCAAAATGGCCGCCAATGTATGTTACCTGTATCAGATAAACTTCCAATACCATTAATATGAAAACCTCTAATACCATAAATAAACCAAACAAAAACTCAAATACGAAATGCCATGGGGCAAATCGAATGATGTTGTCGCGGAGCCCCACAGGGCTGCCTTTCATGGGGGCCGAGGGTCCAACTTAGAAATTTTAAACGAAAATATGAGTCAAGTGATGCCTCGTTCGATAGATCTTCATACCTGGACACATCTCATTTTGGGTCGCTGACGACAAGGTTGGCCAACGACAAGCCTGGACACATTCCTGAAGGTGTCCAGGCTTGTCGGGATCGACCCCGAGATGCTTTGACATATCTCATTTTGGGTCGCTGACGACAAGGTTGGCCAACGACAAGCTTGGACACAAAAAGTGTCCAGGCTTGTCATCGTCCAACCTTGGCGCGGTGCCCTTCATACTCTAAACAGCGTTGTGGCAAAAGATTGTTCATATGGGTCACCGTTTCAAAATGGACGCCAAGACATGGTGCCTGTATCAGATGAAACGTCCAGTACCACTAAGATGAAAACGGTTGGAGATAAATGAACAGAATAAAATTCGTATAGCAAATCACAGAGGGTATTTATCATTCCATGTCTCGAGAATAATGGAACAGAGAAGGTGATTAGAGTAAAAATGCCACTTCGGGCCCAGGCCGGGCTCGGACTGTAAAGTTTTGTATACAACCGTATTTCTCAGGATTTTTCAGGCCTAACTTTGTAAATATACTGAACAACGGTATTTATTGAACCACTCTTTCTGGAGAACTTTTAAAGCACAACTTCAAAAATTAAACCTCTAATTGCTGGAAATAAAAATGCAATTTTGCGTTCTTTATTAAATTTATGTAATTCGGGCTTACTTCAGGCTAATTTGATTATGGCACGAGCTCGGGCCTAAATTCTAAAATATATTTCGGTCTCGGGTCGGGCCTCATATTATAAATTCACGGGCTGTGTCTGGGCTAAAAGTTCCGGCCCGTGAAGACCTCTAGATCAGCTAAGCCTGAACTTGTTGCTCTCATACGTTTTATTGATGCAACAACTCCACCAGCGAATTCGTTACGTTATCAACTTGTTGTAGATCTCCTTCACTTTCTCACAATTTCCTTACAGAACACTCGGCCATATCTTTTCAACTCAAATCATGTACACAGCCAAATTTGTTTAATTTCCATCTTTATGCAACTTTTTTCCGGATCGACAGTGCATTTTCAAATCCAGCCACCTGAAGTTTATGTTTAATATGGATAATTCTATCTTCGCACTTATACTCAGTATCATTATGAGTTACAACTTACTTTTTCTTAATGTACGATTACTGTTGACGTACCAAGTACTCTTCTCTGCTCCTCCAGGAAGAATGCATTGCCGATCTTATTCTTAATAAAACTTAACTTGCACCATATTTAACATAGTATATACCGAAGTATCAGTTATTTCACCACGACGCTCCAGAGAAGAGTACTTGGCACTTATACTCAGTATCATTATGAGTTACAACTTACTTTTTCTTAACCTTTCGGCAGTCGCACTGTTGTAAAAAGTACAACAGTGTTGTTGTTTTTGTTGTAAGTCACTAACTGACTGAACTGACTGAATTGCAACTGACCGAATTTATTGCATGTGTCGTTTGTATTTTTATTTATTTTTACTATTTTGAATGTGACAATGGGATCACAATGTGAATATAAGTCAATAACATCTTTACTGTTAAGTGTTGTAAAAAGTACAACGCGCGACTGCCCGTGTTACATAGACAGACGCGACTACCGAAAGGTTAATGTACGATTACTGTTGACGTACCAAGTACTCTTCTCTGCTCCTCCAGGAAGAATGTATTGCCGATCTTATTCTTAATAAAACTTGCACCATATTTAACATATTATATACCGAAGTATCAGTTATTTCACCACGACGCTCCAACTGGTCCACTTCTCTACGGCACAGCTGTTGGTATTCGGCACAACCTTCCTTATTGTTGTTACTATTCCACCTGCACTTCACATTCCCGAACATAACATAACGACGGCCTATTAGGGTCTATAGAGTCCGCACAGTCACTATTTAGTATCGTCCAGGCTAAACTTCCAACTATAATTTCTTCCGCTACATTGATACTTATTTCTGGTATTACATTATGATGTCCGATCTCTATTTTTATAGTATGGGGCCGTAGTGGCTAAGTGGTAGAGCGTTCACTTTTCGTGCATGGGGTCCTTGGTTCGATCCCAACTCGGCGCCACGTGAGCTTCCTTCGTCCGTATACGGTAAGTACGTTTATTGTTTTTAAGTCAGTTATTCTTCACTGATGGGCAAAGTCTCCCCAGGGGTAGACAGATGGCAAAAACGAAGTGGCAGGATAGTGCATCGAAAAATAGCACAGGTAACTTCTATTTATATTTGATTTCTAGATATTAATATGTGAGGATAGTTGTTGAGTATCCTTCGTATTAGAATATTTCACATAACGATTTAGTAGTCGTTTCAAGCTAATTTCTACAAGGCCTACGTAATCAACAATAGTGAACTAAGTTGCATCGATTGCTTCATTGAGTCAGTAGCTATCTCTTAATCTTTAAAATATGCAGTATAAAGTATTTTAAATTCGGAAGAAATTGATAAAAGAAACTAACTGAAAGATTCTTAACAGTGACGACGCGTTTTAATTTCTTGGAAGGGGCAAGCGGAGTGACAAAAATTTTGGAAGACAGCAACTTATTTATACGAAAAGGGAAATTTTATATTACTTTACCCATATTACAATAATTACAATTTGTCTGCGAAGACAGTCGTTGTTATCGGGGACAGAGGCTCATCCTCCTATTTCCTTCTTGCGTTGTTACTGATTCTTAACTTCTTACATAATTCAGGGCATCGCAAACATATTAGGGCATGAGAAGTGGAAGGGCATCATGAATGAAACTTCTATTAGGGACACTTCATAAGAGTAAAACGGAAAAGACAGTCAGGTAACAATGTAATAAAGATAGTTTACAGGCCGTATGATAGGAAGTTCCATAGTGAATTAGTTCAGGAATGTAAACACACTAAGTACATATTTTAGAAGTAAAGAAAAGAAAGAAAAAGAAAGATGAGAGAAAAATTAAAGTAGTGGAATGTTCTAAAATACGAGGGTAAGTAAATAAGGGTTTTTCTATTTCTTTTCATGTTGGCTCCATGCAATTGTGTGCTCGCCAGACGCTAGATGTAACCTTGGCTTCGTCTGTGGTAAGTTGCAGCGTATCGCATCAGTCTGCTTTCCGCTGTTGCGAAATAGAGGTGGCCGCGACACTCTCTACGTGCACGAAAGAAGAGCAGCGTTCTGTAGTTTTTGTAGTCTGAAGGTGTACCCGAAGCGGAAATTCATAGAACACTTTCAGCACAATACGGGGACAATGTGTTGCCACAGCAAAGTGTTTACCTGTAGATGGAACAGTTCAAAAGTGTTCGAACGAGTGAAGGATGAGGAAAGAGCAGGGAGTTCGGCTACAACAACTGATGGTATTATTGAACTAGTCCTTTCCTTTATTCTGAATAACAGATGAGTGGCTGTATTGATGAAGTGGAAATTAGTCGTGGTTATGCATATGACTTCATGCATAACAGCCTCATCTTTCACAAAGTCTGTGCGAGATGGATTCCGAAAAAACTCGATGAAGAGCACAAGCAAAACCATGTGAGAATCTGTCAACGCCTACTGTACCATTACGTTAACAAAAGCAAAGCGTTTTCTCAGGCGAATCACCACTGGAGACGAATAAGAGAGCAAACGCCAGAGCATGTAATGAAAGCACCCCGGATCTCCAGTCCAGAAGAAATTCAAGAGTCAACCTTCTGCAAGGATAATGATTGTCACAGTTTTGAGACTCACAAGGACCAATCCTGAACATTACCTGGAAAAGGGGTCAACAATAAACAGTATAAGATACAGTGATATACGGTAAGCAAGTTGAATCCAACTTCGCCTGCAAATCCTAATAAAGGTTGAGGTCGATTTCGGAAGGTATTCTTGTGTTACGTAACAATTTGCGTCCACATACCGCCGCCCACATTATTCAAACTCTTCGGATGCTGCACTTCGAGATATTGGAGCATCCTGCACACAGTTGCGATCTCGTTCCGTCGAATTACCATCTGTTTGGTACATTAAACGTGCTCTCAGAGGCCGTCGATTCAGCCCCCATCAACAAGTGACGAAAGCGGTGAACTTGTGGCTTGCTACGCTACCACAAACCTTTTTTGCCGAAAGTATCGGAAAGGTTGTGCAATGGTGGATTGAAAAGCAGGGTGACTATGTTGAAAAATGATATGATTGAAAACATTGTACAATTGTGGTAGATAATAAATAATAAAATTGATTACAGATACTTATTGGCTTACCCTCGTACAAGGCATTTGTAACAATTACACTTACAAAAAACTATGCTTTCCCATGTAACATACATATTTCAGCATTTTTCATAAATGATAAGTCATACACTCAAAGAATCTGTATATCAGCGTGGCAGTTCCTCCTCCGAGGGTTTATTCTGCGCTGAGACAATCTAGATCAAACAAACATGTCGTCGCCTGAGATTCAACACCGCGTATCCCCAATTTTGGCGAATTTGAGCTTTTGATACCATTGGAATCAGTATACGATGGCACACAATCTGGTTAAGTAGTACAACTATATCACGAGAAATGACTCTGTTATTCCCTTGAAAGTAATAGTCTACCTCGTATAATGAGGCTAAAGCTAGTTTTCAAACAGTTTTTTTGCTCTCCTGTAAAATCGGTAAAATGTTACTTACGCGGTGTTGAATCTCAGGCGACGATGTGTAACTCTTCTTTTTATTAATTTTAACAGTATCCTTCTAACTTGAACAACGTAGTACAATTTTTGTTTGTTGACGGGATGAAATTGATTCAAGTCAATTTTCTTCAGTCAACTTTTGATAAAAATACCCCAGAAATTCTTCAGTTTCTTTGGGAGTCACCCTTGTGCCGTCCTTGTACCACATTGAATTGTGCATTAATGGACTTTACGACTAAAAGTAATGAACTTTCCCTTTTACCCGACTTTGATCCATTTTGTTCTCGAGCTATGGCCAGGGGCGGATTAAAGGAGGGGGCGAGGGGGGCGATCGCCCCCCCAAGAGCCCTCAAAAATATTAAAATTACACACACTGCCGCTCGTAGCTTACCGCCACACGAACGAAAGTTTGGGATCATTCTTGCATTATTTCAAAAGAGGGTTAATTCTTTAAATTCTATTTAAAAATAGTCTCCGTCTAACGATAATTCGAGCATAATATCAGATAAATCTCAGGAAGAAGGACGATGTTACTTGAGGCCAGAACATCTGGAAAAATATCCATGGCTGGTTCTTTCCCATAAGGAGAGGGATCTTTTTTGTAAATATTGCTCACTTTTTGCAACGGGTTTGGGGGGGGGGGCTATCGAAGAAACGTGCCTCTCCAAACTCTTGAGATTAAACCTTTGAAGAAATTCGCTACTTTCTACGGTATTTTAGAAACTCACAACAAGGCACAATATCACATTAACGCTCTTGAGTTCGGAAAAGCGTTTCTGAAAAACTACTGGGAACCAGTGAAACCAGTCGAGAATCAAATCAACTCGTCAAGAAGACAAGTCATCCAAAATCGCAACAAACTGAAATTATGTTGGGAAATGTGATATTCCTTGGAAGGCAAGGCATTGCTTTTCAAGGCCACACGGACAAGGGCACCGATTTCTCCGTAAATTTGGGGGACCATTCAGATGCAGAATTTATATATATGAGAACTTTAAGACAAATTGCATTCAAATTATGTCAAATATTGTATATTCATAAATACAATAGGGAGGCCCACATGAGATTTGGGTGGCCCGGCCCCCAGGATCGGCGCCCTTGCACAAGGACGGTGCGTGTGCGAATAATTGGACCTCAGATGGTGACAGTGCAGAAACTAAGTTCAACGAGGGCAATTTTCGAGAATTGCTCAAATTTAGAATGGCTTGTAGTGACGATCTCTTAAAAAATCACTGGAAGAAAGCATCGAAAAGGACCATTTTTGCCAATAAAACCACACAAAATGCCCTCATTGAGGGTTGGGGATGAGAAATCACGTCTGTAAAATTGTCAATCGAGTGCGAGAGGATCAGTTTTATTCCATTATGTTTGATGAGACTACGGTTGTTTCGCACACATCTCAGCTGTCTTTGATTCTAGGGTACGAACACATGGGTGAAATAAGTAAAGGCTGCTTCGGTTTCATTGATCCTCGATCAGCAGAGCTGAAAGGTGAGGACATTGGTTCGAGCTCGGAATCCGAAGACGCAAAACCGCCCGAACTCTCACTGACTGGAGGGAAAATTGGAGAAATTGTTCTATCTTTGCTACGAGACTTCTCACTCGACCCGAAAAACTGCGTTAGTATTGGTACAGATGGTTGCGCCGTCACGAGCTCTCAAAGTTGCCGGGCAGTGCAGGAGATCCAGAAGGAGAATTCAAACGCGCTGCACTGTTCATATTGCAGTTACCGTCTCAACTTATCCATCTTCAGGTCGTCGTCAGCACAGTGCATGAGGAACTATCTGGGAACAACGAAAAAGATCATTACGTTTTTCACCGCATCGTCAAAACGTAATACTGTTCTTAAGCTTATGGTTAATGGCCAGTTGGAGACATTGTGTGAAACCAGATGAGTTGAACGGATCGACGCGGTGTTACAATTTCACGTAAAATTTCAATAAATAAGTGAGGTTCTACAGTATGTTCCAAGTGATCCGAGTTAGATACAGCAGCCAAAGCATGGGCACTTTCTTCTGCCATGCACGACAGCGAGTTTATCGTAACTATTACGTGTCTTCAGGGTGTTCTCACGATAACCCTTCCCTCAATCGACTTTTGCAGAAGACAAATTTAGACATGAACGCAACGTCAGATGCCATTCAGGACACTATCGCAGCATTAAACAAGAAACTTTCAAACAGCAAAGAATTCAAGGCAACCTTCGAAGCAATATCCAGAATGGTTACCAGTGTCGACGTGCAGATTCAAACTCCTCATCTCACCCAAAGACAACACATTGTACGAACTTCAGGCCAGATGACACGGCATCTTACTACTGAAGAACTGTCTACATTCTGTTGATAGAGTCGGTTGTAGAAGACCTCAAAACTCGTCTTGCGCAGGAAGTTTTAAATGTATACGGACTCAACATTCTATTGCCAACACGCGCAACTGACTAAACTCTGAGCAACAACTTCCGCGTTCTAGCAGAAAGATTTCACAAAACTATCGGAACTGAAGAAAAAAATGCTGTTTTCCCTCTTTAGTTCTGAATTTGCAATCTGCACTTCTAAATGGAAGAGAATTAAAGAAAAAGGTGGAACTCTATCACAGACTGTGTTGGAGGCCTTGACCACCAGCGACGAAGATCTTCACGTGACTATTCGAAAACTGCTGCGCATACTTGTAACCCTGTGTACGGATTCCACGTTAATCAGTAGGTCTCATATAGCCTCGCTGCTGAAAGGGACGTTTAACTGAACATTAACTCAACTTGTAACCCTGCATTCGAGCGTGGCCAGTGCAGAACGATCTTAATCCACATTGCACCGACTGAAAACGTGGTTGCGATCTCGTTCTGGCGAAAAGCGGCTGAATGGACCAGCACTTTTAAATGTCATAGGGACATTGTCGTAGATAGCGACAGTATTATATCGACAAATACGCTTTGTGCGGTATTCGCCGAAAAGCGTGTTTTGCGTTGTAACTTGTAAGTTCTTTTGTCCTTTTGTTGAATTCATTTTACTAAAATACAGAAACATTATGAGCGTTCTAAAATATGTTTAACCTGATATTTTTCTAGCGAAATATTTAGTAAAGCATTGCCACGACCAGACCTGTAGACAGAATGGGTCTTATACTGAATCGTTCTGACGCGTGCTTAGTGCCATACTAAAGAGTTCGTTTAACATATGTGCCCTGCAGTAGTAAGGCTTTTAGTATGACTCTAATCAAACTTCAAAATGACTCTTCAGTAGACGCAAAATGATAAGGCGGAATATCTTTTTCGGGGAGGGGGCATTGTGGTGTAAATTCCGTAGCAATTATATCTTTCACCCTCTTTTCCTGAATCCGTTTTACCTTTATTTTGAGGGGGGGATTTTGGGGAACATATCTCACTCTACAATAAAGAGCCCCCCCTAAGACTTTTTGTTTAATCCGCCAATGGCTATGGCTGTTCCTGCATTTTCCTGACAACTTTCCATCTGGCCATAGCGCCCAAAGAAATCATTTGTGCATCAAGGTTGGTCTATACTTTTGTCTTATCTTGGTGTCAGGAGCCACCTCCCAAATGTTGTCGGAACAAGAACGAAGGTGGTGAAGATGATATAGGTGAAAATAAATAGTGATAACAGAAGAGGAAGCTAAATGTAGGCAATATATGTGTGACGGTTTGGTACAAGATGTGTGAGGTGCAGTAGACAAGACAAGACTGAGGAGCTGTTAAAGTAGCAAATGAAGGTTATCTTCTCTTTCAGGTAACTCGAGACTAATGAGCGACAAGTGGAGGCCCAGTTCTGCATTTCAATAAAGTATCTGCAAGATGGTCCCACATCAGTTGACTGCTTAATTGAAAGATCGTCGCGTCGACGCCTCTGAAGAACTTTTGCGTCGTTTCAGCGCCTAGGGTAATGCATTTCTGGACAGGATTGTTACAGGCGATGAGACCCGGGTTCTGTATCATCAGCAGAAACAAAAAAAAAAAAAAAAAAAAAAAGCGAGCAAGGAATGGCGGCATAGCTCTTCGCCGAAAAGAAATCCACACTCAACTATCAACAGGAAAGATCATGCTCACCCTCTTCTCGGATCCAAAGGGAGCAATTTCGGAACAATACATGAAAAAGGAAGGACAGTAACCAGGGCCTCTTATTTAAACCTACAGAAAAATCAATTTCGCCCTGTAATCAGGTGTAAACAACTTCTGTCCTCAGTTGTCCACCTACTGCATGACAACACCCGACAGCATATTGTCCGTTTGATCGTTGAGACTATCGATGACATCAAATTTGAGTGTCTCATTCATCCACCCTATTCACAAGACTTTGTCCCAGTGACTTTCATGTGTTTGGAACACTCAAAGATGCGATGGGAAGCAATCATTTCAATAGTAATGAAGTGGTGAAAAATGCGGTGTACGAGTAGTTACAATCTCGGCCAAAAGAATTCTTCCAACGTAGTAATCATGTACTTCCAAAGCGGTGGAATACGTGCATTTAACTTCAGTGGGATTATGTTGAGATATGAGGGGTAAGATTTCCTTTTCATTGTTACATTTTAATGTGTATTGCACATTTAAGGTTTTTATTTGATCTATTTTGGAAGAACGTTGTGAACAACATCAAGATGGATAGTGTCGAAAAGTACGGGATTATCGATACTCTTGCGCTTAGTAATGTATTTTTGTGCGTAAAGACTACATATGTTGAAAAATAGGAGTTAAAGATATATGCTGGTATAATGGAACAGTAGAGTAAGGCAGGCGAATACTAAATGTAAGAAGGATAGCGTGCCTTTCGAAAACCTCGAGGTGTTGATAAAAGGTGGCACGCTTCCCACTTAAGGATGGATCTGTTTGCAACGCGTTCTTGCTATGCCACGGGTAAGTTGTGAGTTGCAATATGCTAGGAAACAGCAAATTGTCACACCACTCACAAATCATTGTAACACACTTATTCGCGTGTGGCAACTAAGCACTCTAAATACCCGCCAAATAGCAATAACTTCATTTGATGGGCTGGCTAACAACTAACGTCACCTACTTGACAAAGCCAATAAGACGTCTATTGGATTAAACGTTCACGTGAGTGCTAGCAGAAAATCTTTTAAAAGCCAAGCATGCGCACTGGCGGGAAGTGTGCAAGGATAAAACAAACGTTGTCGACTAATGTCCTCACAATATGTCCATGAGTGAGAAGAAGGCGTAAAAACACTTTGTAAGTAGAGAGAGTGGTGTTGGAATGCAAGCCTAAGATGTGTCAACTAATTTCCTGATCAGGTTGAGTCTGCGTGTACTTTGTAACTGAAGTTTCCGCTGATGTGATTTGCAGTAAGTTTACTGTCAAAGACTATGCTGAGATAAATAACCGGCTTCGAGGAGTGTATGCCAGTAGTATACATTGTAGTAGCATTGATGAAATCATTAGATTCACCGAATGATAATAATAAGCTATTACCAAGACGAGTTACAGGTCGGTGAGAATGTACCAAGTTACATTATGTTCATCAGGAATTAAACCTGAGTTACAAACATGCATTTTAGTTAATACATAAGCATGCATTTTCATATATTTCAGTTTTGTATGTTATTTGCTAGTTTTTCTTTGCCACACCGAAACCTTGCCCTCCCGTGCAAATGCACGCGTTATACATACAGTAAAGCCGGCCCTACAAAGCCAGTTCCGAAAATAAGCATAATTCGAATGCGCACTTGTATCTTTTGCACACGACCTTTGATTACATGTTCTCTAAAGATTGACGACACTGACGATGTTTCTTTCATTTAACATCCTACGATCACTGATAAGCATTGAAGCTAAGATAGACGGTGATGAGAAAGGAATGATAATGGTGGAATGACGAAAGTGGGAGGAAATGAGAGAACCACGACAAAAACCCTGAGCACGGTGTTTATCCAATACAATGCCCACTTGTAGAAAGATGGAACCTTATGCGCCATAGGTGAGCGCTCTATCATTGAGCCAACTATAGTGGTAATGTAGAAGAGCTCTATTGCCGCTCCTCATCATATTCATAGCTTGATAATCTTTTTGAGGATTTTGTCCTGCCTTATGATTTGCCACAAAGAGTGAACGCTCTATTATTGAGCCAACTATAGTGGTAATGTAGAAAAGCTGTATTGCCGCTCCTCATCGTGTTCATAGTTTGATAATCTTTTTGAGTTTTTTGTCCTGGTTTGTGATTTGTCATAAAGAGCGAAAATCAAGGTAATTTTTACGGTATACTTTTCTCAAAAAAAAAAAAAAAAAAAAAAAAAGGTCTGTTAGTCCAAATATGAGACATCTCCTCTACAAATGCACTATAGATAGTTGAATATTTCTCAAAACTTTCAAATTTAACGGCAGAGCTTTTAACGTTTCAAAAATGCCAGTTTCCTTTGAGGTGATATAAAGAAAAAAGACGTTTGACAGTTCATCTTAACTCGAAAAATCAGAAGCTGTCTGATCTGTGTTTTCGTTTAAACACGAAGAGAAGCAATGTCGTTTCTTGATTTTGATTTTTCCCCTTCCTCATTTAGATAATCTTTTGAATATTCGCCTCTGTACAATCTGATGAGAAAGTCTACAAATTGAAAATAATTCGCCACTTTTGTCACCAAAACGTCTTGCCTTTCAATTTCAGATCTATATGCGGGTTCGAAATGTGTTAACTTTACTAATCAAGCCCATTCTCTTATTTTTTTTCTTTTGTAAATCTTCAATGAACACTTTTCGAACTTCACATTCATATTTATTATATTTACTTTCAAGTACAGTTGAATATTCTCTTTTCACATTAAATCATTCAGGCATAGCCACAATTTCCAGTATATTAAACATTGTATCTTACCCATATTATTTGTTATGAAAAAGCCATTTTCCCATCACTCATGATACACTCAATATATCTTTTCTATTTCACTCTTTTTCCCACTCATTTCACAAATATAGCTGACTTATGTTAAAACAAAATTAACATTTACAGAATGCTTGTCACACGATGAATATTTCACTACTATAGTCAATCACTGAAATGATGATTGTTGGAACCCAACAACTAATAAATAAAATAATAAATAAAAAAAAAGTTCGAAACTAAACTTAGTGGATCGGAATGATCATTGCTGTCACTAGTAATGAATAACCGAATACTAACTGATCCTTAAAATATACATTCCGTCTGTAGTTACATTACTAACTCTCTTCTTGTCTTGCTGTACGAATTATAAATAAAAATGAAAATATTATCAATTAAAAGTAATATTAAATTAAATCACAAACAGAGTTTCTTTCAGAAACAATGTTCTGGGAGGCACACTTAGTATCCCGGGGACACTCCTGATACTATTCTACTTATTATTATATTATAGACATATTATTTTGGTCTGCTCCGGGGGGACACTCTCAGAGCTCTGGGGGGGCAGTTCTCCCCAAAAAAAACGGGTCTGGAAGAATCACTGATCACAAATCGTGAAAGTTTTGCAGGCTGCACGAAATGCTTCGGGAGACCGCTATTTGACGCCTTCTTTCGTGATGTTTTGTGTCAACGCAACGCAAAATCGGCCTTTTATTTTGCGATAATACACATAGCAGTAATATCGTAACTAATTTTTGTGTTGCGTTATGGTCCATAGTTTTTGCCAGTTGTGGTATACGGAACATAGCCTTTAGACAATTATGTTTTATTTATGTATATGTATTTTGTAATTGCCGGGAGAGAGATTTACCCTGTTTGGCAAAATTAAATCAGAAACCAGAATGATTGAAGACTGTAAATTGTCCTGAGTTGACAGCACTAGTACATTGCTTGGGACTGGTACATGGTGATCAACGTGGGTACTTGTCCAAAAATGTCCTACTTGGGATCCACTCTGTTTTCATATCAACTATTTAACGAGCAATCCTTTTCTACATTTTGACAATTCTTTTACTAATGCATTCCTTTCTATATGCGTGCTTCTTAACAACAATTCACTTTGCGCCGTCCCAACTCCACATTGAATCACAGTGGCGTAATTAACTCTGCATTGAGTCACAGTGCCAGCAATGAGGAAAACGGGGCCACTTAAATTTCGAAGATTAACTTTATGTTACGACCTTAAAATTTTGTGATATTAAAAAAATGTGGGGTTGCAACTATATTTCATCTTTTCCCTGTAATGATGGCAACATCTGAGCGACTATTCAGTAAACTAAAAACCAACAAAACATACACAGATCAGGAAATATATTATGATCCCTGCTACTTTTTGAACGAAATTTTTGAGCTGACATAAGAGCCACGGGGCACAGCAGAACCGCTCGCCAGACGGTGACAGGGATTTCACTCGATTAGCCAGTGTAATGCTTGTGCGTTGTATGGGAAAAGTCTGCGATATATGAGAGTTTGATGGGTGGCCAGGCGGCTGGGGATGTCATTTCGCAAATAGCGCAACTTGTTCTGTGTTCGCGACCTACCGTGCTTATTATCTTCTAAAATTGGGAAAAGAACGGTGATCACCACCACCACGGTCATCACCAAACCAAACTACAAGAAAGTGGGGGGCCACACTTCATTAAAAAGTTGGTATTCATAAACTTTCGAGGTTGGTAAACATGATATGATAAAATATGTGGCACAATTAATAATATACTTCAATAGACTGTAGCAGTGTACAAAGCATGAATGTATGTGAGTACGCTCTTACCACATGCTGTTAGATATGGACCTCAGCACATGACGACTGACACGTACATGTTAACCGCATGTCGTAATCGATAACGACTGGAATGGACACGTCCCAATCGTCAGGGATTACAGAGTAATGGTACAACATTGCATGGTCCGATGAATCACGATACTACCTTCATCACGTTGATAGCGTGTCAGAATCCGTCGTCTTTCAGGGCAACAACTGCTCAAGATATATAGAGCACAGCGGCGACAGACTGGTGGTGGCTCACTTATAATTCGAGGAATCTTCACATGATCGTCCATTAGCCTAGTACTGCGTGTAGAGGGCACAATGACAACTACAGTCTCTTGGCATGTCATTGCTGATCACGTACACTTACTCATGTTGACCAGATTTCCAACTGGGAATGGAATATTTTAGCAGGACAACGCCCCTTGTCACAAGGTCATCGTTGTGCAGTGGCTCGAGGAACTCCGTCATGAATTTCAATTGCTTCAATGGCCTCCAAACTAATCTTATCTGAATCCAATTGAACACCTTTGACATCTCATTGAAGGGAAGATCCCGAGGTCATCGACTCCCTGTGCGGAATTTACGGTAATTAAATGACTTGTATGTACAGATGTAGTGCGTCACGCCTCTAGCCACCTGCCAAGTTGTTGTTTGCATGAGGAACCTTGTTATTGCTGTCCTGCGAGCCAAATATTGACATACCATATATTTAGTGAGTAGTCATAATGCTCTAGCTGATCACTATATATTCTTAACATGATGTCACAAATGATTGAGATTTTTCTCAATCTTGAGCATTGAAAGCCAAGAAAATCATCATATTGACACTGACAAAGTGTAAAACGAATTCTTCTACCAAATGATTCACTACTTTTAGAAACTTGTGGGCAACATCGAGAAGTTTTGGTGAGTTTTCATATAATAGTTGTAAATTATATGTTAATTTATTTAAAAAGATGTTTCTCTTAAGAAAATTTTCTTTAGTTCTAACAATTGCTTCAAATACAACAACAATTACTACTACTACTACTACTACTACTACTACTACTACTACTACTACTACTACTACTACTACTACTACTACTACTACTACTAATAATAATAATAATAATAATAATAATATGTGCAATTTTTGCATAGTGTGAGGAAGTAGTGACTGAATAGATGGGACATCCAAATTCAATAATATGTTCTCTATAAATTTTATGTACTTCCATGAACATGGAAGGTGGGGTCCTTTTCACATTTTTGCGAGGAGGCCAATCTACTCTTGATACGCTACTGCTTAGTCATTATTGTGTAATTGTGAGAAATTATTCAGAATCAGGCAGTTTTGGTTCGTCTGTGCAGTTCGTTTTTCTTACTTTTGCAGTTTTACTGCATAGTTTTAATCAACTATCGTTATATAAATTTCTTCGTAAGACAATATCAGTGAATTTGTCGACATACCTAGAAGGCTGCGACCACAATTCATTTTACCTTTTTATTACTGTAAAAAAAGAAGAGAAATACGGTACATAAAGTAGATGTCTTTATGGCCCGCGTGTTTTTTTCTCATAGCATTTAGAAAAGTAAGTATATTTGTTAGAGTTGTATTTTTGTGAAATTTATTAATGAATAGTACATAGAAATCTGATTGAGAATATACAGCATGTAGGTCTTGTGATTATAATGCGGTTTGGTTAATGTATGTAATTGAAGTTTATGTATTCCTATGTGTTTGAGACTGCTTATAACAGTAATAAATTCATTTAGTAGCGTTTAAAGAAATGACTGACATTTCTTGTGTGTTCTTATTATATACGGTGATCGATTATTTAGTAACTGTAATTACATTAGTATTCAAATGAAAGATGAAGCCAGTTACAACAGGTGGGAGGTGGTCTTGACAAGAAGTTAATGCCGGCTGTGAACAGTATGCTCTTTCAATTACGTAAAATCCCGAGTTTGAAAACATACATTAGTGTCATACTGTTAGTGTCATAATTTACTGATCTGCCCTCTGAATTAATGATAGATCATATAATTTACGTAGTTCTCATCCACCTGAATTAGTAATTGATTTGATACTAGTTGTGATGAAATGTCATGTCCATTGGAGTCACTTCATAGTGGCAGACTTTAACTTCAACAGTCAAAGTGTAGGTTGACTATATTGAATTTGGTGGAGATTTATTTTACTGATCCATTCATATATTCATTGCATATGTACTTTTTCTTATGCTCTGTATCAAACCATTTTTTGGGGTGGACTTGCAATCGGTAGAGATTAATTTTAGGAGGGCTTCAGTATACGTACACGTGCGAAAGACAATATGCAACTTGGACGAAAGTTCACTTTGAGCAGAACATTTATAGGAGCCGATATCTAACTTAACGTAAACTATACTCACCTAATGTTACGTATTAAGTACAGATAACAGTGACTCTGTTTCACCAGTGCCGAATACTGTGACAAAAATCGCTTCTGCTTAAAGTGCATTCTTACTGCAACTTATGCTAGGTGACTACAAAGCATGAATGCTAACTAACCCAATCAGGGCAGGAGTGTTGCAGGAAGCTCATGCGGAGTTGCGTTTGTAGAGAGCAGCCGCATCAGCGACAGTGGGTATACACATAAACGAGGGGAGCGCAGAACACTATATATTGCATAAAAACACCTTACGTATTGTATTATGTATTTGTATCACCAAACGTCACTGAGAACGTTATAGGTAATGAATTTCCCAATATGTTTTCATTACTTTCATACTTGCGTTTCATAATAACACATTATTGATATAAATTTCAGAAGTAGGTGGTTCCCTTAACAACAAACAAGGAAACTTTGCAACGAACAACGCGCACAGATAACCCTTTCTGTACAATTTGGCGTTGTGAAATTTTTATGCATTTGCTTTATATTTTTTAAAAATAATTTTCATTTCTAATTTTGTTTAGGAAATACGTATGCTTAAAAGCATAAAATACAGGTTGAGCCATAAGTCCTTTACCACCCCTTGTAAAATCCGTGTTCGTGGAAAATAGTGAACAACAACCATGTAGTAACATAGTAGGCCGAGGGGGAAGTCTGATTGTGATGGAGACCAAGATGGCGGCCATTTTGAAAGCCGCTATCTTGATTTCACGTCAAGATTTTAAATGGGAACATGGTCATGCGGCATATCGTTTTAGGCTAGAATTTAAAGACAAACAAAATGGTGAAGTCGGTTTAGGCATTTCAAATTGCTAATTTTACCTGTCACGCATGGCGGAGAATGTACTCTACGTGGCCCCCATCCCGAGTTATGCACAAGGTGAGTCGTTCAACCCAATTGTCCATGACCCTCAGAAGAGTTTCTGGTGAAATATCGACACAGGCTGCACATATGCGTTCTTTCAAGTGTTCCAAGATCCCGGATTTTTCCGGCGTATACGTTTGCCTTCAGATGACCCCACAGATAAAAATCCAAGGGCGTGAGATGTGGTGATCGTGCTGGCCATACAATGGGACCACGGCGCCCAATCCAACGTTTAGGAAATTGTTCATCCAGATAGGTACGGACCTGTAATCCGTAATGCGGAGGGGCACCATCCTGCTAGATAAGCTAGATAAATATTAGTACAATTTGGTAGGCCTTAGTTTAAATTAATTCGGTAATGGTACATAATAGATATTTTGCACTGCGATTGTTTAGCTACAATATACATGTTGTCATCAAAGTCAAAATGGGAAACACGAATAGACATTAAATTTAAATAATTAATTGGGTAAAATTGGGATTTTTATTTCAAATTGGCACTTTCAGTCATAAGTAGTTTTCATGGAAATGAGACTGAGAATGGAGTTAGTTGTAAAACTTTAAATTAAAATTTTAAGTAGTTAACGAGAAAAGTTGTTTTTCTTCTAATATTATTTAAATAGATAAATTTGGAAGTTCGGGGAGCATATATTTTACGCACTTCTCGTTCACCCGATTTCAACCTCAACTAATGGAGATTTTTAATCTTCTCTGAGTGGTAAACATTGCGATTCCATTGAGATATCCAGGCAAATACTTAGAATGTTCATCAGGCTTTACGAGACAGAATTCCAGGAATGCTTCCAGAAGTAGAATCAGCGTTGAGAAGTCGGTATTTAGTCAGAAAGTGACGAGTGCTTTGTAGGGAATACAGTACAATATTCTTTCAATACCGCATTTTGAAATTACAGGCCCAGTTCTGAAACTTAACAATCACACCTCGTATTCAGAAGGAAATCGTGTAGTATACATTGAGAAAAATAGATAAATGATTGCATACGTCATAGCATAAAAGTAGTATAAAATGACTCTGGAGGATCCCAGAAAACTTACTTAATATGTCCTTATCAAACTCAATGGTTAATTCATTTTCACTCAGAGAAATATAAATTCCGTGGTATAGTTAATTTGTAGCAGACGTGATGGAAATGTTGGCAATGTATTCGGGAAATGTTTTTCTCAGAAGGGAGATTCCTTATCTTTAGTAAATTTATATATTGAATGCCACTCTTAATTTTCGGCTCCAACTTGACGATTTTCCCATTTCACTTTTTGAGAAGTCTGTTTTTTTCCTTTTTCTTGGGAGTTTAGTTTTCATTTCTTTTTTCGTTTTTGAAAAAAGTGTTTCTTTTTAATTAGAGGTTTATGTTGAATGTCTCCAGCTCGAGCAACGTTGAGAAAGAGCAATTCTTTAAAGAAGGAATAGAAAGACGCCTCTCCTTTTTATGATCCGCATTTCCTAAAGTCCTTTATCCCCTGTTTATGGCACACAATAAGTAAGTAAAGAAAATAAAATTTAAAAAATATGTATATTGCGAATTATTAATTTCAGAGCACACCACTTTTGGTGGCTGAGTGGTGATTTATCCCTTTAAATATTTAAATAGCTCGTAACAAATAAACAGTTACCCTTATACTTTAAAATCTTCGAGGTTCTATCCTTTTCATCAACAGAGCTTCCTTGTGGCTATATGATACCCACCATAAACACGGGAGACCCGGGCTCGATTACGTTTGGGGTCTCGTGGTTCGAGCCCCATGTTAAGCTGTAGGTGCACTTCTCATGTAGCCTTGATGCTGGAAGGCACGTTAAACTCTTACTCAAACAACCAATTTTCACTAATAGTGCAATACATTCTTGGAAAATATGAAATAGAAGTTCTGGATTGTTACGTAATTGAGCAATAAATTCCGGTTTCCCCGAAACAGACAGATGGCGCTCAAAAGAGGGTGATGGTTATTTTGAGGTCAAAAATGGAACTTCGATATGCAGAGGCGAACTTTGACTATTTAGAGTTCCTGCATAAACGAGAGAGTATTTTTCATAATCAGCCAGATTAAAATTAAAGTGGGAATGGATTTTGTTTTCTGATGCTTTATCTTAATACCATAGGCATTAAGATCATAATACAAATAGAACGAGAGAGTATTTGTTCAAATTGTCTATGTATTTAATCTTGATGTATTTGCAGGTGGAAAGCTACGTACCAGAAGATGCAGTCTGTGGGAAAAAATACAAAGCCGCTGCGACATTCCCAAACACTGTAAGTTGGAGTTTAGTGATACAACTGCTATAATAGGTTAATTAAGATTGAGATTTTTTTTTTTTTTAAAGCAATTTTGTAAAACGCATGAGAAGTTCAGTGCTCACATTGTATACACAGAAGACGTTTGTAGCAATCACTTTAAAAGATAAGAAACATGTGCTTTCATTCAAAAATGTAAAAATGTACTTCATTGCTAAACAACTAAGCTTCATACAGTCCCAAATGATGTAGTTTGAACGAAGGGTAATAATACCCGTGAATCGAAAGTTTACATATAAGGTACGGAGATACTTGTCCTGTATGTTTGTCTCTTAGTGATGTTCTTATAAATCGAAGTAAAAATTAATAATGTGACTGGTCATTGGGTTTATTACCGTTTTATTTATTATAGGACCCATGAAAACCTCTATCCACATAGATGTGAAATAGCGTTGGACAACGTACCACATGTTAAATTTAAGATCAGTCCCAGCTGCAAACTTTTATTAGTCATATAAATTGACTGCATAAGATAAGGCATTCGATTATTTTTACAGAAGCCTGTGTAGATGAAAGTAATGGAATTATCTTTGCTGGTAGAACTTTTTCGTGTAATTTACTCATAATTCGAATTCATTGCTGGGGCCACGATGGCTCAGTGGTAGAGCGTTCACCTCTGGTGCTTGGGGTCCCGGGTTCGATCCCAGCCCCCGCCAAGTGAACTTTGTGGTGGACAAACACCGTGTGCGTGGGTTTTCTCGGGGTTCTCCAGTTTCCTCCCACTTTGTTCATTCCACCATTTCATTCATCACTCATCATCACCGTCTCCTTTAGCCTAACCGGCATAAGCGTGGTACGTAAAACTCAAAGATTTCATTTCATTTTTTTTTTTCGAATTCATTGCTCTAACTTTAGTGTTAGCAAATGGGCAAGTAATGTAGCGAGTGAGGGTGAGGGATACCACAGGACCAGATTGTCGAGATGTAGCTACTTATTATTCCACTCTCAGTACAAAGGCATAGACAGAACTCGTAAGATTACACACGTATTGTCCTAAAACTGTTGTAAGTTCCTTCGTCTCTTGACTACAAGTTACCTAACACTACTCAGGTAGCACAACGCATCCGACAAAAAGCATGATCCAGAAAAAAGCGTTACCACGAGTCTAGTAAACCATATCGCAACAAGAAAGGTCTCTGGAAGATTAACCATGTGGTTCGGATTCCACGTTAATCAGTAGGTCCACGTCTCATATAGCCTCGCTGCTGAACGGGACGCTAACTAAAATCAACTCAACTCTGGAAGATTAACTTGATTGGGGACATCCAAGGAAGACAGTTTAGGAGTTTCCCGAAAATCGCTGAAGGCAGCAAAAATGGCATTCACTAGACAATGAAAACCAACAGGTATTCGTACAAAATGCAGTTAATGAAGGAGTTAATTGAAAGAGAGTAGTGTCGTCAGATTGTGCAAATTAGTACAAGTAGTAGTTCAGATAAGCTTGATTGTAGACTTTTTTTTTGGGGGGGGGTAACAGATGGACCGTAGTGCCAAGTGGTAAAGCCTTCGCATCTGGTGCGTGAGGTCCCTGGTTCGATCCCACCTCCCTCCAAGTGACCTTTGGTGCACAGAGATCGAGTGCGTGAGTTTTCTTGGGGTTCTCATTCCTCCCTTATCAAATAAGTTACCCATGATTCTGTCGTAGCCAAATACGCTCGAAGTTGTACTTGGTGCATTGTTTATGGATCCTCAAACTTAAAGCGTTATGCTAATTGAATACTGTTAGTCTTTGCATGCATTTGGCGGCCTGTGCGTTCCATATCAGTCACATTCCCAGCCTGTATGATGTAACGAATGAGCCATCTTGAATTCACTGTTATCGGCTGATGCTGTGCTACAGGGTGGGCCATAAGTCCCTTACCACCCCTTGTAAAATCCGTGTACGTGGAAAATAGTGAACAACAATCATGTAGTAACATAGTAGGCCGAGGGGAAGTCGGCTTGTGGTGGAGACCAAGATGGACATTTTGATGGCCGCTATCTAGAATTCACGTCAAGATTTTTAAATGGGAACACGGTCATGCGGCATATCATTTTAGATTAGAATTTAAAGACAAACAAAATGGTGAAATCGGTTTGTTGATATCTTAATTTGTTCAAACGTTACAGGCATTTCAAATTGCTAATTTTATCTGTCATGTATGGCGGAGCACGTGCTCTACGTGGCCCCCATCCCGAATGATGCACAATGTAAGTCGTTCAACTCAATTGTCCATGACCCTCAAGAGTTTCTGGTGAAATATCTAGTCAGGCTGCCAATATGCGGTCTTCCAGGTGTTCAAGATCCCGGATCTTTGCGGCGTATATCTTTGCCTTCAGATGACCCCACAGATAAAAATCTAAGGCCGTGAGATGTGGTGATCGTGCTGGCCATTCAATGGGACCACGGCGCCCAATCCAACGTCCAGGAAATTGTTCATCCAGTTAGGCACGGACCTGTAATCTGTAATGCGGAGGGGCAACATCCTGCTGGAAAAAGAGTGGAAATGTGCCGTCCTCGGACAATATGGAAGGGAGGATGAGATCCCGCAACATATTCAAATACCATTCAGTAGTGAGGGTACCAGGAATGATGAATGGACCAATTAATTTGGTGCCCCATAGACCACACCACACCATTAATTTGCCTGTACCTTCCATTTTGCAAGGGTCAACCCACTGAGGATTTGTCGGGGACCAACAATGACAGTTTTGCGTATTCACTTCTCCAGTGACATAAAAATTGGCCTCTTCGGAAAATAAAATTTGTGTGTGGAATGTGGGATCCGTTTGCAATTGTGCAAGGGCCCAGTTGCAAAATTCCACACGACGATCAGGGTCATCTTCAGGTAGATGATGTTGAAGTTGCAATTTGTACGGATGCCACTTGCTTTTCTGTAAGATACGTCTGATGGACGTACGGCTGATACCACATTCCATGGACAGACAATGGGTACTGCGGTGTGGTGATGTAGCAAATGATGCCAATACTGCTACTGATGTGGCTTCATCTGTTTCGGTCGTGTTTTCCACACCTGGGTTTATCCTATGGAACCAGTATCCATAAACTTCTGGAAGAGTTGGGCGACAGTAACATGGGACGCAGGATGTCGATCTGGGTGTCTGGCATTGAATTCAGCTGCTACAGTCCTTGCACTCCTTCCTCCCATGCCCTGATCAACTCCTTCCTCTCTGCTGTCGTTAGCGGCATAATTATTCACCTGCAGCAACAGAAACAGTACGGTAAAATTAGCAGTTTGAAATGCCTGTAACTTTTGAACAAATTAAGATATCAACAAACCGATTTCACCATTTTGTTTGTCTTTAAATTTTAGCCTAAAATGATATGCCGCATGACCATGCTTTTATTTAAAAATCTTGACGTGAATTCAAGATGGCGGCTTTCAAGATGCCCGCCATCTTGATCACCATCACAATCCGACTTCCCTCTCGGCCTATTATGTTACTACATGGTTGTTGTTCACTATTTTCCACGTACACGGATTTTACAAGCGGTGGTAAGGGACTTGTGGCCCACCCTGTATTTTAAACGGCTTCAAAAAAGGGTTCTCAATTCGACCCGTTTATATATGTTGTTTTTATGTTCACGCATAACTTCAACATAAGCACCGATTTTGATTTTTTTTTAAACATACTTTCTCGGTGGTTTCACATAAATTTCATCAGGATGTAATGATAGTCTTCGGAGCTAGACTACACGTTAACAGGTGCAATGTTGAAAACTGTAGTTAACCTACTTTATTTTGCGTATGTTCATCTCATAACTTCCAGCATAGGTGCACCGATTTTGATCTTTTTGTTTGTTTGAAAGAGAACTGCTCAGCAATTCCATATAAATTTCATGAGGATCTAACAATAGTCTTTGAAGCTAGACCATGAAACTCCTAATCCATTTAGAGTGTTCATTCCATAATTGTGTGTGTGACCACGCATAACTTTGATGTACCAATTTTGCTGATTTACTTTCTGTTTGAGGGAGTGTTTTCGCTGTGGTTTCATATAAATTTCGTTAGGATATTTATTTATTTCGAATTGTTTTACATGTCAGTGTTAAGGCTATAAGAAACCTTATACCACCTAAACTTAATATACATTTTAAGATAAGTTTCACAATAAGAAAAATTAGAAAGTAAAAATACAAAATAATTATAAATGTTTTAAAGTAATAAAGGTTCAATTACTCTCTCTCACACGCACATATATTGTTATACTATAATATATATATTAGCATAATATATAATATATACATACGTATTAGTATACGCACTTCATATATCCTTTTGCTCTTACAACTAATTGACGAATTGCTCTACTGGCTTCTCCGCCTTCTGTATGTTCAGTCATGTTTCGATAACAATTAATTATAAACTACTCTTTTAAAAGATGCTACAGAGCTTGACGTATCGAGGTTGGCAAAGCATTGTAATTGCATCACGTTGAAATTATATATGATTTTCAGGAACAGTATATCTATGGAGGGAAATAGCAAGTTGGCCATTAATATATGATTGTCTCTCTCTTTCATGGAAATGACTTTATAAATTAAGGCGTTTTAGGTTATAAGGTTCTGAAAAAAAAAAAAGTATTTTATAGAGCAGTACCAGTGAGTGCAATTTTATGCAATAGTTGGATTTTCAGCCAGTGTAGCTTTTCAAAGAATGACGTCACATCGTCAGAGAATTGTAAGTTAAAAATAAAATGCACGCAGGCATTTTGAATCCTCTGCACACGGTTTTGTAATTGTACATCAGTGTCAGTTAAGGCTGTGTCACAGTACTCTACATGTGGTACTACTAGAGATTGGACAAATTTTTGTCAACTGTGCTGGTAAAACTTCTTTAATTTACTGAGGAATGAAGAACTCCAGTAGTCTCTTGCACGATGTGCTAATTTGATCAGACCTTGTTAAAGATAATGCCAAGGTTTTTCAAAAGGATGAGAAGGGAATGTCTACGCCATCTAAAGTTACGTTACATTGAAACAATTATCTACTGACAATTTAGCCAAATTACTCAAATCTTCGTTATTCATGTATCTATTTGCCTTGATAAAGAAAATAGATACAATTGAACATAGTCCGCGTACATTTGATACCTAGAATATTTTATAGATTACGTCGTTAACATAAAGGCAAAAGATAAGCAGACCAAAAATACTACCTTGAGGGATCTCACAAGGGAGTTTCGATGTCCATAAACTAAGTTAACTACTACCACATTTTCTTTCGGTCACAAATAATTTGGGATCCACTGAGTAGCTGAAATGATGAAGCTAAATTTTTGCACAAGTTTCCGCATCAAAATGTCGTGGTTTACTGACTGGAATGCTTGGCTGTAATCCGGTATGGCAAGTATATTATTTTCCCTTTGTCTAAAGCAGAGCGTGTCATCAGTAATACTGGTAAGGGCTATAGAAGTACTGCAAAGTTTTCGAAATACAGCTTGAAAGGTGTCTAAACGATTATAACTTCAAAGGTGCTCACGTATTTGGTCACAACGTTTTCAGGAGCTTTAGATAGGGCAAGTAATGCAGAAATAGTTCCTAAATGTTCCGCGGACCAGACATACTTAATCTTAAGGAGAGGCAGAACTCATGTTGTTTTCCACAAGGCTGTGAAGGTGCCAGTGGTAAAAGAGAGATTAACTTAATTAGTAATTGGAGAGAGAACAAAAGGTAATATTTTCTTGATCAAACCTATGCTTATCTCATTTACAGTAATAGTAGTGGATTTAAATTTCTTGATCGCTTTCATTATATTTTGTGAAGTAATACAAGTGAAAGAAAAAAACTTCCATACTAGGGTTTCGTGCAGTATTATGAAACGTTGTATTCATCTGTGAGTTGGAAATATCAACTCTGCAGAAACAATTATTGAAATAATCGGTAGAGAAAGGCGCAGCTAAATCAGGCTGACCTCCTTCATCCCTACAAATGTCAAGTAACTTCAAATTTCTTTAAAGATGGGAGGAATTCTTATTCTTAATCAGGGTGTAGGAAAACTTTAATTTTGCATTAACTATGACATGATTACATCTATTTCTAAGAATCGTATATCGCATCATCACAGTCTTTTTTAACTTGGGTATATAATGTGGAACATTAAACTTAAAAAACATGAGTTTCGTTTCACAGTATGAAACAGACTAACAAACTGTGCGAATTCAATACATACACTTGAAGTAGTAGTAATAACCTTTTCCTTGGACGTTGATCCATTATCAAAAAGCAGTTACTCGCTATCCCTTATTGTTTTTATAGCAGTTGCCCAACTATGGCAACAAAGGTTGGAACTAAAAACAATTTATTTCAACTATTTCCGGTTTGAGTAGAGGCTTGATGGAGGCGATGGGACCTATTCTTGAAAAACTGAAGCGATTGCAAAAAACAGCTCCTCAATATATCTTGCCTTTTTGCTCCATAGAAATCAATATTGAAACTGGATGTAATTGTAAATTTGAACCACTTCCTGTTTTGGTAATGTGTTGTGGATAGTCACGATACGTTGTCTTGATATGGTAAATCGCTTTCTAAAAAACCACTTTTCACTATATGTTACCGCTTTCTTTCTATAGCGATAAACGTTGAAACCGAAAATAGTTAATTTTTAGCCACTTCTGGTTTGAATATTGCTTCAGCAGAGGAGATGGAAACTACTCTTGGGATGCTGAATCGACTGCGAAAATCTGCTTCCTGATATCTTTTAACGTTTTCGCTTTACGGAAATAAGTATTAAAACCAAAAGTAATAGTAAATTTAACCACTTCCGGTTTTGGTTGAGTTGTTGTTAGTCATGTTATGTTTTCTTGAGGCGTTAAACCGTTTGAATGAAAAGCTTCTCGCTAACTAAAGTAATATTTTTATTTTATTTTAACTGTCCTTTTTCTTTCTCTTCTTCTCTAGGCTTCTCAATCTCTGTTCAATTTCAGTAACATTGTCTATCATTTCCTGCATTTTCTGATCTCTAGACATGAACTCCATAAACATACACTGTAACACTTCCTGCTTTGGGTTCAAGCTTTCCACCTCTTTCTTCTCGTTTGGTTTACACTGTCTGGTATTTTGAGCTTTTTGTCCTCCTTCCCTTTGTCTATATATTCTAAATCTGTCAGCCTTATTTAAGTTTCTGCTACTGACTCCTCCATTTTCTGCACTAATAAACCTTCCTACGGCATGGTCTGCTGCTATGTTTGAATATGGTGAACCATTTTCTCTTGTTTGACTACATTCTTGACTGTCTTCAGCCGATTGTAGAAACATTGTCCCTATATTTAAAACCTGATTAGCGTCATCCACTCTTTTTAATTCTAAACCTTCTGTTCTAACATCAGCTATTTTAGTATTTTCACTTCTTGACTTGCTGTTACTTTCTAGGAAGTCTTCCACTTTCAAATATTTCTTTTCTGTCCGTCGAGATCTTAATATGCAAGCTCTTGCAAAATGGTGTAACCCAGTGCAGCTGAAACAACGCTTTCCATAAGCTGGACACTGTCCTGTTATATGCGATTTCCTACATCTTTTGCACCTAATTGGACCTTCGTTTGTCTGACTCGGAGAGCGAAATGACGACGAATCTTTAGTTCGTTGATTCAACCCTCTTGGCTTACCTAGGCCCCTCAATGTGTAGCTAAGTTGATTTTGATTAGCTTTCAATTCCTTAATTTCTGCCTGTAATTGACAAATTATTAGGTCCCGTTTCCTGAACTCGTTCAGCAACCATACATAAAGCTCTTTTTGACTTCGACTTTTCATTTGCTGTAACATATCTTTAGCCGTAGATTCTTTGTCGTTCGACTGCGCCATTTGTTAGGTTGTTTTAAATATTATTTAGTGCAAAGGTATTTACATTCATTAACTTCTTAAACTAATAGGCTTTACAAATGAATCACTATATCAGATTCTCTTCCGATCTATCTTTACTTCAGTTATACCACTACATCCACTAAACAGGAATCTTCATGTATTCTGAAAACCATTCCAGTAATGTAAGCCACACCTGGCTATACAATACACTTGAAATATATCAATAGCCACACTAGGCTATAATACCTTTTGAACATACAAACAACTTCAGCCACATCTGGCTCATTTCAGTCATCAACTAAATATACATATAAACAATCATCTAGTTACCCTTTTTATTTTCTAAACCTAATTACGTTCTTCTTTTGTTTACAATATCTATATACTAGCCTTTAGCACTTTTCACTCCAACTTCTGGTTTTGATAGTGTGTTATGAATAGTCATGGTGTTGTCTTGAGACCCTGAACCGTTTGGAAGAAAACGCTTTTTGCTATCTATGATCTTTTCTGTGGCGATAAACGTTGAAACCGGAAATTGCTAGTTTTAGCCACATCCAAATTGAGTAGAGCTTCAACGGAGATCGAACCTATTCTTGAAACGCTGAATCTATTGCAGAAAATAGTATTTTGATAGCATTTACTGTTTTTGCTACACGGAAATCAGTATTGAAACCGGAAGTAATAGTAAATTTGAATCATTTCGGGATTTAATAGTGTTGTGGATAGTCGTAATATGTTGTCTTGACGCTAAATCGTTAAAAAAAAAAAAAAAGTGTCTCGCTATCTTTATGATAATAAACGTTTGAAACTGGAAATGGCTAATTTGAAATATTGAATAGGGTGTTAACGAAGGAGATAGAAGCTACTCTGTGGACGCTGAATCGATTACAAGAAACCGCTTCTGGAAATTTCTTACCGTTTTTGCTCAGGTGCCTGTCAACGGACAGACGAAGTCGTTCTATAAGATTTCAGACATGCGTAGCAGGTTAGCGATCAGGATACATGAGGGCAGGTCTATATTGGGAGTGGATTCCAAATTGCAAGAAGCAGAAAATAATATATTTCAACTGTTACTTATAAATTCTGCAGTATTTTCTTCCGTCCTGATAACACGTAGATTAATTATACTTAACTCCTGAACTAGGACTTCGAACTAACAACGTCGTTCATTATGACACGATAGTAACATAGGTACACGTTTTTTCCTCCTTTCTGCGTTCGTTTCTGCACGTATAATGAGACCTTCAAAGTTGAATGCGGAATGTGTTTATTTCCTGTAGGTTTTGTTCATAAGTCTAACGCAGAGGATAATGAGATACCAACAATTCTTCTCAGCATCGAACTTACAAGAAATTTACTTGATTTTGAAAGAGTCATAATTAAGTGTGAATTTAGGTAATTTAAATAAAACCTAACGCAGTAAGTATAACAGTACACACAAAAGTGTGTGTGTGTGTGTATATATATAGGAAAGTAAACGAACGAAAAATAAGTGTAATAACAACTATATTGATACTGGGAGGAAAGAAAACACAGAATACAAATTACGGGTCACCGAAAAGAAACACATTGTCTTATCAATTAAGTTTACATGACTTAGTCAACTCAGTCTCCTAAATGAATCTTTAATTACCATTCTTTATTAAACAAGATTGACAAAGTAGCACAAAGTATAAAGTACTAAGGGTAATGTTGAAGAAAAAGATTATGGGTTTATTAACGACATTTGTTCTCAGATATTTTCCCTCCTAATTTTTAGCCAGTATTGAGGTTTTTGTCAGACATATGTATTAAGAAAGGGTAAATAAATTAATAAATAATAATCAATAATAATAATAGTAAATAAAAATATAAAGCAAGGGATAACTAATTGTATTTTATACTAAATAATTTTAGCTGTCCGATGATTTTATCCCCTCTCAGTCTTACTAATTTCATTGAATGACCGGTATTGATGTATAGTGGAATGTATTCTAACATTTTTTTTTTCAGTCATTTCGCAGATGCAGATGATAGCAGTAGCTATGAAGTTCATTGTACAGATGTAACAATAGTACCAAGACTGGGTAAACATACTAATGGAAGCTCGAAAGTTAAATTGAAAAATATTGTTGATTTCAGTTGGGAACACAGATTTTACTTAGGACAACTTGTTGCTGTACATATTGGAGGCAAATACCTTGCGTATGGTTTAAAATGTAAGTATTCGTAGTAAGTACACAGTAAAGTAGAAGTTACGATGTTAAACTTCTACTTTACTCTGATTAAGCAAGGGATATATACTATTTTTCTCGATCTGTAGCTCTTCTTTAATAATTTGCACGGTATGTGTAACATAAATGTCTTGTGCTTGTTTGTATTGTCAAAATTCCACTGATGTGATCTCTATGCTGTAATGAAAATCACATGCTTGCTCCTCCTACCCATGGTCATTCTGTATTATAATTTGAATAATATGGATCTAAGATTACTTTAGAATAGCAATACTAGAAGTAGAAGTTTTTGGTTTGAATGTGAGTTTAGCGTCTCGTTTAGCAGCGGAGTTACGAGACGTAGACCTACAGCTTAACACGGAATCCAAACCACATGAGCTCCCGCCGCGAATCAAACCTGGGTAAAGACACATACGCTAACCGCTTAGCCACGAAGCAGTACTAGAAGTACAATGCATTCCACTTTATAGGAGCCCATTCGGACTATGTATGTTCTCCCTGTTATCTGGATGATCCCATTAAATGAAATTTGCCGGTGTTTTGGAACAATGGCGATAAATTTCGAGAGGTAATTTTAGAAATGAAAGCAAGACAAAAAGTCCCTGTATGCCCATGTCCTTCAAGAGTAGTTGAGGAGTTACAATCTTGAGAAATCATGACAAAATGAACTTGCAGAATATTGCGTATGTGCCCATTGAAGACTCGTAACTTATTTTATCTAAAAAAAAAAAAAAAAAACGCTTCAGGATCATGCAGTAGTGACGCATGATATTTTTTTGTAAGATGAAAAAGATTCCTGGCAATTGTGAGAAATAACCGTTCGCGTAAATGAGCATCAATGGGACCATTGATCACTAATGAAAGATAATTCATTAGCGATCAATGGGACCATTGATCACTAATGAACGACAATTCATTAGCGAGGTATCGATGGTCTCTTATCCCATGAATAATTGGCCACCGCATCTTTTCAGATCGCTCGCTTCTCCCTTCGTATAGCTCAGATTTTGGGCGGAAGGAAGACACATTCTTGTGCGATTAAAGAAAGCTGGCTTCATGATAGTTGAACGGAACACACGATGAATCGGAGTGGACGTCAAAGGGTCCAGGCTTCTCAATAACAGATACAGCAGTGCCGGTCGTAGTTCTATAATCATAATAATATGACAGGAATGAATAGTGATTTCCAAATTACAAAAATAATAGGTATTTGGAATATATAAGATTCAACATTCAGTTACGAGCAACAGCGCATCAGTGACCTTGGTTACGTACAAACAGCCCGATTGGTTGTGATTAGCAAACAACCCTCCCCTGCGTTTTGTTTACAGCATATACAACTATGTCAAATACCAGCCTTCCTTAACCGGTCTTTCAGTATTGTTTATTGCTCCTATTTGTGACTTGCATTTTGAAGCAACGTCTATATGGCAGCTGCCACGCTTCTCATGATGACCGGAATCTTTGAACGAATTTGCCAGTGCCAGTTTGAAAATTTTCGGTAAGGATAATGGTAGGTAAGCCAAATTATTAGTAATCATTTGAAACAGGTACATGCACTGTGAAGGTAGTATGGAACCACTTACATCGAGTATATTTCACTATGACACATAGCCATCCCGCAAGTTGTCGTTTCTTGGTAATTGGTGGTCTCATATATGCCCATTCACACCCCGTTTACTTCCAAGAGTTACCAGGAATCTTTTCCGCGTTATCAGGAAATTCCATGATCTGAGTCATATGTTTGGGTAGAGGAAGTTATGAGAGTCTACAATGGACATGTATTTTGGAATTACTTAGATCGGAAGTAATTTTTTTGCGATTTCGAAAACTTGTAACTCTGGAGGGTTTTTTTTAACCATAAAGTGGTGAAAACTGTATCATGGGATTAAAAGAATATATATAGTCTTTTTCTTAAATGGTTCATCACATATATAAGAAAGGAGGACGTAGGAAGAAAGAAAAATTAAAGAACAAAAATATTTCTGGTTTACAAATGACGCCATCATGAAATTCACGTCTTGATGCTGCCCACCTGGACACTCCACGGCTACTTTTCTTTTTAGTCTTTCCTTCTTGTTTATTTCCGATGAAGCGTTTGGCAAAAGCCTTACAGTGCAACTTTTAAGTATATATATATACCTATTTTGTGGTATTTAATTTTGCATTTTCACTTCGCATTTCCTGTGTTCCAATATAAATGTCATGCTTACCACGAGCACTGGGAGTGATAATAAGAGAAGTTTTACATAGTAGTTTCTTTAATATTTTACAAAAAGAGATTTTTTTTCTTTCGAATCTACATTCGTATTACTGCTGTAACAATAAAATGTTACTATGTGTGAGTGCTGTTAAAATACAATCAATTTCATACTTAATATTCGAACTGTTTTTAGTAATTGATAATCTATTGCAAGCAAGTAATGTTCGAATACTTTTCAGCAGAAGTACTGTGTACCTTTCTTAATGGTAACATGTTGGCATCAGACGTAGCCTGATACGAAAAGAATGTATGCGTGAATTTTTCTAACTTCCGTAAAATATGAAGTTTGGCAACAACAGCATATTGATGGGAAAGAGTAATAAACTTCCGAACACAGATCACAGTTTGCTGTTTTAAGTATTCGGCTCCTGGTTTATGCAGTGTTACTTTCTGAATAAAATATTGCCTTGGCAAATGCAGAAAATTATTATTATTATTATTATTATTATTATAACAACTACTACTACTACTACTTCTTCTTCTTCTTCTTAAGCAAAATCCAGTAATCGGATTTTGATAACCATGCTTGTTAATTTGTTCCTGAGTGTTTAGGGATTTAGGGGCTTAAGAACTGGTTTGAATCCCTTTGGATATTTTTTTTTCTAACTTTTCCTCTATTGGATTACGGTTTTTTGTATCATCTATATACTAATAGAACACCCGTTCTTCACACGGTGAGAATACGTTTTATTTTGGACATAAAGGGGTGAATTTGGATTTAAACGGCATCTGAAGTGTCACTATGCATCTCAGCGACCCCGAAAACTATGGATTCGACAGCAATATCTGTCATTTTCGATCATTTTTATAAATTCCCTGTACCCCTAAGTTGCGGGGCTGAATTTGGATTTAAAGAGCATCGGAAGTGTCACTCTTCATCTCATCGACCCCGAAACTAAGGATTCTGCTCTAATATCGGTGATTTTCGATAATTTTAAAGTATCTATCCCTTCCTCTCCCCTAAGTTGTACCGTCAAAAATGAAATAATAAAAACCTTCCCAGGCCTGAACCTCATGAAAATTTGATCCGAGATCGATCGGGTGGTTCAAGAGATACGAAGTCACAAACATAGTCACTTTCATATATATACAGATGGTGATCAGAAAAATGGAAACACCTGTGGTTGGCAACACGTCAGATGTATGGGTTGGCAGTGGTGTCGTGGCGCCCGTAGCGCCGGACCGCTGGTGGTGGTGTGTTAGGTCGGTCTCCATACTACGTCAGGCACAGTGGAACAGCAGTGTCCAGTGGCTGCAGCAGACGGAGGTAGTGTAAAATGGGAGACGGAGGTAGTGTAAAGAGGGCAAATTGTTGGTGCGCGGTTATGTGGAGTGAGTGTGACGGCAGTGGCTACTGTGTTAGGTGTGTCGCGTGGGACAGTGTCAAAGGTGATGACGGCCTACACAACACACGGGAAAACCACATCGGGGAAGCGGAACAGTGGGCGGAAGAAAATAATGAGTGACAGGTCACGCCGGGTATTAAAGCGCATTGTCACGCAGAACCGTCGTGCCACTGCGGAGCAAATGACGGAGGAACTCAATCGGCACCTCCCCTACCCTGTTTCGACAATCACAGTCCGCCGCGAATTACATGACATGAACTTACGGGGTCGTGTTGCACGGGCCAAACCGCTCATCAGGGACCATAACGCTTTCGCACGCCGCAAATGGTGCCGCGACCATGCAACTTGGACCGTTGAGGACTGGAAACGTGTGATATGGTCGGATGAGTCATCCTTTACCCTATTCCCAACCACGGGCCGTGTTTATGTGTGGAGAACGCCCAAAGAAGCTTATGATTTGCAGTGTCTCCGCCCAACTGTGAAACATGGCGGCGGCTCGGTGATGCTGTGGGCCGCAGTATCATGGTTTTCATTGGGTCCTGTGGTCACACTTAGCGGACGAATCACTGCCAACGATTATGTCGCAATTTTAGGAGACCACTTGCATCCTATGGTTCGGATGTTGTTTCCGGACAATGACGCCATCTTCCAGGATGATAATGCACCCATTCACACAGCTGGCGTTGTTGCAGCGTGGTATGAGGAACATCGGGATGAAGTTGAACACCTTCCCTGGCCCGCCCAATCCCCAGATCTCAACATAATTGAACATCTGTTGTCCGTCTTGGAAACACGACTCCGGCGACGATTTCCACCTCCATCCTCTCTCACAGAACTTGGCCGATGCCCTGCACGAGGAATGGTGTAAAATTACACTTGGTACCATTCACGACCTCTATGCCTCCATCCCACGTCGCATCAAGGCTGTTCTAAAGACGAAAGGTGGCCCGACACAATAATTATCTGGTAAGTTGCAATTTCGTTCAGGTGTTTCCATTTTTCTGATCACCATCTGTGTATATATATATATATATGAAATGTTTTGTAGGTAGAGTCAAATAATGGACCGAGATTTAGCTCTTCACCTATTTTATTATAAAATGATACTTTTTGTGTCTACAAAAGTTATTATAACAGAATCTTTATTATGACCAAATTTGAAGGTTATATCGTCTTGTGTTGGGAATCCTTTTGCTTCATAGCAGCCTTCTTGAGGTATGGTATTATTAAAGGAAAACCCCTTTACTCCATAGCAGTCTCCAGGGTTTAGTTGTGGTTAGGAAAACCCCTTCACTTCGTAGCAGTCTCCAGGGTTATTAGGATAGGTTTACGATCAGCGGTCAACTGTTGCTTGGTTCCTTCGTGGTCCCTCTTGTGTGTCCTATTCGGGTGTCTCGTCTTTTTTCGGTTTCCTTCGTGTGGTCCGTCTCCCTTCAGTTTCCTTCGTGTCTTCCTCTTTAGTGTATCATCTGCTTGTTTGTAAATATCAGCACGTGTCGTTATGAACATGTGCTTGTGTTGTGATATGGGGATCCTTACAATATATATATATGTATGTATATGGTTTTCAGAATAAGGAAAACATCTAAAAAAAAAAAAAAAAAAAAAAAGTGCTCCTCAGATGAGTTTGGCATTGAACCATCTTACGCCTTAGAATAGCTCTTGATGCGTCCAATGATAATGTTTGTACAATGTTCGTGCATATCCGTCCGTAGGGCGAAAATGTGTTTAATAACGCATAAGCCAGGAAGAGAAAAGAAAATGTATCCAGATTTATTCTGGTTAATACTGATTTATCTGTTGTTTATTCCAAGTTTTTAGATGGATTGCTGTTATTTACTTGTTACGACAACGAATGTATTGATTCTGATCACTATGGAGATGATAGTGTAACTAGGTACTTGTTTATACTAAATACAGAAGATATAACGCATTGGATCAACGTAAGATAAGGACATATGTAACCTAACTGTTCTGTATATGCAAAATACTTGTAATGTATACTAAGTCAGAAATATTAAGTGTACGTTTATTTATGTGCTTAATGGTGCGTAACATCTAAGTATCCGTAGCTACAAAACTAAAATAAAGAACTATGTGGTATTTTGCGACGTAGAGTGGCTTCATAGAGGTCGTGAATTGTAGCAAGTGGAATAATTACTACATCATTCCACGTGCAATGCATCACTCAATTCCGTGAGAAATGATAGAGATGGAAATCTGCGCCGGATTCATGTCTAAAACGGACCACAGATGTTTATGTTCAGGGTCAAGGATTGGGCAGGTCAGTGGAAGCGTTCAGCTTTCATCCCGATTCTTCAAACCACGCCGCAATAACTTTATATGTGAATGGGCGGACTTGGATATGGCATCATTGCCCAGAAACATCAATTGCATCATAGGATGACCATTTCCCTCCAAAATGGCGACATAATCACGGGTAGTGACACGACCGGTAAGCGTCTGTACAGAACCCACTGCAAACTAGGATATTGCGGCCCACACCATTTCAGAAACGCCGCCATGTTTCACTGTAGGGTGGAGATACTCCGGATCATATTCTTCTTGGAGCGTCCGTCATAACACGGCCCGTGGATTAAAATAAGTTGAACGATGAGTTATGCGACCATATCACATGCGTTTCAGTCATTAGCGATTCATGTCTCACCGTTTCAGATTTATGGGAGTGGTCATAGACTTTACAATGACGTTTTTGCTGACATTTTGACTGGCCGCCGTTTTGCACAGGGTAATTTTAGTGTGTCGAGACTTGTTCTCTATCTTCTTTCATTTTCTAACAGGTTTCCAATGATATGCTACTTGACCTCCTTACCATTTGCAATTTTTGAGTAGGACCCCTTCTAAGACCCTGGGACAACACTTTTTGCTTTGATGCATTGTACTTTTAAAATGATCAAACACATGTTTTCCTGTTTCGGCATCTGTCTCACCGTTTGCGATTTCTAGCGGTGGAGACGGATTTTTTGGATACCCTGTATATATATATATATAACTCGCACAATATATGCATTCCAAAAATTTTTATTACAGTTTCGTAATAGGCGTCATTAGTGCTTTCGGTTGGTGTATAAACCATCTTCCACTTCGATATATAATCTTCCTCTCTTCCCTTGTTAGCTGAGGAACCTTGTCATGCTCTAGTTTCTTATAACGCAAGCTGTACTAGCATTTTCTTTCAGCAGTGTGTGCAGCAGTATTGGCTAGGCATTGAGATGTGTTGGTATTCACCAACATATCCCAACGCCTTCCAATATTGCTGTACATAATAGCGTCCTGAAAAACCTGGAAATAAAAGTGTGTCGTGGAAACACTTTGAAAAAGTTATGGAAAACAGACAAATGGTGAAAATCCTGGGAATGTCCTGGAAATTATTTATAAACTGGAAATGTATGTTTAATTTGCAGAGCTATGATGAATGAAATGCTGTTACGTCATTTATTTCAGAGGGAAAATACTTTGATCAAATAATTCAATGTTTAATTAGATTCAAGTATTTTATTACAGAGAAATAAGATATGAATCTTCTTTTTCCATTAGAAAGATATGAAGTAGTGAAAAATAATGCCAAAATAAAGTTCATCTGTAAATAAAAGAACTAAGATAGTAGGAAGGTAGAGAAATAGTTAATATTTTTGCATGCATTAATTAAATTTACGTATTCAAAATTATATATGAATAACGGTATGTTAAAAGTGTTAAATGTCATGGTAATCCTATAAGTAGGAGTTAACTATTTCTTTTTCTTCTGAAGCAGTGCAAATATGTTCTGAATTCTAAAGATATTGGAGCTGCATTTTTTAATTTTTATTTTATTATTTTGAATAACAAATAGTTGTCAATTGAGCTGAATTGACACACACACACACACACACACACACACACACACACACACACACACACACACACACACACACACACACACACACACACACACACACACACACACACACACACACACACACACACACACACACACACACACACACACACACACACACACACACACACACACACACACACACACACACACACACACACACACACACACACACACACACACACACACACACACACACACACACACACGCGCGCGTTCTTCAGAGCATAATATTCCATTGTATAAACCAAACTGTCTTATTTTATAAACCAAACTGTCCTATATTTTTTCAATGTCCTGCCGGGAGGCTTGAACATAGGACACTTGTTTAGATTATAATAATGTACAAATTCATATCTGGTCCACGCGAATTATACAACAAATTTTCGTAGTTATCTTTAAAGTAGCCTGAGTACTTCACGATATTAATAGTATACATTTATAAAAATGTCTTACAAAATGATAGTTCATCACCTGTAAAAAATTTGATTTCCAAGAATGAATTAGAAATAGTAAATTCTTCAGTGGTAAAGTATTCACCCAGTATTGTTCCTCTGTCAATTTTTTCCCAATATGTCGCGTGCGACATTTTGCCACTCATCCTTAGGGCCACATAATTTCTTAAATCCTTTCCACAACACGACCTTCACATTGTTTTTTTCCTTCTTTCTTTTTCTTTCTTTCAGCAGTGGTAATTTAATAATGTGTATTTTTTTTTCATTACTTACAATTACTTATCTTTCCCAATATGTTACAAGTTGCTTTTATTATTTTACTATATACACAATATGTTCTAGAATCGTGTACTAGCTATTTACTTTATCTTTTTTTATATTTGTTTTAGGTTTTCCATCTGAAGATTTCTTCTTAATCATAACAAAGTTCTATTCTTTCACCAGACAAAAAGAAATCAGATGGTAAACCTAAAATACAAATAAAAATGGGTAAAGTGAATAGGTAGTGCACTAATCCTGACATACTGTACACACACATACACACACACACAGGGCCGCGGTGGCTCAGTGGTAGAGCGTTCACCTCTAATGCTTGGTGACCCGATCGATCCCAGCCCCCGCCAAGTGAACTTTGTGGTGGACAAACACCTTGTGCGTGGGTTTCCTCGGGGTTCTCCGTTTCCTCCCACTCTTCATTCCATCATTTCACTCATTACTCATCATCGCCGTCTCCTTTAGCCGAACCGGCGTAACCGTGGGACGTAAAACTCAATGATTTCATTTCACACACACACACACAAGGCAGGTAACCATAAGTATCGAAAAAATTACGTAATATTAAATTATCACTGTTGAAACAAGGTGAAGATCATAACATTGTTAAGGAATTACTGACAAAAAGTATTACTGAAATCAAGTCTTATTCCTTGGCTATCATGATGCGAAAAATTCAAATCAAAGTAATTGTAATTTATTTAACATAAACAACGTTTAAAAGAGGTTGCGAAAACAATATTTTTAGTGCTGCATGGAATATACTATCATCATAATCGGCTGGATTATCAACTCAAAACAATTAAGGAATAACTATAAATTAAAGATGAGCTGCTATTTTTTGTATGAGTCAAATTAAAACGCACATTTGTTACAAGTGATTCTGTACATAAAACTGCATGTAAAAGAATTTTATTTCTTTGTAAAACTGGCCCAGTAAAATATTAATTAACTTTGATAGTCGATAAAACGGGACAATATGCATCCCGACGTGGGACAAATAAGTTAGAAATCGGTACAGTCCCCGACAGAATCGGGACGGTTGGTAACCCTGGTAAGGACCTCAAACTTGTTGTGTTGGACTTTGCTTATCTAAAGGTTTATAACACTGCCTTACTGTCCCCAAAATCTGAGATTCAAGGTGGGGTTGGGGGCGGCTGCCTTCTGCCCTACTGATGCCCCTGTCTAGCAGCTGTCATATGAAACTATCCTATGCCATTTTACGTGGTTTTAGTTACATTTATTTCGGATTCTTGACTGCGAAGATATTACGTTTTAAAATAGAATCCATTTCCTGAATAAAACTGAACCTTATTGAAAATGGACTTGGATCTATTGTGCTCTGAACGTCCCAAACATTACTTTTCTTCAATAAATTATTGGCTTGGAAAAAGGGACCAAGTACATAGGCTTGCAGAAAATATTCTAAAGTTAACACAACTTGAAGTGTGCTCCAAATATTACTTTTTGAAAATTTATTATTTTAAAATAATTTTATTAGCATCAGTGTTCTAAAATAGTAATGAAATTTTGCAACTAAAATCTCACCCGCCTCACGATACGTGAGTTTAGCCCCTGAGGACATAACTAGAAAACTTTCAGAAACAGTAACTGTGAAATGACTTGTCTTGGGGCTAAAATAACGGCACAAGCGTATTTCTGGTAAAATTCTAACCTTAAAACATGTAAAATGATTCCCTTTGCATTTCAAATTTCGAATTGCAATCAAAGATGGCCGCCATGATTCTTATAGCACCATCTGATGTCAGACCACTTTCAAGTTTCATCATTCTTCCTCAACCCGTTCTCAACACACAAGGGTGGTCAGGACTTTTATTTCACCATATATATTGATAGATTGTGTGAAATCTCCATAGTAGGTAGATTTTAAAATCTACCTAAAAAAGCTTATTACAACTAAGAAAGTACTTAACGAGAGTTACTGGCAAGAGAGTGTAATAAAAGGGGTTCGTAATATGAAAAAAGTTGAGAATTACTAAGCTATACTGAAATATTCTGTACCCAACACATTGTAGTCTTAACAGGAATAAAATAAATGAAAACGCCGGTTACAAGCAATGGTGCTATTCAGCCGGTTCCAATCGATTCGCTAGAACCGGTTGTTAAATATTCCGAGTTCGCAGAACCGTTTGTTATAACCAGACATATCAGTAAATTTTACCCAGTTATAATCAGGAACAGTAAATTTTAGTTTAACTATCTTTGTTTTTAGAAATTCTCACAGCTAAAGGGTTAAACATATGATTCCGAGAAACAAAGTATAAGCGATTTATTTCTTAATCTCAGATGCTCAGATATCAAGAATGAAAACTGGGATCACATGAGTGTAGTGATGAGGGTTATTTAGGTCTATGTATATTTGAAACGCATACATATTATCAACACTTGCTGATCCATTGCTGGATTAAGGTCTTTCCAATACTTTTTGACAACCATCTATGTTGGGTAATTTGTATCCTAGATATTTGCAGTAGTACCTAATTTCGTCACACCACCTTGTATTAGAATGCTGTGTAGGTCGGTTCTTGTCACTTGTGGTATCCAGTAAAAAACCGCTTTTGTCTACCTTGTACGGTTTGTTTCCTAAGAGAGTTATATCTATTTATCTACCTATCCATCTCCTCTCTCTCTCTCTCTCTCTCTCTCTCTCTCTCTCTCTCGCTATATATATATATATGAAATGATATGTATGTATATATACAGAACCGGTTGTTAAAGAATTAGAATAACATCACTGATTGCTAGTAAAGAGCAAGAAATCTTAACAAATAAGTTATTACCCGCTTTTGAAATATATGTTTAAAATCATGTTTTTTCCGTGTGTGTTTTAAAACATGTTTAAACCATTTTAAACACGTTTTTCATGTTTTAAACACACGTTTTGCTCTTTTTCTTAAAAAAAATAAAATTATTTTTTCCAACCCTTATATAAGGGTGGACCATTAATCTTGGTACGCCCTTATAACTTTTAAACTAGTAATCAGAAAAAAAAAAAGAATTTTGTACCATGCAAATATTGGTATATTCTGAGATACCAAAAGGTTAGCAGTGTTGCCAGTTCGACATAAAGTTGGTTTATTCAAATGGCACTACGTCAGGTTATTAATATTTCAAATCTACGTATAAAATAAAAACTTACAGTATCACGTTTGTTGTTCGGTTGTGCACACTTAAGGACGCCATAGTATTACAAACATCGAAAATCTTGAAGGCTTCTACAACATTAACACTGCAGTGGTCGCGTGTTCTGTTACTGTAGAACAGGTGTTTTATTTTTAAAACTCTGAGCAGTTGGCAACACGCTCGACCCTGAGCGGTTATGTATCTTTCTCCGCCAACCTTTTGTACATTCCAGTCTATTTCCAGCGCTTGTTCTTGCACCTGCTTTGATTTGTTACATGATTTCATCAGTGTTCTACTATTGTAGATCACGCGACTATTGGCGTATTAGTTTGTTTCGTATTAGTAATTTATTTAGTTTTACATATTTACGTTATTTTTGTGGAATAAGTGCTTGTATATATTTGAAATGTCAGAGCATGATAGAGAACAGGTGCGTCTGTGGTTAGGCAGAAAGTGAATGCGAATGTGTTTGGAATCAAAGATATGGAGGTTTTCGAGGAAGAGTTTGTTGAAGAAACAGTTGAGTGCAGTGATACCGATGTACCGACAATCTACAGCAAGAAGAAGAAAACATTGCAGTATAAGGCAGTGTTGAAGTCATGAGTTCTATTACACCACCTTCATTCAACACACGTGTGTTTTATATCGGTAGAGAGAGAGAGAGAAAAAAAAAGTAGAACCTACTCGCTGGCATGTAGATCCTATGATGCCAAGAAACTCAGGAACTCTCAATTTGAATATAATATCAGCTTTACATAGGCTTGGGCCACAGAGCACTGCTAAAACTGCAACAACTTCTACTGCACTATTTTTATGTCTAATTGATGGTGATGATAAACGTGGCTGGTGTTCATGCTCTTAATACATTTAGAGCAAATAAGAACAATGAGAATGTCAGACGCAAGAATTTTCTACAGGATCTAGATTTTGAGTTGCTAAAACCAGCATTAAGCCGACGTTTAGCCACAGAATCCTTGCCGAATAAGCTTCGACGCAGAGAAAGACTGTTGCTTGGCTTCAGTGAAGGTGTTCCATTGCTACAAGACAGAGCTTCCGGGATAGGAAAATGTTTCCTTTCTGTTCGTTCTCGCAATAAGTCAACAAGAAAAACAGGGTTGGCTGGCTTAAACCAAGGTGGTTTAAACCTTGGTTTAAACTAGCTGGGTTTAAATAAGAAAAAAAAAACCTGGTTTAAACAAACAAAACAAACAAACAAAAAAAAAAAAGGCTTTAAATCGTATGACCTTCATGGTGACTTTCCACATTTCAAACCATCTGCATTGGTTTTATCTCCTTTTCACCTTTTAATCGAGGCGCCTCATGTTCAATTCTCGATCAAACACAACCCTTCTTTCAAGTGTAAACCAAGTAGCTGTTCGGATGTCACTTTAAACGAAAATCTTCGTACCTCGGTATTACATAAGGATGTTAATCCTAAACATACGAAACGAAACGAAATTGTATGTCTAAATGCCTGTTGTTTTATAAAGAACCCAACGTTGTTTAAATATATTGATAGAAATTGGCAAAATTTATCGACATTAGCTTGGATTGGACTTTTAATTTAATTGAATGATATCTACAAACTAAATTTGTAATTTAATACCTCAGTTTTAGCGCACTGATTACGATACGTTGACCATAAAATTTTACATGCTGAGCAATAAAGGAATGTTTCCGTTGTTGCTTTGCATTTAAAGTAATAACAGGATTTTCCCAACAGATAAGGCGGGAGTTTCCCGATTTATATATAATTTTGTGTAATGGTTTCATTTGTACAACTGTTTATCTTTTTGTCCTTCTGAAATTACTCTTTACAATCATATTATAGATCAGTACAACGTATTTTTTAGCAGTCCTTTGTGAGTGAGTCGGCAGACTCATCGCATTTCTGGCCAATTAGTCCCGGTTTCGAGTCCAAATGGAGAGCAATTTCTCGTATATAAGTCGAGAAGCGGTTTGGATTCCACTTTAAGCTTATGTGACCCCTTCCAGCATAACCCCGTTATTGCATAGTAACACCAAGGCGGAAAAAAAAATATTTCTATCCATATGTAATATAAATACATAGAGCAAATTATTCAAAAAAAAAAAAAAAACTGGTTTAAACAAAAAAACAAACATTTAAACCAAATCAACAGTTTTTTTGTTTTTTCAATAAAAACCATGTTTTTTGCCAACCCTGAAGAAGAAACATTGTGGAAAATACCAGAGATGATCTGAACAGACCATCACAGAATCGTGTGTGACGATTGCTTGGAGTAGACAAACTTTCAAAGAGAGTACGTCAAATCATTCTACCTGTATGATCTATCATAGAAGTTTTAAGCTGTTCTTTCAACTCTTATACCTAAACATTTATTAGATTTTTGTTCAACATTATTAATATGTTAAATAAGATGTATCGGGTACCTAATGTTTATTTTTGTCGATATTCTTGTATTAATCAAATAAAATAATTTAAAAATACTTTAAAACGTGCATAATAATATAACTAACATACCTAAGACCGAATATTGCTAAAAATTATAATACTATAGAAAAATACTGATTTCTACTATAGTAGAACGCGCGACCACTCATGTAACGGTGGAGGGCGCGACCAACGTAGTGTTAATAATGCGGGTCGGACAGGGTAATGCACATCGAAAGTACTTTAATGTACAATACTACCATCATCATCAGACGTATTTCAAGCAATTAGAAACAAAGTTACAAGGAATTGAAAGACTTTTTTCAAAGAACTTTATATCAATAAAGTGTTAAAATAGGTATCATATCCATTTAGGTCCGAAATTTTCAATAGACATAAAGATTAGAATGCCGCCTGCAGCAATTTGATATTTTGCTTAGAATGGCGTATTTGTTAAACTTTTTAAAACAATGTTTTATTTACTTTGATTTCCCATACGAAAAAAACAGGCACCTGTACAGGCAATATCAAACATGTGCCTGAAAATGGAACACGACTTTTCACCGTACAGTGCCTGGACTTATACAGTTAATGTGCCTGTATAGACGCAGAGAACATGCATTTAAAGGCGTCAAGCACATACAAGAAACCTGTACATGCAATGTACAGTATATGTTCTGAGAAAGAAACAGTTTATTTACAGGTGAGGAACAAGCTGTTTTCAGGATCACAAATACAAACACAAATTCGTATATATGCACATGTCCAGAGAAAGAAACAGTACGTGTACATTGCATGTATAAGGCGAAATACATGTGCTTTTCAGGTATGCAGCACTCATTTAGAACACCCAACACCCATTTAGAGCACCCAACACAATAACTATGAAGTGTTTGTACTTTGCCTGTACAGCTATATGTATATTGCCTGCACAGGTACATGTACATTGCATGATTATTTTTTAAATTTTTTACATGCACTGAACAGGCAATGTGTATAATGTTTGTACGTACGGGTTACTTGTGTATTGCATGTTGATTAACTTTTTACATGCACTGAACAGGCAACGTGTACAGTACCTGTATAGGATACGTGTGCATTGCATGTTCATTTACTTCTATGATTTTATGTTTTATCATTTTATTTTATATGCAGTTAGAATTAAGTAAAGAAAATTACGTAATTCCGTTCACATTTTTGCTGACATCTTGTGAGGATATTTTCAATCATTAAACCTCTGCATGTATTGTGGCTGTACTTCATAGTTAACATAGCCTTCACAGTTAGCAATCCCAGTTTGCAGGCAAATATTACCAACATGAAAGACATGCAAGCTACTATAAAGATCCACGTTTCCTTTACACGAACATGCTCTGTATATCAGTGACGTAGCCAGAAACTCATCGAAGGGGAGGCTTAAGCCATTAACATTACTAGAATATTTAACTGAGGGTGACATGGCTCTTACTTCTGAGAATTGAAAGAATTTTTCAGTGATCATATAGTATTGTGATGGTATTCTGGGGGCAACATTGCCCCCTCCAGTTACACACCTATGACTTAAATACATACACATATCTCAATATACAAAAGACAAAGTTCAGAGTGACTAACTGATTGATTAACGCATGGGTCAAACCACTTAAACTAGAAACTTGAAATTTGAAGAGTACATAAGATATGTGATGTAGGGTACCAGTAAGGAAGGATTTTTGGAAATTCAACGGGGAAGAGGGAGAATGGGATGTGAAGAATTTTTAAAAGATGGCCGTATCTCCGAATACTTACGGTTAAAGACTTGAAATTTAGTATTTGGATTTCTCATTTGAAATAATTTGACACATGTTTTAGCGTTTTTAAAAAAATATTTTAGTAAAAAGGGGAAGAAAAGAGTTGAAAAAAAAAAGTGTGGGGATTGCAATTATTGTAATAAGACGTCGATATTTCGGAATCTCTAAAGGTTAAAAACATGCAATTTGGTATTTGAACCTCTTATTTAAAATAGATCTGTATTTCTGTTTTTATATCTATATGTAACCTAGAAGGAAAGAAAAGGGCGGGAAGAAAAATGTGTGAAGGAATACAGTTATTAAAATAAGATGTTTATACCTTGGGATCTGGGAACAGTTATGAAACTTGGTATTTCAACTTAAATTCGGTATGGTTGCAGGTTCATGAGGTGCGAGGCCGTAGGCCGAGCTACAAGCAAAAGCGGTGGGTTTGCCCCCTGTTACTTGAACTGAAATTCGGTATAGCTCGGAATTCTGGAAGGTAAGAGGCTTGACACTTGGTGTTTGAACTGAAATTCGGTATATTTACAGGTTTATGAGGTGCGAGGCCGTAGGGCGAGTTATTACGGGCGTCTGGGGGAAGTGGCGTAGCTAGGGAGGATCCAGAGATCTGAACAGCCCGAAATTTTTAGAAGTTGTTAAAATAAAGCCTAAAATCGCGTTTTCAGTGAAAATTTTTCCGGGAAAAGACTCCCGGCTCTCCTCGAAATGAAATCCTGTCTACGCCATTGTCTGTGTGCGAAGCCTCCAGCTAGCCGAAGGCTAGTAAAATTAAAAATTACGATATTTGTCATCTCATCACGGTCAAACGATAAGACCGAGAATGAAAAAAAAAAATGGTATACAGTTAGGCCCAATCTGGGTTATACAGGGGATTTATAATGTTCACTTTGATTATAATACGTACCGTAAGGGGGAGCAGTGGTGATTTTTTTTTCTTAACGAAGGATTAGTATCTCACGAGCTATTCAACTTACGAAGCTGAAATTGGGTATATTATCTCGTAATTAAAAATAAACAGATATGTCTCCTCGTGTTTTCAAAAATTCACTGTTTTAGGGAGGGAAGAGGGTATATTCTATATTCTATATGGGGAATTGATAATGCGTTATATGTAAAATAACCCAAAACGGTCAATATTTGTGTTCAATCTATAGTTTTTTCAGGGTCGCTGAGATTAACAATGACAGTTACGAAGTCGTTCAAACCAAGTTTAGCCCCCATCGACATTAAGGGAGGGGTTATAAAATATTCAAATTGACCAAGATAAGTATAATACATAGTAGTTGGGATCGCTGAGATGATTAGTACTACTTCCAGAAGCCATTCAAATACAAGTTTAACCCCATCGGCAAGGGGGAGTGAGGAGGCGCGGTATTTCATCAATTGTTGGTCTGACGAAGCGAAGCGGGTATGTTCAATGTTAACATTAAAATCTGCTTCTCTGCAAGGAATCTTTCGGTAGTCTGGAAATCGCCTGTACAACACATGTTTAACTATGTCTTGTTGGGTGTTAACCGTGTAGCTGTACATCACCTGTACATTGTTGTTAGCAGTAGCTTTGTACAGCCAATGTATAGCCAATGCAAAACAGACATCAATCCAGATGTACTTTTCTGTCGAATTGCATGTCTTCTCCAAATATACATTCATTGTACATGCAACATGTCTGTGTACAGGCTATCAAACACATAATATGCAACGCATGTTTTGAACGCATGTGGAGTACCTGTTCATTTCAAACATGTTAACGTTAAAAACAGTCTCTGTAAAGGGAATGTTTCTGGAGCCTGGAAGTCATTCCTGCAATATTTGTTCAACTATTCCTTGTCAGGTGTTAAACATGCAGCTGTTCATCGCCTGTATATTGCTGTTGGGAAGGGCTATGTACAGGCAGTGTATGGCCAATGCTGAACAGACGTCAATACAGGTGTACTTTTCTGTCAAATTGCATGTTTTCTTCACAGAATCATTCATTGATATCCAACATGTACCATGTCTGGGTACAGGCTATCAAACGTATACTGTACAACGCATGTTTTGAACCCATGTGCAGTACCTGTTCATTCCTAACATGTTAATATTAAAAACAGCCTCTGTAAAGGGAATGTTTCTGGTGTCTAGAAGTAGTTAGTACAACACCTGTTCAATTATTCCCTGTCAGGTATTAGACATGCAGCTGTACATTGCCAGTACATTGCTGTTAGGAAGGGCTATGTACAGACAATGTATAGTCAGTGCGGAACAGACGTCAATACAGGTGTACTTTTCTGTCGAATTGAATGTATTTTTCACAGGAACATTCACTGTACATGCAACATGTAAAATGTTTGTATTTAAACTATTAAACATTCACTGTTCAAAGCATTTTTGAGCGCTTGTACAGTGCTTGTTACTTTTTAATATGTTGAAGGTAAAACCAGTGTCTGTACATGCACTGTACAGTGATGTTACCGAGCTCACTGTACAGCGTATGTCCGTTTACCTCAAAATAGATCTCAATACATGCACTTACAGATCAAGAAACGCCTGTTTTCTTTCATGAAACAGGTACGTAACATGCAACATGCATAAAACAGGACCTGGAAAAATGTAACACATGCACTAGACATGCGTTTCCAGTGCCTGTACAGTACCTGTACAGATTTTTCATTTTCGTATGGGTTTACATTAAGACACTTCTTCATAGGTATAAGTACAAGGAGTTGTCGGAAGTATGTAATTTTAAACAGAGCTGCAAATTTTAACAGTTTTTATCCTACCTTCGGAACGGTTTGAGGTATCAAATTACTGTAAAGGCACTACTTATCTAAGCAGTTTTTCGAAATAAAGGCTTTTGAAAAAAAGTCAGATTTTTTAACCGCTTGTAACTTTGTTCATGTTCTTTCGTAATTCGTCATATCATGATTATAGCATTAGATACTAAAGTATTTTGGATGTGCATTGTCTCGTGTCTCATTTGCGTACTGCTGTAGAGGTCACCAACAATTGGATGTTTGTAATCCTGTGACTTCCTTCGTTTGCAACAGTGAATAATAAATTTAACATTATAAGTTTTCTTTTAACATATATAAACAATCCCTCCCCTGCTAATATTTGCATGATACAAAATTTCAGTGTTTTTTATTCCCTTAGTTTAAAAGTTATAAGGCGTATCAAGATAAATGGTCCACTCTGTATATGAAAACAGTTACCATGGAGGTATCTCTAGCCTCGGTCTTTGACTTCGTAACATTTACTCCCAGATTATTTATTAATTACAAATGTCTAGAAGAAACATTTAGCTTTGATTAACGTTTTTTGTAAATTCATCATCCTAATGTAAATGCTGAGAGTCACCGTTTCCCTAATCGAGAAATCGTTAGCAACTTTCTCAAACGTAACTTCTAAGAAGACAAAGTTGGGAAACTAATTATAAAATATAAAACTGTAAGCCAAGAATAGCAGAAAAGTAAAATAAAATCATCCAGTGGGATTCGAACCAGGTTTAAAATTATTCAAACACAAGATATAGAGGCAGCAACACGCATGGCTATCGAAACAACTGTTGAGCTACCCTTCGATTGTATCTGTAGCTAATGAACTTCTGCATCCGTCCATGTTTTTACGTTTTTTTTTTGTTTTTTTTTTTTGTTTTTGATCTAGAAGCACAGTTTGTTTTTTTTAAAATTAACGAAGTTTTCTGCATTTGCGAAAGTAATATTTTATTCTGAAAGTAACATTGCATTAAATAATAAATTAAAAGCCGAATATTTCAAACAGCAAGATGTATTGAGAATACTTCGCTGCTTTTTCTCCTCAATGTGTTGTTGCCAAAGTTCAGACTACGTAAGTTGGAAACACGCACAATTAAGTTTTGGAAAATTTACCGTATATGACTAAATTTTGAATGTTAAAATTACACTTGGTTCATAATTTCCTTTTTGTATTTTCAAGCTGCTGGTAAAAGTCCAGGTGGATGGGTTCGTGTAGTAAACAGGGAGATAGAAGATCGGATTCTTATTCGTGGAATGCAAGGAATGATTCAGGACTTGGCTTTTGCACACATACCTACACAAGTTATATTAGCATGTGTAGATGATCTAGGCAACTTGTTCGTACATGAAATTGAGCGTCAAGATGACAAACTTACGTATCCTTTAGAAGCAGTGAAAGTTGGTAATAGGTTGTAAGTGAATTCTTACACGGTGAAAACTGTGTGTGTAACTATTGAAGTAATTTATCTTGTTAACAACTTTTGATTGAGTTGATCTTTTACTTCTCTTGGAAAGGTTAAAGAAAGATGTGAATTACCGAGCTTAGTGTTCTTATTGGTAGGTTTATTCTGTGGTTTATGTTGTTAGATTATATGTTACATCGTTTACATGAACAAGAAGAAAATAAAGGTAGTTGTTTAAGAAACACGTAGTGGTAGATGGACGTGTGACGTATTTGTGTAACAGTAGTGACAGTATTTCATATTTCCTAGCTTATTAAGAATAAATCATTAAGATCTACAAGGCGTGTACCGATATATCGGTATCGGTGATACAGCCATTTTTGGTAGTATCGGTATCTGTGATATCGTCCACTTTTTGGAGCATCAGTATTGGTATCGGCAAATGGACACTGATATATTATCCGAACTATTTCCAATTTGTTTAGTATTAATGACACTTACATAATTTCATCGGTTTATCTTAGATTTAAAGTTGATCTAAATTATTATCAATTGTACAATCGATTTCTTTATGCATGTATACGCCTTTGATTTGCACTACTCGTACTCAGCTGATGCTTTTAGTTTTTTCATGCCAAAATAGTGATGAGGAAAAGCCAAAAGTCCTCAGTCAGGATCATGAGCGCCCGAAGAAAATTTTCTAGAGGGAGGGGGTCATTCCATGGTTGCTATATTACGTATAAATTTTCGTGAGCCAGGGGGGCCGGAGCCCACCCTGCCCTCCCCCTTCAGGCGCCCATTGTCAGGGTAGCAGCCCTGTCATTTGAATCCCAAACGAGACAGGTTTCGATTCAGAAGAAAATGCTATGGAAGAAACCCACAAGATGCTCACTTTGTCATTATTTTCTCCTACTTACTGGTTAAAACCAATTCAAAAATTTAATAAATAGTTTTGTTTCCGACTTCGCTTAAATAACCCTCTTATTTTTTTTTTTTTATGGTATACACAGCAACACCTGGTTCAGCACGCATAATTTTGTAAACAATAAAAATTTGTAACGGTAGTATACGTTTGCATTATATGTATGTAATAGAGACTAGTAAATACAATGCAACTATCAAAGTACGTTATCACTCTAAATGTCAATCACTGAGTTTTAGAATTAAGTTTCACTATATAAGTATTTGCTGATTTTTTTAGTTCATTTTATGTGAGCTGGATTAAATTTAGAGAAAATATGTATTTTTTTGTGAGGAACCTAATATGAAATTGTGCTTTTTGTCTTTGTATGTCAAATTTTGGCTTTATATCTAATATACCCTATTGCAATGTTGATCATTTCATTTTTCTGAAAATTCCTGATAATATATGAGAAATGTGTCCAAAAGTATCGGCCTCTTCAGTATCGGTATCGGTGAAAAAGTGGTATCAGTATATCCCTAAGATCTACCTCTATTCAGCGTAAATAAGCTATTAATTCTGGCGCAGGATTGGCAAATACCTACAACGCTTATTAATATTTCATTTCATTTCCGTATCAGTTTTCGTTGAGCTGTGGGGAAAAAAGTTACCTTTTAATTGAAACAGGAGCTCTTCGTGATATGTGCAACTCATAAAGTTATCGAAAACAATATTCTAGAACCATATAACGATTCGTTGAAAAATGCAGATGGTCGTATACACAAGTTGGGCAACTCTCATGATCGTAGTTAAGAAGCGGGATAGAAGTCTTTTTTGTATTGATTTTAAATGTACTCTAAATTTAGTAACCGAAAGAATTAGTTACCCTCTCCCACGAATTAAAGATCTCTTAAATAGGATGAAGTATGCTAAGTGGTTTGTTTTGTTAGATTTAAAGCAAGCTTACTTATAATTGGAGGTGGAAGAAGCAGCTCAAAGTTTCTAGTAGTTAGTAGCCTATGGGGGTTATACAAGCAACTGAAGTTATTGTTTTGACACGAGTGGACCGGTGAGGTTACTCTTAGATACGGATGAGGAGCAACCGAACAGGAATTTGTTATTTTAATATAGAGATTGCAGCTCTGATCGCTGTTCATGAGATGTTTGGCAATATAGCTGCTTCTCTTTTCATAGCGACGCCTTCAGTGTAAGTTCACACAAAAGAGTCAGGTACCTTCCATGGCTGTCTGAGGTGGAGATCGCAAAGCCGTTTCACTGCCACAGCCGATGTGACTTCTGTCTATAGAATTCTGGAGCCATCACTCTGTTCTCATTCTATTCTTTAGAAATCAAATAATCCCTTTGGCTAGATGCGCTTCTAGTTATAATGCGAAAGACACTAGTTGAATTCCCAGTGAATCTATGCAGGTCCTACGTGTGTGTGTGCTTAGTTTAGTTCCTGATATTGAAAAGAGACGTTGAACTCAAAATCACATCACCATCACGAAAATATTAAAATTAAGGTAATCTATTTAATATTAGCATGATCTCAATGTATTTTTCATTTCCTTAATAGTACTTCAGATATAATTTACTACTTCATGTTACACATGATTCTCAAACTAGTCCAAGCAAGATCCATCGAGTTATATGGTGTCCTTATATCCCCGAAGAAGACGGTGAAACTACTGATCCCGCGTATGACGATGTAGCGAAGCTTCTTGTGTTAACACATGATGCAAAGGTAAGATTGAATGGGTTAGATTTTTTTTTTTTTTTTTTTTTTTTTTAAAGAATTGGTTAATCGTAATAAATCGTTTAGGAATTCATGTTTTTGTTTGTAAATATTTGAAGAATTAAGTTTGTAAATGTAATGATTGTTGTGTGAGCTATGTTTGTTGTGAACATGAAGCCTGTCGTTATAGAATTGTACAGGGTCTTAAATCCAATATTTTTCACTAAATCGTGATTATTTGTCATTTACCCGTTGCGTTAACATTACAGTCAAATATGTAAAAATGAAACTGATCTCGTGTGGGATCGAGTCACGGGAAAACGCTTGAAAAGTTCAGTGAAATGAATTTTGGAACAGGTAGTCCTGTGAGCTAGATTCGTTTCGAATGTGTATAATAAAAGGAATTATGGGGAAACAAAATTTACGCAAACATAGAGTATCTCATGAGCCCGTCAAGTTAAGATGAAACTTGTATATGAACGCGTCCCGTCGTTTTTGAAAATTCTCGTTTTAATGGATTTGAGGGAGATAAGATTTTTTTTTTTTTTTTTGCCACATCGATAACTACATAGTCTGTTGTTTGTGATCTATCACGGGGAAACGGATTAACAGTTTGAAATGAATTTTGGAATATTGTTAGTATCTACCTCAAGCTTTTATCATATTACTTTAAATCATGGCCGGATCGTAAAATGTGCAGAATTTTACTCAAAAATATTATTTAGGGGTTTATAACATTACACTTTCATTAAAATCCGTATCCTGTGAGAAGGAGGGGTTCAAATACTTTGTATAAATTTATTGTCTTCGTGCGAAGAACGGGCATTTCAACTAGTGATATATATGCTCACCATGTTTTATTTTTTATTCACAGCAGCTTTTTAGTTACTAATATGATCTTTAAAGAGCCACATATGAACCATCTCTTTGTCACCTTCCACAGAAAGTAGGAATTTAATTTGTTACAATTGGTAACCTCGTATTTGTTACTTGTAGTCAACTACTTAAGTAATAATAATAATAAAAATAGAAATCATCAAAGGTCGTGAATATTAATTCAGAATAAACCAACGGTAACTTTTTCTATAATTTTGCATGGTAGTGTTTATGAAGATACCTACGTTCAGTGGAATTATTTTTATCGTCTGACATTTGGATACTCTAGTCGTAAATGGAAGAAATGGATTTTTCAAGATCAAATCTCTTAATCCTTTCTAAACATTGCGGACATCCATTAGCCTATATTTTTTTTACCCATATTCGAACAAATAGTTAACTGATAAAATAGAAACGTAACAAGATATGAATTTTGGTTGGGCATTGAGCTTGGGAGTAATATTCAGATTTTTGTGGGTGCCCCGCGTGGCATAGTCGCTAACGATCTTCCCTTTGATGCGAGTGGTCTCGGGTTCGATTCTCGGTTGGGCCACTCGATCGAAAAAGTGTAACAGCTTTTTCAGGTCAGCCATCTGGAGTGAGGTTTCTCCTGGGATTCCCTCATTCACACCAGGCAAATACCGGGATGGTATCTAACATAACGGCCCCAAGCCGCTTCCTTCCTTCCCTTTCCCTGATGGTGTGCTCGTCGAGGGACGTCATCCCTCATATACGTGACGGGCTAAATGGCCATAGATGCCGAAAGCCTAGAAATCTAATTCCTAATCAGGTTTTTATGAATCATGCCAATCTAATTAGCTCTCAGCGTTATAGTTTTACTCCAGGTGTATGTATTATGCATACGTTGTACTTTATTACTCAGCAACTACTGGCTGGGTCTAAATCAAATGTAGTAGGCAAATAACCCATCATCTAAGGAGTAAAGATTGCTGTATTTGGTGGCCGAACTCGACTAGAAAAAGGCTTTGCTTACTACGGCTTTGCCCACCGGAAGATTCTGAGTTCGGTTTACTGACTGTCCTAACTACTTGTTTACTTGTAGGTTTTGCGGAGGAATTGTTACAACTGTGAAATTCTCTATCGTATTAGAAGACCTTGTTGAAACTTATTTCAACAAATTACATTGACCACTTTATCTTCTACAACCTCAGTACTAGACATGCATTCGGTGCGACCTCTGGTCCTTGTTATCTTCAGGGAATAAGGAAAGGGAATTAAAAGGATAATATAATCTATAGTTATTTCATAGAATTAAACTCACATTGGAAAGTAGATTGCATTCTCAAGAATAAAAGTCAACAAACAGAACCATCAACAAGGTGTCCCATACTCAACAGTGAAATTTGACACTAGTATATTTGGGAGGATTCTTTATTGATTATAGTAGCAGGCGGTGCAAGTGGGCGATCAATACTACCGGTATTTAAAGTGTAATCTGAGCCACTTCGTTGCTTGTATTCTCAGCAAGATAGAGCTCGATTATATGCACCAAATGCGAGCGCGTTATCTACGAGTTCCCAGCATTACAATGAAATATAAAATACGATCCATAATCTGTTAAAGGAAAATATTGGAAAATAGAAAAAATATTTCTATAAGAATTGATAGATATTTAGTTTAATATCGTACTTTAATCATGTTCATTGGTGGTTCCGTTGTTTTAGGTTTGCTAGAACCTTTTTACTGCTTTATTTCAGGCTGAAATGTGGAATGTTTCTATGGTTAAGAAAACTTACGGCTCAGGTCCCTTAGAGCCAAAGGATGTAGAAGAAGGATATCTCCAGATATTGGAACATTCAAAACCTATAGTGGATGCAGCATTTTCTCCTGATGGAACGGCGTTAGCCACTGCAAGCTTAGACGGCGAAGTCAAATTTTTTCAGGTGAATGTTCCTAATATTGAGACATTAAAATTTCGCAATGAGAATTCCATGGAAGAGTAGGTAGAAAATTTCTTTCTACAGTCCATTTCACCCAGTTCCTTCCATCCGATTTTGTTTTTAATTATTATTTTTAAATCAAATCACTATTCAGTGAAGTTCATTTATACGTTGTTAATTCCTTTTCATGTTTTCTTTTGAGAACTTAATAATAGATGTGTAACAATTGTAGTTTTAGAGCTTAGAAGTAATCATTAGGTAAGTATGTAATTAAATAAATATATTTTCAGCTTCTTCAAAGCGTAATTACCTTTGCAACCATTTTGTTACACCCTATATAATGTTGTAAACCACCCACTATACATTGTACAAAGTTATTCCCAATGTAGCTGTTCATTAGCTGTGGAAGAGACAGTTTTAATTTCCTCATTGTAAACAGAAGGATAATGAACCATTCGTTCTTTAATCATGCAGATGTTTCGTAGAAAGACGTCATCGATTTGTTTTGTGGTTTCCTTACTACACAGGTGCCTTCTCAGACCGTAGTATGCAGATCAAAGCATAAGTTCCAACTATTTCTTAAAGCGTCTATGAAAATTTCGCGTATCATAAGAGAAGACAGTTAATTTATCAATATATATATATATATATATATATATATATATATATATATATATATATATAATCAACAAAAATGAGATTAATAAAATTTTAAAATACTGCTACACCTTGTTTTCGAAAATTATAAAAATAATTAAAGACTATGGTTTTACAATATTTACGTAGGTAGCATGCTATGAATCCTTTCCCACAGAAAGCAGTTTTTTCGAATCTTCCGCCATTGTTTCTTGTTATTTTCGTTTGTTTTCCTCCCAAAGGAAATGAACAGTGTGCAATTAACTTCACGAAGCACGTAAATGCTTCTTCCGCATTCCTGAGGTCTTCAATAATTATGTCATATGCAGAGACCGTGCAATTATACTCTACACGTAGAATACCCTAGAAAGTGATCAGTAAAATAACACATACATTACGAATTGTGGAAATTGTTTAGTATATTTATTATTGTGACGGTGAATACTAAAAACAAAATTTTGCTTAAGCTTTGACGTACCACATTCAGTCAATACGATTGTTCAGATTACTGCAGTTCCGTTGCCGGTCACCTTCATTGATCATTGGATTCAAATTAATCAGCCAAAATAAGAAATACTGTCTGTGGAATGGTTAAAGGGAAAGAAAGGAAATGAATATTTATCTAGAAAATGTAAACGGTTCATTGAACTCCGTTTAATGTTTTCTAACTAGATTAAATTTTGGAAGATGTGTAGATGAACACGAATTTATTGTGTGTAACTATTCAGATTACCATTACTTCCTGTTTAAGGTATACATGCACAATGAAAGCGAACCAAGGTGTTTACACGAGTGGAAACCTCATGATGGAAAACCATTATCATCATTGTTTTTCCTGGATAATCACAGGAGTTACAATCCAGAGTAAGTACAATAACAGTTCTTGTAACTTTACTGAATATTATCATTATTATTATCATTATTATTATTATTATTATTATTATTATTATTATTATTATTATTATTATTATTATTATTACTACAGGGTGTTTTACCAGTCATGCTTCTAGAATAGGTCGTGACTGTTTCCTTATTCCTATAGTTTTTAAGAAAGTGCATGGTAAAGAGGGAAACACACGTAATGAAGATCATTAAAACCCAAACTTAAATCTACACAAAATATATACTTCATTCGTGAAAATTTATTCTTGTAACTTTCAGTACTCTGTACTCTCTATAATATTTATCCACAAACATACTAATCCTTTCGTATTTCCTCAAACAATATCTTAAATCAATATCTTCATAATCTTATCGTAATCTATATCTTGTTTGTTTTCACACGCAATAACCTACTCTCTCAAATCAACATATCAGTATGTGCCTCATTTATAAGCATTTTGTGGCTTGTTCAAATATCTAACAGTTACCATCTTCTCAGGTAAGCAATCTTTTGATTGTTTGACTCAGCTTCCCATTCTTCCCTGCCCTGAGACAGAGTTTTCATTCCCATGTACTCTTTTGTTCCTACATCTTGTATTATTTGGTCCGTACAACGATATTGTATATTTGTAACACTTCCATTTTTTTTTTTTTTTTTTTTTTTTTTTGTAATTTTAATTATTGTGGGCAAAAGGTGTTGCTTAAAAGTGCATAAACTGTGATGATGAAGAAGAGAAAGATAGAGAAAAAATGCTGATAATGTATGACTTTTTAAACCGTTGTTATTGTAATAACAGGATCGTCGTTTTTCGAGGTTGCTATGACAACCAGTAGTTGTTGATTGATTGGGATACTAAGAGAGAATATAGATAATGAAAGCGGACGCTGTCTAAAATCATTGTGTATCATTTCAAAGTAGTAAGTAATTGATTATGTTGTGTAATTTCATTGTACGTGATATCTTATAGGCATTATATTAGCCAACTGGGAAAAGTAACGATTATATTTCAGAAGTTATCGTTACATATAAATGGTGTTATTCCGCCAGGACTTGGAGACTTGTTAGAAGTTCAGAGTAAACAGTCTCATATTTGTTGATCACAACGGATTATATTTTATTAAGGAACAAGAGAAAGATATATCGTAATCGAAAAATGAATATCCACCGTGATGAAGGCACCAATAGTGGAATTGAAGATGTCCATTCGTCAATGAATATGACTTGAGCTTATAAGACAGGACAATAGTTGAATGCTAAAATGGAACAAGTTACGCAACAGATAAATCTCAACAACGAACAAATTACGCAGCAATTAAATGGTAAAATCGAACAAGTAACGCAGCAGTTGGATAACAAGGAATAAGTAGATTCCAGGATGGAACAATTGATACAACGTTCAGATACCAAGATCGAACAAATATGCAAACAAATTGATACCAAACTGGAACTAACCGGTAATAGAATAGAACAGATTATTCACAGTTTTGCGATAGTGCAAAGTTCCGTCGAAGCAGTGAAAACCAGTGTCAACAACCATCGGAAGTACATAATGAAGTTGCAAGAAGTGCAAAACATCAAGGAAAGATTGGGGACAGCAGATAGATCTATTGACCCAGTCATCAACCTGACTTGCGTAGACCAAAATGCCAACGGAACCAAACTACGTGAGGAGGGCAGCATTCCGCTCGAATGTTATTACGAAGAAGAGGACGCTGCTTCCAGTTCTGAAAACCAAGAAAGAAGATTAAGACAGAAAACTGACAATAACGACAAATTTAGAAATACAAAATATTCTAATACACATTTCAAAATTAGTGAAATTAAGTCGTTGACCAAACGCAGTGGTAGGTCCGAGGATATCCCAGCCAGTATATTTGTAGAAAAATTTGAACAAGAATGTGAATTGATCGGCGTAGGTGAGCATAGTTTCCTTAAAATTTATCATATGTTTTATTGCCACTTTGTTCGGCATGGTTTAACGCTGTTAGAAGTAATTTACGTACCTATTCAGATTTCAAAATTGCTCTGTTATCCAATATTGAAAATGACTTTTTGATGGCAAATTGGGAGGCGCTTATTAAAAATAGACATGATCCTAAAGTAGATAAAAATCTCACTGATTTCGTAATCACGGCATATAATGAATTGAAATTGATCAGTCCTTATCAACCTGAATCACGCGTTATCGCGTCAATACGAATGTTGTTACCTTCTAGGCTACAAGAAATCTTAATATCGTCCCAGTGTATTCATTTTAATCATTTACTTGTAATAGTTCAAAATTTTGAAAGTCAGATGAAGTTGCAAAGTAATTCTAACCGAAGTCAAGCCAATCACTTACCTATTCGCAATATTAATGTTAAGGAAAATCGTAATTATAATGTAAAAGGTAATTTTGTTTTTTCTCGTACCGGTAATATAACTGAACCTAATTGTAACTTAAATATGACCGAATCTAATTTTAGAAGAAATAGAAATGGTAATTCTACAACTTTTAGGAATAATGGAAATAATCGATCTAATTATCTACGTAATCCTAGATTTCGCAGTAATTACACAGATGACAGAAATTTCCAGAATAGGAATCAGAGAACTGGTGAAGTAAATAACATACAGGACTGTACAGATTGTGCCATTCAATGCAACCTAATCGAATCTTTTAATAATGTAACGAGCTAAAGTTATGGCGTCCGACAAAACATATTCAATTAACTCTTGTTTTGTTTCACTTTGAATATTGTTAAGATTTCTTTGTGGTTCGCTCTTCTTCTATGTTATAAGCAATCACATATTTACTTACAACGATATTGTGTATTTATCAGAGTTTTGATAATTATGCCCCAAATGGAAGAATGAGGTCATGATGTATTTCTAACTTATACTAATTATTTTGTCAACAAGCCTCAATGTTGTCGAATTAAAGAATCTGTTGTAGGACCTGAATAATTAACAAACTGGTCACATTTTGAATATGTCCTCCCTATCTATGATTTGATAGAACTAAAATAAAATGAGTTATGCAATGAATATAAAAATAATAGTGAGATAAAATTAATACATGTATGTATTATGATTTATATATTTATATATATGAGGGCTATTCGAAAAGTAAGATAACGTGTATATGTGAAATGTCGGTCTTGGATTCTTTCTTTAAATGTGGACAATTTGAGAAGTCTTGTTCGGGAGCCATATATACAACGATATTGAATATTTGCAACACTTCCTTTTTTTAATTTTAATTATGGTGGGCAAAAGGTGTTGCTTAAAAGTGCATAGACTGTAATGATGAAGAAGAGAAAGCTAAGAGAAGAAAAATGTTGATAATATATGATTTTTTAAAACCCTTGTTATTGTAATAACAGATTCGTCGTTTTTCGGGGTTGCTATGACAACCAGTAGCTAAGAGAGACTATAGATAATGAAAGCGAACGCTGTCTAATCTCATTGTGTATCATTTCAAAGTAGTAAGTGATTGATAATGTTGTGTGATTTCATTGTACGTGATATCTTATAGGCATTATATTAGCGAACTGAGAAAAGTAACGATTATATTTCAGAAGTTATCGTTACATCCGTATATTTCAATTGCGATCTTCGCCCTTTCCCCCATAGCCAGTAGTGTGATTCCTCCACGTCTCATAATGTATTTAATCATCCCATCTCCTCTTACCGAAATATTCTTCGGTATACTCCTTTTTTCTCCTACCATTTCCAATACTCTCTCATTTGATAACTTGTCTACTCATCTAATTTTCAACACCGTTATTAGAGCACTACATTTTGAAGGCTTCAATTTTCTGTTTTCTCATATGCCATATGTAAACTGAACTAAGATCTGAAATGTTCCAAGCAATCTATCAATGAAGATAATGGGCTGTAGAACGAGTATTTCAACACAGCTGTTAAATTTCATTTATGATATATTTGAAAGATGATGTAAAAGGAAAAAGTAAATTTCTCCATAAGTTAAGGAAAAAATACGAAAAATCCACCATTGGAAAATGGCTAAAAGAAACATACTTTTTACTTCAAAATCCAGTGAACAAACAAATCAAATGAATGGATAAGCCTCAGTACTCAGTAATATCACTAATACTAAAGAGCATACCTCAGAAACGTATTCGATTCAGTTTAACTCCTTACATCTCCCATTCATACCAATAAGTTGTTGCTTTCAGATTATGAGAGCTATTGCCCTGATAAATACGGAACTCACATGATTGCAGTATGCGTGTGGAAGATATATGGAATGCAAGAGAAGTGCAAGGAAATCAGAGCTATTTCCTTTCTATTAACACACAAATTAGGTAAAAGCACGGATTGGCGGGATTGAAGTTATATAAATCAAACTGTCACAAGAAATATTTGACTTTGAGGTCGCGAACGCCATGCCCGATATTGTTTGCTAATCAAATGACAGCAGTTACTTAAATGAGAGGTATTCAAATATAAGCAAAGCACGCAACTATGAGACTTAATCGAATAGCGAAGTTGAAGAGTTCAGTACAACAACTCAGTATGAATAGTAATGTTGATATTTAACAAGACTATTGGGGCCCTAAGCATGGAGAAATTGCATTCAACTTAGAGCAACCAATACCAAAGTTGACATTCACCAGAAAAGGACGCAAGCAATTTCGCAGAGTGGAAAAAAGTGGGACTTAAAAATCCTTTCTTGCAGTATGAGGCAATGAAATGTTACAGCGTCGTATACTGTCGACTGTGACAGCAATAAGCATGGTGAACGCAACTACGAAGACGAAGTATGCGTTATATCAGTTCCTTGCCATACAGAAGGAACAACTTTATTTTATTATTATTATTATTATTATTATTATTATTATTATTATTATTATTATTATTATTATTATTATTATTATTATTATTATCACAGACAAAGCGAACTTACGTGTATTGAGACAATATCGTCAATAATTTTAAAACTAATAATACATTATTGAAAGTTAATTTCACGTGGTTTGTCAGTGTTGACATACACTGTTTTGCTCAATACTTGCATCGAATAATAATTTATTTATTGTTTCGCTAAGATGACTTCCTTCGACTAATAATAATAATAAACCCTTAGTCAGCGTACTTAAGATACAGTAGCAGTCCGAAGAATCATCTTACCACACTCGAAGGATTTTAATAACTGTTCGAGATTACATGACTTTTATTACGATCGCAAAATATTCCTTATTTCAAATTGTAATATATATATATATATATATATATAATATTACATAATATACACAACTGCTGTAAATTATTCATTTGCTTTCAGACAGTATATTTTCAAAAGTATTGTTTCTGCATCATCTACAAAGTTTTCTTCACCCTCTACAAATGTTCTATATGGACCCCTTTGGTCACAGGGCAACACGTCTGGACAGTAGTCAGTCTCGTTCTACACATAACGTAGTGTCGTTCTGTCAAAATGGTCTATATTGGAGCATTGATACGTTTCCTGAGCTGGACTAGTGTTTGTGTTAATGGGGGATACCTAAAGCAAGGTTTTTCATGTAACCCCAAAGGAAGAAATCACAGGGCGTTAAATCAGATGATCTTTGAGGACCAAGGGAACAAAGTTATGTCATCCTCACAACACATCCAATCCAACAATGCAGAAGTTCATCATTTAGGTATTCACGAATTTGGACGTTTGAATGAGGGGGATGCTCCGTCTTGTTAAAGACAAAATCCGTGAAAGCAGCAACCAGTTGCGAAAACAACCACAGTTACAGCATATTCAGGTAACCTGTGCTGGTCACAGTTGAAGATCTCACATATTCTACCATACAAAAGCTCTCTTCTTGCTTTACCTCCATTTTGGATGGGTATTAAACTCGTGCTGCCACCTTCTGGAATGCACAATACACTTTTTGTGAATTTGTGGCTATTTTCATATCCTTCTCATGTTTGTACGTGTAATACTTCATAAATATAGCCTTTTGAAAACGAATGAATCATTTATAGTAGCCCTGTATATAATATATAGGTAATTAATTTAAAACTTAGATTTATGTATATTAATTACATAGCTAAATGTAGCATGCTCTGATTATGGTTCTTCCATAATTATATTAATTATTGTTTTGCTACGAGGTGACAGTTCTATTAACTGGAAATACTTTGCTTTTGTAGGGTACAGTTCTGGAAATTTGCTGTAACAGGTGCTCAAAACAATTCCGAGTTAAAGATATGGTCATGCGAATCATGGACATGTCTTCAGACAATTCGATTTCAACCAGAGTTAGGTGAAAATGAATGTATGCTGAAAGCAGGTCTAGATCTAGGAGCAGGCTATTTGCTGTTATCAGATATAGACAGACGGGTGAGTAGCTGCGTTTAGATTATCTTTTTAAGTTTTAATTGTTTATGGTGAGTAAATGGAATGACGTTAGTTGTGGTCTAAATTTTCAAGATAATAGAATGGAATAATTTGTAAACCTAAAGATAGTTAAAGCTAATGTATGAAATATAATCAAAATATACTACAGTAATTTATTCACTGACATTTGTAATTTGTTTCTTGGAAACAGTTTATGTATTTCTTGATAAAAGAATATTCAACAATTTCTTTTCCTTTCAAATCTTCGTTATCTAGGGTGTTTTTGTCTAGGAGTGTGGTTGGGAGGCTTTTCAAAGTAAGAAGAGAGATCTAGTGCTGCCCTACTTTGATCCCAACATTACTGCGTGTGTGAATCCCACTGATATTCATCCTGACTCTGAATCCGTTGATAGTAGTTAGTTTCAGATTTTTCGAACACTTGTAGTACTCTTTTTGACTTAAGTAGATAATTTGTTCCTTTAATCTTTCTTGACATAAGACGCCTTTAATCATTAGTTAGGGGTTTTATTATAACTATAACATTAGTTTAAATCTAATATTTTATCAGATTAGTTTAGCTTCCTTCACAAGCGCTACAGAATTTAAAAGTCGGTTGTCTGAATGAGTTTTTTTTTTTTTTTTTTTTTTTTTTTTTTTTTTTTTTTGTGGTGGTGTGAAATAAGTGTATATTTACATATACTGTAGCTGAATAATCCTCCAATTCGAATCTTCACAACATACGTGTTTGTTGTCACCAGTTAACGTTATTCGCTGAACAAAAATAACTGCGAAGGATGGGTAGAGGAAATAAAACTAGCAAAATTAAATGGAGATTTACCAAGAAGCAAGAGTTCTTACAACCTGTTCACTATTAACATGGTAAATTGTTTAAAACCTTATTGGTTATTCATATATCTCTAAGGTAGTGTTTCAGCCTATGTGTAATTGCTTAATTTCTGTGCCGGACATTATCATCTTATTAAAATAATATAACGACTGTACTTCGTGATACACATCTATAGCATAGTTTAAATTCATTCTTCATTTTCTCCTGTTGTAATGTTCATGGATATTTTCGTCTTTTTTGCAGGTATTATACGTGCTTCAGATTCACCAGGAACCATCTGAAACCACGGCTTTTGTGTGTTCTGTGTCCGAGTTTGCACTTCCGTACCCCATGCTGGGATTTGGCATTGTTGACGCAGGAGTCAGGAAGTTCAAACATAACGCTTCATTTAGCATTGAGGATCTAAGTGGAGGTTAGTATTAACATACTACTACCGTTGAATAAATTTTTCTGTACTTTCATAGACTTATTTATTGACACAATATATTAACTTCAGGTTATGAAAACTAAATATTAGTTAATAATCTATCTTCATACTTAAGTATTATATGTTAAGAGAAATGAATTCATTTGGTATTCTTATACAGTATGATTCAGTGGGCACTGCTCTCTATACACCTTTTTCTCATTGATTATTAAGAGTTTAGTTCTATTAGTTTCAAAGAAGTCAAAAAAGTTCGAAAAATAATTTATAAAACTGATGGACTGATAAACTCGGAGGTCGTACATTTTGTTTGTCACCAGTCCAGATATTTCCTTCTTTAATATCGAAGGAGAACATCCATCTGTACGTCTGTACTATTGATACGTCTTACTCTCTTTCTTGACGAGAAACAAGAGTTAAACTTACATATTTCTTTATTAGTAAGAGGGAAAGAGCCAAGTCCATAAATTATTACAAATACAGTGTTGGAAATTGAAAGTGTTACGCCAGGAGGAAGAGGTTGGCAACTGTCGCAGACATATAGCTTAAAGTGCACGTGGTGATTACATTTACCACTCGGTGAGATGTGACAGCATCGTGAGGGCCTAGCAAAATCCAGAAGTCAGTTGCGCGTTGGTCCACTTCATCTCGGAAGAATAATTCGTAGTCACGAATTGCCACTATTCTTCTATTTTCAAAGGCTGAAACTACTTGAATTACGTCAGCATTGTTCGACGTTCCAAACACACGCGTGTCACGTCAACATTGAACTACGTTTCTGGTCTGCGTCCATTCGGCGTTTGTAGGAGGCGTTTCGCCATACTTTATGTGCCACGGAGCTCTCATCATTTTACTGTTTTTCCATGCGGAATCAATCCGATGTGTCTTTGGTGTTCGTTTTTAATGTCTATCGGTGTAAATTTTTCATACAAATCGAATTTTTACACTTGCCGCTATCGAGAAACATCGAAAAAATGGTCGTTTTATCCAGTTTTCTGTAGAAAAATCTGACATAACTTTTCCATGTTCACTATTCTTGTCACTTCATCAGAAAAGACTTTAAACTGAAAGAGCTTTAAACAACGTTGTGTTCTCAAATTTCAAGCAGCTAAGGCGTGAAAAATGATCTGCATCTTCGATGTAGAACACTGAATCATTAATTTCAATTTCTTTTAGTATAACAGCATGTGGTTACCTATTAAGAAATAGTTTCAACATTCGATCGTTCTGTGATCTTCCAGCATTTGAATAATTTTGAGAAATACATAACTATAGTAAAATGAAAACTAATCAACAGGGTTCCCACTCGTCCTGGAAATCCTGGAATACCTGGAAATGTCCTTGAAAATGCATTTCTGTCCTTAAAATTTACAGAAATACTGAATGTTAAATTTTTCATAATTATAATGAAGGTTTTAATTGAGTGCTGTTTTTGTTTGCTATTCCTGTTTTTGTGCTAAATAATAATTTGTCATGATCTTGGGTGTGTGGGTAGTTGGTGGGCTTTCTTTCACACAACAGGGTGGTCGACTGGGAGAACTTCTCTTCTTTCATCCACTAGTCTGTCAACCCATTCTTGGATGCTGTCTTCACTATCACTATCCTCCAGAAACTGTGCTTTGTGCGCCTCTGTGCTTTAAATACCCCCCCCCCCCTCGCACAAACTTATGTCTCAAACAAGGGAACAAGCCGTGATTTTGCAAACATACCAGCTAAAGAATAACATGAAGACATTTTACAAATAATCAAAAACGGCCGATATTAGAATTGAATTTATAGTTTCGGGGATAGTTGAGATGAGTAGTGACGGTTTTAATCCTATTCAGCTTTGTCATACTCCAGTCCCCAAGGAGAGGACGAGATTTTAAAAGCAATCGAAAACGACAGATATTAGTATTGAATTCATAATTTTCGATGTCGCTCAGTTTATCGGTATCAGTTTTCATGATGTTCGTCCTCATCCCTTGGGGTGGGAGAGAATGATTTTTAAAAATAATCAGATGAGCTAGCTAATCAGTAACTACTGTAATTAGATGGAATTAAACATATTAACATATTTTCTCGCGTTTGCGCGGTACTCTGGGGGTTGCTAGTTTTAAATATTACTTTATTGTGAATCTTTCAACAATCCAAAATTTCGCCGCCCTGTGCTCGAGCACAGAATAGCACTTATCTAATACGGGCCTGTTTGTACCAGTATCAGTCCTCTATAGATTGGTGTATGATAACATTTCCCATAAAGACCTTACTTCAATCAACTTCATGAAAGAAATGCTCAATCATGCCTTCCATGCAAGGCAACACTATATGGCAGAGCTGGACAAAATAAAGACTGTTGAAAGACAAAATCAAGTGCAGAGCAACAGGAATGAGATAAGTAAAAATGTACAGCAGCTGCAGAGAAAGAAAATTAAATTGATGGAAACAAGTGAAACTTCGAAGACTGAAGCAAACCAGCTTGCGTATGAAGCAGACCAGAAGTCTTGCTTTACTTTATTGACAAAGTCAAATGCTATTCGTAGAGCAGCTTCGCTAAAGAAGAAAGAAATTATGTCTATAGATGAGGAAATCATACAACTCCATACTCAGTTGAAAATTTTGTAATATAATTCCTTTTGTTTTTCCCTAATTATATCTGTTACACTCTCACGCAGTGAAGATGCCATGTACGAAAAATAGGTTTTTGTTGTTTGTAAATTTGTTCGGTGCACAATTAAAATGTCATGTAGTAAGAATGAAAATACATATACTGGATGTGGGTGGATCGGGTCGCTACAAGGGGAACTGGGAGAGGAAAAAAAGACACATTACGCTCCGCTGTGTGTGTTTAATTATTGTGTGTTAATACTGTACGTGCATTAATATCCATTGCATACGCTACTGTACTTTTCGTTTCACTGTTGTGAGTTTTGAACGTACAGTTGCAATCCTGCTATACCTCCCTGTGTCGAAGTCTTGGAAAATTGGTGATTTGTTCTGAAAATGTCCTGGGATTTTTTGGGGGGAAAGAGAATGAGAACCCTGTAATTAATATCTCGTTACATTTTAACGACTTTCGTAATTGATTTTATATTCCGAAACGTTTTAGAGAGTTTTAGTATTTGTTTATATTTCTACCTGCTGGTCAGAGCATAAGTGCATCTATGTACTGTCAGCAGTTGATCCGTATTCAAGAAGAACTCAAAACTCTAGAGCCAACACTTAATGGCAAAAGGGTTCTACTCCTACAGGACAACGCTAAGCCCCACGTGGCTAGGGTGGCCCGGGACACCATTCTACGTGGGAAAACTATTGCCTCCGTCATACTCTTAGGACATTGCACAGTCCGATTATCACCTGTTCCATTTCTTTGACAATCACCTTAGAGGACGCCAGTTCAAATCCCTAGTAGAGGTGAAAAATACACTTGATACCTTCTTCGCTTCACGGCCCACCAAATTCTATCGCGATGGAATCCATGGCCTCCTTCCAGAACGTTGGCAGAAAGTCGTCGATGCTGATGGGGACTATTTTTGATCATCCAGGTACGTCTTAGGTGACATATCGATGTTCGAAGGTGGTGGGCGAAAAAGCGACTGAACTTTCTTGGTTACCTTTATAGAACACAGTGTGCATTTTCTTGTTTTTTATGTTATCGCTTTGTATCTTGTTTTCATTAACCAGTGATTCTTGAAAATGATAATTGTGTAACCAGAAAAATGGACTGATTTCAATGAACAATCTGAGAAATCAAAAGTGAAGAGTATGATGGATTGTGTGTTTGTTCATAAGATGGTCTTCCAAATGGCTTACTTAAATATTAATTTGAAAAGTTATTGTAAAAGGCAATTTAAGACGAGAAATGTTCTTGACACCTTTGTTTTGATAATTAACCTGAGAATATTGCAGTGAGTTAAGAGCATTTTGGACTTTTTATTTTATCTGTGGAGTGTATTATGTAGAAATTTGATTATTAATGGCCTTCATGGAGAGAAGTGGTTGGTCATAGTTTCGAAAGTATTGTTCGAAGGCAAGAATATTAAGTAACAGTAGGAGTTTCGTAAGAGCTAAGAAATCTGAAAAGTACACATAATTAATGCTTATTATGACACCTCTGAGCAGACATAGCAAGGAACAGTATTGCGGCTTTCAATCAGTGAATTTAATGTGTGAGAGTCCCAAATTTGTAATTAAAACGGTTCATGACAAAGTTTTAAACTTCATCTAAGTAGTCTTGATGCAGGTTCAACATTGTATTTTTAATTCTAGTATAGAGTGACTCAAAAATGTTTGTTTCTGTATGTGAAGCATTTTTAAGGATAATTTTGACGTCCTAAATTTTATGATTCGAAATACCTAATTGTTTTTTTGATCCTGATAGTAGAATCTTGATCTTTTTCATACTTCGTATGTTCCTTTATTCTCATTCCAATGTTTCTTTGAGTCAAACCTATATATGTACCATGAACATAGAGCCAGAGCTGTCATTAACAAAATGTGAAGGAAAACACAATAAAACCTCTTAACTTGGCCACTTGCCTTATTTAGCCTTCTTCTTGTTGAACTTGGATTTTCCGATTAGATATGTATTACGTATTTCTATGTAAGTTGGCCACCTGTCTGTTGTAAGACTTGAGATTGGAGGAATGTTATTTCTATGTTAAATTTACCTCTGTATGTTGGATACCTATCTGATCTTAATTTCTTACAAACTGTTGTTTGTTTCTGGAGGTCAGTAAATCTGAGGGAGGGAAGAAAGAAAAAAAAAAAAAACAAAAAAAAAATCTGTTGAAAGTAACTACTCAAAAAGTACAAAGTATTATTTATTGTTGTTAAAACAGAGATCGCACAATTAGACATTTTTTAAAATTCCTTTCTGTATTCCAAAACATTGGTAGTTCAGTTGAGACGATTTTGCTTGTGTTTTCGTTGTATAATGCTTGTTCTCTGGGTAGCTTGCAGGAAGAGACGATCAGATTTTTATTGTAGTGTTAAAAAGAAAGAAAAGTAATATGACAAGTTTCTTTATTTCTTTCCTTTTTTCCGTTACGCTGGTTGCTGGCTAAGAGGCGAATGTAGTTGTATCTACGTAGTAAATCCACATCAGAACTGCTTTCATGATTTGCTGCTTAGAGGAATGGGACAGTGTATTTCCTACAATATACAATTTTATCTGCGTCTATCGTTGTAGGTGGAAAAGAGAGAGAGAGAGAGAGAAAATAAATAATGTGCCGTAACGTTTTGTAGGTATTTTCAGTAGTTTGAAATTAAATCAGTGTATGGAATGACAAATTAATACACTTACTATTTATATTATATAGTATGTTATATTGTAGAAATATTTGTTTTTACATTCCATTATTTATAAAATATAAATTAATACTTAAGTTCTTACCACATTAGAAGTGCTTATATTACAATTTGTAATAGATTTTCTTCTAAATACTGGCTATTCGCCACGGGAAAAATCTCTGATGTTGTGTATCTTATATTTCCGAGTTGTCGATTTTGCTGGTACGGGGAGGCAGTGTTATTTTACCACAGGACATCGTGCGATGAAGGGCTATTTTCAAAGCAGATTCAGATTTATCATAATATGAACAATTGATAAGAATTTTTTTTTTTAAATAATAGCCATGACAAATAATATCGCATTTAACAAAACATAACAAAAGATCAAGAAACTAGCAAGACTACCGAGATTGACACAAGCACTGAAATGTTGAACTAACAACTTACTCCGGTAATAAACAGTTACTAAATTCCTATATGACATGGTCCTCTCGAAACCTTTCTAACAGCCTCTCTTCATGCTTGTCATTGTTGGAAATCAATAGCATGAAATTTATTATACCGAATTATTTATTTTTCAACAACAATTTGTTTCAGTTACTATGCTCATTTACTTCAGTTATGCATAGTTTCTAAATTACACTAATAGAAAACATTGTACAAAAAAAGTGATGTAAATCACGATCGCGGTTCCTGAGTGGTGATTTTCTGGTATACATTTTTGGAGATCAATGTGTCCTGTAAATTCATTGCATCATACTGGCAACCTTTAATACCTCATCCCTCCTATACAGAAATATCAAGGATAAACCGTTTTTTATCCCCAGATTCTGAAAATAGATTTAACCTTATTTCCATTCTTTACTCCGTCTCCCCTCTACACAGATATTTCTCATTTCGAACGGCTATACATTTATTTTCTGTAAGTTACCCACCTCTCTTAAGTTGGCCACTTGTCAATGGTGTCCAGACAGGTTTCATTGTAGCATAGTACTTCAAATTTAAGGTTCTTTCACAGAAAATACGTCTGACAAAACAAAATTTGAGCGATCAATGCATTCAAAGAGAACTTAATTTTGTCAGATGATAACGTTAACTAGAGAGTTCATTTTTATGTGTTTCTTGGATTTTACTTTTAAGATGATGTGTACGATGATGGACAGCAATATGTGGAAGGTGTTGTTGTGAGGGTGTATCTCGTTCAACCGAAATCTTTCCAGGAGTGCCATATTGCGTTCCAACCAACGTCGTCTGTGCCTGTCACCACGAGCAAATCTCTCTCCTCGCTTTCTCATGACTCCTTAGGTAAGTTTAGCAATACGGTAATTTTTAAGGAAGAATTGTACTTTTTTTTTTTTTTTTTTTTTTTAATTCAAGTGTCGTATATTCCTTTTACCAGTATATTACGGTAAATTTGTTCCTCTAGTCAGTGTACATGCCATTCGTACACGTGATTGCGGATTCGAATCTAGATGACATGATATCGCTTGCAATAACTAATATTAGCACAGTAAGAATTACAATTAAAATATCCCAGTTGTAAAGACATTGCACTTTAGTTTTTGATTGTTAAGTGTTACTTTTTCATTATCTGATAACGAAAAACTTTTTCGATATCAATCTTATTTTAAGTAATTGAAACTTACACTAACTCGCGTAAGCTTGAAACAAACATCTGAAATTTATGGCGTTGTATATTCAAGAAATTCGTATTCTGTGTTGCTTAATTTTACATGTCTAAAAAATTTGTGAATTTCACGTGTCGTTGACAGAATAAACAACGGAAATGAAAGTAATATGAATGAGGGAATGAAGGTAATATGAATTCTGGTTAAATTTTTAGAAAATATTAGAAAGTTTAGAAGTAATAACAAAATTTAAATTTTGTTCTATTGTATTTTATTTATTTTTTCTCCCTGGATATCAGTTTTCAGAGAGGGATTTTCGGACCTTTCAACAAGCCTAGCGGGTGGCTCTGTGTCAGACTTGGAGAATTCCATTTCTGATTTACCAGCTAACCATCTTCCAGATCAACCTCCAGCTAATCGAAGTGCTCAACAGCAGCAGCAGTCCTCACAGTTAAATTTAATGACACCTGATGCGTTTAGTTCACCAGCCAAAAAAGACAGCCCAGTTGAAAGGAGTCCTCAGAGTTTGTCTCAGGTAGGATACAGAATTGATATGTAGGATTTTAAAATCTATCACAGAGAATAGAACACTTGATCAGTAAAAGGCAAGGTGCAGGTATCGAAAAGAATAGATATTATATGGCACTAGTATAAGAGATTATCAAGTAACTGACCTCAGTGGCGACTTCATTGCCCTCTCTCCTTTTCCCCTGTTTGTAGAACCACCAGTGATTTTTCATTTTGATGTTTTTTTTAAGTTCTGTTGTGGCGCACAAATATTACCCGGAAGATAGTAACGAATTTGCCTTTGAATAATCACATATCCAATATATGCCTTACATACAGAGTTATTGAACTTATTTTAAATACTTTAGTCAGCACAAAGAATTCAAGAAAAAAAAAAGTTTTCCAACACTGCTCAACCTGTTTTTTCAATTTGAATTTTTCAATCGATTCTGTTAAAACCATTCGGTTACGTCCCTATTAATATACATACTAACTAACAGTGTAATTTGAAATTGATACAGAAAAAGTAAGTAATAATGGAAAGTTAAATAGTTTCATTTCTCGTATATTTATAATATTTATGAACTTGCAAAATAAGGATACAGTAATATGTTCATATGTTGAAATTCAAGTATGCATTCGATTTCTGTTGTTTCTAAAGCAAATGAGTAATTCATTAGACCATTCATTTTCAGCACTAAGACTTAGGTCTAATGTTTAACATAGAATCTGAATCACGTATGTTTCTAGCGAAATCGAACCCTGGAATTGGATGCTGTAGACGCATTTGCTAACTATATCCATGAGGAAGCAGAAAACATACATGAAGTTCCGCAAATCCAGCGCAAAAACCGAATTTACTGAATCCTCTGATTGTTCTCGGCTACTCATAATTTGACAATTGGTTGTTCTCTAGTTATTTGTATTTTATGATTATTGATTGAAATTAGAAGTGTAATATATATTTGTCTGTTCCATGCTTGGTTTTACAGTAACATTGCAATTCGTTCCTTAAATATTTGAGAAAGTAAGTTATGGCAAACCAGACATAATGTTTCGAAAATCTACTTTTGAGTTCTCGTCCTTGAAATAATGTGTGCTCGTCCTGGTTTTTTTTTTTTTTTTTTTTTTACTTACTTACTTACTTACTTACTTACTTACTTACTGTGAAAAGTAGAATAAATCCCTTCCGTGTTCCGCAAGATCATGGTAAAAGTTTCACTGCATTATATGGAAGGACAGGCGTTTAAATGATTGTTCTGTGAGATAGACCAACTCTAGAAAGAGTCAAAGCCCAAAAAGTAACGTGAACATCGTGACTTACGCTATTTTGCCAAGTCTCTCGTGGACATCAATCAGGTTTGCAAAACTAAATATAAAAATATTTAAAATTTTTGTTCGGTCGTATTTCATTTGTACACAAGAATAAATGTCCAAAATTATTCATATTTTTAAATATTTTTCTTTTTATTAATTCGGACGACACGTGACTTTGTAACTATATAATAGAAACACCTGTGCTAGGTGGTCTGGAAGTTTACGTAATAAGCCCTTAAAGGTATCACATTACGTATGATTATTTGGTCTGCATAGTTTAATTACTTATTATTTTTGAAAGTTTTGTTATTATTATTTTCATTGTTAATATTAAATTTGATTGATAATGATTGCCGAATAAATCGTAACTGAGTGCTGCATTGCATGAAGAATGGTCCACTATTCCTCTGAAGACGATTCATGAGCTTTATATGTGTCAATTTCGCGATGAATATAGCTGCACTTCAAACTAAAGTCGTCCATTGCGGTGTTAATCAAATATTTCCTTTATTCATGGTAGGATATTTGCATTATTTTACTAAATATAATAAAGTTGAAATACAGGTATAACGTCCAAACTGAAATTTTGAGAGATTAATTAAAGAGGAAAGCATACATTCGGGATTACTATTAACTATAGTACGTGCTATAGCCATTTCCAACTCTTTGGCCTGTGACCTCACCATTTATTGTGTCACTCCTCCTTTCCTTTCTCAGTAGACCACAGCAACAGAAAAAAGGTGACGAGAAACCTGGTGGTGATGACTAAGGTACTGGTCACAAAAAAAACATGTATTTTGCAGATAGACCACTCGTGGATCTATAGTTACTCGTACACTGCCAACACTTGTGTACTCCACTCTCTTGCCTCGTCCCATCTTCTTTGCTATACGTATTTCTCTTTGTTCCTTTAGGTAAGTAAGAACGTACTTCGTTATTATACATGGGCTAATTGCGATCTAGTATCTATCTGTGCTATTACTTAAGTGTTCGGAATACAACGGTGCAAATAAATCAGTTGGCATTGATAGGTATAGAATTTCAAACTATAACTCATGTGAATATACTAGAAATTGAATATTTTAAAACGTAATTAGCCATATCTTAATCGTCAGTGGCTTAACAGGGTTACCACAAACCTGGCAAATTAGGGAATTTGATTTTAGTCAGGAAGATCAGGGAAACAGAGTCGCTCTCGATAATGAAGGTAACTTTGAAGTAAGAGTTATTTGGGACTTGGAGATTAATCAACGCAGCAATAGAATAAACCGGTTACAGATGAATTAAATTATATCAAGGTGTTCTGCCATGATTTATGATTAGGTTCTTAAATCTAAAAGCATTTGAGCTACAGCGTCTTGAATAATCCCTTAATATATCAGTGACGTTTCTGATCTTCTGAGCTTAGATACATATGTCTTTTAACCGACTTAAAAAAAATCAATTTTACCCGTTTATGCAAGGTAACCAAAAAAGTTATTGCCTTTCTAGAGCAGTAATAAACAAATAGCAATACAGTGGACAGTACGTACTTTATTTTTCGACCGTCTCCTTTAGCCTAACCGGCATAATCGTGGGACGTAAAACTCAAAAGATTTCGTTTCGTTTCATTTTTTATTTTTCGAAGTAATCTCCATCAGCATATAGCACATTTTGCCAACGTCCCTGCAACTGTACAATACTCTGGTGATAAAACTCGGTGGTCGTGGAAGCCAAGAAGTCCATAAGTTCATTCCACAGATATTTCTCATTTGCGAAGGATCTCCCACGAGGTGGTTGTTGAGGGAATGAAACAGGTGGTAATCTGTTGGCGTATAGTACGTTAAATATGGTGCATGGCACTGTCTCCCAGCCAAGTTGCTGAAGGGTCTCCCGGATCCATTTTGTCACATGTGGCTTAGCATTGTCGTGCAGGAACAACATACCCTTGCGATAAACCACTGCCTGCTCCTGCTGCAATACACGGTGCACCCTGTGCAACTGCTGAGAGTAGAGGTCAACAGTAATGGTCTGACCAGGTGGAAGAAGCTTGTAATGCACCACTTGCCGAGTTATATCATACAGTGTGTGCATAGGTGGTTTTGAGGTGAGAAACAGGGTCACGTGGCGACAACCAATGGCTTGTACGCTTGCGAATATCATAGAGGACCCATTTTTTGTCACCAGTGAGCAAGTGATCAAAGATGGGTGTATTCAAGTGCCGAGTGAGCAAGGACAAACAGACGGTCACTCGTTGTTCCTTGTTGGCTGCCAACAGTGTGTGTTGTGTTAGCGGAAACATGGAACTTTTATGCAAGTTCATCACATGTCAGTCCACTGTCCTCCTCGATGGCTGCTTTCAGGGCCTCGTCATCCAACACATGTGGTTGTCCATTGCGAGATTCTTCCGAAAGGCTGGGGGCTGCGGTAGCTCAGTGGTAGAGCGTTCACCTCTGGTGCTTAGGGTCCCGGGTTCGATCCTAGCTCCCGCCAAGTGAACTTTGTGGTGGACAAACACCGTGTGCGTGGGTTTCCTCGTGGTTCTCCAGTTTTTTCCCACTTTCTTCATTCCACCATTGTATTCATCACTCATCCTCACCGTCTCCTTTAGCCTAGCCGGCATAACCGAGGGAAGTAAAACTCAAAAATTTCATTTCACTTTTCTTCCGAAAGGCTTACATCTCTCAAACGGGACTTCTGGAACCAATGCCTGGCGCGCGTTCGTTCATGGCATTCTTCCCAAATGCCTGGCATTGGGAGCTGATAGACCCACTGTAAAGTCATACAAAAAACACACACGAACAAACTGCTTCAATACCTCCATTTCTCTTCGACATTGGACGAGCTGTGACTGAGGTATGTGTGCAACGTGACTGTATTACTGAAGATCAGACTAACTCCCAATCGCTTGGCAGGCACGTGCGTCATTTCGATTCCTCTTTGTAAGCACATGATTAATCAGAACGTCAGAAATGGCAAGAACTGTTTTGGTTACCATGTATATATGTTGTGCATATATTCAGATAATTGTTCGACACAGGTGCACATTTTATTTAAAAAATAAAAAATATTCTTTTCCGATGATTCCACAGAAGTTGCTTGAATCTAATAAGAGTTTTCGGAGCTAACTCTTGAAACTTCGGAATAGGTAATAGTGTTCATACCATAATTGTCCGTATGATTACACATAATATCGACATAGGAGTTGACTTTTTGTATGAAAAAGTATGCTCTCGCGGTATTCCCATATTTATTTCATTAGGATCTGATGATAGTCGTCGGACCTAGACCATGAAACTTCTCAATGGTTGATAGTGTTAATAACTTAATTAACCGATTTCATTGTAAGCAAGCTCACGCATAACTTCATTACAAATGTATTTATTTTGATTATTCGTTTTCAGTTTTAAAGAGTATATTTTCTTGTAAGTTCCATATAAATTTTATCAGGATCTAATGACAGTCTTTGGTGTTGGACCTCCTCAACAGCTGATAGTCTTAATACCAGGTGTATGTCACATATAAGTCCCTATCGCGTAAATTGATTTAACATATATATATATATATATTTGGCCATGCATATTTCTTCGGCTGTCCCATTTCATAGGAAGTTAGTGCCTTACTTTAGATATCTAACTTAACTAATAGGTTTAAAAAAAAGTTGAAAAATTAAACTTACCGGTATGTTAGGGAAGTAGATAAGCCTTTGTTATTAGGGAATGTCAGTGACAACAGTTTACAAAATCCTGTGGAAACTCTGCGTAAGGAATCTGAGGTTAATCGTCGCAGAAACAAAAGAAGCATCCTATCCTGAAACATTAGACTCTACCTTGTGCTAAACCACTCCGGTCGGGATTGGTAAAACTTATTTCGCCAGTGGCCTTGTTTTTATTATTATTATTATTATTATTTTCTTCCACCCTTCTAGGTTTATCCAACTTTCTCTTACCCAATAATTTTTTCAATTGGAATTTCCTATCATTCTTACCAGGTGACGTATCTCGCCCAATTTATGCGTCTTGATCTAAGAATTCGATATTTTGTGATACGACTTACTTTAGAATTTCTCAATTGTTACCTTTTGACTTGAAAGAATTTCATCAATATTTTGTTTTCGAACTCTGAGGTTATGTTTATCCTGTCGTGTTATTCACTTTTTCTTCTCAAACAATACTACACTTTTATAGGTTTTCCGTTTTAATCTCCTCGATATTAGTCTCGGTATTAAGAAGTTTTTTGTGTTGAGTAGTCTTGCGATCAGTCTATTTTTAATTGGCTTCATTTTTTATTTTTTACGTTTACACATATATTCAATTTGTGTCCACCATTGGTACCTTTTCCGAGTGAACCTCACGCGATGTTGTAAGTGAGAATGCAAGTAAATGAAACTGCTAATGGCAATGTTGGATAGAAAAGAAAGAATATTATCATTATTTAAATACGTTGTGATTTATAGTTCTTAGTCAGATGTATTAATGCTTTAATACATGCATGTGCAGGTTGGAACAAGGGGTTGGGCCAATCATAGAGGACTTACTGGCATCGAGACTTTGAGTATTTAATGAAGAAACCCGCTTATCGTATACTAACATCACAAGGACACAAAAACTGTTATAACAGTAACCAGCATACATTTATTGACTTACTAAAAGAAAGAAGAAGAGAAAAAACAGAAGAACCTGGCTAGTTACCATTTTAATGGAGAAACTTGACCTTTTACGTTCGGTACTAGTCTTTGAGTGTTCGGTTGTACACTGGATGTTCAAACGCGGAGAATATTTTCAAGGTGGGCATCAGTTATCCAGGAAGAAAAATTAGTTCAGTTTAAGAGATTACATAAATAAATTTTCAATAACGGGTCAGGCGGGCCAGATCAAAGGGTTCAATGCGTTGGAACTGACCTGGGGCTGGCTGTTGCACATTGCAGGTTTAATATGAACCTACTTTGATGAATCTTGAAAGTTGTTTTAGATGTATTTATGTTATTGATGAAAGGCATAAAGCTAAACGTACGAATTGGAGTGATACATATATATTGTTAAAACTAGTTTGTGTTTTAAAAAAATCGTGAAGAATACTGTTTAGGTATCGTAAACCTAATTATATGTAAAGAAACAACTTGAGTTGGCCGTTTTCCTTCACGTTAAAATATTCTATCACTTAATAGCATCAGTTATTATTCTTCTGTCATCTCGAATCTTCCTTGACATCATATACTTTTCTCAATTTACTTTCAGCCGGAGTTCTCTTTGTTTTAGCTGTTAAGTGAATATAGATGTACATCATCTCCTACCAAGTTTATTTTCCACATTCATGAGCAATTACTTCTCTGTTGCTACGTTTGATTTTCCTTTTAACTCATCATTAACAAACAGAAACCGAATTTATCCTGTTTCTGTCGGAACTACGTCTTCTAGTTGAGAATGAAACTCAAATTTGAAGACGAGATCGGTTTCAAATAAAGAACAAATTATTTTATTTCATCAGGTTCCTCTTCAACCAGCAGATGTTCAGTCCCTTGCGTCACCACATATATCCAGGATATTAGATACTTCTCTGTCTACGTCTCCGACATTGATGCCAACTCATATTTCTACTCCCGAAGATATTATGGCGATGGCAGCTTCTCAAGGAAAGGTACGAGTATTTCATGAATAGGATAAACAATGGCATGTTGAAACTGTACCTCTGCATTTTGCAGCTTCCGATTAATTTCTCTAGTAATGCTAATTCAGCTGCCGTCAGTGTATCAGTTTTTGATTACAAGCGGAATTATTCGGAAGAAAGAAAGAAAACAAAGAACAGTTAATGTATTGGACAGTGCTGAACTGTTTAATGAGATACATATCACACGTAATATTATTGAAATATTCGTTTTCAAAAACGAACTAGAAGTTTAAATTACGTTTTATCTCAGTACAGTAAATTCGTCAGTCCATTCAGTTTAGAAAAAAAAAAAGTATCGGTGAGCGAATCTATCCATGTGTGTTGATTCTTGACGCCATGACAGATTCGAAATATAAATACCACTTTACTTACAAAAATGAAGTGAAAACCCAATAAGCTACTTGACGAAGATACTCTGGTACATTTTCAATAAAATTAGCATCCATTCTTTTTATTATTTGTTCATGTATCCTGTTAGAAGTTAATGGCGGCGAATCAGACATGGTAGTTAAATGAATGTTGTGTATACCACATAAAAATGAAAGGATAATATGGTGACTCAGTGGCAGTGTGGTTATTTCAGCAACTCAAACCTGTGTTTAACTTGAGAGACAAAATAGTTTTTTTTTTTTTTTTTTTTAATAGAGAACATTTCAGTTTTTTTTTATATATGTATTGCTATTGAATACCGGTTTTTCGCACGGGAAAAGTAAGGTTTGTGGAACATAATTGAAATATACTTTTTTTTTTCTAGTTTCAAAATACTTGTTGTTGCAAGTTCGATGTCGTTGGAGTTAAATAAATTACTTCCGTTTTCCTCCTTCAGTAAAACTCTATCCAATCCTTAGCCAAGGATATATAGGAAATATTTGTACAAAATTTAGAGGTTATTCTTCTAATATTTTCGGTGATTTTACGATCAGTGAGTCAGTATATTTGATTTACAACCACTAACCTTCTTTTTATGTGCCCTGGGAAATATTTTATCTTTGTTAAAATACCATATTTGATTTTAGTTCTATGGTCGTAAGTAAAGCTTGATACATATAGAGAATGTCACCACGTCCTTTACTGTAAGCTGAGCTCAAACAAGAAGATATTTTGTAGAAATTTCAAGTACAGTTAGTTGCAAGTATATGATTGTAATTACTTCCAAAATGTTGCCTAAGTTCGTGCTACATTGTCGTAATCATTTTGCGATATACAAAAAGTTTGCCTTGTTTCATAATAATAATGGAATGTCAAATTCGATAATAGCTGTTTTGCGTATGTTTACTTTTGTGAAACAGTATCTTAGGTTCGCATTTTGATTGTTTAAAGGTTACAAGCAGCCCTCCCTGTAATGATAAACCTTTGGCGACATCGGAAATGCAGGAACCAGTTGAGATGCAGCGAGAAGGCTTTGCCAGTGGAGGAAGCAGTCCAAGTCGAGAGGTTCAAGAAATTCTTTCTCTAAAATCAAGTAAGTTTTTGCTACAATGTGGTTGAAAAGCTATGTTAGAACCTATTTGATTACTAAGTATTCTATACGAGGCTCAGTCGAAAAATTTCACGGAATTTTGTTACTATATTATACCACAATATACGTAAGTACACATGTACTTCATCACCTTCAAAGTAGGCACCTTCGAAACACACACTTGCTCCACCGTTCCTGCTATTGCTAGAAATACCAATGGAAGTCCCCTTTTGGTATAATCCGAAATTCAGCCGCCTTCTCTTCTACAATAGTGAAACGAATACCTGTGCAATTCTCCTTAGAGCATTGTCACCGTAAACTATTCTTAAGGCTATCAAAGTAGGTTTCTGAAGCAGATTTCCTCATTTTGCACATGAACTTCATGTTTACGCATTGCTGTAATTACGATATTAAGCCAATTGGTCACCGTATACTCCTCCATTCAGCTATGTAATCGTACACTACTTGTTGTTATGACCTGTTCACACTTGTAAAATTTATAACTAGGCAAACCTAAGGACAGTACTAACAAGATTCATTGTGATTGCATTACAAATGCCAAAACTACAACATTCTGGGTGCTTTTAGACTGCCCGTCATAACTAGCAATCCTTTTTTTCTGAAAATACACATTGGTTACAGTCATGTAATTTCATATGTATATGTGAACATAAGTTTTAATGTGTAGGGTTCAAGATGCCAACGGTTATGAAAAGCAAATAGTTTTTCATAAACATGAAGTCGCGAAGCAGTTTTTGTTTTCAATAGTCCTGTATAATTTTAGGAAACTTGCAGGCGCAGATTAGGATCCGGGAGAGACAACCATCTCAGGCCGAGAGACATTCACTGTTGTTTTGTTCATAGTAGAGTACACGAGCTGCAATAAGTATTATTTTATTAAGTGTAAATTTGAATTCAAGAATATATCCATAGTCGCAAACTCTCCTTTGAATCCACGACTGAAAGCCTGTTGTAGATACTTTTAGAAGAAAGTGTTGTTTAGTCATCAGCACCTAAAGCGTTCGATTTCAGAGATCGGTGTGATCGCAGATTAAAAATAAAAAATAAATAAAAAATCTTGTGCAATAGAGAGTCTGAACCTTCGTAATTTTGGTGTTCCATGAGGCAAAATTTATATTTGTTATTAACTTTAATTCACTTCGTGAATCACCAATTCTCTATTAGTTTGAAGTACCTTTTCGTACTTCCCTTTTTAAAATATGAATTATATTGGTTTATGCGAGATTCTTTTAGCCTAATTTCCTAAATTATTAATTAGAGTGCTATTGAGATACCATGCTGGTATTTGTCATTTGACACAAATAATAGTATTTAAACTTTTGTCTGGAGAGTTGACCTGAGAAGACTTCTTCACCATTTTTCTAACATGTTACTGCTAGTCATGGAAGTAGGATTCCTCATGAAAATACTACATGAGGGTATTATTGTACCGAAACATATTTCTAGAGATCTTAAGTATGTTATACAAGATGAATTCATTGAAGAATCCTTCGTTTGCTTCATTAGTCTCAGTTGCAGGATAGCAAAATGTTTCGAGTTGCCCAGAATGTTCTTCTGACATGAGAGCTATGTTTCAGTCAGTTTTGTATTTTGTTTACCGTTTTATCGTATTTGTTATCTATGCTTGAAATGATTTCTTAGTAGAATACTTCTAATCTAACTTTTATGCAGCTCTTTGAGTCATGATTTTTTTTTTTTTTGGGGGGGGGGGTATGTAATTTTCAAATGTAAACAAGAAAGTGATCCTAGTCCCGGTTTCCATTCCCGGTGGGAGTTCATGTGGTTCGCATTCCACGTTAATCAGTAGGCCACATCTCATATAGCCTCGCTGCTGAAAAGGATGTTAAACTCAAAATCAGCTCAACTCAAGAAAGTGATCCTGTCGTCCGTATGTATATACAGTGTATAAGGATCATTTGACAATTTCTTTATTGCATTGTGATAATGTGTTAAAAGTGCACCTGTCATGTCAAGGTATAATTTTATATTTTCAGGCTTGAAACGCAGTTATTTCCACGGTGGAAAGACATTGAGGGAAGACATGATAGAAACAGGGTAGGTATACAAATTTGAAAGTATCGTGATTTTTGTGTGATTTGTTGGTGTGGTAGATTTAATTAACTTCAAGATAAAGTAACATAAAATCTTGCTGTAGTGACTTTCAACAATTGCATTTAAAACTACAGATCTATAGGTTCTGAGCAAAAATCAAGCCTCCCCTCAGGACAATAGTCAGGGATACTGTGTTGGACAAGATGTGATTGGTTTGCAAGTTTTCAGTAATTCTCTTGTATTCTTATAAATAACCGTTTTGTCTTCTGTCCTAAAAGTTAGCGTTGTTATATCACTAGAAATATATTGACAACATTCCATTGTTAGAAAATAAAGAGCTCATCTTAGTTGTATTTTCATTACCTTTTGCTTCAAGAAATTATAAACATTAAAGCCTCCTTAATTATCTGATGAAAATGCAAGGCCAGTTTCTTTTCATTCTGTTTTTCGTAGGGGAAATTAAAATTCATTCAGTAAAGATGTATGCACACTTTCTTTTTCTACTTTGAAATTCCATCGAGAGTCGTCTAGAAACAGAAGTTAAAAAGACAGAATGTTATTCTTATTAAATCCACAATTCTATCTAATCTTCACTTCGTTTTACAGTGTAGCCGAATGCAAAACTAAATTTTAGTTCATTTTCTTTTACTGTGTTGTTAAATTGTTTCTTTGCTCATGTATTTAATGCAGTAACAGGGTGTCTATCCGTCACGAATGCCACGAAAAAGTCATGAAAGTCAAGAAAAAGCCACGAAATTTAGCTTTTGGGTCACGATTTTTTTTAAATCTGTACAAGTAGAAGTAGAGATTGGAAAATTTTGCTCTATAAAACGTCACCGCGAGAAATGAGTATGGTCGGCTTTAGATGCTACCAAATCGCAAGGAAAGCACTTCTCTATCGAATACATGAAAATTCGGTCTAATTCGCACCCAAATTCACTCTTGAGATTGTCCTTCAACTGGCATCATTGAGCAAATCGCATCTAACCAGTTTATTCAACAGTGAGAAGACCAATTTTTTTTATCGCTCCAGTAAACAGCCTTTGAAAGTAGAGATAAGATAAAGGTAAGTGTTAAAGAAGGCATTAGTGCCGTATCGCCGGACCACTTTGAAAACTTAGAAAAGAAGCACCAAAATGTACTGCATTCGGTTATATTCTGTTGGATTACAATTAAGTTACGTTACTTTGTTAGGGGCATGTAAACTACAGTGCTAAAACACAAACCAACATGTGTTATGTGGCCACTAAAAACACGAAGGCTATCTAACCGAGTCAGGGCAGGAGCACAGCAGAGAACCGGAGAGAAGCGATGAAGTGCGTCCGAAGGGATCTGGCGCGTCGGCGACGGTGGGTATATGCGTAAACGAGGGTAGTAACAACATGTGGGTTTTGGCGGTCATAAAGATTTCAAATGCACTTGTCATGGTTTCATACTTGCAACGCTTCCCTTGTAAACATACAATACAGCTTCTGTACATGTGCAGAAATACATTCCCGTCCAGTTAGAAGTCACTTACCTTAAAAACTGAGGCTTGTAAACTTTTCCAATTTCAAGAAGAAAATCGTGTACAGCAGTTTCCTGGGGTTTCCTTTCCTTAAATAAATACTCCGCTAAATAGCCCTCGAAATGCTCTTCCTTTTTCCCCAACGCCATGCCTTTCGCGCTACTATATCATAAGAAATGTACCTCTCCGTGAAATAGTCCTTCCGCCTCCACATACAGTGCCGCTTACATCAAAAACAACAACTTTCTTCACTTTTACTATTTCAATTATCTCACTTCCACTCATTCCTCCTCACAAACAAATAAATTCTCCAATTGACCCGGTTAATTTCCTAAAATTGGTCCGGCGATACGGCACTTAACCCCTAAAGAATATAGGTATTGTTATTAGTTTTCGAATGTTACGAAATTTTATGGTTTGGCAAAGAAAAGGTCACGAAATTTAATTTTGGAATTTTAGTAGACACCCTGAGCAAGTTACTTTTTTGTTGATCTTCGAAGTTCTTTTGTAGTTTCACTCATAGATGAAAATTTTTCAGGTTTACTCTAGTAAATTAAAGGGAATTAGATAACTATGTATTTAAAGGACTGTGCTTTATAGAAGATGAAACATTTTATTTACAGGCATTCATGGTTCATCATTATTGATAGAATTACTAGAATACTTAGGGAAATATGCAGGTCGTTACAACAAAAAACGTATTTATCACAGGTCCTATCTTTCGTCTTTTGTTATCCAACAAACGTTGGATTATTCCGTACCTTTTTGTTTTTTAATCCACTTTTCGAAAGTCATTGAAAAAGAAAACTAGAAAAAACCATCTTTACTGTGTGAGCAACAACAAATGTATGTTCTGTCCCTGTAAAAACATTTTGCCAAATATTGTGACCTTAATAGAATTCAGTACGTAATTATCGTGTAAAGGTATCTGGAAGACAGAACTTTGATAGGTGGGGAGGCTGACTTGTTAAATCACTATTACGAACCAACACAATAGATTCTTTCTGTCTGATGAAATTAGTTATTTCTCAAACAAGTTTTCCCTAATGTTAAGGCACAGCTAAATCTCATTTTGTGCACATGAGAACGGTGGGTTAGCCCAATGTTACGAAACATGTTAGGGTTTCCTAAATGAATTTTCCCAAAATCGCGTTGTAGTACATCCAAAAATAGGTGATCCAAATAAAATACTAACTTTAAACTCCACTTAAACACCCGTATTAATATTTTACTTGTAATTTCATTTCATGACAAATTTAGGTTCTATCTAAATCTATTTTTCGCACTCGGAAATGTAGGTTCACCCAATTTCTTTTGAAAGAGTTACACCTGTTGTTAAAATACATGTACTACAGAAATTTGCTCGCTGTAGAGTAAATGAAAGATTGGAAAGAGGAATAATCTAAGAGATTATAGTTGCCAAAACACACACGCATAAGCAAGATGTAAATTCTTTCAAGTATTACATGGTTTCATGAAACTTGAGTAAAAGTCATCCGTATTCTTTTTTACAAAAGAATACAGAACATGAATACTACTCGTCACAAAAATCTGATGCAACTGATTTTAAAATGAAATTAAAACTTGAAAATACCTTGCGGAAAGCAAAACTTTCCCTCTCCATCTAGTCACATTTTGAATTTAGTAAAGATCAGAGCTCAACTTAAAGTGCAACACCTCTTAAAAGTTGATAATTGTAAGTCGAAAATGTTGAACAGCAAAACGTGTTAAGTGGGCTAATGTTTAGTTTGATCTCATCTGTAGAGCCGGATATAGCTTGTATTGTAATTACTCTGACATTGACTACTTGTAGAAGTTGGATATACTCTGTTGGACTATCTAGCAAGTTTAGACAGTTTCACATAATGTCAGTATTTTTTTTATTTATTTATTTTATTATAAATAATCCGATGACTGGAGTGATGAGTATTCGAATACCGATCTGTCGATTGCTTTGAATAGTACACTTCTTGAACGATCAGTTTTCTGTCTTCCAGAATTCCTTGTACGGATATTACTTATTGAAATCATACAAGAAAATATTATTCATGTTGCATCGTTGAATTATTAAGAAAATATGATTCGTGAATTACGTGAAGTTAATTGTTCAAAATTTACAGCATTCATATATTTTAGTGGGAGATAAGTGTTATTTGTGTGTGTCTTGTTATGTGATGATCTTTCGTAAAAATCCTCTAGGAATTTAGATAATTGGTCAAAGAAAATTGTTCATATTTTTGAATTTGAATGTGTTATAATGTAGAAGTATTTGTGAAGTCCAATACATAGGGGTAGTTGGGGTAAGTGGAAACAGGCGCGTTTTCTAAAATCTAGTAAAAAATATGAAATCAGTTTCTCCAAATTTGAAGAATGTAGATATAGTCCCATTCGTCTAGTAAAGTGGTTTTAACTAATATGAAGTGTATAAAATATCCCTATGCCAAAAATGAGTCCATGTTTTAGCATGCGATCAACTTTTGTAGATCTTGAAGCGTTTGCTATCCTGAGGTAATTGTCACAGAAGCATCTGGGTAGTCGGTTATGAAGATATGATAAAGAACTTACAAAAATTGAATGTACTGTGTTACGTTTGTCAGTATATGTGCAATTGAGGTGTCCCCACTTATCTCACATTTTGTAGAGTGAGGTAAGTGGGGACACACATTTTATACCTGTAGGGTAAGTGGGTACACGAACACAAATGCAGGTATTTCCAACAATACATCGAAGATGATGAAGACAGTTCAATGCCTGGCTTAGAGCACGTGGAAGAAAATTAGGATTATAGAGCTGATTACGTGAAAAATTTGTCTATTATCAGAGTCAAAGTCAGTTAGCAAAAATGTGTATGAAATGAAGTTCCTTGAAGGAATTGGGGTGCAATCTCGTTTTCTACTTCGAGAAGATATAGATATTGTACGCAAAAGGGCTATTTGTATGGCCCTGTTAAGTTTGACAGTGTGATGCCTTTCATAATTCAGTTGTAGCTGATATTGATAAACACTATCGTTTCTCTAAGGCAAACCTGTAGACTACAAATCTAGTTCATACAGTCAATATTTTGCGTAGACTATTTGTATCCTATGAACTATAAGTAGATTTGTATTAGATGCCGTACAATGCTCAGTAATAGTCATCACTTTTTAAGGCAACGACCTATGAATCTACATAGGCTTCAAAGTGTAGCCTACATTTATTCTTATTGTTATAGTATTCATTATTTGGTTGGTCTTTAGTCCAGAGACGTACCTCATCAGGAGCTTTTTTTATTTATTTATTTATGTACTAGAGTGAAGCTTATTTTGTTTGTCTCTGCTTTCCCCGTGCGAAATATCAAGCCTCAGGGCAAACTGTAATCGCATATTTTTTATTATTTCAATATTTCTGGGATAAGTAAATGATGTCCAGCAAATATTTCTAATATCGGAGTTTTCTAAACAAAATAAAACATTTTTGAAATATTGACATTAGTTATTTTTTCTACATTTGCCACAGTACCATTTTCAATTATCTCTGGCTAGAACTGCAGTAGAAACACGAAACTTGGACCTATCAGCAGTAGACAACAGGTACTCTGTTCCCACTTTCTCTTCTTTATTGCCCGTGTTAACATATGGAAGGGAACAGGGTTGTCCCTACTTACCCCAAAAAAGCGGGGTAAATGGGAACAGCAACAGATTTTTAATCAACATTTTATTGTGGAACAAGTATTTACATTGCTTCAAAATGGATCCTATGGTTATCAAATGTACAAACCAAAGTTAATATGACCATACTTTCAGTTTGATAATCCGAAAACCAGTACTGGTACAGCAATTGAAAGTTGAACGTTGCAAAACGTGTCCCACTTACCCCAAATACTCCTATAGTTTCATAGCTTGTATGTAGTTTAGAGTGCTAGGTTAAGTAATCAATAACAAATAATAGAAGCGAAAAGGAGGGTGTCATTTCTTTTCAGACTATTATTTTTTATTGTGTACCAAAGTATTTGGATGAAGCAGATGTATGTGTGTGCGTGTGTGTGTCTGTACTGCGTATACTGTGTTTTTACACCTACCTCGCTACTCCTTAAAAGATTAGGAATTGTATATTTGTGGCTTTTTCGTTAATTGTTTTAATGTATATTTATTAACTTTTCTGTCTGGGTAAATTATTATGTGTGGATGTACGCTTATGTTATCGTTGTGATTTCATGTTATATTGAACGTGAGTGTTGTCTGTTTTGCAGTGGGCAAAAAGGGACATCCCCAATAAAAGAAAAATCATTTGAAGGTATTGCAAAAGAGAAAGAAGTCTCAAATATTAAATCAGGACTAGAAGGGGACGGCTGGTCACAAATTCCTATTATGCTTGTAGACGAAGTTAGGAAATCGGTGGCAGCCGAGGAGGAGAATTCTAGTAAAAGGTATTCTCGGGTGAAAAATATTTTTAGTATGTCAGCTTTCTTTTGCTTGTGCTTAATAGACCTGGGAAAGTGTTGTAGGGAAATGTTTTCTGCAAGACAGCTGCATGTTCAGTATGTTTCTTAAACATTGTAGAACAATATTGGTGTGGTTTTATATATGCACACCGGACAAAAAAATAGCCATTCCTCTCCAGAACTAACATTGGTTGGTTTGTATGGTTATAGATGGAGTTTTACTAGTAGTAACTATAACCCATTACCACTAACACATTATCACTCAGTAACTAATGAAACAGCCCATCAAGACGGGTCGAAGTAAAGATGACAATGACCAAAAGGACCATTATATTTAAGCGAACGCGTGGGCGCACAGGATGAATTGAAACGGTTTGTACGACATGTATACAGGAGATGGTCTAACTAGCACGCGTATTATAAACGTTAAACGGGATCAGAACTCTGGTCTCAAAAATCCCGACTTACAAAGATGTGCCGTCGAGTTTCTCCCTGATCGACCATGATTGAGGTAAGTCGTTTTCAGTCTCGACCGGGATTGCTATAGTCTGAGAGTGCAGGTCCATTCCAACCGATCTTCGAAAGAGCACTAGGAGGGGAACTTCACGCAGTGGACATTTGGAGTCAAGTATTACGAAAGAGTTTACTGCGGTGCATAAAGCCATGAATTTTCAATTGGGTTAAGAACACAGACATACTACTGTATCAGAATGGAAATATAGTGTGCTTCGACAAACCGCGTTTTGTCTGTATTCTAATTGTGCACTTCTTCGCTCAATGAATCATTTTACATGCAATGTTTGGAAGGTGCAGGAAGTTCTGTTGTGATAAAATGCTTCATGTGTATTTTTCGTATCGTAACTAGGACTCACTCACACTGATGCCTGTAAAGATGGACCGCATATTTGTTGATTTGAGCATTCTCAGAGACCAGTGTAGAAATTTCTGCAACTTCATGATAAATATGCAGAGGACAAACCCATTTTTCAGTATGAATATTGTCGTGTTTACAAAGCTCGAAACATTTGATGTAGTTTCAAACACACTCTCCCACCTGGTCTGGCATTCAGAATCCCCAAATTTATTTATTGTATATCGCATACGTGCCACGATTATGCTTAAATTTAATTGGAAGTCCGCGAGTATTTGAACCAGTGAAATAGGCATCTCCATACTTTGCAAGAACTACGGATTTTACACTCGTTGAGTCATTACAAATGGAATCCAGACCGGGCCAGGTATCATCCACTATTAAGTAAGTTTTAGGCTAATTTTTTGTCCGATGTGTTAATGTTAATGGCTGATTATGTCGGTTTCTCATGTTGGCCATAGGCCAACTCCGTTATGAGTAAGGGAGAAAAGTTTTTGAAATAAATGATTTCAAACTAAAATGAGGAATTTTTCAACCACCAGCCGTTTGGGATCCACGCTAGTAAGATACCATGTGTTAAAAAAAAATAAAAAGCAACGTTTACGGTTCAGTAGGCTCTTCGGTTACGTAAAAATGAGGTGGGAAACTTATATATCTAAGAGGAACGTAGGACACCTCAAATTCGTATCTTGATAATGCTGTATTGCTGGTATGATGAGGGGCCAAGGGCACAGCCTATTGAACTGGCAATGTTGCCTTCTTATTTAATATAGAATGCCTTAGGGATATGGAGCTCAAACGGCTGATGCAATCGGAAGAGAATTTCCATCGTTTTAAATTGAAAACTACCTATTACCAAAAACTTTCTTCTCTTTCCACTTTTGGTACCTTTACTGAAATAGAGTTGGCCTGTGGTCCGGACTTTTGATACACCCGGTGTATATTGTTTGTATTAGAATTGAACAATTCGTCATCGGAGAGTATAGGGAGAAGTGAGGAATAGAAGAAGAATACTAATAATGCAACATTGTTCATCATGTGTCCTTGTCACGCAATCTAGATCTTATTACTGGTTCTGTATTAGAGGACGACCCTTTCCTCCTCCGCAAATTTTGGAACGACACTAAGCAATTTGATGGTCGACGCTATGCGTCATATAAATTTAGTGTTTTGAATCATGTATTTTTGAATGTGTTGTAATACGTAGAACTGAGGTGCATTTAATTTTTATTTGTGCTTTGAATTGAGTGGATGTCTTAACCACTATGGTAATATGCATATTGTCCCGTACCCGCAGTAGTGTTGGCACTAGTGGTTCAACAGGAGACGAGCATATATATAAAATACAATATTATTATGCTGTAGAGTATTTTATTGTTAATCCCAGTCCCATTGCTTTATAAATATTCAGAAAAAAGAAAGATTTTAAAGTAAATTCGTGTGCATTTTGATTTATGAATACCTCTGCAATTTCAAGTTAGAATGAGTTGATGACAGTAACATTCTGTAAGGTAAATATGGGAAAACATGACCAGTATAGAAGAAATATTCTTTCTATCGTTCAGAAGACCTGATTAACTTCCTTCGTGTTGAGCAAAGCTTCCTCCAAAGAGTTAGAGTGAGTAATCACAATAATACTTCCTCAGTTTCAGTCCGGGGGAGAAGACGCAATTTTTAGCCGTACCATGATTATATATATATATATATATATATATATATATATATATATATATATAAGGCTTTTCAGTTGATCTTAAATGATTTTGGGGGTGCTAATTTCGAATCGATGAGTGCCACTCTGTAAACCTTGGGGAAACTTTGCAAACGGGAGTAAAGAGGAGTGATGGTCTCTTACTTTCCATGTCTTAAATTACTGGATTATCTCAGCATAATTTCATTTTTCGTATATCCCATTGACAGTAGAATGCTAATTAATACATGTATTATAAATAACCATACTAAAAACCAATTAACAGAATTTGATCATTTTCTCACAAATGTCAGGGTTGCCAACTGTTAATAAAATTTACAGAAATATTTTTATACAGAATATTTTATTTTGCAAACTTTTCACGTAGAAAATGTTAAAAACAAGAAAAGTATCACATACTGTATATCCCAAATATACAGTCCTTGAACTCTCAAATGAGCCATGAATAAAAGCCAGACAATCACTGGAAGAGAAATGGGGAAGTACAATTTTTGACTTCTAAATATGGTTAGTACAAAAATAACACATTCGGAACAATTCAAATATATATTTCTTGTAAGCTATTTCCGATTTGTCTCTTAATCATTTGTGAATAGCCTTAAACGTATTCGTTGTGTAGAAATTCTACTTCCTCTCTTGAAAGTCATAGTTGCCAACTGACGGAATTATGTTTTTCCGTATTGAGAGTCGAATTGTTAGTGATAAAAAACGTAAAATTAAACGAAATTTACGCAAAGTATATGCAATATTTTTATTTACTCTTTATATAATTTCTGACGAGCAAGGGAGACAAGAATTGAGAGCAAAATTTTCAAATTACGAACATGCAAGCTTATGTATTGTTTAGGCGAGATCATAAACTAATTTATACCAGAGAAGAATCAGACTGGTTCAAAATTCATTGCTGGTGAACACATAGTGAGCACAAAAAGATAGTCTGGAACGGAATATGGACTAATCAGTTTATCGAAAATACATACATGAGGTATAGTATGTATAGATGAGATAAATGAGATATAGACTTGCTGGTGTAATTGGATTTTCCCTGCAGCAAAAAATTTCAGCCGTATGGGCTCTTTCCTTAAACGTGTTTGGTCAAATTCAGAAAGACGTAGACGATATGAAGAAATTGGAAAATGAGGACTGTTTCCATCACAAGGAGGAGACAGGTCCACGTATCAAGGCTGACTGTGCAGATCGTAAGAAGATTTGTGAATTTTTGTCAGCATGTATCGATCCTCTTGATAGCAAATGCCATCCACCTACGGGCTTAGTTAATATTGTTAGTGGTCAAATTTTGCGTGAGAGTGCACTAAACGTACAAGACGCTGTTAAAGTGGGAACACAGCACCTGACTGACTTTGTGTGTAAATGGTCTGGAAGTTTTCACTAAAATATTTCCAAGAGGACTAAATGTTAGACGTTACGAAGTCAGTGAAGTTAGGCTCAACTGCTAATTATAATTGACCACAGTGTTACTCATGTTCGTACAATAGGCCTGCTCGTATCTTCTCGTAATATTAATGTGGATGATGTGCTTTACCATGAATTTGCTCCAGTTCAACTGCTCTATTTAATGAAAAGGGCGAATTGCGAGAAACCCCAAAAAGTGTGCTTCAACACAAACTTGCCGTAATTAAATCAGCAAGATCACTAGTAAGCAATCAAACGGTCATTCTTTACGGTTGTGCAATGCTCTGGCACATATCATGGCCAGCACCGGCTACTGTAGAAGTACATGTAAAGACATTTCACAGCAATGGTGAAAAGTGAGCTCAAACAAGCCCATATTCTGCATGTAGTATTCGACAGATAGGCACTATGACATCAAAGCAGCAACAAGAAGGAAGCGACAACAAGGAAATTCAAGACAATATAAACTTACATTATCAACTTCCCCCCCCCCCCAAAAAAAAAAAAAGGCGTTCGTATTGACGTCAATGAATACGAAAAGGCAACTTATTTCATTAATCAGAAAATCGCTAATGGACATTAGCATAAATGAATCTCATAAATTGCTTATCATTGGACCACAACCATCTCCCATTGAAGTGAAAGCAAGACTATGGGGTGAACCAACAACACACGAAGAAGCTGACGTAAATATGGAGCACCTAGTTCTGAGGGAGGCTAATCATGCTCCTGACCAATCTATACGGGAAAGTATGACGATATGGATGTACTAGTGCTACTTGCATATCATGTATATGTTCACCATATTCCATATATGGTGAATATTCTGGCAGTCCATGCTTTAACTGACTGCTCTACTACTTCATCTCTTGCTGGAATTGGTAAAGACTGAAGCTGAGCATTCTATCGAAGTTTCTAGCTACACTTGAAGCAGTTGGTGATCCCAAAGCTGAAGGAAATCTAACAGCAGAGCAGTGTGATACATTAGCTACTCAGTTATACAGCCCTGGAAAACTGTTACCAAAGGATTACGAGCTGGACTATGGAAGAAAAAGATGGCTAGCAAGACAATCACAAGTCTCCCATCTTTTTTTTAAGCTTCCTCCAACTGCTGGTGCACTGCAAAGCATTATAAGGGCGCTGATTTTCAGGACAGTCATATGGAAATCAGTTGAACTAACTAATACTCCTGATCTAGATCCAAGAGATTTCAGATGGAAATATTTAACATATGCTGCAGAAGAATATGTACTTCATATGTTGCCCGCAAATACACCAATACGGCTGATGTAGTAGTGAACTCAATTAGCTGCTCATGCACAATGGGATACTATTATTATTGTTGTTGCCTTGAAAGGTCATCGAAGTGCACATCCTTCTGTACCTGCCAAAGTGAGTGAATGGACCAAAACAAACAGAAAAGAGACTGATGATGAGGGGGTCCACTGCTTTCTCTGTGCGTTGATGCTGATAAAAGTTTTGTATAGTGCTTCTCTTTTCTCCAAACAACACACATTAATGCTTTCAACATGTAAGTATGCAGATACTGTTGCAAAAACACAGTTGGTTTGGTTTTCGTTTGTTGTACTGCGTGAAAAATTAAAATTAGACAGTGAGAAAAATATTTCTCCATTTTACGAAAGAAACATTTCTCATATCGCTGTCACAATTGTAGCTTTCCCGAATAATCAGTTTTCCTACGATTATAGAGCATTCGAAGTGACATGAAGAGTAAATAAAAATATTGCATATACTTGAATAGATCTCTTTCCTTTAACGTTTTTATAAATAAAAATTCGACACAAAATACGAATAAAACTTAATTCTGTGATAGTTGGCAACTGTGACATTCGAGAGAGGAAGTAGAATTTCTACACAAAGAATACATTTAAGACTATTCACGAATGATTAAGAGACAAATTGGAAATAGCTTACAAGAAATATATATATTTGAATTGTTCCGAATGTGCTATTTTTGTACCAAACACATTTAGAAGTCAAAAATTGTACTTCACCATTTCCCTTTCAGTGATTTTCTGGCTTTTATTTATAGTTTATATGAGAGCTTAAGGACTGTATATTTGGAATATATATGATACTTCTCTTGATCTTAACATTTTCTACGTGAAAAGTTTGTAAAATAAAATATTTTGTATAAAAATTATGTCTGTAAATTTTATTAACAGTTGGCAACCCTGACATTTGTGAGAAAATGATCAAATTCTGTTAATTGGTTACTAGTATGGTTATTTATAACATATGTATTAATTAGCATTCTACTGTCAATAGGATATGAGAAAAATGAAATTATGCTGAGATAATCCAGTAATTTAAGACATGGAAAGTAAGAGACCACCACCCCTCTTTACCTCCCGTTTGCGAAGATTCCCCAAGGTTTACAGAGTGGCACTCATCGGATTCGAAATCAGCACCCCAAAATCATTTAAGATCAACTGAAAAACCTTGATGGTTCATTAGCTTCTCCTCCGGACTAATATTCGGTATTATTTCTTCGTATATTTTGTGAAGTATTAAAAATTGTTAATCTGAAAAGTTCGAAGAAAGGGACAGTGGACAGTCGAAATAACGGACATCTTACAATAGAAAAAAGAAAAAAAGCTAAATACATTATCCTAAGGTGCAAAACCTAAATCTCCCATACTTCTTATATTAAAGAGTCGATAGGAGAGAAGAAAGTAAGGTTGTCATGCAGAGAGAATCGAGTTAGAGATCTAAGCGCATTTATACCTTTCTTGTCACTACGTGTCAAGAAAGTGATTTTGGAATGTTCATTGGTCCCGATGTAGGTGTATGTACAATCGCCTGGAGGCAATGCCGTTCAACGTATCCGGACCAAATTTTAATTTTCAAATCCAGAGGTATTCGCTTTAAAGAGTAAAATTTATCATTCTCAAAATAAAATTTTATCCTTCTCACTACTGCCTTTCAGTGTTCCACAAACCCAACATACTCAACAACTCCACTAATAAAAAATAAAAATGACCGTAGTCTTCACATCAAGTTTTTTTTTTAAAGAAAAAATAAACAAATACAAATATATAGAACGAGTAACACCTAAAATACTACATATCTTAACAACAAAAAAATATTTAAAATACAAGATTTCACAATTATTTTCCGTTTTGTTTTATGATGGATGGAAAGATGGAATTCTTTCAATGGTAGCTTAGTATTTATATGAGATGTTATTGTGTGATATGGTTTCCAGGTTATTGACCATTGAATATGAAGTTTTGATTTTAATATGAAATTAGGAAATATTACTAAAATGCGATCGAAGAATCCATCTTCACTAAACTCATCGTAGTTGTAGATCTTGAACTGCTTAGTTCACAGTGCAATGTTTATTGTTGATAGTCATTCAATGAATCAATTAGGATATATAACGTACGTAATTCAGAGACGATTGAAATGATTGGAAGGCATATTTTGTACTGAATTCAACTTCCATGTCTTTGTACAGATTATTCACCAAAATGCATATTCAAGTGGAAAATACTAGCATTTCCACCAATAAAAGTTACCTATGTTGATTAGTCTTCGTTGCATTGTATGCTTATTATTGTAAAGCGTCACATTTATATTCCAGTGCTACAGAGACCTTAATCATACCGAAAAAGAACATCGTGAAATAAAGAAAATGGTAGGAAACTGAAGAACCCCGAGAAATGAGTGTAAAATTCACAAAACTTCAAAATTTGTGTGCTAATAGTGATTATTAGTGCATGATGAACAATATATTCTATAATACAAAACAAGACTAACAAATTACGAAGCAATAGGTCCTTGTATAAACTGATCCTAAAATTATCAAGACAGTTCTGTATAAAAATTGATTTTAACAAGATATGACGAGCTCCCTTGTGGCTAAGCGGTTAGCGTACGCGCGTTTGGCGTGGAAGACCCGGATTCGATTCCTGGCAGAAGGTCATGGTTCGCATCCCACGTTAAGCTGCTGTACAGGTATCATATTGCCTCGCATGCTGAAAGGAACGCTAAATTCAAAGTCATCATCAACAACAACACAATATGATGAAGGGATTATAGAGTGATACTGGTTCTTAAGATTCGTCACCAAAATCCCGATTCGTTTTTCAGATATTCTGTAAGTAGCTTAGTATTAAAATATTAAAGACAGTATGACTGCTTTCAAAAATAGGCAATTTAACACTAATAAAATAGCAAACTACTATTCAGTGTGGTTCATTTTAAAGATTTTTGATACATCATAGGACAGAGAACTAACTGTAAGAACTAAGTGTCCTCATAAAACACGAATTCAAATTTTTAACAAGCGTGTTTTCGTATTACTTTTTACTACTTCTAGTTTTAGTAAAATACTGCTAGTGAGATGTAATCTTTTGTTTGTTGAAGTTTAGCCTCCTTGTTCAGTACCAAAACTGTACGAGACATGGACCTATAGTTTAAAACAGAACTCGAACCACAGTAATACGTTCATTGCTTTTCCACCGGGAATCAAACTCAAGACTGTGTCGACCAAGGAACACACGCTAGCTACTAGTGGGGAGGGTTTGAAACCTTTTTTGAGGATTACGAATTTATATATTGAAAAACGTTTGAACGTTTGTCGCCTCCGCTCTGTGTGAATCAGTATTGTAACCAGAGGTGGTAGTAAATTTCTACCATTTCCCTTTGCAATAGAGTAATAAAGTCAGGTGGAGACATTCTTGCTGCACTAAATCGATATGAAAAACTTCTCGGTATCGTTTATTTATTTATTTATATTTTTTCTATAACGACCAGTGTTGAAATTGAAAAGGGTAGTTTCTCACCACCTCTGGTTTATATAGATATAGAGGAATAAAGATCGAGATGGCAATCTTAAGATCCTGAATTCACTTCAAAAAGTCATATCAGGCCACATCTCTTACGTTTTTACTCTATGGTGATCGCTATTGAAACTGGAATCGGTATCCTTCTACCAGAGAATAAATCTGAGAGAAAGGGAGTGAGTCTATTCTTAAGGTACTGAATTGATGCTTCTCGCTGTTAACGTGTTCGCTTTATGGAGGTGAATTGAATACAGAACCTGGAAATGGTAATGGATTCCTGCTTTTCCGGTTTAAATAGCGACAGTGGAAACTGTATCTATTCTTGGGATACTGAATTGATTATAAAAAATTGCTTAATGCTATCTATTAGTTTTTGCTCTATGGTAATCAGCGATGTAACCAGAAGTGATAGATTTCTACCACTTCCAGATTAAATGAACCTATTCGTGTTGCAGAAACACACTTTCCTATGTTGTATCGTTTTGGTCTCATGCCTGTCGACAGAGGGGCGGAGGACAGAAAGACAAACGAACATAGCCATAGACTTCATATACTTACGTATAGTACAGTTTGGAAGTCTTAGCAACTGAAATGAATTCAGTTTTTTATTTTACGAATTTGTTTCGGTTTTCAAAAAAAAAAAAAAAAAAAAAAAAAAAATCGGTAAGATGTTTTTCGAGAAAATATGATCGTCCCTAGACTCCACGAATCCTGTCCAATAAACGTTGCAAAATAGCCACGCAATACTCGGTGTAACTCTTTGAAGGGAATTCTTTGTGGAGTGATGCCTTTGAGATCAAAGAAAATAATGAGCAGAAATGTGATTCGGCTCTTATGCATGCACACTTTCTCGGTTTTGGAGAGCGTTGACTCTTCCATTCCGAACTCTGTCACTTCGTTGGTACTTCGTACTGAAAGTACCTTAGTTTCATCATCTGTTACAATGATGGACATTAATCCCAGACCCACATCATCAGTGATCAGCTGCTTGTTTCATGTATTCGCAATGTTCTAATCTGCAATGTTCTTGTTCGTCACTGAGTGTGTGTTGCACACAAACAGCTCACTTAACGTTTCGTTAGCCAAACTTTCGGATAGAATGACCTAAACATTGGAATTTGGAATTCAAGTAATATTCTCAATTAGCTTGCAGATGCACAACGATCCTTGCGTACAATTTCGGTCACGTTAGTCAAGTCTGAGGTTATATTATTTTTATTTTATTTAATATCTTCTTTCAGTTAATTGTATATTTCCTCCCCCAGTAAAGTCATCCGCAAGAAGTGTTCATATTAGTTATTTGTGTGCCAAGTTCAAAAAAAAAAAAAAAAAAAAAAAAAAAACTGCTCCCATCTAGTCAGATGTTACTACGACACTATTTCTGCTCTAAAGATGTAATGACAGCACAAGTTTATTCTCCCATATAACAGAAAAGGGGTACGTGACCGTGTGATCTGTGTAGAACTGCTTCTTTACCCCTTACCTTCCCAATGGATAGGCCAATTTCAATATTCTCTTCTGCGTTTTAAAGTGATTTAATAAAATATAGACAGCATTACTGTAATCCATCTATTTATTCTTAAATTAACAAGAAAATTGTTGGAAGACTAATTAGTCATGCTTGAAATGTAAATTGATTATCATGATACATAATCCACGTTGTATGCGCTGATGTTAAGAGAACGCTATTAATTTTTAGAGAACGCTTTTAATTTAAATATTAATTTTTTTAACATTATAGTTGAATTCCCACAATAATTAGATGGAACCTCCTAACTATAAATTTACATCGTTGCACCGATTTACATTTAAGCCTTCTTCCTAGGTTCAATGAAAATCGTATCCACAGTAGTTGGAAAGATAAATTTTCAGTTTTGAATTGAAGTTAGAGAAATGTATCTAAAAAAATTGCTGTTTTTATTTTGGTAGAAATCCGGTTGTTCCAGAGGTAATGTCGGGCGGAGGGGATATTGACGTAGACGGAAAGAACCTGAGTATGTGGAAGCTACATCAAAAAGTGGAACGAACGTATTTGATGTTAAATGAGTATCTGCAAGTTATGCAAAATATGCAAGATGAATTGAAGGTAAGTTTAATTATCTCTCTATATAATCTCAATAGTTCTAAAGGTGAGAGTTTTGGCAGGGTGTTTATTTTGTGTCAAAACGTATATTTTATGTATCTAATAAAAAAAAATCTAAAGGAATACTAATAGCCAAGAATCGTTTTAGGAACAAGTTTAGATAAAATGATATGAGATAGGGAAATCTGATTCTTTCTGATATGAGATAGGGAAATCTATCGAATAATGTTAAGTTTTCTCGAAGGTAGTAGCATAGATCTCTTTATCAATACATTCGTCTTTAACTGATTAAATACGTACTGTTTCATATTTTTACTTCTTGAATTTCATTTCTGCCATATTTGTATTCTTTATTAGTAATACAATTCAGTATTAGTATACAATTCAGTCTCATTCAGTAAGTAAGGAGACTTATTCTATAAGAAATCTAAAATATGACGCTGATTTTTGTGTGTTCCTTATTTTGTGGTGGTATTCTAGAGCTTTCGTAACTGGGACAAGCAAGCATGGTCGCACACGGGCCTCAGGGAAACGGTTATACAAGATGTTGGACCCTTATAGGATTACTTCAAGAGAAGTATTGTTAAATTTCTACTGATTTAAGTCATTAGGCGTATAGAAAGTCATCGTCGCATGACCGTTCAATATGATGACGATTAGATGAGTCTATCACAAATTTACAGCGGGCTGAGAAGTTTTGAAAGGACATATCCAGTATTGAAAATTCTCCACGAACAAGTTACTCTTTCATTGTTGCCACGGAAAGCTACATTGCTACGTAGAAGTCTCGGGGCAACAAGGGGCCAATTCTTGAATATTACATCCCCAGAGATAATAATGTAAACAATAAGATCTGCTACTTCTACCCGAGAAGCTGACACCAGCTATTCTGCAGAGACAATGTGGTCTGGTGTTCACTTATGTCCTTTTGATCCGTGACAATCGAGACCATAGTCTTGGAGCAAAAGCAGTGGCTCATTGTCTGCTTTTGTACTCCCGTTCTTCAGATTTCCATACATTTGGCCTACTTAAAGATGTACTAAGTGGATTGAAGTTCCAGAATGACCAAGTCCAGTCAGCGGTGATGAGTGGCTACACACTGTCCAAATATTTTTTATGAAATCCATATCCTTGTCAAGCGCTGATTTAGGTACATTGAACTAGGAGGAACTGTTAAAAATTGTAATGTACAGGGTATCCAGAAAGTTCCGTTGTACCTGCACTTATTTCATCCCTACATTGATAATACGTAATAATACTTACAGTTGTCCAAAACGTCCGTATGTGCACCTCCATTTTCCCTGCACAACTTAATACGCCTCCATATCCTTCTACTGATCCCCTTTTGCAGCTTCGTCGTTACAAGCTGAAAGGTTTTAAGCACACTTGCCCGTAGAACTTCGTTCTGACGTGTGTGTGATTTGTTGATACACAGGGATTTGCAGCGTGAACTGACTCTAACTTATGCACATGTTGCCTTTCAGGTTGATGGACGACCAGAATGAGGGTCCAAAACACTTTTTAGGGGAAAAGCTTTCTTTTTCCACGTGATCGAAGTCGACGACGTTGTTGCTCCCTACCAAACCGTTCACGAAATCTATCCATCACCTGCGGCATATTTTCGTTGTGCTTCCGTTCATGGACCCACACACTTGCTCCTAAGCGCTCCTCCGAAGTGAAGTCACTGGTATCTGCCATTGTTGCTCACCAAATACGGAAAGGCGAGACATTGAACTGTTTAACGCAGAGACTTTATTCTCCTCTCTCCGCGGGCAGTCACGTGGCAGTTCACATGAGGGGCACTATTGCTATAACAATGATATTTTCAAACCTTAAATATCTTAACATCTCGTATTGTTACACGCATTTTAGTTCGGATGTAAAGGGATTTTCTGGTCATCTTGTAGTTACTTTACTTCTTGTAATCAGAATTTGCCCATTTGGATTCAACCCCCCCCCTCCCCCCGCAAATAAATCAATAAATAAAATTCGGTTTGGGCCAACCTGAAAACCTATGAGTTTTTGAGCTTCAAATAATATACCTACGTAAGTATTTATATCGGCGCGGGAAAGAAAGGAGACACGCGACTAGGAATGGTTAAATTGCAGCTTCAACAGTATCGTACAAAAACTGTTTGACCAATTATAACATTATTGGTACAAGAATATACATACGACTTGAGAAAGGACATATATATGAATATACATATATGTGAATATATATACCTGTCAGCACAAGAGTCGAATGGTTTACCAGAGAAGAAAATCAGATTTAGTATCATCACGTAAAACTAGCTTGATAGATTTGTTTTCGTCATGTTTTCTTCCTGGGAAACTTGCAAGAAATTTATAACAAATGACGGATTCATGTCACAGTTATTATTATTAAATAATCACAACTCGTTCCCACTCCTTGGTGGTCAAACCCGGTAGCAACGATCGGTTGGTAAATCCAGAACTGACAGCCGGAAGGGATGAGATGGCATGTATATTCTTGTTTTGCCCTTAAACTGAGAAACTTACCTGCGTGTTTTGCTATATGTAGAAGGGAGAAAAAGTAAAAAGTGTATCGTACTTGCTGCTGTTGGATTGGAGATTAATGTTCCTTCCAGCACCGTGGCTATTTGGACCTACAGTTTAAGGTGGAATCCGGATAACGACCGTGATACCTTCAAATGTCACTGGGAATCGAACCTAGAGCCCTGTGGACCAGAAGCACTAGCCAGTACAACAGCAGGGGGCCACAAAGTTTTGTAGGTAATTAACATATTGGTATTACAACATTTAAATCATAGAATGCAAATATCACACTCAGATATTTATTACAAGTTGTGTTTTTATATTGCAGTAATAATAATTATGTACTGGTTGGTTTGTTGACATCCATTTGAACACCTAGGCTTTATAAGACTTCAGTTACAGCTTAACATGAAATCAGCGGAACCACATCTACTTTAACCAGGAATAGAACCTGGGTCTCCCGAACCCAAGTAGTGTACCTAGCCTTTTCAGGACCGACAGAGATTTCAAGAAAATCGTAGACCTTTACGTTGGCGGTCCTAGTACCCCTTCTAATTGTCACAAGGACATGAACCATATCTCGTTGTAAAACTTATGGAATATAGATTCCAAGGAGCTAACTTGTGTGCACCCTGGGCCAAACCCTAAAAGAAGAAGAAGAAATTGTTTTAAAAAATGAAACTTCTTTTGTTTTTGGAAATTTGTGAGAGGCTGGCAACTCTTGCTTTTCATACGCAGGGAAGAAATATTTACGTCAGACGTTGTACACCAAGGGTGAAAGTTCAATACCAAATGAGAAAGAAAAATTCGAACGTGTTTCCTACGAGAATCATCCTGTACATATTTTTGGAAATATTTTGCTCTGCTCTAACGTTGACAACCTTAGCAACGGCCCTAATTGTCACAGATATAAGCCATACCTCTTTGTAAAGCTTGTGGAACACAGATTCCAACGAGGTAACTTTTGTTTCCCTGTGTCCAACCCGTAAAAGAAGAAAATTTTAAAAAAATTGAAAAGCTACATTTTGTGGGACTGTGGCAACACTGTTTTTGTCGTACGCAAGAAAAAAGTTCTCATATGTACGTCAGACATCACTAGTTAGTATGTCCATTTATCTTTATTGATACTTTTTAGGAAGGAAGCCTTAGTGGGTGGTATAGAAAATTGACCTATTAGCCTTCTCCTCCCACTACATAATAGTGAAACAGATATTTTCTCCGAAATTCGGGTTGCCAAAAAAATTCGAGCTGGACGACAGCCCTCGACGAGAATAGGGGGTGAGCAAAAGCTGATGTTCTCCGTCACATGAGTAAGGAATAGAATGTCTCAAATGTTTTGGCAAAGAAAAAAGTATTCTGGAAACTCCGAGTGCTTGATGTTGCTTTGTTATTTAACACCTTCAACCTGCCTTCAACAGAATATTTCTTCTTCCATTGAGAAGGAATGATATATATATATATATATATATATATATATATATATATATATATATGCAGGCAAGTTGGTCAGTGTTTGTTTATTTCCCCCTTCTCTACATAGAAAGAAAGAACCCAGATGTGTAAGTCATTAATCACAGTGTAATGGGGACCAAAGCTATGGCAACGTTGTTGAACATGAGTTACAATGTCACTAGTAAGAGGATATGACTGTTCGGACAGTTCCGATTACCGCCTACTAAGGTTTTTAAGATTTTGCTAGTACTGTACCACATTTTATGCTTGTAGCAATTAGCTTGAGGGTGGAATTAAAAAGATCCAACTTTTCCCTTTATCCTTCCGCTGCGGTACGCCGGTGTAGATTAAATGCACACCATTGGAAAGTTTTATCCTTCCTGAAGAGATAGACACCGAAATCATCTCTCCAGGTTCATGGGCAGCCGAGCTGCTGAGGTTTAAACTGCTGGCTCAGCCGTTGAGCCCTTGGTCCTGAAAAGGTTAATCATATAGCTACGAGGAGATCTAATATATATATTATAAGATAGGAAACTAATACACAGTTGTTGCATTACAAATGCTTATTTTATGATATTTAACAGTTATTGCTTCAAAGTAAACTTATTTTCTGTAAGTTGACCACTTTTCAATGGAACCGATTGCTAGCATAGACAGGTTTCACAATATTATCAAACGAAACAACTGAACTGCTCTTATTATTTTTGAACAGAGTTTTGTCTTCAGTGATGGAAAGTTGAAGTTTTCTGAATTTGGCGAAAAAAAATTACAAACTAACGTACTGATTTTCTTATATACTCAAACACTGAATAGTACTCCCTGCTGGTCTAGTGGCTGGCGCCCCTTTGGTGCAGGTGCTTGATAGTTTGAACGCATCGAAATTTAAAAGCATTGCGGTAGTTCGGATTTCACCTTAAAATGTACGTTGACGTCTCATGGCATTCTTCCTTGTAGTTTAAAATTTGCAATATGAAGTAATACTGAGTGCTAAAGAACATAGTACTTGCATTGTATTTCTAAAATTCCTTCTTTTGCAGGGGATGAAGAACGAGTTTCGAATGTTGCAAGCATCTACGTTGGATAATGTTCCTGCACAGAGATTGGAAAATATCGTAGTTAATAATACAGAGAAAATTTTGGCCAAATATCACCAAGAACAGAATGTTCTTATAGAGGAAATTCTTCGAACAAGAGATAGTAAGGAACGACAAAACCAGGAGTCATTAATGTCTGCTATTTCTCAGGCTATTGGAAATCTGATTACATCTAAGTTGGATGAAATTGTATCGACTCAAATGAAAGAAAATGTTATGCCAGGTAATGTTTTTTATCGCAAAAATAATATGTTCGTAATTTGCCGATAAATATTTTATTAATCGGCTAATAGAAAGATATTTGTGTTTCAGTAATATGCGTAAGCTTATTTCTTTCGAAATACGTTGTGATCTTTCAAAATTTGCAGATCGAATGAAGTTGTAACTATTCCAGAAAATAATTTGATGTATGAAATTCAGAAAGTGCGATTGGGTCGGGATGCTGTCAGTCTACAGTCGACTGAACAACTGTGATGATTGAACTACAATGCACAAGATGTATGTGTGGAGATTTGTTAGCATTTTATTTTAAGTTTTAGTTTCATTCACTTTTCGTTAGTAGAGCAAATCGGATCTATCTGGATCAGAGCTGAGCCAGGGAGAGATCAAGGCCCCGCCCCTGCATGCTGATTGGCTGTCGTTACCCCGCCCCCTGCACGCTGATTGGCTGTCACAGATCACGTGACCGATGACGTTACAGACCACGTGACACGCATGCACACTAGCACAAAAAATCCTACAGAACATAGAACATAATGAGATTATAAAAGAGTACGGCGAAACCGTGACCATGTTGATATGCACAATAACAGAAACGAACGACCCGTGATCATCCATCGTAAAAGCCGATGTCACAGAAACATCCAAAAGTCGACATGCTATAGTAATGTTTCATCCTCTTTTATCCGGTCCAAAGGGGCTGTACTCGTTCCCACTGTACTGTATTCGTTTTAAACAATCTTCTATTTTGCAATTACTTCGAATAATTTTCACTTGAATTTTAATTGTTCTTTTTGACAGCTGTTGTGGCAGTAGTTGAACCATTAAAACACCAGTTCCATGCAGAGCTCACGCAGAAGTTAACGTCAACGGACCATCTTCTGAAAGAGAATATATCAAAACTAGTTAATAGTAAGGTAAGTTGTATTTGCTGAAAAATGTAACCCAGAATTATATTGGAGTGTATTTTGAAGTCCTTAGTTTCAAGACAAACCTGAGGATTAAAGGCTGTAAGAACAACATTGTAGAAAAGTTATCCAACAGGAAAAACACGCGTAAAAAGGAATGTTATTCTTCGGAATAAGCATAGGTTGATTCTAGGTTTGAGTATTCTTCTTGAAGGTGTATTCTAACCCACTTCCTACCGTAGTTAGTGGGACCCTGAGACACATAGAAAGAGGGTGTAGTGGCTAGGTTCTTTCCTCTTTAATATAGAAATTAAAGAATTCGATCGGAAGAACAAGTTTAGAATTTGGATCAGTATACAAGAACTGAGTAATTATGGCCTTATTACACCAATATTCACATACACTCTTCATTTAACAGGAAGCATAGCTCTCCTTTGGTACAAGATGTCCCTGGTTTGATCGCAGGCCAAATGAGTTTGTGGTAGATGTTCGATAGTGGATGATATATATTGCCCATAAGATATTCAAATGTTTATGCATGTGCTTTGTTGATAGAAACAAGCAGCAGATATTTTGTACAAAATATCGAGCTGTTATAAGATAGATTTGTGAATCAAGAATTGGAGAATAGGGTTTCTTCCAAAGTATAAAGTAGTAGTAGTAGTAGATTTTAGTTTAGCGTCCCTTTCAGCAGCGAGGCTATATGAGACGTGGACCTACTGATTAACGTGGAATCCGAACCACATGAGCTCCCGCCGGGAATCGAACCCGAGTCTCCCACGCCAAAGGCGCGTACGCTAACCGCTTAGCCACGGAGGAGCTCCCAAAGTATAAAGTGTCCGTAATGGAATCATTTACGTATTAATGAATGTAGGTAGGATTGCGAGTGAATACAAAAAAGAGTATATTGATCCTTTAGTGGAATAGAGAGATAAGATTACAGAATCGTTGAATATTCAATTTATAATGGTTGCTATATTTACAGCAAACTTGGAGTTACGATTATTTGGCCTATTTCGGTCCAGTTGACATTCTAACCAAATTCTCATTTAGAAAACAGTAGAAATATAGTTTGTGTGTGTGTGGGGGGGGTCTCGGGATTCATGAGTTCCCTCCCACATTCCCTCATTTTATCAATTCTTCATTATCATTCACATCCTTTAATTCGTCTTCTTTAGCCAAAGGGACATACAGGTGGGACGTAAAACTTGAAATCATATTTCATGTAATATTCGTTCGTTACATGGTACAAGTGTGAAGAAACCACATTCTCAGCAGAAATAATAACGATTTTAAGAATTTGAAAATCTCGTTAATTTTTTTTAAAGTGAGATAAGGCTTATGGCGAGCAGTTCAAATATTAATTTATATGGCAGATTTTTGTCCCTTATCCTCTTTTAGCTAGTACATGATCTGGATATAAACAAGGTCTGTCCACTTCTTCCTCTAATTCCACGCTTGTTCGATTTTTGCCCGAATCTTTTTCGTATTATTTTGCATGCCTCACTTTGGCCGAATGGGAGGGAGGGAAGGAGAACATAGGTTTTCATCCTTTTTAGGTACCCAAACCATTTCAATTTCATTGTGTATTTCTCTCAAGACTCTTTCATTTAATTCTTTCCTTACATTGTCGTTTCTGATTCTGTCCTTTCTTGTCTTAGTGTACTTAATAAACATTTAATGTCTTTCGTGTCGTTACCAGTGTTTCTTGGGAGAGAATCTTACCCGATATCGTTAGGTGATTGGAATAACTAATGACTCATGAACCAAACGGTTGCTCGATACATGGGCTAAATAGACCATCCTTCTTTCCAGGAAATTAAATGAGGACTGGCCCAAAAAATAAAGCTACTATAGTCGGTAGTGATTTAAAAAAAAAAAAAAAAAAAAAAGGGGGGGGGGGAAATGTAGTTAAAGCAATATATACACTAAATATATTTGTAATTAAAATAGGTAAATTGTTGTACTATTTGAAACTATCAACTTTTCTTTCAGTCTGTGATGGATGTGTTAAGTAATTCTATGGTAACTGCCTTAGAGCCTGCAATGCAAGAGTGTTATAAAGAGGTATTCTCGTCTGTAGTTATTCCTTGTTTCGAAAAAGCGTGCCAAAGTATGTTTGTACAAATCAATGATGCATTTTCTCGAGGAACTAAAGAATGTAAGTAAATCTTTGTTTTTTCTGATTTTTGATAATATTTTGTGTTGTTTCCTAATGCGGTAGTGTAACGATTTCTACAACATAAGAAAAGGTTGGTTACTTAACTATGCTCTCTCTTTGGAGTGTTCCACTCGAAGGTATGTTCCAATCAATTCCACACGTTAACGTTACGTAACTGAGGTCACTAAGCCAGAAGAGCAGGGCAGAGTATACACTTCCTTTCTCTGTTCTATAAACGTATATGGTAAATTGGGAATTAAGAATCAACAGTAAAAGGACTTAAAACTTACAGTTAGGAATAACACGCACACAAGAAATAAAGTAATTGTGTTTACTAAAGACAAAAATTTACGCATTTTAAATCTAATAAAAAAATAAATGACTCCTCATAAACTGAGTGTGTGTAAGAGTTTTGCTGTATGGTTTCAGCCACTAGTTTTGTAGCGTGTTAAGTCATTCATTTACACCTGTTAAACACCTGTGAAACACATGTTTTGCAACTGTGTACATACAATGTACACTCATGTCCAAAATGATTGTCGCATATATATAGCTGTCTTCTTGTAAGAATATGATTTGATAATGATTTTACAGGCTACTTTTAATACTGATACTGTGTGTATAATCGGTAAATGTATATTTGTGGTAACTTTCGTAGAAAAAGAATTATAAATACGAAAATTAGAATGAATAAAACAAAATGTTGCTAAATGGACAAGAAAGTTCTATTTTCGTTCTGTTGTTCGAAGATCTTATTTACTGCTCTTTTGACATGAAATTTTCCACATACATGGCTTTGCCGATTATACACATACTAACATTATAAGAAATACAGGGCGAATTCGTTATCAAATTATATTCCTACAACAACATATTTATAGACATGCGACAGTTATTTTGGACATGATTGTTCATGTGGGAAACAGTTCAAATTCCAAAGCATTACAGGCGCTTGTAATACATAGCATATACAGGTGTCGGTATTTTTCGCTTGGGTATCGAATCTCTTCATAAACACATTTTACACATCTAGCACGAGGCTTCTAAAACTGAAATAAGATCTTGATAAACTGGTCATTTTTGTAGAACAGTTTTTTGAGTTGTAGTGTGTTTGTCGAAAAAAGTAAATTATGTTATTTTATGTAAAATTGAAATCCGTCAGACTGCGAGTCTGACCATCCGTGTGTCTAGGACAAAATTTTCCCGGCTTCTTATATATATATATATATATATATATATATATATATATATATATACAGCCTTGCCAGCGACCTGGAAAACCTGGAAATGGCAGGGAATTTTGTATACTGACGACATTATTTTTTAAAAAAAACTTCAAAAATTATTGAAAAATGCTCATTAAAAAACAAAATAGTTCGAAATATGTCATGTTTTATTCTAAGTAAAATTTGTACTAACCAAAGTGTAAGCGAAGAGAAAATGTATAATGTTCTTTAGTAACTCCATAACAAGAATATGGTTGTAGCTGCCAAAGCTGAAAAAGTAAGCCATCAATTTTCCAAATTATGTGTTTCAGCAAAAAAATAGAAGAAGGAATTCAAATCATTTAATGTATACACAGATAGGTTAAATGTCTTTTATTGCAGTCTACTTGATAATTATAAATTCGTTGATTTATGGGACATAATATGTTGTTCTTTCAGAGAAAATGTTCCGGGAGGCACACTTACTATTCCGGGAGTGCTGGTACTATTCTATTTATTATTATATTAAAGACGTATTATTTTGGTATCCTCCGGGTCCACTCTCAGAGCTCCGGGGGTAGTCCCCCCCCCCCAAGAAAAACATGTCTCGAAGAAATACTGGACATAATTATAATTTACTTGTTCTTCTTCATGGAAATACTTCCGTTGAGAAGGATTTCTCAGTTAACAATGACATGCTGGTGGAAAATATGCATAAAGAATCTTTGCTGAGTTCACGAGTTGTTCATGATATTATATAATGTGCTAAGGGCCCCTTGGTATTTATATAGACAAAAATGGTTCAGTACGTACGTGGATCATATGCACGTTATGAAGAAGCCATGCAAAGGAAAAAGACGGAAACCACTGGAAATGAATTAAAGAAAATGGAAAGATAGCGCATAGCTGATCAGATTACCATTTAAAAAAGAAGAAGAAGCAAAACTTTTATTAGAGACCCATTGAATGCAAAATTTGGAACATGAAATTGAGACCTCGAAAGCATCTCTAAGGTAGAGAACTGTGGAAACTAAGGAAACATGCAGTAGTAATTTGTTTAGTGTGAAGTTCCAAAACAGAAATTATTTATGTAGACTTCAATCATAAGTACGGTACTGTAATTTTATTCTAATGAAAAAGATATATCAAGGATTTAAATTTTGTTAATTGTATATTTAACAAAAAAAAAAAAAAAAAAAAAAAATGGAAGGCAGTGGGTGGATGTAGTGGAGAGCTTTCCATTCATTCATTTTTCGGAGCAGGGAATTATGTCTGGAAAATAATAGACCTTGCCTGGAAAACCTGGAATTGTCAGGGAAGATTGATCTGAAAAATCTCTGGCAACATATATATACAGATGGTGATCAGAAAAATGGAAACACCTGAACAAAATTGCAGATTAATATGGTGTCGGGCCACCTTTCGTCTTCAGAACAGCCTTGATGCGACTTGGGATGGAGTCATAGAGGTCGTGAATGGTAGCAAGTGGAATTTTACTCCATTCCTCGTGCAGGGCATCGGCCAGTTCTGTGAGAGAGGATGGAAGTAGAAATCGTCGCCGGAGTCGTGTTTCCAAGACAGACCACAGATGTTCAATTATGTTGAGATCTGGGGATTGGGCGGGCCAGGGGAGGTGTTGAACTTCATCCCGATGTTTCTCAAACCACGCTGCAACAACGCCAGCTGTGTGAATGGGTGCATTATCATCCTGGAAGATGGCGTCATTGTCCGGGAACAACATCCGGACCATAGGATGCAAGTGGTCTCCTAAAATTGCGACATAATCGTTGGCAGTGATTCGTCCGCTAAGTATGACCACAGGACCCAATGAAAACCATGATATGGCGGCCCACAGCATCACCGAGCCGCCGCCATGTTTCACAGTTGGGCGGAGACACTGCAGATCATAAGCTTCTTTGGGCGTTCTCCACACATAAACACGGCCCGTGGTTGGGAATAAGGTGAAGGATGACTCATCCGACCATATCACACGTTTCCAGTCCTCAACGGTCCAAGTTTCATGGTCGCGGTACCATTTGCGGCGTGCGAAAGCGTTATGGTCCCTGATGAGCGGTTTGGCCCGTGCAACACGACCCCGTAAGTCCATGTCATGTAATTCGCGGCGGACTGTGATTGTCGAAACAAGGTGGGGGAGGTGTTGATTGAGTTCCTCTGTCACTTGCTCCGCAGTGGCACGACGGTTCTGCGTGACAATGCGCTTTAATACCCGGCGTGACCTGTCACTCATGATTTTCCTCCGCCCACTGTTCCGCTTCCCCGATGTGGTTTTCCCGGTGTGTTGTGTAGGCCGTCATCACCTTCGACACTGTCCCACGCGACACACCTAACACAGTAGCCACTGCCGTCACACTCACTCCACATAACTGCGCACCAACAATTTGCCCTATTTGAAAATCTGAGAGGTCTCCCATTTTACACTACCTCCGTCTGCTGCAGCCACTGGACACTGCTGTTCCACTGCGCCTGACGTAGTATGGAGACCGACCTAACACACCACCACCACCAGCGGTCCGGCGCTGCGGGCGCCACGACACCACTGCCAACCCATACATCTGACGTGTTGCCAACTACAGGTGTTTCCATTTTTGTGATCACCATCAGTATATATATATATATATATATATATATATATATATATATATATATATATATATATATAATATCTTTCAGTCTTTTCCTTAACTATACAAGAAAGGAAAATTCTAACCCTTCTCCCCACACAAAGACACTTCACTTACATGTGGTTTAAACACGAAATTCACTAAATAACAATAATTTGAATTTTTAGTATTTTAGGCAATGATATGCCTCACTTTAAGTGTCTAAAGTTTGGATCAGTTCTGATTTTAATACTTTACTGCGTAATGCTCAATACTTTCCACACTAAATTCACACAATACTTTAATGTGGAGAAGAAAAATTAATAAAAGGGTGGGTCGATTTTTGTGAGTTCATTCTCTCTTATAGGGTTTTCCCTTAGCTATACAAGAAAGGAAAATTCTGACCACACTCCTCTTTTGCAGTACACTATAATAATTTGTACACAACTCAAGACACTGATGAAATCTCTTTCAGATATAAAACAACAAATAAAAGCACTCGTTGGGCAAGCTTCATGCTTCCCGAATTTCAGTTTAATGTCTCGATCAGTTTTTATTTCATTAATTAATCATTTTATATTCATAACACTAAATTATTTCGCAAGAAGAACTGTCTAATCCAGTGCTAAAAGGAAAAAGAAAATCACAACTGTCCTCATCTTGTCCATGACTAGGTCGGTTATACGTACTCCAGAGGACTTAGGTTCGAACCCTGACGATTATAGTTCGTTTACGTTTAACGCTGTCAACTGAACAACGTAGAGACTCCCAATCAATTGTTCAAGAGTTTCGGACAAAGATTTAAGATCTTCTCCATCTGTACATAGGTCTGTATATTCGTCCACATTATTGTTTAGATTCTCGTTAGTGCAAGAAGGCACAGCGTCCTGTGCTTTAGGAGAGGACGGGTTGATTCTTTGAACTTCTCTAATCTCTTCGAGCGTGCAATTTTTCGAGATCAAAATGAGCCCTTTTACTTGTAGAGGGAACTTCCGGTGTTGGGTCTCTCCTCCCTCGACGTATTTGGTTATTTCTATAATTGTCTATATAAAACAATAACTGTAATTCTAAGGGGTTTTTAGAGTTCGGTCTTGCGCTAGCGTAAACAGAGCGGGTAGACTTCGGAACTTTAAAATTATCGGACATCTCGAAAAAGAAAGAAAAATAGTGTTCCCTCAATGAATCTATCAGTAAAACTGATCTAGCTAACCTAGTGCTAAGAATGATTAAATATAGTGTAGGTAATAATAATAATAATAATAATAATAATAATAATAATAATAAAACAGTAAAACGGATGGCAGCCAATATACCACCTACTCCGGACCTACTAGCATAAATTTTATTGAGGCAGGTCCTTATTGTAAAACCAAGCTTCTCAGACTACAGTATCCGAGGGTAAACGCAACTTTCCTCCTCCTCTGTCTTCTCCCTGCTGTGTTAATTCAAGAAAATATTCTGACTGAATTCTTTGATGTTTTTGCAGAATGGCGGAGCATGAAAAATTGGTTTCTTAAAATTGGCATTGGCTTTTACTATCTTGCCTGTCCACACATTTTTACAAGATACGTATTTGGAGCCTTCTGTTCAATAAGCTCCCATGGTCCGTTGTATCGGTTTCTCAATGAGGCAGAGAGTTTCTGCGTAGGGTCAGATATTCTTATTATACGTAACCAAATCTTATCACGTAACTTGAATGGATTTTTCTTTCTCCTCTTGTCATATATTCGCTCATTATGAGTTATCCTGTTAAAAACGAGTTTGCCAACTAAACCTGTATTACTACTCACTTAGACTTGCTAATTTCCACTCCATGTTCCTGTGTAGCGCCTTGAGCATAAATGAGCAAAAATAATTCTAGGTACGGTTGCCGTCAATGGAACTCAATTTTTTGATGAAACTATTGATGACACAAATCCAGATCTCGTCAAGGTTGCCATCTCCAAATTTAACTTAGGAATTTTGGTGGTAATATAATGAGATTCGAAAACGTCTTTCAGTTGTGGTGTGATTTTGCAGATGATTTTCACTTTCTTAATATTGTTTTGATAAGCCGGAAAGTGCATGTCTTGATATATAGTGTATTTTTACATACTCCATTATTCTAGTATCAATATTCCTTTTTATCATACCGATGTATGAACCCTCACAATAACTGAAAGCCTGGTAGAATTCTGCATAACAGTCCTTTTAACAAAATATTTCTTAGAATCTGTGAATTGTTTCTGAATGTGTATAGGAGATTTGTAGCTAATTTATAAACTATATTTTTTGGCCTTTGTTCGATTTAAGTGACAATTTTCGCTAAAACGAAAAAGAAATATAATGATTATTAGGTGTACTTGAGATCTTATTATTTGAAGAGAGGTGCAAGTTGAATGCCCGTTTTCTTAATCTTTCCATAATAATTTAGGAGTATCTATTCTCCTGATTCGAAAATAAAGTAGATACTAAGTTGTGAACTCTTAAAGAGATATTTAACCATAAGTTGACCTTAATCTTGTACGAATGCCCAGATTTAGTATGTACGGAAAAGTTGAAAGTATTAGATTTTCTGTCTAATTTAGGTACGAATTTATTAATATACCAACTGAACATGAAATTCATAAAATTAAAAGTACTAGTCTTTTCATACTAAATAATAAATTAATTTTTAGCTGTAACAAGCTAAGTTCCTGAAGAAAAGACTTTAACTGTTACCAGTTTTTATAGGGGCATTCCATGTGAAATTAACCAGTGAAATGACAAAATCTGACTTGATGATCTTAAATTTTTGTAAAAATTGGTGCACAGCTTTATTACAGTGAGAGATGAAAAAAATCCCAATTATTACTTCTCTCCTCCTAAAAGTGTCCCCATACAGGGTGATCAAAAATTGCAAAAAAGGGCATTTTTTCAGTTACAATGATTATTAAAAATTGTCATAAAATGGTTAATATATGCACTAGAGACATGAAATATAAACCATTGGAAAGCTTAAAGATTGTTCTACAAGTTGTTATGAAAAAACCTGTACAATAAAAAATAACAGTTCAAAAATTCAAAAATTAATATTTGAATTTTGAATTTCGCACAGAAATGTCCCTGCGAATTTGTTCAAAATTGTCTAGATTGTAGTCTCATGTATGTACTAAAACATCACAAAGTTGCATTTTGGGCACTCAATGGGATCCGATTCAAAATTCAACATAAACCAAAAATTGCAAGATATTGACTGTGAATATCTGGGTTCAGATCGATAACCATTTGCCTGTAGCTATTTACCTGCAGCATCAAAGGAATTTATATTCATCTTCATTTGTTTCTTGATGTAGTTATTTGAATTTATACAATTAACCACATTTCGAGTTATTTAGACAGGTAATACATTTCCGAATATTACTCAATAGAGGTCATTATTCTTGTTAGTCAGTATGGATGTTTCTAAATTTATATTGGCTATTGTTAAGTCTTATATTATGTACTAATATTTTCTAAGAACTGGAAACACTGTTTTTACGAAATTTGGATTTCATTTGTTATTCAAGATGGAAAGTGTTGAAGAGAGACGGTGCATAAGGCACGAGGCACGAACATTTCTTCCATAATTTTGAAGTTAAGTTTGTTATTTAAGTGCAATGAACACAGTGCAGTTATTATATGTACTTTGTGGTTTATTTTAAGTGTTAGTTAAAAACCAGCGATTAGTAAGGTACAATAAAAACTAAAAACAAGTATTGGAAGTTTCCATTGTTAGAAGACAGTCCATTACCAGTTAAGTAAATGGCGAACATTTAAGAACGTAAGCATAAACAGTTTTTTTGGTCCTCCAGTGCCGAATGGAGGAAGTGTTGTGCCAAGAAAAAAAGTGAATCATTCAAACATTCGTATTGACTATGTGTGTGTGTAAAGACAGTGAGTGTTAAGAACCAGAACGAAAATTGACCTAGTGGACTTATCACGTACGCGCCTACGCATTCAGCTGTGCATTGCAATCTGAAGAAAAACAAAGGCGCAATGTAGCAGTCACGTAGCTAAGTATATTTTTTTTGTTTCTTTTACTTGTGTAAAGGTCTGTTGTTATAAGGACTTCAGGTAGATATATCACAAGCAATGGATTCAAATACAAATTCTCTTATAAAGGCAAGAGGCCTAGCTAAAGCTTCCCTTACAAGAATGAAAACATTTGTTGAACAATTTGGAGCAGACGGTGATGTAATGCAGATTAAAGTTAGGTGTGCACGTTTACCCAATATATTCAAAGAATACGATGAAGTGCAAAAACAGCTTGAATTAAAGGACGAAAACGATGAATATACACAGGATAGAGAGCTGTTTGAAGCTACTTACTACGATACTCTTGCAAAAATGACGTCAATTGTTGAAACAGCTGAGAAGGCTAGTAGTAGCAATAGAAATTCGTCAGGTGATTCAGCCGCAAATACAGGGTGTCTAAAATTACCAGTCATAAAGCTACCAACATTTAAAGGTCAAGTTATAGATTTCAGACATTTTCATGATACTTTCAGTGTTTGGTTGTAAACAATCAGAGTTTAGATGATATTCAAAGATTTCATTATTTGTTGTCCTCATTATCAGGTGAAGCAAGCAAATTAGTTGAGAATATACCAGTGACAGGTGAAAATTTCAAACTTGCTTGGGAAATGATATGCAAAAGGTATAATAATCCAAAGCTAATAGCAACTGCTCATGTAAAGGCATTGTTTTCATTACCGACTGTCAGTAAAGATTCAGTGGCGGACTTAAGGACATTATTAAATCAAACTATAAGTAACGTAAATGCACTTAAGGCGTTACAGTTAGATACTCCTTTGGAGGATATATTGTTATCGCAGCTAGTTTTGGAAAAGCTAGATGAACAAACACGTAAAGACTTTGAAAATCAAACAAATAGGGAACAGTTTGCTAGTTTAGAAGAACTTCATGAATTTTTAGAAAATAAATGCCAGGCCTTAGAATTGGTAAAGTCTACACAGTCAAAGTCGCATCTTAGTAAACCTAATGTTGTTAAGGATGTAAAAAATGCTAGACAATCTTATGTGAGTACTAATGTTTTGTGTTCGTTTTGTCAACAAAGTCATGCGTTACACAAGTGCAATGAGTTTCAGAAATTAAGTGTATCCAAAAGATTAAGTTTTGCGAAACAAAACAAACTTTGTTTTAATTGTTTGAAAGTTGTCAACCATGTAGCGAAAGATTGTTCGCTAAGTGCATGCAAAATATGTAATCTCAAGCATCACACGTTATTGCATAGTGATTTTAAGAAACCACAACGTAATCATGCTGCAAGTGTTGAAAATGATTCTGTTACGGAACCTGTAGGGGAAAAGTCAATGTCTCAAGGACAGGAAGTTATTAATACTAGTACTTATTGCTCTGTGAAGCCTAAAAGTAATGTGCGTGTTTTACTTTCAACTGCAGTTGTTCAAGTTAAAGATTGCAATGGTAAATTACATATGGTTAGGGCTTTGCTTGATAGTTGTTCCCAATCTCATTTTGCAACAGAATCTCTCATTCAAAGGTTAAAATTAAAGAAATTTCCTATCAATGTTCCTGTACAAGGTATTAATAATGTAAGTTGCAACGTTAAATACGGAAGTAAGTTACAAGTATTCTCTGCTGTAAGTGATTTTAGTGTAGATGTTGAGTGTTTTGTATTGCCCAAAATAGCGGGAAATTTACCTGATGCTGATATTGACATTAAAGAATGGAACTTTCCACCAAATTTACAGTTAGCGGATCCTAATTTCAACAAGTCTGGTAAGATTGATTTGTTGTTAGGTGCTGGAATTTTCTTTAGTCTACTCAAAGCAGGACAACAGGTTCGTCCAGGAGCATTTCCAGTTCTCCAAAATACAGAGTTAGGATGGATAGTTTCAGGACAATATCAGATGCCAAAGCACAACAGCTTCACGCCAGAACATCGAACATTCTTTTTGCACAACAACGATGATTTAAGCCATCAGCTGCAGAAGTTTTGGAAAATAGAAGATATTCAAGAAACTCCTCTATCCAAAGAAGAAAGGGAGTGCGAAGAACATTTTATCGCAAACACTAGAAGACATTCAACAGGACGCTTTATAGTGAGATTGCCATTCAAACAAGAAGTGACCCAGTTAGGTGATTCTTACCAGACAGCTGTTCAGCGTTTACAACAACTAGAAAAAAGGTTAAATAGATGCCCCAAGTTACGCACAGATTATGTGGCATTCCTTGAAGAGTATGAAGCTTTGGAACATATGAAGGAAGTGGAAGGCAACTCTAATATTACTCAAGGATATTACTTGCCTCATCATCCAATTATTAAGGAAGCTAGTACTACTACGAAGACTAGAGTAGTATTTGATGCATCCGCATGCTCAACTAGTGGCATTTCACTGAACGATGTTCTCAAAGTTGGTCCAACTGTGCAAGACGATTTGCAGTCAATTATATTAAGATTTCGCACCTACCCTATAGCTTTTACTGCAGATATAGAGAAGATGTATCGACAGATTTTGATTGATGAGCGTGACTGTAAATTCCAGAAGATCTTGTGGAGAAGATCAGAAGAAGAACCCATTAAGGTATATGAATTAAAGACTGTCACATACGGAACAGCCTCAGCGCCTTTCCTTGCTACTCGCTGTCTCCAGCAATTAAGTGCAGAAGAAGCTTGTGAATATCCGAAGGCAGCACAAATTCTCAAGAATGACTTCTATATTGACGATTGTATTTCAGGGGTTGAAAGTGTGGAGGAAGCTTTAAAGATAAAGGACGAATTAATACAAATGCTACAAAAGGGTGGTTTTTTGTTAAGAAAGTGGTGTTCCAACAGTACTGAGTTATTGGAATCCATCTCTGAAGAATTGAGAGAAACACAACTTCCATTACGCTTAGACGATAAGGGTCAAGTCAAAACATTAGGATTACTTTGGCATCCAGCAACTGATCAACTTCAAGTGATGAATGGATTTACTCTAAATCAAAGGTCGAATAATAATTTAACAAAACGCAAGATGTTGGGCATTATTGCTTCAATCTTTGATCCGTTGGGAATTGTTAGTCCAATAATAATGTTAGTCCAATGATAATTCTTCAAGATCTGTGGCAAGCAGGATTGGAGTGGGATGAAACACTTCCTAAAGAACTACAGCAAAGATGCAAGACAGTACTTGAATTCATTCCTTCATTATCAGATATCAGTGTAGACAGAATGGTTCTTCAGTCGGGTACCTTGATAGACATTCAAGTTCACGCTTTCTCAGACGCTTCAGAAAAGGCTTATGGGACATGTGTGTATTTAAGATCCGTCAACAAAGATGGTTAAGTTACTTCGAAGCTATTATGTGCTAAGTCCAAAGTGGCTCCCATAAAGAAGATTTCCCTGCCTCGCTTAGAGTTATGTGCGACAGTGTTATCAGCAAAACTTGTCAAAAAGGTAACTAAGGCATTAAAACAACGAATATCCCAGGTGTATATGTGGACAGATTCTATGGTGGTCTTATCATGGTTAAGAGCAAGTCCAAATAAATGGAAAACATTTGTTGGCAATCGAGTCGCTGAGGTACAAAAAGTGGGAGGAAAATGGAGACACGTCGCTTCAAGTGACAATCCTGCGGATATTATATCAAGAGGAACAAGTCCTGACAAGTTAATACACAATAGTTTGTGGTGGAACGGTCCTCAATGGTTACAGTGTTCTTCACTTGATTGGCCTAAGACGGAGCCTGCCCCACTCAGAGAGATTCCTGAACAGAAGAAATTAAAATCAAGTTACTTAGTGACAACTCAAGATAATAGTATGATCGAAAGATTCTCTACTTTGAACAAACTTCAGAGAGTCTTGGCTTATTGTATGCGGTTTTCCAAGAATGCTAAAGTAGAAGCATCAAGAAGAAATGTAGACGCTCTTACTTTGGAAGAAATTGAAGAAGTTTTAATCAGACTAACACGAGAAGTTCAGAACTCAGTTTATGCTAAGGAAATAGCTGATCTTAAAGAAAGTGGAAGAGTTAGCAATAAGAGCAAACTCTTGTCTCTCAACCCTTTCATATGTGATCAACAATTACTAAGAGTTGGTGGAAGATTAAAGATGTCTGAACTTGAATTTGATGCTAAACATCAAATTATTCTACCACCAGATCATCACCTGACAAGACTAATTATAGAACATGAACACAGGCGATTGCTACATTCTGGATGTCAGTTAATGCTAGCATCACTAAGGCAAAGGTATTGGATACCTAATGGTAAAAATGTCATCAAGAAAGTTATTAGAAGGTGTATTACATGTCAAAGATTAAAGGCGTCTGGACCAGAACAATTAATGGGACAACTACCAAAACATAGAGTAGAACTAACAAGACCTTTCACAAATTCTGGAATTGACTTTGCCGGTCCTATTTACATCAAAACTGGTACCAGAAAGTCAAAAACAAAGGTGAAGTGCTATATTGCAGTGTTTGTGTGCTTAGCAACAAAGGCTGTCCATCTCGAAGTTGTGAGTGATCTTACTAGTCAGGCATTTTTAGCTGCTTTGAGAAGATTCATATCTCGTCGAGGTAAATGCAAGCATATCTATAGTGACAATGGAACTACGTTCATTGGTGCCAACAAGGAACTTCAAGAAGTCGCGAAGTTGTTGCATACAGCTGACCATCAAGAAAGGATTAAGAATTTTGCAACTACTGAAGGAATCCAATGGCATTTTATTCCGCCATATTCGCCCAACTTCGGTGATCTTTGGGAGGCTGCAGTTAAGTCCTTTAAATACCACTTAAGAAGAGTCATGGGAATGCCATATCTCACGTTTGAAGAATTAACAACTTTAACCACACAAATAGAAGCTTGCTTAAATTCGAGACCTCTTGTAGCATTATCCAATGATCCTAATGATCCAGTAGCATTAACTCCTGGTCATTTTCTTATTGGTAAACCATTGACAGCGCTACCAGAACGAGACTTACATCAGGAGAAGATTAGTTCAATTCAAAGATGGCAAAGGATCGAACAACAATTTCAACAGTTTTGGAGAAGATGGTATATGGAATATTTGTCACAATTACAAGGAAGAAATAAGTGGAAGAGAAGCTGTGCCAACATACAGCCAGGTCAATTGGTGGTTCTCAAAGAAGATAAGCTACCTCCTCTATCATGGAAATTGGGAGTCATCACTGAAGTGTATTCTGGACCTGACGGTTTGGTTCGAGTGGCTACTGTTAAAACTTCCAATGGCTTATATAAACGCTCAATTAGAGGACTTTGTGTTTTACCAAATAATGATGAATCGTAATGTCATTCATGTTAAAGTATATTTATTTCCTGTTTTAGTCTATTTTATTTGTTGTTATGTAAAGTTTGTTTTCTTTTCTTTTGTTTTTTAAAAAAAGGTCACTAGCCCTTTTTTGGCGGGCGGCATGTTAAGTCTTATATTATGTACTAATATTTTCTAAGAACTGGAAACACTGTTTTTACGAAATTTGGATTTCATTTGTTATTCAAGATGGAAAGTGTTGAAGAGAGACGGTGCATAAGGCACGAGGCACGAACATTTCTTCCATAATTTTGAAGTTAAGTTTGTTATTTAAGTGCAATGAACACAGTGCAGTTATTATATGTACTTTGTGGTTTATTTTAAGTGTTAGTTAAAAACCAGCGATTAGTAAGGTACAATAAAAACTAAAAACAAGTATTGGAAGTTTCCATTGTTAGAAGACAGTCCATTACCAGTTAAGTAAATGGCGAACATTTAAGAACGTAAGCATAAACAGCTATATTGATACATGTAATTTTCATTCCTTTGTTTCAGGATTGCTGTTACAGAGCTTGTTATGAAAGGGATGGATATATTTTCCTCGCTTTCACAATATGTCTATCAAATGTGTTATGAAACATAGTGACACAGTTCACAATCTCTTCACACACTTTCAGCACAAACAATTAGACAAATTATTTTTCCTATTTCAATTATGCACTTCCATATGTCGGTGACAGCAATCCTGAAACATAGGAATGAAAATAACTTGTATCAATGTAGCCAATATAAATTTAGAAACATCCATATTGACTAACAAGAATAATGATCTGTACTGAGTATTGTTCGGAAACGTAATACCTCTCTAAATAACTCGAAAGCTGGATAATTGTGTAAATTCAAATGAGTATATTAAGAAACAAATGAAATTGAATATAAATTCCTTTGATGCTGCAGGTAAATAGCTACAGGCAAATTGTTATCGATCTGAACCCAGATATTCACATAGTCAGTATCTTGCAATTTTTGGTTTATGTTGAATTTTGAATCAGTTCCCATTGAGTGCCCAAAATGCAACTTTGTGATGTTTTAGTACATACATGAGACTACAATCTAGACAATTTTGAACAAATTCGCAGGGACATTTCTGTGCGAAATTCAAATATTAATTTGAATTTTTGAACTGTTATTTTTTATTGTACAGGTTTTTCCATAACAACTTGTAGAACAATCTTTAAGCTTTCCAATGTTACTTGGATTTTCGCGGCACACTTACAGATATTATTATCTGTAAATATGAAACGCAGTGGTATTTTTCTGTGATTATTGATCTCCTTCTCACAGAGAAGAATGCTCTATCACTGTTTTTTTCCCCGTGGTAATTCATTATGCTTATTTTTCATTCAAATTTTAAAATAGAAAACAATTGCAATGTAATTTTGGACTCAGGTTTCTAAAAAATAAGCTTTCTTTTTAAAAACTGTATCCAACCTTTTACTAAGAAGGAAGATCACTAAATAACGAAAGAACAAACGAATCTCTTTTACTTTTAAATAGAGATGCAAAAAAGCCGGCTTTTTTGAATCGATGGTTTTTTTCACATAAAAAGCCGGCTTTTTTGAAAAAAAAAAAAACGAGAATTTTGGAAATTTTGGCTTTTTTCAACTTCATGATTTTTCTATCTAAATAGCTTTCTTCTAGTATATTCTATAGTTAGATAAGAATTACATGACCTGAATGTGATATTTCGCTCTGAAATTCGCCATCAAGATGGATGGAGCACATGTTTTACGAATTAAACCTAACATGAAGAATGTAGTATTTGAGGGTAATTTTAGAGGCTTTTAAACTTTATTTTAACTTTTGAGTTATCGACATCTTTTTTCTTCTCTAGTTTGTCATCCGTGTTTCATTTCTAAGAGCTTTTAGTACTCTAGCTTCTAGCGCAAAAGTTAAACTTGCCCGTTTTTCTATTTCTCCGTCAAAGCGTACGTTTTTCAATATATCCGTCAAACCGTACTTCCACATTTCTGTTATACTGTAGCTGTGAAGTGATTTAGCAATAATTTTCCGGACACAACCTTGAATACCAATTTATACAAATAATCAGTAGCGGATTTAGAAAAGTACTTTAGGAGGGTTTTTTCTGATTGTTTCGTTTCCTAAAAAGTCCTAATTTTATTTGGGAAGTGCTTGAAGTTTATGAGTACAGGCATAACTAATATTTCGTTTCGTTTATATGTTTAGCAATTATCTTCCGGATACAACTTTAAAAATCATTTTATACTGAGAATCAGTGGCGGATTTAGAAAAGTATTTTGGGAAGGGTTTCTTACTAATGTTTAGTTTTTTTAAACATTCGTAATTTTTATTTGACGGGAGCTTAAAGTTTATGAGTAAAGGCATAAATAATAGATATTTCGTTTGTTGCAGATATTCCGTAACTTTGGGGAACGGGCTTCAGTCCGAAAGACCGCCCCCCTAACCTTCGCAAAACCGTCACTGCTGGTAATTAGTAATAATAACGATTTAAAAACAATAAAAAAGGAAGTCGCCCAACTCACAGTACACGCACTATTTCTACATTCACAGGTGGAATGAAGAAAAGCTTTGTCAGAATGGTCGAATGCTGGTTGAATTCCGGACTTCCCGATAGAAGCGCAAAAGCTAATCACTCAGTCATGTTTGTTGTGCAGTTGTATTTAGCTTAACTTAAATATATTCCGTAGTCTTTTTTTTGGGGGGGGGAGTTCCGTAATGTTATGTTGAATCCCTCTTGTTAAAAATTCAGAAAACTTGAGGATTGGGTAAAATGTGATTGGGTAAACCACAAAAATAAAAAGAATGAAAAATGCGAATCGTGTGAACTTCATGGTAACGTTTCCAGATATCAAACCACCTGCAATAGTTTTATTTCCCTTTCACCTTTTAATCAAGGTGTCCCATGTTCAATTCTCGGTCGAACCACAAACCTTCTTTCATGCGTAACCCAAGTAGCGGTTCGGATGTCAGTTTAAGCGAAAGTCTTCTCCTTGATAACCTCGGTATTTCGTAAGGATGTTAAGCCTAAATATACGAAACAAACCAAATTGTATATTTCTGCATGCCTAAATGCGTGTTGTTTTATAAAGAAGCCAATATTGCTTAAATATATTGATAGAAATTGGCAAAATATATCGATTGCCTACGTAGCTTCCAACATTAGCTTGGATTGGACTTTCAATGATATCTACGTACCGGTACTAAATTTGTAATTTAATACCTCAGTTTTAGCGTACTGATTATGGTACGTTGACCTTTAAATTTTACATGCAAAGCAATAACAGGATTTTCCCGTTATTGTCTTACATTTCAAGTAATGACGGGATTTTCCCAATGGCTAGGGCGGGAGATTCTCAACTTAAGAAATTTACTGACCGCACTTCTTTAAGCTTATGGGAGTCTTCCGGCATAACCCCGCTGTTGCGTAATAACATCAAGGCAAAACAAACTTATTTCTGTGAATATGTAATATAAATACATAAAGCAAAAAATCTAAGTCAAAAAAGCCTGGTTTAAACATCCCCCAAAAAACGGGTTTTTGGCATTTTCAAAAACAACCATGGCTCTTGCCAACTCTGCTTACTTTTGTATATAGGAGGTTAAAAAATTCTTATTATATACATTGGTTAATCCTGTTTCATTCATAATATAAATATGTTGAAAAATTGTTTGAAATATTTTTTCGAAATTCATAGTTTATTTTCGATGTTTTATATTATTATCAGCATCAACCACTAATTAAATGATTTTTTGTGTTATAGAGAAGCGATACAAAGTCTGTTTTATCAATTTAAAGCAGAATTTTCAAAAAAGCCCAAAATTTCCCAAGCAAAAAAGCAAAGCAGAAAAAAACGAGTTTTTTTTTTTCAAAAAAGCCGGTTTTTTTCCGAGCACTTGCATCTCTACTTTTAAAACACAAATGTAGGTAATTTGTGGAGAGGATTGAACGATATTTTACATTTTCAAATTACGAAATAGTTTGAAACATTAAAGAAACAATAATGCAACAATAACAATGATAACAGATACTTCTTTTAACATTAGAAATGTACAGAACAGTAACTTGGTATGAAATTTAAAATTGTAGATTCATATTAGATGTTCATAGTAATGTGAAACACAAATATACATTTTTCCCTACGTTTTGCAATTTGGTTGCTGTAAAATTAATAATTTTGTTTCGATTCCTCGCGGCACACCAGTGTGCCGTGGCACACCGGTTGGGAAACGCTGGATTAAGGTTCTGTAGTTTCCGGCTTATCCAAACATCTGGGTGTGTTCAAAAAGTATTAGGAAGTCAAGATCATCCGCGAAACATCACAAATTGAAAGGGAAATTTTTGAATCTGATTATATTACGACTGAAAGTGCTAAGTTAAATTTGTACGATGTAAATTTTGACAAGAACTATACTTGTGTCATCAATAGTTTCATTTAAAAATTTGAGTTCCATTTACGTCAATCCTACCTAGCATTTCTTGTTCTCATTATGCTCGAAGGTGCTACAAGTCTTGGCAACATTTATTCGGCTTAGTGTTCAGTATGGTTCGGTTATATTGTCTGAAGTATTGTGCATATAAGATATTGTACTCCTTCTGTGTTTTTATAGTATGTGAGTAACAGCTACAGGTTTAGCTGGCAGACTGGTTTATAATAGAATAACTCACGTAGAGGGCAGTGTTAGAAGGGGACAAATAAGAATGTAAGTTTCTCGATATTGCATGTCCATTTCATTGGTGACTGATGAAGTGAGCAGAGGCAGTTCTCGAAATTCTTTCACTTCGTTAAAATATTAGACACGTTAGTTATTGTGTTAATGTTCAACAGGAACATGATTTAATTAGCATGTTCTTTCGTTCATTTTTTGAAGTTTCTGGTAAGTTAGGATGAGAAAGGCTGTGAATTTACGTTCTATTCCATTCTGATTCTCCATAAAAACTCTAGTAATGTTTTTTCTTAGGTACTTATTATTATTATTATTTACTTTCTTGATAGTACAGTGTGTCAGAATTATCGATGTAAATGTGTGATTTTATTGTGAACTTTATATATATTTTTTGTACTTTAGATGTACAGTCGTTAGAATCGTACTTTGAGAAACAAAGGAGACAGCAAGAAAAAGGACGAGATTTAACAGCTCAAGTGCAAGGACTGTCTGAGACCGTACGAACGAACAATGAACAACTTTCATCGTTAATACAGAAAGAAGTTCAGTCCCAAATCCAGAAAAGCATCTCAGGGTAAGAATCACATCAGTTATTTACATTGGTTATGCAGGGTTAAATCTGAAAGTCATGGAGTTCAGTTTACCCGTAAAAAGTCCTGGAAGAGTCAGGGAATTTCTTGAAAAGCTTAACTTTAAAATGTTAGGGAATTTTAAGCACGGATTTTTATTACTTAAAACCCATTTCTCTTTTTGCCTTATCCGCCTAATTGGTAGGAGATATTTCATAAAATAGTTTGTTTTGCAACTCCTCTACCTACACACATTAACATGTACATGCATAGTAAATGAGGAACCCCTTGGTTAGGACAAATATGGTTCCTTTTTTACATTAGACCTGAAAATTTGTAAATCGTGACCTGGGAAAACCAGGAAAAGTCAGAGAATTCGTATTCGCCAAATAAGTGGAAACCCTGTCAATGCGTCAGCCATAGGTATGGTTGTTCTTTAACTTTTGTTTTTGTCTAAAGCAGATTGTAAGAATGTATTTCTTGATGGAGATATTGGAGTGGAGAATCACATGATAACCTACTTAAACCATGGCAATTTCTGCTTATTAATTCTATTGTAGTGCTATGTTTGCATATCTTGTAGTTAACAAACATTATAGTGCGTTAGGAACATCTAGACTGATATCTTTTTTTCCGTATCATGGTAGTTCAGATATTTGTAGCACTGTATACATTGTAGTGCCAAAATACTGTCTTTGTGATCCTTCATGAATCACTACCATTTTCTTCCATTTTGTGGTTCCACGAATAGGGTTTCCACTTATTTGGCGACCACGAATTTACTAACTTTTTGAGGTTACAATTTACAAATTACTATATATATATAAACCCATATTTTTCGCGACTTTTTTTTTTTTTTTGTTTTGTTTTGTTTTGTTTTGTTTTACGTGAATTTTGAAAACCTTCAGATTCGCTTTTTACAGTTTGTCCTTAATGTTCAATATCTGTTTCATGTCAGAAGGTTGATTTTTTTTTCCTGTTTTATAATGTTCCTGAAGGGCTCATAGCGAGTCACTTTTTTAACTAAAAGTTACCTTTTTCCAAGTTGGTCACTAGAAGTTACTTTTTTTTAAAGTTTGTCATTAAAAGTTACTATTTCGGGGGTAAAGTCATTTTTTTAGAGTTATTTGTGATTTATGTTTTGCATTGGCAGTTTTCTAAGAAAAATATAAAATTAAATGGAAAAAGGCAGAAACTTGTAACTTATTAGGGATGCAGCCGTAAGAGCAAATGTCATCTGGACTCTTAAGTCAGTAGTGTCTGATTTTGCACCTCACTTATATACTGACAATTGGCGACATAGGCTATTCCGTGTCATGTTCCCTGGTGGTGTGCCCCAAGATTTCCAATTGTTAGCAACAAAAATGAATTATTTAATTACAGATGCCGTTGGTCCTTACTTCAAAGATATGTTCGTTGAAGATCTGTTAGAGGCACCGGATACACTCTTCAGTTTGATGAAACAACAAAAAGTGCGGGGAAACCAGAGCTGCAACTTTCAGCTCGATAGGTCAGGCAAAAGTATGAAAATTGAAACTGGCCATGTGGAGACATTTTACCTAAGAAGACCCACAGAAGAACTCATGAAACAGATAAATCTAACAATAAACAATGTCAACCTTCCCAGACAGAAATTCTTGATGCTAGGTAGTGATGAACCAAATATCAATAAAAAGATTTACTGAATGATAAATGAGGACATGAAAACATTTAGGAAAAGGGGTTTGCTTGATAAAGGAACATGTAACATACACAAAGTTCATAACGCGATCCAAAAAGGACTCCAAGAATTTGGAATTGAAATAAGTGATACTGTCATTGATGTGTACTATTTTTTTCAAGGATTGGCCATCAAGGTGGGAAGATTTCACTAAGATTGCCAGTAAGTTAGGACTGCCTAAACGTAGAGTTCATGCTATCAAACATGTGAGTTCAAGATGGCTTACACTTGAAAAATCATGTGAAAGAGTTCTCGAACTCCTCAGTGCTCTGCAGAAGTATTTCCTCACGTTTCTTTCTCTAAAGAAATCAAACCTCATGGCTACTGGAAAATATAAGTCAGTTTCTAAAATTTTGAAAGACCCATCAACGAAAGCTCAATTAAATTTTGTCATCTCAAGTTCAAAACTTTTCAAAGATATCACAGAACTGTTTCAAAAAGAGGAGCCTCGTGTACATGTTCTGTACGCTAAACTTCAAACTGTTATCAAGGTTTTGTTGTTGATTTGTGAAGAAAGAAGTTGTTACATGTTTGACTGAACTGGATGAAAGTGCTGTAAGTGAGGAAAATCTGTTACCTGTTGGTGAAGTGGAGTGTGGAGAAGCAAGGTTAGCATTCAGCAGCTGGAAGAAGAAGAATGTGCTTAGTTTCAAGAAATATGTGAAGTCTGACTACGTGGCAGTATATAAACTCATAGTGAAAACCATTGAAATTTCCGTAGAACTTAAATACTTGTTTTGTCTTCATCCGGAAAATGAAGTCATTTGAGTGTGTCATTTGAGACTTGTTATTGAGTGATAAGTGGCGCTTACTTCAACGTGAGCATTTCTCAGGAAGTCTTTGCAGTGGTGGAATAGATTATTTCTGGAGGGTTTTTTTTTTTTTTTTTTTAATTAATTAATTAATTTTTAAGTTACCTACAGTGGCATTCGTGGTGAAAATTCGTCTGTCTTTAAGTCTTGGCAGTGCTGAAGTGGAACACGGGTTTTCATTATCATGTGTGCTCTTTGAAGATTGCACAGCGATAGCTTTAAGGACTCTCAATGCAAAGTTAAATATAATGTCTGGGATGAAGAAATTTGGAAATAAGCAAGAAATGGTTCCACTTAGAAGCTTCTTACATATATTGAGCCTGCTTACCGTAAATACAAAGCATACTTAGAAAATCTAAGAAAGGAGGAAGCCCAAAAAGAAGAAAGATGAAACAACAAGCAAAGAGAGAGGTGATGGAGAAATTGATAAAGGAAAAAAGGGACTTTGAGGACATGAAATCAATCCTGTAACAGAAAGAAAAAAAGAATATGAAAAGAAAAACAAAAGATGAACTTTTGTTTCAGGCATCTGAACGTCTGAAAACAGCTGTGAAGCGAAAGGACGTAACTGAAGTGCACTTTGCACAGGGTATGTTGAAAGAGTTGAAGAAAGTAAGGAAAGATTTTGCAAGATGAACAGAAACAGACAGATGATTTGCAGAAAATGGTGGATAAAAATCGTCCTTAATAACTCACTTCTTTATGAAGAAAGACTAAGTTTATGTGAAAATACAAAAATATGTTAGCATACATTCGTGTTGCTGCCTTTTTTAATTTAATTTTGTATGCAGCTGCATTTTTAGTTAACATTCGTAATTTATTTTAAAAGTTCATAGTAAGGTTATAAACATAATCCACATTATTTCCTTGTGTTAAAGGATAATGACATATATTACCCGTGTATAGTTTATTTTTCTTTGTATGCGGAATGTCGGTAGAAGTCATGCCTATGTTTACCAATTATGTGGTACCAAGACAAAATTTCTAACAAACCAATTGTATAGTCCGCAGCAAAAAAACCTGCAACATCAGCATCTAAGTTTATTGTGAAACAACGAATTCTTTTCATCCAAAATGAGTGTGCAGTGGAGGATGCCGAGGTTTCTCCTGGCGTGATTCGTGCCACTTAGACGTTATGTTGATTCCCTGCGCTGTTAGGCGTAGTTTCACAATAAACTTACATGCTCATGTTAGTTTTTTTCTGCGGACTGTACATGACAAAATTTTATTACCAGTTAATGGTAATCTAGATGCTATGTATTAATTACATTATTTTAATTTTGAATTACTGGACATAATGAAAATATAGCAATTTGGCCTTACCCCATCCAGATCAAATTTGAAATACAAAACAGTGCAAAGTATGTAATTAATAATGAACCTCTAAACATATATAATCCAATTTTTTATTAAGTGACAAACTTAAGTAAAATCATTTTTAATCTTAACATGTTAAAACATTACGTATTTCAGCTATGATCCAGCCGACCCTATTTTGTTTAAAAAAAGTGTAAAATTCAATTTATGCCCAAGTTTGGCATCAAGGTTTAAAGTTACTTCTTGATGAGATTTTGGTCACTTTTTCATGTGCTTTTGGTCACTTTTCAACTATTTCTGAAGAGACCAGACCACTATGAGCCCTGTTCTTGTGTATGAAATAGATGCATGTAAGGAACAAATACTACAATAGATTTAATTTTTATATCTTGATTAATTTTACAGTTTGCAAGAATCGTTAATTAAAATGTTGAAAGAAACTATTAGAGATCAAATAGTGAAAGGTTTCAAGGATCAGCAATCAGTAATTGAAGATAGCGTGATAACAGCAGTAAGGTCTAGGGCTGTCACTCCATCGTCACACATTATTGACGCCCAAGTTCAACAGGCGCAAATACTACAACTCATTGCTCAGGGACAGATCAATGCTGCATTCCAGCAGGTAAGAGCATTAAATACTCTTATGCATTCATGTTCAAAAAAGTTGAACACGTATTTATGTTTACGTTCGCACTCATAAGTGTTTAATATAATAACACTGCCACCTGTGGTTTAGAGCCATTTGTGATGGCCGTCAATAAACCAAACACAAGAATAAATAATAATAATAATAATAATAATAATAATAATAATAATAATAATAATAATAATAATAATAATAATCTTCTTCTTGAGCTCCTTCGTGGCTAAGCGGTTAGCATCCGCGCCTTTGGCGTAGGAGACCCGGGTTCGATTCCCGGCGGGAGCTCATTTGGTTCGGATTCCACGTTAATCAGTAGGTCCACGTCTCATATAGCCTCGCTGCTGAACGGGACGTAAAACTCAAAATCACCTCACTACTACTTCTTCTTCTTCTACTACTACTACTACTTCTTCTTCTACTACTACTACTACTACTACTACTACTACTACTACTACTTCTTCTTCTTTTTGTCACGCATACCAAGTGCTGAAATCATCGGAGATTGGGAGGTACCTAGTCAGTGTATAAGTCCTTTGACAATGGACCCTCCTTTTAATAGTACGAGAAACTATTTGTGATTATCTTAGTAATATCAGTAGTGAACTGGTTGTTACAAGATTGACCATAGTGTTCACCAGGCAATATGGACACGACAGAATTACGAGCACTAAATAAAAAGAAGATATGAATTGAATGTGCACCATAACTGTCTTTTTTGGGGACGCAATACGACAGAAACTTTTGCTTTTTTACATGAGCAATATTTGCGATTGTGGCAAGCCTCACATTGGAGGCCAACTTTTGAAAGAGACATTCAACGAATAATACATGCCTATGTTCCATGTCAGTCGATACACAGTAAACACTGAATGAGAGCTAGCAGGCGTGGAAGAGGATACATTTAGACTTCTTTAACATAGTAAGAATAAAGTGTTTGATTCTTATTGATGTAACCTCTCAATGTACAGAGAGATGGCCACAGAATAGTATTACGGCGGCTACCATTGTTAATACATTAAGACTTTGTTTCATTGTTTTCGATGGCCTCATGTAATTGTCACCGACAATGGACCACCCTTTCCAAGTGTAGAATTTCAACAATTTTGGTAGTCGGCTGAGTTGACATTGTTTCACATTCATCATTGTAGTGTGATTAGTTAAGAAGTAGGATGAGATTTGGGCATTAATATATATTGAATTAATCTTAGAGTTTATCAAATTGATAGTAGAAATTACGTAGGTATTTTCCGACTTAATAAAAGACATAGATAGGAATCAATTGTGGAGCAATCCAAATGAAATCGACCAATTTCCAGGTCAAAGGTTGCTGACAAAATTTATCTATTTTTTAATTTTTCAGCCGCGCAGGTTTATTTGTAGCGGCCATTTTGTATAGGCGCGTGTGTGTATTTTGCACTTTTCTGAGGATTCCGTTAAACACTATAAGTTTTTAGGATTTAAAGATAATGAGTTCAAACCAAAACCATATGAAAGATAATGGAATGGACAACATTCTGTGTTCTGTGCACACTGAGACGTACTTTAGAACGTCGAAAAAAAAAAGCTCTGAACATTGAGGTTGGAAACCTGGAAATTGCCATTTTGGAATGTACATTTTGAAACGAAATAAATAAAGCTTACCTTCAATTCTCTGTCTACATAGAGACTATAGCGCGTCCAGTAAGAGAACGTCTCTGACAGCTCGCAATGACATTGCCACTACTCGCGTGTCAAGGTTTTATTCGGTGCAACTGTAGTGGCAATTTAATTAATGGTATGAGACAGAGTGATCGTGGTTGGTAACACTGGTATCAAAGTAGGGGCTGCAATGTCCCACCGCATGTGGTAAGAAACGTCAGAGACCATCTCTTGTTGTCCGTGCTATAGATAGTAAACCACGTCCCAAAGAAGTGTCAGATCTGAGAACCATATACTTGACTTTTTTTTGAAATTTTTTAAACATTGCCAATTTTCGAAAATCGTGTATTTTTACCATCAAATATCTAAGGAAGGATACAAGGGAAAAATCCCAAATTTGCACAAAAATAGACAATAGTTGTGCAGTAACAGTGAGTAAAATTGCATCACTGAGACATGAGTAGTTTCTGAGTTATAAGTTGTTGCAGTGATGTGAAATTCACGATTTTAAGAGCTTAACAGATGTACAAGTTTTGTGTTGATATAGTATCTCAGGCATACAATTTATCTATGTTTCATCAGAAGAAGTGTAGCCAAACAGCAAGAAATTCGAGATTTGCTAATTGTAAAAGAATTATCTATACCAGATCATATCATAGATTTGTACCTCGAACGCAGATACAAATCAGATATGTTATGAATACTCACAGTCAGATGAATTTACTGATTTCAGTACTTCCAGAACATAGCATTTTGTCATTTGCACCCAATGATACCGTAACATAGCATTTTGTCATTTGCACCTAATGATACCGTAGCCTGTATTTGTGACGAGAAGTGGTGGATTGGGGGAATTGAAGACATGAGTCAGGAAAATAACGATCTTTCTGATTATTTTTTCCATCCCCATGGTCCAAGAACCTCTTTTAAACTATCTACGAATGACAAGGTGTGAGTGCTAATCACTAAGGTTCTCCGGAAACTCTCACCCACAGAGTTCACAACTCCTAAAGATCGTACTTTCAATATCAGCGCCAAACTCTGTACACAAATTAGTCAACTATTTACCTCACTGATGTCTTAACAGCACGGCTATAGGCAGAAAAGAAATAACAGACGCGTTTCGTTTCTTGTACAATATGATTGATAAATTATGCACACTTTACCCAATTAACTTTAATGTCGTGTTATTTTCACTTTTGCTACAAAGTTTATATCCACACCTAATGGCGCTTCTTGGTATTAAGTTCCAGTGAAGAAAAACCTTATAACTCAGAAACTACTCAAGTCTCAGTAATGCAAGTTTACCCATTTTTAAAAATTAATTATATATGGTTCACAGATCTGAAACTTGTTTGGGACGTTGTCTACTATCTAGTCTCTACGTAGGCAAAAAAAATTGAAGGCGAGTCTCATTTATTTCGTTTCAAAATGTACATTCCAAATTGGCAATTTCTAGGTTTCCAACCTCATTGTTCAGAGCTATCTTTTTTGACGTTCTAAAATACGTCTCAATGTGCATACAACATAGAATGTTGTCCATTCCATTATCTTTCATATGGTTTTGGTTTGAACTCATTATCTTTAAATCCTAAAAAGTTACAGCGTTTAACGGAATGCACTAAAAAGTTCAAAATACGCTCAGGCGCCTATACAAAATGGCCGCTACGTTAAAAAAAAAAAAAATGTCAGCAACCATCATTGGTCGATTTCATTTGGATTGCCCCTTGTATAAGTAGTGCATAGTTTGATTTGTTAAAACTTAATAACCTTTTAGTCATAATTTGTAAGTAGAGTACTTCAACATACATGACTGGTACAGAAACTTGTCATCCTACTAGAGATGGTTTTCCATAAGTACAACACATGGGATACCTTTTAAACACTGAGAAGTCGTACTTCGCCAGGCATCCTTACATTTTGATACGTGTTTAATTTTTGGTAGCTGGAATAGCTATTTACATCCGAGTTTATTCTGAGTCGAGTTTGGAACTTTTCATAACTGATTAACAAACGGGAAGGCTTGAATAATTGATCTGAATTTAGAAGTTTTTAAACCTATGCAATGAGATGTTCAAAAATTCTCAGTTCGCAAAATGATGAACACACAAAACAACTGAATTTATGATTTATTTCGAGCGTTGTGACATCGATCTGCTGATGTTAAGGCATTTGGCACGGTTACCAGTAATTCGAGGATAGGCGCTACAATTTTGGCTTTCGAGGTTTTCAGGCGTTACTGCCTGGGATCTTTTTTTCTTGGGTTATGTGAAAGTTCACATTTTTCTTCAAAAACAGAATCATATCAACTGTGCCTGGAGTAGAACGGGACACTGTGAAGCGTTTGGGATGAAGTTAGTTATAGTCTTGCTAGTGACTGCATCAGATAGAGTACTTATGGATTGGTAACGTGGTGTGTAAAACTTCGCGTACTAAACTATATGTAATTTTATTGTAATACTAAACTTTTTTTTTTTTTTTAAATAATAATTGTGACATGTTATCATTGTAATCACATGCACTTGCACTGTTACATAAGACCAATTCCATTTCAAATCGTCCAGGCAAACCACAATTGATCCCCATCATAGTGTCAGATTTCATTTATTTTTTTATATAGGATCTACATGCAATATTATTAGACCCATATTTTTTTCTTTTTGCTAAAAAAAAAAAAAAAATTCCTTCGATATACAGCCTTCCAAAATGGCTGCCCTCCTCTCAGATTGCTCGAAAAGCTGAAAAACATGTCAAATTAAGATTTGTTGTAGAGAAACGAGTGTACTTAGTAACATAATCGCAATAGCAGGAAGAGTATAAAGTTGTATGTTTCGGTGAAGGGCCAAAATTAGTCTATTGTTCCAATAGGGTTCCCGCAATTCACTCACAATGTTGTCCACTTTGGTGAAATTTCTGCTAACTTCAAAAAAATTTTTCCTATCCTCAAGCAATATCAAGCATCTGCTTCTAGCATCGAAATCTACTCCATAAGGTCTCTAGAAAATGTAAAGGACTTACGTTTTTGATTATTACATCGCACGTTATAGCATGATGAAAAGCATATAGCCATTTTCTCAAAAAACCCACCTTTTAAAAATCTGAATTTTTTACGTGTATTGGGAAAGTACATAAGCATTTAATATCCGTTAACCGTTCATGCGGCTGCAGCCCCTAACATTCGCAATTAATTATTGAAATTTCGATTTTTGTACTTGGAGTGTAAATATTTCTTATGGGCATTTAGGTCCTATACACAGGACGATTTGAAAGGGAGTATGAAAATTTTCAGAGATGAATCCTGACATCAAATCCAGTAGAAAAGTTCCCATAAACATGAGTCGAATTCCGCTTCGTTTTCGAGTTACAGGGCTTCCAACTCGGGACCCAAAATCGGCCCGGGACAATAGAAAATAAAATATATATTTCGCGTTAAATCAAACTGTGTTAAGAGTCTTCATCCCGGCGAAATTAAAATACCGCTAATTTTACAGTAATTATGTGATATCTTCAAATAGATAAAAGATAATCGAAATGTGGAACAAGAGCGCCCTAGAGAATATTATTTTACATGAGAAACCGTTATCACGACTCACTTATCTGCTTTCGATTTCGAGCCACTTTGAAAATCGGCATTTATTTTCGCGTTTCTAAACAGCTGAAAACATAAAGCCACTAGTTGACTTGTGAATAACGGTACCTCACGCAAAATAATATTGTCTAGGGCGCTCTTGTTCCATATTTCTATTATCTTTTATCTATTTGAAGATATCACATAATTAATGTAAAATTAGCGGTATTTTAATTTCACCGGGATGAAGACTTAAAGCTTTGATAAAAGTTCAGAAAGTTGATTTGCATCAACATAATTTTTACGTGCGTTGCAATTCGGTTGACAGTGTTGCCAACTTGGTAGAACTTTTGTTTCCAAATGACACTACGTGGATTTTATTTGATATTTGGTATTTATTAATGATTGTAAACATCACATGAAGCACAATTTTTCCCACATTACCAGAGTTTTCGAAAACTTAAATGTATTTCATTAAAAGTTTTATCTCGTGCGTTATTGATAGTTTGCGTGATTCGGTGTCATGAACATGGTCCTAGTTGTCTCTGGAACCATGAAAATTGTTTTCACTGGTAGCATGACATTGTAGTGCACTAGTTAAGTGGTTGTGTAAATAACAATGGGGAAGTCCTATTACAGTAAGAACCGTATTAAATGTGTTGATTATTCTAAAAGGCATAAGATAATTGTGTACAGAAAGAATTCTTGACAAAAATTTTATCTTGCGGTAAAATATATGTATTGCGTACAGCGCGTCTGCCAAAACGTAGTATTAGGAAAGGATGATTATTTGTGTAAAGGGTGCTTTGAATATTTACCGTGAACAACGTGAATGTGTGCGAGATATTGGTGACCACGAAAGAAAGTGTAAATATGAAATTATGCACCAGCAAGATAGAATTTGTTCCTCTGAATGTGAATTTGGAAACCATTAACCAGACAGGTAACATACTAAACATGAATGTGTCGCCATTAAAGCGGCCGTTATCGGTGAAACCTAGACTACGGTTAAAGATTCACCTCTCAAAATGTTTCATACTGTCTATCAAATCGCTTTGTGTACAGGACACAAATAATCCTCCTCTCCTAAAAGTACGTTTGAGCAGACACGCTGTACTCAATCCATATATTTTACCGCGAGATAAAATTTTTGTCTAGAATTCTTTCTGTGCACAATCCTCTCATGGCTTTTAGCATAAACAACACATTTAATATGGTCCTTACTATAATAGGACTTCCCCACTGTTATTCACACAAACAATTAACAAGTGCACTACAATGACATGCTACCAGTGAAAGCAATTTTCATGCTTCCAGAGAACACTGGGACTGTTCACGACACCAAATCATACTATCAATAACGCAAGAGAAAAAACCTTTTAATGAAATACATGTAAGTTTACGAAAACTGTGGTGATGTGGGGAAAATTGTGCTTCATGTGATGTTACAATCATTAATGAATACCAAATATCAAATAAAATCCACGTAGTGTCATTTGGAAACAAATAAAAGTGCTACCAAGTTGGCAGTACTGCCAACCGTATTGCAACGCACGTAAAAATCATCATATTGATACAAAACAATTTTCTGAACTTCATCATAACTTTAACAAACAGTTTCTGATTTAACGCGAAATATATATTTTATTTTCTATTGTCCCGAGCCGATTTTGGGTCCCGAGTTGGAAACCCTGTAAGTCGAAAACGAAGCGGAATTCGACTCATGTTTATAGGAACTTTTCTACTGGATTTGATGTCAGGATTCATCTCTCAAAATTTTCATACACCCTTTCAATTCGCCTTGTGTATAGGATCTACATGCCAATAGGGAATATTTACATTTCAAGTACAAAAATCGAAATTTCAATAATTAATTGCGAATGTTAGGGGCTGCAGCCGCATGAACGGTTAATGGATATTAAATACTTAGGTATTTCTCCAATACATGTAAAAGATTCAGATTTTTAAAAGGGAGGGTTTTTGAGAAAATGGCGTCCTAATGAAATTTTCAGCTTTTCATCATGCTATAACGTGGGATGTAATAATCAGAAACGTAAGTCCTTTACATTTTCAAGAGACCTTATAGAGTAGATTTCGATGCTAGAAGCAGATGGTTGCTATTGCTTGTAAGGATAGAAAAAAAAAAGTTTGAAGTTAGCAAAAATTTCACCAAAGTTGGCAATATTGTGAGTGAATTGCGCGAATCCTATTGGATCAATAGACGAATTTTGACGCTCTACCGAAACATACAACTTAATACTCTTCCTGCTATTGCGATTATGTTACTAAATACACTCGTTTCTCTACAATAAAATTTTTAATTTGACGTGTTTTTCAGTTTTTCGAGCAATCTGAGAGAAGGGCAGCCATTTTGGAAGGCTGTATATCGAAGAAAATTTTTTTTCAGCAAAAAGAAAAAATATGGGTCTAATAATTTTCTGAGACAGTCTTGTGGACCACCCTGGGCGATTTGAAATGGAATCACTCATTAAAAAAAAATAACCTGTACTTCAGCCCGTAACCAAAAATTAACCAGGAAGTAAAGTGTAAATATCTTGAAGTACGAATTCTCAGGAGTAATAGTATCTGATTAATTGTTCAATTTCACTATTATGCGTTTTTCCTTAACTGTTTATTCCAGGCCCTGTCAGCGTCTGACTTGAATTTAGTTGTATTTATCTGTGAGAAGGTGAACCCACATCAAGTTTTCAATCAATCTCCCTGCCCACTCCAACAGCATGTATTATTATCTCTTATTCAGCAGCTATCAGCTGACATGACGAATCACACGGAAATCAAACACAAGTAAGTTAATAATAGTTTTTTCCTTTTATTTACAGCCAAAGATGTAAATGCTGTCAGATGTGATTGAGGGAACCCATTGATTGGTAATGTTTAATTTTCTCGGTAAAAAAGTTAAGTAAGTTGTTTTAAAAATTCTGAGTTGCTTGAAGAATAATAAATATACGCATTGTTTTATAAACCTAACAAGTCTAATCGTACAATTTGTAGGCATTATCTCTGATAGTTTTTTATGAAGGTAGGAAAATCTGTTGGGTTTTAACGCTTCTGAAATTATGGTAATCAAGAACTTAGCTTCAATTTACGTTCACTTTTAGCTAGACTTTGCTTGCTATATTGAAATACAAGTTGGCCATTTATAGAAAAAAAAATCACAAAAGTAATTTGATCTACAAATTGCAGCTAGGCTATTGTATTCGATTTCCTCTTATCATTCATGAAGTTATCAAAAGGAAGTTTTTCTTCTTTCATTGTTAGATTTATAAAGTAAATCGAGAAATTGTATCGTGTTGTTGTCAAATTAACTCCGAACAGTTCCCGGTAATAGAAAGCACAATTATTAAATTTGACGCTGGACAGGCGAGCAGTCGAAGTCGCGGTAGCAGATTATTATAAAACTTACACCGGATGGGTAAAAGTTTGGAGTGCACATTTTTTATTTAACAATATGCAAGGGTGAGTCCGAAAGGAAGCTTCCCCAGGCGACTGTAGGCAGAGGTGGGGATGCAAGACCAAAAATAGCATGTGACATTAAAGATCAGACGTACTTTATTTTTCCACATAAGTACTACGTACATTGAGACATTTGTCATACCGATATATAAGCTTCAAAAACCCTTCCAGGAAAAATTCAGAACTCTGCAGATGGTAGAAGAGTCGAACAGCTTCTGTAACTTCAGCATTGCTTTCAAAGCGCATGCCGCTGAGAGTCTTCTTCAAAGTCGGAAACAAGTCACTGGGTGCGAGATTAGGACTAGATGGCGGATGGGCAAGGCGTTCCCACCGAAGGGTTGCAATATGGTTTTGCGTTGCCCATCACATCAGGCCCCTATATTTCCACGAGGCGGTTATGGATTTCTGCTCCCGACACGCCACGTACCCGTTCATAGCGGACAACCGCTCACACTTCTTCCTTTGATCACGACGTCAAAACGCGCTTTCTCTTCATAGCTATCAGGCTCAGACTGAGAGATTCGTCTCCGCTTTCCTCAGACGCTGCAGGATCACGGCCGAATGACACCCAGTTGTGTTTGGTGTGTTGCGCATGCAACTGCTGCCTTGTTTTCCCCATTGTTCTTCGCTTCGCCGGGAAAAACGAGAAGGGAAACTTATTTTCGGACTTCCCCTTGTAGATAGAATGAATTAAGAGCGTAGATTTATTTAACATGGGCATAAACATTCTTTTTAAGTGCCTCATTAGTTCAGTGCTAACGACGTAAAATCAGCTGTACCGATAGAAGCTTTACGGACAAATTAAGTTCTAATTTATTGTGTTAATAATCGAAAACTCCAGATTGAAATAGAGTATTAATACATAATAAATTAGAACTTTAATATGTCCATGAAGCTTCCAACGGGGCAGCTTCATTAAATTCATTTACTTTTTTTAAAGCTTCGTAATGAAGAGTGTATGGCCCATGTTAAATTTAAAGTCTTAGCCTACTTTTTCTCCCTCTTAAGTATATTTATGCTTCATAGATGTTATAAAAGAATATCAATGTATACTGACAAGGCGAGTTCCGTTTCACAGTGTAAAACTGTGATAGAGTATAAGTTAACGGGGCTTCAATATTGAAATCGAAAGTAGTAGAACCAAATATTTCGGAAAGAAAATCTCCACACTAATAACTTACTGGAGTTTACAAATTAATAGTGAATCAAATGTAATCAATACTGTATACAGTAAATGAGTGAACTGATGGTTAGTGTTATCCCTGATTTTACGAGAGGATATCAAACTGATTATAAAAAGGATTGTGCACACCTTTGAGATCATGATGGCATTAGTTCTCTGCGTAGTTGCGGTGCTTCGTAATATATTTTCCACAGTGGTCGTTTACTTTGCTTAAGCAATTTTTGTAGAAGTCTTCAGTTCGGGCTTCAAATCATATTTCTGCTTCAGAAATGACATTATGTCTGCTGTGAAAATACAGGGTTCATTATGAAAGTAATGAGTATGATGCTACCCTGACTCAACAATCTACCGCAGCGCGCGCTGCCGGCGCGGAAAAACTAGTGGGTGGCCTGTCCTTCCAAACGCGCCCGGAGTCAGTCTGCTGCGAGCAGTGACAGCGTGTGGATGTCGATCCGCGTGAAGCACGTTTTTACAAGTTGTAACACAACGCGATGGAGGGTTCGCTCGAACAACGCTACGCCATAAAATTTTGCGTCAAGTTGGGTAAGAATGCTACGGAAACTTACCAGATGCTGAAAGAGGCCTACAAACAGGAGTGTTTGTCAAGATCCCAGGTCGTAAATGGCACAAGTCGTTCAAGGAGGGTCGGGAGGAGGTCGCCGACGAGCCCCGTACTGGACGCCCAACAACGGCCAGAACCGATAACAACATTAACCGTGTGCGTGAAGTATTGCGCTCAGACCGGCGTGTGAGCATTCAACAAATCGCGGACACCCTAAACATGTCAACATTTGCGGTACATGGGATAGTGACCGAGGACCTGCATATGCGAAAGGTCTGTGCGAAGTTTGTGCCGAAAGTGTTGACGAACAAACAAAAAGAACTTCGAGTTTTGCGCTGCAAGGAGTTGTTGGCATTGTGTGAAAGTGATCCGGACTTTTTAGACTCGGTCGTAATTGGAGACGAATCCTGGATGTTCGAATACGATCCAGAATCCAAAAGTGCGGAGTGGCACACCTCATCCTCCCCCCGCCCCAAAAAGGCGCGCATGAGCAAATCCCGAATCAAAACCATGCTCATTGTCTTCTTCGACGTTCGAGGAATCATCCATTTCGAGTTTGTGCCACCAGGACAACCTGTCAACGCAGGATTTTATCTAGAAGTGCTCGAGAGACTGAAACGCAGGGTCGCCCGTGTTCGAAGTGACATCAAAGACTCAATGAAACTCCACCACGACAATGCACTAAGTCAAACCGCCTTCACCGTCGTCGACTTCCTGGCCCGGAGCAGAACCCCAGTGGTCCCCCACACCCTATAGTCCTGACCTGGCTCCTAGTGACTTTTTTGTTTCCCCGTTTGAAGACACCTCTCAAAGGAAAACATTGGGACTCCGTGCAGAATATTCGAGCCTATGTTACAAGGTTTTTAAAAGCCATTCCAACCGAGGACTTTAAAGATGCTTTCCAGGCGTGGAAAACACGTCTCCAGAAGTATATCGATGCAGAAGGAGCGTATTTTGAGGAATTTTAAAGATTTGTAACAATCGGAACAATAAAACAGTTTTTCTAAAGCAATGCTCATTACTTTCATAATGAACACTGTAGATATTTTTGACTGGATGCTTCATTTCTGAAAAAATAAAGAAAAAAAAATTGCTTAATTCTAGGTCCGGTGAATATGGAGAGTAAGGGAATACTAGCTTCGCTATGTATTGCGTTGGCTAAATTAATTGATGTATTGTCTGCAAATAGCAGCATCCCTTTTCTGAGGATTCCTCGACATTTGGGCGGGGGAAAATCGCAGTTATAGGCGTCTCGACCCCATAAGATATTACCGTATGTGGGTCGACTTTTCTCTTCATAGATTGCAGACCGATCGCAAACGCGTTACCAGGATATTTTATTATGTTTCTTACATATGTTCGAACCCTCCAGCAGGGTTAACTCTTTAAATTTTGTAGGTTGACTGGTTGTTGCATAACACCGTCTATTTGTTCTTCAGCTTCTCTCGTAGAAAAGTTAGGAGACAAGAATATTTACCAGTGATAGTTTGACCCTCTGTGAGGTAGTCTTGTCATGGTGATCTCACATTGCCAAAGCAAGAAAAGCATAACTTTGTCGGCAGACTTTTGCTCCTCTGCGTTTTTCAATGAATGTTTCTGTGTCATAAAGACATACCCAACTTTCATTCATGGTGACTAGTTGTTCGCCTCGTGGAAAGTATAATGGTTATCCAATTCCTTTCCGAACCAAATCAGAGAATGATTCAAGATCCGAGCGGCTGCTACACTTTTAGCATGAAGCCAGTAGTGTGTGTCTGTACTGCCAGTTCCAAATCCTATTTCATTTGATACTGTAATCATTGGAATACGATCACGTGACATTTCAATTATGGAATTTTATTTTATTTTATTTCCACAACTCCGGAGTGATCAACTTTCTTGGCCAGTGAGTGTACAGTCTGCAGCAAAAAACCTGCAACCTGAGCATGTAGGTTTATTGTGAAACTACGCCTAACAGCCCAGGGAATCAACATAACGTCTAAGTGGCACGAATCACACCAGGAGAAACCTCGGCGTCCTCCCCTGCGTACTTATTTTGGAGCAAAAGACTTCGTCGTTTCACAATAAACTTACATGCTCATGTTGCAAGTCTTTTTGCTGCGGACTGTACAATTCATTTTACCCATTACGCTACGTCAAAATTATTACCATTCATACTTTGTATAACAAGACACTATGTTTTGTATAGAAGAATAAAGTGTAAACTACAGCAACATATATAGAAATGCATTAGTTGTGCAAAGCAGTTAAAGATTCAAAAATAATGGGAAGAATTGTGAATCTGCGTTATTCCGGCAAATATTTTTTTATAGAGATTTCCGGCACAGTAGAAAACATTGCCCATAGCTATTACAAAATAAATTTATTACCGGTGGTATTCCTTTTTCTTCGCTCGGGTCAATTCCAGTGAATAGCTGGAGAATATTGAAGAGAAATAGAAAAAATCAGAACTACGACAGTGTTTCAGAGGTGAGGCTGGTGTTTAATCAGTTACACATTATTAAAAGAAAGTACTTAGAAAATAAGCAGTATGATGACCAGGAGTGGAATCAAGTTGGATGTATTTCGAACTGCCCCTCATGCTATGAAAACTAGTTAATTTTAGTTGTGCATTGCATTACAGAGTATATGGACTTGTGTAGAAAAATGATTCGGTTGTTTTAAATTGTATTTACTTATACCTAGGTACAGTAGTTCACAGTATGTCAATGAATAAATTCATGTACTATGTAATCCGTTTGTTACCAATAAAACTAATTTTTATGTATCTTTACTCACAATGACAGGTATCTGGAAGAAGCTGTGATGAATCTAGATACAACAAATCCAGTGACCAGAGAGCATATGCCGACTGTTATTGCCAACTTGCAAAGACAACTGCAAGCTTATATCTCAAGCAATCCCAACAACAAGATAACAAGAAGTTTGAAAATGCTGCATATGGCTACTCAAGCTCTTGTAACTAATTAAACTGTACATATTTGCAATATAGGACTAGGATACATTGCAATATCGTCCGATTTGCATTCATTCACAGTGCACATTGTGTTAGTGATATATTTTTTTCACCTTTTTAAATGCCGACGAAATTGAAAACTTCTTTCGTGTTTTGTGTATGATGTGATTTTTTTAATCACTTACACATAACAATTGTGTATATGGTGAACTGACGTTTTCTAGTGCTTTTTTTTAAAAAAAAAATGACAAATTGTGATTTGCAGAAGTGTTCAAGGTTCCTTCAAAAAAAAAAAAAAAAAATTATTTGGCAAGAATGACACTACTGGTCTTGTCATAGGTACTTCTGTTTCTTTTTGAAGCGAAAGAGTGATCATTTAAGTGCGTAAGCAAGAAGAGAAAAAGAGAGTCAATCTAGAAATATTGCTCAGCGAAATAACTGATCGTCAAATAGTGAAGTCAGTGTGTGAAGGATAAGAAAAGTTAGTGACATTTATTCTACGGAGACGACACTTCTTATTATTAATAATAGTTACGATTTTATTTTTAAAATTTTGCTATTCGTGGCACGAATATTTCTTTCCATAGATGCAAATCTCTTGTAAAGAACGAGAAGAGAAAGTATTTCTAATGTTTTTCCTGGTTTGTTTTTCCTATCATGGCTTGAATTATGTTAACTGTATTATAAAAGTATTACCTACAAACTTTTCTGGTTTGTAGCGATTGTTAATAGGGAATGGTTTTCTTTTTTCGAATCAGTTATCAATGTTCGATACATAGATGTACTTTTCGTAAGTTCGTAATGCACAGATATGAGATTTGTTTGCCATAAGACATTGAATGAAGGTCTCCATTTTTCTTCCCACTTGCTTACGTTGTATACATGTACAGTTACACATTTCCTAACACTTCTATTTTTGAGTTGTCAATGAGAGAGGTATCAAGACTATAATGGTTATATCTTTTGTAGCTTATATGTTTGAGTCATACGATACATTTTAATGAATCGCACGTAATTTGTATTTCGTCTTCCTCCTTTATTTTGCTTACACGTTTTGTATGTAAAACAGAAAAGCAGTCTGTGATTACTTTTATATAAAGGTTTAGGTACTTTTCCAATACAAAAATCACTGCAAGTGCCTGAACCGATAAAAAATGTATCTAATATACTTTATGTATGTTACGTGTATGTAAAAGCTAAATCCAAATGTATAGTCTTTGGATGTAATAATATAAGACTTTTTATTGACTTCTGAAACCTTTCCAGAAAGAAATCTGTGTCAAGGTATATTGTATATTCCTGTTTATCAGTGTTGGGCAAATTTCAATTGAATTAACAAAGTAATGGTCAATTGTTAATTGCAGTTGACCATTAATAAATGAGAATCAATTGCAATTTTAATCAATCGATTGAAAGTAATTGCAATTGAATTCAGTAATTCAATTGCAATTGATTTTCACTGATTAATTTTCAACACTGTATTTCAGAGGTGACGTGGGTCAATGAAAACTTTACCCACTACCAATTGACCCACCACCCATCGTGACCCATGACCCACTGTCCCACAACTCACCAAAGCCCATCGTCATCAAGTCTGACCCATGATCCGCGCTCTCTTCTCTATGACTAAAGAGTTTATACTTGTAATAAAACAAGACTATGAAATTTTCACTCATCGTAGTTTGAATTCTTACGATCTCTATTACAATAATTGTGGATCTGACCTTCACGAAATAAAATGGTAAAGTGTTTGTCATTGGTCAAATTACGATGAATTCAATTATATAGGTAATTATCATAGATAATTATTTCCTTGTTGAATTATAGATATTTTTCAGTGGAAAAAATGTAAAATTTTCCATATAATTAAGCGCACCGTACAAACTTAAAATTTCCATCTAATTAAGCTTACAGTACAAATGTTATGCTTATTGTGCTCTGAAAGCGTCATTAATTTCTTCCGCCACGAACGAATTTCGAGGTGGTTTCTTTTGTATCGTTTTTTGCCTGTTTCGTGCCGTTTTGTGCTTCACAGGAAGTGGGTCAAAATGAGCCTCCATGGTGAGACGAAAATGACCCATTGTTCCCCCACTATCGAATTTCGAGGTCGTTTCTTTCGCATCGTTTAGTGCCTGTATTGTGCCGTTTTGTGAGTCTACGGAAGTGGGTCATAATGGACCTCCAAGATGAGACGAAAATGACCCACTATTCCACTGCTATCAAATTTCGAGGTCGTTTTCTTCCAATTGTTTAGTGCCTGTTTTGTGCTATTTTCTGCACCTATTTCCACGTTTCGTGCGTCACCGGAAGTGGGTCAAAATATGCCATCCAAGTGGGACGAAATGAACCACTGTCCCGCAACTATCGAAATTTGAGATCATTTACATCGTTTAGTGCCTGTTTTGTGCCGTTTTTACGCCTATTTCCACGCTTTGTCTGTCATCGGAAGTGGGTCGAAATGGGCCTCCAAGGTAGGACGAAAATGACCCACTGTTCCACCACTATCGAATTTCGATGTCTTATCTTTCCCATTGTTTAGTGCTGGTTTTGCGCCTATTTCCACGCTTTGTGCGTTACCGGAAATGGGTCAAAATGGACCTCCAAGGTGGGACGAAAATGACCTACTGTCCCGCCACTATTGAAATTCGAAATCGTTCCCTTCACATCATTTTGTGCGTGTTTTGTACTGTTTTGTGAGCCTATTTCAACGTTTTGTGCATCACCAAAATGTGCTTTCAAGGTGGTAAGAGAATGACCCACTGTCTCACCAGTATCGAATTTCGAGTTCGCTTCTTTCGCATCGTTTAATCCTGTTTTGTATCGTTTCTGCACATACTTCCACGTTTTGTGCGTCACCGGAAGTGAGTCAAAATGAGTCTACAAATATGGCGGAACAAAATGTTCCCCCACCAACGAATTCCGAGGTCGTTTCCTTCACATCGTTTTGTGTGTTTTGTACTGTTTTCTGTGCCTCCACTTCCGATGACACACAAAACGTGGGAATACGCCCACAAAACTATTTGAAGGAAACGACCTCGAAATTCGTTAGTGGCGGAACAAGTTAATGGTGCTTTCTCAGAACGCTAAACACAAGCTTCAGCAATTATTATAATAGAAAGCAGTGGATATATAAGGCAAGCACTGTATTTTTTGTTTCCCAATTTGTTTCTAATGTCAAAAACTAATATCGATAGTTTGATTTTTACAAATCAACCCACTACCAATTTCCCATATTAGAAAATACTCCCCCCCCCCCCCCCTCATAAGAGATTTTTAAAAAAATGCTAGGACACGTTATGTTTAATTTTAGATCCCTAAATTGAAATCGAGTTTCGAGTCGAGCCGAGTTTGTCGTTCAGCTCGTTTTGAAATCATGGGCTGATAATACTGGAAAGCGAAAGCCATGAGAAATGTAAGACAGTAATGTGGAATACTTTTAGTGTTGCTCACGACAGGGGTGCATCTCGTCTCGTCTCGATAACGAGACAGCCTCAAATGTCGTGAGCACCAATGTAAGTATATAATGTAGTTCTTACCATAAAGACTGATAACTGCACCGTCCAATTTTTAAGCCAAAGCAAAAGCCCAACCGGTATAGTGATGTCAACCGGCTCGGCTTGGCTCAACTGAACGAACAGCTTGAGCTAGCTCGGTAGGGACGATATTTCATGTTTATACACGATGTTGTTGTTATAATTATTATTATTTATAGTAGTAGTAGTAGTATCATTGATAAAATTATATTGTATATGTAGGATACTTGAAGAGAGTAGTACTTGGAACTACACAAGGTATTTAGCTCGAATTGGTTTGTTTTGGCGGGACTCGACTCGAAATTCGAGTCTAGTTGGGGGAATTTTTTTTTCAGACGAGTTCTCGAGTCGAGCTCAAAGATGCCTGCTTCGATTCCAGTTGAATTTTACAGAAAACTCGCTCGTGTCCATTCCTATACGGGAAGTAGTTGGCCGGAAGAGACTCCTGGTACCGACCGCTTTCGTTGGTCAAGACGAGTTTACTTATATATATACATACTATATGTGTGCAAATGCTTGAAACACCCCACCCCTGGAACCTGTATTAGGTAGCATGTACTGGAAGTGACTAAATACGGTACCGATCTCTTTCATCAAGACGAGTTGATTATAAGGGTGGATCGAAAAAAAAATTTTTTTTTCGAAATCGATAACGGCTCTCACGGGAAAAGTTGCCCACCCATAACAGTAGTTCACTGAAATTTTTTCACATTTTTTCGGACGATGTTTTCCAGTGCCGCAATCGGCCTAAAGTTTTGGAAGTCAACATAGGCAACATGCATTACACAATATGTAGACAGTCTGTTTTATCTTCTAATGCAGTTCGGAAGTAGCATATTTCTCTACGTCATTGTTCAACTTTATGTGCTGTACTGATATCACCAATATTTGCTTTTTTGCTTAACTATAAAATGGCTCACTACGAGAAGGTGACTGCACATCGAGCTCCTCCCACTCAGTAGACAATAGACATGTTGTTAAGGCCTAAACTTTAGATGACGAAGACTTGTTTCGACTCAAAAGTTGGAATATTTTACCTGGGCAGCAGTCTTGCTCGAATGAAGCCGTATCTTTCTTCAAATTTACCTTTCTTCTCGGACGCTGCAGTAACTTCTCGTACCATCCTTTCCACGGTCTGGGTATGACATGGAAATTCCGTTATCGACTTAGCTGCGACTGCTGCACTTTTGATGTGTTCTACTTGCGAGAAGTGCTTTCTTTAGTCAAGAGAAGTTCGGTGACTTTGACGGAAGACCCAGCTTATCATATCGGAATTGATTTCAGTTTCAAAGTTAATGTCAGGCACGACAAACCGTTGAATGGATTTCTTGGGTGCCATGGCGCGGGCCTTTTTCTATTCGTCTCCATCCAAGAGTCCGAATAACTGGAGAAGAGTCGGTGATCATCGCCAGCAACATATTTTCAGAATGTGCGACAAAAACTTGTTTGGAGCAACAACAGTAAAAAAAAAAAAAAAAAAAAAAAAAAATCTTTAGGTTATCTGGTAAAATTGCTGATGGAAGCTGGCCCATCTTCGCACCCCGTCACTGCAAGGATGCCAACGAATCGCGAAAAGCATCGTTGCGTAGACTTCATAATGAATTTGACAAGCCAAACTAAAGGAGGAGTAGGCGACTCTTCGCTTACGTAAAGGTGCAGGATGCAGCATGCCGTCGTCAGTCACCGGGAATGATTCACGGAGCCGGGCTTCAGATCACGTACATTTGGTGAGCAAATTCCCGTCGACACAGATCTGCACAGTTTCATCAAGTAATTTTGAGCAGTGCTAAGATCATCTTTCGCTTTGTCATAATTGTCCAGCCAATCAAGCGGTACTGCCTGGTAAGATCTTATTGTCTTACTCTCGCACGAGTTGAGTTTCTGCCCTATTGGACCTGAGTATGCCCTTGGACCAGTGGTGTCTCCATTCAAATGAAACAAGTGGCGCAGTGGAAGCTACTTACAATAGAGAAGACATACTAGCAACTGAATTTCCCTTCGAAGTCGGTTTTCGAATTTGACAAGGCTACCAGTGTTTACCGGTATTGCTTGTAGTTTCATCGCAGCTCGCTGCAACCGTTGTTGAAAAGTCCGCTTGTTTCGTCTCCAGAAATTCGATTATAGCTGTTGCGGTGTCAAATAAGGTACCTAATGGTGGTGTGACAAACAGAATACTAACTGCGCACACGCGAATCACACACTTTTACCCTCAAAGAACGCACGCGATACTGCACTAAAGCAAAGCACATCCCCTCCCAGCAACGCACCCTCCCTCATTCGGCCATGTCATTCATTCAACATGAACTCACCCACTACCAGAAACAACACTAACTGTATCGCTTTGTGTTGATGCGCGCAACAATAGAATCGGGCTTCCATTCATCGTTCCTATTCCTTTTACAGGTTCGACGTTAGTAAATGCATTTTTATTGTTAAAATAAGCAAAGAATTGCACGTATTGGTGATAGCGCAGCACATAAAGTTGAAGAACGATCACGCAGAGAAATATGCTACTTCCGAACCGTACTGGATGATAAAACAGACTGTCTACATAATGTGTAATGCGTGTTGCCTATGTTTACTTTTCCAAAACTTTAGGCTGATTGCGACACCAGAAAACATCGTCCGAAAAATGTGAAAAAAATTCAGTGAACTACTGTTATAGGTGGGGCAACTTTTCCCGTGTGAGCCGTTATCGATTTAGAAAAAAAGGTTTTTTCCGATCCATCCTAATATAATTACAGATGGTGATCAGAAAAATGGAAACACCTGAACGAAATTGCAACTTACCAGATTAATATGGTGTCGGGCCACCTTTCGCCTTCAGAACAGCCTTGATGCGACGTGGGATGGAGGCATAGAGGTCGTGAGTGGTAGCTAGTGGAATTTTACACCATTCGTCGTGCAGGGCATCGACCAGTTCTGTGAGAGAGGATGGAGGTGGAAATCGTCGCCGGAGTCGTGTTTCCAAGACGGACCACAGAACTTCAATTATATTGAGATCTGAGGATTGGACGGGACAGGGGAGGCGTTGAACTTCATCCCGATGTTCCTCAAACCACCCTGCAACAACGCCAGCTGTGTGAATCCTGGAAGATGGCATCATTGCCCGGGAAAAACATCCGGACCATAGGATGCAAGTGGTCTCCTGAAATTGCGACATAATCGTTGGCAGTGCTTCGTCCGCTAAGTGTGACCACAGGACCCAATGAAAACCATTGATATGGCGGCCCACAGCATCACCGAGCCGCCGCCATGTTTCAGAGTTGGGCGGATACACTGCAAATCATAAGCTTCTTTGGGCGTTCTCCACACATAAACACGGCTCGTGGTTGGGAATAGGGTGAAGGATGACTCATCTGACCATATCAGACGTTTCCAGTCCTCAACGGTCCAGTTGCATGGTCGCGGCACCATTTGCAGCGTGCGAAAGCGTTATGGTCCCTGATGAGCGGTTTGGGCCGTGCAACACGACCCCGTAAGTTCATGTCATGTAATTCGCGGCGGACTGTGATTGTGGAAACAGGGTGGGGGAGGTGCTGATTGAGTTCCTCCGTCACTTGCTCCGCAGTGGCACGACGGTTCTGCGTGACAATGCGCTTTAATACCCGACGTGACCTGTTACTCATGAGTTTCTTCCGCCCACTGTTCCGCTTCCCCGATGTGGTTTTCCCGTATGTTGTGTAGGCCGTCATCACCTTCGACACTGTCCCACGCGACACACCTAACAAAGTAGCCACTGCCGTCACACTCACTCCACATAACCGCGCACCAACAATTTGCCCTCTTTGAAAATCTGAGGTGTCTCCCATTTTACACTACCTCCGTCTACTGCAGCCATTGGACACTTCTGTTCCACTGCGCCTGACGTAGTATGGAGACCGACCTGACACACCACCACCAGCGGTCCGGCGCCACGACACCACTGCCAACCCATACATCTGACGTGTTGCCAACTACAGGTGTTTCCATTTTTCTGATCACCATCTGTATATATTGCATGTTTGCAATTGCTGGAAACTCTCATTCCCGGAAACTATATTAGATATCGTGTACCAGAAGTGGTTGACTGGAAGTAACCAATTCAAGTGTCAATCACTTTCTTTCTTGAAGTCTACTTAATTGATACATGTGTGCAATTGCAAGAAATACGCCATTCCAGAAAACTATTATTAGATACCGTGTACCGGAAGTGACCTATTCCGGTACCGACGGCTTTCCTTCGTCAAGACGAGTTGACTAATATAAATGTTGTAAATGTGCAAATGTTAGAAATGTATTAGGTGCCATGTACCGAAAGTGACCAATTTCAGTAATGATCGTTTTCTTTTGTCAAGGCAAATTCATTGATATATGTATCGTGTGTTCAGTTGTTGATAATGCATCAACCCCGGAAAATGTTGGCCAGAAGTGTGCAATTGAGGTACCGACCGCTTCTATACGACTTAATTTATAATAATGTTGCACATATACAAAAGCTAGAAGTACCCCAATCTTCTAAACTGTATTAGGTGCAAGGTACCGTAAGTAGCCGACCGGAAGTAAGCAATTTCGCTACCGATTGCTTTCTTCCTTCAAGGTAAATTGATTAATAATTACGTTGCATGTTTGCATTCGTTGAAAATACCTCACCCCGGAAAATGTGTTAGGTACTGTGTAACGGAAGTGGTTACCTCACCAATGAGGTTTTCCTCATTCACACCAGGCAAATGCTGGGGTGGTACCTAACTTATAGGTCCCAGGCCGTTTCCTTCCCTTTCCCCGGATAGTGTGCTCGCCGAGGGGCGTCATCCCTCAAAACGTGACGGGCTAAATGGCCTTAGACGCCGAAAGCCCAGAAATCTAAAATCCTAAATCCTAGAAGTGAGCAGCTCAGGTACCGACTGCTTTTCTTCGTCAACACGAGTTAATTGATGTAAACCTATACGCTGTACGTGTGCACAAGCTAGAAACACCCCACCCCTGGAAACTGCATTAGGTACGTGTAACGGAAATGGTTGACCGCAAGTAACCAATTCCGATACCGAGCGCTTTCTTTCGTCAGACCAAGTTGATTGATACATATGTTGCATGTGTGTAATGATTGGAAATACTCCACCCCCGGAAACTGTATTATTCCCAATTTCCCCCTAATTTTGAGACTTTTCATAATGAAAGGGTGTGTTTTCCTAATTGGTGATTTTGTCGGCAGTTGTTTTAGCCATCTTTTGTGTGTAAATTGTATGCATGACGGGCAAATAGAGTTCTTTCGAGGGAGATAGACCATAAACATAATATATTTAAAAAAAAATACTGAGTTTCACGGCTTTCTTCCCAGATGAGGGCAAAGGAAGGGTAGTTATCCAGCGTTTCATACAAGTATCTTATTTGAAATGCGTAAAACAGTAACAAGTGAACAACACAATATACACACATCTTATCTTCACTTCTAATTGCTGACTTCGTCGCATGAAAACCAGAGGAACGTAACTCCAAAAACGCGGCTTACGTCCTCTTCATGTTTGGACATAATTTTGAAAGCCCCACTTGGTGGTGTAAATGGAACGTAACGCCATCTGTTCTTGTCGATCATCTGTTGTAATGTAGCTCAATTACCATCTTATTAAAAACACATCCTTCTAAGAAAATAATATTTTTGTGCTCTCGCCTGTAAACCTACGAAAATGGAGTTACATTCATCTGGTTCTCATGCGACGAATTGCAATTAACAATTACAAGCAGAGTGGAAAAAATCATGATTTAAAAAAAAAAATCATGATTTTTTTTAAAAATCACTTTGTTGATTTTTTTTTATTTAAATCAAATCTTTCTCCTCGTATAATGCAAGTCGCGAACTGAAGAAAAAACATTAGGAATTAGTATTAAATGCTAATTATGCCATTTAAGTGAAAGCACTGGGGTTGAAATTTGAATTATCCCCAATCGTTAACTTATAGCAATCCCAAACAATGTTTCTTAACCCTTTTAAATTATGGCTCTTTTTAAAGGTAAATTATAGACTTTCAGTCAAGCAGCTACAGCATCATCCTTATTTATCCTAGGATCATGGTACATACCAGTAGCGGCTCGATACCATAATCTAAGGTAGTTCTGCACAGTGTGTTTTTTGTATATTAAATTTCCCGTTTGCAGTAATTAATTATAAAATCTACACGAACAGCATATCTTTTAGCACTCTAATCGTTATACGTAAACGATAATTATAATTGAAATTAACAAATATATATACAACTTTACTGTATCGCTACCAAAACACTATAGTTTTGCTTATTGGGTGTCAGTGGCGCATTTAGGATTTTGTTCCGGGAGGAGCTATGCACAGCATATGAATAAGCACTTAATTTTTCCTTTGGGATGCCTACAAGTTTAAATTAATTTCGGGGGATCTTGAGCCTTATAGCTCCTCTCTAACTACGCCACCGTTGCGTGTAACAAACTTTAAAAATACCATACCCATATCGTAAGAAACACTGTTTTCAGATACCATAACAATTTCGGATTCACGTAATGTCTACAGGTAGAAATTGTATTAATACTGCTGAATTATAAATATTTTATCGTTTGTAAATAGTGTATCCGACGTGTCTTCTGCTGTACAAAATGTCCTACTGCTCTATCATTAAAGTTCGGCATGATGGATATGAAATCACACTCGATTGATAAGGCAGCCAAAGCATTGATTCTTTCCTGACATATTGTGCTTCTCGAAAATGTTTTAACTATTTTAAAATTAGAGAAGTAACGTTCTGCTTCAGCTATTGTCGTTGGGGTAATTGAAGAATTTCCAAAAGGTTTGCGGTTTCCTTAAAATTGTCACACAAATTGTGTTTGTTCAGAAAATTTGCACAAACTTGAACATGAAATACTATTACTTTCAAAGCGCACAACAATTACACTGAACACCGTTATCAAAAACAAGGGAAGGGAGCCTCATGTACATCACGTCGTGTGTCTTCGGCTTCTTCGGAAGTATTCGTGAGTTTTGAGCTGCTGGGAGTGAAGCTCTAGTAAATCCTATCTAAGAGACAAGGAAAACGTAATACAGTGCGGCTGGTGAAGATTTTGGTTTCAATGCTAAAGCATAGGGCAATCCGTGCACAGCTCTTGCAATATTATTAAGCTTCAAAAGGTGATTCCAGTAATACTACGATATGTAGCATATCCAGCAGTACAATTTCAGGACACCGTTAGACCAAATATCATCATTACATGTTATTATCTTGATTAAATTAAACACAATTCAACTCAATTGAAAATACATTTATGCCACTAAAATAGCTGGTAGTTCTGCATCTCTGCAGCACTTATAGGCAAGTCGCCTCTGGTACATACATCTCTCTTTAGAACAGCTTTTGAAACGGTAACATTCACATTTCCCTATCATGTCCCTGAAACGGGAAATTTTGAGAGTAATCGGCATTTTTTTAAACTTTTTTTTTTTTTTTTTTAAATTTTGATCCCCTCTGGATTCCTCTGTGTTAACGTACAAATCTCAAAATCAACTGGGAAATACTAAGGTGTGTACTAAAGGTTTGTACAAAATTTCAAGCTTCTATCTTGAGTAGTAAGGGTGAGGAAACTATTTAACAATGAGCTAAGAACATCCCCACAATGCCCCAGACGACCAGGATGTAATATAAAAATTTCCTCGGACATCCCTATTTATCCTAGGATCATGATCTGTACATTATTCTCTTCAGAATAAAACAAATTTTCAAACGGCACCTTTCAAATGTCTCCATCATGTATCTGGGGCGGGTAAATCACGAAAAAAAAGGTATTTTCTGTTAAAAATATATATATTTTTAAATTTTTACCTCTGTGGACCCCTCCCCCTGTTTTAAGGCAGAGATCTGAAACAAATCTGGAAAATAGTGAGGGGTGCACTGAGTAAATGTGCAAAATTTCAATCTTGTAGGTGCAAAAGTAAGCCCGCAAAAAATAATATTCCCTAAATACCACAGATTCACGTATAAAACAGGATCTCAGATAACAGTTTCCTGAGACATCCCTATTTACCTAGGAGCATAGTACGTACATCATTTTCTTCAGAATAGAACAGCCTTTCAAACGGTACCATTCATATGTCTCCATCTGAGACGGGAAAATAGCGAAAGAAGCTATTTTTTGTTAAAAATATCTTTTTAAAAACATTTTTGACTCTCTGGACCCCGCTGTTTCCACGCAGAGATCTGAAAACAACTGAAAATTATTAAGGGATGCACTGAACGAGTGTGCAAAATTTCAGTCTTCTGAATGCAAAATGTAACCCGCCAAAAAATAATAATACGCATAACAAAAAATATATTTTTAAATTTATGACGTTATCACAACTATGCCTCAACGCAGAAAGGCGTGAAAGCATATGTAACGTGTTCTAAAATGCCTCCAGTCTTGAAGAAAACGAAGTAAAAAGCCTTATTGGTACTTTTTTAATCGAATAATGACGACTCTAAAAATACGTGATATAATTTAAAAGGTTAAGCATTAAGGAAAAAGTACAGTAAAGTTTATCAAAATTACACTTTTTATCACAAAAGTTACTGATATTTGGCAGGGGCCTATTTTTAAAAACTCAGAACTAGCTTGCGGCATGAAATACATAAATTTCGCCTAAAGTTATAAAATTAAAATTAAAAAAAAAAATGGATAGGGGATAGGACCTCTCTAAATACGCCCTATTATCTGGAAACAAACAAACAGACACGCACAAAAAAGAATTTTCGTCTTAAATGCCGACGATTTCCCCGTTGGAATAGTTAACAATTTTAAAACCGAAACCCAATGTTATGAAAGAGCTCCTCCGTGGCTAAGCGGTTAGCATACGCGCCTTTGGCGCGGGAGACCCGGGTTCGATTCCCGGCGGAAGCTCATGTGGTTCGGATTCCACGTTAATCAGTGGGTCCACGTCTCATATAGCCTCGCTGCTGAACGGGACGTAAAACTCAAAATCAATCAATCAACCAATGTTATGAAAAGAAGAAAGTAGGATTGCTCCGTTACCTGTTCAAAACGGGAATTTCCCTAATCATCCTCTGCACGACACTTGTTTTCATACTATACTGTCAATCTAAGTCTCATTGTATTATGATTATTAACTTCCATAATCGAAATAACAAAACAAAAACCGGATTTTACTTATTCTCACTTTAAATTAATTTATTTCGAAATTCCATTTAAACCAAGTGATTTAAATCAATCCACCCTGATTGCAAGTTTCAGTTATCAATTGCAATTAACAATTAAATGTTCCAATTGCACCTTTTGCGATTGACAATTAACAAGTTTCAATTGCCTGGTGACCAATTGACGAAAATTTAATTGCAAACGACAAATTGAAATCAATTGGAATTAATTTCCAGAGCAATTACTTAATCCGCTATAATAATAATTGGAAATGAACACTCCAATAGAAAATATCGCCAAATGGGAATTACGTGCGATAATATAATTTCTGTGCGAGAAAACTTGAATACGATTACAATGTGAAAAAGGCCTGTGTGTACTTTGCTCTACTTTACACTTGCTCTCGGTTGATTATGCAGCGCAAATCTTGGTTCCATTCTTCAGTTTTCTACTTGCACTGTTCCTCGGCTGTCCTGCGCTCAATATACAGTTAGGCTTAACTCTCAATACTCAGTAAGATTGTAACCTCCAAATTTATACACAAATTACACGGACATGATAGGAGAAACTATGCATTACATTTAAAAAAAAGTAATAATAATACAATTGTTTAACTTAATTGTCACGATTTTATTTCACTTTTTATCTGAGATAACAATTGTTCTTTCAAGTGTTTGGGTATTTTAATTCTTTTCCTGTGGCGCTTTCTTCTGTGTTCCTCATTTTCTTGATGATGATGCAATTTCTTCTTCTGCTTCTTCTTGCAAGACAATGGATTTGGACCTCCTTTCTTCTTTTTCTTTCTCTTCACCTCCCTCGTCTCGTCGCCGAATTCCTTTTTCTTAAGTGTGGAAAGAACAACTTTTTCATGATCCGTTACACTCAGTCTAGAGAAATATATAAAAGCTATTTTTAAACAAAACAATACATTAATTCAATATTCATTAGAATACTACATTTCTTATTCCACCAGTTCTTTCAATATATATTTATTCAGGCTGTCTGAAAAATATTAAGTTTCTGGAGGTCAAAATTGAAAAAAAAAAAAAAAAAACGGTAGTTTGAAAATAACATTATGAAACATATAAACAAAATAACACATATGAACCATTTAGTTCAATGGCATTCTGCTTGTCGCTATAAAACTTCTGTGGTTTCTGGTGGGAAAAAAGTGACACATGGTTTTCATAGCCCTCTTCTGATAATTTAACATTATTCATTGAGTTATGCGGAGACCGAAACAAATGATAGTTTGAAGGTGCCAGGTCCGAACTATAGAATGAATATATTAAAACTTCACAGCCAAGTTCTTTCAATCTCTGACTCTAGTGTTGTTAGCGTGGTATACGACACCTCTGTTCACTAGTTCCGGTAGTTTCTTTTGAATTTTTAGGTTTACTCCCACTAACTGCCGACAGTACTGGATCAAGTCTATCGTTCTGCTTGGCGACAGCAGTTCATGATGTACGATGCTTTTATCCCACCAAACACACAGAATAATCTTTGAGCGACAGTGAGGGCTTTGCTACAAACTGTAGAGCTAGCCCTCACTTCGACTACGATATTTTTCACATATTCGTGTATAACTACTACTTTTCACCGTATAACTACTTTCCACCACTCGTGATCAACCGGTTTGAGAAATGGATTGAGTTCGTTAGGTTTAGTAGAGATTCATAGGTAGAAATTCGATCGAGTAAATGTTTTTGAGTCAGATTATATAGCACCCAAATGTTGAGTTTCTTTTTGTACCCAGGTTTCTCCACACGGCTTAACACTACTTCATTTATTTATTTATACATATTTCTGGGTATTACCAGCATCTATAGCCTTAAGCCCGTCACGTATGACGGTCTACGTCCCTCGGCGAGCACACTATACGGGAAGGAAGGAAGCGGCGTGGGGTATGTATGTTAGGTATAATTCCGGCATCTGCCTGGTATGAATAAGGAAACCCCAGGAAGAACCTCAATCAGGATGGATGGCTTGAAAAAGCTGTTACACCTTTTTGTGTTTACCAAGTGTGTTTACCGGGAATAGAACCTGGGACTATTTTACAACAATATTGTATAAACTGTTCTGTGAATTATTTCCACTTCTGTCATGTAGCTATTTTGGGCAACGGTGCTTAAAGGTGCATAATCTGTAGTGAAGAAGAAGAAAAGAATATAATATGTTGTTGATTTTAAATGTAAAAAAAAAAAATCTCAGTGGCATGGAATATATGTTAATTTTATATAGTTAATCTGTAATTGTGGAGACCGTAACCATAGATAGTTGTTTGTTTAGAGTCGCTATGACAACATATGTAATAAAATAATTAATGGAGATTATGAAGAATAAAACGTAGTTATGAGGTATATGTGATGTGTCTAATTTTCTGGTTATGTAATTATTAATTATTGCGAATTTTCATATTAATTAAGTGTACTTGAACGTGTTGACATATCAAGATATTCAAACTGTGGGCTATAAATGTATTGAATGAGAAACACATAAAAATAACGCTACAATTTGGTGATGATGGTTTAGATCATTGGTGATGCTATGACTGTTTACATGGCGCTGTTGCTCGAGTTTTGCCAGAATATCATCCACTTTTTCTATGATTAGTCGCCCACAGCGAGCATTTGTTGTTGGTATTGATAAGTATCTTGTCCATAAACAACACAAATTCCTCCACGGGCCTGCGCAGCATTTGCGCCTTTATCGAAATCAAATTGTAAAATAAAATGCAGTTTTACGAAAAGTTCTCTCATCTTCACGGCGCAAAGACAAGACCTTACGTTTCATTATCAGAATTCCGTTACTTTTTCCACACCTACTAGTTTCAACTGTCAACTGTCAAATGACGTTGTGCCTGACCCGCTGCTATTCATATAAGCTGAGACTTGGAACAGTAACGCCATCTCTTGCGCAAAAGGCTCAATGCTTTCTAGACTACAAATTATGTCCGTATTTATGAATTAACAAAAAACATCTATAAATGGATTAATTACGACACAAGAGTAATACGATAGCACTAAACATTCCCTATAACTACTTTGGTTAAATCCCTCAATTGTATAGGCAGGAAAAAAAATAAACGCATAACTCTGGAATATCTGAAGCAATTTCAACCAAAATTGGCACACATATGACTTATAATCTGATATATATATATATATATATATATATATATAATATCAGATTATAAGTCATATTATATATATAATATATATATTGTCTAGTGATCAAAATTAGTAACCAAGAGCGCAAACTTACAGTTTTTGATTTTTGTTCTCTGCTGCTTCAACGCTTGCTGCTGACGGTTGCTCTAAGGTAGGCGTCCGCTGGTGTAAATACAGAAGAGGTGTTCCAGGAATTTGACGAGCCAGATTTTGTAAGTCACGATCTTGTGTTGCTATTATGTACCTGATGAATTAACAGTATATAGCATTATTAGTAGTACTAATAATAAATTCAGAGAGATTACACTAAAACAGCAGGCATTTATTTCTGTCCGATTGGATATGCAGTTCACAGTTAAATATTCATCCTGTTAAGCTACGACATTTTAAGTACTGAGGTTGTTCTGAAAATGTTTAGAAATACTAGTAATACCATATATGGACTCTTAGTACTTTTGTGTGGTAGGACAAATACAATATAAGAATGACGTTTCGACTAACTTCTACTCAAAACATTATATACTTTTCGTAACCCTTACATATTTCTTTCTCTTTTTATTTGTTTAATGTTTATACGTATTTTATATTATTTTTATGTGAAAGAAATTAGAGTATCTTATAGGTAAGATTTTATTCTAACAATCTACACTTGTAATGTGACGGGTTGGTGCAAGATCATATTTCCCTCCTCCCGTAAATGCCTTTCCACACATTAAAACAAAGGAATTTTCTACAGCCAGGTGGATTTACGCAATGTTTAATGCTATACATATATGTTTGTTCTGTTTGATACGAATAAAACTTTATCATGAAGAAAATGGTCTGTAGATCCCTTTCTAGAATATTCGTTAGTAGAAATTGTAGATGATTTGAGTTTAGCGTCCCATTCAGCAGCAATGCCATATGAGACATAGACCTAAGCTTAACATATGATACGAAACACGTGAGCTCCCACCAGAAATTGAACTCCGTTTTTAGAAAAAAGTATCTTTAGAGTAAAGTGCCTGACCACAGTCATTTCATAGCCATTGAAGTTGAAACAAACGTTGTATTATACTTGATATCGGGAAACAGTGATGAAACTGTTTACGAATTTCGTGACCTGAAAGCAGTCAGACCGGTATGACCTGAAAAGACTTGGAGACGACGAAACATCGTCATACACATGGAGAATTTGTATGAAACAGTGAATGTGGTACTGACCCTTTCTGCTGATCTAGTAGCTAGGTCTCTCGTTTATTCAATAATTTACACAGGATAGATTCCCTGTGGGTCAAAGAACACTGAATTCATAATTGTCCATCCACTCGAAATATAAAAAAGAAATCTAAAATGCAGATACGCTCTTCTACTCACAATTGTACAACCAATAAAAATTTCATCAAATACATACCTATTATTGTTCCTCGTTCCTAACATTGAGGCTAAACAAGATGCAGCAGAAATTGGCTGCTTTTCGTGTCCACATTTATGCACTGCAAACTGCTTTACAATCAGCATTGCACCGTACAAGGATGGTCCTGAAATTGAGCAATGTAGAAAGATTGCCTTTCCAATAGTACTTCCAGTAATAATACTGTTACTTTCAATCTTAATTTAGAGTATCTACACACATATAGCTTAAGAAAAATTTTATTCACAACATACGTACTGATTGTAATATGTACACTTTTTAGATCACTACTTCCTATTACACAAATTTATTATGACCAACAATGCAATATTACAATCTTTAAAACTTTCTTGAAATCGAAAATCTATACATGTTCCAGCAACCCACGTTCTCTTCTTCCTTCTAATTTTGTTTTAAAAGCAAGTGTTTCTACAGTATCTTGAGAACCTTCAGTAAATATTAAGAACGATCATTTAAAGAACGCAAGGAACAATTACTAAAAAGACCAGTGAAAACATTAACTCAGTTGATTGCTCCTGTAAGAGTCTTCGTGCGGGCACTTATGCTGTGGCCTTATTCATCAGGTTACAAAGTTATTCATGAAGATTGAATCACTGTATAAATTAATTAAAAATGTGTCAACTTCTTTCTTCTTTAAGTAAATGCACGGAACGCTTTTATTAACTTTTTACACTCACCTCCATGTTTATGTATAACATACATATAAAGATAGAACGCAAATAAATTTGATGAGTTCCTTCTTAAAATTAATAAAGACCACTGAACAGTGATACTACAAAGGATCTAGTTAAAAAGAATGTCTTTAAAATGTCTATAAAGAAAAGCTTAAAATACCAGTTAGTCAATATTATTAACTGTTAAGTATATTTTATAAACAGTTACGCCAGTCATCTTCCAAGTTATTAATTTTTGCGACGGTTAAAGTAGAAACACACCTAAAAAATCTATTTCAATAATCAAATAAGTAAGAAACAGGAACAAACGAAAAGTCACATTCTTTACTGCAAGAAGCGGAAGCAATATAAAAACCGAGTAGTTTCTGAAATATTGTAAATGTTTATGCACTATATGTCTTCAAGGAACATAGAAGTGCGTCTGAAAACCTTTAAGATTAAGAATCTCCCTAATTCTATAAGGTGAGAATTGAGGTGGCTACAGTTACGTCAAAGTTCATTTATCTTTTAAAATAAAATTACGTTTCTCATTTTTTCAAATAAATACATTTTATACGACAGAAGCAAATTAATCTGTATATGCTACAATTGCATCGCTTCTTGTGCGAATACCTAAACAAATACCATCAACATTTGTAATTTTTGTCGCATGTTCTTACGTTACATTGACATTACGAAGACGGGCCCTACTATTACAGTGGGAATCAAACTACTCGGGCTTTTATACGAACCATCTGAATCTATTAGCACACGTATTAAAAGTAGAAATTCTAATCATTGGGCCACGGGGAAGCCCCATTAATACTTCAATTCGTACATCAAAATGGTACTTATTTTTAATTTCGTATACTGAAAAACAGAATCTGCTTTTTTCTATCTAGAATATTTGTGACTAAGAAAGATTTGCTACCTAATATATGAAAAGTAAGATTTCTGCCGTGATTTAATTACCTAGTTTCTCCGTCTCGATAATTACGCATTGTGTTGTCAGCAGTTTCACAGAACCATCTAGGTACTTCGGTAGCTGCTCCTGAATATTCAGCTTATTCTGAAATAAGAAAGGTCATTGTTATCCTCTTACTATGACTTCACAGTCCCAATACAAAAGTTGTTACAATCAGTGCCCAATGAAGGGAAGCCTGTGCCATAAAACTTCAACAGGAGTCCGTATCACTTGAAGTACTACATATTATCAAGACGAATATAGGATACAAAAGGCTGCAAAAGCCAAGAGATCATAAATAAAAGTACTTCTATTTTTAAATGTAAGTTAACGAATTCCGAACTGCAGATCAACTTATATTTGTAAAAGAAAACAATACCTGTATCTTACCAGAAACTCTCACTCCACTCTCCATTCCGAAGGGAAAATCAATTGCAAATGTATTCGTCGACTTTTCTCATCCTCCTTGGTCGATAACTTCGAAGTTGCGACCTGCTTGCTCTTTGTCTTGGTATTTCCTGTCTCTCTCTCTCTCTCTTTTTTTTTTTTTTTTCTTTTACTTTCCACGTATAAATATTTGTCCTTACTGAATATTGTCCTTTCTAACTTTGAAACTATGTAAGTATAACTTGAATAAAAATAAAATCTGATCAAAGCAAACATTTATCATCACTAATCTGTGTATTAAGACTGGCATTGAGCGTGGCACTTTACGAATCAGAGATGTGGACATTGAGAAAAGCTGAAATATCCACGCTGGAAGAATTTAAATGTGGTGATGACGCAGAATGCTGAGTATATTATGGACCGAACGGAAAAGAAATAAAGACATACTAAAGGAAGTTAATGAAAGACGACTGTTCATTAAGCCACCTTATTTGGCACTCCGATTGAATTGGCACTTCGTGTTGATACAAAGGCAGAAGGAAAACCACGAAAAGGAAGACCAAGAATAGAATATATAGATGAAGTTATGAAGAACAGCCCTTATCAAAGTATAAAGTTTTAAAATTTCCATGTAAGCCACCAACTTATAGTTGAGAAGAGAAAGATGATGATTTTCAAATTACAGAAGTATTTGCACAATGTACGCAATTTTGTTTGAACATAGTTTTTTCACCATTAGAATAAGAATTATTCTGTAACTAAGGGACGATTTGTACAAAAAAAAAAAAAAAAAAAAAAAAAGCCTTATATTTTAAATGTGGTTGACAGCTCGTAAATTTGAACAAACAGAACCATATATTTCATGCTATTTTAGAAGCTGTCGTTCGCTTTGTAAAATTATTTTAGATCACTCCTCTTGCTTCAAATAATACCATAATACATTCTAGAGTTAGTACTTGATTCAATATTCATTAAAAAACTATTGCCAGAAAGTCCACAGTTGCACTATTCTGGGTGCTTTTGGGGTAAGAACTGAAACAAACATTCCAGACCATCACTTACATGGAGCATGCTCAAATAATTTTGTATAGAATGATAATATATAGAATGATAGTGGAAACTGATATGCTAAAAAAAATATTCAACTGATAAACACGTACCAACCTGTAATAAGTGATCATTATAAACACGAATTGTATCTATTTACGTTCTGGGCAGGGCGAAGCTGATGGGCTTGCGTGGGGGTGCACACGTAGTGATCGAACGTCCACGGTTAATGACAATGGGCATCTGCGAAAACGAAACTTTCTTAGACACTACTACTATTCATATTAAAATTTACCTTGGTGTGCGTTGTGCAACTGTTCTAATCATGGCGCTCGGACTCAATTTACATTCACTTCAATCAATTGTATGTTGTATATACTTGTATCTTAAATGTGTTTTTCGAACTGCTTATATAGAAAATAACTTCAGTGACAGAAACAAATCATTTGGTGCGAATACTAATGTAAGTTCTCAAAATTATTAACACAAATCTAACTCCCCATAGAACTTACAATAGCTACACACTAGCAACTCTAATCTTGTAAACATAAAATACAGCTGTATTTTGTATGGAGGTAAGTACGGGTAAACTTTACAATACAAACCGCACTGTACATTGATAAGTAGGATTGCTTTAAAAGAGTATAATAGAGGAAAATAGGGTCGGGTTAGGGGAGGTTGGACCAATTTTGTTAATCAAGTATTGTGTCTGCGTAAGAATACAACACGTATAGGCACTATAAAATTCACCCGAAATTAATTTGACATATATTCCTCTATTATGCGGACTAACTGGACTCATATTTTAACCGTTAAATTATGATTTTCTTTAAAAATGTACAAGTATCAGCACACAATAATTACAGGACAAGTGCAAGCTGATTACGCAGCGTTGGGCACTAATTGCTGCTACTGCACTTGAAATACCTTGAGAGGAATACATATCAGATATTAGAGAGTAAACATTGTGCTAATTGAATCATTAAAAAGAACTACATGGTAGTGAGGCTTGTATTATACATTTTTACTTTTACTACATAAATAAGTACCTTAACATTAGCATTTATTGATTAAGTTCTGATAAGCCCAACCGGGCCAAAACCTACGTACTACAGTACTAATCTTACTTAAATTAACTTAACCTATTTACAAGTAATTATTATCACGCTGGAAAGTTAGCCGACCTTAACAGAATAAATGCGGTATTTATTTGTGAATTAATATATTTTCATGTAATTTTTCCAAATCTTCAGCGCACAACATTGTTTAAGTAACAATCTAGTGTAGGTCAAGTTTTGGCATACTGCTCGAAATAACTGTTGAAAAATTATAATTCTTCAGTACAGGGTTGGCTTGTTTAAACCAGCTGTTTAAAAAAAAATGGTTTAAACCAAAAAACAAAAAGTGTAAGTGTTAGTAAAATCTTGATGAGCACACATTTGTGGGTTATCACGTTTCACTCCCGTACAATATTCGTATTATATTCAGACTTAAATTCCCCATTCATTACTCAAAGACATTATACTACAAACGTAACTTCTTTTTTATAAGTTTATGAATGTTTCTTTTGAGATTTTTTAATAGTTCGTTATTATTCTTATGCAATTGCAACAAAAAAATTCTAAATATTGTTTCATTTTAATAATGTTTACTACTGATATAAAATACATCGAAATGCAGTACTGCAGGGAGGGGGGGCGGCTCATACAAACCCCACGAGAGGCATTTATTGAAATCAGAAGTATCTATTTATGTATAAATGGGACAGAGCCAAAATGGACTCAAAGAATTCGTATCTTTATTCATTTTCTTACTAATATGCCAATTAAGTCGTAGTATTTCTTTAATTTGGACTAACAAAAGTCATAGTGAACTAACTTGAACTAAATTAGTTCTGTACTCTGCAGTATTTTGAAATTGTCCATATGTAATTCTGTATAATGGCTTCACTTCTGCAACTGTTTATATTTTTGTCCTTCTGAAATGATTAGTGACAATTATATTAACAAATATATAAAGATCTATACAACGTATTTTTATCAGAAGTCCTTCGTGAGTGAGTCGGCAGACGTATCACATTTGTGGCCAGTTAGTCCCGGTTTCGGGTCCAAATGAGGGAAAATTCTCTCGAATGTAAGCCGAGATCAGTTTGGATTCCGCTTTAAGCTTACTTGACCCCTTTCAGCATTGGACGACTTTTGTGGTTGCTTGATTTATCACTACTTATTATCATAAGAATAGCACCTTGAAATAAAGAAAAACTTTTTTCCATTCAGTGATTATTTTGGTTGCATAATTTCACAGGATTGCCATAAAAATGGTACCCTGAAACAGAAAAACATTCTTTTTTTGCCATTTCAGAAATTCGAAAAATAACTTCTAGGACTTAGGACAGATTCGTAGTAACAGAATACCCATATAATAATAATGTTGAATATTCTAGCAGGCGTACACTCAAATTTTTGTTGGGAGGGTCTGGATTTCAAAGATTGGAAGGGATCCGGACCAGGTAGACTCCTCGTGAATGTGCCTCTATTCCAGAGAAAACAAGTACATTAAAGAGAGATACGAAGTTTTTAAGTTGGGGTCTGATCCCACTGGACCACCGTCTTGGGTGCGCCCCCTGACCATCACTAACAGAAGTCAACTGCTACAAAGTATGAAGCTTCCCTACGCTGTGATCTAATCTTTTAGATTCAAATAAAATATGTACTCTTATCGTATTTCATACGCTCTAACGCATTCATCACAGACAATTTCTTTGGAGCCGTCTCAACATTCTCTTTTCTTTCCTACTTTACCAACACTTACATGAGGGCATACGCCGAATTCTTTTAGTTTCTCTTTCGTTTTCAGACTAGTTTTCTGACAGTTGATGTCCATGTACAGTATTGTGCATCTTTTCTATTTTTGTAGCAGGGTTGGCTGGTTTAAACCTTGATTTAAACCAGCTGCTTTTTCCACAAAAACTGGTTTAAAGCACAAAGCGAAAAATGTTCATAAAAGTGTAAGTGTTCGTAAAATCTTGATGGACACACATTTGTGGATTATCACGTTTCACTCCCGTATATTATTCGTATTATATTCGGACCTAAATTCCCCATTCATTACTCAAAGGGATTATACCACAAAAGCAACCTTTGTTTTTTGTATAAGTTTATAAAGCTTTCTTATGTGATTTTTTTGATAGTTTATTATTATTATGCAATTGCAATCAAAGAAAAATTCTAAATATTGTTTTGTTCTAATAATGTTTACTATTGATAAAATACATCGAAATGCCGTACTTTTTTTTTGGGGGGGGGGGTCATACAAACCATACGAGAGGCATTTATTGAAATCAGAAGTATCTTTGATATCTATTCATGTATAAATGGGTCAAAGTGGACTCAAATAATTCGTATTTTTATTCACTTTTCGCACTGATATGCAAATTAAGTCGTTGTGTTTCTTTAACTTGGACTAATAAAAGTCGTAGTGAACTAACTTGGACTAAATTAGTTCTTCTGTATTCTGCAGCATTTTGAAATTGTCCATGTCTAAATCTGAATAATGATTTCACTTGTTCAACTATTTATTTTTTGTCCTTCTGAAATGACTCTTGACGATTATATTAACAAGTATGTAAAGATCAGTACAACGTATTTTTATCAGGAGTCTTTCGTGAGCACGGTTTGCCCAAGTGGGCCCAGCCCGAAAACACCCGGTGGGTTTTTTCGGGTTGGACCCACCCGAAAAAAACCACTTTAAAACCCACCTGGGTTTTTGACCAATTTGTTAGTATATTATTGATACAACTAAGATGATCACATTGTAAGTGATTTTTATCACATTTTAGACTTTCCTTGGGTGGATTAGAGGCTTTCACGTTAAGGTATACAACAACATTCAACATAAGACCTTTATAAAGTTCTGAATGCACTAAATGAATTTATATATAAAAAAAAAACTTACCTTAGCTTGCGATAGTTATAGAACAAATTAATGTATGAATTATGCTTATAACCTATTTAAAGTAAAATAACCAATTTTGTACTTTAGAAAATATTTTCCGTGAATAGTATGCTCGTCGACTTGGCGACACCAAGGGACATTATCACTCATACGTTTGACAGGTTTAAGGTCATAGGTGCCGGTACTAATAGTACATATGTAAATACACTAGTAAAACTATTAGCATTATTTCTCAGCTTTGATGTAAAACACAAGGTTCTTCAACTAAAATTTTCCAACAATAACAGTTTAATTCAATCATTTGTTGCTACTCTTAAAATAAGCATTCTGTAGTATCAAAACCAGCAATAGCGTAAAAATTCTTGTCAAATTTAAGAAGCTTAATGCTCGGGGTTCCGAAGACTATGTAACGCTTGCTATTTCACGTGCTGAGTTCAAATTTCCGTACTAGTGGAAGTTTTGATGTACACGCCGTGAAAGAAGTGCTCGGGAAATACCCAAATTAAACGCAGAAGGATCGGAAATGAATACTTCAACAATAAAACTATTTATTTTACGCTTAAGCCTGCCATACGGGTCCCGTTTTTAAGCCCGAGTGTCCCGCGTCCCCGTAAATTTAGTCGAGACAGGGAAATGTCCCGTATTTTAACTCCGTTCCATTTCTGCTATCAATATCAGCTTATTCGAAAAGTGAAAAACAAAAAATTGTGACAATGGCTGGGAATCCTCTAATTAGTGAATGAACAGTGCGCTGTTGCATGTAACAGTTTCGAGGAAGTTATAACACCACCCTGTCCGACTTGATAGCGAGCGAAATTTGAAATGCTACTTTTTCCATTGCACTTGACAGAAACTCGGATACTCTCCGGAACATCAAAAATAAATAAATAAATAAATAAATAAAATGAAATGAAATGAAATCTTTGAGTTTTACGTCCCACGGTTATGCCGGTTAGGCTAAAGGAGACGGTGATTATGAGAGATGAGTGAAATGGTGGAATGAAGAAAGTGGGAGGAAACGGGAGAACCCCGAGAAAACCCACGAGCACGGTGTTTGTCCACCACAAAGTTCACTTGGCGGGGGCTGGGATCGAACCCGGGACCCCAAGCACCAGAGGTGAACGCTCTACCACTGAGCCACCGCGCCCCCCAATAAATAAAAAACAAAATAAAATAAAAATAAATAAATAAAATAATAAAAAAAAGATGGCTTTGAGTGTTTCTACATTTACAAACACAGGGAAGATGGCTGACCTGTTCTTCAGCAACACATTAGACAAGTTAACAAGAATCATAATCTTTTTCAGAGGCTAGGGGCACAGAATTGTGCTTTGGTCCAGGTCTTAGAAAAATGTAAATCTGGTCCTGATAATTACACACGACACAAGGACAAAAATCAGCTTTTCATCAGATTAAACTGACGAACGTAATTTTGACAGATACAGCCATGTAAATAAATATTGCTAAACGCGCGAAAAATATTGAAAGTAGATTGTACCACTGATTTAAATAATTTGCATATTGTTTTCCTGTAAAGCATTTTTATAGCACATCTGAAGTTTTTAGGCATCTTCAGTCTATACGAACAGGGGTACGAACAGAGAAAAGCAGCTGCTGCTTAGTGAACTTTCGCCTATTATATTATTGAAAAAAAAAAAAAAATAAATAAAAATAAAATGAAATCTTTTAGTTTTAGTCTCACGGTTATGCGTGCTGTGCACAAGGTGACGGTGATGATGAGAAATGATTGAAGTGACGGAAAGAAGAAAGTGGGAGGAAACGTGAGAATCCCGAGAAAACCCTCACACAAGGTGTTTGTCCACTACAAAGCTCACTTGGCGCGAGCTGGGATCGAACTAGGAACCCAATGCACTAGAGGTAAACGCTCTACCACTGAGCCACCGCGGCCTATTATACTTTTGTCCATAACCAGACTACAGTTCATTGCATTGTGTTGGAAAGTTGAGGAAGGGAGGGATCTGAGGTGTCCCGTATTCTCATGGAGAAAATATGGCAGATTTATTTACGCTGGAAGATATTAATTTCATATAAGACATTTTAAAACATTTATTTATTGAATACAACATGAATTGTATCTTTGTTTTAAATTAATAGACCCCTTTTGGTATTCATATTTGGCGAACGTCAGTCAGGCTTCTGGATGACTTGGTCTACATTTGTTCGTTTGTCTGCCGAGCTCCTTCATGGGTATGCGGTTAGTGTACGCGTCTTCGGCGTGGGACCCGGGTTTGCTTCCCGGAGGGAGCTCATGTGGTTCGGATCCCACGTTAATCAGTAGGTCCAGTCTCATATAGCCTCGCTGCTGAAAGGGACGTTAAACACAAAGTCAACTCAACTCGTTTGTCTGCCTCTACCCCACACACTACAGGGTACAACTTTCGGCCTTTTAAGTTAAAATTTTCAAAATACAAGCACGAGACACACTAAATTTCCTTTATAGATTTTGGCGCCATACCAACGTAAAATTTCAAAATGGCGGCCATTATTTCAAAACAGCGAGTATCCACGCTACGAAGTGCAATTTTCAGTCTTTTAAGTTGAAATTTTGACGGTGGAAGCACGAGATATGTTAAATTTACTGTATAGATTTTCTCGGCGATTGAATGTAAAATTTCAAAATGGCGGCAATTTTTTTCAAAACAGCAGTAAGTAGAAAATTGCTGCAAGTTGTGACAATCTTGAAATATAAAATCACATTTTAACAGTTTTACCCCAAAGACATTGAAATATTTCGAAAAAACCCATATGGGCCCAGGTGGGTTGGGCTTTTTCAAAAAAGCCCGGGTTTTTTCAAACCCTGTTCGTGAGTGAGTCGGCAGGCGTATCGCAGTTGTGGACAATTAGTCCCGGTTTCGAGTCCAAATGAAGGACAATTTCCCTCGGATGTAAGTCGAGAAGCGGTTGGATTCCGCTTTAAGCTTATGTGACCCCTTCCAGCATAACCCGGTTGTTGCATAATAACACCAAGGCGAAACAAACTTACTTCTGTCCATATGTGATATAAATACATAGGGCTCATTCCACGTCAAATCACCCAGGCCATGTCCCCTACCAATTCAGATTTTAATGAAGCTTCGTGTACTTTTTAATACTACTAAGGTATGAAGACCTGTAAAATTTTTCTCCCGAAGTCCTAATAGTTTGTGAGAAATACGAGACCAAAGGTTCAGAATTTCAGGCATCCCGGTCGTTCTCGAGGCCATCTAATATTCCGTAGAGCTTAATACAAAAATTCATATCTCAGTATCTAAGCAATGTATCAGTTGGAAATTTCTATCCGAAGTTTATGTGTCTGTAAAAATGAAATGAAATCTTTGAGTTTTACGTCCCACGATTATGCCGGCTAGGCTAAAGGTGATAATGAGTAATGAATGAAATGGTGGATTGAAGAAAGTGGGAGGAAACGGGAGAACCCCGAGAAAACCCACGCACACGGTGTTTGTCCACCAAAAGTTCACTTGGTGGGGGCTGGGATCGAACCCGGGAACCGAAGCATCAGAGGTGAACGCTCTACCACTGAGCCACCGCGGCCCCTATATGTAAGTCTGTAGAGCTAATAAAAAAAAAAACACTATCAAGATTGCTGTACATTAAGGTTGAAAAATGCACCCTTGCACTTCAAAATAGTTAATTTTATGTGTAAATTTCTAATTTTACATAATGCGCATTATCGCTGTGAGGCGGACCAATTACCTTGCCGCTGTTTTTTTTAAATTGAACCAAGGCCAACGCGCCAGCTTTTCGTGTCATCTGTAAATTGTTATTGCCATTGATGCAAGCAAGGTATTGGCACATTATTGCTCGATTCACTCACACAGGTCTCAAGTAATTACTAAGTATACGTGTTGTTTGTGTTGGAATGTGTAGGGGTTCAGAGAAGCGGGATAACCAGGCTAGAAACAGTCATTCACGAAATTTCATAGTTTTTTTTATTTTTTTGTTTTGTTTTGTTTTCTTTTGTTTGCCGAACTATTAATATAATCAAAGTGAATTTAATGTTAAAATTGAATTAATTTTCCAAACCTACAGCCCATCATCTTTAAAATAAAGTAGAAATGATGGTTATATCACAGTCCTGAGTATTGACTACAGGGAGACTCAGTATAAATAGAGTGTGGACGTATATAATAAAAATTACCGTGCATACAACATGAATCAACTTACGCTACGTGGCCGATAAAAAGCAAGAACTCTATCTAACAGTCATGCAGGAGCGGAGGAGGGGGTGTGTCCGGAGGGAGTAGGCGCGTGAACAACGGGCCATAGTTTCAATATGCTATGGACTGACAATAATCACTTATATTCGCACTCATTCCTTCACAAAAATTATTTCACATCGTATTTTACTTATAAATGTTCTATTTGGTAGAACCGTCTGCTCGAGTAAACCCAATCAAGTATATATACCGAGTGCCTCATCTCTAAAATGCGGATCACGGGTCCATGTTCCGTTAAGGGGGTCCAAAACTAACCTAATATAACGTTATATTATGTAATCAAATCAAAATCGATGGAAAGAAGTGGAGAAATTGCAAATTTCGTGTGGAAGAAATTGGCCATCCTGAGTAATGTTTGGACATTATAGTTTCTCATCCCGTCACCAGATCGTGGGCAAATGCTCTGAGCACATCTTTATAATTGCGTTTTCTTTTTCAATGTCATTTTAATGTCAACTTTTTATGGTAACTGTTTAGTAATGGGAGCCAATACTAACAACGACAGAAAACAACGTTGTTAACACAATTTATCCCATTCACGTTGAAAGTTCCAAGGGAGGCACGCCCTTATAATGTAACGTATTATCAGAATAAAGCGGAAGATTCAAACTTTTCAACAATGTATGATCCATGTATTTCACATTTCCAGATTTTGAGATGATTTTTTTAAAAATGAATCAAAAATGACCATAATTAATGGGATGGTTTGCGACCCAGAGGACAGAACTGTTTGTGTTAAAACTTGTAAACCTGAAGTACGCCTGTACTACTTTGCATTTAATTCTGTCGCTTTCAAAAATTTGTTCCTTATAAAGATGTTTTGGGTTAAATTTACAACGCCCGCTCCAACAGGCATACTCACTCAGAAACGAGAAATTACATACTAATAATTTTATGAAAATGGATCAAAACTTACTTTACCTTAAACTAACCCGTTCCTAACCCCTACCCTACTTATATCTTACTCTACTCTACTACACTTTTTAAGAGGGCCCTACTTATCGATGCGCAGCTGGAGCGTGTCTTGTAAAGTTTACCCGATGTTTTTTTTCCATACAGAGTACTAAATATTATCTGCAAAATGCAGTGTGTCAAAACTCGTCCAGCGCCAACAATCTTAACCTTGCTAAAAATACACCCTTGTACCAATTATACCCGAACCATTAAAACTGCTCACTTTCAATGCAGCATAACAAAATGTTCCATCAACTAACAGTTGATATGGTTGTCGGAACCCAAAATTATTACTGAAGAAGCTTAAATAACGATGAACTTTTTTTAGTCGCGTAACTTTCATATTTGACTGTCACCCACAAGCAGACACACACACAAGACCAGTGATGCCAATTACGTTGGGTAGAAGTTTCCTGTTGCCAGTCTAAATATTCCCTCACTCCTAAAAAAAAAAAAAGAAAAAGAAAAAAAAGAAAAAGAAAAAATCCACGCTAAGAAAATTGATAAAAGTACTATGCGAAAAAACCTGTAGTACTATGCGAAGTTACCGTAAGTTCAAAAAGTATGCCACAAGCTCAAATATTAATTACGGACTAACTAATTGCAATACAAATTAAATTTTATATTACTCCACATAATAGTATTTGCTAGTTGTTACATAGAGAAGTTTGTGTCAGATGCCATATCTGCTTCAAAATTCATTGCACTTAGACCAAAAAGATATGTTTCTTAAAAGAGACATTCCTCATAATAAGGGGAACCCAAAAGCATATAAAGCATAACATCAATTTAGACAAATTGTTGGTACCTTGAACATGGTTGTGGTTGTCTAAGGGTCCAGAGTCCAGAAGAAACTAATTTTAAAGGCATGATAAAGCATAATTTTACAAAATAAAGCATAAAGCATAATCTAAAATATAGCCTATAGCACAATTCTTGGAAAATTCTGTTAACTGCAAGATTAACATACTATATTTAATATTTTTCAAAACCATTAGAAGGTACTAGACCTCCCGTCACCATTCCAAGATTCCAAGATAGAGTTAGAGAAATACAGGATGGACGTAGTAGGAGTTCAGGAAGTTAGGTGGGAAGGAAATGGATCTGAGAATTCCGGAAATTTTACGTTCTTTTACGGGGAAGGAAATAAAAATCACCAGTTAGGAACGGGGTTTTTCGTTCATAAACGTATATTACCAGCAATTAAACGGGTTGAATTTGTTACTGACAGACTTTCTTTTATTACTCTTAAGGGACGGTGGTGTGATATTGTTGTTTTAAATGTACATGCCGCAACGGAAGATAAGGATGACGATGTAAAAGACAGTTTTTACGAAGAAGTGGAACGGATATTTGACCAACTCCCGCGATGCCATATGAAAATTCTATTATGTGATTTCAATGCGAAGGTAGGACGAGAGGATATTTTCAAACCGATTATAGGGAACGAAAGTCTGCATAAGGAAAGTAATGACAACAGTGTTAGATTCGTGAACTTTGCAACATCCAAAAACCTAATTGTGAACAGTACAAAATTCCCACATCGCGACGTTCATAAATACACTTGGACATCACCAGACGGGAAAACACATAATCAAATTGATCACGTTTTAGTAGATAGAAGAAGGCAATCTAGCATAATTGATGTCCGGTCGTTTAGAGGGGCTGATTGTGACACTGACCACTACCTGGTAGCAGCGATAATACGAGAGAGGTTATCGTTAAATAAAGGTAATATTCATTGTCCGAAAACGGAGAGATTCAATTTAAAGAAATTAGATGAGAGCCAGGTAAGAGAGGAATGCCAGATTGAAGTTTCGAATAGATTTTCGGCTTTAGAAGATTCGGAGTGCACTAGTGTTGAGGATACCTGGATTGAAATTAGAGATAGCATTAAAATTTCAGCAAAAGGAAAATTGGAACACGCGGAAATACGTAGGAACAAACCATGGTACGACCAGGAATGCATAAAACTAGCAGAGAAGAGAAAAGAGGCAAAATTACGCTGGCTACAAAATCCGAATGAAATGACTACACAAAATTTCGCAGATATCAGGCGGGAAACTTCCAAAACTTTTAGAACAAAGAAACGCGATTTTCTGAAAACTAAAATTAAGGAACTTGAAGAATATAGTAAAAATAAAAACATCCGGGACATGTATAAGGGAATCAACGAATTTAAGAAAGGCTATCAACCTCGTGCTTATATATTAAAGAAATCTGACGGTACAGTTCTCACTGACACGGATAGCATCTTAAATGGATGGAAAGATTTCTTTGACGATTTGCTTAACACGCAACCAAAAACTAGTATGCGTGGAGAAAAGGAGATACACCGCAGAACCGTATATTCCAGAACCCAACCAAATAGAAGTAGAAACCGCTATAAAGAAATTAAAGAAACACAAATCTCCGGGTGTAGATGAAATTCCGGCTGAGTTAATTTTTGCTGGAGGCGAAATATTGTGGAACAAGATACACAAACTCATTCTCCTTATCTGGAACAAGGAAGAATTGCCACAAGAGTGGAAAGAATCAATCATTGTTCCAATCCACAAGAAAGGCGACAAAACTGACTGTAATAATTATCGAGGCATTTCTCTTCTGTCAACATCCTATAAAATCCTTTCAAATATTCTGTTAGCAAGACTGACCCCATACGCAGATGAAATTAGTGGAGATTATCAGTGCGGATTTAGACGAAATCGATCAACTATGGACCAAATATTTACCATTCGCCAAATACTAAAAAAAAAGTGGGAATACAATACCCCGGTGCATCAACTATTTATTGATTTTAGAAAGGCGTACGACTCGGTTAGGAGAAAAACATTATACAACGTGCTTGCAGAACTTGGAATGCCGAGAAAGCTAATTGGATTAATTAAGATATGTTTAAATGAATCCCAAAGTAAAGTCCGGGTAGGAAAATTTTTGTCCACGAGCTTTCACGTCGAAAATGGCCTGAAACAAGGAGATGCGTTGTCACCATTATTATTTAACTTCGTTTTGGAATACGCTAAAGGAAAATCAAAGATAGCAACCAGGGCTTACAGTTGAACGGTATTCACCAGGTTATGGCATATGCTGATGATGTAAATTTAATAAAGGATGATAGAAGAACAATAGAAAGAAATGTAGAGATCTTATTAAACGCTTACAGGGACATGGATTTAGAAGTAAATGCAGAGAAAACTAAATACATGGAAGTGTGTCGGGACTGTAATACGGAAAATTGTGGATGCGTTAAAATATTAAATTATACTTTTGATAAAGTGGACACTTTCAAATATCTAGGATCAATATTAACAGAGGAAAATCATATTCACGGAGAAATTAAATGTCAACTAAAAGCAGGGAATTCGTGTTACTATTCGGTTCAAAATCTCTTGTCGTCGCGAATTCTGTCGAGGAATTTGAAGCTTAAAATATATAAAACGATAATCATGCCTGTTGTTTTGTATGGCTGCGAAACATGGTCACTTACTCTGAGGGAAGAACATAGACTGAAAGTATTTGAGAACAAGATCCTGAGACGAATATTCGAACCCAAGAGGAACGGGAATAGGGAATGCCGGAAACTTCATAACGAAACTTCATACGAAACTACATAATTTATATGGTTTACCCAACATTGTTAGGGCCGTCAAGTCTAGGAGGCTTAGATGGGCGGGTCATGTAGCTAGAATGGAAGAAAGTAGAGACGCTTTCAAAGTCTTGATTGGAAGACCAATCGGAAAACGACCATTAGGAAGACCTAGGCGCAGATGGGAGGACAATATTAAGATGAATCTCGCAGAGATTGGAATACAGAGTAGAAACTGGATGCAGTTAGCTAAGGATAGAAGTCAGTGGAGAGCTTTTGTGAACGCGGCATTGAACCTCCGGGTTCCAAAGGGCATAGAGTTAGAGTTAGTTAGTATTATATTACTTTTATCCAAAAGAGAATCAATCATAATTAACATTTTTAAATAAACGTTAACTTTCAGGAACACTTGTATGTTCTAGTAACGGGAAAGTAAACGGTCAAGTATATTGTTTCACTGAATGAATGAACATTTTAATTTTAAAACATATTGTAACCTAATTTTTATAAAAGAAATTGATAGAGATAATAATATTATATACATTACATTGCCATTAACCCTTTGGGGATTTTATGGTACAATTTGTACCATACGCGTTTTTCATGGTACATTGCGTTATAACTCTCCTATTTGAGATTTTTCGTCCGGGTTTTTTTGTTTTTCAAGTCCAGAGGCATTGTAGAAGACACTACGTATGGTTTCACACCTTCCTGCTTCCAGACATAGGAGGTGATGACGTCGTAAGTCTAAAATATATTTTTTCCTTTATTAAGCATATGTTCAATATCTTTTGGCGCGCTTATTTTTGCACGTAGAAGATTGAAATTTTGCACATTCAGTCAACCGAGTAGAATTTACCAGATTTTTTTCAGATTTGTGAGTTAAAACAAGGGGGAACCGGAGGGTCAAAGGGTTGAAAAAAGGGATATTTTTACCCGCAATATCACTTTCTTGGGGATTTTCCCGCCTTAAATACATGATGGAGACACGTGAGTCATAACGTCTGAAAGGCAATTTGATTCTGAAGAGTATGATGTGCAAAACATGACCCTAGGGTAATTAGGGATGTCTCAGGGAATTTTAAAAAATCCCTCTGTATACGGGAATATGGTACATTCTGGATATATATATTTTTGGCGTGTTTACTTTTGTACCTAGAAGATTGAAATTGTGCATAAACATTCAGCCTACCTAGTAGTATTTATCAGATTTTTTCAGATCTCTGCCTTAAAACAGGGGGGTCCAGAGGGGCTAAAAGTTGAAAAACGGGACATTTAGACCCAAAAATTCCTTTCTTCGGGATTTTCCCGCCTTATATACATGATGGAGACACGTGAGTCATACCGTCTAAAAACCAGTTTTATTCTGAAGAGAATGATGTGCGAAACATGGCCCTAGGGTAATTAGGGATGTATCAGGGAATTTTTATCAAAATATACTTCTCTATAGGGGAATATGGGGCAATGTCGGTATATATATTTTATGGCGGGCTCATTTCTGCACCTAGAAGATTGAAATTGTGCACAAACACTCAGTCCACCGAGTAGTATTTCACAGATTTTTTTCCGCATTTATGCGTTAAAACAGGGGGTCCAGAGGGACTAAAGTTAAAAAAGGGATATTTAGACCAAAAAATTCCTTTTTTCGGCAATTTTCCCGCCTTAGATACATGATGGAGACATGTGAATGGTACCGCCTGAAAGGCAGTTCTATTCTTAAGAGAATGATGGGCGACACGTGACCCTAGGGTAATTAGGGATGTTTCAGGAAATTCTTTCCCTGAGATCATAGTGTTTTGTGGTAATTTGGGGCATTGTGGGAATTATTCATAAAATTTCTCCCGCCCTTACTATTGAAGATAGAAACTTGAAATTTGGCACACACATTCAGTATACCAAGTATTATTTATCAGATTTTTTTAGATGGCTACTTTCGCACAGGGCCGCTCCAGGGGGAGCCAAAATGCGAGAAAAAAATTCGCTCCGAAATTTTCCCTTTGACATATTTTTCCCGCTTCTGGTATATGGTATGAGCATGCAAGCCAGCTACCATTTGAAAGCCAGCTCCATTCTGAAGAGAATGAGGTATGAATCATGATCCTAGGATAAATAGTGACGATGCAGTAGCTACTTGACTGAAAGTCTAAAAATAGCCCAAAAAGCCGAAATCTGGAATGGGTTAAATAAATTTACGAAAGAATTGTGTAATCAAATAAATTTTACATTGAATTGAAGTATGCTTTTATATGTTCTTTATTCTTACAGTATCCGCGTTTCCACCGTGAAGTCTATTATAACATAGCCCACTGTGAAAGCAACAGAGAGATTTGTAAGTATCTGACCAGCGGTTGTGACTGTTAACTATTTTGTTAATACAAAATTGTATTTGATAAAAACTTTTAAACTTGTTAGAAAATCAAATATATATCTTATTAAATACATAAATTGATTAATAAAGAAAACAACATCTTAACTTAATGGAAAAACAAAAATGAAGGACTGCAATTTACAACTAAAGTTTTTAATTTGAAAATTACATTTTCATTTTGCAATTTGCATTTTTAATTTTCGTTTATGCATTTTAGTTTCAAAAACACATCTTTAAACCTGTTTTTTTAATTTTGAAAATTACTCTTTCATTTGTGTAACTTACGTTTTTATCCGTTATGCATTTTGTTTTACAAAGTTGCATTTTCATTTTACTTTTGAAAAACTTTCATTTGCATATTCCATTTTAATTTTGCTACTTGAATTTTTAATTTTACATTCGGCATTTTATTTTACAAAAAACAAAAAATTTACAAATATATTTATACGTATATCATTTTTCTAAGTATCGTCAAAAGTAAATTACAGATAAGTTTATTAATACCGAACATTCTTAAAGTATTTTGTAGTAATAATTTTAATTGTTAAAATAAGAGTGACTATCATGGTAAATCACATTTATTGCTGATAGTTACTTTATGAAGAAAAACTAACCTTACAAGTAAACAACATTTTGGTAACAAATAAATCATGCATTCCAACTAATTTTGAGTTACAATAAAACAAAAACTTTAAAAATGTATAATAAACGATACATTAATTTATTATCACGAAATATTTCATGTGTATACTACTTTTCTTTTATGATCCATTTCTTCATTGCTATTTTTACAATATACTATGATTAACTAAATAACCATTTGAATATTCTCTGCTATTTATCTTTTAAAGTAATTATGGTTATTCCTAACCTTTCTTCCTTTTCTTATATGGTTTAAGTTCATATAATCTCTGTTATTTTTCTACAGTATTCCCATTAAATAAATTTCTTTGGTGTGCTATTTTCTATCTATTGATTCCTATTATCCTCTTCTTTAATAAAAGTGCATTAACTAAGTATCTTTTAAAATTTGCTAGCTCTATACTATTGTTTGTTTAATATTTGGGTTAATTAAATATACATTATTTAACCTTTCCTCTTTTTATTTGGTTTAATTATGTTTTTTTAATATCTACTATTTCCTATGTTTTGTCTGCGGTCTTTTGTCTTTTTGTGTTCAAGCTGTTCTAAACCCTTTTTTCTAACCTTTTATCTTTGCTATTTGTTGTTATTTCTTGTGCTAATAAGTCGGCCAATTTTCAAAAAGATCATAGTACTTTAGCATAATGGAAGTAACTATGACACGCAGTTCTGTGCAAGAACCTTAATAGAAAAACATGGTTTTGTACCACATGTAATAATGACAGGCAAAAAATTGTTGAAATGAGATTTCGTAATAAAATCTATTTCCGCAATACAGATTTGTATATGGCAGTTAAACTGTCTAAAGTCCCGGAAACGGCAAGTTTCTCTGGTAATTTATGGAAGGGATATTTCCGATATATATTCAATACATCCGGATATCAAAATTAAGTAGGCAAAATTCCGTGTTTAGACTAATGCAGACAGTCTCAGCCCAAAAGAACGTGAACAGTTAATCGCCTGGCACTAACAACATGCTTTAAGCGGCAAGGAGTACGATCTGCAGTACGATATGATAGAATACTGTAGAAACCGAGTTAAGATTCTTACAGAGGCTGTGATTAAGTTTTCGAACTTAATCGAGGAGAAAACAAATGATATCCAGTGATTAATTTTACTCCCCTACAATTGCAAGTTTTACAATATTAACATATCGGTCCTTATATTTACCAAAAGAGGTTATTCTAATTATTCCGCCTTATGGGTTCGATTACCGTAACTGACAATGTCTATAAGCGTTGTATTGGTTACGGTATTTGAAACGTACCAAAGGTAATAGAATTGAATATTCAGGGAATGGATTGGAAAAACGTATAGCCAAATGCAAAGTCGATGGGTATGATAGTAAAACAATTACAGTTAAGGAATTCCATGGATGTTTTTCCACGGCTGTAAGCTTTGTTTTACAGCGTTGTGACACGTTAAACTCTATTCCACCTCTAAGGATAGTACATCCCTACAAGACCACTACGAAAAGACCATCATAAAAACTAATTACTTCAAGAAATGAGGTGTTAATCTCGTTGAAAGGTGGGAATGTGATTGAAACCACATGCTGAAGAATGACAAGAGTTTGCAAGAGTTTATTCATACTCAATGCAACGATCTTGTTCATCATCTTGTACCCAAGGACAGCTTTCATGGTGGTCGGACCGAGTGCTTCAATGCTTTGTGCGAATGTACCTCCGATGAGTTCATTGCTTATTATGACGTAACATCCTTTTACCCTTGGGTAATGGCACGTAAACCAATGCCTGTAGGTAAACGAAAAATATACAAGAAGCCAGACTTCCCGGATGTGGGAAGTATTCATAGGTTAGTAAAATCTAACATCTTCGTCCCGAAAGATCTATATTTTCCGATAATGCCATATATGTGTAATGGTCGACTTATCTTTGGCTTATGTAACACATGTATGGAGGAAGTTATCAGTGATTGCACGTATTGCGACGCCGAGCGTGCCTTAACACACACGTATTGTACCACAGAACTACATAAAGCGTTAAAGGCCGGATATAGAATTCTGTAAATTATTGAAGTGAAGGAATTCGAACTGGTTGGATGTAAGGAAGATAATTCGGATAGTCTGTTCAAAGACTGTGAATTCCTTCCTGAAAATGAAGCAGGAATCTTCAGGATTTCCTGCTTGGTGCAAAACTAAGGAAGACGAAAATAAACACATAGCAGATTATTATGCCCGCGAAGGCATAAAATTAATGGAGGATAATATTGGATTGAACCCTGGCATGAGATATATTTCTAAAAAAAATTCCTCAATGCACTTTATGGGAAATGGGGATAAAGAACGAACTTGTCACAATCTGTGATTGTTGACACACCAGAAAAAGTTCCGTGTTATCTATTTGCACCGCCATACGAGGTGCAGAACATATTTCAATCGGGGATAAACATCTTATTTGTACGTATCATAATATGGAAAATAAGAATATGCCTTGGAAATTCTCGAACGTTGTTCTTGCAGCGTTCATTGTCATGGGCACGTTAAAATTGTATGATTTGATGCCAAGTGCAGGGCGTGATAAGGTGTTGTATTGCGATGCTGATAGTATCGTATTGGTACAAAGCCGTGATGAAAAATCTGCACTTACATAAGGACACTACTTGGGTGAATTAAACGACGAAGTAAAAGATGGGTGCGAAATAGATAAGTTTATAGGTTTGGGGTAAAAAAAAATATGAATATAGGCTGAAAGAAATTGGGACGGGAAACCTAGATTATGTATATAATATTCGGGATATCACTGGATTATAAAACACACGAAGAAATTAATTTTGAGCATTTCTATAACTTGCTTCGCGGAAAAATTGAAACAAAAACGATAAACATCCCAGGTAGGATTACCAGTAAGCGGGGATTGGTCATCGTTTCACGTCCTAAAACGAAGGTTTATCAAAAAATAGGCAACAAAAGACAACGGTTAAATCCTAATAGCACAACCGACTAAAAGACATTACCCTTGTGCATAATGATTGACAAATGTGTGAATGTGTATGTGAGTGTAATGTAAATAATTGTATATATTTTGTTAATATGTCAACATAATAAACATATAGATGACTGTAAATAAAATGAATAAATGAAAAGGAAATACGTTACAAATATACACTCTGCTGTTATTTCTGGATATGTTGTAATCAAATTCCTTAAATTTTTCACGATCCCTCACACCCTAAGATCTACAGCTTCAGGTGTAAATAATATTTTTCAAATAATTTATATTGTAAATAGTATTTTCATATTATGTATATTGTATATTTTGTCATTTATGATATTGTATATTTGTATATATTATTGTAAATAGTATTTTTCAAGTAATATATTTGTAGAGTTTTCATATATTATACTATAAATATTAAATTGTATATTGTAAATAGTATTATCAAATATTAAAATTTTATATATTGTAAATAACGTATTATGCATATTTCACACAGTAAATTATATAATGAAAATTAGTGTACAAATATATATATAATCAACTATACATCAATGTAAATCATATAAATATATGTATGTCCTCACCTACTTTCAAATTACTTTTTTACTTTTTAGTTATAATTTTTATTTTTTATATTACATTTTTAAACATTTTTCAAACAAATTTCAGAATATTTTTTAAAATTAACATTACGGTATATCATTTCTACATTTTGTACATTTACAAACAAATAATCAAATAAGGTATTTCATACAAAGTATGTGTATTCTATATAAAATAAAGGAAGAATACATGTGTTTCTTATAGTATTATATAAGTTTATTTACATACATTAATATAAGTAAGTGTATTCTGTATAAGAATATATATATATATATATATATATATATATATATATATATATATATATATATATATATTTATATATATTTATATATACTTCTTATTCGCAAAATAGAGTATCAGTTATTGTTATGCAATTATTAAAAACATATTTTACCTAATTTTAACTACAATATCAAACCCATTAAATTATTATTTTATTAAAAGCAAGTGATATTCTAAAACAGCATGGTTTACAAACAGAGTCGTCCGCCATAAAGTTTCGGAAACTTCGAATCTTTTCTAATTTGTATATGAAGTATCCGCCGCAGGAGAAATGAAATCAATCAATCACGAAACGAATTTTTGGCGCCAAGAATAAATGTATGTAACTTATTCTCTTACGTTCTACAAATTATGTTTGGCTTGGATAACTTTCTAACAAGAATCAGGCTAATTTGGACTTCTATAACAAACGCGCAACGGATTTTATTTAAATTAAACCTGATAACCTTTTCAGGCTCTTGCATTCTGGTGCAACCAAATGAACTTACTAACTTATAATAAACAATTTAAAAATGTAACCATTCTTACCTTACTACTTCATGCCTTGTAGTCTGTTGGCAGTCTATCTATTCTATCGGTATTTTTGGAAACATATATATATCAATTGGAATATGTTTATTGTTCACAAATCTTCGATAATACAAGGTTGTCTTTGGAGAAACAGGAAAATAAAATGAAGAAAAAAGTCAATTTAAACCATTAAAGGAAAAAAACAGTCCATGAACATCAACTCAGTATTCAGACTCCGAGTTTCCTTTAATCTTCTTCCACGTAATTGTACCTGATAAGTCTGTTATATCGAAGGTGATGAATAAATTAGACGTCTGAGAAATAATATGCAGCTCTAGCCAACTTCAGAACAACGACGCACTAATCTACTCTCAGGGACACAAGACAAGGACGACGTACATAATAGCACCGGCGAAGTATACTGCTTTACATCATTCAATTATAAATTTGGACATATTAATGATTTTCCTTACACACCTTTGTTTTCTCTGATCAGAGCGTGAAATAATACATCTACAAATTTGTTCTAATTGCACAATTAGCAGTAAGAGTGATAACATTTACTTCTTTGCTTTACTATTAATGTATCAGCGCAGCCGTCGTGACTTACAATAAATAGTAATACTATCAAACATTAGTTCCGAACCACTACAAACGGGATTACACTTTTAAAATACAAAACAAGTCAGTATTACTCTGACAGAAGGACGTGCGATTTATTCAGCAACCGTCACCCAAATATATTCACTGGTGATAAGTGCAATTTACTCAGCAACTGCACTCACCTTTCATACATCTGAAATGTAACCTGTGTAGGCAGAACTCCACTGTATTAACATCTATTTATGCCCATAGCCTTGATGGACTCCAGTGTACTCTGATGGTGCACTTTAACAAATTATCAGGCGTGATAGAAATATTTCGTAATGACTTTCCAGATTGAAGTAGGTAGATTCGCCGAAACGATGGTACACGCTTACTTTCCTATTTTTGACTAGAGAGTATCGAGGAGATACACGTTCTTTTATCAGAAGCCAATTCTGATTAAAATACACTGAAATACGTAGAATGAACCTGACAAATTATCTGAGAAGAACTGCTCTTCGGGATTATCTCCACTGACATAAGCTACTTTGTTTATGGTATAATAACGATAAACATCAAATCAAAAGAACGTCGTTAGCATAAAAGCGTAAATATTTCGAAGCAAATTATATACTGTATTAAATACTAATAATAGCAATAAGTAGCAATAAACATATAGAAATTCTTACAATACACAATCAAGAAACATACATAAATTTCTTCCAAATACGTTTGGTTGTTGAATTTTTAATGGCTGAGGACGGACGTTTAGGCTATTAGGAATGTAGATTATCGAAGTTGTGGGAGCTCACTGCGGGAAAACACGTTTGTAATTAAGCACTCATTGTAATATTTTGCCACGAGACTGCTCAAATGTAAATAGATCCCTTGTTAAATTATAGTAATTCATGCAATAGATTACCTTAACACACCAATAAGAAGTCGTTGGATTAATATGAAAAAAATCAGCAGTACCCGGACCTTACAATTTTTAATCACAAGCCCCCTGAGAGCTGGCTTTTGGTTCAAGAATTTCCAGGTGATGATATGCACTATAAACTATCACTTTCTGAATATTAGATGATGAATTTCTTTGTTTATACTTCTATGAAGACCACAATATTTCAAATATAATTAGAAATGTGTTTTCATGCAGTTCGTCCCACTGGTCATGCAGATAAAACGAGTTTCTTCCAAAACATCTTGGATATATATGAATACACTTAGTAACTAAACTTTACCTGCATATGAAGCAGAAGCAGAGAATATAAAACAAGCCACCAAGAACTCAAACTGCCACTTATACGTTACTTCAGCAATTATAAACACATGTATCTGCAAGTTGATGTTACACGGCTTTCTATATTTTATGGTATTGTTGTGATTATATAAATAACGAAGTTCCTTTAACACACACTAAATACTGTATGGCTTGTAAATTTTGTTCTATTATTGTTTCTTCACATTAAATCTATTTAATGCTAATTTTGCATATATTTTGTGACTAATATATTGTACAAACACTCATATTGTTACGTCTTCCTTGATAAGCTAGCCTCGCGCCGGGTGCGCTTTCGCAAGTTCTAACGCAAGCTAGCCTCGCGCCGGGTGCTTTCGCACATTCTGAATAACGCAAATCGCAAGATTTGCAATGGAATTTACAAGCTTCGGAAACTTCGGTGTAAAAGTTACTGAAATATTTATGCATTCTTCCGTACAGAGAACAATAATATATAATTAACTGAGGCGGAAAATCAGTCAGTCTCATGTATGTAAGGTAAATAATTATAATTAAATTATAATTATAATTATAATTAAACAGTACTATAAGGTAATGATGTCACGTATATGATCATATGCGATTAAATTAATTATATGATATAATCTTTGATTGAATAAATTAATAGGTGTTTGATTAAAAGGCCAACTAAATTTGATAGGAGTTTGCTAAAGGGTTAATTAAATTAATAAGAGTTTAATATCAAAATCTAATTAAATTATATCTCACAATGTTGTCTAATTTTCGATATAAATAAGCAAAATATAGGGAATTTAAACCCTTTTAGGGCCTATTTTGTCAGCACCGCATTACTAAAACCGCGTAATACAGCGTGATTACAATTTAATTAAACGGCTGCCATTTTGAAATGGTGACGAGTGGTCTAGTACCTACTAATATTTACAATGCAAAACTATTGAGAACATTTACAACAATGAAAAGCTTTTTTATTTCTGTAAACTTTTCGGTGTGATCCTTTGATGTGAAGAAAAGAAAAAGGAAAGGGAGAAGAAAACTTTCCGCTAACAATGAATAGTACACTAAAACTCCACACTATATTGTTTTGTGTACTTTTTGAACTTGAACAATTTCTATCATTTTTGGTGGCATTTTTTACTTTCTCTTTCTGCATATGTGCACCTCTATGGGGCACACAAGCTGACTCCAGTAAAGCATATCTCTTTACAGTGCACTAAGTAGAAAGTTCATCAAATATGAAAGAAACTGATTGCGTAAAATATTAATAAATAGATCAAGATATTTAGAATATTTGGCGTGTAGTAAAGATTACACATTAAACAAGATTAATTTAAAACAATGATTGAGATTAGCAATAAAGAATAATGTGGATTTCTCTATTCATAATGTTTGTATTTGCCGTAACCATGAGAACAGTCGTCTACGTCTACAGGTTCTTGGAAAGGAAAAACTTATTCCATCTTCTCATTGTATGCTTCTAAAACAGTGATATATATATATGCTTGTCCAGATTGTTCTAAAATCCTCTCTGACCTTGTCGAAAAAAAGTAACGCTGAAGCAGGGTAGATTTGTGATGGTATCTGTGGAGAAAAGCACCAGCAACATGAATGAAAGGCGCAACAGTACAATTCAAGACCTACTGGATGAACTGGCTGATGTTCCTTTCTTTGAGTCAGACTTTCATAAAGCAATATATTTAGATAACAACAAAAAACATTCCTCGGGGAACCGTTGTTTTACAGATAGATTTTGCTGAAAACTTCACTTGTAAAGAGCAGAATGAAATCCAATCAGCTCACTGGATTAACAAACAAGTATCAGTATTTACAGCTGTGTCGTGGTTCCTGTGTGATAATAGCTACAGCAAATGAATTTTGCTTTTGTTTCGGAGTCTTTGGAATACGAAAAATGTACACTACATGTTAACCTAAAAAAATCTCAGCTCTTGAGAATCAAGGTCTACTCCGTAAAGGACTGGCATCAACTTTGAAAATCTTCTCTGATGGAGCGTCTAGTCAGTTTAAGCATAAGTTCATGTTCGCAGATATAACAAGAATGGCTGAAACATTTGATGTCATGGAATGGAACATTTTTGCAATCTTCCACAGAAAAGAAATTGTAGATGGTATAGGAAATAATGTAAAGGACACTGCAAAAAGGGCCATGTTAAGTAGAAACTCTTTTAGAAATGCACATGGTTTCGTGAAACAAGTTAAAAACAGGATGAAGCATATCAATGTTTTTGAATTGCCAGTGGATGAAATTGAATCTGAGAAAGACGATCTTGAAGGATTTTGGAAAGATGTGCTGGCCATTCCAAGACTACGGGAGAGCCTCGTCTTCAAGGTAATAGAATAGTCCCAAGTGAATACGGCAGATATCATGCATCAGAAAAGTGGATGAGGTACAAGTTTTTACGCCACATTCCGCCACAAGACCATCAGCAACATCTGAGGAAGTAGGCCTATCTCTTCAGGAACATATTTATTACGACGTCTTTTACGATCAGAAGTTCCACAGCAGCAGAGCTCTCCGTGATATAGCATACATTTAGATTTTTGGACCAGATAGAGAGTTTTCGTTGGTCAAAAAATGTAGCTCGGCAGTTCGTATTTTATGATCCATTACAATTAACTGGTGTTGAACCATTTAAAGTGGAAGAACTAGAAACTGTACAGAAAAAGTATAGCCTATTAAAAAAGATTGTAAAAATTACAATATTATACATTTGTAGTCAATATAGTCTTAGAGTGCATTTTTTAAGCCTTTGTGGCCAGTTTTGTAAGCTTAAATGCTTATCAGCTTATGCACACGTGTTTCAAGTGCTAATATATGTCACTTTGTACACAATACTATTGCTTATTACACTCGTATTCCCAGTATCCTAGTTTTATTTCATAAGAGTCAGTCCGGAACATAGAAATATCAGTCCGGAACATGGCTTATAAATTTAATATCTTTCCTATTATAAATTACCTTCATACAAACAATATAGTGTAATATTATATTTGTCGACTGTAATCTGTGATATCAGACACTATCTGATTATCAGTACTTTCAGAGAATTAAAATAACTTCAATAATTAATTTCTATTTAAGTACAGCAGCTATTGTAGAAATTGTATCCTAATCAAAATGAAGGTCTTGAAATGCTGATAGGTAAACAAACTTACAGCATCCTAGACATTTTGTTTAAGCGAGGATATTACTTGGAAGTGCAACATGTGTTCCGAACTGTCGATCAAGAACACCTAGAAATGCCCAACGTTGAAAATTCGCACATTTGTCAACATTTTAGTTTTTTCCCTTTTCCTCACTTGTCAGATAAGCAAAATTTTGGTCTGATTTCCATTCAATATGGAAAATTTCCCTTGAGTTAACAATGCCAATTCTACATAGCAAAATGTTGATAAACTGTATTTGTAGAATTTATGCCTAAAAACTATGTTTCTTTTTGTTTTATTTTTCTTTCTTTACATGTAAAACAGCATAAATTAAATATGTACACGTGAACATAATTAATAAGAACAGAAACCACATAAAGTGACTTCCTATTTGCGAAGAAACACTGTCTCCTTCTCCTTGGGGTATAACTATTCTCATTTTTTTTTAATACGGCACATTTGAAAGAGAACAAAAAACGCACATGTAGAACACTTTAATCACTTTAATTTATGAGTTACACAGCACTATTCACTATACAGTACATATTGCAACTAGATGGTCAAAAATTCATTCAAATGCCCTGGTTCAGTAATGGGCAAACTACGCCCTATGGGCGAGATGCGGTCCCCTATAAGGTTCTATTTTGCGGCTTCATGATATGATACCTAATCTGACAAATCGAAAGAAGAATGGGATTGTTGAAGAACAGTTGTATTATAAACAGACCGACAAGTGAGCACTTAACTTGTAATAATCACTGCATCCTAGTTCGAACCACATTATGAAAACTTCCTATCATTAATCATTAATTAAGAATATTGTGTCAAATGTGCCATTTAATTTTCGTAAACTATATTGACCTGCCTAAGATTGTTCCCTTTTCTTCATCACTCTCGTAAAAGAATTTACCCTAGTTCGTTTTACTGTTAAAAAATGAAATGCACTAATATTACCAAATAGTGAAATCTCCCGCAAATACTATTTTCTTCCGAATTGTCAAGCCTCAATTGACCTGAAGTACCAGTGTCGTCAAAAGGTCTTGTTACCAATTGTGACAAGACACAGTGGAATTCCCGAATTTCTCACTTATGGTGCATTCATGTGGCAACGTAACGAACCAGATCCACACATGTTATTCAGGAATTATGCCCAGTGGAATTATTAAGGAATACTGTCATAATGATTCGCGTTCGTTTTATTCACCAATCTCGTGACAATCGCTCAGTAAGTACCTAGGTAATATATATACTTTTAAAATAAAAAAGCAAAGCATTAAAGGAATTCGCCGGTTTTGTAGCCAAGACACTTCAAAAGTTGCTGAAAAAGTCGTTGGTTGCTTTTGTGAAAGTTTTGTCTCTATCTGCCTCTTGGGGACACGATGGCACAGTGGTAGAGTGCTGACCTCTGGTGCGTGGGGTCGCTGGTTCGATCCCAGGCAAAGTAAGTTTGTGGTTTACAACATCATGTTTGTGGATTTTCTCGGGAATCTAACCTCTCCAACTTTCTTATTTCCATCATTTCACTTCCTTTAACCATCGTCTTCCTTAGCCTAACAGGCATAATCGTAGAACGTAAAACTCAAAGATTTCATTTCTATCTGCCTGTTCAAATCCGGTTGATTTAGCTACTTGCCGCTAAAATTGCCAACATTAAAACGCGCTTATATGATGAGTTTCCAGTTTCTGAGAGCGCAAAAATTTTATGGGCACTATCGAAGTTATGGAAAAGAGCAGTTACTATGTTCTGGGGTATCGCATATACTTCGGCCAATAGTAGACTCAAATCTATTGAATGAATTTCATTAATTCACAGGCACTGGAGACATGAAGCGAAAATGTGACTGTCAAAACTATCGAATGAATTTCATTCACTGCGGGAGCGCATGTGGTTTGGGTTCCACATCTAGTTGTAGATTCAAGTCTCATATAGCCTCGCTGGTGGATAAACTCAAAATACAATCCAATTAGCGTTGCCATTCCTACCATAATGGTGCTAGATTTAGCATCTTTCCAAAAACCAGCACCTGGCATGTAAAATCTAGCATTCTTTTTGCTTTCGTGATGTTCGTTTCCTTGTGTTGGAACATACATAATTGAGTGACTCAAGACGAATTAATGTGACAGCTTCTTAGCTAAAGTTCAGAAATAATTCTGGAGGAGGGAACACAATAAAAAAGACAAAAAAGCGTCTTTTTCCAGCTGGAAGTGTCCCCAACCTACTAGCTTCCGAGAAATGTTTGTGGAAATTATTCAAGCCTTCGCTAACTTAGTGCGTCTCTCTGACGCATCCAAACCGTAATATTTGTAAAGAATTGTATTATTATTATTTTACTTTACAATATATTGTTTGCGGAGAACTCAAAACACGTGCTTACAACGTTGAGATGAGGTCTGGTTGTTAATACAAGTAGAAATACGTGTGTCCCATTCCAATTCTCAATTTTTAGTTTTTGATGTGGGTAATATTTCTAAGAAACCCTTCCAACTGGAATGAATGAAATCTTTTTTTCTTCTTTCAAATTCCCTTTCTCTCTTTTTTAAATTATACTATCATTTAATAGTTCAGATAGTACTAATTTAATTTAATTTCTAAACTTGGGTTTGTGTAGTACTGAGAAGAGATTCGTGTCCGCGTTATTGTGCTTGTGATTTGAATATATAGTTTTTTTCTGTTTCGGACTCTTTGTTCTTCTTTCGTAATTCTGTGATATGAGTTTTGATATTCAAGCATAAAATTAAACAATAATTGGCACTTATAAACAGAAGACATGTGATGGTACTCATAGAAGCGTGCAAAAAGGGAAGATTCAAATTGGAAGTGGGGATCTAATGATCAAAAATACAAATCGAAGTAAAATAGTAAGACGATCTTAAATACAAGGGCAGGTTACGTATTCAAAAACAAAAAACAAATTAGCGCAAAGCATTCTACATTACCTATAACGTACAGGTTTTCCTCACACACCTAGATTTCAATCAAGCTTTCCGTTGTTTAAAAAGTAAAGCTTGGGTAGAGTGAATACATTTAATTTATTAAATCAATTTCACTGGATAATAATAATAATAATTGAAATTATTAATTATCTGCGAAATACCATTATTCTGAGTCACAACTAGTGTGAAATGTTGATAAAGCTGATTTAATCCAATGTCATCCATACCTGTCAGAAATTTCCTTTACAAATCGTATATGTGTACTTCCATGTAACTTTAGTATCATAGCATGTAGCGCCCCGAACTGCCCAAAGGTTCTAAGACACTAGTGTGCAAACACTGAAATAAAGTGGGGTCGCCATCCTGCTATTTTGATGACACACAAGAAGACTCAGATAAGAAATTAAACTGTAAAAACAAAAATTTTAAATGCAACCTTTACAGAAGCGAACGGATAACACCAGAGTTAAGCGAGGGTACCTCTCGCTTAATCATACGAATAAGTAAGAGGAAATCCTTTTCCCGCACTTACTCTAAGAACCTCACAAGTGTATCTATTGGCTTAACCTAAGGTAATCTGAGACAAAGATATGCCAATAAAACCTGAACATAGGATATTTGTTTGCCTATTATTCAATGAGAAAACATAGTACTTATAGCAATACAAGAATACAGCCTTAGGAACCGTGAATATATATATATTCAATTTCTAAATTACCGAGAACCACGTTTACTAATTTAGAAGCATGCACTTACTCTGTTCTGGTTCTTGTTTACCAATCACCCCGGCGACGAAGAAATTTTACTGCGGTGGCAATCGCCAATTTGTCATTATAACATTACGTTTTCCTCTAATAGTGATTCGAATGCCCTCTTGCGGTAATAGCCGGAATGATCGCCATGTCAGTAAACAGCAGCGAAACGTACACAAGTCACACCGACAGCTTCATTGCTATTATATAAGTGGTTTTTAAAACCGAGCTTAATATAAATAACACTAAATTTGTTATTACCTGATATATCCCAGTTGCTAATAATCATGACACTGTTGATGACTGTTGTTGCTTTTCTGTCAACAATATGGCGATCATTCTGGCTATTACCGTAAGAGGGCATTTGAATCGCTATGCAGAAAGCATAACACCCTGTTTACCGGTTGTTTACATTCTTGTTCTGTTGGCCCCCGTATGGTACTACTGTACCCATTATATTGTTTTGTTATTAGTGTTATGTGCAGGTTTATATTCGTTCTAATGCTAATTCGTTCTAGTTGTTAGTAAAAAAATGGCACAGAAGAAATATAGGTACTCAATTTTGATATGAGATACGCACGCAAACACACACCGAGAAATTTAAACTGGAAAATTCGAACATTTCTTCAAAACCCAGTTATTATAGGTTTATTTCAAGTCACACCAATAGATTCTTTATATTATACACGTGATTCTTAAAAACGAGCTCAATATAAATAATACTAAATTTTATTTAAAATTACCTGCTATATCACAGTCGATGATACTTTGGTGTCTTGTGTACGTTTCGCTGCTGTTTACTGACATCTCGATCATTCCGGCTATTATCGCAAGAGGGCATTCGAATCACTATTAGAGGAAAACGTAATGTTATAATGGCGATTGCCACCGCAGTAAAATTTCTTCGTCGCCGGGGTGATTGATAAACAAGAACCAGAACAGAGTAAGTGCATGCTTCTAAATTAGTAAATGTGGTTCTCGGTAATTTAGAAATTGAATATATATATATATATATATATATATATATATATATATATATATATATATATATATATATATATATATATATATATATATATATTCACGGTTCCTAAGGCTGTATTTTTGTATTGCTATATAATTACTATAACAACTATTTCAATTATAATTAATTAGGTAATATTAAATCCGCGTTTATTAAGGTCTGGTGACGTGAGCGAAATGACGCAGTTAATCATCATGTTCTAGTGTATGTAGAAGATGGCCTGGGTCAGAGCTCCTATAAATTTGGAAATTTCATAACCAAAACATTATTTCGGACGCAAACCTTGTCAAAAGTGTTAATTCGGCCAACTTAAGTTATTATTTGGAGAAAAGAAACGAGGAGCCTGACTGAAAATTTTAATTATTAACCTTGTTTGGGCCGAAGGCCACCGAGTGTCACCTCCGCCATTGCTAGGAGTATAAAGTGATGGACCAGGAGGTGTAATAGTCGAAATTTACCTCTTTCATCCACAAGGACTGTTTTCTAAACCTTAAATAGAGTGTAGAACTGGTGACTGGAAGAAGTATACTTCGATGTGTAAAGTTGCAGGTGGGAAGTTTATAGCCTTTTTCCTGCAGAAATAGCCTCTTCCTGCAGAAATGCGGATGGTAGGAGCCCGTCTGTGTCCCGGAAAACTGGTAATACCAAAAGTTTTCTTTTCAATTCTAGGCCATATAATAATTTACCAAATGGAAGTCTGCATGATTAACATGGGCAACTAAACATGACTGTGTTACGCGTTCCTATAACTTATCATGTTTTATACACAAAGTATGTTAGTGTTTGACAAGTGCTCTTGAAAATCTGTCTGTAAACGTTATGGTGAAATTTTACTTTCGGTGCACCTCTTGATATTAATGTGCCTTTAATGTTTTCCTGTAAGATATTTTGATTGTTTAGGTTAGGTAGGATTTTACTTTAAGCGTACTTCTAAATTATGTCCCATGATATACGTATCTATTTCGTTGTAGGTTAGGTAAGATCGAACTCTAAACGTGTGTCCCATAATATACCGTGTTTTGATTGTTTAGGATAGGAAATTTACTTTGATCGTGCCTCTGAAGTCCAATGTGCCTTTTAGTATTGTATTGTGAAATACTTTTGTTTGTGTAGGTTAGGGAAACTTTACTTTGAGCGAACCTCGATATCGATGTGCCTTTCATATATTACTTCGGAATGTATTTTGATAGCTTAGGTTAGGGTCTTGATTTTAATATTGCTTCGTAATATATTTTGTCTGTAAATGTTATGGTGAAATTTTACTTTCAGAGTGCCTCTACATGTCAAGGTGCCTTTAATATTACTTCGTAATGTATTTTGTCTCTGTAGGTGACTTGTATAGGTTAGGGAAATTTACATTTTTGAACATGCCTCTAAAATTTAATGTGCCTTGTGATATATATATATATATATATATATATATATATATATATATATATTGTTTTCGTAGGTTAGGTATTTTACTTCAATGTGCCTGCTGATATTGCCTCGTGATATATATATATATATATATATATATATATATATATATATATATATATATATATATATATATATATATATATACATATTCGATCTGTGCGGAGTCAGTAAAATTGTACTTTGAACGTGCCTTTTAATATTTCTTTGTCTATGCGAGTAATTTGTATTTTGAACGTGTGTCTTTTCATATTGCCTTGTAACATATATTTCGTTTTTGTAGGTTAGGGAAATCTTAAGTTAATGTGCCTTGTGCTATTGATACTGCCTCATGATATCCGTGTATATACTCGGTCTGTGCAGACTCGGTAAACCTTACTTTGGACGTGCCTTTGGAATCTCAATATTTTGTTTAAATATTTCTTCGTGCTATACTTTGTGTTTGGGTAAAGGATTTAATTTAAACGTACCATTAGTACGGTATGAAATTTAGTACATATTTGCCTCGTCGGAAGTGAATATAGTTGAAATGTCACTCAACTTGCCGTTCTTGAGTAAAATGTAATTAATTATGGTCACTCAATTTGTCGTTCTTGAACAAAATGTAATTCGTTATGTGTATCCATCGCTCTCGAGAATTAATGACAATGGGAAGTTAAAATGATAATAATTTCGATAATTACGTTCTAGTTTTTTTTAAAGATATGTAAACCCTGTCATAGAAAAGTAGACGTAGAGTTTTTTTCATAATCCATTTGTAAATATTTCATCTCACATTAACAGTAGGTTTTCCCTTTCGTAGTAGATGTATTATGTGCTGATGCATAAGCTAAAATAAAGTAATATATGCTACTTACTTACCTTAAGTTATAATGAAAATGTAGTAGCAATAACACAGGCTTATGTCGTCGCTTTATTTAATGAATGACAGGGTTATAAGTAATGGACGTCCAATTAGTAATGATAATAATAATATTCTGGTAAATGAATAAGTAGAGAGGATGGACCACTAGTTCTTGCGTGATCGTGAATTGAACATGTATCAATGAAGATATTGAAATTTGAGAATCTAGACAATGTTTTATGCTAGATTAATGTAATAACAGAATTCCATAAATGTCTTTGACATACTGCGATGTAGGCAAATATTTAATAACAATCATAACTTTTTTTATTTGATACTTGTTATGATGATGTAATTGTTTAGTGATTGGCACGAATAAAATAGTCACGAAAATTTAACTTTATGATTTCAAACACTGTTCATAAACTTAAGCTTATACAATTCTAACTACTCAATTTTTTTAAAGCGAGGTACGATTTAAGTTTAACAATGCTAACTTTTCTTCCACTCTTGGTTGGCTGCAAAACAAGAATTTGAAGTCTTTCGATATCTTCCGTAGCGCATATGAACTAATTCTGTTGGGTTAGATTAGCCCTTGTAGATGATAACTTCAATTTTTTTTCTGAATATACACGTATCATATATATTTCATAATGAGAAAATCTAAAGCTAACACAACCTGATTTTTTTCCATACCCCAAAATAAGGGCGTTATAAATGGCTTAGCTCAGCCAGGATTCTATTTACTTTAGCGTTAAGACATAATGAATAAAAACGAGTTGTTATAAGTGGCGACCCAGCCAGGATTCTATTTACTTTAGTGTTAAGACATAATGAATAAAAACGAGTTGTTATAAGTGGCTACACCAGCTAGTATTGATTAAATCTTCTTCTTTTGCTTGTATGAGAGAAAGGTGTAGTACAAAATTTGCTTAGTTCAGCCTAAACATTAAGTTTAAGTAATTGTGCAAAATAAGGGTATTATAAGTGGCTCAGCTCAGCCAGGATTCTATTTACTTTAGTGTTAAGACATAATGAATAAAAACGAGTTGTTATATACTCTGGGATTTGGATGACTCAAATACTTAATAAAAGTAAAAATATAATTGAGCAAACTAAGATAAAATAAATGAAAATAAAAAACGATGAAATTTTTAAATGTGGTAATAACTTCATTTCTACCCTTTCTCCACTCTTTACGGAGATAGTCGACACAAATATAGCCGGATCATCCAAAACGAAAATGACACAAAATTCCTTGATACAGCAGAATTATTCACCGCAACAAGACAATAAGCTGTATACGAGTGAAATAACTGACATTAACATTGGAAACTTACTTGTGAGTAAATAAAAACAGTAAAAAAGTAAAACAATAAATGCAAATAAGAAATTTCAGCAAAAACACTTAAAAATATATACACCACAAAGAAAAATGATAAGAGCGCTCTTACCTGTGCACAGAGTTTCATTAAGACATTATTAACTGGTACATAATTTCTCTTAATGTTTCCATTACAACATTCACAACCGGAGTTTGCTTAATGGCCAAAGAAATATTCCATCTTCAAGCAATTAGAAAACATACTCCCACTACCGCTCCGGTGGAAGTGATACTCAACTTGAAGTCGTACATAACATTCAGTGATGCAAACCAGGACAAGATACAGATAAATTTGAATCATTTAGGATGCAGGCACACGCCTGTAGACATAAAAAACTTGATATGAAAGTCAATCGCACTTGAAGTAAATCGTGGACACTTCAAAATATTCTTCCACAGCGAAAGAAGACAGTAACACATAATCTCGGCATGGCAATTCACAGCATAATACAAGCGAAGTCGAACTGCTTGGGATGAAGGCATCAGCCTGTAGATATATAAAGGCTTGATATAAAGTCAAGCACTCTTGACGTAAATCGTGGACGCTCCAAATGGCTGGTTGTCGCCAAAAGGAGATGTATGGCGAGAAAAATCAGGTAATTAACTACTGAAATCCACATTCCTCCACGGCGAAAGAAGACAGGGACACAAACAGCTTCTGTTGGGGTAAAAACCAGTAATCAGGAACTGGCTTAGTACGAAGGCTAAGCTAACTGGTAGTATACTTCCATAAATACATAGCTTAGTACAAAGGCTAAGAAAACATTTAAGGAATGTCCCATAAATAACAAATGGCTTAGCTTCGTACAAAGGCTAAGCGACCATGAATTCCATAATTAATAAATAGCTTAGTACAAAGGCTAAGCGACGAAAAGTATAATTCCTTACTTGGAGGCCTGTAACTATTAACTGTTCCAAATAGACGAAAACTCATCTACAATAATGGGCTTAGTCCGAAGGTAAGCCGGTACACTGAAAATCCGAGGAAGTAATGCAGACACGCATAGTAAATAACAATGTCCATATTGATAGAAAGAAACGAAGTAGCTTCTTATGGTCTAACAATTACAAGTAGAAGATGAACGAACACTTACTTCTTATAGCATTTGAAAACTAGTATTGTCACTGTTGAAATATCTGCAGTGAAATTTGAGCTAAGGTTTTAACTGCCAAACATAATAATTACTGCTGATATGTATAAAAATGTCGAGGCGCGAATTAGGTCGAAAGGGCATTAGGCTCCACTAGATGTTTACACAAGGATGATTTCACTAGATGAAGTGTTGAAGAAAAATGTCAAAAATTAGTTTCCGAGGTGAAATAATTATTAATCTTTAAAAATTGCAACTGCCCATACGAAAATCTCAATAGCATCAAAGTCCCTTGGATTGGATTTCTGGTAGAAAAAGACACTTCTCACTTAACGGACATTGTTAACATGTGCTAAACTCGTTGATTATAGTAGGTTACTTTGGTTCTTTAAAATATTATGAACTTCACACTTTTAACCCTTTGGGGATCCCATGGTACAATCTGTACCATACGGGGTGTTTCATGGTACATTGCGTTACAACTCTCCTATTTGACCTTTTTCGTCCGTTTTTTTTTTGTTTGTTTGTTTGTTTTGTTTTTCAAGTCCAGAGGCATTGTAGAAGACCTTACGTATGGTTTCACACCTTCCTGCGTCAAGACGTAGGAGGTGATGACGTCATAATTCTAAAATATATATTTTCTTTTAATATTGCGGGGCCGGTCTATGTTCATTATTTTTTGGCATGCTTAATTTTGCACGTAGAAGATTGAAATTTTGTACAAACATTCAGTCCACCGAGTAGTATTTACTAGATTTTTTCAGATTTCTGCGTTAAAACAGGGGGGATCCAGAGGGGCAAAAAGTTGAAAAAAGGGATATTTTACCAAAAAATTCCTTTCTTCGCGATTTTCCCGCCTTAGATACATGATGGAGACAAGTGAATGGTACCGCCTGAAAGGCAGTTCCATTTTGAAGAGAATGATGTGCGACACATGGCCCTAGGGTAATTAGGGAAGTGTCAGGGAATTTTTATCAAAATATACTTCTGTATATGGGAATTTTGGACATTTTCGGTATTATTTTTGCACCAAGAAGATTGAAATTGTGCACAAACATTCAGTCCACTGAGGAGTATTTACGATATTTTTTCGTACTTTTTTCTGTGTTAGAACAGGGGGGTACAGAGGGGTTAAACGTTGAAAAGGGAAATTTTTACCAAAAATCCCTTTCACGAGATTTTCTCGCCTTAGATACATGATGGAGACAAGTGAATGGTACCGCCTGAAAGGCAGTTCCATTTTGAAGAGAATGATGTGCAAACCATGATCCTAGGGTAATTAGGGATGTATTAGGGATGTATTTCCCTCTGTATACGGTAATATGGGACATTGTCGGTAATTTTTTTTGGCGGGCTTACTTTTGCACCTGGAAAATTGGAATTGTGCATAAACATTCAGTCCACCTAGTAGTATTTATCAGATTTTTTCAGATCTCTGCGTTAAAACAGGGGGTCCAGAGGGGCTAAAAGTTGAAAAAAAGGATATTTAGACCCCAAAATCCCTTTTTTCGGGATTTTCCAGCCTTAGATACATGATGGGGACACGTGAGTCATACCGCTTGAAAGGCAGTTCTAAGCTGAACAGAATGATGAGCGAAACATGACCCTAGGGTAATTAGGGATGTCTCTGGAAATTTTTTACCTGAGATCATGGTATTTTACGGTAATTTGGGGCATGGTGGGAATTCCTGATAAAATTTCTCCCGCCCTTAGTATTCAAGATAGAAACTTGAAATTGGGCACACACATTCAGTATACCAAGTACTATTTATCAGATTTTTTTAGATGGCTACGTTCAAACAGGGCCGCTCCAGAGGGGCCCAAAGTGCGAGAAAAAATTTCCCTCCGAAATTTTCCCTTTGACATTATTTTTCCCGATCGTTGTATATGGTATGAGCATGCAAGTGGTAACATTTGAAAGCCAGCTCCATTCTAAAGAGAATGAGGTATGAACCATGATCCTAGGATAAATGGTGACGATGCAGTAGCTGCTTGACTGAAAGTCTAAAATATAGCCCAAAATCCGGATACCGGAAAGGGTTAACAGCCACTAATTATGCCCTTCGACCGTTTAAGTATCCAAGTTATCAACCATTATTAAGGACACATATTGTATATCCAAAACTGAGAGGAAATTTTACGATTCATTGAGGGTTCATACAGTATTACTGCTGTCGGCGAACTACCACCTTTCCAACCCCCCTAACACATCACTTCTTGTCTTGTCTTCTTCACCATTTAAAGGTGTTTCATCATTTTTGCACCCTAACACATCACTTCCCTTAAATTCAGAGGGAAGATGGAACATTTTTTACAGAGTGGCCAGATCAATAATTAGAAAAAGTACTAAGGTTAAAAATATTACAGACCAAAGTTATTGGGAATGTAGTGGCTACTACAAGCACCATAGCGCTATGCAATTCCATCAAATTTTATATTATACATATTTTCACGTTCATATTGAGAAAAATCTCTTCTTCGGACATCGATATTTGTGCAAATATACGGAATCCTCTTGTGTACTACAGAAATCAATATCGAGCATACGTTATCCATATGCTACATACGCACTGCCCTTAGGTATATCATGCCGTTGCAGGATATTTGACATTTAACAGTTTTCCGTATGCCCCATGCATATATTTATATTGCATTCCTCAGCTATATGTTATATACGCCCATTTGTATGTGAGATCCTGATCGAATATATTGTTTCATATGGAAAGTACGTATAGATGCAATACTTGTACGGAAAACATGCGTTTTCAGTTATACATCTGCGTTACGTTAAGTCCAAAAACTACAGGAATTACGCATGTAACTTACCCTTCTAAGTACGACACCTACACATTTTTCTTACAAGGAAAGTACTTGGGCTCGAACGGGTGATTACGCACTTATCACCTATTTTATTCCTGATTCAACTTAATTTTGAAAAATAAAAGTACGTCGCTTTTCTGAGACGGCTGAAGCCTCACAAATAATTAGTGAGCCATGTCGTCTTAAGAAGAAAGTCCTCCGTGACTTGTGGTACGGTTGGAACCTGAAGATTTCTGAAGGAAATCCTCCATATTTTTCAATGACTGAAACCTGAAGATTCGTTCTATGAGATTGTAGGCCATGTTTATTTCTAGAAATCCTCCATAGAAGAGAGCAATTTTGCTAATCAATTTCAAATATTTGTTTACATGAGTCTCAGTTCCCTCTTTCTTTTTTCTTTTTATATTGTTAATATTTTTATTTTGATAGTTATGGTTATTTTGTCTATTCCTAAAATGATTACTACTATGTGCAGATCTAGTCATACGGATGTCACATAAGTTGCGATTCCTGTATTGTTTCTTGATATAGCTCCGATTACGTGATTGTGATTGACGATGCCTTCTGTTTCTGTTATTATTTTTTCGTGTGCGGTCTTGGCTCTGATTCCTTTTTAAGCTTCGTGTTGTTTCCATGCTGGTCTTGGCATCTTTGCTTATTGCTGTAACTATTACCTCGTTTGTGCCTTTTCTGTCTACAATTTGTGGTAGTAGCTTTTTTTGTGCGCTTATGACTTCTGTCGTACACAACCTTCACATCTGAATTTCCACTACTACTACTACTAGTAGTTTTGTCATTGGATTCTGAATAAGCAGAATCATTATCGTGTCTATTACGAGATTGGTTCAGAATGCCTATCTCTGATTGGGATTCAAATTCTTGTATTTCATTTTCAGTAGAAGTATCTGTCTCTAATTGGGATTCAAATTCCTGTATTTCATTTTCAGTAGGAATACTTGTCTGCAATTGGGGTTCAGATTCAGGTGTTCTGTTTTTAGCGCTCTCTATTTGCTGGTTATTTTCACGGAACTCGTCCCGTATAGTATCTAACTTCTGACCTGATTCACTCTTTAATTCAAGAAGTTTCTCTTTATTTTCATAAAGTGTTCGCTCTAACCTAGCAAAGTTCTTATTATTCTTTTTTTTTTTTTAATAATCTAGCAAACCTTCTCTAGTTTCTTTTCTAAATTCTTCAAACTAACCACGATACTGCCGAAAACGTAAATCTAGTTTCCTGGCTATATCTGCTTCGTTGTATACCATCTTGAACAAATTAAACTATCGGTAAAACATATGATTAGAATTGCCTGAAAGAAAACTTTTTTCAAATTGCTGGTTCTAAACTGAAAAAGAAATATATATTAAAGTATTAATCCTATGAATATTCGAGCACTAACGGTCTAGATTCGGATTCCTGTAATTATAACTGTTCGAGCATAAACTCGGATCGCTGTTTTCGGATGTCATTATCCTGTAAGCGAATTCCATATCTATTCGAGCACCAACGTTCTCGATTCGGGTTAATGTATTAGGGCGCCATTTATTATGTAACCGCTTTCCGGATCTACCCCCTGCTATCCCACCAACGAGTACTTTCAGGAAATCTGAACTTACCTGGTTAAGACCTCAAAGAACATATCCAAAAAGGGATTACAGAACTTATCCCGGATCGGCCCTAAGTCTCAATAATGAGATGAACACCAAGCACCGAGAGGTTCGGATGTCTCGTCTCGAAACCCTCACAGACATACAGATGATCGATCAGACCACGACACACAAAAATATCATTCATACATCCAATGAAAACACATTAAATGGAATAATACAATGCTTATTTATTAAATGCGCCATGTGTAAATGAAATATATATAGAAGAAAACCAATCACAATACTAAACACTTATATGGGTATAGACACTTGACTGTTTCTACAAGCAAAATTACACTTCACGTTTCGCCATATAATAGCCCTTTCTACCACGCATATAGATGAATGAAGGATAATATTTGGGGGTTCACCACAAACATTTTTCTCACACCACTAACTAATGCACGTAGGGGTTAATACTATGGGGTAATACTAAAGTAACTCTACGACGCAAGTTCCTTACTGCTGCGAGAAGAATCCGTAAAAAGTTTATAGTAGTATCCAGCAGAATTAACGCAGACTGTCGCGCTACATAATTAGGACATTGGTAGGACCGTTAACTAATTATACGCACTGGGTCTCCGTACCCGGGACTTCACTAAGTGGGGCTAGCCGCTATACCAGTCCTTGAGCGGTCACTAGACCTGTTCCTCTTTTACTTAATTCTATCGCGAATTCAACGAACGTGTTCGCTATATTGACGCGTGGAAAAACTCATAGAGTAGAGCTCGGTGTGAGCTGGGTTGACCGACTGGTCAATGTTGGCAGTTCATTTTAAAATGTAATCAGGTTAAGCCACCTGTATGGATATGCAAATTAAATGTTAAAAGAATTTGCGTTAATTCACAGTTCACTGGCCACAATGTAGAAAAACGCGATAACTGACCGTGAGAACTTTTAGATAAAAAAAATGGCTGAATAATATTGCTAGGCGACAGTGTGGAGAGGCTGCTGCTGTCCATGCTAAGTATTACCATGAGTGATTGAAGAAAACACTTAATTTTGTTGCAAATAATTATAGAACGTAGTATTTGCATATTAATGAGCAAGGAAAAACACTAAGGATCCAAGTAGTAGAAATACGATTATCATACATATAGTTCAGATAATGAATGTAGCCTTTGTTACTCGCTAAAATCTTCTCATAGTGAAAAAACGTTTCACATATATGTATGAGTGAACGATGAACGACTCTTTTGTTCTTGATTCATGGGAAAGAAATTGAATTATTAGCAGTTTCCATCGAAGAAAGAAATTATTTGCGTCGAAAAATAAAGTATAAATTGAAGATTGATTTTTGTCTTTCCAAAATATACAGAGCGTCCACAAAACGTACTTATATAACCTGGTGATGGTTATAATATTTTGTTTTCGGTTATGGACTTTAGATTTGAATTTCATATGATGTTCCCTTGTAATCGAATTTGAAAGAAAAGGAGTTGCCAACGAGCTATTCAAAGACATGTTTTGAGTCTCCAGATGAAAATAAGAAAAATCTACGGAGTGTGGCTACATAAATATCTTATTTCCAGACTATTGACCTAAACCGCTCGACCATTTCATATGCATTTACGAAACTTATTTTGACTTCTGTGTAAAGTAGTTTTCTGTTCCACACTCACTTTTGTTCATTCCGATAAAACTATGAATTTGAGGCGAATATTTAGAAGTTACTGCTCTTCCAATGTATAAAAGAATTTTTCGAATAAATCACATTCGACTTTACGTCCTAATAACTTATATAAAACAAGTTGAGTCCTTGAAATGATTGGGGTTGGAGTGATCATAAATATTTGCGCAGTTAGATATCTGGATATGCAAACTGCTTGAAATATGGTACACTTGCACCGCTACACTGTCTGCAGTAAGATCACATTGACGAATCATTATGCAGTTTTCTCGACGATTTCACAATTTTTCGCAGCATTTTAGTTATTTATTTATTTTATTATTATTTTTTTGTGGAATCAATGGGACAGTTTGCGGTCCGGATGATCGCCTCTCTATTTTATTTTTTTCCCTGAGTTGGTGTTTGCCATCAATGAAACAAAAACATCTTTATAATTAAACAACTGTCAAATGCAAGATCTTATTTGAAAGGCAGCAAAATATTCACACTAGGAAGCTGTAGTCTGTTCTTATATGAAAGTCCAAAAATATTTTCGGAAACGAGAAAACATATTTTTAAAAAAGAGCGAAATAAGATACATTAATCAAACAAATAATTTTTTTCCGAAAATGAAACATTTTTTTGCAAACGGAAAATGGGAAAGTTTTAGAAATTCGATTTTTTCCCCTAAAAGTCAAAATCTTTTTCGAATAAACAAAATATCCTAAAATCGAAAAACATTTTTCCTAGAAGACCATCCATATCCCAAATATAAATTCTGGTTGCGCTACAACTGTTCAGAGTCATGATCAAAATTATTAGAAATAGATAACTTGAAAGCTAATTTTCCTATTATTTGATTTTCTCGCAATTTTTGATGGAAAGTTTTCACTCCACAATAGTAATTTCTGAATAAGAAACGCACTATGGGAACTCATGTCGAGGTCAAGTGGGTTCATGAAGAACTCTTTATTTCCTCACTAGGTGTCGGGAGTTTCACCAGAAGAAAATGGCAGCCTCAGATACGAAACTATATGACGTCCTCGGTGTAAGTCGTAATGCTTCTGATACGGAAATTAAAAAGGTATGTGGTTTATAGGTATAGAAAAAGATTTTATTTAAGCTGCTGCAAGCATACATTAAAATATGTAGACCTCTATAAGAAATGGAGTTCATGTTGTGAAAGTATGATTTAGCATGGTCACGGTCGTGCATAAGGAAGAAGATTGAAGTTGAGCTTAACACGTATTTCGTAAGATTTACCTCGAATACTCATGTGATAAATATAAAATGAAGTATCCAATATCTTTGAAAGCTTTATTCTGTATAAATAAATTTATAAGTACAATCTGAAGAATAATAACTACCCTGTGTACGCATCTCTTTGTTAGAGGTTACATTTCACCTGATCTTCCATAAAACGTTGCATCATTTATTTAGTATTTTGTTTCTCATATATATACTAGTTATTGGCACTTTATTTTGAAGGAAATATCTGCATTATTGGTAGACAGGTTCTGGTATGTTACGATAATATTTTGTTATGTAGACTTGGGGTTGCTGTTGAAACAATAGGTGTGTTACAGTTTGGGAAATTGATTTTTTAAAGTTTGTCATTTGAGATGGAAAGACTAGTGTCTGAGGAACTTGCGTATGTGTGATACATAAGTGAAACGGTAATAATGTTAGCACAACTACCATATAATCTCCATAGAACTACACAGTATACACCTCCAGTATCGTATATAGATTTCCCAAAAGATAGGCTATTCTAAAGTAAGATTTTACTTTAGAAAATTAATTCGTCACAATCATTTTGCATGGAGGTCAAGTTGAGGCACACCGCTCTAAATAATTGTTGATAAATTATAATTCTTCCACTAATGTCTTCCAAAAGGTTTAACGACATATCAATAATTCACTTAGCTCAGCATATATGAAGGGCCAACTGGCCCCCCCAGAGGTGATTGTTGAAAAATTACAATTTAACGATTTACGTATAAATAGAGCGTGCGAACATAAGCATTACAAACTACACTGCATAAAGCAGCGAACCTGTGATAGGTGCCCAGTAAAAAGCACGAATGCTAGCGAAAAGTCAGGCAGGGCAAAACTGATGGGGTGAAGCGAACAGGCGTGTCAGTAATGCTGGTTATGCACGTAAGTAAAGGCGGTGACAATATGTGGGGTTTTGCAGTGATAACTATTCCTATAGTACTTGTAATGGTTTCATATTAACAATGCTACACTTTCGAACAGAAAATACAACTCTTGTACACTGTGCAGAAATGCTCCCCCGGCGGAAAACCGTATCTAATACAATTATTTTTCATATACGTACACGCTTATTTTAACAGTCGTAAGGTATCCGGTACTTGGAATGACTTTACACTAGTAACCCTACACTTGTAAACATAAAATGCAGCTGCGTTATTCAATATTTAATTTTACTGCCAAGGGGGCATGATGGCTTAGTGGTAGAGCGCTTACCTCTGATGCGTGGGGTCCCTGCTTCAATCCCCGGGCAAACAAGTTTGTGGTGGACAACATCGTGCCCATGGGCTTTCTCGGGATACTCCCGCCTCCTCCAACTTTTTTATTCCATCACTCATTTTCCTTTATCATCGTCTCATTTAGCCTAAAGGACATAATCGCAAGACGTTAAATTGAAGGATTTTCTGTCCAGCCGCCTGCAAAATTTTGTTCCTTATGCACATGCTTTTCCATGCAGAGTACAGGGCTCATAACGAGTCACTTTTTTTCAACTAAGAGTAACTTTTTTGGGAGGTAAAGTGACTTTTTCGTGTGACATGTTTTGCATTGTCAGTTTTCTAAGAAAAATATAAAAATAAATGGAAAAAGGCAGAAACTTATTACTCATTACTCTTCTGAAAGCTTCAGTACTTGCTACCACATGTGAAACAGGCAGCTTTATTCTCACTTCAGCTTTTATTCTTTCTAAAGCACATTGGATGGTTGGTGGATGCTTAAACTCTCAAGGTAGGGTTGGGAAGCCTTCTGTGTCTATTCTTTCTTCTATCATAATAGTCTTTTATTTTTCTCTCGTAATATTTAACGCTCCGCTCAACTTTGTGTGTGTGTGTGTGTTTGTGTGGTTCATCATGTTCGTCTTGTGTTATGCTTCTTATATGTTCTTCTTAAGAGTGGGTGATGAATTTGAATATTTCATGGCTTTGAAAACTCTCAATGCTAAGTTAAATATAATGTCTGGGATGAAGAAATTCGGAAATAGACCAGAACTGGTTCCACTTACTCAGAAGCTTCTTACATCTGCTAAGTCTGCTTACCGTAACTACAAAGCATACTTAGAAAATCTAGGAAAGGAGGAAGCTCAAAATGAAGAAAAGATGAAACAAAACAACAAACAAAGGGAGAGGTGATGGAGAAATTGACAAAGGAAAGAATGGACATTATGAGATTTTGGCAACTTTTTCGTGTGCTGTTGGTCACTTTTCAACTATTTACAACAGACCAGACCACTGTGAGCCCTGAGAGTATTGAATTTTACCTGTGAATTTTGCAAAAGTGTGCGTAGATTTCATCACCACATGATTTTGTACCTTAACTCGAGTAGGAATTTCAAGATTTTTTGATAACGGCTCATCCCAGGGAGGGGAAATTCTCAAAACCAATTATATAATATAAAGCGGTTATTATAATATAGAGTTTTACTAGCTCATAATTATAGGCATTTATTCCAAAGTTGGTCGTCCGCCTTGTTTTCGGTCGAAAGCATAATAAAAGCTACGAAAATTTAAAATTCATCAATTTTTACTGTACTAGTTTACTTTATCAATCCTCAATACTCAGTTCACAGTAATGCCGAGCGAACGATTGCGAGTGAAGGCGGGTTAGTAGCCAGATTGGGTATGTAACTTATCATTACATTGAAAGGTATAACTTCCTTCACGTTTGTTTACAGTTGTTTGCTTACATCACTTTCTGCAATTTATTGTTAGATCTATTAAGCAATGGCTTTCACATAGTTCCAAAAGATTCTCTTATCATCGCATTGTTTCACAAACTGCGTTACTGTTAACTGATGTCTAGGGCAGCGTGTCTGTATACCTGCAGCCATGTTTACAATTCCTCAGTACCTTCCCTCAATTTAATCATCCGGTAACCTTGCGCCAAGTAGTTCCCTCCGATTGCACAAATAGTTCTGTTTTTAGAACCGCTTATATATATATATATATATATATATATATATATATATATATATATATATATATATATATAACCTACTCTCGCATTACATATTATCAAGCACACAAACGTGCAAATTACACTAGTTAACAAAGGTGTTGTTACATAAAAGGAAATACCTGTTCTTAAAGGAACTTTTTACGCTGAATTCGAATATGCACTCGGTTTTTCTCCATCACGTACGATTTTCCCTAACAGAGGGATTTTCGGGAAAATCCCTCAAAAATTTCCCTTTTCGTTTATTTTACACCCCAAGATCTTGTCCCCTTGCATATACTAACATAGAAATTATACCTAAGTATACTTTGATTCATATTTAACAAACCGTCCAAGTTTCGTAATAATCGCTTTATTCTTTCTAGAGAAATAAATATGTTTGTATGTATACTGTGTGTACTGTTTATTGCACCTTATAGTAATGCTTTCAGATCTCTTAAGTTGAGGTAAAACGTTTTGCTTTATTACCACAAACACATATATAAATTATAATACAATATAATTTACAAGTGTGACAATTTACAATAAACAATAATACAAATGTACCAAAAGGTCATGAAAAGACAATCAAAACTATCACAATATATGAAACTTCCATTGGGTTACAAAAACGTACACTACTTCCTTCTTTTGTAAGAAATGTTGCATTCTCTAACAAGACCCCAACAATAGTCCCCCATCATTGAAGGATCCCATCGTCCCTGGTACCTTTTCTCCATGGCCATTATATCTTGGGGAATCTTTCCCCTGTTCGTCGCTGAGAGCACCTAGGTTAGCAGGAAAGAAGCTGAGGTGGGAGTGCAAAAAGTGGATTTTTAAAGACATCCTACAACCCAACTCTTTGTATTTCTGTATCATGTCCTGTACGATTTCTGTGTAACTCTCAGCTTTGTTATTGCCCAGAAAGTTGCGCACAACACACTTAAATGCTGTCCAGGCAGCTAGCTCAGCACTGTTTAACTTGCTGTCAAAGCTATCATCAAGCATTAATTTCCTAATTTGGGGACCAATAAACACTCCCGCTGAAATCTTAGCATCACTCAGGTTGGGGAACTTATCTCGCAAATACTTGAAACCTTCACCAGATGTGTCTATGGCTTTGACAAAGTTTTTCATAAGTCCTAACTTGATATGAAGTGGCGGTAGTAATATCTTATTAGGATCTACCAAAGGAGCGTATGTGACGTTGCATTCTCCAGGTACGTAATTCACTCTAGGTTCCCATTCCTTCACTTCATAATGTTTGTCATCAGCTCGGCTATCCCATAAACATAAAAAACATTGGTACTTCGTGTAACCGCACTGCAGTCCTAATAAAATACCAACTACCTTGAGATCACAACATATTTGCCAACAATGATCCTTGTAATTTATAAGATTTAGCAAAGTTGACATGGTGTCATAGGATTCCTTAATCTTCACTGAGTGCGCAAGTGGTATAGAAGGTTTTTTATTTCCATTATGTAAAAGGACAGCTTTAAGGCTGACCTTTGACGCGTCGATAAATAACCTCCATTCTTCTGGAACGTAAGGAATTCCTCGCTCCGCCATCAACCCATGTATATCCGTACATACGCACACATTATCTTGCGTTGAGAAATAGCTTGAAAATTGAACATGCCTTTTCCTGTACACTGATATGTTCGTTTCTGCATCCAATAAGTTCCACTGCTGGAGCCTTGATCCCAGAAGTTCCGCCTCTTGTTTTGTCAGGTGCAAATCACGGACTAGGTCATTAAGTTCACATTGCCGGATGAAATGTGGCTCGCGAACACAGTCAGGGATGAATGTTGGATCCTTGGATGTACATGTTGATGTCGATGGTTCATCAAGGTCATGATCATCATCAGAGTCTTTTGGCCATATCTCTTCCCAGTTGGTAGGGGGCTCGGGAAGTGGAAGTTCTTTTGCATTCTGATACATTTGATAACAAATATTGATAACCATTTCATGAACAAAACGAAAAAACTTGGAGAATTGTATATATATGTATTAAGATATACATATACTGTACGTTTAAAAAAAAATATACGTTGGAAGTACATTCTATTTTTATACACGTTTCTAATTTACAGAGAGCAATACAAGTGTGTTGTTGACTATTGTAAATATTCATTTTTTATGTCTGTGTTTGTAGTAATAAAGCAAATCGTTTTTACCCCAACTCAGGAGATCTGAAAGCATTACTATCAGGTGCAATAAACAGTGCACACAGTATACATACAAATATATTTATTTCTCTAGAAAGAACAAAGCGATTTTTACGAAACTTTTAGGGTTTATTAAATATAAATCAAGGTATACTTAGGTATAATTTCTATGTTACTATATGTAAGGGGACAGGAGCTAGGGGAATAAAATATCTGAAAAAGGGAAATTTTTGAGGGAATTTCCCGAAAATCCGTCTGTTACGGGAAAACTGTACGTGATGGAGAGAAACCGAGTGCATATTCGAATTCAGCGCAAAAAGTTCCTTTAAGATCAGGTGATTTTTCTCATGTAACAAACAAAAAGTTTAAATTTGTTAACTAGTGTTATCCATTTCTTTCCGGTAAATTTTAATTTTTTTTTTCTAGAAACGGACGTCGAACTTTCTAATTTGACCCTAAGTATACATGTACACTCATATGCAAAAGATAAGACTTCGGTCCAGGAAGGGGCCGCGGTGGCTCAGTGATAGAGCGTTCACCTCTGGTGCTAGGGGTCCCGGGTTCGATCCCAGTCCCCGCCAAGTGAACTTTGTGGTGGACAAACACCGTGTGCGTGGGTTTTATCGGGGTTCTCCCGTTTCCTTCCACTTTCTTCATTCTTTCATTTCATTCATTACTCATCATCACCGTCTGCTTTAGCATAATCGTGGGACGTAAAACTCAAAGATTTCTTTTCATTTTCGTTCCAGGAAGCTATAGTATTCTTTGTTGATCTGGAGCTAACGAAGTGTATAAAAATCCACGTCTACCGCCAATAGTACAAAAGTATTGCGTGGTTGAATAGTGTGGTCAGATCCGTACTTCGTTTAATTCGGAGACATGGGAAATAAAAAAATTATTGTACATGTTCTATTCATATGATAATCTTGTACTTAAATTTGTAATGATCTTCAAATAAAATGGTCCCAGATAATTCAAGGGAAAGGGTCATCGAATCCACCACTCTATTTTCTAAGCTATTTATGAACTAATTTTGGGTAAAGTTCGTTAGTTGAACCCACTAAAATTAGATTTCAAACAGTTACTTGAATAGTGAAACTGTGATGACGTAATTATATTTCTTAAAGGGAATGTCCAAAATTAAAAGTAGAAAGGTAAGAATCTATTTTAAAAAGGAACTAATTCGAAGTAGCGCTTTGCGAAAGGTTGTAACACAACTATAACTCTTCCTACTTTTATTTGTATTAATCTTCATTCAAAAATTAAAATACATTTAGAATGCATTTAGAATACACTATTTCAATTTCCAAATAACCAATTTCAGCTCATGCACGTTATGAATAATGATAATCATAATCATGAATCATCGCAGGGAAGTGCTAACACTACTAACTCATGGTTACATGAGACAAAATTCATCTCAAAGTACGTATTAATTCGAGATAAAAGTGTTCTCAGTGAGAAAAACAACACATCACATGTATACCAAAATTATCTCCAAATATGTATTCACTCGGCAACAAAATATTTAAAAAAGTGGTAACAAGTGGAACAGTAGATATCCATACGAAGGTAAGACAAGGCTTAATATAAAGTAAGTGGGTTAAGACATTGAGGGGCCTCCTTAGTACGAACTAAATAACAATAGCATTACTTTTATTATAAATATTTAACTATGTTTAAGATTTTTAAAATGTCAGCGTCACACACTACCAAACGAGGTCCCTAATTTTTATATCACTATGACAAGTTTTATAAGTAACTGAAACTAACTTTAAAAAATGGCAATTTTTCCTGGAATCTTTTAACATAAACTATCTTGTGTGTTCGAAGAGCCCCGCTTGCTCCACCTGGGGATTTCTAGAGGTAATTTCATATTAGAGAAGAAAAATAATGTGTAATTTGAGGTTAGTTCCTCAGGAGTCAGCTCATTGAGTGAGTGGTGTGAAGTGGTCTTAGGGTTTGTTAACTTCAACAGCTGTTCGCCCGTGTTCTTTTATGCTTCTAAACGTTGTTGCTTGATAAGCCCAGCTCTTACCAGCAGGCTACGAAAAAGAGGCTCTCGTGCAACTTGCCTATTAAAAAAAAGAAGTCTCTAATAGAGAGGCATTACTGTGACTTGAACGCAAGTTGAGATATCTGAATCATTATGCCTATTTTAGATCGAAAAGCAAAGTATTCTTTAGTGCATCTTATTTTCAGGACATGGAATTGAGTTGAACTGCTTCTTGAATTTACAGTGCCCGTGAGCTTATTATTAGTTGAGGGAGCGGAATCCCACACGTCATTGTAACAGAAGTCTCAACTTGTTCATTTCCTTGAGAGTAGAAGTTAAGTTATTTAAGTATATATATCACAAGTTATGTGCAATGCCGTATGAAGTGAGAGCAGTGAAATGTATTATAATTAAAGCCATTTTAGGAGACACACGGTTTCGGATCGGCTGTACAGATTGCAGTGATATTTTGTTTTGTCTTCTATCGTCAGTGTTTGGAACGAGCGGAAAAGCTTAAGTTGATTTGTGAAAGTTTTTCCAAATTATAGGGTCAAAGCTCTTAAAATTTACCAAAAATTGCGAGACATTGCATATTGGTATTTGCAGTTGACCTAAAAACCTACATCGTTAGTTACGGTATCACTTTAAAGCTTAGGAAATGGGCTCTCAAATGGCATATAACACATAGACTTACGATATTATTATTATTATTTTCGAAAAATAAAAATTTTGAATATGATTTTCTCTAAGATGCCTATTTTGAAAATTTTCAAATTTATATATATATATATATATATATATATAGAGAGAGAGAGAGAGAGAGAGAGAGAGAAACCTCCCTTGACGGACACCTCTATAATACGGATACATTTTTTTGTCCCGGCAAAAATATGTTCCCTTATGAAACAAAAACCTCCCTTTTACGGACACACTCAGACACGGACGCGGACAGACTTCCTCCCCCCCCCCCCCCAAACGTTTCAATAACCTCTTCATAACGGCCAGGATTTATTCTCGGTTCTACGATATATTATTCCTCACAAGCATATCTATCATGAGTGGTGAACCATCAAACAGAACAGTTTCAAGCTGAACTTGAAATTCTTTTTGTCTACCCGCAATAAACTTCTTTCTGGTGGAAATCCTAGAAAACCTTCAATACGCGATAACACTCATGCAGGGTCAGTCGTATGGCCGAGAATTCTATGCGAACTATCTTCCCTTCCCTAACAAATTTAGTCCTTTCGCTTCTGGGCCTTTCATCTTTCCCCACAATTTTATAGATAACAAAACAAACATTGTTTTACAATAACATTTTCAACGAGCAGTGTTTCCTCTTACTTTTTTTTTTTTGGAAAAACAACATTTTTCCTTTATTTCTGATACTGGAATAAGTCTGGGTTGGAGTTTCCCTGTTTCCTTTTTCACCTTCTCTAAGAGGATATTCTTTGTGATTGGGGCTAGGTTAATAAACATATGCACTCCCATATGCCTTTTCATCCATTCTACTAACGAAGATACCGCGCCAGTACACATACGTAATGTTTCTTCCGCAACCGTACTGATTATTCTCAGAGGGAACTTGCTAATGAGTTGTATTATCCTTGTAGAGGAAAAAGTATGCCTTTTTCGCTAAACAAAAGTGTTTAGCCGATTAGTTGGTTCTAACGCATCTTTTGAGAAGGTTCTGAGAATTTGAAATAAATGAGAAACGCTTACAGGGTGATGACATGTACGGTACTTAAGAAAATTAACATACATGCATTATCTATTGAAGTACCGGTATACGAATATATTAACACATTCCCCAGTAATAGTATTATTTAACAGAAATGAATTTCTTTCATTTCTCCCAGCAATTCAAATACGTATTAAATAGAATATTTTCATATTGAATTTTACGTACGTACGTTCATACGTAATGTATTTACTGTATATTACAGCACACAATTACCGTTGTGAGAAATTACATTTCTGTAACGGACACCTCTCAATAACGGACAAAAGTTCATGTCCCATTGATGTCCGTTATTCAGAGGTTTCACTATATAACAATATCCGAACTTCAATAAATAATAATTATAAAACATATATATTAAAAGAGTTTCCACTTCCAAGCGTGAAGTCTAAAATTGCGTCAATTTAGTCTCTTCATTTAAAGGAAAATTAATGACACGAAATCAAATTAATAACATACCACAGTGTCAAGAAAGAACCTTGTCTAGACTTCTGTCCATATTTAGAAGTTGAGATCTTCTCCAGATACTGCTTACAACTTGGTGTGAGTATGAAAAGGATTTTTGCTTGTCACTACACCTTTGTTAGATAAGGTGTTTCTTGACCTGGTGAGGTCACAGGGTTCATCTTAAATAGTACATCCACAGCACAAATACAGAGAACGAATACATACCATAAACTATGAAATGGATATCGTTATGTCTACAAATGTAAATGTCTCCATTGTATAACTTCAGTGTCATGTAAAACTGCATGCAATAAATTGTAACAGTGCAAGAACTTACTATTTACATTATGCTGAAGAATGTATTTCCCTCAAACTTAAACTTTTCTGCAGACTTCGAGATTTTGAATTCGAGACAACACAGGTAGTACTTCTACACGTTTTCAACACCTTCTCTTCCGTGGTATTAAAGTGAGAACTTCTTAATTTCATTCATTCATTCAATCTCTAGTATAGTCACGCGTAACAAGCACACCAACACGTCAATCTTTCAAAAAGAAACCAACTTATCCTAGTGAACTTCGTATTTAATCTCATTTCATAAGTATACAAGAACGAACCGTGTCCAATCTCATAAGAGGGAAGCCATCTACATCATTCAACAATAGGTGAGAGAGGAATATTCCTTGTATTCACAAATTCAGTACACTACACACACACTACATTTCCTAATGTTCATTAAGAGACTATTAAATTTAGATATAGAACATACTTGTATGCAGATTTAAATCCAATATAGCAATATTGGCAGGTGTATAAAGGCCAAGAATGTTGATATCGTACTGATTTAATCATTTCGTAGTGTACAGGAGCTTGAGGGAGAACTTGAGTCCATTTAACATTCAATATTCACAATTGTCGTATCGTTGTAATACATATTAGACTTTTTACCGTAACTAGAACGTTTACGTATCAATATAACGAGTATAAAATGTTTGAAATGAATTTTTGAACTTAATATATACTTCAAACTGGATGTCACTGGATCATATCACTTTGATTAAATTGCTTATTCTAAGGGGAAGGAATAACAGTATGCAAAAAATAGTTTGTTAGGAGCCTATCAAATTAGGAAAATGCAACTCTTTATTGTTAGGAGCCTATCAAATTAGAAAAATGCAACTATTTATTGAAAATAATTGGACACGTTCCGGTGTTTCCAAAAAATTCTACTTCTAAGGAGGGAATGGGAAAATTTCTGTAATTTTTCCTCCGCCTTCAAATTGGCGTTGTCTGTCTCATCACTACAGGAAACGGCTGCATCGTATGAAGTGAACTTTTGAACGTAGCACTTGGATCTAGACAGTTTTTATCATGTCACTTTCATTGAAATTGCGTATCCTGGAAGGGGTGGAAGAGGGGTTTAAAATGTATTCCAAAAATATAGTACCTCATGATCCCATTGTACTCGGAAGATAAAATTTCATGTATAACATTATTATAAATAAATGTCTATGAAATCCTTACTGAAAATAAGTTAGACCCAAGGTTTTTGAACATTTTGTCTTTGAACGAGGAACATTTCTGTAATATTTTAATGTTCTATTTTGTATTTATAAGATTGCAAAAGTGAGGACTCGGTTGAACCATTTAAAAAGAATTTTTAAACAGCTTCAGATAACCTCGGTATGTATCAATAATTCTGCACTTATATTGAAATGCATATTCTGAACCATCTTGTGTGGATAGCGTACATGCCTGTGGCGTGGAAGACCCAGATACTATTCCGTGAGGGATCTCATGTCAATCGGATCCAACGTTAAGCGGTAGGTTCACGTCTCATGTAGCCTTGCTGCTGAACGTGACTAAACTCAAATCCAATCCAATTGAAATGCGTATTCTAAGGGGAATGGGTAAATTTTTCGCAAACAGTAACAGCCGCGCCGTTGGAAAGGAATTTTTGAAGATAGCTCTTGGGTTAAATTTTTGTTTATTTATTTAGATTCAACTACCTGTCCTAAAAAAGATGGCTGAGAAATATTTTTCATATATTTGTCATAAACCTATTCTTTCCGTGCTAAGAACGAGTGTTTCAGCTAGTTGTTAAACTGACCAGCTAGGGATATTTTAACTTGCGTATATACAGGGTGTTTCAAAACAACACCGATAACGTTTGGGAGGGGATTCCTGACACCAAGATACGACAAAAAGTATAGACCAACCTGGGTGCACAGATGCTTTCTTTCGGAGTCATAGGCTGCCGAAAACGTGAAAAAAATGAACTTTAGAGGTCCATAGCTCCAAAACTATGGGGCCTACCGTAGTTGGGTCAAAAGTTTACTAAGGAACTAATATGTGCTCTATCCAAAAATACATGCTTCAGATCCGCAACAATTTTTATAGAAGTAGTTAGTGAGTACTTCAGATTATATGCCCGTAACAAAACTGCCTGTACAAAAATTGTTGCGTGAGTACCCTAGGATTCTACAACATGTATTTTTGGATAGAGTACATATTAGTTCCTAAGTAAAGTGTTGACCCGACTGCGGTAGGTCCCATAGTTTTGGAGCTATGGATCTTGAAAGTTCATTTTTTCATGTTTTCGGCAGCGTATAACTCCGAAAGGAAACATTTGTGCACCCAGGTTGTTTCGTCTTATTTTGGTGCCAGGAACCACCTCCCAAACGTTGTCGGTGTTGTTTTGAAACACCCTATATATATATATATATATATATATATATATATATATATATAATATATACTGGTTTATTATTTAATCTGCTAAAAAAGGCTAGAGACGGGCGATGATAGATAAATAAAAAGAAGGCGTTAACTATATACAAAAAAAGTCTCATCAATAAAACATCAGAAATAAAAATAAAGCAAATTGACTTCATTTAATTACATTATGGTCTAATTTGTGTTTTAGACGTCAAAAATTGGACTTAAATATTGATTTGAAGTTACGAGGGCTATCCAGAAAGTAGATTACGTTTTGGAATAAAAAATCAACAAAGTATAGGAAACAAATTTTATTATATACAGATGAAAGCCACACACAAATACTACTTTTCGACATAGTCACCATTCAAATTAAGGCATTTATCGTAGCGATGTACGAGCTTGGAAATTCCTTCGTCGAAAAATTCGGCCGCCTGCGACTTCAACCACTTCGTTACCTCTTCTTGCAGCTGTTCGTCGTCATCAAAACGCTGCATAGCCAGCCACTTCTTCATTGCTGGGAATAGGTGGAAGTCGCTCGGTGCCAGGTCGGGACTGTACGGCGGATGAGGAAACAACTCCCACTGAAAAGATTCAAGAACTTCACACGTGACATTTGCCGTGTGGGGCCGGGCGTTGTCGTGAATCAACAAGATCTTAGAGCTCAACATTCCTCTGCGCTTGTTTTGAATTGCTCTTCTGAGGTTTTGCAGAGTTTGGCAATACCTTTGAGCGTTTATTGTAGTGCCTCTTTCCAGGAAGTCCACCAAAATCACACCTTTTCTGTCCCAAAAAACAGTCGCCATCATCTTCCTTGCCGACATTGTTTGCATGCATTTCTTGGGTTTTTGGGGAGAACCTGTGTGCCCCCACTGCATTGATTGCAATTTCGTTTCACAGTTCACGTGTTTCACCCATGTTTCGTCACCAGTAACGATGCGATCGAGTAAAGAGTCACCATCCTTATTGTAGGCGTCCAAAAAGTGCAACGCTGCAGCCATTCGCTGATTTTTGTGGTCCTCTGTCAAGATTTTTGGAATCCATCTTGCACAAAACTTGTGGTAACCAAGCTTTTCGCTGATGATTTCGTGCAACAAACTTCGCGAAATTTGTGGAAAACTCAAAGAAAGTTCCGTTATTGTGAACTTTCGATTTTCACGGACTTTAACATCGACTTTTTCGACAAGTTCGGCAGTCACTTTGCTGGGTCTCCCACTTCGATCTTCGTCGTGAACATTGGTTCGGCCATTTTTAAATCTTATGACCCACTGTCGCACTCCACCTTCAGTGATAATGTTGTCCCCATACACTTCACACAGCTGCCGATAGATTTCTATCGGTTTACAGTTTTTTGCTGTCAGAAACCTTATTACTGCACGCACCTCGCAGCTCGCGGGATTTTTCAATTAACGCAGACATTTCAAACCGTCACAGTATCTTAACGGAGCACAGCACGAACCTCTCACTAGCACGGCTAGATGCCGACTGAGCTGCGCAACGCTCTGACCCCAAGATGGCCGCGCTAGCCCCGCCCCTAGCGGACACAGACGAAAACGTAATCTACTTTCTGGATAGCCCTCGTACATTTGCGGATCTTAATATCTCCAAATCACTAACAGGTTACAGAATTACTAATCAATAGAAAGGAAAATTCGCCAAAAACTAACCGCTTAGCCCTGAAATTGCGGAAAAATCTTATAATAAAAATAAATACGCTTCTGCATGGTTCAGTAACAAGCATGCGCACCTTTGCTCCATCGCTGAAAGAAAATACAAATTTTCGTTGTTGACCAGCATCATGAGAAAATTGGCGCTTAAGAAGTTACTGTACTTAAGCTAAGAAGTAGTGAACTCGCACCAGTAACGGTGATGTAGTTAGCAATGTGCTTACTATAGTCAGACCATAATGTAAATGAAGTCAGTTTGCTTTAATTTTACCTTTATTTTTAGTATTTTATTGTTGAAACTTTTTTTGTATATAGTTAAAGCCTTCTTATTATTTATCTATCATTTTTTTTTTTTGTTATATGAACTAGATTAAATAATGTAATTAATGCATGTTATTAAATTACTCTTTCCCAAAAATGCAGTGTATTGAACCTAGATTCAAATGGCTTCGATATTAAGTTCTGTCTTATGTAAAAAGTTGTTAAATTTTTCTTACATTACTTTTTATCTTTCAGTAATAACTATAAAAAATTGTATGTTGAGAACTGTTGTACAAGAGAAATAGTAAGTAATCTGTGAAAGCTTGTTTGATTATTTTTGAAGAGTTGCTTTCATTCTCATGTACGTTAACAACTGATACCCTCACAATTGGAAAACTTTATGATTGCGGTGAATATTCATATTGAAAAGAAACTGCTTAAGAAGAAAGTTAGAATCCTGTTACTGACTATTTTAAATATGACAGCCACAGAATTGTGAAGACGCGCTTCATTTGTCAATTCGCATTCCTGAGCATAGTATAAACTAGGCCAAATGAAAATGACACGACTGATTTGCAAAACAAAATTTGTGATCAAAAATAAATTTTAAAAAAAGTGATAGGATGAATATGTTGTTACATGTAGTTTAATAGATTATTTTTGTTTTTAGGCATACAGAAAGTTAGCAAAGGAATTTCATCCAGATAAGAACCCTAAAGCTGGAGATAAATTTAAAGAAATATCATTTGCATATGAGGTGTTGTCTGATCCAAAGAAACGTAGCATATATGATAAATACGGGTTGAAGGCAATGCAAGAAGGTGGCCATGAAGGACCAGGGCTTTCGGCGGAAGATGTGTTCTCAAGCTTTTTCGGAGGAGGCTTGTTCGGAATGGGTGGATTTGGAGGATTTGGAGCAGGCAGACATCGTCGACAAAGAGGCGAAGATACGATACACCCTCTTAAGTAAGTATACAGTGACATCTTGTCTCATTGCTTGAACGTGTTGTCCTTTGTAGTGTAGTGTCTGAGGTAGTATCCCGATGGAGCACAAGACCTCGGATTCCAGTTAAAACAGAGGTCCCGTTTCATATAGTGTAATGGCTAAGTAGGGATGTTAATACTTCAATTAGTCAATCAATGTTTGGACCTGAATTTATGTATATAGTAAACTTTTCTATTCCACTTACAGTACGATGTTCAGATAACTTTTACATCTGGACGTAGGTTTTGTCCGTTCTAAAATAGTTCAGTAATTGTTTTTTCTCACGTGTTTTTACCACCACTGTACATTACATCATTTCGTAGTATTCAGTTTCTCCTCCTCAGAATTCTAATTATGTAATATTGCGCAAGAATTCATTTTTACAAAGTCAGTATTTGCATTTTACAGTGTTTCCGTTTGCAATTAATGTTGAATTTTTGGTGGCTGTGGTTGCTATCTTAACCCGAATCGTTTACCTGGAAGTTGATATGAGAGTTTGGTAAATTTTAGGTTAGTAAAAAGAGGGTGTCTATCGGTCACAAATGTCACGAAATCAGAAAACGGTCATGAAAGTCACGAAATTTAGCTTTTGGGTCACGATTTTTTTTTTTTAACTACAAATGTAAGTACAGATTGAAAAAAAAAATGTCCTATAAAACGTCAGTTCAATACCAAAAATGTCTATCGTAGGCTTTAGACGCTACCAAATCGCAAGCAAAGTACGTTTCTATCGCATGGATGAAAATCCGGCCTAATTCGCACTCAAATTCGCTCTTGAAAATATTAGGAAATTTTATGATTTGGTAAAGAAAAGGTCACGAAAAAGTTACGAAATTTCGTTTTGGAATTTTAGTAGACACCCTGAAAAAGGACACTTATTAAGCTTGGAAATAAATACAAGGGTCTGAGTGTTTTCTTAAAATACAAATATTGAGTTGTATTTAGTGTTAAAAGAACGAATTTTTGTGATTCAGGGGATGAAGAACGATATTATTTAGAAGGGTGATGTCCAGTTTTACTATTTCAATACTAACTGATTGTATTTGTGCAAAGTACACATTCTTACAACTTAGTAGTAACATTCTTAATTTTTTTTCTTTCCCCTCTGTTTTTTCCCCAAACCTTAGAACTTAACAGAACTTTAGGCTGCTCTTACTACAAGTTCCGAAGAAGTGTTCAACAAAACCGAAAATTTAGCTGAAATTAAACAATAATTATTAGTAAGATAATTACTAATAAATATTCAATGTCTGCTCTCTTTTAATTATCCTTAATGCTTTTTCTCCTGTACTGTTACCTAACTCGTTCCCATTAGTTGCCTGTTCGTCTCAATATTTTTGTTCATACTTCTCTATACGTATATTTAAAAAGAAATCTCCTTTAGTAACATCTGCTTTTTTACTGTGTTGTGCACATAATTCATAATTTACTTTTTTTTTATCTTTATTGAAGGCTTCTCTCGTGATTGCAGTCGTTGCTTTTTTTTTATTTTTTTATTTCTTCATTCACATTCAGACATCACTAATAATGCTATGTAGATACCGAAAACTAATCACGTTTTCTTCAGTTTCTACAGGTGTCACATTTCCTATTGTGATCGATGAAGAGAGCAGCTTCCGAAATTTTCATTATATTAAATATTCGTTTCACTATAATAAACATCCTTATTGCCAATCCTTAATATACATATACAGAAGTTGCTCCATTTATGTTGAGCCAAATTTGTTACACTTCCCTAGAAAATATCTAATTCGTGTTCCATCTCCAGGCCACCTCTACTGACTTTTGCTCGGTTGTGGAGTTTACATTGCAGGAAACTGCGTTACAGCTTGATCATGGGTATTGCATCCCACGGCATAATACATTTTAGTTAGTTAACAAAATGTATCAGTCACTTTCCTTGTTACATCTCGTTACAAAACTAAATAAAATAAAATAAAATGCTTTTAAATGTGAACTCTCATAAATTATTGATAGATCAATATGTGGTACTCAATAGAATGTGATAGTAAATTTAGCACGTAATTGAAATCACCTCCCTATTGGAGATTTTTAAATTATCATTTATGTAAATGATGTACAGAAAGGTTGTTTCGTATAAGTTATATTTAATGAACACCGAATCTTATTAAATTCAAGCTTCGCGATATTTCATGTTGACAAGTGGTAAACTCGCTTTAAAATTCTGATGAATTGTTTCGAACAAAATGATTTGTTTTTCCAAAATGAGTGAATGTGTCGTGAAAATTTGCTCCTATAAACTTTAAAAGGTTATGTCATAAACATTTCACTCTTTTCAATGGTAGTTATTATTTTTTAACAATTCGTTTTAAGGGAATACGTTTAGCTCCGATGATCGATGTTTAATATGTTCTACCTATTGAAAGAATTATTTAAATGTGTCGTCTAAAATTACAGCACTAAAATGGAATTGTTACAAAGTTTCCGTTGTATTGTTCTTATACTTGTAGTAATTTTTATATCATCTTTTCGTTATATTTATTTATTTATTTCAATGCCCTTGACAGAGCTATATGTTCCATTTAACAAGTGGCAAATAAAAGAATACATGAGCTAAATTACAATATGATGGAGTAACGGTGTACAATTACAATTAATACACGATATAAAAGTATAAATCATATTTTGCGTGTGGCTTTATTTTGATTATTTGAATATTGTTTGTTACAGGGTTTCCTTAGAAGATATGTATAATGGGAAAACGGCAAAGCTTCAACTTAGCAAAAACGTTATTTGTAAAGCTTGTGAGGGGTATGTATGTTTGGTAAATTAGTGGTTAGGTAATATTTTTCAACATAATATATACATTGTAGAATTTAAATTATATATATATATATTATCATAGAAGTTATAGAAAGTTAACTGTTTCCTATATTATCTAATGATTTAATCATATATACAGTATACTATAAATTCTATCAGTACGTTTACATCCTTAATATACATATACAGAGGAGGCTCCATTTATATTGAGCCAAATTTGAATGTTACACTTACCTAGAAAATACCTAACTTGTGTTCCATCTCCAGGCCGCCACTACTGACTATTGCTCGGCATTGGATTTTTCATTGCAGAAAAACTACGTTACAGCTGACCATGGGTATTGCATCCCATTCCTCTTTCCAGGCTTTCCATAGGCCGGGGACGGTGCGGACTCGACTATGGGACTTGAAGAGTTCGAAAGCACAATAGTCCATTAGGCTGGCATCTGGACTCTTGACAGGAATTCTAGTTTTCGTGTTCCATACGGCGATAGAATTCCAGCAATGTTTTTGTCGTGTGGCTGGATGCCTTGTCTTGATGCAGTCCAACCTGGTTCAAGTCTTGTTCGTACAATGCTGGGATTTCATACTAGTACATTTCAGTCAGGACATGAGTCTGGTAGTGTGCGGCATTGATTTTTACGTTTCGTTCCACCTTTGGCGACATGTTTGCCCCTGTACGAGAAACCGGCCACATTATCCGGTTAACTTTTATCAACTCCTTACATTTCCCATTGAAGCAGGTTGGAAATATGGAGATTGTGAATCGTGAGAATACTTACCGAACTTTTTCTCTAGGAGGTTACTACCAACACTAGGATTTTCCAGTTTACTAATAACCAACGCTGAGAAATTTTGTATTTCGTAGGCACACAGTGTGCATCCGCGTCTTAGTTGATACAGAAGCCTCGTTAGGTCGTTCCATTTGAAAATAGCCAAATAATCTTCAGCGTTTGTCTTTGATATAGATAGTATAGTAAAATGCGCTTGACTTTGATATAGATAGTATAGTAAAATTCGCTGAAACGTCGGTTGATGGTTTTTTGTTGCGGGAATAATTGAATCGTTTCTTACGTTGTTCGCAGCTACAGCTTCATGGAGTGAAATTGCTGTCAGGTTGAGTCCAGCCACATATCGTCAAGCTACGTGGAGGGCAAGAAGCGGCAAGGAGTGGAATTTATCTAGTCTTGGATAATTTCCTACGCTAGTGACCCCCTGAATTATATTTCCTCTTGTGAAATAAACATCGGTGTATTTAAGTGATTTAAAGTGTGGGAATAACTGCAAAAGGGCCCAATAATAGTGATAAAATATTAAGTGTTTTAATCATCAATAATCTTAATATCGCACATTTTGCGTGTAAGAGTTTATATATTTTCAGATGTAGTGTTCTGGGTATATACAACAAATATTCAGTATCTGGAGAACGTATCGGTATTTCTTTTATATAGTGGTTGACATTTCGTGCACCTCCTTATCGTTGTATATACAGCATTCACCAGTTTGGAGAGAAAAGAACCTTAGTCTCTCCATATTTAAGATTCACTTCAACAGTTTCTTGTTCTCCAAAGTCTGACCCCCCATGGTATTCTTTGATTTTTTTTAACATACTAGATTACCAGTTACCTTGACCAAGATATGTAATATTTACTACTCTTCTAAGCCAGATCGCAATTTTAAGATTACCTGAGTTTAACGCTCATTCAGCATTCTTTTCTAATAACTGGAAAGTAGTAAACGATTATAAATTTCTGCATACCTATAAATAATTCCACATCAGCGAAAGAAAATAAGATATTCTACATGCAGATTGTACTTAAAGTTGCTGTTCTTTTTGCTGCAGACTGTACACAAGCACCTTCTCTAAACACATTTATCTGTTCCAATCAGTATTTCTGTGAATATCAAACGTGGATGGAAATAAGTAGATAAAAGCGTGTAGCGAAAGAACTTGTGTGTACTCTGCAATAAAGGAAAATACCGTACTTTATGTACAGCGGGGGACACTTCTAAATGGTACAGCCATATGGAGATTTACGGCTAAGGTGTACCATTTAGAAGTGTCCACCGCTGTACAATCTGCATGAAGAATGTGTTTTCTTTTTGTTGGCTTCACTACCTTTAGTAACGTTGGTTTACATTTTTCCTATTGATATTGTGGGTAGCGTTTGTGCCTTTGGTGCACCGGATTCGGTGGGAAAGCAGCACAAAAAATTCATAATCATTAACTTTCATTAATATGTCATTACTGTTTTTTCCATTTATTTGTGGTTGTGTATATATTTCAAATTCTTTATGACCAAAGCATTTAGTATACGTGTTTAGAGACGTAGTGCTAATACTTAGTTCTGTTTTTTAAGTAATAAGCATATGGTTCCAAATTCGATTTCTGGTAGAGACAACTATAGCTTGGCAATTGGAGATCTGCTTGAAATAAGAAGTGGCAGACTGTGGTAATGAAAATAGAAATAATGGGATTATGAATTGATGCCCTGACTATTAAATACGAAGTCGAGCATGAACCTAGTCAATTATGGGTCAAACGATAGGAGTTATGACACCACTTACGTAATGTTTTTTTCTTTTCTTTAGGCGTGGAGGAAAAACTGGAGCTGTACACACTTGCAGGACGTGCCGTGGCTGTGGATTTAAGGTGACTTACCGTCAATTAGGGCCAGGAATGTCACAACAGATTCAGTCTAAGTGCCCTGAATGTAATGGAGAAGGTAAGCTCAAGCAATCCATATAGAAAACTGAATTGGACGAAACATCTGTAACAAAATATATATTTGATTGCTAAGTCGAAAGATTGGTGCTTCAGAACGATATGGACTCGTTCAGTTTTGTTCCCAAGAATGTCATTCCGTGCTTTAGAGAATATGAAGTGACAAGATTTTATTAGCCATATATTTAGTTAATTGTCAGTTCATCATTCGAGAGTGTACTTTTCCATTTTTACCTACGCAAACGCGAACTAGCTAATAAAGTCACCCTTGACTTTCTCGATGTTCGGTAAAAATGGGAAAGTATCCTCTAAAATGGCAATGAATTGACAGTTAATAGAGTATGTGGAAAATACATAGTCTCAGTACCTCCATCAATCCAAGAAAACACCATCATTTCAATACGCCAAACAGGTTAGGTCTTTCAGTCGTAGCGTTGTAACGAACGGGAAATTGTCCCTTAAATTTCTACTATATCCTAAATCCTTTCCTCACTAGGTTTAAAATGGATTTTTCAACTCGCTTTCGATTCCAGCAATAGTCTGACGATTCGACAGCGAGCGCAAACAGACCAAAAACAAAAAGGAAAAGAAAACTTCTAAATTACTGCTCTCACTGGCAACCAGATTGGGACCAGGCCGTTGAAAATAAACTTCACGTTGTTAAGCCACTAGTTGGACTGACAGCGCAGCCTAATCGTCGAGATGAAATGCTCCTGATGCGTTTGCGTATAGACCACTCTGATCTGACGCATTGCTACTTGCTGCGGAGATTGAACCGTCCGTATTGTGAAGAATGTATTGTCCCGCTGAGTATTCAGCATATTCTTGTTGAATGTCTTGAATACTCAGATCTCAGAGAACGTTTCGGACTGCCTGTCTACTTACCCCTGCCTTGAGTGATGATAGTGATTTGTTAGCCGGATACTTAAGTTCATTTCTAATTGTGGGTTTGTTTGTTGTGATTGTTTTAGTGCTGCTAACTTTTTATATTTTCTCTCAGTTTTTAGTATTGTTTTCTATATATTGCTATTGTTATATATTTTATCTTTGTCTACTTTTGCTTTTTTTTCTTATTTTCATTTAGCAGCTCTTTTATTTATTTGAACCAGATTCGTTTTAGCCTGTTCTTCGTTTAATGTTGCAGTCCTGAGCAACCGACTCAATCGTGGCGGGGACATATAGCCTCGATGCTGGCGCCCCCATTGACACCACCCCCCTACTCATTCCATTCACCTTTCTCACCACTGAATTCGTTTTCATTTTTAATAGGTTTTCCATATTAATTACAATAATACAATCAACACACTATACGTATATCAATATGTTACTGCAACCCTTGTGAAAGAAATAACAGGTTTTTTCAAATTACACCAGTGTGCTTGAAATACGCAAGAATTGATTATATCGACAGATACCTGTTCCAAATAACTACGGCTTGGAAGTGTTCCCGGAGAAACTCACGTGGTGGTAGGGTTGTGCATAGCACAACACTGTTTCTCATGTTGGCACATTACATGGGAGGACAGGACGGACGTTCATATCGAACAGAGTGAACATGTTTAGTGTTAGGCTTGGAAAATCTACTACTGAAACACTGAACTTCATACAGCAAGCATGTGGCGACAATGTATTATCCAGAAGCCGTGTCTTCGAGCCACACAGAAGATGTCTGGATGATAGAGAATCAGTTAAAGATGATGTAAAAGTAAATCTGCCGTCAACTTTACATGTATACAGCTGAAAGCATTTATCGTGTAGGGCAGTTTCTGCAACAACACCGTTGTGTTACAGTGAACATGATACTTGAAGAGCTTAATTTGAACCGGGGTATCTGACACCAAATTTTACTTGAAAGTTTGGAAACCTGGGTAATAATTTGTTCCGATCTGTTGAAAAGGTCCATAAGGGACCTAACATTTTTGTCAAAAAGATTATTGCCTAAGATGAAAGTTGACATTACCAATATGATCATCAAAGTGATTAATTTGCAAGATCGAAGTACAGCCTTAGTCTAGCCTCAAACTTCTGAATTACTTGCATATACCAACCTTACTTTCACTGTAGTTAGTAATTAAATTTGTTAGCAAACAAAATCATACTCAGTAATAATTACTTTTGATCTCATTCCGTTTTTCTTTTTTTTTTCCGGTAATATTTGTTTCGAGGTAGTAATAATTTATTTTTATTTCTTTCCGTTTCGAATGTTCTACCGTTTATTCTCGGCAGTGTTTAATTTTAAGTTATGTTAATGTGAGCCTATGCCAGTGATGGTACTAAACTTCTGCTGGTCTTCCACAGAACGCTCTATAGACATGGCAACGTGCGGAGAGAAGTATTCTACATAATCTCAGCAGGGACATTCCCAGGGTTGGATTTAAGTTCCTTAGACTCCCTGTAAGCACTTAAAAAGATTTCCACTCACTCCTCTCCTCCTCATGTAGTTTAAATCCAATGGTAATTAAGTGCCTCATTGAATTATTTACAGTGTGTTTTTCACATATTAAACTCATATTAATATCTTACACCAGTCAACTGCGACAAATGTTTGCTTTAAGTTCTGTTCCTTCCAAACTTCACCTCTCCCTGGTTGTATATCTTAATTATCACCTGTTTATGAGGCTAGTAGATTAGGAGACTAATCACTATTCCATTATGTCGTGATTACAGTCATTTCTTACCTACTGTTTGCAACCAACCTACTTAGTTTGCAACAATGTAAAAAAGTGAGACTGGCACCACTACAAGAACCAACAATACTGTTGTCTCCACCTTCAGACGAGTTACGTTAACCCTAATCGTTGACTCTGACTTAGCGCAAGTTTGAACTTGCTCCAGTTCTATATAATTGTTGACACCGTTTTGAAATTGGGTTTATAAGGTGCATTAAGAAAATGGACTCGCAATGGTGTTTAAGCAACGTTCTGCCATCAGATTTTGTGTAAAGTCTGAAAAATTTGCTACTGTGACTTACAATAATTACAGAGACCTTATGAAGAACATTCCCTTTCCTATCCATGACACAAATCATCTTTAGAAGGCCTAGAGTAAGTAGAAGACGAACCTCATGCGAGAAGATCTTCAATCTCAGAAGCGGATGACAGTGTGGAAAGAGTGAAATTCCTTGTGAGGTCATATCGTCGAGATTGCAGATGAAAATGATCAGTAGCGAGTTAACTTTAAACGTGTTTGCAATCTATTAAAGTTTAACATAGAAATATACATTTGTACATTGAGAAAAGTGTGCTCTGGGTAGTGATAATGGGAAGTCGTTTCATCAATGTATTTTCTCAAACTTTTAGTATAATGTGTAATCATACACTCTGATCCGTGAAGAAAATTCGTCTGTGCGTACCTTCAGATTAACGACACAAAAAGGAGTTACGATCCTCATCCATTTTAATGGAAGTGTGGACAGATGACTTATGCAGTCCCAAGTCGCTCGGAAACACGCGAATTATTGTAGTTTTTAAAATATTAATCTGCAGTACATCACCGTTTATTGTCTGAGGGAATTTCGACGTATTCTCGTAACTGTTGCTTTAAACTACGGTGTTCTTACACTTCGCAGACGACTTGTTCTGTGCTACCTTAGTCGTCTCAGTCTCAATACGTATCTCTGAAATTCCTGTACAAAATCGCACTAATTTCCAGCTTCCTCAGAGCTTGGTAATCTTCAGAGTGATTAGCCAACTTACTGATGCGCTATTACGGGTATGGGGTTTCCTCAGTTCCTCTGTTCGATTTTCATAATTTTACATAACATTATCTGTGTATTTTCGATAAACAATACCACTCGTGACTTGGACTCAGTTTCCATTCGTAAGCTTTAAACACACATTATGTGGCCAAAATTTGTTTCAGTGTAGAACTAGATGTTTACTGCAGTCCTACCGTAAACGTATAATGAATATTCTGGACACTTACACGCAACATCTCTCAGGGTTTCGGTGCGAGGAAGTTTAGTGCCAGGTTTTCAATATGAACGTAATATAATGAAATCATAAGAAAAAAGTCTAAATATGGGGGCAGTTCTTTCGACTACAGCGTTGCGGAAAAGAGACTAAAGGGCAGCTTCCCAAAGCAAGTGAAAATTTTTCTATTCTGTGGCAAACATCGCGAGTTGTCTGAAAAATAATGTATATATCTAGCAAGAAACTAGTTCATATATTACATATAGCACTTACTGTTACTTACATATACGAGGGAGACCCAAAAAGAACCGGAATCCTACTGCTGCGCATCGTGTACTTGTAGTATGAGCTTTCACTGCTAGGGCGCTGTGGGAGAACGTCTCCTGAGTCAGTACGTATGCCAGATGGCGTCAACCGATAGTGACGCGTGTGGTTTCTCTGGCAGTTGTGTGTGTGTGTGCGGGGGGGGGGGTGCACTCGTGACACGAAAAAGTGGCAGATTCTCACGGACATCGTGCGACTATGAAGTTTTGTTTTTTACGTGGCAAGAGCGCAGCAGAAAACTGTTGCGATGATGCAAACAGCTTACAAAGAACATGCTTTCAATGAAACACGAATGTACGAATGGTTTGCTTAGTTTAAAAAGGTAGAAATGACTATTGAAGATTAGTCCCGTTCCGGTCGTCTTTCAAGTGCGCGAACCTAGGACAACATCGCCAAAATCCGTGATCTGAAAGACTTATCCGGGTTATCCTGGAGCTCCTTTCAGCGAAATTTGCACGACGATTTGGGAATACGACAAGTAACTGCTAAGTTTGTGCCCAGATTCCTCATCGAAGAGCAAAGAGAACGTCATGTGGAATCCTGTCATGCATTGAAGGATGCAATCAAAGACTGGAGACGGTTTTTCAACAAAATCATCACAGTCGACGAAAAAACAATTTCTGCTGCGTTATTGCCGAGTAAAAACAAAACTTCATAGCTGCACATTGTTCGTGAGAGTCTACCATTTCTTCGTGTCATGAATGCACTTCCGACACACACACATAGAACTCCCAGAAAAACCACACGTGTCGTCATTGACGCCACTTGGCATAGTAGCTCAGGAGAGGTCCTCCCATAGCGCCCTAGCGGCACAACTTCGCACTACAAGTACACAATGCACAAAAGTACAATTCCGGTTATTTTTGGTTTCCCTCTCGTAAATAAACTGAACACACGATTCAAGTGTTGAGAAATTAGGATGGTAAAATTTGCTGAATTACATTCAATATGGAAAAACAATACTGATTCGATATTCGAGATGGTTGGCTGCTGAGTAAGAGATGATATAACAGAAGATAACAACATAATACAAGAATATAAAGAAGTAGTTAAAAAATAACAATTTTTACGCTAGTACAGTGAAACCTCTGAATAACGGACACCAATGTACACTGTTGCTGAAAGTTGCTTAATTGTCACGTTGTATAACGGAGATTAAGGTATTATAAAAGATGCATTACCTTATAAAGAGCAAGACAGCAACTATGTAAAAAATACATTTATTGAATGAATATAACCATCACCTAAAAATTAAACAATAGAAATAACGCAAATGATATTTACAAATTTACAAATTGGACAGTATAATGGTCGGGGTCTTTATCAAATAGTCTGTCCTAGATGCCTCTCGTGTGTTCTCATGAGTTTATGCGGTCCCTTCTGTACTATATCTTGTCATGCAATGATAACAGGCACAAAGCATACTCACGAACCAAGGAGAGTCCCTTAATGGACGTCGGCTCCAGCGGAGACATCTTGCAGGTCCTGGAAGTTTGCAGTTACTAACGAAGTGGATCGAATACACACTATTGACGAACGTCGATCGAATGAATGATAATTGCTCGAAATTGCCAGTTTTTATACTAACCCGAAGACTATTTCGGATTTAAGAAAAACCACATGTTTACGCTTGTTTTTCGAAATAAAGAAAAGTATGTTTTCCTTTTTCTTTAAAATAGTTACCTTGGAAGTGTTTATATAACATATCTTGACTTTCATTGGAAATTCCATTTGTTTATTAGTCCTTTTACAACAAGATCAAGCGAGTTGTTTTCTTTTTAATTTTATACTTGGATCGCTTTTTTTTTTTCCTTCACTTTTGTGAATGTAGAAATTTTTAACTTTTTCATTATTTATGTCCATTGGAACATAATAAATGGGACATAATTTTTTGTCTGTTACAGAGAGGCTACAGACATTTAATTTCTCACAACGGTAATTATGTTGTTTACTGTAATATACAGTAAATACATTGTGTATGAACGCAAGTACGTAAGATTCAATATGAAAATATTCTATTTAGTACGTATTTGAATTACTGGGAGGGATGAAGGAGAAATTCATTTCTGTTAAATAATATTATTACTGGGGGATGTGTTAATATATTCGTATACCGGTACTGCAAAAGATAATGCGTGTATGTTAATTTTCTTAAGTACCGTACATGTCATCACCCTGTAAGCGTTTCTGATTTATTTCAAATTCTCAGAACCATCTCAAAATATGCGTTAGGAACCAACTAATCGGCTAAACTCGTTTGTTTAGCGAAAAAGGCATACTTTTTCCTCTACAAGGGTAATAAACCCCTTATTAGCAAGTGTCCTCTTTCAATCCTCAGTACGGTTGCGGAAGAAACCTGTGTGTGTTTGTGCCGGTTCCGTATCTTCGTTGGCGGAATTAATGAAAAGGCATATGGGAGTGCATATGTTTATTGACCTAGCCTCAATCACAAAGTGTATCCTCTTACACGTGTTAGAGAAAATGAAAAAGGAAAACTCCAACCCAGACTTTTTCCAGTATAAGTAAAAGAAAAATGTCATTGTAAAACAATGTTTGTTTTGTTATCTATGAAATTGTCGGGAAAGTTGCAAGGCTCAGAGACAAAAGGACTAAATTTGTTAGCGAAGTGAAGATAGTTCACATAGAATTCTTGGCCATACGATTGACCCTGCATTAGTGTTGTCGCGTATTGAAGGTTTTCTAGGATTTCCACCAGAAAGCAGTTTATTGCGGGGGAAAAAAAAAAAAAAAAAAAGAATTGGAAGTTCAGCTTCAAGCTGTTCCGTTTGATGGTTCACATAATAGATACGCTTGTGAGGGATAATATATTGCAGAACCGAGAATAATTCCTGTCCGTTATGAAGAGGTTATTAAAACGTCGTGGGGGGAAAAAGGACTGTTCGCGTCCGTATCTGAGTGTGTCCGTAAAGGGAAGGGTTTGTTCCATAAGGGATAGAGATGCAAGGGTTCGGAAAAAAACCGGCTTTTTTGGAAAAAAAACTCGGTTTTTTCTGCTTTGCTTTTTTGCTTCGGAAATTTTGGGCTTTTTTCAAAATACTGGTTTAAATTGATAAAACAGACTTTGTATCGCTTCTCTATAACACAAAAAATCATTTAATTAGTGATTGATGCTGATAATAATATAAAACATCGAAAATAAACTATGAATTTCGAAAAAAATATTTCAAACAATTTTTCTTCAACATATTTACATTATGAATTCCACAGGATTAACCAATGTATACAATAAGAAATTTTAACCTCCTATATACAAAAGTAAGCAGAGTTGGCAAGAACCGTGGTTGTTTTTGAATGTCAAAACCCCGTTTTTGGGGGGGTGTTTAAACCAGGCTTTTTTGGTTTAAACCAGGCTTTTTTGACTTAGATTTTTTGCTTTATGTATTTATATTACATATTCACAGAAATAGCCTAAGTTTGTTTCGCCTTGATGTTATTATGCAACAGCGGGGTTATGCCGGAAGAACTCCCATAAGCTTAAAGAAGTGCGGTCAGTAAATTTCTTAAGTTGAGAATCTCCCGCCCTAGACATTGGGAAAATCCCGTCATTACTTGAAATGTAAGACAATAACGGGAAAATCCTGTTATTGCTTTGCATGTAAAATTTAAAGGTCAACGTACCATAATCAGTACGCTAAAACTGAGGTATTAAATTACAAATTTAGTACCGATACGTAGATATCATTGAAAGTCCAATCCGAGCTAATGTTGGAAGCTACGTAGGCAATCGATAAATTTCTATCAATATATTTAAGCAATATTGGCTTCTTTATAAAACAACACGCATTTAGGCATGTAGAAATATACAATTTGGTTTGTTTCGTATATTTAGGCTTAACATCCTTACGAAATACCGAGGTTATCAAGGAGAAGACTTTCGCTTAAACTGACATCCGAACCGCTACTTGGGTTACGCATGAAAAAAGGATTGTGGTTCGACCGAGAATTGAACATGGGACACCTTGATTAAAAGGTGAAAGGGAAATAAAATCACTATTGCAGATGGTTTGATATCTGGAAACGTTACCATGAAGTTCACACGATTCGCATTTTTCATTCTTTTTATTTTTGTGGTTTAAACCAGTTATTAAAAAAAAAAAAAGTTGGTGTAAACCAGCCAACCCTAAAAGTAAACACTTCTTTTTAAAGAATACACAAATAACTAGCAAAATAGTATGTAGTATTTTTACTTCAAAATATTCCATACCCTCTTTTTGAAACAAAATAAAATTAAAATAAAACATAAGAGAAATACTTAGATTTATATGATAGACTTAAAGGCTGCACATCTAGAGCTTTTGGTTCTGTATATTCTTGAAATTCTACAGTTAAGTTTTATAGAACCACCATCACAGTTTACCCAATCCTCAAGTTTTCTGAATTTTTAACAAGAAGGATTCAACATATCACTACGGAACTCCCCCCCCCCCCCCCAAAAAAAAAAAAAGACTACGGAATATATTTAAGTTAAGCTAAATACAACTGCACAACAAACATGACTGAGTGATTAGCTTTTGCGCTTCTATCGGGAAGTCCGGGATTCAACCAGCATTCAACCATTCTGACAAAGCTTTTCTTCATTCCATCTGTGAATGTAGAAATAGTGCGTGTACTGTGAGTTGGGCGACTTCCTTTTTTATTGTTTTTAAATCGTTATTATTACTAATTACCAGCAGTGACGGTTTTGCGAAGGTTAGGGGGGCGGTCTTTCGGACTGAAGCCCGTTCCCCAAAGTTACGGAATGTCTGCAACAAACGAAATATCTATTATTTATGCCTTTACTCATAAACTTTAAGCTCCCGTCAAATAAAAATTACGAATGTTTAAAAAAACTAAACATTAGTAAGAAACCCTTCCCAAAATACTTTTCTAAATCCGCCACTGATTCTCAGTATAAAATGATTTTTAAAGTTGTATCCGGAAGATTATTGCTAAACATATAAACGAAACGAAATATTATTTATGCCTGTACTCATAAACTTCAAGCACTTCCCAAATAAAATTAGGACTTTTTAGGAAACGAAACAATCAGAAAAAACCCTCCTAAAGTACTTTTCTAAATCCGCTACTGATTATTTGTATAAATTGGTATTCAAGGTTGTGTCCGGAAAATTATTGCTAAATCACTTCACAGCTACAGTATAACAGAAATGTGGAAGTACGGTTTGACGGATATATTTAAAAACATACGCTTTGACGGATAAATAGAAAAACGGGCAAGTTTAACTTTTGCGCTAGAAGCTAGAGTACTAAAAGCTCTTAGAAATGAAACACGGATGACAAACTAGGGAAAAAAAAAGATGTCGATAACTCAAAAGTTAAAATAAAGTTAAATAGCCTCTAAAATTACCCTCAAATACTACATTCTTCATGTTAGCTTTAATTCGTAAAACATGTGCTCCATCCATCTTGATGGTGAATTTCAGAGCGAAATATCACATTCAGGTCATGGAATTTTTATCTAACTATATAATATACTATAAGAAAGCTATTTAGATAGAAAAATCATGAAGTTGAAAAAAGCCAAAATTTCCAAAATTCTCGTTTTTTTTCCCAAAAAAGCCGGCTTTTTATGTGAAAAAAACCATCGATTCAAAAAAGCCGGCTTTTTTGCATCTCTAATAAGGGAATATATATTTTTGCCGGGACAAAAAATGTGTTTGTACTATAGAGGTGTTCGTTAAGGGAGGTTTCACTGTATTACCTTGCCTAGACATGGTTCTGTAATCCAGCTCTGTAGGCTTCAGTATGGCAGAAAAACGTCCTGTACTGTGAGGGTTGATCTTTGCATTATAATCTGTGCACCCATACTAACTGCTTCGAATTCAAGTCCCAGTCGTGGTTCAGAGCCGACGTTAATAGTGTGTCCTGATTTTCCTTACTTCGGTGTTGAAAAGAATGTAAAACACTAAAACTCAATTAGTATTGCTTTGAAATTTAACCCTTTCATGTACGGCAAACCACATATGAGGCGATAGTTAATAGGTAATTAAAATTAATTCTAAAAATTTAAATTAAATCTTGTGAGTAACCATTCATGTACAGTGATTTTATTGAAAGTCTATTCTTGGTTCTGGTAACACTAACAAATGACTCAGTCAGCCGTCTCGGTCAAGCAGGGGTGATGACGCAATCGATATATTCTTGTATACAATGTGTACGAAGAGGAAGATTTTAGTAATTTTTTTGACTAAACGAAGAAACCAAGAAAGGTAAGAAAATCTCTTTATTTTGCTAGATTATTAGAAGGCCTGCCGATAAAAAAAATCCGTACTTCAAGGTCATAAAAGAAACGATATATCGAAGGAACGAAAGAACCTCATTCGAGGTTAGTGTGCGGCTATTGTAAATTTCCATGAGAAATGCAAAACCTCATATAAGGTTTGTGTGCACTTGAAGAGATTTCTGATAGTTGCTTCATTCGTATATGACTCAAAAATAACTTGTGTAAAAATAAATCATAATATTATATATTGGATACTCCTGGACTCAAGAGTATCCAGCATGTAATATTATGATTTTATTGACAGTAATGACAAAATTTTATGATAATTCTGTTCCCAAAATGTTTGTCTGTTATTGTTTATTTTACTATAATACCCTTGCCTTAGCTTCAGGGACTCCAGGGCACTTGATTTTCAAATTAGGGTGTAGATACAAACTGTAGACACATTCAAAGTGATATTTGTAATGGATGTGACAGTAGTTTTTCCTGTGTAGTTATCTGCATGCTATTTATGGAGAGCAGTTTCGTCCCTTGGAGCTTCTATTTTATTTTCCATATATACTATGGAGTTTACGCTCATTGGAAATAGTAAATGCTTTCTATCATTTTGCTGTAGGTGGCAGATTACCACTTATTCTTGTGAGAAGAAGTTGGTATTGTAATTGACATTGCATATTCCAGGAATTGGAACAGGGATTTCTGAGGCAAGCAAATAACCACTAACTGAAATATTTCACTTCCCTTAGCATACGCCGTGTGATATGATATAAATCAATATCTATGTATCTGCAAACATTAAAACTAATCAAATATTTTTCTTTTGTTTACAGGAAATACAATGGGTCGGAAGAGATTAAGTTCTGACGATATTCAACATATTCTAGATTATCCATCAGATTCAGATGACAGTTTTGAGTTGGATGATGATATTGGTGATGAAACATATCTGCCAAATTTAGAGTTATCTGATTTATCTGAAATTTTAGAAGATGAAATTAGTATCAGTAGTCACAGTTCAGTAAGTGGTGACGATGAACATTTGAATCCAACTCCACAAGCCAGTACCTCTACAAAAATGACTGACCCTGAGAAAAGACGGAATGTAATTTGGTTCAGTGGAAAGGACGACGACTTTGCGAACAACCCCCCACAGTTTACAGGCCAACATAATGTGGATGTTGAGGGTAAAACTCCACTTGATTTCTTTGTTGTTGTTGTTACGGATGACCTTTTGTGTGATATTGTCCATCAAAGTAATCTATGCGCAACACAAAATGGAAAAGAGGATTTTAATTTGAATGTGAGTGAACTAAAACAGTTTCTCGGAATTAACTTCTTGATGACATATATAAGATATCCAAGAATCAGACAGTACTGGTTCTCGGAGAATGGTTTACGCTTTTCTCTTGTTGCTGATCACATGTCCGTACACCGCTTCGAGGAAATCAAAAGGTATCTCCATTTCGTAGACAATATCTCAATTCCAAAGACAACATCGATCGTCTTATAAAAATTCGTCCTTTCTTGACTAAACTGCATGAAACATTCCATGAAGCTGCTAGTCCTGAAGAGAATCAATCTGTAGTTGAAATGATGATTCCATTCAAAGGTCGGTCTGATTTGAAGCAATACATCAAATCTAAACCCAAAAAATGGGACTTTAAAATGTGGGTAAGAGCTGGTGTATCTGGTTATGTATATTGCTTTGAACCATACCAAGGTTCCAGTGGTGGAAGAGGTGAACCCTCTCAGTTCGGTGTAGCGAGTGATGTAATGCTTCGTTTGTGTCATGATTTGTCAGGAAAGAATCACAAAGTGTATTGTGATAATTTATTTACTTCTGTGCTTTTAGCTATGTAATTAGAGACAAGATATTTACATAATTGGCACTTGCAGATCTAACCGACTCCAAGGGGCAGAAGTAAAGCTGACTTCCGACAAGGATATGAGGAAGAGTAAGCGTGGAATTATGTGTATAGCTACATCAGCGGAAAATATATCTGTGACGAAATGGAATGACAATAACATAGTTCGTTTCGTCTCTTCCTTTGCCAGAATTGAGCCAAAGAGGACTGTAAAACGATATAGTAAAATTCACAAAAGTTACTTGGATATTGAAAGACCATATTCAATATTATTATATAACAAACACATGGGAGGTGTGGATCTCATGGATTACCTTGTTGCTCTGTACAGTCATAACACCAAGAACAATCGGTGGTATGTGCGAATATTTTTCCACATGTTGAATGTGGCCACCGCAAATGCATGGATCCTGTGGAAACGAACTGGACAAAACACAAGGGGATCTATTAGAATTGAAGAGCTACATCGCAACTTCTCTTATTTATGGAGGTGATACTGAAAGAGCTAAAAGAAAAGTAGGGCGACCTAGTAGTTCTAGTCCACCCAATCAAAGACAGAAGAGAACAGCTCAACGTGTGCCACTCACACTTAGATACAACGGAGGACCACATTACCCAAAGAAGACAGAAGGCAAATTCGTCCTTATTTGTAAAGACGAAAAGTGTAAGCGGAAGACTAGATACCTGTGTGGACGGTGCAATGTGAATTTGTGCCCAGAATACTTTGAGAATTACCATACGAAGTGAGAAGATGTCATCTAATTATGAACAGACAAAATGTACTTAGTGTAGAACCCTTACAGCAGACAAGCCTCAAGTGAGGTTGTTTACTTTTTGCATCCCCACCTTGTTATTGGGAAGAATAGCGAAATAATATGTTTAATTATTTTTAATAGGCATGAGGAAAGACATATATATTTTTTAAACCAATTTAGAAAACATTTTTTTATTCGTATACGAAAGGGTTAAACTGATATATTTAATTGTATTGCGTTGCTTTTCTTTCTTCGCCTTCTTTCTCTTGTCGCCAAACAACTATTTGGAGTCTCAGTATTGCTTTAGAATCCGAAGGTTCGTCACCTCCCAGAAACAAAAGGCTCTCAATGAATTTAATTCTGTAATTTATATATATATATATATATATATATATATATATATATATATATATATATATATATATATATATAGAGAGAGAGAGAGAGAGAGAGAGAGAGAGAGAGAGAGAGAGAGAGAGAGAGAGAGGGCTGTCGTGGTAAATCCGGAAAATGAAACGCAAGTACGAAAACCCTTAACTGAGAAAATAATGATGTATTTTCTGCACAACGTGGCACAAAACTGTAAGACACTTGTTCAGAAAAAAATCTACTCGATGTAACCGCCGTCAGCTTGTACAACTATACCCTGGCCGGTGAACGATGATTTCTGACAGCTTTGCACAAGGGAACGGCGAGCTAGCAGAAGACAGCAGGTCAACCATCCTTAGGCTCAGAACCTGTCGCGTCTCCATGGTAACCACCGCACATTGCCAAACTTTCACTCACTCACTCTCACCCTCAACGAGGAAGCAGACGATTCTTCCCTTGCGCGAGAAGCACATGACAACACCGCACTCCTCAGTCGTCCTCGCGAGCTGAGCTGTCAGAAATCATCGTTCGCTGGCCAGGGTATAGCTCAAATCTGCCTCGGAACCGGCCACACGCACTTTTTACCACCTCCTCCTCGTACATGTTGGTCAACACCTCCGTGATACGGCCTCGCAATGCGTCCTTCGTGTTGTGGGGCTGTGCGTTGACCTTTTTTCCACGGCGCCCCAAAAGTAATAATCAAGGGGGTTGCAGTCTGGGCTAAACGGTGGCCAAAGATCGGGTGACCAGTGGTAGAGCACATTGGTGTGGAGCTACGCCTGAGTTTTCCTTGCTTTGTGCGCGGGGGCTGAGTCCTGCTGAAACACGTAATCCCTTCCAGCAGCCACTTTGTCCATCCACGGCTTCACAACAGTCGTCAGAACGTCAATGTAAACGTCGGTGTTGATTTTGAAGCCTTCTTTGAAGAAATGCGGTGATATAACATCCCCATCGCCGCTTATAACTCCCAAAATTGTCTGATGCTGGAAATTTGGTGTGCATGACGGTAGGTACTTCCGAAGGATCTTGACAAAGCCACCTGTCATTTTGGCGATTCACTTTTCTGTCCTGGATAAAATTCTTCTCGTCCGAAAAGAATCTCAGAAGTCCAGCACTGTTCTGTTTCAAGTCATTCAATAATGCTTGACATTTCAATTTACGGTCAGCTTTGTTTTGTTCTGTCAACATTTGGCGTTGTCTCAAAACATAGGATTTGTAGCCAAGGTCCTCGTGCACTGCCAAACTGATTGTTGACCGCGCAACGTTCATATCCTTCGCTAACTTTGCCATGCTGCGTCCAGGGTCCTCTTCGATCTTCTCTTTCAACGTGTCAACAAAGTCTGCTGTTCTTTTTCGGTCCGAGCGCTTGCTGTGGCTTGCACGGTCTGAGGAAACCTCATCCGGGACATCGAATTCTCGAAATTTTTTGGCAATTGCATACACTTGTTTTCTTGTATCCGAACTACTCAATTCTCTCCTTGGGTAATTTTCCGGCTCGAAGTGACTCAAGTATCGCAGCTCTTCTGTCCTGCTCCCGGCTCATGTTTGCACAGCTTGCCACGTGCTTGAACCTCACTGACTCCTATGGGCAGGCACTACACTGCGATACCTGAGTCCGTAGGAAACTGGAATCCGCGAGGTCACACGTTATACCCGTTAGAGGGCGGCCTTGAAACATATTCCGTATTTACCTCGACAGCTCTGTATATATATATATATATATATATATATAGTGTGGCGGATCCAGGATATGATCAAGGGAGGGGCTGAAACATAGTTTTCTGCTTTATCCACTGTATACTTGAGCGTCAAGGGGGCTAGAGCTCCTTCTTGGATCCGCCCCTGTATATATCATACGGAATTCTTATAACCTACTTTCGGATTTATTTTTATATACTATGTATCGTAGACAGAGTATATTTTCCCGATAATTTCCACAGGAATTACATATGCTCTGTTCATACTTCTCATAAGAACAGCGTATTACTCCTTTCGTGGACGTCTTACTTCAAACTTTGTATTATATTTAGTACGCCATGACTTATTTTGGGATGGCCTAAATATGTGAATATCGGTGAACTCTCGCCCTCCTCGATCCGTAATTTGAAAGCGGCATTCTCTTTTTCCATTGGTCTCCTCCATTTGCTAATTGCATGGAGAAAAGTGTTAATATATGTATGGAGAAAATCGAGATAATTTGGACACAAGATAGTTACTGTGGACGCGGAAGACTTGTTATGGGTGTACAAGACACCTTAGCATTGCCAAATACATTGGATTTTCATGTACGTTGCCAAATGAGAGCTGAGTCTAATGATACTTCTACTGTTGTTTATAACTGCTGCAAAATATCTGTTGAATCAGGTAGTAACAATTATTAAGTTACTTATCTTGTAAATATAGATTTCAGGAACAAGACGTCCTAATCATTCAGTTTTAGCTTCCACTGAATTGTTTCTTCAGGTATTTATGATTCAATAAAATTAAGTTGAACATGGTATTATAATTTGACTTTTTTTTTCGTAACAGGTGAAGTGATCAGTGAGAAAGATCGATGTACTACTTGCAGAGGCAAGAAGGTAGTAAATGAAACAAAGATTTTAGAAGTTCATGTAGACAAAGGAATGAAAGAAAGTCACAAAATATATTTTCGAGGAGAGGGAGATCAACAGGTAAGCACAAGTGAAATTACTCAACTTCATTAATATTCATAATCATCTTTGCATTTAAACAATTAGCCATTCGTGGCACAAAAGCTGTTAAGTGCTTTATACACAGTAAGCAGTCCCCTAAGTCCACAGTAAGCAGTCCGAGCTGCGTACCAAAAGTACGTGCCATCTTGTCATAGTTCAAAAACTAATAAGGGTAGATTAATATTACACCTGAATTAATTTTAGACTTGAAAGGTTAGCTATGCAAAATTTCAAGCTTTTAACTACCGGCATGTTCGTTTTTAACATATTCACCAATCAAAAGCCTTCTTTTGATCCTGTGATGAAATGATACATTTCATCATAGAAGTGCGTAATAAAGATTTTGCCTACGTATTGTGAAAAAGATGTCGGCATTCATCATCAGTTTAAAGATTTTTGTGAAGACACTGCCATTGCTGTCTATGCGAAAGTGGATGTGTAATTTCATGGGGCGCTAGGTCAGCTGAAGCTGTGTTGTGGTGTGGAAGCCCAATTTGTGGAACCACCTCAGTAAACATTGCTCCTGTTGAGGCCCTGGTCATGGAGGATACGAGATTAACCGTTCAGGATAATTTATATCTTACAAGATTCCTTCGTTGCATCGTGGAAAGAATTTTAATTGACCATTTGAAGTTCTTGTGGCCGGTTCACGTTAGATCCCTCGGTAGCTGGATGAAGAGTAAGTACGTGGTCGCCCAAGTAAGAAGGCGACTTTTTACAGGATAAGAACACCTTAGTGGTCTGTCGGTCTTCCATTCTGCTCCCAAGAAATATCCCCCAGGCCATTAAAACCAGGATTCATTGTGGGAGAGACGTTTTGAGCCCAGAAGTCTCCTCGAAAGAAATATTTTCTGTATCATCTATTGTCCAAAGCACCCAACGAAAAGACTTCTTAGACGCTTTTGATAGATACAAAGATTTCAGTGGTATGTAGGAGTGGAGTGGACTTATGTTGAAAAGCAACAGAAATATACAACTCGAGAATTAAACATGACTGGAGTTAATATGTAAATTGCGTACTTTTGCTACGCAGCTGGTAGCATTAACTATCGATCATCTGTGTAATGATGTTTGCTTGTCCTTTTTTGATATGCTTATCATGTTATTGTTTCAAAGGGACATATAGTCGTACATAAATAAAGAAATGATGCGGGTCTTACACTATATTGAACTCAAGTGATATTTAAAAGTGTTGTCAAATTTAAAATTCTGGAAGCTCAGTAGAGGAAGATAAATTCGCGAAATAGGTTGTCAGTAAGTAAGATTAGATAATTAGTGAAGAGAGAATAGCAATGAAAGTAAAAATTAATGAAACAAGAATAAAAATATATTTAATGAAAAGTAATTTAATAATTAATATTATGGTAATCTATACATATAGGAATAAAACTAATAGTAAATAATAAAGGTCACAGTAAAAAATGTGCATGTAATATCTATTAGCCACGTTCATTTATATATACATAGCTTTTAAATTGTGTTTAGTGACAACTTTTTATTTCTTGTTCTTTATTATTATCTGTAAAAATTAACGCTCACTTACTCGATCGTCCTTATTCAATTCACTATATAGATTTTGTCTTTCTGTTTATGCTTTGTATTAACATGTTTTCCTGTATATTAGGGATTAGTATTCTAATTTAGAAGAGCAATCAACTGCAAATAATTCACCAGTATAACTTCCGTTTTCTAGCCTGATGTAGATCCTGGAGATGTAATCATTGTTCTACAACAAAAACATCACGATAGATTCCAACGTTCAGGGGATGATTTGTTTATGACTCATTCAATTACGCTAACAGAGGCTCTCTGTGGTTTCTCGATGGTAGTGAAACATCTCGATGGCCGAGACTTACTGATAAAGCATCCTCCTGGTCAAGTGATTAAACCTGGTAAGTAATTATCCTGTGCAGTAAATGTTTTCTTTTCAATTTGTTTTTAAATTAATACCATTAAACTGTTAAAAATGTGTATCTTACAAACGTCTGAAAAAAATCATTGTATTGTCGAGTTACAAATGGAGGAGAAAAGTGCAAAATTAACAAAAAATTGGCTACTTACTAATGAATCCTCCCTTGAAAAATTTAAAGGTTTTGATGTTTCGGAACTCTCCGCTGGTTCCTTCCTCAGTGGCAAGGTTAAAAAGGATTAATACGGAAAGGAGAAAAAAGGAGTAAAACCAGGCATACATACCACTATATAAAAGTAACGTACAAAAAAGATCCTGAGATGAATAGAGCAGAATGAAAAAAGAATGAACTGAATAACACAGAACGTGATGTCTATGATAGGCCACTATTGCCAGATCCAAAATATGCATCAAAGGTAGGTACCCAAGTTCGATTGCTGAACCTATTATCTCAAACTGTTTTATATTCTGTGAATGTTGTTTTAGATGAAGCGCTAAACCCGACATGCCTTCTTCATGTGACTTTTTGATTGTCTAACGTGTTCCTTCACACGCGTGTTAATATTACGTTTAGTTTGGCCAATGTATGAGGAATCACATTCGCAATGGACGCGGTAAATACCTGCCTTATTTAATGGATCGACAAAATAGCTTTTAAATCCAGTGAGATGTTTTTGTAAACTTTTGGGAGGAATACTTGAAGCAGATATGTTATGCTTTGTAAGAATACGTTGAATTTTTGTTGAAAGTTGTGGAAAATAAGGAATTCTAATTATTATTTATTTTATTACTTATTTTCCACAACTTTCAACAAAAATTCAACGTATTCTTACAAAGCATAACATATCTGCTTCAAGTATTCCTCCCAAAAGTTTACAAAAACATCTCACTGGATTTAAAAGCTATTTTGTCGATCCATTAAATAAGGCAGGTATTTACCGCGTCCATTACGAATGTGATTCCTCATACATTGGCCAAACTAAACGTAATATTAACACGCGTGTGAAGGAACACGTTAGACAATCAAAAAAGTCACATGAAGAGAAGGCATGTTGGGTTTAGCGCTTCATCTAAAACAACATTCACAGAATATAAAACAGGTTAAGGTAATAGTTCAGCAAAAAAAAAAAAAAAAAAAAAATATTCATAAATACAAACCTGCATTAACCTTGATACTGGCAACATTGATCGAACTTGGGTACCTACCTTTGATGCATACTTTGAATCTGGCAATAGTGGCCTACCATAGACACCACGTTCTTGTTATTCAGTTCATTCTGCTCTACTCCTTTTTTTCTCCTTTCCGTATTAATCCTTTTTTTTACCTTGCTACTGAGGAAGGAACCAGCGGAGAGTTCCGACACGTCAAAACCTGTAAATATTTCAAGGGAGAATTCATTGGTAAGTAGCCATTTTTCAATTTTGAATATCCCCCCATGCGCCCATGTAATTATAAGGAATGTGCAAGTCTATAATCAAAAAGTTACATGAAATGAATGAATGTGATTATTGCATGAACTTAATTCATACTTAAGTTTATTATTCGGTTCACAACAATACCTTTTCCTGTGGTACAGATATCAGTTCGTGTTTTCCACATTGTAATTCATTATAATTTTCCATCCATAGGTGACCTTAAAGGCATTCCCCAGGAAGGCATGCCTCAGTACAGAAATCCATTCGAGAAAGGAAACCTTTATATCAAATTCGATGTTACATTCCCTGATAATCATTTTACAGATGAGAGTACATTGAAGGTAGGTTAACATAAACATACATATTTGACGCTACTAATCTTAAATGACAGAAAGGGTCTTTCCTAGTAAGATAGTGAAATCGGCCCTTCATTCAAATTGGGTTGCTATTCACCCAAAAGGTTACCCTTAACCCAAAACTACCCCAAAACAATTTTTGACCCCCTCCCCTTTCCGAATTATCGTGTCATACATGCTCAAAATTGAACATTTTTAAATTTTGGTGGGGTGGTCCAAAAATTTTGAAAGTTTCACAGATTGTAGATACTATCCAGATGCAAATGTCCATTTTTTTTCAAAACTATCGATTAATATTTTCTTTCTTTCTTTCTTTATTTATTTATTTACTTATTTTTTGCGTGTTGAAAATTTCAAAAAATTGTAGAAAAAAAATTTGGGGGGGGGGGGACGTTCCTGATTTTTTTGTTAAAATTTTGTTATACCCTTATGTACAACATATATTTTCTTCGGGGCCTGAAAGTTAAGGCAACATTGTCAAAAAGAAATAAAACTGAAGACAAATGTGTTTTTTCCACCATTTTAGGGCCCTCAGGGTGAAAGCCTCTTCAAACAATTCTTTGCCAAAGTTCACAATTTTCCTTTCTCTTGCATCCCTTCTGCTTGTGTCGTTCTTTGGCTGCTTCGATTCTGTCCATTTCGGAATAAAAACACCAACTATATCTCTGTTACATTGCTTCCACTTCAACTGACTCTTGCAAAGTTAAAACCTCGCGTCGGTTCCTCGTATCTATCAGTGCTTGCTTCAGTGGTCGCACGCAGTGGCGCTCTACCGCGATCTGTGTGTAACTTTGTTGTGCAAGAGTCGGGTGAAGTGGAATCACTGTTGCGGAGATATATTTGGTGTTTCTGTTTCGAAATGAACACAATCGAACCAGCTGGAAAACGGCAGAAGGAGAAGGGACGCAAGAGAAAGGAAAATTGTGAACTTTGGCAAATGATAGTTTGAAGGTGGTCCTCACCTTGAGGGTCCTAAAATGGTGGGAAAACTGTGCGAAAAACACGTTTGTTTTCAGTTTTATTTCTTTTTGACAATGTTGCCGTTACTTTCAGGTCCCGAAAAAAATATATGTTGTACATAAGGGTATAACAGATTTTTTAACCAAAAAATCAGGAACTTGTCCCTCCCCGAAATCTTTTTCTACATTTTTTTTTAAATTTTCAACACGCAAAAAATAAAGAAAATATTAATCGATAGTTTTAAAAAAAAATTGGACATTTGCATCTAGATAGTATCTACAATCTGTGAAACTTTTAAAATTTTTGGACCACCCCCACCAAAATTAAAATATGTTCAATTTTGAGCATGTATGATACGATAATTCGGAAAGGGGAGATGGTCAACATTTTTTTTGAGGTAGTTTTAAATCAAGGGTAATCTTTTTGGCCAATAGCGACCCAATTTGGATCAAAGGCCGATTTCACTATCTTAACAGGAAAGACCCTTTACAAGCTTAATACATATTCAGACCAGCTTGGAATTTTGAAATACTAATCTGCTTAAAGTGACTTTTATCAGACGACTATAAGAAAAATTGGCTATTTCTCAAATGCATGGTGGTGTCTTATAATCTTCTGATTTGGAACACATTATGTAGGTTAGTATTTCATGTAATAAGTTCTCTGCGCGGTGTATCTAATTTTGAATTTTGTTCAATATTGAATACCAACCAAAAGGTTGAGGAAAGCTAATAGTTGCTATAGGATATTGAGAAGGTAAGATTTTTCATATTTGAGATTTTAAGGAGAGATGATGGAAAATTTTACATTGATTTTTCATTTCGTGACAATCTTTTCCTACTATCCATTTCATAAAGATAGGCCCCTGACTTCGAGGTGCTGCTGTGACGTCCAGTCAAAACTTATACTGCATTGTCGTACCTCGTTGGAATTGTTGGAATGTTGTCTTTTCAATACTTAAGACATACAAATTTTCTTTGTACTGTATAATGAGAAAAAAATAGAAATTAATGAAAAAGTGCGTATTTTTTCGTATTTTTTTGGTAAATCAATGTTTGTAGGACTATATCTCGGAAAGGAGTTAACATGAAATAATTTCCTGTGCAAGATATGTAGATGCATATATTACAGGCAAGTTCTGAAAATTTAATTAGTCAACACGCAGTAATTTTCTTGTTATTCAGCAAAAAGTGAGACATCATTATCTCTGAATTGCGGCGGTGTATTAACAATCTGAAAAAAACTTTTAGAAAGATCTTAAAGTAGCTTTTTCAACCAAACTGTTTTGACTTGTTTTAAAAGATAAACAATCACAAATATGACATTATGATTTTGTCTACTTTGCGCCCTTCGCTATCGCAGTTTATACGGAGTGCTACGTTGCCACATTTTCCTGACGCGTATACACTCTCAGCCGGACGGGTATTTAAACTTGTTACGCACTGTCCGTCACTTTTTAGAGATATTTTAAAAATGTAATGTCTCCACAGATTTTAAACCAATTTCTTAGAAATTAACAGGATATACAGTAAATGTACCAAGTGTTCAAAATTAGAAAAGCGAACTCTTATCTTGTTTGGATTTGCATGTGATGGTCCTCGAAAATTTGTTGATTTTTGTCAGTTCTTCACTTATTGCACGCAGTACAAAATACACTTGCACAGAAACAAAAACCCGCACAAAGTTTATTATATGATACAACCTTAGTTGATATGTAATATTGAGTTTACAATTCACAGAAAATCTGTTTTCAGATCTAAGAGCTCCAAGCTACATTAGAATTTGCCTTTGAATAGGAATGACGCTTTTTTTTTTTTTTTTTTTAACCGGCGCAGCCTCAGGTTTACTTGAAACAGAGTTACTATCTTGTTCACTCCCGGATACGCCACTGAGCACAGAATAATCAATGTCCTTACTATTAATTACTAACTCATAACCGTCTGAGTCAGAGTCATTCATCAGTTCTGCAATTTCATTATCGCTAAACATTTTGCCTCTTCTTTTTGTAATACCGCCGCTCGTGAAGGAATATCCACTTTTTTTTTCTTTTTTTTTAATCAAAAAGCACAAGATATACTCACGAAAATATAAATGCCCGTTCGTCCGTCTCATTGCAATGAACCCATATGATATGAATGCGTGTGTAAGTTTTTGACGCCTACGAACCGAAGGGAAGTATTGAAGACCTAACAGTGCGACGTGATTAGACGCAAATACAGCCCTCGTCACCTACTCATAGCATTGTTTTCTTTCGTTGAAAGAAAACAAAGGACCCATTCTGTGTTACTGTACATTCGGCAAGGGAATTGATCGCAGAACTTGGGTGAACACGTGATTGCCAAGGCACATTTCTTTTTAACCTTTAACATGTTCGTAAGCTGGAGAGTGTGTATACTGATAGATCTTGAGGTAGAAATGAAGCAATTGTTTATAAATATTAGGGAAGATAGCAGGAGCAGCGATGAGTCAACAGTCATGACGAAAGTGAATGAAGTAAATAGATTAAGAGCTGAGTTTTTGGATGTGTTACTTCAACGTTTTATTTCGATTACATTGAGATGTGTACACTCATGTCCAAAATTATTGTCGCATATCTATAACTGTCTTCTTGTAAGAATATAATTTGATAATGATTTTGCAGGGTACTTTTAATACTGATACTATAAGTAAGAGTCGGGAAATGTATATTTGTGGTAAATTTCATAGGAAAAGAATACGAAAATTAGCATGAGTAAAACAAAATGTTGCTAAATAGATAAGAAAATTTTAGTTTCGTTTTATTGTTCTTATTTACTGCTCTTTTGACATGAAATTTTCCACATAGCCTACATGTCTTTGCCGATTATACACATACTAACATTATAAGAAATACCAGGCGAATTCGTTATCAAATTATATTCCTACAATAACATATTTATAGACATGCGATAATAATTTTAGACATGAGTGTACATGCATTAATGTTTTTATGATGTTGTGAAAGGTTATAATAAATACTTTTTCCTATTACATTCTTATGAAGTAGGCTTCGCGCTACAAGCTTCCTGAACGCGACAACACTGCACGACAGCGTTGCCGCACTTCCATTTACTGTATGCTGTTTCTTCATATAAGCGCGGGGAATTTAAAGATTGGGTTGCAACACGGCTCACCGCTTAACGCAGAGAACATGTTGAAGTAAACATATTTTTTTAAAAAATAAATACTCTACCAACTAAACCCTTTTTTGTTAATAGTTCCAAATATTTGGAACACTAGACTTCCAAATTTTCGAACAGTATTTTGTACGTTTCTCTACCTACCATGGTAAAGGAGATCAGAGCTTCGCACATTTGTTTTAATTACACAAAAAATATCAAGTGATGAAAATTGAACTTTTCACAACTTACAGTTAATGGATGCATCTACATATTGTACACAGGAAATTATTTCACGTGATCTCTTTTCTGAGATATAGCTCTATAAACATTGATCTACCAAAAAAGTACGAAAAAATACGCACTTTTTCATTAATTTTTATTTTTTTCTCACTACATAGTACAAAGAAAATTTTTATGTCTTAAGTATTAAAAAGAAAACATTCCAGTAATTCCAACGAGGTACGACAATGCAATATAAGTTTTGACTGGACGTCACGGCAGCACCGCGAAGTCAGGGGCCTATCTTTATGAAATGGATAGTAGTCACCTGGGGTCAGCTTTACGGATCGCTGACTACCTTTGTTGTATGTCATTCACTGAAATATCACACTGCGCCAAATTGTCTTTTACACAATCTATTCTTTTCCTGGTCACCCTCGTGCCTTTTGTAAGCTTGTAAACTATGTTTTCTCCCTTTTTTGTTTCCAGTTCGTTGCGCAACTCGTTTTAAGTCTTACCTTTTGCTACATTGACTCTCTTAATATTTTTCGTAGCTTCCGTATAATCCTTCAGGTCTTCTTGATATCCCGAGTTCTGCCACTTTTTGTATCGTTCCTTTCAGAGCTGCTTCGACTTCTTCATTCTACTACCACGTTTCTGTATTAATGAAACATCTTCCTTTTGTTTACCTCGAAATTTTTCTTGTAGCTTCGCTTAGTGCTATTGATACTCTATTCCCCTTCCTCTTCTACTTGCACACTTCTTCCATCATTTGGGAAGAATAATATTAGAATAACTACCTTGTTGAACCTTCTTTATGTAAGAAATACTACATTTGCCACCTGTCTTAGCATCATCGGTTCCCTAAACGCTAAACCGCCAACCAACATATGAAAATACCTAGAGAAAATGATTTCGGATTGCGTTTTATTTCAGCTTTTTCATCTATTCCTGCGAGGGAATCAGGAGACCTAGTTCGTACTCATTGTGGGTACAAAGATCTTGCAAAGTTTTTGCACATATCTAAAGACTGGATCTCCTTGGTGTACAGGCAGTATTTGGTAACAATTTTGGACAATGCTTTTTTTTCTGAGGGAGGAGGCTGGTATTTACCATGGACATGTTATTCTATGCATTTTAATTGGCTGTGAAGGCAAGCGTCAAAATGTAAACAAATGGAAGCAGCTAGCAAGTATTGTTATCTATTGATCGAATTTCCTTTTAAATACATATAATACGTTGTCGTCGCCAAATCGATTTAAATTTAAAAATTCATATAAATGCAGAAACGAAGAAATGACTAGATAAATAACACTTTAAAAAAGAAAAAGAATTCGAAAATACACACCTGTTCACAAAAAGCTGGAAACGTGTTCAGAAACTAAGTCCGAAAAAGTGAGCCTAGATCCGTCACAATGCCCGCAGATCTATACACAGGAAATTGCATATTCCCGCCATTCTTTATATAGACACTATCTGCAAACCGTACTGTCCAAGCGATGTGAAAATGTAAAAACAAAATCAAACTACTTATTTCTGAGATTAATATTGATTGCACACCTCATGCACAGTTCCAATATGCAAAATCAACCATTATTTTACGTAGAAATGCTGAAAATGACAGAAAATGGATATTTAAACCTCCAAGTAGGAACCTGTGCTTGGAGCGATTCTATTATCAATATTATAACACAGTCTCTTGTAAGTTGCGTCTGTGGTCAAGCGGGTTTACTACTGATACTGACATTTCTGAAACGAAGGGCAACGGTTCGAGCCTCCGTGCAGAAAGTTAGTTTTTCTTCCTTTTTTTCTAAATATATGAGAACTTTTGTATAAATATAAATTTCTACTGTGAAGTGATTGGAAACACATTATCCGACGACGAACTGTCACTTTTCAAATCCTTGCCACATTTACTAACCCCCTATGTCCATAATTCATATACGAAAACGCCAAAATGAGAAATGTGAAGACAGTTGAATACCTAAAACCACATGCCCAATATGAAAATTATTCATATATATATATATCGGGGGGCTTTGCCAACTTCATTCTTGGAAATGTGAACATTCTACAAGATATTTCATTCACTTCACAATATTTTATTTGAATAAACATAAAATTTCGAGGGGGGGGTCAAGCCCGGAAGTCCCCTAAAATACACCTATATATATATATATATATATATATATATATATATATACAAGGGCGGATCTAAGGGGGGGGCTACGGGGCTATAGCCCCCCCCTTGACGCTCAGGTTTACATGGATAAAATGGGCTTCAATTCAGCTTTACACTGGATAAAACGGCAAATTATGGTTTAGCCCCTCCCTTGATCATATCCTGGATCCGCCACTGTATATATATATATATATATATAATATGCTTGTATCTTTTTTGCATTACAAAAACTTAGGGTACCTCATAATCTGGATTCTTATAAAGCAATGTGAACAATTATTTAGAAAATATGTACTGCTTAAAATCGGATTAAATCGCAATGCCAGTAATCTGTAATATCTTACATTTGTATTTATTTACATTGAATGTGTACTTGTTTTATACTGTAAATTAGCTGTAATTAGCATTTATAGCATGAATATTAGCTGCTACATAAGAAACAATTATCTATAATTGAATTTAAGTAGGAAATTGGTATAGTTATTATAAGAAGAAGCTTGTGAAAATGAAGTGTGTAATAATGGTTGGATCTGAAATAGATGTTGCGTAATGGTGTAATTGGGTACCCCGCCAGCTTTGGAATACTGGGCTCTTCAAACTGTCCATCCTTAGGGATGCGCAGAGTCGAGTCGAGACAGAATTTTCCTGACAAAATTCGAGTCGAGGCACAGCTCTTCCAATAGAAAAATATACATTTGTCGAGTCGAGACATCACTTTTACAGCATATTGTCGAGGTCTCGTGCATATCCCTATCCATCCTACCTAGATAAAATCAATTTTGGATGCGAATATTCAATTTCTTTTAACGATAATTGTAATCTACGATACAGATTGAAGTAAAATCGCGGCTTGAACTGCTTTATTGCCCACTTAACCTTCGTATACTGCAATTATATCTAATTGTGGCATAAATATTTATTATTATTAGAATGTAAACACTGAAGAATATATATTAACACACAATGAGGAATGCTCGTAGTAATTAACAAATTGGTTACAAGTTTATTTAAAATTAACTCTCTTGAAATCTAAATCATCATTATTAGAAAGAAAGCAAGAGAACCGTTTTGTTAATTTGGACATATTATAAGAGATTGAGGAATGTGTATTTAATCGAACAGAATATATGAAACTAAATGGAATGGCATGGATGTGTAAATGAAAAATGAAAGAAAGCAATCCTATTTCGTAATGGATTTAGGTCAGTGAGATTCCTTTATACGTATCAGAAAGCTCTTTAACTCCATACTAAAGGCGTGTCGTATGATTTATTCAAATCGTCAGGTATTCGGACAACTATGAGCCCAATTCGTTTTGCTTCACTGCTCACAAGTTTAACTTGAAATAAATTCTTACTTTTCCACGGAAACACACTGTTTTAATGCTTATTTTATTATGGGTGAAATGTATAATTCTGCAAGTAATGAAAATTTACATGTCCATCTCCGAGATTCGATCCCTTGTCCTTTGGCTCAGCAGTTCTACACGTAGACAAATACGTGGGAGACTCGGGTTCGATTCCCGGCGGGAGCTCATGTGGTTCGGATTCCACGTTAATCAGTAGGTCCAAGTCTCATAGCCTCGCTGCTGAAAGGGGCGCTAAACTAAAATCAACTCAACTTAACGTAGACAACTAGACTAATTGTCGTTGTGTAACAGCTTGCAGGAAAATCGGTTTGAACTGCACGAAGGAAATTGAGGGCATTGATTACAGCTGGATTGAGGCAACTACAATGTGCTCCCATGTATACATAATTTCGAAATATTTTATCACTAAGTATGGCAATGATGAATTGTTTCTACAGTACAGTTAATAACGGATCAACATATCTTATTACACTTAAAAGAGGAAAATACAGATTTACAGAATGTTCTCGATTGTGAACGTTGGATTGTGGGTTCGAACCTATCATCTTTGGTTTACTGTTTCCCGAAGATACTCGAAGTTGAACTTACGAAATGTTTGCCTCAAAAGACCAATATTATACAGTCCAAGTTCAAAAGCTAGTTCTTATAGCAACTATAGTGATTTCGTAATTGAATTTAATTTAGAGTTACCCGGTGCCGTAAGCGTCGGTGGACCATCGATGGGTAACTAGCGACCTCTCGCCAAAAATGGATGCCCACTGCAACAATCCGCGGTGGCCCCACTTCCGTTTTGAAAATTACACCACCAGTGGGCCACCGGTGGCAGAGACGCGACGAAATGCCAATGAATTACAAAATTACTCCACCAAAATATGTTAAATAGCCTATATGCATGATTCATTTACATTGAGATGTGTCTAAAAAGCACTTACAAAAATATATATAAAGTTCTTCCTGAATGGCCCGAAACAGCAAACTTGTGATGTAGAAGCATGGGTTATCCTTGACTCCGGAGCTCACTTTATGAACATTCGTCAGGAAAAACAAATATATAATAATAAATGCATGCACATGACTGGCGATAAGTCGTTTCGGTCCCTTCGGCGATTCTCCGCGACGAATCGAAAGACGGACCGAAAAGAAGTCATCGCCACTACGTGGTAGTAACTGCAACACCCCCTACTCTAGATGTCTGTTTCGACTCGACGAAACCCTGCCGCCAGGAACACACTAGCGGCAATCTTTTGATGCGTCGCTATATCGACGATCGACATTTACCGGCAAGTAGGTCACTAGATATTGGCGACGTTAACGGCATGGGGTCAAGTTTCATCTCACAAATGTGAGATTCTATTTTTGGCATAAATTTTAACTCCTCTTCTCTGTAAGGATACACATCTTAATAAAAATGGTATGATAACAAGCCAGTTCGCGCATGGCACTCTAAAATGTTCTAGGAGGGGCTGGCTATCTTCATGGTTGCTATATATTATGTTTGGTATTTCTGTTTGTATATATTTCATGAGTCAGAGGGTGGCCCACCCTGCCTCCTTCGGGTGCCCATGAGTCAGAGGTAGGTGAAAGTGTTACTAATAAACATCATTTCAAACGGTTAAGCCATTTTTTGTTCTGATAGACGACGTCTTTTTCATTTATATTTTATGTAGATAGATACAGATTAATAGCATTATTACTGTCTTATTATTGATTTCATTTTTACCATATACTTTTCTCAACGTTTAAGTCCTTTAGGCTAAAGAAGACGGTTAATGGACCCTTAACGGGAATTGAACCCGCGACTATAAGACCCAACAACGAACGCGCTAGGCATTAGATATTAAAACAAAACTGACTTACCGAACGTTCCTCAGAAACTGTTTTTTCTTATTTGTAATTGTTTTACTTGGTTTTATAGTTTTAGCAGTACCTCTTTAACAACAGGGGACAAACACACAATTATCACAGATAGGTAAAAACACAAGTCTCTCCCAGCGGGAATAGAACCCGGTACCCCGTATACCAAAGGCACACGTGCTAACCACGGGACTATCTGTGTAGGATAAACAGAGGAGCAGAAATAAACATATATTGCACATTCCGACGAAACGCAAACGTCCCAATGAAAGCAGTATTAAAGGAAAAATGGAAAAACTTTGTGAGCTCTTGAAAGAGCTCGAAGGTCACCTGTGTATGAAGACAAATCTTTATTCAGGTATTAATATCTCGTATAATCGCCGTTAGCTTCGATGACTCATCTTAATCTTCTTGGTAATGAGTTAACCAAGCTAGCGACATATTGATGTCCCTGTGCTATTTCTTCCCACGCGTCAGAAACTAGCTCCCAAAGTGCGTCAGCTGTCCTTGGTGGGGGATCAGGCCAATTTTCGTGTAGAGTTCTTGTAACTTCCGCCCATAGATTTTCCATTCGGTTCAAGTCAGATCCTCTTGGAACCCAATCGACTAGCTCAACATTGGGTTCCTCTTGAAACCAGGCTTGAACTAGATGGGAATCACGTATTGAGCTATGATCTTGTTGAACTTCTACAATGCCGTCTTCAAATAAATTTCTCGCAGCGGGGAGCAAGCCATACTGCGCAATATCCACATTCTTCTGGCTGTTCACTCGGCCTTCTATACGATGTAATTCACCAACTGTATCCTTACACAGCCATCCCCAGCAGTGAATAGTAACATGCCCCATTCGATTCGTTCTGTGCATGTACTGTGGATCGTAACGTTTTCCTGTGGGTCTATACACAAGTCGAGGACCATCATTTGCTGAAGAGAATATCTTTTCGTCTGTGAAGATTACATGATCCCAGATACGATCAATATTTGCCTCAGCAAATGCTAGTCGATCAACTTTATGACTATCCGTTAATTGCTCCTTACACGCGGCTCGATATGCGTGAAGCCCTGCATCTTTAAGGCGTCGCCGAGCGGTGAGGAAGGAGCCAGGAAAACGAGACTCTATCACTAACTGCCGGGATGACATACGAAAGGATTGCGACGGCTTACATCAACTAGGGCCCTATCTTGTTGTGGGGTTGAAACCCTTTGAAGGCCAGTGCCAGGTTTTCTAGACACGTTATCTGTTTCTGAGTATTTCTTCCACTAAGTATATGCTGTAGAACAGGGAACACCAAGACGTTCGCTAGGTTCTCTCACACTCATACCACCGTATTCAACAAGAGCAGTAAGCTGCTCGCGAACATTCTGACCACGATGAGCCATGACTAATGAATGAATTGCAGCTGTTTGGCTGTAGGTGATTTCGTTACTCGTAGGCTTAAGTGGAGAAACTCGTCTTCTGCGACAAGGCATACGTCATGTTTTCGTAGTTAAGCATTTTTCACGAAAAAAGTGTTACAGAGTTGACGTCTGTGTTAACGTTTTTACACACAAATTCTGGAAATGGCGGGTTAGTAAATGTAACAGAGATTTGACAAGTGACAGATCGTTTGATTGTTTTCCAAGCACTTCAAAGTAGAAATTTATATTTATAACAATGTTCCTATATATTTAAAAAAAAAAAAGGAAGAAATAAAAACGAACTCCGCACGGAGGCTCGAACCGTCGCCCTTCGCTTCAGAAATTTCAATCAGCATTACTAAACCCGCTTGGCTACGGAAGCACTTAGAAGGAAATGCGTTATAATATTGATAATTGTATCGCTCCAAGCGCAGGTTGACACTTGAAGTTTTAAATAGTCATTTTCGATCTTTTTCAGTAATTTCTACTTCAGATATTGATTGTTTTTGCATATTGGAACTGTGCATGAAGTGTGCAATCAATATTAATCTCAGAAATAAGTAGTTTGATTCAGGAGCGTCATTTCAGACTTCGCTTGAGGGCGGCAAAAGCACCACAGACATAAGACTTTCCGGTTTTGTACTAGTATATTAGTAGACAATCGATTAAACTATATGTATTTCTCAAACTCTTGGGAGGGGGGGAATTGCCCCCTCCTGCCCTACCTAAATGACGCCCCTGGTTTGATTTTGTTTTTACATTTTCACATCGCTTGGATGACAGTACGGTTTGCGGCTAGTGTCTATATAAAGAACGGAGGGGAAAATGCAATTCCCTGTGTATAGATCTGCGGGAATTTTTGTGACGGATCTAGGCTCACTTTTTCGGACTTAAGTTTCTGAACGAGTTTCCAGCTTTTTGTGAACAGGTGTGTACCAGCAAAAGTTTAGTTCACATTCCAAGATGTGTTCTTTTTGGATCAGTAAAATACTTTCTACGCACTCAGTAAGTGAAATAAACACAATAGATTAATTACTGAAAAACGCGAATTGTAAGCTTCGCTTGATGTTCAAAATGCGAAATCGTAACATAGTTGACTGTTAATCGAGATGAATTGTGATGAGATAAATACGGGAAAAGAACGTGAGTTCGGAAACTGATCTGGAATTGAATTATTCTTTATATATTCCTATGACATAAGAATAACGTGTAACATATTCTTCTTAGGTATACACGGAGTTTCTTATGCATGTGATAGGGTAATTACCCTTCATATTCAACGGTTTTTTTTTTTTTTTTTTTTTTTTTTTTTTTTTTTTTTTTACCTGTTTGGCCAACGGCGCAGCTTTTTTTGCTTTCGCTTCGGGATCTTTCTTTCTGATAGTTAACAGCATAGAATTATAGTCTTCCGATATTTTGTTCAGCAGTTCCAAAAAATACTAAACATGCAGTAACCTAAGGTGTTTTTTTACAATGTTATTCATGGTTTGCTGAGTACTGTCACCTCTGTGTTAGTGACGTTTGCACTAATTGTGTGCACTGAACCTTGCTGCAATATATTATTATTATTATTTTACCTCAGTTTTGAATTGTATTTACCACTTTCGGAAGTTAATAGTGCATCGCAATGGACAACCCTATATCTCGAAAACGACGCCGCAGACGCGCAACTGGTATTGAGAAAACAATCAGTTTGGTCCAGCAAAATCTACTCACAAGTGTGAAAATGTTGTTTGGGACACCCTGTATATGTCTTCTTAACCGACGTTAAAAAAAAAATAAAAAGTTGATGGTTCTCAATTCGACCCATTTATATATATATAGTGTGTATGTTCACGCATAACTTTTTTTTTTATAAAGATTCTTCTTTTCCGATGGTTCCACATAAGTTTCCTAAGGATCTAAATATTCTTCGGAGCTAGATCATGAAACTCCGCAACGGCTGGCAGTGTTTATACCATAAGTAAAGAGTATGAAGAAAACGGTTTAACCCTCTATTTAAAAACAAGTAAGTTGGTTGCAGATAAACAGTGATATTGATGATACACATGTGAGCTGCATTGTGGAAATCAAGTTAACAACAGCATGCTGAATATGCTGCTGTTTCAAACGAACTTTTTCAACAGTTTAGCTCACATAAATGTTACCGCTATTTTTTTGTAAACAGCGTACTTGTTTCTATAATGATAGTCACCGTTATACACCCTCCATACCCATCAATTATGATTACGCTTAATTTCGACATAAGTACATCGCCGGTTTTATTGATTTACTGTTTGTTTCAAGAAATATGTTCTCATGGTATTTTCGTATAAATTTCATTAGGATCTGATAATAATAGTCATCGAGCTTGACCATCAAACTCGTCAGCGGTTGATAGTATTAATATCGGTATTATCCGATTTCATGGTGTGCATTCTCACTCATAACTTCCACACTGGCGTACTGATTTTGATTATTCGTTTTTAGTTTAGTATACTTTCTCGCAGGTTCCATATAAATTTTATCACAATCTAATGGCATTCTTTGGAGTTGGACCATCAAACACCAGCATCTGATACTCTTAATGCCGTGTGTATGTTCATATATATCACATGTTTCCTAGACCGACCCATTTTATAGGAAGTTAGTTTCCTACGTTTAGTTCTAAACTACTGGAGATATGGAAAAGTGGAATAATTAAACTTTTGTCAGTTAAATAGTTAAAACCTTTGCCAGTGAAAATTGTTTACAGAAATAAGTAGGAAACAGAAATAAATTTGGCATAAATTGTGGAAAAGCACTGCATAGGATGCTTTAGTTACGTTTGAAAATAATATTTCTGTAGAAATATTTCCTACTGTGTATTGTTGTGTAAGGTTTAAGTAAAAACGTCCTAACGAGGTGCACCCAGAAAGTGTTCCGATAAACTACAAAAATGAAAGACGAACATAAGAAGAAAATGATTTTATGTGGAGTTAATGATACATAAACATTTTCAACATACGCCTCATCCTTGTTCAGGCATTTGTCGTAACGCGACACCAGCTTTGTATACCTGTCAAAGAATTCTGCCACCAAGGATTGGAAGTAGGTTGTCAACCATCTGCAACTGAGCTACGTTCTCGAAACGTTGTCCAGTCAAAAATCACTTTACTTGAAGGAACAGATAGAGGTTGCCGGGGCGAGGTTCGGGCTGTAGGAGAGATGGTAAAAGATATCACAACTAGCTGTGGTCGGCACTACGGTTTTCGTTGTGCACATTGGTGCGGCTTGCTGTGAATTGTCTGTACCATCTTTTGACCATACCTTCACTCAGGACATCCAGTCCACATACTTCACGAAAGTGCCGACATATCTCTGACTTTTGACAAAGTTTTCAGTTTTAAACTAGAAATGTGAAGATCTTGATATTGAGGTGTACTCGCGCCGAATAGTGATGTTGAGTGTGTTTCGGAAAGACTGATGTAAAACTTTGAATGTACAGTCTTTTTATATATATATAAATGAAAAAAAAAAAATATTAACAGCATCTTAGCTTGGAGAAACCTGATTACCGCGCGTACTTCACACTAAGCACGAAACTGTATGCGCGCAGCCATTTTACCGTACCACTGACTCCATATAAGTGCTTTCGTACCAGGTTATGACCACATGATCCTCATCCACTCCTGCGCAAGCACGTCCTGTTCTTACCACTTGTGCCATCTTGGGGGTACTTTCGAAACTGACTTCCTGAATACCTCGTAAATTCATCGAAAGATGTGGGGTATGAAACGTCTACTAACGGAAATCGTTGTGTAAAGACCTCTTCGTACTATGAATTGTATACGTTTTATGATTATTAATCTTTTTAATGGGACTTTTAGTTGTAAATATGCAGTAAATCATTGATGCAGTAACGAAGTTTTTTTTTTTTGTTTCTTTATCCACAGAAGTTGGAGACGTATTTACCACCACGCCCACAGTTTGTAGAGCCATCTGGTGAAATGGTTGAAGAGGTTGACCTTCATGATTACGATCCGAGTGAACGTAGTGGTATGCAAGGTAGACATGAAGCATACGCTAGTGATGATGAGGACCACCATGGGCCAGGTATTCAATGTGCCCATCAATGAATAGTGAATTTATTATTGATATTAATCATATGGTGGCTCGTAAGGTGCGGATCATTTGATTCTGTTGAAATCATATGTTCCCTACTTTTTGTGAGCTCAATTCTGAATAGTTCCACTTCTTGATTTACTAGACGAAGGCGAGCGGTTCAAGACAGGTAAACGTCGGAGTTGGAACTGTGCGAGTGAAACTTCCATATTATAGCCTAAAGTATTTAAATGAAAATTCAGAATACATTGCAGGAGGTAGACAAATCTGTGCGTTGGTGTTTTGCACTTAAAAATTAATTTATTCAGACTATTTTTTGATCTCTGTTTGCATGTATATTGTGTATCAAAAGTTTTTATATGGTTTTGACAAAGTTTTCAGTTTTAAACTAGAAATGTGAAGATCTTGATATTGAGGTGTACTCGCGCCGAATAGTGATGTTGAGTGTGTTTCGGAAAGACTGATGTAAAACTTTGAATGTACAGTCTTTTTATATATATATAAATGAAAAAAAATATTAACAATGGTAACATATTTTCAGCCTATACTTCGCGTGCAGAGAAACCTTCGAAAACAAAAATTATGAAAATCAGGTATTCGGCTAATACAGTCTCCGTATTGAGTTAATGGGATAATAGAAATACACTTTCGATCATCAGTGAACAGCAACGTATAGTGTAAACCCTGCTGCAGTTTGTGTATCTTTTATAAAGTTTTGTTTAATGTTAATTCAAATATATTGTAATTTACGCATTAGAACTACCTATATACTTATATATCTATATACATATATTTGCCGTATTTGTGGAATTGTCTTTCATTTAGTAAGCGAAGACAAAATTTTCGGTGGTGACGTGAACGAGAAAAAAAAATCAGGCTCCTTCAACTACATTGTTTAGTGTTTGCTGTTTGTAATACTTTGAGTTAACCATCGTATATCCAAAGGTATCGAATATATTGTATTGTTTCCGTTCAATATTTCAGTTCATGTCTCTTAAGTATAAAAATTTGTTTCACAAAACTACCATTTTAGTATTGTGTAGAGAGAATAATTTAGTCTCGCATGAATAATTGGGAGGATAAGTTCTTTTTTAGTAAAAATAACAAAAAAAAGAAAGCAGCAGACAAGGTTGCTAAACGAGCAAGATTATTTTTTGATAGGGAAAAAAAAATCATGATGTATATTTTAGTTGTCCATATCACGAAAATGGCTCAAGTGTATCTGTGCTTGGAAAAAGTTCTCGAGAGTAAAATATGTCTTAAACCAGGCATTAAAGAATATTTAACGTGTTTTATTTGTCATTTCCTTTATTTCCTTGAAAGTTTTAAATCATAATGATCTCGTAACTTCGAAATGTGTATGTTGTGTTGAAATAAGAAAAGAAAGCGTTTATAATTTGAGATTTTCATCTTCGTAATGGACTATTAGTTTCATAACAGGTGTTTACAGAAGAAAATAATATTTTATAGTATTCTTTCTGTTTTCAGTATGAGTGATATTCATGGTGGAAGAAACGTGACCACCTACTCTATTTTCCACTATGAATAAATTAATTTACTACGTTGCTAATATCTTCAGCAATCGAGATTTTTTCTTTATGTAATTCAAATGATTACAGTATAACAATTCTTTTTCAAAGAAAGGTGCGTCGCCAGGTTTCGAAGAATATTAGTTAGTAAATCAGTGTATATATTGTGGTTCTTTTATATTTTTGACTTCAGAGTATGTAATTTTTCAGATCCATTAATATTATTATTATTATTATGCAATAAGTATGTCCTTCATGCTAATACTGTTCCTTTTAATAATTTCTGCACGGGGTCCCGGGTTTGATACCCGGAGAGAGAGCACAAAAAAAATTCACTTTCATTAATCATCCATCTTCTTTAAGATAAAGGGCATAACTGTGAGATGTTAAACCAAAAAAATAATTTCATTTCATAATTTCTTAGTTCTTCACAATGGTTCAATGGTGGGATGTAGTTACATGGGAGCAGAGGGGTAAGAAAGGAGCCTATATGATGTTGAATTAAAAACAAATAAACAAAACAAAAAAAAAAAGTATTACCAAAGAAAAGCTTTGTCGAACTGTCAGGCAGAATCGACATTTATGATTTTCATCTAAAAATTATATTATCCATCATCTGTGCTAATCATTGGAAATATTTTTTTGTGTATATGTTGTTGTGTATCATATTTAAATGTATTTTAACAGTGCAATCCATATGTTGTATAAGCTTTTTAAAACGAATTAGAAATTACGAATTTTAACAATCGGTAAAACGATACTAATACATCGAAGAATAGTCTTTTATTTCCAAGTTAAAAAAAAAAAACTTCAGGAAATCAGGGTCGTCATTATTAGTTATCTTCTTTAAGAATTAAAAAAAAATTCCTCAAGGCGTTAACGGTTTTCTGTTCCGTATAATATATACACAAAGGCTTATCAACTTAATGGGAACACCTGGAAGAAGTGTAACTTATCAGATTAATTTGGCGTTGGACCACTCTCATCCTCGAAATAACTCTGATGCGACATGGAATGAAGTCAGAGATCAAGTAGAATATTAGACCATTCCGCATACAGTGCATCACTCAGTTTCATGAGAGAGAATGGAAACGAAGATTGCACCGGATTCAGACCACAGATGTTTAATTTTGTTCAGGGTCAGGGATCAGGCGGACCAAGAAAGATATTCAACTTCATCCCGATATTCCTCAAACCACGCCACAACTCAACTATATGAATGGGCACTGTATCATCCTGCAATATGACGTCATTGTCGGGAAACATCTGGACCATAGGATGCACATGGTCCACGAAGTGCCAATGTAATCACGAGCAGTGACGCGATCGGTGAACATCAACACAGAACCCACTGAAAAGCAGGATATTGTGGCCGCAGCACCACAGAAGGCATCGCAAAGTATTACGATTGAGCTGAAATAGTGTCGATTATACCTTCTTCGCGCATCCACCGCACACCAACGTGCCCCGTTATTTGAAATAAGGTGAATAATGACTCATCCAACCATATCATGCGTTTCGAATCATCAGCTGTCCATGTTGTATGTTTGCGGCACATTTGGTGGCGGGTCGACCTGCGTTATGTCCCATTATTAGTGGTTTTACCAATGCAGCTCAATGTCATAGTCCATACCGTGTAACTCTTGATGGACTGTGAATACCAACATAGGCTATGGGAGGTGCTGCTTGAATTCTTGCGTCACTTGCACCACAGTAGCACGACGGTTCTGAGTGGTAAACCGGTTTAGTCCTCGGCAGGATCTGTCACTAAGGGTTTTCTCCCAAGTATTGTTGTTCTTTGTCGGTAATGGTTTTTCATGATTTTTGTACGCTATCATCAGCTACACACTTGCTACTTTTGTCACCCTAGCCCCACATAACCGAGAGCCAACAATTTACTTTCTTCAGAAATTAGAAAGGTCCCACATTTTACATTATCTCTCCCTTCAGTTCACTGTACACTGCCGTTTTACTACTTCTCACGCAGTACGGAGTTTGCCCTAGCACTGACACCAACAGCCCGGCACTGCTGTCGCATTTTGACCGTTGCCAACACAAACCTTGATCTGTTTTTCAGCTTGAAATGTTTCCATTAAATTGATAAGCATATATACGAGGGAGAATCGGTCTTTGCACCTATCTGTAAGTAGCTATTAAAAAAAAGCGTCAGGAGTATTCAGGATATTGATGTTTTCCTCCATGAGAATGCAAAACTGCATGTGGCGAACAAACAAAAAAAAAAAAAATCACCGAGCTTCACTCCTCAAGGTAAGAGATATGGAGCATCCCTCTTGCAGTTTAGACCTTGTCCCAGTGATTACCGTGTTTCTGCTCCATTGAAGAAGTTCCGGACAGGACAGAGGTTCACTAACGACACGGAAGAGCAGAACGTTTTTAGTCATTGGTTCAGTTTCAGCTAGCCGCCGCCTACGTAGCAGGCAACGAGAAACTTGTAATACGGTGAGACAGATGTTTCAACAGATATCATTATGTGGGAAAATACAGAGGTGCGTAGAATATTGTTTATATCTTTTTTTTTTTTTTTTTTTTTTTTTTTTTTTTTTTTTTTTATGGTTTGTAATCTGGTAAATCAGTAAGCGAAAAGACTTTTTGATGTTCCATACATATATATTAGGGTGGTCCTTAATTTCCGATTGTCAAATTTCTTTGCTCCCAACCCCTAAATTGGTTCCATAAATTAACCCATGAAAAAAATTGGCTCAGTTGAGAAATATTTAACCGACCCCCCAAGCGACCTAAACTTCTGATTACATTCACAATATGCGCTAGTGTCGAAAGTTCTAAGGTGTGGATATCCCAGCTGCAAGTAGCGTAGAGAAGACAGACTAGCGATATTGGTAACTTTTAACGGCAATGAACAATTACTAGGCACCCCTGAAATATCATCATCTACAGAAGAAGCATAAGCTACAGTTTACGAAGCAGTGGAGAAGTGGAGCATAGAACACAAAATACAAGCTTCGATACAACTGCAAGCAACACTGGCAGAATAAACGGCGCTTGTACAAACTTTCAGAAGTAGTTTGATCATTATTTACTGTACCTACCGTGCCAACATCATATATTCGAATTAGTTCTTCGAAATAGTTTTCACGCAGTAACGGATGATTCTATTGCTGTCAATACAAGTTTCGGGCCTGGTGTGCTTTTGTTTGAAAGATTTAGGCAATCCTGGTCGTCCATCGACAAAACCAATTACCGATAGATGATGATACATGTTTCTATCTGCCGTTTCTCGTGTATCTTTTGTTGATCTATGAGATGCTATGATCTTTTTAGGCGGTACCCTTCCACAAGGAGTTTCATTTCACATTTTTGGAGCTGTGAGCCATGCTCGGTGGATGGCAAAGGCTATATATGCGTTCAAAATATATTTGTTCCAGGGTTTGAAAAAACCCGGGTATTTTTGAAAAAACCCAACCCACCTGGGCCCATGTGGGTTTTTTCGGGTTTTATTGGGTTTTTGTCGGGTTTAATTGGGTTTTTTCGAAATATTTTAATCTCTTTGGGGTAAAAATGTTAAAATATGATTTACATTTCATGTGTGTCATTGTCAGAACTTGCAACAACTTTCTATTCACTGTTGTTTTGAAAAAATTGCCGCCATTTTGAAATTTTATATTGGATTTCCGAAAAAATCTATACAGCAAATTTAGAATGTCTTGTGCTTCTACCCTCAAAATATCAACTTTAAAAGTCCGAAAATTGCACATTGTAGCATGGATACCCTCTATTTTAAAAAATGGCCGCCATCTTGAAACTTTAGGCCGCCAAAATATGTACAGCTAATTTAGTCTCTCGTGCTTCTACTTTGAAAATTTTAACTTGAAAGACCTAAAGTTGCGCTTTGTAGCGTGGATATCAGCAGCGACGGAAATTTGTCTTCAACAGTGGGGGGACGGGTAAGACGGTATATATACATGATGGTAGGTAACTCCACCGACAAACTTTGGGAGGTGATTCCTTACATGAAACGAAAGATAAAAGTTCTGATAAACATAGGTCGAGAAACGTCTCCTTTCAAAGTTATGAACCGCCGAAAATTCGAAAAATCATGTTTCGAAAGCTCTGCCTTAGAAACTATAGGACCTATCCCAAGCGGTTTAAGGAATTACACAGGAACTAGTATGCGATCAAGCTAATATCCATGTTTTAACATCCTCCGTTATCGGCGAAACGAACGCGCCATTAGTACTTAAAGGATTATCCCCATACCTCAACTTCCTTTTTACAGTTCGTTTTGCCGATAACGGACCACGGTAGAACATGGATATTTAGATAGAGCGCATACTAGTTCCTTTGTAATTCCTTAAACTGCTTGGGATCGGTCGTGTAGTTTCTAAGACAGAGCGTTTCGAAACGTGAATTTTCGAATTTTCGGCGACTCATAACTCTGAAAGGAGACGTTTTTCATCCCATGTTTATTACAACTTTTTTCTTTCATTTCATATAAGGAATCGCCTCCCAAAGTTTGTCGGTGGAGTTACCTACCACCCTATATATATATATATATATATATATATATATATATATATATATATATATATATGCGATGTGCAAAATATTTACGAAGGCGAAAAACAATGCTGAGGAGGATTACCCATGTCGGTCCCGGCGTCCTCCACAGGGGACATAAAATACGACGATATTATTATTGCTTTACAACTTTAAAATCAGACTGGCAAAATTGAAAACTGTTTACAAGGGATGATCCAAATATGATCATTTCCTGTAAACAGTTTTCAATGTTGCCAGTCTGACTTTAAAGTTGTAAAACAATAATAATATCGTCTATTTTGTCCCCTTTGTGGGACTCCGGGACAACATGGGTAGGGGATCAGAGTTGTCTTCAACACTGGGAGACGGTCAGATTTGAGGCTTATTCTGGGAGGTATCAATTTCATCTCACTTTCCTTTGTGACAGTTGGACATAAATCATCACATTTCTTCCTAAAAGACACATTTCCAATCGGATTATTAAGGGGGACAGTTTCAAGATTGTAGGGGATATGTTCCATCATCCCCCCGGGATTTTCGCCAGTGGATATCAGCTATTTTTTAAAAAAGCGCGCCATTTTGTAATTTTACGTTAGTATGCTGCCAAAATCTAAACAGAAAATTTAGTGTGTCTCTGGTTTGTATCCTGAAAATTTAAAAGACCGAAAGTTGAACACTGTGTGGTAAAGGCAGACAAACTAACAAATGTAGATCGAGTCATCCTAGGATCTTCAGTGACGTTCGCCAAATATGAATACCAAATAGCTATATTAATTTAAAACAGACATAATTCATCAAAATGTCTTAAATATTCTATTTTTCTATGTCTATTTTGTTTATTTTTCAACATAAAATAAATGGTCTTATTGTTGAAGTTCACTTTCGATCCTTTGCGTTCAATTGCGGGAATTTCCCGAACACTTCTTTCACGACGGGTTTTCCCTGAAAATGCAGCTTGCTTCACTGTACATCGAAACTTCCATTAATACTGAAGTTTGAATGCAGCACTTGAAATAGTAAGCATTACGTAGTCTTCGGAGCTCCGAGCATTAAGCTTCTTAATTTTGACATGAATTTTTACGTTATTGCTAGTGTTGATTCTACAGAATGCTTATTTGAAGGCTAGCAACAAATGACTGAACTTAACTGTTGTTGTTGGAAAACCAAATTTTACTGAATACTTTTGTTACCATCAAAGGTAAGAAATATTATAGTTTTACTAATGTATTTACATATTTACTGTTAGTACCGGCACCTATGACCTTAAACCCGTCAACGTATGAGGGATAACGTCCCTCGGCGGCGCCGAATCAGGAAACACAGTATTCACGGAAAGTATTTTCTAAAATATACAATCGCTTACTTTACTTCAAATAGGCTATAAGCATAATCCGCACATTAATTTGTTCTACAATTATCTCAAGCTAAGGTGAGGTTTATTTATTTATTTATTTATTTATTTATTCATTCATTCAGTGCATTTAGAGCTTTATAAAGTTCTTATGTTGAATACTGTTGTCTATCTTAACATGAAAGCGTATAATTCGCCCAAAGAAAGTTTAAAATCTGATAAAAATAACTTTCAATGTGATCACCTTAGTTATACCAATAATACACTAACAAAAAAGTCAAAAACCCAGGTGGGTTTTAAGATGGTTTTTTTCAGGTGGGTCCAACCCGAAAAAACCCGGTGGGTTTTTTCGGGCTGGGCCCACTTGGGCGAACCCTGATTTGTTCTAAGATTAATTTGAACTGACGAGAAAAGAGAAGAATTTAGTCGAGAGACTGCATTTTCCTTGTCCTAATCCATTCATAAGCTTGGTTCCTTGCACCAATGGCTGTGAAAGCTCCGTATCACAATTACAAGTTTTTTTTTCTTTCTTTTTTTTATATATATATATATAAAGAAATTAATCAAATACAAGGAAGTACACAAGAATTAGTAATTGTGATGTGAAAAAAAATCACTAACCATTTATGGTATCTATTACCAGAAACTGTGGCATTCACATTCTTTCATAATGAAGTATCGCAACACGTGACGGAAAAAATGGTTTCTAATAAAACAGGAAGCATAGAAGAATATGATGTACAAAACCAAGTAAAGTGATACTCTATAAATAGTGCAGAAATCAACAGTTTCAAAGAAAAAGAATTCTCAGACTTCGATTCCACAGATTCGAAGACGTGTCTCTCTAAATTTCCTATAGATACAAATTTTCTGAAAACATTCCCAGCTACTTGGAAACAAGATGTCAACTTTCAACGTGGGTTGGAGATATTACGAGAGCATTCTAACCAAGGACGAGAAATAAGAACAATACATACTGTAGATCGTCAGTGAACACAGGAAAAAGTATTCAGGCACTATAAAAATTGGTTTAATCATGCAGTAAAATTTGGCTAGTCATTCACGACCTTCAGCTTTTATTATTGTCATTTCAAACCTTCATTATATTATGTATTTTTCGTACTTCATGTAAATAATTTCAACATACGTTGGTGTGCATTGGGATGGAATATGTTATTATATGATATATATAATTGCTTTATTGTTACCAGAGTTGGCTGGTTTAAACAAAAAAGAAAAAAGAAAAATGCTTTTAATCGTATGAACTTTATGGCGATGTTTCCACATATCAAACCATCTGCATTAGTTTTATCTCCTTTTCACCTGTTAATCATCATGGTGTCCCATGTTTAATTCTCGGTCGAACCGAGAACCCTTTTTTCAAGTGTAAACCAACTATCGGTTCGGATGTCACTTAAAGCAAAAATCATCATCATCCCTCGATATTACATAAGGATGTTAAGCCTAAACACACGAAACGAAGCCAAATTATATGCCTGAATGTCTGTTATTTTATAAAGAAGTCCAGGTTGCTTTAATATATTGATAGAAACTAGTAAAATTTATCGACTGCCTATGTAGCTTCAAACATTAGTTTGGACTGGACTTTGTTTTAATTTAATTGAATGATATCTACATACTAAATTTGTAATTTAATACCTCAGTTTTAGCGTACTGATCATGAAACGTTGGCCATAAAATTTTACATGCGAAGCAATAAGGGGATTTTTTTCATTATTGCTTTAGATTTAAAGTAATAACAGGATTTTCCCAATGGCTAAGGCGGGAGTTTCCCGATTTATACATAATTCTGTATAATGGTTTCATTTGTGACTGGTTATCTTCTTGTCCTTCTGAAGTGACCCTTGACAATTACATTAACAAGTATGGAAAGATAAGTATTTTTATCAGTTCTTCGTGAGTGAGTCGGCAGACTCATCGCATTTGTGGCCAATTAGTCCCGGTTTCAAGTCCAAATGGAGAACAATTTCTCTCGGATGTAAGCCGAGAAGCGGTTTGGATTCCGCTTAAAGCTTGTGACCATTTTCAGCATAATCCCGTTGATGCATAATCACACCAAAGCGAAATAAACTTATATATATGTCCATATGAAATATAAATACATAGAGCAAATTATTTAAACAAACAAAAAGAAAGGGTTTAAACCAAGAAAACCAGGTTTTTTCAATAAAAATTATGGTTTTTGCCAACCCTAATTGTTACTTTTATGTACCTCTTTTTAACCCGGGAACGGTCGAGTGTTGATTTGTGACTATCATAGTGTCTGATGAAGCCAAAGTGTTAGTTGGCGAAACTGTAACACGTATGTAGTTTTTTATGTGAATATATTGTTTTGCTCAGCAAATAGTTTTGTTTGTGTTTAAGTATATACAAAGCAAAGCTTCTACTTATGGAAAATATTACAGTGATTTTCTTTAAAATTCCTTAAATCTTGTGCAAAGTAACACCGTCTTACGATACCAGAAAAGATGTAGAAGTTAAGGGAAAACGGTTTAAACAGTTAGCGAAATGTTCATACGGTAGGAAAAGGTGAAGAAATGTCCGGAGTATTTATCAAGAAGGCTTTTGACCGAGTGAACTGGAGAATTTTGATCAAGTGGAGTGTAAAGATCAAAAACCCAGCAAGTAAGAATGAATGGCAAGGAAACTTCAGAGGATGGCATGTGTTTAAAAGTGATGATCTGTAGAAAAATGAGTGTTTCAAGGAATAAATATATTCGCTTTAGCAATGTGTGCGCAGTTCGAGAATATAAATAGAAAATTTAAGGGAAAACAGTGGAGAACATAAATGTTAAAAAAGATAAAATCATGGTAATTGAGACAGGGAACTGTTAGTTACGATATATAGATGTTGGAAAGAAGAGGGAATATGTAATAAGTTTCTGGAATCTAGGGAATAAAACCAAGTAATAAGAATGGCAAAAGAATGGATAGAAAATCATATTTTGTTAATGTTGGCGACAATAGCGTTAAGAAACATTTCGCCTCATCAAATATTTCGTGTAAAGTATTGTGCTGTATCAGAGTGTCTTATCGGTCACAAAAATTCAATATAAATTCTGTAACTTGTGGGATCGCAAATTTTTCATCCACGTAGAAAAGAATTCGAGTAATTTAGAAGAAAAATCGGTGTTTCCATGATTTGGATCAAAACAAACACCTGTTAAGTTAAAATATGCGGTCAATCTACTTTGATTCTCAGGAAAGTCATTTTATCGACTCGAAGAACAGAAATTATTCACGTAGAATTTAAAATTGTACGTTTAGGCAAATGTAAATAGTGTGTCCAAGAACCCACTAAACCTTTTTCTTGTTTTCGTTGTAAAGCAAGGTGACAATTCAGAGTAAAATGGAGAAAAGTGAAGTACTGACAATGATATAGTACCTTCTGGTTATGAGAACTTAACGCTATAGCAAATTTACAATGACGTAATTCAGATACTAGGTAACTTCCGTGCATATTCCACACTGAGATATGACATTGTTTGTTTTTCTATATTCTTGTAATGAAGACCACAGGACCCTCAACATCCATTATTGCAGAAGTATTTATTGTGTGAAAGAACTTAGACCTCTACCGAGTTCATTTGAACTGAAAATATGGGACTCAAAAAAGGTGAAATTTCGCTGGGTATCGCTGTAGAAATTGTGTCGTGCAGGGATTTCACCTATTAATTTGACCCTTCAAAATCATCATGCATCATTATGATTCAGGATTGTTAGAATAGATACCACCTAAATTTATCGTTGTGAGTCTTTTTTAAAAAAAAGAGAGAGAGAGAGAGAGAGAGATTGGCATAGAAAAACCCACCGAAATAATAATAATAATAAAAGTTTCACTGGCTGATTACGCCGGAAAGGTGATGATGATTTCAGTCTTCTGTTAATGTTGTTTGCTGATTATATACTGTGTTGTTCTACAGTAAGAAACGAGTATTATACCAAACTTACGCGAGGTCATTAAATCTGAGAGACTTGGAAAACTGCGACGTGGTGTTTTCCTTCAGCTATTGCCCCAAAGCCAAAGGCTTCCAAATAGTGTAGCACCCGTCATGTTTGTTTGACTTGGCCACAAAGTTTCCAGCTATGAAGATATTCATTTTATGGACCAATGGTTAAGGAGTAAGCGAAAACATCCTTGTGTGTAGGCATTCATCTGTTACAGAAATGACAAGAGTACGACTATATCCAGGAAGAGTATATGTCAAAATTTAATTTTCACGAAGTAAAGGGACATTTGAATAAATTTGAAGTAGCGGTAAAATGACGTCACTATTAGAATATTCCTACCGAACTGGATTTGGTGATTTGATTTCTTGTAATATGGATTTGTTCTGTCATGTATATCAAAACAACTTCAGGAATAAATTGAACATTGAACCTGACCTAAGACCACTGGTGGATCCAACCGCTCCCCCCCCCCCCCCCCAAGGTCTTTTACTTCCAGCATTTATTGTTCGGAAATACAAATATTGTCTTTTCCCGGCAGATCTAATCTGTGACAAGCCTAGCAGAGTCTAATGTGTGGTACTTAATGGTACTTAATACAGACATATTTGAATTGTGAATACTTCTGTCCCTAGTTCCTTGAGACGGTCAACATAAGCCCCAAAGGATCGAGAATATGATTCATTCGTTGGACGAACAGCTGTAGGAAGGAGAATAAGACGGCTCACTCTTTGGATTAAAAATGTATATTTTAAAATTGTCCTAGAAAAAAAAATGTGGGGATGGAATTCAAAACCTGAAACTTCAATTACCTTTACCTTGAATAAAGGGAAATATAGAATATTCAGCGCTCCTTACCAAAAAGTTCTCTGAATCTGAGATGAGACTTTTCTGTTGGTTGATTGATTGATATGTATTTACGTCCTTCGTCAAAAGCGATGCTTTACAGAACGAGAACTAGAGTTTAAAGTTGGATCTGAACCACTGTAGTGCGTTCGATGTTCACTCACCGGGTATCAAACCACAGAACCTCATGCATCAAAGATCAAAGGTACGTTCGCTAGCTACTACATCAACAAAGAACTGTGAGTTTTGGGGTTCAACATGGAAACATTCATTTGGACTTTTAATGGCATTTCATCTTTTCTTGGGAGATAGTACAAGCTACAAGCTGTTATTGTAATCATATATAAAAGAAGTCGTCCTAATCTTCGCACAGGCCAAACCGCTTAAGCTAGAAACTTTAAATTCGGACAGTAGATAAGATTTGTGATCTAGGGTATCACTAAGGAAGGATCTGTGAGAAATTCAAAGAAAGGAAGGGGGAATGGGGTGGAAATTATTTTAGTAAGATGGTCATCATCTCCGAATCCTTTAAGGTTAGAAACTTAAAATTTGGATTTGGATTTCTCATTTAAAATAATCTGATAGTATATGTGTTTCAACATTTTTTGACACTTTAGTAAAATGGAGAAAAGAGGTGGAAAGAAAGAGGGGCGGGGATTACAATTATTATAATAAGATATCAATATCTAAGAATCTCTGAGGGTTAGAAACATGGAATTAGGTATACGCAGGGATTTATTTGTAGCCAGGGAAGCCTGGGAATTTCCCCCCTTGTAAGTTTTGGTTTCCCTGTCTCTAGGTTTAATTTAGTCTTCCCAGCCTGGGAAGACATTTTCCACCTTTCTTAGGCTATACAACCTGTTTTAAAGTAGGGAAAAGAGGGGGAATACCACGCACTTAAGGTACATTTTTCAATATCTCACTACAAATCAAAGAATTTAACATGAGGAAAATATATGTTGTAAGTTAATCATTCTAGTTTCATATTCGGTCGTTGCTGGTGCTCCTTGATTTTCATAGGTTATGTAAAAATAAATTTTGTGGAAAACGAGAAACGCGTGGTATTCCCCACCACATCCGGTAATCACGCGCATTTCATCGGGTATTGGCACGCATTAATTAGTAGCGCAAATTCCTTCACTTTCCAAAAACTTCAGTTTTTTTGTGACTGAACATTTAGGTCTACTTCTAATTTGTTTCCTCAGGTTGTCTTCACGTTTTCCACCAGCATCGAATTTTCGAGTTTTCTTCTCAACTTTGCTTTCTTGGTGCTTCCTTCGCTTAGTGCTCTTTCTAAATTCAGCATCTTCCAATATTCGTTTGGTTGGAGTGGAAGTTAAGATTTCTGAACGCTTTTTGTTATTTCGAGGGGTCGACTTGGCAGGCCTGGGGATAGGATTAGTCTGTGAGACTTTCACAGTCTTATTTTGTAAAGAAGACAGTTGGACAAGCAATGGTAATTACTGTGATGATGTTCCGGGTAGTTGATGTTCTTCTCGATTTAGCCCTATTTTCGTCGAATATGGTTGTTCATTTTGGCGTAGGCCTATAATAGTTCGAGCATCGGAAAGCAATTGGGTATTCACTTCTTCAGAAGTCTCTCTTTCATCTTCAAGTTCTACGGCCTGGAATTGCTGAGCAGCTTCAAAATCTTTTTCTAAAAGTGTCCAGCTCCACAGTACAAATACCCGCTTGTTTAAAACCATTAACAGCTTTGTTCATATTTGCTGCTTTCAGATAAGCTCTATTAAAGATCTCAGCTAAGTCATATGGAGAAATTTTTCATTAACGTAGCGCTTTGCAAACAGTGTGCATTCTTTGTTAAAATATTTTTTAAGTGGACCAAAAAAGGTGAGATCTAGCGACTGCAGTTTATGTGAGGTATGCGGTGGTATTGGAACCATAACAATTTATTTCTCTTTTCAAAATTGTAAATTTCTATTGAAATATGGCTCGTGTGATCGTCCAAAATAAGTAGGAATGGATAATCTGTTATCGGTTTCACAATAAGAACAAAATGTTGCAGCCACTAGATTCATTGCTCCACCCACGAATATATAGATCCAGTAGATTCTCCTTTCTGCAGCTGAGGTGACATGCATTTTCTTGGGTAGATAACAAGCGTGTGTGTAAGACATGGCAGCTTTGTAACGGTTTTACCCCTTTTCCATATTAGTGTTACGAGCTGTTTCACTCCCTTTGGATCCAAAATACGTCTTGGTATCTATACTGTGAATATATCTGTTTCGTCAACGTTAAAGATCGAATCTTCGCAAAAATGATATTTTTCGGTAACTTCTGTCAGGTTCTTAAAATACCCTTTCATCTCTTGTTCATTGAATTCGTCGACCCTGTTAATACTAATTGCTTCAGATTTCCTTAACCTTATCGTGGAATTTTTCTTTAAAAACAATTCCAACCAATCCTTCTCAGCAACTCGACTTTCTTCATTCAAACTGTGTTTGATATTATTAGCTTCTACGTATTCATAAGCTATTCTGCGTAGTTCATTTGGAGACATTCCGTAAAAAAAAACTCTTGACTAAATGTAAAGCGGGGCCAGCAAGTTCCGCTTTTTGTGTAGAGCTGAATACAGCTTTTCTTCCCATTTTCTTAGAGCAGACAGTCCCAGCTTTCATTTTTGTTCTTAATGTAGCTTCATGTATCCCAAAATCATTTGCTACCTCTCTAATTTTTCTTCCATTTATTGCTCCTATGGCGTTTGGTAGCTGTTCCAATTCCCATTTGCATTTCTCTGTTTGCCTAATGTAGTGTCATGGCATCAGCAATATACATAAAAAAGGAAAAGAAACGCAGCATAAACTTTTTTGATAACTGCTTCGTGGAGGGGCAATACCACGCACAATGGACGACATGCGTGCAATTACCCCATTCCAAACCGAGAAAGAAAAATTGAACGTGAAAAAAAAAATTGCGTCAGAAGTTTCACGTCGTTTCATATAAACAGATTTAGCATGAACTTACTACTAACACACTACGCTAAAACACTGTATACACAATATAAAAATCAACTAAGTGCTTCAATACATACCTCTAAATCTGCGAACGGAGTAAATTAGAAGAAATTAGAGCAAAACATTTCGCCATACCATGAACCACACCTAGCAGCAACTGGCGCCTCGCTGATGCAATATGTCTTTCATAGTCTAAACTAGATAATAGCACTAATCTGAATCAGTTTCGAAGCAGTACAACTGAGAAAATAGGGTGCGTGGTATTCCCTCGTTGCGTGGCATTCTCCCATTTTCCCCTATACTCATGTCCAAAATTATTGTCGCATATCTATAAGTGTCTTCTTATAAGAATATAATTTGATAATGATTTTGCAGGGTACTTTTAATAATGATACTATGTGTATAGTCGAGAAATAAATATTTGTGGTAAATTTCATAGGAACAAAATTATAAATACGAAAATTAGAATGAGTAAAACAAAATGTTGCAAAATGAACAAGAAAGTTTTGTTTTCGTTTTATTGTTCTTATTTACTGCTATTTTGACATGAAATTTGCCCATACATGCCTTTATTGATTATACACATACTAACATTATAAGAAATACCGGGCGAATTCGTTATCAAATTCTATTCCTACAACATATTTATAGACATGCGACAATAATTTTGGACATGAGTGTACAATGATTCAACTTCATGTCTTAGTAACAATTTGTTTTACTTTTTCAGTATGTTTATTGTCGCGAGCTATGTTGGTCTTGTTTATAGAATTGTTTGTAGAAGGAAAATCTTGCAGCCGATACCACTGCTTATCATTCTTCATCTGAGTAACACAGTAATAATAATAATAATAATAATAATAATAATAATAATAATAATAATAATAATAATAATAATAATAATAAACATTTTGAGTGGTCAGTGAGCAGTCACTGCAGCTGTGAATTGGTAGCTTCTTCGTTGACAAGCACGTTAGAAAGAACATAAGAAAATGGATATTAGACTATATTTTAATAAAAGAAGAGCTCCTGAGGATGAAAAGGCAAGTAATTCCGGTACACAAAGTAACAGGCTTTCGTCTGAAGGTAGTGCAACGTCGGAAACCGCATTATAGACCGCATTAAAAAAGTGAAAAAAAAAAATGATGAACTTGGGAGTCGCCTATCAAACTAGTACCATAATTTCAAAGTAGGTAGGTTTAAAAATAACGTTGCCCCACCCCCATTTTAAAGTTGTTCTGCTATACGGAACACAATCTTGCATAAATATTCCCCCCTTCTACAAAATCTACAAATAAATCACTGGGTATACGGACTTCTCACTTAAAACAATTCAATACGTATTTCAGCGTTTTGTATTATTATTATTATTATTATTATTATAAGATGTCTATATCTCGGGATCCCTTACGGCTAGAGACATGAAAGTTGCTAGTTTGATCATTCATTTAAAATAATGAAACATGTGTTCGAGCATTTTTTGCCACTTAACGTAGAAAGGCAAAAAAGAGGTGGAGGTTCACTAAAATGCCATGTGAGGTGTTTGAATTTTGCGAGAGCGTTTGAGGTCAATCCAATTCTATATGAAAAGCACAGGAGGGAGAACGCGAAATATTGTGCCACAGTAGTACGTAGAAGCATTTGCTGTATTCCGAACGAATTGGGGATCTGGGAGCGAAATCCCATCTAGGCCAAGATACTATAATATAATTGTATTGTTGTAGTAAGCATAACTATAATCATACATATTTCTAAATGCTGCTTTTAAGAAACTACCTAATAGAGCCAATTTCCAACCCCTGTTCCTAGTCTGGTCTAATGCTTTTTTTCTTTGCATATTCAATTATACCACTGCAAAAGCGGAGTATTCGGACAAAATACCCTATACGGTGCTCATGGTCCCCGGTTCGATTCCCGATGAGGGTACATTTGAACGAAAAAGGTGGTTCGGATTCCACTATAATTAATAAGTGCAAGTCTCCTTTAGCAGTCATGTCATTACTGTGAAACGTTAAGCTCAAGCAACAATTCAAAATACCCTATGTATAGAGGTCTACAGTTTTGTAATTGTGTCCTATATTTGTCTTCTTGCTCTCTCCTGTTTGTTAAAAATTCCTGAATGTACCAGAAATTGAATTCTTTACACATTCATCTTTAAATGCATCAATTGAGTACAGTTGGGAGCTTTTCTTGAAAAATGAACAATTCCACGGACACACGGATTTCATTTAAAGATTTTACTTCCGGTATCGATAGAATATTGTGGATAGTAGTGATATGTTGTCTTCAGACACCCACCGAATTCTTGGCAGCAAACTGCTTCTCACCATCTGTTACTGTTCTCGTTCTGCGGCGATAAACGTTGAAACCGGAAGTAGAAAAGTAATAGTAAATTTAAACAACAGCCGGTTTTCGTAGAGTGTTGTAGATAGTCATGATAAGTTGTCCATATACACTGAATTGTTTGCAAACAATTGCTTCTCGCTATCTGTTACCGTTTCGTTCTATGGCAATAAGAGTTGAAACTGGAAATAGCTAATTTGAACAACTTCCAGTTTGAATAGAGGGTTAACAGAGGAAATGGAAATGCTTTTGGGACGCTGAAATAATTACAAGAAATCGTTTCTTGAAAACATTTGATCTTTATGATCTACGGAAATCAGTATTGAAACCGGAAGTAAAGTAAATTTGAACCACTTCAGCTTTTGGTAGAACATTTTGGATAGTCGTGATATGTCTCGTATGTTGTCTAAAGACACTGATTCGTTTGTGAAAAATTGCTTCTCTCTATATTTTACCGGTTTTGTTCTATTGCGACAAATGTTGAAACCAGAAATTGATCATTTCAACTACTTTCGATTTGAGTAGAGGCTTAACGGAAATAATGGAACCTATTCTTAAGACGCTGAATTAATTGCAAACAACCGTATCTTGATAGCATTTACCGTTCCTGCTATACGGAAATCAGTTTTGAAACCGGAAATAGTAAATTTAAACTACTTCCGGTTTCGGTAGAGTATTCTGGAGTATATGTGTACTGACGACTTCACATACATCTGAGGAAGTAGAAGAAAATTAGAGAAAATAGAAGAAATTTTAGGGAGAAGAGGATTGCATGCGTAATTGTAATGAGAGATTTCAATGCAGTCGTGGGAGAAAAACAGTAAGGTAGTGACATAGGCAAATATGGTTTAGGCGAAAGAAATGAAAGGGGAGAGGGACTGGTCAATTTCTGAAGACAGAATTCACTAATAACTGGGAACACTTGGTTCAATCAGTACAACATACACATGGAAGATACACATAGAAATTTTCAATAGACGGCCCAAAATATCACATAAAATATGTTACGATTCAGGACAGGTATGGAAGAGCTTGAAGAACGTGAAGACCTTTCCAAAGCCGGGACCAACATTTTCTCCAACCATAACCTTGTGCTGGCCGAAGTAGATATTCAACTGAAAAATGTAGGCAGAAGAAAACTAGACAACAAGATTTTGAATTTGAGTTTAAAAACGAGGAAGTAAGAAATCCTTTCGTTGAAAAATTCGAAGAAAAATACTCAAACGAGGAAACGATAGGTACGGATAGTAACAGACGATGAGAGCATGTTAAATTTTGCATACAGCAAGCTGTAGAAGAAATAAGTTACCGCGAATGCAAAACGGCTAAGAAACCGTTCGTAACAGAACAGATGTTGCAGAAAATGAGGGAAAACAAGACATGGAAGCAGGTTGATACAGAAGAGGGCAGAAAGGAAGTAAAACAACGCGTCCCCCCCCCCCTCTAGCTATAGACCTGTGCTAGTGGAAGGATTTTCTTCAATGATCATTCAACAAGCACAACAATTCTTACATGTAGTGCATTTATCATGAAACAGAAAAAGAATTTAGAAGAAAAGGAGGCTATTGAAAGACGACGACCTTGTGCAACAAACAAAATACTACAGGAGCTCGCAGACACTGAAAGAGTGAGCAATGTAGATGTTGATGACGATGAAAGTAATTGTGCCTTATTATTATTATTATTATTATTATTATTATTATTATTATTATTATTATTATTATTATTATTATTATTATTATTTTGTAACGATCTGTACTCTAGTTGAAAACGTAAGGAGCAGCGGGTTCAATGTGAATAGTGTGGACACTGGGTTCATAAGGAATGTGTAGGCGTCAGCAAGCGTGAAGCATATTCCAAATGTGATATTTGTCTCATGTTACCTTCTTGAGTGTACTTTGTTGCTGTATAAGCCTCTTATCTAAGATAGGTTATGTGTGTCATTTTACCACAGTGGTAATATGTCATTTTAACATTATATTTTTTGTGTGGCTCACAAATGCCCCAATGATTTGTCATTTAATATAATTTTACATTTTTTATTGACACTTTATTTATTACTTTTGTTGAAGAGTTTACCGTCTTGCCTCCCTCCATATTTCCGATTAACATGGTTATTGTTTTAGGGATTATTGTAATCGGACAGCCCTGGTGTAAATGCATTAGAGAACACGGAATTAAGCATTGTCTAAGATACGCTATCTAACCGGGATCCCCTTAACAAAGTTTTAACTAACTATATCAAAATTTTAATCTAAAACTGACCGATGATATAAAGCACCAAAAGTAATCAGAATGGGTCAAAACAAATGTTGAAAGAGAAGTAATGGTTAGAACAATGATTCGCACATAAATCAAATTCAAAGGTTTTATTTATCAAATAAAAATTTCGAAATAACATATAACGCAACACTGGATTTCTTCTACTTACGTTAGTCTACCTATTGTTCTTTCATACTTTTATGGCAAGATTTTGAGTTCATTCTTTGATATATCAGATACACATAGTTTTACATTTTCCGTAAGAAAATGTACCGTACAAAGCCTTTTGCATATAACACAGATGTAACAAGTATGAAGCAGAATTAAAGTAAGCAAATAAAGAAATAGATCCAGGAACTTAAGTAAAATATAATTACATTATTATTTTATGAATTTAACACAGGTACTGAACTTACATAAACGAATATATCTAATTTCTTTTATTCATAGTAAATAGTAACAAATACGTGTAACTTTGAGAACTTTTGTACAGATATCAGAGCAACTTCACTTACAAGGGACGTAAGTAGATTCGAGGCATCTTTTCGCCCATATTAATGAGGCAGTTTGGCGATATTTCTGACATGGTAGCAGTTCCTAAAGCACGTTTGAAAAATGGATACACCCTTTTACGCATACTAATGACACATAATGTATGCAGGTGCAGCCGGAGGTTGTATAAAGAACATGACATATAATAAATTGGTTTCCGGTGAAAAGAAATGTTAATTGGACAAGCAGAATACAGAAAAAACCTTTCGGAAATAAAATATGCAGAACACACACGTAGAACAAGGTAATAGATTGTTGGATTCATTAATATGCAGCACATGTAACGCGACAGCTGCTGGAGAATATTCTGGAAATTTGGATCGTTGGTATGAGTGAAAGAAAGCAATGGAAACTTCGAGATCTTTTTTTTAAATTTATTATTGTTGGAATAGGGGAAAGAACACACTCGAAATTTCTGGAAAGATTGAAGGGCATATAAATACTGATGCATTTGCATGATGTGTACATTTAGAAAGAAGAGGGCACCAAGAACAAGTGTTAACTTTGCGAAGAAGATATTTTACTACTAGGAGAGACTGAAGATTGGTAAGTACTAACGTTGTAGTTGTCTTGTAGTATACTTGTTCATTTTTATATGGGAAAGGGACATATTGTAATTGTTGGAAATATAAGGGGGGCGGAAGTGTTTGGTTTTATCGGAAATTGATTGCGGATTTTCCGGCATTGAAAATGATATGACTCGGTGTACTTTTATGGAATTATAACTTGACTAAGATATAGTATAATGTAATACGTAGGGAATCAACATTAATGATTGCACCGGGAATCGAATGAGTATTCTCCCAGGTGGAGAACCGTACGCTAAATTGTATGCTTGAAGTGTGAACTTATTACTTATACATAGCTATGAATTGTGTATGACATAACAGGTATATATAAATTATATTGTACAGAAAGTTAGCAGAATGCGCTCCCAGGAATCGAACAAGAACTCTTTCACGTGAAAAGCCGTACGATAAACATTTTGCTTAGCAGATATTGTTACTTATATGTAGCTATGAATTGTGTAAGACGTATAACTGGTATTTAGAAAGTATATGGGAAGTTTTATTGAGCAGGGAGCCATGACACAGCCGGAACTCGAACCAGGGTTGTTCCACGTGGAGAACCGTACGCTTGCTTGCATTGTAGACCTTTCTCAGTTATAAATGGTATATTTTTACTGTGTATGAACAATCTTGTATTGGATAGGTAGTTAACAGAATCTGCACCGCGAATCGAACCATGGCTCTCTTACATGCAAAGCCAACATGGTTGAGAATGTTAGTGCTATGTTGAATATCATATTTTTGTAATTTGAAAAGTTGTAATACGGTAACTAAGTACACTTTTTTTCTTTTCTGTTGTAGGTGCTGAAGCAAATAAGTGATAGGATCGAGAAACTAATATTCGGTAAGTATTATTATTATTATTATTATTATTATTATTATTATTATTATTATTTTCAAAATTTTGTTTGTTTTCAGGTTTTTTAGTCATTGTATACATATATTGATTGCACTTTTTTGTCTTGTATTTTACAGAAAAAATGGAGTTTTACTTTGAGGAATTTAACGTGATTGATGAAACCATTTTCCAGGGAAGACTGAGAGGCTTGGATAGTGCTGAACGTGTTTTACAGACTTGGCAACAAGTAGTGGACCTGCAAGCAGCAAGATATATTGGATCGTCTGAAATTGTAAGTGATCTACTATCGCTTTTGTACCTATATTATAAAAATAATCAATATATCATACTGAATAATGCTCGCTCAGCAGCGGACATTATAGAGCTTTTTGACCACAGATTTTTCCGTGAAGATCGACTGTATGATGCGGCATTTATGTCATATTTAAATTATATGGCCTCTGAGAAGGGGTAGTTAGAGCGAGTGAGTGATAAAAGTGTATCCGCGTTCTTTTCATTTACGGGAAATCGAGAAAATGTTCAATCAGAACATAATGATGATGATGATGATGACTCATTACATATTGATTGGGCACTATTAAATGAAATTAATTTGGATGAACCATTAGAAATTCAAAATTCCGAAACTGACTTTACAGAGATGTTGTGGCAAAAATTACAAGAAATTGAGGAAGAAAATGCGCGTGTTGATCGTCTGAATAATGCACATTATTCAGAAGATATGCGACCCACAACTTCTCAGCACCCTCCATTGCGAGGGTATGGAGGGAATGAAATAGAGTGTAATATGTTTGAAATTGTGGGGAGAAATGTGAGAGAGTACCCGCGTTTCAATATGAAAGGGGTGGAAATTATTGTAAAGCCAACGGTGCAACATGTAATTACAAATCCCATGGATTATATTACATCCGTGATGGATTATGCGCTTTCTACCGTTCTGAGGGATACACGACCCCACGATTTTGTTGGTTTAAGAATAAATTCCGACAGAGATCTCCTGAATAAAGAAGTGTTTGTTCCATGGAGAAAACTTCAAAATTTGAATACCGATGTGGTTCTTAGAACGGTGGAAAACGTACTAAATAGCAACGAATCATTTCTTTTAGGAAATCAATTAGAATTCCGGTTTGACATCGTTGAAGGATTACACGGGCAGGGTATACCTAAACGCGCAGCGGTAAGAAAATATGCAGAAATGAGTATTTTTCTCAAGGATCATGTGGTGGCCACAAAGGCTAGTGATTTTCTTTGTCTGCCAAAATCCATAGTATATTGGATTACGAAACATGAACAAAGTAAGCAGGCTTTATATGATATGACCCTGCCTACGAAGAAAACTTGGGGAAATAAAGCACAAAAATTGTGTAATGATGCGAAAATGTACGTTGAACGGAAACAGGGATTTGATTTAGAAGATGTAGTTGCTTTTCAAAATTATTTAGTGAAAAAGAATTATCAAATTGTAGTATATGAATTACCGGAAAATTCCAGAACACCTGTGGTACGCTACCCAGGAATAAATGCGGAGAAAAAGATATTTATTCTGTATCAAAGAGGGGATACTGTGGGCCATTTCCAGCCCATTAAGAATATTAATTCATTTATGGGTAAGAGGAATTTTTGCTTTTCCTGCTTGGAAGGATTTAGATCAGATCGTAGTGCTCACCAATGTCAGATGAGATGTTCGTACTGTGAACATTTTCATGGTAAAGAAACTAACTCGAAATTGGTACATTGTACACAATGTAATAGAAACTTTGCTGAAGGCATTTGCTTTAGTAACCATTTAACACTAAATAAAGTAAAGAAATCCACATGTGATTACGTGAAATTGTGTAACGCATGTGGTGTAATTTACGATGTGAGAAAAAGAAAATCAGCTCATGTATGCGGCGACTACTATTGTAGTCTTTGTAAAGTGCACGTAACTGTTGGCCATCGATGTTTCGTTCAAAAGTGTAAGCTAAAACGCACTGAACGGTTTTTGTACATTATATTTGATGTGGAAACCATGCTATTAGCACCAAATGAGAAAGGTGAAAAGGAGCATGCCGTAAATTTGTGTTGTTGTTTGAATGTATGTTTCCACTGCATAAATACAGGAGTAGATAGTTTGTGTTTCAAGTGCGGAGATAAAATATCCGGGAACCGTATGTTTTCTTTCACAACCATGGAGGCGTTTATCGAACATGTGCTTATGGAAAGGCCAGAGTATCAGATCATTGTGGCACTTGCTCACAATAATTCGCGATATGATGGCCTATTTTGTGTTCGCACACTTATTGAGAAACAAAAAATAACTCCACATGTTCTTATGCACGGTCAAAAGATATTTCAAATTAGTATTAGTAATCGTTTTTATTTTCGGGACACTTTTCTTTATCTTGGTGTAAAATTATCCAAATTACCGAAAACCTTAGGATTGAATGTTGAATTGAAAAAAGGAGATTTTCCATACCTCTTTAATACAGAGGAACATCAAAATTATGTTGGAGAATGGCCGGCATTGCATTATTATGACCCGGACTCACGTAGTACGGCAGACCGGGCAGAACTTATGCTGTGGCATGAAGAGCGAGTACGGAATGGTGATATTTTTGATTTTCAGAAAGAATTGTTGGAGTACTGCCGGAACGATGTGCGTATATTGGCGGAGGCAGTAATTAAATTTACCTCCATGATTGAAGAGAAAACAAATGGTATTCAATGTTTTATTTCCAGCACAACAATCGCTAGTCTAGCAATGTTGACGTACCGGTGTCATCACCTGATTGAAAACACAATTCCAGTTATTCCTCCAAACGGGTTCCAACTTATCCAACAACAGAGTATTAAAGCATTAAAATGGTTGAAGTATATGAAACATGTAACAAAGAGATCTATTGTTACTTCGAATAATGTGTTGGAGGAACGGTTTGGCAGATATAAAGTCGATGGTTTTGACGCTAAAACAAACACTATATATCAGTTCATGGGATGTTTTTGGCATGGTTGTAAAAGCTGTTATAAAGATAATAGAAATATCAAAGAAATGCATTTTATGCAAAGAAAATGGTGCGCACAACACTTTTGAAAAGAGATACGAACAAACAGTGCACTGCCGCAACTATTTGAAAAAATTAGGTTATAATTTAATAGAAATTTGGGAATGTGAATGGGATGCAATGGTAAAACGTGATAAACGTATACAGAAGATCCTCGAACAACGGTGCAAACATATTCGTGATCCTCTCATTCCGAAATGTGCCTATTAAGGAGGTAGAACAGAAAATTTTAAGTTATATGTAGACTGTACAGAGGACGAATACGTAGTTTACGTAGATGTCACTTCGCTTTATCCCGCAACAATGTGTAAACGAGGCATGCCTGTGAATGTACCTAAAGTACACAATGGCCCCAATTTCCCCAATGTGCGAAACATTCATGGACTTGTAAAATGCAGTGTTCTTCCACCCTCGGATTTATATTTTCCAATCCTCCCTTATGTTACGGGAGGAAGATTAATCTTTGGATTGTGTAAATCGTGCATGGATGAACAAAATGATGATGAATGTACGCACATAGATCTTGAACGTATCATTACCGGTACGTTTTGTACCCCCGAACTGCACAAAGCATTAGACAATGGGTATGAGCTAATTGAAATTCATGAAATATGGGAGTTTGATTTATTAGTCCCGGAAAAAGATGTTTGTGAAGGATTATTTGGGTCATATGTGAAATCCTTTTTACAAATGAAACAAGAAGCTTCAGGCTTTCCTGCAGAATGCAGTACAAAAGAAGAGCAGGAAAAGTACATTCAAGAATATTTCAGGCATGAGGGAATACAGTTAAATTATGAGAACATAGAATATAATCCAGGCCTGCACAGTACAGCGAAACTGTTTTTGAATTCGCTGTACGGGAAATGGGGACAAAGAACAGACCTTTCACAGTGCACAATGGTTGATACAGCAGAGGATTTTTTAAAAATTTTAGCAGATCCTAAATATGAAATTCAACTGTAACACCAGTTGGTGAAACTCATTTAATTGTTCAATATAAAGACTGTGAGAGTGAAAATATCCCATTAGCATTTTCAAATGTTGTGCTGGCAGCATTTATAACCTCATGGGCGCGACTGTGGCTGTATGATCTACTAACAAGTGTTGGAGAACAGAATGTAATCTATTGTGATACGGACAGTATCATGTTTATACAAAGAAAAGATGAGCAACTCCCATTAAAATTAAGTTCGTATTTGAGTGGATTAACAAATGAAGTTCCCGAAGGTTGGGAAATACGTAAAGTAATAGCATTAGGTGCAAAGAATTACGCCTACGCTTTACGCAATGCTAGTGGGGAAATGAAATATGTCTATAAAATACGTGGAATAACATTAAATCACAGAACAAGTCATAAAATTAATTTTGATAGTTTTTATGATTTAGTGACGGGGAATCGGGAGGCAACTGTAATCGAAATGCCATCCAAAATTGTTCGGAAACCAGATTTGCGCATCTTTTCTCGAAAAGAACTAAAGACACATCAAATGGTAACCAGTAAACGCAGACGAATAGACGCTGACATTGTGACTGACGTACCAAAAAGTGTTACTGTTCCGTATGGCTATAGATCTCATAAATGATTGGCCAGAGACTCGTTTTTTGGGGAATAAAAAGCAGAGTTTCTATCACATTGTGTCATTTGCAACGAAGATATTACGTTTTGAACATCCGTGCACTATTCTCATAGCTGGTCCTTCCCGTGCTGGTAAAACTCACTTTGTGAATCGATTAATCAAAGAAAGAAATTATATGTTTAATGTTTCCTTTAAAGAAATTGTATGGTGTTATGGCGCAGTTATACCAAACTTGGACGTTGATGCAAAAATACGTTTTCTGGAAGGAATCCCCGATATAAATACTTTTGATATAAGTGAAAATTCATTACTCATATTAGATGATTTAATGTCAGAAACAAATGACGATGTGGCCAAATTATTTAGCAAGTACGCTCACCACAAGAAATTAACCGTAATATTTATTGTTCAAAATTTATTTCCAAAAAACCGGCATGCTCGAGACATTAGTTTAAATGCACATTATATAGTGGTATTTAAGAATCCACGTGATAAGTTACAAATTGAATATTTAGCAAGACAAATTATGCCTCGTGAAAGCAAACAACTCGTGAATGTCTTTGAGGAAATTACACAAAAACCACACACGTATTTATTGTTTGATCTTAGACAACAAACACATGATGCCCTACGACTGAGAACAAATATATTTCCCGGAGAAATAATGCATGTGTACAGTAGTGTTAAAAACGCGGCCACACCGTTTTATGTTTAGTTGGCATCAAGATGTTGAAGGTAAAACATCATTATAATACGCTCTGCACGCTTGCGAAATGCAAGCCATCCGATCGGAAAGTTATTCTTCAAAACGCACCGGGTGATTTGATTCGTACCATATCACAAGTAGCAAAAAATACTATAAAAGGAAATATCCCCATATCATTAATTCAGAAGCAAAGGCTCCGTAGACATAAGAAGATCTTACGTGCTCTCTCCTCAAAACTTTCTCTTAAAAAGAATAAGAAATTATTACTACAGAAAGGTGGTGCATTACTTCCATTAATTCTCGGGCCACTCACTGGTGCCTTAGCCTCAACAATTTTTGGAAGATAACATGTCGGAATTACGTAAAATGCTATTAGTTCCAGAAAATGCACTTCATAGAATACAATCTAATTTAAAGACGCATGAAGCACATCAATCAAGACTAGATAAAGATATGAGCGAAATCTTACATCGTACAGATTTGAGTAGAGAACAAAAATGGAAATTGTATCAGCAAGTATTACATCAATATTTACATTATAAATCGGGTCCCACACCGGAAAATCCTATTGCCCTACCCATTGTTGACTCAGAAAATGCAAGTAGTCGTACAGATAGTGGTATCGGTACATTGATGTGTTGGATCAAATTGTACACAATTATAATCATAGTTATCATTCAACTATTAAAATGGCACCCGCAGAAGTAAATGATTCAAATATCAATCAAGTGTGGAATACGCTGTACGGAAAGACTGTACATAAGAAGAAATTAACTTGTAAATTTCAAGCAGGAGATTATGTTCGTATTACTAAATATAAACATAAGCTTGAAAAAGGATATTTGCCAAATTGGTCTCGAGAAATATTTCTCGTTGATAAATGTATAAAATCAAATCCTGTAACTTATAAATTAAAAGACTGGAATGGTGATGAAATTAAAGGAATATTTTATGCTGAAGAATTACAAAAAATATTTCTAAGCTCAAACAAAACCTATTTAATTGAAAAAGTTCTTCAACGTTAGAAGGGGTGGGTTTTCGTAAAATGGTTAGGCTACCCAGAAAGTATGAATTCGTGGATTCGAGTATCTAGTATTCAGTCTGCATAATGAATTCGTCATAAAAACACGGTTTTTACGTGACGTTACCTTCCGATGCAAGTAGTACACTTTTTGATAATACAACATCCTCATTTCGAGTAAAACTTGCAAGGGCCATAGATTTAACGGACGGAGAGTGGGTTGTGGGCTTAACACAAATTAATATACCGTGGAGTTTTTATAATGTTGGTCCGGGTGAACAAATTACAATCGATACATTTATTAATGGTGAATATATTCTATATCCTGTTAAAGTAACGGAGGGATATTATGCATCCATTAAAGCCATCTTAAATCTAATTCCCGAGAAAGTACCTATAATAAAATATAATTATTTTAAGAATCAAGTGTATATTCAACATTCCTTCCGGTCGCGTGATCGGTGTATTTTAGACATAACAAAAGGTTTACAACATATACTCGGTTTTATGAATGAAAATTCAAATTTTTTATAATTCAGTGGTGTATATAAAAAAGAAAAAGAACAATTTCTGGCTCCTCAGGGAAAATATCCCTGTAACCTTGATTATAATATTCCAACAGAAGTTAACGTATGTGTGGATATTGTAAAACAACAAGAAGAAATTGGACCTTTACTTCGTAAAATTAGTATATTTTACGAGCGGTATGGACGAATCAAAAATATTTTATTTCATAACCCGCAGTACGTGAAAGTTGAAAAGAAATATTTTGATACGATAGAAGTAAACTTAAAAGGTGAACTCGGTATAAACTTACCATTTCGTTTTGGAACTTCGAACTTGACACTTCACTTTAAACGAAAATGATTTCTGAAAGCATTGAAGACAGCTTCTACATTACACTGGTTTCAAATGCAAGTACAGATGTTTATCCTAAAAATAGTCCAACTCATTTCATTAATAATTTGAAAAATACTGTACGTTTAACAGATACGGATTGGTGTGTCGGATTAAGTGAAATACATATTCCTTTAACGTGTCATAATGTCACCGAAGATGAAAATATCGTTTGGTACAAATTAGAAGGTCATGAAATTATGAAAAGTAAAATTACTCCTGGATATTATGCAAACATTGAACATATACTGGAAGAATTAAATAAAGTTTCAGAATTTATACGATTTAACGCTTCCAATATTATTCATGTTACTTCTGAACCAAACGTTGAATTTATAACACTTTCACCTACTTTGGCTATACAACTAGGTTTTCATGAAAAAAATGATCTCATTATTCAAAAACAGGGATTTAAACAACCATACTTAGATATTGGATATCCTTTTCAAATTTTTGTGTATACTGATCTTATTGAATATCAATTGGTGGGAGATACGCAAGCTCCCTTACTACGTATTGCAACTGTTGGCAATATGACTTATGGAAAAGTTCAAACGTTACGATATCAAGATATTCACTATATACCACTCTCTAAATTTTGCTTTAACAGTGTTGAAATACTACTAAAGGACCACGCAGGACGAAATTTACCATTTCGTTCCGGGACATTGACAGTGACACTTCATTTTAAACGTTCTCCTGGAAAATGAAAAAGCAACATACGTATTATCAGCGGGGACGTGGCCTTCCCTTCTTTTCAGGTCCAGTTTATCAACCGGGTCATGGGATTGGTAGTTTCTTTAAAGGTTTATTTCGTTTCGCATTGCCTTTATTAAAACAAGGTGCCAAAGCTGTAGGCCGGCAAGCGTTACAAACCAACCGGTATACAAGTTGCAGGTGATGTACTAGAAGACCGTCCATTTAAAGAATCTGTTCGTGCTCGCGTAGAAGAAGCTGGAGAAACATCAAAAACTAAAGCTGCAAATAAACTTAGTCAGTTGTTAACCGGTAGTGGTAAGAGGCGTCCACGAAAACGTAAGGCTCCTGCTATTGTACAATTCGGTCCTCCGGTCAAACGTAATCGAAAATATTCCGGTGATATATTTAGTTAATCATGGCTTTACTCAGTGGAAGTAGTCCTGAATGTTGTACAAGTGAACTTGATTTGTTTACTATTCCAATGACTCAAACTGCTATTGAGTCATCTTCCACTGTTGAATATCGTCCGGTTTCTACTTTATCGTCAGAAGGACCAATTGAATTTGTTGTACCTGGTGAAACTGGTGATTTTATTCACACTGCATACTTGTATCTCTATGTAAAATGTAAAATTACAAAAAACGATAATACAAATTTAGTTGCGGCGGATATTGTTGCACCTGTAAATAATTTTCTTCATTCGTTATTTAGTCAAGTTGATGTTTTATTAAACGATAAATTAATTAGTTCATCATCTGGTTCATATCCGTACCGTGCTTATATCGAAACATTATTAAATTATGGTAGTGATGCCGCTCGAACCCATTTAACTGGGGGATTATGGTATAAAGATACTGCAAACCAATTTAATGTATTAGGTAATGCAAATACTGGATTTACAAATCGTAGTAGTTAGAAATAGTGCATCATTCGATATGTATGGCCATGGCCGTATCCATGCTGATATTGCCGGTGTGGGATGTATGATTCCTAATAAAGTAAGCTTACCTGTAAAATTACATCGTACAAAAGATACGTTTTGTTTAATGTCTGCTGAAAATACAGCATATAAAGTCAAACTTGAAGACGTAACACTTCACGTGCGGCGTCTAGATATTGCTGCCGACTTAGCTATGCAAATCAATGCTGACATGGAACACATTCCGGCCAGCATACCTCTTACTCGTGTTGAAACTCGTACCTATACCATTCCCGCAGAAGTAAGTTCATATAATCTCGATAATTTATTTTTGGGTAAAGTACCAAAAGGTGTTGTTATAGGTTTTGTATCAAACGCTGCATTTAATGGTCAACCACATGTAAATCCTTTTGAATTTCAACATTTTAACGTTAACAAACTGCAATTACAAGTTGGTTCAAAATCATTTCCACCGACACCCCTCACTCCTAATTTTGAAAATGGATTATATGTTCAAACATATTCCACTCTGTTTTCCGGTACCGGTATATATTATCAAGATCATTCACATACAATTTCCCGTGAAGAATTTCGACATGGATACACATTGTACCCGTTCATTCTATCTCCAACAGGAACATTAGATGATTCTACGTGGGATGTCATACGTGATTCCCCTGTCAATTTAAAATTATCATTTTTTCAACCTTTACAAAATTCCATTACACGTATTGTGTACGCTCAATTTGACTCTCTCATTCAAATTGATAAAGACAGGAATGTATATACTGATCATACAATGTAAAATTTCGTCATTTGAGTGCCATGAGGGTTACGTATTGTTCACTTCTCCGCGTTCAACGATAATGATGATCATATTATTATTAAGGAACTTGCAATTGTAAATCCTGATATCCCCTTTGTACAAAGCTGGATTTTTAAACCACCATATCCATTACATGAATTACGTGTGCCGCTCTTACTTTCGAATAAACATCTAGTACAACATGATTATGGTATTGACTGGTACAATGGCGATGTAGATTACTCATTGTTACCTACTATATTGAAACAATATTGTGCTAATACCTGTACCTTGTATACTTATGGTAAAACACGTCAGGACTATCTGCAGCAACTATTGGAACGGACTGTTGTGAATTTAGAAGATTTACAGTGCCCAAAAGCGTCTTCCTTGGGATTTCATATTTACTCTTGTGCTTATTTAAAACATAGATTTGGACAATTTAAGTGTTGTGTGCGTGAAGCTTTATTATATGCCGAATACTTAAAAGTCTATGGTTATGTTTTATATTTAAATCCAAATAGTGCAACGTATGTTCCATCAAAAATAAAACAAGAGGAGGAAAGTAAGGATGAAATAGACTAATAAACATGTATAGTGATCAATTATTACAAGTGTTACTAAAGGACTGTATTACCGGTGCAAATGTGACTGGAATTTATCCCATTGATCGTTTACCTATACTTGTTCAACACCCTGTAGGACTGATTATTAATTTGGACAAGTCTGATTTACCTGGTAGCCATTGGGTAGCGATCTATATCAATAACAATAAACATGGATACTATTTTGATTCTCTGGCACAGGGTGTGCCTAAACTAATTCAACAGTTCCTACAAAGGAATTGTAAACTCTATTTTGTAAATACTGTACAAGTTCAAGATAATCATTCTATCATGTGTGGATATTTTGTATTATATTTTCTGTATTATATGATACGTGGTGTTTCATTTGACAAATGTATTGCAATGTTTAATCATAAAAAATTTAAAAAATAATGATAAGCTTGTCAAAAAACATGTAGAAAACATAATGAAAAAGAAAAAAGTAGATGTTTGTAGATTTTTAGAAATAAATAAATACCAATTTTTTAAACTTTTATATTTTTATTTCTCCATAAAATATATCTTCCTTACAATAATTTTAAGATTACAATGAAAACATTAAACTTGCTATGCCCTTAGTAAGGGTTGTGGATCGCTCATTTTTCCACCAATAATTCAATTGTTGTGCATTTCGATATGCACATGCCGATTTTGATTCTACTTGCTTATGAAATGAACAAATTTCATTACAAACGGTACCTTGTAATTCTGCTAATGGTGGACAACCTTTTCTTTCCAGATCCACAACGTTTGCTAACGCAAATATTTTCTTTATCCAAATGGATTTTTCCCGACCTTTACAAAGGAAAGTTGCATCTGGTGCACAAAAATCATACATAATATTCCGAATATGTGATACGAGATAGCCAGTCTTACTAGACCATGACAAGCCATGCAAGTGGTTTGTAAGCCAATCGATTTGTTTTTGGCAACCTATTGGTAAATCGTTAAATTCACATGGTACTTTTACTAAACAATGAAAATTTACAGTATCATCACACGCAGTAAGACAAAATTCACGTATCACAAATTCATTCGGGGAAATCTTAAATCCCTGTATGTCTACAATATACATTTTATGGCAAACTGAAATTTCACACGAACGTTCCATGACAACTGGAATAAGTTGTCCAATAAATTCAGTATTTTTTAAACATTCACCAGTTTTTAACATAAAGTTTGTGATTGAAATTTCACGATGCCGTTCATGAAAAATTTCAAAGAGTTCTACTAAAGTCTTATCATTCAACAAGTGCTTTTCAAGAAAATTTCCAGGATTATGCTGCATACCACTTATTCCATTTGAGCGTAAGTATACAGTTATCGTTTATAACACACAACTTTCACTAATGTTTTGTCCACAATTCTCACTATCACAATACATGATTACTAATAAAAGGAAATCAAACAATTAAACAATTTACCATATGTCCACGTATTTCCCATAATCTTTTTCTAGTAAAATTTTTAATAGAATGGTTCTATATTCAAAGTCCCACACAAGATCTCGGAAACATTCAATGAAATTCCATATTATCGCAAAAGGCTGTCCATGCTTTTTTTCTGTAAATTGATAATAATTCTTCACGAACTTCAAATTTCGTTACAGCATCTATAGCTTTCCGTTCAAGAGATTCCGTATCCAACACCAAACAATCATGTGTCCATTGACTGCCGTCTCCGAACCCGCAAGCAAAACAAATACATATATCGTCTGGTTTCCAGTATATTATACAGTCTTTTATACAATCCAATGATGTACGTTCCACAGTACACTCACATGGCAAATTCAAAAATTCTTCCAACCCCCAATTCTCCACTGGAGAATTACTCACTGTTGGTGAAGGTGTAGGGGGATATTCGTCTATTTCATGATCCACATCAAGTAATGGGAAAACTTCTGTTTCCAGTGGCGGAGGTTGCGGGCTCACCACCGGTTGGGATGAAAATTCTGTTCCCGGTAATACATCCAAGTTGGCCGGGGTAACTTCTGTTTCCAGTGGCGGAGGTTGCGGGCTCGCCACCGGTTGGGATAAAAATTCTGTTCCCGGTAATACATCCGAGTTGGCTAGGGTAACTTCTGTTTCCAGTGGTGGAAGTTGCGGGGTCACCACCGGTTGGGATAAAACCTCTGTCCCCGGCAAAGATGACGATTCTGCGAGATCACTTTCACCTCTTGTACTAAAATTCAAAGGTTTCGGTAAATCCATGCTTTAAAACCAATCTATAACTCCTTTCACTAAAAACACTGGCTATTTAATATGCTTCGTCCATCACGTGATATCCCATTCCAACGATCAAAATTTCTAGAATATTCTCCAACAGCAGCTGCCGCGTTACATGTGCTGCATATTAATGAATTACCTTGTTCTACGTGTGTGATCTGCATATTTTATTTCCGAAAGGTCTTTTCTGTATTCTGCTTGTCCAATTAACATTTCTTTTTCACCGGAAAAAAGGTATATCCATTCTTCAAACTGTCATACTATAAAAAAGACCGCCCGTAAAAACAAATATTATGTACAACATCTCCACGGAATATGTAATTCAAAGCTATTCATCAATGTCAAGTTTGATTTTAACATGCAGAAAAGTAAAGCAGCTTGCTACGTGTTATGAATATATAATTAGGAACTTGCTTTACTAGATGCCCCTACCCTACTGACGTATGCAAACCGTGACAGCTAGATATTTATGAAAATTGATACACTGACTATTTGCCGATCGCTGATCATCGTGGTGATAGTCAATCGGTGCGGAAATGCTTTGTTCACCCGCTACGTGTAATACATACACCAAGCAGTGACTGGGTAAGGCTGTGCCGAGTTATACCCCAAAACCCGGAAAAGGGCAGAAAATGAAAAATGTGTGCAGTAACCTGAAACCTACCCGAGGGGAACACGTGACCAAGAACACGGCAGTACTGTCACACAAGCAGTGTTGCCATCCGAACACAAACTTATAGTTTTTCAAATAGCTACCATTTTATGGATTTAAAACAATATGCATAAATAGTGAAAGAAAATAAGCAAAAGGTGGGTTATCAGTGTTGCCAAATAAGGGAGATATGACGCTCTAAATTTGAGAAATTATAGGGTCAGTACAATGAAACGAACAAATGTACAACAACAACAAGACTGCAGAAGGAACAAATGTACAGTAAGGAGGCAACCATAGCATGCACAACATCCAGTGACTAACGGGCTTGATATGTCGTATCGAGTGTGCGGCTAGGGCGAGAGATGTACACTCATGTCCAAAATGATTGCCGCATATCTATAACTACCTTTTTGTAAGAATATAACTTGATAATGATTTTGCAGAGTACTTTTAATACTGATACTATGGGTATAATTGAGAAATGATGCTTTTTGTTATACTACACCATGTTAATAATACTTTTCGCACTAAAAGTGAGTTAGTGATCACGCACTTGACGGGCAAAAGATATTATCCGCCTTATTCAGTCATTTTGACGTATTATTAGCGCCATACTAAAGGCCTGACTAATGCAGGAAACATATGTTAGTCGAACTCGTCAGTATGGCACTAATCATGCGTCTGAATGACTCTGCATAAGGCCATATAAGGTGCCTTCCATTTCAACTCAGGCAAAAAAAATTAAAATTGTACCATCACCATCTCAGATATTGTTGAAACTTTTTTTATAGCAACTAGACATGTTTTTAGGAGACCCATATTTTTTTGTTTTGTCGAAAAAAATTTTCCCGCCAAGTAATGGGCCATCAAAGACGGAGAGTACAATTTATGAATTGTAAAAGACATGGAAAATAGTCAACTTCGGAGCCCCACCATTCAGCTATGGAGACAGGTAGAGTTATAATTCTTGTTGTGGTATGTACATAGGGATATAAATAAACTATATTTTATTGCAGTTCGGTTTGCGCATGCCTCTCTTTTTGTACATAAATTAACAAATGGACGTTAATTTATCTGAAAAGTCGAAGTTTGCGAATTTTTTTCGAGCACTTCCGGTTCGAATTTTAAAGTTCTGTTTTCACTGTTGGTAAGACCTAGTTACCCGCTTTCCGAAAAAAAAATTTGTATCGCTTCTATGTGCAACCGTTTTGTCGCAAAAAATTCGAGAAATTGTAAAATTCTCAAAAATCGCCATTTTTGGGCGCCATTTTCTCGAAAACACCATCTTTTAAAATTCTGAAATTTTGTCAGATGGTTTAACTTTACATGAATAATAAACACACTAAATACCATTCTCGACCAATGCTTCATGAATTAACTACAGCCTTTTGAAGTTAGCGAAGTTTCGTTAACTTTGATATCACAGTTAGCAACACTGGAAACAATGAAAATGCAATGATTTGATGATGTTTGTGCTTCACATTAATTAAATGAAGAATAAAAGGTTTTCCTGAGTGTTTTTTTTTATTATTTTGATCAAAAAAGCTCTCTGAAATAGTAAAATGAGCCTCCCCCCTTCTTCGTTTTTTTAAAAACGAAGTAATCTGAGATGGGAATTACGATTACGAAACACACAAATTTTAAGTTCACTTACTTAAAATGATCTTTGGAAGCAAAATTTCACTGATTTTGTTTTTCACATGGACCAATCATTTGCTTGCTTGGTGTCTTCTTCGCTAATAGCAGTAGTACACACAACTCGTCCAGAGGTGGTTCCAAGGAGTCGATCGCCCTCCCAGAAGAAACTTTATTTTATATATAAATAAAACCCATTCCAGAGTTTGGAGCTCTTAAAAGTAGCTCTAAGTAGCAGTATTACACCCCCCCCCCCAGAAGTTTGTCCTGGATCCGCCCCTGCGTAGCACATTGTAGATAATCACAAAACACTTATTTTCACTTCTCTTACGATCTTCTGGAAACCTGTACCTTGCTGAAAGTCCATGTGGAAGCATAAACAGCACTTCAACTGCACGTAATTCATGATTTATTCATAATTCTGCTACGCACCACTGGTTATCATAAGTATATGCAAGGGCGCCGATCCTGGGGGGACCGGACCCCCCAAAGCTGATGTGGGCCCCCTATTGTATTTATGAATATACAATATTTGGCATAATTTGAATGCAATTTGTCTTAAAATCCTCATATATATACCTTCTGCATCTGAATCCCCCCCCCCCATCTACAGACAAATCGGCGCCTTTGCGCATATGTATGTAACAAAAGTTCCTTTTTGCAGACTTCTTAAATCTACACTTTGAATTGCAGAAGCTCGATTTTGGGGAAAGCATGAAGTTAGTTTATGGTGACCCGTTACTGCCATAAAAACTTCGCCATTTTCCGAAAGCCAAAGGTGACTTCGTTGAATACCAGTTACCGGTCGCATACTTTCCCATTGCTTTTTTTTTTTTTCTTTCTTTCTTTCTTCCGGAAGTTGTCGAATTCAGTTCCAGGCAACAAAACGAGAGTAATACCCGGAGTTTGTACTTGCACTATACTCACGAATTCTGCGATTTTAATACTGTGTATCTGTTTTTGCCTAAGGTTGTGCCGCGTTGCCACATTCTTTACAACCCCCCCCCCCAATACTGCCGCAGAGACCATAGCATGGCCAGTTTCTCTGCAAAACCACTGCTTTATCGGACCTGTTTGCATCTCGAACATCTCAAAGCGATTTTTACAGTGGGATGCAGCACCATCATAAATCACTGACACGGTTTGCGAAATTGTAGACACTTATTTCCACGTGTTCGAACCTTTTTCTATAACCTATATTTTCGCTCTTCTTCGAGTATTTTTAGAATGTTGTCTATGGCTATGAGTACATGAGCCGAATCGTGTGGTTTGTCGTCGCTTATTACAACAAAACTGTCAGTTGTTCCATATTCCGGTGATATAACTGAAAACCTTTGAGTTTTACGTCCCACGATTATGCCGGTTAGGCTAAAGGAGACGGTGATGATGAGCAATGAATGAAATGATGGAATGAAGAAAGTGGGAGGAAACGGGAGAACCCCGAGGAAACCCACGCACATGGTGTTTGTTGGTGATATAACTGAATTTCACTTTGCAGAATAACAGTCCAGTTTTCAACTAAGTATCTTGAAATTTTATACGATGCTTTTCGGTAGCAATTAATTCTCTTTGGATTTTCTTGATGTAGTCATGAATTACAATTCTTACAGTTAAACCAGCAATGTACGATACGAAAACGGAAAGTGGCACAGTTTTTTTTTTTTTTTTTAACGAGATCATTGTTTTCCCATATGGCGTACACTCCACACTTATTCCTTTCATTCCAGGACATTCACTACATTCTTGAAGAAGACAGCTGTCATTTTCAGCGGATCATACTATTAAAGGAAATAGGTCACTTATGACAGCTTCAATACAGGTTGCACCTTTGATTTGTTGCAACACAGTAGCAGATAACTTAAAATTTGCACAATACACACACACACACACACACTTCTCTAGCAGATTGGGGACTGACCCACTTTAGTCGAATACTATGAAATTCTAAGTGACCCATTCTTATGCTGAGATTGTTCTGTTTAAAACAAAGTCCGTAAATTTCTTTGATGGAACGCGTAAGAAATTGTTTCGATTTTTTTAAAACTTTTTGTCCTTTTACGATCACTGTAATGTCATCGCACTTAATTGAAACTTTGTCTGGATCATTCCAAGTCATCACTGAGGTAATAGTTCAGGCTTTTAATAGATCATCAGAATTTATTGGATGGCCATTTTAAGTAAACTTAAAATTTGTGTGTTTCGTAATCGTAATTTCCATTTGAGATTACTTCGGTTTAAGAAAACGGACGAGTAAGGGGGAGGCTCATTTTACTATTCCAGAGAGCTTTTTTGATCAAAATAATAAAAAAAAAACAGTCAGGAAAACCTTTTATTCTTCATTTAATTAATGTGAACCACAAACATCATCAAATCATTGCATTTCATTGTTTCCAGTGTTGCTAACTGTGACATCAAAGTTAACGAAACTTCGCTAACTTCAAATGGCTGTAGTTAATTCATGAAGCATTGGTCGAGAATGGTATTTGGTGTGTTTATTATTTATGTCAAGTTAAACCATCTGACAAAATTTCAGAATTTTAAAATATGGTGTTTTCGAGAAAATGGCGCCCAAAAATGGCGATTTTTGAGAATTTTACAAGTTCTCGAATTTTTTGCGACAAAACGGTTGCACACAAAAGCGATACAAAATTTTTTTCGGAAAGTGGGTAACTAGGTCTTACCAACCGTGAAAACAGAATTTTAAAATTCGAACCGGAAGTGCTCGAAAAAAATTCGCAAACTTCGACTTTTCAGATAAATTAACGTTCATTTGTTAATTTATGTGCAAAAAGATACGCATGCGCAAATCAAACTATAATAAAATATAGTTTATTTATATCCCTATGTACATACCACAACAAGAATTATAACTCTACCTGTCTCCATAGCTGAATGGTGGGGCTCCGAAGTTGACCATTTTCCATGTCTTTTACAATTCATAAATTGTACTCCCCGTCTTTGATGGCCCATTACTTGGCGGGAAATTTTTTTTCGACAAAACAAAAAAATATGGGTCTCCTAAAAACATGTCTAGTTGCTATAAAAAAAAGTTTCAACAATATCTGAGATGGTGATGGTACATGCTCTGCCTGAATTGAGATGGAAGGCACCATAAGTCACCACTCCGCGCCCCGGTGTCACAATAATCAACAGAGCGAATGCTATAGAGAAAGAACATTAAAATCACCACTCTGATGTCATTTTACTAGCACCGCAGAAACTGAGTAACGTTATCTGAACACCTTATTTTCAGATTACACCGGTAGATTGTATTAGTGAAGAAGTCATCATTATAAATTAAGCGACACCGAATTTAGTCATCTAATTGCACTCAGGTCATTGACTTTGGTCATTGACTAATATACTAGACGACATTTAAATAACACATAATAAAGTACCTTAAAGCATTACTATCACATGTAGAATCATAGCAACATATCAATGTAACAGTTACGTAACAGACAGCAAACATATGTATATGGAACATCAGAATTCATGATAATGCTTTTACAAATCATTAAAAGTAAAATTTTTGAACTTCTTGACTTTTAAAATTAAAATCTTAATAACTATTTTTAGAACTAAAATATGACTCAGTTAAAGTAGCTTACCACACAAAATACAATGGTAACTTACGCACTAGATGCGGCTATCTTTTGAAAAAAAAAATCTTGATAAATTCTTGATCCGTATATAACTCCAGATCTAGAAGATTTTGTCTTCTGTTCTTAGTTTGTAAAAATTTTGCCACAGTAGACCTAGGATCATAAAATGCTGTTCCAACACTAAGAGGAATATGCATTCTTGAATTTAGAGCTTCCTTTGAATAACTCGACTGTTTACTTGTTTTCAATATTGTATGAACTGATACTGCTTTCTCGGGCCCAGCGCTATGTTTAGTCAAACAAATATAAAACTGCACCGATTTGGAAAATTCAGAGAGCGGTCTGGACACCTTTAAATAGTTATATAATTTTGCCCTAGAGTAAGCCCAGCTCAAATTCAAAGGAACAGGAAGTTTTTCAACAGTAAATAAACTTACAATATCGTCTGTCAAAGAAGAAACTTCACTTTTTCCAAATGAATTTTCATCTTGGAGGAGTGCTGCTTGAACTAGTTCATTCACGTTTCTTGCCTTGATGAGTGCATTTATTGAATTCCGGATGCCTTATTGCTCATCATGAAGTCTTTCGAAATAAATTCCGTGCGATTTATAGGTAATATACTGTTTTGCTCAGAAAAAGATTAACTGAAATTTTTCTCAAAGATGATGTCGATTTGCTCTCATATGGCTGTTCACTAGGCGACACTTTTGTCGCCTAGTTATACCTTATTTTATGCACTGGGGTGTGGAGAAGAATGGAGAGAATTAGCTGGGTTGAACAAGAAACGAATGAGAGAGTGTTAGAAATAGTCGGAAATAAAAGAACAATTTTAGATTCTATTGAAAAGAAGAGAAACTAGTTGGGGCATTGACTAAGAAGAAACTGTATCATAAGGGATGTACTAGAGGGTGTGGTGGCAGTGACGAAGGAGTCTACAATTGATGGACGATATCAAAACAGAAAATTCGTACTTAAAGACGAAGAGGTTAGCAAAGGACGGTGAGTGGAAGCTTCTCAGTTGCGGTAAGTGATCTGCCAATGATTTCAGAATACGTATGATGATGATGATGCTACCTATGCCTTCCACTAATAGTCCATCCACCTGACAATAATATAATTATTAGACAATCCCTAAATACTATATAGCAGCGTTTCCCAACCTTTTTCAGCTTGCGGCACACTACGGGTGTTACTTGGATTCTCGCGGCACACTACGGGTGTTACTTGGATTCTCGCGGCACACTTATAAATATTATTTGTAAATATAAAACACAATGGTATTTTATTCTGTGATTATTGATCTCCTTCTCACAGAGAAGAAAGCTCTATCACTGTTTTTTCCCTGTGATATAAATCATTATGCTTATTTTTCATTCTAATTTAAAAAATAGAAAACAATTGCAATGAAATATTGGACTCAAGTTTTTAAAAATACGCTTTCCTTTTAAAAACTGTATCCAACCTTTTACTAAGAAGGAAGATCATTAAATAACGAACGAACAAACAAATCTCTTTTACTTTGGAAACACAAATGTAGGTAATTTGTCGAAAGGATTGAATGATATTTTAAATTTTCGAGTTGCGAAATAGTGTGCAACAATAAAGAAGCAATAATGGTCATAACAATGACAACAAATACTTTTTCAACATTAGTAATGTACAGAACAGTAACACGGTATGAAACTTAAAATTGTAGATTCAAAGTAGAGATTCATAGTAATGCAATGTTGCCAACCTCAGAGAACAAAATTATCGATTTTATTCCTTATAATTATCGTATATTACAAAAAAATATCGTATATTCGTTATAGGCTTGATAAGTGTAGAAACAAGTATAATACTACTAATAATAGCAATAATATATAATAAACTTATCTAGTAATCTTCAGTTGCGAACTCCAAATCGGTGTCACTATCCCTATAACCTTTTTTTATTTTATTTGTTCCTCCATATATGTTGGATTTATTCATCAAGTCCAATCATTAATCCATTGGATTCAAACTCGACACAGTTTTGTATACATTGGGCAGCGAGCATTATATCATGGAAATGTGTAACTGTACTTAACTGCAGTTTGTTTGTTAATGGTGTTCTATTAAGTTCATTTTTGAAAATACACGCTCACAATTAGCACTAGTATGTGGCAAAGCTAACATGTCCAATACAACCCTTCCCAATTCTAAAAAATTGTGATTTCCATGAGAATCTTTAGCATTTTCATGAAAGTCCAAAGTTTGTCTACTTCCTTACAACGCACATCTTCCGGAAACACCGCGTAAGGTAGTGCTCTCCACTGATCGTCTATTAATTGTGCAACATTATTATTTTTCTCGGTAACACTCTGTACCGCTCTCAAGAGTGGTATATGTTTTTTTTTTCTTTAGCATGATTTTTCACTACAGTCAACTCAGCAGTAAATTCGGTTCTACAAACTTCACGCTGGGTTTTATACACATTATCAATAACAAGCTAAAACCAGTCTTTGAATACAGAATCACTTAACCACTCTTTCCTGAATTTTTGCTTTAAATGTTTAAGTTTCCACCACTCACCCGGTACCTTTAGTTTCTTTTCTGGAGTAGACGGCCCTTCAGGATCACTTTCCATAGTTTTTATGCGTTCACGCGATAGGCCTACTTAATTACGCCAAGTAATTGCGCGATTCGTAATTTTACTTGCCACAGAACGATTCTAACTTCTTTGTTTTTCACATCCAAACAAAGGCGCTAACATTCACGTGAGCGAATAATAGAGCCATCTATCATCCATATTGCCACCTCCACGTAAATGTGATGGATGCAGGGATACCAATTCTCAAATCGTTATTGATATATTTTGGCAAGAATGACTGTTAAAAATGTGTTTTATAATTCTTTAATGCACACCTACAATTTATTTGCACATTCAAAAACTGCTAAGAAGTTTGCGTTCTAAAATTATCGTATATTCACCTATTATCGCAAGGGCATTATCGTATATCGTATTAAGGCTTAAATTATCGTATATCACGATAAATTATCGTATGGTTGGCAACCCTGTAGTAATGTGAAATACAAATACGCATTTTTCCCTACGCTTTACCATTTGATTGCTATAAAATTAATAATTTTGTTTCGATTCCTCGCGGCACACCAGCGGTCCATTGACGGCACACCAATGTGCCGCGGCACACCGGTTGGGAAACGCTGCTATATAGAGTATTCAGCTGTAAGTAGGATGCACATGTACCAACCTTACATACTAAAATATTTCAGCGCTTTCTTATACACGCAAAATAAATGTTGGATTTCTTTTTTACATACTTTTTAAATATAAAATTCTAATAGTATCTTTTCCATATAACCCGTGGAAGAAAGAAGGCATTAAACTGTGTCATGCCCAAATGAAGGAAAGCTTTACATACAAACAAAAATATAGCTAATTAAGTTCTTCAGCGTTTACGGTTATCGAATATATAAAACAAAATTAATAAAACATTGTGAATATTAGTATGTTTTCTGTATATCTATTTCTACATGAAGAATTAATAGAAGCATGGTCACTCAGTGATAGAGCGCTCTCCTCTTGTCGAAGAAGTCTCTGGTTCGATCCCAGGTCACATGAGTTTGTGGTGGATAACATCATGTTAGTGTGTTTTCTCGGGGTTGCACCGTTTCCTCTCACGTTATCATTCCATATATTCTTTCACAACCATTCACTTTTATTAATCATCCATCTCTCAGTCTAAAGGGCAGAATCGTGGAGTGTTAAATTAAATTTGCATCATGGCGTCCAGCAAAATCAGTAGCCGATCAGATAGCGCAATTCTACTGGGTTATAAGTGGTCAGCACATGGGCTCTCAATATCATTTATTTTTCCTCTATTCTACAGTATAGAACTGCAGATGTTGAACTGAACATTTAACTGAATTTCGATTATATGCTAAGTTAAGAGGTTAAAAATATCTGATTACACTAGACCAGGAGAATAGTTGTATTTATACCAATACATAACATGGAAACATGATTCTTCTCCAAAACTAAATTTCCCATATGGTGCTGTATAATTCTAGAGAAGAATATTTCCTAATATGTAGAAAATAACAATTGTCTTGCTAAATCTATTGAAACAGAAACTGTTAAAAGGACATTTTTGATAGTCATTTTTGTTAACCAGCGTTGACAAAGAACACAGCCAGTGGACATGCTTTGCGTTGTCGTCACAGTTCTTTCTGCACAGGAGGCCAGTTGGTAATAGCATTTCCGATCAATACGAGGATAGCTCTATTCTACGAAGCCATTAGCCTTCACCTGAGAAACAAGAATGCAATGCTGAGTTTTCATTGGCTCTTTGATGTTGATATACTCGTGCAATGCTCTGCACTGGTCATGCAATTTTCAACGTCAAACCAATGGTTTCGTATCACATAACAAGTTTATATGTTTCATTATTTTAGATACGATATGGCTAAAACCTTGGATAGCATTCTCTCCATGATTGTATTCATACAAGATTCGGTTGAGAATATTGGGGTGTTCCACTAACATTGGAAGACAACTCTAGTATCAGAAATTCGTACCTACATATAAATTAAACTGAATTATGAAGTAAGCGTTATATTCTGGTTTTAAAATGTTGAATATTAGGTCTATAAATAAATAAATTCCTTGGCTGTAAGTTCACGAAGGCCTATAGCTGATCAGATAGCACATTTTAACTGGGTTATAAGTAGTTAGCACATTGGCTCTCATTTCCATGATCCTTCGTTTTCTAGGCTGAAGTCCGCTATCTCTTAATTGCCTGGACCGGTGGTATGGTCCTGTAATCCAATTCTATTGGAGGCGAGACGGCGTGGTGGGGAACGGAATCTACTTTAGGTTGATCTTGCATGATGGTATGTGCACTTGCCAATTACACCGGATTCAAGCCTCAGTTGTAATTCAGAGCCTATTAATTGTATGTATCGTATATATGTATCTTCCATTTCGTATCTTATTATTCTATTGCAATATAATGTGAAATTAGGTGTCACATGTTTAAGGTTTACATAACACTATTCACTGCGATTTTCTCAAAAATGCTCCATAAACCTATTTACCAAACCCTTGAATATCATCAAATAAATATATTCTTTCTGTGTTTGGAACGTACCTGGAAAGAAATCACGACAGTTTAATAATGTTTATTTGTTTATCTTTATTGAACAGGCAAACTTGATGTATATAGATTATTCTAAGATATTTTCATACAAAATGTTAAATTGATTACATAATTTTAAAAGAAAATATTCTACATGAAAATAAGAGACAAATAATCTCAGTCTTCCATAAGAATATTCAAAGTAAATACCAAAGAGCACCTTAGAAATGAGCACAAAATTAAACAATAATAAGTGAAGATGTGCATACACAATGTGGTCCATAAGTTCTAGGACATTTTATTTTCTTTACCGGTTTCTACCAACGTTATTTGTGGGAAAGCAGTTGAATTATGTAGGACCTACTTAACAAAAGTGCAAATTGAAGTTAATGTAGTTGCGGTAGTTTAGAAGATAAGATGTGCGACCGCTCTTACTAATCTGTGTCAAAGTGTGGAATGGTTGAGAAGGACGAACTGATTTTTCACGTGTAGTGAATTGATTAAATTCTCCTATAAAACCTATATATGTGATACAGACACGCTAAAAATGATACAGAATGCGTATGGTGATGCAGCATTAAACCGAACAACCGTTTTTTGAGTGACACAAACGGTTTCGAGAGGGTAGAGAGTCAATTAAGGACGACGAGCAAACCAAACCGATAACAACTTTGCCGCCGTCGCCATCAAAGAACATCCAAAAGTGATGTCTCGGTTAATAGCAGATATACTCAATATACCGAAGACTGTGATTTTATGAATTTTAATCGAAGATTTGAGAAAACAAAAAGTGTGCCCAGGATTTATCCCGCAGTTTCTGGCTCGAAAACAAATGGTAATGGTCTCTCCAGACCTGCTCTGCCCAATTGTTTTGTTTCCAAAGGTGAAGTTGCAACTCAAGTGTGAAAAATTCGATACCATCAAGTAGATTCTAAAAGCTGTAACTAACCAGCTGAACAGGATTCCCGCAGAAGTTTTCCAAGGCTATGAAAAAGTTGGAAATACGTGCTCAGCAGTGTATTGCTTCAAATGGAGCCTATTTTGAACAAACTTAAAAAGTGATATCAGTCTTTCTTCCCATGGCCCTAGTCGGGGAACTTATGGACTGAACTATGATAGGCCTGTATGCAAAAATGATACATTATACCAGGGGCGTTTGATAAATCCATGACTTTGAAATGAAAGAATTGCGTTTCGTACTGAAAATCGATTTATGTTTTGACATAGTCTCCTTTTACCTTCACACACTTTGTCCACATGTTTTTCTAATACTCTATATCTTCCAAAATAGAAGATTTGTCAAACCCTATGAAACAGGCGTTTGTGTCAAGCACGATCTATTCATCAGGTGCAAATCTTCTCCCACCATGCCAGGTATTCAGGTTTCTGAAAAGGTTAAATTTGAAGGGGATCCAATTTGAGAATATGATGGGTGATATAACAGTTTGTAATACAATTCGACAGTTTCGGTCATGGCAATTGTAGAGGTTTGAGCCAGGGCATTGTCTTGGTAAAGGAGAATTTATTAATGCGCTAAATAGGATCATTTGTTCATCAATCATCTGTGAAAATGATCTAATAAGGAAGCATAGTGCTAACCTGTACAGTTTTCCAGGTAGTCGATGAAATGAATGTCATGGGTATTACAAAAAAAAAGAAAGAAAGAAAAGAAAAGAAAAGAAAAGAAAAGAAAAGAAAAGAAAAGAAAAGAAAAGAAAAAGAAAAAGAAAAAGAAAAAGAAAAGAAAGAAACAAAAGAAAATAAAAGAAAAGAAAAAAAAGAATCGTTGCTATGACTTTACCAGCCAGCTCCTAGTATTTCTTGACTTTTATGGAGCTAGTTCTCCTGCTGAAATCCATTGCTTTGACTGTTCTTTGCTAATATATCAATCAAATGATGCTGTCTGTTCTTAGTAGTAATATATCCGAGTTTAATAAACAGTGACACAATACCCCAAAAACTCACTTGGATTACACTTCTACATGTTCAAACATTGTCTCGAAATCAGGCTCGCACTCTATTTTTTTAAAGGGTCCAATGGTTGGCGGGAAAATACTACAAAACAATACATTTATGTAGTATTGAACCAATGTTATTTTACACCCGAAAAACGAAAGTAATTGTTAAGTACTAACATCTGTATTCTCAGGAAAAAATATAGATTTTTTTAAAGGAAGAATATGGATAAAGTGTAAGATAAAGTTTTTGCGCTACATCAATCATTTCTCTTCTAAACAAGTATACATTTAGGACAGGGGTGGATCCAAAACGGACCTCAGGAGAGGGGGGTTGTAATACTGCTACTTAGAGCTACTTTTAAGAACTCCAAACTCTGGGATGGGTTTTATTTATATATAAAATAAGAAAATTTCCTCTTCTGGAGGGGACGATCGCCCAGAACGCCCCACTTTGGATCCGCCCCTGATTTAGGATAGGTTTAAAGAAAGTGTACAAATGTATGTCGAGTTACGATTTGAGGGAAGAGATCTGGACCCGTGAAACCTAGAGGTCTGCACTGGCCGGAATCTTTAGCCCGGGCCCGGCCCGGCCCGGGAATTTATAATGTAAAATCCGACCAGAGTCCGAAATATGTTTTAGCATTTAGGCCTGAGCCCTGCCCGAGCTTGTGATAATCAAATGAGCCCGAAATAAGCCTTACATAAACTTAAACGCAAAATTGTATTTTTATTTACAGCAATTAGAGGTTAAATATTACAGTTGTGCTTTAAAAGTTTTCCAGAGAGTAGTCCAATAAATATCGTTGGGCAGTATTTACAAAGTTAGGCCCGAGAAATATATTTGTATATTTAAATATTTACGGCCCGAGCCCGGCCCGGGCCCGAAGTGACGTATGCTTTGTAGGCCCGAGTCCGGCCCGCGGGCTCGGCCTGAGCCCGTGCAGATCTCTAGTGCAACCCTCGTGTAGGTTCGTCCCTGTTAAAAATGTTAATACAATTCGATTGTTGGCCAACAGTGAGCAGTCGTGATACCCATCTTACCAATAGCATCATCACGTACGACTGAGATGTTTACGATCTTAGCCATCTCCCGTATATTAACTTTATCTTTCAACGCTATACCATTAATTTTATTCATTTTCTCATATGTGACATCCCGTTTCACACTCAGAATGTTCAGTATCGTTTGTGCTCGTATGTTTTTTACTTTAAAATGTGATAATGAAATTTTGCATTTATTGTCAGTGACAATCTTGATGCCTATATCAAACATATTAACTTAAGTACAGTCGTTTCACAAGATGAACCAGACATTAGTAAATCAATAGTGGCATAACAATGGCCTTTGCCGCCCTTAGGCAAAATCCCTAGTGGCGCCCCCTCACCCATCGGATAGGCCCCATGCATGATTATCTATAACTTATGCGTACGCGCGGAAACGGCCATAAACCGAAAATTATCAGTGGGGGAGAGTATTGACCGTTTTTTTTTTTTTCTTAAATAACCTATATCGTTGAAGTATGTCTAATAGTAAACTGGACAGAGTTCCCTGTTCTTTAAAAGTATGCTCATATAAAAGTATGCTCAGTGTAGATAAACAGTAATGTATCAACCAATATTACCAAAAGGATTTCAAATGAATATATATAGTATGTTACGATTTTATATAACCTTGCGAAACAGCTTATAAGCATTTTTCTACTTTCAGTTTTTTTAATCGACGAATTGTATACAAAAGAAGATATTCTTTCTCATTTTTGCTTCTGTAAATTCTTTTATCCCATCAGAAATGTCCAATTCACGAGCTCTTTTACGCTCAATATTCACCACGGCCACATCCCAAAGACGTTCTTGGGTCATACTGCTCCTGAGATATTTCTTGATTAATTTTAACTTAAAGAATGGTCGCTCAGCAGTTGCAACTCTAACACGAAGAGTTAGATATAAACAAAGCGCAGTCATCAGATTTGGAAATGCTGAAATATTGAAAGTCTGTTTTGAAAAGTGCCTCTGATAGCCAACACTCCTCGTGGAAAGTCACTAAATAAATCGTCTGCATGCAGAAGCGCAAAGTCATAAGAGTGCTTGGTGACCTCTTCTTCAGGAGTGGTTCGTAATATTGTCGGACATAAGAACGAAAGACTCCCTCATTCTTCGAAGCGTACCCTTATGTTTATTATTACGGAGTCGAGGATAGGCAATAGCACTTTGATCTCGAATTCTTTGACAGGGTCAGTAAATTGTGTATCTTGTGCCAATTCATCAACGAATATTTTCGGCACTGGCTTCCTTCTTTAAAACATATCTGAAACATCAAATTTTTGCGCACAACCACTGACTTCCTCGAATGTGCGATAAGCACATTCTTTCTAAGATCCTGCACCACTGTACAGCATTTCTTCAGTTTTCGTTGACACTGACAAGCACATGCTAGGGCTCTGCAGCTTTTTTGACACAACATTAATGCTTCTTAGAACGTTTTCCTACAACATAAGCATTATTACGAAATCGAGATTCTTCGTTTATAACGAGTCGCTTCTGTCCGTTTCTTTCTTTTTTTTTCAGTAAGCCACGTGACATTAAGACATTTCATAACGTCCGCATATCTCTTTTCTAGTGCGAATACTGCATAATGACTTGAATCCCATCGTGTTTGAAAGAGTTTCTTCACTGTCGTTTCATGTATCTTTGGGAATACAGTCTTGTAAAGTCTTCCAGCGTTTCCCACCGCTACCAAAGAGGTTACTGTACATATATCTTGTAGAGTGGCAAAGAAATTAACAGTTTTGTGTTAACTTTTGCAGCATCCGATAATACGAAGTTCAGATCATGTGCTGTGCAGTGAACATATATAGCATTCTTGGCTTTTTTTTCTTTTTTTTTTTTTTTTTTTTTTTTTTGAATTCGCGTTTGCAAGCCAGAAATACGACCTCTCATTACTGATTCTCCATCGTAGCCTTGCCCTATACACTTCTTAACCCTAGGAACACAGAGAGTGGCTGTGAGACTCACACCCCTTGGTGTTTAATGTAACCTAAAATTACCTTGGTGTTCCTAGGGTTAATATCAATCTTCATAATTTTCTGCACAGTGTACGTCCATATCATAAAATCCAAGGAAGGTTTCTACAATGTCGAACTTTGGGAAATGAAGAAAAGGTGTCTTTCCCCTCGCCCCACACACACTTAGTCCTGGTTTACATTTTATTACAGTGATATTACAAAATATGTTCGAAAATTTATTTTGGGGTGCTCGTTTGTCCGTTCCCTGAGGTTGGCACCCCGGTCAGTTATCCGATTTACCCGACCCTTGATGTTTGTGCTTGGTTCTGTATAGCCGCGGTATCTGGCATATTGTGCTGTGACTCATAATCATGTTTTAACAAAAGAGACACTGACCAAAGCTTACAACTTTACTTTATTTTAAATTATAATTTGTAACTGTTTCGGATACCTAACATATCCTTCTTCAGACACGCTTTGGTCAGTGTCTCTTTTGTTAAAACAATTAATCGAAAGCCATGAATAGTCTTACTATCATAATCATGGCAACACTTTTTAACTCGTTTTAATTCAGATCTTATAAGTCATTATTGTTGAAAGCCTGTTACGCAGATGAATTTTATTTAAAGTTAGTAAGCTCAGTACATGTAATATAGGACTGATATCCTATTAATACAGGAGGATTAATTTCTTAATCATACAGTGCTGTAGCCTCGAGGAATTTACAGTAATGCCAATAAGTTGATACACAAATGTAATAAACTGCAAGCGAAGTGAGCAGGAATTCTTGTTTTTGCCATGTTCGGAAATGACCGCGAAAACTTGGGGCTCCATTTATATAATTTTCTTCTTTTTTTTATTAAAAACCTGGGGCGCCCCCTAATATACCGAACGACCTGCGCCCGTAGGCAATGCCTACCCTATTGCTACGCCACTGATAAGTTATGATGTACAGCTCACAGATGACGAGAAGAACCCTAAAACAGGGGAAGCGGGGAAAGGTCAGCGACGCGGTCAAGTCCATTTTCGGTTTTTGAGGTGTGGTCTATACTTAGATGTCGTCTGCCACTCCGGATAAAGTTATATGTGTGCTATTCCATGGTGTCATTTGAAACTTTCGTGCGAAAAGTGGGCGAGCCCATACCTACGTCACACTACTTCTGTTAGGGTTCTTCTCGTCATCTGTGAGCTGTAGGTCACAGAACGAAGACACACTATAATGTTAACAAGTCGTTTTGTAGTAAAATTCTACAGTTCAGTTAGTTGTGCCCTCTAAGATGGCTATGACGCAAAGTATGTCATTGAAATTTCATGAGGTGCGAAAACGATAATTTTAAGCCAGTTAGCAACTAAATATTTGTGATAAATATTAAGTATGATCAATTTCTAAAAATCAAAGCTGCGTCAAGAGCAGAGAGGGGGTTATTGGAGTTCAGAGTTATTGAGAAAATTTAGAAGTATTATATATTGTATATACATTGCTTCTGTAGGAATGCATGACAGGAAAATTTTATTTAGGAGACTACATCATGGACTTTGAGGTGGATATCTACCCCCTCGTTCAGTATTACTTCTATCTCCACTTATCGCATACTTACGGAATACTTAAGCAACATAGCTACACTTATGTATACAAGTATACAAAATTACATTATTACACAATTGACATCTTCTTAACACAAATATTATCATGTGATGAATATAAATAATGGCCCCTACTGGTCCCCTTGCACGCTATGACCAGTTATGTTAACGTACACAGGAATTTATTTCGGAAGGGGCCCAAAACTTTGGGAGGGGCATATCTAATATGAGGATAAATTATATTAAAATTTGTAAGATCACCCCTAAAATTAGACTAAATTTATATAAAAATAAGGATTTCGGGAAGTCCTATCCAGGCCCATATCCAGGGGGTCTAGGAGGCCGCCCCCCTAAATTTTTATTGGTTCCTCCAAACTTTTCACGGTAGGCTTACAAGTGAACTATAATATGGTGATGAACTATAATGTAGTTGGATCGCCCCCCCCAAACTTCGAGCGGGCCCCCACTAAATTTTTGGGCTGGCTACGGGCCTGGTCCTATCCCATTGTCCTAGCTCCCTGGACGTACTGTAAATGAACTTTGTAATACGTATCTGCCGTCAAAATGATTCTAGGTAGGTAAAAGTGCCAAAGTGCCAAACTGCCAAGGTAGCTCAGTGGTAACGGTATTGTATAGTCGAGCGGCCTAAGGCGATAGGCTGATGATCATGAGGCGCAATCTATTGAGGGCTCGAATTCCTCTAAAGACCACGGCGGGTGTTCTTAACTGTTCTCGATGTTTCTGTGTTCGTGTTCCTGTCGTGTCTGGTAGGAATTCCAAGTGTAAGAAAGAGTTAAACACATACCAAGAAAAAAATTGGTAGACCTCTAACCTCTGGTGCTAGAGTTCCTTGAGCCAATCCCAGGTCATGTGAAGTTAAGTTAAAGATAACACAGCATTGTTCAGCGAGTTATTTCGGGATATCCCCAATCCTCTTCTCAGGGGCGTCATTTGGGGAGGGCAGGAGGGGGCAATTGCCCCCCCAAGAGTTTGAGGAATACATACACTTGAATCGATTGTATACTAATATACTAGTATAAAACGTGAAAGTCTTATGTTGGTAGTGCTCTTGCCCCCCTCAAGCGAAGTCTAAAATGACGCCCCTGCCTCTTCTATTTTATTATTTTACCCCCCTCCTCCGCAATCATTCACTTTCATTTCCGATCTGTCTTCTTTAGTCAACAGGGTATAACGTGGGACGTTAAACTAGAAGTTTAATTTTTAAAAGTAACAAGTTTATGGAATTCGGATAGCAAGAATCTGAAAATCCTTTACAATGCTAAGAAAACAACGAACAGGCTTCGGAACATTGTCAGTTCGAACTTTATTGAACGTTTCAGTTAAAAATTTGACAGAAGGCTCGATTTCTGGGTGGGGATGGTAGGATTTTGCTGTTCTGATGAAAGTATTGTATTTTACTAATGAATATTTCGTCCCTTCTTTTGATATTCAGAAACATTGAACATGATATCTTCAGATTTACTGTATTTTATGTAAGAAGTATTTGTTATAGTAAGGGTATATGTTACGAAACGTGTGAAGCTATAGACAGTGTGTTCCCACTTTGCACACTAATATAATCGTTGAGCGTATTATATATGATTCATGTTAGTGAAGTATCTGTTTCCAGCGTATTCTCGCAGCTGCTGATGAAGAGAGAGGCCTGCACAGTCGCGAAAGACAACATATCGTGTACGTATGTGTATTTGTAGCGAACGGCTGTTCGTGCCAGGTGCTAAAGAAACAAATACCGTATTTATGAGTTAAAGTGTAGGTCTACGTGCCATCTACTTACGGGGTAATTGAGCTCTTCTATGACAAGTTTTGTTTGCATTGTCGACTGTGCTCTAGCGAAGAGGCATAGATCACTTGTCTCGCGGTCGATCATTTTGTCGATTCCCTTCTTCTCCCTCGCTGCAATCTGCAGAGGAGGACGAGTGGCATGGCGACTTCTGGAGCGCTCAAGAGGAACAACATTGCATGGTAAGTTGAAGAATCATCTGTCTATTTTCTGCTGTAGACTAAATTAGTTGGGAGTTTATTCGCCATCCCGTTGAATCATCCATGGTTTCGGGAGCAGAATTTACATTTACCCTTTTATTTTTGAAGTAAGCGTACGATTTACAAGAAACTCAAGTGTATTTTTTAACCCTTAGTCATACACTGAGCTTTATTTCTGGCTTGTGTTTCGTTAGAACCTGGTAGTATTTTACAGCTCTTCTCTTCTGTGAAAACAAGATTTACTCATTTTTTTTCTCTCTTTTCTTCTTTCCCTCGCATGATGAGTGTACTTGTTCAAAATAGTAATTCAATGAGTGAAAGAAACTAACAACAAATCAAGTTAGTTTACAGTAGCGGTGTTCATTTAAGAACTTTTGAGTTGCATGAGGATAGAGATAAAGAAGTATTTGTATGTTAATTAACCATGGACTATACAGGAAAATATAAGCGTGTGTTCAAGAGAGAAAATATTATTGTCACGTGGTTGCTGTAATATCGCCTGCTATGGAGAAAATTTGGATCCTCCTTATCTATACGCAACGAGTGAAGTGTGCCTGAAAAGAAGGAATAAAACTGGTGTTTAAATTGCAAAAGAGTAATATAATCACAATGTTATTGCTTAAATACGACTTTAAAAAAATAAAAACATAACATAAATCTCACTCACCCTTTACTACAAAGCTATCATTCATAGAGAAACAGTTTATTTTTTCATTCTCCATCAATCCAGTCACTTTATTTAAATTATATTATAATTATGCAGATTTTAAAATATATTACTGTGTTTGGAAGCCTATAAAGATAAAACATGACCCTACTTTTAATCACTCGCAATAGTGATAGTAATGAAATGTCTAGTTTTGTCAACTATGTTTACATTCTGTCGGCGAGTGATTAAAAAGGCTTCCCTACCCTAGTGGGGCCAAGTCTATTATAAAGATAATCAAGAAAGTTCTGTCGCTTTTTCTGGAGATTTGTGTTCAATTGGCCCTCACACCGTGAGTTGAATGCAAATGGAAATAAGTCGCAGGTGGGTACATCCAACATACTACCTGGTTGTGGCCGTTCAGTTACACCGTGAACTCGCGTAAGGACAGAGTGAACATGGGACCTCTATAGAGCCTCATAAGGGCGTGTATGCTGCACGAGTTCAAACTGGGGTCAAACGCTGCTGCAGTGGGGCGGAAGATATGCCAGGCCTTTGGTGAGAGTTTTGTGAATACGCGGACAGTGCAACGGTGGTTCAACAAGTTTAAAGACGGTGACGAAACACTTGAAAACGCATCACGTGCCAGAAGACCAGCACATGTACAAAATTAAGATCTTCAGGCAGCAATTGAGGCGAACAGTGGCCAGGACAGACATGTGAGTTACTGGGACTACAATTCAGTGTGAATGGAGAAACCATTCAGCAGCATCTCCATCAACTTGGGTAGCACTATACATTGTTCGGCGTAAGCTCTAAACTGCGATAAACAAAGCCACGTGAAACTAAATCTCGCTGATTTGCTGTTGTCCTACCGACGCTTGTACTCCTCCGCAAAATAGTTCATGTGATTGCATTATTACTTTTACTATGAAGCTTCATATAAAACTGCTATATTATTATAAATGACAAAAATATAATACGGATTATCTAATAATACTGGAATCGAGTGTGGCTAATGAAACAATAGAAATAAATACTAAGCATGCGCAGTAATTATGGCGCCAACTCAACTATGGACGGGTGTTCTGCTTTTAAAGTCTGAAAGATGACTGGCATGAATCCCGGTTCCGCGAGTGTTGTGGTGAAACACCAATAAGGCAAACCTTTACTCACTAAGCAACAATTGTTTACGAGGGAAATTCAAATACTTTTTTTTTTTTTAATCTTTCAAGTTTCTTTTCTTTCTTTTCTGCTGCTGCTGTAAGTATCTGGACAACACGAGACAGTATTGTCAAAATGCACGTGTATAATTTGCTCCTCCCCGTGGGGAGTGGGAGTGATACATCACTAGCTAATCGTATTTGTGACAAGCGGAAGGATACAAATATTTTGTTTATCGGAGTTTAGAGCTTACGCTGAACAATGTTTAGAAGTTGGGCCGATGGATCCCACATGATTTGACTCCGGGCCAGAAAGCAACGGAAGCAGACACCTGTTTTTCTTTGCTGTCTCGTCTGAGCAAGGAGCCATTTCTGAGTGTTAACATGTGATGAGAAGTGGGTCCTGTATGAAGCTCCAAGCGCCGTCATAATTGGTTATCATCCCATGAACCGGTTCCAAAACAGCCGAAACCAGCATTGCACCAGAAGAAGGTCCTCCTGTGTGTCTGGTGGATTGCTCGCGGCATCATGCATCAGGAACTACTACTAGGTCAGAACATCAATGCAACTGTGTACTGTCAGTAGTTGAGCCGTGTTCAAGAAAAACTAAAAACTCTGAGCCAGACTTCTGAATCACAAAGGGGTCCTCATGTTACAGGACAACGCTAAGCCCTACGTGGCTGGGATAACCTGGACACCATTCTAGGCCTTGAATGAGAAACACTATTGCATCCGTCATTACTCCCCGGATATTGCACCGTCCGATTATTGCTTGTTCCATTCATTGGACAGTCACCTTAGAGGATGCCAGTTCAAATCCCTAATAGAGATGCAAAATGCACTTGATACTTTCTTTGCTTCACGGCCTACCAGGTTGTACCGCGATGGAATCCATGATCTTCCAGAACGTTGGCAGAAGGTCGTCGACGCTGATGGGGACTATTTTTGATCTTCCAGGTACGTCTTAGGTGACATATCGATGTTCGAAGATTGTGGGGAGAAAATGACAGAACTTTCTTATTTACCTTTAAAGTTCGAGTGAAATAACTTCATCACTGTGACACTGCTATTACTGAGACTTCTCATACAAACTGATATAAGATTTTATAAGAATCTACACAAAATATTCTAGCAATTGTTTTCTTCATTGATGCTGTAATCGAAGTTTGTAGTGTTTACAGTTTTAGTTTTCAACTCTCTCACGGATCAAGTCATTGTGATACGATTAGTTCTTGCAATAAAAAGAGGAAGGAATGGGAGAGAGGAAAATAGAAGGATAAATACCTACATAATAAATATAGTCGCGAGTTTCATGAACTTCTTATGTTAGTCATGTACTAGTTTCTTGAAATGACATCTGCGTGAAATCGAGGATTTACACATATTAAATCGTTCCGTAAGATATACAATAATGTATTAAAATATCCTTGACGATTCGAAACTAACTGTCAATTACTTTTTTCGTTATATTTTTCTTAGTATGCAGTGGAAATGCTTTGTTTGGGAGATTAAAACATTTATTATACATTATACAGATTAGAGTCGCTGGTACACGAACACCGTGTGCGTGGTTTTCTTGGGCTCCTTCTGTTTTCTCCAACTCTTCATTCAACCATTTCATTGATTCTCATTAACACCGACTCTTTTAGCCTACACAGCATAATTTTGGGAAGTAAAACTGAGAGATTTCATTTCAGTTTTACATTAGAGCCGCTGCGACGAAGTCGCTAAGGCATCTAATCTATCTATGACCAACCAGGCCCGAGTTCAATCCTCGTGGGGACAGATTTTTAAAATTATATTTTCATTTGAATGCGGCTCAGCGCTCACCCACCTTCTGTAAATTGGTACTTCGGTGGTAACGACTGTTTGAGCGCGGTGCTGATTTCAGTAATGCCTATGAGATAGACAACTACACTACTCTGCAGTGTTACAGGTTGCATGACCTGAGAAGTGATAGGGGCAGTGCTGAAACCAATGCTTGTCGTTTTATATTTTTTCTTACATTCATTCATACATACATACACTCATTTTCTTACATTCTTTTTTCTTACACTCGCGTTTCTTTACATTCAAAGATTTTTCATAAATATTATTCTTCCCGTACGAAGAACAGGCGTTTCTGCTAGTGTATTGCATTTTTTCTTATATTGGTTATTTCTGTTTACATATTAATTGCTTGTCATAGTATGTCGATGCTTCCGAGATGAATGAGCAAAATTTGAGAAACGGTTTTAATAACTTAAGACAATCACTTGATTTCTACAAAATAGACAGCTTGGTAATTTGACCATATTTGCAAGAAGTTATTCTCAAAGAACATTTACAAAGTGAGTTCACGCGTAGCGTATAAAGAAAACCATCAACTCCGTCATCTACGTTCTTGTTTGCCAATCAATATTTCTGTTCTCAACTCAGGTTTCTGGTTCTACCCTCATGTCTGTTCGCTTGGTTTAGTTTAATTGGCAATTGCACATAGGGAATGTTTTCCTTCGAATAAGTTTGATAGCATTATTACAGAATTAGTTTTTCAAGTGAAGGAGTTTGGTTTTTGTTTTCAGTCAACTAAACTTCTTAACAAAGCTAAATTTTATCAAGCCTAGGCTTAAATATAGCTTTTAACTATATATAAAAAAAGAAACTTGTGATTCATATTGTTGAAGCGAGTGATTCTAACTTCCGCTAATTTCAATCTCAACCATAGGATCAAGTCTCTAATGTTCGACAAAACACACACAATGTTCCATAAAAATCAGTATCAAATTAACACTCAGGAAAATATATAATATAAAATTTGGGGAAACCCATTCCCTTATTATTGGCTCATTTCAACTATAAGTAATTTTTAAGATTGGAAAGTTTCAGAAAAAAATTAGAAATGAAATATTTCGGTTTAACGTCGCATGATTGTCTGTTAGGTTAAGGGAGACGGATGATTTAGGCAAGAATAAGAAAGTCGTAGGAAACAGGAGTACTCTGAAAAAACCCACAGACATGATGTTGTCCACCACAAGAAAAAAATGACCATATTCGATAAAATTGTATTTTTTTTTTTACAAAAGTTAAGTTTTTTTTTATTAAATCTTTCTGAGGGCCGGGTTGAATGAGTTCTAATATGTGATTACAAGAGAGGAAATTATATGAAAAGCTCAATAAACAAATATATTATATATGTTAAAATGATAATCGAATAATATTTACGAAAGTTACTATGGAACATTTAAGAAACAACAGTGGAAGAGGAGGTTCACTCTCTTGTTCTCAAGGGGCCGCGGTGTCTCAGTAGTAGAGCATTCACCTCTGGTATATGGAGTCCTTGGTTCGATCCCAGCTTACGCCAGGTGAGCTTTGTAATGGACAAACACCGTGTGCATGGGTTTTCTCGGGGCTCTCCCGTTTCCTCCCACTTTCTTTATTCTACCATTTCATTCATTTCTCATCATGTCTCCTTTAACCTAGCCGGCACAACCGTGGGACGTAAAACTTAAAGATTTCATTTCATTTCATTTCTTGTTCTCAATTGATATTAAATCTAAGTGGTGGAAATGATTGTGAAGCTTCAAAAAAATATAGCTCATATTCCATGAAAATCTAATATTTTCACAAAAAATATCTTAGATCATATTTTTTTTTCTTAGCCGGAGGAGGGAGAATAATCCTTACCACATTAGCAGGCCAAATTAACTACTCATTCTTAACTGGCACAGGGGATTACGGAAAAGAATCAAAGAAAATATATTTAACATTGTATCAAAACCAAATGAGCTTTATATAAGTTATCGTAGAATTAAAAGAAAAAATCGAGGGGGCATTATTCTTTACTGATTTCAACTCCATGCATAGTAAATGATTGGGAAATCTCAAAGAAAATGTACGGCATATTACGCCAAAACCGAATATTTTTAACGAAAATTCTCCTGGAATATATATATATATATATATATATATATATATATATATATATATATATATATATATATATATATATATATATATATATATATATATATATATAAAATTAAGGGTGAATTCACACTTTGTTCCCTGACAGATTTTAACTATATAAACTCTGTGGACATTTCTAATGCCATAAAGAAGATATAGGGCTACATTAAACGTTGTCATAATCGAGAAATTGTTAACTGATTTATATTGGAAAATTGTCTTGCTTGTCTGTACTTAATTACATGTGTGAATTTTACATGGGGTGAATTTCACCCACTTTTCTCCCTTTATACTTGAAACCCCAAACAATAGAGTTATTTCTACAAGTGGAAGGAAATCATTTGCCAAGCTTCATCAAAATGGGATAGGTTTTACGAAAGTTATAATGGAATAGACGAACAGACACACAACTGTCAATCGAGTGGAATAGTAGAAGCTTCGCTAATGCTCGCTTCAATTAAATATACTTTAAGATGAATTGATAGTTGAAAATAGAATAAATAAGTATTTAAATTTTTCGAATAGAAAGTTGTTTAGTTTCATTTTAGTGTTGTATTCCACGGATAGATTAGTATTTCGCATCCTGATCATTATACTAACCCGCTAATATCAGTATCACTGCAGGTAGTCTATCAAGCAAGAATGATATCCAAATTTACTAACATAGAAATCATGGGGAACTGCTTTTTGATTGTCACATCTTGAGATCAATGGATATTTCCCTTTTGACCAAAGGTTGTAATTTAAAGACACCATCGTATAGAACTAGTCTTCAAATTACTACATACCAAAAATCTCAGAAAAATATTTCTTCGTTACGGAGATACAACGCTTCAAACAATGGAAAAATGAGCTGCTTACGTCACGGCAGCACAGACAAGGGTTTTGGCGTAACGTCACAGATCCGTATCGCTCTGTGAGTTGCATTCGAAACTTTAAGGAACCTTTTCATATTACTGTTTCTTACTGCAAACTACAGATAAATTTAGTAAAATAGTGAAAGGAAAAATTGCAAAATAAGTAATACACTTTCTGTATATAAACGTAACGTATTAATAAGACCTGTTTTCGTAGTTTGAAATACATTAAAGGTCATTTGTAATGTTCTATCATTACAAACATTTTACATATTTATAACTTAAGCAGGATTACTTTACTATTGTATTACCCCAAAAACATTAGAGTCTGAGCATTATATCACTTCATACGCAGATTGAGAATATCTAGACCATCATATTATAGCTTTTCTTTATTTTGAAAATGTGTCGTGAATCTCCAGGCTATTATACTACGGCTACAAATAAGCACTTTCTGCACTAAAAAGCTCCTAATTCCTTTTAAAATATTCATATTCTATTACATCCTTTCATTTTTTCTACTATTTATTCTGCATATTAGCAATTGGTTACCCCACATCATTGCTACAACTATTCTTATCTTAATGCTACAAGAATCGTATTATAAAGCACTTTACTTTCTTACTAAATTTCTACAAGGGAAATACTTTTGTGGTTACCGTGGTGGTTTGAAGCTGAAGAAAGTTGTAGCGAATAGATGCAGACATGGTAGGCTGCCGAAAAACCATCAAACTAGATAAGTGCTCGAGAATATTTCTCGTAACCTAGGCGCCGGTTCTCAAACCTAGGCACCATAATAATACGATATCATTATGGGCCTTCATAATTTTATTTTTGATTTAAGTTATTTATGAGCCACACTCCTATTTCCAATCGCCTTGACTACCTGGCGTCCAGGACTTTTTGAGCCTAACAGAAATTCATTATGTATTCACTTATGTTGTTACTTTGAAACTTCAGCTTTTTCTTTTCAATAACCTCACACGAAATAGTGTTCTAAGTATATAAACATACTTTATTTATATTCTTTCTTCCCTTCAGATAGGCCCGTACCCACGGGAAGCAACCCCCGTAAATTTTTACTGTCCCCTAAAATTTTCAAGGTAGGTTTGCAAACAAACTATAATATGGTGATGAACTATAATATTGTTGGATTAGCCCCCCTAACTTCTACCGCCTCCCCCCCTACATTTTTGGGTTGCTTTGGAAGTCTGTCCTCAGCTCTGAGATGATTAAAGCTGGGTATATGATGGTACATTTGCAAAAGATTATATTGTGAAAGTATTGCGTTTTGTGTTCTGAGGTCCACAAATAAATAAATAAATAAATAAATAAAATAAAAAATAAAAGCAAACATTTGAAGAGTTCAGCCTTTGATAAGTTTTGTCGAGTAGATTGATTTCCCTTATATTGTTTCACTCACTGGAACATAATTGTGTTCATCACTCGTCACGATATATCACAATATCACAAACATTCATTATCAAAGGACACAGTGGATCAATAGTGGAGCGCTCACCTCTAGTGTGAGGGGTACCTGGTTCGAATTCAAGCCATATGAATTAGTGGTGGACAACTCGTGTTTGTGGATTTTCTCGCGATTCAGATATTTCCTCCCACATGACAATTCCCTGATTTTTTTAATAATCATTCATTCTCATTAATCATCTGTCTCCCTTTACCTACAGGACATATTCGTGGAACATAAAAGTAGAAATTTCATTTTATTTTATTCAGTAATAAGCCAATGTAACTAGTTTATCATTACTGTGAGACCATATCTGTTTATTTGTTGGTCTAAATGTTAACTCATGTGCTCAAAACACTTCAACCAATTTGTAAATGTTCACATGGACTAATATAAACAATTAATGAGTATGTTCCATGGGCTAAAGAAAACGACAGTAGCGCGAAAATATTATGATGAAATAATATTGCTAATGTGTAAAGTAGTTCGATAGGTAAATTATCAGAATACTCATGAACATTGTGCGTCCTTGTGCTTAACTCAATAAAGAATTTAGATTATTTTTACTTGGAGAAATGTTTTTTCATGTGTTAATTTTTTGGGGCTTCCCCCTGAGTGCATAACTATCGAATCCACGATGAACTTGCATATAAGAAATTAGCATTCCACTATCAAGTAACTATTCTTTTATATTGTTGATTTTTTTCTTAAGAATGAATAAAATTCGCTTCGTAAGGTGACCGAAACATGAGAATATTAATTAGGTTTTTTTTTTTAACCTCAGGCTGCAAACAATGTCAATAATATAGCAAATTAGTACACTTCAACTTTGTTATAAGATATTCAAATATATTCAAATAATTGGTAATAAATAAATAAACAGCTTTTTAAATAAACCTTAAATTATGTTACTTTTCTTATTTTTTGTGTTATTAGCAACGTCGTACACATTTGAAAAACATGCATCGTATCTTTCGCTAAGCCGTTTCCCTAGTGAGTGGCGCAGACTTTTTTCCCTTACCGACCTGTGACGTACAAACATGGTGGTCGTTGTTTTAAGCGCACGAGTAGCAGACCGGAATTCAATCGCAAATTTCGACTGGTTAGAATTATCGCATGAGCGAAAGGAAGTGTTCTCCGTAATCAGCTAGCTCTGAAGTTTTTTTAGAGTAATAAAAAAAATCAGTGGAAATGTCCATTGGACGGATCACCCCATAAACGAACTCAATTCCTAACCCTATATATTCCTGGCCAAAATTGATGGTGATCCATTAAGCAGTCCTTTAGATTTTGTGTCTCTTGGAAGGACACACGAACACTAAATGTATTCTTTGTGACCCTAAACACACATTAGTGAAATAACAGCTCCTTACGAGAACGTTAACCCGTGCCATGCCGACTTGACGACAAAGTCATGAAATTATCTTTCCATAGTATAATATAATTTAGAATGTCCAACCATGATAACAGAGAAATCAAAAGAGACAGAGAAACGAAACTTTGCACGAAGCAACTAGAGAAAGGAAGACACCTGCCCGTGTATTGACAAATATCACCGAATGCACAGTATTGCCAGCCCAAGAGAAAATTATGTTTTTGTAAATCAAATGACCTAAATTGGATATCATCATTGGAAGCAACAATGAAAATAAAGACAAAACAGATGGTAAATGCAGATCAGTGTTGTAAACTTTTCGAGAAATAATGTGAAACATGTGTTAAATGTAAATACCGTTGGCGTGCGTAGCGTTGCCGTCTTTTACAAACCATACTTCTCAGCTTTAACAAGATACCGAATATCTCAGTCAGTACCTGGATTAACGATGTCACGTAACCAGAATACTACTCCTCATGCTCTACAGCCTTGTATTATAGGTTATAAACCATACTGCACTAGTGACATTTTCCGAGTTATTGTACCTTTTCCAAACTCCACATTTTTCTTCTGTTGATGGCAACACTCTTCAACGGACCCATATAGACTTGGAGTCAGCGTAAATAGTCCATTGTCAATATTTAATTTAAGGCGTACAAATGTTAATATCTCACTCGATTTGTGTGCCAACGGCATTTGCATTTAACACACATTTCACTTTATTTCTCGAAAAGTTTGCAGCACTGATTTTCATTTACCATCTCTTTAGTCTTAATTTTCATTGTTCCTTCCAATGATGATATCCAATTAGGTCATTCGATTTACAAAAACATAATTTTCTCTTGGGTTGGCAACACTATTTATCCGGTGATGTTCGTCAATACACGGGCAGGTGTCTTCCTTTCTCTAGTTGCTTCGTGCAAAGTTTCGTTTCTCTGTCTTTTTTGATATTGGTTTCTCCGTTATCCTGGTTGGACATTTTAAATTATATTATTATTTGGAAACATCATTTCATGACTGTCAAGTCCAGTGGTGTTATTCGAATATTTTAACGACCGGTTTTATATATATATATATATATATATATATATATATATATATATATATATATATATATATATATATATATATATAGGCTATATATCGAGAGAGAGAGAGAGAGAGTAGATGGATAGAAATAACTCTCCTAGGAAGCAAACCATACAAGGTAGACAAAAGGAATTTTTTTACTGGATACCGCAAGTGACAAGTAGCGACCTACACAGCATCCTAATAGAAGGTGGTGTGACGAAATTCGGTGGCACTGTGAATATCTTAGAAACGAATTATCCAAGATAGATTATATTAAAAAAATTGGGAAAACCTTAATCCAGCAACGGATTGGCATTTGTTGATAATTGTATGTATGTCTTTTAAATATAAATAACCCTCACTGTTACATTTGTGTGTACCCAGTTCTCATTTTGATATCTGAGCATTTGAGATTAAAAAATAAATGCCTATACCTTGTTCTGGGAGATCATATGTTAAACCCTGTACTCTAAAAATTTTTGAAAACAAAGTGAGTTAAACTAATTTTTACTGTTCCTGGGTATAACTGGGTAAAATTTAGTGTTATGTCTGGGATTAACAAACGGTTATTCGAACTCGAAATATTTTAACAACCGGTTCTAGAGAACTGTTGAGAACCGGCTGAATAGCACCACTGGTCAAATCGGTACGGGTTAACGTTCACGTAGGGAGCTGCTATTTCACTATTGCGTATATATATATATATATATATATATATATATATATATATATATATATATATATATATATATATATATATATAAAACCAAACTCCTCGAAAATTAAATTTTAAATGTTTCCATTTTGTTCTCATTCTGCACGACATTTGCGTAGTTACGGATTTACGCTCAAAAACCTAGGCTAACAAAGGTAACGTTGACTCCAAGGGACAAAATTGATGATGAACGGTACCTTTCTTAGCTTAGGTTTCTGGGTTTGCCTTCACGTGGTGGATTTGCTCTTCGATAATATCTGCGGGTCTGGTGAGCATGCTCGAGCGGTATAAGGCACTAAGCTGACGATCGCAATACCTGTCGCTTGCAAGTTCGATATCAGGGGCGTCATTTAGGGGGTCAGGAGGGGGAAATTGCCTCCCCCCAAGAGTTTGAGGAATACATATACTACTTTAATAGATAGCCTACTAATATACTAGTACAAAACGTGGTGCTCTTGCCCCCCCCCCCCGTCCAAGTGAAGTCTGAAATGACGCCCCTGTTCGATATATACAAGGTTACAAAAAGAAGTTCTTGCCGTTCTAGAGCAGTGATAAACACAGAGCAATATAGTGGACAGTACGTACGTTTAAGGTTTTGAAGTACCCTCCATCAGCATCCAACGACTTTTGCCAATGTTCCTGCAGCTGTAAAATACTATGGTAATAAAACTTGACGGTCATGGATACAAAGAAGTCCGTGAGTGTGTTCTTCGATATAAGCCTCAAATCTATTCATGACGTATCAAAAGTACTGTTGGATAAACCAAAACGAAAGGATTATACGGGAACTATGGATAATGTGAAGAAAATGCATGACTTTCTGAAAAAACACATGATGACAAATTACGCCAGCGAATACCATCCGAGAAGATCGGCAGGTAAGGAAACTTGGTTACAGGAAAGGAAACAACAACGTTAAAAAATGCGCTGCTAGATAAAGGATATTCCATTGTGACCAAACTATGTCCACCGTTGGGGAATGTTGGGGCTGCCAGAGTATCCCAACAAGTAAATGGACCAGGATACCCAGTGCTGAGGAAGAAAAAGAAAGTTTGGAAAAAGAAAAGCTACTCACTAGGCTTGTTAGATGAGGGTAAAAAAAAAAAAAAATCAGTAAAAAGAGGGAATATTGTTGAATATTGAATAATGAGGTAACCCTCATTATTCAATCCCCCCCCCAAAAAAAACTCTCCTATCAGCCCAAAATTAAAAAAAAAAAAAAGAAACACTACTCAACTAGCAAAAGTGCTGTTCAAGAATTGAATCACTGACAAATTGAACTATTTATTTCTGTATAGAGCATCATCAAACAACTAACAAGGGACCATTCCGATTTGGTGAATTCAATTGCTGAAAATGATTGCTAGCACTGGATTCAACACCAAAAGGAAGAGAAAAAGAAGGTATTTATTGGCAGACCGTATACAAGTTGGAGATAAGTGAGGGCAAAGTGCGAAAATATAACTTAGAAAATGTCTAGAAATGACATGTTAATTTTGAAATGAGTAGAGGGATTGAGGCCAAATTTTGGATATGAGGAACGCCTGTAGAGCTCCACTGAATAGACGTAATGTGAATCATGGGAGACATCTGAAAAGCAGCCATGTTGGAATTAGCGCAAGAAGAATACACCGAAAAGGGGTCATGTGACATACGGCTCTTGACGCACACCGTCTGTTGAAATCAATAGTGACCAATACAGTTTGAAACATTTGTAACAGGAGGGTTTCCATGCTATGACAATGTAGCAATACTGTCATAAAGATGACGTAAATTAGGAGCAACCACAAACGCAAATGAAGCCACTTTTCAGCCAACAAACGTCTCGATCCACCCAATATTCGTTCACATGCTAGTAAAACTGCAAATATGACCAAGGACAACCTGAAAGAATTCATGACTGACGTTTTCTGGCCTTCAATAGAGCAGATAAAACTGCTACACCTTGTTGATTCATGGAGAGCCAACAAAGATGAACAGTTGTCTCAGAAACCGAACATTGTTGAACTCACCCGATTCCTGATCCCTGATGGTTGCACGTCACTGGATGTGCTTTTCTTAAGTCCGAATAAGAATTTCGTAAAATATATATTAGACACCATTTCTCTGTCATCTAACTACAAAATATGACAACGGGACAGATTTATTAACTTACAGTCACTCACTCACCTACTTCCAGTTTACAGCACCAAGGCTTCAAGCTATGATTAGGTATTCTCTTAAAAACTGGGTATCTGCAAACAGCACCTGGCGCATTCATGACAAGTGTCGACTACTGCTTCAATTTCAATACCGGAGACAGCTGTGACGAGCGCGATTGTCAGTTTATTATTTTTTAAATGTTCCCACTGTTGCCTCCATTTCTGTATTAACCACACAATCATTCCATGAGAGCTGTAATTAAACAGAGAGATTTCAATAGACGGTGTACGTCAAGAGCCTTATGTCACATGACCCCTTTTCGGTATATTCTCCTTGCGCTAATTCCAACATTGTGGCTTTTCAGATGTCTCCCATGATCCACAATACGTCTATTCAGTAGAGTTCTACAGGCATTCCTCATGTCCAACATTTGACTTCAATTCATCTACTCGTTTCAAAATTAACATGGAATTTCTAGACATTTTCTACGCACTATCTTTGCACCTTGCCTTCACTTGTTTCCCACTTTGTATACGGTCTGCACTAAACACCCTCTTTTTCTGTGTTTTTTGGTGCTGAATCCAGTGCTAGCAATCATCTTCAGCAGTTGAATTCACCAAATGTGAACGTTTCCTTGTGATTTAAATTTTCGCACTTTGCCCTCACTTATCTCCCACCCTGTATACAGTCTGCCACTTAACACTCTCTTTTTCTATCTTTCTTTTGGTGATGAATCCAGTGCTAGCATTCATTTTTAGCAGTTGAATTTACCAACTGGGAATGTTCCCTTGTAATTTATATTTTCGCACTTTGCTCTCACTTATCTTCCACCCTGTACACGATCTGCCACTAAACACCCTCTTTTTCTCCGTTTCTTTTGGTGCTGAATCCAGTGTTGGCAATCATTTTCAGCAATTGAATTCACCAAATCAGAATGGTCCCTTGTAAGTTTTCATAGAAAATATCGAAATACCTTAATATCGACAATATCAATCAGTAAATTTTTCGATATCGATAATTCAATATTTAGAAATATCGATCAATATATTAAAATATCGCACAGCCCTAGGGGCAGCAATGAACCATGTTTTTTTTTTTTTAATTCACAACTTTTTGTAAAGTTGGTCTGTGAACAAAACAAATATGCTATAACAAAGCAATATACGAGTGAAAGAATAGTTGATGCATATATCTATTTCCTTTATTAACTTAACATTGGTGTAGAAAGGTAACCAAAAAAGTTCTGTTCCTTTTCACCCACCACCTTCGAACATCGATGTCACCTAAGACGTTCCTTGAAGACAAAAAAAAAAAAAAATCTCCATCAGCATCGACGATCTTCTGGCAACGTTCTCGAAGACCATGAATTCCATCGCGGTAGAGCTTGCTGGGCCGTAAAGCAAAGAAGATATCAAGTGCATTTTGCACCTCTACTAGGCATTTGAACTGGTGTCCTCCTGATCATCCAAAACTGGCGGTACAATATCCGGAGAGTATGGCAGATGCAATAGTGTATCCCATTCAAGGCGCAGAATGATGTCTCGGGTCATCCTAGCCATGTGGGGGTTAGCGTTGTCCTGTAACAGGAGGACCCCTTTGCGATTCGGAAGTGCTGGCTCCAGGGTTTTGAGTTTTTCTTGAACACGGCTCAACTGCTGATAGTACACAGTTCCATTGATGCTCTAACCGTCTGGTAGCAGTCCCCGATACACGATGGTGCGAGCAGTCTAGGAAATACATACGTAGGAGGATCTTCTTCTGGTGCAATGCTGGTTTCGGCTGTTTTGGAACCGGTTCTTGGGATGATAACCAATGATGACGGCGAGGTGGAGTTTCGTTCAGGACCCACTTCTCATCACATGTCAGCATCCTGTCCAGAAATGGCTCCTTCCTTAGACGAGACAGCAAAGAAACACAGGTGTCTGCTCGCGATGCCTACTGGCTCGGAGTCAAATCATGTGGGATCCATCGACCCAACTTGTAGTGCTTCCCAAATTGATGGAAGTGCTGCCGAATGATTTCTCCACTCACATTAAATTGTAGTCCCAGTTTCTCACATGTCTGGCCTGGCCACTGTTCGCCTCAATTGCTGCCTGAAGATCTTCATTTTGTATTATACACCTTGTCTCAGAAACGTTGAGCGCATTCTTTAATGCTGTTTTGAGACAAAAATTTTCTAAGTCCAACTTCGGGGATCTTTGGAAAAAAGTAAACCAGGATCGAACCTCGCAGCCAACATTTGCAATCCGGAAAATTTTGCAGATGTTTTTTTCTTCTTTTAAATATAATAAGACTTGTTACCAATTGTATAAAAAAGCAACATTGATTGAAATACTTAATGATACAATATTTCGAAACTGTGTAATAATGTCAGCACATGCTTATTTGTCATTTAGCTCTGCATACGTAATGGAACATTTAGATACGTAAACGAATCTTTCCATATGTAAAAGAATACTGAAGGTTAAGACATACAACATAGATCTCGCTTGAGTACCAAAATAAAAGTCAAAGTACAAAGATCAAAAACAGCGTTTGCAGTAGATATGAATGTCTTAATTATCTAGAGAGCCATTATACATAGCTAGAAACATGTTCAGAAGAGTGCTTGCGTTATCTCAGTGGCAAGCCGTTGGATTTCAAATCGTAAGGTTATGAGTTCGATTCCTATCTGGGTCAATGTTTTTTTATTATTACTAGTGTTGCCACGAGACGAGACGAGACGAGACTTCAGGCTGTCTCGTCTCGTCTCGTGCAAAGCATGTCTCGTCTCGTGTCTCGTCTCGAAAAAATGTGCTCGTCCCGTTTCGTGTCTCGTCTCGAGAGGTTCTGTCCCGTCTCGTCTCGTCTCGTCTCGTTTGTCTCGTTTTGTCTCGTCTCGTAAAAAATAGCAGCATACCATGGGAACGAAAGTAAAATGTAGCAGAGTGCACAATGCTAATCAAGATACAACTAAGTTATTACCCAGAACAAACAAGACAAGAAATGTCACGGTCAGAGTTGGCGTGGGTCAATGAAAACTTGACCCACGACCCACTGACCCACCACCCACCGTGACCCACTACCCGCTGACCCACCACCCACCATGACCCATTCTGACCCACCATGACCCACCACCCATCGTGACCCACCACCCACCGTGACCCACAATCCACCATGAACCACTCTCATCCACTTTGACCTAGTCTGACTCACCAAAATCCATCGTCATGAAGTCTGAACACGATCCACAGCCTCTTCTCAACTGACTAAAGAGTTTACACTTGTAATAAAACAAGATTGTGAAATGTCACTAATCGGAGTTTGAATTTCTAGTCAATTGCTCAAGCACCACTCTGTTACAATAACGGTGGAACTGACCTTTACGATATAAAATGGTAAAGGTTTGTCAGTGAAGAAACAGTTTGAGGTGGGGGGAAATTAGTGTGTGCCTAAAATATACTTGTACTAAGAGAGTATTCTTGCAAGTGTTAATTTCTGAACGCATTCCAAAAGAAACTTATATTCGCAGGAAAATACCCATGTACAATATGGAAAAAGTTATGGTTTCTCAGTTCACAGTATTTTTCTCACAAAAGACTTGAAAAATCAGTTGTTCATAGGGTATAAAGGTGCTCGGGTACCCTATGTGAGAGCATCTCCATAAAGTATGCTCATAATTGTAATTTGTGTAATCACTAAAACACCACGTTAAATTTAAGTTACAAATATGCGTAATTACAATTATTATGAATATTTATTCAAACGTAGTTTACCTAAACCAAAGAAGAGAGTTACTAAAAAGTAGGTACAAAGTTGAATAACACAAATAAGCCATTAGTAATACAAGTATACATTTTCCGTAACTCGTAATTTTCCACCTTAAAACAAATCTGAAATCGGATTTATTTCCTGTTGGTAACTTTTCTGGCGGTAAATCATCCGCAGTGGAATGATGTTCATCCTTCAGTCAAGAAATAACTAGCTCGTCTACTTTGAGCTTGTCTAGCGGTGAGCCATTAACATTGATGAGCAACAAGTTAGACAATGTTTGAGCACTTAATCTATTTCTAATATCAGTCATCTGTAAATTCATAAGGGGAAATCCCCGTTCGCACTCTGTCGTGGAAATTGATAATACTTCTACCCGATTTCTGCAACTTCTCATCGACAATCTACTTGTTAGACTTAAGTCTGATAACGATTTTTCTTGGTCAGTTTTGAAATACTCAGCAAGAAGTATCATGTCTCTATCACCATACAATATCTTTTTCATATCGACCATGTCAGTTGGCAATGTCGACCCATGTAGAACAGAAACTTCATATACCACGCCTTTGATAGGGAATCTTGTGAAAAATTATCAATTAAAGCCTGATAAACTGATGATTTCTTATTTGTTTATAAATTTATTTTTTGTAATCACACATGAAGGTTTGATACCATTACCAAGTTCGTTCCTCCGTCTAGAAAGCGAAAGGGAACGAGGTTTCTGGAAAGTATTCGGAGGTGAATGGGAATTTCCCTCCTTCTTCAACTTCAATTACCACAATGCTGTTTGCCATGTGCCAAATTACGATGAGTTTCAGTTAAATTATCATAGTATAATTATTTCCTTATTGAATTATCAATATTTTTCAGTGGAAAAAAGGATGAAATTTCGAAGTTCCAAATCAAAGTAAGTAGACCAACGTAAAGGAAAAAAAGTGTAAAATTTTCCATACAATTATGCGTACAATCCAAATTTCAAATTTCCGTGTAATTAAGCTTACAGTACAAATCTTATGCCTATTTTTCTCACAACTTTATGGGTTGATTACCCTGTGCTGTGAGCGCTCCATATAATAAACATAAGCTTCAGCAATTATTATAGCAGAAAGCAATTTATATATGAAGCCAAGCACTGTGTTTTTTGTTTCTGATTTTTTTTCTGAAATAACATCGATCGTTTTCGATCCTTTTTAACAACCAATTCACTACCAATTTTCCATGTATAGAAAGTGCACTTCCCCCCCTCCCCACATAAAGGAGAATTTTAAAAAATGCTATGACACAATCTGTTTATTTTCAATAAAGAGTTAATACACTGAATTTCAGCTCCGTAAGTTTAACGGCTTGCGAGATACTCATTTTGTTTCGCAAAAATTCGAATCCTCACTACCTCCTTAGGATATTATGCATTATAATAAAAGCAATATAACATCCTAATTTGGATTAAGGCCTAACTATATACCAAAAGTAATTTCATTTGACTTTGCAATTTGACCGTGATGATCAGGCACACATAGTTACATTAAATTTTTTATAAATAATTTATATATTACAGTGATTCAAAAGTGATTTTTTTCCAGTAGGTAGCTCTAAAAACCCACAGGTCTCGAAAGCCAAGTTGTAGTGTACGGTAAGTCCTATTGCTATTATTACTATTAAAATATTAATATCCAAAAGTGCCTGAAGTTCTTTTTTCACTTGGTTAGATATACTCACCTCAGGTAAGTAGACAGAAACAAGTGCAAAGAAAGGGAAATGAAGGTCTTGAAAGTAAAACGGAGACAAATTTACCAGTCTTCAGAAGATACTCTCTACAGTGCAGTGAGCAGAGAGGGTCGGTAGATCATACTGAGTCGGTAGGTCGCAGTGGGTCACGGTGGGTGGTGGGTCGCAGTGGGTCATGGTGGGTGGTGGGTCGCAGTGGGTCATGGTGGGTGGTGGGTCGCAGTGGGTCATGGTGGGTGGTGGGTCGCAGTGGGTCACGGTGGGTGGTGGGTCACAGTAGGTCATGGTGGTTGGTTGGTCACTGCTGTTGACCCACGACCCACTGACACACTCAGAAAAATTGACCCACTTGACCCATTGAACCACTCCATCTCTGGTCACGGTAGCTACACCGTGAAGCATTTACCTCTGGTGTGTGTGGTAGTCGGTTCGATCTCGGTTAGTGCCATGTGAGCTTTGTGGTGGACAAACATCGAGTGTGTGTGTGTGTGTGTTTTCTCGAAGTTGTCTTGTATCCTATCACTTTCTTCATTCCACTAATTTCCCCATCATCATCTATTCGGAGTGGGCCAAAGTTGCCTGAAGGTCTTAAAAATAAATTCAAATAAGCTGACAAGGTAAGGGCAAATAGTTTACAAGATAATATAATATCTCTGCTGTTAGTTGTCTGAGGCTTCTCGACATTGGCTTTTTTTTTTTTTTTTTTTTTTTTTTACATTTTGAAACATTGAAATTTGTTTCACCGGTTTCAATACACGAATATATAGTAAATTGCTCATAGGTACGTGGAAGATGAAGACACTAATGTCAAATGATGTTTTCACGACAAGCAAAGTCCGATGTAAAGGTGTCACCATCCCCGACACTACCGTATACTATCAGCCCACTTGCTTTATAGTGTCGGTATATATATATATATATATATATATATATATATATATATATATATATATATATATATATATATATATATATATATATATATATATATATATATATATATATATATATTAGATAGATAGATAGATAGATAGATAGATAGATAGATAGATGTGTGTACACTTTGATTTCATATATTCCAGCCTTTAGGTTTCACAGTGTTAACCCATACCAATCCAAAAACTACTTTCCATTTTAGCATGTTTAGATTTGTTGCAATTATTATATATATATATATATATATATATATATATATATATATATATATTTAAAAAGGCTTGGAACCAAATAATTTTATTGAGTAATGGAAAGTATTTGATTGAAATTTTATAGGTTACTGCACAGTAAGCTCTATTTGACACATCGGAGGAAAGAATGCTTGGGGCCAGTCTACACCTCCATGGTACAAATCTCTTCCCATACCCGCGGGGTGTGTGCCCCTATATGGTGGTTGCCCCGTGTGTGTAACAAACTCATGACAGTATACCCAGATTAGCTTGTGGTCTAAAAAAATGATTTTTGGGTGGCCATTTTGGATTAAAGTTTCTTATATTGTCGTGATCTATTCGTAATCATACAACGTACATCTTCATACCAAACCGAGCAGTTTGCGGCGATAGACCATCGGCTTGAAGGCCACGGGTTGAGTCCCGGAAGGGTCATGTGTATGGATTTTAACTGCATTTGTTTTTTCCGTATTGTGTCAGGGGGCGAAATCGTACGGAATAAACGGATTTCAGTCTGAAAAATTTGGAGAGAATATCCTGGCCAGGTTACTTTCATGGGAGTATGGAATTAGTAAAAATATAGGATATACATTTTATAGCAGGGTTTAAAATATGGTTTGGGTATCCTATTTCTTTTCTTTTAATTACGTTCTTCAATGTTCGAATTTTGATCATTCTCATAATATTTTCTGCTTTCAACGGAGTTCCATGAATATCATACCAAATGTTCTTTACATTTATTAAGTTCGAAAGGCTTAATGCGCCTGTAAGAAACCATTTTTGAAGATAATTCAGGTCCTAATGAATATTTTTCACTAGGAAAGTGAAGTATTCCCCTCCTCCCTAACATGGAAGCAAAGGGCAATTTCGCACTCTGGTCAGATCAAACATTTCCGCGTAACAAAAGGAAGGCTCCCCTGTAAAACCTCTTCAGCTCCAGGGTTATTGTTACTATAGGAGTACCATAAATTTGCTGAAAGCAAACAATTTGAAGTGTTCGTCGACAATATGTTTGCTTTCTTTGTCCGTCGCCCGGCTTCCAAACGAAGATGTGAATTTTTCAACATGACTGCTGTAAGCGGGCGATTGGTAAAACGGTAAAAGTGTATTTTTATATGTGTGTGTGTGAGAGTGGGAGGGAGAGAGAGAGAGAGAGGACAAAATTTTAGTCGCAAGATGACGTACTTCAATTGCCGTTTTCAGTTCATTTAGAAAAAAGAATACCGCCGCGCCACCAGAGAATAAAGACAAGTGTTGTCTGTTTCTCTTTGCCACCTCAGCCAGAACTTTCAACTACAGCCTGTGATGAGTATAGACCTTACCCAGTTTTCAAATTGAATAGCTGATGGTGGTAGTTCGGTTTCTTGACCTTGTAAAAATCTTCCCTGTCTTTGTTTTGTTCATCATTCCAGCCGGAAATAAAAAAAAAATGAGAAATCCTCAGTTTACAGCAAGGAGAATTTGGGACAAGAGATTAAGGATGATATTCCTGGAAGCTCACGTATCACGATTGTTTCATTCAATAGACAGAGGACACTTTTCTATGAAGGCTATTCAGCATGTTTTCTCACAAAGGGGGTTTTCCTTTTGCAATCTATATGACCACTGGCAATTTCAATCTTGGCCATTCCTGCCAGCGTTTTCATTTTCGAGACACGAGACGAGACGAGACATTTCACGAGACGTCCCGTCTCGTCTCGTGTCTCGTCTCGTTTTCGAGACGAGAAAAGTAGTCTGTCTCGTCTCGTGTCTCGCCTAAAAGTAGTCTGTCTCGTCTCGTGTCTCGTCTCGTTTACGAGACGAGACGAGACGAGACACGAGAAATGTCTCGTCTCGTGGCAACACTAATTATTACGGATGGGAACGAGACGAGACGAGACAGGATTTTCCTGACAAAATTCGAGTCGAGACACGGCTCTTCCAATAGTAAAATATACATTTTTCGAGTCAAGACATCACTTTTATAGCACATTTTTGAGACGAGATAGATACAAATCTTGTCTCGTGCGCATCCCTATTTATTATGAAATTCTATTTTTCGCAATGCATGAAAAATTATATAAAACAATTACATTAAAATACATCAATTGTATATATATATAGTACGTCGGTATTCTATATGTGAATGTTAAATACAAATTTAAAAAATCGTTTAATAGCAATAAATAAATTATTGTAGTGTAATTTTTAGATGCAGCTATTTATCATATACAGATGGTGATCAGAAAAATGGAAACACCTGAACGAAATTGCAACTTACCAGATTAATATGGTGTCGGGCCACCATTCGCCTTCAGAACAGCCTTGATGCGACGTGGGATGGAGGCATAGAGATCGTGAATGGTAGCAAATGGAATTTTACACCATTATTTGTGCAGGGCATCGGCCAGTTCTGTGAGAGAGAATGGAGGTGGGAAATCGTCGCCGGAGTCGTGTTTCCAAGACGGACCACAGATGTTCAATTATGTTGAGATCTGAGAACCTGGCGGGCCAGGGGAGGTGTTGAACTTCATCCCGATGTTCCTCAAACCACGCTGCAACAACGCCAGCTGTGTGAATGGGTGCATTGTCATCTTGGAAGATGGCGTCATTGTACGGGAACAACATCCGGACCATAGGATGCAAGTGGTCTCCTAAAATTGCGACATAATCGTTGGCAGTTATTCGTCCGCTAAGTGTGACACAGGACCCAATGAAAACCATGAGATGGCGGCCCACAGCATCACCGAGCCGCCGCCATGTTTCACAGTTGGGCGGAGACACTGCAGATCATAAGCATCTTTGGGCGTTCTCCACACATAAACACGGCCCGTGGTTGAGAATACGGTGACGAAAGACTCATCCGACCATATCACACGTTTCCAGTCCTCAACGGTCCAAGTGGCATGATCGTAGCACCATTTGCGGCGTGCAAAAGCGTTATGGTCCCTGATGAGCGGTTTGGCCCGTGCAACACGACCCCGTAAGTTCATGTCATCTAATTCGCGGCGGACTGTGATTCTCGAAACAGGATGGGGGAGGTGCTGACTGAGTTCCTCCGTCACTTACTCTCCAGTGGCACGACGGTTCTACGTGACAATGCGCTTTAATAACCCGGTGTGACCTGTCACTCATGGTTTTCTTCCGCCCACTGTTCCGCTTCCCCGATTTGGTTTTCCCGTGTGTTGTGTAAGCCGTCATCACCTTCGACACTGTCCCACGCGAGATACCTAACACAGTAGCCACTGCCGTCACACTCCTCCGCATAACCGCGCACCAACAATTTGCCCTCTTTGAAAATCTGAGAGGTCTCCCATTTTACACTACCTCCGTCTGCTGCAGCCACTGGACACTGCTGTTCCACTGCGCCTGACGTAGTATGTAGACCGACCTAACACACCACCACCAGCAGTCCGGCGCTGCGGGTGCCACGACACCACTACCAACCCATACATCTGACGTGTTGCCAACTACAGGTGTTTCCATTTTTCTGATCACCATCTGTATATGTTACTTCTCAACATTCATATTACAGCATGTCATTTACGTTCTTGAAAAATTATCCGAGGCATAAAAAGAGGGTATAAACAGAGAATCCAAAGTCAGAACGCTTGCAAGAAAGTAATAAACCCCAAAGGTCACGTGAGCAGACTGGAATTGTCCTTATGAAGCATGTCACAGCAGAAAGTCTTTACATAGATTTTCAATTCAATATAGTGATGTCAACCGGCTTGGCTCGGTTCGGTTCAAGTGAGCCATCGGCTCGAGCAGGCTCAGGTGCGATGAGCCATCTGCTCGGTTCGGCTCGACTCAGGTGAGCCATCGGCTCGAGGCGGCTCGGTTGCGATGAGCCATCGGCTCGGTTCGGCTCAGCTCAGGTGAGCTATTGGCTCGAGCCGGCTCGGTTGGTTTGAGCCATCGGCTCGGCTTGGTTCGGCCCAAATGAGCCGAGGGCTCGAGCCGGCTCGGTTTGGTGGTGTTGGTTCGGTTCACTTCTCGGATCGGCTCGGTGGTGACAGCCATGAGGCGAGCCGCTCGAGCTGTCGACAACACTAAATTAAAGTTACTAACTACGTACTACGAAATGTTAAAACAAAAGCTCAATTTTCGAAGTTGGATTATTGAAGACAAACAAAATGTTTTATATTTGAGTTTGTGGTAACTGATTTGTTATTCAATCTAGAAACATGTAAAAGTTCGAGTACGCCTACAACTATTATTGTTAAGGTCGTGTAACAGCATCTATGTAGGTTTTTTAAGACATCCTTTGTGTTTATCTAGACTTGATTTGTTTCATTACTTCCATCTATTTAATAAGTAAAAAAAATATTTCTAAGCGAACTTGTATTTTTTCTTTGTTGTTAATCAGGACGATGTTGCGCCCAACCGGCTAGGCTCGAGTCCTGAGCTACCGGCTCAGCTCGGCTCTGTTCACCTGAGTCATCGGCTCGAGTCGATTCAGTTGCGATGAGCCATTGGGTTCGTTCGGCTCGGCTCAGGTGAGCCATCTGCTTGGTTCAGCTCGACTCGGTTCGGTTCAACTCAGGTGAACCCTCAGCTCAGTTGAGCCATTGGTTCGAGCCGACTCAGTTTGGTTGAGCCATCGGCTCGGCTCCAGTGTTGAATTCAGACATTTTCACCCGGGGGGAATATCAACTCCTCGGGGGGGTTGTTTTTCTGTATTTTTGCAAGAAAGAAGCATATTTAACAATTCCATTCACATACACATCCTACCTAATATTGAGACTAATTGCTGATAAATATTCAATGTGAGATTATAGTTAAAAAACAACAATCGTTTGATTTCATCTGAAACATTAAATAAAGACTGGCAAAAGTATTTTACACTAAACTTTAACTGCTATTTACAGTAGCTATTTTAGTTATTATTTCCTATATTCAGTAGTTACTGTTTGTTACTAATGTAGAAGTTTTTAAAAAGATTTAAATTAACTCAAATATTTTTTGTCCTATAACAAACACACACAGAAATATCTTAACAAAAAGTTATCATTCTTTCTCACACTTCTGATTTTAAATCAAGCATATTAGCCTTGGTTTCTTCACTACATACCCATCAATAGTTTAGTTTACGAAATCTTCAGTAGGATTAGTACCGTGTCGTGGAAAATCAGATCCTTGGCGCGAGAGTATACGACGGCACCCCCGTGTATGAGTGAGGTCGACAGACCAGCCGCGAAAGGTGAGAGAATTTTAAAAAGTAAACCCTGCTTTTCCTTGATTTTGAGCATTTTCAATACTTTTTTCCTTTCATTTTATATATGTGCACATGTGTTTTATTCCTCTGTTTTTCTTTCCTTCTTTTCTTTTTCCCTCCCGAATTTTTCACCCCTTACTTCGGCGCCCGGGGCCGTCGTCCCGCTTGCCCCTCCCCCCTGGCACAGCACTGAGCAGGGTCTTCATCACCTTCAATAGCAATCTTTCACTTATATACTAGACTATCATATTGATAAATTCTATATAAGTCTCTAATCCAGGAAGGATAACTGTTCCTCCCTGAACCCTCTAAATGACGCCCTCTGAATCTCTCCCTTTAACTGAATTATTTTTAATTAAAGAAAGATGTGTTTACTTTAACAATCGTAAAACACATTTACGCCTGTTACTTCCGATGTGAGAAATGGGATTTAGGCGCTCTATTTCAAATAATGCAAGAACTGTACATTTTCAAGAACTGAAGTCTGTTGACATCGGAGATCATATGGAATGATCGAAAGATCTTCCCTATCTTTCCTTTCCTATCTCAACCTGTGCTAGTGCTACTTACTAATATACAATATAGGGCGAGAGTATAGTACCTACTAAAATACAAACCTTTCTTCAACAGTTGACAATTTCATATTCTGCCAAACTCGTCACAGCGTTAAGAAATACAAGTTTTATTGGCTATTTGGTATTCTATCTTAGATGTTACATGTTTAATATTTATATAGAATGGGTCTGCGTCTTTTATATGTATATTGAGAAATTGGATTTCGTCTGTACGTGCACGGAAAGAAAGCAAATAATTGGGTGGAGTAGTTTCTACATTTTGTGACTGAAATCCTTTTAGTTTCTCCGGGGGGGAATGAATTTTCTTCGGGGGGAGATCCTCCCCGGGCTACCCCCTGAATTCAACCCTACTCGGCTCGGTTCGACCCAAATGAGCTGAGGGCTCGAGCCGGCTCGGTTTGGTGAGCTGTTGGCTCGGCTCACTTCTCGGATCGGATCGGTAGTGACTGAGCCGTGAGCCGAGCCGCTCGAACCGTTGACGACACTAATTTAATACCTGATATATACTTTTGCAGTGTGGAAGTGGTGATGCCTTAGGTCGCTCTCTCTCTCTCTCTCGCTCACTCTGTATTTGCATCTGTATTTATATGTATAAAAATGGATGTATGTGTGTGTTTCAACATAATTCTGATATGTCTAGAGCAATTTTAACCATATTTCTTACAATCTGGAAAAGAGTACTGTTGGGAAACATAAAAAATGTAAGAAAAGGATCGATATTAGTATCGAATCCATAGTTTCGTGGTCGCTTAGGTAAATAGTTCTACTTTCAATTCAAGTCCAATTAAGCTCCCATTAGCACCCAGGGTGCTTACGTAGCGAGATAAAAATATCGAAATCAATTAATATTAGAGTCGAATCGTAATTTTCAGCGCCGCTAACAGTGCCGCATTTCTCATCAGTCCAACTAGGCCCGTGCCTAGAGGGCAACATATTTGAAGAGCGCAAAGTTTAAAAATTAAATAATATTTTAATTTCTTTATTATGAAAAAGTTTAAAAAAATCAAGAGCACATATACTATTTATGAACAATCCTCTTACTATTCTAATATGTTTAATGATAGCGCAAGAAATCTAAAAATAATTCAGAACATGTTTCCCATTGTTATTTTTTGTTGCGTAGTTGTAGGGGTAGCATCTAGTGCGTGGTATTTAACTGTAATAAATCCACTAATTAAGCATATTCGAATTAAGTTTCACTTTTAAGTTAGGGATCGAGGGGCGGAGAAATATGTAGTTAATGGGGGCGCTGAGAGCAAAAGTGCGTAGGGACGCCGAGCTTCTAAATGCAGCAGTGGTCGCTAAATTAATTGGTAGAAATTTTAATTCCATTTAAGACCAAATTTAGTCCTAGCGGTGACAGTATCCGTTTGCTCTCCTAGGAAGAATGAAAGGGGCTGACATCAAAATTATGAAAAAGACCGACATTAGTGTCCAATCCATAATTTTGGGAGTCGCTTAAAGAGTTGCACTCCAGATGCCATGTAAGTCAAGCCCCCATTAGCACCCTGAAGGAGTTGAGTTGATTTTGAGTTTAACGTCCCGTTCAGCAGCGAGGCTATATGAGACGTGGACCTACTGATTAACGTGGAATCCGAACCACATGAGCTCCCGCCAGGAATCGAACCCGGGCCTCCCACGCCAGCACCCTGAAGGAGTGTGTGAAATTGTGACATGTAGAAGTAATTGAAAATGACCAATGTTAGTGTCGCATCCATATCTTTCGGGGTCCCCAAGTTCATTGAGAGCAGTTCTGATGACCTTTAAGTTCAACTTCCAGTAGGACCAATATCCCCTAGCACATCTAATAAGGAGAGTCGAAGGGAGTAACATTACAATGTTTCAAAACGACCGACATTAGTGTATGGTTTTGTTATCACCGAGATAAATAGCAACACTTCTGAACGAACATGTCAGCTGGATTTTGAATTTACAGGGGCAGCATCGAAGGCATTGCTCGCACACCTCTAAGTAGTTTAATGTTTCTGTATAAATGAATATTCCAGCGTAACTCCGGAATGTCTGGGACAACCTTTAACAAATTGGGGGACATATTACTTTCAATTTAAAAATAAAATATTGTAGTAGTATGAAGTTATGGAAGTTGGGAGGTGTGACATGTAAAAATAATATAAAACGAATGAGCTTAGTGACTTAAATAATATCCATAATTTTCTCGGTCTTTGAGATGGATAGTGATGCTCCTAATTGAGTTTACATCCAAATTCATCCCCATCTTCACATGATGATGGCCAGGGAGAGCTAAAGTAAAGTCTCAAAAATTACTGAAATATTTCTCGAATTCATAGTTTTCGGGGTTAAGAAAGCGTATTCATACAACAACACCAATTACAAATCTCGACGAGTTCTAACAATCTCTACTAGAAAATTAAGTTCTTGATACTGTGTGTGCATACCTTTAAAACAAAATATTGCCTCGAGACGCCTTGGCATTAGTGTTGTAAAAAAACGTTTTTTTCCTATGAAGTTTTTTTTTTTCAATAAACAACATTGTTCTTTTTCATGTTTTTTTCAAATGTCTGTTTTTTTGGCAACTATTATTTATTGATTTATGTTGCAGATTATTGAAATAATCAACAGAACTTGAGTCGAAGCCCTCGTAACTTACAAATCGTTTGTTTCTTTGTACCTATATACTAGCAAAATTGTGTGATTATTCCTTTCTGACCCAGGTCATTTTTGGCAGTTTTCTACATTTTCAGTTAGTGACTTATTACTAAAAACCGTTTATTCAATTGATATGGTTAAGGCCTTGTTTTTTAGAAAATGGGTGTGGCTATATTTTGGTGTAAGTTACATTGCAGTCTTGCCAACGGGTGGGAAATTATTGAGGAAAATGTAGGGGTGAAAATTTACAAAAAAAAAAAAAATCCCTAACCGAATTTCAAAATTCTTTGTATCTAGCACCACTGCTGCCATATGGGTTCAAGTCACGTAAAAAATTCTTTGGTGTGTTGGCAAGTACAGTGAAATCCTGAAGTCGCTGGCTTCCATTCAAAGAGGGAAACAAAAAGTTTTATCTCATCATACACATGAAATTTTGACACTTTTTACGCCTCAGAAGCAAAAATCAACAAATATGCCGGGGCTACAGCTTCTCTAATTATCCCATTGAAACTTTTTGTGCTGCGTTCTGTAGGCCAAAGAGGAAGCTTTTACGTAGGTGTACGTTTGTTTCAATGTAGCTAGCAAGAGAAAAAAGGGACATTTTCCAAAATTTTCACTTGAAATCGGGAATTAATTGTTTTGGCTGGAAACATTGCCATCAGACAGACGAAAACTGTCTGAAATAAACCTTGGTACCCCAAGAATATATCCTACAAATATCATGGCGATATCTAACAAAGTAAGCATGAAATAAAAAAAAATCTCATTCTACCTCAGAAATTCACCATCATCTTGCCACTTACAGAACATGGTTTCTTGTAAACTTCATCTGTACTTTCTCTAATTACTCGAGTGAAACTTTTTATGGTGCGCTGTGTATTCTAACGACGAGTCTTTTAGACACCGGTACGAATGTAGCCAACATGAGGGAAATAATAGAGACAAAAATGGATTTTTTCAAAATTTCCACTTAAAATCTGGAATGAAAATTGTCTGTAGCTGGCAACACTGCTATCAGACACACACATACACACACACAAACTATCTTAAAATAAGCTTTAGTAATCCTCTAATATATCCTACAAGTATTGTGACGATATCTAATAAAGTAAGCATGTCAATAAAAAATATTTCATTCTACCTAAAAAAAAGTTATCTTTCCACTTAGAGAACAAGATCTACTGTACACCTTAACTGTACTTTCCTAATTATCCTATTAAAACTTTCTATAGTGCGTTGTGTAGGGCAAAGACGAGACTTTCAGATACTGATACGTTTGTCCCGATGTAGCGAACAAGTGGGAAATAATAGAGACAAAACAAATAATTTTCCCAACACTTCCCCCTAAAATCTGAAATTATTTTTTGTAGCTGGCAACACTGCTACCAGACAGACGCAAACTATCTTAAATTAAACACTGGTACACCACTAATATATCCTACAAGTATCATGCCGATATTTAAGGAACAAAGCTTCTAATTACCAAAAAATATATTATGGTAAACAGAAAAGTAGGGAAAAACTATAAGAATCAAGGGTTAGAACCTAAATACGAATTTTCCGTGTGCCCCCTAATTACCCCATTGTAACGATCTGTACCCGCTTTTGTTCAGTAAGGACAAATGTTCGACTGGCGTAAGCTGACTTGCACTCGGACGTATAGATACGGATTTATAAACAAAAATTTCGATTTTTTTTCTCCAAATTTAGGGAAATTTTAATTTACCTAATTGGTAATACTGCACGTAGGCCCGTCCAATTGATGTGAACAATTAGGTATCAATCCGAGGTATCTACCTGGCAAGTTTTAAGGAGGTCTCTCTACAATGAAGGAAGCTTCAGGGAAAAAGGAAGTAAAGGAAATTCGAAAATTCTCGAATTTTTGACTGGGTTGAAATTTGAGAAGGAAATTCGACCCCGAGAAGAAAAAGAAATTTATATGATAAACTATGATCCAACCATATTTGGCAAAAATAATATCTCGATATCTTATCCACACAGGAGCGGATTAAAAAAGTGACACACCCGTATGTGCCACTTTGCCCACCTGGGTCCGAAAGGGATATTGTGCATTTGATTACATTTTTTGATTAATAACTCGTGTTGTTGTAGTAGTTATAGTCTCGACTAATAATAATATCGTTGTTGTAAACAATCACTTTATAAGGAAAATTTTCTCTCCTTTTTACATATTAGTTCCAATATTTTTGTTGAGAAATGCAGGGTGTTTCAAAATGAATATCGGGGTTTTAAGTCTTCGTAGTACTTATTACATTTTACGTACAATTATAAGCAATGCATCAAGTAAGAGCATCTCAAACAGTCTTTGCTACAAGTGTTCGATGTGAGCTTCATTCGTCACACGGGACACATCTAGTCGATAGGCGGGAGAGGCTCATAAACTTTCCGCCATATAGCACAAAACACATTCAATTTAGTGGAGTTTCGTTGCAACTGTACAATCTCCTGAGGATTTGCTGACGGCCAGATGCGAACATTATGAGTATTCACATTAGCTCTTAGGTAAAATATCGACTTATCTCTGAAGACGACACGATCTAGAAAAATCTTCATTGTTATGCAGCAATATTTCATCTGTGAAATTGGCACGTAAACCGTAGTCTGTAGGCTTTAGACCTTTAGCAACTGCAAACGATAAGGATGTAGTTGCAAGCGTCTCCTTAATATTCTTCACACAGACAGTTGCACTGTAACTACAAATTCAGTCTTGATTAAAACACAAACAGCTTTCTGCTCTCTAGTCTCCATCTTTGCTACTAGCTCTTTCTAACAGCAGACAGAGGAAACTGCATGTGCATGTGCGTGTACAAAACTGAGTTCCTCTTTTGTTTGATAATATTTACAATTCTAAGTTAATTGTAACAAATACTACAAAGTTTCAAAGCCCTAATATTCATTTTGAAACACCCTGCATTACTTCAAATTGAGTCATCCTATATTCATGTCTTGTATATACATATCATCAGGGCCAGCCCTAGACAATTTGCCGCCCCGTGCAATGGCATAATTCGCCGCCTCCCCCTTTCTCCACAAAGAACAAATCTTAAAAGTCACGATTTTAAGTTTGCTACTCCAGCATGAACAACGAAGGGGAGGGTAAGTGCAGTCCCATTCAGAAAGGCTTAAATACTTACTTGTACTAAAAGTACAATCTCCTTGTGTGTGTGTTTTTTCCTTTACATATTAATCTGTAATGTTAGTGAGAGATAAAGGAAACACACCTGCAATGGAAAGATGGTAATCTTTTTAACAGAATCCAATATCGAGCTTCAATCTCAATGTATCAGATTACAATTCCAGTGCAACTAGCTCTTTTATCTTTATTTCTTGATTTTTCTTCTACATCTGTTAACATTTAAAAAAAAAACTTGTTTCTATCTTCAATGATAAGGAACTTGTTTGTGACAAAAACAAGACTAGTTGTCACATCAAAACTGTTATAACTAACTAAATGGAACAGATATTCACTACTATTCGAGAATTGAGTCTTACATTTTACAACAATCAAGCAATTTGTGCTGAGATTTATTTGACCATTTGCTTTAGCGTTGTCCATGTGACCTTAAACTAATGTGACCTAAACACAATTTATGAATGTAGTATTCAAATATTAGGTCAGCTTAGTAAACGTACTTACCATCATCATGAAGTCTGTTTCCAACAAGAAATATTTAATTTAAATAATATACTTATGACAGATTTTGCCAGACTCTTCAAACTTGCCGCTTCATGCAAATACACGTGTTGCACATATGGTAGAGCCGGCTCTGCATATCGTATATATCTAGTCGACAAATTATTTATATATTATATTTAGAAAAATACTATTAGGAAAATTAGTATTAGCTTTTACCTTTAGACATGTTATTTTATACTGTTCGTGGCATTATTTTTATACTTATTAAAGACCTGCTTTCACGAAAAAACAAAATTTCATTTCCACTTTTATTTCTAAGTTGATATTGATGAAAACTGCTAAAACCCGAATTGTTAGTAGGTATGCTATTCATATAAATTGTAAAATATTTGTAGCGTATCAATATCTAGTATTTAATTTATGTTGCATTTTACGGTAAATACACCTATATAAAAATATTTCGTACTTAAATAGACCGTAAGATGCATTACAAATGACTATTAAAAAAAAACGAAATTTAGAAAAAAAAAACGAGAGGCAGTGTGGGTTTTTTTTTAAAAAACGTACATTTCTGAAAAAATACGAACGTTTTTTTTATTATTATTATTATTTACAACACTACTTGGCATGGACCGAACGAGCGTTTTGGTCATTTCTGGGGAAATCTTAGACCACTCGTCCAAAAGTATCTTTTGTAGTTCTTTCTTGCTCGAAGGACGGCGTTTCTGAACTTTGCCCAGATAATCCGACAAGTGTTTTATAGTACTGACACCTGCGCTTTGTGAAGGAGTCAGAAGCCGTTGTGGAGCTTTATACAGTAATCATTCCCTAATTTTCAAAGCGATGTGTTTAGGATTATTGTCCTGTTGGTAAACAAAAACCCTGTCAAGACCCAACTTCTGCACACTGTTTGATAAGTTGTGGCGCAACACACTAATATACTTATTAGCTTCCATCTTCAATAAAAACTAAGTTTCCCACTCCAGAAGACGCCATGCATCCCCAAATGATTACACTTCCTCCTCTGTTTTACTATAGAAATAATACGAGGTGACCAGAATTTTTACTTGCAAAAACGGGACGCATACGAATCGGCGACGGGGGAGGCGGGGGATAAATATCTGATTTCCAGATTGCATTTTGGGATTCAGCAGTGTTTTCAATTTACACGCTAGTAAAAGTGATAACCCAGCGTTTCTAACTTAAGTACTACCCAACAACACTTTTAACTATTTGAACACTCAGAACTCCCACTCAATTTCCACTTGAACATTCAGAAGTTACGGACACTGCTGAACTTTGCCAATGAGTGTTGGTATGGAAGAGTGTAGAATTTTCATTTACTATTTATATTTTGAATAATAATTATGGGACACCTGGGTCAGTTTTTGCTTAAAAACGGGACATTTACGCGTCCCGTTTGAGAATCAGAAAAAATGGGACAACGGTTGGAAAAAAGGGACTGTCCTGACTAAAACGGGACGTCTGGTTACCTTGGAATAATATGTTGCGATTGCAATTCACTGTTTGGCTTTCGCCACACCCATCCTTTGCCATCTGATCCGAATATATTAACTTCGATTCATCGGAAAATACAACAGTATCCCAAAATTCGTTAGGTTTAGTATGGTATTCGTTGACAAATTTTATTCGCTTTTGCCGGTTTACTTCTGAGATGTATGTTTTTTTTTTTTTTTCTGACTGTCCTAGCATGAAAATTGGCACTATGTAGCACATTTCATATAATTTGAGGATTTACGGAGCAAGTAGATGTTGACCCGATTTCTTCTGCCAAAGACACAGTACTTCTGAAGAGTAATGTAAGTGCTAAGTTGACTACTTTCTGTTGGTCACGGCGTGTAAGCACTTCTGGGCGTCCTGATCTTCGTATATTTTCTGTTGTTCCAGTTTCTTTATGCTTCTTTATGATGGAACTAACAGTACCAAAACTAATTGAGAGAGTTTTTGCAATTTGACGATAACGACTGCCTTCTTTATAAAGAGAAATAACCCCATCACGTTACGTCAAGGAAAGTTCACTTTTCTTGCGCCCCATGTTGACTACTAGCACTCACAACAAGAGCAAACTAACAGACATGCAATGAACTTCAGGTAACAGGTAATGCAGGCACATTATGATTGCTCGATTTGAACAGTACAAGTGTTAAAGGCACAGAGAAGGATAACAGTCCCGCTGTACTTTTTTTTTTTTTTTTTTTTTTTTTGCGTTTCATAATTACGTGATTCACATTGTGTTCATCTCTTTATAGTCCTGGCGGATTTTGAAATTATGAAACTGTTAGTGCTATTCCGTCTCTTTGTTTCAATATAACTTATAATTTTCTGCTCTCATATACAGTGTGTTTGAAAAAGAACTTCCTAGTTTTAATGTGTCCTAGAATCTGTACAAAGTGACATACACTATTCTAGTTTGTGGTGTTTAACTCATCAACTCTCCAAATTTGGCTCCCCTGCAGTTGACAAGTCTGCATGACCTTGAGACGGCACCAGTGCTGTTTTTTCCCCTCTGTTTCTCAGTTCAGTTCAGGCAGGCGTGCAGTGCAGAGCAACTCAGCAACAATGTGTACTCCGCAACAGAAAGCGCAGTGTGTTATTTGGCTTGTGAAAGCTGAGTCAGTTATAACAGTGCAATGGTAATTTTAGACGTCAGTATGGTGGTGAACCACCTACAGCAAAATCTATCCGTCATTGGCTAAAGTCTTTCAAGGAAACCGGTAGTGTTTTAAAAGTAAAATCACCAGGTAGACCGAGAACTTCTAAAGATGGTGTTGAACAGATCCGTGTTGAAGTCTACCAACATTAAACAAAACTTGAAAGAATTCTCTTTCATGATATATACTCATTGATGTAAGTTTTCATTCATTTTCCAATTAAATTTATGCTTAAAACTAGGGAGTTCTCTTTCAAACACCCTGTATAACTCACCTACGACGAAATGTTTGGGTGTATGAATTCTTTTTTGAGTCACTGTATATCTTGATGGTGCCTGCGCACACCTTTGCATGCCCTGGCGACCTCACTGCGTGTCTCTTGTTTTGTTAAAAGTGCCGATAAGTTTTCAGGTAGCCTAGTTGTTTTCCAGTAACTTCTTTTATGCCCATACATAAATGTATTTGTCAGTAAAGTATTCTTTAAGTATAGTATAGTATTCTATTTAAAAAATGCAATATCTACATTTGGAATACAGGGACACTATTTATAATTTCGAAAGACAACCAAAGTTTCTTCCTTCGTGTGTAGTTCAATAGCCTTTGGTCTGGCGTTGTCTCAATTGAGTTTATCGTCCTATTCTTACAGGTTTTTCTCTTATCAGTGCCACGCAGAGCAGCGTTACATTCTACCAGTCTCTAGCAGTGCTGTTAACGCAGTCATAATCTGTAAGTAACGCTCTAAAATATTGTTTTACAAAAATAGTTTTATACAGTTAGTGTGTCTTTTGTATGTGATATTACCCATAGTTTGTAATGTTTGTATATTCATACCATAAACTCGTACAGTCAATATCCATTACGTTAGGCCTAATGTGGCGATAAGTGCTGCGCTGGTGAAGGTCAAACCTTTGGAACGTGGTTAATACTGTAGAGCATCATGTTGGGGAAGATGACAAAGTCCACGTCCACCTCGCTAAGCATACACTTACTTTCCTTTTGGATTGTCGTATTGCTACAATCTAGGTTTCAGGAAAGCATGATTTGATGTTTGGTTTTGAACAAAGGCTTGCAAGAGCGAGCATATTATACGTCTGACCTTGGCATGAAACCAGTTCTATAGGTAAAAGACCCCCGCCCCTATTCTGGAAGAGTGATTGTGAATAACTGGGTTTCTTTTGCATTTGTTTGACCTTTTGCTTCCTACCTCAGTGGCTGAGTAGTATTCATATTTATACTATTCCACTTGCAAAAGGTGGAAAGGTTGAAATGTAGATGGCAGCTAAAGAACAAGATGAAGGCGACAATAATACTAAAAATGTTCATGTATTTTGTACACATCAATAATGTAAAATAAATCATACAAATATTTTGTAATCATTGAGAATATTAATTATTTCATAAGCTATTTTAGAACATTACAAATGTATGATAATAGAAGGAAGATGGAATTTAATGGAAAGATTCTTTTTGGTTAGATCAGTAGAATAGGTTGCTTTTTGGCGATAGATATGTAAGAATCTTTGAGTAAACAATTGACATGATTCGGACAGAATTCGGATAATGACATTTGAACGTGTATAGCTACAGTTTATTTTTCATTACTTGATAAAACATGACCTAACAAAATACAGGATTAACCAGAAATACAAGATCTACTATTTAACACCATATGTTTGTTGATGGCAAAATTTACCTAATAGATCATATAGTTTAATTCAAATGTTATTTTATATTACCGTTAAGTGGAGTTACTATACTTTCTAAAGTTGATCATTTCTTGGCACAATTCTGATTGTAGCGAATTTTTAGCATATGTATAGCCATGTAGTGTGCGAAGTATGTTCTAGCACAACCGATTTCTTTTGTATTTATATTCTGGAAACCGGTATTTGTACTTGTAATTTGTAGGAATTTACAGGTATCTCTTTATCAAATGCGAAGTATTTATACAGTGGCATTTTAGTAACATGCACTGCCGAAAGTAATTATTTCACTACCAATTTGACATTATACTTGACAGCACACGCTAATCGAAAGATCTAGATGCGTCTAAGATACTTAGTATAATGCAATTTGTGACTGCAATCTCGATACGAAATATGCATTAAGCAAAGACACCATTAATAGATATCAGGGTAGGGATACTCTTTATTACGAAGTGACACGCAGTAATCGGTTCAAATAAATTTTCTGTCTTCAAATATTTTACATTCTCCTCCGACACTTCTTGGAAATGAACACTCTGAGCACTACCTACAGGATGGGCTAATATAAACCGAACCCAAACCAAGTAATGAACACATAACTGCAAGGCGATATTATAAAATAGATCAAAGACAAAAGGCCTACTCACATGCTGGAAATTTGGCTGAAATGTTCAGACACAAGTTGGCTCGATGGATCACATTCAGTGCGATTTGCTGTAAGTCTTCCCGTTGAGTGTTGTCATGCCGTTCGTATGTTCTGTTACAGTGCGTCAGTGATACTTGAATTCTTGTAGTACACCTTACTCTACAAGAAAAAGTCGCAACTGGATAGATCAGGAGACTTCGGAGGCCGTAGGTCTTTCGGGATAGTTCTCTCAGGCGTGAAAAAGATTGTATACTACTTTTCCTTTACAGCTTCAAGTCGTGATTACCCCTGTAGCTCCTTTTTCTTCTCTCCGTTCAATGTTAATGTGCTTCACTCAGAGCTAAAGCCTGTGACAAACATCTTGGCATTTCAGCTAAACGAATAAAAATCAAGCTCTGGCGCGACGTTCCTAAGTGGTAAAGGGTGTGGCTATGGCTAAGCAGACAAACTACAGCGCGATCAGGTGGCAGAGGATAGACATGGACGTGTACAAAATAAACGTGGCAATACCGCTGGCCTCTCATTTGCTAGCAGCAGTTAAAGGGAACTTGGAGCGCCGCCTTCATATTTATGTCATGCTTTTTTTTTTTTTTTTAAGCTACGTGGAATACGAAATATTATTGCATATTGCTACGTCGGTTGAGTTGAGTTGAGTTGATTTTAGGTTAGCGTCCCTTTCAGCAGCGAGGCTATATGAGACGTGGACCTACTGATTAACGTGGAATCCGAACCACATGAGCTCCCGCCGGGAATCGAACCCGGGTCTCCCACGCCAAAGGCTTGCTACGTCGGATACACTAGTACTTTTCGATTTCTCATCTCCTATGTTCGCTTCGGTCTAGCTTGGCCTTCCCTGTCGAAACGTTGTAATGTAGCGTTAGCTAATTAATATGAAAGTTAGTTGGAAGAAAAGCAGCTCGACAGTCTCTTACTATGGTTACGTATTTACGATGTTACTTGAAATTAAAAATAAATAAAGAATTCAAACTGCCTTGATACCGTAGAGAAAAGAATTTATGTGTAAAGATTGTTCTGTAATCTGACGTGTGATTCTCTTGCAACTCGTCACTCTAATGATACTTGAGACAAGATAATTTCTTGCTACCCCCACCTTCAGTTTTCTATATTACTTGTACTTCATATTATTTTTCCCTATTTTTCTGGAGCAAGTGTCCTGTAAATTGTCGTACACAGAGGGGAAGTTCCGGATTTTGATTTTCAATTATTTTCAAGTTACATATTTAAACAATATTTATTACGTTTGTATTAGGCCCAATGAATTGATTTACAGAATAGAACCTTGATTGAGCATAACACATGAATCAGAAATCTACACAGCATATTATTTCACACACTTATATAATATTTCAAGGTCTACAACCGTGCCAGATTTGATCCCTATCGTATGAGTTCGATACTTGGGATTTTATTTACTAAAATATGACAGAATATTTGACTTGGGGACCAAAAACTTGCACAACATAATATTTCATACTCTTATATTAGCAGGTCAAAGCCTACAATCATGCTAAGCTTCATTCCAATCAGGTGAGTTCGGTTAAACTACGGAGCTCCTCCTTGGCTAAGCGGTTAGCGTACGCGCCTTTGGCGTGGGAGACCCGGGTTCGATTCCCGGCGGGAGCTCATATGGTTCGGAGTCCACGTTAATCAGTAGGTCCACGTCTCATATAGCCTCGCTGCTGAACGGGACGTTAAACTCAAAATCAACTCAACTCAGCTCGGTTAAACTACGATATCTTATGGTGTCCTTGATTTTTCAGGGAAAATCAAGTGAAATACGAAAAAATGGTGGTGAAAGAAGTAGGAAGAGAAATATATTTCAAGGATTTACTATGAGTGGGGTCGAAAAGGAGTTGAATGGGTCAGAACCATTAAGAAAATTTAAAGGTAGATTGTTTTGTGGGGACACATGTTTAGAATTTGTGGGAATGCGTCACAGATCCTTAGGGGGATAAGAAGCTCTATATGACATACCTGCCTTGTCTAAATCAGACAAGTGCAAATGGAAAATATTTTAGCTGTTGTCAAACACAGTATACCATAAAATGATTTTCTTATGTAAGGAAGAATGAATTACAAACAAGGAATAATTGTTCATATGGTTATTTGCTTGATGGAACCATAATTGGGCAATAGTAGGAATATTACGATTCACTATTATTTTACTTCAGTTCATCTTCCAAGAGCATTGAGAAACAAAACTACAAGCCTCATAAAAGAAGTAAATACAGAGTGTTTTACTCGATACTGAATTCAGCATTTGTTAATAATTTAAACCAGCAGCAATATGAGATTTCTCCCTGGGCAGGTCTCCCAAGGATTATATGATATTAAACTGATTAAAATGCTTATCCTAAGGAAGATTTATGCGAAAAATCTAATCATGCAGTAACTGCTGAAACCATTAAAATTTTTGGCATGATTATCGACCTTAGACCTCCTAAGAATCTTATGATATCAAATTGATTAAAATGCATATCCTAAGGGGAGAGCGGAAGTCATGATTTATGAAAAAAATAGTGCTGACTTGTAAAAAATAATAAAAAACGACCAATGTTAGTGTCCAATGCATAGTTTGTGGGATTGCTGAGATGAATAGTGATACTCTTAATGTCATTTGAGTCCGAGTTCAGCCCCCATCGGTATCGGGGTGATGGTTAGGGGATGAAAAGGGGTGACATTATCGATGTTTATCATTATGCTTTCATTGTAATACATATTCTAAGGGGGAAGGGGTTCAAACACTTTCCATAAACATATTTTGCCCATTCGATGAAGGTGCGTTTCAGTTTGTTAAAGATAAAAATGGAACCCAAACAGTAGTCTGGGAAATAAAGAATGAGAAATAAAACGAAGAAAGATAATACATAATAATCATTTCCTTCTCGTAGAACATAAGGAATGCGTAGAACATGGAAATAAAACAACACTTTCAACATCGGAACGAGAACTTCTTGTTTACATACCGATCATTATTACTCTAGTAATTAAGTAACTGAAAAACGAAATCCAACAAACGATCGTGAATGAAAGTTAAAGTGAATCCTTTAGTTTAATGTTCCACGGTAATTCAACTAAGAAAAAAGAAGACAATGATAAATGCAAGGGACTGATGACAGATGAAAGGTGGAATGACAAAGTGGGAAGAAAGGAGAGAACCCTAGAAAACCCTGGGGCCTGATGTTGGACCAGCACTAAATTAAAATGAACAGCCACCATATTCCCTACAAATGATCATGTAAATAGAGATGCAGACAAAAAAAAAATCGCTATTAAAGTTCGATATAATTACCGCATGCTCTGATTACGACACGTACTCGCTCCTTCATGTTCATAATATTTTAAATACACAAAATTAAGCGGGGTTATTGCGATAGTATTGCTATGCGTTCTGAATATGGGCTTCTACAATCCCTGGTTTCTATCCTGTCCCTTTCCTTCCACCCTGTACTGTGAAACCTCGTACATGTTCCATTGGATTGAGATCAGGATACCGTAGATGATAGTCCATGCAGATGAGCTTTGGATGATGCTCTTGTAGCCATGCCTAAGTATGCCTGGACGTTTGCACAGTTCTGTTATTGTGCATGAACGCTAACTCCTCTTGATCTAGACAATTTGCACAAAGGGATGATAGCGAGGTGTTCTCCAAGACCTCATATAAACCTGGCTGGTTTTACGCCTCAGTACTGGAATCATCTCCTGGGAAAGCAGCTGTCATGTAGCCCCGGAAGTGAGCTACAATCCATCCGGAATGCTCTGTCTGCGCTACGTATTGGGGTACATGCCTTGTCCCTCGTGACCTATAAAGGACAAGTTTTCCTCGTTGATCGAACAGGAATACCTCCTCAACACTCTATATAGTTAGATCCTAGTATGTCTGTGGGAGTTCAATGTTCATGTGTGACTATTATAATTGTCTCACCTTTTGCTCCTTTGTGAAAAACAGCGGCTGCAGGGAAGCAAACTGGACCCAAATTGATTTTCATTTTGTAAATTAGACCACGAGGAACACAAATCTGAAGGAATTTTAACGATCCAACTTTCGGAACTTGAAATATCCGATAATAAAGTGACCAGAGAAGCAAACTGGACCCCACCTGATTTTCGTATATTTTGTAAACTAGACCATGACGGACATGAATCTGAAGGAATGTTAACGATCCAACCTTAAGAACTCGAGATATCCGTACATAAATGACCAGGGAAGCAAACTGGACCCACCTGATTTTCATATATTTTGTAAATTAGACTACGGGGAGAGGCGACAAAGACGAACCTTGAGGAACTCGAGAGTGTAAGAAGATTATGGAGAAAATCACTGTTTGTGGATATGTAAGCCAGACGTCCTATTAAGAAGGAATTGAGCAAGTGTAGATAGGAAGTAGGTAATATATATTGATGTAGTTCGTAAATAAGCCCGGGATGCTAAACTTTATCAAATGATTTCTCGATGTCAAATGTGACTACACAAGAAGGAAACTCCGGTTATATTGGTTATATACGACGATGGTAAGACGGAATAGCTGATCAAGGGTACTGAAATGAAGCCAAAAAGCAGCTTGATGGATGGGCAGAAGATTGCGTCAGATATGATCATGAAGTCGGCAAACAAGAATCCGTTCTAAGTTTTTACAGAGGCGAGGAAACTGGAGAACCTCAAGAAAACCCATGTAGACGGTGTCTGTCCACCACAAAGTTCACTTGGCGCGAGCTGGGATCCAACTAGGAATCTCACGCACCAGACATGAACGCTCTACTACTCAGCCAAATAATATATTACTAATATCTTTACGAGTAAATTAGAATAATGAAGTCGGATAATAAAAAATTCCTTCAAATTTATATTCCTCGTGGTCTAATTTATAAAATATATGAAAATCAGGTGGGGTCCAGTTTGCTTCCCTGGTCACTTTATTTTCGGATATCTCGAGTTCCGAAAGTCGGATCGTTAAAATTCCTTCAGATTCGTGTTCCTCGTGGTCTAATCTGCAAAATATATAAAAGTCAGTTTGGGTCCAGGTTGCTTCCCTGCACCTGAAAGATCTTGGTGGCAGGACGACAGCTCCTCAGGTACCCTGCTTGTACTCTTTGGTGTATGGTTTCGTAGGAATAGGCGTGCTCTACAGCCTTGATGGATCTATGGCGTATTGGTTTATTCCTGACGTATTTTATCAGTGTTTCGTCCTCAGCTACAGTTGTCCTAAGTCTACTTGATTTCGGCGAAGATTTGGCCCATTTAACTCCATCATCCTGGTGCCGATCTAGACGTTTGTGAGCACAACCGAATATTCTGGTAATTTGAGATGTATTCTGACCTTGCGCACGACCCATAATTTCACTATTGTAGAAGGCCTATGTCCTTCTCCATCATCTGCATATCAAAATGCAGATGAGGGGCACATTTACATATCAATATGTAAATATATTATTATGTGATACAATTAATTGATTGAATATTAGCATAATCATTGAATATTATCTAGCTATTATGATTAAAGATGTGTAAAACCCCGAGCGTAGTACGGAAATATTAATACAATATTGTATTATATTGTATTTATTTATTTGTGTTACTTCCTTTATAGGCTAGTTATATTGTATTTACCGCTTGCATCTAATTACTGGGTTATTGTAATATATATAGCATACATGGGGATGAAGGAAGAGTGATATTAAAAGCCTCTGTGATGGATTAATTAATGAAGAAATAGGCAGATTCTATGGGAATCATGCATTGATTTTTGAATTCTGGAAGACAGAGCGAGCGCTGACAGAAGTTTTTTTTCTTTTTCCGACTTCTTGTCGCCTAGACTTCGATATGTGCGGTCCTCACAACTCACCATGTAAAGAAATCACTAGATGAGGGACTAAATAAGACTCATTATACACAGGAAGGATCCTACAAACTTCCTTAGTGAAACCACGCTGATTTGGAAACTGTGGTCAAACACACTCAACTTCTATTGTTTAAAAAGTTGTAAAATTTTTAGTTTCTACGTGTGAGTTTTTAGATTTCTATAGGTGTGAGTTTCTATGCAGCAAGCTCAAGCGTGTCTTCCGCCCCCCTCTTCACCCAGGACCGGTACGGTCTGACAGCGGACCTATAATATTTTCCCAAGATGCAACATCAGTTTGAAATGTTTTACTCTGTTTTGACTCATTCTCTATGTATAATATTAATATTAACGTATTACGCTCAAATCGTTCTTGGAAATACCGTACAAAATTCCTGATTAATTTTATCAGCGTGTATCCTTTTTCGTACAAGACATTTGGATCTTGTATTTGTCAAAAGTAAAAATAAACAAAGATGTTTCCTCTATCCCTCTCCATACAAACATGGATTCCATTGGTAGCAGAGCTCCTTCGTGGCTAGGTGGATAGCGTACGCGCCTTTGGCGTGGGAGACCCGGGTTCGATCCTCGGCGGGAGCTCATGTGGTTCGGATTCCACGTTAATCAGTAGGTCCACGTCTCATATAGCCTCGCTGCTGAAAGGGACGCTAAACTAAAATCAACTCAACTCCATTGGTAGCAGACAGCTTGAAGGACAGCCGCAGGAAATTGGGCTTACTTCTGCTTCTGAGAGAGATGACAGTTTATGATTAGCATATCAATGTTATTGTATGAATATTTTACTGTATTTCTGTGTATAATAACGTGTATTTCTCCTATTTATCAGTGTGTTATAAGTGAAAATTATCATATTGTTTTGAAAACTCTCATAGACTTCTGCTGGGAGCAGAAGGTTACAAGGTTGACCGTCATTTACAAAGAGCAGCACCTGTCAAAGGGGTGAAGGGTTGAATTTGCAACTAGATGCGGCTGAACTGGTGTTTTGCAGAAAGGACCACCCAGAAGATTGCCGCAAGGCACAAAACCTTTTGTTAGAGACTCGAAAGGGAGCGAGTTTCTTCCTTTCCTGGTTTTATGCGATACATATACTTGTTTTCGGGGGTAAACAAAAAAAAGTTCGTTCTTGTATCCGGGAGTGAGAACACGTTGAAAATATCGTCATAAGGAAGTCGTCTTGACTTCTCTTACCTATCAGTTACTGCTAACCCAGGGATACGTGTGGACTTAGTCCCCGTGGATATTCCTGTGAAATACCAGAAACTCGCATGTGTAGTGAACTTTGCTTTTACATATCACTTTCGAGTGTACCTTAAGAATGTATTAAACAGTGCACATATCTACAGTGTTTAAAACTAAGCCGTACAATTTGACTACAATTGATATGGAAATTAACAATTGAAATCATTTAGTTTCAATTTTTTTTACAGAGTGCTAACGGTCACTCATATAAGATGAACTAACTGGACATCTTATCAAATCCCCACCAGTTAATATGGGGAAGCATTTAGAATTGAGTATGGCAGTGAAACACGTAAAGTGAAACATCTCTAGTTGAGAGATTCGAAAGGCCTGTAACGTCTTTTAAAACAGTGCCTTCCTTGGACTTTTGTACAAGGTTACAAGCATATGTATTTGCTTGTGTTCATGGACATAACATATGTCCACTTCGAGAAACATTATTATCCAGCCTATTAACATTGCGAAGAACACTTAACCCCTGCAGTGAAAATGGGAATGTGGAAGGACTTAGTGATGTGGAACTAGAACTGTGCGCCTGAACACTTGGTCAATTACCGGAACTGTGCAACGAGATAACTATGCTAGTTAATCAGAAAATTTTGTGTTTTTTTTAATAACGTGTTGTTAACATATGGAAATTTGTTTTGATATTATTTACTCCTCTCTGAGACTGTCAGAGACCATAAACTCATCGAAATGAGGAGTTAAAGAAATCTGTATACCATTTTTTTTATTTTTCTAAGGTCAACCAGACCTAGATTATCAAGTTTCGTCCTCCCCTCTTTTGTTGTTTCTGATATAGTTAAGAAGTGTTGTATATATATATATATAAATATATATAATCGTGTATGTGTTTTAGTAGTGCACTACATAGTGAAGTTAAGGTGTTAGTGTATTGGAGTGTAAATATACATCGACAGCTCCCATCTTAATGTGTCCTTATATTGGAAATAAACCAACATCTCTAACCAGAATTTGTCTTGAACTCAATTTGCTGCAGGGTGAGTACCTACTACTAATGAGAATGCTTGTTTTTCAGAAGTGTGAGACAAGGAAACATTTTCCCTTGTTGTGTGTATGTCTGACCGGCTCTCTGAATGGGGCCCGGAGAGAGTATTAATGCCCAGAGAACCATTAATAACAGTCATGAGTATAGTGGGTTCTAAAACAGGCTGCTACCTGTTAATTTAACCGTATAGTTTTTTTTTTCTTTTAACCTTTTGGTATTTCATAAACAACTCACTATAGTAGCATCTTGACCATGACTGTTACACAGATAGCCCTGAGATCTGTTGTTCTCATTAACTAGAAATTTTCATGCTCTACCGAATCACTTGTGGCAGTGGCGGCTCTTACAGGAGAGTACCCTTATCTCCAAGAAGGGAAGTAGTTATGCAGATGCCTGCAATTTGCATTTTATGTAAATTTCACTGTCTACTTTGAATATTCCCAGCCACTCCACCTTATTTATTTTAATTTTATTTGTGTTGGTGTCTCTTGGTAACCTTAGTTTCGGCTCTGGCTACCTGCACCTCACAATATTTGTGGCGCCAGCAGCGTTAAGGGCATAGAGTATTCTTCATATACTCACTGGTCAGAATACTGTTTAAGTAAAATTTTCGGTATATGTTTTTTAATATTCCCTAAAATTTCCAAGAACGGCGGTGTCTTGTGTATTTGATTTATTTTGTGTTTTGTATGTTTCGCTGAAAAACATTTGTTAGAGAATTGAGACTTTTAAAGTTAGGGGGGAAGACACTTTTGTAACTTTTCTTTTGTTTGTAAATGGTCGTAACACGAGCACAGGCTCGAAAAGTTGAAATCATGGACAAGGAGTTCGTAAATGAAGATTTCGCGCAGAGAGCTGGCGAGCTCTCAGATGAGAGTAGTGTGGTAGAAGCGCAGAGCGCTAACGAGCGCACAATCAGCGTAGTGGGAGACGCTGACGTGGTGGATACGGTTCCGCCAGTCACCGGTAGGGAACTGGAAGTGCCATTGCGGGAGGAAAGGAACGAAATTACTGAAACCCCGGAACATATAGTTAGCCCAGCCGAGAACTTAAGTAGCACTAAGGAATACACTAGTGGGTTTAATTTTGCGGCCATTTTAGAAGAGATATTGCAGGGACAGCGGAATTTGGAGGAGAGATTAGATAAGAAATTAGAAGAAAACTCGAAGAATTTAGAAAAAAATCTTGAGGCAAAACTAGGGTCAAAAGTTGAGGAGAATGTGAAGAATTTAGAGAATAAAATGGTAGAAAATGCGACCCAGTTAGATAAGAAACTTGAAGAAAATAATAGGAGACTAGAAGAAAGTTCAAAGGGTTTGGAGAAGTTAGAGAGGAAAATAGATGAAAGTAACTGCAATTTAGAAACAAGTTGTCATAGGCTAGAACAGACTATAGAGTCTAGCAATGCTCGTCTTGAACTCCAGCTGGAGTCCGTGAGTTCAAGACTTGAGCAAAGTGAGCGTCAACTCACGGAGCGTTTGGAGCTCACCACTGCTGAGTTAAGGGGGGAGATAAATAGTACCCGTGAAGAACTGTCAACTCGTGTAGCCGAAACATCAAGTAGGCTAGACGAAGTGCAGGAGAATGCTAGCAGTGCTGCAAGACAGCTAGAAGAAAATTATACTGATCTCACTGAAAGTATACAACAGGTCTCGTCTCGTGTCGAACAGACCACAATCCAACTAAATAATCAGGTCAGGAGAGTGGAAGTGAGCTTCGCTTCCCAACTAGCCAGGCTCAGGGGGGAAATCGAGCAGGAAACGCCACTCGAGGAAATTCGATCAGAGTGCAACGGTAGCATCCAGCAGATGCAAGATACCGTACAGGATGTGTGCACGCAATTAGAAAAGAAGATGGAGGAGTGGAAGAACTCCATACAGAAGGAGACAAGTGAGGTGATTGAGGGGAGACTCGCAAACATCTCTGTCTCTGCCACCCAAGAACGGCCTCCATCAACAAACAACACATCGAGTCGCGACTTGCCCGGTTCTCAACCTGGGAACCTCGCTACTGCCCACGAGACAGACTCTGTTCCGTCGACGTCTCGCTCATGTACCCATGAGACGAGACAAAATCTAGCAACTGCATTAGGTCTCATACACAGAGATGTCACCCTGCCTGTGTATACGGGAAACGAGACAGAAACCGAGACCTATAATTTTCTTCAAGATCTCGACAGGTACTTCGAGGTCACGGGAGTACCGGATGAGATGAGATTAAGTTTCATCCCTCGAGCTGTCCGGAACACCTGTTACCAATGGTTCCAGGTGAACCGAAGCAAAATTCAAACCTATGACGATTTCGTGTATGAATTTAGGAATTGCTATCTAAGCGAAGAGCGGTTGGCTAACTTAAGGGCAAACATTTTGACATCTCACTTTGACAGTCGTGTGCACAAATCCCCTGCAGAATATCTGCTGGATTTGCTGCACAAAAACAGCATTTTGGAGCCACGCATGTCAGATGCGACATTATTGAAGGTCCTCCCACGGCACTTTCCCAATTGGCTATTTAGGGCAATAGTCTCGTCTCGCCCTAAATCCATAGCTGAACTCCTGAATTTGGTCCAAGAACTGCAGTCGTCGATGACGAATCGCGACCAGTTCTACCAACAAAACCCGAGGAAAGGGGTCAACATGCTCCAGGTGAGCATAGACGGCGAGGATAATAACCCCTCTGGCCTTAGCGGTAAGCACGTGGTTCGTAAGAAAAACAGAACTCGAGAGAACCAGCGTCCTTACCAGAGACGGAGACAAAACAACACGAACCAAAACAACCACCAGCGCTCCCCGCCTCGAAACCAGAGCAGCGGAAGTGGGTCGTCTGGCTGGTCACGTGGGGGAAACTCCCACTCCTCCCACAACAACGGTCGTGTAGCCCGCGGTAGGAGGGGCGGAATGCGCAGTACGGATGGACAACGAGGAAATTCCTTCCGTCGAGAAGACGAAGAGATACAATTACTCGAACGTTATGACCGTGCGCCCCCTCCTCCCACTCAGAATACAAACAATACCAGGAGTAACCAATCCTCATCTCCTTCTTCAAGGGAATGAGGATTGTTCGCATATGCTGGGAACAACGGTAGGATGGTCACGGAGAGAACTTGTCCACCCGAGTTGGCGAAATTAAATTCCAAGTATGTGCGAAATACAGAAAATATTTTAGAACCTGAAAATTATGATAACTCTTGCGAAACCGCAGTGAAAGAAATTTTTGTAACTGAAGATGAAAAAGAAGAAGAAAATTGTAATTTATGTTTAGAAATAAAATCCAAGAAGCATTTTAGTGAAGGCATGTTTGAAAATAAATTAACATTACTTAGTAGGAACGGAGAATATATTGATCTAGATAGGGAAATTTATGAAGAAGCAAATGGCATATTTAAGAACTTGTTTGATTCCTGTAATGATGAATTACCTACGAATAACGTCATCTCGCTACCAGAGATAAAAGTTTGTTTGTTTGGGAAAGAAGTAAATTGTTTATTGGACACAGGGGCAACTTGCTCTGCAATTTCGAAAGAAATTTGGGACACTGTCTCAAATAGCCACCCCCCACCCGCATTTTTGAGTGCAAAGAATATACGGCTTACGTCTGCTTTTGGTAGTAAATCAGCTACAATCATTGGCCAAACGCTGTTAGTCATTGAGATAAACGGGAAGGAATTTCATACTCTAGGTATTATAATTTCAGGCCTGAACAGGTCTTTGATATTAGGATCCAACTTTTTTACTGAATCTCGTGCCGTGTTAGACTATGACACCGGCCTTCTACATCTCAAACATCCTTATGATGTAGAAGTGGCGTTTAGATCAGTAGATTGCGAGACTGAGGATCTAGTAGTTCGTTGTTTGGAGTTGAATGGAGAGTGCCAGAAACCATTTAGTATTATGGATGAAGTAGATAATTTTGAGTGTAATTTTTCCCCGTCAGACGAAAGACGGAAGGCCATACGGGTTAGTGCACAGAATGAGCCTAAGACCTGCAGAGAAAAGGCAGCTCGTGCCCCAAACTTGGACGATGGAAGATTCCCAAGTGCCCAAGAAATGGCAGTTCACGTATTCCCACCAGAAGAGTGGATGAAAGTGAAAACACGCGCCTCCTATTCAGAGATAGAGGAGTTTGTATCGAACTACTCAGATCTCTCAGCCTCCCAAAGAGAAAGTTTGAAAGCTGTGCTTCTCAAACATCAAGTACTTTTTGATGTCAAGCCAGGTTGCATAGCTAACTACGAGCATGAGATTGGAGTAATGGACGAACGTCCAATCAAGACAAAACTCTATCCTTACCCGAAGAGATTTAGAAATTTGGTATCCAATGAAATTTCGCGATGGTTGGCCTGGGGGGTGTTCAAGAAACAGCCTACGGCGTATATTAACCCTCTGGTAGTGACACCGAAGAGTGACGGACGTATTCGGGTCTGTATCGATGGCCGAGCTCTGGCCAAAATATCTGGTGACCTTTCTGACAGACCAATGCCGCCCCTATCTGTTCTCCAGGACATTTGTGACAATTCTTGGTTTAGCTGTGTCGATGCAACCGAAATGTTCTTACAAATCAAAGTTAAGGAAAGCGACCAGAAATACTTAGGATTCCTACATGAAGGCATATCTTATGTCTTTCAGAAACTTCCGTTTGGGACGAAACAAAGCCTTGCTTCTTGCGTCAGAGCTTTAGATATGCTGATTGGAACTGAAGCTAGAGAGTACTGCGGCGCTTATGTTGATGACCTGATTCTAGCCGACAGGAGCTTCAATGATCATATAGTACACCTCGACAGAGTGTTGGGTTTACTCACTGCGGGCGGCCTAACTCTCAGGCTGAAAAAGTGCAATTTCGCAAGGAAAAGCTTAAACATACTTGGTTTCCATCTTTCTCAATCCGGTATCGGTAAAGATCCGGAGAAAGTGAAGTCGGTGTTGGATTTTAGAACACCCCGGAACGTAAAGGAACTGCGTTCCTTCATTGGCTACTGCCAGTACTATAGATGTTTTAGTAGGAAGTACTCGGAAGTTCTCCATCCGTTGTTCCAACTACTAAAGAAGAACGTGAGGTTCAAGTGGGAACCAGAACATCAGGCAGCGATGGAGAAGATCAAGCAGATCTTCCAGGAAGAAGTAGTGCTAAAGACCGTCCTGCCTGACAAACAGCTGATTTTAGAGTCGGATGCGTGTGACATTGCGTGTTCTTCTCTATTGTACCAGCGTGATGATAATAATGACATTAGGGTCATTGCATTCACATCACGTGTGTTTAAATGCGGCACAGAAAAACTACTCTATAACAGAGAAGGAATTTTTTGGACTGATAGATGGGGTTGTTAAATTTAAACAATATTTAGTAGGAACTAAATTCATAGTTCGCAGCGACCACATTGCTCTTAAGTTCATTCTATACTGTAGGCTTACAAACCAGCGCACCACCCGGTGGGCGATGCTGCTCTCGAATTTCGATTTTGAATTTCAGTTTGTTAAGTCCAACGAGAATTTGAGTGATTATCACTCTAGGTACCCTCCTCACACAGAAGAAGACCTCAGTGTTGCACAGAAGCCTATCCTCCAGGAGTCGCTGATGTCCATCCTGACGGAAATTCCATGTGAGTTGAGGAAGATGATAGCCATAGTACCGGAAATGCAGTCTTCAGATCCTGTCTACGGCAAGATCAAGCGAGATGTAGAAGAGAAGACGGACTCACCAAAGGTGAATGGTGCTTGTCACCGTTTTGAAGTGTTGAACGGACGCTTATGCAAGCGTGACCGGGAAGGAGTCCGAATATGCATCCCAGAAGTGCTAGTAGTTCCACTGCTCGATTATTACCATACAGATCGAGGGCACTTGTCGGCTAGTAAACTACTACCACTTCTATCAGAATTCTTCGTATGGCCGAAGATGAGAGCAAGTGTGAGGAAATTTTGTTCTTCCTGCGAATTATGTCAGAAGAGCAACCCTCCCCAATGTTATCGTCCGGGACCACTGAATCCCGTCGCCGTTGAGAAGCCAGGCTACTTGGCCTGCGCTGACTGGTTAGGGCCCTTAACCAAGGGAATTGGGGGAGTCCACTATATTTTAGTATTCTACGACGCATTTTCAAAACTCATTGGTTTGTATGCGTGTAGGAAAGCCAACACTACCACTGCAATTAGGAAACAAAGAGTACTTGAAAGTGAACCCTAGTGTGGAACTAGTCTTGACAGACAGAGGGTCACCTTTCCAGTCTAACCGCTGGAAAAATGAGTTAGCAGATCTTGGTATCAGGCACATCACTTCTACTCCATATTATCCGCAGGGTGAGATGGCAGAAGTGGCTGTCAAGGCCACAGTACGTTTACTACGTAAATTGTGCCATGATAACCAAAGAGTGTGGCCCAAATATTTGGATAAAATTGAGAAGTGTTTAAATTCGGTGAAACACCTGACCACTGGCGTGTCAGCCTTTGAATGTCACTTTGGACAGTCTATGTCTAGAGACATAGCCAGGCTATTTGAGATCCCAGAAGTGGACCAGCGCCATGACGTGCAGTATTATATTGAGATTGCAAGAAAGAACCACAAAAAGAATGCTGCTGCACGAAAACGAAACTTTGACAAGTCACACCGTACTGTAGAGTACAATGTGGCTGACCTTGTTCTATCTAGAGTTTTCCCCAAGTCGCATGCTCTAGCAGATGTTTCGAAAAAGCTCTTACTCTTATACTGTGGCCCGTGGCAAATTGTCGCTACCACCGGCCGAAATATGTACACACTAGCGGATCCAGCGACAAAAGAGGTCAAGATGACCAGGAATGCCTTCCTCTTAAAGCCGTTCATTGCTAGAGAAGAAGCAAATCACAGTGGTACTGGTACAATAGAGATACAATAGTATCACATTGATGCATCAAACCCCGGATTTGACACAAGTGTACATAGTGTTAGTGCTATAGTGTTTAGTTAGTGAACTAGTGTATTAGTGTATTTGTGTATGTATGGGAATTTATGTGATTCATGTTTATGTAAAGTTAGGGAATACTGAATTCTCTATATTTAGCTTTTGTATATTGTTATTTCAGTTATGATGTTTACTATGTGATTTACTTTGTTTTTTTTCTCCTTACATATATATTTTGTGTAATTATATTTTCAGGAACAAAAATGTGCCCTCTTTATGATCTACGTCCTGTACTAGCAAGTACAGCACCTAGAATCATAGGGGGGAAAACTGTAGAAGGCCTATGTCCTTCTCCATCATCTGCATATCAAAATGCAGATGAGGGGCACATTTACATATCAATATGTAAATATATTATTATGTGATACAATTAATTGATTGAATATTAGCATACTCATTGAATATTATCTAGCTATTATGATTAAAGATGTGTAAAACCCCGAGCGTAGTACGGAAATATTAATACAATATTGTATTATATTGTATTTATTTATTTGTGTTACTTCCTTTATAGGCTAGTTATATTGTATTTACCGCTTGCATCTAATTACTGGGTTATTGTAATATATATAGCATACATGGGGATGAAGGAAGAGTGATATTAAAAGCCTCTGTGATGGATTAATTAATGAAGAAATAGGCAGATTCTATGGGAATCATGCATTGATTTTTGAATTCTGGAAGACAGAGCGAGCGCTGACAGAAGTTTTTTTTCTTTTTCCGACTTCTTGTCGCCTAGACTTCGATATGTGCGGTCCTCACAACTCACCATGTAAAGAAATCACTAGATGAGGGACTAAATAAGACTCATTATACACAGGAAGGATCCTACAAACTTCCTTAGTGAAACCACGCTGATTTGGAAACTGTGGGCAAACACACTCAACTTCTATTGTTTAAAAAGTTGTAAAATTTTTAGCTTCTACATGTGAGTTTTTAGATTTCTATAGGTGTGAGTTTCTATGCAGCAAGCTCAAGCGTGTCTTCCGCCCCCCTCTTCACCCAGGACCGGTACGGTCTGACAGCGGACCTATAATATTTTCCCAAGATGCAACATCAGTTTGAAATGTTTTACTCTGTTTTGACTCATTCTCTATGTATAATAATAATATTAACGTATTACGCTCAAATCGTTCTTGGAAATACCGTACAAAATTCCTGATTAATTTTATCAGCGTGTATCCTTTTTCGTACAAGACATTTGGATCTTGTATTTGTCAAAAGTAAAAATAAACAAAGATGTTTCCTCTATCCCTCTCCATACAAACATGGATTCCATTGGTAGCAGACAGCTTGAAGGACAGCCGCAGGAAATTGGGCTTACTTCTGCTTCTGAGAGAGATGACAGTTTATGATTAGCATATCAATGTTATTGTATGAATATTTTACTGTATTTCTGTGTATAATAACGTGTATTTCTCCTATTTATCTGTGTGTTATAAGTGAAAATTATCATATTGTTTTGAAAACTCTCATAGACTTCTGCTGGGAGCAGAAGGTTACAAGGTTGACCGTCATTTACAAAGAGCAGCACCTGTCAAAGGGGTGAAGGGTTGAATTTGCAACTAGATGCGGCTGAACTGGTGTTTTGCAGAAAGGACCACCCAGAAGATTGCCACAAGGCACAAAACCTTTTGTTAGAGACTCGAAAGGGAGCGAGTTTCTTCCTTTCCTGGTTTTGTGCGATACATATACTTGTTTTCGGGGGTAAACAAAAAAAGTTCGTTCTTGTATCCGGGAGTGAGAACACGTTGAAAATATCGTCATAAGGAAGTCGTCTTGACTTCTCTTACCTATCAGTTACTGCTAACCCAGGGATACGTGTGGACTTAGTCCCCGTGGATATTCCTGTGAAATACCAGAAACTCGCATGTGTAGTGAACTTTGCTTTTACATATCACTTTCGAGTGTACCTTAAGAATGTATTAAACAGTGCACATATCTACAGTGTTTAAAACTAAGCCGTACAATTTGACTACAATTGATATGGAAATTAACAATTGAAATCATTTAGTTTCAATTTTTTTTACAGAGTGCTAACGGTCACTCATATAAGATGAACTAACTGGACATCTTATCAAATCCCCACCAGTTAATATGGGGAAGCATTTAGAATTGAGTATGGCAGTGAAACACGTAAAGTGAAACATCTCTAGTTGAGAGATTCGAAAGGCCTGTAACGTCTTTTAAAACAGTGCCTTCCTTGGACTTTTGTACAAGGTTACAAGCATATGTATTTGCTTGTGTTCATGGACATAACATATGTCCACTTCGAGAAACATTATTATCCAGCCTATTAACATTGCGAAGAACACTTAACCCCTGCAGTGAAAATGGGAATGTGGAAGGACTTAGTGATGTGGAACTAGAACTGTGCGCCTGAACACTTGGTCAATTACCGGAACTGTGCAACGAGATAACTATGCTAGTTAATCAGAAAATTTTGTGTTTTTTTTAATAACGTGTTGTTAACATATGGAAATTTGTTTTGATATTATTTACTCCTCTCTGAGACTGTCAGAGACCATAAACTCATCGAAATGAGGAGTTAAAGAAATCTGTATACCATTTTTTTTATTTTTCTAAGGTCAACCAGACCTAGATTATCAAGTTTCGTCCTCCCCTCTTTTGTTGTTTCTGATATAGTTAAGAAGTGTTGTATATATATATATATATAAATATATATAATCGTGTATGTGTTTTAGTAGTGCACTACATAGTGAAGTTAAAGTGTTAGTGTATTGGAGTGTAAATATACATCGACAGCTCCCATCTTAATGTGTCCTTATATTGGAAATAAACCAACATCTCTAACCAGAATTTGTCTTGAACTCAATTTGCTGCAGGGTGAGTACCTACTACTAATGAGAATGCTTGTTTTTCAGGAGTGTGAGACAAGGAAACATTTTCCCTTGTTGTGTGTATGTCTGACCGGCTCTCTGAATGGGGCCCGGAGAGAGTATTAATGCCCAGAGAACCATTAATAACAGTCATGAGTATAGTGGGTTCTAAAACAGGCTGCTACCTGTTAATTTAACCGTATAGTTTTTTTTTCTTTTAACCTTTTGGTATTTCATAAACAACTCACTATAGTAGCATCTTGACCATGACTGTTACACAGATAGCCCTGAGATCTGTTGTTCTCATTAACTAGAAATTTTCATGCTCTACCGAATCACTTGTGGCAGTGGCGGCTCTTACAGGAGAGTACCCTTATCTCCAAGAAGGGAAGTAGTTATGCAGATGCCTGCAATTTGCATTTTATGTAAATTTCACTGTCTACTTTGAATATTCCCAGCCACTCCACCTTATTTATTTTAATTTTATTTGTGTTGGTGTCTCTTGGTAACCTTAGTTTCGGCTCTGGCTACCTGCACCTCACACTATGCTGATGTACTGTCAACCCTTGACTGCCGTGTGGACGAGGCGTGACCTTGCTTGTCAGAATGAATATTTTGGACGATAAGAATATTTCTGTTTCCCTGATCATACAAACTTAGTCTACACCGTCAAAACTATATCGTCAACCATAATGATATTTTTACCTTACTTTACAGTAAAATATTAAAACATTTGGCCTATGAAGAATCATAATGTAAGAAACTGAGAAAGGACACTTTGAGAGGGTTCGAATCATGGTCCTTCAGATTTATAGTCGGCTGCCTTAACAATTAGCCCACAACCAATTCGCCATGAATGTATTTCCTAACAGCACAAGATGTGCTAGGAATATGCCATTTAGGCGTCACAGCTACTTTTTAGGTACCCGACACTTGGCACATATGATATTCATGTGCTAAGTATGTACTTCAGCTACCTACAGTTTTAGGTATTTGTTACACCTAATTAATATTTGCAACTATGTACCACAAATATAGCATTTGCATACCTGGCTCAGTTTCGCACTTTGTTTTGGTTTTGTGTCGTCACTTTGGACATATATCTGTCATGTTCTAGGTATGTCATTTAGGTACATACTGTTTCAGACACCCTAAGAGCACAAGATGTGCTAGGCATGTGCCATTTAGATGTTCTAAATTCATCTCCCACATTTGATGCATTTGTTGCTTCCTTTTCTAAGCGATTGTGCACTAAAAGCAACAAACGCATCAACTTTATTAGATGGCAACTGTCGCCGATCATTTAAAGTGAATATGGAAGAATCATGAAATAGATAGACACTCGTCATTTTGTTGTAAAATTACATGGCGAGCAGATTTTACCTGATCCCAAACGGTTATCATCGAATATATGCGGTTAAAGGAGCGCTCTGATTAGCCAAATTCAAAAGACCTCAACAATTTATCCCTCTACAAGCGACGTTTTCTTCGTCGCCTCCGTGTCCAAGTCGGAAGAACACGCGCCTAGTAATCCAAAAGTTGATGGTTCGCGCCCACCCTGGAGTACATTTTTTTTTAACTTGTTTTAAGCGTTTTTTAGACACCTTAATGTAAACACATTACTCATATAGGTGATTTAACATTTTGGAGGAGTAATTTTGTGGTTCATTGACACTTACGGCATGGGGAACATACCTAGAACATACTAGGCTCGTTCCCCAGGTACATGTCAGGCATGTGCCTAGGGGCGGACATAGACTTACAGCGATATATCCCTATATATCCCTATTATAATTAATCTGTACCTATATTATCAACATTGATCAGAGGCGCAATAATTAAGCATATAGCTTATATATAATTAAAAGAAAGAACGCTGTTATGGACAGGATATGTTGTCATGAGTAAGATTATTAGTTTGTTATTGATAGGACATGTTGTCATGGAAAACATTATTATTGAGAGGATACGTACACAAAACGGTATGGTTGTTATTGATCCATAATATATGTATAAAGGAAAGAATAAATCGACGTTAGTTGGTATGTATAATGATATAGTTCATTGAGATAGATTAACGAATTAGGGCTAGAACTTGAATTAAAAGGAATATTTATCGTTCTATCTGGTGCCGAAGACACGGGACTATACTATACTATTTAGTTCCGAAGAATAGTAAGAACTGAGTTTATGTATATACGTATTTTATGAGTTTCACTACTTTGAGAAGTGGGAAGAGAATACAAAGAATTGCTAATATGCAGAATTCCGAGATTGAAGAAGTACCCAGCATTTCAAATGAAACCATACCTGGAAATGCCGTAACTCTGTCTGAACATTCCTATTCTAACCTTATTGATATGTTTAGTCAACTACTTGATACTAAATTTGATCAACAACAAACTAAATTGGATCAACAACAAAAATTGAATGATGAAAAGCTAGAACAGATACTAGCGCAGCATAAATCTCTTTCAGATAAAGTACAAGGTGTGCAAGAAAATTTTGATCGCTTGCAATACAATTTGAAAGAAAATTTGCAAGTATTAGCTGATGAAGTTACCATCAAAATTACAAATGATATGACACGAGAAGTTGATACCAGGTTTCAACAATTTAGTAACAAATGGCAAGATAGACAGGATCAACTAACTCTAGAAACCGAGTCGATAAAGAAAGTCGTTGAAAACATGGAATCGACGACAGCCCAACAAAAAAGTCAGATAGCGAATATTACTGCCCAGGTCAATTCACATAGCATACTGATATCCAACATACAAGAGGAAATCAGATCGTTACAAGAGAGGGAATGTGACTACAATAATCCTATGTATAAGGAGGCTTTGGGTACTCCCAATCAACAGGAAACAATGCATCATCAACAGGAAACATTGCATCACCGCCCGAGAACTCCATTAATAGAAACTGACGGGATATCTTCTTCTAAGAGTTCTACTGATGATGGTTTAGTTGTGGAAAACCACAGTAGGCGATTCCAAAGTCCAGATCGCAAAAGAAGAAAGGAGATAAATAAGTACAAAAGGGTTCCAGACCATTATCAACGCCAACAAAAACATAACTATAGCAAAATAAACGTTAAGGTCAGTGAAATTAAGGCCATGACTAAATTCAGCGGTAAGTGTGACGAAACCGCAAGCTCGTTCTTAGAAAAATTTGAAGCAGAGTGCGAGATTATGGGTGTAGATCAATCTAAATTTATGAAGTTGTTACCACATCTGTTACTTCCTCCTTGTTCCTTGTGGTTTAAAGCTATTCGCGACCATATAAAATCCTACGAAGAATTTAAACGGGCCTTGTTGGCTAATTACGAAAATGATTTCTTGTTAGCTAACCGTGATGCGATGGTGCGAACTCGACACTATTCACCTCGGGTCGATAAATCTCTTACGGATTTTACAATCAATGCATATAATGAACTTAAACTCGTCAATCCGTTTCAGCCCGAATCCAGAATAATCGCTTCCGTACGCATTTTATTGCCGTATAAATTACAACAGATTCTGTTGTCTGCTCAATGCGTAAACTTCAATCATCTGATAATTTTAGTCCAGAACTTCGAGAATCAATTCCCGAACCCTAGCGGAAGTAATCGTAATCCATCCAATCCAATTCCTGTCAGAAACCTGAATATAACTAATGAAAATACCGAAAATCTTCGCAGCGATGAGAGGTCACGTGACAATACTGGCATTGGAATTAGTGAAAGATCTATTATACGTACTGGAACTGGAGCTAATGGAAGATTCAATTCTAGCGGTAGAAATGGAACGAATTATAATAATCCGAGGAATAGTTGGACGAACGGAAGAAACTTTCGTGGAAGACGCAATTACAGTAACAATGTCATGCATACCGGTGTAACTCAAAACAGATGCAATTGGAGATCCCGAGATGGCAGGAACTGTCGGAATAGGACCGAAGTAATAAATGAAACGGGAAATGGATCAAGAGAAAATAACCAAGATTGTGGTGTTCAATGTACTTTGATTGACCCATTTGTTAATCATAATTTAAACTAAAACCCGCTGATATGGTTGGGGTTAATCCCATACCAGCCGAAGGTTCCCACGGTTATTCAACGCAAAATTCGTCTATTAATTTATTTGTGAATAATATTGATGATAAATATAATTTAGATATGAAAAGCTGGAGCAGGTAAACGGCTAAAACTAGTTGAAACATTAGTCAACCCTGATATGTTAACTAAATTAAATTTGGATACCAATTCTTAATTTATTCTCTCAGATGTTACGAGTTGTGTTATGAATACTTCATTTGGACTTTATATTTCTGCAACATGTTATGATGTGATTAATTTATTTTATCTTTGTATTAACTTTGAGTGTTATGTTTACCTTTATTTTACTTTACATGTTCAAAAGAGATTTGATTATGTTAACTTGAAATCTATGACATTGATTTTAAATTGAAGCCTTTAAATGTAATTATTGCCTTCTGATCTTGTTGTTGTTTTGATAAGATGACGATCTTAATTATAAATAATGTTGTTTGTATATGGATGTTATCGTTCAATGTAAAAGAGGAACAACTAACTAGTAACTCTGCGTAAGTCATCAATTAGTTATAATTTTGAATAGATCCATAAATGATATTTGTAATGAATCGACGTTTTATGATACGTAATTAGTAATAAAAGAAAAATGTTATTATAAATGAATTGATATATATATATATGGAGAAAGAAGAGAAAAGAAAAATATTTATATTGATGTAATAATAATAATTAATACGAGGATTGATGTAATAATAATTAGTACGAGGGCTATTCAAAAAGTGAGTGTTTTGAAAATATCCAGGGTTCTTTCCTTCACTGTAATACTGTTACGGAATTCCCGTTCTGGGCGACATTTACAGCGATATATCCCTATATATCCCTATTATAATTAATCTGTACCTATATTATCAACATTGATCAGAGGCGCAATAATTAAGCATATAGCTTATATATAATTAAAAGAAAGAACGCTGTTATGGACAGGATATGTTGTCATGAGTAAGATTATTAGTTTGTTATTGATAGGACATGTTGTCATGGAAAACATTATTATTGAGAGGATACGTACACAAAACGGTATGGTTGTTATTGATCCATAATATATGTATAAAGGAAAGAATAAATCGACGTTAGTTGGTATGTATAATGATATAGTTCATTGAGATAGATTAACGAATTAGGGCTAGAACTTGAATTAAAAGGAATATTTATCGTTCTAGACTGTTACTATCACTTGCCATCCATGTGATTTCTCTCTCAGAGGCACAGAAGGCACATACTGGATATATTCCCATGTACCTTAGGGAACATGATAGACATATGCCTGCTATGTAATTGTACTGTTAGGGTTGTCATTGATGTGTTTACGCAGCAATTGAACTTTGTGTCTCCATTTCAAATCACCTTGATATTCTTCTTTGTTTACTATGCATTTGTATTTACAATTTCCACCCTGTTACGTAATGTATTCCAGATTTTTATTATCTTTTCCCACAAAACTATAGCTTTGGCTAATTTAATTCTCATGTTCTCCCCACCAGTCGGTACAGGAATTCCAGGCAGTATGAGCTCGAGGTTGCGATATTAGAGATGTGAAATTGAAAAACAATCGGACTGGCTAATATACTAATTGAATAGAATTCAAGAGATTACAGAATTGTTTATACAGTACGAGAAAAATGAGCTCAACGCAAGCATGTAGACAAATTTAACAATGCAAGACAATTTAACAATATATGTGTAGAAACATAGACTATGAGAACAATAATATTGGAAATTGACAACACCTGCGGAACAATTGTTGCGATATATAAAAGAATAAGCAAATGAACATAATTACAAGAAAAACATATGTATATAGGTTAATTTAAAATGATTAACAATTGTCGCGAAACTTTAAAACAACAGCACTTTCAAACTTTCGCCGAGATGATTACAGAAAAAAGATCTCCTCCAGTTCCTTACCAGAGGGTAGCGTTCCTCCCAAAACTGATGCAACGTTCCCTCTTTGTACTGATGCGTTGCAATAGAAAAGAGGTTGCTCTAGCGTCTCCTGACGATAAATAAACGCGGTGTCCGACTTCTTTTATAAAGTTAAGACCTTCGGGACCCCAGGAACCACCTGATTCGATAGCTATAGTGACAAAATGATATCTGTCAAGTAAATTGCTGTACTTTTTGCGTTTTTCTGTTTCACGGCGAGCAGCCACGTTGCCAGTTTGTGCTTAAGAAGAATATAGATTTGATGGGCGAAGGTATCGGAACAAGTAAAACCCCATAGAAGTGCTTTTCCTTTCTTCCACGGTATTGAAATTTTGGTTCACCTGATATTTGTGTTTGGTTCTTTTATCGTTGCTTTAGCAGCACAACAGAAAGCAAACTGAACACCGATTAAATTCTCGGAAGGAGCACTCAGTTTACGAATTAACGATGGCCTGAACCACCTAACTCCCCAAATCACATAACGTTCACTTAGGCTTTGCAGAGGAAAGTGGTGAAACCTCCCAGACAGCAATTTAAGCTTGCTGCAAGTTGCCACAAACTTGCTGTGGCAAGGTCAATTAGCTTGCCGCAAGCTATACTATGCAAGCCAATTAGCTTGCTGCAAGCTTGTGGCAAGCTAGTTAGTTACATCTGGGCAAGGCTTGCGCAAGCTTGTCTTCACAAGTTAAACGCAAGTCAAATTATCTCAAACGCAATCCAAGTATAAGAGTATTCTCATCAATGGCAAGCTTTATTAAGCTTATTGCAAGCGAAAACACGCCAAACAAGTTATATGGAACCTTTCATTAAGCGAATTTAGATAAAACAGTATGAAATCAGTATAATTTAACTGACTAAATCTATGCTACAATATGTTTTTCCTCGCCTTTCCAATTATTGAAGGAAATGCACAACTGTGAAAACACCCGTCTCGGATCCGCTTCTGTAAAACATCAAAATAAGCATAATTATTACATTTTAGTTGTGACAAACAACGTTTTTTTTTTTTTTTTTTTTTTTTTTTTAAGGTAAGGGATTAGGTTTAGGAAATTTCTTTAATCATCTGTTTTTGTTTATATAATCATACTTGACTTCGTATCAAACAGACTAACCCCAGCCATTAGAGGGTTACGCCCTCTCTTTGGCATAGGTTTCAATACGTATTAGTGTTGCTAATTCAGGTACAATAGATGGTCTAAGTGTAATGCAAAAAAAAACAATAAATTGAGAAAAGAAGAAAACTACGTAAAATTAGTGTTGAAAACAAAACAATATATATATAAGGTAGTGCAAGATATACTAATGGTGCAAATATACAAATATAATATAATTAAAGGATAAATGTAACAAGGTATACAATAAGCAGATATGATAATGATATGAAGTGCATTGACGTCACAAACACATTGGGAACATTAGTTGAGACACATGATGGTTATATCTTCTGTCTCGGGGCGACTCGAGACTGATGTAAGACGTAATGATAGCCCAATGTTAGTGATGAGTGAAGAACATGTGCTAAAATGGAAAAATATGAGGTATATGATCTCTGACGACGTAAATGTCAAATATGGCTGTCTCTGCGGCGTCCAAGTTTGTTGTCTTAACATAGAGTGTGGTGAGTATATTGAGGGGTGAGTGCTGGTATCGAGATGGAGCATCTGTAATGGCATCAAGTCTTAAAGTGTCCAGATACAGTGGATGAGCATTGGTAATGCGTGACTGAATGTATCTTGACCGGAGTGTAGCAAGATGATCGAAAATGGCTGGAAAGTCTATGTGTTCGTAGGTCATGTAGTTTGGATATGGTAAGCGAATCCGATATGCCAGTCGAATAACATGGCGTTCCATAACTGCTAACTTCTCGTAGAGTTTAGATGAAGCGTGACACCAGGCAATGTGACCAAAGGTGAGAAGAGGTCTGAGAAAAACTTTGTATGTCTTTAGTAAGACATCCGCACTTAGTCCCCAAGTTGTGCCCGTAAGGCGGCGTAGAAGATTTAATCTAATTAATGCTTTTTGCGCCAGTTTTTGAAAGTGAGGCTTCCAGGTGAGTTTGGTATCGAATACCACACCAAGATACGTAGCGGAGGCGCTTGGTCGAAGAAAATGCCCGTCAACTGATATAGAAAGATTAGCTGGATTTCGGCGTACTTTAGTTCGACGCTTAGGTGGAAGGAAAACAATGGCTTGTGTTTTCTCTGAATTGACAGTTAATTTCCATTTCCTGCACCAGATAAGAAAACTGTCGAGTGTCAGTTGTAGGCTTCTGCTGATCTGAAGCATAGTTTTCCCGAGCGATAAAAATGCTGTGTCGTCAGCATATTGGAAAATATAGACATTAGGCGGTGGTCGAGGCATATCTGAGGCATATAAGATATATAATAATGGACTAAGTGCAGATCCCTGAGGTACGCCTGTGTGCGGAAAAATAGGTCTAGATAGGACATTTCCTATTGAAACATACGCTATTCGATTATTTAAAAAAGAGTAAATGAGACGAATGTAGCAAGTGGGTAATCGGAGTGATTGTAGTTTGCGTAGCAAACCATAGTGCCATACCTTATCAAAAGCTTTTTCTAAGTCCATAAGGACTAGACATGATGGAAGAGCTTTATTATATTGATTGGTGATAACCGTGGTTAGGCGTAGCAGTTGGTCGTTAATAGAAAAGTTTGGCCTGAAACCTGCTTGATGTGTTGGTAACAGATCGTGTTCTTTAAGATGAATATGTAGTCTGTTGACGAGAATCTTTTCAAATAGCTTGCTGAAGACAGAAGTCAACTGAATAGGCCTGTAAGAACTAACATCATGGATGGGCTTGTTTGGTTTGTGAAACATGCACACCTTTGAGACTTTCCAATGTAATGGATAATATCCAGTGCTGAGAATGAAATTATAAATAGATATTAATAAAGAAATAACGAGAGGCGGGGATTCTTTCAGCATCCTATAAGAGATGTCATCTATTCCTGGAGCTGTGTTGCGTTTTCGTCGGAGAGCGGAATGTAATTCTGTAGCAGTAATTGGTCTGGTAAGAGGATGATTTAAGTCTATTTTGTGTGTTACAGAGGGTTGTAGAGAAGGTACACTGGAAATATCAACACGTTCGCTCTGGCATGGAGACTCAGTTGGAGTGAATACTGCTTGTAGTTGATCAGCAAAAGCATTTGCTTTATCTGTGTCCGAGAGTAGTGGAACACTATTGAGATGAAGCGGATAGGTCGTAACAGTATCCTTTCCCGTTAATTGATGAAATTTCTTCCAATAGCGGGTAGGATGTGCTTCGTCTCGCAACTTATTGCAAACACTAACCCAGTGTCTTCGTTTATATGCAATTAGGTAGTTTTGTACTGCTCGTTGCCATTGTCTATAGCAGTGAAGATGTGCTTCGTTTCCAGTACGATAGTATTCTCGAATGTGCTGCCGTGCACGTTTTACAATGGCCAGATATTGAGGCGGTAACTTTGGTCGGTGGGGACAAATTTTGTCTATAGGAATAGACGCTTCAGCATTAGAAGTTAAGGTAGCTGTAAGTCGCGAGATAGTATTATACAATTCAGATTCATTAGTTGGTGCTGTAAGATCATTAATGTCTTTTTCAATAGTTGTCCTATACTTATTCCAATCAGCTTTGTCGTAACGTTTGACGGTACGGAAAACTGAAGTAGTGTTGCAGTAACGGCCTTTATTGAGCGTTAGTTTCACTGGGCAATGGTCGCTGCCTATTGTATCAAGTACCTTTATATTGCAATCGCCGACCAGATTAAGTGACGTAATTACAACATCGGGTGTTGTTTGGCTACTTGGTCTGGTATGACTAGGTAAGGCATGAATATGTAGATTTAGCTGTTGAGTTACGTAGTTGATAAATTGTTGTTTTTCTCGGTCGCTGCGACTGTGAATATTGATATCAGCCATAATGATGATATTTCGAAAATTATGAGCAATGTAATTGAAAAAATCAAATGGTATTGGGTGCCTCGGCCGGATATAGATTGTAGCAACGTTGAGAACAATGGAGGGATAATAAACGGACAATAGAAGATGTTCTGGATGATTGTCAAAAGCCTGTGGATGGTATTGTCGGAATGGTAATTTAGGTGAGAAACCCACTGCAACTCCACCTTGAGCTCTGGCGGCAGGACCTATATAGTCATGTCGGTGAAGGAGATAACCCTTGATGCGAGCTGTGACATTGGGTTTGAGTGCAGTTTCATTGATAGCAAAAATATCAATTTGTTCTTCCAGTAAGAGATGTTCGAATAGAAGTTTATGTTGCTGGAAAGATCGAATATTAATAAACAATAAATTCATAATTAGGATCAGAAAGGCTATGGCTTTAAACGGCGGTTTCAAGAGGCGCGATTTGAAAGTGAGCATACTGTCTTGAATATGTACCATGCATATTGATGTTAAAGAAAGACTTTGCAGTGGCAGTTACGGTGCGAAGGATATGATCGCGTTGAAATGGCAGCACGTTCTGAAGCACTATAGTGAAGTAACGAAGAAAATCTTCGATACTGAGTGGATGCAGAATAGATTGAGCTGGAGGTGTAGTTTTATCAGAACTTCGAATGGGTGCAGTAAACTCCGGGCGAGTAGGTTCTGCCGGGGGCTTTGCCTTGCAGCGGTAGCTGTATGTGGGGTGCATCTCTCCACATGTGGAACATTTTGGAGGTTGTTGTTGATTTTGGCACAACCTTGTTTCATGTGGGTTGCCACAATATCCGCATCGCGGTTGATTTGGACAGCTGTTTGTGAAATGAGCGTTGTAGGTCTGACATCTCTCACATCGCAGAGGCACTGGCCCAGGAGTTTTAGAAGGCTCTACCCTATGAATTTTCTTATAAATAGGTGCACCGTGTGCCAGAAGATGATCGATAGCCTGCTGGTTTTGGGACAAAACACGTATCATATATGTTGGCCCATTATTGTTTTTAATGCGTATGCATTTGTCAATGCAAACAACGCGCCGTTGCTTCGTACAAATATCTAATACGTTGTTATATTAGCCGCGAGTATTTGAAATTTCTACCTTTTTATATAAAAACGCAGGAAAATGTTTATACTTTAAACACAGCGTTCAGATAAAGTTTATACTGTAAGTTAAACTTGAAGTTTATATTAAAATATCTGCAACAGTTCTGTATTCCTTCGCAAAATAAGTAGGGTCAAATCTGCTGCCATCTATGTTCACATTTATGCTTTATATATAAATACTATAATTCGTTATGCCTCATGGTTACCGAAATATGAGGAAATAAAGAGCGATATTATAGGTACTGTGCGTGGGACTAGAGTACTAGAGTACTAGACGGCACAATTTAAAAAAGTAATTAAGTTTGTCCTTTATTCAAGCTGAATGCTAACAAGACGCTAACAACGCGAACACTACCTTGTCGCCGAAAGTTAAGAGATCAGCGTCACGTGGTTTTTGAGAACAACTGAAAATCGAACGCGCGCTGGCTTTTTACTTCAATCTAAAGAAAAGCGTCTCGCAAGTGAAGCATGGGCTGCCCGAACTACAGCTTGCGCTAAGCAGAAATAAGCTTTTGTCTATAAACCAAAGCGAAATAAAATCAAATAAAAGCGACAGGCAAGCTTGCGGTAAGCAAACATGCTGTCTGGGTGTAAAACAGTCTGACATTGAAATAAAAGAGTTAACTTTGTGTTACTAAATCGTTTGCTTTTATGTAGGTATGCAAGGAAATGCATATACCCCTATGTTACACATGTGTTTCTTACTTTATTCCTTATTTTATGTCTGACCGGAAAAGACCGTTCTTGACATGGTAAACATCATCAACAAAGAAAGTTTCAAAAATACAAGTCTTCCTGGTGTTTATGAAAAAAAAAATAAACAACAACCAGTGCAAGTGCCAGAAACTTCATAACAAAATACATCTCAATTCTCTGCAATGTGAAGTACAGGATTCCACGAACACTTCCAAGCAGCAAATTGAGCAATACGGCAGGCAAATTACGACGAATTCTCCCAACACTCCCACACAGGACTTGCCTAAAGATCTTGATGAAAGATCTTGTGTAACCGATCAAGGGAAGAAGTTTGGAATTCTTGTTTTAGAAAATAAAACTCAGCCGACTAAGGATTTAAATTTTTCACGAACTGCACGCCAATCTTGTCGCGCGGAATGGCTTCCTACATTTCCTGATTACATTATGATACAGTCAGAGATTATGTTTTGTTTTGATTGTATATCATTTGACAGGTAAAATGCTGGTGCAAGGAGCTGAATTGACTTTTCTCGCCATAGGGTTCAAGAACTGGAGAAAGGCCACAGACAAATTTAGAGCACATTTGAAAAGCGAACTCCATTGTCCGAATAATATCCGTGTGGGCATTTCCAACACAGTTAAAAATATGTATATACAGGGTCGTATCCAGAAGTAGTAGGACTGATTTTTTTTAATGTATTTAACATTTTGGTACATCGACTTAATACTCTTCAAAATAGGCCCCTTGGACATTCACACACTTCTGGTAGCAAGCCTTCCAGGTCGCGAAGCCCTTCTGGAAGTCGTCCTCCGGGATGCTGTTCAGCGCCCTCGTCGTCGCCACTTGGACCGCTTCCACCGAGTCGAAACAATGCCCCTTGAGCTGTCTCTTGATACGGAGGAACAGGAAGAAGTCCGGCGGTGCGACATAAGGGCTGTAGGGGGATAAGGCAACGTGGAAACGCCAAATTTGGTCAGGAGATCCCTCACAATCCACGCGCCGTGGCACGGCACGTTGTCATGGTGGAGCTTCCATTTCCCCACCAGGTCTGGTCGCACGCGTGTGATCCAATTTCGCAGCCGTGTGAGCACGTCCACGTAAAATCTTGCATTTACACTCTGTCCAGGAGGTACAAACTCCTTATGGACAATGCCACGATGGTCAAAAAATGCAATCAACATCGATTTCACTTTCGATTTCGACATTCTGGCCTTCTTTTTATGGGGTGATTGTGTAGCTCATGGTATCCTCCTTGTGGGCCTGCGTAAGCATGTCCTTGGTTTCGGTCGCTGATTTTCCAAATTTTGACGCAAAACTTGATGGCGTACCGCTGCTCCAAATTTCGCTCCATCGCAACTGACGACGAGGCGTCACAAGAGGAGATCACTAACAGAGTGGTCCACACTCAACTAACGCACGCAGGCGACTGCCGCCGGTCGACACCTGTTCCCAAGGCTCCCCTCCATAACATCCGGCCTTGCAGCTCCCCCCCCTACATTGCTCTGCGCGCGTGGAAAAAAATCAATCCTACTACTTCTGGATACGACCCTGTAAAATGGTAAAAAATTGTAGTTACAATCAACCATTTTTTGTAAGTAGTATAATTTTTACTATTTTATATGTTTTTAACTGTGATTTAAGTGGTGAAAATTTCTGCACAATACCAAAATCCTGCACAAAACTGGCACTGGATTAATTAATCTTTTGGTGTATAGCAAGATGCTTCTCGCAAATGGGAACCGTCACGAAACTGTTTACAGCTGCATTACATTATTATTATGCTATTATTATTATTGACCAACCAAATCGAATTATTGTTACATTACGAACGTATATTCGTATTATCTTACCTAGGTTACATTCCCGAGTTTATTTTCAAGACAGTAATTTAAAATCAATTTGCCCCCAGCTGAAAAATACTTCCTACGCCACTGAAAGAATTGAAGGGAGTTGTAAAGAGTGGAAGGATCAAAACCCATAAAAAATAGGGAAAGAAATGATAAAGAAGGAGAACGTAATTAGAACAGAAGATCGACAGGAATACTGCCACTTATTCCAAGGTTATTTCGTATTTGTCTAGGAGAAATGATGAAAAAGGACTACATAGAAGTCGTTATTTCAGTAGGAGTTAGAAATAAGGTGCATATATACGATTTTCAAATGATAAAGCTCTTAGGTCCGTTACATAGTCAAGCGGAGCTCAGCGCACCGCCGTCCGCGCTACGCGTGTGTGCTTACACAGTCATCGTGATTACATCGGGTGTTGCAGAATAAGTGTTACAACTCTTGGGAGGTGACTCCTGCCGCTGAGACAAGAAAAAAAAGTTCTCTTGAACTTTCGGCTATCGGACTAGTTTCGGATTTGCAAGGTGCCGAAAGCGTGGGAAAATGACTTTTGGACGCCAATTTTTCGGAGGTAGAGTTAGAAATAAGGTGTATATATACGATTTTCAAATGATAAAGCTCTTAGGTCCGTTACATAGTCAAGCGGAGTTCGCGCACCGCCGTCCGCGCTACGCGTGTGTGCTTACACAGTCATCGTGATTACATCGGGTGTTGCAAAATAAGTGTTACAACTCTTGGGAGGTGACTCCTGCCGCTGAGACTAGAAAAAAAGTTCTCTTGAACTTTCGGCTATCGGCTAAGGTGCCGAAAGCGTGGGAAAATGAGTTTCGGACGCCAATAGTTCGGAAACTATCCAACGTAAAGAGGGCGGGTAAAAAATTCACTGAAGAAGTCATACCTGCTATATTGAATTTTACATGTTTCGTAATCCTACCATGCACGCGCAATGGATTCCCCAAAAGAACGTAGGGAGTCCCGGATAATCTGCCAAATGAAAATTGGTCTAAATGGATATGAATTGATAGGATTTCTATCAGGTAACAATAATTATTTTGTATTAACTCGATATCTGGAACAAATACAAAATGGCGGACACCTTCATGCCCGTTGTGTGTGGTTGCATAATCGCAGGTACGGATGCTGGCCAACAGTGACGTTCTGAGTATTAAGTGTAGCGAATTTATACTCAAATGCTCTAGAAGGACATCTGGAGTGTCGGTAAGACATTTGTCGTGATATCTCGGGAACACCTCCATCGAGAACAAGCAGACTTTGCAAGCCATAGTAGATACATGATAGCTTTAAAACGAAATTAAAACAAATTGTCTGCACCTGCGCAGAACTGCGCAAATAATTGTGCGCATGCGCATATCTCGAAAACGTGAAGACTGCGATATATTTTTCTTTTGCTTAGTTTGAACTACATTGCGAGTATAACATAATGCAAGAAAAAACTAAATTCAAAGTTGAGCGTTTTCAAGCAACTGGGGTGAGAAGACGTTGGGGGTGGTCTGCCCCCAGATACCTGCCTCTAGTTACGGCACTCTATCTGGCTTCTCAGTCATACATTTCCATTACACCTGTGTAGAAGTCATATAGTTAACGTTTATAGTCACCATGTTCGGGTCGTAGTGATATCAAGTACTGTAAGTCATCAATGTTACACAACAGGAACACAGTATTAAGAGAGCGTAAGGATACACTATCAGGCCTATTATCGCGGTCTATTCGAACACATCAGTGTGATGCAGGCATCTATGCTTGCGTGTCTTTGAGGGGTCTCACTTCTTCGAGGGAGTCGAGGGAGTAAAAATAATTATTACAAGGAGCCGAGGGACTAAAAAAAATTCACTCGAGGGAGTAAAAATCTTCACTCAATGGAGTAAAAATAATCACTAGAGGGAGTCAAGGGAGTAAAAATATTCACTCGAGGGAGTCGACGGAGTAAAAATATTCACTCGAGGGAGTAAAAATGTTCACTCGAGGGAGTCGAGGGAGTATAAATATTCACTCGAGGGAGTCGAGGAAGTAAAAATGTTCACTCGATGGAGTCGAGGGAGTAAAAATAATCACTCGAGGGGTCGAGGGAGTATAAATATTCACTCGAGGGAGTAAAAATAATCACTCGAGGGAGTATAAATATTCACTCGAGGGAGTAAAAATCTTCACTCGAGGGAGTAAATATGTTCACTCGAGGGAGTAAAAATATTCACTAGAGTGAGTAAAAATATTTACTCGAGGAAGTCGAAATATGAAAGGAAATTAAATCTCTGAGTTTTACGCCCCACGGTTATGCCGGTTAGGCTAAAGGAGACGGTGATGATGAGTGATGAATGAAATGGTGGAATGAAGAAAGTGGGAGGAAACGGGAGAATCCCGAGAAAACCGACGCACACGGTGTTTGTCCACCACAAAGTTCACTTGGCGGGGGCTGGGATCGAACCCAGGATCCCAAGCACCAGAGGTGAACGCTCTACCACTGAGGGATTATTAGAGATTATCACTGCAGATTTAGGCGAAATCGCTCAACTATCGGTCAGACATTTATCATCCGGAAAATACTCAAAAAGAAATTCGAATGCAACAGAGTCCATTAATTACACTAGTTAACAAACTTAAACTTTTTGTTTGTTACATGAGAAAAATCACCTGATCTTAAAGGAACTTTTTGCGCTGAATTCGAATATGCACTCGGTTTCTCTCCATCACGTACAGTTTTCCCGTAACAGAGGGATTTTCGGGAAATTCCCTCAAAAATTTCCCTTTTTCAGACATTTTATTCCCCTAGCTCCTGTCCCCTTACATATAGTAACACAGAAATTATACCTAAGTATACCTTGATTTATATTTAATAAACCCTAAAAGTTTCGTAAAAATCGCTTTGTTCTTTCTAGAGAAATAAATATATTTGTATGTATACTGTGTGCACTGTTTATTGCACCTGATAGTAATGCTTTCAGATCTCCTGAGTTGGGGTAAAAACGATTTGCTTTATTACTACAAACACATACATAAAAATGAATATTTACAATAGTCAACAACACACTTTCCCCCTTCCGGTATCGTTTCCCCCCTCCCCCCCGCGCATTTCTTTCTTGTGTTCTTGACACCTGGTGAGGGAGTTTTGTACATTTTTATATTGACGTGTGGTTTAACACTACTTCACTTTCAAAGTTGTCTTTGCTGCTAAGAGTGCTTTCATGTTTGATCTTAACGGCATTATACCCAACTAAGACCAGAAGTTTAGTTTGTGATCAGTACAATGGCGTCAAGAGGACGGCGTTCGTGTGTTAACTCACCAAATAGTTTTTGTTATGTGTGTGGCCAGTTTGTAGTTAAAGGACAGTGTAGATCCATTACGCCATCGGTGAAACTAGCATATTATATATATTTCGGATGTCGTGTGGGAGATCAGGACAAAACTTGGGCACCCAACATAATTTGTGCGTCGTGCTACGTCACTTTACTTGCATGGGTCAAAGGGAAACGGAGGTTCATGAAATTTGCTGTACCAATGGTGTGGAGAGAACCCACCAACCATCTGGATGATTGTTATTTTTGTCTCACAGTAGTTAAGGGACATTCTAAAAAAAGCAAATACACAATAAGTTTTCCCAACGTTAAATCCGCAATTAGACCTATTCCGCACGGGGATGAACTTCCACTTCCCGAGCCCCCTACCAACTGGGAAGAGATATGGCCAAAAGACTCTGATGATGATCATGACCTTGATGAACCATCGACATCAACATGTACATCCAAGGATCCAACGTTCATCCCTGACTGTGTTCGCGAGCCACATTTCATCCGGCAATGTGAACTTAATGACCTAGTCCGTGATTTGCACCTGACAAAACAAGAGGCGGAACTTCTGGGATCAATGCTCCAGCAGTGGAACTTATTGGATGCAGAAACGAACATATCAGTGTACAGGAAAAGGTATGTTCAATTTTCAAGCTATTTCTCAATGCAAGATAATGTGTGCGTATGTACGGATATAAATGGGTTGATGGCGGAGCTAGGAATTCCTTACGTTCCAGAAGAATGGAGGTTATTTATCGACGCGTCAAAGGTCAGCCTTAAAGCTGTCCTTTTACATAATGGAAATAAAAAACCTTCTATACCACTTGCGCACTCAGTGAAGATTAAGGAATCCTATGACACCATGTCAACTTTGCTGTGATCTCAAGGTAGTTGGTATTTTATTAGGACTGCAGTGCGGTTACACGAAGTACCAATGTTTTTTATGTTTATGGAATAGCCGAGCTGATGACAAACATTATGAAGTGAAGGAATGGGAACCTAGAGTGAATTACGTACCTGGAGAATGCAACGTCAAATACGCTCCTTTGGTAGGTCCTAATAAGATATTACTACCGCCACTTCATATCAAGTTAGGACTTATGAAAAACTTTGTCAAAGCCATGGACACATCTGGTGAAGGTTTCAAGTATTTGCGAGATAAGTTCCCTAACCTGAGTGATGCTAAGATTTCAGCGGGAGTGTTTATTGGTCCCAAAATTAGGAAATTAATGCTTGATGATAGCTTTGACAGTAAGTTAAACAGTGCTGAGCTAGCTGCCTGGGCAGCATTTAAGTGTGTTGTGCGCAACTTTCTGGGCAATAACAAAGCTGAGAGTTACACAGAAATCGTACAGGACATGATACAGAAATACAAAGAGTTGGGTTGTAGGATGTCTTTAAAAATCCACTTTTTGCACTCCCACCTCAGCTTCTTTCCTGCTAACCTAGGTGCTCTCAGCGACGAACAGGGGGAAAGATTCCACCAAGATATAATGGCAATGGAGAAAAGGTACCAGGGACGATGGGATCCTTCAATGATGGGGGACTATTGTTGGGGTCTTGTTAGAGAATGCAACATTTCTTACAAAAGAAGGAAGTAGTGTACGTTTTTGTAACCCAAAGGAAGTTTCATATATTGTGATAGTTTTGATTGTCTTTTCATGACCTTTTGGTACATTTGTATTATTGTTTATTGTAAATTGTCACACTTGTAAATTATATTGTATTATATTTTATATGTGTTTGTGGTAATAAAGCAAAACGTTTTACCTCAACTTAAGAGATCTGAAAGCATTACTATAAGGTGCAATAAACAGTACACACAGTATACATACAAACATATTTATTTCTCTAGAAAGAATAAAGCGATTATTACGAAACTTGGAGGGTTTGTTAAATATGAATCAAAGTATACTTAGGTATAATTTCTATGTTAGTATATGCAAGGGGACAAGATCTTAGGGTGTAAAATAAACGAAAAGGGAAATTTTTGAGGAATTTTCCCGAAAATCTCTCTGTTACGGGAAAGTCGTACGTGATGGAGAAAAACCGAGTGCATATTCGAATTCAGCGCAAAAAGTTCCTTTGAGAACAGGTATTTCCTTTTATGTAACAAAACCTTTGTTAACTAGTGTTATGTATCAATTTTAAAGCAGCCTGCGACTCAGATAGGAGGGACTCAGTACAACATCTAACCGAATTTGATATACCAAAGAAGCGAGTTAGATTAATAAAGATGTATTTAAATGAAACCCAAAGTAAAATCCCAGTAGGAAAACGCTTGTCCACGAGTTTTTTTTTTTTAACATAGAGATTGACCTGAAAAAAAGGAGATTCATTATCGCCATTATAATTCAATTTTGTTTGAGAATTCACGTAAGAAATATCAAAGACAGCAACAAAACCTAGAGCTGAATGATACTCACACCAGGTTATAGTTTATACTGATGATGTCAATCTGATAGAAGATGCTACGAGGACAACAGAAAAAATGCAGAGGTTTTATTAAACGCCTGCGGGGACATGAGTTGAGAAGTAAAAGCAGAGCAAACTACCTAGGTAATTGTATGGAAGTTCCCAGACCATAATTCTGCAAATTGTGAATACGTTAAAAGTAGATGTAAAGTAATACTTTTGACAAAGTGGACACTTTCAAATATCTCGGATCAAAATTAATAAACCAAAACTACATTCGTTTAGAAATTAAATGATAATTGAAACCAAGGAGTTTGTATTTATACAGTCCAAATTCTGTTGTCTTCGCGAATTTTGTCGAAAAACTTGAAGCTTAAAATGCATTTATAAAAGCGATAGTTATGCTAGTTGTGCAGTATACTTGCTAAAAATAGTCGCTAACACTGAGACAAAAACGCAGACAGAGTATTTGAGAATAAAATTCCAAATAAATATTGGAACCCAAGAGGAGAATGGTAAATGGCGGAAACTTCATAGAAGGAGAAACTCCATAATTTATACCGTTTACCAAAACATTGTTAGGGTCATCAAGTCTAGGAGCCTGAGGTGGGCATGTCATGTAGCCAACATGGAAGAAAGTAGCAACTCTCAAAATTTTAATTTTGAATCCAATCCGCAAGAGGCCATTAAGAAAACCTAGTGTCAGATAGAAGGACAATATTAAGATGGATCTTGCAGAAATAGGAATACAAAATAGAAACTGGATCTAGTTGGCTATGGACAGAACTTTAGTAGAAGGCTTTTGTTACTGCGGTATTAAACTTTCGGGTTCGATAGGCCATATAATTAGTAAGGTAAGTATAGTGAAGATACAAAATGCAAACGTGAAACAAAAGGAATGATAGGAATCGCGAAAGAAGATTTAAGAAGAAAAGTTTGTTTTGTGGGTCTTTAAATTAGAGTAGTGAAAAAATCATAAAATTTTTCATTGTGGAGTATTGTATTCTACGAGGCAGAAGAATAGGCATTTCCTAAAATTTAAAAAAAATAAATAAATAAATAAAAAATAAGATACCATATAAAATAAAATACCATAAAGATACCATATAAATATGTTATAGCCATATTATGTAGATATTCAAATGAAATATTCTTAATAATTTATACCAACAGGTTTTAAGCTTTGCGAGCCAACAATGGTTCAGTACCACCTACGAAGGCCCAAACTTGATATCGTACTTAAATATAATTGAGATAGATGGGAGATAGTTCAAGATTTTCTATCAAGTATTGTTTTCGCTTAGCTATGAATTATAAATAGAAATTACAGTGTAAATAGAAAGTATAGAAATTGTAGAGAAGAATTTCTTCTCTTAGAAACTGAGGAGCTACAATAATGTAAATAATGTTGGTAATATTAAAATTTATTTCATGTATACAGATATATTGATTTATGTAGTGATTTGAATTTTTAAAAAATATGCCTTTGTCGATCGATAAAAAGAGAGCAGAGCAACCATGCAACTTCAACATTGATATGGAACAATTGCTGCAGGAGTATCCATTTGTGAAACATGGGTCCTGAGGCAAGAGTGTGAAACAGTGAAAACACCTGTCTCTTTCCTCCTTCATATCAAAGTTAATTGTGCATTGAATTGTTAAGATTGTATTATAGTCCTTTTACGCATCCATAAATGGCATGTTGAATTGAAAATCAGTTTGTTTTGACTGCATATGTCTGCTTGTATCATTGATAATTAAGCTTTGGATAACGCATGTAACTTAAACTTACACTTAAAATAAAAATAGGCACATGTTTCTGCGTGAAAGAGCGTAAATCATAGTTCAAGAGACAGTCCCAACAATGGTTTCGAAGATTTAAAAGTACGTTTCCTGTTTGATTCAACACTATACATTATTAATTTGATTATTGATATGTTTTTCATCTGCTTACTTTTAGCAGAATATGTTTAGTCTTATATTTTCTGTAACACTAATTTAAAACCACCAGATATTGTCTTGGTGGTTATCAGCAACCTCACCATTTCCATTTCTGCATTGAGTCATATATGCGAAACATCCTCAAATCGAATTGTTTTGTGTGAAATACTGTGGAAATTGTTATTTCGATACACGAGTTGCTGGCAAGCAGGGGTGTAGCCAGGAGGGGTTCATCGGGTCCTGATCCTCCCCCCAAAAATACTTCCTAACACAATATACATTTTGTACTCTTTCTTAATAAATTTATACTTATTTAACAGGGAAATGATTGATGTACCATGAAAATTTGATCTTACACTTCATCTGTACTCTTTCATCTATAAAAGCAATAGTTTAGTATTCTTACGGATGAATTTGAAAAAGCTATGTCCGAGATTAGGAATGAAAAGGCAATCAGAATAGATAATATACCAATCAAATTCATTAAGAATATGGGAGACAAGGGCAAGAAAGAATCGTTCCGACTTTGCAATGAAACATATGAAACAGGAGAGTGGCCAAAATATTTTCTGAAGATAATCATTACACTGATAGCTAAGAAATCGAACCTAGAGGGATATGAGGATTAGAGAACTATTATTCTCATACCGCATGCAGCAAAAAATTTGTTTCGAATACTGAAAAGAAGGTTGTATGGGAGAACAAATGAAAAAGCTGAGGAAAAACAGTTCGGATTGAGGAGAGGTAAGGGAATTGGATTATTAAGGGTAGACAGTGAAAGGTTTATTGAAGAATGGAAAAAGGTGTATGTATATATTGATGTTGTATATATTTGATGATGTATATATTGATCTAGAAAGCGCTTTGGTCGCGTGAATTTGGAATTGTTAGAGTTCTAAAGAAGGTTGGGTTCGAATGGAAAGATCGAATACTCATAAGAAACTTATATATGAACCAACAAGTAAGTGTTAGAATAGGGAAGCAAATGACAGAGGACAATGTAACTGGAAGGAGAGTTTGACGGGGATGCTGTCTCTTGTCTACACTAGAAGAGATAGTTAAAAACAGCCTATATAGTGAAGACGACACTTCGGTAGTAGCGAAATCTGAAAAGAAAATCAATAAGATGTTAGCAAACTTGAGGAAGAGTTGTGAAGAAATATGGAATGAAAATAAATGTTAGACAAAATCCATGGTGATTGAAACGAAGCAGTCGGTACCAAATATAGAGGAGGGAGGATACAAAAAGAACAAGTGACTAATTTTCGATATTACTAGTGATGATATGAAGTGTGATAGTGAAATGAACACAAGGATAAGAATGGTGAAAGAAGCTCTTAGGAGGAAGAAAAGTCTATTTTGTTTGACCTTATATAAAGAGTTAAGAAAAAGACTTATAAAATGTTTCGTATGGAGTGTTGTACTGCGGGACAGAAATATGGACATTACACAAAAGTGATGAAAAACGACTGGAAGTTTTCGAAATGGAGAGGATTTGAAGACTTTGAGGCAAAAACCCGTCAAGTCCAAAAAGTTAAAGTGTAAAGGAGATAACTTCACCTGGATTTCTTGTCATCCGATATTTTTTCAAACTTGGCACATATATACTAGACCGAAAATAAATCGACACGTATTTTGTTTGTTTCTTTCCGAATATAGGTTAAGGGGAGCAAAGAATCCCTTTTCAAACAAAGGTCTCCTTGATTAAACGGGCCACATTAAAGAAACGAAATTCTGCCGATGTACAGATGACTTAAAAATAGGAAATACGGGTTTTGTCGTTTTTGCGGGAAAAAGGTTTCAGGTAGGGATGCGCACGAGAAGAGTCGAGACAGGATTTTCCTGACAAAATTCGAGTCGAGACACGGCTCTTAGAATAGTAAAATATACATTTTTCGATTTGAGAAATCACTTTTACAGCACATTTTCGAGACGAGACAGGACATAAATCACTAATCGTTTGGTCACCACAGGGCTACTTTCTTGAAAACAGCCACGTATAACGATGTTCTGGATTTCGGTAAGAATAAGTAAAAGTGTGATATGTTGTAGATTTTCTCATCGTGAGAAAAAGTCTTAATGGACACAAAGATCAACTATTGACCGTTTAGGCACTACAGGTCCAGGTTTTTGAAAACAGCTGAGTATAACGATATTTTTGATTTCGGTGTAAATGAATGAAACTGTGGTATGTTGTGGATGTCGTGATCCTGAGAAAAAATGTTTAGGGCTTTCCAGAGTTTTTCTTTATCTCGCAAGATTAACATCGGAATGTTTTCTATGCTTAAATGATGTTAGCCGCTACTCTCCCCATCCCTTTTCCGGATTGTGAGATAGGACTTTTCAGGGTTTCATACAATTCCACCAAACTTCCAGAACATTCTTACCTTTTGCTGTTTTAAATGATGTGGTCCTGTAGTTGCCAAACGGTGATTGGTGGTTGTGGCCATTGAGACTTTTTCTCAGGATCACAATATCTACAACATATTAGGTTTCAAGCAATTACACCGAAATCCAGAATACCTTCCTTACCTTACCTTTGGATCTTTAAAAATGTGGCCTTGGTGAAACGGCCAGTGATGGGTGGTTGTGCAAATTGAGACTTTTTCTCAGAAACATAATAGCTACAACATATCACAGTTTCAGTCATTTTCATCGAAATCCAGAATATCACTATCTTCGGCTGCTTTCAAAAAAGTGGCATCGTAGTGTCCAAACAGTCAGTGATTTGTGGTTGTGCCTATTAAGACTTTTCCTCAGGATCACAATATCTACAACATATAACGGTTTCAGCCATTTTTACTGAAATTTAGTATATCGTTACCTTCTACTGTTTTCGAAAAAGTAGCCTCGTAGTGGCCGAACTTTAAGTGATTGGTGTTTGTGCCTATTGAGATTTTTTCCTCAGGATCACAATGTCTACAATATATCACAGTTTCAAGCAATTACACCGAAATCCAGAATACCGTTATCTTCTGCTCTTTTTAAAATGTTGCCTTATAGTGGCCCAACGGTCAGTGATGGATGGTTGTGCCTCTTGAGGATTTTTCTCAGGATCACAATATCTACAACATATCACGGTTCAAGCAATTCCACCGAAATCAGGTATACCGTTACCATCTGCTTGTTTTTTTTTTTTTTAATATCTCTGTAGTGGCCAAGTGGTCACTGATTGGTGGCTGTGCCTGATGAGACTTTTTCTTAGAATCACAATACCTACAACATACCCTATCTGGCCGAAAGTATCTGGACACCCAGTGATACGAAATCGGAGAATCCTGAGGCAGATATTAGTAGAATGTTGGTCCCTCTTTTGCTTCTATGACAGCCTGCACACGTCTATGGAGACGTTCCACCAATTTTGGATATGTGGCAATAGGAACGGACGTCCAGGTGCCCATCAGAGCTGAAGTGAATTCTTGCAGGGAAGATGGTCGTCTTGGCTGGCTACGTAATGTGCGTTCCAACTCGTCCTACAGGGCCTCAATGAGATTGAGATCGGGGCTCTGAGAGACCTAGACCAGTTTGTGAATGCCCATTTCGTCAAACCATGGCTATATAAGTCTCAATGTGTGACTGGGACAGTTATCTTGCTGGAAGAGAAATGGGCCTTCCCCGAAATATTGCCATAGTGTTGGGAAAGCAGCATTGTCCAGAATGTCCAGCTATTTCTTAGAGTCCGTGTTTCCCACAACACGAACTAAGGGACCTAATCTAAACCATGAAAAACACCCCCACACCATAACGCTGCTTCCACCAATCACAGTCGATACAATGCAGTCATTGCAGAAGCGCTCGCCGGGTATCCGCCACACCCAGATCCGTCCATCGGACTACCAGATTGTATACCGGCATTCGTCACTCCACAGAACACGTTTCCACACGTCCAATGTCAAATGTCAGTGAGCTTTGCATCATTGCAATCGACGCTTCGCATTTTAGAGACTGATGTTCGGCTTGTGCGCGGCTGCACGACCATGGAATCCTAGTTTTTTTTTTAACTCTCGACGAACAGTCTTAACGCCCGATGTACTTTGAAACTCCTGTGTGACTTCTACCAACGAGGACTTGCGATTTTGTTTCACTACACGTTTGAGCGTTCTTTCACTGCGTTCAGTAAGTGTTCTCCGCCTGCCACTTCGTTTGTCGGTCGTTTCATTGCCTCGACGTTTCCACTTGAAAATTACATCCCCAACAGTGGATTTCAGCCTCTGTAGCACGTCTGCAGTTTGACGAACAGATTTCCCACTACAATGGCTGAGTGGCAACCCACTATCATGCCACGATCAAAATTACTGTGCTCTACTGTACACTGCTCCCCATATTGTTCTCGCTTTCAGCCACGCGCAACTTGACGTTACCAACCTGATTCACAACTTCGGAGGGGTGTCCGGATACTTTTGGCCAGATAGGGTATCACAGTTTCAAGCAATTACACTGAAATCCAGAATACTTTTACCTTCAACTGTTTTCAAACACCTGGCTATGTAGTGGCCAAACGGTTAGCAATGGGTTGTTCTGCTACTGAAACTTTTTCTGAAGATCACAATATCTACAACATATCACGGTCTCAGCCATTTTTATCGAAATCCAGAATATCATTTTCTTCGGTTGTTTTTTTTTTTTCTTTTTTAAAAAAGTGGCCCTGTAGTGGCCGAACGATCAGTGATTTGTGGCTGTGCCCATTAAGACTTTTTCTCAGGAACACAATATCTACAACATATCACGATTTCAAGCAATTCCACCGAAAACTAATTTCCGTAAGGATTATGCGGGGTCCTTTCCATTTCGAAGGGAGCCATTGCCCTCTGAAACCCTTTTCTCGTAAAAACGACAAAACCCGTATTTCCTACTTTTAAGTCATCTTTGCATCGACAGAATTTCGTTTCTTTAATGTAGCCCTTTTTTGAAAAGGGGTCCTTTGCCCCCTTTAACGTCTATTCCGAAAGAAACAAAAAAACATGTGTCGATTTATTTTCGGTCCAGTATATATGTGGCAAGTTTGAAGAAAATCGGATGACGAGAAACCTTGTGAAGCTATCTCCTTTACACTTTCACTTTTTGGACTTGATGGATTTGTGCCCCAAAGTCTTCATCTGCTGGATCGAGCGGAAAGAGAATGAGAAGGTATTAGAAATGATGGGCGAGAAAAGAACAATTTTAGTTATTGAAAAGAGCAAGAGAAACTTGTTGGGATACTGGCTAAGAAGGAGGCTTATCATGAATGACATGCTAGAGGGTATGGTGGCAGGAAAAGAGGAAGAGGGCGAAGGAGGCTACAATTGATGGACAGTATCAGAACAGAAAAAAAAATGTACATGAAGACGAGATGGTTAGCTGAAGATTGTGGAGCATGGAAGTTTCTCAGTTGCGCCAAGAGATACCAATAATGGCAGAATACCTATGATGATAATGATAACATTTGTTCCTGCATAAAAGTAATGTGATTAAAATCACATTATAAATAGCTCCTGTAAAGCAGTTTTATTCGAAAATTTTTGATGGCGCAAACCATTTAAACTTTGGATGCAAATGTACGAGTATCATAAAACTTAAAAGTCATATTTTCGAATCAAGAAATAATATTCTCAATAGGCTAGTAAATCAATATAGGAAGTTCTTAATTTGGACAAACTACACTGAAAAAAAAAAATCCGTTCTCCGAACAGCGGTATATTGTAAAAATATACGGAATACTCTTGCTTACTACAGAAATCAGTATGGAGGAAATGTTACCCACATACTACATACTACTGCCCTTAGATATTACACCATGCCGTTGCAGAATGGCTGACACTTATGTTACATTCCTCAGCTATATATTATATACTTCAATTTGTATGTGAGATCCTGACCGCCTATATTGTTTCATACGGAAAGTATGTATAGATGGAACACTTATACGGAAGGTATAATAAAACGTGCGTTTTCAGTTATACGTCTGCTGTACGCAGTGATGAAAATTTTCCGGAAAATTTTCCGATTCATAAAAAGATACTTCACTTATTCCTGCATCGTTGTTCAGCCGTGATGTGAAGTGCAAAATTTTCTTCTATATTTTTCCGGAAAGTTTTCCGTTCTAAACAAATATTCCGTGATCAAGTAACAATTCCTCATTAATCATAAAATTAATTGAACTCATGTATAGAAATGTTAGAAACTGAAAGAACCTGAAAATTTTCATGGCTCAGACAATTTCCAGTGCTATGTAGAAACAAGTGAAACATTTTTTCATGAATCGAAAAATTGAAAAACTTTTTATGAGTCGGAAAACTCATCGTTTTGAAGCAAAAAGTAATACAACTTTTTGTAAATCGAAAAGGTTTATTTCTGTGTAGAAACAAGTGAAAGGAATTTTCATGGATCGGAAAATTTTCATTGCGATGTAGAAACAAGTGGAAAAACTTTTCATAAGCCGGGCAATTTTGAATATTATGTATAGTGATATTAGGTGGAAATTTTCCAATATATTAAACTGGACATTGAGTTATAAAAGTGAATTCCTATAGAGGAAAGTTAGACAGCAACAAATTATAATTTTCCAATTAGCTTTCGAGAACCGGAAAATTATCCAATATTGTGTATAAAAATGTATTAGAAATAATGACGATTCGATAGAACAAGTATATATATATATATATATATATATATATATATATATATATATATATATATATATATATATATATATATATATATATATATATATATATATATATATATATATAGGTATATATTATTTTGTAAATTAAAATGAAATTATTTGCTTTTAGAACGCAGCGCTAATAACGCAGCTTTTTACGTTTCTTTTATTATTTTATTGGAAGAACAACTACACAAATCAGCTTCCTTATTAGTTAGGCCTATGTTTAATTTTCTCTGTTGAATGAATATATGAATAAATAAATGATGTTTATTTCCAGAAAATGGTCAGTATGAGTTACTTAAACCCGAATTTTGGGTAGTCAAAAATTTACAGTAGGCACTTTATATTATCTCTACTTATTTATAAATGTTGCAGTATGTAAATCTAGAAAAGTAGTAAAGCTATGAGAAAACTTCGTCTTACGTATATTAAACTGACGAAATATAATTTTGGGAGATCAAAGATGGTTTATGAGGGAAGAACGCATTGAAGCTCTTGAAATATTTTTACAGAAATGAAGAATCGTTAGATTTTCACTTCATGAAACTTTTCAAGACAATATTTATTACCAATAAACAACGATGTAGAAATATGTGGAGTATGTTTTTATGAATCGGAAAATATTCATCACTTTTAATAAATTTAAATTTTAAATAATAGAATGGGATATTTATACTCTACGAACTCGATGTATGTTCTCTGCATTTTACACACACACACACACACACACACACAGAAAGAGAGAGAGAGAGAGAGAGAGAGAGAGAGAGAGATTTGAATTGGGTTGATTTTGAGTTTAACGCTTTCAGCATCAACGCAATACCAGACGGGACCAACTGATTAACGTAGAATCCGAACTACATGATCTCCCGCCGGAAATCGAAGCCAGGTCTTCTATGCCAAGGCACGTATGCTAACCGCTTAGCAACGCAGGAAGTCGCAGAGAGAGAGAGAGAGAAACACTATGTAAATTTTTACTTCCCAACTTGAAATATTAGAAAAGTTTCCGGTCCCGAAAGCTAATTGGAAAATTATAATTTGTTGCTGACCAACTTTTCTCTACAGAAATTCAATTTTGTAGCTCTATGCAGTTAAATATAGTGGAAATTTTTCCACATAATATCATTACACATAATATCCAAAATTTTCCGGATTATGAGAAGTTTTTTCCACTTGTTTCTACATCGTAAATAAAATTTTTTTGATCTATGAAAATTCCCTTCACTTGTTTCTACAGAGCAATAAAACTTTTACCTTTTGCTTCAAAATGATGAAAATTTTCTGACTCATAAAAAGTTCTTCAATTTTTCCATAGAAGACAGAAAATATTTCGATTCATTAAAAATTGTTTAACTTATTCCTACATAGTACTGAAAATTTTCTGAGCCATGAACATTTTCAAATTCTTTAAACGATCTTTCACTTTTTATCATTTCTATACATGAATTCAATCAATTTTATAGTTACTGAGGAATTGTTACTTGATTACTGATATCTTTTAGAACGGAAAATTTTCCGCGGAAAATTTTCCACCTCACATCATTAGCTGTACGTTGACAAAAACTACAAGAATTACGCATGCAACCTATCTTTTTAAGTACGCCACCTACATTTTCCCCCTTAGAGTAACGTTATCTAAAGAATTAATTCTTTGAAATTCTCAAGGTATATTTTTTTATGTCCGTATTTATATTGCTTCTCTAAAGTGTAGGCGTCATTACGAGAAAAGAAATAGTGAGTTTGAAGTGGTGGCACTTCTTGTAGATCTTTTTTGAAGGTAGTATGGATAGGTTCGTATTCGTTGGCCGAAAGAACCAAATAAAACCAATGATCCACTGTGACTAGCATAAACAGTCACTGTGAAATACTTGGCGTTGAAGATTCAGTAGATAATATTCAGAGCAAGTTGTTAAGTGCAAAATTACAACCTCAAATTGCATTGCACAAGTGACCGATCTTAAGACAATCCTTATGAATTAAATCCTACTGAACTTTTTACAACACACAATAATAATAATAATAATAATAATAATAATAATAATAATAATAATAATAATAATAATAATAATAATAATAATAATAATAATAATAATAATAATAATAATAAAGGAACTGAAGTTCATAGTTATATATATTACTGAAAACACTCAATATACGTCACCTGAAATTCAGAACGAAATAACAGATATTTTGGCACAGATGGCACGGACAAAATAAGAACAGAAAATGATTCAAGTGAATCAGTTTCTTTGCTTGAAAGCATATAAATCACGAGTCTTCTCTGGCGTGGAAAATTTGTCAGTGGTTGTGAGATTTGTGAAAGAAGGAAAATTGTGTGAACATTTATTGGATCTTTTTCCATTATCGGATTTATCGTCTAAAGGTATAAAGGAAAGTTTTTGGTGCTCTTTCCAAAGCAGAATTTTGAAAAGAAATAATTTGTCAGTATAATGACGGTGTGAATTGCAGGATGTAAGGGAGTACCTGTTCTGGAATTTTTTTCTCAAGAGTAATTAGGTCATGTAGATACTGACAAGAAAAGGACATAAACGTGTCATCCGGACATCCGAATCAAACCTAGTCCATTCGATAAACATAACAAAGATATATTCGTGCACAAAAAATTAGGTGCCATGGACAACGAAGTAAGTACCTGGAGTCCATTAACTCTGTTAGTATAAAGAAAATATTAGATTCGCATTGAAATAGCTATTGCAGCAACACTGTTCATTGGAAAGTCGTGGTTTGTAGTTCATTTTCTTCAGCATTAAAAAAGCTTTCCGCTACGTATTGGGGTCCATAACGTACTTGAACAGCGAAAATTGGAAGAATGTCGGGAAAATTCCCTCGAGAAATCTCTACCATCCACTTTGGACCCCTCTGGAGTGGCCCCGGGTAAAAGCACATAATCTAAATGTATCTCGAAAAATACTATAGGGATTAGGAAATGAGTGTATCAAGTTTTGTATTGATAGACGGAACAGATATGAGGGGAAAATGTGTATTGTTATACAAGCTTTTCCCTCATATCTATTCCGTATTATACTCTTTCTCCTATAAAAGCAATCTAATATATATATATATATATATATATATATATATATATATATATTGCTTTTATAGAAGAAAGAGTACAGATGAAGTGTAAGATCAAATTTTCATGGTACATCAATCATTTCCCTGTTAAATAAGTATAAATTTATTAAGAAAGAGTACAAAATGTATATTGTGTTAGGAAGTATTTTTGGGGGGAGGATCAGGACCCGATGAGCCCCTCCTGGCTACACCCCTGCTTGCCAGCAACTCATGTATCGAAATAACAATTTCCACAGTATTTCACACAAAACAATTCGATTTGAGGATGTTTCGCATATATGACTCAATGCAGAAATGGAAATGGTGAGGTTGCTGATAACCACCAAGACAATATCTAGTGGTTTTAAATTAGTGTTACAGAAAATATAAGACTAAACATATTCTGCTAAAAGTAAGCAGATGAAAAACATATCAATAATCAAATTAATAATGTATAGTGTTGAATCAAACAGGAAACGTACTTTTAAATCTTCGAAACCATTGTTGGGACTGTCTCTTGAACTATGATTTACGCTCTTTCACGCAGAAACATGTGCCTATTTTTATTTTAAGTGTAAGTTTAAGTTACATGCGTTATCCAAAGCTTAATTATCAATGATACAAGCAGACATATGCAGTCAAAACAAACTGATTTTCAATTCAACATGCCATTTATGGATGCGTAAAAGGACTATAATACAATCTTAACAATTCAATGCACAATTAACTTTGATATGAAGGAGGAAAGAGACAGGTGTTTTCACTGTTTCACACTCTTGCCTCAGGACCCATGTTTCACAAATGGATACTCCTGCAGCAATTGTTCCATATCAATGTTGAAGTTGCATGGTTGCTCTGCTCTCTTTTTATCGATCGACAAAGGCATATTTTTTAAAAATTCAAATCACTACATAAATCAATATATCTGTATACATGAAATAAATTTTAATATTACCAACATTATTTACATTATTGTAGCTCCTCAATTTCTAAGAGAAGAAATTCTTCTCTACAATTTCTATACTTTCTATTTACACTGTAATTTCTATTTATAATTCATAGCTAAGCGAAAACAATACTTGATAGAAAATCTTGAACTATCTCCCATCTATCTCAATTATATTTAAGTACGATATCAAGTTTGGGCCTTCGTAGGTGGTACTGAACCATTGTTGGCTCGCAAAGCTTAAAACCTGTTGGTATAAATTATTAAGAATATTTCATTTGAATATCTACATAATATGGCTATAACATATTTATATGGTATCTTTATGGTATTTTATTTTATAGGTATCTTATTTTTTATTTATTTATTTATTTTTTTTAAAAAATTTTAGGAAATGCCTATTCTTCTGCCTCGTAGAATACAATACTCCACAATGAAACATTTTATGATTTTTTCACTACTCTAATTTAAAGACCCACAAAACAAACTTTTCTTCTTAAATCTTCTTTCGCGATTCCTATCATTCCTTTTGTTTCACGTTTGCATTTTGTATCTTCACTATACTTACCTTACTAATTATATGGCCTATGGAACCCGAAAGTTAAAGCTTTTCGATTTACAAAAAGTTGTATTACTCTTTGCTTCAAAACGATGAGTTTTCCGACTCATAAAAACTTTTTCAATTTTTCGATTCATGAAAAAATGTTTCACTTGTTTCTACATAGCACTGGAAATTGTCTGAGCCATGAAAATTTTCAGGTTCTTTCAGTTTCTAACATTTCTATACATGAGTTCAATTAATTTTATGATTAATGAGGAATTGTTACTTGATCACGGAATATTTGTTTAGAACGGAAAACTTTCCGGAAAAATATAGAAGAAAATTTTGCACTTCACATCACGGCTGAACAACGATGCAGGAATAAGTGAAGTATCTTTTTATGAATCGGAAAATTTTCCGGAAAATTTTCATCACTGCGTACAGCAGACGTATAACTGAAAACGCACGTTTTATTATACCTTCCGTATAAGTGTTCCATCTATACATACTTTCCGTATGAAACAATATAGGCGGTCAGGATCTCACATACAAATTGAAGTATATAATATATAGCTGAGGAATGTAACATAAGTGTCAGCCATTCTGCAACGGCATGGTGTAACATCTAAGGGCAGTAGTATGTAGCATGTGGGTAACATCCTCCATACTGATTTCTGTAGTAAGCAAGAGTATTCCGTATATTTTTACAATATACCGCTGTTCGGAGAACGGATTTTTTTTCAGTGTAGTTTGTCCAAATTAAGAACTTCCTATATTGATTTACTAGCCTATTGAGAATATTATTTCTTGATTCGAAAATATGACTTTTAAGTTTTATGATACTCGTACATTTGCATCCAAAGTTTAAATGGTTTGCGCCATCAAAAATTTTCGAATAAAACTGCTTTACAGGAGCTATTTATAATGTGATTTTAATCACATTACTTTTATGCAGGAACAAATGTTATCATTATCATCATAGGTATTCTGCCATTATTGGTATCTCTTGGCGCAACTGAGAAACTTCCATGCTCCACAATCTTCAGCTGACCATCTCGTCTTCATGTACACTTTTTTTTTCTGTTCTGATACTGTCCATCAATTGTAGCCTCCTTCGCCCTCTTCCTCTTTTCCTGCCACCATACCCTCTAGCATGTCATTCATGATAAGCCTCCTTCTTAGCCAGTATCCCAACAAGTTTCTCTTGCTCTTTTCAATAACTAAAATTGTTCTTTTCTCGCCCATCATTTCTAATACCTTCTCATTCTCTTTCCGCTCGATCCAGCAGATGAAGACTTTGGGGCACAAATCCATCAAGTCCAAAAAGTGAAAGTGTAAAGGAGATAGCTTCACAAGGTTTCTCGTCATCCGATTTTCTTCAAACTTGCCACATATATACTGGACCGAAAATAAATCGACACATGTTTTTTTGTTTCTTTCGGAATAGACGTTAAAGGGGGCAAAGGACCCCTTTTCAAAAAAGGGCTACATTAAAGAAACGAAATTCTGTCGATGCAAAGATGACTTAAAAGTAGGAAATACGGGTTTTGTCGTTTTTACGAGAAAAGGGTTTCAGAGGGCAATGGCTCCCTTCGAAATGGAAAGGACCCCGCATAATCCTTACGGAAATTAGTTTTCGGTGGAATTGCTTGAAATCGTGATATGTTGTAGATATTGTGTTCCTGAGAAAAAGTCTTAATGGGCACAACCACAAATCACTGATCGTTCGGCCACTACAGGGCCACTTTTTTAAAAAAGAAAAAAAACAACCGAAGAAAACGATATTCTGGATTTCGATAAAAATGGCTGAGACCGTGATATGTTGTAGATATTGTGATCTTCAGAAAAAGTTTCAGTAGCAGAACAACCCATTGCTAACCGTTTGGCCACTACATAGCCAGGTGTTTGAAAACAGTTGAAGGTAAAAGTATTCTGGATTTCAGTGTAATTGCTTGAAACTGTGATACCCTATCTGGCCAAAAGTATCCGGACACCCCTCCGAAGTTGTGAATCAGGTTGGTAACGTCAAGTTGCGCGTGGCTGAAAGCGAGAACAATATGGGGAGCAGTGTACAGTAGAGCACAGTAATTTTGATCGTGGCATGATAGTGGGTTGCCACTCAGCCATTGTAGTGGGAAATCTGTTCGTCAAACTGCAGACGTGCTACAGAGGCTGAAATCCACTGTTGGGGATGTAATTTTCAAGTGGAAACGTCGAGGCAATGAAACGACCGACAAACGAAGTGGCAGGCGGAGAACACTTACTGAACGCAGTGAAAGAACGCTCAAACGTGTAGTGAAACAAAATCGCAAGTCCTCGTTGGTAGAAGTCACACAGGAGTTTCAAAGTACATCGGGCGTTAAGACTGTTCGTCGAGAGTTAAAAAAAAAAACTAGGATTCCATGGTCGTGCAGCCGCGCACAAGCCGAACATCAGTCTCCAAAATGCGAAGCGTCGATTGCAATGATGCAAAGCTCACTGACATTTGACATTGGACGTGTGGAAACGTGTTCTGTGGAGTGACGAATGCCGGTATACAATCTGGTAGTCCGATGGACGGATCTGGGTGTGGCGGATACCCGGCGAGCGCTTCTGCAATGACTGCATTGTATCGACTGTGATTGGTGGAAGCAGCGTTATGGTGTGGGGGTGTTTTTCATGGTTTAGATTAGGTCCCTTAGTTCGTGTTGTGGGAAACACGGACTCTAAGAAATAGCTGGACATTCTGGACAATGCTGCTTTCCCAACACTATGGCAATATTTCGGGGAAGGCCCATTTCTCTTCCAGCAAGATAACTGTCCCAGTCACACATTGAGACTTATATAGCCATGGTTTGACGAAATGGGCATTCACAAACTGGTCTAGGTCTCTCAGAGCCCCGATCTCAATCTCATTGAGGCCCTGTAGGACGAGTTGGAACGCACATTACGTAGCCAGCCAAGACGACCATCTTCCCTGCAAGAATTCACTTCAGCTCTGATGGGCACCTGGACGTCCGTTCCTATTGCCACATATCCAAAATTGGTGGAACGTCTCCATAGACGTGTGCAGGCTGTCATAGAAGCAAAAGAGGGACCAACATTCTACTAATATCTGCCTCAGGATTCTCCGATTTCGTATCACTGGGTGTCCAGATACTTTCGGCCAGATAGGGTATGTTGTAGGTATTGTGATTCTAAGAAAAAGTCTCATCAGGCACAGCCACCAATCAGTGACCACTTGGCCACTACAGAGATATTAAAAAAAAAAAACAAGCAGATGGTAACGGTATACCTGATTTCGGTGGAATTGCTTGAACCGTGATATGTTGTAGATATTGTGATCCTGAGAAAAATCCACAAGAGGCACAACCATCCATCACTGACCGTTGGGCCACTATAGGGCAACATTTTAAAAAGAGCAGAAGATAACGGTATTCTGGATTTCGGTGTAATTGCTTGAAACTGTGATATATTGTAGACATTGTGATCCTGAGGAAAAAATCTCAATAGGCACAAACACCAATCACTTAAAGTTCGGCCACTACAAGGCTACTTTTTCGAAAACAGTAGAAGGTAACGATATACTAAATTTCAGTAAAAATGGCTGAAACCGTTATATGTTGTAGATATTGTGATCCTGAGGAAAAGTCTTAATAGGCACAACCACAAATCACTGACTGTTTGGACACTACGATGCCACTTTTTTGAAAGCAGCCGAAGATAGTGATATTCTGGATTTCGATGAAAATGACTGAAACTGTGATATGTTGTAGCTATTATGTTTCTGAGAAAAAGTCTCAATTTGCACAACCACCCATCACTGGCCGTTTCACCAAGGCCACATTTTTAAAGATCCAAAGGTAAGGTAAGGAAGGTATTCTGGATTTCGGTGTAATTGCTTGAAACCTAATATGTTGTAGATATTGTGATCCTGAGAAAAAGTCTCAATGGCCACAACCACCAATCACCGTTTGGCAACTACAGGACCACATCATTTAAAACAGCAAAAGGTAAGAATGTTCTGGAAGTTTGGTGGAATTGTATGAAACCCTGAAAAGTCCTATCTCACAATCCGGAAAAGGGATGGGGAGAGTAGCGGCTAACATCATTTAAGCATAGAAAACATTCCGATGTTAATCTTGCGAGATAAAGAAAAACTCTGGAAAGCCCTAAACATTTTTTCTCAGGATCACGACATCCACAACATACCACAGTTTCATTCATTTACACCGAAATCAAAAATATCGTTATACTCAGCTGTTTTCAAAAACCTGGACCTGTAGTGCCTAAACGGTCAATAGTTGATCTTTGTGTCCATTAAGACTTTTTCTCACGATGAGAAAATCTACAACATATCACACTTTTACTTATTCTTACCGAAATCCAGAACATCGTTATACGTGGCTGTTTTCAAGAAAGTAGCCCTGTGGTGACCAAACGATTAGTGATTTGTGTCCTGTCTCGTCTCGAAAATGTGCTGTAAAAGTGATTTCTCAACTCGAAAAATGTATATTTTACTATTCTAAGAGCCGTGTCTCGACTCGAATTTTGTCAGGAAAATCCTGTCTCGACTCTTCTCGTGCGCATCCCTACCTGAAACCTTTTTCCCGCAAAAACGACAAAACCCGTATTTCCTATTTTTAAGTCATCTTTACATCGGCAGAATTTCGTTTCTTTAATGTGACCCGTTTAATCAAGGAGACCTTTGTTTGAAAAGGGATTCTTTGCTCCCCTTAACCTATAATCGGAAAGAAACAAACAAAATACGTGTCGATTTATTTTCGGTCTAGTATATATGTGCCAAGTTTGAAAAAATATCGGATGACAAGAAATCCAGGTGAAGTTATCTCCTTTACACTTTAACTTTTTGGACTTGACGGGTTTTTGCCTCAAAGTCTTCAAATCCTCTCCATTTCGAAAACTTCCAGTCGTTTTTTATGACTTTTGTGTAATGTCCATATTTCTGTCCCGCAGTACAACACTCCATACGAAACATTTTATAAGTCTTTTTCTTAACTCTTTATATAAGGTCAAACAAAATAGACTTTTCTTCCTCCTAAGAGCTTCTTTCACCATTCTTATCCTTGTGTTCATTTCACTATCACACTTCATATCATCACTAGTAATATCGAAAATTAGTCACTTGTTCTTTTTGTATCCTCCCTCCTCTATATTTGGTACCGACTGCTTCGTTTCAATCACCATGGATTTTGTCTAACATTTATTTTCATTCCATATTTCTTCACAACTCTTCCTCAAGTTTGCTAACATCTTATTGATTTTCTTTTCAGATTTCGCTACTACCGAAGTGTCGTCTTCACTATATAGGCTGTTTTTAACTATCTCTTCTAGTGTAGACAAGAGACAGCATCCCCGTCAAACTCTCCTTCTAGTTACATTGTCCTCTGTCATTTGCTTCCCTATTCTAACACTTACTTGTTGGTTCATATATAAGTTTCTTATGAGTATTCGATCTTTCCATTCGAACCCAACCTTCTTTAGAACTCTAACAATTCCAAATTCACGCGACCAAAGCGCTTTCTAGATCAATATATACATCATCAAATATATACAACATCAATATATACATACACCTTTTTCCATTCTTCAATAAACCTTTCACTGTCTACCCTTAATAATCCAATTCCCTTACCTCTCCTCAATCCGAACTGTTTTTCCTCAGCTTTTTCATTTGTTCTCCCATACAACCTTCTTTTCAGTATTCGAAACAAATTTTTTGCTGCATGCGGTATGAGAATAATAGTTCTCTAATCCTCATATCCCTCTAGGTTCGATTTCTTAGCTATCAGTGTAATGATTATCTTCAGAAAATATTTTGGCCACTCTCCTGTTTCATATGTTTCATTGCAAAGTCGGAACGATTCTTTCTTGCCCTTGTCTCCCATATTCTTAATGAATTTGATTGGTATATTGTCTATTCTGATTGCCTTTTCATTCCTAATCTCGGACATAGCTTTTTCAAATCCATCCCTAAGAATACTAAACTATATCATCCTCTCGTACTTAATTTTCTATTTCAACAACTATGCCACACAGTCTTTCACTACGCTCATATGGCTCCTCAACAAATTATTTCCATCTTCCTAAGACTTTACTTCTCTCACTGAGTATCTTCCCATTCTTATTATCTTCTGCATTCGTACTACCCTCTTGTTTACTCCGAAGTACCATAGATTTCACTTCCTTGTACATTTCCTCATATTTCCCAGCTCTTTCTAAATCTTCTGTCCTCGCATTTTCTTTATTAAAAGGTTTCCCTTCGTAACTCGTTGTTAACTTCTTGTACATCTTTCTGCCTCTTCCATATAAACTATTTCCACGTCCTCCTTTCTCTCAATTTCTACAACATCTGCCAAGTAACCCGTGATTTCTTAGCCGTTTTGTGCTCTCAGTAACCTACTTCTTCTGTAGCTTGCTATACAGAAACTTTAATATACTTCTGTCATCTGTTACTATCTGCATCTAAACTTTCCTCGTGCGAGTATTTTTCTTCGAAATTTTCAACGAAAAGATTTCTTACTTCCTCGTTTCTTAACTTTTCAGAAACTCTTCAGAACTTTTCTTCCCTATCATTTCTTTCGCCTAAACCACATTTGCCTAGACACTACCTTTCTGTTTTATTCCCACAATTGCATTACAATTACATATGCACCCCTTTTCTCGCTGTCTATAATTTCTTCTATTTGTTCATATTTTTCCTTTACTTCTTCAGTTGTATGCAAAGTCGTCGGTGCGTATGTCTGAATTACCACTAATTCTTTCTTTTTTTCCCTTTAAGTCTGAGAATCATAACTCTATCATCAACAAATTCTACTTTCACTACTTTCTCTTTTAAGCTCTTACCAAAATTATTCCCTCTACCCTTTTCATTACGAAAGTAAAACATTCTATATCCTCTTCTTTTCAATTCCTCATTATTTTCCCATCTCACTTCACAAAATTATTTTGTTTCATTTCTGTTTAAGATTTTCTAACTTTCCTCCCTATATATTACATGGTACGTACCTATCCTAAACCTTTTGCTCTTGCATGTCTTTCTTTCTCTAACTATCTTTCCCGTGTGTAGATTTTAAAATGAAAGAAAAAATTGTCATTAGTATGAGCATGAATGCAAGGACGGGTTTAAGAGTGGTTGTGATCGCCTAATCAATAATATGTTCTACGTATTGAGCGTAACCTAGTGAGATTCGAAAGGATAACAGAAGAAAATATATGATTTAATTCAGAATATATAATGTTCTGCTGTACCTAGTTAATGCGCCATAGAATTTATTCTAAAAGTTTTCTTCAGTCAAACCACGCCTAGTGTATATATCAATTAATAATGTTGAGATTAGGATAAAAGTCCTTCATATTTAGATTTTAGTCCTTTGATGATCCCCCTCTCTCCTAATTACTTCAACCGTTGCCCTATTTGAGCTCTGAAATGACGAAAACTAGCACCAATCGATGAACGATATTTCTAAACTAATATACCTTATGGTGTATAAAACATACGGAGCAGTTTGTGTTAAATCTTTCACTTGGGGAGTACGACTACATTTGGGGAAGGAGGGAAGCGTGTAGCTACAAGTCTGCTCGAGACATGTTACATTCTAATATCGGTTAAGTAATATTAACTATAATTTTCGGTATAAAAAATAGCTGCCCTCCGGAACACAATGTATCTGTCCCTCTGCTTGCCCCTCCAAGAAATTAAAGTTGTATTGTTATTGTCTTAGACCCCAAGTAGCTTATACTGCATAAAGTCATAGTACTAGTTTTTGTTCATATGTCAAACTATGAGGGGGGAGCGGTGGCTCAGTGGTAGAGAGTTCACCTCTGGTGCTTGGGTGGGGTCTCGGATTCGATCCCAGCCTCCGCCAAGTGAACTTTGTGGTGGACAAACACCGTGTGCGTGGGTTTCCTCGGGGTTCTCCCGTTTCTTCCCACTTTCTTCATTCCACCATGTCATTCATTTCTCATCATCACCGCTCCTTTAGCCTAACCGGCATAATCGTGGGACGTAAAACTCAAAGATTTCATTTCATTTCATTTTTTCAAACTATGAGGGTAGACCAGAGTACATAGATAATTAATCCATATACTCTAGGTAGACAAGAAACCAGCGCCGTCTATTGAGCATCTTTAAACTTAGAAAGGGATATATGACGACTGGGGTCTGTTGAGATCCCACCAGGCTATTTAAAGGTTAATAGCTATCTCGGATCACTAGCTTTACCACAGTTCATAGAAACTTCCTGCCTTTCCCGCTGTTCTGATTCACTTGGTTCAGAGTTCAATTCCTGGTCGGAGAGTATTGAATACCTTACGATGGCTCAGATTCCACCTTATATTGTAGGTCCACGTCTCATACAGCGCGGTACTAAAAACCTACGTTAAACTTCAACAAATGAACAATGATAGGTTCACTAAAATATTTTTCAACAGTAGATCCTAAATTGGGTTTCTCAAAGCTAAAAACTAAATCGCATTCTTGCACCAGGAAATTATTCATCTTGAAAGGAGTTCTTAAATAATCATAAAGTACTAAACCTTATCCACTGCAATTACAAAAAGATAAGGGCTCTCTTTATTTCCTTGTTGGAATTCGTGTAGACCAGTTTACAGAGGTTGCATGTTGTCGTTACAAAGTGTAAATTTGTGCCGGCAGTAACTGTGACCAATGTAACTTAGTATTATGTAACTTTCATTGCCATACTGACCAGCATTTTAGAGATGCTGAAGGACTTCTTTCATCTCCTTCGGATGCTTTGGTGGTAAGAGTGTTAATTTTTGTCGCAAGGACTCGCAACTGCCAGAAGAGAACGTCTTGTGAAGTAAACATGCATGAGATCACGTGACAGGGTCACAAGGGCAGAAGAGCATGTGCTTTCTGGTAGCGGCAGCTGCTAGGATTCGGTTGGAACGTCTTCTTGTCTTGTGATCAAGCTTGTCTAATGGCCTTAGTAGCATCTATCAAAAATTGTCTTAGCGCGATCTCTGCAGAATAGTGAAATTACAAGCCAGCATTCTATGCAAGAAGTTAAGACATACTGTAGTACACACATCTACACAATATATTACATAGGCTCAACGTTCAACAAATATTTTACATCAATTATCCAGTGGGTTCTTTCTTGTTCATAAAGATTTTATGACAAAATTAATTCGCTTCAACAAATTGACAATTTTAGGTAGATTCTTGTGGGATTTACGAGAATAAATTTACTAAATTCTTACAGAAATTTCATACTACAAAACGAGTGATGATAAAGTAATAAACACTTTCAAAGATAGTTAGGAACTATAGTTTTATCTACCTATTATCTACAACCTACTAGTAGAGTAAACCTCGTCCCCTAATTAACCAGTGACATGAAACGTATATTAGGGATTACCGGGAGTGAATAGCCCTAAAACATTGCGAGATGAAATTATTATAACATGTATGAACTAATTTGGGACAACAATTTTACAGTTTAGTTTTTTTTTCTTTTAATGGTACAAATTAAAAAAAAAAAAACTTCGCGCAATCATGAACGTGTAATAAGTAGACATCGGATTTTTATGCAAATGCATATTTTGTTTGCTTATATTCATCTCTGATAAATTGGGTAGGGGTTTCTAATAACTATAATACAGCTCGAATTTGAAGTGTTTTAGTGCATATAAATGCATGTTTCAAAGTTTAAAGTATATATTAGTGCTTAAGTGGATATTCAGCATGTTCTACATGTTTTTATTTCATATGTATGCTTATAGCATGGAACATATCAAGTTTTAGTTTGTATTTTTAATGCATTTAAATGTCTATACAACATAATGGCTTCTTGCATGGGAAGATGGAAGAGTGACTAAACAATGCTAACAATAATGTTAGCAACCGATCAGCAGAGCAAAGACGTTACAATTACCAAGACGTTAAGAGAAATCTGATAATGATAGAGACTCATTGAAATATTGTCTCGACATCAATTCAGAAACAAGAGACGAGAAGAATGCTGGTCAGTGAATGGTTAGTTCTAGTTAATGAAGTTCAGCACAAACTCCAATCAGCACCTGATAAATTCGGGCGGGAAAATAAATGGGCGGATGTTCTTGCCAGAAACACATCCTATAAAATAATTGTGAGAAATAAATTCGACAGTTAGATTTCAACTTGCCTGAAAATAGATACTAAACTTGCTCTTCTCTATAAATATTGTCCAATAACGTTTGTTGATGTTGAGAGGTCATTTTCTGGATACAAATGTTAAAAACTGACATTAAAAAAGGTAGAGAAACATCTCGTGATGTGTTGTAAAGCTAATTTCGAAAAGGAGTAAATCCTTTAAAACCTGTTTGCTTTTTGTAGAGTGGAAACATCTGGGAAGTGAGGCTCCTATTATTTCGTGTAAAATAAATGCACTCTAAAATACATTTTTTTTTTCTTAAAAGAAAAGAGACTAAAGATCGTGTTCTCATATATGTCTTGTTCTCATGTTCTCATATATGTTCTCATGTTTGTCTTAAAAAGTTATAAACTGCATCTCATGAAAATAAATTCTGAAGAGAAGTTCCTTAAAGGTAAAGTACACTTTCAATGTTATATTTCACTTACAAAACTTCATTACAGCTTCGCTGCATGTTTGAAAATACATTGTTATTGCATTTTATTGCATATTAAGTGCATATTTTAACGGCGTACTTAACAGCATAGTTGCATGAATATTTCATGGATTTTAAGTGCATAAAAATCTAATGTCTAGTAATAAGATATAGTTGCTGACAACATATACATATTCTTGTCTCGCCTTAAATGCAGATCTCTAGACTGACGTTATGAAAGCATTGTAGGAACCGCTGGCTGCTGACAACTGGAATCATGGCTTCTACGGTTTTTATATTAGCTCTATTTACCTGGCAATGTTCTATTGTAATAAGTTGCCAGGTTAGTCAATTTCCGAACGACTCACATAGGTCTCTCATACACCCATGAATGTGCGCATGGAGTTATATCTAGCGGGAAAATAAAAGAGTATGAAAAATAAAAATAAAATAATTGATTTTATTTATGTCGTTTGATAGATTGATTTGGTCTGAACGCTAGTGGAGGAGCATGGCCATTTCGTATATTTTAAGATTGGAGAAACAACAGAGCATGGAATAGGAATGCACATCCCTAACTAAATTTATGTCCAAGCCAAGTTATTAGGGACCTATTTAAATTCAGTCGTCCAGTTCCAAAATGGCTCTTGTCCATTTACAGTAAATTCCGAAAACAGGGGGGGGGAGATAGAATCTGCACTGGCGGATCCAGGGGCGGCAATCGGGGCAATCGCCTCCTCCCCCCTAGAAGAGGAAATTTTCTTATTTTATATACATAAATAAAACCAATCCCAGAATTTGGACCTCTTAAAAGTAGCAGTATTCCAACCCACCGCTCCCCCCCAGAAGTCCGTCCTGGATCCGCCCCTGGGGATCTGCATGTTTTGTAGAACTGAGAATACTTGAGTGTGTTCACTTAAAAAACTTGAACATCCTCAAATATTTTCAATTCTATAAAACTCATCAATCCTACAATTTTTCTCGGTTTTCTGGGATTTTCTGTAAATGTTTAACTCTGTGTTTTGGAACTGGATAACTAAATTAAGAAGTAGTGGGCTCCGGTTTCTGCCTCTACCAAGACATGCATCAATATAAGAATCATGCCGTCACTGGCAGACCTTTTATCGTAAAGTTAGACGCTACCATGCACCACGGTTTTGAGATAACTCTTTATTTTGGCATCCACTTAAACGTCCATTTTAAGTATTAGTATTTTAATTTCTCTTTCTGCCTCATTTTCCTTCCACCGTGTCCTTCAGAATGGATTTTTTTCTCAACCAGTATCCTGATTAGTTATTTTTCTCTTTTTAATTATTTTCTCCGATCTTATTCTTAACATCTTCTCATTAATTTTTCGTTCTAACCAGCTAATTTTCCTAATCTTCTTCCTGCTAAAAACTTCGAAAACCTCTTGTCTTATTTTTATATATCGAGTTTTTACTACATACAGCGTAACACAACAGTCACAAATAATTTGCTCCTTGAGACGCAGTGCCCTTTATATTATTTAATAAGAGCTCTTTCTGCTATAATAAAATTCAAGCTTTATTAAATTGTTGGCTTTCGTGAATATAGAGAAACACTGAGCAGTTAGAACTGTTTCGGCAACTGATATAATCAACATCATCATCATAGGTACGGGAGCTCATGTAGTTCGGATTCCACGTTAATCAGTACGTCCACGTCTCATGTAGCCTCGCTGCTGAACGGGACGCTAAACTCAAAATTAACTCAACTCAACTCATCATCATAGGTATTCTGCCCTTATTGGCAGGTCACTTGCTACAGCTGAGAAGCTTTCGTGCTACACGGTCTTCCGCTAACCTCTTCGTCTTTAGTACGATTTTTCTGTTTTGACATGGTCCATTAATTATAGTCTCCTTTGCCCCCTCCCTCATAGATAGATAGATAGATAGATAAATATACAGAACTGGTTGTTAAAAAATTAGAATGACACCACTTCTCCCAACCCTAACCAAAACCTGAAATTTCGCTAATACTATTATTGGTTATAGTCGATTTCTTAATTTCGAGTCCTTCAAAAAAATAAATTGCAAATGCTGAAGAAAACGTTGTATGAAAAAATGAATGAGAAAGGTGATCTTGCTTTCAGAAAATGTAAAGACTCAAGAAATGCTATTGACTTACTGGAGTTAGATTTGTAGAAAAATAGCAGGAAATATGGATAATAGCAAGGTAAAAAAGACCAAGTACCAATTTTTACGATATTGAAATGAAATATTTCAGTTTAACGTCCCATGATTATGCTCTTTAGCCTAAGAGAGACGATGATTAAAGCAGGTGAATGATGATAGAAAAATTGGTGGAATGAGAAAGTGGGAGAAAACAGGAGTACCCCGAGAAAACCCACGGACACGATGTTGTCCACCACAAACTTACTTGTCCGGGAATCCAACCAGGGACCCCATGCACCAGAGGTAAGCGCTTTACCACTGAGCCACCGTGCCTCCCTTTTTCGGAATTGAATTTGTATACGAAATTACTAGTAATTGTGTGAATTTTTATTTGGCAAAGTACCAGCTGTTCTATTAAGAAGAAATCTACTTTCGGTGTCAATATTATTGAGAAAATATCATTCTTTACAAACCAAACTTTTCACGTGGTGTACAAGTGGCAGTGCTGGTTATTCTTATTTATCTACTTATTTTTAATTTGTCTGGCCCCATAATATGGTTATAATTTTGTCCTGGCCCGGAGTGCATTATAAATTGACCACCTCTGCTGGACTGGAAGGCAACATAAAACCACCTCTGTTGATTGTCATCGAAGATTATTATTTTGAAGTCTGAACTTCTGAACTCGTATGTTATATCCTCATTATCTTAAATATGATTCCGGAAAGTTATTGAATGAATATTGTATAATTCTTTGTAATAATATGATAATCGCAATGCCTAAAATATCTTGAAGAAATTGAGACTACAATAAATACTGCAATTTGTAATCGAAAAGGATAGTGTCCGTCTAATGTTTCAAAGAATCTTTTACCATATGTGTTACTCGAGATCAAGTGTTGAAGGGCTATAGCGTACAGTGGTATTCTGTGGAATTTACTCCAATTACTCATCTTGAGAAGATGTGTGTGTTCGAGGAACTCCGACTTCTCTCTCCTCTTGCCCACGTGACGACTCGTCTCTCTGCTCTTTGGACGTGGCATGTGATGCGTACATGAACGAAACTATTATTTCCTTCGTTACAGCTGGATCCGGCACAGAACAAGTCTTGGAATGGAATACGACTAGCTAGCTAGTTCTTCAGCTGACTTCAAGAAAACAAGATTGAAATATTAGTACAAAATTAATTAATTTTTATACATAGGCCTATAATAGGCCTACACATCATATAATTTTGATATCGATAAGTCCAAGCTTTAATGTTTAAAAAAATATATATATGTAGACGAATAGCCAGTTGAAAACAATTGCTAAATATTGTAAACATTATTTTTTTTCTTTTATGAAATCTCTCCACATACTAGCGTTGACTAGCTTTTTCTTACTTAGGGAAACAATTTAACTTACGGATCAGGATGCCTCGAAAAAATGCGAAAGGGGGTGAGAACCTACAGGTACGTGCTCATTTATGCTCAATTTAACTTACTAATATTTTTGTAAGACTATTTTTTCACCCTCCTTGTATTAAAATTTCCCCGGGGACAATCCTCTCCTTGATACCCATTATTTTTAACAAAAAATTTCAACAGAATTTAAACGAAAAATTCCTTGGAGTGGAGGCGGTGAAATCACGTACATCTTCGTATAAGTATTGCGGTAATTCAGAATTTTGTAGAAAATATCGTTTTCTTGTTATAAATAAAAAGCAGTTAGTTGACTTCCATGTTATGTATAGGGTCTATAGGCTATACAATGTCACATTTGCCAGTATTATCTCAAGATTTTGCTGACATGTTTCTTATAATGTTCATTCACATTTGTTTTTCAGATGGAACTCAGCATCAATTAATGACAAAAACTTTCCATCATGTGTCAGGGAAACCAGAGAACTTAGAGGATTTTTTGAAGAGGGGGGGGGGGGCTTGACTAATTATATAAGATGCAAGACATGGACTCTCATCATTTAGAATCAGAAACTAAAGTCTAACCTCAAGAAGCAGATACAAAGATTTTTCGTGTCTTCAAATATACAAACATTTGGTGGCAAGATAATGCTCACAGTCTTCTGGAACAGAATGTTCTGGTGCTTACGTAATGACTCCCTAACTAAACGACTAAAATAATGGGGAAGGATTGTTACACTTTGTGTATATGTGTGTGTGTGTTTGTCGGGACATAAAATATCTTTCATGTAGTATATTTTAAAAGAAACTGGCTCAGTGTAGCGTAGTCTATAGCTCTCTCGTCTTTGGTGCGATTGATTCCCGGTGGGGACACTCAGTCGAAAAAGTATAACAACTGTTTCAGACCAGCCATACTGGGTGAGGTTTTCCTCATTCACACTTAAGCAAATGCCGGGATGGTACCTAACATAATGGCACCAGGCCGCTTCCTTCCTTCCCCCATTCCTTTCTTTCTCTCTAATTTCCGGGTAAAGTGATCGCCGAGTAACGTCATCCCTTATACTTAACGGATTAACATGACCATAGATATCGAAAACCTAGAAATCCAATTCCTAATCCTATTTTTTTTTTTTTTTTTTTTTTTAAAGTCTACATTTTCCCAGACAACTTCACAATAAACACAAATCGTATTTTAAAAAATAGGAATGCACTCTTAAGATTATGATTTTTTTCTGTACCATGTGCTGTTTTGTTTCCCTCAAGTATGTTTGGATAATATGCACTTCCTAGATGAAAACCAGTCACTACAGAAGTGCAGTTATTGTTGCAGTACCAGTTTGTGGTATTTTTTTAACTCAGAAAACAATATGGGAAAATGGTTGACTAGAACTGGTAATTGTGCCATAGAGTTTATGTCTTCCTGCTTATGAAAAACTGACCAGAATATGTCCTTATTGAACTTCCCTCGTATATGGCAAAACTTGTAATGTTTATGAAGATTAAGTAAATAGGAAAAGATTTTGTTTCTTCCAAATGATTTACCAATAATTTATAAGCACATTCATCCTGGTTTATGACATAATAGAAGTCTTACTCTTCGTTCCGAAAGATAAGTGGATATTTTGTTTTCTTATCGGAATAGAATTAACCCACCTTTTCCATTTTTTCTGAGTTTCACTGAGAATTTAGAGGTGGATTCTGAAGTGTGAGTAAACATCTTTTCCTGCAGATTGTTACCAACGTGACTGCGTACAATTTTCTCGCGTTCCTTATAAGTTTAAGTACTAGAAAACAGAAACAAGAATCGCTCTTGGCGCTATGTATCCAGAACAATTGGAAAATACCCTAATGAAATAAGACATTGTAGAATATCTTAAATGATCTAAAAATCTACTAAACACTCAACTAACGAATAGGATGGACATGTGTTATATTTGAGGCTTCTATAACGATGATGTTTGTACTTCTTTTACATGTGTTGTTTTGACTTTTAATGTGACGGTTTGCCCAGATAGAAAGTGAGATTTCATCTGGTGGAGTTGCTGTTCGTATTGATCGACAACTCGAGAGAAGGCAGATCCAATGTAGCAGAGCGTGGGAGCTCTTTCCTGCAGCAACGACTACTAGATGAATTTGACTGTGTTGTGGGCTTTCCGGATGGGCGTCTGCGATTAAAGAATTAAACCACTTCTTCCCAAGAGATTTAGTTACACTTTATGGTCTTCACTGGTCTTTCTACTTAACCATTTGTTCATACTTTGTTCTTCGAAAAAATATTGCAAATATTGAATTAAATTAACATTGTTCACCATAGTTTTGGTAGTCACGATATAACCGGTGTCAGTATTCAACGTTTCTTAAGTATTCTGTATTCTTGAAAAGTACTCCGCCAAAGTTCGTGACGCTATAATCGTCTTGTAGGCGTATTTCTTAGTTCTGAATACTGAGGCGATGATAATTTTAGTTTGTGTATCGTGGATCCAAAAAATATTGTCGTAAAATGTTAATGCTGCACTTAAATATATACAACTTGGGTTTCCTGAGTTGCAGAATGGTTACCTTTGCCTTTTGTGTTTATGGGCTTATTGGATCGATATCTCAGTGGAAATGTTTTGGTATCTGTACAGAGTGTTCACGAAGTATATTTACAACTCTTACTGGATCCGATATACAAATATGGATCACAAAGTAAGAGCAATGATTATGATGCACCTTAGTTACAAAAGCGCTCAATATGCGCACCATTTTTTGTGCTTAGCACATCTACATCTAGTCGAAACTGCAGTCACAACCATGTGAGCTTCAGCATGTACTCAGTAATGGTTCAAATAGAATTTAAGATACTAGATTTCCTACGTTTTTGCCTGATAAACGCTATTCTCCACACAAGAAAGTTTAGAGGTGTGACGTCTGAAAAATCGGGTGGCTTAGTAATCGAACCATCTCGTCCAATTTCTGTCAGGGAATGTAGTGATTTGAAACTTATAGAACGTACCATCTGCAATGTGTTGGCAAACAGTTCAATTAGAATATTATGCGGTTTAAGATTTGTTACTGTGGTACAATATACCCATGCAAAATATCCGGGTAAACATCTACGTCATTGTGTTATCACTGGAGAAAAATGGTCCAAGATTTCGGTTAACACTATTATCACGTACACATTCTGTTAAAGATTACTCTTTTCATGTTTCGTAAATTTCATTTATATATATATATATATATATTTGACCTAGAAGAGAAGAAAAGGGTAGGGGTTATAATTGAAGGGTCCAGGGGAATAATATGATAAGTCACATTTTGCAAATTTTACAGTACAACAAATTTAAAGTTTGAAGTTATATATTTTTCAAAATGTCATTACAATGCAATGCTTATTGTTGTTAACATTCATTTTAGTTATATCTTATTGTGATTGGATATTATAAAGTATGAAAAATAATATAGTAGTAATACTTTTTTAACAATAAAAAAGTACTGTGCTCTGTTTACCGGACTTATCAGAGTTTTCTCCTAACAATCACTACTGTCTTGAAACTGATGATAATTTTATATACAAAATTGCTGTAAGAAATCTAATAAAAACACATCTTTGTAACACTTGTACATATTATGAAGTCTTTTCAATGGTGGTTTCTTGATTTACTGTGCCTTTGGAAGATTTGTGTAGTACTCCACTGCTTTTAAAGAGAAATAGTTTTACAGTGACTGCAAATCTGCATATTTTTCTTGAGATATCTCCAGGAACCCTAAAAAATGATAGGCCTAGATGAGTTATGCTTTTAAAATTAGTTGAGGTGAAAACAAGATAGGTTAGAGACAGCATATAGAAGTAGTGCTGTAAATCGGGTCGATTCTGACCCGAATCGGGTCAGCTTTCAAAAATGAAAAATGAAATCTTTTAATTTTACGTCCCACGCTTATGCCGGTTAGGCTAAAGGAGACGGTGATGATGAGTGATAAATGAAATGGTGGAATGAAGAAAGTGGGAGGAAACGGGAGAACCCCGAGAAAAACCACGCACACGGTGTTTGTCCACCACAAAGTTCACTTGGCGCAGGCCGGAATCGAACCCAGGCCCCAAGCACCAGAGGTGAACGCCATTGAGCCACCGCGGTCCCAAGCTCTTTTCAAGTCACTGGTTGGTCAGCTCGGGTCATGGATAGTCAGCTAGGGTCGTGTTACGGGTCAGTCGAGTCAGCTCGGATCGGGTCACGTGTCAGGTTGGTTCGAACATTTTTGTTTCGGGTAAGGTTCCGGTCGGATTTTGGGTCAACTTGAACCGAACCAAAACAAAAATGTTTGACTTAACCTTACCCGAGCTGACTCGACCAACCCGTAACACAAGCCTAGCTGAATCTACTCATGACTCGAGCTGCCCCAACTAGTGGCCCGGCTCGAGTCGGAATCGACCCGATTGAGAGCACTGTTTATAAGCTAAGTTAAACATTTGTAGGCTAGTTTACGTTAGGGTAGGTTACGTTAGTTATTTTGTAACGTGTAATACGTTAAAACTTACCATCGTAGGCCGAGGATTACCAGTATTTTTCAAATGTTTCGAAAGATCATCAACTTTTCCGCGATCAATACAAACAGTGACCTCCTCTGTCTATCCTTCTTGTACCACCCGCAGTCGGTATGAATATGATGCCTCACAATAAGGCGCATCACTCTCGTTTTTCCTAGGCCTACGTCTCTGCACAGGTACTATTACAATTAGGCCTGACAGGTATATGTTAATTTCATCGTTTGACACCATTTCGTTCATTCGTCTAATGATTTCTTGTTTTCCTACCTCATTAACCATCTCAAAACGTCGTTTGTAGGTGCACTCTGGGCCAGTCTCATGGCTCTGTCGTCTGAGTTTTGCATTACATCTCGAATTCTTCCATATGAAAGTTTTTTCTTAGATGTTGAAGGTGGAGCAGATTCTTCTTCACTCAGGGAATTATCCATGCTTTGTTGATCATTACCACTGGCCACAACAACTAAAGAAACCCACGTTTTATTGTAAACTTCACGTAACTAGAGCACGTTTCTGAACGGATACTGTGAACAAGTAATTTCTTAAATGGCCGATATCAATGCTGATAGTTGTATATACAACACAACAATAACCTGGACTTAACAGCGTTTTCCCCAGAAGGTCGCGGACTTAACATATTCTTCCCCAGGATGGGTTTTCTTTACTCGTAAATATTTTCGGATTTATCATAGTGTTCCCCTCGTCATTAAATCAACAGAAACGTCCGTTTTCATAGAACAACACTGTATCGAAAACAAAAAATACCGATTTTTGGACTTATCAGTTTCTTCCCCTGGACTCTTCAATTATTATAATACGATATTCATATCTCGGAATCCCTTAAAGTTAAACATGAAATTTGGTATTTGGACTGCTCATTTAAATTACTCATGTTTCGCCGTTTTTTATATTTGAAAGGAAGAAAATAGGGTGGGAAGAAAAAGGGGAAGGATTATCATTATTATAAAAAGATATCCATATCTCGGAATTTCTTAAGGTAAGAAACATAAAATTTGTTACTTAAACTTTTTATTTAAAATATTCAGACATATGTTTCAGCGTTTTTAGATGTTTGTCCCATAGAGGAGAAGGAAAAAGGTGGGAAAAAGGGGCGTGGATTGCAATTACTATAGTAAGATGGTCATATCTTGGAATCCCTTAAAATTAGGGATTTGAAATTTGGAATTTAGACTTTTCATTTAAAATAATTAAACGTGTGTTTCAGCGTTTGTAGATGTTTGATCTGGAAAAAAGAGGAAAGAGAGGTGGGGAATGGGTTCACTGAGTTAAACATAGTATTCGTTCGAATTTCATGCGAGACTTTGTCTTGAAACGAATTCTGTGTACAAGGTGCAGAAGGAAGAACGTCTATATTGCCCGCAGTAACACGTGGGAATATTTGGTAGTCATGTATATTATTCTTTTAAAACTGAAATTTGAAATCTAATACTTTTGTAATTACTTGTATCATGAAATGTTAATGCTTTGTGAATAATTCTGCTATCTATAAACACTTGATAGTGTGATCTGCTTCTTAAAATATAACTTTTATGCAGTGGCGGATCTTGCCCGGGGCTGGGGACCTAGGTCCTCCCAGATTTTAGTGACAAAAAGTAATTTAAGCTATTATTTATATATTTTTGGAAGTTTATAGTAATCTCATGATATGCCTACCACAGTCTGTATTCTGCCCCCCCCCCCCTTAGTTTTCACCTTCTAAATTTTATCCTTGCTATTATTTTCAAGAAACTTAAAAAGTTCGTTACTGTCTTCTCTCTCTCTCTCTCTCTCTCTCTCTCTCTGTGTGTGTGTGTGTCTGTTATTTGCAAATTTTACAATTTTGATCCCTCCATTCGATAGAGCATCAAAAACTATCTCAAAAGAAGAATGTAACTTTTCGCTTCACTCTTACCGTTCCCGAGATATTGGCCAAAGAAGTTCCATTTCGGGAATTAAGGAGCCATATCTCTGGAACAGTAAGTCATAGAGAGATTATATTGGTGTTGATCAATACCTAAGAGGATGGTGAACATTTTGGTGCCAAATAGTAACCGGTGGCCACTGGCCAACTAACCACCGTTCCCCAGATATTGGCCAAAAAAATCGTATTTCGGGAGATTTAAGGAGCCTTATCTCGGGAACCGTAAGTCATAGAGAGATGATATTTTGCGAATTTTTCAATTTTGAGCCCTCCATTTTGAGCATGTGGCTTTGTAAAACAACATATCGTAGAATGTTCTAACAAAACTCGTAAACAAAATATGTGGGGAAAAAATAGTACTGAAGGAAGTTACAATAATAAAGTACATAGAACAATTGGTACAAAGCCTGTAGACGTTAATAAGAAAATTAATTCTTTTTAACTTCATTCTGGCAGTGTTCTTGGAGCATTCTCAACTGGTTTTCTTAATGGAAACAGTTCCAAGCCCACAGTCCTATCCCTAAGGAAACCGGTTGTTGATCCTGGAATTTTTAAAATCAATATATCTCGAAATCAGAAGTTCTAGCACGAGATCTGTTAAGAGCAACTTTCGCCAACTTTGAAGGCAGGTAACCAAATGAAACAAATAAACGAAAGTTAAAATAATATGCAATACATGATATCCCTATTGAAAAGCCCTTTGTAAAAGAACTAAGGATGAGAGGTAAATAGCTCGAGTGAATGTTGATTGCTTCATAACCAAAACGCTGTTATTGTCATTTGGTATTCTTTTGCTGTGGTTATAAAGCACATGTAGACATGTAAATACACAAACACACACACCTTTCCATTATACTTTGTAGATTTAACAGCGTATGTTATCTTGTAGGCCATCTGTTTACTGCTTGAATATCGTGCGCCAAGCCACATGCTACAAGTGTTTCTTCTGGAAAAACCTATTTCTATTGCTTTCTTGAAATACTTCCCGGTATTGTGTTTGGAAATTGTACTTATGTATGAGGATATTTGAGTTTATTAATGCCAATGTCTACAATAGTCTGTTTCTTCCAATTTTTTTAATACTGTTCAAATATCAAGACCAAGACAGAGTCCTGTCTAATTAAGTAGTTATTTATATTACAGGTAAAATCCAAATTGTAACAGTGGAAATAATTCTGAAATTAATTTTAGATGTTACTATCAACTATAAAAATAATTCGACTATACTCGTACTTTCCTTCCCACAAAATCTTCAACCAAACTCATTCGATCTGAATCAAATTTGGCATGATGCTAGTCCTTGACGTGCTATACAAGTTTGTGAAATATGATGGTATGCAGACTTTTGGTTCGTAAATTCCAAGGATGTTATAAATAGAGAATCTGCCCATATGTATCTTCATCCTATTAAATCGGTGAAGCCAAAAAAACAATCGAGCATCGGCACGTCTGATTGGCTACTCTCGTTTTTGCCATCGTCTGATTGGCTACTTTCGTTTTCGCCATGATTGTTGGCCTATAACATTGCGATCCTATTGGGCGGAGTGGGTAGAGTAGGGGTGGCGAAACTGTGACGTATGGCTTCAAGATTTTGTTGTAAGGGCAGATCCTCTATTTTATAAGATCCTTGGTAAATTCATAAAATAAAAAATAAACAAGTGAAGCAGATTTTTATTTCCAACTATTATTATTATTATTATTATTATTATTATTATTATTATTATTATTATTATTATTATTATTATTATTATTATTATTATTATTATTATTATTTCCGATTTTTATTCACGTAGGTTTCCTAGAAAGACAAGAACTAGATAAATAAACTTCGTGTTTGATACAATTCCTCCAATGGTTCAATGCACAAGATTTATGAAAGGAAGTTAAATAAAGGTGTTCAATAATTTCGAACAAGACTTACAGCTGTATTCATAGATGTGCCTTAATGAAAATGTACGGTACCTCAAGATCTTCTCTTGAGACTAGAATTGTTGTCTCATAATTCCATTCAGGCAACCTTGCGTAGCGCAATCACTAACGCTCTCGCCTTTGAGACGAGAGGTCCTGGGTTCGATTATCAGTGGGGACACGCGGTCGGAAAAGTGTAAAAGCTTTTTCAGGCCAGCCATCCTGAGTGAGGTTTTCTTGGCTTTTCCTCATTCACACCAGGCAAACGCCGGGATGGTACTTAACGTACAGGTCCCAGGCTGCTTCCTTCCTTTCACAATCCATTTTCCCTTCCCTTTCCTCGCACAGCGTGGTCACCGAGGCACGTCTTCCCTCATACGTCACGGGGTTACATGGCCATAGATACTGGAAGCCCAGAAATCTAAATCCTATTCCTCAGGCAAGATTTTAGCATAAGGATTTTCTGTTATAAAGGTAACCAAGAAAGTTCTGTCGCTTTTTGTGGAGGTCTGTGTTCAATTGGCCCTCACACCGTGAGTTGAATGTGAATGGAAATGAGGCGAAGGTCAGTTGTTGGTGTGGGTATATCCAACATACTACCTGGTTGTGACAGTTCAGTTACATCATAAACTTGAGTAAGGACAGAGTGAACATGGGACCTACACAGAGCATCATAAGGGTATGTATTCTATACGAATTCAAACTGGGGTCCAACGCCACGGCAGGGCTTGGCGGGGGCCGGGGCGGAAGATGTGCCAGGCCTTTGGTGAGAGTGTCGTGACTACGCGGACAGTACAGCAGTGGTTTAACAAATTTAAGAAGGGTGACGAAACATTCAAAGACGCACCACGTGTTGGAAGACCAACATATGTACAAAATGAACATCTTCATGAAGCAATTGAGGCGAACAGTGGCCAGACATGTGACGAACTGGGACTACAATTGAGTGCGGGTGGAGAAACCATTCGGCAGCACTTCCATCAACGTGGGAAGCACTGCAAGTTGGGTCGATGGGTCCCACATGATTAGACTCCGAGCCAGAAGGCAACACGAGCAGACACTTGTGTTTCTTTGCTGTCTCGTCTGAGGAAGGAGCCATTTCTAAACAGGGTGTTAAGAAATGATGATAGGTGGGTCCTGTACGATGCTCCACGGCACTGTCACCATTGATTAGCATACCATGAATTGGTTCCAAACCAGCACTGCACCAGAAGGTCCTCCTGTGTGTTTGGTGGATTGCTCGCAGCATCGTGCATCGGGAACTGCTACCAGCAGTTGAGCCGTGTTCAAGAAAAACTCAAAACTCTGGAGCCAGCACTTCCGAATCGCAAAGGGGTCCTCCTGTTACAGGACAACGCTAAGCTCCACGTGGCTAGGATGTCCCGGGACACCATTCTACGCATTGAATGGGAATCACTATTGCATCCGCCATACTCTTCGGATATTGCACCGTCCGATTATCACCTGTTCCATTCCTTGAACAATCACCTTAGAGGACGCCAGTTCAAATCCCTAGTAGAGGTGCAAAATGCTCTTGATATTTTTTTTCGCTTCACGGTCCACCAAGTTCTACTGCGATGGAGTCCATAGTCTTCCAGAACGTTGGCAGAAGATCGTCGATGCTAATGGGGACTATTTTTGATCTTCCAGTTACGTCTTAGGTGACATATCGATGTTCGAAGGTGGTGGGTGAAAAAGCGAGAGAACTTTCTTGGTTACCTTTATAGAAGGTCTTAATGAAAACAACATTTTGACCTTGTTCATAAATATGTCGCTAGACAAGTTTTCAATCTCGCAAATTTATAGTTATAACCAGTGAATAGGAAAGTTGATAGCATGAACGGTCTAATATTTTCTATTAAGTCAAGGATAGTAGTCTCGAGTAAGACGCGTTTTAGGTAAATAAATAAGTAAATAAATAAAATCTCAAAACACATTTATGAATAAGAATTGCCTTAAGAAGAAAATTTTATCTAAGATATTTATTAAATTTTACTCAAGAAACGTTTTAAATCTTGATTGGGCATCATCTGACGTGCCTGAAGTTGGCCCCCCCACCTCTCCCAAATTACACCAAACATTGCACATCGTTAATGCATCGTTAGTGCACATTAGTGCACTCAGAACTAACGTTAGTGCTATCAGCGTTTACGAGATATTGAAGATTTTTGGTGGGGGGGCCAACTTCATATGAAGTTAGCCCCCCCACCCATCTTTATGCAGACAGATTTTCACAAAACTTAGCGCATCGTTAGTGCATCGTTAGTGCACTTAAACACACTAAGCACTACCGTTAGTGCTATCATATTTTGGGATTTATTCAAGATTTTCGGTGGGGGGGCCAACTTCAGAAATATCAAATTCTATACAAATAGAGGTAGAAACATGGGGTCAACGGCAATCGTTAGTGCATCGTTAGTGCACCTAAACGCACTAAGCACTAACGTTAGTGCTACCATATTTTGGGATTTATTCAAGATTTTTGGTGGGGGGGCCAACTTCAGAAATATCAAATTCTATACAAATAGAGGTAGAAACATGGGGTCAACGGCAATCGTTAGTGCATCGTTAGTGCACCTAAACGCACTAAGCACTAACGTTTGTGCTATCATATTTTGTGATTTATTCAAGATTTTTGGTGGGGGGGCCAACTTCAGAAATATCAAATTCTATACAAATAGAGGTAGAAACATGGGGTCAACGGCAATCGTTAGTGCATCGTTAGTGCACCTAAACGCACTAAGCACTAACGTTAGTGCTAGCATATTTTGGGATTTATTCAAGATTTTTGGTGGGGGGGCCAACTTCAGAAATATCAAATTCTATACAAATTGAGGTAGAAACATGGGGTCAACGGCAATCGTTAGTGCATCGTTAGTGCACCTAAACGCAATAAGCACTAACATTAGTGCTAGCATATTTTGGGATTTATTCAAGATTTTTGGTGGGGGGGCCAACTTCAGAAATATCAAATTCTATACCAATAGAGGTAGAAACATGGGGTCAACGGCAATCGTTAGTGCATCGTTAGTGCACCTAAACGCAGTAAGTACTAACGTTAGTGCTACCATATTTTGGGATTTATTCAAGATTTTTGGTTGGGGGGCCAACTTCAGAAATATGAAATTCTATACAAATGGAGGTAGAAACATGGGGTTAACGACAACCGTTAGTGTATCGTTAGTGCACTTAAACGTACTAAGCACTATTGTTAGTGCTACCATATTTTGGAATTTATTCTATATTTTTGGTGGAGTGGGCAACTCAATAATATCAAATTCTATACAAATAGAGATAGTAACATAGGATTAACGGCAATCGTTAGTGCATCGTTAGTGCACTTAAACGCAGTAAGCACTAATGTCAGTTCTACCGTATTTTGTTATTTATTCAAGATTTTTGGTTAGATGTCAGAGTTAGAAATATCAAATTTCATACAAATTGATGTAGAAACATGGGTTTAACAGCAATCGTTAGTGCTTCGTTAGTGCACTTAAATGCACTAAGCACTAACGTTAGCATTACCATATTTTGGGATTTATTCAATATTTTTTTTGGGGGGGGCAACTTCAGAAATATGAAATTCTATACAAATAGAGGTAGAAACATGGGGTTAACGACAACCGTTAGTGTATCGTTAGTGCACTTAAACGTACTAAGCACTATCGTTAGCATTACCATATTTTGGAATTTATTCTAGATTTTTGGTGGAGTGCGCAACTTCAATATTATCAAATTCTATACAAATAGAGATAGTAACATAGGATTAACGGCAGTCGTTAGTGCATCGTTAGTGCATCGTTAGTGCACTTAAACGCAGTAAGCACCAATGTCAGTTCTACCGTATTTTGGGATTTATTCAAGGTTTTTGGTTAGATGTCAGCGTTAGAAATATCAAATTCCATACAAATTGATGTAGAAACATGGGGTTAACAGCAATGGTTAGTGCTTCGTTAGTACATTTAAATGCACTAAGCATTAACGTTAGCATTACCATATTTTGGGATTCATTCAAGATTTTTGTTGGGCGGGCCAACTTCAGAAATATCAAAATCCATACAAACCTTTAGTGCTTTCTAGAAGCACTAACGAATGACATTAATTTTTTGTTAGTGCTTGAAGTTGGGGCAAGTTCCCGTGCCCTCCAAAGATATTGAACTTGTAACACCTACACTAATGAAGTACTAACGTTAGAGGTTGGTGCACTTAGGACCACTAACAATTGCACTAGAAGATATCCTTAGTGCTTTCGAATTTGACGGAAATTTGATACAATTAAAAATTCCCAATAAATTTCTTATGGGAGTTTAGTGACATGTAATTGTCCATAACTACCCTAATATTGAAGTACTAACGAAACTGTTAGTATTTTCTAGAAGCACTAACTATAGTACTAGAAGAGATCATTAGTGCTCTTGCATTTGACGGAAATTTGATGCAATGTAAAATTTCCCATAAATTTATTATGTGAGTTTGGTAACATGTAATTAGCCATAACTAAACTAATAGTGAAGTACTAACTAAACTGTTAGTGTTTTCTAGAAGCACTAACAATCCACTAACGAATTGCACTAAGTTTTTAGTTAGTACTTGAAGTGGGGGCGCTAAGGTCACTCTGGCCTCAAAAAGTATTTTAATTGTAGCACCTATACTAATGAAGCACTAACCTTAGGTGTAGATGCACTAAGAAGCACTAACAATGCACTAACGATTGCTCCAGAAGAGATCTTTAGTGATTTTGAATTTGGCGGAAATACGATTCAATAAAAAATTTGCCATAAATTTCTTGAGTCTCGTGATATGTAATTGGCCATATACTACACTAATAGTGAGGCACTAATGAAATTGTTAGTGCTTTATAGAAGCACTAACGAATGGCACTATTTTTTTTCGTTAGTGCTTAAAGTGTGGAAATCTTTGAGTTTTACGTCCCACGATTATGCCGGTTAGGCTAAAGGAGACGGTGATGATGAGAAATGAATGAAATGGTGGAATGAAGAAAGTGGGAGGAAACGGGAGAACCCCGAGAAAACCCACGCACACGGTGTTTGTCCACCACAAAGTTCACTTGGCGCGAGCAGGGTTTGAACCCGAGACCCCATGCACCAGAGGTGAACGCTCTACCACTGAGCCACCGCGGCCCCTGCTTAAAGTGTGGGTGCGTAATTCATGCTGACTTCCCCAAAGGTTTTTTTTTACTTGTAACACCTACACTAATGAAACACTAACGTTAGGTGTTTATGCTCTAAGAAGCACTTATGATGCACTAACAGAGGTAATTAGTGCTTTTGAATGCGATGGGAATTTGATACAATGAATAATTCCTCATTTGTTTTTTATCGGAGTTTTGTGTGATTGGCCATATCCACACTAAGTGTGAAACACTAACAAAACTACTTGTAACTTTTTTCTAAAGGTACTAACAATGCACTAACGAATAAAACTAATTTTTTCGTTTGTGCTTGTAGTAGGGGCTAAGTTCACGCTAATTTCGAAAATTTTCTTTACTTGTAACATTAGTGTTTCCTAGTACACCAACACCTAACTTTAGTGCTTCATTAGTGTAGGTGCTACAAGTAAAAAACCTTTGCGGGCCAGCGTGAATTTGGTTCTCACTTCAAGCACTAACGAAAAATAAGTCCATTCGTTAATGTATCGTTAGCGCTTCTGCAAAACACCCATAGTTCCGTTAATGCTTAACTATCGATGTAGATATGGCCAATTATATGACACAAAAATCTCATAAGAAATTCATTGCGTCAAATTTCCGCCAAAATCAAAAGCACTAATCACTTCTTCTACTGAAATCGTTAGTGCTTCATAGTGCACTAACACCTAACGTTAGTTCTTCATTAATGTAGGTCCTACAAGTAAAAAACCCTTTGGAAACCATGAACTTGGCGCCCCCACTTCAACCAATAAGGAAAAATTAAAGCAGTTTATTAGTGCATCGTATGTGGTTCTAAAAATACGTTCAGTTTCGTTAGTGCTTCACTATTAGTATAGTTATGACCAGTTACATCTCAGGAAACTCACATAAGAAATTTAAGGGAAGTTTTTCACTGTGTCAAATTTCTGCCAAATTAAAAATCACTAATGATCACTTCTAGTACAATCCTCAGTGCATCGTTAGTGCTTCATCGTGCACCAACCACTAACGTTAGTGCTTAATTAGTGTAGGTGCTACAAGTAAAATATTATTGGTGTTCAGCGTGAATTTGCGCCCACTTCAAGCACTAACAAAGTAATTGGTGCGTTCGTTAGTGCTTGCTGAAAATACTGACACTTTCAATAAAATTTGATATTTCTGAAGTTGGCTCCCCACCAAAAATCTTGAATAAATTCCAAAATATGGTAGCACTAACGTTAGTGCTTAGTGCGTTTAAGTGCACTAACGAAGCACTAACGATTGCCGTTAACCCCATATTTTTACATCAATTGTATGGAATTTGATATTTCTGAAGTTCCCCCACCAAAAATCTTGAATAAATCTCAAAATATTGTAGAACTGACATTAGTCCTTAGTGCGTTTAAGTGCACTAAAGATGCACTAACGATTGCCGTTAACTCTATATTTCTACCTCTATTTGTATAGAATTTCATATTTCTGAGGTTAGTCCCTCCACCAAAACTTATGAATAAATCCCAAAATATGGTAGCACTAACGTTAGTGCTTAGTGCGTTTAAGTGCACTAACGATGCACTAACGATTGCCGTTAATCCTATGTTACTATCTCTATTTGTATAGAATTTGATATTATTGAAGTTGCCCACTCCACCAAAAATCTTGAATAAATTCCAAAATATGGTAGCACTAACGTTAGTGCTTATTGCGTTTAGGTGCACTAACGATGCACTAACGATTGCCATTAACCTCGTGTTTCTACCTCTCTTTGTATAGAATTTGATATTTCTGAAGTTGGCCACCCCACCAAAAATCTTGAATAAGTCCCAAAATATGGTAGCACTAACGTTAGTGCTTATTGCGTTTAAGTGCACTAACGATGCACTAATGATTGCCGTTAACTCTATGTTTCGACCTTTATTTGTATAGAATTTGATATTTCTGAAGTTGGCCCCCCCACCAAAAATCTTGAATAAATTCCAAAATATGGTAGCACTAACGTTAGTGCGTATTGCGTTTAGGTGCACTAACGATGCACTAACGATTGCCATTGACCCCATGTTTCTACCTCTATTTGTATAGAATTTGATATTTCTGAAGTTGGCCCCCCCACCAAAAATCTTGAATAAATCCCAAAATATGGTAGCACTAACGTTAGTGCTTATTGCGTTTAGGTGCACTAACGATGCACTAACGATTGCCGTTGACCCCATGTTTCTACCTCAATTTGTATAGAATTTGATATTTCTGAAGTTGGCCCCCCCACCAAAAATCTTGAATAAATCCCAAAATATGGTAGCACTAACGTTAGTGCTTAGTGCGTTTAGGTGCACTAACGATGCACTAACGATTGCCGTTGACCCCATGTTTCTACCTTTATTTGTATAGAATTTGATATTTCTGAAGTTGGCCCCCCCACCGAAAATCTTGAATAAATCCCAAAATATGATAGCACTAACGGTAGTGCTTAGTGTGTTTAAGTGCACTAACGATGCACTAACGATGCGCTAAGTTTTGTGAAAATCTGTCTGCATAAAGATGGGTGGGGGGGCTAACTTCATATGAAGTTGGCCCCCCACCAAAAATCTTCAATATCTCGTAAACGCTGATAGCACTAACGTTAGTTCTGAGTGCACTAACGTGCACTAACGATGCACTAACGATGTGCAATGTTTGGTGTAATTTGAGAGAGGTGGGGGGGCCAACTTCAGGCACGTCATCATCTGTATGAATACGGGCCTTACGCGTCCTGGTGTATTCTTAGTAGCACATAAACAAAGCTACTGCCTTAATTTCCATATTTAATTATTGACTGAAGATTATTTGTTATCATACTATAAATAGATCAAAGCGGAGTTGACCATAAACAAATTCTTCCTTTTTAAAGTGGAAAGTTCTGTTAGATGGTCTTGTTCAATATTCAAGTGAAATATGACAGATTTGGGGTGATGAAACACAATATTTATTTCTCCCACTTGTATGGAATTGTGGTTCAAAGTAAATTATTCATAAACAGCAAATTATCATTGTGTAAAAACCAAAAACTAGGATTGGACGGAAACCTCTTTTCAATTATGCAAAATCTTAGGAGGGTTCATCTTTTTTTGTTTGAGAATGTAAGAAGTGCGAAACATGCCGTGAGAAACACGGTAAAATTATTTTATTAGATCTAGAAAATATATTTCGAGTATCCATCAAGCATCTAATTGTGTTGTAAAATTTGTTTAACCCTTTATTTGACACTTGCTCTCAAGCAACATCGCATTCTATTGTGTTATCCGCACGAATTATAACTTCAGTGATCATTTAATTGGTATTATTGCTTTCATACAATATCCATATACATGATTTGCGGGTCGCTTCTTTAAGTACTTCTAATCTTCGTCAACAGGGGACAGTCAAATTTAGTATTGTAGAAGCTTTATCTCCTACGTTCCGCAAAAGTTCTTTTTTTATTATTTTATTTTTTAATTTGTGGTTTCTTGCTCTGTAGGAAAATACTTCAACGAAACTGCTGCTAATTATTGAGAGTATTCTTATGATATTTTACCATAATAAGGAAATGCTGCTCAGTAGCTGCACATAAGACCTATTTTATGGCAATGTTGCTTTGAAATAAACAACCTGTATTTTGTAACCAAAGTACAAAAATACTTTAAAAATTACGAAATCATGATCAGGAAGACTTGGCTCAACCATAAAAACAAACTAAATATTTTAATGGTAATGCTATCGATGCTTGCCAATTAAAGGGTTAATTTCAATTTTTAACGTTAACAGTATATTTTTGTTTTCTTTATAGGGTTTGGCTTGAGTGTTAGGCTGTTTTGATGTGAGCTATTTTGCAAGAGAAACAAATAGGGAAAGAATTAGCCATGGTCTCTGATCAAGGTACTGTACTGTGTTGACATTAGCTTATATCAATGCTTTAGAATTGTCTCATCAAGAATAATGTTAAACTGGTTATATTTATATAGTATTTTTATTTTTTTCTAAGATGAGCTTAACAAAAATATACTTAAAATCCAAATATTCCATCGTTTACTTTTCGACTATCTATATGCATAAAATTTGAAGTTACTTGATCTTGCTGGTAATACATATACGAGTGTTGTTAGCTCATTCAATTAGTTGAAGAAAGAAAGAAAAAAAGCTACAAGTTAGGATCACAGCTAGCTAGGGAAATGATCAACATTCGTTTCTATATTCAATTAAAAATGTCTGTAGGGTAGTTGGAAAAGAAATTGCGATAAATGATTTGTTGGTTTCAACTGGCGTGTTTGAAACTTTTCTTGAGCAGTTTTACTCACACAAGAGTGCCTAATTGTATGAGCAGAAGAATATTTATTATATTTGTTTATCTTATTGAATACAGACTATGTATAAATGCTTAAGCTTCTACACAGCGTACGAAATTGAAACAGTGTGTTTAATTAGTGATACTACACTTAACTTATTAAAACTTAAGTCGAAGGAGAAAACTACTATTTTAAAAACTGAATTTTCAATTCTTAGTTACTCTTCCTATAAAATTATTTCACAGTTATAATTTAGATTCGAAGTACGAAACATTTTTGTTTCGTTTTATAAATAGGGATAAAACTATTTTTCTGATTGGTTTTAGCATATAAATTGAGAAATCTAAGAGGAAATGGTCAATACCAGTGTTTGAAACCAAAAAACTGGTTATGTAAAACTCACATGTTAGTCTGAAAATTTTTGATCACCCGTTTAATCCACTTTTTTCTGTTCTTTTTTCTCTTTCTCTCTTCTGCTTTTTATTAAATCTAAAATGATTTTTTAAATTAAACACTGGCTATAGGGATGCAGCTTATTTCCACATCTTGATTCAAATAAACCTGTGATGTTGAGTGAGTTCTTTTTAAGTGAGTTCTCAAAGAAATGTGAGGAACAAAATAAAGTAAGCAGTTATAAATCCATGATAATGTAAGATCTGCAAATGAATAACGAATGCCACCACTGTTGCTTTTTGGAAGAATCTATGAATAGCTTTTATGACCGTTTATATTGTCTGGGAGTATCGTGTTTCAGGAATCAGATTTGTTTGTTTGGGAGGGAGGTAAAGGGCACTCCACTCACTGGTGGTAAATCCGTTGGTAAATCAATGAGTGGAGTGGTCGTGAAGACAATCAATAGTGGCGGATGGAAAATGGTGGATGGCCTGTAGCAGCCATCGTCAAGGTATAAACGGCTATTTGCTTCTTATATCAGTGGTAAAGATAACAGGGGAGGAAGTAGAAGGCCTTCAGAGTGACCAGGTAAGGGGCGCTACTAGTGCTGAATGTGAGATAAAATTGGAACGAGCCCGCTGCTGTCTACAACCAGGCGCTTGCTTTGTCTGTTCTGGTCTCAAGCGCAGTGCTGTTCTGCTGCTAGTAGTATATTGATTGCCGCGTTGGCTGGCTTTTGCTGGTCTCGGCCATGATGGAGTCGTGCCGTGTGTCGCCAGCAGACTTTCACCACGCTAGTTAGCAGATCACCATCCAGACTGTTGTTGGGCGATCCTTCTGGTTTTAGTGGTCTCTTGTGTTTGGGTTTTCAAGTCGTGCGGGCTGTGTGCAGTGTCAAAGTGTGTGCTACCATCTTATCTCCTATGACTTTAGGTTCCTCAAGAAGGCACCCCTTTTCCCGCAAGAACTAAGAGCCATTGATGGTGCACTTACTAACATGATGGAAGGGGGAAATTTCTTCGGTAAGATCATCAAAACAAATAATTGTCTTTATATTTTTTTGTTCTTTTGCAGTTATACTTTATAGCCTGTGTCTTTGGACCACGCCTCAGTGCTCTTTTTTCGAACTCCTCTCTGACCTGCTGTTGGTTCTCGTCTGTCGGTCGATAGAGCAAGTTGGCATCCCTGTTTCCTGCTACATGTGTTCAGTATATTGCTACCACGCGATAATTTAGAATCAGAGTTATATAAAGAAAGTTAATAGTCGTTACATACAGAACTGAATCTCAGCAGACATTGCTGACAGAGAAAAGGGAAGAAATTCAATATCAAACTTTTTTTTTCAATACTTTAATAAGTAAACTATATGGGACTCTCATATACAATACGTTATTTTTGCACGTTTCATTCTTTAGCTTTCGGTATACAGAAGGTAGCTACCTTAAAACCGGATGTCTCCCTCCCTATTCATAAACCACATTTCTTGCTTTATCGGCTTGGCTGTTATGACGACACAGACGCCCACCCCTTCTTGGACACGTCACTTCCCACCTACTGTCGGCTCGCGTTACTTGGCTACAGCTGTCAGTGTATCCCTTTAAACATACTCTCTAAACTGTCGACGGCCTTTTAAAACTACGCAACGTAACTCGTTTTGTTGAACATCGTAATGACTTATTGTGTAAATTGTTGGAGAAGGATCTTTAAAAAAAGGGAGGAGGGAATACCTATATTATTTTCTAATGTAATTTGAAGACGAGAAACTCTTTAGTTCCTAAGAGTGTAACGTTGCGTTTCTACATAGAGCTAAGTGGCAGCGTGTTCGCCTCGTAATTTGTCCTGGATTCGATTGTAACCATTGCAACTGATGTTTTTGCAGCATCTCTCAATAATAACTCAAGGCAAAGCCTACGAATTTCTCAGAAATGACGATCACTCACCGATCTTTAACATTTTTCCAAAGCTGTTTCAGCATTGAAGAATAGTATAACAAATTTAGCTTATAAGAAAATAACTATAAAATATGGTAAATGACCAATGACCTCAAGTCATTGGTAATGACAATGTAACTTAAAGCAGTGGTTAATCGAATAATATGAAGGGTAGTGGTTAATCGAATAATATGAAGGATTCCATGTTTGATCCTAAACTTGTTAACTTTTCTTTATCATCACACTCCTCTACCCAATGGGAATCAGAGAGTTCGAGTGATATGAAACGTGAAGTATGAGTTTATGAAGGAATTGTACATTCCGTCTGCGGTAACTCAGTGTGTGGGGTCCCTGGTTCGATCCCAGCCGGCTCCAAGTGAACTTTATGGTAGACAAGCACCGTGTACAAGAATTTTCTCCGTTTTCTTTCACTTTCTTTATTCTACCCCTATCATCCGCCTCTCTTAGCCTTCGCGCGTAGTTGTGGGACTCACTCGGTCTCTCTCTCACATGTGAATGTGTGTGTGTGTAAGAGAGAGAGAGAGAGAGTTATTCCACAACTGTGCGCCAGGGCAAGGGAGATGATTATGATCATGAATGGATTATTTATATAAGCCTATATATTTCTTGTCCTAAGAAGAATTGCAGAAAATAAGCATCAAATCTTTTCTTATCTCCCTCAATTCATGCTTGCAACAGAACCGCTTGTCTTCCTCGCCGGGCTAGCAGCTAGAGCACGCGCCTTTGCTTTGGTCCACGGGGTTCCGGGTTCGTTCACCGTTCCTATCCTTAGAAGGACGTTGAACCATCGGATTCTACTTTAAACTGTTGTGCCTTGTCCCTCATATTTGTGGTGCTGAAAAGGGGCTCTAAACTTCAATAAACAAACGAACTGCTAAATTATGATGTAAATAAGGAACTTTTACAATGAAGTTGGGTGTCTGTGTCGTAACAAGACTGTACACTCTTCCACAAAAGCTGGGGCCGCGGTGCCTGAGTGGTAGAGCGTTCACCTGTGGTGTATAGGGTCCTTGGTTCGATCCTAGCTCGCGAAATTTGTGGTTGACAAACACCGTGTGCTGGAGTTTTCTTACATTTCTTCATTCCACCATTTCCTTCATTTCTCATCATCACCGTCTCCTTTACCTAACCGGCATAAACGTGGGACGTAAAACTTAAAGACTTCCTTTCACTTTCTTCCACAAAAGCTGTAGCAGTCACTACTATTATTGTCAGTATAAACATCATTATGAAAAGTAGTAATATAAAATTAAAAATCTTTAAAGGAAAAAGATACAGGAGTGTAATAATACGAAGCGATAGAAATACGGGAAGGCGATACGTGCGCGTCGTGCTTACTGGAAAGACGTCCAAATTGACTTTGTGGTAGGAATTCTCATTTCCGGTTTGAAAGGTTTCATCTCAGGCCATGTGGTGTACATCATGCCCGGTATTATTTTTATTATTACCTAGGTATTTCTGAATTCTTCCGGTTTTCTCACAATCGCGTTTCACCACTTGTTCCATCATGATTCAGTTTCATTAATCTTTCTTCTCATTTAGTCTAAAGATCAAAACCACGGGACATTAACGATTTCGTTTCATTTCAGAGATGAAACATTGATAATGAGGTTATGGCATATGCTGATGATGTAAATTTAATAGGGGAGGATAGGAGAACAGTAGAAATAAATGCAGAGATCTTATTAAACGCTTGCAGGGACATGGGTTTAGAAGTAAATGCAGAGAAAACTAAATACGTGGAAGTGCGTCGGGACCATAATACGGCAAATTGTGGAGGCGTTAAAATATTAAATAACGCTTTTGATAAAGTGGATACTTTCAAATATTTAGGATCAATATTAACAGACGAAAATCATATTCACGAAGAAATTAAATGTCGACTAAAAGCAGGGAATTCATGTTACTACTCGGTTCAAAATCTCTTGTCGTCGCGAATTCTGTCGAGGAATTTGAAGCTTAAAATATATAAAACGATAATCATGCCTGTTGTTCTGTATGGTTGCGAAACATGGTCGCTTACTCTGAGGGAAGAACATAGACTGAAAGTATTTGAGAACAAGATCCTGAGAAGAATATTCGGACCCAAGAGGAATGAGAATGGGGAATGGCGGAAGCTTCATAACGAGGAACTACATAGTTTATACGGTTTACCCAACATTGTTAGAGTCGTCAAGTCTAGGAGGCTTAGGTGGGCAGGTCATGTAGCTAGAATGGAAGAAAGTAGAATTGCTTTCAAAGTCTTGACTGGTAGACCCATAGGAAAACGACCATTAGGAAGACCTAGGCGCAGATGGGAGGATAATATTAAGATGGATCTCGCAGAAATAGGAATACAAAGTAGAAACTGGATACAATTAGCTAAAGATAGAAGTCAGTGGAGAGCTTTTGTGAACGCGGCACTGAACCTCCGGGTTCCATAGGCCATAGAGTTAGTTAGTTAGTTAGTTAACATTGATAATGATCTTCGGTGCATTTACTATCCAGTATTTCTACTTAATTAATGGGAGTTGACAAGTGCTATGTGCTATCACAACTAAAAATTGGTAACCATGTATGAAATTTTCTTTGTCAATATCTTCGAAATGAAGAGAACAATTTTAGTAACTTAAGAAGGTATGTATCCTCCAAATTACAATAAGGTCTTCTTTGTGGCTATACTGTATGGTTAATACGCATGTCGTCAATGGGAGAGACTCGGATTTGATTCTCAGTGGAAGAGTTCACCTTTGATATAGTCTCGGTATCGACAAACGATGTTACAAATCAACTAAATTACAACAAAATTAAACGATCAATTCTCTTCGAAGTTATGTGAGTTAAACTATACACTACAAAAGTGGTTACCCTTCTGTGATGCTGACTATTACATCATGTATAATATAATGATATTTATTAGTATTGCTGGAGGACATGGTGGCTCAGTGGTATAGCACTCACCTTTAGTGCGAGAATCTCTGGTTCGATTCCAGGCCATGTGAGTTTGTGGTGGACAAGTGTGTACGTGGTTTTTCTTGAGATTCTTTTCCCTCCAACATTCTCATTCCACCAATGGTTTCATAATCATTCATTTTTCTTCATTATCCTTCTCCGTTAGCCTACAGGAGATAATCATGGGACGTAAAACTGCACATTTCATTAGTTTCTTTGCCATCAATGCATTTTCTTAATTCATTCCTTGAGGTGATAACCAGCTGTCTTATTTTATTTTAGAGTCTGAAATGTAACATCTATTTTAAAAGAATGTATTCAATTATTTTTGATGATTAATTTCTAAATTTTCTATTCCCCGGCGAGAGCTTATGTGGTTCGGATCCCATGTTAAGCTGTAAATCCACGTACCATATAACCTCGCTGTTGAAAGGGACTCTAATAAACTCAAATCAAAACAATGAATTTTTTAGATTATAATTTCAAAGCAGTAGTGCATGATCACGTGATCGAGATACATAATTGGTTTCGACCCTTCCAAATGGTTATCCACAATTATACTACATCAATGAGGAAACCAGTCGTTGTCGTAGGTCTAGTGGTGACAAATTAAAAAAAAATAATCTATTTTTATTTCACACTAACAGCACAGGAGCTAACAGCCTCAAGCAATTTTAGTTCCTCATGCCAATTTTATTTCCCAATATTTCGCCAAGCAATTTTAGTTCCCAATATTTCGCTAATATTCCCCAGTTCCAAGTTCTCAATTTAGCATTCATTCTCTAGTTGTGACTTGTTTGACCTGTCACCAATATGATATCTGTATGCATTGTTCTGGCATAGGTTGTTTGCGGTGAGGGTATATAATTGTTCCAGTATCATATTATGTTCTCTTTCTGCTGTTACCAAAAAAAAATCAAGTAGTTTCCCGTTGCCCTCTATCCCGTAGTATCCAATCACTTAAAGTCACTCTGCTACGCCGTACATCGAAGTTGCCGTGCCAATCTCAATTATTTCCGTCAACTTGATTCATGGCAGCACGAAAAGCAATGATGAGTGGGGCGAAGCGGTCGGTATCAAATATAGAAGAAAATAAGAAAGCAGGACAGGTTACTACAGTAGTTTTCGATACCTGCGTAGAGCTCAGTGGTAGAGCGTTCACCTCTGGTGCTTGGGGTCCCGGGTTCGATCGTAGCCCCCGCCAAATGAACTTTGTGGTGGACAAACACCGTGTGCGTGGGTTTCCTCGGGGTTCTCCCGTTTCCTCCCACTTTCTTCATTCCACCATTTTCATTCATTATTCATCATCACCGTCTCCTTTAGCCTAACCGGCATAATCGTGGGACATAAAACTCAAAGATTTCATTTCATTTCATTTCAACATTTCAAGGAAACATGAAGTGCCACAGGGCCTCATTAGTTATATCTGGAACTTCGTTAATAACCAAATAGCGAGTTCCTTTTCACATTGTGAAAGTACAGTAGACTTCCAAACTATATGCGATTTCATTACTGAAATAGGAACTAGTGATTTTATATATATATATATATATATATATATATATAGAGAGAGAGAGAGAGAGAGAGAGAGAGAGAATGATATGAGACAGGGTGTCTGAAAAGTATTGAGCCTATGAGGTCAAAATTAAGAATGCATTTATTGTTATTTGGAAATAATATTATGAAATTATATACTGAGTTCAATGATCTGCCAATTTTCCGACAACACCATAATCCCGTTGTTGTAGAATGTCTGTGGTTTCTGGTGAGATAATTGTTACACGTAGTTTTCAGAGGCCTCTTTTGAAACTCACTTAACATCATTCATGGAGTTCTACAAAGATGAAATACATGATAGTCTGGAGATGCCAGGTTCAGGCTATACGGTGGATGCTTTAAAATTTCCCAGCCAAATTCTCTCAAGTTTTTGACAGGTCGTAAAGATGTATGTGCTTTGGTCTTGTCACATTGAAGGACTGTGAAGAATGTCGTTTATGGATAAAAGCCTCGTATATGGCATGACCTACGAGCAGCCATCAAATTCCTGTGCAGATATCAAACTTGGCATGTTGCAGTCCGTAGTTCGTGTAGCAATTCGGCAGCCTCGCCAGTATATTGATATTAATTTTCGCACAGGCTATAGTTTATCACGCATTGCAATGTAATAATAAAACATTAAACTGTAATACTACCAAAAGTAAGATGTTTTCGTGAAATTCGTTTCAGAGCTATTCACAATTAAACATTGTATACATTTTTCGAGTCACTCTGTATATCAGGACCTATTTAAGTATGGTCTGGGATGGCTAGTTTTCTCGGAACGTTTTCTTTTTCATATTCAGGTAATTTCAGAAATTTATTATGCATATGCATATAAATATGACTCGGGATTTTAACATTTGTAAAGAACAAGAACCTGTTTGGTTAGAAAGAGATAATTAACATTTTAGTTAATTAATATTCATTATTTCTTTTTTTTTTTCATTGTTGACTCGGTATTATTTGATGGTAATTTTAAAGTTTTTCCCTTGTTGAGTAATATACAGAATTACCTAGTTTTCTAAGCTTATCACCTTACATCTCTGAAGTTGGCTCTCCCACTTTCAAATTCCGACTCAGAACCAAAATTAATAGTTTGTGATTTGTTTGTTATTGATTGTTTTGAAGAAAAAAATAGTTTGTTTCGAAAAACATAAAGAACATAAAGATATATACAAATTAGCGTTGGAAGGGCCAGCTTCACACTGCGCCCCCCTCCACTTTCAAATTTCGACTAGGGATGCGCACGAGACAAGTCGAGACAGAATTTTCCCGACAATAGATAAATATAGATTTTTCGAGTCGAGATGATCACTTTTACAGCACATTTCGACTCGAAACCAAAATCTCAGCGGGAGCTCATGTGGTTCGGATTCCACTTTAATCAGTAGGTCCACGTCTCATATACCGCTGCTGAACGGGACGTTAAACTCAAAATCAACTCAACTTGAAACCAAAATCAATCGTTTGTTGTTTCGTTTGTTATTGATTGTTTTGAAGGAGGAATCGTTTGTTTTAAAAACGTAAGCATATATTTACAAAATAAGGTTGAGGAGCGACTTCACACTGGCCCCAATTTCAAATTTTGATTTGAAACCGAAGCCAATCATTTGTTTTTCGTTTGTTATTGGGCGTTTTGAAGAAAAAAAAAGTTTCGAAAATCATAAATGGATGTTTACAAGTTGGGATTTGGCCAATTTTACCCTGTTCCTCCACTTACAAGTTTCGATCGAAAACTGAAATTAGTCATGTCATATACGTTTGTTGATGATTATTTTGAACAAAAAATAGTTTGTTTCGAGAAACTTAAGTGTGCTTACAAAAATATAATAAATAAATAAATAAATAAAAATAAGTGATGCAACTTCAAACTGGCCCCACTTTCAAATGTCGATTCAAAACCGAAGCTAATCGTTTGTTCTTCTGTTGTTACTGATTGTTTTGAAGAGAAAAAAAATAGAAAGAAATATTTACAAAATAAATCTGGGATGTAGCCAAATTCCCTTTATTTACAAATTTCGATTCAAGACTAAAATCAATCGTTTGAAATGAGTTTGTTGTTGATTATTTTGAAGAAAAGTAGTTTGTTTCGAAAAACAAGGATTATTTACGAAATAAAGTTGATGAAGATGGTTTGTTTTGATTGTTTTTAAGAAAAGTCATTTGTATCGAAAAACAAAAAGAGGTATTTACAAGGTTAGATTTGATTTACAACTTCAAATTACTTATTCTATTTTTAAATTTCGATTCAAAACTTAAGTCAGTCGGTTGTTTTTCGTTTATTATTGATTGGTTTGAAAATAAAATAGTTTGTTTCGAAAAATAAGTCAATAACAAATGAAAAACAAATGATTGACTACGATTTTGGATTGAAATTTGAAAGTGTGTGGGAGGAATGAGGCTTACAATGTAAGTGAAAATATCTTTTTATAATTTTTGAAACAAACGACATTTCTTCAAAATAATCAACAACAAAGGAAAGACAAACAATTGGCTTGGATTTTGAATCGAAATTGAAATTTGAGAGACCAGGGTAAAGTTAGCTACACCCAAAATTAGTTTGTAAATACCTCTTGAGTATTTTCGAAACAAACTGTTTTTTTCTTCGAAACAATTAATAACAAACTAGAAACAAATGATTAGTTTCGGTTTCGAGTCGAAGTTTGAAAGTGGAGGGGGAACTTCCGAAGAAAGGGAAGGAAGGAAGCTGCCTGTGACCTATGTGTTAGGTACTGTCCCGGAATTTGCCTGGTATGAATCAAGAAAATCTCACTCAGGATGGTTGACCTAAAACAGATTCTACACTTTTTCAACCGAGTATCCCCACCGGGAATCGAACCCGGGCAAAAATGTTAAATACGGCTATGTATATACAGGATGTTCATAAAGAACACTAGCAACGTTTGGAGGCGATTCCATGCATCAAGATAAAACAATATATATATATATATATATATATATATATATATATATATATATATATATATATATATATATATATATATATATATATATATATATATATATATATATAGACCAATCTGGGTGTAGAAATGGTTTCTTTCGACGCTATGACCAGCTAAAAATTTGTTGGAACAATGGAAATCGGGTAAAAGGGAATTCCATTCTTTTAATCGTAGACTCCACCTTTTAAGATCTTATGGTACAATTTGTACCATACGGGTGTTTTATGATGGTACTTTGCGTTATAACTCTCCTATTTGAGCTTTTTCGTTCGTATTACTTTCAAGTCTAGAAGCACTGTAGAACACGTTACATATGGCTTCACGCCTTCCTGCGTCGAGACATAGGAGGTGATGACGTCATAACTTTAAAAAATATTTTTTCGTTTGTTAGGCCTATTTTCATTATTTTTTGGCGGGCTTACTCTTGCACCTAAAAGATTGAAATTTCGCACAAACATTCAGTCCACCGAGTAGTATGTATCAGAATTTTTTCAGATCTCTGCGTTAGCACACGGGGGTCCAGAGCGACAAAATATTGTTTTTGGGGGGCGGGCTTACTTTTGCACCTAGAAGATCGAAATTTTGCACAAACATTAAGTCCACCGAGTAGTATTTATCAGATTTTTTTCAGATCTCTGCGGTAAAAGAGGGTGGATATTCTTCTTACCTGTACGACGTGCTGCGACTTTTGTTCGTTGAAATATCGTATTTAATTGTCGAAGTGGAATGCTGCAGTGACCGCTTGATGTTTGTAAAACTAAGTGCAAAACCTGTATTGTAATAATACAATTTCGATAGATATTGTAATATTACAAGTGTATATGCCAACAATCAAGATGACAATGAAGCAGATTATATGATGAGATTAGTGACATATTACATTAGGAGGGAATGGATAAGGTCAACGCCATAATAATGGGAGACTTCAACAGCCTAGTAGAAGAAGAAGCTGCGAATAAAGTGATGGGACCATTTAGACTAGGTAGAAGAAACGCACGAGACCAAATGCCTATCGACTTCTGTAGGCAACATAATATGAACACATGGTTTAAGAAAAGAAAGACTAAGCTGTACATGTGGAAGAGTCCAGGAGATAAGAAACGCTACCAAATCGATTACATTCTTGTCAAGCAACGTTTCAGGAATAGTGTACGAGACGTGAAGGCACTACTGGGACCAGATATTGATTCGGATCACAATCTCCTTGTGGCGGAAATGCAAACCTGGTTAGTCAATCAAGAAAAATGGGAGAAGTAGTCGAAAATGGAACTTAGTAGAGCGACTAAGAAGTATGAACAGTGATGTGAAAGAAGAGACTGAAGAAAAATTTGTGCGGTGGGCGATATGATAGGCAATATAGAAAATAGTTGGGAAAAGTTAAACAGATTCTACTTGACACACTCCGCAATAACATTGGCAGGATGGAAAGAGCACCGAGAAAGGCGTGGATAACTGAAGTGATACTTAAGAAGATGAAGGAACGCAGAACAGTGAAAACCACGGATATCAAAGAATACAGAAGACTGAATAAGGCTGAGAAGAGAGATGGACAAAGCCAAAGAAAATACATGTAATAGATATGTGAAGAAATAATGAAACTTCAACGGCGCGGCAGATATTGTCTAATGTATCAGATAGCACAAGAATTAGGAGGGAAAGCTAACAAAAGTATACGCACGTTCGGAATCGAAGATTAACAAGGTCATGTAGTCACTGACCATCAAAGAATTCTTAGAATTTGGGAAGAATTGCTCCAAAGATAATACGATCGAAGCAGAGGAAGGGGTGGATGATGAAGAAAAAGGACTCAGTATATTGAAAAGTGAAGTGGTACAAACCATCAAGGACATGCAAAGGAGGAAGGTCACTTCAGACGACAGAATATTATATAAGAATATTTGCTCAAGGAATTAGAAGACAATGCAATGAACATTAACAAGATCTCATTCATTTATTAACAAGATCTACCTGAGTGGATAATGGCCAAAATATTTTCTTGATGTACAGTAATAGCATTATCCAAGAAAAGAAAACAAAGAAGTGCAGCAATCACAGAATCATTAGCTGTATTTCCCACACTAGAAAGATTATTGTGCGCACACTGAGCAGGCGGTTGGGAAGTAAGACAGAAGAGATGTTGGAGAAAGATCAGTTTGGATTCCGGACAGGAAAGGGCACCTGATATAGTATTGGATTGATCAGAATTTTGTCAGAGCGATTTCTGGACGTAAAGGAAGAATTGTGTTTGTGCTTCTCGTCTGTCAAAAAGCTTTTGACCCGGTCAATTTGACTAAGAAATTTGGGGGCAGCTGGAGAGATCGACGACTCATTCGCAACCCGTACATAGGGCAACGAGTGAAGTTGCGCTTGAATGACGGAGAAACCAGTAGTGTGGAGATCGGAAAAGGAAGAATGTAATATGTTGCTCCCAATTATTCAACATTTACAGTGAACGTTTAATGAAGGATGCATTAATAGGAATTGGAGTGCCTGATGAAGCCAATAAGTTTAGTTACTTGGTGAAACTATCACACATTTATTATCTATATATATAAAAGAGAACGTACAATTTTTTGTCCGCTCATCACGCTAATACGGCTGAACCAATTTCTTTCATTTTTGGGGGGTTATTAGGATTTGGACCCTAGATGGTTTTTATCATATCACTTTAATTTTTAATTACCAGTGTCTTGAGATAATTGACCATTCAGGTGTCCATAACGTACAAATCCTTTGTTATTAGTTCATCATAGGTAAAAATAAACGTATTTATATGCAACCCGCATGACCGTGTCACTCGGCGGGTTAACATAAATGACAGGCGATATAGAGCGGAAAATAGCTTGAATCTTCTGTTTAAAATTTTTTAATTGATTTGCTTATTTTTACAGACACTTTTACAATATGCCAGCACCGGGATGACCGCAGCGAAGCGGGGCGGGTTAACATAAATGACAGGCGATATAATGTTAAGATTTACTGCAATCTTCTATGGTTTTTATCATATCACTTGAAAGCGAAAAAGTAAAAATTATCTAAGTAACAAAGTTTATTGCGTTCCGGGGTGACCGCAGCGAAGCGGGGTGAACGCTGCTAGTTTTTAAATAAACGTTGCTTTGCTGAGCTATTTGTATTTTTAGTGTAAGTTATTTAAAATAGCAAATAGTGTAAGTTATTTAAAACGGTACATACTAGCTTTGCTATCTTAAATAACTTACACTAAAAATACAAATCTCTGAGCAATGAAATATCTTGCAGAATTTTCACATTTTGAGGAATAAAGTTAGCAAAGCCCTTCCCCCCCGATACAAAATCGTAAATACGCCACTGTACGAACTAGTTAGTTATTGGAGATTTTAAGATTGGGAGTCAGATCACTGTAAATGTACAATGTAAATAATAATAATAATATGTAAAAAGATTAGGTATGCAGATGATACGGTTATTATTGTTAGAACCGAAGAAGGACTACAAGAGATGATTGACAAAATAGTTGACACTGGAAAACTATATGGAATGGAAATTAATATCGAAAAATCGAAATTCATGAGAATATTCCGTGGAAACACGCCCTTACAGGTCAGGGTAGAACAAAGAGAACTTGAAGAGGTCGATAATTTCAAGTACCTAGGATGTATTTTGACGAAAGACGCTTACTGCACCAACGAGATCAGGTCAAGAATTGCCATGGCTAAAGAAGCATTCAACAATAAAAGGTCACTCTTAACCAGCAGGCGTAATATTGGACCAAGGAAGAAGTTGGTCAAGTGCTATATATGAAGCATTGGACTGAATGGTTCAGACTTGGACATTACGGAAGTTAGAGAAGAAATATTTAGAGAGCTTCGAAATGTGGTGCTGGAGGAAGATTGAGAAGATAAAATGGACAGAGAGAACAACAAACGAAGATGTTTTAAAACGGATAGGAGGGAAGAGGACACTTCTAGCCAGCATCCTTCGTAGGAAGGCCAATTGGATTGGACACATCTTGCAAAGAAATTGTCTTCTTCATACCGCCATAGAAGGAAAGATGGAAGGAAAGTGAGGAATCGGAAGATGAAGAACGCAACTGATCGACGATTTGAGAAACAGAAGAAAATATTGGGAGTTAAAAGAGGAAGCTGAGGATCGAAAGACGTGGAAGAAACATTTCCAGGCCTAAATCTAAAATTAAAAAAGAAATCTCTTTAGTCCCAGGACCTGCCGAAAGGCAGAATACTTAATAATAATATGTGAATTCTGAATATTAGGATATCTTCATCTTCCGTTCTTTTTTTCTTCCCCTAAAAGTCATAGGATCTTCCTTTTCTCTCTCTAAAATAATCTGGCAGACCTAGGATTGATTACTTTTGGAAGCGTTCGAACGTGGATGTAAATAAGGATAGAGAAAAATAGCTAAATGGAACCAAAACTGAAAATTTAAGAAAGAAGAGCAGGATATAGTTAAAAGGAATATCCGATGTAGTGTGTTAACCGAACTGATGACGAGAGCCCTATCCGCTGGTCTAGTTTTAAACATGCTCGCCTCTGGTACATGAATCCTGGATTATTCCTAGTAGGGGAACTGTGAAATTTGCACACACTACAGTGCTTATGGTTCCACCTCAAACTCTAAGTCAACGTCTCATATAGGCTCATATTGTCTTTAGCGATCATAGCGGAGAATCATTGTTCAAGGAGACTCCAAATTTCCGATAAATGACCGATGATGGTAATATAATAATAATAATAATAATAATAATAATAATAATAATAATAATAATAATAATAATAACAAAGAATATATTACAGACATTACAATGTAATTCCCTGAACGGTCACGTAACTTTTCCGTGGTGTGATTTATTTCAGATTGAATATTATTGGCTGTTCGTTGAAGTAAGTTTAGCATCCCTTTTTAATATCAAATTATATGAAACGTGGACTTTCAGTTTAGGGAGGAATCAGAACCACTGTAGTAGGCCATTCACATTTTTCTGTTTTCTCATTGAGAATCGAACCCAGGACCACGTGCACCAAAGGCTCACGCACTAAACCAGAGAGATGGATCCATGAATATCATGTTCGTAGATGTTGTAATAGAAGACTGCTTAAACTTCGAGCCAATAGAGTGAGCATTTGTTAGTAGACTGTAGTAAAATAAATGGAGATCAGTATGTTAACTTCCGTGTGATGGTGTAGAGTACGTTAAAAATCGATTACCAAATTAGACCATGATGCTTATTTATTCAATTTAGCCCCCTGCGATTAATTCTAAATGTAAAGAGAATGTTAAAACTGTTATTGATTGATATATAAATTATTAATGATATATTTGATATAAAAAAATGTAGTGTTATAACCGAACTGATGACAAGAGCCCTATCCGCTGGTCTAGTTTTAAACGTGCTCGCCTCTGGTACATGGAATCCTGGATTATTCCTAGTAGGGGAAACGTGAAATTTGCACACACTACAGTGCTTATGGTTCCACCTCAAACTCTAAGTCAACGTCTCATATAGGCTCAATGCTTAAAAGGAACGCAAAGTTCTAATCAACCCCCCCCCCCAAAAAAAAAAAAACCCTGCAAATTTCAGACTTTCCACAAATGGAAATATTGTCTATGGCATGAAGAGTATCTCGAAGACGATACAAATCACTAATGTATAGTAATTATCTAAAAATGTTGTACTCTAAACGATGAACTACAGTGCCATCTCTCGCAGCATAGACTTATTACTCCACAGTGAGGAAAAGAAGATTTGATGGTCAGAGTCCAATGTATTGATAAATTTAAAGCTGATGGTAAATATAGCGCAGGTAAGTATTGACAATTTGATAAACTTCATTTATAGTTAATCAGACTTCTATTTGTCCCAGTTCCGTACACTTTGCAAAAGTCTTTAAGGACTAGGCTAGTCGAGCAAGCGTTACCCCCCACAGCGAATGCGGCCTAAGTGGCTACACGGTAATTTTAGTTTCACCAGAGTTGTAAATCATACTATGAGCCAGTCAGGGTTTCCAGGCCTTTTCTTTTCATTTCCCGCGCCAGAAGTGCAGAATGAGAATGACCTGTTCAGTTGGTTTCTTGTGAGAAGATATGAATGTTATCGAAGAAGTATTGGTATTAGCTGCAGTTTCTTCTTATGTAAAGAAAAAAAGACGCAGAGGAAAACGCCGATTTAAAGTGCACCCCATTAATAGACAAAGACTACTGCACGGCGAATTTCATACATTGTATAATATGTTAAGAAGAGAAGACAAGAAATTTTTCGAATATTTCCGCATGTCGTGTACTACATTTGATGAATTGCTGCGGTACGTTAAAGATGGAATAACGAAACAAGACTCCAACATGGGAGCAGCTATACCAGCAGAAGAAAGGCTTGCATTGTCGCTAAGGTAAGTAAAACCATTTTCTTTAATCTTCAATATAAGAATATAGCCAAAAGAAGGGGAAAAAAATGAAATGAAATCTTTGAGTTTTACGTCCCACGGTTATGCTAAAGGAGACGGTGATGATGAGTAATGAATGAAATGGTGGAATGAAGAAAGTGGGAGGAAACGGGAGAACCCACGTACACGGTGTTTGTCCACCACAAAGTTCACTTGGTGGGGGCTGGGATCGAACCCGGGACCCCAAGCACCAGAAGCCAAAAGAAGGACTAATTCTTAGTAATAATAATAATAGACCTAATAATAATAATAATAATAATAAAGTTTTAGTAGTAGTAGTATCATTGATAATTATATTGTCTATGTAGAATAGATAATAATAATAATAATAATAATAATAATAATAATAATAATAATAATAATAATAATAATAATAATATTTCATGCTACGCCACTTCAGAAATGATTACTTTCTAACTATTTTTACAAAGGGCTAGGAAAGAATAAGAAAAGACCCTGCCTCCCTTTTCACTTATCATTTTCTCAAATTTTCATACAGTTCAATCCGATCTATTTGATAACAGATTATAACTGTAAGCACTTATCGTTAAGAAATTTAATACGTATTTAAAATTTTACTTATAGTAGGTTAATTTAAGATGTTACGAAAGAAAGAAAAAAACTTTAAAAAATAGAATCAATATATTTCTGAATATTCACTTATATAATTGTCAATGTTGCCTAAAGATATATTTATAATGCACTAGTTAATAAAAAGGACAAAGATTATTTCAGGTTACATATACTCGTATACAATTACACTAATTGAGTTACATCGATCGATTCATCCGTTGAACTCGGGCAGGATTCCGGTGAACGCGGTATTGTGTTTTGGCGTCTTGGAGCAGACGTTGAAGGCCATATGGGGGGAAAAGGAGGTGGAGGAGGAAGAGGAGGGTAAGCATTTCGTCCAGATACTACTTCTTGGCTGGTACTAGGATAATTCTGGATGTTGCTGAATTGGTACTGAGGAGGCTGGGGGTAATGAGAAAACGATGCAGGAACATACGAAGGGTTGGATGGATATGTATGTTGGGTTTGGCTGGAAGAAATTAATGCCTGCTTGATTACATCTAGAATTTGAGACCGAACACTTAGATTAATGTGGTCAGGTAGCTTTCTCAGCATAGGTACTAGTGATAAGGCGAACCCCTTATCACCATTCACATCATCACAGTCCCTTTTTTTGGCTTCTTGCAGGTACTCGATTATTTTATCTTCAAACGAGCCCGCTTTTCGTTTTTTCCCGCGTGATCCATTTTCATTATCCGGTGCATTCAGGCATCTTGTTTGGTTCTGCGCGTCATCACGTGAGTCACTACCTTCTTCAATATTCAAATTTAAATTGGTTCTTGTCTTCCTCTCTGTCATTGTGTCCGATAAAAACAGAAGTTCATTGAAAAAAGCATACTTTCTTTTCTTGCCTCCACTTCCACTTGGCTGCGTTTTCTGTGCATTTAATTCCCGTTTGAACGCATCCCGCAGAGACTTCCATCTTTTCTGGAGCTGTTTCACTATAAACAGATAAATAAACAAATTAAATGCATATTCACTTGATTTAAACGTAAATTTTAAGCACAATGTATTCAGTATAATATTTAAGAGGTGTTTCTAACAACGTTTGTACATTTTCTTATGTCACTGATTGTTTTCGGTACTCCACGTGATCTAGGCTTAAAAATGAAATAAGTTACACTTGTTTATTTTCTTTCATACCCGAGATTAGATTCTTCAAGTCAATAGAAACATATTATACAGCACAATTTCGTCAACTTTGATCTTTCATTTTCTTAAATGAAACATATGGTCATCTTGAAATTTTACTTGAGAGTATTATTTTGTAAAAATCTTTCAACCAGTACATATTTTGGTTGAAAATACGAGTTCCACGAAATACGCTAATTTTGCGGTCACTCTATCAGCTTTCTATGTCAATCGCATTGCCCGTTATTTTATGTCAGTGAGTTCATGCAACTAGATATATTAACGAACCTTTATATTAGAGACGCGTCCCCATTCAGAAATGAATACCATGGTTTGGGCAAAAATTGTAGAAAAAGTTTAAAAGGCGCTGCGGGAGTAATAGGGAGAGAGAAATTTGCCTCCCTTCCTATTAGTTTAGAACAATATTGTCTACGTTCGTGGTAAGTTAATTTTATTATGTCCTTGTGTTTATGAGAAATTGGCAAAAGAAAAATGGCAAATGCTTCCTTCCCTTCCTATTACTCCCGCCCGTCTTAACCCTTTTAGGATTTCCACTTTTTGAGGTAAATTTTAGACTTTCACTAAAACAGCTACTACGTCCTTACTATTTATCGTAGGATCATGGTTCATACAGCTTTTTTTTTTTTTTCCACGATAGATCATACTTTCCAACGGTAGTACTCGCTAGTCCGTATTATACATCAGAAACGGGAAAACCGGGAAATTTTTCGAAAAAAATCGATATTTCCCCCTCTGGCCCGGGCCTGGGTTCACGTAGGGATTTAATTTAAAAAAAAATACATTGTTGTGTAAATAATACGTGTGTAAAATTTCAATCTTGTATCTTGAAAACTACGGTCGGTAGAAATTTTTAAAAGTCTGAAGGTGACCCATTTTTCACACACACATACACATTATATATATATATATATATATATATATATATAATATACAGGGGCGGATCCGATGACGGGTGCACCAACAACTACCAGTACATTTGAATTGAATTGGATTTTTTTTTAATCCCTTTAGGTATCTGTGATGTGGTAATTAGGATATGCCCCAGAAATGCTAAGTGGGTTCGTTGAACCTTGTTCTCTTTTCTTTTAGAAAACTGACTTAATTTATTGATTTTGCAAAACTTCTCTAATTGTTTTAATCCGAAACGGAAATATGGCAGCAGGTTTTTTCGGCGGAATTTTCACTGTTAGCTTCTCACTTTAGGTAGTGTATATTTACAATGAAGGGGGATGCACGTGCACCTTTGTACCCAGTAAATTCAGCCATATATATATATATGGTGTTTGAGCCATGACTTAAGGTCAAATAGTAATGATGCTGTACATTTTTTAAGTATATATATATATACTTAAAAATGTACAGCATCATTACTATTTGACCTTAAGTCATGGCTCAAACACCATTTTTTCAGTGTACCGAGTCCTTTCCAATGATACCACTCATATGTCTGTATTATACACCTGAACCGGAAAAATCGGGAAACACCGGATTTTTTTCTGAAAAAATCACCCCCTAGGAACACTTGTGCCCCTCGGGCCCGGCCCCGATTTCATGTAGGTATCTAAAAAAAATTGAAAAATACCCAAAGGTACACACAATCGGTATACAAAGTTCCTATATGATATTTTGAAAACTAAAGGCGTGAAAAATTTTTGAAATTTGACCTCTAAAAAAAGAAGTCACGCCCCTCCGCCCCCACTTACGCCACCTAGTTGACCATCCGGTTCCAAAACTCATCTGGGCTGTTCTTTGGTTTATCCTTGACTTGCCCAATAAAAAGAAAAAGCGCTTAAATACCTGTTATAGAACCTAAATAAGCGGTCAAAGACGATACTACGCCATGGTATATAAATATGCCATAAATCCTAAAAGGGTTAAAAGAAAAGAAAAATGTACACTTTTTTTCAAACACATTTTTACCAGCTTATAACATGAATTGAAACAAATTTCAAAAGTGTGTAACGGCCTATCCTTTAAGATTTTGTTTCTTTATTTGCAACCGACTCTTTCATTTATTTAATTTTATGTAATGCTATATACATTGGTTAGGCGAAACATATTTTAGGGTACACCAGTTGTTTTCAGCTTATTCAATATGACAACTCTGACAATTCCCTAATGTTATAAGTATGTATCCTTTGTGATCTCGATCAAGATTTGTTTTATCTTTCTTTTATATGTATGTTTACCGAACGTTGAGTTTAGGGATGGGCACGAGTTCCGAGTCGAGTCAAAGGTAATTTTCTCAAGTCAAGTTCCGAGTCGAGTCACCGTTTTAAGGTCAAGTTTGATAAATGGCTCGCTCGTTCAACTCGTTTTAACTTGTTTTGAAATCATGGCCTGATTAGACTGGAAAGTGAAAGCCATGAGAAGTGCAAGAAGTAATGTGGAATACTTTTAGTGTTGCTCACGACAGGGGTTAATCTCGTCTTGTGCTTTTAGTGCATCTTGTGCGGTACTTTTAGTGTGTCTCGTCTCGTCTCGATAACGAGACGACAATAGATTTTTATAACCAGACAGTCTCAAATGTCGTAAGCACCAATATAAGTATGTAGTTCTTACCATTAAGGCTGAGACTTGCATGGTCAAATTTTTGAGCCTAAGCAGAAACCCAACCCGGATAGTGATATCAACCGGTTCGGCTTGGTTCAACTGCACGAACTGCTCGAGCCGGCTCGATTGGAATGAGCCATTGGCTCCGTTGCGACAAGCCATCGACTCTTCTCGATTAAGCCGATGGCTCGAGCCGGTTCGATTGGGATGCGCCATTGGTTCGAGCCAGTTCCGTTGAAATGAGTCCATCGGCTCGATTCGACTCAGCTCGACTGAGTCGATGGCTTAACCTGGCTTGGTTGGGTGAGCTGTTGCCTCGGGTCATTTCTCGGTTCGGCTCGATAGTGAATGAGCTATGAGTCGAGCCGCTCGAGCGTTGGCAACCCTAAAGCCAGGCCGAGAAATTTTGAGCATGTTTGGCCGGCGTCCTATAAATTTTAACAATTTTTCGCTCGAGCCCGAATACTTGCTCCTACGGAACTCAAACCCAGAACCTCGTGACCAATGGCCTTTCCTCATGAAGACTTCTCGACGACTGAGATTGATAGTCAGCTAGTTTTCAGTATTTAGATACAAACCGCTCACCTTTCATGGTTATACACAGTTTTATAATAATAATAATATTCAGTGGCGTATTTACGATTTTGTTTCGGAGGGGGCTTTGCTAACTTTCGGGGGGGGGCTTTCCCTGAAAATGTGAAAATTCAGCAAGATAGTTCATATACTTTACTATAGTAAGTAAGATTTCGGGGGGGGGGGGGGAGGCTTAAGCCCGGAAGCCTACCCTAAATACGCCACTGATAATAATAATAATAATAATAATAATAATAATAATAATAATAATAATAATAATAATAAAGTTTTAGTAGTAGTAGTATCATTAATAATTATATTGTCTATGTAGGATACTTGAAGAGAGTACTTGGAACTACACACAGAGTTAAGCTCGAATTGCCTCGTTTTGTCTCAACTCGACTCGAAATTCGAGTCGATTCAGAGGAAATTTTTCGATAAGAGTTCTCGAGTCGAGCTCAAAGATGTCTGTTTCGAGTCGAGTCGAGTTTCAAAGACAACTGCTCGAACTCGCTCGTGCCCATCCCTAGTTGGGTTTCCTAGTGTGAACTAATATTTTGCCTCATCTTCAATTTTTTTAATACTATGCAACATCTATATCAAATTGTCTTTTTTTGGTTTAAATTTTAAGAATTATAACTTGATATATCATCTGCCTAGGTTTAATACCTCTCAGACCTCAATTCAACTTTTATCAAATTCAACGCTTTAGGCAGAGTACATCTGATGCAAGGCGGTAAGGTTCTCGTACCAAAATAATGCGATTGTAGTTAGTGTTTACAAAAATCAGGGATGTGCGAAAACATTTGAGCGGTAGTGTACAATATATATATGTATAGCCTACATTTTTTTTTCTTTTTTGCAGGTTTCTTGCAACGGGTATTCCCTTTAGATCTCTGGCAATGCAGTACAGAATAGGAAGGAAGACAGTTTCAGACATCATACGGGAGACATGTGATGTCATATGGTCAACAATGAAGGATCAATTCATGCCAATCCCAGATACTGATGGTTGGCTTAATATAGCACGACTATTTGAAGAACGAAGCAACTTTCCTAACTGTGTGGGGGCATTGGACGGTAAACATATTCGTATAGTGAAACCTGCTGGTGGTGCTTCAAAATACAAGAATTATAAACAGTATGATTCAATAGTACTGATGGCTTTAGCCGATGCAAATTACTGCTTTACTTTTGTTGATGTAGGTAGCTATGGTACATCGTCTGATGCAAATATTTTCAATAAGTCAACTTTGCAGAAATCCATACGTTCTGGGTCTTTAAATTTACCTCCAAACCAACCGTTGCCTAACTGTCCCAGGGGTGTAGCAATGCCGTTCGTCATTGTAGGAGACGAAGCATTTGCAATGTCTGAACATGTTCTACGACCATATTCTCGACAGAGTCTGAACAGTCAAAAACAACGAATTTTCAATTACCGCCTGTGTCGGGCTCGTCGATTTGTGGAATGTGCTTTCGGCATTTTTGCAAACAAATGGCGACTTTTCCATTCTGCTATATATTTGGAACCAGAATTCGTCGAATGCCTTGTCTTAGCTGCGTGCGTGTTACACAATTTTGTGCGAGTACGAGATGGATACAAATTTGAAGATATACTATCATGTCCTATGGAAGACATTCCTGTTCAAGGGACAGGAGGAATTCCATTGCAAGCAAAAGGGGTAAGAGAATACTTCGCTGACTATTTTGTTAGTCCTGCTGGTGATGTTGAGTGGCAGTACAAGATGGTTTGAATGGGCTTCAAATCGAATAGTGATTTTGAATGCCTGGCATATGATATTTTATGGGGTAGTATAACGAGAAAACCAATGAAGGCTATCGGGAAAGAACATGGTAAGTCACATTTTGTAAACTGTTCACGAGGGCGGTTTTAAAATTGAAGAAAACCTATTATTTTCCATATTCTTTTCCATTGGAGGTGGTTCCTTTAATAGCTTGTAAAATGTCTATGAGTAGCGTTTTTGCCAGTATGAGTATATACTGGTAATTGGAAAGTGCCTTCTTTAAGCTATTATTTCGCACTAATATATCAAAAATCACCAAAGGTGGGTTTAGTATGTTCTTTTTCTCTACCCTTAAAATACCTTTATTTGTGACTTACACAAATCTGATGTTGTTGGCTGCAGGAGCGGATTAAGGGCGGAGCCAATGGAGCCCAGGCTCCGCCCCCCCTAAATCCCTCTTTTTAATATTAAAATCAACTTATATTATAGGCCTCAGACATATGCAATTTTTTCCCGGTCCCTACGTTCGCATTATCGCTGGAATTAAGTCTTCTTCCACCAGCGTCTTCACGATACTTACTTTGTTGTGTTGACCATTTGGCTTGTATTTGGCAGTTGTGTGTTACACTGCAGTGCATGAGCATTTAACTGTTGATAATGAAAGTAATTAAACTAATTTTTGTAAACTTCTAGCACATTAAAATATTCGAGCACAGCTTATGAGGCTGTGGAAGGCAATAAAGAAAATGTATGCACTGGAATTATTTGCAACATAGGGTCCCTTTGAAATAGTTTGCTCCAGGGCCCCAAAAGCCTTAATCCGCTCCTGGCTGGTTCTTATCAAAGTTTACGGCTAATTACGTACATATGTGATTGACTATGTTTCAGAGCGAAGAGTAACTGTAAATGCCTAAATTGTATTTTAATGTTTTCTTCTTATGTATAATTAAATAAATGTAATCTTACTTGTTTATTTTCGTTTAAATATTGTTGATCATAAAATCTGCACAATTTCTAAGTGCTTACACGTAATGAAATCAGGACGTATGTTTAAGTGCTTTTTTTTCCTCTCTCTCATACTTTTTTTTTTAATTTTTCCACTTTTCAGCTATTAAGTAGTGGCGTATAGTGGTAGCGGTGTAAGATAATGATATATCTGTTTTATGAGCACTTTGAAAACGTGTAATTTATGGTGTGGTGGTAAACAGAAATAAAGGGAGTGAAAATTTGAAGACATTTCAATAGTAACGAATATTCAAATAATAATTAATCACATTTAATTAATATTAAGAAAGTAGGTACAAAGAGCAGCAAATCATTAATGTCTTTCAAGGGAAGTCATTGAAGTTATACGCAGGGTCTGCATGTGGCACACACAGAGTACACTTTACATGTGTAATATCTCGCTTGAATGAGGTCTGTCGGGGACGTGACGACAATTCGAAGATCCGACGAATGCATGCTCCGAAACACCTGAAACGTGAACAAAGTGGGAAATGTGTTTTACGTCACGCGAAATGTCGAGGATTGTCGAGCATGATATACACGAACAAAAGTTTATCGCGAAATTGGTGATTTAGAGGGTCCATAAAAAGTCAGATGTTAAAGATATGAAAACCTATTCCAGTAATGGAGATATAACAGATATTTGCACCTGTGCAAATTTTCATATTTGTAGTTTGAACCACATTCGAGTTGTGGCCCTCCGAAATCTGTCTGTTTGCAGGTCATTCATCTATACACTGACTCATCGATCATATTGTTTAGGGCCTTTAACAGTAAGATAGAGAGTTGAAATTTTGCACACAGGTACCTCATATTGTCCCGAGTATACAAAAATTATGAAATTTGAGTTAAATTCTATCAGAATTTTTATACAAACTTTCTCCATAGATTTTAATGCAAAGCAAGCTAGTTTATACTGTATTATCCTGCTAGAAGACATTAAATATGAACATTTCTTGATTTAATTCGAATTTAAGAATAGAAAATTTGAAAGCGTGCGTTGATTATAGCCTGTATTTTGTTAAAACACACCAATTAAAGAAAATGAAATCTCAAGTAAGATGTTTGTGAATATATAAAATATTTGTCATAACACCACTTTGAGTCAAGAAGTTGTGTGTAGACTTCGGATTTTAGCATATTTGCATTTTTTTTTTTCCTAATGTGATACTGATGTGCTCTTTAAACAGAAATTCGTTTCAGGTGTTTTGGGGTAAAAGAGCAGAGTTTTATAGTGCATATATTTGCATATTTCGGAGGTTAGCGCATGTTTATGTCGTTATTGCATATAAATGCATATTTTTAAAGGAACGACCAAATTGATATTTTGTCCAACAACTTTGCTTAGTGGAATTTCAAGTTTCTAATATAAATAGACTCAGGACCTTTAAATACTTCATTGTTCTCGGTTTAGAATATCTTCCAAGGTCATGTGAAAGGAAAATAACAAAAGGGTGAGTGATTCATCCTCCCGGCAATGATGCATGAATCTCAGCTTATTGGAAGAAGATATAAATAACGATGTCAAATCATCTACAACAAAATTTCCACGTCACTCATCTCTGCAGTTAAAGTTGCTACTGTTGTGTGTGTGTGTCAGTGACGACGCCACCTTTAAGTTCTTAGGGGAGCAAAGGAGGGGCAGATACATTTTCGGGGGGCGGCTATTTGCCATACCAAAAATGACATTTATTACTTTTGACTTATGTTACATTACATTGTGTATTTCGTTGCTGTTTTTATGTTAGACCTACATGGTTACAAATTAAACTTATTCCAAGTAAAATTTGTGACTAACAAATAAGTAACGTCTGCACATGAAATATTTTTCAATGGAACTTTTGAAGCCTAAACATAAATTGAATTACTTTCGCGTATGCTTCAAGTAACACATTCGTCTAGTACTATATGCCACGTATCTCTCTCTCTCTCTCTCGCTATACATACACACATATATATATATATATATATATATATATATATATATATATAGAGAGAGAGAGAGAGAGAGAGAGAGAGAGAGAGAGAGAGAGAGAGAAAGAGAGAGAGAGAATTTACGAGGAGCTGCTGAAAATGTCCTAGTCCAATCCAGAAGGAGTGTAGGTACTAGGTAGAAAAATGAAATCGTAGTTTAAAAAAACATATCTCTGTGTGTAGAAATACAAATTTTCATATTAATAATGAAATTCTTGTTTCTCAGGCCTCTGAAGTGGTTATGTGTACCCAAACAGATAATTTCACGAATATTCAGATCCTAACTGTTATAACATTTTTGTTCCACCAAGGAAAGTCACCGAAGTAAATTAATTAGGAAATCAGTGAAACACCACAGGACACCCCTCCGTTATATACAGTGGTGAAGAAGTAAGTGGCTTAGTATAAACGTGGCGATTTCTCAACAAATTATGCTTTACATTCAGGATGATTAAAAGCAATGACTCTTCCCGAAATCATGGATGCAATTTGTGACATTATTCTTGAAAATTGCAGCATTTCAGCCAGTGGTGGATATAGCCCGAGGCCGGAGCCCTAGACCACCCCAGTTTTTGAGTGAAAAAAAAAATTAAGCTATTATTTATATAGTTTTTAAACTGTATGGTAAACTCATGATATACTTATTATAGTCTGAGGTCTGGCTGCACCCCGCTTTCTCAGTTTTTACCTTCTCAGCAAAACTTGTGTCAGAGATTCTGGGCATTTCTTTGGAACTCGTCGGTAGCATAATTCAGAATGGCTTGGGTATGCGCAACCACTTATTCGCAAGAAATCAGTATGAATATAAGTGCCTGCTGGCCCGAAACTAGCCATATAGGTTTGGGGGGCCCAAGTCATTATAAATTCTCTTACAAATATCTAAATTTCGTTTTTTTTTTTTTTTTTGGTATTAATAATTACAAAATCGCATTTTATATCGAGGTCTGGAGGGGCCCAAAAAGTTTAGGGGACCCTAGCTCCCCTCTGGTTCCGGACCTGAGTGCCTAGCAACATTTAGCTATTTCGTCAGGAACTGATATAACCGCAATAAAATTATTGAGACAAACTACACCAAAATCGAGTTCTAGCAAACGACACGCCATCGTTTCAGAGTAGCTTTCGAAAATGGACTTTAATGAAAGGAAGCGTGTGTGTGTTTTCTTTCACGGAAGAATTATAATTCTTATATTAATACTCTAACATTAATGTAATATTGCTTTCGTTTTTTTTTTTTTTTATAAATATTAATTTTACATAATATAGTAGTTAAATTTTGCATAGAATACATTTAAAGATCTCAAAAGAATAAATCAGTACCATAAAATAAACTTGTTAAAATTCTCGTTTATTTCAAAGAATAAATAGAATGTTTCCTCATATAAATTAAAGTTCTGAGAAACCGTGATGGTGTCGATATTCAACACTCTTAAGTGCTACTCTTTTTGGGATTTATCAAACCTACAATTAAAATAATACAGATTTTGCTCGACTTTTCTATGAACGCACAGTTTCATTAGTTGTTAGTATTATAAATTTCCTACCTGGGAAGGACAAGAAGTTTCCTTACTCTATGATCTTAATCTTTAAAAGAAAGGGGGGGGCATGGAATTTGTTACTAAAACAACAAAAATAAATGTCAGTCTCAAACACCACCCAAAAAACAATGATAAAAACATTTATATTTCCAAAGATGTTTGAACAACGAAATCACAGCATCAAATATCAAACATTCGTCAAGTGGATACATATAACATTACAAATATTACAGAATGCACTTCTTCATCTTCGTTTTGCAAAGTGGTTTGAGTTACGTTGACCGAATTTAGCGCGATCATAGTGATCATTGTGCGTATGGTTTCGAAATTAAGTGGATACAAGGCCCATTATGTATGTCAATTTGACACCGAACAATTTGCACCAAATTTACTTAAAGCGGACAATTTGCCACCTCCATTCTGGGCAATTTGCCGAACTTAGGTAATTTCGTCACCAAAATATTAGCATGTAGGTAATTTCGTTGCCAGAAATTTTTTACAGTAATTTCGTCATCGGTAAATTTATCAGCATAGTATTAACATATAGGAAACTTTGTCATGGTTATTTTTTACTCTTTGTTGAACTAAGTACAGACAAAGTAAACGACCAAAACAGCTTATTTTATCTTAATCAAACTTGGAAAACAATTCAGTTGGTGTTAGATTGTCGCTTTTTCAATTTATTCCTACATCTATATTAATCTGTGTATCTGTATAAAAAGGATGTGTATGTATGTTAGGAATGGTATAGAGACGAGATGAAACTCAATACACTCTCGGTCTCGTCTCGAGTCGAAAAACATCGTATTAGTCTCGGTCTCGTTTCCATCAATATATGGAGCTCCTTCGTGACTAAGCGGTAAGCGTACGTGTCTTTGGCGTGGTAGACCTGGATTCGATTCTAGGCAGGAGGTTATGTGGTTAGGGTCCCACGTTGAGCTGTAGTTCACGTCTGATGTAGCCTCTCTGGTATAGTCGAAAGAGACGGAGCAAGAGGAATTTTGTTTAAGATATCCTCTGTATCGAAAACAAATATTAGACCCCAATCAATAAATTCCAACATTTACACTACTTTATACTTTACTAGCTATGCACGTGCCTTTGGAGAATAGGGTTCCGGTTTCGAATCCTGTGGGAGATCATTGAAAAGTTTCAGCGCATAAAGATAGTTTAGATTCCACCTTAAACTGTAGGTTTACATCTTGTATAACTTCGGTGCTGAGAGGACCGCTAAATTCCAAGCCACAAAGTATAAAATTTACATCATTATATTTTTAACCAATTCTCTGGTTTAATCTTTTTTTTTCTCATGATTTAGGCTTATTCTGAAATCCCTACTCTCTACCAATTTTAGCACCTTATTTTCAGTTTCAGAACAAAGTTGATAAAACACGAGCAGTTGCAGTTAAAATAAATAAAGAAAATAAAATAAACATACCTTTCCCAGGAATATTTCTAAGCTGCATGGAAAGAAATGTCTGGAAACTGAAACATTGTGTGTTTGTCTTACAAAACTAAATTTCGAAATAATTTGGCAACGTAGTTTTTCGGTCATTTCAAAGACTGGAAAGAGAATAAGATGTATTGAATCCCAATTTAAACTTATGGTCTTTGCTGTTTAAAACATTTTCGATATACCTAAGTACCAAACTATTAGAGGTGGCATTTTCCGCTTTTCTCCTGTGCACACATCTATGGCTTAGACCATCTAAGGGCAATTGTTCCATCATCTAACATATCCACCCCATAAAATGCCGCATAGCCGGCCCTGGCCCTTTCGGATATATTAGGTATATTGGAAGTTGGCACAACTTTAACAATTTATTATTATTATTATTATTATTATTATTATTATTATTATTATTATTATTATTATTATTATTATTCATAGTGAACATACAATTTGGCTCGATGTAGCTCTACTTAACAGTATTAAATGAAATCATAAAATAAGAATATTCTTACCTTCTTCATTCTGAGAATTCCGTTCCATTCCCTCCCAGTCTGGAACAAATATCGCAGCCACTTCTCTCCACATTTTTATTTTTAAGTCTCGATTCATATAGTTCGGATCTCTTAAATCATATAGGCATGGCCTATTTTGTATTTCAATTATAAACGCCTCTGTGTTAAACACACTAACCATATTGGAGATGTACACAGTACACGTTTTCAAACACAACTGAAAATTTCTCTTTGTGATTACACTTGTGGTTATCTGTTTGGGGGTGGAGTTCGAGCTTCTGAGATAGGGGCTCAAATTCAAGTTATTTCGTTGTTTCATCTTTTGCCTAAAGCCAAATATTTTGCTTATAGATTACCATGGCACCAGCAAACTGTCAATCAAGTGTATCACAAGAAATCACCCTATTGTGTTACATAGATTTTTCTGTGATTAGCTATTTTTTCTGAATTTCCTTCTATTTTTGTGAATTTTCTTTTGTTATACACACACATACATTATAATAGCAGAGTTCCAATCTCTGCACAAAGAGTCTTCCAAGCAGCTGTTTCTTGCTACAATCCCCTTGCCTGGCAACACGTCTTTCCTTTCTGTCATTCCTTTTGAAATCTTTTAAACAGCAGGCGGTCTATTGTTCCGACCTGCACCAAATACGCTCGAGCCGGCGTTTTTTCAGCGATTTTATTGCTTTCGCGTTCATGTTTAGCCGCTCAGATTTAAATACATGGTCAGCGTATTTCAAGCAAACGCAGGAGCAATAAATGCGCTTTGCGATCGCTTCCAAATAGCCGGGGTGTAAGACTATAAAATTCATTTCTCTTCCTTCATCACCTCTTTTTCTTTCTTTCTCTGTCTTTTGCTATGTGTATTCTGTTTCACTCTTGTATCTACGATTGAGCAATGAATGCACTGGATCAGTCCATTGTGTGTAAACATGGGGAATTATGCCTCGTGAAACAAGGTTCAGCTGTGTGTTGTTGCTGATATCAAACAGAATCTTTTATTCTCTTCATTGCTGTATAACGACTGTGGCACGCAACTGGATATAAGGAAGCAGTATGATGCACTTCATCTCATGACGGTAATAAAGCCATTGCTTCTTGTTAGAAAAAAAAATATATATATTTGCTTTTCTATTAAAAGTTTTGTTCTATTTGTAAGAAGGATACTTTTTCATCCACAGTACGAGGGCGTCATTTGGGGCTCTAGAGGGATACATTTGAATGTGACATTTGTATGTATTTTAATCCATAAGATAATAATATCAATGAAAAGCGTGGAAAGCGACTGACATTTAGCCCCCCCCCCCCTTCCCGAAGCAAAATCTGAAATTACGCTGCTGGCACTGTATAGTGCACAACTCCATCTAATCATAATATCGGATGTCCTCTGTGCGAGTCAAAAATATCATTCAAAAACCCTGATCGTTTTGTTGGTGTGTGTCAGTATTGAGAGTATATGTTTGTTTCTTCTTTTCATTACTTTTAACACTTCAGCGTAACATACAAATTGTTCTGTATTATGTTCATTAGCAGGAGTTGGGGGACAAAAAGTAGAGATATTCGAATCAGGTAGATATTAAAATTTGTATAAAAACTATTGTGTATACAGACAAAGGAAAGAAAGGAATAAAAATTAATCCAGGCTGTATAAGTGATAGGTGGGGTATTGAAGATCAAAATCGTTGAATAAGAATACAAGAGGAAGATATTTGGGGGGGGGGGATGGGAGGTGGAAGGAGAATGTTTGTGGGGGTATGTCACGAACCATTTTTATTATTTTCATCTATTGGTGACTATATTAAAAGCAAACTCTACACCGTTCTGTAGATCCGAAGAGAGCAGGAGTCACGGATTTTTGTGTGCACGAATGAGCCTTGAATCAATGCTGTGAATAAGGAGCTTGCAGAGATATCTATAGAATAAATAGAGTCAGAGTATGTCCATATAAATGAGTCAAAACGAAAGGTCCAACAGACATAGAAATACTATTAAGTTTGATTCCATACCAGTTAAATTTAAAATGAACTGAATCCTGGTTGGAATAAAGGAAATTGTATTAAGAATTCTGAAGGAAGTACTAGAACTAGTGACTGGTTCTCAGTGCATACATACGTAGTACTTGTAGTGAATGTACGAGATCAAAATAAATAAATACATAAATAAAAATAAGGATTTGAAGTGCGCGATAGGAATTTTGGGGAAAGGAAAGTTTTTTTTTTTTTTTTCGTCTGAATAGGAAAATAAAATATTTGCCAACCGTTTCGTGTGGAACTATTGTACTATAAGAAGTAGAAGATAACGAAGAAATTTCTTTCGCTTGTTCACCCACCACCTTCGAACATCGATATGTCACCTAAGACGTACCTGGAAGACCAAAAATAGTTCCCATCTGCATCGACGACCCTCTGCCAACGTTCTGGCAGTGTTGCCAACCAATTTTTCGAAAAAGCAGGAAAATTCTTATCCAAAATCCAGGAGATGCAACTTACTATCTAATGATGTTAATTAGTTTTTTTTTTTTTTTTTTTTTTTTTTACAAGGCAAACAGTGAACCCATCAATGATTATACTTACCAATAAAAGGCTAATCATCTTTATCTGCGTACATGTTAATATTGACCCTGCTGGTCAGAGAGAGATTCACAGGAAATACTAGCATGAATTGCTAAAAGTGAGCCTTTTTTGTATAGCAATCCTTGTAAAGTTTGGGTGTCAAGTCTGTCTGTTTCGTCTTCATCAAATTTACAGTTGAAAACACTTTTTCTACAGTGACACTTCAGGAAGGCAGAGCAAAGACATAACAAATGTGGATAAATTAGGAAATATTAACTGGTTAGGCTATCTTCCTTTTTTTCAGTAACAAGCATCAGAGGCGTTGATAAGGCAATTGTCCTCCCTGAGTTGGAGATTTATATTGATTTTATCAATAGAATAGTAGTGAATCAATGAAAAGTACAAAATTTTACTTATATCAAAGGGTCTTATACCCCTAGGCAAAATCTGAAATGACGCTTCTGACAAGCATCCAAAAATCTTGAACAGAAACCTAATTCAAATCTGTGTTTCGCAATAACCGCCTTCTGTGACTACTTGTTGCAATTTACTCTATTCTATAACATTAGGAAAGTCAGCTAGAGAGGAGCAATTGATTGTGCCGATTTCTTTATCTCATTTGATGGGTTAATCATCTCTAAATGTTTTATAGCGGGATCATGAAGCGTATATCTTTCTTGAGTTGAGTTTAACATCCCGTTCAACAGCGATGCTATGTGAGATGTGGACAAACTGATTAACGTGGAATCCGAACCACATAAGTTCCTACCGGGAATCCAACCCGGGCCTTCCGCGCCAGTCATGTACGCTAACCTCTTAGCCAGGGATGGGCTCGTATCTCTCTTGAATTTGATGTACTGCTTCAATATATAATTCAAGTCACCTAAGTTTAAAATTTTGTAGTCAATCATTTGGGAGATTTCTTGATGCAATGGATATGGAAACTTTTGCTGCAAAGTACACTTCATCTGTAGATAAGAACTCCTTTTGGTTTCTAAAGTCTACATTTTCTAAGAGCTTTTGGGTGATGCGGAAAACCAGGAGTTTTTAACATTTTTTAAATAAAAATCAGTAGACCAGGAGATGACTTGAAAAACCAGGAAATCTCCTGGAAAATCAGAAGACCTGGCAACACTGCGTTCTGGAAGGTCACGGATTCCATAGTAGTAGAACTTGGTGGGCCGTGAAGCGAAGGAGGTATCAAGTGCATTCTGCACCTCTATTAGGGATTTGAACTGGCACCCTCTAAGGTGACTGTCCAAGGAATGGAACAAGCGATAATCGGACGGTACACTATCTGGGGAGTATGGCAGGTGCAATAGTAAGTAGTTCCTATCCAAAGCGTAGAATGGTGTCCCGGGTCATCCTAGCCACGTGGGGTTTAGAGTTGTCCTGTAACAGGAGGACCCCTTTGCGATTCAGAAGTGCTGGCTCCAGAGTTTTGAGCTTTTTCTTGAACACGGCTCAACTGCTTACTACACAGTTGCATTCATGCTCTGATCAGCTGGTAGCAGTTCCCGATGCACAATGCCGCGAGCAGTCCACCAAACACATAAGGGGACCTTCTTCTGGTGCAGTGTTGGTTTCGCCTGAAATTGGTTAATGGGATGCTAATCAATAGTAACGGCGCCGTGGAGCTTCGTACAGGACCCACTTCTCATTACATGTCAACACCCTGTCCAGAAATGTCTCTTTCCTCAGACGAGACAGCAAAGAAAAACAGGTGTTTACTCGCGTTGCCTTCTGCCCTGGAGTCAAATTATGTGGGACCCATCGACCCAACTTGTAGTGCTTCCCAAGTTGATGCAGGTATTGCTGAATGGTTTCTCCACTCACACTGAATTGTAGCCTCAGTTTCTCACAAGTTTAGTCACTGTTCGCCTCAATTACTGCCTGAAGACGTTCATTTTATACATGTGTTGGTCTTCCGGCGCGTGGTGCGTCTTCGAGTGTTTCGTCACCGTCCTTAAACTTGTTAAACCACCGCTGTACTGTCTGCGTAGTCACGACACCCTCTCCAAAGGCCTGGCATATCTTCCGCCCCGCTGCAGTGGAGTTTGATCCCAGTTTGAACTCATAGGATACACGCCCTTATGACGCTCTGTGGAGGTCCCATGTTCACTCTGTCCTTATGCAGGTTCACGGTGTAACTAAACTATCATAACCAGGTAGTATGTTGGATATACCCACACCAACAACTGACATTCGCCTTATCTCCATTCGCATTCAACTCACGGTGTGATGGCAAATGGAGCACAGACCTTCACAAAAAAAAAGACTACAATAATAATAACACCACGCCAAAGTAGGGTTGCGAAATTGTACTGAAGGCAAACGCGGGCACCAGCGTCATTTGAGTAATTGGGAACATGAATTTAAAACTGAAGGTTTCTATATGTAATTACCATTATAACGTGTAGCAGTCACAAATACCAACACTATAATTATTACCACCCAAAACTGTACCTTGATCAAAACTAAATTAAAATAATACGAAACATTAGTGATTGTAGACACCTACCTTATTATTAATATATTTTGGAGCTTCTCACTGCATCAGGAAGAGTCTTATTTTTCAGAACCCTTTTGTGCTTTCATTACGCTAAACACTTGTCTAGCATGTGCATTACTAACTGGTATAGCGAGAATTTACTGCATTATTTGGAACGAATTAGTCCAAGAAGCGACAGTCCTATTAGCGACAGGAACTGTTATCTGTTCTGTGAGCGACCGATTCATTTACATTGAGACGATGAAAGATGATATGATTCCCTCTTGTAAAATATGTTTACCTCTGGCGTTATTAGCGTCCGACCAACCTTGCTATAAAAAATGTACGTGCCAGTAGTGCTGTTCGTCAAATATATTTTCCCCTCTACTGTGATTGCAAATAAAACTTTATCCTAATTTTGAGTTAGAATTGACATAAAACATATTGAACAACTTAACAAGACAATAGGGATATTTCCATGAAAAGTATATTCCTATGTAATTAATTACTGAAAATGCAATTGTAATATCCCATTTTTCCAAAAACTCTGCTTTGTGTGCTTGATTTAGTTCACATCTAATTACTCACTAACCAAAGCAATATATTTTATTTTAGAAAAATTAAACGTATAACAGTTTCGCCAATTATCTACTTTTCAGATTTCCTAAGACTCTATGAATAAAATTAGAAAAATATTTCAATCATAAAAGACAGTTTTTGAGATCCCTTACATCTAAATATCTATTCCCAACCAATCCCACCAATTACAATGCAGTACACTGTAAACAATCCAAAAGATAAACAAACCCTTTAAATTACCTGCCCCCCTTGGTGTAAGCTACCAAAAACCTATACTAATTGCTTAATTCGCCTTCCCTCCGTATTTTGACTTATACATATAAGCTTGTCGTATGGCAATCTGATATAACCCCTTATAGGAAGATGAACTGTTAAGCCTGCGAGAGATTTGTAACTTGTGTAATAATTTCTTCGGATACAACATGTTTTTTTGAAATGAGACCTCTAGGAACGTAAATTTTTCATAGTACATTTTGTTAGGTTCTAAATCTCAGTAGCGTGAAATAAGTTAAAGAAGAAGGGACCTTATCTTCTATTATCTTAGTATGAACGAATCGGTGACTCATAGACCAGTTAACAGATCGAATTGGTCGCTCATAGGACAGTTAACAGCTCCTGTCGCACGTCGCAAGTAGGATGACACCATTTGGAACAGGTTTGGTGCATCTGCTTTCCCGAAAAACGTACTCCATACTGTACAACAGTAACCTTGTCTTAAGTGTCGTTATTATATATTTCAAGAAGAGAAATGTTGCCACTTAATGCTTAAAAAATGCAGGCGTAACAATGAAAGGAATTTAAACCTAATCTTTTGTTGCAATAAAAATATAACCTAAAGAACTAATTAATGAACGGAAGCGTCATTATGGGTGGGCAGGAGTGGAACAATATTACCCCTCTGAGTTTGTGATACCAATGGTTTTTAATAAATTGTATACTAATAAAAAGAAACTGCACGTCTTATATCGGTGGACTATCATGCCTCCCCACCTCGTAGTATAACCTGAAATGACACTACCGTTAATAAGTAAGTACAACATATGCATTATAAGCATAAATTACATAGATAATTAATTATAACTAATTTAATACTTAAGTTCGTAGATTTATTTTGTTGGCCTATAGACCTGTAGAAAGGAGATCTAGCAAACCTACGCAAGAGCAACAAAATCCTTCGAAATTTGGATATGAAGAAAAGTTAAGAACCAGCTTAGTGCAATGGTAATGATGGAGAACTGGAAAACAGAAAGCAAGAAACAATATTGGACATTAGTGAAAGAAAATGGAATTATGCTTTGAGGAATAATACCAAGTGTGGTGGAAGGGGAAAAAGGATTAAAATGATATTTTATTCGTGTATGTTAAAGAGTTATATTTTAATTATTAAATTAAATTAACATATTAATTAAATATAATTTAATTATAATTATAAAAAATTATAACTAATTAATTATAGTTGTTAAATTAATTATTAAATATAGTAGGGCAAAACGGCCCAAAATAGCATACGAGGACTTTATGCCTGAATATCTCCTCAGAATAGGTTTAAAACTTTCTCATTTTTTCTTCTTTGGAATGTTGCTTGAATATTGATGTGGAGAGCAGAGATATTATTTATTGTTACTTTTTTATTTTTAAAATTTTGAAAAATATTCAGAAAGTCCATTGTGCCAGGGTAGGCAGGGCAAAATGGCACACTATCTTGCTTCTATGAAACATATAAAGAGAAGCATAGGAAAATGAATACTGATAAATAGAACATACAGACTGGCTGAAGGAACATTTTCAAACAAATACATTTAATAATATCAATGTAGGACTAAACTTTATTTGCAAAACAACGTAAAAATTACGAACATGTTAAAAGAAATTAAAGAATATTAAAGAAACTAAAAATATGTTTCAAGATTATGCCGACAACACACGAAATGAAAAGTGAAAATGAAGAACTAATTCAACTTTCACAGACTTCACAAATAAACATCTCGTCCCTTGGAGATAATCCAGCACTTGCAGTTTGACTCCAGAGAAAACAAAGCTGACAACGCAACCAACCTTCTCAGGCTTTGGACATGCTGTAACCCTTTTAAGATCTTGGGTTTTTGGGGTATTTTTAGACTTTCAGTCAAGCAGCTACTGCATCGTCACTAGTTATCCTAGGATCATGGTTCATACCTCATTCTCTTCCGAATAGAGCAGGCTTTCAAATTGTACTACTTACATGCCCATTCCGTATACCAGGAGAGGGAAAAATTGAGTCCAAGGGAAAATTTCGGGGATTTTTTGTCACACTTTGGGCCCCTCTGGAACGGCCCTGTGTGAACGTAGAGATCTCAAAAAATCTGATAAACACTACTCGGTAGACTGAATGTGTGTGCCAAATTTCAATGCAAAAGTAAGCCCACCAAAAAAATATACCGATAATACCCCATATTCCCTTACACAGAAGGATATTTTGTAAAAATCCCTGAGACATCCCTTATTACCCTAGGATCATGGTTCGCCCATCATTCTCTTCAGAATAGAACTGCCTTTCAGACGGTACCACTCACGTGTCTCCATCATGTATCTGAGGCGGGAAAATCCCGAAGAAATGGATTTTTTGGTTAAAATATCCCTTTTTTCAAATTTTTGCCCCTCTGGACCCCCCGTGTGCTAACGCAGAGATCTGAAAAAAATCTGATAAATACTGCTCGGTGGACTGAATGTTTGTGCAAAATTTCAATCTTCTAGGTGCAAAAATAAGCCGCCAAATATAATGAACATAGGCCTAACAGAAGAAAATATATTGTTTCAAGTTGTGACGTCATCACCTCCTATGTCTCGACGCAAGAAGGTGTGAAACCATACGTAACGTGTTCTACAATGCCTCACGAAAAAGCTCAAATAGGAGAGTTATAACGCAATGTACCATAAAACACCTGTATGATACAAATTGTACCATAAGATCTTTAAAGGGGTAAAATTCGTTACTGTAGATACATGGCGCATCGTTAGCATCTTCAATGGCTTCCAAATCTTTGGCTAAGGCACTAGACTCTTGTCGTGTTTATCACTAAGATTAATAAAGACTAAGATCCTACGTTTCATAGTTCTTTTCGATCTTCTTTGTGTTGCAGGTCTAATTTTAGATTCGCTCTTTGCCTTCAGTTCCATGAGGTATGGACTACACGGGAGGAGCTGACTTTCTTTACGCGTAGACCTCTTTCTTTTCTATGTTCGCGTTTTCTTTCTAGCTCGTGGTACTGGAGAAATGTACTCAATGAAGGTTTTGGCGGAAACTGCTACAAGAACCTCTGAAATTCTTTCCTGCTCTGATGTAGATGGACCTGGTTCTGAAGGGGAAATATCTTCAACGGAAGTAGCGTTTTTATCTTGCCGGTTTGTGACTTGTTCACACTTTTCATTCGAATCCACACTCAGTTCACTTTCGTTCCCTGGCTTAGGTCAATCTGTAGTAGCAGCTGGTAGATACAAATGGTCTGGAAACATATCTTTGTTGAAAGGACATATACTAGTTTTTTTTTTTTTTTAATCCATAAAGGGCACTGAGCGTTGTTGCAGATTTCAAATAAGCATTCGAAAACAATTTGGCGACTTTACTAAGACTCACGGTTAGTCCCGGATGTGTTTTCAAGCACCTTTCTACCTCTTGATTGTAATACATGGCAAATGTATTTGAAAAAAACCTGCTTTAAACGCTTCAGAACTTCGGCAAATTAAACTGGGGCAAAATGGCATAGTATAGTATTTACTATGCCATCTTACCCTGATGCCTAGGGAAAACAAAAACAGGTAGCTGCACATTACTTGCAAACTTAACCTTGAATTTTCTACGTTTAACCTACCTTTAACAGAATGTACTTTACAATTGATATATTGAAATGTCTGTACTTCCTCGTGCTGTAAAATAATTCAACCGCCGATAACACCTACTGCGTTTTACCTACATAGACGCCATTTTTGCTCACTAGTGTTGCTAGATCAAACTCTCATTTAAACAATTTACTGTCTGTTTCTAATCAAACAGTTTTCGAAAACAGCCACTGTGCCATTTTACCCTGGTATGCCATTTTGGGCCGGTCTTCCCTAATTGAATAACACATCGCTCAACAAGTTCGTAGGATGACATATAGATGTCGCCACTATTCACAAATTCATATGATGTTTAGGAAGTATTAACCTTCAAAATGATACGTGTGTCAATTTCACAACAATCTGACGTTTAGTCCACGAGTTACAGAGGTTTTAGTGGTGCAACTTTTCCAATTTTAAATTATAATCATAGGTATTCTGTCAATATTAGCAGCTCATTTGCTACAACTGAGAAGCTTCCATGCTCCACGATGTTCCGCTAACCTCTTCGTCTTCACGTATAATTTTTCTGTTTTGAGATCGTCTATTAATTAATTGTAGTCTCCTTCGCCCTCTCCTTCTCTTTTAGCCAACATTACCTCCAGCACGTCCCTTATGCTACAGTTCCTTCTAAGCTAATGTCCCAAACAGTTTCACTTTCTCCCACCGTTTCTAACACCCTCTGATTCGTTTTCTGTTCGACTCAGCTAGTTCTCTATATTCTTCTTTACATCCGCATTTCGAAAGCTCAAGTCCTTTCTCATTTTTGCGTAATGTCTATGTTTCTGCCTTATACAATAGTCCACACGAAGCATTTTATGAGTAATTTTTTCAACTCTTTATTCAAGGTCCCACAAAATAGACTTTTTCTTCCCTTATAAATGCTTCTTTCGCCATTCCTATCCTTGCTTTTATTTCACATCCACACTTAGTATCATCACTAATAATACTACCACCAGGTATCGAAAACTAGTCACCTGTTCTATGTTCTTTCCTCCTAATTTTATATTTGACACCGACGGCTTAGTTCCAATCACATGGCTTTTGTCTTTATTTTCATCCCATATTCTTCGCAGCCCTTTTTGAAATTTTCTAACATCTTATTGATTTACTTTTCAGATTCCGCCACAAGTGTCATATCATCTGCAAACCATATACACCTAATCATTCTGTTTCCTACGAAATGACGTCTTCATTACGTCGGCTCTTTTTCCTATCTCTTCTAGATAGGTATTAAATATTATAGGCGAGCGACAGCATTCCTGTCAAACTCCCCTTCCAATTACATTCTCCTCTGTCATTTCCTCCTCTATCATGGGCGCCTGAAGAAAATTTTCTAGGGGCGCTCAAATCCTTGGTTGCTATATTACGTTTGGTATTTTTTATTTGTATTAAGAAAATCTTAAGAAATTTAATATATTTTCGTGAGCCAGGGGGGCTTGGGCCCCACCCTGCCCTCCCCTTCGGGCACCCATGTCCCCTATTCTAACATTTATTGGTTAATATGTAAGTTCTCGATCTTTCCATTCCAACTCAATCTTCTTTAGAACTTCCAACAACAATTCCTAGTTCATACGGTCAAAAGCCTTTTCTAGATAAATAAATACCACATTTACCTCTTTCTCTTTTTTATATAAACCTTTCATCGATCACTATTAATAATCTAATTGCATTTCGTGTTCCCTTAACTCTCCTGAACCCGAACTGTTCCTCCTCAACTTTTTCATTTTTTCTTACAACCTTCTGTTCAGAATTCGAAGCAAAATTTTTGCTGCTTGAGTTATGAGATTAATAGTTGTATAATTCTCAAATCTCTCTGGGTTCGATTTCTTAGCCATCGGTATCATGATCGTCTTCGGAAAATCTCTTGGCCACTCCCCTGTTTCATATATTTCATCGCAGAGTCAGAACAATTCTTTCTTCCCCGTGTTTACCATACGAGTATTCTTAATGAATTATCTATAGAGATATATCCTGGTTGCCTTTCACGGTAATTTTCAAAACAATGGAAAAATCTGAATTTAATAAAGCATTGTTTTTTTTAATAATAAAAAAATACCATTCAAGCACAGCAATGGCTTGAGAAGTGTAACTCAGACTCTGATCCATCGAGACAAACGATAGAGAAATGGTTTGCTGAATTTAAACTCTGCCGTACAAACACGATGGTGCTGAACGCTTTGGTCGCACAAATTCGGCAGTTGATCAGGAAAACATATGTAGAAAAAGTACACAAAATAGTTTTGGCTGATCATAAAGTGAAGTTGCATAAGATAGCTGACACCTTAAAGATATCAGAAGGCAGTGTGTTCACCATTTTCCATGATCATTTATTCATTTATTTTGTTCTAAGTGTGTGCCGCGTTTGCTCACAGTCGACGAAAAACAAGGCGTAAACGGTTCAGAGCGCTGTTTGGAGCTGTTTCATCGCAATATATATATATATATATATATATATATATATATATATATATATATTCGTGAGGTACATAACAATGGATAAAACCTGGATTCATCACTACTCTCCAGAGTCAAATAGGCAGTCAGCTGAGGGGACAGCAACCGGAAAAAGCTATCCAGAGCAACCAAAAACACAAATGTCAGCTGATGATAAGGTTTAGGCTTCCGTATTTCGGTATGCCGACGGTATTATATTCATCAATTACCTTGAAGAAGGAAGAACCATCAATAGCTAATGTTATATGGCGGTATTAGTGCGTTTGAAGGAAGAAACTGCGGACCAAACGACTCCAAATGAAGAAGAAAAATTGCTCTTGCTCTAAGATAATGCACCGTGTCACAAGTCGATTGCAACAAGAGCAAAATTGCACGAATTGCAATTTGAAGTGCTTCCCCATCCACCGTTCTGTCCGGATCTGGCTTCCAGTGACTACTACCTCTTTGCAAACCTAAAAAAGAATGCTCCAGAGAAAGTGGTTTGGCTCCAATAAAGAAGTGATTGCTGAAACTGAAGCCTATTTTGAGGCCAAAGATAAATCTTTTTACAAAAAAGGCATCGAAATGTTAGAGAAGAGTTGGAATGAATAAATCACTTTTGAAGGAGACTATGTCGATGAATAAAGTCGAATTTTGCCTAAAAGTTATTGTTTTATTAGTCATCCTACCAACTTATTAAATGATGTGTTAAGATGAAGCGATTAAAGGAGACCATGACGTATCCAAACTTCTTAGTCTAAGGCAGTAGCCTCACATTCTGATGGAATTATTCTTTGTTTGCTGAATTTTAGCGAGCCTTTCCAGCATTCTTAAAGTGGAATCCGAATCATCATAATAAGTTTAAGTTTCAGTGCTCTCTCACCAAGAATCGAACCCGGTAGCCAGAATACTTGGGATGGTGATTAATATATCAAATGTTTTCCTCCCGTTTTTCATAGAAATCGATAGATCTAATTACATATTCTGATTTTTTTTCTGTATATAGAATAGTTGAAATGCACAGGAGGAAAAGCATATGCTGTTTCGTCCTTACGGAAAGAAACATGATTACTTCAAGTTGAATGAGTCACTGGCGTCTCTGGCATGTAAAATTTGGGGGGAGGGGGACATCAAAGAAAATAATTTAAATGGTACTACCTAGCCCAACCTGTTTATATTATCTTCGATTCCGATTCCATTTGTTACCTTTCTGCTTATCTTAACGGACACTCTAAGGTATATCAAGAATTGTGTTATAATCGTTTCACAGTCTGAATATTATATTCCAAATAAATATAATTATTATTATTTATATGTTATTCTTTCACTAGTAAATACATTAAATTAGAATAAAATATTGAATATTTTGTATTTCAAAATATTGGGGGGACGCCTCCCCTCGTCCCCCCGCCAGAAACGCCCATGGACGTTTTAAGTTTAATGTCCTTTCCAGCAGCACGGCTATATGAGACGGGACCTATTGATTAATTTGGTAGAATCCGAACCACATGAACTCCCGTCGGGAATAGAACCCTGGTCTCCCACGCCAAAGGCGCATAAGCTAATTGCTTAGCTCACTTCCAGTTAAAGTCGATGTAGCTAGTCAGAGATTTTTTATTTGGTTATATAAAATAGACATATAATATGACAGTATATCGTCGCATGAGAACCAGAGGAACATAACTACAAAAATGCGGTTTCCGTTTTCTTCATGTTTTGACATAATTTTGAAAGCTCCACTTGGTGTAAATGGAATGTAATGCCATCTGTTCTCCTTGTCGATCATCTGTTGTAATGTAGCTCAATTACCATCTTATTAAAAACACATCTTTCTCAGAAAATAATATTTTTGTCCTCTTGCCTGTAAACCTATGAAAATGGAGTTGCGTTCATCTGTTTCTCATGTGACGATATATACGTACATACTGGAATTTGTGGCTATCGCAGCAAGAACAATTGTATCTACAATTTATGTGGTGGACAAACACTGTGTGCGTAGGTTTCCTGGGGTTCTCCCATTTCCTCATTCCACCATGTCATTCATTTCTCATCATCACCGTCTCCTTTAGCCTACCCGGCATAACGTGGGACGTAAAACTCAAAGATTTCATTTTTTCAAATTTAAATACTGCAATATCGTTATATGTGGTTGATAATACTCGTAGATAATTAAGGAAATTCATAAACTGCTTTAAGATTTAGCGTGCAAATACACAAGAAGATAATAATTGAATTGAGTTCCATATTGTGAAACTACGGTTGACTTCCAAACTATTGGTACCTTGTACCCTTGACCGAACTTTGGGGGATGAGTTGAGTTTGAGTTTAACGTCCCGTTCAACAGCGAGGTATATGAGGCGTGGACCTACTGAGTAACGTGGAATCCGAACCACATGAGCTCCCACCAGGAATCGAACCCGGGTCTCCCAGGCCAAAGGCGAGTACGCTAACCACTTAGCCACGAAGGAGCTCATTTCGGGGGATGATATGTGTTATGTTCATCGTGTTCTTGCCTTTGTGCATGCTGTTGGCCTAGCTCAACTGAGAATATTTAGTTCGTTATTCTTTCTTTTACTTTTTCGTTGCTTATGTTTTATCCTTTATTGTCATATTTATTTTTTGTATTGATTGTTACTGTTATAATTTTACCTTTATATATTATTCTTTTACCTGTTTTTTCTTTTTTTTTTTTAATTCTGCAATGTTTCATTTCTTTGCTTTTACACTGTTCTTTTAGTTTTTTCATGAGGGCAATCTGGTTTGAGCAGGCGTGATGATGGAGACGGGGACAAATAGGCCTGTGCTTGGTGCTGACATCCCCAATAATCCACCCCAAACTTCAAACCTCTAAACTATGGGCGTTTAATATTGAAACCAAAAATAAATTGTAGATTTATTACTTACTGTTAGAATAGAAGGATTTGATCGGAGATGGAACCCGGTCTTGAGACACTAAATTCACACAATACGAGGAAACAATTTCTCCCTATCTAGTCTTTGCTCTAAGGGGATCAGATTTGAAACTGGAAGTTATGCAGATCTTTACCCCTTTCTAGAAAAATAAGGGCGGAAATAGGATCTTTTCTTCCTACCTTGAATCCATTTTAGAAATGCTTCTCGCTATCTATTACCATTTTAATGTGACCGTCAGTATTAAAACTGTAAATCTTGTATTTCTACCAGTCACGATTCGAGTAGAAGGATAGAAGTAGAGATGAAACGTATTCTGGGAACTCTAAATCTATTTCAAAAAGCTATGTTTCGCTATCTCGATTACTGTTTTTGTTCTGTGGGGATTAATATTGAAATTGGAACCTAGACTATATTTACGAAGTAATTAGATATTGACTAAAAGCAGAGGTTTGGTGTTTATTCGGTTCAAAATTTTTCCGAATTCTGTCGTCCCGAATTCTGACCAGAAATTCGAAGCTATGTGAAACGATAATCATACCTGTCGTTCTGTATATGATTGCGAAATGTGGTCGCTTATCCTGAGGAGAGAACTTAGACTGAAAGTATTTTAAAACAAAATCCTGAGATGAATATTCGGACTCAAGAGGAACGGGAGAGAGGAATGGCGGAAACTTCATAGGTAACGAGGAACTATATAATTTTTAGGGTCGCCAAGTCTAGGAGGCTTAGGTGGGCAGGTCATGTAGCTAGAATGGAAGAAAGTAGAAAAGCTTCCAAAGTCTTGACTGGAAGTCCAATCGGAAAACGACCATTAGGAAGACCTAAGCGCAGATGGGAGGACAATATTAAGATGGATCGACCAGAAACAGGAATACAAAGTAGAAACTGGTTCCAATTGGCTAAGGATAGAAGTTAATGGAGAGCTTTTGTGAACGTAGTATTGTACCTCAGGGTTCCATAGGCCATAGAGTTGGTTGGTTAGTAAATTTCTGTAACTTCCTGTTTTGGTGGTAAAACCCGTTTTGGGGACGCTGAATGCATTTCAAAAAGTCGTTTCTCTCTTATCACTTAACGTTTTGCTCTAATACGTATCGATAGACAGACAAACGGACTAACATAATTGTTTTATATAGCAATTCCCATACTTACGCATAGCATACCTTATGGGAAGTCCAAAAAGACAAATCGAAGAGACAAGAGGAAATAAGAATTTTCTTTGACGGAGAGAAAACTGTAAAAGTGAATGTACTTGAATATTTGGAAAGCGATATATTTGGATGGAAGAAGTTAAAAATAGAATAAGACCGGCAAAGCAGGTATTCTGCAGAAAGAAATGACAACTAACAGCGAAGAACATAACGATACCTGACGGAATATGAATTAAGAACATGGACACTTCGAAAAACGGGAAAATGGAAGCATTCAAGGCGTGATAATAGTAAACGAAAAAAAAAAAGTAGAAACAAGTTGTAACGACGCATTTTGACGACGGCAGAAAAAATATGAAGTAACGTGATTGGTCATGCGATTTCGCTTCTTACAATGGGTCAGCACACTGTTGGGAGAACAGGACGTCCCGGGGGCTAAGAATTGGTGTATCTCGGCGATAGCAGGAAGGAAGACGACAACATGTTAAATAACTAGCGCTAAATAGATAAGAAAAAATATTTTTCCATGCTGTTCGTCAATTTTTAGGTAAGGAGAGACAAGAAAAAAATCTTCAAAAGCGCACCATCTCAACTTCCAAAGAAGGTAAACTCAATAAGTCAGACAAGATTGATTGGAAAATTGTTTAGTTTCGTTTTTCATGCTGCAACTCACAAGTGGAGGTTGATGTCTCGAAATCAGTAGAACATATGTATATGGCAAGACACAGGACAAGACTAAGTGCCCAGAAATGGGATTGTTCCACAAATTTCGAAATAGGTAATTACTCTTATTACCTTAATATTTTTTTATACAATATATTATTTATGTTTATAACCTTACGGGAACTCTTAGTACTGCATTGAGGTTCTTTTCCAATCTTATGTAATGCGTCCATGCGTTTGTAGAACATTTTGATTAGTGTGTGCTCGGTAGACTACTTAATTTCGGTCGAAAGTAACCAAAAACTGAAATTATTCTAACTTTAAATACATGTACATTTAAATTAATTAATGGGTGTGAATGGAGAATAAGTTAAGATTACATTTTGCCAAAAAAAAAAAAAAAGTAAGGGGGAATTTAGCATTCTTTTTCTTTTGTTTTTTTAATGAAATGAAAGCTTTATGTATCACATCCCGTGGTTATGCCGGCTAAGCTAAAGAAGACGGTGATGAGAAATGAATGAAATGGTGGAATGAAGGAAGTGGGAGGAAACGGGAGAACCCCGAGAAGATCCACGCACACGGTGTTTGTCCGCGACAAAAGTCACTTGGCGCAAGCTGGAATCGAACCATGAACCCCATGCACCAGAGGTGAACGCTCTACCTCTCAGTTACTGCACCCACCTTTTCTGAAATCTTAAAACAGTAATGAAAGTGTATTTATGTGACCATGCCTAAATTAATATATTATTATTATTATTATTATTATTATTATTATTATTATTATTATTATTATTATTATTATTGTTATTATTATTATTATTATTATTATTATTATTATTTACTATTTCTGGGTATTAGCCGGATCTATGACGTTAAGCCCACCACATGTGAGGAATTACATCCCTCGGCGCGCACGCTATCCGGGAAAGTAAGGTAGCGGCCTGAGGCCTATGTTGCGTACCGTCCCGGCATTCGCCTCGTATGTATGAGAAAAACTTAGGAAAAACCTCACTCAGGATGGCTGGCCTGGAAAAGCTGTTACACCTAATCGACCGAGTGCCTTTACTGCTAATCGAATCCCAGGACCTCTCGTACTACGCTTCGCAGTGCCACACTCAAACGATTAAAAATCCGTTTGGTCGGGTGGGCTGTAACGCTGTAATGTTTTCATTTATTAATTTTCTTTTATCTCCTTATCTAAGTAATAACATCAAAGATTCACTCTTCACATTATCGAATGTTTGATTTAGATATTTAAAAAATCGGTACAAACAATCTGTAGATTATTTTAATTAAAGTATTAGAAAGAAAAGAGTTTAAGGGTGTAAATATTAAAGTTTCCATTGTTATAGTTTTATACATATTATCTACGAATATAATAATGAATAAATACTGTCATGGTGTTTTGGACCTGTGTTTGTTCTTCGATATTTGCTTAGATTGTCATCCTAATACCTGTCAGATATTGTTTTTGTTTCATTTAGTTTAACGTCCCATGGTTATGCCTGCTAGGCTAAAGGAGACGTGGACCTACCGATTATAGTGGAGTCCGAACCATTTTGGTCGTTCAACTGTACCTCCACCGGGAATCGAACTCGAGACCACCAAAGTTAAGTGTGTTAGTCCCTAAACCAAGTGGGGGTTCTCAGATTTTTTTTATCAGTCGAATGGTATTTCTAATTGAGCTCTGGATTTTACTTCCAAAATATGACAAGAAGGAGTGGGGAAACTGTACCTAACGCTAAACGATATTGTCATATTCATTCTATAAGTAAAATCAGTTGCATCAGGTTTATATGACAAAGAGATTCTTTTGGCAGGACGAGAAACGATCCCTACTGAAGTCTCAAGAAACATTGTGATGTGAAACTATCGGGATAGCACACTTGCTGACTGTCTTCCTTCCATGTTCTCAGTGATAGTCATATGAAGCAAGACAACAGCATACAGAACTGAAAAGAAATTATTGCTCATAATTTCACACGTGTTCTCTTTCCTCTTGTTTTAATGAACTTTTCAAGAAATAAATTAACGGCTTTGCAGAACGTTATGACCACGTTACTAGTAATAATATATTAAACCGTACTATTGTCTTTGTTACAAGCAGATCGTTATCTATCTCCCTTACTATATATTGTAAATCCAATTGCTGTACATTGTTCTCGCTTTTTAAAATGCTATCCATTGTATGTGGATGAACATACAAGAAAGTGAACCTTGTTCTTTTCGTTGTTCAGAGATTGGTGACAGATATAGAGCAAGTTTTCTGTTTGTCATTTGTCTCTGATAACCTACACTCTGCAGCTTACTATTGGCAGCAGCAGTAAATACGAACATTATGGATTCGAAGGTCGTGTGGACAGGAAAGTGCTAAGAGCAGTGCAACTCGAATTCGCTGGGTGTTATGGGGAAGAGCAAAAGGGTTGTTTCGTTGTGTCATCCGCATGCGGTTTTCTCTGGGTAAAGAGATCGTTACGAAGAACAGTTCTTGTCGGATCGCCTGCCAAGTTTGTTGAATTGGAGAAGGTCGGTTGCTCTGCAGACGTCGTACAAGCAGGCGCGCGGCTCGTCTCCACCATTAGGTTGGCACCATTCCTAGCAACTGCCTCGCTCAGCCATTGCGTCCTCTACGCGTCCTTCAACATCTCCCATTGGACTGAGGATGATGGGGATCTCATTAAAAGGTAGGAAGCAGAAGCGTTATGGTAGTACTCTTCCGATTTTCTTTTTCATGTATACTAATTGTGTTCTCATATTGTTAATTTCCAGTTGAACATTGACGAGCGAATCCAAAAGTATAGAAAGAAGACTATGTTGTATTTCATGGCGACTGAATCTATCAGGCGTCGTCTGCGCTGCTGATGACACGCACATGATTAGAGTGACACACATTTCCAAAGTTAGCTGACGAGTCTGTTTACTGAAAGTGAAGAAAAGTTCTTGAAATAGGATTACTTAACTTTTGTATTGTTCCATTTTTAGCACTCGACGCTAGGCAGAACTTCCTTAGTAGTTACCAAACAAACAAAAAGTAACGACATATCATACATAGTATAATTGTTATTATTAAAAAAAAAAAAAAAAAAAAAAAAAAAAAAAAAAAACCACTTTTAACAGTTGGATGGATAGTTAAAGAATGTGGATGAAAATTTTGGTGCTGAGCTTGTGTTTAGTGTTCTTTGATAGGAGCTATTCAGTTAGAATATTTTTTTATCTGCAAGAATGATAAGTGATAACATTAATAGTTAGTCATCATCTTAGTATTTATTGGGAAATTGGAATTAAGTTCTGCGTTATAGATACAAATCAAATACTGTAAGTATTGCGGCAGTGCGTATGAGTATTGATAAATAAGAGTCGAACGGGTCAATCGCCTCTCTCCCACCCAACAAACGCTGTGTTCTGGGATCTTTATCTGTCGAATATATACAGAGGCAGTTAATCTCGTATTACTGTTCTGTTTAAATGTATATAAGGAACTAAGGCATCTTTCGTTGTTTACCCTTGCGAAATTTCTGAGCAGTATACAGTATCCATATGTCCCAGAAGGACGATAAATTCCTTTAGAGAAAAGATCGAAGGTCGCATAGATATGTATCCAGTGTTCATGAGTCTTATATATCTGTTTCCTATAATAACACATGGAGGTTTCAAAAAAAAGAAAAAAAAGAAAAAGAAAGAAAGAAAGAAAAAGTAAAATGCTGTTAATACAATAGTTTAGCGATATTTTCTGTACATTATATAATTTGAACGGTGAACGGTACTATATATTATTTGAACGGTGTTGCTGATAACCGGTTCATTCTCCTTTAATGCGAATACTGTATATATGCTCTTTTTCTGCTTTAAATGCCATGGGAACGGAACCCAGAACAGGATGGCAGGAAGTAGACTGTGAAAAGGAAGAGCTCCTGTGGCATTAAAGAACAGTGGCTTTTTCATAACAGTAAAGATAAGTAAGTGTCCGACCTTGTTGACCTTCCTTGGATTTCACAAGAATAGATGACACGTCCTTCAAATGGGAAGACGGTGCTTTGGTCTTTGCACCGAAAGGAGTAATACTTTATTGAAGAACTAAGAAACCGAATAGGTTTGATGTCCCGTTATTGATTATTCCGAAACCGATTCTCAAATACCTATATGTGGTTCGTTGGTTTGGAGTTAAGCGTCTCCTCCAGCTTTGAGAGATCCGAATCACATGACCTCCTGGAAATATAACCCGAGGCTCCCGCACCGAGGGCACGTACGCTAACCATATCTCGACAAGGGAGCTCTTGGATTATATTTATTATTTATACTTTGGAAATATATACGACATTTTTTTTTTTTTTTTTGCCAATTAATTCAAAAGAACTATTCATTTTCTGAACAGCTTAAATTATGGATATCATATAGGCTGCATTAATTAAAATAAAGCTAAATGTAACTTCTTTAATTACGTTCTTTAATACAAATAGCCTAACTACTTTCGGATGGATGTATAGCTAGTTTCGGATGATTAGCAATTTACCTGTACTATCTACGGTACCTTTGCCGGGACCGCTGTGGCGGAGCGTTCACCTCTGGTGTGTGGAATCCCTGGTTCGATCCCAGCTCGTGCCAAGTGAACTTTGTGGTGGACAAACACCGTATGCGTGGATTTTCTCTTAGCTTTTCCGTTTCCTCCACTTTATTCATTCTATATATTTCTCATCACCATCTCCATTAGTGTCGCTGGCATAACCGTGGAACGTAAAACTGAAAGATTTCATTTCATTTTTTGTACCTTGGCTGTTATGCTTTGGTTCAAACCAATTAAATTTCAAACAACAATTCAGAGTTGTTTGCTTTTCTCTCCCTTTTTTCTTTCTTTTTTTCCTTTCCTTTTTTTTTTAACGGAAGTTTAGCAAGACGTGGCTGTACGATACATGGATCTATAGTTTAAAGTAAAATTCGAACCATTGTTATACATTCAAATTTCATGGTTGTTCCACTGGAAATCGAACCCAAGACCACGCGCACCAATGGCGCGCGCCTAGCCACTAGACCAGTGGAAAGCGTTTTGCTTTGTTTTATTCTGTTATAAGCAGTTTGTCCACTTTTTTTTGTCAGTTCCGTCACTTTCTAGAAAGTAAGAGATGAATCCTACATTTTGCATTAGGTCAACGCGATATTTTGATAGTAATAAGAATGCTTCTAGCCTCTACAAAAAGCTTGGAAACAAATCCGATATAATTTGCTTCTTCTGTGCGAAAATTGGGCATGCAGTGAACATTGGCGGACTTGAAACGTGAAACTGTTTATTTGTATATTTGAATCCGGAGGGCCACTTTTAAAATCGAGTAATGAACAGCGAAAAATAAATTGTTCTTAGAGTGAAATTGGTCAGACTGTATATTATGATGGTGCGAATGAAATGTCCTCGTTGACGTCTGGTGAGAAACTTGCCTTTGCAACACGACACACGGATGGAGTAAGATGACGCATCTAACGTGTCAAACTCAGTACATGCCCACAAGCACCCTAGGGTACTCAGACAGGCAGAAGGAAGTGCATTGTTGAACGTTGTATGAAATGGTACCATGGAGGACACACAATTAGCTACGAGTTTTTTTTTTTTTTTTTTTTTTTTTTGCACGGCTCAAACTGGGACATCCTGCACACCAAGTCACTAAAACGTTAATATTTTGCATTTGGGCCAGGAATAGCAAATGAACTCACCATTCGTTAGTGGTTTATCAAATTTCGTTCCGGTGACATCATTGCAGAATGAGCCCCATGAACACCAACCAACATCATGTTCGGATGAGCTATGCAGAAACACCGTGGAAGCAGAATTTCGGAAAAGTGTGCCATTGCAGACAAGTAAACATACAGCATATTAAATGTGGGTTCGGCAGCACCGTGCGCTCGGTAAGTGAAAAAAAAATGAACTTATGGGTGCCGCCAACAAGAATTGCTGTCTGGTGGTGGTCATTTCTCTGAATGTAAGGAATAACCGGAAAAATTTCTTGCTTTGAATTGTTAGTTCAGATGAAAAATAGACCTTTTATGACAATGGTAAATGATTGGGACAAGGGTGGATCATGATTAACATCCAGGGTGGTTTCATAAGCTTTCTCTCCATCCACAGAAGATGTTATTGCTCGTATGGTGGCCTAAGGTGGTAGTGATCCAGTAGGACTTTCTCAAGCAAGTCGAAACTATCTAGCGCACTACCACTCCAATAGTCACAAAAGGCCAATTTGCCGATGTAATGTGCTTGTTATACAGATATATTAAATAAGTAGAATGTGAATTTTCACAAGCGTGACTTTCATGGACTATGATTCATTTATGTCCATAACGGGAATCGTCATTAGATCATTGGAACAATGAACGACCAACAATTTTATGTTTTGATATTTTCTTCGCTTGGTTCTATCAATACAATTTGGTAGGTTGGTTGGAGTTTAGCGTATTTTTTCAGCATGGGTGAGATTTAAATCTACATTTTAAGATGGAATCCGAACTACCAAAATCCATTCATATTTCCAGGCTCTCCCACCGGGGATTGAACTTGGGACACCCTCGCGTGCTAGCCACTAGACCAACGGGGAGGACACAATTCTGTTGCAATGTACGTGTATTTTTCTATATTATTTTTGTATATTGTTTGGAGTAGGTAACAGTTCTACTTCTGCAGTAGCCAGTGACCATTCTATATTCAAAATACGTAATTATCCATCCCATATACTGTACGGCCGTGGTTTCCAACCGATGTCACTCAGTTCCATAGGGTGTGTCACGAAATTTTAGAACTTTAAAATCACGAAGCATTTAATAATAGGTTAATTCTCAGGAAGCATTTTGAGAGTCTGTATTAGTTAACGCAGTAACAAACATATAAATGAAATGAAATCTTTCAGTTTAACATTCCACGATTATGCCCTTTAGGCTAAGGGAGACTATGATTAAGGCAAGTAACTGAAGATGGAAGAATTTGTGGAGTGAGAAAGTCGTAGGAAACAGGTGTACCCCGAGAAAACCCACGTACACGATGTTGTCCACCACAAACTTAGTTGTCAGGGGATCGAACCAGGGACCCTTCGCACCAGAGGTAAGCGCTCTACCACTGAGCTACCCTGCATGCCCAGCACTACATAGAGCCACTCCATATAAAGGTAACCATAAAGTTCTGACGCATTTTGTGGAGGTCTGTGTTCCATTGGCCCTAACACCGTGAGTTGAATTCGAATTGAGATAAGGCGAAGATCAATTGTTGGTGTAATTATATCCAACATACTACGTGGTTATGACAGTTCAATTACACCGTGAACTTGCGTATGGACAGAATGAACATGGGACCTCCAAGAGTGTCAAAGGATGTGTATGCTGTATGAGTACAAAGTGGGGTCATACACAGCTGCAGCGGGGCGGAAGATATGCCAGGCCTTTGGGGAGGGTGTTGTAAATACGCGGACAGTGCAGTGGTAGTTTAACAAGTTTAAAAGGACGGTGACAATACACTCGAAGACGCACCACGTGCTAGAAGACCAACATATGTACAAAATGAAGATCTTCAGGTAGCAATTGAGGCGAACAACGGCCAGATATGGAGGAACTGGAACTACAATTCAGTGCGAGTGGAGAAACCAGTCGGCAGCACTTCCATCAACTTGGGAAGTACTACAAGTTGGTTCGATGCGTCCCACATGATTTAACTCCGGGCCAAAAGGCAACGCGAGTAGACACATGTTTTTCTTTGCTGTCTCATCTGAGGAAGGAGCCATTTCTGGACAGGGTTTTGACATGTGATGAGAAATGAGTCCTGTACGAAGCTCCACGGCGCCGTCATCGTTTGTTAGCATTACATGAACTGGTTCCAAAACAGCCGAAACCAGCACTGCACCAGAAGAAGGTCATCCTGTGTGTTTGGAGGATTGCTCGCGGCATCGTGCATCGGGACGGGAACTGCTACCAGCTGGTCAGAGCAACAATGCAACTGTGTACTGTCAGCAGTTGAGCTGTGTTAAAGAAACGCTCGAAACTCTGGAGCCAACACTTGTGAATCGCAAGGGAATCCTCCTGTCACAGGACAACTCTAAGCTCTACGCGGCTAGGATGACCCAGGACACCATTCTACGCCTTGGATGGGAAACATTATTGCTTCCGCCATACTCTCCGGACATTGCTCCGTCCGATTATCACCTGTTTCATTCCTTGGACAATTACCTTAGAGGACGCCATTTCAAATCCCTAATAGAGGTGCAAAATGCACTTGGTATCTTGTTCGCTTCACTGTCCACCAACTTCTACCGGGATGGAATCCATGGTCTTCCAGAGCGTTGGCAGAGGGTCGTCGATGCTGATGGGGAGTATTATTGATCTTTCGATACGTCTTATGGGATATATCGATGTTCGAAGGTTGTGGGTGAAAAAGCGATAGAACTTTCTTGGTTTCCTTTATAGAAACCTATAACTTTACATTATAATATTAAGTGAAATCTTTTAGTTTACTGTCCCACGATTATGTCAGGTAGGCTAAGGGAGGCAATGATTAAAGCAGATGAATGATCATGGAAGAATGAGTGGAATGAAAATGTGGAAGGAAACGGGAGTACCTTGACAAAACTAACGGATACACTATTATAATATATGTTATTATTATTTAATTTAAAAAATGGAATAAGTGTGTCGGTAAAGTGTAGTCAATCAGAAAGGTTTGGAACCACTAGTATACGATATATGTAATTGTGACATCTGAGACAATTTGCGGATATAATGCAGTGAATGTAAATCAAAATATTCGTAATGTTCATCCTCACGAATGTGATAGATTAAAGAAAAAGAAGAAAAAAGAGAAAGACCAATATACAAAAGGAGGAAAATGATAGGCAAAAGAGTTTTTAAAGAAAAACGCGGTACTTTTTCACAACATTCAAATCATCGTTCGTTCCTATTTAACTTCTACTTTCTTTGGAGTTTTCCAGAAGTTGCTTTTACATTAGGTTGAATTAAATTAAAGTTAATAGTCATTTTGTAGAGTTGAACAATTACTCCAATAATAATTTTGGGTAGGCAAAGTAACTACCACAGAATAAAGATATAATTTAATTCTTCTATGTTATCTGCCATCCTTTGGTTAAGGAGATAAAAATATCGTTTGGAAGTGAGCTAATGCTTTATAGTAACGTTCAAATTATAACAAAGCCACCAAAACTGAATACCTAAAGATGTTAGTTTTGCTTTCACCTGGCTACAACCGTGATCGTGGATATACTCCTCAGATTAATTTACTTTCCGTCTTGAAAAGTTCTGCGGAAAGCGTCGATGAATGTCAACGAAAATTTACAAGATTTTATCAAATCTTGAGGAATTCCTTGAAGAAAATGCAGTGATAATACGGTATTACAAATGCGTAAACAGTGACAAATTAATGAGACGAAAGAATCTGAGTAAATTACAGAGGTATTAGGAAACAAAGTAATAGTACAATTGACCAACTGTTGTATTGGATGTGAAATATAGATATGGCAAATGAGAAAGAAAAGTATAATGGTCATATCTAAATGAGCTTTTCTGGAGAAGAAGAGTATATTTTGTGGGTTCTTGAATAAAAAGTTCTAAGAAGATTTGTCAAATGTTGTTTGTTGATTATTGTATTGAGAGCTCAGAAACACAGAACCGAGAACCCTATATACAAGATTCCAAACATTCGTTGGTTGGTTAATTTGCTATATGAGATTTGGACCTACAGCTTAAAGTGGATCCGAACTACATGATCTACTATCGGGAAAAGAAACCCGGGTCCCCCCACCTCTATCTACGAGGGAGCCTTCCAAACATTCGTGTGCAGAACTGAGACAATTAGCTTAGAGGAACAGAATGAAAAGTTGGACAGAATAAAGAAGAGGGCATTTGATATATATATATATATATATATAAAGAAAAAAGAGTAGAAAAGAAAAGGAATGTAAACTAACTAAAAACAAATAAGTTATAATTGGGAATAAATTGTTCTCGCAGGTACGAGGTTTGATTATGGTGAAAGGAAATAGCAAAAGAAAGAAGAAGGTTGCTATTGGTGGATGGCAATAAAGAAGATAATACAAAACAAGAAAATTAGAGGCAATAGTGGATGAAAAAATGTCAGTTCATTGCAAGTAAACTACCAGTGGTGATGGAACATATTTTATTGATGATTGTTCCAACGTTTTACCGTATACTGAGTCCGAATGAATCTCCCATTTACTCGATCTAGAAAGTTGATAGTACGAAATGTTTCACTTTACAGCTTCAGTACCGTATTTTACGTATCAGTTTGTGGTACTTGGAAATATTTCGGTCCAACTTCGATCCTTTGCTAGCTTTGAGCAATCAGAAGAGTGTAATACTTGGACCGGTTAATAAGTATCGCAGAATTGCTTATATTTGTGTGTGTGTGTGTGTGTGTGTGTGTGCTGTTAGCAATGAAACTTCTTACATCATCTTTAATCCTTTAGCTCGACAGTGATTTACCTCTTACAGAGAATCCGGAATTTATGACAAAAATGACATCCTGTCTTACCGGTCGATGGTTCTATTCTGTGCATTTATGGTGACAGACCACAATGCTTCCATGGAGTAAAGGCTAAGGATTAAAGTTTACTCTTTCATAGCGACTCGTAAAGTAAATGCCAGTTTATGGACTGGAAACATCACGGATTTCTTGCGAGAAAGAGGTCTAAAGTTTCAACGTTGTCCAACAAATTAATGAGAGTTTTTATCCATAATCAAAAGGATGTGTAAAACTCGTTCCGTAATATGGATCGACAGTGAACAAGGGTTGGTATTATTTATTATTAGAAAGCCGAGTCATGCACTTAAAAGTCAGATACCGGAGTTGGAGAATGGCGTTAAATTGCTTCATGGTAACGAAAGATTACATTACAGTCCATATGTCGATGCAGAAAGTCACATGTATAGGTTGGATGGAGCTGCCTTAATCTTCCTCCACTCCAAATCTGGCACTGTAACTCTGCTTTCTGTTGGAAAGTTTGAAAAGTCATCTGCATGGAACAGATCTTGGAATTGCCAAGGGAAACTCGCTGCTTGTGTGGGAAAAGTAGTTCTATCCAGATCCCTGCATTTTACGACTTGAAAAGTATGTTGATTGACAGAAATATAGTAGACTAGTCGATAATTAGATTGAATGACAATGATATTGAAAAACTAGTTCCATGCTCATAGTCCAGAACATAAAAAATATAAAAGAAATGTAATTCTTCAATACTTCTTGACCAACTTTTATATAAGCTCATTATAGTGATCCTGCGAACTGTTCATTTGTAATAACTAGCGTCAATTACCCGCTTCGCTAGGTTAAAATAAGAAAAAAATAGTAATATGTTCCGTTAGTCAGTCACTTTTTACGATTACTGAAACATTCTCTGATATCGGTCATTTTTATATATTTTTCCCCTTCCTCAAAGTGCGAGGCTCAATTTGGATTTAAAACGGCATTGGAATTGTCACTGTTCATCTCAGCAACCGCGAAAACTATGGATTCGACAATAATATCGATCATTTTCAATCATTTTTATATCTCCCCAAGTTGCACCGTTAAAGTGAAATGATAAAAACAATCCCAGGCCCGAGCCTCATCTACTGTATGTTAAAAATTTGATCGAGATCGGTCGGGTAGTTCAAGAGCTATTGAGTCATATAGTCACTTTCATTTTATTTATATAGAAGATAAATTAGCGGTGCACGAATAAGGTGGAAAAATTAAATGTAATACCATGGAGTTAGTTCAGTTTAAGCTGCTTTCGGGCAGTTCAATATCCAAGGTTATGAGTTGTATCTGGTCGAGGGAATTTTGTAGCATCCCAGATATATGGAGTTGTTTATTTAAAAGCCAAGATTTCGTTATCGTCAGCTTCATAATAAAATAGTTGAGAATTTAGTACAATCGTTTATTGAGAGATTTAAAATGTAGCAGTAGATATTCCACAGCCTATTAATTATTATTTGGGGTCTTCTGCAGGGACCTAGGTAGAGTCATAAGCAGTGCTTTTAATACAGGGAATGTTTTATACAGGATGTTTCACAAAACAACATCGGCAACGTTTGGGATGTGATTTCTGAAACCAAAATAAGGCAAAAAATATACACCAATCTGGTTGTAGAAATGCTTCTTTTCGGCGCTATGATCAGCCGAAAATTTGTCGGAAAAATGCAAAAACAGCATGACTCGAGAACAGAATGTCGAATCGAAATCGGGTAAAAGGGAATGTCCATTATATTTAGTCCTAAATTCTATTAATGCACAACCCGGGTTCGATTCCCGGCGGGAGCTCATGTGGTTCGGATTCCACGTTAATCAGTAGGTCCACGTCTCATATAGCGTCGCTGCTGAAAGGGACGCTAAACTAAAATCAACTCAACTCTATTAATGCACAATCGCATGTGATACAGAGGCGGCGCAAGGATCACTCTTAAAAAACTAGGCGAGTTCCTGAGTAATTTTATCAAAAGTTAAATGAGGAAAATAAACAACAACCAAGCACAATCTTTTACTACACCAAAAATATTTCTTTCCCTACACTTGCCCTCTTCCAAGAAACTAAAGTTAGCTTTGTCACTGTAAAGACTCCTTTCGTCAGTTCTTATGTCAATCTCTTCCCAGTTTAAAATACTTTTTACTGAATGTTTTACAGGTTAAAAGTAGTAATTGTGACTCAGTGAAGTAGCCTATACAACTTTGTTCGCTATTGTTGATTACGTAGGTCTTGTAGAACTGATCTTAAAAACGTCTACTGCTAATCGTAACGTGGAACACACTAATACGAAATGCGCCCAGTAAATATCCTCACTTATTAATCTAGACCATACCAGACAATCAGTTGAAGGCAGTGTTCGAAGTGGGGAAAAAAGCAAAGGCGGTATGCTTTAGTACGATTTTGACTCGACATACCGGCTATCTATATGTTGAAATATAGTAAGGGTATGTTGCCTAAAAGATTGCATTTCTATTTACATAATGACTGAAAACCATTGGAGAGCTTCTCTTTGATCACGGGGGTAGGGGACGGGGCATGGAGAGACTTTGATCTCTCGCCAACAACTTATGTTGTATCATACAGAATTATACACGAAACTGTTCAAAGACCGAGTTTTTATATTAATTTCCTGCGGAAAAGCTCCCGGACCCCCTACTCGACTGAAGGGTATTCCGAGCCCCCGGAGGAATCACCCCCACAGCAGACAACCCCTAAATCCACTCATGTTCAAAACACAACATTTATATGAATAAAGACACACACACACACACACACACACACATATATATATATATATATATATATATATATATATATATATATATATATATATATATATATATATATATATATATATATATATATATATACTAAAGAAACAATTCAATATGGCACATCAAAATATAAATTAGATGTACTTCATTGAAGACATCTCATTTTAAAAACAAAAGGTAGGAAAAGATAACCAAAATGTCGGTGTTGTCAACTTAAAAATTATTTCTACATAAGAAATAAAACCTGTTTACGTGCAAAGCTATTCGTCAATTACTGTGTATAAAAATGGATTTATTAAAGATATTTAGCATCTACTCTCTCTTGACAGTATGTCTTGATCACTAAAAAACCAGAGGCGGTATGCCTCCATCACTGAAAAACCAGTGGCGGTTGATCGACCACTGGTTGAAGATATTTGTACTATTTCATGACGCACTCCCCTGCCATTACATGTTTTTGCCATCTTGCTATGAGCTACTTAAGCACCGTGAGCTCTCTCGTGGGTATGTGATTAGCGTATGCTCCTTTAGTACGGGACCACCACCACGAACCCGAGTTCGACTCCCGATGGAAGCACACGTTGGTCGGATCCCACGTTAAAGCTGTAGGTCCATATCTCATATAACCTTCGATCTGAAAGGGACGATATACTAAATCAATCAACCAAGTTCGGCGTCGTAGAAATCTATTTCCGCACTTTGACATCGTTAGAAAACTGTGTGAATCACTTCGTTATCCATGGTACGATTACTAATGCTTCAAATCTACTTGATGTCTTTATATGTTAATCATGCAATTTGCATTTTTCCTACAAGTAACCTAGAACAGTAATTGTCAGCAATTTGAACACTACCACCTCCCTTTCTGTAAGCCCTGTATGACTTCATCTTCCTTACAAACAATAATAGGTATTAAAAAACACCTTAATGGCGATTTACCAACAACCTGTCCACACACCCAGATGGGAGGACGCGGCCCACCAGCTAATAACTGTTTTAGGATAACGTACTTTTACCGTTTCGAAGGAAGAAAATTACAGATTCCACATTTTCAGCGCCAGTACTTTTCATACATTGGTTTATCACACGTCGTAGTTACTCGACCGATTCATCTATCGAAATCATCACCAAAATCGAGTCGTGGCAAACTACACCGTGGCAAACAACACGTAATCTCTTTCCCCAACGTAGGGGCACGGTGGCTTTAGTAATAGAGCGCTCACTTCTGGTGCAAGGAGTTCTCGTTCATTTCCAGACCATGAAAGTTTATAGTCGACAAAATCACGTCCATGTGTTTTCTGGGAGTTTCCCGATCTCAATTTCACTGTCATTCCATAAATTCTTTCACAATAATTAGCTTTCATTACCATCCGTCTCTGTCAGCGTAAAGGCACAACCATCAGACGTTAAGGATTTCGTTTCATTTCAGTTCTTTCCCCGAGAGTTTATTCTGTATTGAGATCAAGTAGATGAATCGAACGCTGACATATTGTATTTGGCTGTTGTTTATTTTCCTCATTCAGCTTTTGATAAAGTACCCCAGAAATTCTCCAGTTTTTTTTTTTTTTTTTTTTTTTTTTTTAAGATTACAATTTTGACGCCCCTGTACCACATCCAATAACATATTATAGAATCTATAACTAAAAGTAATATACAACCCTTTTGCTTGACTTCGATCCCAGATTTTGCTCTCGAGTTATGGCTATTTTTGTATTTTTCCGACAAATTTTCAGCTAGTCATAGCGCCGAAAGGAAGCATTTCTAGGTCCAGATTTGTGTATAATTTTTGTCTTATCTTGGTATCAAGAATCACCTCTCAAACGTTGTCTGTGTTGCTTTGAAACATCCTGTATATAGCTACCTTGTTTCTCTGAAAATTAGATCTCATAAAGGTTTCAAACAATCTAGAAAACAAAATAGCTTGAATCCTTAGAACTACCCCTCGCGTACGATCCTGCCTATAGAATAGTTTTCATGAAAGCAGATAGCTTTGATTTTAACCCTCCATGGGTCTTACGATTTTTAAAAGGACCTGTTATGTCTTGGCTACTTTGGATGTCACCGATCGATTAGGTTCATCATGCCACGTTGGCGCGGTATCGGACAGATACAAGTAAAACCATGTAGAAAGATAGATAGATCAGGTCTTTTTCCTGCCAAGAGACAGAAAGGATTCTAAAGCCATGAGTAAATTTTTTGTATATTACCCATATTTATCGTCAGTTTCCGAAAGTAGTGTCATTGTGTCAATATTTTCAAGATCATTAGCCCTGGAGATGTGATTAGCAATATACGTAGAATAATATATTTTTAAAAAAAATAATAACGTAAGTTTAGGGTTTTCCTTAAGTATTGGGATTGATGTTTCAATTATGCTGATTACATTGTCCTAGTGAAACTTTAGACTTGAAGTAACACGAAACAAAGACTAATTTTATCTTCAATTATTGTCAAGAAACTTCGTATCTCTTTTTCATTATTTTAGGATATTGGAAAGAAAAGGACAAAACTCGTAAGAAGGAATATGAAGAGTTGAATATTAACGTGGCTAGATGATTAGATGAAATCCTTACTTCCGTGATGCATTTAAATTTCATGACCCTCTCACCGAGAATTGAACCTGGTATCCCGTGTACCAAAGACGCACGCGCTAACCACTATACTAGTGAGGAAGAGTCCATGTGGTTCGGAGTCCGAGTAGATCCACATCTCATATTGCCTCAATACTGAAAAGGAATAATTGTATAGCCTATGTATTGTGCTAGATTTCAACGAGGAACGTTTACTCTTACTGGACGATGAGTCACCATACAATAGCACGTTTTTTAAGAACACTCTTCTTCTATTTTCTTCTTTAGATCATAAGATCTTTAGATCTTACGATAAGAGTGCATACACAATAGCATATTTTTTCCCCGCATGAAACTAGCAGAATTATGTGCATCCGCTTACTTTAATAAAATTTGCTAGAAATAAATGTATTCATCATAAGCAACTGTTAGTGTCTTCTAAGTCAAAACTTGTGATCTAACACCGTGGTTTATGTCCTTGATAGTGCTACGGAAGTATCCAGAGAGGAAGGAATACAATATGCAAATTGTTAGAAGTTCCAATGCACAGGCACGTAAGCAATACTGTCGACAGCGCATGTGAACAGCAACCGGCTTGACTTGCGTCAATAAATATCTGGAACACACAATCACATATTCATATACGAGGGTAGAGCAACTGATAAACAGTTTCAGCTTTTCTGTTATTTGAATTGAGTATCTTTATTGTTAGAATTTAGAAAGAAAGCAATATATTATTTAAGTACCAGATTTAGGCTCGGTTCAGACGAACATAAAAGTCTGTTGCGGGCCCGCAACAGACGACTCGCATGGGCGTCACAGATCAAACAGTTCAGATGAGCAGAAAAGTCTGCTGCGGGCTCGCAACGAACTCGGGCGGGCGTTTCAGACCAACATAGAAAACAGTTTATTTTATTTTCAGCTACAATTGTCTTCCATGTTTATTGATTTACGCAATGAGGAAGAGAAGTTCTTTAAATTATTTCCGCATGATCAGCACTTCGTTTGATGAACTCTTAATGATAATAAGTTTAGTGATAAAATTAATCAGAAGGTACTATCACAAGACTTCCGATACCACCAATTCAAATGTTAGCTGTTACATTAAATGTAAGCTAATTACGTTAACTAACTATTGTTTGTATGAATGCAGAAAGTAAGAAATTCGGGGATCTATTCATAGACCTTTTCAGTTGTCATTAGCATCCACTAGCGTGGTTTAATTACCGCATGACTAATTACAATTTTTCGCATATGTTGGCAGCTTTAAATTAAAAGTTAGATACTTATTGAGTGTTTTCAAATATTCCGCTCCGAAGAGGGTAAGAGAGGCATTTCAGTAAAAGTAAAATTTCCCTTTATTTATTCACAAAGAGCCGAATGTGAGAATTCGCTTCGGTTAGAGATGTAAAATTCGGAATATAAACCCCTAAGTAAAAATAATAGAGCACAAGTTCCAGCGTTTTTTTTTTTCTTTCTTGAAGAGGAGAAAGGGGATTTCTATAGTAGTGGGATCGCGGTAGCTCAGTGGTAGTGCGTTCACCTCTGGTGCATGGCGTCCCTGGTTCGCTCCCAGTTTGCGTTAAGTGGGCTTTGGCTGGACAGACACCGTGTCCTTGAGTTTTCTCGGGTTGTCCCGTTTCCTCCCACTTTCTTCAATCTACCATTTCATTTATTCTAATCATCACCGTTTCCTTTAGCCTACCCAGCATAATCGTGGGACGTAAAACTCAAAGATTTCATTTCTAAAGTAGTGAAATTTCCCTTTATATATTGAGAAAGTGTTCAATGTGAGGATTCGCTTAAATTGGAGATGTGAAATTCCGAATGTAAACTCTTAAATAAAAATATTGGATTTAGTGTTTCCGAATAGTCCACTTCTAAGGTGGGAAAAGGGGAATATTTTTATAATTGTAACATTTCCCTTTATTTATTCACACAGTGTCGTGTGTGAGAGTCTCTTAATTTAAAGATGTGAATTTCAAATATGAACTCTTACATGAAACAATGGAACATGTTTCAAAGCTTTCGTATATTCCACTGCTAAAAGAGGAAGGTCGGTCATTTATATAATACGAAATTTCCACTTATTTATTTACAGTCTAAGTGGATAGGGGAGTTCAAAATTTATGCCAAAAATAGAGTATGTAATGGGGTTTTGTAATTACACTTTTATTGAAATGCAATTATCAGAGGGAAGCAGGGGCGCATCCAGGACGGACTTCTGGAGGGGGGGTTGTAATACTGCTGCTCCCTGGATCCGTCACTGGAGGGAAGGTGGCTCAAATATTTTACGAATAACTATAAAAGGATTTAAGAAAATTCCCAATATGTGTAGCACACCACAAAGAGGCAATGCAGCAAACGAAAACAGAAAAAGATGGGCTTATTATTTTGTAAGCTACATAGGTAGAGTTTCATGGCAAGGTTTTAAGTTGTTCTGTATGTTAAGAAACATCCAGTTGCTATTTCTAAAATAGTAACGATATGCACAATATTATCAATTATACGAGAACCAATAATATTATTCTTACGCATTCAGTATGCTTTTCTTAACCTCATGAATACCCTGATGTTCAACTAATTTTCGTCTTAAATCTAATAGTAAGACTATTCATGGCTTTGGATTGATTATTTTAACAAAAGAGAGACTGACCAAAGCTTAAAACCCACTTTATTTTAAATTATAATTTGTAACTGTTTCGGATATCTAGCATATCCTTCTTCAGACACTATCGAAAATAAATGAAAATACAGACATATATATATAAATATTGTTATGACAAAGTTAACAGTGGACGACAAATTGTCACATAACATATGCCACATAACTAAAAAGCTGTCTGATGGACTCGGACCAATCCTAGTTCTTCGTAGGCTAACTGTCCTAGAAGCTTCTGTGTTTGTGTTCCTGTCGAATTGTATGTTCCTATTAGGGTAAATAAATAAATAAATAAATAAATAAATAAATAATGATTAGTGTTACCGCTGCCGTCCAGGAGAATTGGGTTCGATTTCCAGCAGACTTTCAGAAATTTTTTTTTCGGAGTTAAAATGTGAGGGAGTTGTATTGTGACACTACATGGTAAAGGGTGTGTTCTATACAAATCGCATGTAATTGCAATTCATCTTAAGTCCACTTCACAGGAAAGGAAGCAAAGACCTTCCGGAAATATGCCTGGAAAAGAGATTGATTGCCAGTGAAAACTTAATAAAATCAGATCTATATAGCTATAAAACCATTGTAAGCTATAAGACCACTTAATATAGCTTCGGATGCTGATTCGCAGGGATGAATATAGCTAACGGTTTCCGAACACAAAGCCTTAAAGAAAAGTGCAAACGAAGAAATTGAAAAATACATGGTTAAATAATGCAAAACTCGTCACTGAATAAATTGCAGATAATTAAATTGAGACGTGCAATGTTGAGGCAAATGCTCGCATTTGAAATATGTGGCTTTCATTAAGAACTTAGCTGACAAGCCGGTGATGACATTGGATAAAATGATTTCAACTTTTTTTTTTTTTTTTTTTTTTTTTTTTTGTCCGTTCTAAAGATGGAAGGAGAATGTTAGAGAGATTTAATATCAATCCTGACTAGGTTGAATTTGTACAGGATAATAATACCATGTCGAGTTTTGATTTTACTGCGATGGATCTCAGTTCCCAAAGCCATGGAGTGATTGAATATTTCAGTAGTCGATGTCCCTCTCTTTGATTGCTTAGCCGAATGACTCACCTCTTAATCACTGGCGCAAATCCCGGGAGGGGATGAGGGGGGGGGACATGTCCCCTCCAATCTTGGGACATGTCCCCCCAATAATCCGATTTGGTGTCCGATTGCCACAAAGGAAAGTGAGATGAAATTGATGTCCCCCAGAATAAGCCTCAAATCTGCCCGCCTCCCAATGTTGAAGAAAACTCTGCTCCCTGATCCTCCACAGGATTGTGTTTCAACTTCACAAATATTTTGAGCATCGCTTAACAAAAAAAAGAAAGAAAGGAAGAAAAAAAGAAAAAAGAAAGAAAGAAAAAAAGGAAAAAGAAAGAAAGAAAAAAGAAAAAGAGAAAAAAAAAAGAACTTGTCCCCCCAATGTTGAAGACAGATTTGCGCCGCTGCTCTTAATAGCACGTTCAGAAGAATCATTCGTAGGGAACGGATCATATCATGTAAAATGAATTCAGGCTTAAAATTAAAAAAAGTCACAGCAGAACAGAATAATATATTACAATATATAGTATATCGAGCATTTAGCACGCAGACGTTACATCAACTGCTATGTGCAGTGTACTTGAATGTTAGAACTACACCTTACAACATCTGTATCATTTGTATGGAACTCTTTAAAGTACTATTAGTTGGGAGAGGGACTGTGTATATCACAAAACCAACTGAGCTATGGAGAAAAAAGGTAGCCTTGGGGTGTGACGACCTCCCCAACGGACTTCCCCGTTGATCCGCCACTAGTCATAGCCAGTGTTACATATCAATATGTGAATAGTAAAAGGAAAGAGAGAGTGAGGTGCATTGCATACGAAGACTCATAGAATTAGTGGCAAATACCTGTTCATGGAATTGTCGACGTATCGTACCTGTTCTGTCAGCTCATTGTTTCCTGTAACGCTGACACACACACATTTGCCACACAAGAATGACTGTTCTGTTGCGTAGGTAGGGCATAGCCTTAGTTTAACTCCCGTTCCCCGCAAAGGGAACAATAGTAAAGTGGCGTGCAAAAATTCAGGAGCGATGTTGCTAGTCAGTTCGTGTTGTATACCCAACGTAACATAAGCGAAGAAGTGCCTGAGAATTATGGTTTAGATAAGCTCAAGAGATTTATGTACGTGAAAGCATATAAGAATCAATACTCTCATAAAGTCAGTGACAAAATGATAAGGACTATGTGTTAACATGGAACTTGTATATCGTCTTTAGTCGTCAACGAAATGAGTATAACACTATATACCTACATGGTCTTCTGTCAGTAACGTGCGAACTAACGTCCACGATTATGCTCTAAAGCAGTGATCGCCAAACCGAGCTCGCGGGGACATTTTTGGTAGATCGCATTAACGTTCCCAATGGCTAACCTTGATTCCTCCATAAACAAATGAACGATTTAAAAAAAAAAAAAAAAAAGTTGGTAGTTCTTTTGGTTGGTAGCTCACAATAGAATTTAAAAACGGTACGGTAGCTCAGAAGCTTCATAAGTTTGGCAAACAGTGTGGTAGGAGATATCTTATAAAATAAATTTGTTTCTCAGATCTTTACCCCACTTATAGCCTACTGATGAAAACCCCTGGTCGAGAGAAATTCTAGTTGCTTTTTTTTTTTTCTTCTTTATATATTATCCTGGAAATTTGTAAATCATGATCTTGTAAAGTAAGGAAATTCGTGCTCACCAAATAAGGGAACCCTGATAAAAATATTACATCACGAAACTTTTTAGTGCTAATAATTCGCATGGGCATGGGACACTTTTTCATCGTTACTTTGTATTATTATGTATGAACGTGTTATAGTTGCTACCAGTAATGATTTCAGAATATTTTTCCCCCCGGAAGGGCGTTGAATAAACGGAGGTGAAAGTAGTATTGCGTAAGTACTGGTAGCTGGTAAGGTTGAGGATGATCAAAGAAATGACTCGGAGGGAAATTTCCCTTGGGCTGCCACCGTGAAATCATCACTGGTTGCTACTAATATCGAAGAAATTAAACCCTCCCCTCTTGTCTAGTGGCTAGCGCACGCACCTTTGATGCATGTAATCCTGGGTTCGATTCACGGTGGGAGCACCATGTAATTTGAATTACATTACGGTGGTTCGGATTCCACCTTAAACTGCACGTCCACGTATCATATAGACTTGGCACTTAAAAGGGGCTTTAAGCTTCAAGCAACCAACGAAGAAATTCAAACTAAAAATGCAAAAGTGGCAAACATAATCCTGCTCGTCGTAACGCACTCCTACACTACACACGACGTAGTTCTGTGATATCGGAATATCCACGGATCGTCCCACTTTTCTAGTAGAGTTGTCCTGTGAAAATCCAAATGGCCGCTTATACCGCCTTAGGCAATTTTGTGGGACATTTCTGGATTCCTTGTGCGATATTTACCGGACGGCTTTTGGACATCCAAATATGAATGACAGCCATGGTCCAGTTGAAGTCCAAGGAACTATCGTGGATATTTCCATTATCCTTAAAAATTAATTGAAAGCGTGAGTGCCCCGAAACAGATATGGGAGCTTATTGGAAGTGTAGTGGACGTCCCATCGACATGTGCAATGCGGGAGTGAATTGGATGCCAAAATTGGTGTCTAATGCGCACAGAACAACAGAAACGGATGAAAATGAAGTTTTAAAGAAGATATGAAGACTTTGGGGCAAAAACCCGTCAAGTCCAAAAAGTGAAAGTGTACAGGAGATAGCCTTCAAAAGGGTTTCTCCTCGTCCGATTTTCTTCAAACTTGGCACATAGTATATACTAGACCGAAAATAAATCGACACGTAGTTTTTTTTTTGTTTCTTTTGGAAAATAGATTAAGGGGGGTAAAAGGCCTCTTTTGAAAAAAAGGGTCTCCTTGATTAAAAGAGCCATATTAAAGAAACGAAACTGCCGATGCAAAGATGACTTAAAAGTAGGAAATACGGGTTTTGTCGTTTTTGTGAGAATAGTTTCAGGGGGCAATGCTTTCCTTCGAAATGAAAAGGACCCCGCATAGTCCTTACGGAAATTGGATTTCGGTGGAACTGCTTAAAACCGTGATATGCTGTAGATATTGTGCTCCTAGGAAAAAGTGTTAATGGACACAACCACAAATCACTGACCGTTCGGCTACTACAGGGCCACTTTTTTTTAGAAAACAGCAGAATAAAAGTATATTTTGAATTTCGATAGAAATTACTGAAACCGTGATGTGTTGTAGATAATGTGATCCTGAGGAAAACTCTCAATAGGCACAGCTATCAACCACTGACCGCTTAGTCACTACGAGGCCACTTTTTTGAAAGCAGCCGAAGATTGTGATATTCTGGACTTCGATGAATATGACTCAAACTGTGATATGTTGTAGATATTATGTTCCCGAGAACAAGTCTCAGTGGGCAAAATCACAAATCACTGATCGTTTGGCCACTACAGGGCATTTTTTGAAGACAGCCGAATATAACGATATGCTGGGCTTCGGTAAAAATAACTGAAACCGTAATATGTTGTAGATATTGTGATCTTCAGAAAAAATTTCAATGGGCATAACCACCCATCACTGACCATTTGGCCACTACAGAGCCACGTTTTTGGAAACAGTTAAAGGTATTCTGGATTTTGGTGGAATTGCTTGAAACTGTGATATGTTGTAGATATTGTGATCCTGAGAAAAAGTCTCAATGGATACAACCACCAATCACTTACCATTTGGTAACTAGAGGGCCACAATATTTAAAACAACAGAAGGTAAGGATATTCTGTAATTTTGGTGGAATTGTATGAAACCCTGAAAAGTTCTATCCCATAACCCGGAAAAGGGATGGGGAGAGTAGCGGCTAACATCATTTAAGTATAGGCAACATTCCGATGTTCGTCTTGCGAGATAAAGGAAAACTCTGGAAAGCCCTAGACAGTTTTTCTCAGGATCACGACACCTACAATATGTCGCAGTTTCATTCACTTACATCGAAATAAAAAATATTGTTATACCCGGCTGTTTTCAAAAATCTGGACCTGTAGTGGCGAAACAGTCAATAATTGATGGTTGTGTCCATTAAGACTTTTTCTCACGATGAGAAAATCTACAACACATCACACTTTTACTTATTCTTACCGAAATTCAGAACAACGTTTTACTTGGCTGTTTTCAAGAAAGTAGCACTGTGGTGACCAAACGATTAGTGATTTGTGGTTGTGTCTATTGAGACTTTTTCTCAGGATGACAATATATACAACATATCACGGTTTCTGTCAGTTTGACCGAAATCCAGAATATCACTACCTTCGACTCGGTTGCTTAAAAAAAAAAAAAAAAAAAAAAAAAAAAAAAAAAAAAGTGGCCTCGTAGTGGCCAAACGGTCAGTGATTTGTGGTTATGTCCGTTAAGACATTTTCTCAGGATCACAATATCTACAACATATCACGGTTTCAGTCATTTTTATCGAAATCCAGAATATCGTTTTCTTCGGCTGTTTTCCAAAATGTGACCTTGTAGTGGCCAAACAGTCAGTGATTTGTGGCTGTGCCCATTAAGCCTTTCTCAGAAACACAATATCTACAACATCCTTTATCTTTTTTAATTTTTTTCCTGCTTGTTAACATTTCGCTGTATAAAATGGCACAATTATGCTGTGTCTGGGAATTCGTTCAATAAATAAATAAATATCACGATTTCAGGCAATTCCACCGAAATCTAATTTCCGTAAGGATTATGCGGAGTTCTTTTCATTTCGAAGGGAGCCGTTGCTCCCTGAAACCCTTTTCTTGCAAAAACGACAAAACCCATATTTCCTACTTTTAAGTCATCTTTGCATGGGCAGAGTTTCGTTTCTTTAATATGGCCCTTTTAATCAAGGGGACGCTTTTTTGAAAAGGGCCCTTTAATCCCCTTAACCTACTTTCCAAAAGAAATAAAAAAAAATACGGGTGAATTTACTTTCGATCTAGTATATATGTGACAAGTTTGAAGAAAATCGGACGAGGAGAAACCCTTGTGAAGCTATCTCCTTTACACTTTCACTTTTTGGACTTGACGGGTTTTTGCCTCAAAGTCTTCATATACGGCGCGGAAAGAGATGAATACACTGCTGAATTTGAATGAAAAATAATGTGGTCCTTAACAATACCTGCAAGTCACCAAATATCATAGGGATAATCAAGTCTAGTCATCTCGAAGTTGCACTGAAACGAAATAAATCAGTGCTTGGACATTCCCTAGGAACGACTTTTGGTCAGTTTAATGTCCAAAAATGTTCTGAAATGTTCTATCAGTGAAGAAAAAAAAAGTGTAGAATGGCTCCTAACAATGGTTAATAGGAACTGCCCTAAAAGTCTTCAAGATGTACGTACCTGAACTTCTGGTGTGTTCAATGAGTATATGGACATAGAAACGACTTGTAAATATGTAAGTAGTAATGTGTAAAGTGCAGTGTTGGGAAGTAACGTAACGCAAGTAACGCGTTACTTGTAACGCGTTACTTTTTAAGTAACGTTTCCTAGTAACGCGTTACATTTTTTGCAAAGTAACTGTAACGGTAACGCGTTACAAATTTTTAAGTAACGTACCTATTTTGCGTTACTTTTTTCGCGTTACATTTCGGATGAATAACTATAATATATGTATTTTTTTCGGAAACAAATGTTTCTTTCCTGTAAGTGAATTTCTCAGAATGAAACAATCGAGCATGAACTACGTATGTCAGTGACCGACAGTCACAGACACACAGAGAAACATATAAATTTGTAGTGCCACTTGCTGTTTTTTGAAGATGAGGACAGCCTTTGGGAAATCACGTGTACTGATTGCAAGCACCTGGAAGATTTTGTCGTAGGTTTTGACAGCTCCAAATCAATGCATTCAGTGAGTGAACTAGGAGTGCAATGATACCGGTAGTCTATTTTACTTTAATTGGTGTTGTTTTTATAAAGATGGGGAACGAAAATATTTTACTGTTCGAACATTTGAAAGAATACTTTTTTCTAAAGAGCTGAGAATGACGGTGGACAGAATTTAAAAGTAAAGTGTCTGAAGTGCCCGGCGGAAAATATTTATCAACAACTAGGGTGCCATAATTAACGATTTACAGTAAGGAGTTAATATGAAAAACTGTTTTGATGAGCAGACCTACTTTATTACTAGACAATATGTTTGCTAATGATATGTAATATTGGAGTTCTTTCAGATCAGTTTGCTTATCCTAGAGTCCCGTTGATTATAGAGTAGTGTAATGTTTCTCTATGTTCTTTATTTTTAATTTTACATAACAACATTGTTATTATTATATAATTAGTTTAGAAGAATAATTATAAGCAACCATTTTTTCTAACGCATAGGGATGAGCACGAGTCAAGCTAAAATTCGACTCGACTCGAATTCAGGTCGAGTTTCGAGTCAAGTCAAGGGTAATATCCTCGAGTCGAATTCCGAGCCGATTCAGTTTTTTTGCGTCGAGTTTCGAGTCCAGTCGAGTTTGATAAATGGCTCGTTCGTTTTAAGTCGTCTTGAAATCATGGCCTGATTACACTGGAAAACGAAAGCCACAAGAAATGTAAGCTAAACAGTAATATGGAATACTTTTAGTGTTGCTCACGAGATGGGACACTACTTGCATCTCGTCTCGTCTCGATAACAAGACCACAAGAGATTTTTTTTATAACAAGCTCAGCTCCCCACCCAACACAAGTACATACTGATCATGTGTAAAGAATGTTCCTCGAGGTACATTGGAATGTACATGATAGGTACGTGAATAGAGCAATCATGTGAAATACACATGTAAGGAATAGTGTTGTGTCGATCATGAACGATTCGATCATTATGAACGAATCATGGCGTGAATCAAATGAGTTATGATTCTTGCCAGAAATGAATCGATTCTTCCAATGAATCATTTGTACTTTTCACTGAATTGCTTGCCGTGATCGAAATGAATTGAGAATCACAAAGTGCCAGCTTGTGTGAGAGAATTGGTAGGGTTGCTTCCTGCAAATGCGCTTGCAGTTCACGGGGATTGGTAAAAGAAAGAAAACCGTATGCACTCCTTTTCTTCCTGCTTTCGTAGATGCATGCGTTTTTTCCTTCATGCGTGGTAGGGTTGCTTCTGGGAATAAACGAAGCCGCGTTGTTGGAAGCAGATTACTTTCAAAATAAACTTTTCTGTTCGTTTCTTCTCGTCGTGAAGTACTGACAGTGTTGCTCAATTAGATGTAATACGATGTAGTTAGTTTCAGCATACTCTTGATGATCACTTATCTATATTATCAAGATACTGTACGTACATTGGATAAAACTATTACCATCACTTTCAACTGCACTAGCCAAAAAGGTCAATTTTAATGTTTCATATTCAGCTCAAAGTACTATATTATATTCAATCTAAATACAATATTTACACAGAAGAAGTGCATTGTAAACTATTTGTACTGTACATAATGGATTTCACAAATGTATATAAATGCATAGAAAGACGAACGTAGATTCTTTCTGGGAAGATAATGCATTGCATCTTTCAGTAGAAACATTTGTCCACATGCAACAGAGCTTAGTGGCAAGGGTGCCGATTCTGGAGGGCCCGGACCCCCTGAATGCTCAAATGTATTTTTATAAATATTCAACATTTGGCATCATTTAAATTAGTCTTAAGATCCTTTAGACCCTTGTCTGCAACCAAACGCACCTTATCCCCCCCCCCGAAGTTACAGAGAAATCGACGCCCTTGCTTAGTGGTACCTATTTTTCGCTTTACTAGTATTGAAATGAAAGTACAGATACAAATGGTTTTCTGAGCTTCCATGTAAACAAGAGGATGTGGGAGACCCGGGATCGATTCCCGGCAAGAGCTCATGTGGTTTGGATTCCATGTTAATCAGTAGGTCCACGTCTCATATAGCCTCGCTGTTGAATGGGGCGTTAAGCTCAAAATCAACTCAACTCAAATTTAACTAACTAATGGTTTTCTCTTAAGAATATAGACGAACAGTGATGATTTCAGGGGTAGACGAGGAGAAAATACCCCGAGGCTAAGAATTATCCCCAGAAGTTGTAAAGCGTTTACCTCTGGTGGATGGGATCCCTGAAAGTGTACATAACCTGGGAAAATAATATGCACCAGAAATGAATATGCTACTACGGACTCATTGCATAGTAGGTGCCTACTTTTTGTATTTAAAACCAAAAACATCAATGTAGCCTATACACTGCACTTAGGGCTCTATATTTTTCCCCATATTAATATGTACGACAATAAGAAGTTGAAAATGAATTGTTAAAATTGCTCGTATTCCGTGAAAATCTTATGAATTTTATTTCAACAAAGTATTTCCTCGAGAACTGAAATTGCAGAAAAAACGTTTAGATTGCAACAGTTTTAGTTTCTGCCTCAAGCCCTAATATGAAAACAGGATGCAAAAATAACAACAATGGGAGAAGAGCAACACTATATTATTGAAACTTCATATCAGCACTAAAGCTTAAGAGTTCCCGAGCTACCACGCACTCACCCCAATTCAACGCTGGCGCTGGCCGTGTCATGTGGCATGCGCAGAAAAGAAGTGCAGTAACCTAAGCGATTCATATGATCGAATAATTCCCACTCAATTCGTATGATCGAATAATTCATCTGCGCAAAAATAGATGCGCGGAAACCTAACTGATTCAATGAGCGAATCATTCCCAACCAATTCACTTGCGCGAAGGGAATGCGCGCTGACAACCAATTCATATGAACGAATTAAATGATCGAATCATTTCAGTGAATCAGAGTAAATGAACCAATTCTTCGAAATGAATCATTTTGCCCATCACTAGTAAGGAATAAGGTTACTTCCGCCCAAAAGTACGTGCATGACACATACCGAGGAATGTATCTATTATGTGTATATCACGTACCGTGTATGTACTTGACACATTTACTTGGCATTGGCATGTGCCAGGAATGTACTAGGCATGTCAGTAATGTTCCTTAGGGCAGTGCTATGCAACTGGGGGTGCGAGTACTTAAATACTAAAACCTTAACGCTTCATTTTTACGTTCGAATTTAGAAGCTTGTACTTTTAAAAAAAGCCAAACAACTAACTCTGAAAATATATGCCCTCCTCCGGCATCTGTGTGGCAATTTAACTATCTAGTAAAATACTACAGTAACATTTACGAGCGACCGAGCTCTAACCTATAATCTTAGCATTCAAACCTTTGATTTACGGTTATTTGAGATTTCACGTTTATAACAAAGACAAATATTTTTAAAAGAGTGTAGTTTAAATAAATTACTGAAATAAATATTTGTCACAAAGTTTATCCTTTTAAATTATTGTTCAAAGGCCTTTGCCTTTAGTAAGCCTTCTCCGAAATACATGCAAATGAATTGTGCTGCCATCTTTGGAGCTCTTTTAAAATACACATATATGTTTCTCGACAATGAGATCTCAGAAACTACAGGCTCTAGAAAGATGACGTTTTCACTGATCGATTGCAAATTTCATGTAGATTGTCCAGTTCTAATTGAATATTTAAAAAACATGGGCACTATTTCTTTAGTACATTTTTACGGGTACATTGGAAGTATTGAACTTTCAAAAAAATAAAATAAAACATCACATCCTAATCATTACACATTCCAACACCACACTGTTGTATATAGCGGTTGTATATGTCTCCGGCATTTGTTTCATAGCCAAATAATAATGGAAAAGGAAGGATAACCATTTCCTGAAGGATGTCTATATTATCAGGCTGAATTTCTTTAAGGAGTTAGTTTATACTTACACTTACGTCTTCCCGAAAATTTTATTTAACGTCTAGTTTTAACGTACAGGTTTTGAACTAATTCTCTGCTGTGTAACGTCACAATATAACCATCAATGCTAATTTTATGAGGACAATTCTGCCAGTGGGGTTTAGAATGTTACAACCTAGAGAACGCATCAAACGTCAGAAAATTGCAAAATGACACACACAATATATTACAATGTGGCTAAACTCAGAAAGTGGCTATAGAAGTGAAAAGCATATGGCTAAAAAGCCACTATTGGCTCTTTGGAAATTATGTGACTAACGACGTTCTCAAAATGGCCAGATCTCGTCACAAAGTGGCTAAATTGGCAACCCTAGTCGCAATACGAAACTTACGCACAACCATGCCATGGTACATGGGGTATGTGCCATTCACATTCCTCACATTCCAGTGAAGCATGTAAAAGTACCTTTCAAGTGTCAGAAATTCCTCGAAAGGCACGTACCTAGCGACACGTGCTATGCATATGAAATGTACATTTTTCAAGTACCAGGTACGTAAACGGTACATATGGAACTTAAATGGCACGTTCCTAGAATGTACCTGGTTGGGTGGGTCGGCTCGGCTCAACTGAGAAGTTGGCTCGAACTGGCTCGGCTTGGTAGGGATGAGCCATTTGCTCGGTTCGGCTCAATGAGCCGAGGGCTCTAGCCGAGTCGGTTGGGTGAGCTGTTGACTCTCAACCCAAATTCAGAAGCTCGTGAACAATGTCCTTGACTCCTAGACTTCACGACTACCGAGGTTGGCAATCAACTATCTTTTTAGTATTCAAATACAAACCCCTACCTTGCTTTTTATATACAGTGTTATTATAAATAATAATAATAATAATAGCGGTAGTAATAGTAGTACGGAAAATTGAAGTCATAATTTTTTCACATTTTTAAAGTTTCGGACCTAAAAGTAACGCGTTAGTAACGCGTTACTTTCGAAGTAAAGTAACAGTTACTTTTTGGGGGCAAGTAACGCGTTACTAACGCGTTATATTTTAAGAGAAAGTAAAGTAACTTGTAACGCGTTACATTTTTACAAGTAACTTACCCAACACTGGTAAAGTGCTCTAATATTAGTTAAAAATTAGTTTCTTTGCCCGTATATCGGAGGCATTATAGACATTTTCTGTTCACTGATAAACCACTTCAGGACATTTTTGGACATGTTGAGTAATGGCCAAAAGTTTTCTACAAAAAAAAAATGTTCAAATCATGTTCAAACATTGATTTATTTTTATACAGGGTGACCGAGGCTTGTCACTTGCATGGAAAATAGTTGAGAGAACAGTGGGAAAGAGGCCGTTGGGTAGGCAAAGAAAAAGGTGGAAGGATAATCTCTTAGAGCAGGATCTTAGAGTTGGGTAACAACAATCTAGACTGTAGGCCTATTAGGTTGTCTGGATTCAATAACGAGATTTTTTCTGCGGTGATGATCCTTCGGGTTCCTTCAGCTGTGGAGTTAATTAGTTGACAATTATGGCTGGAGCCTTTGAATCGACTGGACGCCTCTAATGGCGAAAGTTTAAAAAGTAACTCTTGGTCAGCGTTTCAACTTAGAATGCTATTATTTCTGGAGGTTTATTCACGGTCAGTTTTAACCTCTTGATGCTTGATCAACACGAACATAATTTCGTTCCTAATACCAGTGATGAAGTAGGCTATGGGTCCGCTGGGGTCTCGACTTTTCTCCTAGTCGCCCGGGTCTAGGTCTCGCTTCTTAAACCTGGCCTGACCCGGACGAACCCGGTAACCTAAGACAAACGCAGTGACCCGGCCATATCTGGCTATCCAGAAACAGCCGAAATACTATCTCTGCGGCATTACTGCAGAATTTTATGGTTGACTAATGGTGTTCATCACTCGAGGTCGAACATTCATTTGTTTGATTCCCGGTGTGACATTTCTTAATCAAAACCTGTTTTTTCAATAATTCAGGTTTTCATAAATATAACTTCATGGTTATTCGTTTTGTCATATATGGTTTTGGAACAGTGTATAGGCCTACTCTACAAAAGGAATTAACAAAACACTATTTGGACTCAATGGTATCTTTTAAATATATTCTAAAAGAACAAGTTTTACAAGTCGATTAAACTTTGACAATGACACAATTCAAAGATGGCCCTTGGAGCTCCTCCGTGGCTAAGCGGTTAGCGTACGCGCCTTTGGCGTGGGAGACCCGGGTTCGATTCCCTGCGGGAGCTCATGTGGTTCGGATTCCACGTTAATCAGTAGGTCCACGTCTCATATAGCCTCGCTGCTGAAAGGGACGCTAAACTAAAATCAACTCAACTCAAAGATGGCCCTTATTGAGATGTGGTGTTCAAAATGGCCTTAAAGGTTAGAAGAATTTTGTGTAAAAACATCGCAGGTGATGGAACACATTCTCCCCTGCCATTGTTTTTTCCACCTCTGTTAAGTGCAGAATGCAAATATTCAAGTCGCTGTCCTTTAAAGTTCATTATTTTTAGTTGTATCAGTTTTCTATTAAAGGAACGAAATGTTTCTACCCGGAATCGGACCAGACACCATAACTCATTCTACTAACGTTCCTCTATAATGACTGAGAATGCCATTTAGTTCATACATTGTGGATACGAGTTAAATTTCAGTTCACATCCCCCTGTTATGCCATGTACGTAGGCTAAAGGAGATTATGATAATGAGAATGCTGGAATAAAGAAAATGGGAGGAAACGGGAGAACCTCGATGAAATTTACGCACACGGTGTTTGTCCACCACAAAGCCGACTTAGCGCCAAGTGGAATCGAACCAGAGACTACACATACCAGAAGTGAATGTTCTTATCACTGAGCCACGTGGCTTCTGAAATTCCAGTTCGAATACAAGCAATGATGACCAGTGTTTCTTCCAGACCTGTTTTTGGGGGAGCACTGCACCCCGGAGGTCTGAGAGTGCCCCCCGAAGCAGATCAAAGTAATACGTCTATAATATAATAATAAATAGAATATCAGTAGTGTCAAGCCCCCCCCCGGAACATTGTTTCTGAAAGAAACGCTGGTGATTTATGTACTGCTCACCGAAACTAATAATAAGCCTATAATTTGAGCATACGTCGTTGCTATTTTAGAGGCCTTATACGCTTCAATCGTTTAATATTAGATTTTTTTTTAACTACTAGAGTACGTTCATACTTATATGAAGCCAAACGTTTAGTGCATAATGCCTTTTATTTACATGATACTTGACTCGATTCCAGGTTGAGGGTAGAGAATTTTAGGGTTGACTCAGCACTGTGAATTAACTGGAAACTGGATAGTGAGAGCAGATATGCTTTTCATACATTGGCCAAAAGAAAGAAAGAAAACAAAAATGGCGAACCATAAAATTTCATGGGCTGTAACGACAGTCTCCCCCTCCCCTTTTTTTAAACTTCATTTGAATTACTGCTATCAAAGCTCCAGGTCCAGAGTCCAACTAAAAATTGAGCCCGGAATTCTTTTTCTGTTGAAAGTACTACCATATACAGCTAATTACTATAAATGCTTATTTTTGTAATTATCTGTTGATATTACCGTCGATTGTATCGGATGACTTGTACAATATTGTCTTACGTTGGTGTTTGCCAAAGAATCTCACTGCGATTAACGCTGAAGAAAATGCTTTGAACAACAACGCAGCCTCTTGAGCCGAGTTCTCGTTTTTGCTGTCTTGATCAAGGAAAAAGAGGAAAGAAATATCCGATAAGATTACGACTGAAGTATGGTCTGTTTTACGTGGCAAAAGGAAATTGCCACGTCCTCTTTCTTGTGTGTTCTTGCAAGCAGCAATAGCACACCAAGGCTACACATAACACACACATTCATACATACATTGCAGTTCGCTCAGCCTAGCTTAACATCATCCATCAAGTAAGTAAGAATACTCTTGAGTGCTTGTATGTAGATGAGACGAAGAAGCTTTGTGGCTGCCACGGGTTTTTCTGGACGACTTTCAGTTGAGATGTTGTCTACTGGTCTTTTGGCTCTCTCGAGCAAGAAGCATCTATTTTTATTCTGCAGACAGCCCAGCGTCGGATGTGGTCTCAGGTGTGTTTGCGTGTGTGTTTCCTGTGTGTGTCAAAAGAGTGGAAGGCATTGGTAGTTATGTTTCTTTAGTCCATCGTCAGTGAGTATATTGAAGACAAAATTTTTACAAATATTATCTCTTATGCTTGTTATCTGTTTTTATCGAATATTTTATATAATGTTATCTCTGTTTATTCGTGCTATTAGAGATGTCCATGTCCAGAGAGCTCTTCTTGAGTTAGCTGTATGTGGCTTGATATAAATAGCTCATAGTATTTGAAAGGAAAAGCTTTAACAGACTTTGTAACTCTTTAACGCTATTAAAAAAAAAAAAAAAAAAAAAAAAAGTTGCATGAAATAATTTGCTTGTAATATGAGAATTCAGATATCTTCTAATAGGCTTACTTGCCATTTCTAACTATTTGAATCCATAGTAAATTATTTTATTTTATATTGTTGACAGTATTGGATGATAACATAGCCCCATAGGCGTGGTCATCTTGCATATTTAGTATGTGCGGAATTTTGCTGGAAAGAAAATTCCTAACTTCTTCGTATTTAAAAATGTTCCTACTAATCTCTCTATTGGCTAACTTAACATAATTTTGTTAGTTTTTTCTTTCTTCGTTTTCTTTCATGAGAGTATAGAATTGATTAGAATTTAGAATGTTCTATATATATAGAAATGATGAACATTAAAAGATCCCATTGTTCGTGGAACGGAGTAAACGCAGCAAAATGAATTTTCAGTTGGGGAAAAGCAAACTATTGGATGTGGTACGTTGTATTATTCTTATTCGTATTGAATCATACCTGATATAACATATGTGTGAATTGACATCGGATGAGCGCTTTCTACAGTGTTCAAGCAAGTACAAACACCCAGAAGGCAGAAAATAGAACGGTTAATTGTTTCTAAACAATGGCTCCTGTAAGGTAAACAACACGTTTGAATGTTTCTTAGGAAAGATATACGGACGCTCTGAATATTTCTATAGCACAAATGCGTATCTTCATCAGTCATTTTACCGTATTGCATAATACATTCTATCCCTTCATAATTTTTACAGAAGTATGCATTTAAAGAAATATATATTTTTTTCTTCGTACAAGTTCACTCTTACGTTTCTTGCAGTAGAAGGATTCTGTTGCACCACTGAAAATGAGAGCGTTCTTATCGGGAGATGGATTCCATTGGCTACTGTCCTCTCATTCGATTGTATGATTAGTCGAGGCAGATAATTTCCGTGCTAGCATGAATAATACACTGCAATCTTGACTTTGATTCCACGTTTGTGGATTAAAATATGAAAGTATATCGATTGACGCGTTGGCATAAAGTCATGTTAGCAAATCCAGATCACTGCAGATTTTACGCACCTGTATTATGATTCCTTTCATTTTATTCAAGATAACGTGTCTCTGGAGAGACAAATGCTATACGTGCATCTTTTGTTACTGCCTTCTGCTGTTCGAATCCAGACTGTCCGGTTGACAGGTAAGCCACCGTATTCCATATAACTGAACACGATAAATCCTCTCGCACGCAAAGATACATTCACATGACGCGAATGAGTAATTTGTTTTATCGGTAATTGAAGATAAGGCCTAATTACAACACGAGTACTTAGTCTTTCCGCTGCCGAGTAGGTAATTAGTTTGTGGTACGCGTAGTCAGTTTTAATGCGTAGTAAAAATTTTAAATTTCGTGTTGAAGCAGCATCACCTTACTAATACTTCGACGTCCACCAGTAATTTTTTTTTTTTTTTTTTTTTTTTTTTTTACGAAGTTCTGAGAGTAATTCTGTTTTTAAATGGAGTTTTATCGACATACAGAGAACGTTATTAGAGGAAACCGTATTCCAATAATCAATTCTTTCTGAAGTTCCTCCTTCTTTTGTTCGGACACTTCTGTGATGTTATTTAAAATCTTTCTGACAGTATTTTTTTTTTTTTTTTAAATCGACAGTAGTGATCTCAGGATAACCATCATAACGTGATTTGCTACTGAGTTTCCAGCCAGTGGGGGATCTTAAGGGAAGTCACTTCGTTAAAAATTAAAATTGTACCGCTTCGAACTAAAGAAAGAAAGATTATCTAATGTATTAATTCTTATATACAGTTTCCTGAAGCTGCTTCTTCCATTAGCTTGTTGCGGTGAAATTAAAATTTTTACTGACTACGATAGCTTCTTGATTCAATTGTTATTAGCTCCTGTAAATAAACGTCTTTTGGCCCTAGCTTATTAAAATGTTTTTTGTGTGGTTTAAAGAATCACAACCTGAAGTTTGCTTATGGATAGTACAGGAACGTACACAGGGGGATGTGTCCTGGTGGTCCGAATCTCCCCCGAAATCTCAACCTTTCTGTAAATTTAGTGTAATTTTACGGGTGATTTTGCAAATTTTAATATAATTTATACCCAATTTGAATTTGTACCCCCCGAAAAGCTTTGGATATCTCCAAAATAAATTGCTGCGTACGTGTCTGATACAGTGTCAAAGGAATTGACCCTTCCATAGACTTGTTGTAAGCTTAATTACCGGGCAACATAATTACTCACGTTGTTCTTTCCTCCCTGCTGTCACAGCCCTCGAAGGACTGTAGCGAATCAGCCAGATGAATTTTAGTTACATTATGTGTGCTCAGCACATCAATTTCGATCATTCTTGTTTCTAGTTTTTGAGACACTGGAATTCCCTATCTGTTAATTCAAATAGGTTGTTCCTCAGTTGCGTCACGATAACGAGTCAACACTGTCCCTCACGAGAAGACGAACAAAAATTATCTGGCACAAAACTCCGAAGAGCTTAAGTCGACCAGCCGTATATGTGTATATGGTCAGCACATCATGAATCGTGTCGCCATTGTAGCTGGTTTTATCTGCCCGAATTTACTATTTCTTCCCGGTAGCTCCTCAATTATTCTCACCACGTTTAATGCAAACACCATCCGTTTTCCATCATCCAACAAGTACTGACATGCGATCGTATTGAAACATTGGACCAATAAAGCTAGGGCGTTGGTATTTAGTATTTATTGACTCCGTTTTCAAAGCTAAAGCCGTATGTTTGTGTCTCGAAGGTTCAGTTCATAGATGTATACAGGATGTTAATGAACTATGCTAACGAACTGTACGAGATGATTCCTAACATCAAAATGAGAAAAAAGTTCATATGAACCTGTGGGCAAAAGTTCACAGTTTCAGAGCTAGGGCCGTCCGAGCGTAAAGTGGCGGTCCATATCAGCGTAAAGGAAGTTACAATCCATCCAAAAATGCATATTTGAGCAATGTTCAATGTGGGCGCAAGGGATTCCCTATAGGACATAATTCCCAAGTTATGTTTTGAACAGAATTCTCGGATATGCTCTGATTTAAAGCTCACTCCAGAGTAGACAAATGTAAGCCTTGATAACAGTGATCATAATGCGTTGGTGGGAAGGCGGAAATGTTAGAGAGACTGCCAGTTTCATGGTTCCTCGTGTTTGCAATAACGCTTACTGTGATGTATTGCTTCACGCTTATACGCAAAATATACCGTGAAACTTTCCGTTGAAGACTTTGTGTTTATGTCGTAGCTAGAGAACTGGTCGGAAACGCATTCCAGTCTTTCGTAAAAGATATCAAGTCGCGCAGTCTCCCGCTTTCTCCATGTTAATTTAAAATAATAATGCTATTCTTTATATATATATATATATATATATATATATATATATATATATATATATATATATATATATATATATATAAAATAAACTTCCGTCCCTGAATTATGTGCGTCGTTTCTCCCATTAAAATATATATGTAACTAAGCTATTTGTTCTCACTTCACCCTATTTCTTGAATAGCTGCTAGATCTAACATATTTCTCTGTATTTTCGCGAAGTATTCAAAGCTTCTCTGCTGTACATACTCTAACCTAATTTATTTCTAGGTTATATCTACTACTACTACTGCTTTATATCTAGTAATTATTCCTCCTGGGAGACCCAAACGGGAGTTGAGGGATGTTTTCCTCCGAAATATTTTACTACAAGGATCCATAGAACTGTTTTATTTGTGTGTTCCTTCTTGTTTGTATATGCCATTTTATTTTATGTGAGGTAGAATTGACAATTCTACGCCCAACATCCAATCTGAACTGAGGACTACACCTACTTTGATCAGCTGTCAAAGTCTGAAGGAAGGAATATTCAAGTGTACTTATCTTCTTTACATTTGCCACCGGTGGGCGCTCCTTAGTACCGTGTAGGACAATGTGTGGAACTTAGGTTATAGTATTACACTATGCATTCTTTGAACAAGTTGAACTGGTAAGCAAAGTAAAACCGAGCCAAATGGTATTCCAAATAAATATTTAGAATTCTTAAGAAAATGTTGAACACATTGGAATTCTACATTCCAAGATTTATTTGATATTCTCACTCTCTGTCCTCGTATTTTTTTTTTCTTTTTAGTTAAACGCATAGTCTGAAGCTAACGTATATTTAGAGATATCTTTCAATAATATGATAATGATTTGCGAAAACAATAAGCTGCACTGAATCAGCAAGTGGTTTATGGTTCAACTAAGCAGAATAATGTCACTAGAAAGTGTCCTAGAGTTGAAAGCTAAACTTCTAAAGGTTAAACCAATATGATTCTTGCGTCATCCTTCAGTAAAGACATCTTTCAAACGAAAATGGAAATTAACTGGTAAACTGTTAGAATAGAAACGAGCTATTATGTTGTTTGGTGAATCATGACTAAGAGCAACCAGGACCACCGAACTACTGATGAATGGGGTTTATGTCTCATCAGTAAAAGTAGATGAGGAATAATAAATATAGAGAAAATAAAATAGTCTGATGAAATGAGGTAAAAATCGGATAAAACGTGCACATGATCTGGGATGAAACATATAATTTTTCATTACTGCTTGTGGAAGGACTTTGAAGAATAGGGATGAATGATAATTAAAACGAAGCGGTCAGTGTCAAAAATTTTAAAAAATGGGGGGGGGGGGAGAACAAGAACAGATAACTAGTTTTCGATACCTCTGTAGTATTATTTATGATGATATGAAGTGTGAACGTGAAATAAAAGCAAGGGTAGGAATGGCGAAAGAAGAATTTATAAGCGGCTTCCGCTAACCTCTTCGTCTTCACGTACGATCTCTCTGTTTTGATATCGTCCATTAGTTGTAGTCTCCTTCACCCTTTTCTTTCTTTCCTGCCACCATAACCTCTAAAACGTCCCTCATGATACAACTCCTTGTTAGTCAGGAGAGGCTTTAGGATTTTAATTTTGGATTGGCCCGCTCCCTCGCGTATGGACACATATATTGATTATGACAGTAGGAAATTACTTTTACAGTAGTGATTGATGTTATTTGTTAATTATCTACCATTAATATTGTAAAATATTGTAAAAATATTGTAAAATATATTTACTCTTTATTGTATCTTTTAGTATATATATATATATATATATATATATATATATATATATATATATATATATATATATATATATATATATATATATTTCTAAATTTTTGGGTAGGCCCGCGCATACCAGGCTTACCCGCTAAAGCTGCCACTGTCTTAGTCAATGTCTCAACCAGTTTCTCTTCCTCTTCTTAATAATATCTAAAGTCGTTCTTTTCTCTCACCATTTCTAACACCCCCTCATTCGTTTACCGCTCGACCCCAACTAATTTTCCCCATTCTTCTCCATACCCACATTTCGGAAGCTTTCAGTCGTTTTTCATCATTTTTGCGTAATGTCCATGTTTTTGACCCATACAGCACAATACTCCACATGAAGCACTTTACGAATCTTTTTCTTAACTCTGTTCAAAGTCCCACAAAATAGTATTTTCTTCCTTCTAAAAGGTTCTTTCGCCATTCTTATTATGCTTGCTTTTATTTCACGTTCATATTATATATCATCACTGATAATACTACCCGGCTATCGAAAACTAGTCAACTGTTCTATTTTCTTGGGTATAAAACTAAAAAATTTCGTTTCGTTTTCCAGGTATTCCCAGTTTGCTTTGCAGTGAAAGCTCATATTAAAAGTGACGAATGAAACTGTCTAGGTAAATTTTTTAAAGAAGAAATTGCGTAACGTAAGTTTGGAAAAATCCCTAGTGGATCTAAATGCATTCTGATTCCGGTATCAAACTTCGATGTCTGTAGGCGATGTCATTGCTACCGGATTATACCTGTATACAGTGGCGGATCCAAGGGGAGGGCTATAGGGGCTATAGCCCCCCTTGACGCTCAAGTTTACACTGGATAAAATGGGCTTCAATCCTGCTTTACACTGGATGGAACGGCAAAATATAGTTTAGCCCATCCCTTGATCATATCCTGGATCCGCCCCTGCCTGTATATGCTATTAGCTACAGGTATAAGAAAATAGCTTCATAATTATTGTACAAACTGAAATAAGACAGGTAAAACGAAAGGCGTTCCACACGAATTGCAACATTATTATCGAAGTCTATCAGTCGATGACGAACTCAGCTCCTTATCAAGGCTTGCTTTGCTTTGTCTGTCTAGAGGGTGGATAGACATTCCGTGAAACAATGTAACGCCTACATCCTTTCTAGTGCCTCGAAGTTTATCTCATACGTCAGGAAGGAAAAACAGATCAGTTTCTAAAGAAAGAAAGGAAAAAAATATATATTTCTTCTGTTCACTTCTGTTGACTCTCAAGGTAAATGCCAATCAACAAAATTCTTTTGTCATTCTTCATACGAATCTATCAAATGATTTCTTCATTCCATAGATCAGAAAGCAAACCTTTGTGGTGTTTAAAATGTTTCAAGAATTTGTAATCAAATTGTTAGTATGGTATCACAGAAACAAATTCTCGTTGATGGGAAAACCAAACATGTTACGCGCAGAAACAAGTAGGAAAATTCCAGTGACGAGCAAGCTTGCCTTCAGTCCATATGATTACTGGTTCGATTCCCGGTGGGGATCAATATCGTTTTCGGTGTTGTTCCAGCGTCATGCAGACGAATAGGAAGCTACTGTAACGGAGTGTGGATCAATAAAGTCAAATAGGAGGGCGTTGAATCAGTGTGCAGAACTGACTCAGCAGCGTAGACATATGTTTTGTTACAGTAAGGGAGGAGTAAGGTGATGAGATATTGTTCTTAGTAATAGGAATCTTCGGATCTTTGGGTAGGGATTGCCCTCTTGATTGTCCATTTTCTGCATACTTTACAAGGTTTAAGTATGCCTAACCAAACAGGTTAGAGCACTTCACGAATTGAACACATTTTTGAGGAGTTTGGTTTACCAAAACTAATTTACGTACAGTATTTACTCTGTCCGTGTGCCGGGAGGTACAAAATCTGAAGAACTACTTGAGGGACTACCATTAATTTTGGCCAGGGTGTAGAGAGTCAGAAGTTAGGAATCAAGATCGTTGATCGGGATGATCCATTCAGTTGATCCCAAGATGTGAGCAATCAAAAATCAATTCTGTATGTATTCCTAGGGGAATAATTATGGATATCATCCTTGCTTGGTAGACTACCGACAGTGCTTTTGAGATTTGCGGGCTAGTATAATACTCAGTCACTAAAATGAAACTAAATGACTCAACTAAACTTCTTCACGTGGTATACATTGCACACTGATACTAGTTTACATTGGATTAGGAATCTAGAGTTGCACTGGTATGATCAGTAACAGAGGTGGATCTAGAAGGTAAAACCAGGGGGGGGGGCAACCAGAACCCAGACAATAATCGGTGTATCATGGGTTTACTATAAACCTTCAAAAATATATAAATATTAGCTTCAATTATTTTTGTCATCCAAAAAAACTGGAGGGCCTAGGCCCTCAGCCCCAGGCTAGATTTGCCTCTGATTAGTGAAGGATCTATTTACCAACCAAATGATCCGTGTTTGGTCTCCGATAGAGACGGGATGTATTTCCCATTCTAACTCCCTTCCAAAGCTACTTAGGAGTTCACTCAGCATCTATAAAATGGGTACCAGGGTTAAGGCGGTTTTGACTATGTCATCTGTGAAGAAAATGTAGAGTCCTACCTCGACATCGCGTGTTTCAAAAGCGGGGGTGGGAAGGATTCTTTACCGTTTACTCCAGGAATCTACTAACTTTGAGAGAAATGGTTATATCTGTTAACATGTAATACTCGGCATTGTTTACTGAAAAATGTCATATTTCTTCATTCTTGCAAAGAGAAACAACGTTCTCTCTTCAATGAATAAACATTTCGTTTGTAAATTACTTACCATGAACTCGATTGTTTGCTTAAGTTTAGCGCCGTGAAAGTGAGTGAACGTTCCGCAAAACTGAGTTACATTTTACAATTCTATTTTGATAAACGCGTAAATGTTGTATAAGTCCGTGGAGAAATTTTTACTGTTATGCGCAATATACGCTATCAAAAGCAGCAGCCAAAAGATGGTTTATTTGCATTCGTTCTGCAAATTTCAATTAGCAATATGCTCCTCACAGTGAATGACCGATCACAGATAAAGTGGATGATATTCTGGTAAAAGTGAGCAAGAACAACATGTAAACAGTCATAATATTGCCCATGATCTAAACAGCCATCACCAAATAGTGTATCGTAAACCATTTGGAGAAAGCTGGTTAAAAATGGGGATTCGCAACCCCTTGGTCTTATGCAACCACCCTTATTTTAATTAATTTCTGGTTGCAGCATGTATTAGGATATTTTTCTTAGAAATGCAGGGTTCCTCTGCTGTACTTCCGCAACGATTTTTATAGAGATACTTGGTGAGTACTTCAAATTATATGCTCGTAGCCAAACTGCCTCTCTAAAAATTATTGCGTGAGTACCTTAGGATTCTGAAACATCTATTTTTGGATAGTGCACACATTAGTTCCTAAGTGAAGTCTTGACCTGACTACGGTAGTTCCCATAGTTTTGGCAGCCTTCAAATTTCGTTTTTTCAAGTTTTGGCAGCATATAACTCCGAAAGGAAGCATTTGTGCACCCAGGTTGGTCTATATTTTTTGTCTTATCTTGGTGTCAAGAATCACCTCCCAAACGTTGTCGGTGTTGTTTTGAAACACCCTATATATTGATATATATGGTTTTAATTCGAAACTTTTGTAGAAATTTAAAATGATTTTTTAAATTTGATTGAACTTGATAATTTTCCAATTTTTTTACAGTGATTTCTTAACGATATCTTATCACTATCATGATAAAAATGATACTTTAGAAGCCTACGATTGGTGTGATTTACGCAACAGGTTTCCCAAATCGCACTATATGAAGCCAAAATCGCACCGACATTTGAATATATGCAAACTTTACAGTAATGCATATGGGTAACACAAATTATCATTTCCATGGAATATCACATTCGTTTATTCATGCTATATTAAGATGAGGTATAATACATCTTTAAAGAGAAAAATACTGCAATGTAAATAACCGAGCACAGAAATAACATCTTAGAATTAAGCTAAGTAGAAATGCTTGTTCAATGTAGAAATGCTTGTGCAATAGTAAACCAATCTTGTTCATTGATTTCAAAAGCCACGTTTGAAACACTGCGAATATGTAGCTGGGAGCATCTTGATTTGGATGTATCTAATTTTCGAATACACTTTTTGGTGTCAAGGTTTGGTTTCCTTAAAAGCGCATGCAGATCTAGCTGACGGTTCAGAAAGATTAGGTCTCTCCACACGTTTGGATACTCTTGATTGCCTTTGCCGTTATTCTTCAAGATGTTTTTTGTAAGGACTTGATGAGAGTACTTCTGTTCTTTGTGGTTGCATGTTGATAGTTCTATTTCCTCCTGGTATTGGGCTGGGCAGCGTCACTTCATTTTCTATATATTTTTTCAAAGCACGATTCATAGACTCCGGAGACCATTTTCCATATTTCCATGTGCCCATCTTGTGTGAATTGTAAAGAGAAAGAAACCAGGAAAAACAATTCATCACGGGAGCCAAAATCTCACTGGTGCGATTTCGGACACACGGTAGTAGTGCGATTTGGGAAACTACATCATTTTTAAAAAAATATTCTTTACATACCTCACAAATTGAAAAAACAATAACTTGAGTTTGTTACTATAATATTAATGGTATTTTGTTTGTTACTACTTATTGAAACATAAGCTAATTATCTTACCTTAATCCCCGTTTCTACTGTGAAATACCCCAAAAATTAGTAAAAAATAATCCAATTATATTGTACTGCAACCACACACACACACACACACACAACTTACTGAACGTCGTCACTTGACTTTGTAATTATGGAAATATGCTTAAGTACTTAATTTAACTACCAGATGGCTTGTTAGTACTCCGGTTCTTTTTAAACTAGGGGTGGTGCGATTCAGCCGGTTCGCACCGGTTCGGGCAAACCGGTTGTTAAAATATTTCGAGTTCGTAGAACCGTTTGTTATACCGAGATAAACCTGCATATATATATATATATATATATATATATATATATATATATATATATATATATATAGAGAGAGAGAGAGAGAGAGAGAGAGAGAGAGAGAGAGAGAGAGAGGGGAAACATTAATTTTATTAGTTTTACAAAGAGAAAGAAGAAAGCTTTAGCAGTTACTTACCTGCGTAGACTAAAATAATACTACCTTCTGAAAAAAAAGTTACACAATTCATGTTCACCAATATTTTAAGTGTCCATAGGACGGAGGTTATGACTGAAAATATACATAGTGAGATTTTTTTGGTTCTGGGGAAAACACTAACATGTTACCTCTTAACAGTAGCACTTGCTTCTAATATTATTCAATTGTTCCTGCTTTTCAATACCTTCCCCCAAATCTGGACGGATCCTTGATTAAAATGTATTGTTCTTGTGTTAATTTTAATTTTTTATACATATTTTTTTTATAAGTTGCTCATTACTTTGAACTAATTTTCTTTTGAACTCATTTAAATTTTATGAGAAAATTAGTTTACTTCTTAAAAGTAGAGGGGAAAACAAAACAGGACGGATGGGTTTATATTCTCATTCGTCTCAATTTCATTCTCAAATTTCCCTGACACTGGTAAGAATGATATTTCTCGACTAGAATTCCGGAAAAGTATTCCAGCACTTGTCATATTATGATACTGTCGATAGCATACCATTGTGGTTTTTCTTTAATTTGGCACTCATTGTTGTAACACAGTGGTTCTGAAAATGAAATCCGCAGGTCCAATCTAAGGTATCCGCAACACATTTTCCATTTATTTAAGTGCTAATTGTAACACACACGTATATATAGTTAAATATTGCTGTCCCAATTCGTTTAAAATTACTTTAGTGTCCACCAAAACTTACCACGATAATTATTTTAATAAATTAAACTATTTTTTATTCTTTGAACTTTGTATTTCCTTAATACTTGCCATTCATTTCGTAGAAATTAAAAATACACTTCAAACAACTATGGCTTCCTCACTTATTATATCTTTAGCAGCATAAATAAAACAAGCTTAAACAAGTCTGGCCACAAGATTTGTTATCATAAGGTACCGGTCTATTATCCGTGTTGCCCTATAACTAAATATACATAAACGTTATCGTTGCATAATATAAAATGGTTTATAAAACAAAATCCGAACAGAATTAGAATCATTGAAAAATGTTCTTACCCTCGCCAACGTTATAATTAAATTGTCTGTTGGTCTCCGCTTTCTTTTCAGGATTAAAAAATGTGCGATTTTCGGTTCACAATTTATGACAAGTAGGCTACTAGTATTTTTTTTAATTCCTTCTATTTTCTTGTTCAAAATGTTGAATATTAGAAATACGGTTGTCATATTTCCAAATTGAAATTTAGTAACGCTTCATGAGGCTGATGTGGGAGGAGGATATGCACAAACGGTCCTTATATATATATATATATATATATATATATATATATATATATATATATATATATATATATATATATATATATATATATATATGTAAGCCCAGTATAATAATGTGGAAATTAAATATCAATAATAACAATACATTAATAAACGGTAAAAATCGGGACATTTAAAGTCCCGACAGACCCATGTCGGGTGGCAACCCTAATTAGAAATCGACTTTTAATTTATCGCAATTAGTATTGTGGCCACTAAAATAACAGGTATTGGTGTTCAATTAATTGCGTACTTCACAATTTAATTAATAATTTATGTGTGCAACTTGGCTGTGAAGCATTGCATTTGAAGACGTCTTTATTTAAGCAGGAATTGTTGAACCAGAATAATCGGAATGGTTTTTCATTCTTGTCAACGGAAGTACCAAGTTTTCAGTTTTATTTGGCAACTTCCGTAGGTTTAGCTTAGAATAAAATATTTTTCTACTATCCTTTTATTTTTTTGTGTATCCATGTGATAAGAATGTGTTGCAGAGTTGCCAACTTCAGAGAACAAAATTATCGATTTTCGTCTTTAAAATTATCGTATATTACAAAAACTATCGTTATGCACGTGATAGTTGTTGGGACATGTATAATATTACTAGTAATAGCAATAATATAATCAACTTATCGAGTAATCTTCAGTTTCGAACTTCAAATCGCGTCACTGTCCTCACCATTTCTTAAATTCTTATTAACTGAACAACAACATCAATATTTCCACTCCCTCGTAATTGAATTTAAAGAATGGATACAGGGTTGCCATTTGTCAATTCTGAAATCGTTATTGATTTATTTTACCGTGAATGACTATTAAAAATCCCACTATGTGTTTTATAATTATTTAATGCACATCTACAATTTATTTGCACATTCAAAACCTGCAGAAAAAAAAGTGTGGTTCTAAAATTATCGTATATTCACCTATTATCGCAAGGGCATTGTCTATATAGCATTAAGGCTTAAATTGTCGTATATCACAATAAATCATCGTATGGTTGGCAAGCCTGAAAGTTGATTTTACCTTAAATTACAAGTAGTATGTGCGTCACGGTTAGGGCAATGTGTGTTACTTAGGAAAAGACAAATAGTAGTACATACAATGTACTACATAGAGGGCCATCTGGCACAAGGGGTTGTTGCTTAGGAGCTTCACAATTCTAGATACTTCAAGCTAATCAATGTGAAATCATGCATTGTCAGTTCTAGTATATAAAGTTTCGTTTTGTGTTGTTTTGTCATCATTTTACAACATTACGTATTTTCAACGAACTTAAAAAGTTCGATACTGAGTTCTTCGTGTGTGTGTTGTTTGCGAATTTTTCAATTTTGAGCCCACCATTCGATAGAGCATCAAAAACTATCCTAAAGAAGTGATAAAAATTTTCGCGTCAGTCTTACCGTTCCCGAGATGGTGACCAAAAAAGTTCCAATTTCGAGAGATTTAAGGAGCCATATCTTGGGAACTGTAAGTCATAGAGATATCATATTGTTGTTGATCAATACCTAAGAGGATGGTGAACATTTTGGTACCAAATAGTAACCGGTGGCCACTATCCAACTGTTCACAGTTCCCCAGATATTGGCCAAAAAAATCGGATTTCGGGAGATTTAAGAAGCCATATCTCGGGAACCGTAAGTCATAGAGAAAATATATTATGGGAATTTTTGCGAGAAACAGAAGTGCGGACAAAAAGATTTACATGTAGGAACAATCACAGTTATCCTTCCCTCTCCATCCTTTTTAAGTTCGTTCTGGCAATGCTCTTGGAGCATTCTCAACTGGTTATTTATGCATTTATGAATTTTATATTTTTCTTTGTTTTTTCTTGTCAGCGCTACAGTATTTAGTCGTCAAGAAGACATTTTGTATATCGTTTGAGTACAATAGTATTAAGACTCTTCCAACCGTAGTTGGATTTCCATTCGCTTGTTTTCTTGCGACAAATATGTAAGAATCGATCTGGGTTCATAAGGAGTGAGTGACGTATGCTAGCTATTCTTTCAAGGCTTGTGCAGCCCAGTTCCTGTTATTGTTCTTGATAGTAAGTCCTTGTTTAAATTAGCTTTAACTGTTCACTTGATGTTACTCTCCTGTGTTTAAGGAATTGTAATATTAAGCAAGACAATGTTTTTAAGTAGGTTGTACTTCGTTAAAGTGAGTGATAATATGCTTGTGAAATGAAGAAATCTCTCTTAAAACTATGCAGATGTTTACTTTGTTTGGGGCGTGTCCTTGACGTTCTGATTAGATCCGTATGTTACGTTGCGTGATGCGTATAACAACCACGTTATTTTATGTATGAGCACCACAAAGAACTAGATTCAGTGCTTCTTGAGATTAAGACCACAAACAACGAGAAACTCACAGTATACGTATATTCTTCAATAATATACAGTTTTCAAAATGGCATGGTAAATTCACTATTGTAAAGTCCTTTACGCTTTATACCACTTCAAGATAAATTAGTAATTAATAAGTAAACATGGTTACGCTGCAGAAAGATCTCGTTTCATTTGCCCATTTCTTTACTGTGAAATGTATATTTTTTATATATATTTTCTTACTTGTTTTAAGCAATCTAGTTACGTTATTGCTGCTAAATAGGGCTACTTGAACAATTTGATGGGATTTGCAAAAAAAAAAAAAAAAAAAAAAAAAAAAAAAAAAAAAAAACCTGGTTTTATTATTTTACTTTTTGCATCCAAAAATCACATAGAAATAATAATAATAATATAGAAATTTCTGGTGCTACAGTTCGCGATGGCCTTACATGACACGTTCAGTGGGTAGTAGTGAGTGATCAGCTCGTTGAAAGGGACATAGTTCAAATATTCTTGGCTTTTTATACTGGAACCCACTACCTTTTAATTCAGATCGCTTACCAGTTGCCACATAATACTGGATCAACAACAATATTTATTATTTCTGCATTTACTTGAACAATAAATTTGTTTAACAATGTAATAAGAACAAATAATGAAATATACGTATTAGTTATTATGTCTAGTCATGCAGTATTGCCATTAAGAATAGAGTGAAGTAAGTAAAGTCTTTGCTTCATAAGCCCTATTTCCTTTAATATCCTTCTAACAACTACTCTCACTTCTATCTGTATTCTTACCGAATTTCCATAAACAGTCACTTCTGCATTAGCGCTGATCCTCCAAAATTTGTTTGAGTTCTCAGTCTTTATATTAAAATATTCATTGATATACAGTATTTTTAGACGATATCCGATAACGGAACACACACATATCTGAACGCCTCCCTTCCCCCAAACTACAGAAATTGACTCCGCTGCACTTCTAACATTTTCAGTTCTTTTTTTTTTTTTCTTTAATGTTTTAAGGTTGCTGACTAAACGATTAATTAAATCAAATGGCTTCTTTTGAAAGAAACCAGAAACACCCGTAGAATGTTTTTTTTTTCCAAAGAAGTAAGGAAGGCCCACACTATAAACGAAATCGCGAATTTACGAATCGCTGTCTTCATGCATAGCAATTATCATTGATGTACAATACATAACTTTATAAAATATAATAAATATATTAAATAATGTAGTGGGTGACTAAGCAAATCTAATATATTTTGACATGTATTTCGAGAAACCGAACCCCTTTCGAAAATCCAGGGCCCCCCACTGCAGGCGCCCATGAAATGAACCATGTGCGAAATAAATGTGCTGTCGTGACAGAAGGCTGATTTGTTTTAGGTAAAATTTGTATCTTATTTTCTTTTTTCTTTTTCTGAAAAAAACTATTCAACTTGGTTGCTTGAAGGTGAAGGTCCCTTTTCAGTTCCAAGACTACATGAGACGGGATCAATTGTTTAAATGGAGGATCCAAACCAGTACTTGAGTTTTTGTCCGAAGGAAGTACCAGCACTGAAAATCGAAACCGGGATGATGTGCACAGAAAGCTCTCGTGTTAGCTACTCGGCATATTCAAGATGTTATTTCCACTGACATGAGATTCTATTGTAGATATCAGTAATTGGGTGCGCATAATGATAACCATACTATGGGCTGGAATAACAGATTGACGGAACAGTAATATATTATTTTTGTTCCAGTGACATATGCAGAATTTCATAAAAGGAGGCAATTCAAGCATTCAGTCGTATATTACTTCAGGACAAACGTAATTTTTGTATATACTGTTAATATACATATTAATATAGTAAATGTTTATTTTTCTATAATATCTTGTCCAAGGAGGGTTAAAACTCTGAAACTCCCTTCCTTACATACGCTGCTGTTTTTATTTGTTTGCTTTGTAGCATCTCATTTGAGCTCCATGGCTTATGAGAAATGAGCTTTCAATTTGATGTTAGATTCTAACGCTCTGAGCTGCTCCTACAAAGAATATAATAGCGTAGTGAGAATAGATACTTTGCAGTACAGAGGGTGATAATTATGATTTAAAGAGGTTTTATTTTAGTGCTTATTGTTAATAGATTTAACAGTCAATTTAACGGAAACGTTTTGTCAATCCTAGATAATCAGCTAAATGACCTGCAAAATGATACCTACAGATTTTCTTAGGTAAAAATAATCTCTATTTTAGTAAACGCATATAAAAGGTTTAGCATATTAATTATTTCAACTTTTGTAAACGTTTGAATGTTTAATTAAAAAAAAAAAAAAACATATTGAAGTTTTTATAAACCAGTGGTACCCAACCTTATTTACTTGGCGACCCCCTTCGTAAACCATTCACACATCATGCTCCCTGCTTTCCGCTCGTTGGCCATATGTGTTTATCTGATACTGTCTGCTATTTCAGATGTAGCATTCAATTCTCAGCTCTTCAATATAATAATAATAATAATAATAATAATAATAATAATAATAATAATAATAATAATAATAATAATAATACCGGTAATAATAATAATAATAATAATAATAATAATAATAATAATAATAATAGTAATAATAGCAGAAGAGCAAAACGATTGCAAAAAATACAGAAGTGTAAAAATAATAGTATTGTAGAAGCTTTAAAAAAAAATAGGGTACATAGAGTATCACACAAGGTACATAGAGTATCAGAAAGCATATGACTCAGTACCACATTCCTGAATTTTCCTCCGCTCAAAAATGTATGAAATAAACGAGAAATTGGTACACTTCTTACAAAATAACGTGAGCAGATGGCATACAACATTAAATTTGAAGGACAACCAGCCAGAACTTGAGATATAAGGTATAAAAATTAGAAAAAGAATATTCCAAGGAGATAGCTTAAGCCCGTTCTTATTCTGTTTAGAACTCAACGCAAATTACTGGGCAACACGAACTATGGATTTAACATAGAACCAAACAAACAGATTTAAAAAATATCGCACCTAATGTTACGAATGATAACAGATTGTACGGAAAACCATTTACAGTAAAGAGTAAATCACGCGAAAAATACATTTATGAATTAATGTGTATGCGTTTATATTAAAGATTAAGAATATTCACTTATTTTCGTCTAATTGTTTATATTAACTTGTATCTCTTCAATATTCTGAGGTTTGCATATTAGTGTTACGCGAAACGTATATTTATGGATGAATGGGATATGGATGGCCACCGTTAAAGTCACAATTCACTTTTATTCAAGAGGTGTCGTGTGGAATAACGTACTATCCTCTAACATTATAATATTATGAGGTCCACTAGCATGATTCAAGTAACACGAACTTGTCAGTGTGTGCCAATACGGAATCTAATCCGTGGCTTTGAGACTAAAGACGTCCAATTATTTACAAAACATCACAGTAATAGAAGTATCAGTTATCAGAATATGACTATCAGAACATTATTGTGAAAAGTGATTTCCCTTCAATCACGTTAGCTAGGTGAAATTGTGGCTGTATAGTGTTATATTTTGAAGATATTTCGGCCAACTTTTCATTGCCTGAGAGAACTCCACAAATTGCACATGATTGCTTTCATTAAATATAATAATAATAATAATAATAATAATAATAATAATAATAATAATAATAATAATAATAATAATAATAAACAACCAGTGACTCTCAGGTGTGTGAGACACACATTATTAATGTATAATAAATGGGCAAATGGGCAAATTGCTTGGAATTTAAAGATTGATCTCAGTTAGATCTCTTTTCTGTACGAAATGATTTGATACTACTTCTTCGGGGTCGTGGGTTAAATGGAGCTTAGCAGTTGTAATAATGACGTGAATCTTCTTGAAATGAAATGAAAATTGCAGTTTTACGCAATGGTGTCATTGAGCCAGTTCGCCGAAACCGGTTCTTAAATTTTCTCAGGTTCCCAGAACCAGTTATTAAAATTGTACCATAATTTCTAAATCCCATACTTACGAAAGAAAATTAATCCTGTAATACTATTTTTGAAAATTAATATTCAAAATATCAATATAAAGATGTTATATGACGTAATCTTAATTACCATTACTATTATTGTTGGATAAACAATGGTTGACTTAAAGTATGTTACTTCAACAAATTTCTTAGGTCTTCATATAAGTAAATACTCTTACCTGGGATACCCACATAATCCCACGTTGGCACAAAAACTTAATAAGGTTTTCTGTGCCTTGAAAGTTGTTAAAAATATTTTGGATATAAATAGCTGTGGAAGCATTTATTTTGGTATTTTTTAATCTTTCTTAATGTACGGCATTATCTTCTGGGGAAATGATTCAAGAAGTAAATTAATTTTCCGTATTAAAAAAAAAAAAAGTATTAGCCAATGCGAGAGTAGACGAACCATGTAAAAAAAATACTTTTTATAAGACTACAAATATTACCACTGCCATGTCTTTATGTGTTACAATTATTAATTTTCACGCGCCAGAATCTTAATACATTCTTTGCCAATAAAGGAAAGTTTCACTGCCATAATACTAGATATAGGGATAATCTCCACATTCAAAATCACTGTACAGCATTGTTTCAAAACGGTCCCATATACTTAGGTCCAACATTATATAATAACCTCCCTAAAGATATTCGTAACATTGAGTCAACGAATGTATTTAAGTCAGTTACAAAGAAGTATCTATTGGACAATTGTTTTTATTCAGTAGATGAACATTGTCTGCTAAATGCAGCTTGTAGATTGTATAGTGTAATTTTGTCTCTTATAAAATGTCTCATATTCTGTTTCGTTATTGTTTTTTAGTATGTAATAACTATTTCTTTGTATCTATTTATTGACGTGTCCGATTCATACGCTCGTCTTCCTTCGAGCTTTATGTATGACTATGGATGAAAATGAAATGAAATGAAATAATAGTACTATACTGATCACACAACCGGTTGTTAAATACTAATCATAGAACTGGTTGTTAAATGATTTGAATGAGATAAATGGTTTTACATCCTACAATTATGTCCTTTAAGCTAAAGAACACGGGTGATTCGTGACAGTGAATATCTCAAGTACTCTAATCTACAGCTGAAATATTCTAATTAGTTATGCGTGATTTTACTTATTGTCGTCTCTTTTAGCCTAACGGGCATAATCGTGGGACTTTAAGCTCAAATATTTCATTTCATTTCAAAATACTCAAATCTATATGTTATGTTAGAGTTTATATTAACAATTTGTGTTCACTATTTGTAAATATCAAGAAAATTAATAGTGGTATAATGTTCTGGTATTTTTTTCTTTTGTTGCAGGCGAACTCTTGATGAAAACCAAAGTCCAAGTTACGTTTGTAACACTCAACAAGATGCCTCCCAGTCTTCCGTGTTTTGAGTAGAAGTTGTAACAAGTAACCCATCACCAAAGATGTCTGCAGTGAGAAGAGTAGTGAGAAGAAATTCGAGAGAGGGTAAAGGAAGTGCAGATTCCTCTCTCAATCTTGTTCAAAAGACTGACTATGCAGTAGCTGATGAAATTAGTTCGAAAAATACGTTAGAAGTCTCAGTGAAGAATGGTATTGATGAAGATCCGAATGAAAATGGTGATGCTGGAGAGAAACTACTAGTCGAGAAGCAAGACACAGAATCGAAAGATCATGATTTGCCACAGTGTAAAGTTAAGAGGAATTACAATTGTAATGTTTGTGATTATTACACTCAGAATCCGCGTTTGTTCTTGTATCATCAGAAGGATATCCATCATGAAAGAATAAAAGTATACGAGTGCCCTCACTGTCTATACGCATCAAAACACAGTCAAAAGCTACAGCGACATGTCCACATGGTACACGTGTCGAAGAACTTTAAAACGTCTAAAGCGAGAACAAATACAAGAAAGGTTGTAAGAAAATCTTTACAAGTTCTACCAAGCAAAACAAATGCCACAAAAGCCGTTGAGAAAGTTATCAACAAAGAGAAGCCAGCTGTTGTAGCCAGGGAAAAGAAAAAGGTCCACAGTGTGCCGCCACCTCTTGTTCCTGTACAAAATATTCTTCCACAGACAACAGAGGTATCAGAAGTGAAAGAAGAAGAAGAAGAAGAAAAGAAAATTGATGAGTCTGACACTGCCAAAGAATCAGAACCTGTTAAGGGGAGGAAATTCAATATTGCTCACAGTATGAAGTCACTTTTGGTAAGGGAATCAAATGAATTCAAGTGTTCAGTGTGTTATTTTACAAGTAGAAGTAAAATACTAGTTCAGCGACATGAACACATTGCACATTTGAAGAAGAAGTTCTTTCGTTGTAGTAAATGTAATTATGTGACTCATATGAAAGCTCGATACACAAAACATGTAAAATATCACTCCATGCCAATGATAAAGTGTGATATGTGTGATTTCAGAACTCCATACAAATGGAATTTAGATAGACATTTTAAAAATCACACCGGTGATGGCTCATACAGATGCACAATGTGCAATTTCACTGCCGATATCAAACAGTCACTTACAGTACATGTTCAAAATCACCACTTGTCTCCAAACAAATCCAAGAAACGTAGGAATAAAGTGGGAGCTAGCGACACCAGTGGTACAAACGAAATAGATCAAGAAGAAATGGAGTTACTGAGAATGGAAAGAGAAGAGAACTGTGCGGATCAAGAAGGTGATGGTTCAACGTTTGAAGTTTCGAATTTTGAACTTAGTGGATCTGGAGATAATGGAGAGAAAGATAAACCGTTAAGTATGAATGGCAATTCGCCAAAGAAAACTCCCAAAATTAAAATGACACTTAAGAAAATGAAATCAAGCAAACCTAGCAATTTCCAGGATCAGCACGAGAGGCATAATTTTCAAACAGATTTTATTCATCCTGACGACATAATACACAAAAATGGGAATATCTATATTAAGAATTTAAAATGTAATTTTTGCAACTATAAAGCAGTCTGGGAAGCAGATATTCTGAGACACGAAACCAAAGCGCATGGGATTGAGCATCCTAGTCCTACAAAGCCAAAGAAGTTTCCTAGGCCTGTCCCAAACCTCATACCTATTCAGAATGTTTCTGAAGGAAAGGGGTCTGTGCCAATATTAAAAGTACCTCACTTCCGAAGAAGATTATCACAAACATATCAGGGTGAAAGCAAAGATAATTCATTGCAACCTTCAACTATTATAAGTGAAGCAGATATGAAAGAAATATGTGCTAAATCGAAAAACAGCTCTTTGAAAGATTTTGCTTCTCTCGTGGGAGCGTCAGAAGCGTTTGACGCATCTTCTGAATCAGACAAAATCGACAGTATGTGTACAGAACAAGAATCAGAAATAAATGAGAAGGAAGTACAAGTCAATGAAAAAGATGGGTTAAAACAAGAGAAGTCTACAAAGGCGAAATCACGCAGTACGTCATCTTTCAAGAAGAAGAATGCTTCATTTTTTGACAAATTAAAGGAAAAACTTGTTAAGACTGATAGGTCAAATTTAGTATGTTGCGAATGCGGTCATGAATCAAAATGTCTGTCGGAGTTTGTAAGACATCAGAAATTCCATAAAAATATAAATCAGAATATCAACAGAAAAAGCTTATCGTCAACAAGATGTCAGTACTGTAGACAGAGATGTAAAACAAGTGCAGATCTTATTGTACATCTACAGACGTGTGAAGAGATGCAAAAGAAATGTGAATCTGATTTGACAGAACATGAACAGTTAGAAGTTGATGGGTCAGATATAATGGAAGAACAAAGTCATGAAAACGCCAGTTCAGCTGTTGAAGAATCTGTGGATGATGAAGGAAAGGATAAGAGGGAACCTCATCCAATGGAGAATAAAGTATTTGTGTGGAACAGCTGTGCGCAAGTCGACACCCAAAATAAAACTGAAGGTGAAGGGGCGGGTCAACCACAAGAAGCAGATTCAGAACTTCCTGATGACGTGCATTCCGTATTATCAGTTGGAGAAGAGAGCCAAGATAATTCTGTTAGAAGTAAATCTCCAAGTGATAGCAGTCTTGTTGGAATTGAGACAGCTCCTGGGATCGGCGCTATTACCAATAAATCTGAGCCAGAGCAAACCGTACAAGTTGATGTAAAAGGTCCTTCGTCTGTTAAAAAAGTTTTTAAATGTCCAGATTGTTCATTTTGGGCAACAACCGCTTCTCGGTTTCATGTGCATATTGTTGGACATTTGAATAAAAAACCTTTTGAGTGTTCACTTTGTGCTTACCGTTCCAATTGGCGATGGGATATCACAAAACATATAAAATTGAAATCAGTAAGAGATACGTCGCATTTGAAAGCACGAGTATTGATGACCGATGAAACTGGACGAAGAAATTATTCCAAGTACAACAAGTTCCTTACGATGATGCAGGTTCATGACTCAGATCTTCCAAATTCAAAAATTACTGAAAGTAACAATGGAAACGGAAAGAAATCCAAGTCGTCGAAACCACCATCTCCTTCACCTAGTCAAGAAACGGAAAATGTTCCTTCAACAACGTCCTCTGTGACATCATCATCAACTCCATCAACAGAAGTTATTCCAGTACCAGTGGCTTCCAGTACGCCTGTCTCAAATTTCCCATTACCACCTCGCCTTACCCGGGCACCAAATCCTGTTTCTTCAGAGTCTTCTGTTCAGCAATTAGTTACGCCTATCCCGCTGCGACCTCCACCACCATTACGAGCAGCTCAACATGTTCTATCTCGATTAGGGAATAGAATAAACTCAGTTGTAAACACACAAGAGACTACCACTACCAGTACAATACCATCAATAGGCGTCTACAGCTCCTCTCCAAACATAGAGTACACAAGTTCATTGTTGCAAGAAAGGTTGCAGCAGCGCAGTGTTGTTGTTCCACCAAACAGAAACTTCCTCTCAGGTGGAGAAGTAATGGGAATGTCACTGCAAGATCAATATCAGTATCCACCTCCTCCGCCTTATCCCAGTGGTTCAACAGAAAGACATGAACAGCCTTTACCTGAGCTTTCGTCATTGAGACCACGCCAATCACTCAAGAGGCCTGCGAGAATGTTGTACGATGAAGGAAAAATATACGAGCACGAAGTAGGGCTGAGAAAGAAAGCAGCTTTAGCAGAAATGAAGACTGCGGCAGTCACGTCAACTTCTACGCCTGTAGTTTCTAGTCAAGAGACGAAAACTCCTACATCACCATCAGGAGCAACAGCAGCAACAACGGAAGGAAAGAAGACAATGTTCAAATGCAAAAAGTGTAATTACAGGTGAGTTAAGTTGAATTATTATTTTTTTCTAGTGTTATATATCAATTATATTTGTAGCTTGTTGCCAAACGAGAGTAACTTCTCCGGGAGAATGACACATCAAAAATGTTATCTTCGTACGTATAGGGATCAATATTGATACGGACTGCTGTGACATAGTATTGCAATTAACATTGCAAGTCTATTCTTCACATCATCGTCCCTTAAACCTAGATTAGTTCTATGCGTAAAATTAATGTGCAGCCGTCATGTTTTTGCTCACCCCCTTCTCCCCATTAATCCCCATATATGCTCTTATTCGCTGCCGTGAATTAATTAGTAATAGGGTTAAAATGTTTATGTCGCTCTGTGTCTATAGTACCGTATTTAAATTTTAATTATATGGTTGATTAACTATTTAAACCAATTAATGACTGTACACTTATGTCCAAAATTATTGTGACATGTCTATAAATATGTTGTTGTAGGAATATAATTTGATAACAAATTCGCCCGGTATTTCGTATAATATTAGTATGTGTATAACCGACAAACACATGTATGTGGCATGTTTGTGTCAAAAGAGCAGTAAATAACAATAAAACGAAAATAAAATCTTCTAGTCTATTTAGCAACATTTTGTTTTTTACTCATTCTAATTTTAGTATTTATAATTCTTTTCCTATGAAATTTACAACAAATATACATTTCCCTATTATACACATAGTGTCAGTATTAAAAGTACCCTGCAAAATCATTATCAAATTATTCTTTTACAGAAGACAGTTATAGATATGCGACAATCATTTTGCACATGAGTGTATCTAAATTTTCGTGATGAGTTTGAAGACAGGAGGCTACTTTCTCGTCCTTTTCCTACAGGGATTTTTTTTTTTTATTTTATTTTATTTATTTATTTATTTATTTATTTTTTTTAATCTTTGATGTGAATCCAACTTCGTGTCCTATTGATTTAGAGGAACTCTTGTTAGATTCCTCAGTGTAAAGAAATAAAACCAAAAACAAGAATTAAATTACCTAGAGGATTTCTCACCTAATACTTAATCTGCTTCACATCTAATAGGTTTTAGAAATGCTATTTCGGACTCGAAACTGTAAGTACTCCTTTAGAAACATGCCTGGGCAAAACACCTATTTTAAAGTAATGCAAGAAATTGTGTGTGCAACAGAATACGTTTTGTAAAATACGTATCCAGATGTATTTTTCTTAGATTGTTGTCTAGCAAGAATAGACAGTAAAGAGTTAGAAAAATCAAAAATTCATATAAGCCTATGAGCAGAATGTTTTCTGAAACTGAACATTCAAGAATTATCTACGGTAATTTGTATTGTTTTAAAAATAGGGTTAATACAGATAACTAATTTCTTACATTCGGAGAAATCCTCGTTTCACTCATACAAACAATTCTTTGCTTAGTCACGCCAAACGAAGTGCTGGATATTGTTAATGTAATAACATTTACTATACCGCTGTGAAACATGGAAGTTCACCAGAAAGCACGTGTGCTAATCACTTGGGCACATGAGAGCAAAATATTTAAACTCGCAAGTCTGGGGCTCACATTTAACCAAGCTCAGACTCAATACAAGGCCCTTTGAGGTTAGTGAGTGCGAACATCATTTGGGGTAGGGATATTAAATGAACATTCCAAATTAAGATTTACCAATAGTGAAACTTAAATTTTGCCGAAAACTTCACAAGATATTGTTTATTGTATATATATTGTTGATTTGTGTTCATTATTAAAAAAAAAAAATACTGAGTGTTCACATAGAGCACATTAGGAATTGTCCACAGTATTGACGATGATGCACAGTTACCAACAAAATTGGGCCGCAACATATACAAATCCTTCTGTCATGCAGTGGAATTTACTCTCCAAATTTCAAAGAACTATATTGAAATAGGCGTACCCACTTTGGGGATACAACGTATTAAAAAAAAAAAAAAAAAAATCATTTGTAGGTGTTTATCCATTTTTGCTGGCGATCGTACATAAATGAACATCCTCTACTTGGACATCCATGGGACACTAACTCGTCCTCAAATATCCAAAGATTGAAAAGGCACTAGATATTAGAGGAGTGCTGGATCCTGATATAGATTAATCAATTTTCTGTAGTCACTCAATGGCCTTTGACTTCAACAACTCTGATGTAACCTATTCGAATGTCACATGTCGAAGTTTAAACAGGTCGGTACAAAACCAAAGTCAAAAAAAGTTGTATAGGGTGGTACAAAAATAGTTACATAGTTTTGTATCTATCGAATATGGCGTTGTAGTTTGTTTTCAGTTTGTTACACTGTTTAATCTTGTATGTGTTCAAAGTATCCTTTATCAATGTTATTTCTGTAACTATGCTGAATACTGCGACTTAAAGCGCAAGATAAATTCCGAAAAGCATTGGTGTCCTGAAATACTTATGAGATATTTAGTGCACTTGAGATATAATAGTTACATTCGAGGGCGTCCCGTTGGTGGAGCAAGTGGGGTAGGCGTCCGTTCCACGTTCGTAGGAAAAAAAGGATGGACCGATATAATTTTTGAGGGGATGCTAACTTCAATATATTTTAAATTCATACATACATACCAGCTCCCATTGCCACTCTCTAGCTATAGACCTGCCCAGGACTCGCATCATAGGAAGAAACAAATAAGGATCCGTCTTTTAGGAACTGCATTATATCATCCAAACTATGTGATCCCCCAATCCTCCCTTGAGTCGAAAATAAAAAAAAACAGCTTCGTGCGCGATTAGATCTGGTGAAGATATATCTATGTAGAAAATGTTGTAGCTCTGGGTGACTCATTTTTATGCGGAAAGCTGATGGCAGACACACATAATTTTTATTATTATTAAAGACTAGCTGTAAGTATTTGTCGTTGCCGGGTCCTAATTCAGAACCTGGATAAACAATAGGGAAAAGAATGTTTTCATAACCATTCCGTAACCAGTGTTTATCTGTTGACACACACACACACACACGCGCGCGCGCGAGCGTTCTTTTATATAGATATTACTAGCTGACATACCCGTTCTTCGCACAGGGTGGATAATACCATAGCGGAAAAGAAAGAAATGAGTATAATAAATAAATACGTCTTCGGCGTTGCCCGTGTCAATATGAATGAAATATATTAGGATTAGCAATTAGATTTCTGGGCTTCCGGCATCTATGGCCATGTTAGCTTGTCACGTATGAGGGGTGACGTCCCTCGCCGGGAATTGAGGAAGAAGAAAGGAATAGGGAAAGAAGGAAACTCCCTTGAGCCATTATATGAGGTACCATCCCGGCGTTTACGTGATGTAAATGAGGGGAAACCTCAATCAGGATGGCTCAACCTTACTTTTTCGACTGAGTGTCCCCACCGGGAGAATGAAATATATAAATATCGAAGAGCAATGCTTTTGGCGTTACCCTTGTCAATATAAGTGAAATAAATAACAAAAGCTAACCCTGTCGATTTCCGGGGCAGCTGAGATAGCCTTCTTAGCATATACTTGGACTTAAATGTAATCGAGACTGTAATCAATTAGCTTATCGATCCAGAAAACTATGGATTCGACACTAATATCGACCACTTTGGACATGTTATTTTCCGCCTATTGCCCCTAAAGGCTAAACTTATACTTAATGATGAAGGCTAAACTTATACTTAATTAGAAGTTGAAAGTGTCACTATTCACCCCAGCGACTCCGAAAACATGGATTTGACTCTAATATCATGAAGACTTCCCTCGTGATTATATGGTTAGCGTACGCACCTTTGGTGCAGGGAACCCAGATCCAATTCCCGGCAGGAGCTCATATAGTTTGAATACAGCGTTAAGCATTAGATCTACGTCTCATATAGTCTCGCTGCTGAAAGGGAGGCTGAACTCCAATCTACCACTACTAATATCCGTCGGTCGAGTATGTATCCTCATCTTTTATTCATACATTTTCATCCCCTCCGAAAGTCTAACTTTCTCCCCGAGCTTTGATTCCCGGCGGGAGCTCATGTGATTCAGATTTCACGTTAATCAGTAGCTCCCGTCTCATATAGCCTCGCTGCTGAAAGGGACGTTAAATTCAAATAATCAAATTCAAGGGAGAGGAGCATCCAAGTCTGTTCTTCCCCAGATGACAGAAGTCTAGCTACACATTTGAACTAAGCTAAACTCCCTGTCAAAGACGGCATGTGCATGTCAGGGGCGTCATTTAGGGGGGACAGGAAGGGGCATTGGCCCCTCTCCCTGAGTTTGAGATTCGTATAGATTTTATCAATAGAATAGTAGTAAGTTAGTGAAAAACGTGAAGTTTTACTTATATCAAGGGGTCTTGCCCCTCCCAAGCTAAATATGAAATGACGCTATTGGTGCGTGGGTGATGTATAATCAGCATATTGACTCCGATCACCATTATTTTTGGTTTTCTAGACCGGTGTTCGATATTTCTTAATTCAAGCAACGTTGTAATTGTCTCTTGATGCTGAGTCGACATTACAAATTGTCTCCCTATCGGGAATCTAACCTGAAACCAACTCAGCAAAACGAATTTTGGCCGGAATAAATATTACAGTAGTGAGTTATTTTAGAAATTTTTCTTGAATGCACAGAATCTTGTGTGGATAAATTCGTTCGGAAATTGGCGTTGTATTCTAAATTTGGACATATGAGAAATTCCTCTTGAGCATTTCTCACTCTTGTCTAAATGTGGAATCAAAATTAGAAAGTCATTTGCCAGGATCTGACAAATTCCTTTGCGCTGCAAGGTCTTTCACGAACCTTTTCGTTGACATATTATTTTCGCCAATACACGTCACTAGATTATTCATATATTTTTTTCCTCCTCAAACGCAACTCATCCATCAAAATACAATTTCTAAAAATTTTATTTCCTCTCTTTTTCTTAGTTATCTCCAATATTCTTCTTCTCTTTTCTCTGTTACTTTTCTATTTCTGTTCCACCCAATTAATTTTCCCCAATCTTCTTCATTTTGAATGTATCTAAAAACTTGTCATTGTTATATATATATATATATATATATATATATATATATATATATATATATATATATATATATATATATATATATATATATAATGTTTATGTTTGTGTGAGTTGCAATTCAATATGCAAGAAATTTTGATTTTGACTTTCTGGCCATCCTGTGGTGAGCTGTGAATTATTATTGTGTCCAGTGATATTTTCATTCTTACAATAGTTACTTCCCATTGTGAAAGTCTTGGCTTCTTGACAGTATAAGAAATAGGAATCTTTATATCGGATGAATATTGATTGAAGCTATTACCTGTGTACTGAATCCATTACACAGTCCTTGCATATGTGATATACTTAATCCCAATTCTCAGCCTGCTCCTCTTCTACAGCTCGTAATCACCAATTTGTCATTATCATTTTTGAACCACAGGGGAAAGAAACTGATCACAATACCCCTGTCTGTGTTACTGGCACCACGTAGCTAGATTAGGGTAAGTGGGCTAGAACCTGCCTTCGGGTTGAAAGACATCCAGTCGAGAAACTGTGATATTTGTTTCCAATGCACGTAACAGTGAAGAAGAACAGAGCTTTCAAAGATAGGAGGAGCACATCTTCCCCCCCAATATTATATATACTAACAAAATGCTTGTTCAATCTTCCAGTTCGAAAGAATACATGAGATAAAAGAATGCGTCGATTGCGTAGACCATATGGCGCGTGATCACTACCGTAAGCATTCATGAACAAAAAAAGTTATTGCACAGACCTTGCCTCATTGTCTTACATAACACATCTGTCAAAGATTCAATGTACTGTACAGGTACCATACCCTTACGTATAGAACATATAGAGCAACAAAGGGATAAGCTTCATTATAATACACATATGTGAATGCGCGCGCTCTTTTTCATACATATAATTACAAAGCTTGTGACGCAACTCAATGGCTTGAATGAGTTTTATAAAGGTTGGTGGGAACAGGCTTCCCTAGCGCGTGTGGGTCCAAAGTAAGAGGATCGCGGGCAAAGCAGGATCGATAGCGGGGAACCCTACCTAAACGCAGCTTCTGGTTTGGCTGGACCGCTTCTCTCAGTTAGTTTTTCTGGTGTCAGACATTGGTTGTCGCTTGTATATCGAGGATATATGTATATATTTTACCACTTCCTTCTGTCTTGTAAGAGCAACACAAAGTTTCATCGCGGTTCTGTGCATGGATACTAGTGCGTTTACTTCTGTTTTGGTTCAGTGTAAACAAACATTCAGATTGGCTCTTCGCTTGACAACTTCGTATTCAAATGATCTAGAGTGACTGACTTACTTCTGCGCCGATCATCAATTCGTTGATGTAAAATTTAACTCATTTTAATGTAGGTATGTGTTCATAGATGCCAGTGTAGAGTTTTTTGTTGTAGAAAATAATATAATGTTGCTGATAGCTATTTTTGAGTAATATTTATTATTAGATTTAGTGAAAGAAATGTACATTAAAAAAAAAATGTTTATTCGTATTTTCAGTGTCTTTTGTCAGTGTAGTCGTATAATTCAAATTATATTTTGAGCTTCCTAGTTTTTAAATTTAGTGATAATTCAATTATAATCCAATTATTGAAAGAATAGTTTATTTTCCGAAGGTGCTGAAACACTGGTAAATGGTTAAAGATATATGATGTATGTCCATGTCAAAATCAGAATCATTTACGATTTTATAAAGGAAAAGTTGATCCGAGGGCCAGACAAAGCATGATACATGTTTAAAAATTGAACAAACATATATGTCAATATATATATATATATATATATATATATATATATATATATATATATATATATATATATATATATATATATATATATATATATATATAAAATATACAATTTGTCCGTCCGTCGAGTGAACAAAAATTCTCACAGATTTTCCTCAGAATGTAGATAGCCAAAGATTAGGAATCGAGTTCGTTGATGGAGATGATATTCAAACCGGAAGTGATAGAAATCTACCGTTTCCGGTTTTAACATTGATCACTACACAGTAAAAACGGTAATAATGAGAAATGGCAATCGATTAAATGTCCCAAGAATACTTTTCATCTCCATCCTTAACTCTCTACTTAAACTGGAAATGATCCACTGCAGCTTCCGGTTCCAATTTTGATGTACATAGAGCAAAATTGATAAGATATAGCGAGAAGCTTCTTTGAAATCTATTTAGCGTTGTAGAAATAACTACCATGTTCTTTCTTAACCCTCTATTTAAACCGGATGTGAAGGACATCAACAACTTCCGGTTCCAACATTGATTGCTATAGATAAGAACAGTAATATATAGCGAGAAGCGATTTTCTGCAATTAATTAAGCGTCCCAAAAATATACTCTTATCTTCACTCTGATGTCTCTACTAAAACCACAAATTGTAGAAATCTACAACTTCCGGTTTCAAGGTGAATTGAGAAAATATGCTATACAAACCGAACTCCTTCACGTTATGTACACGTGACACTGTTACTTTTTTAAACGCAGAAAGTAGAGTCAACAGTACTTTTGACATACTGTACTGGATATTAGTGAGTTTCTTGTTTTAAGTGTCTTAATAAAATATCAATGTTGCTGTGCATATCCCACTTTCGATCCTCATGGGAGCATTACCAGATAACAATCTGTATAGTAGTTCGGATTTCATCTTACCAGAGGGTAGTGTTTACTGCTGTTAAGATTATTCGAACTTTTCTGATCTTCGAATATCCGTATATTCCTTTTCAATATTCCAAAATTATTTCAATACGTAATTATTAGAACAACTAATATTCGAAGAAACCATTATTATTCGAATTTTAATAACACTAGTCCAATTTCGTGTGCTTCCTGAGTTGAGGCAATCGTTGCCGATTGCTGAACTTCCAAGAGTATACTAAGTCGCATCTTTGTGATATAGCCTATATCGTATTCTGATGGAACGTGTTATTAAGTATTACAATTTTGAAAATTAATCATCACCTGAGAAATAACAAGATGCCATTAAATGAACTAATTATTGTTATTAAGACGTTTTCCATTACTTTACAAATTTTGAAGGTATCTGGTATGACTGATTCGACTTCGAAACCCGGTACGAGCACAGAATTTTCATTATTCACTCAATATTGCGAAACCATTGGACCACTTGAAATTAAGAGGTAACGAATTCTTGGTAAAAGGCCAGAAATAACGGGAACCGAAGTCAATATTCTGATAATACGTCACTCACCAAAGAACCAAAGAACTCTCTGGCTGACCACCTTTTATGATTTCAGGAAGTGGACGGAGGGAAATCCTCCCCAGCTGGGGCATCGGTCAAACTCTCATTAATATTTTCACAGTACTACTTTTAACTCCTGTGTATTGAAATCTTTGCCACATCGGAGGAAAGCTTCTGAAGTCATCACTACTGATTACAGCCGTTTGTGGGCTTTAACACTAGAAGTTTAGCCTGCTGTGGCTTTTCAAACGTCGTCTTGCATTCGTAGAAAAAACTTCACTATTTTGATTTTGGTTTATTCAGTTCATTCTGTTAGTCCAATTGGTCTACATTGCACTGGATTAATTGGTTTAGAAAAATCTTTAAAATTAAATGAGGGAGGGGATGAAAATGATGAAGTTCCAATTGTTGACTATAGTTAACCTCTAAATTGGTGCTGTGTAAAATTTTTCTAGCAGAAGTGGCTTATCTGTTTAAATTCAATGTATAAACGTTGTAACGATAATGACAGTATGCATATAAATGTACCGCTGGAAATAAACCTTCTGTCGAGTGTAATTCTGCTACTTTTATAGCAAATTGTCAAAATATGCGTGTTCCGCAGCACTTTTTATTCCGAAGTGCTTGAACAGAACTTTGTGCTGATTCGTCCAAAAAGTTAAAACACGCAACAACAGTAGGGTTAGAGGCAGTGAGTCAAGTGTGAAAGCGTCATCGCTTCTCAGAGAGCTGGGCTAACTCTGCAATCAATAAAAGAGCTTGAGAGGGGTTGTCTTGTTAGGTTGATTGTGTTTGGAGGGTGATAGTCGGTGCGAAGCATTAATGCGTTTCTCTTTTGTTTCTTTCTGATCTAAGAGAGTGTACGATTTTTGCAGTTTTCTTTTGAACAAATTGGCCAATATTAAGGCTGTATATTTAGAGATATACAGTCATACATACATAATATATATATGTCCTCACGTGGCTGAGGAAGAATCTGAGAAATTTGTAATAGGAGTGCCAATCCATGCTTCCATTGGCGAAGTTACGATAGTTACTACAACACAGGTTAAATGTTAGCCTTCAATACTTAGCCAACTTCATTGCACACCATTTCAACTTTCACAGTATTTCGACTGTAACAAAGTACAACTTAAGGCGACAAGCAAACAACTTCCAATGTCTTTTAAATTTTACACTCTTTTCGTATAATCTAATATAACTTTATAAATTTTCTACAGAATTCTTAACTCGGCTATGGTCTAAATGTATGCGCTGAATTCATCCTTTTAAAGTTGGTATTTTTATCTTCAATTAAGTGTTCTATTGAATCTCCCTTTCATTCTTTCTTTTCATTCTTTTAGACTCCCAAACTATGCAATGCATAGGTATGGGAAGTCTTATTGAACGGCTATATTTATTCATTTGCGTATTAGTTAGTTAGAGTGTAGCATGCCGTTCAGCAGCGAGGCTATAATGTACGCGGCATCTATTTGTTGACATGTCAGAGTAAAACAGTGATATATATCGAGAAGCATTTAAAAAAAAATAATTCAGCGTCCCATCAATAGGCTCCATCTCCACCTATATCTCTCTACTGAAACCGGAAGTGGTAGAAATTTACTACTATTCCCGGTGTCAGTAACAATTGAAAAAATAGCACGTCATACAAACCAAATTCCTTCACGTGATGTACACATGACACTACTACTTGTTTGCACACACACACACACACACACACACACACACACACACACATATATATATATATATATATATATATATATATATATATATATATATATTAATGTGAATTCTTAATAATATATTTGCTATTATCAGATCAGCATGCAGATGTGATTAAGAGTGGTCTGGCTGTCGCAAAACCTGTCCGGTCGCTGGTTTGAATTTGCTCAGAACATGGCCTTTCATTATTTATTATCGTTATTCACCTAGCATCCTCTCCTTTCGCTTAACGGTGAGATCAGTGAACGTAACGCCAGGGGTAAAAGTAAGGGGGACGCAGCGGAACTCCGTGCCCCACGTCTAAAAAATATGTACGGCGTGACCTCAGTTCCTTAAAAAAAAAAAAAAAAAAAAAAAAACTATGGACGAAGTTAGGCAGGAGAACGGCGTGACGTCATGCCGCTACCTACCGTCCCAAGTCATTAAATGGACTTTGAATATCACCTTGATCAACACAAGGTGAAATAAATAGCCCACATTACGACAAACAGTATTTTCCCAAATTATTGACTTGTTTCACATGATATTTGGACATGAAATGGATGTACAGTGGATATCTAATGTCTATGAATATCCAGACAAGGACATTGATTGGATGTATATCATTGCTTCTATTATAGACAGTCAGCTATAATGTACTCTTTAGGGATACATGAAGTGTTGAAATCCACAACGGGCGTCAAAAACTGAGAAATCCAAGGCTAACTTATTCTCCTCTGTTATTTTCATATCTAGTCACGTCTGCAGTAGTTATTCCTGACAATCTCATTGGGTGATAAAAAAATATATCAGAAGACAAGGAAAGCAGTATTACAGCGATTTCGGTTGCAGGTGAAGATGACCCATTTTGGCCTTCAAACATTTATATGATATACAATTCATTTATATTAGCTATTCCGGTACAGACATTGATAAAATATATGTTACATTTGACCAATTACAGTTTCCTTCTAACATTCACTTTGCGGATATCCCTAAATGTGTTCGAACAAAACAAATCAAATATCTACAGGTACTTATCAGTTAATTGGAAACATATAAATAAAACGCAACTTAACAGCTTAATGTAATGTTGGACCATCTTTAGATCTCATAGGGGCTTTGATGCGACACGTGTCATAGAGGCCGTGAATGGTAGCAAATGGTATTACACCATTCTGCTTGCAGTACACTCAGTTCCGTCAGGATAGAGGTTGAGATTTGCGCTGAATTCGTGTCTCCAAAACGGACAACAGATGTTGAATATGTTCAGTTCTGGGATTGGCGAGCCAGGGGAGGTATTCAACTTCATCCTTATGTTTCTCAAACCAGTCGCAGAAGCTCCAATTGTGTAAATGGGCTCATTATCATCCTGAAATATGGTAACATTACTCGGGAAAACATCTGCACCATATGAGGCACATATTTCCTTAAAAAGGGATATAATCACGGATAGTGACGTGACCGGTAAGCGTCACCACAGGACCCACTGAGAATTAGGATATTGCAATCCATAGTACCACAGAGTGGTCGCCATTTTTCATAGTTGGGCGAGGACACTGCGGATCATACTCTTTGAGCGTTTGTCACACAAAGACACAACCCATGGTTTGAAATAAGATGAATGATGGCTCATCTAACCGTATCAAAAGTTTCCAGTCATTGGCGGTACATGATGCATGTTCGCAGCACCATTGGCGTCGTGAGCATTTTCACCCGTGCAACCCTATGTTAGACTGTGATTGTCGATACAGGCTGTGGGAGGGGGTTGCTTGCGTTCTTCCGTCACTTGCACCGCAGTCACACCACAGTTCTGAACGACAATCGGCTTTAATCCTCGGTAGGACCTATCACTGAATGTTTTCTTCCGACCATTGGTTCCTCTTCGTCGACGTGGTTTTACCGTGAATGTTGTAGGCTGTCATCACCTTGGACACTGCCACTTTTGTCACAGTCGCACCATATAATGAGGACCAGTAATTTGTTCTGTTTGGAAATCAGAGAGGTCAGCCATTTTACACTATCACTGTCTGCTCAGTTCACTGCAAACCGCCGTTCTATTGCTCCTCACATAGTACAAAGTTAGCCCTAATACGCCACCACAAATAGCCTGACCGTTGTCAACCTAATCATCTAATGTGCTTCCATAAAATTGTATGAATGTCTGATACGTACTTGTATGAATGTCTGGTTAATTAACCAACAGTAACTAATTATAATACAACTTTCCAAGGTTTTCTCATTGTACAATCGTCAGCAGAAGTGCAACGGGACAAGCACCACGAAACAAATTGTGCAGAAGAGGCGATTAAAAAAAAAAAAAAAAAATCAGCTCATGCTGCATCTACCTAAAGCGTGAGAGAAACTTAGCGGCGTGTCTAAGCGAATGAAACGAGCACTGAGACGCGACGTTGCCACGTGTCAAAGAAGTATGGCTAAGCAGACGCACTACAATGCGAACAGGTGACAAATTGATGAGACTGTATACAAAGACATGGCAACACCGCAACGCTCTAATTTGATAACAGCGTTGAAAGGAAACGCGTCGGAGCGCGGCCTTCAAACGCCAAGTTTATCTTACGAATGGATTGTGCAGCACTGTCTCGCTGTTCCACTGCACTTCGCAAAACAAAAAAGTTCTAGTAATTACTTGACCTCAATGTTCTACTGAAAATCCCATATTTGCTCAAGTTTAGCGATTGTCCGTTTTTACGAAGAAGTGGAACGGATATTTGACCAACTTCCGCGATACCATATGAAAATTCTATTAGGGGATTTCAATGCGAAGGTAGGACGGGAGGATATTTTCAAACCGATTATAGGGAACGAAAGTCTGCATAAGGAAAGTAATGACAACGGTGTTAGACTCGTGAATTTTGCAACATCCAAAAACCTAATCGTGAAGAGTACAAAATTCCCACATCGCGACATTCATAAGTACACTTGGACACAGGGCCGGCGCTAGCAATTTTGCCGCCCTGGGCGGTACTTTCAAATGCCGCCCCTTTAATGTGCAAACCTTACATTGAGAGAAGATGTTCAAGTGTCAGAAAAAGTAAGATGCCGCATTTAAAAATATATATGAAATGGAAATGTAGTTAAAATTTGAACTACCTCTCTCGAATGCTTACGTAATATTTAAGTGACTCCACACATGACACAATATTCAGTATGCTCGATTTCGCTGTATATCTGTTACATACAGCAGCGCGTGCAGAAAATAAAATTAAAAAAAAGCTTTACTCACGACTAATAATTTTAATTTTTAAGCTTATTTTATGTCAAAAGGTGTTTCCAATAGAGTATGGAGCATGAAGATAATAATAGTGAATCAGATATTACGGCAAAACTAAGTGATTAGCCTAAGCCTTACAATGTACTAAAACAGAATAAGAGATACATAGATTTAACACACCTTAAAGAAATTTTTCTTGCTCTTATATGATCAAATTCCTTTATCAGATTCGCATAGTCCAATGTTTCAGCCAATTCATGTCCTATTGATATCATTGCTGGACCGCTCAAGCGTGTTTTAGACATGAATAAGAATAAGAATAAGAATTATTTATTGTCGTTAAACAACATGATGTCGTAATAGACAACGTCAAAATTTAAGTTTGCGTACATATAATATTTACAATTTTAGTTAATCAATAAAATATTTTATATTTTACCTAGTACTACTTTTCTGTTCTAATACTGAAATTTCTTCTGTAAATTCTGAAATACTATATATACACTTTTCTAAGAGCCACTTTTTACAAAATCATTTAAAATTTTTAACCTCCATTTCTCTCACTCTAGGTGGCAATAGATTATACAATTTCATCCCTATATATTTATAACTATTTTGAGTTTTGCACAGCCGTACATGGGGAATATTTATTTCATTTTTGCGCCTTGTATTGTGTGAGTGAACACTACTTCGAGTAACATAATTTGTACAGTTTTCTTTGATATAAATAAGGCACGATAATATGTACATGGACGGGATGGTCATTATTTCAAAATCTTTGAAAAAATGTCTACATGATTCTCTCTCTGGAATTCCTGTTATCGTTCTTATCGCTCTTTTTTGCCACTTAAATACTGTTTGTGCTCCGGAAGAATTACCCCATAATAGTATGCCATACGACAGATGAGAGTGAAAGAAAGCATAATATGCAGTGATTAATAGACTTTTACTTACAGATATTTTCAATTTACGTAACACATATACTGCCCTTGATAATTTTTTACAAAGTTGCATAGTATGCACATTCCAGTTTAATTTCGTTCGCTACATGGAAGAACGTAGATAGGTTTGAATAAGCTAGAGTTAATAAGCTGAACTTCTTTCTCCACATGTCATTGTTACTGGTAAGGTTAACAAAATCCTAACTGCAACACCGACATTGGAAGCAAAGTCATGTTCCTTAATTAATTTTAATGTCTCTTTCGGTGAACTTTCACAGGCTTAATTATAGTGGATAACATTTTCAGTTCGTCTTTCAAATCACTGGAGTTAATATCTTTCGATTCTTCGTATGTTAAAATGCTGGCAAGCTTAGTACACTTTTCAGACAAAAAGTTCAGGAGGTATATCTTTACGATTACTTATATCGTAAAAAAATTCGAAATACTCGCTGTGATGTTTAAGTTGCCCAAATCTTTCTCTTAAAGCTAACACAATCATGTCTAGAACTTTGTAATAAAAATCGATTTTGTATCTTATTTGTGGATCTTTAATAGCTTCATCCTCTACCTTGTACTGAAATTATCTCTTCTTTTGACTTAGAGCTTACACTGTATTACCTATCCGTGGTCCATCCATATCTAATGCTGATGGCAACTCCATCGCAGCAACCAAGTAAGATTGAAACTTTCCATCATTTCTGCTCTCTCAAAGTACGCATATATACATTCAAGAAACCAGACTGCATCCAACACATGAGAATCAATGCTTTGGAGACTTTTGCTTACTATGTTTATGTGGAGTAACAAGTCATACCAGGTATAACGAGTGAGCAAAGGAAAGTAAAGTCACGCAGCTAGTTTTCTATTGTCGTTGGCGACCATTCTATCTGTTCTATTGTCGTTACTTATTCGGAGTAAGGTATCATAAACCTTCCCTATTTGATATCTAAATGGAGTCAGAGCTCATTGTACTGATTAATGGTTTTAAGAGTGAGACTGCTAATATGTTCCTTTAGTATGCCCCAACGTTGAACTAACACAGAAAACGGTCATAAACTTTTTTAATTATACCCCAACGTTGAACTAACACAGAAAAAGGTCATAAACATTTTTAACTATACAAAAAATTAAACTGCGTACCGAGATGCTGTAGTTGCATTGCTAACGACAACGTTTTGAATGACTACTGCAAAAAACATAGAAGGATTTGGGAATTATTTCTAAAATTCTCTTCTGAGTACCTGAATGTTTGCCTTTCATATTGGAACCATGGTAATATCCTTGGCCTCTCATGTTTTCTACCAGTTTCAGAGAATTACCGTTATTACTTGTGTAAAATTTATCTGATGTTTTGCATAACGGTAGACATTCTGCACCTAAAAACTTTACTATTGCAACTAGTCGTTCTATTACGTTCTTTCAATGTTGTGCTTCGGCATTTAACATTTTCTGGTGTTTTGCGTCAATTGTAAGACCACTCTTCAGTCTTATTGAAAGCTCCGTCCACCTTCTTTCCGACACAAAGTGAAGAGGAGACCTATCATGACTAGCCAAAGCTTCAGAAATGTGACACCAATGGTTATAGCCATCAATTGTAAAATATATTTTACTTGTGGAAAATAATTTGCAACAAAAATAGAAAACAGCATTCTTACTTTCTGAATAAACTAACCACTTTCTGGACACAGATTCGCCATTACATAATGTGTACTTGAAACAGTTACCTGTGAACCGACGGTTGAAATTATTTCTGTCACAGTCGTCAAACTTGGTTAATTGCTCTGGAGGAACTCTTTTGACTAGGGAGTTCTAATATTCGGAATAATCAATTTGTAAATTGGTTAAAAACTCGCTGTTAGAACCTAAAAGTCTAGATACTGTAGGCTAGAAAGACCTGTCTCAAGTGGGAGTGTACCTTTTGCATACTTGGAGTGGAGCATTAGAACATTGCTGAATAGAAAAAATATAAAAGATAGCTTGGTAATCTTATCCTCTCTAGCAGGAAATCTTATCTACTCCGCTGCAAGGGAAATATTGAATGAGATACCTGTGGCTAGTAGTTTCATAATTGAAAATAAGGGGGAATGCTCTGAATTTCCTGAGTGAGTATTTTCCTGAAGGTGAGTGAAGTAAGTTCAATTACATTCTCAGGTAAACACAAGTTTATTTTTCCATGTGGGCCTGTTAACGAAGCATTATATTTTGAAAGTACTCTTTTCTTTCCTAAAGTTTGCCGCCCATTAGACTTGCCGCCCTGGGCGGTGGCACGGCTCGACACCCTCCCCTCGCGCCGGCCCTGCTTGGACATCACCAGACGGGAAAACACATAATCAAATTGATCACGTTTTAGTAGATAAAAGAAGGCAATCTAACATAATTGATGTCCGGTCGTTTAGAGGGGCTGATTGTGACACTGACCACTACCTGGTAGCAGCGATAATACGAGAGAGGTTATCGTTGAATAAAGGTAATATTCACTGTCCGAAAACGGAGAGATTCAATTTAAAGAAATTAGAAGAGAGCCAGGTAAGAGAGAAATACCAGATTGAAGTTTCGAATAGATTCTCGGCTTTAGAAGATTCGGAGTGCACTAGTGTTGAGGATACCTGGATTGAAATTAGAGATAGCATTAAAATTTCAGCAAAAGAAAAATTGGGATAAGCGGAAATACGTAGGAACAAACCATGGTTCGACCAGGAATGCATAAAACTAGCAGAGAAGAGAAAACAGGCAAAATTACGTTGGCTACAAACTCCGAATGAAATAACTACACAAAATTTCGCAGATATCAAGCGGGAAACATCCAAAACTTTTAGAACAAAGAAACGCGATTTTCTGAAAGCTAAAATTAAGGAACTTGAAGATAATAGTAAAAATAAAAACATCCGGGACATGTATAAGGGAATCAACGAATTTAAGAAAGGCTATCAACCTTGTGCTTATATATTAAAGAAATCTGACGGTACAGTTCTCACTGACACGGATAGCATCTTAAATAGATGGAAAGATTTCTTTGACGATTTGCTTAACACGCAATCGAAAACTAGTGTGCGTGGAGAAAAGGAGATACACACCGCAGAACCGTATATTCCAGAATCCAACCGAATAGAAGTAGAAACTGCTATAAAGAAAGTAAAGAAACACAAATCTCCGGGTGTAGATGAAATTCCGGCTGAGTTAATTTTAGCTGGAGGCGAAAAATTGTGGAACAAGATACACAAACTCATTCTCCTTATCTGGAACAAGGAAGAATTGCCACAAGAATGGAAAGAATCAATCATTGTTCCAATTCACAAGAAAGGCGACAAAACTGATTGTAATAATTATCGAGGCATTTCTCTTCTGTCAACATCCTATAAAATCCTTTCAAATATTCTATTAGCAAGACTGACCCCATCGCAGATGAAATTATTGGAGATTATCAATGCGGATTTAGACGGAATCGATCAACTATCGACCAAATATTTACCATTCGCCAAATACTCGAAAAAAAGTGGGAATACAATACCCCGGTACATCAACTATTTATTGATTTTAGAAAGGCGTACGACTCGGTTAGGAGAGAAACATTATACAACGTTCTTACAGAACTTGGAATACCGAGAAAGCTAATTAGATTAATTAAGATATGTTTAAATGAATCCCAAAGTAAAGTTCGGGTAGGAAAATTTTTGTCCACGAGCTTTCACGTAGAAAATGGCCTGAAACAAGGAGATGCATTGTCGCCATTATTATTTAACTTCGTTCTGGAATACGCTATAAGGAAAATCAAAGATATCAACCAGGGCCTAGAGTTGAACGGTATTCACCAGGTTATGACATATGCTGATGATGTAAATTTAATAGGTGATGATAGGAGAATAATAGAAAGAAATGCAGAGATCTTATTAAACGCTTGCAGGGACATGGGTTTAGAAGTAAATGCAGAGAAAACTAAATACATGGAAGTGCGTCGGGACCGTAATACAGCAAATTATGGATGCGTTAAAATATTAAATAATACTTTTGAAAAAGTGGATAGTTTCAAATATCTAGGATCAATATTAACAGAGCAAAATCATATTCACGAAGAAATTAAATGTCGACTAAAAGCAGGGAATTCGTGTTACTATTCGGTTCAAAATCTCTTGTCGTCGAGAATTCTGTCGAGGAATTTGAAGCTTAAAATATACAAAACGATAATCATGCCTGTTGTTTTGTATGGCTGCGAAACATGGTCACTTACTCTGAGGGAAGAACATAGACTGAAAGTATTTGAGAACAAGATCCTGAGACGAATATTCGGATCCAAGAGGAACGGGAATGGGGAATGGCGGAAACTTCATAACGAGGAACTACATAATTTATATGGTTTACCCAACATTGTTAGGGTCGTGAAGTCTAGGAGGCTTAGGTGGGCGGGTCATGTAGCTAGAATGGAAGAAAGTAGAAACGCTTTCAAAGTCTTGACTGGAAGACCAATCGGAAAACGACCATTAGGAAGACCTAGGCGCAGATGGGAGGACAATATTAAAATGGATCTCGCAGAGATTGGAATACAAAGTAGAAACTGGATGCAGTTAGCTAAGAATAGAAGTCAGTGGAGAGCTTTTGTGAACGCGGCATTGAACCTCCGGGTTCCATAGGCCATAGAGTTAGTTAGAGAGTTAGCGATTGTCCCTTTCAGCAGCACGCCTCATTTTCGGAATGAACGAGTAGCTCAATTTGAGTATATATGTTTTTTGCGCATAGGGAGGATTTAAGTGAGGGATGCAAATAAGCAACAAAATTTTACTCGCCCAAGAAAGAAGCTACTAGCCCACATCCCACAACAGAAATAATTTACTTTCTTTCTGTATGATATTACATACTAGCCCACACCGATGAACTACTCGCCCCGGGCAAGTGGTTATTTGCATCCCTGGTTTAAGTGCAGAAAATACTATTCAAATTGGAGATCTCACTAGTAGTATTGCATTTGTTTTTGTACTGAATCAAATGTTGCCCCAAAAAACTGTGTTTCAATCAACGACGAAAGTCTCATCACTCCTGCATAGCACCCCACGACACAGCATCGACATTTCAGATTTTGCTTGGATGCGGGGGCCAAAACCCTAGATCTCAGTAGATATTAAAGTTTTTCATTGGTATATTATTATTTTATGGATTAAAATGTATACAAATGCCAAACTCATGGGGAGGAAATTGACCCTCCTGGAATCCCAAATGACGCCCCGGCCACGACACCCCATCATTATTTTCCGAAGATCCTGTATATCAGTCTAAAATATAGCCTACCAAACACTGAGAAACAAAGTAATCGATTATGTGGAGTATTGTTTATTAGAGAGAAATTTGTAATTATCTTAGTCAGTCAGTTATCAACGACAATGGGTCGATTTAGGTACTATTTTCCAAACTGTTGATATTGTTATTGTCTGTTTTTCTGTCATTTTGAACCTGCAAAATAGTGTACGAGGGCTATCCAGAAAGTAGATTACGTTTTGGAATAAAAAATCAACAAAGTATAGGAAACAAATTTTATTATATACAGATGAAAGCCACACACAAATACTACTTTTCGACATAGTCACCATTCAAATTAAGGCATTTATCGTAGCGATGTACGAGCTTGGAAATTCCTTCGTCGAAACATTCGGCCGCCTGCGACTTCAACCACTTCGTTACCTCTTCTTGTAGCTGTTCGTCGTCATCAAAACGCTGCATAGCCAGCCACTTCTTCATTGCTGGGAATAGGTGGAAGTCGCTCGGTGCCAGGTCGGGACTGTACGGCGGATGAGGAAACAACTCCCACTGAAAAGATTCAAGAACTTCACGCGTGACATTTGCCGTGTGGGGCCGGGCGTTGTCGTGAATCAACAAGATCTTAGAGCTCAACATTCCTCTGCGCTTGTTTTGAATTGCTCTTCTGAGGTTTTGCAAAGTTTGGCAATACCTTTGAGCGTTTATTGTAGTGCCTCTTTCCAGAAAGTCCACCAAAATCACACCTTTTCTGTCCCAAAAAACAGTCGCCATCATCTTCCTTGCCGACATTGTTTGCATGCATTTCTTGGGTTTTTGGGGAGAACCTGTGTGCCCCCACTGCATTGATTGCAATTTCGTTTCACAGTTCACGTGTTTCACCCATGTTTCGTCACCAGTAACGATGCGATCGAGTAAAGAGTCACCGTCCTTATTGTAGGCGTCCAAAAAGTGCAACGCTGCAGCCATTCGCTGATTTTTGTGGTCCTCTGTCAAGATTTTTGGAATCCATCTTGCACAAAACTTGTGGTAACCAAGCTTTTCGCTGATGATTTCGTGCAACAAACTTCGCGAAATTTGTGGAAAACTCAAAGAAAGTTCCGTTATTGTGAACTTTCGATTTTCACGGACTTTAACATCGACTTTTTCGACAAGTTCGGCAGTCACTTTGCTGGGTCTCCCACTTCGATCTTCGTCGTGAACATTGGTTCGGCCATTTTTAAATCTTATGACCCACTGTCGCACTCCACCTTCAGTGATAATGTTGTCCCCATACACTTCACACAGCTGCCGATAGATTTCTATCGGTTTACAGTTTTTTGCTGTCAGAAACCTTATTACTGCACGCACCTCGCAGCTCGCGGGATTTTCAATTAACGCAGACATTTCAAACCGTCACAGTATCTTAACGGAGCACAGCACGAACCTCTCACTAGCACGGCTAGATGCCGACTGAGCTGCGCAACGCTCTGACCCCAAGATGGCCGCGCTAGCCCCGCCCCTAGCGGACACAGACGAAAACTTAATCTACTTTCTGGATAGCCCTCGTAGTATTGACCGGCCATGTATATGTTACTTAATAATGACTTACTAATATTTTTTTAAAAAATGCATTGCATGCATACGTTTTTCAGTAGATATTAACTGAATATGTTCTGTAAATTTCTTTTCAGAGATGCGAGTAGGGATATGGTGTTGGCTCATGTTCGTCAGCATTATCAGCAACAGCAAGCTGAGGCAAGTGATTCTAAAGCCCTGGCACCATATCGGTGCGGGCATTGTGCTCAGGTATCAAATTGGAAACATGTAATCCAGGTATAACACATTCTCTTTTCCCCGTAAACAGTGAACATAACTAGCCAGTTGCATGGGCATGCAATGGCTGTTGTGGTGAACTGCCCTGCAACTGCATGTAAGTAGGAGAAAATGGAAATGCTGCAGCCAGTACCCAAAAGTCAATGTTGTTATTTTTTGATTATTATTATTTTCGTGTACATTCGGTTCAAAAGTTGATAGTCTTCCGGTAAAATTTTTGTAATATCTCTGTAAGTAATGCAATAGAAATGCAAACTTTTAATCCTGGTTTACGTTGTAAATTATTCTCGCAGTTATCAACTTTGTGAAACGAGTGTGCATTACGTTTTAAAAGTCGTAGTTCAGTTATATTATATTTGTGTTTATATAAGATTTTATTTGCTTTACGGCAGCTGTTTTGTTATAATTTGTTCTGTGTGTAACTTCTTGGTGGAGGGATTTTGGAAATATATCGATATTGGAGCTCCCTACAGTAATAACCAACACCAATAATCAAATGGAAAGTTATATATATAAAGAAAAGGGAAAGAGAAGTGCAATTTTATGCTGGGTTAATCTGAGAATCTTCTCTCTGTCTCAACCCTGTCGGTACAACTTGACATGACCAACTGTTATTTTAATAAAGACCGCTGTCATCACTAATTTTTTTTAGAATCAGGAGGATAAATTCTGTCGAAATTAGCCACATTACTAAAATGTGTTATATCAAACCAGTGAAACCCTCAGTTCTCTAAAGAATTTAACCCTTCAGCGAAGCCAAAGCTCCAAGTCCCACAGTTCAAATATGCACCCAATTTTAACTTAATTACGAGGAGCAGTTGAAAAGTTCCTGGAATTTCGTTGTAACTATCTGTTATCACAATATAGAACACATCACTTAATCGCCTTCAAAATAGACTACTTGAGAACACACACACACGCTTGTTTCATCGCTCGTGCCATTGCTGGAAACGACGCTGAAAGTCTTGTTTTTGGTATATTCCAAAGTTCAGACGACGCATTGGTTTGTTTATCTTCTACGATGCCAAAACCAGGGACGTACGGAAGGGGGGGGACACAGGGGTCCGGACCCCCCCGAAATTTCGACTTTTTAAAAATTTAGCCTAATTTTAGGGGCAATTTTAGCAATTTTAATATAAAATAGCTTCATATTTAGTTTGAACCCCCCCCCCGAAATAAATTCCTGGGTACGCTACTGGCCAAAACGGTTACCTTTGAGGCACTTTTTAATCTTGGGAAACAGTCACAAACCCGCTGATTTAGCACCAACTCAACACCAAACTGTTACACACGCCAGTCGTGCTGAATTTGTGAAAATATTAAAAATTTTTTAAAGCCATTTTCATAGATTATGACTTATTTACGAGCACAGTACAATATCGTATTTAACAGTTAATATCATTTGCATAATATGGAAAACTGGTTAATTGTACAAAATAAAATAAAATAAACTCGAAAAACTCGTTTTCGTTACTTAAGAGATAGTAATACTACAAAGAGGATTTGCATCAGAAAAGAATTCATTTTCAGCGTGGACCAGAACTATTTTTGTTGCTAACGATCAAACACGAGAAAAGTACAAAATATATGAATAGAAATATGTACGTTGAACATGTCTTATCAGATGATATAATGAGTATGTAGACGTAGTTTGTTTACTTCAAATCTTGGAATTCTTTGGAGCAAATTCTTAATAAATTTTATCAAAACGTTTTGCAAAACCTTGAAAGAAACGATGTAAAATAATGTACTATACTACATGGCAACCGAATTGACTGTTGGTATGAACCAATGAGCTCGCGACACGTTATTGCCAAACCTTCGATGAGAAATTTGCTTCCAGTGGGAGAATATTGCAACAGGTTGGTAAGGTTCTTTTCCCACCAAGAAAGCACAGTATGTCAGCCGAATCTCACTCCTACATCATAACATTGGCAACTTCGCTGTTAGCGGAATGGTGACTATGAGCCCACACATCAATTCAGCTGTAACCCACGATGATTGTCATCATCTGATAGGAATCTTGAATTTGTCTCTGTTGTAACGAGTTGTGGAAAATATTTATTGTCAAGTGTTGTCAATTAAAAAATTAGATTTCATGTTAAACTGACTCCTCTGTGCTCCAGTTCTGTTCGAAGATTATGATGGCTGTGAATCTTAAGAGCCTGACTTATTAAAAATAATACAAAATTTACCATTTTTCTTTTCCTTGTTTTTCATAAGTGAAAGGAGATAAGGAACTGGAACTTACCAAAATCATAGATAATGTTATTCTACAACAGAAAATATGAAGCTGAAGAATTTTCTGTGTTGCCATCCATAGAAGTTACACTGTTACCAGAATATCATTTCCCCCAAAATCTAAGTTATGACAGCGACTAGAGAAACAGACTCAACTGCATTTCATTACGTATCATGATCTTTTGGTACCCTGTGAATTTTAAATAATAGTTGTATTTTGTTTGTATAAAATAGTTTTAACATACAGTTATTAAAATTAAATAATAATGTTATTTAGAAAGTAATTCACAGGATACCAAAAGAACATGATACGTAATGAAATGCAGTTGAGTCTGTTCCTCTAGTCGCTGCCTTAACTTAGATTTTTGGTCAAATGTTATTCTGGCAACACTGTAATTTCTATAGATGGCAACACTGAAAATTCTTCAGGTTCATATTTTATGTTGTAGAATAACATTTTGTATGATTGTGGTAAGTTGCATTTCATTATCGCCTTTCACTTATGAAAAACAAGCAAAATAAAAATGATAAATTCTATATTATTTTAGTAAGTTCGGCTCTGAAGTGGAGGATTTTGATATATTTCCCATTTAGACAGTTTGCCTTTTCAATATGTTTCTTCATTTAGATTCCTATACATTTAGTTATTTCTTCTTCGTCTTTTCATTATTATTAGTGTTGTAATTTTCATGAATTGAACGTAATATAATGAAATGAGAATCCTTGAACAATTATCTCTGCTGGTAGGCTTTCTGTGATGCTTCTCTCCTTATTAAGTTCTGTAGCTGTGTTCAGTTTGTTGCTGCCGTTGTATCATTGTTTCATTTAGTTAATCGATGTACATAATTATTAATGTAATGATTGAAAGAAAAAAAAAAAAAGATGTAATATTGGTGAATACAGTAGAATACGCAGATTATTTATATGGACTATATAGGCTGCTGTATATCTTTGTATGTGATCCGAGGTTCAGTATGTATTCGGTGTTGTAGATGTTGTTAATCAGGGCAGAACAATATCTTGTAACTTGTGGCATGATTTGACATTTTTTTTTTTCATTCTCACAAGATAAAGGTATTCTCGTAATAGTAGCAGTCGTATTCTGTAGATTAAATATTTTTTTTTTTTTTTTTTTTTTTTTGAAAAAGTAGTAATAGGAAACACAGTATTGTTATGTCTAATGGAGAACCCTCTGATAACTACTGTTCTCGGGAGAATTTATGTGAAAAAGTTATTGTAGATCGGTCATGACATGTATTTGAGAATCATTTGCACTCACACATTCCTGTGAACAATGGTGAACCCAGACATTTCATCCCAGATGTGAAGAAGTACGAATTATTTGAGGAAAAGAGAGTATTAATTCATTCTTTATTTATTTGTAAATATTCTTGCTTCTAGATTATCTAATTGAAATGTTCAAAGCTTACCGAAGGAATTTGTTTCCTTAAAAAAATTCCTGCAATATCTAGAGACTAATACCACAAACCGGTCTCGTAGATGATAAAAATAAAAATTCCTGTGACCTCACATATTGTGGGTGGGGTTGTCGCAGTATTGTGATGAAAATTAACGTCAAATAATAATTATTAAAAAAATCTCGAATAACGTTGATAAAAAATAAATATTTAATGGTGCACGTCACATCTGCGTCAAAAACTACTTTCGATATCTTTTACAGTTTTTGCTCTATGAGAAAAAATATGAAATGAAATCTTTCAGTTTTACGTTCTTCGGTTATGCCTTGTAGACGGTGATGATGAGAAATGAATGAAATGGTGGAATGAAGGAAATGGTAGAAAACTGGAGAGCCCCGGGAATACCCACGAACATGGTGTGTGTCCATCATAAAACCCACGTGGCGTGAGCTAGGATTGAGCCAGGATTCTCACACACCAGAGGTGAACGCTCTACCACCGAGTCACCGCAGCCCTTTTCTCTACGGAAAAAACGAGAATATGACTAAAATTTAACTACTTTCGGTTAGGTAATGTTTTGCAGGTGGTGATATGATATGTTCTCTTGAGACGCTCAAGCAATTGTGAAAAAAAAAAAGAAAAAAGAAAAAGAAAGAAACTTTTACTATTTTTGTTTTATGGCAATCAATGTTCAAACCGGAAAAGCTTGATTTCTACCACTTCTGGTTTGAATAAAGGATTAACGGAGAAAGTAAAGCCTATTCTTCGAACGCTCAATAGATTAAATAAATAAATAAATAAATAAAAGAATTCTTAATATCTCCATTTTTGCTCTACGGATGAATATTGAAACGGAAGTATTAAATTTCAAACTACTTGTGGTTTTGATAGGTTTCGGCTCGGGTGATGATGGTATGTTGCCTTGAGACGCAGAGTTGATTACAGAAAAACAGCTTCTCGATATCTCTGGCCATTTTTGCTCCAATACTTGTCAACAGACGGACGAACATACCGTTCAGACACTTATTCATATCATAATATGGAAATTTAAAAAGTCATAAAATTTAGAGAAATAATGAAAATTATGTATTTTTTAGCATAATATTTTGTGTGTCTGTTCTTACTTTATTGTTTTAAGTGTACAGTTGTAGCTTACATACAAGAAAGATCTATCTAAACAACTTTGTCTAGTTTATAGTTCCTGGCAGGTTCAATTTGTAGGGACAGTTTCTTCCAACTATAATTTTCGAAACACCACTACAAGCTGGCAGTCGAACTACTGTAAAATAGCAATCCATCCTTCTCTTTGAGTGTTTCTTAAGTTAAAATATAGTTCTTAGGAATGAAAATACTAACTTTACATAGAGTTACATTACTTTTGATTTGTAACGTAAATGCAGCAAAGAAATTACAGAAATTACAAAACGCTTCTTTTAAATGTGATAGTACTTTATATTATAGAATTATGCTGATATTTTACGTAAGTGTATATATATATATATAGTGTGTGTTTGTGTGTAGAATACGCAATTTTTAAGTGTTCTTATGACAGAAATTATAAGCGTTAATTATTTTTATATAATTGATTAACGAGATGTATTTTACTTCATGCAGCGCCATTGTCGTTTGAAACACAGTGGAGATGTTCGAGTTGTAAACATACTAAAGGATGGACTGAAACCAGAAAAGAAAGTTGTACTTGGAGAAAAAAATTCAGAGAAAAATGTTCAGAACAAAGGTAATAACATTTTTAATTAATTTATTTTCTATTAAAGTTACGCAGTATGCCTAATTGGAATGGTTTATTTCTGTTGTAATTATACGAGTAGTTCCTTACAAAATGCAATTGAATCCATAAATTCAATTTTTTTGTTTTTTTTTATATATATATAATGATGTTTCTAAATAGAATCGGTAGCCTTAGTAATGGCCTCAAACAAGGAAAAAGCTAGCAGTTTGTTTTCCCTGACTGAAGAGCAAGTCGATAACAGCAATCAAAACACACTATTATTTTTAGCATTAATAATAATAATAATAATAATAATAATAATAATAATAATAATAATAATAATAATAATAATAATAATAATAATAATAATAATAATAATAATAATCTTCATTCTATGTAATTTATTAATCATACAGTTTTCCCGGTATTTCATGCAAAACTAAAGGGTACAGTAGTACTATAAATATACGGTAGTTACTTCATAAATTATAGAATTGCTACTGTACTTCTCTTACAAATATGGATATTAGTGTTTGAGATAAATTTCCCAGTGAATTATTAATGTATCTTAAAAATGTTAAATAGTGATTATTTTGGTTTATGAAGTAATTATCAGCGGAAATACTTGCTAAGACACAACTATTTTATTAATGCGAATATTTCGTTGTTTGATGTCGAATGTAATCCTTCCTTTTAGTTTCGAGAGCAAATACCTACTGTTTTTTTATTGTACAATAAAATAATATGGAAATGGTAAGGAAGAAAGAATTCGGGTAAGTGTGTATATTTAAATGAGGAAGTTTTAAAAAACCAAGCAGTATTCTTCAAATATTTTTTGTTAAAATTGAAATCAACTTCAAATGACCTTGAATAATATGTGACAACTCTTTCATGTGAAAATATTTTGTTCATTTAAATCAACAAATTAACCGACAAAATATCTCCACACAAGGAAGGTGTCATAGTTTAATTATCTAGAACAATAGCTTTCACGTGCTGTCTTACTGTTTTATGTAGGTAGTCTCACGTAGCATAGTCGCGAACGCTCTCACCTTCGGTGTGGGCGGTTTCAGGTTCGATTCCCCGTGGGGAAATGCACTCGAAAAGATGTAACAGCTTTTTCAGGCCAGACATCTTGAATAAGGCTTTTCCTCTTTCACACAGGCAAATGCCGGAATGGTACCAAACATACAGGTCTCAGGCCGACTCCTTGCTTCCCCCTTCTCCGGATAGTGTGTTCGCCAAGAGATGTCGTCTCTCATATGTGACGGGCTTAAGGCCATATATGCCAGAAAAATATGTGCAAATAAATAATGTTTCATGTAGTAATATGGAGAAAGTGTTGTAGAATAGGTTAAAAATGAAAGGAAAATTATCACTTGGGTTTATACAAACTGCACAAAATAATTGACATTTCCTTTATTTCTTTTGTTTTTCAATAAACATTTTATCTTCATCTCCCTTATTAACTACTCAAAATTATGTGCGTATTAGTATAAATTCATAAGTTAAGAACGAAATAAGTTACTTCCTTAAGCTTCTAAATGACGTTTTTACTTTGTTACAGATGCAACTGATAGTGAAAAAGGAAGCAAACATTCCTGTGATAAGTGTCCGTTTGTTGGCCAGTCTTCAGGAGAACTGTCATCACATCAAAAGCAGCATGTTGCGCAACCTGGTGCCATTTTCAAGTGTTTCTTCTGTCCATTCTACGTTGCACTTAAGAGGTAATTTCTTCATAGTTTCGTGTTAAGAAGTCACGGTTTCTTATAGGGTAATCAATTCCATCTATCATTAGCAGGGTTGGCAAAACCATGGTTTTTATTGAAAAAACCAAAAAACTCGGTTTTTTGGTAGTCCAAGTTAATTCACTACGACTTTCATTAGTCCAAGTTAAAGAAATACAACGATTTACTTTGCATATTAATAAGAAAAAGGAAAAGTGAATAAAGATACGAATTATCTGAGTCCACTTTGGCTCTGACTCATTTATAGATAAATAAATACCAAAGATATTACTGATTTCAATAAATGCCTCTCGTGGGGTTTGTATGAACCCCCTCCCAAAAACTACGACATTTCGAAGTATTTTATCAATAGCAAACATTATTGAAACGAAAAAATATTTAGAATTTTCCTTTGGTTGCAATTGCAAAACAATAATAACAAACTATAAAAAAATCACAAAAGAAGCTTTCATAAACTTATTTAAAAAAGTTTCTTTTGTAGTATAAGCTTTTTGAGTAATGAATGGGGAATTTCGGTCTGAATATAATACGAATAATATACAGAAGTGAAACGTGATAACCCACAAATGTGTGTTCATCAAGATTTTACGAATAGTTACACTTTTACGAACATTTTTCGTTTTTTGGTTTAAACCAGTTTTTTTTTTTTTTTTTTTTAAACAGCTGGTTTAAACCAGCCAACCCTGATTATTATATATATATATATATATATATATATATATATATATATATATATATATATATATATATATATATATATATATATATATATATATATATAATATAGTTATTGATCAAGTATCTTTCTTTGTAAGAACTATCATCCTGTTATTATTATTATTTGAGGGCAGTCACGAGCAATATTTTAAAGGAAAATAATTAGTTTTATTCTATAAATTTTGTTTACTATTATGTTTGTTATAATTCTTTTGTATGAATAACTGTCGTCAACCAAAGGAAAGCATCAATAAGCTAATAATTGCTATGATAGATCTGATAAATGTATAAGACAACACAGCAACAGCGTCTCTTTCCGTAGTAATGGTTTCATTGTAAATTCTTTCGTTTTAAAATAAACAATGACGAGAAATGAAAATACCGGTAATAATAAAAATGAAAGCTTAAAAAAAAATGGTAATTCCTTTTTTCTTTCTTAATTATATTAGTCAGTAGTTTATCTAAGAAAGATGGTAATGATGAGATGGAAGATAATGATGAAATAAAAAAAGTGGAAGAAACGGAAGAACCTGGAGAAAATCCACGTACACCATATTTTGTCCACCACAAAGCTTATTTGGTGTGAGCTGGCATGGAACCAGAGACTCCACGCACATCTAGAGGTGAACGCTCTACCTCAGAGCCATCGCTGCTCGATCAGAGTCTTGTTAACCCTATCCTAAAATTTGTGAATTTCCAAAATATATTTCATGTTTTCTTTATTTAACGTGCTTCTTCATTATGCTTGCACTTATCTTTCGATATTATCTCCCTGAACATAAATGCATTTTAATATTTTCCACTGTGAACATTTTTTTTTTTTTAATGTTGTTTATATTTATATGTCACTTAGGTGACTGCGTCACAATTACGTTGGCTAGTTTGCAATCCAGTTTGTACCTTCTGTCTCCAATTTTTCTTACTGCAACACTCGGCATCGTAATTCAACAACCGCCATTTCTAGAGAGTATAGTTGTGAAATTGATCAACAACAGCAACAACAAAAAAAATCATTTCATTTTTTTCATTTTACATCAGATTAGAGCTGTTTTTAGGGTGAAAGGTGGTCCAACCCATATTCATTTGGAAAGTCATACTTTTTCAGGTGTTTCCATTAAATTGAAAAATGTCTGTATATCATTTTATTCACTCCACTGCAGGATGAAAGTCTCACTAAATATTCTTCACAACTATCTATCTTGGACAATCCTTTTACACATTACTCCGTAGTGCTTGTTGATGCGGAGAGTCTACTTTCATAAGCTTCAAAGTACGTGTTAAGTGTCATTTCTTAAATTTCTAAAGGTTTGATAATGTGGATATTTTCATTATTATATAAATACTTTTAGGGATTTACTGCAACACATGCAGTTGCACGGAATCAACGAACCGGAAGACTATATCTCAAAAGCAATGCAGGGTAAACTACCGCAGAAGCAATTGGCAGCTAAAGTACAAGAAGGAGGAACAACTCAAGAAAAGAATGCGGAACCTACAGGAGATCAAGTAGGTTACATATTTATTACAGGTTATATAATGTAGCTAGAAAGACATATTTCAGTTATGACTCAAATAACTTGCTACAGCCATAGGTAATAGATGAATGCGTCTTTAGAATTTAAAGTATAGTAAATCTGTTGTGTAGGTCGCCTCTAGAACTACGTTACTTGTTTAATTTCGTCGCATGTTTGTAACAATGCAAATGTAGCCATGTGCTGTTTTATTATTTCGTGAATTGGCTTTATAGAAAGAACTTAAGGCAAACGTTTGGATGGGCATAGAAATTTTTTTTTTTTTTTTTTAAATCCATCATGTTAAAGCAAGTGCTCATGAAAATTTTCGCAGTTCGATCGCCATAGGTTTGGTAGAGAAATGTATTTAGAACTTCAACATTTTCAACTTTCCTCTGTTATTTCAGTTTTCGGAATATTCAAATTAAACTTATACCAAACGAAAGGTCGCTTAATTACAATTTAAATTGAATAATTTGTATTTCTATTTTAATTAGGGCTTGAGTTAACATCTATGATTTTGCCAGAAGGGGAAAATTGTATAAAAGGTGGAAGTTTTAAATACATTTTTCTGCCAAACCAATGGTGGCCGAGTTGCGAAAATTGCATGAATACTTGTTTTGACATGCTAAATACAATCCAAGAAGACAAAAATTGTTTTCCCTACCCACTTTGAACGTTGTTTCTTAGACGTTTCTGTTGAAACGAAACAGTACAACTTTAATTGGTCTTTCTGTATCATTCTTTAAGGTCTCAATTATCTAATAATAAACATCTGAATTACGCAGAATCCTATGTAAGGTAAATGTATGGAACCAATCGTGGCGTTAGACTAGAATTTTTCACTGCAATCTTGTCTCCTATATGCTGTCCTTCCACTTTTCTTCCTTGTATGATGAAGCATCAGCGAAAGTATTATTTTTGACAATGCTGTAGGTTTCTTTAATTTCTAAGAATAATGATGTCTAATTGATAAGGGACAGGACAGGCACGACAGGCTAATTTCATAATTGAACTGGATAAGATGTCTATGACTAAATGACAGACCAATCGTACGATCAGGGTTGCTCACAGGCAGGTTTTCGAGAGTTTTTTTTTTGGGGGGGGGGGTAAATTACAGTGCTAACGTATTTATTACAACCAAATTATTTCGAAAGCCACTGCTGCTCTTATCTTCGATAAATCAATAAATATGCAGAACTATACATTTATTAGCCCAGGACCAACATTAAATAAAAGAAATAAAGTATACGTTGCTGAATACACATTCTCACCACTCAAAAGTACTTTAAAAAAAAATAATAACCAAAGCGGACCTATAACCTGAGGTTTATTAACTGTCAAAACATATGGTCCACTTGTGCGTTTTTGCCCCAAAATCCTTCCTTTTTTGAGAATCTTAACCAAATTTTTATTCAGGATCCACCAAGAGAAGTCACCAAGAGAAAAGTTCGTATCATGAATATATTATTATTATTATTATTATTATGAACGATCGATCGTGCCATAGAGGAATGGTAGCCAAAAAAAACTGTCCCATATACTCAACATTGGACTATACATAGTACAGTTCCAGGGGTACCCAGAATAGAAGGTCAAAAATGATACATTTAAACCGATTAGTGGGATAAATAGTACGCAATTTATAAAAGAACCATACATGTAATCAATGATGAAACATAAATATAAGTTATTGGAGAGCAAACGTAATGAGAAAGTTAAAAAGCAGATATTTGTTTTTTGGGGGACACACATCAGTTGAATGTAGAGACGAAAAAGGTGCATCATGGATTTTGGTTGGAGACATCCCTGGTCACATCTATAAGTTAGTTCAATATTTTACTACAAGAGTACTCGCTGTAAGATTAATTTATGAACTTTCTGGTTTCTGAACCTTGGTTCAGTTGTTGAAAGTCCAAAAGCAATTTCGAACCGTTGAATAGTCTTCGCTTGAATATTTAAGTAAAGTGGAAGAATTCCCATACTTCGAATTTGAATATATATAGAAATACAAATTCTCTATTGTGTCAAGTGTATTGTCACTAGCTCAGGTAAGAAGGCTCATGAAACGAATTTGTGTACCCGCTGTGGAGCATAAAGTCAAGGTTTACTCATTACAGACGATTAGTTTTGTAAAACCATTTTCGGACTATTATGTATTTAGTATTTTTAAAATTTGATGTCGGATAAGATTAATATTATCCCTATAACCAGTACTTAAGACTTTTAAAATATTAGAAATGGTATATGCGATGCAACAAGTATCAAATTCGTCATTCCGTCGAATGTACCATAAAGAGGTTAGAAGGGTGAAAAAGGCATGAAAGGATTTCTAAGCAGTGGAGCATATTCGAAGGCGAGATCTATCAATTCTTTCTTTTTATACGCTGAAATATCGAAGTTTGATCATGTTCTTAAGGAATGGCAAACAAATTATATTTTCAGTTGATATAACGTAGGGAGTTGCAGTTTGTGTCACCGCGCGTTTCTCGGAAGCTCGCTCAGCTCAATTTGACATTTCAAATGCAATATTACCTTATCTTTACATTCTAAAGTGTATGGATCCATATTGATAAGTAACACTAGAAATCGTTCAAATCTAAAATAAAATTATTTGTATGTTCAAAATGAATTAACAGTATTATTAGTAATTTCCTGTTTTATACATTTTTTTTTTCTTTCATTTTCATGAAGAGAATTGCACTATATTTAAATAAAGTTGATAATGGCAAAACACAACACAGAGTTTTGGTCAAAAGAGGAAAGAAGAAAGGTAAATTTTGTAAAAAAAATTTGCATTACATAAAACCGCATTAAAATTAAGGATCCTTAGAAAATATGATCTTTATAGGACTATACTTTTGTTAAATACGTATTAACGAAAATATACGTATGTAATGCATACTTCACTGTTATGATTGTTGTTGGAAAGTAGTTCAAATTCAAAACAGAATAAATTGGTTTCTACTTCATTCGTGCTGAGGATACTGTTTATTCGTGAAGAATCTGTTGATACACGAACAGAAACCACAATTACTGATACAAACATCAAATTCAAGTGTCCGAATTTGTTAGTGGTAATGCGAAAATGGATCTGCATGAATTTTCTATGAACTGCTGTTTGGTAGAAAAATCCTCACCCTAAATCTCACAGATATAGTAAAGTGCTTTCAAAAAATACTAGAAGTAAGTTGATTAAATGAAATAACATGAACAGCAACTGTTATGTGTGTAATAGATAGAGCAGAGGAAATAGGAGAGCTTCACTACAGCCAGGAAAGGGGAAGACCTTAGATTTATGACTCATTAATTCATCGAGTCCTCTCTTTTTTACACATTCATTCTACATATATATTAAAGCATTACAGTTGTACAAAGGTGTATCAAAAAGTAAGGCGAACTTTCGATTTACTGAAAAACGTGCAGACATAAATATCTGAAAGTGTATCATGTTTGACACATGGTGTCACATTAACATTCGATATAGAAACCATTGCAGTCCAAACATGTATTTCAAACTGACACCAAATCGTTCATGCCAAAAGAACGAAAAGAAATGTTGCTTCAGGTCCGTAGCCTGTTGTACCCCAGTGTATCGAAAAACAGCCCACGGAGGTGTTTCTTTATGGGTCTAAACAAATGGTATTTGGAAGGGGCTAAATTAGGATGGTCAAGAATTTCCCATTTGAAATTCATAGTATGTGTACAGGTCCGTTGGGTTGCATGTTGTTTTGCGTTATCGGGCAGAACGACACTCCCTCTCGTAGTGCAACTTTTAGTTTCTCACGAATGGCTGCTTTTAGCCTGTCCATGGCTTGGCTGTACGTGTCCGCAGTAATGCTCATACCCTTTACCACAAATTCAATATGAATAACACCCTGATGGTCCCAAAACACAGTAGCCATTGTTTTCTTGGGAGATGTTTTTGTCTTGAATTTCTTGGCCGGCAGTGACGACGGATGTTTCCAAGTCATGCTCTGGTGTTTTGATTCAAGTGTCCATAGAGGTATTGACGTTCCATCTCCCGTTATGATGCGATGAAGAACGAATTTCCTCCGTGGGTATATTGTGTGAGGTGGGTCTGGGAAATGCCCACTCGAAGGTATTTTTGGTCATGGATCACATTCCTCACTAGACCATATGAGATTTGCAATATATCTACAATGTCATGTAACCTCACTCTCCTGTCTTCACGAATCATCTCATACACGTCACACGCATTCCTGTCGGTGATGGACGTTGCTGGCCTGCCACTTGTGTCATCATCTGTCACAGTCTTCCTACTACTTGCGAATGCGTTGCGTTACACATGCATTGTTTCTGCGACATAACACTCTCCATAGACCTGTACCAATTCTCGATGAATGTCAGATGGTTTCTGTCCCTTGGCCCATAAAAAACGAATAACACCGCGGACCTCCTCCTTGTAGTAATGTTTAAGTCGATGCGCCATCTTTAAATTGCTCTAGGTACCAGATGAGATGTCGTATAGAAGTCTGCTATTGCCGTCAGACTTCTCACCTTGGCCCCTGCAACATTCAAGAAAATTAATTAGTTGCACAAAAAACTCTGTGCTTTAGAGACAAATTAACCGTATTTTTTGATACACCTTTGTACATTGTCTACAGATTTAGTTTACTTTATCATAATTTATTTATTTACTTGTTACAGTTTCCCGCTGCTGCTCCTATTACTGGACCAAATTCGGATTGCAACAAACGATACAAGTGCTTGGGATGTCCGTATGTTAGCAACAGTAAAAGTCAGTTTCTCTACCATAAGCAGTTTCATCGTCCTCGAGGTGCCCCTTTCAGGTGTAATTATTGCACTTACAGTGTTACTCGGAGGCATTTGTTGCATCAACACTTACGAGTACATGGAATTACAGTTCCACCGCAAAAAAGTCCGACGAAAGTTTTAGGTGAATGGAAAATGGAGAAACTAGACACCACTGATGTTATGAAAGAGAATAAAATTGGAGAATGGAAAACTGAAAATGATTCGCAACAGGAAAATATTATTGTTCCAAAACCAAAACCACTTGAAACCAGTAAAATGTCGCAAGTTCCGCTCGTGTGGGTATCAAGAGGCGGCAAATTCTTTAAGATGTTCAAGTGCCGTTATTGTCCACATGTGAATATCCGAAAAATAAATATCCAGGAACACGAAAAGATGCATCGCCATAAGAAAACCTTAACTCAACCTCATAAGTGTTCTCACTGTAATTACAGTTGTAACAATGCAGGTGTTCTGTCAGCTCATGTAAAAGTGCACCAGAGTACTTATATACATGTCCATGGATTAGTGGATTCTAGTAAAACAGACGAGGCTCAGCTACATGAGCTCGGAGCTGATGGTAAATACCAACCGCAGAAAGAAGAAGATAATTCATTAATGAAAATTAGTCAAACAGTAAATAGTCCTGTTAAAGAACCCAGTAATTTCGCAAATGAAAATAATAGCATGTCCGTCGACGCACCTGAAGAACGTAAACTGTTTTTCTGTCAGGATTGTCCAGCCAGATTCTTTTTTGAGAAAGAACTTATTATTCATAAGCGTTTCCACGGTATACGTCTTACCCATAGATGTGATGTGTGCTCTTACACCGCAAGACAGAAACCTCATTTGTTAGCGCATTTGAAAGTACACACGAAAGAATATCAGGAACGAACGAATATTTTGGTTCAGATACACCCAGTTTCAGCTGAATACCCTAAACCACAGACCGTGTTGGTGCAGTGTTTAGGTGTTTCCAATTTATTAAAATCATCAGATGTTTGGGTAATTAGTACCACAAAGACTGTGGAAGCATCTGCTGTACAGGGTCATAATATTTCACAGACTAAAGTCACAGACACAAATGTCAATTCGTATGTGAAACAATATCCATGTGATAAATGTCCAGCCAAATTCTTTAAATCAATGGCCTTACAATATCATATATCATTACATGGAGGCGCGGGACCATATAAATGTAGCGAATGTGACTACGCCGTGAAAACATATGGAAATTTAGTCAGGCATGAGATGATACACAAGCAAGGATTAGTGAATCGAGTTCCGAAACCAAAAGGAAAGCTAATACATAAACAGTCTGTCCCTTTGTCAGGAACCGAACTCTTCGAGCAAAGAGAAGCACAGAAAATGAATAGCGCGGATACTTCTCAAATTAGAAATAATGTCACAGAACCGTCTCATTTACCGTTAACAATGGACCCTCAGTTTGGAACTATGGTTCACGGTAATCCCGCATTTGTATATCCAACATACCTGAAAAACGGAAAACTAAAGGAGAAACGCTACAAATGTCCTAAATGTCCATCGGCATTTGAGAAGAGAGAACAATACAAAGTTCATTTGTCACTACATGGATCCAATCAAAGATACTGCTGTGAGAAATGCGATTATTCTGTTAAATATTATGCGAACTATGTGCAACACGTTCGCAAGCACAAGAAAAGCGAAGAAGCTCGGAATATGGGAGGAAGAGAAAATGGTTTCGTGAAAATCAAATCTGAAAATGTGGACACATCTGCTGTGAACATGCTTGATGAAGCTTCACAATCTAAGGTACCGAAATCTGTAACCAGCATTCCTCAAGAACCATTGCCAGTACAGGAATTATCAGCAGTAGAGCGCCAGCAGTTGCTCCTACAGCAAAGGCGAATAGTTTCCGTAAACATGAAAGAAGAAGAAAGAAAAACATTTTCATGTACGTACTGTCCATACAGTAATCATCGTAAAGATGCTTTGGAAAGTCACATGAGGCGACATATTAGTGTAAATGGAAACAGAAGCACTTACGTGTGTAACTATTGTGATTATACCGTGCCACAGTTTCATTTCATTCGAGAACACAACAAACTCCATTTTAGACAGCAAAAAACTTTCAGACCCGAAGCATATATGAAATGTGAGAAAATGGAATTATGGTCGTATCCTGACGATGAAGGGAAAGAGAATAAAATAGATCTTATTGATAATACTGAAAGTCGTCGGTTGAGTTTTAGCATAGATCGATTTGACTCGTTTAATACGAATGAGAAACAGTTGGTATTTCAAGATAAAGGAAACACTTTAACAGGCAATGAAAGATTCCATCCGCTTTTAGAGCCAGAATTGGAGTCAGATGAGCCTATTGTTTACATAGATTTGCGAAATGGAGAAAAAGTATCCGATAAACAAGAATTACAGCGGAGTTCCGTTGTGCAAAAGATTGAACCTACGACATCATCTACTGAAAGTAATCCAAACCAAAAACAGGATCCCAAAGACGAAAATCAGGAAGAATTAAAAGAATCTGATGGCGATAACAGTAATGCTTCACCTTCATCGCCATCAGAGCAAAAGTCCAGTGATGCTGAGAATGAAACTACAAATAACACTGGCAACATGGGACAGCCAACTGATAATGCTTCCATTATCAATGCAAACAATGAAAGTTCAGAATTAGTAACGAAAGTATGGAAACCAGAAAACAAAGAACCTTTGGAAACCATGAAAAATAAACCTGATTCTGAAATTCCCAATCCCCCTAGTACATTAAACTGTGATGATAGTATAGAAAACAATATACTACCTGATAGTTAATTTATATGTAGTTCTGTAAAGTGTATGTCAAATTTTGCTAATTAACATAATGATTTTTTTAATGTCTCACATGAATGAACATTATTACTACTAATAGTAAATCTTCAGACTGAGAAGAGGAGTCATGTATAACACTGCCACAGATTAGTGAATACCAAAGTTTATATATGCACAACACAAGTCATTTGACACTTGTTAAATGAAGTTATGCCAAAGCGTACTCGAGTCTCTTGCATATCGCACTGTGTTTTAAGTGCCATACATAAATATGCTCAACAACATTTTGTTGAACATAACCTGTTTTTCAGCCATGCTCTACCTGTATTATGTTACCACATCTAAGATTAATTTACATATATTAAGTTATGTAATGATGTACCACCAATTTTGTAAACTTAATTGTTAATAAGTTGTATTTATTGCATGTATAATTCATTTTCTTTCTTTCTTTTTTTCCAACAATGTATTATTGTTGTTTCTAAAGTTACGATTTTTGTGACAAGGTGGACCAACATATATTTTTTCCATGTGACTGATATAAATAATATAATTGTTGTTTCACTTTGCAGTTGACGTTTTCGTCTAAGAAATTATCTTAAAAAGCAAAGCATGTGTATTCACATTTGCAGAATGTAAAATAGGCGAGACAGGAACCCAGTGTTATTTATTTATTTATCTATTTATTGAGTCTAGATAATTAAGTGTTATATGGTATTTAAAGGTTTGGTGCATGAAGGAGTTATTATAACATTTTTGTGAAATTCGCCATTCACAGCGGATATAGGTGTTAAAATGAACCATGAGCTTTTATCATATGATACTTTGTTTCATTTGAGCTTGTAAAAGATACACAGGATAAGAAACTTAAAATTTACATTTGTAGTAAATTAATTCCTTCACCCAGTAGGCGTTTCAATTATTGTACACAATAACAAATGTAAAGTAAGTTACAGTAGCACTTTCACGGGTAAATTTTAAGACTGTTGAGGAAAGCTGTAAAGGGATATGTTAATAGATTAGTAAACTTTCTATATTGTTAGACTTTCCTCACACAGTCTTATGTTGTCTCAAGTACACAGGTAACGTAAAGAAAAAATAGTTTTGTGTCTATATGTAGAACCTTATAATCATAAGCTTAACGATTTGGTGCGCAATTCGTTTCGGACGTTTTAAGCAAATATATTTGCATATAATTAAGCCAAGTTTAGGCATGGCATTTTAAACGGTATTTTCGAGCTTACCAGTTAAGCTGCAAAGAATGTAACAAGATAAAATAGTCCATACCTTTGTGTATACGTAAAAATTTGAATTTTGAATGGCTGTATGGGTATAGTTGAATATTATTCAAATAAGTATATATATATATATATATATATATATATATATATATATATATATATATATATATATATATATATATAAGTTATTCTTAACTTGGCATAATATCCAAATAAAGAATGCACATTTTTCCAGCCCCGGTGATAAAATTCTCGCTTTTAAGATATGTTTATGTTCGCTGACAATAGGCAGTTCTGAAGCTTCTTAACTGAAATTCTATAAACTCTAAGATCACAGAAATTTTGTTCGTACGGTGGTCATGGGAATAATTTTTACTTTCTGAGAAGTAATTGTGCAGCTGTTTAAAGTTTTATCAACAAGATGCACCTATCTCCTACAGACAACTAAATAAAAATGATTACAAATTAAAAATCTAAGTCAACGTAAGTATTCCTGACTATTATATGCACTAAGAGCTAAGTAAAACTTAGTATACATATTTATCCTAAGGGAAAATTTAGCATAACTAAAGAAAAGTAAGTTTAATGTTTTAAGATTGGTATCAATCTGTCTTCAACCAGTTAATCTTTTTTGAGGAAGTGTGAAGATCCACGCGAAACAGTATAAGGCACTTTTTCTGAAGTGTTGTAACGCTTTGTCCTACTTTTAGTGCGTAAATGGTGATACGTACATTAACGTAATCGATTCATATTATCTTTTCTACGAGGCATGTCCACAAAATAAATGTACTAGGGCCCTCGCGGACAGAGGGAATTGGTTATTGCTATATTGGTCACACGTGTAGCTTAGCTTCTACTCTTTCCCGCGAGCCAAATCACGCGTCACTGCGACCCCAAACTGTGACCACAGTAACGTCTCCCGTGAAGATGTCGATAAAATTTGCCGCCAAGTGCAAGATTCATAGCGTTATCCGTTATGTCGTTGTGAAGAGAAAACCTTCGTCTGAAGTTTTTAACGAGATCAACTCAGTTTATGGCAAAGGAATTATGAATCGTACGAGTGTCTTTAAATGGTACCGTGAATTTAAAAACGGTCGTAGTGATTGCACGATGAGCAAAAGAGTAGATGACCGTCGATTTTGACTGGTTCGCGCATTCCCCTGACCTGGCACCTTCAGACTATCATCTGTTCACCTTCCTGAAGATGCACATGAGTGGGGAAAATTTTTTCAACTGACGAGGAAATGAAAGTGGAGATGAAGAATTGGGCAAAAGAGGTGACGGTAAACTTCTTTGGCCAAGGCTTAAAAAAATTGATACCTCGTTTCACTAAGTGCATTGAGAGGGACGGCGAATACGTGGAAAATTAGTTCACATGTGTACTGATGTAGCCATGTAGAAGTTTTGTTTTAAATAAATTTTTTGAAACCTACAAAAATATAGTACACTTATTTTCCGGACGTACCTCGTATTTTGAGATACAAGACCTGAATAGTATGTTTATCTTCTACAAATTTTAAAACATAACGTCAAAAGTATTATGTGACGTAATAGCGATGTATAACGTACTGATTTAAAAAAAAATCACATTATAGCCTATCAATCATATCAACAAACATTATATTATGTCTTCGTCTATGAATTCGACGATTAAATTTAGAAATATAATTTAAGTACGGTAACGTTTATGGTATTATACCTTTCGTTAACTGCAAAGTGAAACAGACAATTATTAACCTTACAATTTAGTGTATTTGAGTAACTGAAGCATGTCTAGTCAGTGAAGCTGTTACAAATTGATTGTGAAGTGAAACAGGTTTCCTACATTGTGTGTACATATGAGAAAATATATCTATATATGTGTGAGTGTATTGCGTGCACGACAAAACTGAGAGAAAGTATATCTGTGCAAAAGCACATCTAAGAATGCTTTTTTAAAAATATATCTATCTATGTATTCAAGTTGAATAAAACGTTATTACAAAATTTGTTTTAATGTTATTTCATAACATAAATAACGTTAAAGTGTTTATGTAACCCTGTATTGATTTACCCTCCAGCAGTAATATGTTTCGTCTTTGGGGAGAAGGTTAACTTGGGAAAAGAAATATCTATATCCTAACACACGTCTAAATACGAGGGAGGATCAGAAACTAGTGTTACAAGGGTGATATTTCTGGAGTTTCGACTGATATAGATGAATGAGGAGTGTATAATAATTTTAATACATGGATTTGGCAACTGTGCAGTTTCAGCCACCTACAGCGCTAGTTGTAGAGTAAATACAAATGGCGACTCGTTTGGAAAACTGGTCTCGCGAAGAAGTCCGCTCGGTTATTCGATTTCTGTGGGCGAAACACGTAACCGCGGCTGAAATTCACCGGCAGCTGATCAAGGTTTACGGAGAGACTGTAATGTCTTGTCAGCATGTCGCAGAACCATGTCGAAAGTTTGTGGCTGGTAGAGAAAACGTTATAGACGAGGAACGCAGCCCAGGAGACCACCACGCTATTGAAGCAGTTTCGCTGGGACATCATCGATCACCCTTGGCCCAGACCTCGCTCCAAGCAACTTTCACCTGTTCCCGCATTGAAGGAGATGAAACACTTCGTGGCAACGTGGCTGAACATGCAATGACAGAATTTTTACCAGGAGGGAATCTTCAGACTCATCCCACGATGTGATAAGTACCTCAACAGATATTGAGACTGTGTCGAAAAATAACCTAATGATGCACTATCTGTTGGCTGAATTGGTTGTATGAAATAATATATACACGTTTCACTGCAGGCTTTGTAACCTTACTTTCTGATCACTCCTCGCAGTTAGTGTGCTATTTTGCTGCTAAATGGAAATATTTAATTGTGCTCAGATTCGAAAATATAGTAGTGATAGTTCTTTTAGAAAAAAAAAAAAAAAAAGGTCAATTAATTTTGATACGTTTACGTCAGATTTTCAACAAAGCAAGATAATTAGTTGATTGGGGTTTGTTACTTTTCAGAACTGAGGTTATATGAGACGTGGATCTAATTTTTTAAAAGTGGAATCCAAACCATAGTAATGCGTTTAAATTTCAAGGCTGTCCCATCGGGAATCGATCCCGAAACTTTATGCACCAAAGCAAGAGAAAAAAAAATACGAAGCTATATGTCCCAGATTCATATATTCGATAAAACTGTTCGGATGAATAGATTTTGCCACGCAATGCAAATATAAAACAAGTTTTATTGCTGTATGAACTTACAAAATCTTCGAAATGATGGCCGGCAGCATCAAGACATCGCCCGTACACCGTACAACATTGACATAGGTAGAGGGCATAAGGAGGGGTTTATTAGTGGAATAGCAGCACAGGCAAGTTCGCGTTTCTCCTTTACATCTATTAGGTTTCTGGTTTTTAGGTCTATACCAAAGCCATAGGTAGAAGTCTATGGATGTTAAATTCGGAAATTGGGTCGAGTATTCTACAAATCTTCCTTTGTTCTGCCCATGTCTATGGGAAGAAAGATCTCTCATTACGATGAAGGTTTTACGGTACATCATCCTCTTGAAAGTAAACCACTTCATCGGCAAAGATAACAGTAATAGATTATTTTATTTTTATTTATTTATTTATTGATTTATTTTAGGTAGGAGATATCTTTATTAGTCCCTCAGAGAAAAAAGATCAAATTAATCCCCTGGACGAACACCATACCACACTGCTCCCATTCACCATTGAATTAGGGTGACCAGACATACTCTTTTTAAGAGTATTATACTCTTTTCGAGGTTCATATACTCTATACTCTTTTTTCTTCCCAAAAATATCGAATTATACTCTTTTATGGCATTTTCAATTTCATTTAACGTTTAATGCATTTTCCCATTGAAAATCGCATTTTTTCCTGTAAAAACTTGGACGTTGACAACACTGTTTAGTACTTCGTAGTAGCAGACCCGCTGCACTGTGCTGCGTTTCTCGTCCTCGTTGCATTGTAGGGTTGTCAGATTTTCTTTTTGCAAAAGAAAAAGATAATATAACTAAACTGTTTTTATTAGTTAGTACTAAAACTATAGTAAAGACGGCAAAATTAAAGTGATAGATTTATCCAAACTTTCAACGTTTTAATTATTAAATTGTTAACTAAATTGATTGAGTATCTGGAATGATATATATTTTCGGAATTTATATATGGTATTCGTACAGTTCGTGGCACAGGGTTTTGTTTTCCCTTCAAAGTGAGTCAGTTTTTGGTAGTGGGAATCGCGCAGTGATTATTATTCTAATTAACGTGCGTACGTACACTCAATCAATTATATTATTCGAGGATTGGAAGGATTTATTTTATTAACAATGTCGCGAGGAAAATGTCAGTATAATCAAGCGTTTGTAATAAGCTATCCTTGCATTAAAAGGGTCCCAGTAACGATGTTTACAAAGCATAGTGCACGGTATGTAAGAAGGAGTTCTCTTTTTTTAAAAAAAATAAAGATAAATATGATATAAACAACATATAAAATCTAAGTCGCACACTTAATGCTAATCAACTTCCGAAGCAGGTAAGTTGGATGGTTTTATCAGCACAGAATCTTCAGAAGAGCTAGATTTAATTCGACTAGAACTTGTGTGGTCATACCATAATGTTAAACATAACCACTCTTTTAGAAGCATGGACTGCACTAGCAAACTTTTGAAATCAACAGTGAATAAAAAATTTGCATGTGCGAGAACGAAAACGAAGGCTTTGTTAACAAATGTGGTGGGAGTGTGGTCAGAAAATATTTTAAGTAATAGTGTTTAAAAGGCTCCTTTCGTTGTTGTTGCTTGTGATGCTTCCAATCGTAAAGCAACCAAACTCATGCCTGTTTTAGTGCGGTACTGTGAAGTAGATACTGATATTAATGTTAAAGCATGTCTTCTAGAAATTCATAGCATGTCAAATGAAACCTCGGAAACTGTCGAACGTATTAATGGATACATTACGTCAGTTTTGTTTGGAAAATAAGTTCATCGGTTTAGTAGCTGATAATGCACCAGTAAATTTTGGAAGCATAGAAAATAAAACAGCAGGAAACGTGCATAGCGAACTAGAATGCAGGTTGAAGAAAAATGTTTTGCCTATCGGGTGTGCATATCCTTGTGAAAAATGTTTTGCATATCCTTCACAATGGAAATTATGTGGCGTGTTCGAGAGTAATACCGATCGATGTTTGGAATTTGGTTTTTAAAATATACAACCATTTCAGTATTTTTACTGTAAGGACAGAAAATTTGAAAAACTTTTGTGAGTTCATTGGCTATCATTATGAGAGTCTTTTGTATCACTCAAAGACGAGATTCTTGTCTCTGCTTCCGTGTGTATAAAAAATTATACGTCAGTATGAACCACTTAAGGGGTACTTTTTGAGTGATGAAAATGCTCCAATAGCTATAGTCAATTTCTTTCAAAACGAAACAAGCGAGTTGTGGCTGTATTTCCTGCATGCTCAGCTAATCTTGTTCACTGAAACAATTACAAAAATTGAAAGGGAGGATATAACAGCGACTGAAGTTTCTGTTGAATATTTTGAACTTCCAAGGAAATACAAAGATAGAATTGAACAAAACTTTTTTCAGTTTTCTGCTAGAAATTTACTTACGAAACTTGTAAAAGAAGGGAATAGAGGAATATGCCTACTCAGTGTAAAGAATGTTTTACTTTGAAGTGATAACATACTTAGAGATGTGGTCACAACGTTTTTTTTCGGAGAAGTAAACAAGATGAAATATTTACTACCTGACACATCAGTTATCTATGAAGAATTTCAGGAGTCGTTTGCATATTTCTATGAGCAGGTAAAACATTTAGACAGTTCGTTGGAATTCAGTGATAATGATATTTTTGACACTTACTGTGCAATATCCAGATGTGTTCAAGAACACCTTGAACAATGGGGAGAGAAAAGAGAGACAATGATGGGCAAATGGAAAATAATGTACTAAGATTTAGTGCAGGCTGGGTCAAATTTAAAAGTGATTGTGCCACTCCTGCAATTCTTGTTTACTTTACCGGGCACTAATGTTGATTGTGAGAGGCTCTTTAATGCTATTAACACTTGCTGGAGCGAGGAAAAAAGTCAACTCATAGTGTCGACACTAGAACAAGTGATGAAAGTGAAGTTCAATGTAAGCATGACCTGTGAAGAGTTCAGACCGGCAATAAAGGATGACATTAACTTACTCAAGAAAGCAAGATCGTCGCAGAAGTATGAATGATGGTAAAGTATTTAACTCATTTGCATGCGCATTGGATAAAATACTGTAATTCATCTTGTCTTTATACTTACTGTCAATTTGTTTTTTTTTGGATATACTCTTTTGGATTTAAAAAAATCTGGTCACCCTACCATTGATTAACCATTAAACAATATAAGCAGCTGCTAAGAGCATCGTAGGGAAGATGGCATCACAGAAATTTTAAACGACCAAATTTACCGTGGTCCATGGACCATATAGTCCAAATACTGCAAATTATGCAGCTGAACTAACATTCACAAAAGAGGCCCCAACATCAAATGAAAAAAAAAAAAAAAAAAAATACATACAGATATACTAGTACAGTCAATAAATTCGTGGACTGGTATCGAGAATATAAGCAACCAGTAGAACCAATGTTTGCGGTACTCGATGTGAACATCCACAGACAATTACACAGCTCCACACTGACCTTCAAAATGGTTCAAGCATCATTTTCTCTTTTGACCTGCCTTGTCTGAGATTTTTGCGTTTTGCAGATTGTAACCATATGGTTCAGCTCATCGAATATTAACGAAGAAAATTTTAACTTTTTAAGTGAACCTTGTATAAAAGCACTCTTAAAAATTTTTCTCTCAGCAAACAAACGAATATGCATATGTATGTGTGCGTCGCGTCTGCGACGGAAGTCTTGGTGGACCCTCTCTCGTTTCTCCAAATATGGTGCTAAAATTCAACACGGGAGCAAAGTTCGTCTCCAAAAATTCCTGCCTAAAGGTTGTCATAGTTATTTTTAGCTCTGACATCAACAGGTTGCATTGCGAGCCTCTCTGCTAACCAAGGAGAGACGGGAAGAAAAGCCGTCAGTCTGACAATTGTTTCTGGTGCGATAACAGCATGTAATCACTCAGTGTCTAAAAATTATGGGAATTTACAAAAATAACAATCAAAAGTAAAATAAAATGCTGTTTACGTACGTTTGCATAATGCAGTGTAACGTAAAATATCGTGAGTGCAACATAGATTAAATAAAAGAAAATGTAAAGCAACACGGGCAAAAGCCTTCGGACAACTCTCATAAGTTAAATCCAAAGGAGTCAAAAAAGGAGATAAGATGGAAAGTAAGGAAGTTCATCCCTCCAATTTTAAGGACATCCAGGCACGTAGCCAGGATTTCGTGAAGGAAGGGGGGTCCGTGACATGCAATACTGTGGTCATCACACCAGGGGCTCGATCATTCTAAACTATTTTACTGAAACATATATTGTTCCGTTTAAAAAGATTTCGTAACGGGGGGACATGAAATTCTGAATGCCCAGAAGCTCGATCAATCTAAACTACTTTACTATCAACATATATTGGTTTGTTAGGACGATAAAATAAAGATATGTTGGTAAGTATTTTAATAACAAACTATGAAGAAATCTCGAGTAAAATAATAATAATAATAAAAAGTGTTGAAAAAGATTTTACAATATTTACGTTCTTACTCTAACTAACTAACTAACTAACTAACTCTATGGCCTATGGAACCCGGAGGTTCAGTGCCGCGTTCACAAAAGCTCTCCACTGACTTCTATCCTTAGCTAATTGGATCCAGTTTCTACTTTGTATTCCTATCTCTGCGAGATCCATCTTAATATTATCCTCCCATCTGCGCCTAGGTCTTCCTAATGGTCGTTTTCCTATGGGTCTACCAGTCAAGACTTTGAAAGCGTTTCTACTTTCTTCCATTCTAGCTACATGACCTGCCCACCTAAGCCTCCTAGACTTGACGACCCTAACAATGTTGGGTAAACCGTATAAACTATGTATTCCTCGTTATGAAGCTTCCGCCATTCCCCATTCTCGTTCCTCTTGGGTCCGAATATTCTTCTCAGGATCCTGTTCTCAAATACTTTCAGTCTATGTTCTTCCCTCAGAGTAAGCGACCATGTTTCGCAACCATACAGAACAACAGGCATGATTATCGTTTTATAACGTTCTTACTCTGTTCCTTCAAATATAACAATTTTCCTTTCATTATGACCTCAACTATTATAAAAACTACATATTCACTATTATAAAAATACATACTCAATAATGTCTTGTAAAATATTTTATGATATCTGCGTTCCTTTCTCTGTTGAATCAAATGTTAACAGAACTTTCTTTCCACATAAATCTTTGTTTTTATTATTCCGTCAACTACTGTCGGTTCCAGTGGCGGCCTTTGGACGTTAAAAGTGGGGGGGGGGCAATGCATGATCTGAATATTTGTATATCAATGTTAGTTTTCCTGATTGTTTTTAACACTTTGTTTGACGAAAGCTTGTATAACTAATAGGATACTATCTCTTTTAGTTAAAATACAGTTAGTTAAAATATATCGTATTTCATATTTTACTAAGTAAATTGACAAGAGCAACGCAAGTAGGTACTCATAAATAACGAAAGTGTAAGAAGAGATTTGATTGCTTGCTCATGAACATCTTACAATTCTGTCTGGAATATTGTGTAATCAAATTATTTAATAACAAATTTGCAAAATAAATAAATGGAAGGGATAACAGTAATCACAGTAATGAATAATGAGGCTAGTTTTGTAGAAGTTATATTGAAACTGGTGATTAATGAACAACTTATATTTTTAATTCCACACATGCCATTAAATGTATGTTATTACTCTTACGGTTTAGATAATGAAAGACAGTAAATACTACAGATATGTCCTATGACATTTAAAGAAATACGCAATTGCAATATTAATTGCTTTTAATTGCAATTAAAACGCAATTCCTGTAGCTGTCTTAACTCCACGGGAAGACAAATAACCAATACATACTCACGCAACGACAAATATTAAATGGCTCAATTTTTCCTATGGACCAGTAATACATACAAAAACTGGGTCACTTCAAAAAAAGTAGGGGAGGGGCAATTGCCTCCTCTTTCCCCCCGAATCGCCGCCCCTGGTCGGTTCCAAATGACAGGTTAAAGGAGCAGTAGAAAATTGTTTTTGAATAACATTTTTAATACTGCAAGGATGCGATAACGAAAAATGATGATAAAAAATGCCCACGCTGTTACACAACGGTACTATACTTTCGGAAGCTTGAAATCTCCCTGACTAGTAGCAGAAATTCTGAGAATTCCGTAACTTTTCTAGAATATTCTGAGAATTCCGTAATTTTTCTAGAAATTTCGAATTCCCTGACTCTTCCAGGATATCTCGCTTACCTCACCACCATGTAGACCTATTGCAAGTAATAGAAATCTCCTCATAAGAAAGAGTAACCGAAAGCCTATTGATTTTTTTAATTTTTTTTTAACGCGATCCTTGTTTTTCTCACTTCATTTTGTTTCTTCCTTATTTTTTTTCATTTCTGGTCTCGAAGGGGGTTCCGGACCCTTCGTTGGCTACTTGTCTGCGACATCCCCCTGGAACCGCCAGAAATTATCTTTCTTTAGCATTAAAATGAGTGAGAAGTGAAAGTGCAAAATAATAATAATAATAATAATAATAATAATAATAATAAAACGTACGATGTATTAAAGTTCAACCGGTAACCCGCGACTTCCACGAATGTAATAAGAATAATTGGGCCAAGTGTTAAATTGCATTATATTCAATTATTCAAATCAAAGTGTAATTTATTTTGTATTAGTGAAGTTTCAGTGTTATTAATTAAAATCAAGAAAATCAATAAATTACACGTATCCTTTCATCATAATTTATCTAAATTATCACCATGATTTGAATTTGTATGCTAGAGTTAAAGATAACCTAATCTACTTTTTCTTTCCAGCATAAATAACTAATGCCTATAAAACATAATAATTTTCGCATTATTAAATTGTATCGGCATTGAGAATATGATTAGAATAAGCTTTTATGTCAGTTTCCCACAATGTTCTGACCCGAACTCTGAACCGTGCTGTCCAATGGGTATATGGTCGGCTTAAGTGAAATCTCCGAACCGCTATTAAAGCCTAAAGGAGACGTTTGGGACATAGAGGATCGAAGCCCGAACTATCATAAACGCCTAAGCCCTCATAGGGATCAACAGGACTCGAACCCAAGACACTCATAAAATGCTAACCCGAACCAGGGACATGGGGGAATTGAACCCTAGTAACTCATAAGATTATGGCGATTTCCAGATGGCTGCTTGTCTCTTTAGGTATGGATCGTAGAGGAGACACCATATTTCATCTCCTGATATTATCCGGTTCAAGAACGTTCCATCAGCGTCAGCACTTCTGATGGTCTTGTGCAGGCCCGTACTTATATATTATGCGCCCCTGTGCTCTAAATAATTTTCCGTCCCCGCACAGAGTTTGCCTCCCCGAAAACGGCCAATATTAGAGTTCAGTTTTTGGGGTCGCTGAGATGAATAGTGACAGTTGTAATCCAATTCAAGGTCATACTCCACTCCCCAGGGAGGGGGAGAGATTTTAAAAGTAATCGAGAACGACAGATATTAGTGTTAAATTCATAGTTTTCGAGGTCACTGCGTTTAATATTATCAGTTTTCATGATGTTCAAGTTCATCCTCACCTCCTGGGGTGGAGGTGGGAGAGGGTGACTTTTTAAAAATAATCAGATATACTAGCTAATTAGTAACTACTGTAATTAGAGCAAATGAAACGCATTATCATATTTTCTTGCACGGGACTTTGCGGAGTTGCTACACAGTGTAAAATGGTTGTTAATTCAACTCAAATTTAACACAGGGCAGTGGTTCCAGCGTGACTACCACTATACGGTGTTAATTCAAACAGACCTAGCGGTGTTACCGTTTAACACAGGGTGTGTGTTACGTTTTTAGTGTTGAACGGTGTTAAATTCGGATCTATGTTAGTATTTTCGGTGTTGATTCGACACCATGTCAGGGTCAGTAGTGTAGGGAAAAGTGTTAAGTGTTGCTTGTGGTGGTGTTATACTAACACAAAGAAAGTAACACAGTGTGTAGTGTGTTAATTATTTTGTGTTAATATTACACCATCTCAAGTATCAATAAAACACAGTCCTTGTGTTATTTCAACATCATTTTCTTATTATTTCAACACAATCTGTGTCATAATTTAAGGTCAAAACCGTATAAGTAACACTGTTTTGGTATTAATTCAACAGTCCTTGCGTTAAAATTCAAGGTCAGATCACCAGATTAACACCGTTTTTTGTGTTTGTTCGACTCCAGCTCTGTTACTACGACACCTATTTCGGTGTTGAAATAACTCCGTGTGCGGTGTTCATGTAACCATTTTTCTATATTGGAAAAGGTTGTGGTGTGCAGGCTTACGATTACCGAAAATTCTAATTTTAAAATAAGAATAGTAAACTAGAGAACACTTCATTTAGAAAATCTTCATAAACTTTTTTGTCGTCCTCCCCAACACTTATTGTGAAGTATTTCTTGATGGTTCAAAACACAACCTTCACCAACAACTTGTTCAAGAATGATAGGAAACTCTTACCTGTATCCTTATAGTATGTTTGCCTCTTAATCGTATTTCTACTGGTTTTCCGTCATATTTGAAACAGTCCCCGTTGTTGACTGGTGAGCTCTAGTGCAGTATAGAAAGTGACACAGTAATACGGCGTTGTTTCTCGCTGTTGGCATATATATATATATATATATATATATATATATATATATATATATATATATATATATATTTCAGAAACATTATGTAAAACAAATGAAAACACATCGCGAGGTTTCCATGTTGAAATTTTATGAATACCTGGATTTGTTTAAGTATTTCTTTCTACTGTGTTTGTGTGTAGCTTCAGTACATAAATCTTTATAATTAGATGCCCAACATATTTGGCAATGACGCAGAAAACAACACCGAAGATTCTACACTTGTGTTAATTTAAGACACAGGCTGTGTGTCATTTCAACTACCGGCATTTGACACACAACTCCAAATGGAAAGTGAGTTGTTCTAACCATCTATTTGTGTTATATTTTAACACAATCGTGTTAACACATAGGCATGTCGTTGAAATAACACAACGATTTTTTACAGTGTAGTTTTAAATATTACTTTATTGTGAATCTTACAAAAATCCAACATTTTGCCGCCCCCTAAATTCTGCCGGCCTGTGTTCGAGCACAGAATAGCACTTACCTTAATACGGGCCTGGTCTTGTGTCAGAATGTGTGGGACACGGTAGGGGTGTTCCAAAAACCGGTTAACCGGTTTCGGTTCGGTTTGTAGCTTAAACCGAATCAATCGGTTTGGACTTCAAACCGTTTCGGTTCGGTTTGGAAACGGTTCGGTTCGGTTTGGGAACGGTTCGGTTCGGTTCGGGAATGGTTCGGTTCGGTTTGGGAACGGTTCGGTTCGGTTCGGTTTGGGAACGGTTCGGTTCGGTTTGTAGAATGGTTCGGTTCGGTTTAAGAACTGTTGGAGCCTGTTTGTGGACTATTTTGTTCAGTTTCAGTTCAATATTCGAAATCGATGGAAATGCAGTTTGCGTTATTAGGAATCGTCCAACATGAGATTACAATAAGTGTGTAATGTTATGTTTTCGGTATAACTTTATTCAGATGTAAAATTATTTCAGCGGCGTAGCGTAAGGGAACGCCTGTATGCCTGGCATCCCCTATTAATAAGAAAAAGTACGCATTTCATTATATTTATAAATTGTTTGCTTATAATTACCACAATTATTTCCACTGCAATCTTCTGGATGCGCTCTCTCGCTTTACTTTAGCAAGCGGAACCTACGCATGCGCATCACTCAGATGCACATTTTCTGTCTTTCCTCTTGTCGTATGCTATGCAAGATGCTATATTCCTTCAGCATCCAGGCCTACTGGAAGCATCGGGGTTTTCGTCTGCTTTCTGTCGAATGCGCATGCCCAACTACTTCTTTTCCTACTCCCAGTGCAGTCATCCTTTGCAACCCAACATTTGCTTTAGATATAAGCTGGCGTATGCTCAAGTACTGCCAACTCTATATATTTTTAACTAAGCTATGGTTTCTGTATAGAACGTACGAGCTTTGTCAAGGAAATAGAACAAAACATAAATAGTTAGTTCAACGCCATTATGAAGCATGTCGCTTATGTAAGTGATAGTATAAAAATAGTTATGCTTTAATCGTAATTAAATGCATCGTAATTGTAATCGTAATTAAAGGCAAACTAATAATCTACATCATAAATACATATCATGTCCCAGGGTGTAGCCTCTTTGAGAGGACTCACACACACAAGCATAACTATAATGCATTCTGTAGAATCACGGTCACCGATCTGGTAGGCCACCCTCCGCCCTTCACAAAGTTTACTTGGGCTCTTCTGTATCTGGATATCTGACAATGAAGTAGATACACAGAAATAGGCCCCCAGAGTTGTTTTAAATGCTTTCTATTTGTATCTTCAAATGATATACACACTCAAGCCCATATTCACGAACGGGCACCTGAGGTCCGGACCCAAGATGACAAATTTCTAGGGCGACTTTAAGAAACGAGATTGAAGTATGGTATGCGGAGAAAGAAGCTACCCACGAGAGAAAAATAAAGGAAATTACACTGAAAACAATATTCATACAAAAGTGGAGCCGGTTTTTCTCGTCACAATGCTAGTGGCAGAAAAGGAAGGCTGAGACAAATTGCTTATTGGTGTCCAACGTAATCTACGCATTTGCTTCTGTATGCTCCACCAGGCGTGCAATTAAGGGAGCCTGGCCCCCTTAATGTTTTGGCCTCCTAATTATTAAGATTAGTTATTGATAAAAGAGATACAGAATTGTGACGATTGGACCCCCTAGCGTATTTGTGCCTCTCTCCTAAACTTTAATGGCTGGTTGCGGGCCTTAATGAGCAGACTCAGCCTGTTAATCTTCGATTTGTGTTGTGTAATTGTATGGGATGGTTGCAAATTATGCCGTGCTAAATATAAAGCTTCTGCAAGTTGTTTAATGAACATGGCTTTACAATCCTTTCTTGTGATAAATTATTGGCTCACCTCTCCCGGGCTATGCCCTTGCGTTCTGTACTAGATTTATGCTTTTGGTTAGCAACATTGATCGTTGGTGGTCAAGAAAAATTGGCGGTATAAAGTTTATTTTGTGTTGTGATTTGAGATGAATATTTATTTTATTGTTTTACTGTAGTATGAAGAAAATTGTATTTATAACTAAGACACAAAGCTGTGGAAAGTGTTCGGCTGCTACAAGGTATAGTACCTTACTATTGGCAAATGATGACTACGATAACAATACCAGACACAAATTTAATGGATTTTTTGTTAACAACAACCAGATCTTGGTTGACTTACGAGCAGCGCTGCTCTCTGAAAGGGATACGACCTACCCCAAAGCTTTCCATAAAATCGACAACTAGCAATCAGTCGCGAATATTTCAGTCTTCGTGGTATGATGATAGGTTTTCTTGGCTTTCTGGGTTTTCTGTAGGGAATAAAATGTTATGTTTCGTCTGCATTATGTTTGGGGCTAAGGAATCGGAGTGGTGTTCAAACGGTCTGATTTGGGTAATTTCATGAAGAAAGTTGGGTTAAAGACCTACTTTCGGGCAGAACACTCATCATCATATAATGTTCATCGTTAGTTGCCTCCATTTTTTAAGTTCCGTTTTCTTTCTACATCACTTCAAGTGCAAGACTTTTTTTTTTTTTTTTTTGGCGCTAGTAACCTCACCTTACGATACGTACAAGTAAAGTGAGACATCCACCAAAAACAAACAAACAGACCAAAAAAAAAAAGAAAAAGAAAAAAAAGAAAGAAAGAAAGAAAGGAAAAGAAATAAATAGCTGCAGGCACGTGTAATGTTAGATGCGTGGTATTCGCAAAAAAAAAAAAAAAAAAAAAAAAAAAGTTTTTAGTATTTGTTGCCAGGGTAACTCTATTATCACTGGCATGGTACCGTAACTTATCATTTAATATTAGCAATGTCCGTTGACTACATACTAGCCCGGTTTTTGAAATGATGTTCGGGAAGAGAAACCGAAGTCAAATAGCAGTAATAGCTGAGACAATACCAAGATTGTATCTGCAGCACACCAACGAAATGTACTCAAAATTATAGCCTATTTGTGAGGTCCTAGAAAGGATATGACTCCAGCTTTCTGAATTTCTCGTAACCTTCTTTAGACCACCTGATTTTCTAGCCAATAAAGTGTTTTTTCTTTGATTTTCCCTCAGTGATTTCGGTTGCTACTTTGCCACAGAACCGAGAATATTTATAAAACTAGAATGCCCTTCTGATAAGAATTGTGAACAGGGACGTACGCAGGGGGTGGGTCCTGGGGGTCCGGATCCCCCCGAAATTTCGACTTTTGTATAAATTTAGCCTAAGTTTAGGGGCAATTTTAGGAATTTTGATATAAAATAGGGGAAGGTGCTCTACCTAGGGACACATTTTTTCTCGGAATTTTTTGGAATAGAATTTTACATGATACACGCAAATAAAAAACAGGAGAACATGCACAAAGCTTTTTTATACATACTAAATTTTTCTCAGAATGTTACAACAATATTTGTAGACACTAACGTGAAATTAAAGAAGGTGGTGCGTTTGTCCTCAGGTACATCTATACGATCTACCTAGGGACACCTAGCGTTGTACCAAGGGACACAACTTAATTATAATGTAGTTTGTTATACAATAGAATTAGTAAGTTCCTAAACAATAGTTCTTTAAAATTTTGGTTATATAATGAGTAGCTATGAGATAAGATTAATTGATAAATGCTTAATAAAACAAATTTTATATTTTTTAAAAAGATATAAACAATATATACTTGTAAACTAGAGAAAACTTTACAAAGATTAGAATGACAAGTTTAAGATAGCTTGCTCTAAAATTGAGATAATGTGCTTTCTTTAATATATAGATCAATCGTAGATTGCTTGGATTGCATCCTAAACTATGAAGAAATAATTTTCTTTATATTTCTAGAACAAAAATAACAATATTTCCCCTTTGTGTCCCTTATCCGTTCGTTTTATCTTAACTCTTCAATGTTCGAATAGGGGAGCGAGGAAAACAACTACTTTGAACAATAGAGGATAATAACACCAAATTGGGAAGATGAAAATCAAAGTTTGAGTTTAAAGTTGACTCTAAGAATTTACATATGAAGTCAGCATGAAAATTCACAGAACTGCATAACTTTCTCTTTAGCCTCGAGCTGATAAACCAAAGTTCGGTAGGATTACGTTCATGTCTTATCAGCTTCCTCAACCAAGACTGAACCCTGAGAATTCGATGGAAACCTTTAGCTGGTTCATAGATCTTTTTGTGCCGCCAACTCTGAGTTTCAGGTAATTTTGTTATGATATCCTCAGGTGAAAGAAAGAAAGTTTCTGAATCCTCTTCACTGACAAATGTGTCTGTTTTTCTTAATTTTTTCAAGTATTTCACAGCAAAACCTACATCATTTTCATTTCTATTTACAACTTTTACAACGAAATGTTTAGTTTCTTTCTCTCCTGAACACTGTACTAAAATGTAGTCTCCTGTATTATTATTGCCCTCAAAATTAAATTCAGTTTCCTTCTCCATAAGCTCTTGAATTAAATCTAATTCATCTTCAGACGAATTAAAAGAAAACTTAAATCTTCATCTTCGCTGCTTGTGTCATATTCCTTTCTTTTCTTCATTTTAGGTGTCAAACGACGAACTACTTTGGTCACCTTCTTGCATTCTTGCTCTAATTTTTGCTTTTCTGGCGTGTTTGTAATCATTCTAGAAGTTATCTTCCTTCCAACGTTTGGCGTTTTTTTCCTCTCACATGACAAAAGACGTCTTAGCATCAATGGAGTTACTCCAGAACTTCCTTCTGAGATAACCACAGGTGTCTTCTGATGACACGAACTATCTGATAATGACATACATTCGTCCGAGCAATTGATGGACAACTCCTGAATCTGATTGCCTTGAGAATGACCTGGAAATTGACTGAAGCCGCTTGGGCTCATATATTCATGGTTCTGAAAAATGTTGAATTTAGTGGAACTATCCCAGTAACTCTGAACTCACTAGTAATATTTCTTAAAGTAAATGCCAATTCAATTCGTATGCTTTACCAACTAATTCGGCGACCTCATAAATTGTAACTCGATTTCCGATGTTTTCAGGTGAATTCATCCATTCGTTCGTAGCCCTTTGAATCCTGTAACGTGCCGACTAAGAGCAGATTTTGAAACAGAATATTTCTTTGCCGCACTTCTGATTGAAGACTTTTACGACAAAACTTCACGTACAGCTGCTTCGACGTCTTCTTTTCTGGGTGTATTTCTTTCTTCGCTTACTGCGAGGCATTGCACAATCTGTAACGAGACGAGAAAGAATATTTAGTAAATAATTTTCTTCTGCATTAAGAGAAAATTTACATTCCCGATGCAAAAGTACTCTCGTTGTACCTGGGGACAGATATTTTTTGTGTCCATAGGTACGTACGGTAATGTGTCCCTTGGTACATCATTGTGCCAATTTTTAGCGTAACGTTGATTACTAGATTTGTTATTACCCATTAAGTTACTTACTTGCGCTATTTTATGGAGTAATCTATGTAGATTTATCTCTGCAAAATTCAGACTCCCTCTCATACGTCTGAACTTCACAAATGAGAACGAACTATCATCACAAAAATTTACTTTCCGACACAAAAAACTCAAAACACCTTCCCGCGCACGACTGCTTACACGGTGTGCAATTGTTTCAATGTTGCCACATCCTTCGGATTTTTTACTTCCTACCTGATACAAATTCAACAACACAGTTTGTGTACACACTAGTGTAGAAGCAATGTCCCCAGGTACATACTGTCCCTAGGGAGAGCACCTTCCCCTACCCTCATTTTGAGTTTGGATCTCCCCGAAATAAATTCCTACGTACGGTACGCTACTGATTGTGAATTATGCGACCACCCCCGCCTACTTTACAATTTTCTTTCAAGCTCTTTACTTCTCCTTTCGCATAGGCAAAGTATCAAAATACTTATAGTCTTTACTGATGAGTGATAAACATAACAGTGATATACTTGATAAAAGAAAGACAGAATTTTTATGCTGAAGACGTCCAGTTGTTAAAAAAGCCATCAACATTTAGGGTATTCGGTGCACTAAATTAGAAATCAAAATCTTAAACTAACAACTTATCTAAAAATTTTATTAAAAATCTACCCACGTAATGAATGAAAAATTAAGAAGAAAATTTTGTCAATAGTTTCAAAATTTACAAATGACATTTAACTTTGTCCGTTCCCTCCAGGCAGCTAAATTTTCGCCTCGATTTTTCTTCCTTCTTGCAAAAAGATAAAGGCCGCTCTTCTTCTTTTTCTGAGATGGCATTTTCCTAACGATTACTTTCTTCAAAGCTGCACAAACACACTGCGGAAGCAAAACAAAAACACACTATGCGTTCGTCCTGGAATTCGGAGATTACAAACCTACCAACAGAGGAAAGGATTCCCGAACGTGACATAAGCAGCCGATTTCGAACGAACTGAACTCGTATTTCGCGCCTCCAAGAAATTAAGTGAGACAGACTGCAAGGAATAGTATCACTCCGCGCTGACGTCAGAAAGTGGGTGGGTCTATGCTTGCAGCAAACGCCGCCTGTGCTGGCTAGATTTTTTTTAACGTACCATTTTCTTTTTTACGTAATAGTTTTGCTAATATGCATTCAAAATAGATTTTGATTTCAGGAACGTTTAGCAAAAGGTACAGTCTACAAATTCCTGTTTTTACTTTTTCTTTTACGCAACAATTTGTTTCTCTGTTGAAGAGTAATTGATAGACAAGCTGTCAATTCGATATTTTATTAATACTTTTATTAATTAAAGTTATTTTACCATGCTTATTGGAGGAAAGAACTACAGACAACTGTTACATACAATTTAATCTATCTAACAAAAAAAAAAAAAAAAAAAAAAAAAAAGAGCACAACGATATCTCACATGATAAGAGAATTAGAGCTAAAATAGATTACCATGGATTTAAATGGCAATAGCGAACTTGGACAGAATGCAATAACTCCTCGTATCTCCAAACTTTCGCTACCTTTCGACAAGCAGTCACGTGCCAATAAATGACAATTGAGATGGTTAGCTTTAACCTTGAATTTTCGCAATTATTAAAGCTCCCCAGTGATGAAAGAAGCCGGTATAGCTAATGGTTTTACCAAAACAGACAGGGTAAACAAATACAACCATTTCCTGAATTCCTGTACGTGCTTTTCCTTGTTCGTCGTATCTTCCTTCAACACCCCTTTGTCAGGGTAGTATTCTGGCCATTGACCTCCAAGAACAAATCATGGGAATCTATCTATGCTTCTCTGTCTCCAGTAACAAATACAGACAATTTTGGCTCTCATACGGGAATACGAAAGAATTAAAATAATAATAATAATAATAATAACAAAACGTATTTGCATGGCCAAGATACGCAGGTAAATTTATCATTATCAACATAGGATAAGTATTGCTTTAATGCGGCCAACTTCCAAGATAGACAGGTGGCCAACTTACAGAGTAATAATTAACGAATGTCTTATGGGAAAATGCAGGTTCAAAACGAACCAGGCCAAGATAAGCAGGTGGCCAACTTAGAGAGGTGGCCAAGTTGAGAGGTTTTACTGTACTGTATAATGAATATGGAATCTGTGTAAAAAATCGTCTGGGGCTAAAAGTTCTTATGTGGGAAAGTTAATTAAGAAAGGAAAGATAGAAATAAAAGTCGTATAGTGGAAAGAATTTTGATGTAGAAGATATATACCAGAATTAGAAAGGATGAAGTGTCTCAGTCTTGGGATAAATATCGTATACAATTGTATTCAATAGTTCAGTGAATCGACTTTGCCCTTACCTGAAATCCGAGAAACTCAAGGTATCCTTAAGTATTCAAAATTATAAATGTTAAATGATAATATGTAACTTGTAAATATTCATGATGGCGAATGTTACTGTACTATGAAAAAGTATATCGTGGTGCTATATTATAATACAAGGAAAAGAAAGATAAATATTTTTGAGTAAAGACTGACTCGTTTCTTATCTGTTGATATTTTATGAGAACCATATAGATACGATAACCGACCGAAGTAATTGGGAACTACTTTAATTTAATAGTACTAAATTATGTTCTAGTGTGAAGATAATGATAAATCTTCACAATGGAAATATTACAATTATACTATTTTATGAGTACTAAAACTACCAGAAATTTAACAATTTGTATTACAGTTCGGTTCGGTTTCGGTTCAGTCTGAACGGTTCGGTTCGGTTTGGAAACGGTTCGGTTCGATTTGGAAACGGTTCGGTTCGGTCTGGGAACGGTTCGGTTCGGTTTGGGAACGGTTCGGTTCGGTTTAAAAACGCTTCGGTTCGGTTTGAAAACAGTTCGGTTCGGTTCGGTTTGAAAACAGTTCGGTTCGGTTCGGTTTGGGAACGGTTCGGTTCGGTTTGAAAACGGTTCGGTTCGGTTTCGGTTAACCGTTCCAAACCGGTTTAAGTAACAAACCGAAACCGTGGTTTACGTTTCCAGGAACCGTCCACCCCTAGGACACGGTCTGCCGTGTCGTGACAAAACGCTGTAACTTTGGCGGAGAAGTTTTGCGAAAATGAGCCGTAAAGTTTTCATCCGAAAATGTGATCTGAATCGTGTAGAACCAATGTAACTAGGCAATAATGGTCAACCAATCAATTTTCACCAAATTTAATCACACAACATGCATTTACGTAACATTACATGTAACCACATGTTTCCAAAGTCAAGATACACTGGTTCTACACGATACAGATCACATTTTCTGATGAAAACTTTACGGCTCTTTTTCGCAAAACTGCTCCGCCAAAGTTACAGCATTTTGTCACGACACGGCAGCGGTGCTGGGTGATACGCGACATTTTCAAGTCATCCGTCAGAATGTTGTGACCAGTGTTGCCAGACCAGTCAGTTGGAAAAGCAGGAGATTCGAAGATAAAAAACAGGAGAAAGCAGTAGACACATACAGTGGTGGCGTTTGAATGTAAATCCGGGTGGGGGCAATAAAATTTGCCACTATTAAGTGGTCAAAACAAGCAGTCCAGAATTCATTTCCGATGAACTACGTTGAGCAAATGAAAGTGAAAAGTCCCGATTTATATTAATATTATTTGATGCAAACATGTGTGAAGCAAAACGTAGTGAAAGAGCAAAGTGGAGTGGAAAATGTCTTTTCATGCACGTAGGGATAACGTAGCTATATTGTGCAGTCACACGTGACCGTGGCGTAAGACGAATTCTTGCTGATGATCGCGGAGAAACGAACTAAACCACTCTTCCAGCCCAATTTAAACAACACTTACTTGTAAATCTTACAGAAAGTTATAAGAACGCTAACCATAATGCATATAGAGAATGACGTACAATTGTATTCTTTGGATTCATATTATATACAGTAAAGCTCTATAACTATATGCTCTACAGAGCTTTGTGTATTATAACAGAGAAATTTTGTCTTTTTATGTGAGGAAACATTGAAAATTCAATAATAATAATAGTATTTCTTCAACTTCTCGAAGTAAGGAAAAAGCAGGAGATTGTTCACTTTTCATTTTCTTTCGCATTAGATCAGTAGAACGTAGAAAAAGCAGATCTCCTGCAAAATCAGTAGATCTGGCAACACTGGTTGTGACGCGTACCATGCCTGATCCGTATTGCTGCTACGATGTCATCTACTGACTGGGAACGGTTAGTGCGCACAACCATTGCAGTCTCTTCGATCTTGCCTTCTGTTCGGACTGTTGTTAGCTGACCTACTGGTTCATAATCCTCTAAACTGTTTCTCTCCTCCGTAAACCGTTGGTGCCACTTAAACACTGCACTGCAGCCCAGAGCGTTCTCACTGTCACTCTGCTTGCCTGATCATCTTCAACGTTCCTGCAGCGGATCTGCTTAGTTTTTGGCAGAACTTGATGTTTGCCCGTTGCTCAAACTGCGACATTCTCCAAGTGCACCGCGGCGCAATTAACTCCTTTTATAACAGAAACAGTACGTCTGTTTACACTCTGTACAGACCTACTTCTTGCTGGGTCAAGAGATGAACTTCCACTGCTTCCTCCAGGATATCACTTATCAACTGAAGTATACCACTAGCGCCACACTGCGTCCAGTCCACAAACTTACTGACTGTAGTAGTATACAATAACAACAAGAGCTCAGAAAATCGAAAGATAGAAATCGAAATCGAAAGATAGAAAAAATCTCCCATATAGCTTAAATAAAAGAAGAGAAAACTTTGTATACAGCCTGTGAAATTTGTATACTTTTTGAAAAAAAAAAAAAAAAAAAAAACTCATACTTCGTCAAAAACAACTTTCTTGGCGAAAGTGAAAATAATCTATAGTAATGATTAAAGATCTGATCTAAGACTTGCTAATAACAAAAACAGGAAAACCTCTCAAATATCAGGTACTCTAAAAATGTTGAGCCTTTTGCACACAAGAGATGGCGTTAGTGTCCCAAATCTCTCGGTATATCGCAGCAGGACAGGCTCAAGTCATTTGATAATTGATAGTCGAAGCAAGTAGATGTACAAAAATGTTGTAATTTTTATAATCAGATATTACACCGTGAAGATGAGTGAACATTCCGCGAAACTACAGTACACTTTACATTTTTTTTTTTTTTTTCGAGAAAAGGGCAATCTCGTGATAAAAAATTGTGCTGTTTATGGGAAAGATACGTTATCAAAAGCAACAGCCAGGAGATGATTCATTCGCTTTCGTTCTGGAAATGCCCATGTTGCTTGTTGCAGTGGGCGACCAATCATAACAAAGTGGATGCTGGCAAAAGTCGACCAAGACCAGCATGTAAGTAGTTATGACCTAAATATCCATTAGTAAGCAGTGTTAAATCATCTGGAGAAAGCTGGGTAGCTCGACGCTTGAATGAAACATGATCTGGCTGAAAAACATTTACTCGATCGAATTTCTCTCTTCGAGTCTACTGAACTCGAGTTATGCCTGAAGCGGTTAATCGAGAGTGATGATAAGTGGATAACCCACAACAATGTCTGAAAACTATCGTAGTCGAAGCGAGAAGCTCCACAGTCTATGGCAAAGTCCACATTCATACCGGTACCCAGGAAGGTTATGCTGTGCGTTTGATGAGACTGGAAGGGCATCATACATCTCGAGCTGTTGTCGCTGGGCAGAACGGTAAACTCGGATTTATACTGTTGACAAGTAGGCAACGTACTTAGCAAGTTAAAAGAATTACGGTCGGAATGCTCAACAGAAAAGGTGTCGTATACCACACAGAGAAGAAAACTGCCGCAATTTTAGTTTTCTATTTCATACGGCGATAGAATTCCAGTGTTGTTTTCGAGTGTGGCAGGATGCATTGTCTTGGTGCAATTTAACCTGGATCACGTTCCATGAAACGCTGGAATTTCATTCTGGTGCATTTCAGGCAGAACATGAGTCTTGTAGTGCTCAGCATTGATTTTAACATTTCGTTCCACCTTTCGGAGACGCAGTTTGCCCCTGTACGAGAAACTGGCCACAATCATGGATCCTTTTAGGAAACTCTCTGCGCACTGACAGAAGAACGTGCTTTGGCCCATGACGTCAACATGTCTGTATGTAATGGCACGGACTTTACTATAGTTTCTAATGTAAATACACGCCCAGTCTTGGGAAATAACGTAACGCAAGTAACGCGTTACATTTTAAGTAACGTTTCCTAGTAACGCGTTACATTTTCCCAAAGTAACCGTAACGGTAATGCGTTACAAATTTTTAAGTAACGTACCCAGTTTGCGTTACATTTCGAATAAGTAATTACAATATATGTATATACTTTTTTTCGGAAACAAATGTTTCTTCCGTGTAAGGGAATTTCTCAGAATGGTGGAAATGGAGCATGAACTATGTCAGTAACCGACAGTCAATCACCGACATACAGAGAAACAATAAATCTTAGTACCACTTACTGTTTTTGGAAGATGAGTACAACCTCATGAAAATCACATGTACTGATTGCAAGCACCTGTAAGATTTTGTCATAGATTTTGATAGCTCCAAATCAATACATTCAGCGAGTGAACTACAAGTGCAATGGTGGTCTATTTTACTTTGGTGTTGTTTTTGTAAAGATCTAGAACGAAAATATTTTACAGTTCGAACATTTGAAAGAATACTGGTACTTTTTTAAAAAAGCTGAGGATTTGATGGCGGACAAAATTTAAAATAAAGTGTCAATGAAGGGAAGCGAGAAATATTTATCAACAGCTACGGTGCCATAATTAACGATATACGATTCACAGTGGTACGATCTACACGAAAATTATGCACTTTGTACATTCCTATGGTGCGCGACGTCGTGAACTTCGGAAAGGGCCACAATAATGAATCCCTTCCTGAATCTGTTCAGTTCCGGCGGCATCAGACTACGCCCAACCACACTGTTCTACAGCGTTACTAACAAGGTCCTGTTGCTTGCCTCGTGGCAGTCTCAGAACGATGGGTTGGGCATGTGCGGTAAACGGCTCAATATACATGAATCAACCTCTGCATATGGAAGCACCAAACATTTTTTAAGTGTTTAAGGCTTCTGTGGGTCTTAATCCGGCCCTGCTCCCGTTTAACAACAGTATATATGAGTTGCTCCTAGCCCAGTGCATATAGTTGTGTCAGTTCACATTATCTATCTACTATATATTTTCTATTACTTAAGCCGGCTGTATATTGACCAGAGGACAGGATAGCCGAGCAGAGGTTCAGTACTGTGGGCAATACAATAAATCGCATATTCACTTGAGCACATGCTAGACGAAATTCTTTCTAGTGTTCTGACTGAGATACACAGTCAATTCACTCACTCCTCTCTCCTGTCTCGGTTTGGCTGGCCTTATGCTTATATTTATAATATAGACATTGAAACATTGGATGAACTGAGACACTATATTAGAGAGAGAGAAAGACATAAAATAATGGAAATACAGTTTGCAACATATAAGGTGTGTGTGGTAACACCACACATGATGCAACGTCTAGTCGTCAGTGTATGTTAGGTGATCGGCTGTAGTAGGTCAGGTGGGGTTGAGTGAAGGCATTTCGAAGCTACCAGTTAATGGTGGTGATGCAAAATGTGAAATCTCTGAGTTTCAAAGAGGCTAAGTTGTGAGTATTTGGTTAAATCGCGTAAGTGTACGAAGTCTGACAATTAAGTTCGCGAACTCGTTCCATAAAATGTGTTACATACCTTATTGTTGTATACTGGTGTAATCACTTTCAAAATATTTCCTGGGAAGTTATACACTTATGCCAGCGCCTACTCCACCCTTCGAAGCATTTCTGGAACAGCTTTCAGACCTGCCTTCATATTAGCTTTAATGCCATCAAAATGCCTTTCTTTCAACACTGTTTTGATCCTTGGGTAAAGAAAAACAAATATTGAGGGCGAGATCAAGTGAGTACGGCGGATGATCTACCAGTTAAGTCTAAATCCAAGTATCCGCATTTGTTACATTGCCACAAATGTGAGCGGACAATCTTAGTGATATACAGGGTGGCACAAAACTTACGTACAACTTTCGGTGTCAAACACAAGTAATTGAAAATACAAGCATACCTTGGATAAAAAGTAGCGGCAACACTGTTCTCATGTCATAGTGCTGTTTCAGCATTACAAGATCCCCGTAGGTAATAAGGAAATAAGAGACGATGAAGTGTGGCGACTGGTAACGACTGTGTGTTATTCAGTCAAAAGTAGCAGTGCATTGCAGTGTCGTAAAAAAAAGAGGAGGGAAATACAAGCGTCATAACAATGTTTCGGAAAGACGTACAACGTGCGTGAATCACGATCAAAATGGATTCAGGGACTTCGTGACAACTTTCTTGCCAAAATGAAGGAACCACGATGATATAAGAGAAACCATTATGCGTCCCATATGCCGGTCCCTGAGGGATATCGACAAAGATAGAAATGCTGACGGTGAACGCTTGTATAAGTGTGGTAGAAGGTGATAAGAGATAGGAAGCGATTATATTAAAGGAATGTGTTCTTCTGTGCATAAAGCTAGGTATGATTTATAACAATATTACCATTACATTTTCCAACCCTGGTAGAATGCTCATTAAAGTACAAGTTCAATATAGTTACCCTTAAGAACAATGAGTTTACACAATAGAAAGTCAAAATTGGCCACTACTCCGGCAAGAATATCTGGTGCACTGGCAAAAATTTCACGTTCGATAGCGGACTTGAATTCGTTCAATGATTTGGGGTTCCTCCCGTACACTTTATCTTTGATGTGATCCCTAAAAAGAAACCTGTGAATATGGAAACGAGTCGAATCTACTGCCGTACTACTTGGGATAGTCCCTAATTCTTGCGCCGAGTTGTTGTATTTTTCAGAAATTTCCATTGCTTGGCAGCTATATGTAAATATATATATATATATATATATATATATATATATATATATATATATATATATATATATATACTGTATATGTTACAAGTTCTACCACCATGGTAAGTTTGATTCTGATGGTATGAGTTCGGTTGAACTCGTACGACATATAGTGTCCTTGATTTTAAGGACGAAAATATTGAAGGATACAGAACACTGAAAAGATTATGGTGTGGAAATTTGTAATGCACAGACGGCTGGTCAGAGCAAATTTGAGTTTAGCCCGAATAAGTTTACCACTGATCTTAGCATTTTCGTCTTCTGTGCTGGCGATGTGGGTTCAATTCTCGGTGAGAATTCATGTGGTTCGATCCTCATATTAAAGCTATAGTTTCAGCCTCAGGCTGTTGTAACTCCACACTACTATAACTTCATCTGCGAAGAAATATACTGCCAATGTGTAACTCTGGCACGTCCATTTTCAAACTGTTGTGTGAATGACAATTCAGTTATAAGAAAATAATGGAAGAGCCACACAGAAGTTCAGTTCAATGAAGTTATGATTTTCCCATTCAACTGTAACATAGATAAGCCTCTTGTTACAACAAAAGCTATTCCACTTTCCTGCGATCATTATCACTATGCTTACTTGCGTTGTATATTTTATTACGCACTGAAATTCTGCTCATGATGCTGTTTGGTATAGTAATATTTTAATAGTTACTGAATTTCGTTCAGATGCTGTTTAGTATTAAAAAATCCTTCACGAACACACACTATTGCAATAGAGTAGTAACTAACTTTAAGGAAACACGGAAAAATAATATCAAGAGTGTATATAAAATAATACACTTATATAAAATTCAATTACAGATTAATTTATTTTATAGTTGATATATACAAACGGATCCACACTGTAAAGGCTGAAGATAAGTTGGTTGTTTTTGTAACAGTATCGATTTCAGAATAATTAATGTAATAACCAACAGTCACATTAAATTTACATCGTCTCTACCTGGAAACATTAAACGTATACACACAAAAGTTGGTTGAAAAGTTCATCCGCACAACATTTTTAACTGATGGTCAAGGCATCGTTTCGTAATTCGTGACTGAGCTGTGTTTGTAGATTGGACAATTTGTTTTTCAATACGGCCACTCCCATCATAACAATGTTCTCAGGTTTCAAAGCTCCACTACTTTCCACATTGAAATAAAATTTATTAGGCTTTGCATCCCAGTTGTATGGAGCTTGAACTGTAAGAAAAAAAAGGAAGAGAAAATTTAGACTTCGTACATAATTTTAACAATACTGTAGAAAATTAAAATCTACGTGTAATCTTTGTATGTTACAAGGTGAAACTGGTGGGTCTACGGGATGTTAGATCAATTCTTGTAATGATGTGAAAATTCGGAGGCTTTAGCGAGCCAGCGAGAGAGAGAGGATCATGAAAACCTTTTCAGATTGAGACGAATTCGTATGATATAAGCAACATTAAGTAGTTTCTGTAGGAATGGCGGCTGGGATGATATTGAGTACGGATGTATTATTCTGAAATCTGACTTGCACATCAACGAAGGTGACTGTATAGTTGTAAAAGTTACAAGTGAATCCAATTGGACACTTGGGACTGTAAGAATACTTCCAGTGTTAGCTGGCCGTGGTCCATATTATAAAAACAATCCATGAATCAAAGGCAAAGAAAAAAAGACGTGATGAGCGGGGTATTTGTTGTTCCAAGCACTCCGCGAATGGGTTGCGTATGAGTAGAATATGCCGCTATTCTTGATTTGAAAATAATGACTGCATTTGAATTTAAATTTGTTCATAGAAAAATCAATATAATTCGACTACACATGATGTGCTGAACTTTATCTGAGGTATGTTGAAAAATTCTTCGATAGAAATAAGGCCATAAGTAAGTGGAATGGTTTTGTACAATGAAGCTACATCTATAAAGACTTGGATGTACGTATTTAGTAGTAGAGATTGACGTGGAAAATTTGTAGGTTCCGCTAAGTGGATGTGTAAAGACTGCTGGACTATTGTATATTGGGTGATCCAGCATATTGCTATGGACCAACTTAGACTCCCTTTCACTCTTCCTTCTCAAATATTCAGAAATTTTCTTCGTAGTAATTTAATTAGTAACTGGACTCATTTATTATTAAACCTATAAAGGAAAAACCTAGAAAACACACACTAATTTTAATGGTTTCGATAAAAAAAAAAAAAAAAAAAAAAAAAAAAAAAAAAAAAGGAAGCAGTAATTATACTTTTTCAATTACTTTATTACAAAATGTGATTAATGGAAGATTTAACAATTAACAGATGATTATTTAACATGACATTTATTTTTAACCTTAAATGGGACGGAGATACATACAATACGAATATATCATTCATTTCAACGATGAAAATTACATCTCGAGCAACGTGCAAGTGAGTGCAATTTGGCAAACCCAGAGGAAAAGTGAAGAATACTTTTTCACCGCCACGTGATATACAAGGACGAAATCTTGATTATTTGTGATGTTTTTATGCATAGGAGTATCACATTCATTCACACAACTTCACGAAATTCCACCCCGAAGTGGTTACGAAGAGGTTGATCTAACCAACATGTATCTGTGGGTCGTTGCGCATAAAAATATGAAATGTGAAAAACAAGTTTATTTTATTTTATTTTATTTATGCACAGAATACGAATACTTCACTCAATTTTATCAATGTTGGAACGGTTTGAACAGAGGCGGACTGGGCCGCCCGGATATCCGGAAATTTCCGAGTGGGCCCTGCCCTCCGCAAAATCACTTAAGATATTGCTCGATTGGATACGATATAACTATTTCAAAACTCCGTTCTCGTTCATAGTAACCAGTGGTCTAACTAACGGACCCGCAGTGCTAGCGAAGGAAGAGCACTAGGGAAAGGGGCCCCTGCCCAACTCATAGTCTTGTTTGTTGAAAAAATCAATACGATAAATTTTTAAAAGTATCAAAAAATACATGTAAGTTATTAACTGGAAAATGTAATACTGTCCACAATTTATGTTTTCAATAATGTGATGTGCAATCGATGACATAAAGAGCATGGAGCTGATTGTCCTATGATAAGGAAAGCGTGTTAGACATGAAGTCGTTGGATGCGACTGCTGGCGATAAATAATGGTCCTCTCAGCACAGAGGTGATGACACAAATCGAGCCCGGGGCCTGATGTCTCCAGATATCGGGCCCCGAAAGTATAGGGTCAGGTCCCTTCTTTTCACCAAAGAACCATGGAGTCTTGGACGTGGGTGGTGGCATTGAAAAGGATCGGTTTCTCCTGAACACATCGGTCATGTCGTAAATCTGGCTCCGGGCCCGAAGCCTAAGAAACCGGGTCCCAAATGATGTTCATGCAATATTCTCCATGTTTTTTACTCGCAAAAGTAAGTTTCCTTATTATCCTGCCTGAATGTTATTCACCCGAACATTGTATACAAGACAATACTATGATGCTGTATGTTAGTAAGGGACAGCGCAATATATTTGGTATCGAATAGAAGGGACCTGAGCCCAAACATGTGCGGTCCGAATTCCTGGGTTTTGGGCCACAGGACCGATTTCTAACATCACCGGTGTGCTCAGGGGACCCAGTTCTTTCCAACGCCCCAACTCGTGTCTTCAACTCCATGTCTAACACGGTTTCCTTACTATAGGAGAATTTTCGTGTAATATTATCCATGTTCTTATGCAAGAGTAACAAAGACATTACTAAACTGTGAGAAGTAACAGGAAATTAGATTGGGACAATTTCTTTTTATCGTATATATAAAGTACACGGGCAATAGTGAACCCCAATGGAAACGCACCACTCCTTTCTTGCAAATCTTTATTTTTTAACTTATGATTTTATTTTATTTATTTTTACTTGTTTTCAAAACTTATGTAGAAGATCTCCATTGCTGATGCAATCATGATTTTTTTAAAGTTCGAGTCGATAAAGAGGAAGAAGGACAGCAAGATGCGGTTTCTAATTCGGTATACCTAACAAAATAGTGCACGAATATTGACGGGGGTCAATTTGCGAATATTGTGGGAGAGGGTAGAGATGAGATATTTACCATAGAACAAAAAATTAATCTTTGATGCTTCTTGTCTTAATCCTCGCCGATTTACTGATTTACTAAATGAAAGTATTCTAGGTGCTTTACAGGAGATAGCTGAAAATGTTTAGTTGAGCATGAAAATTTGAAATCTGGATTGTTGAATTTTGCTAAAATTTTTGAAAAACTCTAGAAACTCTGCCAGACTACTGATAAAGCAAATAATAAAGACTGTACTGACATACAAATCGATGTAGATGTTACATAATGCGACAGTTCTACTGAGTGTAGTGCCTCGGAGGAAAAAATGAACCTGAAGAATGCATTGCCTCTTTTTCAGAAGGACAGTCTTATAAGATGTGCAACGAAAATCATCCTTGTAAGCAGTATTACTTCTGTTGTTGCAGGTTGCTACTAAGGTATAATACGCATGTTTCCACTTTTCAAACACTGTTTACTATATACAAACATTAGACAACTCTTTCAGTTACCCAAGTATACTGTGAGCGAGCATTCAGTTATTTTAAATTGAGTAAAACTCGTTCGCGTTTGTCTTCGTCAAATCATATTCTGGAATCATTTATGCTTATGGTCATTGAAAGGGAAGTTCTGCAAAAAAATCTCTAATGATGAAATTATCAAAGTTCTGCAAAAAATCTCTAATGATGAAATTATCGATGAAATTGGGAAATCTATCTTTAGAAAAATGCTGCTGTAAAAGTTGCTTTGATAAATGAACTTCATTAATCGCGTATTTTATAACAATTGCAAAACGCATCAAAGAAATCACTGATAAGTGCGTTATTACCTCTATGCAGTCAATAATTATGCGAATTTTAATCTGTAATGCTAATATACTGTAGTAATGTTCCAATTTATTTAGTGTTTGAGAAGTCAACAAGAAATTATTTCTTATCAAACTCAACGTGCTTTATCCGAAATGTTTTAAAATCGTTTCTCTAAAGTTTCTGTCTTTTCAAAATGTTATTTTCTTTTTTCTCACCCATAATTGGATGGTTACTCAATGTTCTTCATTATATATCATGTAAACAAATCTACAAAGATAAACTGTTATTTGACGCAATAAAATTAAGTTTGTTATAATTTATTCACTCATTTGCATGCAGCATTCATGAAAATTAAATTCCTCATAATTTTCAAGATGAAATCTTATCATATTCAGATCTCTCTCAATATAAACAGTCGCTGTTTTGAAGGGACATGTACGACTCATTGCAAAAATTTTCAGACTGTGGAAAATAATATTTAGCTATAGATACGCACACACAACTTTACATTTCGTGGGGACAGGGGTTTAGCCATCCAAGTCTCCAGCTAAGGGTTCATTCCTAAAAGGGCAGTCCAGACTCCAGACCAACTCGGTATTCATCAAGGCCCTTAAGCATCATTCTCCGGGTGGGCCCTTGTATTCCCAGTTCGCCTCTGGGTTTGAAACAGTGGGAGAGAACTCAATATAGCGAACACCATATAATAAAGTAACATATGGAAGTTTTTATACATGGAACATAGCACTTGCACGAATTTAGGAAGTCCACCTAAAAGGGATGAGACACATAACAGTTTTCTTCTGAATTTTGAACATACAAGCAAGGAATTTGCTATATGTATGTGCTTTCTGATATACAAAATCTCTCTCATCAAATCATGTAAGTGGGGAACGAATTCAACACCCAGTGCCTTCTCGTGGCTTACGCGCGACATCACGAGTTTGATTCACACTGGGAATATTGTTGGCGAGCTTAGATGAGAACCTGGTAAGTAGACCTTCTCTCTTCACGGGTAAAAGAAATGTTTCCAGCTAATAAGTTAAGAAAAATAAAACTCCAACAGCTAGTCATACTTCACTACCAACAGTAACAACGAAGTGTATTTTTCTTTTTAAAGTAAGACTGTGTGATCTACAATGAACAACGTAATCCATAAAAAGTTACTTACACTGATCTTCCTCAAGTTCTGTATATTCACTTTTAGGCCATTCGTCTGGTTTCGGATACAAAGTATGTCGCATTGAATTATCAGGATCATATTCAAAGCTCACTCCAGCTGTGGGGTTCCATTTCGCATGTTCTTTGCCAAATCCTTTCTTTGCATATGCTCGCAACTTCAATTCCTGTCCCTTACGCAGCTTGACAATCAAAATATCTGTAAAATAATACCCACCGTGAGTTCTTACATAAAATTAAGTTGAGAATAACAGCTATTGTTCCTAGCTTTTTAAAGACATATATTATTCTAACATTTACTTTAAAGTATAAAATTCAAAATGTAACAAATTCAAATAACAATTTCGCAATTTTACATAAGATGTAAATACAGAGCTCTCACACGTTGACATCCAACATCTATTTCTAACATCTAATACCAACACGTGGAAGAAAATACGCAGAAGCTTCACCGTTAGTAGGTGTTCGATTCCTGGAAGGCTAAATATTTTTGGTACTAATCCAATAGTGATATTTTTCTGTTCGTTCTGAACCTAGCAATGGAGGTTAAATGATCTATTATCCTGACGTCTTCCAGTTTTCTCAGTCGTATCCCTCTGATAAGGATAATATATTGTTTCTTTTATTTATTTATAGGTTTCATTGTGTAAGTTTCGTAACTATATTTTAACACTTCATCAATTATTTTACATGAACCAATACAGATAACTAGCAAAACTTATTGTGAAATTTAATACAGTTCGAATCTTACGTTAACGTCTATTTCTCAAACAGCCTCGGTATTGAAACTCTAAACTCAAAAACCAACGAACCAAGTATAATTACAACCAAACGCAAGTCTATTACTATAGTAACAAAGTACAATCATGTTTAACTTCAATACTTATATAAAATTACTTACCAGAAAAATAATGAAAACGTTACACAATAAAAGTACATATTAGAAATCACTTTGCTTTAACACATAAGAATGGGAAGAAGGAAAAGGAAGAGATCGACCAAATTCTGATTCCACGTTCTAACTAGGTTACCTCATCCCAAGATGAAGTTAATTTGGATGCTGAAGTCATCTACACTATATTTTCTAGTGTTCTGTGATATACTTTTAGCTATGTTTTAGTAAGTCATTCGAATAGGTTTTACTTAATACGCAGTTTGCTACACAAAATCATAGAACTGCGATGTGAACGAAAAATTACACCTCAATTTTCTTCTTCCGAAGAGAGAGAGAGAGAAAAAAAGTAATATAGTTTCTCCGGCACTTACGCACTCTAAGGAGACAGAAATATAATACTGTTGGAAAGATCCTTCTCCAATAAGTAGATCGGTGTTCTGCCAGCATACAAATGTAAATTAGTATAATGCCCACAAAATGATTTGAAAGTGCGATAGCAGAAAAAGTAGCGCACTTCAGTTATCGTTTTTTTTTTTTTCTTTTTTCTTTTCAGTAGCAACCTACAGAATGTGCAGTACATAATAATAATAATTTTTATAGCTTACAACTTCCTGCAATATTAACAGTTGACGAGCACTCCATCAGCAACTGCTTATCAATGTTACACCAACTGGATATCTTAAAAATCACTTACGTAGTTTTTTACACCTTGCTGTTAATAATAAGGAAAAGTATATGCCTTAAAGAATTATTTAGTACATGACTAGTGCGAATTAACTTTATTAAAATCCTAAAATCTTATCTGAGTTCCTTCACAAAGTCCACTGACATTATACTCTAATAACCCTCAGTAACACAAACTATGATTATTACCGATGTACCCAGGATTTATTTTCGAAGGGGTTTATCACGCAAAATGAGCATACAAGATGCATTTAATAGGGCCATTCATGAATTTGTTCTACTTCACTAAGACTATACTCTAATTATAGGGAGTATTCATTAAAGTACCGGTAGCTAATATGATACTATGCTCGGCATGATCTACAGATATCAAAGCATCAAAGACCGCAACTTGAGTCCTCTCTGAATAATCTTCATTGAGTAATTTCAAAGGACAGTTTGTCATGAGTCCAGGGGTGCAGTTTGCTTGAGGATTAGTCCATATTTCTGAGAGTTAGGGTAAACACATACCGAAGATACCTCGCGTTCGAGGTCGAATTTAAGTCGCGGTCGCTACCTCGATGTCTAGGTCTGGATGGATGAAGGGTGCACATAGCGAAGAGATCGCATCCTCGCTGTAAGTTCTCAGTTTGAGGAGAAACATTACTGTGACGCACGAGAAATTATTGCACAAAAATCACTGCGAAACAACATTTTGAAATTGAAAGAACCAAACAGTTTATAAATAGGGATGGACTCGAAACGACACATGAGAAATTCCAAAGTCTCGTCTCTTGTTTCGCAAAAATATTTGAGTCTCATCTTTTGTCATCTCTATCAATAAATCAAAGACTTTTACCTTTTTTCAATTTTCTGTGAAGAAATGTCCTCTTTCACTCAGGCAAGAAATCATTTTCCAGTAAAATAAATAAATAAATAAATAAATTAAAAAAAAAAACAGGTATGTCTTCAGGTTTCGAGGTGGAGGGGGTATTAACTTCACCAAATGAAGTTTCATCACTGTAATTCTATTATCCGACGTTGCCTTCCTATGGATACATGCCTGTCTTTACAGGTATTTCTTTACCTTGTATCAGTAACGAATTTAGAAGAAATTCTTTTTTATTAATCTCGAAATAGGGCGGGGGAAATGAAGTTTTTAAGCATAGATATGATTAACACTGGTTCTTTTTTCTTCAGAAATTCCGGAATTTAGGGACTTCAACCCGAAAGCCCCCTCCCTGTAACTGCCACTGCCTTATATAATAATAAGCTACACTAGAATTCTCAAATATGAATAACTTATCTGACAATCCCATTTGAGTTGCCATTTTCTTCCATTCTCTATTTAAAACGTGCCTATTATGATCGTGTTTGTGTCTCTTATCCCATATTTCTGGAACATTCCTCATTACTTCTACTAATATGTCTCATATTCAAAGTGCAGCAAAACCTCTTGGGCATAGATACACACGATTCTCTGCACACGAAATTCTGAACAAATGAAGATTTTATTCCGTGCAGCGCTTCAGGGATAACCAATGAAAACACGAGCCACAGCGATGCTTTCACTGAACATCGATGTAAAAACAAACTCGGTTGTTTGTTATCGCGACCACCAACTCACTGCCGTGGTCGACCTCTAGTCGCACTGTAGCATACATTTCCGGCATGTGTGTGACCCATTTGAATCCATCTGTTTGTGCCATTGTCGAGGTAGCAACTGCTACTTAAACCTCGACCTCGATCGTGAGATATCTTCGGTATGTCTTTACCCTTAGAGAGAGAATACACGTTGCGTATTTTACAGAATACACTTTGTGTATATGTTGGTAAATAGTATTCCTTAAAATGAGGAACGTGTAATCTCTCTCTCTCTAACTCTCAGAAATATGGACTAATCTTCAAGCAAACTGCATCCCTGGACTCACGACAAACTGTTCTTTGAAATTATATAAATATTCTGGGTATTGAATAATTTTCAGTGGCAAAGCGAGACAGTATTCACGAAGTGTACACGTTTTAATAGCAAAAGTATCCTTAAATTGTTCTCTAGGAAATTAAGCTTAATATAACTGCTCTGTTTTTTCAACCCAGAGCGATGATCTGAACACTGACTGAAAGTACTGATTTTGATCTTTCCGTCAGTGTATAAATAATTTCTCTATATAAAAAAAGCAAATAAAATATTTTAAATACCCACTAAAATAATACTAATAAAATAAATCAATAATATAAGCAGTATTAGGCTGCGGAGCACGCATTTGGGATTATAAATTACAAAATAAAGCACGAAGAGAGATGAATAGATGTCCGTAAAAGTAGTAGTGCAAAGTCAGTAGAACAGAGTTGTAAATAAAACGATGGAAGCTCTATTTATATGTTCAAAATAATGCCTAATCCTGAAGATATTGCTTCCCCATCAATAAAACTTTAGTCCATTTCAAGTGATAAAGAAATGCGTTTCCTTTCATTAGTAGCCACGTACTGCAATCACTTAAAATTTTCCAAGAATTTTCGCTCAAACACGATACAGGGCCGCAATTTCTCAAAACGCTATTTCAAGTTTAAGGCAACAAGAATCAAGTTTAAGATATGATTCAAACGTGTTCCTAGAAACTGCATTTGTTGAAGCTTAATCTCCGAGAGATCAGAATATGTCCACAAGCCTGTAGCTATTAAAGAATTTACAGATTTCACTTCACAAGAAGATAAACATTCAGTACCGACAGATGGGTCCCCAATTCAGAATAATTTACATCATGATGAATATCAAAGATTACATGACATCATGACATGCCAACTTGCTAATACTATAAAATTTATCATGAAAATTATTGGAAAACTAAAATTTGCTCGGGAGTTTATTTATTCATCATGATCTTTTACATCATGATGAATACATAATAAACTTCCGAGGGCAACGTTTCATACCAAAGGAGTGTGGCTAACATCCAACATTGAAAGAAAGAAAAAAAAAAAAAAAAAAAAAATCTGCGTCCAAAGATTTGCAGAAAATCATTTAACTGCAAAGCAATTATTCTGAAACGGGAACTCTTGGTAGAATTTGACAAAAATCTTCCAAAAATACATAACAAACTTCAAAGAAAATCAGGATAACTGGATCATCCAGACAACTCAAAAGAGGTGGTCGTCAAAATTAGCTTATCACAAAGAAGCACCATCAGAAAGACAATTTTTGTGGGGATTGTTGGGGCTTTTATTACCAACAGAAAGACAAAAGAACCAGGATTCAATGTGTGGAATGCAAGATGTCGTTTCATGAAAACACGACAGTACTGGACTCTGCCACGAATGTAAAGATGGCTGTGCATTGCTGAACGATGAATAGTTTTTTCACAATACACTGCGTTAGGTGAATTCAGAGAATGACTATTGTTTTATTACTTACTGGATGTGTTTATTATTTAATGGCTCATTGTATTTTGTTATTTACTGTAAACTTCTTTATTGTGTTTCTGATAATGGTCTCTTCTAATATTGAGTTACAAATCTATAAATGACGTTTCTATTTTTTTAAATCCTGGGATTTTTAAGTGGCGATAATATTTTCAGATTCTTGCAATATCACCTAATGTAAGAAAAGCATTCAGAAATTGTTGCTGATTCCTCATATTGTACATTCAGCTAGAACAAGGTTCTAGGTAGTTGATGTAATATTTACTTTTGTTGTTGAAAATGAATGAATTATTTACAATATTACGAAATGGAGGCGATATCTGCGTCGTTTACCCAATATTTAAGTTATATTTTAGAAAAGACAGTTCAGAATTTCACTCTCATTAAATTTAATAGGATGTAGTCAGTGTCACGTTTAAACTCACAATCCAAATTCAATTAGTACACTGCTTAAGCGTTAATATTTTATTAACGTAATGTATGCAACTACTACAACAAAAATAAGAGTAAACAACAATTATTACTTCGACTATTATTATTCGTATTTTATTATGAAAGAGGCTATGGAACTTCGGTTTTCTTGCCTTTATTCGTCTTAAATCGAGCCTAATCACCCTATCTTATATGTTAACAGAAACTGATGAAATCCCACAGCCCTTCACGGGCTGCAGCGACATGAAATTATGTTTTCTTATTATTACCAGTAATATACTGAGTAATAGACAGCAGTGGAAAAAAAAAATCCATTTTCCAACTGCAGTGCAAACAAGTTTAGTTTTCTAATATTTTTCACATTGTTCTCATGTGATAAATTTTATATTACTTGCAACTTGGCATGTCATTCCTTTAGTGACCAATATTTTCTGTAAAAAAGAATCTAGAACCTTCTGTCCTCTCAGATTGCATACGTGCCGTTCTCGTTCATGGTAGAAGGGTTCTATTTGGATCTCATATATCTATGATAATTCTCCCCTCGAAAACTCTAGCTTTCCTTTTCGGTGTCTTTTGGCTCTCAATAACACATACCAATCCACTATAGATTAGGCACCATATTCCTGGAGATTAGCCATAGAATTAACGATAAAGAGACCATATGCACTTCGACGTATTATGTGTAAAGCGCCTCAATGAAGTTTCAAAATGTAAGACTTCAGCTTTTGAGATTTAGATAACTAGCTAAAACACAGGGCTTTAGTTCTTCCTTTGTTTCAAGCTCCGATAAGGAATTCATAAATAACATCTATAGTTCATAGCATTGGCCCAGAAAGATTATTTTGCCACGATCTCTTTGTCTTTTACTAAAATGGCGAAAGAAAAGTAGTGTTCTGTTTAAATTTAGAACAATGGGAAAAATAAACTAGATCCGGGCATAATCTGGGTACAATATGAGTTAGAAAATTAACACATGTGTGAAACAGTCACTGTATTTTTATTATAAAAACATAGGTTCATTTCAGAAGCTGTGTTATACGAATTCCCACTTGTTGATTGTATTACGGATTGTGCACTTAATAAAAAGCTCCGTGGAAGCATTCTAAACCAGATACTAATTACCTTAAGCAATATGTAGAATGGCAAAGTTAGTATTTTTTATTTTTTTAAAAGAAAAAAATCTCCTGCTTTTCATTACCGTAGTGTTTGTTATATACAAAAATGATTTAATTTTCTAATTTCATGTTCCCGTAAACAGCAAAATAAATAATCAATCTCCATTTCCATCGAAGCCGAAAATGCTATATAAAAATTACAGATTTGTTTCGCAAATTACTACACTAAAAGCAAAGTCTAAATAAAAAAGTTAATATATATACAAAATTTTCATTGTGGATATATATAATTACCATCTGCTTCTCCATAATCGCTAGCTTCGTCCTCTTTATGCCTAGACGTAACAGGAACAACTCGAGGATCACTGGATTTCAAATCATCTGTAGTCACATGCCGTGTTTGATCATCATTACATCTAACATCAAGTGTAAATTCAACGCTACATTCTGGACAGAAATCCAAACAGGTACAATCCTATCAGACATAGAGATAAATAAATTATTTACATTTGCTGTGTGTGACGGAAAAATACTAAAAAACAAGTAACATGTTATCTATTTGAATTTATAGCAGTTACTTTTGTAGTTTGCACATTAATGGAAGTATGTTGAAATACCTTTCAAATCAGAAAATACCTTTTAGAGAAATTCTGTTTTGTTTAACAATGATTTGCATATACTATTACATTAGAAATTGGAACACAGGGTTGGCAAAAACTATGGTTTTTATTAAAAAAACCAAAAAACCAGTTTTTTTTTTTTTTTGGTTTAAATAATTTGCTCATATCATATGTGGACAGAAATAAGATTGTTTCATGTTATTATGCAACAACCGGGTTATGCTGGAAGGGGTCACATAAGCTTAAAGCGGAATAAAAACCGCTTCTTGAGTTACATCCGAGAGAAATTGTCCTCCATTTGAACTCGGAACCAGGACTAATTGGCCACAAATACGATACGTCGGCCGACTCACTCATAAAGGAATCCTGGAGTAATCAAGGGGGAATTTAGGTCTGAATATAATACGAATAATATACGGGAGTGAAACGTGATAACCCACAAATGTGTGTTCACCAAGATTTTACAAACACTTACACCTTTAGGAACATTTTTCGTTTTTTGGTTTAAACCTTTTTTTTTTTTTTTTTTTGAAGAAAAAAAAAAAACAGCTGGTTTAAAGCAAGGTCTGTTTCGTAACAGTGTGAAACATGTGTAACAATGAGTAAACTACGTATTCAAAATGATAACATCCATGGAAAGTTAAATTACATTTCAAAAACCAAAAATGAACAATATTTTGTCAATTGCAAAGAAGTAATGTTCACTTATAATAGTTAAGTAGATCCACAATGTAAGTGCTTCATTTATTAACCATCATGTTTGTATAGTGTGCCCGTAAAGTTGCGTAACCCAGTTTGATTGCGTATATCTTTTGATCTAAGAATGAAAAAGAAACAAATGCAAACATATTCTATGCAGATATTTTCAAGATCATGATCAATGCTGGAACTTGTAACATTTTCGTGTAATAACGAAAGAAATTACCGTAAATGTAAAATAAAAAAATATGCAAAATGAAGAAAATCAATATTCAGTTGCAGAAAACTGATTTCCTGCGAGTGAATTCCTGTGCATATGTACAGTATGCACCAACATTTATCCATTGGTGCGAAAATGTGACAAGGTTGATGCAGTGTTGCAATACAAAAAGCAGGGTTGGTATCTTTAAAACGAGGGCTGTTTTATTCAGTTTGTTTTGAAGGTTTTTTTTTTTTTTTTTTCTCTCGATGGTGGTTGGACATGTTTAAAACAACTAAAATATCAGATTGAAGAAGGTAATTTAATTTTCTAACAAGCAACCCATCCTCCGCAGGATTTGTGCATGGAGTAAATTACAAAACCATGGAGTTATCAGCAATTACTGAACGAAATTCCGCACATCAATGTGCGTGTAACTAAATCAAAAGAAATTCAAGTTAAGTATTTGAACATTTCTTAATTTCCAAGAATAAAGGAAGTTAAACAAACTATACACTATTCTAAGATTCAAATTTACAAATTCAAAACTTGAGAATTTTTTGGTCAATATAATTTTCGTAATATTGAACAGTTCTCACATCATACGCTAGAAGAAATACTCTGACAAATACAACTCACAGAAAAGAGCAGTGACTAGCCTACAAGGAGCAAATGACATATTTTAACTATACAGTTTTCAAGATACATCTCTATTTGCAACATGGATAGCTAATAACGATTAGTGTCTACGGCATAACAACAAAATTAACCTTTAGACGCCCGCCAGGGATGGTAGACTCTCACGTTCGGGGCTCTGGTGCCTCCTCTAATTATCACAGAGTCATGATTTATACCCGTTGGAAGCTTATAGACCACAGATTCCAACGAAGGTAACATTCGTGAAATTCCCGCCGTATTCGTAGAAAAAGAACAGACATAAAAAATCCTTTAAAATTACGAAAATATTGACTTTGCGGCGCCCTGGAAACCCTTGCAGTCACCCTACGCTGACAAAATGATGCTAATGTGTAGGCCACATACTTGTGACAACAATATAAGAAATGGTAGCCATTGCTGCTATTGCATAATGAATTCGTTTTATGTAGGAAATATTTAAACATATATATATACAGAAAAACATTCATTGAATTAGACACTCTCTCCCCACCATAGTACCACGTCCATATGCAAATCATTTTTGCTGCACACACCATGTATTCGAACAAGAATTATGCTTCTACACTACTTAAGTGAAATATATCTACAGGCTACTATCATGTAGGGAACTACTTTATTGCTTCAAATACCAACTTTTGTGGATGTACCATAAAGGGGGGAGGAATAGCCCCCGAAATCTGATGGAAAAAAAAATATAAAAAATTTAAAAGACGAACTACATCCTCCCTCTCTCGGCCGTACATACGTACCCTCTACATACACAAAATGCATACTGGCGGAAAGTTTCATCCCTCAGGAATACTTTGGTAGCAAATCATCTTCATAGCTTAATTGGGGGCTGAGTTATTGATGTTTGTTGCAAAAATAAATGTAATTTACGTCAAAAAACTGAAACTCCAAAAATTGGCTAACTTTGTCCCCTCCCTGACCGCCATATAAGCAAGAAGTACAAATACATGATATTACCATATAGTGGCCTACTTCATTGCTTTACGTACCAATTTTTTTTATGAATCTACCCCCCAAAAACTGTTGGAAAAACAAACAAACAAACAAACAAACAAAAAAAAAAAAAAAACAGTATTCACCCTCCTCCACCGCCACGTGGTACCCCCACATACATAAAATACACACCGGCGATCGCTGCATCCTTCAGGAATAAAATCGTACCACGTTCCTGCCTTAATTAGGGACTGAGCCATTGAAGTTTAAAGCCCTGACACAGCAGTTGCGTCAATGGGCGTTTAAAAATTAAGAATGCAAGTGACCAGTAGAACGTAACACAAAGAAACTAAACTACATATTCCGTGAACGGAGATCGGGAAAAATGCCGAAATTTGATCTAGCGGTTGAATATAGATGGCAAGCAATACCTGTGAGCATGTAACAATGTAATATATATGCCTATTTAGATTATTGTTTTAGACAAAATAAACATTTTAAACATGTTTTTTTTTTTATTAAAAAACAAAGTACTTTGTTTTAAACATTAAAAAAGTTTTAAACAACAAAAAAAGTTTTAAACATAAAGAAACGTTCTTTTGGTATTTTTTAAAACGTGCTGTTTTTTAACCCTGATAAAAAGGCTATTTAATGTAAGTCCGTAAAATGGGTGTTTTTTTTCTTTTTATTGAAACGCTGTCTTTGGCAACACTTTTGTCGTAAAATTACTGCAACAGGTGTGTTGTGGGTTAATTAATGATAAGTAATGAGAATTTGCACATAATTGATAACATGAATTTTTCTCTTCCTTACACTGGAAGCTTCACCTGGGCCAGACCTCTGATGAAAATATTGAGTTTCTATTTGCATGCTTGCCTTGCCACTCAGCCTTCTTGCTTGTATTTGAAGATACTTACGATTTTAAACTTAAGCTTCAAAAATTATTACTTACGCACTACACGAAATTTTATTATCGACCATTATATGAAAAATGTTAACGGACACTACAAAAATAGCAAATTCTTGGAATTATGTCACTTCCTATCAATGAAGCAAGTTCCTGAAGTAAAGTTTTAATGTGCAACTATTTCAAAAATTACTGACGGAAAAATTACGTAATTTTTATGCGGATTTGCTGGTCTTTCCTAGGTTAATGATATGGTTCGAGCTTCTATCTAAAGAATCCTGTTCCAGGTTTAATTCTGACATCTTACTTTTGATAAAAAATGATTCATATGTAGAGTTTTCTATTTATAATGGAGTTTTATGAAGTACCTTTTATGACTTTAACGGAGTGCCTCGTAGATGTTAAATGTTTGGTTAAACCAGAAACAGCCAGATCTTGTCTTCTGAGTCCCTAATATGTTCCCTTAATTTCATCGTCACATTTCTTTTAATCATGTCTATATGGATTTTGTTATAATTACATTCCAGTAAATACATGCCTGAATTAGTAAAATTATCCACATAACAGCTCTTATAGCTAGTGAAATTGTTTTCTATTTGCATCGATGGTTTGAGAATTACACTAAAACCATACTTCCTTGCCAGTTTTTGTAATTTGTAAGAGGGTGTGGGTCACAGGGCAAACGAAATCCACTTGGCATTCTTATTTGCATCTTCCGTTAAACTTATGTTCACTGTATATTTGTAAAGCATGTGATTTTCAATTTCCCCAAAATGGAAACAGTGTAATCATTAAGTAAGCCTAACACTTTTAATACATAAAACTAACTGACTAAAACGTGAAAAGTTTTCGGAAAATTTTGAAACGGAAAATTTTTCGATTCATAAAAACATGCTCCACTTATTCCTACATCGTTGTTTAGCCGTGATGTGAGGTGGAAAATTTTCTTCTATACTTTTCTGGAAAATTTTCCGTTCTTAACAAATATCAGTGATCAAGTAACAGTTGCTCAGTATTCATAAAATTGATTGAAATCATGTATAGAAATGTTAAAAAGTGAAAGATCGTTCAAAGGATCTGAACATTTTCATGGCTTAGACAATTTTCCGTACTATGTAAGAACAAGTGAAACAATTTTTCATGAATCGAAATATTTTCTGTCTTGTATGGAAAAATTGAACTCTTTATGAGTCGGAAAATTTTCATTATTTTGAAGAAAAAGTAAATCAACTTTTGTGAATCGGAAAGTTTTATTTCTCTGTAGAAACAAGTGAAAGGAATCTTCATCACGATGTAGAAACAAGTGAAAAAAACTTTTCATAATCCGGAGAATTTTGAATATTATGTATAGTGATGTTTGGTGGAAAATTTTCCACTATATTTAACTGCACATTCAGCTATAAAGTTCAACTCCTGTAGAGCAGGCCCGTATCCAGGGGAGGTCTAGGGGGGCCGGGCCCCCCTAAATTTTTGCTGGCCCCCTCTAAAATTTTCACGGTAGGCTTGCAAATGAACTATAATAAGGTGATGAACTATAATATTGTTGCATCGAGCCCCCCCTAAATTTTGGGGCTGGCTACCGGCCTGCTGTATTTAACTGCACGTAGAGCTACAAAATTGAATTTCTGTAGAGGAAAGTTAGACAGCAACAAATTATCATTTTCCAGTTAGCTTACGGAAACCAGAAAATTTTCTATTTCAAGTTGGAAAGTAAAAATATACAGTGTTTCTCTCTCTCTCTATGTGTGTGTGTATGAGAGAGATAGAAGTTGAAGTGAGTTGATTTTGAGTTTAACGTCCCTCTCAGCAGCGAGACTATATAAGACGGGACCAACTAATTAACGTGGAATCCGAACTACATGAGCTCCAACTGGGAATCGAAGAAAGGTCTTACATGCCAAATGCGCGTATGCTAACCGCTTAGCAACGAAGGAGCTCGCAGAGGAAGAGAGAGAGAGAAACACTGTGTAAAATTTCACTTCTCAACTTGAAATATTAGAAAATTTTCCGGTTCCCGAAAGCTAATTGGAAAATTATAATTTGTTGCTGATTAACTTTCCTCTACAGAAATTCAATTTTGTAGCTCTATGTGCAGTTAAATATAATGGAAAATTTTCCACCTAACTTCACTATACATAATATCCAAAAAGTCTCCGGATTATGAAGTTTTTTCCACTTGTTTCTACATCGTGATTAGAATTTTCCGATCTATGAAAATTCCTTTCACTTGTTTCTACAGAGCAATAAAACTTTCCGATTCACAGAAAGTTGTTTTACTTTTTGCTTCAAAATGATGAAAATCTTCCGAGATAAAAAAAAAAAAAAATATTTAACTTTTCCATATAAGAGAAAATATTTCGATTCATGAAAAACTGTTTCATTTGTTTTTACATAGTACTGAAAATTGTCCGAGACATGAAAACTTTCAGATTCTTTAAACGATCTTTCACTTTTTAACATTGCTATACATGAATTCAAACAATTTTATGATTGCTGAGGAATTGTTACTTGATTACTGATATTTTATTAGAACGGAAAATTTTCCGGAAAAATATAGCGGAAAATTTTGCACCTCACATCACTACATATCGCACACCCGGTGGAAAAGTGTTAAAACTTAAAAAATGGAAATTTTGAGTTGTCATCGCTCAAAAGAGAATAGAGAGAGAGAGAGAGAGATAGAGAGGTGAACTCTAGCTGGTGGTATTTTCGCAGAAACGTAACTAAAGAAATTAACCTCTCCATGGCAGAAATACCAGTATTCTAGGGAGAAAGTTTGATAGAATAACGAACTTTGAAAGTCATGTTCCCACAAATTTGCATTTTTGACTTGTAACAGTCTTCCACTGGGTGTGCGATATGTTATTAAGGTTAACCATGACATGCAATCCATAGTATGTCCAAGCACTGGACAGATGCTCACGAAGACCATTTCTAATTTCCCAATTAAGTTCTGCTTCGTGTCATCGCCTTCCTTTTTTTAGGATCCGACAGAACTTTCTGCATTTACACTCAACAGTAAACTGTAGAACGCTATTCGATTATTCACGAAAATGTCTACATGAAGGGAACAGAATTTTCGCTACCAGTTAACATGCGAAGTAGCTATTACCTTGCAGTACAGAAAACTTACTCTGGTATACTGAATACGATCAACAACATCGTCCGAAGTTAGTGGAACTAGTCCAATTCTGTGCGCCAGAAACTCGTCACTAAGTACAGTTGAATTGGCCTCCAATTGAACCCAATCAATAGCCATTGTAGGTGTTTCAGCAATAAACACTCTCCTCATACTGTTGGCGACACTGTAATGTACAAATACATGCATAAGTATAGTGGAATTCAAAGGCAGCTATATAACACAAATTTATGCAACAAATTCCTAATATCCTGGTTAAAATAAAAAATAATGTATGTATATTTACGCTTATATCTAAGTAAGCTTCCGTCAGAGAGACTAGCACACGGGGTCGATTCCCGGTGGAGATATTTATCTCGGTATATAAACTTGAATGTAGTTTCGGATCCACTTTAAGCAGTACATCCTGCCTTAATCTAGATAGCCAAAGTGCTAAAAAGGATTACACTCCAGCCAATTAACCGATGTAGAATGAGCACAAATTTACATTGAGAAATTTTTATCGTAAAGCTTCTATACCTTTCTTGCGTCAAAATTCAACTAAATTTATATCACAACAATTACACAAGTACTTATTATACGAAGTTACGTCTGAACACAGTACTTCAGCACCTCAGCAAACCGACCTAACAAGATATTCATCATACACAACGCATTCACACTACTCCTCATTTATTTAATTTAAGTTCAAACGATATTTAACCACGTGAAAACAAGCTAACAACAATGCCATCTGTAAACGACACCTAACACTCATACAAAATAATAATAATAATAATAATAATAATAATAATAATAATAATAATAATAATAATAATAATAATAAACTAAAAATAAAAAAAAAGAACTACTTTAAGATGCGGATTAAGAACTGGGAAATACATACGTATATATATGGGTTCACTCGAGTAGTTTTCGTAAAAGAGGAGTGTGAATATAAGTAATTTCAGTCAGTGGATATCATATTGAAATATTTTGAATGGAAATGAACGTGTTCTAAGTGTAAATATTTACTGAAGCGGAAGAGTACAAGGGCGCTTAAAGATGGAAATAAACGGCGGGAATATTCTGTACGTGTTAGCAATGGGCGTTTGCAATGCATGTAATGCAATATACGATTCTATTACAAAGAATTGTGCGATAAAGAGCGTAATATTATCGTGGTTTATGCATTAGCTCCTCATTTAGTGCTTACTGTGCAAGAAGAAACCGGAAAATGCAATCGATGTGTGAAAATATGGTAGAGCCGTCTGCTCGAGCAATGTCATATACATATATATATATATATGCAATTAATTTGGATTTTCTTAAGTTCCAAAGTTGGTCATCCGCTTCTAGTAAAACTTTGAAAATCTACAGAAAACAAATATAGTGGTAACATATACAGGTATATACAGGTGACCATCTGTAAAAATCACATTAAGAGAATTATACATACACCCTGCAGTTACAACTAATGTCATATTCCACCCAAAATATTAACTTGTTAAATCAAAATTGTTTACTAAGGATTAGACTAAAAACATGTCACGTTAGTCTTATATTCTAGGACTTTCTAAAAGAAGTTGATCTTTACCTCAATTCCGTATCTTCAATTTGAAATTTAACATTTTCATCAGTCAGATCGCTTATATGAACAGAAGGTTGGTTTGCGTATGGCATCTCCTATGACAAGATAAGTAATAAATCACAATTACTGTCAGCTCTATATAATTAATAAGGAAAATAATGTTAGTTGCATTAACAAAGTTACACAACTCAAGTACAAGGAACAACTGTCAGTTGGATCACAGTTTACAATTCAAATATCTAATGAAACTTCTTCTTCGGAAACACTAATAAACTATGAAGATTCTTTACGGGTTTGCGTCACTGCAACGCAAAATGAGAATTGTGGATTGTTGATACAGCACTTATAAAAAGATTTCCATTAAAACCCGGATTTAATATTTAAATTTAAAAATAAGTGTAGAATATTGATATAAAATGTCTCTTAAGATATTTCTTAAACATTTTTCAGTATTTGGAGTTATCAAAGAAAGAAATACCTTTCACATAGTCGTCTCTGGCATTTAAAATTGGGGGGGGGGACGCGGGATGGGAACGACTAGAATGTTATTAGCCCCAACTAAAGTTACGTCAAAATTATGAGTAAACTGGAATCTACTTTACTAATGGTATCAGCTCTTTCTACTTTCAGCAACACAATTAATCATAATTTTCTTCCTTTACTGATAGATTACGTGCCGAAAAAATAAGTTAGTATATACCTAATATGGTTCTTAGGTAATTTCTTCACCTTGGCATTCCTACTGGTGAATTCCTGCTCAGTGTTTTTAAACGCATTTGCAACAGTGTAGTTTTATAGTCCTCATATATTTCGATTGTTTAGCTAACAAAATCTTCAAAGAAGTCTTACGATGACACTTGATTTGATTGCGAATTTCGAATGTTTGCTTTTCATTGTTTTCTGTATTCTTAATAAACTCAAATGTATATTATCTACTTTTTGTTCTTCATTTCGCTGTATGTTTTTGAACTTGTCAAATGAACCATCCTTGTTTTATTTCGTTTTCCGTTTTAATGTCTTAAATGTAGTTTATTCTTGTCATCCGTCTCCTCAATCTATTCTTTCCATCTTCCTCAAATTCAATTCACTCATTAAACACTCATTTCTATTGTTAGTTTCTATATTGTTACAGTAGTTGTCCCTTGCTGCTCTTCTATAGTATTCGCATGAAATGTACTTTCATATATAATATTCAAATTTCTCTATCTTCTTAAATTCTTCTTGTCACCTTCGCTTCTATTATATATTTCCCTGTCTTTGTAAATTTATTTTGTTAATTTGCAGATAAACTTTCTATGCATCCTTTCCTTTCCTTCCCCAGTCTCCCTTCGTCATGGAAACAATTGTTGCTGGTTAAGCAATGAAAAAAAATGTGTGATTGCAGCCGAGACTACTTTGACTAACCAACAAGCGTAAATTTTAAAAAATCTTTCTTTGAAAGTGACACACGTTAGGCGGACACTCTAATCACGTTAACCAAATGTTTAAGAACAAAGATAACGTTAATTTTTTCTGCCTCTGTTTTTACTTCTTGCGTATAGATCTAAATACTTTCAACATTAATCCATTTATATTCTACTCAAAATATTTGCGGGGACGCGTCTCCCTGTCCCCCCGCCAAAGACGCCCGTAACCTTTCAAATTATATGCTCCTCATAGAAGCTCCAAGTTTTTTTTTCTGTAAAAGGCTGTTTGAAAATTAGTTTATCGCAACTACACTAAAGCATGTGTATTAGGTTCCTTATCCACAATAAGAACCTCTTATAATGAGAAGGAATGAACTGAATTCAACTGAACTGAAAGACGAAGTGTCCAACTCTAGCATTCCATAGCGACGATAATTAAAATTAGTGGACCATATGCAGAATCGTTCTGACGTGTGATTAGATACATACTAAAGAGTTTGATTAACATATGTTTCCTGTAGTAGTCAGGCTTTTAGTATGACGCTAATCATACGTCAAAACGACCCTGCATAAGGCGGAGTGTGACCAAAGAACGAGATATTTTAGTGTTAATATCAGGGTCGAAGGTCCAAACTACTGTTTGAAATTTTCGGGTACACAGGATCCTACCCGCCCGCTCATTACCCGATGTATGCGGTTTTGCCCGATCGAATACGAGCTCAGGATAATGTGGGCCGTATTTCCCATTTAGACCAAGATTTGTTTGGACCGTTCTACCCGTTAAAACCGACAGACCCTTTGGGCCCCTTGAAACCGAGACTTGTTAAAATCCTTAGATCCAATAGTCTGATGATAAATCATTCCATACAAAATACATAATTTTGTGTTATAATAATAGCTTGAAACGGATTTTTTTTTTTTTTTTAGATTGATGTAAAATATTATGTTTTCGTACAAACTTTGAACACAGAAAGAAAAGAATGATAAACATTGAAAATCAAAAATACATATCTTATCCCTCGATAAAAACAGCGTTCCTTAGTAGAAGTGAACCTTCAATTGTTTTCGCATTAAATAGCACGGAAAGGTCGAGTCACATTGGCTCAGTACGACTCAGTACGGATTGGCATGGATATAAAAATACCTTTCGCACTAGCTTTTTATTTAGGATTGTCATTCGTCCCGGAAAATCCGGGACAGTCACGGAATCGAGATCTGAGTCCCGGCTCCGGGAAAATATTTCTCGGAACGCTTAAATGTCCCGGATTTCAACGAAGAAGAAGGGAAGGTAATATTATACTTTGCTTTTTTCACAGCACTAGGTATATAATTATTCTCTTCAACTTCTGGGTATGGCAATTCAAAAATTGAAAAAAAATTGAGTACATAAAACATGGTTTGTTTTAAGTTCACGATTTAATTACTTTGACATTTAATGAAGCATTCGTTTTATTGGGCCAGAGACAAAAGGTTTCACTGCTCAATCTTATTATTATTTTTAGTACTCTGTTTCAATTTGCATCTTACTTCTGAAATATTTTAATCAATAATCCCTGACATAGGTGGAGCTAGAAATTGTCTGCTGAGGGGGCATTGGGAGGGCAGACCTATTGGCCTGTCTCGGAGGTCTTTGTAGGTGGCAATCTTATAGGTGGTATTTTTATTTTTTTATCAAAAAGTTGGTGGGAAATGCTCCCCATAACTCCGCCCATGATTCCTGATCGATATTTTTGGTAATTTTCCAGTGACCACTCATGAAGAAAAATATATTGTTTTAATTAATAAAACTGAACAGACAACAATGGAAAAATGTTGGAGTATTTAAAAAATAGTAACGAAAGAGGTGGGGGAAGGAAAAAAAACAAGCTTTGATTACGTTTACGTAACTAGGGAGGAGAAACAGAAGGGTCGGTAGAAAATTTCGCAAGGGGGGGTGGTCAAAAAGATTAGCTTGCTATTATATGATTTTTGTCTTCTTGGAATTCAGATTACACAAACTCCAAGCCTTATAAAGATTAATATGTTGCATACATTCCAGGATATTATTATTATTATTATTATTATTATTATTATTATTATTATTATTATTATTATTATTATTATTATTATTATTATTATTATTATTATTATTATTAGTCAGGTCTCCTTAACAGAAATCGTTCCAATTTAATGAAAGGAAGAATGAACACAGATAAGCTGAAGGTCAATAGGAAACCCTCTCGTGCAGTTGCTTTATTCGTTACACGGCTTGACCCAACTGTTTCTTGTAATGGTGTTAGTGAGTTCGTTAAAGATAGTGTAAATATTGAAGTTGGAAAGTGCGTAAAACTAAAGACAAAACATAACAGTTACTCTTCATTTTATGTAAGTGTACACGAAAACGAGTTTGATACTGTATGTAATGCAAATGTATGGCCAGATGGTGTATTGTTTACTAGGTTTATGGGCCGTCTAAAAACTGAAATGGTTGTGGAATCACCTGAAAATGATTTGAACGAAAAGGAAGAAAAGTCAGGTAAATAAATTTGTCTTTCTTTGTAACTTAAACCAAAATATGAGTACCATACACTTATTCTATCAAAATGTAAATGGTATTAATACAAAAGAAGGGTCTTTCAAGGACGAAGTAAATTGTGAAGATTACGATGTCTACTGTATCACAGAAACATGGCTAAAGGAAACAAATGTGCATTTTGTACAATCATCTAATAAATACAATATCATTAGGAGGGATAGGAACCTGGCATTAGAAAACAAATCTAAGGGGGGTGGATGTATGGTTTTAATAAACAATAAATATTCATACTCAATGATACAAGTCCCTGAAGATAGGTTAGATGTAATAGTACTAAAAATTTTAATCCCTGACCATAAACCACTTTTACTTTGTTTGCACTATTTTCCACCTACTTTACCGTTAAAGAATTTTACAAATTACTGTGACTGATCGAGTTCTTACTTGTTAACAATAAACGGTAATTTTATAATATTAGGTGACTTTAACGCTGGAGGAATCGACTGGGAAACTGGGACTGTAACCGCTAGCAATTTTTATGCTAAGAAAAAAGCAGAAAAGATAGTAGAATTAAGCAACCTTCTGCAATTGAATCAGCTAAATAAGTCATACGATGTCATGAATAAGGATAAAGTATTGGACCTGTTGCTTACGAATATAGAAAATAGTGCAATAAATTTTAATGTTGAACCAATTACAAAAAATGACCGTTTTCACCCACCATTTGTGTACTCGTGGAATATTATAAGAAATAATAACTTTCAAAAGAATACAAAACAGACCAGCAATTATGACTTTAAGAAAGCGGATTTCTTACAGGTTTATTATGGAATAAAGAATATAAAAGAAATTAATGATCCTACCAACAATGTCGATAAGATGTCTGAAACATTGTATGACAAGATATATATGAAGTTTTTGATTCTTACGTACCGAAGAAGCTTATAATAATACAACATATAGAGACCCGTGGATGACTAGAAATCTTAAATCATTGATAAATAAGAAAACAAAATATTTTGTAAAGGCTAGACAATCAAATAATAAAATTTGGTATCAGAGGTACTCCGATTTAAGAAAGGTGGTCAGAAAGAAATATCTAGAGGCTAGAAAAGTTTACTTCTTATCATTGGAGAACAGTATTTGTAAAGACAGTGTGTACTTCTGGAGATCTTTCAAAAAATCACACAATAAACAAATACCAAAACAGATGAAGTATAATGATACATCATTGTTAGAAATTACTGACATACTGACATGTTTTAAAGTCGTATTTTATAATTCTTTTAATTTTGACTCCAACCAAAGTAAAAAATGTAAGGTTTCGAAACTGACAGAAAATAATGATAATTATATATCGATTTGTATTCCATCCATTACGCAAAAAGATGTAATTGAAACAATTAGTAAAATTAAAGGGAGTACTACACATGGACCTGATAACGTTCCATATTATGTAATTAAATGCTGTAGCAATGAAGTAGCGTCAAATTTAGTAAACATATATAACGCGTCGTTAAAAACGGGAATATTTCCTTCAAAATGGAAGCAGTCATACGTAGTGCCAATATACAAACATGGTGATCAAAACGACGTAAAAAATTATAGGCCTATAAGTTTAGTAAGTGTTTTCTCTAAGATTTTTGAAATAATTGTGCACAAACATTTATATTTTAATGTAAAGAATATATTAAGTGATATGCAACATGGTTTCTATAAAGGTAGATCAATTGCAACAAATCTTATCCATTTTACTGATTATACATACTTTGCACTAAAAAGTAATCTGCAGGTAGATGTTATATATATCGATATGTCAAAAGCTTTTGATTCCATTGATCACAAATTACTTCTAAGTAAGTTATCAAACATTGGCCTATCATTATCATATATTAGTTGGTTTCAAAGTTACTTATCAAATAGAACTTTTAAAGTAAAGATAGGGAATGTAAAATCTAGTCAAGGTCAAATAGGGAAGGGGATACCTCAGGGATCTTCCCTGGGGCCACTTCTTTTTTCTCTATTTATCAATGATTTACCAGCAAAAGTCGAATACTCAAAAATACTTTTATACGCAGATGACATAAAGCTTTTTAGAGTAGTTAATAACGAGTATGATAATTATCTGCTGCAGAAAGATTTAGATACAGTAAATCATTGGTGTGAGAATAATTTATTAATGATCAACTCTGAGAAAACTAAGCATATGACATTCACTAATAAAACTCAATATTTTGTTAGCAAGTATAAAATCAATGGAGTAACAATAGACAAAGTTCAGCAAATTAAAGATCTCGGTATTTTGTATGACAGACAATTAAAATTTGCTATTCACATAAATGACGTTGTGCAATCAGCAAGAAAAAAAATAGGTTTTATATTTTATCAATGGCCTGATTTTATAAATGGTAGTTCGTATGTATACTTGTATAAGACACTTGTTAGATCTAAATTAGAATTTGGTTCAGTTGTCTGGAATAGTCTATCCAACACACTTGTTAACAAAATCGAAGCTGTACAGAAATGTTTCGTAAGGCTACTGTGTTATAAAATGAAAAAAGATTACTATGCACATGAATATGGATATTGGTTAACATTTTGGGGGCTTCAAGAACTATCGGAAAGGAGGAAAGTTACTGATAAATTATTTATTCAAATGGTGTTGGAAAATAAATATAGTAGCGAATATTGCTTAGAAAATATAGGAATAAGAGTGCCGACTTATAGTGTTAGGAATCAATCGACATTGGTTGCTTTAAACTTAAAACGTGAAATACTAAGAAGGATGACAATGTCTTACAATTTAAAATGAACAAATGTTAGGATAAATATCAGAACATTTCTTACAAAATTAAACTGTTTTAACTTTATGACAAGGGTTCTAGCTGCTTATCTTTATTTTATTGTTATTGTGTATATTCAGCGTATTTTTATGTTATAATCTTTTACTCAAAGAACCAGTCTTTTACGTTAAAATATGACAATAAGTGAAAGAGATTTTTGCATGTCAAGGTCAAATTTTAAGTAAGGTTGTTTCATTATTTCAAATGGTAGTTAAATAAGACTTTAATTTGCATAGTTCTTTTAATCGTATATTTTGAGACTGACAGCTTTCTTTTATTTTTTGTTTTATATATCAGTTTGAAGCTTATAATTTTAATATATTAATCTTCTGACAAAGGCTTTAACCTGCTCTAATAGTCATTTTATGTTATATAATTTCTGGTCTGTTTAAAATGATTATATAATGATTTTAACATAGTGCTGTATTTTTGCTTATGAGCTGTTCATAGCACTTAAAATAAAGTTATTATTATTATTATTATTATTATTATTATTATTATTATTATTATTATTATTATTATTATTATTATTATTATTATTATTATGAGAAAGATAAAAATCCAAGTAATTGTGGTCTGGAGGATTGTGAAAGATATTTAACCATTTAATGTCCTCCCGTATTTTCGAAAAGAAGTCACGACCTAATTTCAGGGGCGTCGTTTAGGGGGCAGAGGGTAATTTCCCTTCCCTGAGTTTGAAAAACAATATACTTTGTTCAACTGTCTACTAATATACTAGTAAAACCCGTGAAAATCTTATGTCGGTGGGAGCCTTCCCCTCCCCCCAAGCCAAATCTGAAATGATCTAAAATGACACCTCTTCTTCCTTTTAGTAGCATTTTAGCTTTTCTATTACTACAAAACATGAAAATATTATTTGTTTTGATGATACTATTATTATTGGAAAACTACGAAAAACAACAAATACGAAATGAAATTAGATGACAAAATGGATTACATAAAATTAATCTACATACATTGTAGGCCTACACCACGCTTGTACAGACTACTTCAAAATTTTTGTAGCACAACCTTTCCCAGATACCTCCTTTAAATATTTCTTTTTTTCTCTTGTTATTTAACAAGTCAATATGACATATGCACTTCGAGTCAAATGGAAATACGTCTTATTTATATAAGAGCAACATGACATGAACTTTTATCAACGCTGAACAGAAAATTTAAAAGAAAAAAGTATATATTACTTACCAATAGCAGGAGAGACCACATTCAGGATTATCACAATAAAGATTAGTATCAGTCTGCCAACGTCCTCATATTTCTGATAACTAAAACCATTTCAGATTTCACTCGCACAACTAAATTTTTTTCTAAGTTTGATTTGAAGTACGAATTTCTCTACTTTATTATTCATTATACGAATCACAGTTAATAAAGTACTACTAATACAGAAACTTTGCATATCTGGGAAGTTTGTTTGATAATGGCTCTTTTCAAAGTCACGTGGTTAATTAAAAAACACTAAATTTGCTTCATCTAAATTACTCTAATAAATATTAAAACAAGATTCACATAGCACACGAATAATAACCAATCAATACTTTAATTAGTGCTCTCAAACGGGTCGGGTCAGGTCAACTCGAGTCGGGTTATCGGGTCGGGTCAGTCGGGTCAGCTCGGGTCGGGTTGGGTCAATCGGGTCAACTCGGGTCGGGTCAATCGGGTCAGCTCGGGTCGGGTTGTCGGGTCGGGTCAATCGGGTCAGGTCGGGTCGGGTCAGTCGGGTTATCGGGTCGGGTTGTCGGGTCGGGTCAGTCGGGTTATCGGGTCGGGTTGTCGGGTCGGGTCAGTCGGGTTATCGGGTCGGGTTGTCGGGTCGGGTCAGTTCACTTTGGTCAACTGAGTTTAGGTTGAGTTTAAACTCGGCTGGAGTCGAAAGCTGCTGTTTTCACTAGCTGCCTAATTAAAAATAGCAATTTTCAATTGATTTTATAGAAACCATAAATCTATTTTGAACACTTGCAGCTAGTGTTTTTATGATAAATGCTTATTTTTCTACTTGTGAGTATTTTAATTTTTAAATGTGGAAGATTGATTTTACCAGTCGACTGTAATATTAATATCTACGCCAATATGGAGTCTGGATTTAGAACAAAACTAGAAGTTGTTTAAGCAACGCCAAAAGAGAGATTGGATATGGACGACCAAGCCCAAGCAGGGCCGCGGTGGCTCAGTGGTTGAGAATTCATCTCTGGTGCATGGTGTCCAGTAGCGTAGCTAGAGTTTTTTTCAGGGGGGGCGCAATAAAGGGCCCAAGAGGATTTTGAGGGGGACATCTCCAATATATATATATATATATATATATATATATATATATATATATATATATATATATATATATATATATATATATATATATATATGTGTGTGTGTGTGTGTGTATTCAAGGTGAATGTTTCCATCTTTATTGTTCATGATTTTACTCTTTGGAAAACAGTAAAAATATAAGAATTTAGTACCTTAAACAACTAGGATTCATTAATGCAATTGATTTCTAATATAAGTAAATAGTTATTTAATCATGGCGTTTAAAATATGTATAGCTGGTTGACTTAAGTGGAAGCAAATACACTTTTACAGGTAAAGAAAATAACTTATAGGTTCATGCCTCTATTTGAAGATGATCTTTCTATTCGTGTGGGCAGCAGCAAACATATCCACAACTTGTTAAAGATCTAACGATTTACCAATTTTCTTCTCAATATAAAGTAACACTAAGTTTTTCAACCTATCATGAGTCATTGACTTGCGTATACAAGTCTTTAATCTTTTTAAAGAAGAGAATGACCTTTCACATGTAGCACTAGAAACTGATATAATCACAGAGATGATACCTAGCTTGTAGGTTTCTATGCGTTTTTGTAGACACAAAGAAGATCAACGAAATTCGTTAAGGAATCAGCTTTCGTTTTCTTCTCGTCTTCATACAACTTAATTGTTATAGCAACCCACATTATGCATTATTTCTTGTTTAATTATGCTTTTTTAAATTATGCTTTATTGTTAATTTCAATGATTATTTTACATTAATCGTGTATAATGTATATTTATTATACATCAAATATTCTAAATATCTTGATCTATTTATTGATTTTTTTTTGCAACTAGTTTCTCTCATATTTAATGAACTTTCTACTTAATTCATTGTAAAGAGATGTGCTTTGCTCGAATAAATTTTTTCTATCATTTGTGTGCGCCTTACAGGTACATATATACAGAAAGGGAAAGTAAAAGATGCCACCAAAAAGTACAGAAAGTGCTTAAGTTCAAAAAGTAAACATAACAATACAGTGATGACGCCAGAGGGGGGCAAGGGGGCGAGCGCCCCCCTAGTAGCTACTTCTGCCCCCCTGACAGCCACCTAGACTGCCCCCCCCCCCCCAGACTCGTACAATCTTTAAACATTCTTCATGTAGTATTATATATCAGTATCATAACCAATCTCATTGACAAATTGTAGTCTACTTTCCATGAATTTACTATGTGGCAGATTAATCCTCAAGCTTTCTTCTTTGAGCGTCTGGGTATGCACGCATATTTCTGTTTTCTAATTTAGCCCCTTTTGAGGTAAATTTTAGTTATACTTCTTTCTTATGATTTTTAATAATTGTGCCTAGCGAACAATAGTAGATTTGGTCGACTTGTTTTCTTCTCATTGGATCAACTCCGATTGGAAACAAAAGAAAGGTAAAACCAGTTACGTAACTTGTTTGTATTTGTCCATATTTGAAGTTTTCAGTTTCATATTTTGTTTTATTTAAAACTTCTTTTTTCTGAAACATTATTCTCGGCTTCCAATATTCAGAGGAAGTGCTTATAACAGCTTAGTTTGCAACTACCAGGGCTTAATTTTTTGAAGGAGATAAAAAGAGTTGTGTTTTCCCTTCCTGCAAATGATAATAAAATTATGGAATGAAATTGATTCCCAATAAAATGTATTGTCAGACTGCTGATCTTTAGTTAGTAATTGGTTTATACTAGTGCTCCTTTACTTATTTTGTTTCAAAGTACTGACGTGACGTCTACCATATTGACTAGGAACTGCTGAAAAATTCGTAGCCCAACCCAGAAGGAGTGCACGTGGATTGGTGAAGTTTTACTTCTTCTCTTCCCCCGAGAGTCAATATACTACCTTGTACAGTGCTCCAGCTTTTGCAGAAAAGTTTAAAAAATCTAGATTTCCTCGCACCAATGTTCGTAGCACTACCCCTATCAGATCTAAAATGGCATCTTTCAAGTGTTATTTAAGTTTGGGAAATAAGTACACGTAATAGTTAGACGGAGCTAAATCTGCGGAATACGAATGATGATCTAGACATTGAAATCCTAGATTATGCAATGTCAGTTATGTTCGCAGGGGCTTGATGGACAGGTGTATTCTCCTGAAGGAACAGAATTCCTTTCTTTTCATTTTCCGCAGCGTTGAACTTTGAATTTTTCTTTCAGTTTTGTAAGTAATGTAGAGATTCTGGATTAAATATCTGACCATTGAGAAGGTAGTCTACCACTCCACACTTATACCAGAAGAATGTTCCAAACAGTTTCTCAACCTACTTCTGTGTCTTGAACTTCTTGGGGCGATGGAGAAATGAGTGCTACTACTCCATTGGCTGTTGTTCCGATTCAGGATCATAGTGGTACAACCATATTTCATCTATGGTTACTATTCGTCAGCGAAATTGATCAGCATTACGGTCAAATTGGAAGAATACTTCTCTTAATGCCGTTACCCTTTTATTCTCCTGACATATATTTTGGGAACCCATTATGCCGAGAACTTGCGCATACCCAAGCCATTCTGAATTATGCTACCGACAAGTTCCAAAGAAATGCCCAGAATCCCTGACACAAGTTTTGCTGAGAAGGTAAAAACTGAGAAAGCGGGGTTCAGACCTCAGACTATAATAAATATAAATAGCTTAAATTATTTTTGTCACACAAAAACTGGGGTGGCCTAGGCCCTCCAGCCCCGGGCTATATCCACCACTGGCTGAAATGCTGCAGTTTTCAAGAATAATGTCACAAATTGCATCCATGATTCCAGGAAGAGTCATTGCTTTTAATCATCCTGGATGTAAAGCATAATTTGTTGAGAAATTGCTACGTTTATACTAAGCCACTTACTTCTTCACCACTATATATAACGGAGGAGAGTCCCGTGGTGTTTCACTGATTTCCTAATTAATTTACTTCGGTGACTTTCCTTGGTGGAACAAAAATGTTATAACAGTAAGAATCTGGAAGTTCGTGAAATTATCTGTTTGTACATACAGAGATATGTTTTTCTAAACTACGGTTTCATTTTTCTACCTAGTACCTACACTCCTTCTGGATTGGACTACGACATTTTCAGCAGCTCCTCCTAAATTCTCTCTCTCTCTCTACATATATATATATATATATATATATATATATATATATATATATATATATATATATATATATATATATATATGTAGAGAGAGAGAGAGAGAGAGAGAGAGAGAGAGGGACAGAGCGAGAGATACGTAGCATATAGACGAATGTGTTACTTGTAGCGTACGCGAAAGTAATTCAATTTATGTTTAGGCTTCAAAAGTTTCATTGAAAAATATTTCATGTGCAGACGTTACTTATTTGTTAGTTACAAATTTTATTTGAAATAAGTTTAATTTATAATCATATAGATCTAACATAAAAACAGCAACGAAATACACAATGTAATGTAAAATAAGTCAAACGTAATACATATGTCATTTTTGGTATGGCAAATAGCCGCCCCCCGAAAATGTATCTGCCCCTCTTTTGCCCCCTAAAAACTTAAAGCTGGCGTCGTCACTGTAACAATATAGTATGGAGTTCTTGCATACTATTCATTGTTGGCGGAAAAATTTCTTCTTTTACTTTCTTTTCTCCACATCAAAGGATTACACCGAAAAGTTTACAGAATGAAAATAAGCTTTTCATTGTTGCATTGTTATGTTCTCAATGATTTTGCATTGTAAATATTGGCTTTAAAAAATATTAACACAGTATGTTAAACTTTCAGTTAAAGAGAATTTTCCAAGAATTGTGCTATATATTTTAAATTATGCTTTATGCTTTATTTTCCAAAATTATGCTTTTAAAACTAGTTTCCCAATGTGAGTGCATTTTGGCGTTCACCCAGTGTCGTGACCATAGTGCTCTCAAACGGGTCAGGTCGGGTTGTCGGGTCGGGTCAGCTCGGGTCGGGTTATCGGGTCAGGTCAATCAGATCGGATCACGGTTCGGGTCAGTCGGGTCGGGTCGGGTCATCGGGTAGGGTCAGTCAATTCGGGTCACGGGTCGGGTCGGGTCGGTCTTCAACCCGACCCGACCCGACCCGTTGAGAGCACTAACTTTAATGCGTTACTTTTTGAACAAAAATTATACACGTCTTGGCTCTTTTCCGAAGGCATCCAACACAGCAGATATAAATTCTGTTTTGTTATTTTGTACAGTTTCTCGATGGAGACTCATCATGCATAATCCTGTTAATCGTTCTTCAGACATGGTAGGTCATAACCAAGTTTTAACACGCCTTAATGTACTAAAACTTTTTCAACGGTACAAGTTGTAGCAGGAAGTGTAATAGGAATTTGAATTGCCTCTTTTATTGCTGGGTAAAATGTAGATTGGTCCATCAAGATAAAAAGAGTGAGTTTTTCTAAATTGGCAGAATGCAGATTTCTATATCTCCACAAATCAAACCATTCTGCCTGAGAAATGAAATTTTCTATCTTGTACGTTCGGCTTACTTCTTCCAACTTCTGCAAGAACTGAGACTTAGAAAGATTTCTCATCTCGGATGGATGTAATACAAACATAGAGAAACCTGCTATTTAGTGACTGTAAAAGAGAATCGATGTATGAGACAAAAATTGCTCTGCGATAATATTCTTCAGTGCAAGTAGATGGGGGATTAGCATGATGAACTTGTCGAGAAGAAGTTCTTGGAGCTGTTAAGTGAATATCAAGTGCTTTCGCTACACTATTGCAATTTTGGAAAATCGCTTGAAAAGTTTCTTCTGCGTTTACTCTGTGATTTCTAAATATACCAATCAACTCATCGATATGAGACTTTGCTGCCAAAGTCCAATTGGATTTCTTGTAAAATATGCGCCACTGACTCAATATAGGAATAATAATTACTGATAATTACCGAAGAAACTATGAAACTACCTGTAGATCGTGTACAGAAAAGGCGATAAGCATTGCTTCTTATATGTGAAACAGGAGAATTTATAGATAAGTCTCCTAATGCACGCACTATTTGAACGAAGTGTTAAGAAAATATTCTTATGCTATTGTATTTAGAAGTCCATCTAGTACCTGAAAGAAGTGGGATGCTAGGAATAAGTTTCCTTCTCAATGGGCTTTCACGAAAGAAACTAATGATTTCTTTAACAGTGTCGACGGTGTTGCGTATGTCGGAAACGGAACACAATTTGTTAACAAGATTTAGCTTATGTGAAGCGCGGTGGTAAAAAAATGTTTTTGGACATTTTTCCTAATGATACTTTGCACTCCGTTACTACACTCTGCCATGGTAGAGCAGCCATCAAAGCCTTGTTCAGATAAACCGGTCTCCTCTAAAACCTTTTGAATTGTCTTAGCAATGTTTTCAGCATTGGACCCATTTAACGGAATGAATCCCATGAAGTCTTCGCGTACCTTATTTTCATAGGGGCCATAAAATCGAATTCCTATCGATAATTGTTCTATACCTGCAATATCGACTGTTTCGTCTGCCAGCACGCGGCAGTACTTGGAAGACATAATCTTAGGTTTTACACAATTTCGGAATAAAACATTACCGGTAATTGATATAAGCTCATTCTGAATACGTACTGACACATACTTGGCGTTTTCAGGGAGAGTCTCAAAGTGCTGTTTTAATAAACCACCATCAGAATCCGCCCTATATTGGAGAAGATCATAGAAATTACCGGAATTGGAATCCTTCCCTCTCAAAGATAAGTCATGTATTGCACAAAATGTAATTGACTCAATAATAGATGATAGCTTTTTCCTGTTCTCCTCAACTGGTTTCTGAGCTGCTTCATTTACTTTCTGTTCAACAGGTAAAGTTTTGTTAGTCATAACGTTTGAAAAAGCTTGAACACGTTCTGTGGATGCGATATGCCATTCAAATTTTTCGTGGTAGACGAGGTGGCTCAGTGGTAGAATGTTCACCTCCGGTGTTTGGGGTTCCAGGTTCGATCCCAGCTAGCGCCGTGTGGACTTTGTGGTGGACAAACACCGTGCTAGTGGGTTTTCTCAGGGTTCTCCCGTTTCCTCCCACTTTCTTCATTCCACCATTTCTCTCATCTCTCATTATCACCGTCTCCTTTAGCCTAACCGGCATAACTGTGGGACGTAAAAGTTAAAGATTTCATTTTCAAATTTTTCGTGTGAACGAGCACAGGCAAAAAAGTCATTGTAATTTTGGATGGAGTTACAACAAAAGACACCTGAAATTCCCTTTTTATAGGTGGCCGAAATAAAACACAATGCCTACATAACCCTCCCTGTAGCTTTCTAGAGTGCGAAATCCAAGGAAACTGACTAAACCATTTGTATAGAAAAGGACGCTTTCCAGTCAGCATCTTGTTTAAATTTATACATTTGGATAGGCTGCCATGGAGATACTAGGAGATAATACCTGTCAGTGTCCGATAAACATGCCTAGGAATTTAAATCAACATAATTCCCAACATCTTTGGAATCATAGTTGTTCACGGCACTTTAAACTCTGTCAGAAAATGTGGAATCAAATTTGGGACATTTGGAGGAAAATACACTCACTTCGCTGTCATTTGATAACTCCACTTCTCCACTATCACTTAACTCCACTTCTCCACTATCACTTAACTCCACTTTTGCACCAACACTTACTGCAGAAGAACTATCTTTACAAAAGGTAGTTTCTTCCAAGAATCTTATGTTTCTTTTAAGAATATATCAATCTTTGTTTTTCCTTTTCCTGTGCATTGTCGGAGCAGAGAAAAAGGCTACAAATAGCTTAATTACACGTACAAATTAAATAAAATTGGAAACAAATATCAACAGGCGGTTTCCACACAATTAAGAACTCAATTGAACCAACTTGACCTCTTTTACTTGAAACATTGACTAGCTATCACAAATAGAAATTTATAATGTTTAACTGGCAACAGATGTTGTATTTTATTAGCATCCCTTCCTTATCAGCCGAAAATAACATTCCATACAAAGGAAGTTTTGTAGGTAGGTCATTTACCCAACCTTGAAATATGGATTAGCGAGTAGTCATTATTGGTGACAAGTAGCAGGTTATAGCTTTATGGGTCTTGCTTTTGAATATGGGTAAGGAGGAGGAGAGAGGGAGGCAATAACTACCTTCTCTTTCCTTGTTCCAACAAAGAAAAAGAGCGAGCCATCCCCAAGCCAGCGAACTCATGTCCCCCCTTTATTTTAAAAATGTTCCGTTTTGCGTGCTTGTCCTTGCTCTCCTGGGACGACACAAATAACGCCTTTGTTCGATTTATATAGGAAACCGCCCGCTGAATTCAAATATTTATTTTCAATTGTGCACTTGACCCAACCCAAGTACGAGTTTGTAGGGATTTCATATAAGCAACGCAGAGATTGACACACACACACACACACACACACACACACAGAGAGAGAGAGAGAGAGAGAGAGAGCAATGCATACTTTTAACGATGAGTGTGTCATCTCCTCTTTCTTCAAAGAAGTTTTGGTCACTTAGGGAGATGGAGTATTTCTAATGCTACCTTATTTTCCTGACATATGACTTGGAAGACCCACCAAGAGGTCTGTTCTTGAGTGCCAAGAAAACAATTTCAAGATATTGTCATAATAAGCATTTTACATATAAGCCTATATATATATATATATATATATATATATATATATATATATATATATATATATATATATATATATATATATATATAAACTAGCACACAAGGGGAAATGTGTAGATAAGATAAACAATATGAAGCTCCAGTTTTATAAAAATCCTTCTTTCTTTAAAAATATACATACATTATTTATATGAAACAATTACTTCTTATTTTAGAGATATTAGTCTGTACTCAATAGATTCCAGGGGGGTCGGTCGACCCGTTCGACCCCACCTGCGAACGCCCATGAGTCTACTAAAATGACTAAAAATGTGATTACATAATACTTGAACAACTCTTATCTAATGGAAGAAAGTAAATTACTATATAACACTTGTTTTCATTTTAAGCATTTCAAAGATTTTCTTGTAGCGTCCCGGATTTTCATTTTTGAAATACGGTAACCCTATTTTTATTGTGAGTAATATCCGTCTGGGCAGAGATCTTACTTTCTGTTCTGATAGTCGACTGTGGCATAGGAGAGCCTTCGTTGTATCCAAATGATATATCGAATCTATCGAATTCAAGACCGACGAAAACATGCTGATTGTACGAACAAGCTGGTGCGAATATACCTTGTGTAGAATCAAAGCGATGTAATTTTCAATGTGGAAAATATCTATAAAATCGAAAACATGCGAGTAAATAAAGTATAAATACACATTTTAGAAAGAACGGGAAAACAAAAATGATTTTTTATTGTTATATTTAATTTAGGGCACTGTAAAAGTTAAGGTGCAGTTTTACTATACGTATCCATAGATTGTAAAATGTACAGAAAAATTTGGGCAAGTCTCTAATATGCCCATTTCATGTCGAGAACGGAACCTAATCAACCCCTGCAGGGCTTCTTACCCGTTTCTACTATTACCTGGCCCGTATTTAGATAAGTACTATTCTGTGCTTGAGGTCAGAGTGGCAGAATTTAGGGGGCTGCAAAATTTTGGATTTTTTAAGATTCACAATAAAGTAATATTTAAAACTAGCAACCCGCAGAGTCCCACGTAAGCACGAGAAAATATGTTAATATGTTTAATTCGCTCTAATTACAGCAATTACTAATTAGCTAGTTTATGTGATTATTTTTAAAAGGTAATCCTCTCCCACCTAGGGGCGTCATTTAGGGAGAGCAGGAAGGGGCACTTCCCCCCTAAGAGTTAGAATAATACATATACTTTAATCGATTGTCTACTAATATACTAGTACAAAACGTGAGTCTTATCTCGGTGGTACTCTTCCCTTAAGCGAAGTCTGAAATGACGCCTCTGCTCCCACCCCCACACCAAGGAATGAGGATGAACATCATGGAAACTGATACCGCTAAACTTAGTGACTTCCAAAACTATTAATTCAACACTAATATCTGTTGATTACTTTTAAGATCTCGCTCCCTCCCTGGGAGTTGAATTAAATTGAAACTGTCACTATTCATCTCAGAGACCCCAAAAACTATGAATTCAGCTTTCATATTGGTGGCTTTGAAAAATTTTTTAAAGGCCCCATGTTATTCTTATGGGGACTTTGCACCCCCATATTTCAGCTCAGGTGTGATCTAGGTACCTGCAACAGGCCATTTGGATCATAACTCTGAGAGCCTTAAAACATTAAAAATTTCATGTTTCTATCTATTATTGTTCTTGAGTTGAAAAGAGATACAAACAGATAACTGATTGTATTATTAATATAGGTTTTATTAAACCATTACTGACCTTGAATAATGTAAACAATTATTTTTCTTATATGTTATCATTGATACTGACGCAAGGGGCGGCAAATTATTTAGAGTACAGGGGCGCACAATATATAAATACGGGCCTGACTATTAATACTACTACTACTTACACCATGGATCCGTATAATAAAACTTCACGGAAGTTATTTTTATTCCTGAGAAATTTACCTACCGATTAGTACTATGCCAGTATAGCTGTCCTGAAATTCAGTCCTTCAGTCAGTATAATGTGTCAAATCATAACCTAAAGAGCTCTGAAAATTGTAAAGAAATATTTCTCATTATCACTGTTCCCGTGATGTTCTGTATGGTTTATGAAAACAAAGAGGTAAATATATTTTCGGGAAGGGATAATTCGGAAAGTGCCATAATTTTGGGTAAGTAAGTAACAATACTATCTTTCAAAATCTTAGCTTAGAATTATATATTTGGATTCTAAATAGTAGATGTAATGTAGTGTTTCGAGTTGAATATTTATGACTTTATGTTAATGACTTCTACATGCACTGTCAGTAGTATTGTTTTACGTAGCTTTTTATGCTGCTGTATATAATAGTTTTGTATTATATTTTTGTTATGTTTAGAGTGAGTAGATTTTCTATAACATGATCGAGTTAGGTTACACAGTTAAGGTAAGGTAGTGTTACGGGAAAAGAGTGCATTGTTCAATAGGTATGAGGTATCAAACTCGGTATTCATGGTCTTGAACGGGTAATGGATTTAAAAGAAGTTAAGACGTTAGGGTAAGAATCGGGGACCACAGATTTGTACCTTAGTAGGCCCAGCATGTTAACACTTAGGCTAGCAGTAGGTTATGTTAGGTTTAGTTTCGGTTAAGATCCATATTCTTGGACCAGCTCTGTGGCATCTAATCTATAAAATTGGGCACACTGGGCATCCAGTTCTACCAAATAGAAAATTATAGGTAAAATACAATGTGAAATATTTTTCGTGAAGTAATGAGAGTGTGAATATAAGTAATTCTTGTCAATGTACAGCACATTGTAAAGAAATCTGTCAAAATTTGGTAGAACCAACCTGAAAGCTCTAACCTAACCTGAAAATCAAGGTTGGCTGATTTAAACCAAAAATCGATTTTTTTTTTTTTTGTAAAAGTGTGAGTTCGTAAAATATTTATGAACACACATTTGTGGGTTATCGCGTGTCACTCCCGCATATTATTCGTATTATATTCAGACCTAAAGTCCCCATTTATTACTCAAAGAGATTATACTACAAAAGCATTTTATAAAAATAGGTTTATGAATGTTTCTTTTGTAATTTTTCTTATTGTTGTGTTATTGTTGTTACGCAATTGCAATCAAAGAAAAATTCTAAATATTGTTTCGTATTAAGGCATTTATTCCGAAGTTGGGCGTCCGCTTTTGCCATGTTTTTTCGCTGTTATCTCCTTTGCACACTTTCTGCAATTTGTTATTAGGTTCATTAATCCGTGCTCTTCATAAACTTTTAAAAGATTTTGCTCGTTATCAACGTATTGCTTCACAAATGTTAAAACTGTTAGTTCATTGCCCTTGTACGTTCGCCATGTTGATAACATAAATGCTCATTTCTTTCCCACAATGCAACTGTTCGGTTACCTTGCGCCAAGTAGTTCCCTCCGCTCGCCGTATAGTCCCATGTTTATAACCGCTTATATATAACAAATAAACGGATTTTTCGAGACTCTTATATATTGTGAAGCACACAAATGATCAAACTATCCATATCTTTCCTGTAAATTTTAAAAATTTTGCTGGAAACGGACGCCCAACTGTGGAAGTTAACCCCGTATTAATAATGTTTACTATTAATAAAATACATCGAAGCACCGTGTCTTTTTTGGGTGGTCATACAAACCCCACGAGAGGCATTTACTGAAATCAGATGTATTTGTGGTATCTATTATGTATGAATGGGTCAGAGCCAAAGTGGACTGAAATAATTCGTATCTTTATTCACTTTTCTTACTGATATGCAAATTAAGTCGTTGTATTTGTTTAACTTGGACTAATAAAAGTCGTAGTGAACTAACTTCGACTTAATTAGTTCTTCTCTACTCTGCAGTATTTTGAAATTGTCCAGATATAATTCTGTGTAATGGTTTCACTTATGCAACTGTTTATCTGTTTTTCCTTCTCAAATGACTTCACAGACATTACTTGTATATTAAAAGTATGTAAAGATCAGTATAACGTATCAGGAGCCCTTCGTGAGTAAGTCGACAGGCGTATCACATTTGTGGCCAATTAGTCCCGGCTTCGAGTTCAAATGGATGACAATTTTTTCGGATGTAAGTCGTGAAACGGTTTGGACTCCGCTTTAAGCTTATGTGACCCCTTTCAGCATAACCCGGGGCATTACTCGAGCAGATGGCCCTTCCAAAACTTCACATATTTATTGCATTTTCCGATTTCCTCGTGCAAAGCATGCACTAAATGAAGAGCTAATGCATAAACCACGAACCAACTTGTGCTAGGTGGCCACTAAAAGCACGAATGCTATCTAACCGAGTCAAGGCAGGAGCGCAGCAGGGGTGCCCGAGCGGAGCGAAGGGATTCGTCCGTAGGGAGCAGGCGCGTCAGCGACGGGGGCATTCGCATAAACAAGGATAGTGGAAAAATACATAAAATATCCGCAATAATTTTCACCTTCAAAGACACTTAAATAATCGTAATAATTCTTACTTTCAAAATGGCTTCATTAGTTTCCCGGGTACAAATGGCCCGCTGCGAGGAGAAATTCGTCTGTTTTGAATTTTTACTTTTTTTCTTCCACACTTCGCATAGTTGATTTTACGTTTCAACGTACCATGACGCTACAAAAACTTTATAATATAACGTTCTTTATCATACAATTCTTTGTAATAAAATCGTATGTTTGCATTATATCCATTACAAATGTTCATTGCTAACACGAACAACATTTCCGCCGTTTATTTCCACCTTTTTCACATTCTTGTATTCTTCCGCCTTCCGCTTCAGTAAATAGTTACACTTAGAATACGTTCACTCCCATTCAAAATGTATTTCAATATGATATCTAATGACAGGAATGACTTATATCCACACTCTACTTCTTTTACGAAAAGTGTTTGACATCGTATTTCACCTATACATTTTGTTTTTGTAGACTGTCTGCTCGAGTAAACCTTAACCTGGTTGTTACATAATAACACCAAGGTGAAACAAACTTATTTCTGTCCATATGTGATATAAATACATTCACTCACTCACATTCACTCTATGGCCTATGGAACCCGGAGGTTCAATGCCGCGTTCACAAAAGCTCTCCACTGACTTCTATCCTTAGCCAATTGGATCCAGTTTCTGCTTTGTATTCCTATTTCTGCGAGATCCATCTTAATATTGTCCTCCCATCTGCTCCTAGGTCTTCCTAATGGTCGTTTTCCGATTGGTCTTCCAGTCAAAACTTTGAAAGCGTTTCTACTTTCTTCCATTCTAGCTACATAACCCGCCCACTTAACCCTTTGGGGATCCTATGGTACAATTTTGTACCATACGCGTTTTTCATGGTACATTGCGTTATTTCTCTTCTATTTGAGCTTTTTCGTCCGGTGTTTTTTTTCAAGTCCAGATGCCTTGTAGAAGACATTACGTATGGTTTCAGACCTTCCTGCGTCCAGACATAGGAGGTGATGACGTCATAAGTCAAAAATTTATTTTCTCATTTTCTAAGCTTATGTTCAATATTTTTTGGCGGGCTTATTATTCCACGTAGAAGATTGAAATCTTGCACACACATTCAGTCCACCGAGTAGTATTCACCAGATTTTTTGTTCCGATGTCAGTGCTAAAACAGGGGGGGAACCAGAGGGGCAAGGGGTGAAAAAGGGATATTTTTACCCCCAAAATCCCGTTTCTCGTCACTTTTCCGCCTCACATACATGATGGGGACACGTGAGTCATACCGTCTGAAAGGCAGTTCCATTCTGAAGAGAATGACAGTCGAATCATTGTCCTAGGGTAATTAGGGACGTCTCAGGGATTTTTTGAAAAATATACTTCTATATAGGGAAAAATGGGACATGGTGGGTATATTTTTTTTGGCGGGCTTACTTTTGCACCTAGAAGATTGAAATTGTGCACAAACATTCAGCCTACCTAGTAGTATTTATCATATTTTTTTCAGATCTCTGCGTTAAAACAGGGGGGTCCAGAGGGAGAAAAAACTGAAAAAAGGGATTTTTAGACCAAAAATATCCCGTTTTTCAGGATTTTCCCGCCTCACATACATGATGGAGACACGTGAGTCATACCGTCTGAAAGGCAGTTCCATTCTGAAGAGAATGACGGTCGAATTATTATTCTAGGGTAATTAGGGACGTCTCAGTGTTTTTTTTTTTTTTTTGTTTGTTTGTTTGTTTTAAATATACTTCTGTATACGGTAACATGGGGAAATTTCAGAATTTTTTTTTTTTTTTTTGGCGGGCTTATTTTTGCACCTAGAAGATTGAAATTGTGCACAAACATTCAGTCCACCGACTAGTATTTAAGAGATTTTCTTTCAGATTTCTGCGTTAAAACAGGGGGGGGGGGGGTCCAGAGGGGCTAAAAGTTGAAAAAAGGGAAATATAGACCAAAAATCCCTTTTTTTCTGCAATTTCCCGCCTTCTCTGCATTTTGTCTATTGTTCTCCTATCATCCCTTATTAAATTTATATCATCAGCATATGCCATAACCTGGTGAATACCTTTCAACTCTAGGTGATATAAATACACAGAGCAAATTATTATTATTATTTAAAAAAAAAAAAAAAAAAGTTTTTCAATAAAAACCATGGTTTTTGCCAACCCTGCTGAAAATGTAAGAAATTTGTCAGAATTTGGAAAGCAGTAAAACCGTTTAAAATGTAAGAAATATTACCAGTATTTTAGAAGCTCTAACTTCCTGGAAATGTAAGAAATCCGTCAAAATATGGTAGAACCCTCTGGACAAGTAAATAATACCTTAAAATTTACAAGGAAAATAGTATTTGAAGAGACCAATGTGTAAGTATAAAACTACACTAAAGTATAAAATTTAAGGACGAGATAGATAAGTAATGTAAAATATTACGCAGTGGGTGGAAATGAATAAAAATTCGCCAGCATGCTGCCAGAGGTCTCGTACCAATGCACACAGAGCAAGACGTTGCACAACCTGAAAGTAGCTCCAAATGGTTTTGCTCCTCCAACACGAAGCATTTGAAAAAAAAAGGGACGAGACGGTTTGTGTCAGTCAGAGTTATGTTGCATTGTGATGGTGTTAGTCAGTACAACATAGTCCGGAGGCAAGAATTGGATGACTTCGCATTGGAAGAATAATCAGGAACTTTGAAGAAAGAGAAGTGTGGCCCATGAGTTTGTAATCCCCAGAAAATTGTTTTTCGTGTATGGGGAGTGCTCCGAACCACAGACAGTGCTGTACAAAGGATGGGTGGTGGTCGACAACGGTCAATTACAGCCGGGGACGACCACTACATTGCGCATCAGGAAAGAAGAGACCAACGGCAAACAGTGGGTGCAATTGCAAACACATTTAACAGGACTACAAGGCACTCAATCTCATGCTTTACAGTTTCACGTCGACTGAATGGGTTGATCTTTGCCCGAAGGCCATTAGGCTACCTTCCGTTCACACTCGCACATCGGCAGCACCGTTTGCGCTGGTGCCAATAACATCAGAACCGAGGACGCATTCTCTTACTCAATTGAGAGCAGTTTCAGTTTGAGTAGTAATTCTGGACCGCACTCATCTGGCATGAGATCGGAACATAAAGGAATCTGATTATTTGGTGATCCGGTGCCCTTGTGTGGGTATACTGACCCCAGAAGTTCCCAATGTGATACACTCACCGGTCAACTTTTTGTGTCCCTGTACTCCTTCCCCACGTGTGTCTTTTTAGAAATGTAATCCGCCTTCACTTCATATTTATGGATAATAATGCGCTACCGCATCAAACAGGTCAGATAGCAGAGCTCTTAAAATGAGAGTATATTCGGTGAATGGACTGGCCTGCCTATCCTGCTGACTTGAATCCCATCAAGCACTTGTAGAATGCTATAGAAAGATGTCTTGTAGATGTCCAGATGCACCGAGGACCATCTAGCAGGTTTCCAATACTGGTGAAGCAATGGAAATTCATACTACAACTCCCACAGTGCTAGTTCTCTTCTTATATTTACGTATTTCTTCCTGTTATTTTCTGAATTATACTGTATCATATTTACTATATATTGTCCAAGTTTTACCAAATCCATGCCACTTTCGTCACAGCATCCGAAACTTACTTTCGTTCGTAAGTTTTGCACAACAGTGTATATGGATAGCTTATGTCTAATATGTAATGCAAAGTGTGTGCTCTTTAATATGTAATACTGCATAGAGAAGCCATGATGAAGATGTTTCACATATAAGGCATAGCGTTTTATGCCATTTCAAGTTTTTTGTAAACTATATTTGATTTTGCGCATACCTCCCATCATTGATACAACCTTCTCCCTCGGGATACTACCGCGCGGGTCCTACTGCTTCGCTTCTGCGCTCACTCTGTTGGGTACATTTCTTGTTTTTTATGACCACCACCTAGCACATGTTGGTTAATGTGTTCTGCATAGAAGTTTTCATGACATTTGCCACCACGCTGCATTTGCACCTATGATGATTACGCCTTCCTAAAATGAATCTGCATCTAGGTATGCAATTTCTCCCATAAGAAATAGTGTTTAAAACTCCTAAGAGTACATTTTGTCAAAAAACAAGTAAATATATCATGATATAATGTATGGTCAAGATTGGTAAAGAGCGTGTAAGTTAAAAACTAAAGATTTATTCGATAGGTTCGGTAGATTTTTATTCGGTAGGTTCATGTACTTTCTACAGTGGTTTCAACAGTGACTGAACTTCTTCTTCTTCTTATTATTATTAGTAGTAGTAGTAGTAGTAGTAGTAGGAGGAGGAGGAGGTGGTAGTAGTAGTAGTAGTGGTTCTTCCCCAAAGAAGTAAAACCCTACGATATTCATAAACCGTTCAATGACTTCCATTATTTGCACGTTTTCAGTCCTTGTATTATTATTTTCTCAATATTATTTTGTCTTTTTTTTTTTTTTTTTTCAGTTGATTGATTCTGGGTAGTACTTCAAAAACAATGTATTTACCAAGGATAAAGTTGGCATTCTTGTGCTTCCTAGTAAACATTGCAATTAATGAATGCACCCCTGCAACTGCTCACATTCATTCTCATCAACACGGGAGTAAAGAAAGAGAAGAGGATGGACCATATCTTCCAAGAGACCATGGTCATATGGAAGAGGGAGAACATCACTCAGAATTTGATCACGAAGCTATATTAGGTAAAATAATTAAGTATATACCACTTTGGTTTCATAAAATTATAGTGTTATTATGTCTAATAGTACACCAAGTTCCCGTGCAGCTTATTCCGAACTCAGGGTGTCTATCGGTCACGGAAGTCACGAAAATTAGCTTTTGGGGCACGATTTATTATTATTATTATTTATCTGTACGAATATAAGTAGAGACTGGAAAATTTTGTTGTATAAAACGTCAAAATTCACCACCAGAAATGTCTATGGTCGGATTTAAGACTACCAAATCGCATGCATGAAAATTCGGCCTAATTTGCACCCACATTCGTTCATGAGATTGTCCTTTAGCTGATATCGTTGAGCAGTGGCGATGCAAATCGCATCGCATCGCCGAAACCACCTACGCATCTACCCAGTTTATTCAACTGTCAGAACACCAAATTTTCATCACTCCAGGGAACAGAGTTTGGAAGTAGAAATAAGATAAAGATAAGTACTAAAAAAATATAGGTACTGTTAGTTTTTTAAATGTTACAAAATTTTATGGTTTGGTAAAGAAAACGTCACGAAAAAGTTAGGAAATTTCATTTTGGAATTTTAGTAGACACTCGGATCTCTAAATAAACTATAGGCTTACGACTCATTGTTGAGAAATTGATATTTAGAGTTCAGTAGATTAATAGGGCATTTGGTTTCTAGCTCTTACTGGTATCTCCAGTTCGTCGAAAGATCTGAGAGGAAGATTATGTGCTTTTAGAAAAATTGCATAAACTAGTATTTTTGAAAATGCTTCACAAATTTGTAGATATTTTTAACAGCAACAAAAGACAAAAGATTTTCTAGCTTACCCTGATAAGAAAGTTCACAGGTTGAAACTATATAGTTGTTTGGTTGGAGGTTTATGTTTTAGTTTAACGTCTACTGTTGTGCCCTTTAGGCTAAAAGTGACGAATGATTAATGAAAATGAATGTTTGTGAAATTAGTATTATTATTACTTTTAAATATATTTTATGCTTTCACTGTGAATCGAACCCAGAACCACCTGCACTAAAGGTGGATACGCTAGCCATTAGATCAACGGAGAAGGTAAATGTGGTTTAACGCCTCCATTTGAGCGCAAAGCCTGTATGGGGCATGTTGTTTAAAGTGGTACTCGGATTAATATTCGAGGCGAGTACCCCCACTGGTACCACGCGCACATAGGTTGCAACACTGTTGGGAATAAAACGTCTTAGACACAAACTTCGGATGTGATTCGGATTCTACTAGTAACAGGTTTCGTTTACTTTCTTTTCTCTTTCTAACCATATTAATTTTATTGAAATAGTACGTACAAGAAACATGCTAAAATAATAATATTTTGTTTCATTAGCTATTTAAATGAAGTTCCTACGATAGATAAATCCACGAAGAACATAGTTTCTTTCACTGAAGTTGTTTCCACGTAGTTTTTAGTTTCAACTTTATCATATAATAGCTATAATAAATGTGTGATACTACCTCATTGTTCGTTTTTTTTTTTTTTTTTTTTCTGTGGCACTTACATAAAAGTGTTCTCTGCTGCCATGTATTTCGAAAAATTCATTTTTGTTGGTTATTTTTAGTAAATCATCATACGTGTACGTGAATAGTAATTACAGTAATTAAGACTTTCGTTACACATAGAAACCTACATGAAGATTGAGGTACATAAACTTGGCAAGTCAGTGACTACCATATTCTTTCTAGCGATGTTTTACTGTTTTGGATTGTTGCCAGTAACATATTTAATGTCTTATTTTGACAACACAATTCTTTACACAAACTGAGTTTAATCACAAGTAATTAATGTGTAACTAATTATGTAGGAAGCACCAAAGAAGCCGAAGAATTTGACCACCTACCACCAGAGGAGGCCAAGAGACGGCTGAAAATTCTTCTAACAAAAATGGATCTAAATAATGATGAACAGATAGATAGGAATGAACTTCATGCATGGATCTTGAGGTCATTCAAGTGAGTATTGTAGAGGTTAAAATAATTTTATTGACTTAATCGTTGCAGAAGTTTTGTAATTATTGTTTGCATTAGGAATAGCTAATACGTTCGTTGTTTATTATGCTAAATGCACTTTGTAACCTAAAAATATGTGAACTTTCTATCACTAGCCTGCAAGAATGGAGTAAACTCAACAGGATACAGTTCATTTGAACAGTTAGCAAAGTTTCAGGATAGGAGGTTAATCTAAAGTCATTGCACTAAAAGAAGTCTGCGGGCCCAATTCAGGCAGTCGGCAACATATTAGGGAGTATGCTAATATAAAATGGTTCTTAAAAATGTAATCCGTAGTTGCCGTGCAAAAAGACTTTTTCCTCAATTTTTAACATTAAATGCTCTACAATGTTGGTAGCCGTTCTACTAAAACAGAAACGTGATAACGTAATAATCCTCGACGTGGAAGAGCGGAATATTTGAACGATATCATTATTATTATAAAAGTAAATAAATCTGACCATTGAGCTGGCAAGAAATCTGTAAGCTTAATTCATAGAACAATCCGTCCGACAAACGAAGAACCGGGTATAATTACCCGCAAGTCTTGCTGTTAGATTTTTTCGTATTATTTTGTCTGTTACTTTGAAAGTAATTGGAATAATTGTGGATATTTAAGGTGTTTAGTTGACAATTCTAATTTCGTTTAATTACTGTAGAATATACTGGTATTTAATTGAGGGTGTAATTATTTTCATTATAGGATGCTGTCTGAAGAAGAGTCCCGTGAAAAGTTCGAATCGGCAGATGAAAATGAAGATGGAAAAGTAACGTGGGAGGAATATGTTCTTGATTCATATGGAATCCAGGATGAAAATGACAGAAATAATTTGTCAGATGATGAGTTCGAAGAAGAGCAAAAGGTGGGGATTTTTGACAGTTGTTCCAAGTTGAACAACGCCTAGCAATCTGAAATTTAGGGATGTCAAGTACTTGAATAAGATTATTGTTATTTTAAATCGTTAGTTGGTAGCAGCTTCACTGTTTGATGAATAGTAAATGTATATTTAATCTTAAGTCCGAACGAAGTCTAATACATTTCAATATATATATTTTTTTTTTAATGTTAAATAATATGGTAATTCAGTATTAAGTTAATTCCAAATGTTTGCATATATTTTGCTTATAGTGTGGCATATTTGTTACAACATCGCAAATTCCCAATTCTATCGTAAAACTATCAAAGCGAGTACTTAAAAATATATTTCTATATATTTATAGTTCGAACTCTGATGATGCAGTTAGATGAAGTCTTCAGCTACATAACATCACAATCTCAGATGTAAAACTACTGTTTATCTTATTTTAATTTTATTTATTTATTTATTCTCCAGTTTATATAACTACGCGAAGCATTTACAACCAGATTAGGCCCAAAATAATCGCAGTATAATATCATTATTTATATAATGATTCTTGAATGGGAATTTATCATATACAATTAATGTCAGGAAAAAATAAACAATTTTCCTCTCCCCTCTTGTAGAACTCGGAAGCCGCTCTGAATTTAAGCACAAAGTTTCGTATTATAATATAATTATAGTTCTCACTTATATTTCGGTTATATATACGAGTAAGCTTTAACGAGGATTCATTGTAGAGATCTTAAGTACGACATGAATTAAGCCGAATGAATCCTCGTCAAGGGTTACTCGTGTATGTAACGGAAATATTGGAAAGAGAATTCTCCATTTAGAAGTACAAATAAGTAAGAACTATAGCTATATTGAAGCATGTATTTCTATACGTCCTGTCAGTCAATATTTTGTATTACAGGTAAATTAAAATTGACTGCATTTTTCAACTGCAGGATTTGTAGCTTTGCATTCATTGGAAGGATTGAATTCTTTAGAGAATCGTGTCTTGACTGATTATATATAAAATAGTATCTAATAGTAATATGTAGAGAATAAATGCTACATTAAAATATGTACACAGCAAAAACTGAGGTGTTGAAACAACACAAAATGACTACCACTTTAGCGTGTTACTTAGGTGTTAGTTGAACACTAAGGATATCGCCTTCCGAGCATATCAGAAATACCACGTTACTGGCTGTAATTCTTTGCATTGGTTTTTATGTTTTGACAAGAGCAAATCTTTACGCAGTATATTTGGCATTTATACCAAGTAACGAATAACGTTTTATGTTTTCTGTAATCGGTCACGATAATAGTTTTGTAAACTTTTGAATTGTCTGACAACAGTTACATAAACAGCAGTTCTGCCATCTGTTTTCCTTATCTGTTATTCTTATGTCTTAGCACGTAAGAACGAAAGATGGCAGAACGGTTAACCTTGTAAATGTTGTCAGACAATTCAAAAGTTTACAAAACTATTATTGTGACCGATTACAGAAAACTAACTTACTTACTTCACAAAAGCTCTCCACTGACTTCTATCCTTAGCTACCTGGATACAGTTTCTACTTTGTATTCCTATTTCTGCGAGATCTATCTTAATATTGTCCTCCCATCTGCGCCTAGGTCTTCCTAATGGTCTTTTTCCGATTGGTCTTCCAGTTAAGACTTTGAAAGCGTTCGTGCTTTCTTCCATCCTGGCTACATGACCTGCCCACCTCGGCCTCCTAAGACTTGATGACGCTAACAATGTTGGGTAAACCGTATAAATTACGTAAATCCTCGTTATGAAGTTTCCGCCATTCCCCATCCCCGTTCCTCTTGAGTCAATCCATTCTAAGTGATCAAGCATGTGCCACTAGACTATCTCCAAAAGATCTAATTTTTTCATGAATGTTTATACTATATCAGGGTACTTCAAAACCACAATTAATTATTTTTTAAAACATCTCGTCGCGACGCATCTTCTGCCGCCATTTTGCGTTTTCTTGATTTCAGGCGTTTACGTTGTTTTGAATATCTCAGCATGTATTTGTCCTATCAAATTGAAAATTGCTGTGTATGTCCAACTTGTGCAGAACTACTGTAAAACTTTGTCTTTTTTTTTTTTTTTTTTTTTTTTTATTAACATTTTTGCCTAAAACCACTTGAAAGGGGTGATATCAGGGCCTACAGTAGCAACATTTTTGAATATTGAAGACAAGTTTGGGAAGAGGAAGCAATTGACGTAGAGATCTGAATTTGTGTATGCATGTAGTCCGGGTCATATGTTTATACTCAAAAATTTGCAGACCTGTAGCTGCTTCCAAAGGCCTGAAAAAATATCGTAAAGTTGGGGAATTATGCCAATTTGGCATATTTCACTGTCCAATATCTCCAATGGGTCTGGATAAAAAAAAAAAAAAAAAAAAAAAAAAAAAAAAAAAATCTGAAATTTTGGGAATAGTTACTCCTTCAGCATACCGTAACACACAACAAAGCGCGTTTTGTGTTTTTGAGCAGAAAGGGGTCAAAGTATTAAAAAATTATGTCATACTCTAGGAGGTGTTTTGTTCACAAATTCAACTGGAAATTCGTTGTTGTGAAGTAAAATAAAGTAGAATGAATGGCTAGTCTGGTTAAGGCTCTCAAACTCAAGCTCAAGTTGTGACTCATTGTCTTATCACCCACGGCAGCACTGGTGAAGAATGTCGCTATCAGCAGGAGGCGAGAAAAGTCAAAATGCACACTTGGCAAAAAGTCAGTGTTTACAGTGAGTGAGTGTTGAGTGACTGGGAAATGCAGTTCAAACGAAAGGACAACAGTCTCTTGAATGAGTTGACAGTTAAAACAAGCACAATCATGTTTGAATATAATTGATATAGCAAACAGCAAGAACAATGAGTACTTACGGACTTTTTGCCAAGCGTGCATTTTGACTTTTCTCGCCTTCTACTGATAGCGGCATTCTTCACCAGTGCTTTTGTGGGTGATAAGACAGTGAGTCACAACTAGAGGAAAGAAAGGAGTTTGAGAATCTTGATTGGATTAGCCATTCGTCCTACTTTATTTTACTTCACAACAACGAATTTCCAGTTGAATTTGTGAACAAAACACCTCCTAGAGTATGACATAATTCCTTAATACTTTGACCCCTTTCTGCTCAAAAACACAAAACGCGCTTTGTTGTGTGTTACGGTATGCTAAAGAAGTAACTATTCCCAGAATTTCAGATTTTTTTTTAAATTTTTTTTTTTTATCCAGGCCCATTTGAGATATTGGACAGTGAAATGTGCCAAATTGGCATAATTCCCCAACTTAACGATATTTTTTCAGACCTTTGGAAGCAGCTACAGATCTGCAAATTTTTGAGTATAAACGTATGACCCCGGACTACATGCACACACAAATTCAGATCTCTACGTCAATTGCTTCCTCTTCCCAAACTTGTCTTCAATGTTCAAAAATGTTGCTATTGTAGGCCCTGATATCACCCCTTTCAAGTGGTTTTAGGCAAAAATGTTGAGAACAAAGTTTTAGCTCTGTACAAATTGGACGCACCCAGCAAATGCAAAATGGCGGCAGAAGATGCGTCGCTACGAGATGTTTTAAAAAAATAATTAATTGTGGTTTTGAAGTACCCTGATAGAGTATAAACATTCATGAAAAAATTAAATTTTTTGAAATAGTCGAGCGGCAGTTTTTCTTTTTTCTCGATCACTTGGCGTGGATTGACCCTCTTGTGTCCGAATATTCGTCTCAGGATCTTATTCTCAAATACTTTCAGCCTATGTTTTTCCCTCAGAGTAACCGACCATGTTTCGCAGCTATACAGCACAACAGGTATGATTATCGTTTTATATATTTTAAGCTTCAAGTTCCTCGACAGAATTCGCGACGACAAGAGATTTTGAACTGAATAATAACACGAATTCCCTGATTTGAGTCGACATTTATTTTTTTCGTGAATATGATTTTCATCTGCTAATATTGATCCTAGATATTTGAAACTATCCACTTTATCAAAAGTATTATTTAATATTTTAACGCATCCATCATTTGCCGTATTACGATAGCGACAAACTTCCATGTATTTAGTTTTCTCCGCATTTACTTCTAAAACCTATGTCCCTGCAAGCATTTAATAAGACCTCTGCATTCCTTTCTATTGTTCTCCTATCATCACCTATTAAATTTATATCATCCGCATATGCCATAACCTGGTGAATACCATTCAACTCTAGGCCCTGATTGCTATCTTTGATTTTCTTCACAGCGTATCCCAGGACAAAGTTGAATAATAATGGCGACAACGCATCTCCTTCTTTCAGGCCATTCTCGACGTGAAAGCTTTTCGACAAAAATTTTCCTACCCGGTCTTTCCTTTGGGATTTATTTAAACATCTTAATTAACCTAATTAGCTTTTTCGGTATTCCAACTTCTGTAAGAATGTTGTATAATGTTTCTCTCCTAACCGAGTCGTAAACCTTTCTAAAATCAGTAAATAGTAGATGACCGGGACATTGTATTCCCACTTCTTTTCGAGCATTTGTCGAATGGTAAATATTTGGTCGATAGTTGATCGATTTCGTCTAAACCCGCACTGATAATCTCCAATAATTTAATCTGCGCATGGGGTCAATCTTGCTAATAGAATGTTTGATAAGATTTTATAGGATGTTGACAGAAGAGATATGCCTCAATAATTATTACAGTCAGTTTTTCGCCTTGTGAATTGGAACAATGATTGATTCTTTCCATTCTTGTGGCAATTCTTCCTTGTTCCAGATAAAGAGAATGAGTTTGTGTATCTTGTTCGACAATTTTTCACCTCTAGCTAAAATTAACTCAACCGGAATTTCGTCTACACCCGGAGATTTATGTTTCTTTAATTTTTTTATAGTGATTTCTACTTCTGTTCGGCTGGTTCTGGAATATATGGTTGTGCGGTGTGTATTTCCCTTCTTCCTTGCACATTAGTTTTTGGCTGCGTGTTAAGCAAATCGTCAAAGAAATCTTTCCACCTATTTAAGATGCTATCTGTATCAGTGAGAACTGTTCCGTCAGCTTTCTTTAATACATAAGCATGAAGTTGATAGCCTTTCTTAAATTTGTTGATCCCTTTGTACATGTCTCGAATGGTTTTAGTTTTACCATTATCTTCAAGTTCCTTAATTTTATCTTTCAAAAAGTCGCGTTTCTTAGTTCTAAAAATTTTGGAAGTTTCCCGCCTGGTGTCAAAGAAATTTTTTGTAGTTATTTCATTCGGGTTTTATTGGCAACGTAATTTTGCCTGTTTTCTCATTTCTGCTAGTTTAATGCATACAGAAAACAAAGAACGTTATTCGTTACTTGGTATAAATGCCAAATATACTGCGTAAGGCTTTGCTTATATCAAACAATAAATTCAATTCAGATTCTCACTGACTACTTCTGGTATGCTCGGAAGACTATGTCCTGGATGTATTAACACACAAGTAACACGCTAAAGTGGTAGTCATTTTGTGTTGTTTCATCTCATTTTTTGCTGTGTATATTACACCCTATAATAGTTTTTTTTTTTCTTTCTTAAAAATGGAATTGAACCAATGATGGCCAACGTAGGTGTGTGTCAGTGTATATTTATATTAGAACATGGGATGTGTTAACGAAGAAATCGAAACGTTCTAACGGAAATAAAATGTTACGGTGGACGATAATTTGTTGAAACATTTTTCTCTTCGGACGTATTTTTTTTATAAAAAAAGAAAGAAAGAAAATAATTATGTAAATAAAATAATCGAAATGTTGTTTTAAACATGTGTGTTTAAAACGAAATATTAGTTTTTGAATTTATATTTCTTCGATCAATAACTCAATGGATTTCTGTTTTTCTATTTTTATTGAGACTGGGCACTCATATTTGTGTTGATTATTTCTTTCTCTTATTTACAATTAATAATTAATATTTTTTCTTTTAAACTAACACTCTGGTTTCATGTATTAGTACTTTCTACACTCTTTTCTAATTTTCATGGACAATTTATGGGTCCGTATATATTAGTGATTAAAAAAAAAAGAAAAACGCTTTGTGGGCATTTTCATTACAACAGTTATTATCAGTATCGACTACAGCATCACTTTTTTTTTTTTTAATAATTTATTTTTGGCAACGATTATTCACTGACTGATATTACCGGATCAGACTGGCAAATATCCGGTAAGTACTTAGTTTGATTTCCAGGGGCGAATATTTTACAGAGAATTTCGTAGTTTAATATTACCAAGATGATATACTGATATATACATACATTCGTTCGCCTCTGTTCCGAATGTTAAATAAAAAAAATATATATATATAATATTCATTTATTCAACTTATTTGTTTTGTCACAGATAGGCTGTGAATATATGCTTCAGTTATTTTGGCTACGACCTAATTATGGATTCATTTCTTCAACCTTTTATTTTTTAAAAATGTATTTATTATTCAGAGTTAAAACCGACCTGGAAATTTTGAGAAAGTCAGGGAATTCAGTTTATTCGTAAAAAGTTCTGGAAAATCAAGGAATTTCATGAAAAGCTGAAAAAAATCTGGAAAAGATAGGGAGTTTTATGTATGTATTTTTACTTCTCAGAACGTACTTCTATTTTTGCCGTACCCGGGTATTTGATAGGGAATATTTTATTAGATGTATGGATATGACTTCCGGGATTTTTCGACAAGTGAAACATAGTGGTTTATTTATTAAACGAAAATAAATAAATAAATAAAACATATTCAAAATATTGTCAGTCGTTAGCTACAAACTTCGCCTATCTCTCATTTACATTATTGATTGTCTCCATCTTCTGAGACAATCCATTCATCATTCCAATTTTTCACTTCATAAGAATTGAGTCACTGTTCCAAAAGTCCACGCTGCATCGAACGAAACAAGTGGTAGTCAAAAGGGGCTATGTCTACTGAATACGCAAGGTGGAGAAACATCCCAGCCCAGTGCTTCCATCGTTTTCCAGACAGGCTTAGCAACATGTGGTCGAGCATTGTCGTGAAGGAACATGACACTGTCATGATTGTTGGGCCATTCTGTACGATTTTTCTTCAAAGCCGGTTCAAATCGAGTCGTCGCTGATAGCGTTCAATAATAATTTCGACTAGGTTTCAACAGCTCAAAGTAGAAGACACTCTTTTGATACCACCAGATGCAGAATAAAACCTTCTTCCCGTGGTTATTGTGTTTCGTGTAAGATGTGGATGGATGGCCTGGATCATTCCATAATCTTTTGTGGTTTGGATCATCAAAATAAATTTACTTTTCATTCCAAAAACAGTTCGATAAAGAAAAGATTTTACCTGGCAATCAAAATTTCACAAGTGCTTTTCGTTTCTCCATGACTCCGTTAATTTCTACGGGACCCATTTTTCTTCTTTGGATCTTCCCGAAGTGATGTAGAAGTGTGGAAACACTTGCTTAATTAACTTACAATGCTTCTGCAAGCTTTTTGAGATGAATCATCCACCAACGTCTTAGAACTTTTTCAAAAGTTTTCATGTTCTTTGCCCTCAACACTGAAATCACCATCTTTGAATAGTTTAAACCATCGTTTACACACACTGAGTGATAGGGCATGTTAATTGTAAGCTTTCACAAGCATACCATGAGATTCCGTCACACTTTTCTTTCAATAATAATAATACCGTAAATGGTGTTATTTCGGAACAAAAGTGGACATTTTTACAATGGAAAGAAATCACGATTTTGATATCCCGATCGAATAAATTGCAGGATGTTTTGAAGCTGACACATATGCGTCTTAAATACAAGTTTCCACATTAAACAAAATGCGGGTGGAAAAAAATACACCATCTAACGGCAATCACATGCATACACCTAATGTAAAATAAATAAAAATAAAAGTGACTATTTTTGTGACTTAATAACTCTTGAACCACCCGACCATTCTTATTCATTTTCAACGTAGATGAGGTTCGGGCCTGGGATGGTTTTTGTCATTTCACTTTGACGGTGCAACTTAGGGGAGGGGGAGTAGAAGATATATAAAAATGATCAATATTAGTGTCGAATCCACAGTTTTCGGGCTAGCTGAGATGAAGAGTGACACTTCCGATGCCGTTTAAATCCAAATTCAGCTCACAATAGTAATATTCATTTTTTATTTATATAGATTACTTATTATTTTCTGATTTTTCATTATATTTTCTTTGTTTCTATCGATTTGAGTGCGCTTCAGTAATAGTAAGAAGTGACTGACTAACGGACATACGATTATTTTTTGTTATTTTAACCCAGCGAAGCGTATAATTGATGCTAGTTTAAAAAAAAAAAAAAAGTTTTGCAAGACTTCTCAATGTACACACACACACACAATATACGTATATACAGTATATAAGATGAAAAACCTTGTGGTTGGGAAAAATATGGTGTTCCGTTTGTCATTATATATAGACCTGGAAATTTGTAAATCGTGACCTGAAGAAGTCAGGAAATTTGTGCTTGTAAAATAAGTGGGAACTCTGTTATTGATGCGATTGTACTTAAGAAATAAATTCAAGTTATATATGACAACATCTTTTGTTATTATTAATGTGGTTTTTATTTGGAAAAACCAAGTTATTCTCATATTCTCATGAGAATTAACTAATATGTATGATTATTTAAAATACTCTTAAATCAACTGTACTAAGAATTTAGAATAGCAGCTCTGGTTTGTATCTTGTTCTTCTTCAAACTACAAAATGTATGAATGTCTCCATAGTTGACAGTTTCAGCTGTTCGTCACAACAGAAGTCCAGAATCTATCTTGGATAACTCTTGTAAACTATAATGTCAGTTACTCAAGACACTAAAGAATCAGTTTTACGCAACTCATCAATTTACCATTTACGTTTTTATTAACTATGTCTCGTTTACGTTTCAAAAGTTGGATAAATTTAAGCCTTACTTTGTTATATTTCATTATTATCATTTTAAACGTAGTATTCTTGCTGCTAACATAATGTATCACATTAATTTAGATTTGTTTCATTATCTTGCACGTTAATAGTTTCTTTCAGATGATAAAGTAATGTTTGCTGCTGCAGATTCAAATAAAGATAAAATACTCGATAGAGAGGAATTTTTAAAATTTACTCACCCAGAGGAAAATCCTGATATGCTTCCTGTGATCCTTAAGAATACATTGGAGGACAAAGATACTAACAGTGATGGTTTTATTGACTTCCAGGAGTTTATTGGAGAAAGTGGTACGTAGTAAATTTCATTTAAAAAATAGCTGTAAGGTTATTTACTACGAAACCGTTTAAAAACATCCTTTGTCCGTGAATTTTTACTCTGTACTATTCACATCCATTATTGATAACTCGAAAAAGGAAGAAAAGTATCTAAGCGTTGTTTCTCATTTTCTCTGATAAATCATTCTGCTCCCTATAAGAAAGTTGGAAACCTCTGAAGTGATTGACAGTCCATTAGAAAGGGAGAAAGTGGTACAGGACGAAGAGCGTACTACACTTTTCTGATTAATATCAAGGTCCGTCCCAGAGTCCCCTTTTTATACTGTAAAATTGCTATTTATTTTTCGTAAGGATGGCACAAACATCAATTTTCTTCTCAGATATTTTTATCCGGCTCATTGTTCCCGGCTGTCGTCTTTAAAGTTTGAACAGGGGAACTGAATTCCAGTATTGTTTATCATGCTATAAATCGTAATAAAATTTGCCGTGGTAAAGCGATCTAAGGCATTAGGACAGTGGTTCCAAACCGGTGTGTCATATAGTCCCATAGGACGTATCGCGAAAATTTAGAATTTAAACTTCTGAAGCTATTAATAATTAGTTAAAATAAGTTTTGAGGTGGAATATACTAGTCAATGCCTTCAGTGGTTACAGCACGCTCAATTCTACTTAGAGTCACTATTTTATAGAAGCTTGCGGTGTACTATTACCTAGGCTGTTTCGGGGTTTGTGTGTGCAAATTACACAAATAGTTGCGAAGTTCCATGGGTTAGGTGCTACAGTGTTCGATGTATCTTCCTTGGTTCCGAATTTATAGCCCGACAACGTAGTTGCCATTGCAGAAGGCTCTGTTGAAAAACTACGAGGGGAATCGTTCATTCCTCTTTCACAGATTTTCAGAGTCCGTTCAACAGTTGTTACACGTCTCTTGCCCAAAGCTCGTATAAGCAGTCCAAATGAACAAAACTACCTTGGACTTGCGTCTGGATATTTCTCGTGTGTATCGTTGAAACTTACGGCCTGTATTGCAGTAGCTCTGTCCATATCTTGGTAGAATGCGAGAGACGATCTTGAGATGTGTTAGAAAGCGTTGTCTTCATAGATGCGAACCATTTTGATCTCGTTTCCGTACATTGCTAGTAAATCGGGCTCAGGATCTTCTACCGGTAGTACTGTGAGTTAATTTTGCAGTTGTGCACCTTGCGAATCTTCAGTATGCCTCAATGACAGTAGCCGGCAACCACATGAACCCTTTCGGGAAAGGTTCTTTGCATGCCCATAGCTCTGTACATGTTGGTTCTTGGTTGCAGCATTCGGAAAGTCACACTCACCCCTTATCCAATGTAGCGATGTAATATCACTGTTAGTTCATCAGATGCCCCATACAGATTTCCAGCGTTTCACTTGCGTTCCCATCTGAGAGGAATGACGAAATGGTAATAATCGGTAAGGGCGTAATTCTTCTACGTCACTAATACACTACAAATTATTGCTATATGTGTTGTATAGCCAGGGCGCAAAATTTCGAACTCAGACGCACTCGCCAATCGAAAAATGATTGTCGCCAGTATCTGTCACGTACAAATTATGAGAGGCCTCTCCCCCCCCCCCCCCAAGGCCTTTGACTTGACAAAGAAAGAGATTACATCAGGGCATAAAATTTCAAAACCAGACAATTAGATTCAGAATAATCAATTTTGAATTGGTCAAATCACATATATGTTAAAAAATATCTTACCTTAATACTTCATGTTTGTGTAAAGCTCTTTCTTTCTCTGCATTGAAGTACCAGTTGTCGATTCAAGTTTTCGGATCAAAGTAAAATAATTCTCACTCAGTGACAATTATTTTCGTGCGAAACAGAAACTGCGCAGCCTTGTGATTTTAATAAGAAACCATTCCTAGAGAACACTGGTCGCCAGCTCTAAATTTGTACGGAAATTTTGCGCTTGGTATAGCTTTAATAAAGAAATAGAAACAATAGGCTGTTAATCTTAAAAGGTCGTAGCTCCACGCATTTGTTCTTTTAATTAGTTGTATACCATCCTCACCCTTTTATTTCTGTAAGGATACAAAACATTGACAATTTATTAGTATTGTACATATTGTACATGTGCACTTTGTAGTACGTAGTATTGAAAATCATATCTATGTATCCACATGAGGGCGTGTTCTGCTCGCCAAACGGATTTCATTTGAACGGCCCTATTCGTATATTATACACATTTTTCAGACTGAAGTTTCTCACATTTTTTGTGATGTATTTTAAGTGTGATTGGTTTATTTTAAGAGTGTTGATTTGATTCTAAACTTCTTGCTGTGACAAATTGAAATAGGTATCAGGTAGTCTAAAAAGTGTTTTTCCTTTTGCGCACGAGATGACATTAGTGTCCCAAGAGCCACAGCGAGTCAGGCTTACCGTCATTCGACAGCAAACAAGTTGAAGTTGCTAGATATGCAAAAAAATGTTGGAATTTATTTTCACAATCAGACGTAAAGTATTGTACTGTGAAGATGAGTGTGCTTTACGCAAAACTGCGCTACATTTTACAATTTTATTTCAATAAAGGCACAAATGCTGCGGAGGTTCGTAAAGAGGTTCGTTTGTGCTGTTTATGGGAAGATACGTTATCAAAAGAAACAACCGAAATATGGGATAGTCGCTTTCGTTCTAGTTTTGATGTCCAGGTTATGTCCAAAATCTCCTCATAGTGGGTCACCAATCAAAGTAAAAGTGGACGATATACCGGAAAAATTCGAGGAAGACTGACATGTAAGCAGTCACGACATCGCCAATGACCTGAACATTTATTACCAAACAATGTTAAACCACTTGGGTTAAGCTGGCTACAAAAAGAATCTCGACGTTCGGGTGCCACATGATCTGACTCAAAAACATTTACTTGATCGATGTTCTGTCTGCGAATCTGCTGAAACGTAACGAACTCGAGTCATTTCTGCTGCGGTTTATCACGAGTGATGAAAAGTGGATAACCTACGATAACAATGTGCCACAAAGATCGTGATCAAGGAGAGAAAAAGTTCCACATTTTGTGTCAAGGCTCACAGTGATGCCCAGCAAGGTTATACTGTGTGTTTGGTGAAATTGAAGTGCAGCGTGGGGGGCGCGGTGGCTCAGTGGTAGAGCGTTCACCTCTGGTGCTTGGGGTCCCGGGTTTGATCCCAGCCCCCGCCAAGTGAACTTTGTGGTGGACAAACACCGTGCTCGTGGGTTTTCTCGGGGTTATCCCGTTTCCTCCCACTTTCTTCATTCCACCGTTTCACTCATCTCTCATTATCACCGTCTCCTTTAGCTTAACCGGCATAACCGTGGGACGTAAAACTTAAAGATTTCACTTCATTTCATTTCATTTTTGAAGTGCAACGTGCACTACAAGCTGCTGCCACCGGGCAGAATGATAGACTCGGAACTGTACTGTTGACAATTTGCGCGAGAGCACCTAGCAATTCAAAAGAAACGGTAGAACTAGTCAACAGAAAGGGTATTGTACCACACTGGCAACGCCAGACCGCATACATCTTTAACAACTTGCCAGAAATTGAGAGAACTTTTCCTGGCATGTTTTAATGCATTCGCCGCATAGCCCGGACTTGGCACTGTCAGACTATCATTTGTTTCGATCTTTCAAGAAATCCCAGAATGGTGTTAATCTAGTTTCAAAAGAGGGCTGAAAACCTTGTGTCACAATTTTTGACCAAAAACCACGGAAGTTCTATCGCGACGGGATTATGATGTTTCGAAAAAATGACAGAACAAAATAGTGCATATGTGATTTCATAACGTTATTTTCAAATCACGGTAAATCTTCTCTCAATTTTAACCTTAAAAGTCTCAATACTTTTTAGACAACCTGATACTTCTGTTGTGTGAGGATTCAGTTTATTTATTATGTGTAATTTTAGGACGAAAACATGATAAAGAGTGGCTTCTTGTGGAAAAGGATAAATTTGACAAAGAATACGACAAGGATCATGACGGGAAGTTAAACTCAAATGAGATCTTGTCATGGGTAGTGCCTAGCAATGAGTAAGTATCCAAGATATTATGTAATGTTTTTACCTATAAATATGACCATACCTAGGTAAGGACATACATTAAAGGTGAAAACGCACCGAAATTCTTAAATTTGAATACAATTGCATTTTACACCGTTCAAAGTTCAGATATATGTATATATATATACCTAGGTATATAGGGTGTTTCAAAACAACACAGACAACGTTCGGGACGTGATTCCTGACACCAAGATAAGACAAAAAGTATAGACCAACCTGGATGCACAAATGCTTACTTTCGGAGTTATAGGCTGCCAAAATCGTGAGAAAATGAAATTGAAAGGTCCATAGATCCAAAACTCAAGTGTATTTCTCGAGATATTCCACTGTCCCGACCTTCTTGTTACACACTGTATATATCGCTCGAAAAACTCGTGTCTAGGCGCCGTTCTTGAATACCAGATACTCGAGTAACATAAATCCAGTTTGGCTAATAGGTCTACATATTTTGGTCTTAAGTTATCGGTATAAAAGGTACAATTGCAACAGTAACGTTGTCCGATTCTGGAATCTTGCCCCCGCTCTCTTTTTTCATGGTTCCGACTCTGTACTTGGACATGAATCTTTCTCTCCCATCAGCATGCTAAACAGTCGAGATTACTTCAAATTATATGTTTAAGTATTTGATCCCGCAGGTTTCATAGTTGGTCTGGAAGTAATAAAATTTTTCTAACCCTAAAGTAAAAACACATACAAACATAACTTAGAATAAAGCGATTATATAATAGGTCTAAACTGTAAACTTTATAACAAACTGTTAGTCCATCGAAGTCAAAACTACTGCCAGGCAATGTATAAAGCCTAAATACCAGATAACCTGTGCTCTCTGTTTAAGGACTCACCTATTCGCTGCGGTACAATTATAGCTCACTAATTCTTCACTATTTCCACTGAAATTTTGTAGTGTGAGATGGTTCGACAACATTTAAGTAGCCAGAAGAACCTTAGATATTATTGAAAATGTTAAAAAGTTGATTGATTTGATCATACAGAACAAAATTCAAACCATCCAGAACTCAGCCAGTTTCAAGAAAATCTGTGTAGCGCTTCAAGACAAACTGTTGAAATCGAGGATAGCTTTCTTCCAATCAGTTGCCGAAGACCTGGAGCCCCTTTTTGAGGGAGTTTCAGACAGATTCACCCATGGCCCCTTTTCTTCATGGAAACTTTATGAACCTTCTCAAAAAGTGTATCGGTGTTCAAAGAGGCTTTGGCAGAGGTGCCATTGCAACAAATTGAGATGACTGAAGGAAACTTGAAATGAGCGAGATATTGATATTGGTTGTGCGACTCGTGTTGCATTGACGAAATGCCCTAGCTTGAGGAGTGCTGAAGTTCTCCAGCTCAGGGAAGATTTTAAAAGGCTTGGTTAGCTTAGTAAAGAAGTTACTTGAAAAATGTCGCCTCAGATATCCGTTAACTGAGGCACTTTCAGATGTAAATTCTCACAAGATATCGTTCAGTCCAGATGAAACGTTATTACAGATGAAAAAGCGTTGAACATTCTTGTATGATCCAATGTGATAGCTGCTTCTGTGGCACAGAATGAAGATAGGAAGTCCAGGGAACTCATTAGTCAAGAAAGAGTAGGAATTGATATGAAAGCTTATTCCAAGAAGGAAACCAGATTAGATATCTTTTGGATGGGCTTACTGAAAAATGAAGAGTTTCTTGAACTTGAAAAAAAACAGTTACTATACTCTTGGCCATCTCGCAGGGGAAAGTTTCCGTTGAGAAGGGCTTCTCAGTCAACGGAGATATTTTAGTGGGAAACCTCTATGAAGATTCAACTATTGCACAACTATCAGTATACGATTCTATAGTAGATGCAAGAGAATTGGACAGATTTGAAATCGGTAAGGATTTGCTGGTGTTGGTTAAGAACGCTAACTCAAGTTGGAAACTGTCTCTGCAAAAAAAAGCGATAAAAGAAATTTATAGAAGAAATAGCCAAAGTGAAGAAAAGAAAAGTAACAATAACGACACAGGAATTGGAAGCCAAAAATCAAACTTATGATCGTCTTCCAAATAGGTTTGGCCAAATTGGACGAACAAATTGAAGTGCTTACAGAAGATTAACGTGCAAGTCAAGTATGAAGCTACTAGTCAAGATTTTGAAACTGTTTGGATTTAGTCTTATAAGTAATGATGTTGGTGCCGAGTAATGTGTTGATTTTTCAGAAAATTGTCTTCATTATCAGATATTTTTGTTATGTTGATATCATATTTGTGTTTTATTACGTTAAAAGATTTAAGTTTGAAACTTAGTAATGACTATATTGCATGACGACGCTCCACGTGCTCACCAGCAACAATAACACTCTGGAGAAGACGAATGCCATCAATCAACATGTCATCCGAAAAAGGATGAACTTCATCAGCAGCCTGAGGATCTACAAGGACTCATGAAGATAGGCTATTAAAAACGCCGCAGCACCTTCGGAGGCATCAGTCTGCAAGACGAGACAAGGCGAGAAGAGATTGTGATTTGATTTAATTAGTATGATTTAATTTCGTATATTACGTAGCTGTGACGTATTTATAATATTTTTGTGACCATACATGAAACATAAATGTTCGTCACAATAAAATTCAGATTCTTTACTTTTAAATAAAAATTTTTCGCAGACAGAATTCGAACCCACGGTAAAATAAGTTGCTCTGCAGGATTCCATGACGTTAATCCACCGCATCACGAAAGCATGACTTCGGAAGTGCCCCATCTCCCTGTATATAGCATTCTTGGTGATCCTATCGCTTACAGACCTGAATCATCCCGCATTACCCAGCATCAGTATATTATTTATGTTTCTTTTTGTAAACTGTTATGATTGTATTCTGTATGCCAATTAATATTTACTTGGCGGCAATGTGAAGATGATGTATTCTCTTGTAGGACTACGCATGTTACTCTGTCAAAATGGAAGAAAAATAATCACAGATCCGAGGGACGTAAGAATCAATTTTTTGGACTTAGTCTCTGGAAGCTAGTCTAGGTTTTTATGACCAGAAGTGTATAGTGATTGATTGATTGGTTTTGCTTTATATCATATATAGCGAAAATGATAAGAGAGAGTGAAAAGAGTTTTATTTTAAATTTATTTAGCGTTCTAAGAATGCATACCATCTTTTTAAATCCCCTATTCAGAAGGTTGCGAAGGACAAAATCTACTATTTACTTGGGCTTGGAGACAGGTCGGGATTTGAATTCAATATGTTTGACGGGTTGATAGATCATTATGCAAGTTCATGACGCGCGGAAATTTGCCCGTTCTCTCCACACTCGCTCCTTCAAGAGAGTTAGACTATAGATCATAGTCAACCCTCTGTAGAATGTAAAAGTTTAGAAGTAATCGTATAGGTATTCACGAATTTAGGTCGGCAACTAGTGAATTGGCACTACCAACTCTACAAAAGACTATCCTAGCAGTGGCTTAGTCAGTATATTAGTTATCTTGACTATCTAAAGTTTTCCACAGCCTTATAAGTTGTTTGATTATGTAATGAACGACAGTTTTGCCTCTCAGTCAAAATTGTATTATTAACAACTTAACAGCTCTAGCAGTTTCAGTTTCGTTTTATTTAAAGATATATTATTTTATAGAACTAACATAAAAATTATTTATTGATTGAATTGTGCGCAGTTTGTAAATTTATTCTCAAAATGGGTTTAAAAAAAGTAATAGAAGTTTTGTTGCTTAGTTTGGCTTCAATATATATTTTCTTGTGTTGCTTAGTTTGGCTTCAATATATATTTTCTTATGTACATTTTCCCAAACTGTGCGGTGGGCGATAATCCTTACTCATAGATTATTTTTGGCTTAAAATTAAAGTAGGTGCAGTGTACATTTAAAATAAAGAGAAATGTGTATAAGTAAGGGAAAATAATAAGATAATTATTTCCTTTCAGCGAAATTGCTGAAGAAGAAGTGGATCATTTATTTGCTTCTTCAGATGATGATCATGATGATGTTCTCTCATTCAAGGAAATCCTTGATAACCACGATGTATTCGTTGGAAGCGAAGCAACCGATTATGGAGAACACTTGCAAAATATTCACGTATTTCAAGACGAGCTTTGAAATAAGATGGAAGTGAATATTCTTTATAACATTTACTTAAACATAGAGCCAGTTATAAGTTATGCATTAATATTGATGTGCCATAGAATCTCTAAACTATTTCGTCATATCCCTGTTACGGAAGAGAAGATCAGTCTAATTTTCTATTGATTGTGTAGATTAGTTTTTTCTGACCTGGTGTAAAATAGTGAAGAATCTCGATTCTTTTATAAAGAAAATATTTAGGGATAACCTTTGAGTGACTGGAATACTTTCTTTCTAAGACGTGTGCGCGTTTTTAAATGTAGTTTTGTATCATGTCACTTGGTAGTAATATCAAATAGTTACTTTCATGTGTTGCCTTACACTATATGGAATACTTTTATACTAGAAAACGACTATTGTAGATATTTTCTGATTAAAACGCACTTCATTTATACCTGTGGATGTAAATAAACTCTTAATATTGTAAACATTCCCTGTAGTATTCTGAATTAGTTGATGGATTTATAAACAAAGGGAACAAGAATGCCGAACACAATAGATAATAAAATAACGAGCTAAATTGGTACACTCGCTCTGTTTCAGTAATTTATAGGGTAATCACTTTCCTTCCTTCTTTTTATTGAAGTGGGAAGAAATGTTATGATCTTCGCAGTTTTATTATAGTTATCTGTTTCATCGTAGTTGTTAAATTGTATAAAATCATGAAGCAATTGTAGAAGTTATACGTTTAAAAGAAGTTTCCGTAATTAAAGAGTAGTATAAATCCAAGAGTTAATGGCTTTTTTTTCTCAGAAAATTCGTAGAAGTTTACCTGCGTTAGCAAATAATAATAATTGGTGCAAATATTCGTCCAACATGTTTTTATTACTGACATTAATACGAGAAGCGTTCAAATTTTACTTCGAGTTTTGTTTCTAGAATGTTTACTTAGAAATATTTTCCTATTATTAGTTAAAATAAATTGATCTGTGTACAGTTACTAATTCTAAGAGGAGGAGGAAAGGCATGCAATTGAACACAAAGTGCTGAATCCTTACGGAACGCGAGAGAGAAATGAGAAATTAAGTGGTTCAAGAAACGGAGCAGTAGCGGAGATAAGCAAACAGTGAGGTTTGCGAAATATCGAAAAATAAACCAAGACACAGATCAACAGTATTTGCCCTCTTCCTAGCATTAATTTTGTTTGGCATCACTGGAATCTCACTCTGACAAACTTTTTTTTTGTTTCTTCGTTCATTTTCATTGGCATGACACTTCTGAATTGTAAAAGGAAAATGACAGGTTAACGTGAATCAGCTTGTTTATAAAATCGAATGGTCAAATTCCTGTACAAGAAAGGTGTAAGTGTCTGTAATGCAGTATAAATTTAAAAAGTACACTGTGGTGAATTTTGACTACCGTATTCATCAGTGGTGTAAGGTATTCAAGGAAAGCAGATAATAAGCGAACAATAAACCGCATAAGGTAAGGCTGACAATTTTTGTAAACACTTTTTCTGTCCGTCTTAACGCCGAGGGCTCAGTACCTCCGATGCGTAGTGTCCCTGATTTAATTTCAAATCTTGCCAAGTGTCGGAGTTCTTTCGTTTCCTTCCACATTCTTCATTTCAGCATTTCATTTAGTAACATCTCCTTAGCCTCGGAGCATAAATATGAGTCGTTAAACTAAGTAAATAAATTAATAAATATTAATTTTGGTGATACGGAAGTTGTCATAGCAATGAAAGTGGACGTATAGTTAGTATGAAACTCCAGTGTTGACAAATGTATAAAATGTATACTATAGTAGACATTTGTTTCACGCTTCTCGTATAAAAGTATAATAAACTTGTGTAAGCATAAGTATCAAGTGTGTTGCGTGATATAATGACATCTACGTCAGTTTACTTTTTATCACGAAAATATTGATACTTCTTGCGGGACTTTTATAAATATTAAGTTATTGTACCTACCGAATTTTTAAACGATTCCAGTAATTCCTGGAGAAATATACTTCTAAATCATCAGTATCAGTAAATGTAAGAAACAATTAAATCTTAATGGCAAGGATAAATGATTTGTGAGAAATGTTATTAAGTTCCCTTGTACGCAAGCTTATCTACCATTACTTTTTAAACTTAGATCATTATGCATGAGAAGAAACGGGTCATATGAAGAATATATGTACTTGAGTCGAAAGATCAAGTATGATTGCTTTGTATCGCAGTGAAAGAGAAAATGCCAAAACTACTTACATAACAGAATTACTAAGGCAACTCCTGAAATCTGAAAATTACTTCCATTATTTGTTTATGGAATGTTTTTAATTTACAAAAACGAGATGTTTTCAGAGTATTATATTAAGGTTATTTTATAGATGTTTTCGCGTAGATGTGAAATTAGAATAGCTGGTAATCGCTGATTGTGCATTTTAAAATCTATCGTATTACGCTTTCTATGTAATTTATAACATTTTCTTTGTTTTCATTGTGTATATTCTGATGTTAGCGGAGCACGCAAATTATTATTATTATTTAAAGTTAAAGGTTTGGAAAATTCAATATGATCCAGGTTAAAAACCTAACGTTTCTGTTAAGTTTTCTAACTATTGTAAGATATTCGTACGTAACTAAAGGAAATAACATTGTTAACATAAGACTTTGAAGAGCTATCTTCTAAATAAATTCAAAAGGTACATATCTTTTTTTTTTCTCTGCGCTGGTATAGATTCATTCACAACACCACTTTTTGTCGGATTTTCACTGAACAGTGTAATTACCTTTTGAATTTAAAGAAAATACGTATCGCAATCATATTAAATAAGTGCTTTGCAAGAAAACACTAGTCATTTTCCCGTGCTTCCTCTTCTTATTAGCAATATTACTTTTATCGATAAACGAGCACTAGATTTTGAGTAAGAAATGAGTTTGGTGCTTTTAGAATTCCATTATTAAGCTTTCGACATCTTAATCTGTCAAATGAAATGGACTTGTCTTCACTTGTCTTCCGCAGTAAAAATAAGCCAATGTTAATATATTTCGTTATTAATATGACTATCTCATTTCATACTTACGCTTAAATTTGATCAAACGCTTTTGTGTTCTCACTTATAAAAATATTGAGTGTGTTAATTTGATATTCCCTTTGCCGAATATTATTAATAGATAAATATATTACTATGGGATTAATATATTACAGTAGTGTATTGTATCAAAATATTTTGAAGAAGATTTTTGGAGTACTATTAAAAGAGCGAGTTTACGTTTATTCACTTTAGATAATCTTTGTAAGATAAGAACGGGAAAACCTACTTGTCTTGGCCTTTGTAAGTTAAAAATAAATGAAGAGGAGCAGAGAGAGAAAGATTTGCGTAACAACATTCGTATACTGTCGGCTCGACCTACGCCGAAAACGCAAATCTGCAAAACGCTTGTTTTGAGACAATTTGCGAATAAGTCGTGTACACTCACAATTTGTTTCAAACAATGCAAAGACAATTGTTACAATCATAAAATGTTTTTGGTCGTGTTTAAGCGAGCTGTGCAGCTTCATTGCTATCGTCTCAAAACTTGGGTTTCGCATTTCCATTGTTTTGGTAGTGCCAACTGATAGAAATATAGTATATAAAACGTTGTTAATGTAGCGCTTTCTAAAAGTAAATTATCGTGCATAAGATAAAATCCAGAACATGACTGTTTTACTTAAATTGCTGGCTAGAATAGTTGGTAGCAGAAGTTGTACTCTTAAGAGTTTAGACCTTTGAGAATACTTTTAATGGCCATGATTATACAGCGATTATATAATGTTGAACAATATGCTATGTTCTATCCAGAAGAGAAGACATCTTGTGGATATGTTTAAATATTTATAATGTAAAAAGACATAAGTTACTAATTGGTTCTCACGCTCAAAACAATTCTCATCTTCTTTCACTCACGGGTAAAACAGAAATTGTCAGCTTCTTTCATTCACGCTCAAAAGATTTGTAACTCAGGTTCTTTCACTCACGCTTAAAACAATTACGAATCTCAACCTGTTTCATTTACCTTAAAATAATTGCAATTCTCAGCTTCTCTTACTCATGGTGAAAACAATTGCATTTCTCATCTTATTTCCTGTAGTTTTATTTGTATGTATTTCAACCTATTTATTATGGAGGCAATTATAAAAGAAAATAGCTTCGTATATACAGTTTATGTGTGAAATATGCTATTTATTTATTTTGCTGGTGACCACACCCTTGAATCACATTGTTTACTCACATTTTGGAGTACAGCACTCATAACACAGAATGAGAGGATTGTATTTTCTAACTTGATTATACGAGATTTGTTTTAAGATTCCTTGTTTCACTGTTTCCTCTGTATCAAAATATCAACCGATAATGTGTGCAAGCAATGTATTAAACATAATTGGTAAATATGTGTACATATAAAAATAAATAAGTTTCTTGCAAGTAGTTGCAGATAACTAAATTAACTATACACAATACTTGAGTAGCAGCTAAACATGCTTTCAATATTGATTATTGTGCTTATGGAATAAGGAAAAATGGAATGTAATACAAATGGTGTTTTAATTATTATTATACTAGTACATTTAGTATATACTAATAAATTAGTTAACTTTTCTTTTCGTAAGAAGTCTGGACGTATAGACAAATATACAAATACATAAAAGATATACATGTTACTAGATTTTTTTAAATACATAAAAACTGTATGGATAGCCTGTGACATTGCAAGTATATATTTACTGTATTTTACGCTGTTAATAATCGAGTACTCGACGCACAAGGCAAAATTATTATTAATTTAATGCATGATCGCTTTATTCATGTTGATTCGCTTGCAGATTTCCGTTTTACGTTGCTCCAGATGATCCATGCCTCGTGTTTCCACAAAATACAAATTTGCTTTCAGCATGCACAGTAATGTTAAATTAACGTGAGTAATTTCCATATTCGCAGAAACATATATGTATAGATTCGTATTGTTGCATAGCTTTTGTACCAACGGGTTTAGCTTTTCTGCGAGCCTAAAGAAATTGTAGTAACATTATTCTTTATTAACAAATAAGTGATAATGAAATTTTCCCATTTTTAGTCCGAGAGAACATATTGTTATCACTAAGAATTTTTGTGGTTTGTCACAGCTACTCACAATCATGTGTTTTACCGAGTACGATAGCAATATAACTAGAAGTAATTAAAATATACACATTTCGCAGTAATAGATTTGTAATAAAATGTAAAGCTATGTAGAGTTTAGTGGTTTCGTTTTGTGTGTTAGCTATTTCATTTAAAGAAAATAACCAAAGACTTTTTGAACTTACCCGAAACTTCTTTCTTCCTTTTCTTCAATCTCCTTTGAAGCATTGTATCCTTAGTTAATTATTGTACAGGGTTCCCACAGACCTGAAAAAACAGGAAAATTATTGAAAAGTTCTTTAATATCAGGGAAATTATTGAAAAGATTTTTTAATGTCAGGGAAACCAAGTAGTCGTTTTCGATTATGAAGTCAACTTTGAAGTAATTGAGTTATTTGGGATTTAGAGATCATACAATACAAGAATATAGAGTAATAGGTTCCAGATGCATTAAGTTATATCAAGTTGTGTTCTGCCATGATTTGTGATTAAGTTTTTAACTCGAAAAAATCAGTTGAACTACAGCATCTAGAATCCCTTAATGTAGACACTGTGTGTGGCGTTTCTAACCTTCTGAACTGTGATACATATGTCTTTTTAACCGATTTACAAATTCCACCCGTTATATATATGTATAAATTTCCTTAGGAGCCTATGATAATCATTGAAGCTAGACCGTGAAACTCCTCAATAGTTAATATCGTAATTAACTGATGTGTTAATATTGTAATTCACTGACTTCATTCTGTTCATGCTGACGCATAATTTGGACAGGGATGTTCTGATTTCGACTATACTTCTTCAGTTTCAAAGAGTATACTTTCTAACAGGTTCCATATAAATTTTATCGAAATCTAATGACAGTCTTTGGACTTGGACCGTGAAACTCCTCAGTAGCTGATACTCTTAATATCGTATGTATGTTCACGTATAATTTCATATCACGTAGACCAAATAAATTTTATGTACATATATATATATATATATATATATATATATATATATATATATATATATATATATATATATATATATATATAGTCACGCATGTTTTGTAAACGGCCCACAACGTCGTGTCCGTGGGTTTTCTCGGACACTCCTGTTTTCACCCACACTTTTGTTCCATCATCATTCACTTGCTTTAATTATCCTCTAGCATAAATGTCATAAAAGTGAAACGTTAAACTTAAAGATTTCATTTCCTTTCATTTTTCTAGGCCGACCCATTTTATGGGAAGTTGGTGACCTACATTTAGTTTAGGTATCTAACTAAACTAATGGGGTTACGAAAGAATGTAAAATTAAACGAACTTTTGTCAGGGAAAAAAATGTAACTTGTCAGAGAAAACAGTTTTTTTTTTTTTTTTTTTTTTTTTTTTTAATGTGGGAACCCTGTTACATCTCAACGAGAATTTAATATTAAATGTACTTCCTTTATAAAAATGAATTAAATTTTAATAAATTCTTTTCCTCCTGCGCTGATATTTGTGCAACAAAACTAATTTAGTGTTAAAATAACTTCGTATTTCTATTATACAATATACATTTTAATTTAAAATCAAGGTTTCCTACTTTTATTTTCCTACTTTTGTGTTAGTGCACAAGGTCTCATACTGTGATTTTTTAATATTGTATATTTTTAACTTATAAAAACAATGTAGTTCCTCGACTGAAACCATTAAAATATTTTCTTTTGTAGTTCATGCTTTTGATTTTTAACTATTCTGCTTTATTTTTTAAAAAGAAAAAAAATACGACATAATATAATATCAATATTGCATGTGAGGGATGTTACAGTTTCTTAAGATAAACTGTATATATATATATATATATATATATATATATATATATATATATATATATATATATATATATATATATATATATAGTGTTCTAAAAATAGTTATATCGATTCTACCAGATGGCAGCTAAAGTCGATATTGATTGACACTAGCATCACTTATTAGTGTAGTAATCGATTCAACTGCTTGTTGTATTCGTAGAGTAATGTTAATGGCTCCAAGTTAATCTGCGATATATATATATATATATATATATATATATATATATATATATATATATATATATATATATTTGGTCTAGGAATTAATTCGTGCGGGTGGACAAGAGATGGCGCAAAGAACGGAGCGTCCCACAGTTCCGTGTATTCACACATGTGTTGCAAACCCCTGTCATCGCGTATCGTTCGTAGTATAGGGCAGTGGATTAAAGCGTCAACAACACCAGTTTGTAGTTAAGTGAACATGGCGCAATTTGTGCCTGATAAAGTGTTTTTGCGGGGTGTCCTGCTGCATTACTTTAACATGCAGAAAAGTGCGACTGAAAGTCATCGTATTTTGGTGGAAGTGTATGGTGACCATGCTCTAGCTGAGCGAACGTGTCAGAAGTGGTTTGCACGGTTTAGAAGTGGTGATTTCGGCTTGGCAGACCAAGAGCGAGCTGGACAGCCAAAAAAATTTCAAGACGAAGAATTGACAGCATTGCTCGAGCAGGATTCGTGTCAAACGCAGGAACAACTTGCAGCAGCATTAGGCGTTGATCAAACAACAGTCTCCAAACGCTTGAAAGCCATGGGAATGATTCAAAAGATGTCACATTGGGTTCCACATGAATTGAAAGACAGAGACGTTGAAAGACGAAAAACCATTTGCGAATTGCAGCTTCAACGACAGAGCAGAAAGGGGTTTCTGCATCGAATTATTACGGGTGATGAGAAGTGGATCCATTACGAGAACCCTAAACGAAAAAAGGCCTGGGTGAAACCAGGTGAACCAGGTCCATCACAACCAAAACGAGATATTCACTGTGCAAAGGTTATGCTGTGCATATGGTGGGATATGAAAGGTGTGGTGTACTATGAGCTGCTGCAACCGGGTGAAACTATAAATGGAGAACGTTATCGACGACAATTAATGCGTTTGAAGCAAGCTCTGGCCAGAACACGACCAGAATGGGAGAACAGACATGATAAACTTATTGTTCAACATGATAACGCTCGCCCACATGTCGCAAAACCGGTCAAAACCTATTTAGAAAATGTCGGATGGGAAGTTTTACCCCACCCGCCGTATTCACCAGACGTTGCTCCTTCGGACTACTACTTGTTCGATTGCATGAACAACGATTTGATTGGACAGCGGTTTACTTCTTCAGAAGATATCGAAACATGGGTCTCTGACTGGATCGCTTCCAAGGATGAGGACTTCTTTCGCCACGGAATCCGTACATTGCCTGACAGATGGGCGAAAGTGGTGGCTAGCGATGGACAATATTTTTCTTAAGGTATTTATGTATTTTGTGTTTGTACTACAGCTTCAATGTGTGCGTACCAACCGCACGAATTAATTCCTAGACCAAATATATATATATATATATATATATATATTGCATGAACAACGATTTGATTGGACAGTGGTTTACTTCTTCAGAAGATATCGAAACATGGGTCTCTGACTGGATCGCTTCCAAGGATGAGGACTTCTTTCGCCACGGAATCCGTACATTGCCTGACAGATGGGCGAAAGTGGTGGCTAGCGATGGACAATATTTTTCTTAAGGTATTTATGTATTTTGTGTTTGTACTACAGCTTCAATGTGTGCGTACCAACCGCACGAATTAATTCCTAGACCAAATATATATATATATATATACAGATGGTGATCAGAAAAATGGAAACACCTGAACTTAATTGCAACTTACCAGATTAATATGGAGTCGGGCCACCTTTCGCCTTCAGAAGAGCCTTGATGCGACGTGGGATGGAGGCATAGAGGTCGTGAATGGTAGCAAGTGGAATTTTACACCATTCCTCGTGCAGGGCATCGGCCAGTTCTGTGAGAGAGGATGGAGGTGGAAATCGTCGCGGAGTCGTGTTTCCAAGACGGACCACAGATGTTCAATTATGTTGAGATCTGGGGATTGGGCGGGCCAGGGGAGGTGTTGAACTTCATCCCGATGTTCCTCAAACCACGTTGCAACAACGCCAGCTGTGTGAATGGGTGCATTATCATCCTGGAAGATTGCGTCATTGTCCGGGAACAACATCCGGACCATAGGACAAGTGGTCTCCTAAAATTGCGACATAATCGTTGGCAGTGATTCGACCGCTAAGTGTGACCACAGGACCCAATGAAAACCTTGATATGGCGACCCACAGCATCACCGAGCTGCCGCCATGTTTCACAGTTGGGCGGAGACACTGCAGATCATAAGCTTCTTTGAGCGTTCTCCACACATAAACACGGCCCGTGGTTGGGAATAGGGTGAAGGATGACTCATCCGAACATATCACACGTTTCCAGTCCTCAACGGTCCAAGTTGCATGGTCGCGGCACCATTTGCGGCGTGCGAAAGCATTATGGTCCCTGATGAGCGGTTTGGCCCGTGCAACACGACCCCGTAAGTTCATGTCATGTAATTCGCGGCGGACTGTGATTGTCGAAACAGGTTGGGGGAGGTGCTGATTGAGTTCCTCCGTCACTTGCTCCGCAGTGGCACGACGGTTCTGCGTGACAATACGCTTTAACACCCGGCGTGACCTCTCACTCATGATTTTCTTCCGCCCACTGTCCCGCTTCCCCGATGTGGCTTTCCCGTGTGTTGTGTAGGCCGTCATCACCTTCGACACTGTCCCACGCGACACACCTAACACAGTTGCCACTGCCGTCACACTCACTCCACATAACCGCGCACCAACAATTTGCCCTCTTTCAAAATCTGAGAGGTCTCCCATTTTACACTACCTCCGTCTGCTGCAGCCACTGGACACTGCTGTTCCACTACGCCTGACATAGTATGGAGACCGACCTAACACACCACCAGCAGCGGTCCGGCGCTGCGGGCGCCACGACACCACTGCCAGCCCATACATCTGACGTGTTGCCAACTACAGGTGTTTCCATTTTTCTGATCACCATCTGTATATATATAATATGATACACGCATAAAATCGTGTGAAATTAACGTCTATGTTTTGCTGTTTTAATTGATTATAATGTATTTAAATTATCACAAATATCATTTAGTGAAAGTAAGGGAGAAAATGAGAAAAATGTGGTTAAATAATATCAGAAGAAATGAATAATACGCATGTTCTCAATATTCGTTTAGTATAAACTCACTTGGCACAAACAACTATGTTCAAAACAAGAGAGCGCCTTATGAAATTCGCCATGATCCAATTTGAAGCTTCTTAGCTGTACTTCATTAGTTAAAGGGTGCTTCGACCGTTCGGCTGAACATGATTTTTTTTTGTCTGTATAGGTTTGTCGGCCTGTCTGTTCAACGGTAAACTTTGACAAATTTATCTCATTTCAATGAAGCTTGGTGTGTGCTTTCTTTCAGACTTTGAAAATAATTACATTACTTAGGATTGAAACCTGTCCAGAATAATGGATAAAATCAATTCTGAGTTGGAAATTAGAGCATTTACTAATGATATAACAATTCGACACTATAAACGTTCGTTAAATTATTCAATTTCGATACAGTGTGGTGCATAATTTGTTTAATTCCGAATCATCCTCATTGCTTCGAGCTGTCAAGGATGAAGTGGGTAGAAGAGATGGATTCATGGAACCATGGAAGTCTCTACGTATACAAAATGTAGTAAGAATTGTCCACGTATCTTCGTAAAATCATATTCAATTTTGATTTTAAGTAAAAATATATTTTCTTTTGGGCTACTGAATCACCCCTATTACTTGTAGTTGTAATCAGTCAAGAAGGTGATGATTTACCTAATCTTAAAACGATCCATGATCGATTTCGAAAAGAAAAAGAAAAACTGATTTTCATGAACTAAAGTATGTGTTTTCTTTGAAACCTAAGAATTAAGATAAGGCAGTGCACCAAATGGCGACAGACACCTTTCGTCCCAACAAAGCAGGGTTGTATCCCTTGTTTCCGTAAAGTTACATGTTTCTTTGGCGCAAACTTTATAATTACATACTTGTAACTTGACGAATTATTTACATTTTCTAGGGTCTAATACCGAAAGAATCGTCCTATGTGTTGGGAATACAAGTAAATATAACTATCCTAAAGAAAATGAAAGAAAGAAAAAAATAAAGTATGCGTGCGGATGTTCTCAATGTCTCATTGAAGATAATGCAAAAACAAACTCATTAATCATTATGTAAGTTTTAATTCATACATTTTAGAATCAGAAAATCTTACTCAATCGTCCTCTGATGCCCCAACCTCGGATACTACTTCTACTACCTCGGATACTGTGTTGTTCTTGCATAAACTATATTTTTTAATGCATTTTAAAAGTTTTTCGTTAATTTTAACCATGCAGAATTTCGTGAAAGGATTTCAAGCTCCCAAGTTCATATCGTTTTGGATGTTTGTCTAGTATCTTAATCCGTAATCTTAATGCCATTGGTTGCAAATAATTGCCTGTCCTCTCAAATTAAAGGACACTTTGTGTCACAACCTTACTTGTGGAAACCTCTATTATAAGGACATCTGTCAACTTTACAGCGGACATCTATTAGATATCTATATCTCAGACGAACATCGTATGGTGCATAGAGATCATATAATGTCCATAAAAATATTTAACAAGAACATGTAATAGACGTAATATTGATCCAAAAGAGATCTTAAAATTCACATATCTACAAATAATGGCCGCCTTTGGCTCGATTCATTGTACAGTTAGCGACAAAAGTTCTTCCTGTTTGGTAAAATTTATTTTGGGAATGGCGGTGGTATGCCTGAAACGTACAGAAAATTGCATTCTTTTTAATTTACTGAAAACTGTACTCAAATTGTCCTTCCATTCTGTAGTTATTTACGAAACTAACTTAAAACGGAAGGAACTTTTGTCACTGATTGTACATTCAATAAACATCCGGGTGCTGTACTGTATAGGAGATGGTGGCACAATTCGGACTTTGGAGATCTAACCCGTTGACATTAATCAGTCAAGATAATAATGATAATATTAATCCTATTTGTAATATAAAAACTTATCAGTATGTACGTAAAGGTATGCTGTAACCTTCAAAACATTTAAGAGTTGCGGGCTGCTTAAACATCCAGGTGAAAGTATTTATATATTCTTAAAAAAAGAGTAAATTAACTTACTTATTTACCAACAGATCTCCGAAATTATTACGCGTACAACTTTGAAATTAGGTATAAATTTTTCTTGCAGTTTAATCTACAGATAAGATTGGACTTAAAAAAAAAAAAAAAAAAAAAAAAAAAAAAAACGGCCGCTTGGACAAATTAGGCGACTTGAATATACATATATATTGCGTTTGTCACATCTCCAAAAGTATTAGGCGTAAAATCTTGAAATTTTGTAGTATACAGGGTGAATCATTTATAAAGTCCAATCGTGATAACGGAAAAACTAAAAAGGGAGAAAAGCGAAACTTTGCATGAGGCAACTATGAGGAGGAGAACATCTTTACACGTATTAAACAGAAACACCTAACAAATAGTGTTGCCAACCTAATATGTTTTTTTTAATGGCACTACTTCAGATTATTACTTATTTCAAATAAATATGTCAAACGAAAACTTAAAATACCACATTTATTATTAAGTGTTACAAACTAAGCATGTTATAAAAGTTTGAAAGCATTTATTACGCATACCGCACAACGGAGATGGACAGGATAATGCACAGCAAAAGCACCTTAGTGTTGGATACCATGGTCGCTTTAAGACTTGTTTCGAATGAATAGGAACGAAGTTACAAGAGCTTGAAAATTCATCTTTTTCGGAAGATTTTATTCCGAAAACACGCGTAGATAAGTATAATATCTAGTTACCTGTATGGTTAGTAAAAATAATTTTGCCGTTTATAGCACTTCGATATCTCAAACCGTTCCGGAGATATGAAAAGCATTGCTGAAGTTTGTAACACTGCTTAAGTATAATTGCAAGAACTTGTTGTAATTACAACTACTAAAAGCTATTGCTGTAATGCTGTAAAAGAGAAGGAAAACAACAATAATTTTAAATATTTTCCACAAAATTCAATTTTCAGCAGTGTTGCGAAATTTATCAATGGTTATCATATCTCCGAAACGATTTGACTTATTGATGTGTTGTAAACAAATCTCCAAACCAATTGGCGTAGGTAATTGAATTTTTCTTTTTTTTTTTAAAAAAAAAAAAGGAAAAATCAGACTACACTAAGGATAAGATGGAAATTTCTGAAATTTGAGATACAAGAGAGTGACGAAGGAGGGAGGGAGTAAACTTTTGGTCTACTTTTTTTTTTTTTTTTTTTTTTAAGTCTGATTTTTTAATACGGAGCTTCGAGTAATTTTACTCTGAGGCGTACACAGATTTCTTGGAAAGTTTTTCGTTATTATTACGAGTTTCTTTTGAAATGCTCAACCGTGAAATTTGTATACTATATATTTTGACACGCAGTATGAAAATTTCATACAAAAAGACAATTTGCTAAACTATTGACACTGGGAAAAGACTTCAGGTTTGGGATTTCAAGAGATGTCAATGATATTAGAGTGCAGACAATTTGTAGACAAACGAAAGGATTGGAGAATCTATATATTAAAATGCTAGGTTTATATGTTTATCTCCATAGAAAAGTTTATGTTTGTCTCCAATCCTTTCGACAAGGAGTTCTCGAAAACCACAAGTGATAGAAACGTGCCGTTTTCGCTGGTCGATTCTAAATTTTATGTAGATTGTCAAGTTCTAATTGAATATTTAAAAAAACATGGCCGTTATTTATTTATAATATTTTTAGGAGTACATTGGAAGTGTTGCATCATATGCTATGACTTATACATTCCAAGACAACATAGTTGTATACAGGAGTTGTGTATATATATACAGTGAAACCTCCCTTAACGGACACCTCTATAATACGGACAGATTTTTTTGTCCCGGCAAAAATATATGTTCTCTTACGTAACAAAACCCTCTCTTTTACGGACACTCTCAGATACGGACACGGACAGTCCTTTTTTTTCCCAAACGTTTCAATAACCTCTTCACAACGGACAGGAATTATTCTCGGTTCAGCGATATATTACAGTAGACAGAAAAATCTTTGACCTACAAGTGTATGTATCATGAGTCTAGACCTGGTGAACCATCAAACAGAACAGCTTCAAGCTGAACTTGAAATTCTTTTTTTTTCTCCCTGCAATAAACTGCTTTTTGGTGGAAATCCTAGAAAATCTTCAACAAGCAATAGCACTCATGAAGGGTCAGTCGTATGGCCAAGAATTTTATGCGAAAGATCTTCCCTTCCCTAACAAATTTAGTCCTTTTGCCTCTGGGCTTCGCACCTTTCCCGACAATTTCATGTGAATTAATGGATATTTTTACAGGGTGATCACATGTACTTAAGAAAATTACCATACACGCATTATATTTTGCAGTATACGAATATATTAACACATCCCCCAACAATAATATTATTTAACAGAAATGAATCTCTCCTTCATCTAACTAACTAACTCTATGGCCTATGGAACCCGCAGGTTCAGTGCCGCGTTCACAAAAGCTCTCCACTGACTTCTATCCTTAGCTAATTGCATCCAGTTTCTACTTTGTATTCCTATCTCTGCGAGATCCATCTTAATATTATCCTCCCATCTGCGCCTAGGTCTTCCTAATGGTCGTTTTCCTATGGGTCTTCCTGTCAAGACTTTGAAAGCGTTTCTACTTTCTTTCATTCTAGCTACATGACCTGCCCACCTAAGCCTCCTAGACCCAACGACCCTAACAATGTTGGGTAAACCGTATAAACTATGTAGTTCCTCGTTATGAAGTTTCCGCCATTCCCCATTCTCGTTCCTCTTGGGTCCGAATATTCGTCTCAGGATACTGTTCTCAAATACTTTCAGTCTATGTTCTTCCCTCACAGTAAGTGACCATGTTTCGCAACCATACAGAACAACAGGCATGATTATCGTTTTATATATTTTAAGCTTCAAATTCTTCGACAGAATTCGCGACGACAAAAGATTTTGAATCGAATAGTAACACGAATTCCCTGCTTTTAGTCGACATTTAATTTCTTCGTGGATATGATTTTCGTCTGTTAATATTGATCCTAAATATTTGAAAGTATCCACTTTATCAAAAGTATTATTTAATATTTTAACGCCTCCACAATTTGCCGTATTACGGTCCCGACGCACTTCCATGTATTTAGTTTTCTCTGCATTTACTTCTAAACCCATGTCCCTGCAAGCATTTAGTAAGATCTCTGCGTTTATTTCTACTGTTCTCCTATCATCCCCTATTAAATTTACATCATCAGCATATGCCATCACCTGGTGAATACCGTTCAACTGTAGGCCCTGGTTGCTATCTTTGATTTTCCTTCTAGCGTATTCCAGCACAAAGTTAAATAATAATGGCGACAACGCATCTCCTTGTTTCAGGCCATTTTGGACGTGAAAGCTGGTGGACAAAAATTTTCCTACCCGGACTTTACTTTGGGATTCACTTAAGCATATCTTAATTAATCCAATTAGCTTTCTCGGTATTCCAAGTTCTATAAGAACGTTGTACAATGTTTCTCTCCTAACCGAGTCGTAAGCCTTTCTAAAATCAATAAATAGTTGATGTACCGGGATATTGTATTCCCACTTTTTTTCGAGTATTTGGCGAATGGTAAATATTTGGTCGATAGTTGATCGATTTCGTCTAAATCCGCACTGATAATCTCCAATAATTTCATCTGCGTATGGGGTCAGTCTTGCTAATAGAATATTTGAAAGGATTTTATAGGATGTTGACAGAAGAGAGATGCCTCGATAATTATTACAGTCAGTTTTGTCGCCTTTCTTGTGAATTGGAACAATGATTGATTCTTTCTACTCTTGTGGCAATTCTTCCTTGTTCCAGATAAGGAGAATGAGTTTGTGTATCTTGTTCCACAATTTTTCGCCTCCAGCTAAAATTAACTCGGCCGGAATTTCGTCCACACCCGGAGATTTGTGTTTCTTTAATTTCTTTATAGCGGCTTCTACTTCTATTCGATTGGGTTCTGGAATATATGGTTCTGCGGTGTGTATCTCCTTTTCTCCACGCGCATTAGTTTTTGGCTGCGTGTTCAGCAAGTCGTCAAAGAAATCTTTCCATCTGTTTAAGAGGCTATCCGTATCAGTGAGAACTGTCCCGTCAGCTTTCTTTAATATATAAGCACGAGGTTGATAGCCTTTCTTAAATTCGCTTATACATGTCCCGAATATTTTTACTATTATCTTCAAGTTCCTTAATTTTAGCTTTCAAAAAATAGCGTTTCTTTGTTCTAAAACTTTTGGAAGTTTCCCGCCTGATATCTGCGAAATTTTGTGTAGTTATTTCATTCGGATTTTGTAGCCACCGTTCCCAGTAATTCAAATACGTACTGAATAGAGTATTTCCATATTGAATTTATGTATTTACGCTCATATATAATGTATTTGCTGTATATTACTGCATAAAATTATCGCTGTGAGAAATTACATTTTTGTAACCTCTCTGTAACGGACAAAAATTTATGTCCCACTGGTGTCCGTTATTCAGAGGTTTCACTGTATATATATATATATATATATATATATATATATATATATATATATATATATATATATATATATATATATATATATATATATATATACAGGGTCGTATCCAGAAGTAATAGGACTGATTTTTCCCGGCGCTCGGAGCAATGTAGGGGGCTGCAAGGCCGGATGTTATGGAGGGGAGCCTTGGAAACAGGTGTCAACCGGCGGCAGTCGCCTGCGTGCGTTAGTTGAGTGTGGACCACTGTTAGTGAACTCCTGTTGTGACGCCTCGTCGTCAGTTGCGATGGAGCGAAATTTCGAGCAGCGGTACGCCATCAAGTTTTGCGTCAAACTGGGAAAATCAGCGTCCGAAACCAAGGGCATGCATACACAGGCGTACAAGGAGGATACCATGAGCCCTTCCTCGATATTTGAGTGGCACAAATTGTTTCGGGAGGGGAGGGAGGTCGTCGAGGAAATCGATGTTGATTGCATGTTTTGACTGTTGTGGCATTGTCCATAAGGAGTTTGTACAGAGTGTAAATGCAAGATTTTACGTGGAAGTGCTCACCGGCTGCGAAATTGGATCACACGCGTGCGACCAGACCTGGTGGGCAAATGGAAGCTCCACCATGACAACGCGTCGTGCCGCAGCGTGTGGATTGTGAGGGATCTTCTGACCAAATTCGGCGTTTCCACGTTGCCTCACCCCCCTACAGCCCTGATGTGGCACCGCCGGACTTCTTCCTGTTCCCCCGTATCAAGAGGCAGCTCAAGGGACATCGTTTCGACTCGATGGAAGCGGTCCAAGCTTCGACGATGAGGGCGCTGAACGGCATCCCGGAGGACGACTTCCAGACGGCCTTCGCGATCTGGAAGGCTCGTTACCAGAAGTGTGTGAATGCCCAAGGGGCCTATTTTGAAGAGTATTAAGTCGATGTTCCAAAATGTTCAATAACTTAAAAAAAAAAAAAAAAAATCAGTCTACTTCTGGATACGACCCTGTATATTTTTTTTTATTTTATTTATTTTATTTATACAAGTAACAATACAGAACATAGTGGACACACACACTGCACACACAAATAGTGTATCTATTTTTAGGGCGGTATATATCTCAGGCTTTTGTTTCATGGCCAAATGATAATGAGAAACGAAGCATAATCATTTCTCCAGGCTAAGACGAATCTTTATTGTTCGGAATGTTATGCCCAATGAACACCATATATCACTGACGTTACAATTAATTGTGTATTTGCTTATTACATACTGCATGCAAGAAGAAAAGAAAACATTGGTCATACATGAATTAGAAACTGCAACCTCAAATAGGCTCAATCTTGCAAATGGTGCGAGATATTGAAAAAATAATCAAAAAATTACTTTATGGTATCCCTTGCCGATTTTTATCTAGACGTCGAAACATGTACAAATGTGAGGAATGGCAAGGAGATTCATACTTATGTGTGAATGATGCACTGTGTAGAGTGCGCAGGTTCAGCTAATAATAATAATAACAGACAATCTGTCATCATATTTTAAGTAAGAAAAATGCTGTATTTTTTGTTTATTGAACCTTATTTGGTTCAATGGATGGGAATTATGCGTCCCTTTCAGCATTGAGGCTATATGAGATTGATTGAGGTTTAATGGGGACGTCAGCATTGAGGCTATTTGTCCCCGTGACGGTCAACACGACTGCCGTAAATAAAATTTAAAAATCCAACACATCAAAATACGAAGGTCTTTCGGAAAGTAACCTCCGATTGGTTTAAAAAGAAACATCCAAGTAAATAAGAAAAATTTATTATATACATCTGAAAACTACTTCTTTGCTCTATTTTTCAGCATAGTTTCCATAAACATTGAAGCACTTATCATATATCTGCACTTCTTAAATATTCCGTCAGTATAAAAATCTCCCGCCTGTGCCTTGAGCTAGACTATGACGCATCTTTCAGCGCCTCATCATCACCAAAGCGTCGATATCCAACCCACTTCTTCATATGCATGAAGAGATGATAATATTATCACAATTTGTGGAAATTCGTTGGAAAGCTCGGAGATTGTGAATCGTCGATTTTCACGAACTTTTCCATCAATTTTCTAAACGAGTTCATCAGTGATCACTGATCCTGTCACTCCTCTCTTCGTACGAATGTTTGTTCGTCCACTATTCAATGAACGAATCCATTCACGAACAACTCCTTCACTCACCACACTTGGTCCATACACAACACAAAGCTCCCGATGAATAACTGATGCCGAATATTGTTTTGCTGTAAAAAACAGAGTTGTGAAACACCCAGATAAAAAAAAAAAAAAAAAAAACAGTCCAATGGGTTTTATTGGGCAAAATTGGGTTTTATCAAATTTTGTACGTAAACTTAAAGCCATATTCCTACTTAAAATACCATTTAAGCATTTATGTTCTACTACACATGGAACTTATGGAATTACCCTTCGGACCGCGGTAGTTCACGTCTGGTGCGGGTTTCTAGTTCGATCCCACCTTCCGCTGTGTGCGTTTTGTGGTGGACAAACATCGTGTGCATGGGTTTCTTGAGGTTCTTCAGTTTCCTCCCATTTTCGTCATGCCACCATTATCATCCATCTTGTCATCATAGTCTCCCTGATCACACAATTTTCCAGCCAGAATTTTAAGAAGTTCATGAGCAAGGAATCAAATCTCTTCTTACACTTTCATTGTTTAAAAGTACAAAGGGTACCTACATGCATTGCTCTTGTCAATTTACTTAATAAAATATGAAATACGATATATGGTATTTTAACTGAAAAAGATAGTATCCAATCAGTTTATACAACATTTCGTTAAACACTAACATTGATATACAAATATTCAGATCATATCTTGCCCTCCACTTTTAACGTGCAATGACCACCGATGTTCAATGGTATTCTGTTCTGGTGCTAAATACATATTTTAAGCCAATTTTGAAACTAGGCATACACTAAGAAGTACGGTTAAAGAAAGTAATTATAATCATATTAAGATTATTATTTCAATCCAAGTTTTGAAGTATACTTTTTGAGGTGGGCTTTCTTGGGTTTTATTGTATTTTTTATGTGGGTTTTATTTCCTCCCCCCCAAAAAAAACACGGGAATTTTGGGCTGGGGAAAATTCTAACAAACCTGGTAAGAAAACGTATAACAGCTTGCACCTCGCACTTGGCGGGGTTTTCTATTGCAGAACACATTTTTTGAGACGCTACAAAAGTAGAATTAGTGATCAGACAACCTTCACTCTCTCACGGATGGATGCAGACTGATTTACCGCGCACGTCTGTGCAAAGATGGTAGCGCTGCCCGCACTACTTCACGCACAGTGTCCAATCGGAAGTTACTTTCCGAACGTGCCTCGCATAAAATACTGCTGTAAAAGAGAAGTAAAAATGTAAGAGATAAAATAATAAATATACGAGAATAACAAATATATAAAAATAATAAATATATGTCAATAAGAATAAATAGTAATAATAGTAACAAAAGATAAAAATATAACAATAAATATTAATAATATTAACAACAATTGAAGTATATAACTATAAGAATAGTAAAAAAACAATAAAACATCATAAATTAACGTTTGAGGTGGATCTTTCCACTAGGCCAAGTACCGTCCGCTCCGTATCCATCACGTTGTCTTTCACCATATCAGATTTCAGAGAAGTATAGGCAAACTGAAAGTAAGAATCAGAGACTGAATAGCATCAAGTTCACCTGATTTCTTACTTTTGATGCGAGTATCCCTACATGTTGGTCAGCCAACTCCGATTTAATCTCCTCCTCGGTGGCACTTTGGAGGTCCCAACATGATATCACACCACGAGAGACGTTCAGTAGACAATGGGGTCCTACTGACACGTTTACTGGTCGAATGGAGGTTAATTTGAGTAGATTCACTGTTTGCTTCTCGTTGACCGTTTTCACCAATTAAGTGCCATTCCGTAATTTCTTGATATCTCTAACCTGTCCGCTATTAAAAATAATAATTTTACTAATGAGGAAATTGGACAAGCCGTTAATAGAACTCGGACGGTTAACTTCAGCATTGGAACTATCAGTATCATTATCTTTAACAATAAGATATCGGTCTACAGGTGTCGCGATACTTGTCTTTTCCTTATTATTTACAACTTAAGAGTGGTAGACCAAGAGCTATGACCCCCGAGGTAGAAGAGCAGATAGTGGATGCTTTTCGACACAATCCGGAGGACAGCACACGAGTAGTAGGTATGAGACTGCATGTACCTCACGCACAGATATGGCGTGTTTGTCGGCGAGCGAACCTGTATCCGTATCACCTTCAGCGAGTGCAGGCTTTGTCGCCAGCCGATCATCAGCCGAGAGTGTGCCAATGGTACCGCGAGCAGTGTGCCGTCAATCCAAACTTCGCATCTGCAATAGTGTTTACAGATGAGGCGCAGTTCACACGTGACGGTATCTTCAATTTCCATAATGCACATGTCTGGTCGCCAGATAATCCTCATGCGATCAGTCAAAGAAGACATCAACAACAGTTTGCTCTAAATGTGTGGTGTGGTATTGTCGGCGACACTTTCCTAGGTCCATACATACTCCCACCGAGACTGACCGGAAACAACTATCGAGACTTCTTGGAAACCCACATTCCAGATGTACTGGATACTGTACCCCTGGCTTTGCGTCCAATGTTACATTTTATGCATGATGGTGCGCCCGCGCATTTCAGTGTTACAGCCCGGCAGTATCTAAATGTCGTACTCCCTGGCAGATGGATAGGGCGTGGAGGACTAGTTGCTTGGCCTCCACGCTCACCAGCTCTAAACCCATTGGATATTACCTGTGGGGACATTTAAAGTCGTTGGTCTACGCATCTGCTGTGGATACTAAGGAGACGCTTCGTATTCGTATCGAAGCAGCTTGCCAGCGACTACGGACCACCCCTGGTACTTGGGCACGCGTTCGTTCATCCATGCGGCGACGGGCTGCAGTTTGCATTCGGGCAGAAGGAGGACATTTTCAGCACTTACTGTAAGGTACTGCAGTATCGATTTTGTGGCGCTGGTGATGCACACAATTTACTGTTTGTGGTTGTAACTCTTGTTTGATGATGGTTCTTTGGACTTTATGACTATATCTGTGTCGTTTTGCTTTTCTCACTGCCATTTGTATTAGTGTTGCACTTTCCAATACGGACATTAAAAGTACCAATTATTATGCATTATTTGCGAGTGTTTTTTTTTTTTTTTGGATTCTTGTACCATGCAACGCGCAATCGGCTTAATTAATTTCGTTCGAACCTGTGTTGCATATTCTTTCACACACGACACTCTGGTAATACGTCGGGAAACAGTTCCGGACAGAAGGTGACTATTTCACACCGTCCGGTGGTGTCAATGGCTATAGCTCTGTAACGATGCATTTCCGGACATATGTTCATGCTTTTGCTTGCCTACCCGTAAGGAATCTGCCCCTGCATTTTTGCCGTGTCTTTTTGAAACACCCTATGTCGCGTTTTGAGCATAGGATGGTTTAGGGGTTGTCTGCTGTGGGGGCGGATCTTCCGGAGGTTTGGAATATCACTCAGTGAAGTGGAGGGTCCGAGATTTTTTCCTGCACGAAATTATTAATAAAAAAAAACTCGGTTCTTGAGCATTTTCGTGTTTTCTTCTTTATAATACAACATAAGGAGATTTTTCCCCCCCAGAAAGTTGTTGGCAGAGAATCAGTCTCTCCACGTCCCCCTTTAACTACAGAGAAGCTCTGCAATGGTTTTCAATCATATAAATAGAAAGTGCAATCTTTTAGACAACATCCGCACTATATTTCAACATTTGGATAACCGGTATGTAGTGTCAAAATCGTAATAAAACATAAAGCCTCTTCCTTCTTTCCACTTCGAACACTGCGCAACTTCACACTGGGATGCTTGCGAGAACTTACTCTACTCCCTTGGCTATCCCTCACCGTAGGATCAGCATGGGGCCGACGCGGTCAAGGGGAATGGATATAAAAAAAATCCCGTCGACAGAAACACCTGGGCCCAGAAAAAGAAAAATTGGAATTGAAAGAAAAGAACCTGAGGAACGAGAAAGATAGACCTCACCACCCCATAAGGGAATAAAGGAAAAAACGTGCGGATTTTTAACTCGCTTTGAGCTTTTATTATTTTTTACTTTTGTTTTATTTTTCAAACTCGGACACCGGACAACAGGTCGGGATGGGTGCACGTCCATTCCAGATGGAGGAAGACGTCCACGGATCAGCTATTTCCCAAGACTCCTACCAACCACCCCGAGTTCTGTAGCAGTATTCGTGGTAGAGAGGGTATGCGAGAACATTCGGATGAAGGGTGATGCATGCATGAGAAATTGAATCCTCTCTCTCAAGTCCACCCCCTCCCCAACGATGATGGTCCGATACATGGAGAGGGAGAGGCTATATGAGAAGTAGACCTAGTTAGAGAACGGTGGAATCGGAACCACCGCAACGCGTTCTTTTTTTTCAAAGCACTATCACGAGGAATCGCATCAGGAATCTCACTGTAGCTATAGAGAGGGCTATCGTTATTGAAGTTTCTGAGTACATAGCGAAGTTATGGAAGTTTTAAAAGGTTATTAAAAAAAAAAAAAAAAAAAAAAAACTTTTGACATAATAAATAAAATATTTTCTTTGCAAATGTTAAGAAAGTGTACACGAATAAAATAAAGTTTAAAAACATGCACAAGATTGAAATATAAAGTGGGCGCGATATGGAAAATTTAAACTAATTAAGATGTTATTGAGTCTCAATTTTTGGAAGCTTGCTTATGGTTAAACGACAAAAATTCTCGCTTTTCGTACAGGAATTCTTATTTTCGAGTTTTTTTGGTAAGTGGTTAGTACCCATTCATTAAGTTTTAAAGTACAAGTTCCGATTGTCTCGATACTAAAAAGCAAAGCTAAAAGGAAACGTCAAATCAATGTAATTTCCTCTTTCAATGATTAATTGACAGTTTCTTCCTTCCTTTTTTCCTTTCCTTTTTTTTTTTTCCCGTGAGATACAAGATTGGACAGAGAGTGATTACCATTTTGGTAGTATTTTATTTGTACTGACTGTTTACGACATTAAAAGAAAGTTATATACAAATTTTGAAACATTAAAATGCATCCAAATTGTGTGATACATATGAATGGATTATATTTTAAGAATTATATCACGACAGAAATGTTTAAAAATATATATATCATAATGTTAATGAATCGCAAATGCGCATTCAATAAAATTTATACATTTTTCTTTTTGTTTTCATTCATCGAAATCAAGTTAAATGGTCAAGTAAATATATTATTGTGTTTTATGACCAAATATCAATATCTTGTTGTTTTTCTTGGAACTTTAAAAGTAGTTCAGTGACCTATTTCAGTAAATTGTTTGAACATTGAACTAATTTTGAATTTTAGGTCTGTATTGAGTCTTCTTATTTACTTATTAATATGGCCGAGTGTCTACGTCAAAATAAAGGCAAGATCGAATAAGAATTTGGCTGAAATGTAGAATAATGCGGATTTCCGCGTTCAATAAACTTATGGCTTCATCGCTTCCCGCAGCGAAGACTGTGGCGCTGTTCCAGTAAATTCAAGTGCAACAAATATGGCGGATAATGAGGAGAGTGATGTTTTTAGAAAGTGAGTTAAGACGTAAGGAGGAAGAAAAATGAAATTGCAATCACTTGTACTGATAGTAAAGAAGAAAGAATGATGCATAAGCGTTCAGGGATGGGATGAAGACATGTGCCTGTAAGTGAAATCAAGTTTTAACTAATAAAGAGAAATGTATTGCGTCGTAAAAACAAACAAAAAATGAAAAAGAAAATTTTTTAAATATCAAAACAGATTCTGCAATAAACAACATACTAAATATTATTACTATGCATGTTACTTAAAAAGTATTCGCAGTAATAATGAACCAATATTTTAAGGAAACTACTTAGTGACGTTTAATGCTGGTTGTAAACAGTATGTTTACCAAAAGAACCCGAAGTTTACAATTGGGGTATTTTTTTTCTTTCCTTTTTAATTTTTGGTTTTACTTTTGTCATTGGAAATAAGGAAGGTATTCGTTTAAAATGAAAAATCGGGTGCATCATTCAGCCTACTACAACAAAGATTAAATCTAAAGGCAAGGGACAGCCAATAATGTAAACAAAAATTGAAGTCATTTATCATTGTCAGAAATTGGTTGTGGATACAGAATAAATATCCGGGTTTGAAACAACATGAATTAAGTCAGTAGCTATAATAGAATCGAATAATAAATTTCATGAAACCATAATTTATTTCAAAAGTTGAATCTAATTTTATATTATAGCTTCCTTTGTACAGTAATTCTTGCTGTGTACTAGGCTATGTAGTAATATAGGATTACATGATCCAGCTGTCCTCAACCTAGATATACTAGTTCATCTAATACAATGAGAAGAATATATTTTTCGGAATTCATTCCTTTAACCCCCTCCATCTTTCCAACATGACAAAAACTACTCATTAGTAGATTAGATTATAGTTGGTTTCGTTTACTTAGTACATACGTTGTCTACGGTTGGGCTGGCATCAGGGTTGGCTGGTTTAAACCAAGGTGGTTTAAACCATGGTTTAAACCAAGGTTTAAACCAGCTGGTTTTTTCAAAAAAACCAACTGGTTTAAACCAAAAAACGAAAAATGGTCGTAAAAGTGTAAGGTTTGTAAAATCTTGATGAACACACATTTGTGGGTTATCACGTTTCACTCCCGTATATTATTCGTATTATATTCAGACCTAAATTCCCCATTCATTACTCAAAAAGATTATACTACAAAACCAACTTTTTTTTTTTTTACAAGTTTATAAATAATTATTTTGTGATTTTTTTGTAGTTGTTATTATTGTTATGTAATTGCAATCGAAGAAAAATTGTAAATATTGTTTCGTTTTAATGTTTACTATTGATAAAATACATCGAAAATGCCGTACTTTGTGTGTGTGTGTGTGGGGGGGGGGGGTCATACAGACCCCACGAGAGGCATTTAGTGAAATAAGTATCTTTGGTATCTATTTATGTATAAATGAGTCTGAGCCAAAGTGGACTCAAATAATTCGTATCTTTATTCACTTTTCTTATTGATATGCAGATTAAGTCGGTGTATTTCTTTAATTTGGACCAATAAAAGTCATTGTTAACTAACTTGAACTAAATTAGTTCTTCTGTACGCCGTAGTACTTTGAAATTGTTCATATGTAATTCTGTGTAATAGTTTCACTTGTGCAACTGTTTATCTTTTTGTCCTTCTGAAATGACTCTTGACAGTTATTTTAAGAAGCATGTAAAGATCAGTACAACGTATTTTTTTTTATCAGGATTCCTTCGTGAGTGAGTCGGCAGACGTATCGCATTTGTGGCCAATTAGTCCTGGTTCCGAGTTCAAATGGAGGACAACTTCTCTCGGCTGTAACTCGAGAAGCGGTTTTTATTCCGCTTTAAGCTTATGTGACCCCTTCCAGCATAACCCGGTTGTTGCATAATAACATCAAGGCGAAACAAACTTATTTCTGTCCATATATGATATGAATATATAGAGCAAATCATTTAAACCATAAAAACCTGGTTTAAACCAAAAAAACCTGGTTTAAACCAAAAAAACCGGTTTTTTTGGTTTTTTTAATAAAAACCATGGTTTTTGCCAACCCTGGCTGGCATTACTCGAGCGGACGGTTCTACCAAATTTAGACACATTTCTTACATTTTCAGATTAGGTTAGAGCTTTGGATTTCTTTTAGTAGAGCATGCACTAAATGAGGAACTCCATTGCTACTTGCAGATTTATTTCAGGAGGGCTCAGTGTAAATACAGTGTGGTCGTATACCATAACAACTGTATAGTATTGGGCTTAAAATACGAACCAAATTGTGCTAGGTGGCCACTAAAAAGCCCGAATGCTGTCTAACCGAGTAAGAGCAAGGGGGCCCGAGCAATAGCGAGGAGGTGCCTCTGTAGAAGCAGGCGCGTCAACGACTAGAGGTATGCGCATAAATGATAGTGGAAGAGCACACTTACACGTACAATACTTTCACTATTACTCAAAATTCATTTCAATGTGCTGCAAGGCACTGACAGTAATTACGGCCATTGTGTAACTTTGGGGGGGGGGGGGAGCGTTTTCACCTACTTTTTTGCGATATTCTATTCCGATTCGATCGTTTATGGTTCCATACGTTAAATTAGGAGCCACAATACAAGTAGTAGTAGTTGAAGTAGTAGTAGTAGGAACGGGTTAGAAGCCCCGCAGGGGTTCGTTGGGTTCTGTTCTCAATATAAAGTGGGCAATAACTTCTACTTCTACGGTTTGTACAGGTCCCCTACTGCCTTCAAAAAATTGTGTACGATAGTTTCTTGATTACTTGATCACCACTATCAACTCATTTCTCTTGTAAATCATTCTGTTTTTTGTCACTTTTGGCCCCCCAATTCTAAACAATTACCGTAATTACTTATATTCACACTCATTCCTTCACGAAAAATGTTTCACATCGTATTTTACCTATAAATTTTTATTTGGTAGAACCCTCTACTCGAGCGAACCCATTTATTTTAAAAGCTGAATCTAATTTTCGATTATAGCTTCCTTTGTACAGTAATTCTTGCTGTGCACCGTGTAGTAATATAGGATTACATGAACCAGCTGTCATCGACCTAGATATAAGCCGAGAAGTGGTTTGGGTTTCGGTTTAAGCTTATGTGACCTTCCAGCATAACCTGGTTATTGTATAATAACACCAAGGCAAAACAAACTTATTTCTGTCCATATGTGATATAAAAACATAGAGCAAATTATTTAAACAAACAAACAAACAAACAAACAAAAAAGATTTAAACAAAAAAAAAAACTTTTTTTTTTGTCAATAAAAGCCATGGTTTTTGCCAACCCTGAAAATAGGTAATAAAATATATTTAACCATTTATTCCTTTCCCCTCTAAAAGACTTGAGTTCCTTTTAGGGGAGCTACAAGTGGCCAGAGTATAATTAAACGTGTCACCCAAGAATATATAGACCAAATTAGTCTTTCACTGCATTGATGGTCGTTGTTCAAATTAGTGCCAACTAATTTGGTCAAATGTTGTTAATTCCATGCAGAAAATTTCATACATAAAGCATTATTGTCAACTACAGGCTTCATTTTTCTGTGGAACAGTTTATTCCAGGATGTCATCAATGAAATTCAAATAGCTTAATAATAATAATAAAAAAAAATATCAAACTAGAATCGGGTCTTCGGCGTACTGTGCCAATAAGTTAATTACTATTCACTCTTGAGACCGCCATTGAATTTGCAATGATAGCTACCTATAGAGGATATGGTGGAAAGAAAAAAAAAGGTCGTTCCGTATATTTATCATATAATGCGTATTTAACGTAAATTATGATATATTTTAGTGTAAATAGTTAATGCATGACAGAATTCATGAAAGTGAATACATTAAAAACAAATTAAGTGTAGGATAGTTTTTTTTTAGTTACATTATCGTCCCTGTCAACACCAAGGCTATATGAGACGTGATTATACAGCTTAACGTGAGATTCAAACCACATGAGCTCCCGCCGGTAATTGAACGGAGATCTCTCGGCGTCGAGTATGCGTACGCTAACCAAATAGCCACAATGGAGTTCCAGGTGTAGCATAGAAGGAATATCGGTCTTATTATTACTTGGTACGAGAGCCTCTGTTTAAATCAAAGAAAATGTTTTGCACAGAAGTATAAGAATAAAATGTTTGACCTCAATAGCATAATTCCTGTTTTATGTCAGCAATAATTTCGTTCGCACAAGCTCTGCTAATATGATTCGGTATAAGGTTTTGAAAAATAACGCATTTGCAATATTGCCGTGATTATCTGCAATGTGCAATGTAAACTAGATTTATGCTGACGAAAATATTGCTGAAATAAATAGGAATTACGCTATTCAAGTTGAAAGGAATCTTATATTACATTAAATGAGTGTGAAGTGGAAAACATTAACATATTGAAATATATTATGTTTGATTCGAGGGCTGTCCAGAAAGTAACAGACATTCTGAAATAAACAAGAAGTAACATAATGAACAAACCAAATAGTATTATGTACATTTGAAAGATACACTCTTAAGCTATTTTTGCTCATAATCGCCATGCAAATTAAGACACTTATCATACCGTGGCACAAGATTTCAATACCGTTGCGGTAGAAATTGTCACCCCGATTGCAACTACTGTCTTATACCGGCATGCAGTTCGGCATCAGTATCAAAGCATTGTGTAGCGAGCCATGTCTGCATCGCTGGGAAGAGATGGTAGTCGCTTGGTGCCAAATCTGGGCTGTATGGTGTGTGATCGAACACCTTCCATCCAAAACTATCTGAGAGCTCTCAGGTACGCTTGGCCGTGTGTGGACGTGCGTTTTCGTGAAAAACTCACAAATTATTCCATGACCGTATACCTCACACAGTTGGCGATGGATTTCAATTGGTTTGTGGTTTTTTGCCAACAAAAACCTAATCACATAACGCACCTAAAAAGAGGCGGGATTTTCTATTGCAGCGCACATTGTAACACGTCACAGAAAGCACAGTAAGAGCGCCACAATCCTCACACTACCACAGTTGGATGCGTACTGACACCCAAGATGGCGACTCTAGCCCCGCCTACTGCCGCGAGAGGCCAAAACGTTCGGTATTTTCTGTACAGCCCTCGTAAAAGAAGGTAATAACCGGTTTTTGACACACAAATTCCTCTTTAGGTGTAAAAACAGTGATATACAGAGTAAAAAATGCGTGACTGGATGAAGATTCGAACCGAGTTCTCCGATTTACTGTGCAATATGTTAACCATTAAGCTACCTAGTCCGCTCCCTGAACAACCATACATTCTCCGTGCTCAGACACTCAAGGCATACTTAAGGCATTAGTTATATTGTGGCTTCGTTAAGTATTTCATTGATTAGTTGGAGTTCATCGCCTTTTTTTCAGCGTGGAATCTATTTGAGACGGGACTTACTTCTCAAAGTGGAATATGAACCACTAGTACTAGGGTTTACCCAACCGGTTACGGTAAACTTCGGTGGGAAATTTGTTCCCTTTTTCACGTAATCAGGTCAATGAAGTTCATGCGATTGTTAAGTACAGAGGACTGATGTATAGAAGTTCTATTTGAACATCGTCCTGACATAAAAATAATGTATTGTGTATATTTTGGTGTACGTGTAGCATATTTTGTGTTTTGATTTCAGTTAACAAAACAAAAATTTTCACCATTAGAATAGATGAAATAAAAAGTTTTTTTTTTTTTTTTTTTTTAGTTTAACGTCCCAGTTTAGGCTTTAAAAAAGGCGGATGTTTAATGAAAGTGAATGATTATGAAATTAATTTTTTTGTGCTCTTCCAATAGGAATCGAACCCGAGACCACGTGCACTAGAGGCGCATACGTTAGCTACTAGACTAGTAGGGAGGGCTAAAATAGATGAAATAATGATACTATCTGAAAAATAGTGTTTTCCAAGTTTAACTGTAGGACCCCCCCTTTTTTTCTCTTTATCAAAATCAACGCCTGTTCCTGGATAACTGTTGATCTTTTTTTCATTCCTTTCTGGTTCCGAAAGTCATGTGTAATTTATGTGATACCAGCTTTCGTTTTCGGATTTTTAAGTGATTGCTCGAAGATTTTTTTTTTTTTTTTTCTTTTAATGAGATTGTAACTTCTGCAGAATCCCATTTATCCACTAATCATATCCTCTCTTTTCATTTATTGTACCAAATTCAAATTTCTATCATTAACAACTGTATCAACACCTCTATGTTCTTGTGTTCTTCTTCAGTTTCTTAGACCTTGTGACTTTAGTTTGGTATGTAAACTTGCACTATACTGTGGAATGAATTCGTCGGTACTGACACTTCACTAACAACTGTAGCAACGAAGCGACCAGCCACTTGCGAAGTGACTATAGTGGTGGAATGGAATCATAGTTACGTTAATCAAAAGTGGCTGATGTGGAGAAAATAGGAGTTTCATATCGCACTATTTACCACATAAAAAGCAAACATGCAATATCGAAGAAATTTTTCATGCACTATAGTTCTATTTTATGGTTAAATCTTCAGCGCCCAGTTACTTTCTGACCGAATTTTGTTTGATTTTCGGAAACAAATCGCCTCTTTTCCATCTTCGGATTTTGAATAGATGGATTAACCTATATTCTTCCTTTCAGTCATCACCACTGTCCGATCATCTCACTTCACTTATTTCTGACACATTGATCTTTATTCTTCTGATTTCCTTCCGTAGGTTCTCGCATTTATGCACATTTACTCTTGCACAAAATTATAAGTATTTATCAACAAACTCAGAAGATATTCATTTTGCTCTTCTGTATTTTCTTTAGAGATCTCATATGTGTACAATCTTCTTATAAAAAAAAAAAAGCCACATTTCTCTTTGAAAAGCCCTGTATTCTAACCTGAATATGGAATTAAACCAAACAATTGTTGATTTTCGTAGACAAATTTAGATTTTTATTTAGTCAAAGTTTTTTTTTCTTTTTTAATTTTACATGCGGTTGCCAAAATATAACCTTTTAAAGAGAGGTGGGTGGCCGAATTTTTTTGAACAAGACTGTGTACCTTCTTCGTTTGAACGAAGGCATTAAAATTAAATTACAACATAGATATTCTGGATAGTAATTGGAATAACATCATGACTTCTTCAGTGTTGTCGCCATCCACAAAATAAGAACAAAAGATTTAGAATGTGTATACTGTGTAGCAGCCCATGGTTTTTAATCACTAGTGGAAATAATTTCCAAGTTTTATTTCATATCTAAACAATTCTTGTAATCCTATCTTCCATAAAAATAAATAAAAATCCTATTTCCTGACAATGCTGAAAAGTGACAATAAAAATTTGACTTTTAATGTGTTCGCGTAAACTTTACAGAAAATACAGAAGAAGAAGGTGAGTACCTTCTAAGTTTCTTGATAAGATTGCTCTTCAAGCGACTTGCGTTATAATACATTATCCTTATTTTTAAATGAGCTATCATTCTATTTAGCTTTTCCATTTATGTATACATTCATAAAAAAAAAAAAAAAATAACTTCTTGTAATTTTATGCGTTTACAAGGATTCTGAAAAAAAAATCTAGTAATGATATATATCAGTTTAGAGGTAATTTTATGCACAATCCAAATCAAGCTATACGAAGTTACTTATATGTGCAACAGTGAATGATATTTAGTAAAATGTGACGTACTTTCTTAACTTAAGTGAAATCGAGGTAATACAGCATTGGCTGTCGTAAGCTAATACTTAATTGGATGTGGTATTAAATTCACATATTAGTAATTTTTGCAGTGTCTCTAATGAAGTGTAGTGTTGCCAGACATAGTTTATTGCTTCAACTAATTCGATTCTTGTGTAAACTTTCTTGCACGAAGCGTATGCTTCAAAATACTCCATATATTTTCGATTGGATTTAAGTCCGGGGAATTACCGGGCCAAGGAATTGTTGAAACATGACTAATATTCAGATTTCTATGACATGTCATGTTTTTATCCTGGCATCTTTTTACATGTCTAATTAAATATAAACAGATTTTTGACTCTTCTGAAGATAAAAATACGGTTTCTGTTGGTCATATAAGTGCATGTGTGAACCATATTTTAGTTTTTGGTCATAATTGGGCCCGAAGTGATACGGAAGTATATTTTTGGTAACATTTTAGGGGAGTTTCACGTATATCTCAGAAATATATATGCCTGTATTTGGCAAATCACCGTTGAATATCTTTCCAAAGATACCACTTTTGTTTCAAGAATCATTTTGTGTGTTTGCGCTTTAGCAATACCGTAACAAATGTGGATTTTACTGACCCCTATACAAGACAGATACACTACTAGAATATGTCGAGGTTCTAATATTATACGCAGGACTAGGTGCTTCACTAGACGTATACACCCTAGCGTGTGATAAATTTCTATAAATATTCTGAACTGTTAGTCAGGGTGGTAAAAAATCATTCTTTAATAAAAATAATCTTTGTTAATTTTTTTTATTTAAATCTATTTTTTAAAAATTAAATCAAATCTTTCTTCTCGTATAATACAAGTCGCGAACTGAAGAAAAAAACATAAGGAATTAGTATTTAATGTTAATGTTAATTATGCTATTTAAATGGAAGTGTTGGGGTTGAATTATGAATTAATTCCCAATCTTTAACCTATTTCAATCTCAAACAATGTTTTTTAAGCATTAAGGAAAAAGTACAGCAACGTTTATAAACATGACACTTTTTTTTTTTCACAAAAGTTACTGATATTTCGCAGAGACATATTTTTAAAAAATCGGAACTAGCTTGCGGCACGAAACACATATAAAACACATAAATTTTACTTTATATATTTTAGTTATAAATTTAAAAAATGTTTAAGTTTCGGAGAGAGGATTGCAGGGCTCATAGCGAGTCACTTTTTTTTAACTAAGTTACTTTTTTGAAAGTAAAGTCATGTTTTCGGGTGATTCATGTTTTGCAGTTTTCTAAGAAAAATATTATAAAAATCCCTTATATTATTAAATATTATAAAAATATATTAGAAAATTATTATAAATAAATAAATGGAAAAGGGCAGAAATTTGCAATGTCTTTTCCCATTTCACATGGACTAAGTTTATGTGAAAGTATGAAAATCTGTTAGTATACGCTCTTGTTACTGCTTTTTATTTCATTTTGTATGCAACTGAATTTTAGTTAATATTTGTAATTTATTTTAAAAGTTCATAATAGTATAAACATAATCCACATTATTTGCTTTGATCTTATTGTGTTAAAGGAGAATGACATATATTACCTGTTTACAGTTTACTTTTCATTGTATGCGAAATGTTGGTAAAAGCCATTACCTATGTTTACCAATCATGTGGTACCAAGACAAAGTGTGTAACAAACCAATTGTATGAGACAAAATTTTATTACCAGTTAATGGTAATTTAGATGCTATATATAAATTACATTACTTTAATTTTGTACTATTGGACATAATGAAAATATAGAAATTTGGCCTTACCCCATCCAGATCAAAGTTGAAATACAAAACTGTGCAAAGTATGTGATTAATAATGAACCTCTAAACACAAGTTATCCAATTTTTTTATTACCTGATAAACTTAAGTAAATTAATTTTTAATATTAACAGGTTAAAACATTACGTATTTCAGCTATGATCAAGCCGGCCCTATTTTGGTTTAAAAGATATAAAATTCAGTTCATGCCCAAGTTTGGCATTAAAGTATACAGTTATTTTTTATTAGATTTTGGTCACTTTTTCATGTGCTTTTGGCGACTTTTTAACTATTTAGAAGAGACCAGACCACTATGAGCCCTGGAATTGGATCCCTTTAAATACGCCCCTATTATCTGGGGACAAACAAACTGACGCGCACACAAAAGAATTTTTGACGAGTTAAAAAACCCATGCTACAAAGAGAAGAAAACACTGGATTTTCCCTAATCCTCTGCATGACACTCGTTCTCGTACTGGGCTGTACATACAGTTGAGTCTTATTGTATTATGATCACTATCTTCCATAATCGAAATAACAGAATGGACGGGATTTTACTTATTTTCACTTTAAATTAATTTATTTCTGAATTTGATTTAAATCAACGATTTTTATTTAAAAAATCAAGTGATTTAAATCAATCCACTCTGCTGTTAGTACGTCCGTTCTCTCCACACCATTACTCTTGAATGAAAGTGGATTTATTATTATTTTTTCAGTAGACAGGTAGAGCGATAATCTCGTCCGTGTTCATTAATGGAGTCAGTTCGTTAACATATTCACGGGTAACGCTGACTGGATCCCGTTTAAAATCTATAACATTTCCTAGCTTCTATGCAGTTTGCACAGTAGCAAAGAAATAATGATTGCCTATAATAAAAGGATCTGGAATCGCATGATCCTCTTTGCTGTCTTTAGCAAAGTTTATTTTCGTATCATCAGTAGAGAGTACTTTGTGCCACTGTTCACTAGGTATTTCCATCCAAATCGTTGCATTGTCTTGTGATGTCTGAAATCTGTCTGCAAGACCCAACTCCCGCCATGTTCTGTCTATGAGAAGATTTCATTTTTCGACCATATCTGCGAATGTTTCCACATTTTATGTACTTTAACATTTGAAGCACTTTGCCACACTCACTTAATGTTTGTCCTTACGGTTTATTTCCTGTCCCTACGTCATGTTACATCACTGCTTTGGCCCGGTAATTCGATGGACTCAAGTGTAATGGAAAATTTATAAAATGTTTTGAAGGGTAAGGTTCATGCAAGGATATCTACAAGAATTTATTAAAGCAATAAACAACATCTAGCAACAGTGCACTGCATTTCATTGGTTCATGCAGATTGTATTGCTGTATACAGCGAAGAGGGTCATGCGATTCCAAATCCTTTTGTTATAGGCAACATCATGCCGAAACGATGCAATGAAGTTATCAGATTGCGTGGACATCCAATCAAACATTAACTTAAAGCAGTCAGTTTTCTGCATAGCTAAATTCACTTCAGTTAAGAGTGTTCGACACATTTTGTTAAATATCATCCATTGATGCAGATATAAATAACTTGCGTAATTTGATTTGTATTGTACATAAAATTACCTTTAAATTGATGTATATCATTGTAAGTTTATGTATAAGTACGTAGAATAGTCTTTCAAATCCTTGTAAAGGGATAAAATTACATGGAGTTGCTATTATTTTTTTCCATGACTCCATTTCCATCATCATCATAGGTATTCTGCTGTTATTGGCAGGTCACTTATAATGATGATAGACTGTATATAGAATTTTTATACATAAATATTAGAAAAAATATTACACTTTAGGCTACAAATTCTTCTGTTCTTCCACCCTATTTGAGTATACGATACAAGTCTGACTATTGAGTTTTAGGTGATGAACAATCTCAGCTTAACTTTATCAAATCCTCCATGTCTTTGCTTTTTTCCTTCGATTTTTCGAACTTTCGTTGTTCATCCTTTATCATGACTAAATTGTCACTGTCCACATTTTTTCTTGTGTAACTTCCACAATTCTTAATTTCTTTCAACTTCATTATTGAGGACTGAGTGATGGCACCGTCGAATGCACTTTTTTTTTTTTTTTTTTTTTCGTCAAACGGTACAGATTTAACTAAAACGAATTTGCTTCGGATACAAACCCAAATAGTGCTTCAGATCTTACTTTAAACAATGTGTCTCGTCTTATATAGTCTACCATGCCTTTTCTGTTAACTTCCACAAACTATCCTGTCCAGTTGGAGATAGCATCCTCTTGCTCCCCCAAATTCCGCGGAGCTGACTTTTTGTAATGTGGGATTCATAGTGTTTTTCAGTAACAATTTCGGGTAATTCAGTTTTAAAAATAGCCGTATTCGTTAAATTCGTTTCAGAAATTTTACTGAAATGTCTGACTGCTGATAAAACACTTGGAGTAGAAGGAAAGTAATACGTTGAAATAAATTATTGAGTAATTATATGTACGAGGTGAGTCCGAAAATAAGTTTCCCCAGGAAAGCGAACAGCAATGAGGGGGAAACAAGACAGCGGTTGCACGCAAAACACACACAAACAAAAGTGGATATCGTTCGCCCACGATTCTGTAGATGGCGCCGTTGCAGCGCCTGCGCAAAGTGGAGACGAGTTTCCCAGTCTCAGCCCGGTAGCTATGGAGAGAAGGCGCGTTTTGACGTCGAGGTCAAAGGAAGAAATGTGAGCGGTTGTCCGTTATGAGTGGGTACGTGGCGTGGAAGCAGAAATCCATAATCGCCTCGTGGAAATCTATAGGCCTGCGGTGATATCGAAACAAACGGTGCGAGATGGTGTCGCCAATTCAGTGAAGGACGACAGCAAGTGCTAGACACACCGAGACCTGGAAGCACATGCATGGCCACTACAGACGAAAGTGTCAGGATGGTGGATAACGTGACCCAGACTTGCATCTGTCACAGAAGCTGCTCGACTCTTCTTCCGTATGCAGAACCCTGAAATTTTCCTAGAAGGGTTTTTGAAGCTTATAGACCGGCATGACAATGTCTCAATGTACGTGGTACTTACGTGGAAAAGTAGACACGTCTGATCTTTAATATAAAATGCTACTTCTGGTCTTGCACCCCTACCTCTGTCCACAGTCGCCTGGAGAAACTTATTTTCGGACTCCCCCTTGTAATAGAATGAAACAGTGCTGAGATAGTCTTTTATTTAAGTTGTTGAAATCATTCTTACTTCAGGCTGTTTCTCAGTATTAAATTGAATGGAAAATACATTTCGTAGTAGATATGCAATGGCTTCGGGTGATATGTAACTTTAATACAAGAAATGTGAGATAGTGTATATTCTGGATTGATGATATTATTTCGCATTGGTCTTTCCAAGTATAATATATGTTGTATAAGTTTTTACTTTCAACTTACTTTCGTTTTTTTTTTCATTGTTTTATTTTATTATAAGCACTTAATTGCTTTATTATATTTATTTATTTTTGTAGCACAACAATTAAATGGTTTCATTAGGGTCGAAAATGAATCCATCCGTGAGAATATGCTTCCATGCGATGGATATTAACGTCATTGAGGCATTTTGATTTCAAGAAGAAATTTTCTTCTGTAGAAGATATTCAGTTATAGAATGGATATGCCAGGATGCTCGAATAGTGGGTATGAATCTCTGAAAGAACTGAACTCCAGGATATCCCATTCTCATAGCAAGAAAGTGATAAAACATGCTCTGAGACAGCAAGTGAGGAGGCGGAGAAGAAACACTACTATAGCAGCAGGCAATTCCACTCCTTTGCCTCGAATAATTGTCAAATCCCTTCCACAACAACAAACATGTAAGTAACATTTTCAAAGCATTGTTGATAAGAATATATTTGTTGCAATATATTTTGAAATAAAATTAACTGGCGTGGGAGTCTTACAGGTTATGAATCGTGACTCTTAGAATGATTAAGATCATAACTTCTAAAATAATTTGTTTGCTGAGTACCTATATTAACTTACACGGTTCTTACCTGTCAGGCTTCCGCAAAGACAAGGAAAGTTGACAAGGAAGAACCGTAGAAATTTTATATCAGCCACAGTATCTAGTGATTAACCCTTGGGGTGCTTTAGTGATGTATCACAGCTAGGTACGACAATAAAATGGAATGTTAATTGGGTGAAAAGATAAGGTTCGTACAATATTTTCCTTTTTCGATAATGTAGGGACGATTGGGAGCAAAACCAGTATTGATTAATTACAAAACACGTGGTAAATGGTTGCACGAAGGGATTCCCAACAAACTGCACGTGAAACATCAGTAGGAAGTAGATCAAGGCATGTACAAGGTAATCAAAAATGTTCTTGCAGTTCTGACGTCCCATTAATTATGCGTTCACAGAGAGGAAACGAAATGACACACGTGCCTGCCAAGCGATCGGGAGTTAATCTGACCACCGACCTTCAGTAAGACAGGCACGTTGCGCACGCACAGCAGTCGTAGCTCGTCCAGTGTCGAAGAGTATTGGAGGTATCAAAGCAGCGTGTTCGCGTATGTTTGTTGTATGACTTAAAGTGGGCCTGTCAGGTGCCGCATCAAGTCACCGCATATGCCAGACAACTGAGAAGAATGCCGTGAACGAACGCACCGCCAGACATTGGTTCCAGAAATTCCATTCAGGAGATGTGAACCTTTCGGATGAACCTCGTAGTGGACGACCAGATCTGTTGGATGGCGAGGCCCTGAAAGCAGCCATCGAGAAGCAGAGTGGTTTAACGTATGATGAACTTGCAGAAAGATTCCATGTGTTCGCTGATACAGTCAGACTGCACCTGCATGGGATAGGGAAGTCACACAAGTTAAGCAAGCTGGTACCCTATACATTGTCGGCAGTCAACAAGGAACAAGTGACACCCTGTTTGTCTTTGCTCACTCGGCACCTGAACACACCCATCTTTGATCGCATGCTCACTGGTGATAGAAAATGATCCCTCTGTCTGTGACACTTCTAAACGTACTAGACATTGGTTGTTGCCACGTAACCCTGTTCCTCACACCTGAAGACTACCTCTGCACCCATGAAAAGTTGTTCTCTATATGGTGGAATTGTCGGCAATTGGTTCATTGCGGTAGAAGAAGCCGGCATTGGTGAATCGCAAGGGTGTGCTATTCCTGCACGACAGTGCCAAACCACACGTGGTAAAGAGAACACGGAAGACTATCAGCAGCTTGGCTGAGAAACACTGTACCATGCACCATATTTACTGGACCTTGTGCCAACAGATTACCACTGCTTTATTCCCTCGATAACAACCTCCATGGGAGATCCTTCGCAACGCTGGAATGCACTCACGGACTTGTTTGCATCCACGACCGCCGAGTTTTATCATTAGGATATTTTGCAGCTGCAGGAACTTTGGCGCAAGGTGTGAGATACTGATGGAGATTATTTCGAAACTTAATGGTACGTACCGTCCACTGTATTGCTCTTTATTTGTCACTGCTCTAGAACGGCAAGAACATTTTTGATTATCTTGTACAAAGTGTTGGTATCAATTACAGTGTAAATTTATTAAATATCAATATGTTTTCTCTCACTGAAAGTAAGTTTCATTTATCACATATTTTCTTTTTCTTTTTTTCCCTTTTTTTTTAGCTGACTTAGTAATGTTTTATAGCTGACTCACCTGTAATATTTTATGTTCATTGTATAAGCTCGCAGTTGAAATGTCTCTTTATAATTTTCGTATTTTCTGGTCACATCACAATATTTATAATTTACTGCTCCTTGTACTATCGTGAGAACTATTCAGTTATTTTACACATTTTAGTATTTTAAAAGATAATTTTATATTAGAATAACACTGTTTTACAGAGAAAAGTAACAAAGTACATTTTTGAAACTACGTATTGTATTTCTTTCTAGCCATGGCAATCGCCCTTAGAGTTGTTTGCATGTATTGTTACAATTGACACCAGCAAAGAGTCATTAGACTTTTTGAAACATCTTAAAAACCTTGGGGGAGGAATGGAAAATTGACCTATTAACCTTCTCCTCCTACTACATGGTAGTGAGACAGATATTTTCTCCGAAATCCGGTGTTGCCAAGAAATTCTAGCTAGCTGACAATTCTCGACCAGAGGAGTGCGTATTCCTCTCTTTTACTTGAGAAAGGTTTTGGCGAAAAAGGAAAAAAAAGTAGCGTAGAAACTCCGAATGGTTTGTGTTGCTTTGTTATTTGACACTCTGAGTGGAAACTTCTTCCTTCGGAGAGGAACAAAATTCGAACTAGACGGCAGCTCTCGGCGAAAATAGAGGGTAAGCAAAAGCTGATCTTCTCCGTCACATGAATCAGGAATGGAATGTTTTGGCGAAGAAAAAAGTAGTCTGGAAACTCCGAGTGCTTGATGTTGCTTTGTTATTTGACACTTTCAACCTGCTTTCAACACAATATTTCTTTTTACATTGAGAAGGAATGATCTATATATGCAGGCAAGTTGGTCAGTGTTTGTTTATTTCCCCCTTCTCTATGTAGAAAGAAAGAACCCACATGTGTAAGCCATTAATCACAGTGTAATGAGGACCAAAGTTATGGCAACGTCGTTGAACGTAAGTTAAGTTACAATGTCACTGGTAAGAGGATATGATTGTTCGGACAGTTCCGATTACCACCCACTAAGGTTTTTAAGATTCTGCCAGTTCTATAAAAAGCGGTTCTTGGTTCGATTCCCGGTGGGGCACTCGATCGAAAAAGTGTAAGACGCTTTTTCAGGCCAGCCACCCTGAATGAGATTTTCCGAGTTTTCCTCATTCACACCAGGCAAATTCCGGGGTGGTACCTAACTTATAGGTCCTTGGCCGCTTGCTTCCCTTTCCCCGGATAGCGTGCTCGCTGAGAGACGTCATCCCACAAACGTGACCGACTAAATGGCCTTAGATGCCGAAAGTCCAGAAGTCTAATCCTAAATCCTAAAGAGTCATTAAAAAATGGAATTGTCGGAAAATCCTCATAAGATATCTAGCGTGTCATGTTTCCTTCTATGTTAAGCCTTCAAATAGTTTCATGTATCCACAAACTCAGGAAGGACACAACGAAATTTGAGAATTGTTATAATTGACATTCGTTTCTCGTGCATTATATTATGGCTAACGATTTTTCTCCTTTTATATATTCTTGTAGCGAAGCGGTGTACCAACAGTGCACAGCCACAGACCATGCGAGAAGTATTAGCATCTATCCCAGGATTCAATATTAAACCAAGGAAACGAACTAACAAGAGACTTTCGAAAGCAGCTCAGATAGAACAAACCAAGGAAGGATGCATAGATTTAGAGACACCAGATTCTATTCTTGTGCACACCAACCTGAGAGCATTGTTAAATAAACATACTTTTTCAAGCCTCCCTCCGTTATATCAGCACAAGCTGATACAACTCCTGCCTGACGTTGATAGAGTCATGGGTCAAGACAATTCATATAGGTAAGAGAGTATTTAATGTTTTGAGAGCTATTGAATTTTTTCATGGAAAATATAAATAAAACAAGTTTGGCAAACTCATTATTTATAGAAGGTAAAAGCAGGAATTAGCAGGTCAAAATTGTTTGTTACTTGATTTGTGAGGTAAATACGTATTTTGTATTTGTGGTGGATGTGAGAAAACCAGAAAATGTTATCATTATCTCAAATTATCGATTCGCGTCATCTAGTTAGGTCTGTTTGTGTAAGAGGCCTCTTCAACTACTTCCTTCACTCCATTATTATTCCTTGTGCCATATGTTCTTTGGTCTTCTTGGCTCTGAAAGGCCATCGCTTAATTCCTGGATACAACTGGATAACCTGAATTTAAGAATTATTTTAACAAGTAGGAAACTAGAATAAATAGACATGCAGCAAAATAGTAGGATAGATTTAAGTAAAGTGTAAAGTAATATATCCATCCATTTATTATAAGAAATAATTTAACGTTCTTTCATTCCCTTACAATTCAGAATAAAGGCTATGGAATATAGAGTATAATGTATTTAACATGGTATTTGATACTGGAACACAGCATATTTATGTCCAATCTTATTGAGCGATACAGTAAGTAATCAAAATGACTGTAACAGAGTAATGAGGAAGGTAGCAAATAAGGAAAGAACTAGTAGATTATTCGTCAATTTTATGGAATTTAAAGATCACAAAAATTGGAACGACTGTATTATGTTTAAATAACAATAAAAATTGACCTTCTGTATATCTGCTGCTTCTGTATATCTCCTGTATTCACTTTATATATATTATGAATTAAATTATATATATGAAATATTGTATTGACGGTTTACATCGATAGCATTAAGGCAGGTGCCGGTAACGTTAACTTATCGCTTTATACTGCCTATCAAATCTCATCTATATTAACCAAAATCGTCATAAATCATACAGATGTAGGTTCATGCAGAAGTGTTCGAATGGCATACAGTGTGTCAAGCTTTCAAATAAGGAACAGCGTCAACTTAGAATTTTCAGTCTGGTTAAAACAAAGGAATTCCAGCTGGGAGTATGTCAGATGCTGTATACAGCATTTTCATAGTTATCTTCAGTTTGCCGTAAAATACGGAATCCTTTACCATAAAACTCTAAAGGGAATCAAATCAAATTGGGGGAATTGGTGACCAATTAGCAGCTTTCCAGCTTCCGATCCAACGATGAGGTAACATTTCGTTCAGATAGACTGTGGTGAGTCGTGCATTGTGGGCTTGGCAGCCGTCGTGCTTTAACTACATGTTCCTTCAGGTTCCTAGTTGAATGTCAAATTTTAACATCATTGGAAGGTTTTTCCTTAGTGAGTTCACATACTCTCGGGAATCTAGTATGTCTTCAATGAAAAACAGCCTATAATGTGTTGGCCCACTATTCCATATTACACTTACACTCCACGGACGCTGTCTTTTGACTCAGCCAGTGAGGATTGTCGACAGACCAATAGTGCATGTTCTGTATACCTGTAATGGCTTGGTTTACCTGTAATGATTAGTAAATGTTGCTTCATGTCGTCAGAAAACAAGATACAAGACAAATCAGGCCGGATGCATTCTGACATAATGCCCATTCACAAAAATATTGACGAATATGATAATCGCTTCCGTGTAACTCTTGGTGGAGGGACACATGATATATGGTGAACTGGTAATGGTGAAGGATACGAACCAGACTCCTTGCGATGGAGTATGTGCTAACATGAGAGTCTTTTTGTGACAGCAGCTAGAACATTAACCTCTCCCATCATGCCAGTCATTGGCCTGTTTCTCGTACTACGACAAGCTCATAAATTCCAGTTTCTTGTAGTTAGTTACAGGGATGAATAGAGCCATTGGGCAGCGCCCCCCTTCCCCCCCCCCCCCCAGCAAATAGCCCTAAGATGCAAAATATAAAAGAAAATTTCGGACTGAATGGACCAAGCTTTAAATCTTCAAAATCGATAGGGTGTCCTGGAAAGAAGCCAAAGCTATTAGAAGCAGATGTTGATGCCTGCAAAAAGATCACATACCTAAATATTTAGTGCCTCCAAACCTGGAAGACTATCAACTACTGACTACCAACAGACTGAACACAGTATTGAAGTTAGCGATCCTACGTCATCTGCTCAGCTACGAATGTCACTGTAAGAGTGGAAAATGAACAAGAAGGTTCCACTCCCATGAGTCTTGAAATTAGTGCGCTTCCAATATCAGCTCCGATTGTTGCTGTCGAAGAAGAAAATGAACAGGAAGGCTCCAGTTCTAGTGATGCTGATTCCAAAGTCATGAAAACATTGAAAAGTGTGATGTAGCAGGAAACAGCAACGAATTCTGTCATACGTCCACAAGAGGATGATATCCTCAAGTTTTTGAAATCCATCCCCATCAACCAAAATAAAGCATACCCTTTAATCCTGAGTTTGCTTATAAACGAGCAGATGGTACCAACGGGACCTGGCTGTCATATTGTCCTGCTCAAAATGCGTTTTATGCAGCTTGTTCACAGCTTACTTTGTAGATCAAACAAACACGTTTCTTAAAGGTTTGTACGTGACGAATGTAACACTAAACACGCTTATCAGCGAATAAGAGAACATGAGTCTTTCAAAGTACATCAGACCAGCGCGAACGCTTACGTATCTAACAAAAGGGAATATAGTATTAAGAAACTACTTCCTCATGGACAGATAAAACAACGGCAGTATCAGGTTGAGAAGAACAGACAAGTAACGCATCGAGTTGTCGAAGTGCTGAAACTCATTGGTAAAAGAGGGCTCACTTACAGAGAAAAAGGAAATGAAGCAGCGTATAGACTGCAAGACACACCTAGAAATCATGGAAATTTCTTGGGTATTATTATTTTGTTAAGCAAATTTGATCTTTCGCTTAAAAGTAATTTGATGAAGGCCATCGAGAAGAGTAAAATGAGTCGAATGAGGAAGTAAGCAGGATGTTGGTCACATTCAAAAAATACGGTGAATTAAGTTTTGGATGTTATCAACATACTTATCAGAGAAGATTTTTCGAAAGAAGTCTCTCAAGCTGAAATGTTTTCTGTTCTATTAGACACTACTCAACAGACTAGTGCTTTGATATTTTACAGTGTGTTGTTGAAACTGTTGTTAAAGAAAGAATTATTGCCATTGTAAAATGCATATCTACCACAGCCAATATTTTTGCGGTTTACTGCTGGAAATTCTGCAGAAGTTCAATCTTAATATTAAGAAGTGTATTGGAAATCAACCGATAGCGCAAGTAACATACAAGGACAATATTCGGATTTTTCAAATAAACCTGAATTACACGTGTTGTATTACGCTTAATCTTGCCATGTGTGATCTGACAAAATGTTTCATTGATTCAGTGTCATTGTTTGTTTGCTAAATGACTGTACGGTATTTATGCGTGAGTATTATCTACGAATGGACATTTGGAAGATCAGATGTCAACAAAGGCTTCTGCCCGTTATTGCGGAAACAAAATGGTGGAAAACACTCTGATTTGCAGAAAAAGCTTCGTCATTTTTCGAACCCAGAAAGTGCTTTGTACATAGAGTCGACCTTAACAATGAAGAAAATTGCTTCTACAGAAAATATCAAACCAGAAGTTAGGTGTAAAGTGAAAGGATATAAAATATCTTCTGAAGTTCAAAACAATTCTGACAGCACAAGTGTTCCTGAGAATATTGCAAGTGACGACCCTTCTGTCAAACTATCTCCAAACACAGGGTGCTGGTGTAGTCGTATCCAATAGTGCAGACTACTCTGTCCCAGCTGAAAGAGCAGAGAACTGATTTTGAATTTGTTTAGAATGCAGCGTTAAGATTTACAGAATGGGCCAATACGAAATTTGAAGATTTAGAACGTGATTTCTTTGTTTCCCCTGACTTCTCGACAACTCGCCTTCAGAGGTGGAAAAGGATGTTTCACTAGGAATGTGAAGATGAAGCTACTTCCGATCCAGTAACCAGATACTGCATCGAAGCATTCAACACAATATTGGATACGGTAATTTCGAGTATGTCTTCAAGATTCAAAAGGCAAGATACTTTATGGATTGTTTGGACCCTAGAAACTTCAACCAAGTAAGAGAACTTCCAGACACTGCTTTCGATAAACTCACTTTCTGGAAAAAATCAATAAAGAAGTTTCAAAGGATTTTATAAAAGTCTTCTCTTAGACTTTTCAAGGACGTGGAATTTCTTGAAAGTTAGTCTTGATGACGAGTACAACCGAGAAGAAACGACTGATTGTGATTCAGAATTAGAAAAAAATACATTTCTTCATAAGGAAGGCAAGTGCAAAACGTGTTGCAAAAAGGGTCCAATGTGCTTTTCTAATTTTGCAGAGTTGTAATATGTACAGTAATGGTTATTCCAGATTTGCTACTAGCATACACATTTCTATTGACTTTGTCCGTAACTCAGGTAATAAACTGAAATACATTAAAAATATGTTCAGGAGTACCATGTCTCAGAAACATTTGGAACATTTATATTATGTCTATTGAAAAAAAAAAGTTAAGGAACGTTTGGAATGAAAAGATGATAGATACAGTAGTATCAAAAAGTAGTACATTGAAGTATCTGCTAATTTTATAACATAGTACACGTACTCCTTTAACTTCATGTAATACATTGAACAATTCAGAATATATGTTGATGAAAGAATATAAGGTTTTAGTTGTTAATTGTTAATACTATTGATTTACTGTAGAAAAAAACGGCGCAACTTGATTTGTGACATTGAGATACTAGTGGCTCTTATGGGAAAAAGTGCCCACGCCCCTCTAATGATGCCTATCCGCCCCTGGTTAGTTAAAGAGGTTCACGAATAACTGACGGCGTGGTTTATATCTGTTGGGGTATCTCTCTGTGTACACATACATACCAACGCAACATTCTTCCTACATTCATCATACACTAACAACATGGATTTTTTCAACATTCGAAAACGTCATCTTCGATCAAATCGAGCATGTTCTACTTCGCTGAACTCTCACAACTAGTGACGAGGACGTCCCCACGTACTACAAAACATAACCGGAAGTACAGCGTGTGGCCGGTGGTGCCTATGTCTTGTACTATTGAATGGGCATTAGCACCCGTCCTTTTGTTTCTTTCAACGAAGTCGTTCGATGAATTTGGGCTAGATACGTGTAATAAACCCATTAACATTCTCACCAATCGTACTTTTCTTTACATGACGTTCCAGCGCATTGTTGAGCTCCCTCGTGGCTATGTGGATAGTGTACACCCCTCTGGCGTGAAAGGTCCGGGTTCGATTCCCGGAGGGAGTGCATATAGTTTGGATCCCACATTAAGCTATAGCTCCATGTTTCATATCATCTTGCTACTGAACGGAACGCTAAACTCAAATCCAATCCAAGACATTCTTCCATTAAATAAATAAATAACACCTTATTTGACTACTTTTTGTTTGTTTTGTAGTATGCTACAAATAGCAGCCCTTCTGTACACTTGACATCTATGAAGACAACGCATCAATTATCTATTTCATTTCCGACCTAATTGGCGGTGCAAATTTCAGGTGGATCACGTGATACACAATAAAAATACTACGAAAGTATAGCTTCAAAGCTACAGTGTTCATAGTCACAGTTTAGAGATAAAGAAAAAATGAGAAAATTCGAAATGAAGCAAACGTCAGTTGTCTATCTGTTAACCCACCATTTTTAAAGGCTATATTCTCATAACCGTACATAAGAAACCATAATCTTTAGCTTGAAGAAGGATATCAGTGTTAAAGGAGATTGGTATTTATTTGATTTAATTGCATCTATGCAGACCATTTTAATGAAAGGAGGTGGTCTTTTTTTTCTTTTTTTTTTTTAAATAAGAATTATAGAGAGACTACTTGACGTTATTTGTGTCAGTTAAGAAGTAAAATTAGACAGACAGATTGACTTGTTTTTGTATATACGATTTATAAATATTGTATGGAATTTAAACGTTTCCTTAAAATTAAATTTCAGCAAGCTGAGTACATCAGGACTTAATAATGAATTTTTTGCTCGAGCGTGTCATGAGTGGAAAAAACGACTTGCAGAAGGAGAATTTACTCCAGAAAACCAGCAGAAGATTAAAGCTGAGGCGGAACGACAGAAAAGCCGTTTAGATCCATGGAAGGTAAGTGTGTAATTTTTGAGTTAATTATGAGAAAAAAGCGTTTATAGGTAGTAATAAATAGAAAATTAGTGTCACTGTCTCAGTTTGCCATTTCTATCTGTTAATAATAAAAATATATGAAAATAAGATCTACAAGTGTCCAGTTGTTTATAAAATATTGGGTATTTTATTTGTTAATACTCTCTGATTCCAAAAATGGCGTTAATTATCTTCTGTCATGCAGTTTTCGTACAGTCCTGTGTTCTACTAAATGGCTTTTTGCTGTTTGGTGTACAGAAGTTCAACATTGCCTCTAATGCGAAGAACAATTAATTTTTCCTATTAATAATATTTTCCATAGAAAAATTTAAGAAGCACAGTGTGTGTTTTGTTCAAGGCTTCCCAGTGAAGCCATTTTGCTTAGGGTTGACATACTGGGTAAAGAGGTCAGTCCACCTTCACCTTTAAGAACATGTTTCAAAAGCAACGTCTGTAAAATATATGAATATAAAATGACGTTTCTTTGGGGGCTTAACATTACTTTTGTTGGTTTGTGATTAAATTTTTGAAGATGAAGTGTTGAAAATATTACATAAAATCTTTTGCTCCATTTTACAGTACCACACACTACTAGTTATTCTACGGTAGAAGCTTTGCCCAATTTACAAGAAATGTTGTTAGCTTAAAACTGTTAAATTGTCTGGTTTGATAGATTTATACTTCCCATTTCTTTCAAGTGACAGAAGATTTTGTCGTGTAACACAAGAGATATATGTATATATATTAGTACACAATGGAATTAATTTTGTTTTGTTAAATTAGATGCACGAAATATGGATTTTGAACAACATAATTGAGTGTCATCTGAATTTTCTGCTCATCATAGTTCAACAGCAATCTAACTGAAAGAAATCATGTTTCATTTTAAGTAGGATAGTAGGTAAATAACTTATAAATAATAATAAAAAAATGCTATCTAGAATCCAAAAGCAAAAGTGTTCCAACAAATAGGTTAATAAATTATCAAAATAGGTTAATAAATTAATAAATTCTCCTCCTTACCATAAGTTGGAATTGATGAAGCAGTTTGTTACGAGGCAACAAGGATGGTATAAAACTTCGAAACCACTACTAGTAAATTTTCGTCGTTAACATACGTGAAAATAAAAGAAGGTAAATTTGTAGGATCCGAAATCAGAATATTAATGAAAAATAAAACCCTTTGAAGCAGTAACGAAGGTTAAACAAGAAGCTCTGATACCACCAAAGAGTTAAGTAAAAATCTTTAAAAAACAAAATGAGTCATTATTATTAAAATATGCTGAATGTACGATTGTAAATCAGTTAGTAACCACTAATGTGGCGTGTTGTTAGTGGTCGGCGTAGCGCCACGGTTGTTACATCATATAATCTATGATTCAATAAGCTTCCAGCTGCGTTTCTGTGAGCATTGTACCGTCGCGCATGTGCTGGTTATATTGTCCCAAAATATTTGCTGCCATTCTAAATCCTGCCAAACGCGAAATACGCGGAGTGATAAGATTTTTTAAGGCAAAAAATCTGTGAACTGCAAATATTAATTGTGCATTTTGTACTGTATACGGCCCAAATATTATGAGTGAAGATATTGTGCTTCAGTGAATCATATTTTTCAAAGAAGGAAGAACAAACATTCATGATGAACCAAGAAATGGTAGGCCTTCTGTAGTTAGTGATGTGCTCGTCAAGAAAATTAACGACAAATTTCGCGAGAACCGTCCATTCATACAAGCTTGGAACTCTCTGAACGAGTTCCAAACATATCTCGGATTGATTTTGTACGAGATAGTCACCGGAAAATAAGGTTACCGGAAGTTCTGTGCTCGGTGGATACCGAAAATTCTAACGGAGATCCACAAAAACTAGTCTTATGAGCTCTACCTTGAACGGGAGGAGTTCTTGAACAGAATAGTAACCGGCGACGAGACTAAGTGGCGTATATAAATACTGAGACAAAACAACAATCAATGCCATGAGGTTGTACCGCTTATCCAAACAAACCGAGGAAAGTCCATCAAACTTTGTCAGCGAGGGAGGTTATGACCACCGTTTTTTGGGATGTTAAAGGGATCTTGAAATTTTGTTTGTCGAATTCATGGAACGTGGTACAACATTCAGTTTTGAAGTTTACTGTAACACGTTGAAGAAACTGAGAAAAACGGTCAATCAAAAATGAAGTGGTCTGCTGACATCTGGGGCGGTATGTTGACATCTTAGGTTGTGTTCTTTCATGACAACGCCCGCTCGCTCGATACTTGGCTAACAAGACAATTGAAATGAGACGTGTTTGATCATCCCCCATACAGCCTGCCGTGAGTTCACTCACATGAAGAAGTGGCTTAAAGCACATCACTTTGCTGACGACGAGGATCTTCAAAATTATTTGTCAGGTTGGTTGAATTCCCAGGCGGACGAGTTTGATGCAGAAAGGATTTGTAAAATGGTGAAAAGCTGCAACAGGTGATATTAAACTGTGGTCTTGGGTACATAGTTTAAAACGCAAAATCTTACTTGTACCCATTGCTTCCATTCGTGTTTAAGTCATCATCCTTCACAACATTTCTGTTCTCGCTAGAATAATTGTCAAGTGCTTGTGTGTTGCAAACCGGAATCTGTTTACGATTACATAAGTGTCCCTCCAGATCTTTAATTAAAAAAAATCGGCACCGAGTATTAAGTGGTACACTCCTGTCAGCTCGATTCACCACTGCTGAGTTTTGATACAAACAAACCCATTGCCTTAACTTCTTTGACTACTTCCTTATGTCCAATTGCTGTTGGTTGATTAAACCTTTTTTATGGTTTGCTAAAAATTAGAAAACTTTGGACACAAGAATGAGAAACAAAGGGATCTTAGCAATTTACGACGAGACTTCACCGTTACTAGGGAGTGAAAGTTCGTAATTTCACCTTCATCGTATTAAAAAAAGGCAAATTTTGGTTAAACTCCAAACAAAAATGTGTCTGGGTGGGAGCGGGTTGGATAGCTTAATGGTTAACGCACTGGCCCGCTAAGCCAGAGACTCGGGTTTATTCTTGTCCATTTTATCACTCAGAGGATATTTATATAATAAAAAGAAGCGTAAAAATGTTTGACGGCTAACTTCTCTTAGACTACTGGAGCGATTTAGAATATTTTTGGCATATGAGAGGACCATAGCCTAACTCAGATTTTTATCGCATTAGTTTTCCCGAAGGGCGTATCATAAGGAGCTAGAGTGGTATCAAAAATTCGTGCCAAAAATACAATTTCTCACGATCCCATCAAGTTAACAAGATGAAATTCGGTATATAAACTCTTCATTTAAAATAATGGAACATGTATTCTAGAGTTATGGAGAATTTTCCGTTTAAAAAGGGCGGGGAGGTCGTAAAAATGAATGTGATGATGTTTGGCGGCCAACTCCTTCTAGAGTGCGGCACCGAATTTCATTGTTTTTGGTATAATAGTGGACCATAAATCATGTACTTAAGATTTTTCAAACCTTATCTAGGAGAGGGGGCAGAAGGAGTGACAAAAATATTCGAAAACGACCAATATTAATGTACACTTCATAGTTTTTTGGGCACTTAGATGAATAGTGACACTTCCAATACCGTTAGGGTCCAAATTCATTGCTTATCGGCGTGAATGGGTGTGTGAAAGGGTGAGGGATGAGGATGGGAAAACGATGACTTATAGAAGTAGTTAAAAACGACTGATATTTGTGTCTAATGCATGGTTTTCGGAATCTCTAAGATGAGTAGTGACACACTCGATGCAGTTTAAGTCCACATTCATCTTCCATCGGCATGAGGATGAGGAATGAGTAACATGTGAAAAGAAAAATAAAAAAAAATAGTGTCCAATCCATAGTTTTCCAGGTCTGTGAGATGCCCCGATGCCATTTAAGTCCAAGTTGAAGTACCTCTCATTATGGGGGAGGGAAGGGGTGATATTATGGGGTTTACCCGTTTACGGTTATAATATAACCGTTACCCGTTAAGATATTAATGGATAACAAACTCAATCGAGATAATCACTGTAGCTATTGCAAATAATAATAATAATAATAATAATAATTTATTTATTTATTTATTATGAGAAATTGCGACCACAGCCAAAGCCATAATGGTCATATATACAATTATATACAATGGAATATTACAGGAAAAAATACAACAAAACAAAGAAATTAAAATACATGAAATCATGACAATCAAGTGGAGCAAAAGAAAAAACATTAACACAAGTTGAATTCAAACTAAATTACAAAATAAAATTACAAACATATCCTCAATTCAGTAAAGATTCAATCAAGTAGGATGTATTACAAAGAATTTACATATGTAGATCAGAAAATAAACAAATTTTAAAAAATTAGTAATAAAACACATGAATATACACCATATGGGTAAAAAAAAAAAAAAAGAAAAGAAAATTCAATAGACAATATACAAAAAAAAAAAAAAAAGATTAAATTAGGTATTTTAATTAAATATAACAATCCAAAAACTGTTTCCTAAACACCAAAAAATTCGAATCGAAAAAATCAATTTTGAGTGACTTTTTGTTTATGTTGTTAACACAAATAAATAATGGCGAACCAACTGAATTACTATTACACAATATAGGACGGTAAAGCCTAGATTTATACAAGGGAACTTTAATAAACAAGTATTCAATTAAGTCCAGTTTCGCATGTATTATATCATGAATAAATTTAATTTGCCTTAAATTACGTCGAACTTCGAGAGCAAGTAAATCCAATCTAGCGAGAATCTCCCTATTGGGCAAATCGTATAGTTTAAATTTATATTTTAACCAGGCCAGGAAGGAAATCTGGAGTGACTCCAAAACTTGAGTAATACTAATGAGATTACGGTTCCAAATCAAGCAAGCAAATTCCAAGTGGGAACGTACATATGCACAATATAAAATTTTGCAAGTTGTAATATCCTTAAAATCTCTAGCAGCCCATTTGATGAGTCCCAGATTCCTTCTAGCCTTGGAAACCATGGTTGAAACATGATGGTCAAAAAGTAATTTAGAATCAATCATAACATCTAAATCTTTGTTAATTGAAACAGGTTGTATTCTATACTGATTTATTGAGTAAGAAAAATACGATATATTCGTTTTCCTGGAGAACGCTATACTTTTTGTTTTGTTCATGTTTAATGGAAGTGAATTTTGTACAGACCATTGGTAAACTGAGGTAATATCAGCTTGCAATGTAAGGTGATCCTGATTACTAGTTATTTCAGAAAATATCTTAAGATCATCAGTGTACAGTAAAAAAGGACATTTCAAATAATTACCAATATCATTCACATATATTAAAAATAATAATGGACCCAAATTGGATCCTTGAGGAACACCCGAAGAAATCTTGTAAACAGATGACTTAGAACCCATATATCTAACTACGAATTTACGATCAAACAAGTAGGAAGCGAACCAGTGAATCAAGGATTTAGAGATTTCAAAGAAATGAAGTTTATTAAGAAGCTTATGATGGGATATTTTATCGAAGGCTTTAGCAAAATCAAAATAAATAGTATCAACTTGACCACAATTATATACAACAGGAGAAACCAAGGTCAGAAATTTATTCAAATTGAGTTCAGTTGATTTACCCTTCAAAAAGCCATACTGTTCAGGTATAATAGAATGTTCAACGGAACTATAAAGATAATTGTAAATAAGCTGATCAAAAAGTTTTGGTATTACATCAAGAATAGAAATAGGTCTATAATCAGTTACAGACCTACCATCAGTTTTCGGAATTGGAGTTACAACAACAGTTTTCCATACACTAGGATAGAAACGAGATGCTAAGCTCCAATTAAACAATGATGTCAAAATTGGTGCAATTATATCGGATATACCTTTTATTATTAATAATAATAATAATAATAATAATAAAATAATAATAATAATAATAATAATAATAATAATAATAATAATAATAATTTCCATAAACGTGTTCTCTCCGTGCGAAGAACGAGCATTTCAGGTAGTCATTGAGTAAATAATACTATTAACATTATTAAACATGTTATAAATGTTTATGTTAAAGAAAAATAAAATTTGTCGATGAGGTAAATGTTATATTTGTCCCACTGTCTGGAAATATCTGACTCGATTGCTTGTGTTGGTCGTTTCCATCAGTGAATATTCAGCGAACAGCAAGAATCATAAAAATAGGGATATTGAGTAGTGGACTCACTCTGTCATACATCATTAGATCAAAAGAATTATTAGATGAATTTCTAAAATTTAAGTTAACACTAAACGATTTATTTATTTACTTATTTAAGAACTCTACAAAGTTGGTTAATAAACAGTTCATGTGCCAAGTACTAATTTCGTAAAAGAGCATTTAAAAAATTAGACTACAAGTGGTCTTGCTTACCATAGTAAATTAAATCAACTCTAATGGACAAATAAAAAGGATCACACAGGAGAAGTTTCAATCTCGTGCGGTAGATGTCAAGTGCAGGAAGATGTTTGCAGCCATCTAATGGCTAGATATGTAACTTCTGCTACCTTTGTTTTAGTAATGTTACCCGTGAAGATGCTAACGAATTGACTTTATTAACAAACTCAACCGCGATAATCACTCTAACCGTCTATTGCAATAAATAAATTCGCTTCCGTTCAAGAGATACCGTATGACGTAACGGACGAACGTAAGTCACCGTTACCCGTTAAGATATTAATGGATAACGAACTCAATCGAGATAATCACTGTAGCTATTGCAAATAATAATAATAATAATAATAATAATAGTAAATTCGCTTTCGTTCAAGAGTTATCGTGTGGAATGACGGACGGACGTAAGTCGCTGTTACTTCTTAAAATAGTAACGAATTGACTCGATTAACAAACATTGCCCAGTTAATCACTGTAGCTATCTATTGCAGAAAAAGAATTTAAAAATTCGCTTCCATTCAGGAGTTATTGTGGGGAGTAACGGATATACTTACGTAGTACGTACTAACATTACAATGTTATATATCCCAGTTGCGTAGTTCTAATAATAATAATAAAAAAAAATAGTGAACATGATAATTTTTAAATAATTACTTAAATGAGAAACAATAGATTTTTGAAATTGATAATAATTATTTTAAATAACATTCAGATTTGCTGTTGTAGTGGAAATCACTTCCTGATATTCAGTATTTATTAGAAGATCTAAAATATGATTTTTTTCTTCTTTCTTTTACAAGGTTAAACACTTTGAACCAATTTGGGGCGAAAAGCCGGAATCTGACACAGATTATTCTCAACTATTATTGTCAAGCCCAACTCCATCAATTAGGACTGCAATTAAATGGAAATCATCTATAAATAAACAGAAAATGGTTTCACCATCATCGAAAATAAGTGTTACGACAAACGCTGACAAAGATACTAAAGTGTCAGATTCCTCAAATACATGTACATCTGTTAACTCAAGTCCACAAAAGAGGCCTATAGAAGCTGAAGAGGAGTCGTTAAAGAAATTTAAAGTAGTATTGAGTCCTTCAAGTGAGAAGGATGAAGGTAAGTGTAATTTTGTAATATTAATTATGGTCACTTGCAATCTCTGACACGTTTTATATACATTTTCACTTAGACCTCTTTTGAGTTGGTTTCATCTTGCCTATTTTCGTAATGTTTGTATAAGATAGTGTCTGGTTTCAGGTTTCAGTGATACAGTTATTTTGTTCGGATTCTGGATAAGTGAAATTAAAGCGATTTTATCGACGGTTGGCTTATTAGAATATAGTTCAAATGGTCCTTACGCGTTTCGGATAAAGTAAAAAAAGTGAAATTTTAGTTGTCATTGTTTTTCAGAGAACTGCAGTCAAAAGTTCAGTTATACTTTTAATACATGTATATTATAGTATATTTTTACTTATAGTGATTCTACGAATGTAGAAACTTATTATTTGCTTCAAATGACCATAAGCTGTTTTAAATTTTGCTTTTTAACAATTGTTAAACAAATTAGTAAAGCCGGTATCTGTTCTGAAGTACGATATGTGTATTTTCTAAGTGTCCTAACCAGATTCAAACTGCAACATTATTTTTAGGAAATGAATGTGTATATGTGGAGAAAACTTCAGTTAAATTTCAAGAGAAAGGTAATATACTCGGTACAGATTTGTACATGTTTAGAGGAGGAGAACTCAATATGCTCGGAAGAATGTAACACTAGATAACTTACTTTGAGCAGAAATCCTTTTCATTTGTACATATCAGTTCAAGTGGAAAAGTAGCTAAAATATTTATAGTGTAATTCGTCGGCTTTTTTATTCATAGACAACAGATCATTTCTTTAAATCTGTTAATTATATTGTGGGAAAAAAAAAAATCCTTGAATGAAAATTGAGTTGTTAATAATCTTTTGTATTCGATGATCGTAATATCCTTGGTTGCTATGTCTTCTGTAGTATGTTATCAAAAATTTTATTGTGTCAAACCTTTTTAATTTGTTTTTCGTATGTGCTTTCACAAAGGAAGCTGAATTTTTCATATCGAGTGCACAATAATAGGTTAGCATGAAATTTTCTGACGAATTTTCCTGTCGGACAAATTTCGGTTTGATAATTTGAATAAATTATTTGAAAGGCAGTAATATTAATATGCACAAAAAGTGTTATCAAAAATGTTTTATCAGCGAAGTGCAGTTTTAAATATTGCTTGATTTTGTTCGATTGTTAGTTTTGTTCAGGTTTGTTTTTCTGTTCTAAATATAAAGTTACGAGACTGTGGAGTTCGTATATCCTCGTCATATTGTGCTTGTGTTCTCAATTGTAACATTGGTACATTTTTTTCGGGGGGGGAGTGTATGTTCTTGGTGTCTGCTTGATTTGTTTTAATTTGTCCTAAAAATTCGTTGTATAGCTTTCTCTTTATTGTGAGCAGTATTAGAATAACATGTCTTTATCACTGTGCTCGCAGCCACAGAAGAAACCAATGATGAATTAGAAAGCCATGTAGTAAATGGATATTCACAAACAGGAACAGATAATGACAAAATTGAACCACATAGTAAAGGGGAATCTGAAGAGCATAAAGAAGATAATGAAATGCAGGCGGTCAATGAAGAAATGGTGGACGAAGAGGAACGACCGGAGACTGTGTGTTCCCAATCCAGCAGTGAGCATCACGACAAAGTGGAATTGCTTCCGTCAATAGATAACGAAACTATTTCAGAACGAAATGATTCAGAAGAGGAGGACGAGTCTGCGACTACAAGATTAAAAGTAGATGAAGAAACTTCCGAGACTATACAGGAGATGGTGATAGATGATTGGTGTGATGGAATGAAAGAGGATTGGTCACCTAATGTTAAACCTGAGGAAGTGCATTCTGCTGCTGCTGATAGTGAAGTTTCTGCTCCTGCTGAAATTCCTGCTGCTGTCGCAGTAACGTCGACTGATACAAGTACCACCACAACACCTGTTGTTACTACTACCATCGACTTAGACGTCCAGGATGCTGAGGAAGGTGTGAATTTAGATGCTAGTGAAGTTCCAGGTTGTGTGAAAGTGGAACTTGAAGGTAAAGTGTGCTGCAACGTGTTCATTCTGCTCGTTATTATTTTTTTTTTTCCTGTTTGTGTTGTCGTTTGTAAATTGGTGTGTGTGTGAGTGTGTTTGCACAATTTGCTTGTACATATTGATATAAGTCTTTGTTTTAAAATTAGAATTAAAATAAGCTTTCTGTACGGCGTTGGGCTTTTACCGGTTAGATGCTTGTAGATCGTTCGTTTGATTTTGCTGCTTATTACGCTCGTATTATGTTATATGTGTGTGCATTTAGTCTAGTCCTGCCTAGAAAATAGTTGCTTATAGTTGCAGTAGTGGATCAGGTGCTGAAATAATTTTAATTACGTAAAGCAAAGTTATTATTTTTTTTTTTCTAGCAGAAGTTAATTTAATGCGAAAATATCTTCTTAATAATTTGAAAAATTTGGAAAAGAGAAAAATGGAAACTATAAACCTAATAACAGTTGTATTAATACGCCTAAGAAATATGTTAATTGAGTGATATCACGAAGAGAGAAAAAAGATATAGAATAAGTGATCCTATGCTGTTTATTTTTCTAACACTAATAAGTTATGTTCTAAATTTTATTTTTATTGGTTGGAAAAGCAGATTGTCAAGAGTTTAATAGTGCTATATGAAATATATAAAATGTATATTAATAATATTTAAAGCAATTGTACTGAGTTGTAAGAGTCGATTCACGTGTAAATTCAAGTATAATGGAAGTAACTGCATGTATTATGCTCAGGCAATATTTATAATCTTTTATTTACGTACCTTTTTTTTTTTTTTTTTTTTTTTTTCTTGACCGTTGAGAAATAGTTTAAAACGGAAAGTTACTGACATTGAAAATTTTATTTACAAAGAAAGATAAGTACAGTGCTGTAATCAAAACTTCTAATTGTTTGACACGTTAGTATACTTATGATGGAGATTCAAAGATAAGTTTACGAATAATTCTCAACTTATTGAATGATGATAAATTTTGTAAATTCTTATACAGAACCTGAATTCAGCTGCGTGAGTTCTTTATTTAGTAAAGATTACAAAGTTTACAGTATTAATAATACATGGAACATTCGGGTATTAGGCATGAAAATTAAATGATTTTCAGTTTATTGACGTTTTATAGCAACACTGTGTATTGTTTACACCAAATTAAAACAAATCACTTTTATTTTTTTCTGTGAAATAGAATGGTCTGTGAAATAAAATATTTTTTGAAAATTAATTTAAACTGGCGTAAAAATTCATATTTTTCTCATCCTAAATCAGAAGGAAGTCAGTTTTAAAAATTATTACCCGTTTGCTGTATTAGTTCAGTTTGAAGTAATCTAAAGCAAATAGTTGTGTCTGTTTATGTATGTCAATTTATGATTGTAATTACAGATATTCATGTTTTATAGTCCCGAATATGTAATTTTCACTCCATTATTTTACCTTATCATCTATTGTATTTTGACATAAAGTAGTGATTAGTGTTTCTGCGTGATTCGTATTTCGGAGGTTTTTGGTTCAGCACCTACGACTTATTAATTTAACCAAGTTCCACTAGGCGAATAACCGGATTGTAGCTTTAAATATTGGTCTTGAGCATTTCCCTTTCCCACTGTTTTGTCACTGGTGATTGTTAATGATTACAATGGGAATTGGCCTCGCAGGATGAATCTGGAAGTTTGTTAAATAAATAATAAATAATAAGGCGCGCTGTTACCGACTATTTTATATGAAAATGGAAGTCGTTCTTTACGAAATTTGAAAATGTCAAATTATTGAAAGATCCTTTGTTGTACTCTCATCGATAAGAGAATATAGCATATTTCATATAAACTGTGCTAAACCTTTGACTTCATAGGACACATTACACTCTATCTTATGAAGCCAAAGGTTTAGTTAATTGGAGAAACTGTTACCCATCGATATTTTAATAAAAACATCGTGTTTTCTCAGGGGTTGTATTTTTGAATTATTAAAGTAAAGGCAACATGAACCAAATAGTTATGTATGTGTATCATTTTTGACTAATGTGGTGACTTATCAATAGATTAATTTTGTATAGCAGTTCTTTTACTTAAGTTCGTATATCAGTCCTATTGCCTGATTAATTATGTATTCATTAGACTTCGTGAAGATATATTCATAGACTTGGTTATCTCGTGTAATAAAGACAATAATGTGATTTTGAATATTAATTGTGAGCACAAATTTGTACCATGTTTAATATGTTTTCTTCATTTTTGCAGTAAAATTCATTCCTGACGTGGCAGTAGCTGAGGAAATCGCAGAAGTTCCTGTTGAAGAAACTGTTGAATCCACTCCTGAAACTGCGGAAGTTACTGTCGCCGATGACACTGAAGTGTCGGACGAAGCTAGTTGCCTGGTTGTTTCTATGCCCAAATCAGAGTATGCAACAGTAACTACAATTGAAAACACTATAGTGCCACCATCGGATTGTACTGTAGTTCCTGTAACTGTGTGTTCTGCAGAGTCCACTGTGGAGTGTATTACTCAGTTCAACAATGAATGCTCTACTGAATCCAACGTAAACACAGAAAGCAGCGAAGCACCGAAGATAGTAGAGGACAACGTAGTCGCCTCAGAAGAATCTTTAGTGTGTGAACCCGATATTACAGCTGAAGAACCTCCTCCCGAGGAGACGGTGTTTGTTACAGTGAAGGAAGAAATTGCAGTTAACGATGAAGTTACGGTTAAAGAAGAAGTTAATAATGACGTGTCGGTTAAAGAAGAAATCACTGTAACAGATTCAGACAACACTGAAGCACCAGTTCCTGAAAAATCCGTCACTGCGATAACAGAATGTCCTACACTAAGTTTGCCTATAGTTTTGGCCGTTGATGAGGGAAGCACTTCTACCGTCGAAAGTATTGTTGTTTCTGCGGATAATATCACTGTTCCCGCGGAAACTGTGTCTACAAAGGCAGTTGTCCTCCCTACAGAAAATGTGACCGTTTCTACCGAAAATATGCCTGTAGAAAATACTTCTACAGACAGTGTAGTGCCTGTTGAAAATATTGCTGTCTCTTCCGAAAATGTCTTGCCTGCAAAAAGCGTTGCTGTGACTGGAGCAGAAAGCACAGTGCCAGTTGTAACGAAAATAGCTGTACCTGTCGTCGAAAGTATTGTGATCCCCGCTTCCAACGGGACTGTGATTGTGCAAACGACAGATGATGCAGTGACGAGTACAGTCACAATTCCACAGACTACAACTGCTAATAGTGTTCCCGCTGTACAGAGTACCGTAACGAAAGCACCAGTTGCAACAGTCATAGCGCCAACCGCGATTGTGTGTTTGCCGTCAGTAATATCTTCTCCAAATATAGTGAACCAGACTTATTTGTGCAGTGGAAGCGTGTCAAGTGTTGTAAGTTCATCAGTGCAAAAATCATTGAACACTAATGCAGTTCCGTACTTAAATTTTACTGGCCCTGGCAAATTCTCCCATTCAAAAAGCCAGTCTAAAAGCAAGGCATCAAGAGAATCTGGGCAGGTAAGTCCGTGTTTATTATGCCGACAATATGAATTAATCCTCTTGCATATGGAATTATGAATCGATGAATTATACCACATTCCATCATAATCACGTCATTATTTCTTTAAATGAGGTCGATCGTATTTTGTTTTTAATATTGAAATATTTATTTCAATTTGTGTGCATGTACAATATTGCAAGATTCAAACTAAGAGGAACAAGGCATTACGGATGTGAATAATTAAATATATATGTTACTGAAATTGCAAGGCGTTTCTTAGCATTTTTCTCCTTTTGTTTAATTAGCTACTTTTAAAATAAGCGTACAGTTGCGGGAGAACTCAGTATTTTTCATTCCTTTTTCTTCTGCATAGTAATATTATAAATTTTCACCATTACGCGGATTTTCTCATGACTGTATATCGAAATCGTCTATTTTCTTAGTAAGTAAATCCGCGAGTGTGTAAATTTGCTTTTTTAATACATTAGGGATAATTAACACGGTGTTCATAGCATAAATGGAGTAACTGTAGGTAATTCAAAATTACATTTTAAAAAAATCATAATACTCCTATCAATAAGAGAATGCCTTATGCTATTGTAGGTTGGAGTGGAGTGTATCGAAGGTGAAGTCTTGTACAGTTATAGTGTGTACAAGTCTAAATTATTGTCATTTCTATTTTGAGTATAAACAGATCAATGGTGAAAATAAAACTGTTCTCGAATACGTAAGATCAACAAAGTAAACATACAAAACTATAGAGATCGGTTATTAAATTAACGAATTGTAGGTTCTGCTTCAAAAAATGGTAGTGTGGCTCCACCTTTATTGTGTATTCGAGACTTCTGTAAACTCTTCGGTCATTTTTCCTGTGACGTATGAACAAGTGATGTTATATGAAGATCAACTGTAATAAAACATCTTGCGCTTTAGGTGCAAGGATTCTAATAGGCGTATTGAAAAATAGAACAAACATAGCCCTTCCTAAACTTAAAAAAATGTTTCAGGAATTTCTTGACAAAAGTACTCGAGATTTTACTTATTGCTTAAAAATACTATGTGTAAGTCGTACGTGGGTACTACAACTTCATTTCTTGAAGACGATCTTGCAAATCACATAAAAATAAAGAAAAATTAGTAATTCCGCGTAATTGACAATATTACAAACTGTATTATGCACTAGAAAAGCATGCCTATTCTCTCTTTATGCTAATAATTGTATGTAAACGATTTCAAACTTTTGATAAAAAAAACTATTAAAACTTTCCGGATTTGTTACGCAACTCTCTCTCTCTCTCTCTCTCTCTCTCTCTCTCTCTCTATATATATATATATATATATATATATATATATATATATATATATATATATACACCTTAAATGACTATTGAAAAATCAGGAACAGGAAAATTCAGTACACGTTAAAGGTAAAAAGAAAAACAATATTACGTATAGTACTGATTTAATCGTTATTCTATTATTTTGTTTCCTAAAGTAAATATTCTTTAAATAAGAACTCTGTGTTCGTTTGTTTGTTTTTCAGACAAATATGTTGTCACCTTTGATATACAAGTAAAAGTAGTTAACCCTTTTAAATTATGATGGCACATCACCTGTGCTATGGCGTCGACCTTCGGAATTTGCTTTATAAGTCTCTAGTAAAGCTTTTTAGACCGGGTTTTTTGCATTCATTCAAATATGGAAGCATCATAGAACATATTTTATGGGCATTTTGCAGCCTCGTGTGTTCTGTCTGGGGGCTATGACGTCACAAACATGGACGATATGTTAAAAAAAGGGATTTGAGAAGTTTTTTTTTTCAAAAAATCACTGACACATTACTATGTACCCTAGAATCATGGTTTGTACCTCGTTGGTTTCGTTATGAAACACTTTCGAAATGTACCACTCAAATTTCCCTATCGTGTACCAGAAGCGGGAAAATTCGTCCAAAATGGAAAAAGGGGATTTTTTTAAAGAAAAAAATCCCTTTTCCCCATTTTTCTCTTCACAGGTACACGATAGCGAAATTTGGGTGGTACCATTTGAAAGGCTGCCTTACGCTGAAGAAAATGAAGTATGACTCATGTTGCTAGACTCAACAGACGTGCGTCAAAAAAATCTCGATTTCTTTATTTTTTTTCATTTTTTACATTTTTAGTCAATTACTTTAGTAAAGTATCTACAGTATTATCAACATTTATTCTAAAGTCATAACACGTATCTCGTTTTCAAACGGAACCCCTCGCATGTCTCTAGTATGTACCATAGTGGAGGGGCCCAAAATCGGGGAAAAGGGATTTTTTGACAAAAAAATCCCTTTTTCGCGAATTGTCGCCACTATGGTATATGCTAGAGACATGAGAGTAATGCCGTTTGAAAGACTGGTTCATGGCAAAGAAAACGAGGTACAATTCATGTTGCCACAATGAACAGTCTTGATGATGATGATAGTATAGAAATTCACTAAAAAGGTATTATCAAGGGAAAATATGTAAATCGGCTGTAGCATCAAAACTATTCAACCCAGGGCCACTCTTTGTATCTCATTCTCTTCACCATAAAGCATAGATTTTTTAGTAGCATTCGCATGATCGTATCCTATACCAAAGGGGAGATATTCGCGATAAAAAGGGATTTTTTTTAAAAAAAAAGAAAATACCTTTTTCCCACTTTGAGCTGAAATTTCCCGCATTTGGTACACTTTAGGGAAATTTTACGGACGCAGTTGGACACACTGCTTCACTAGAAATAAAACGGGGTATGAACCATGATCCTACGATAAATAGTCTTGACACAATAGATGATTGAGTGAAAGTCTACAAAATACCTCAAAAAAGCCATAATTTAAAAGGGTTAATGCACTAGCATTTAAATTCCTTTCTGAAGTAGGAAACAGGATATTCATTTATAAAAAATAATAATATTCTGTTTCAAATATTATTCATTATTCAAGCATAATTTATTTTCCATTAATTTGTGATTAGACGCATTCTTTATATTTTTTCTGCAGGGCATGATTTATAGCACATTTAGACAAATCAATCATAATTTATTTTTTTAAATGTATTGAGAATATTAATTATTATTTTCAGCTGTTCTAATTAAAGTTTTTAAAGTTATGGAAAGATGATAACTCTAAAAGGAACTATGCAAGTTTTTTCTGCTATATTAATATCTGTTTAAAATAAAGTGAAATTTTAGTTGGAAAGTCGAGAACTTAATCATAGTTACTTACATGTAAATCAAAATTATTTAATATTTATTCAACAATGATAAAGTCAAAAGCCTTTTGTATTATTATATACACTATGTGATCAAAATTATCCTGACACCCCCAAAAACATCCGTTTTTCATATTAGGTGCATTGTGCTGCCACCTGCTGCCAGGTACTCATTATCAGCGACCTCAGTAGTCATTAGAGATCGTGAGAAAGCAGAATGAGGCGCTCCGCGGAACTCACGGACTTCGAACGTGGTCAGGTGATCGGGTGTCACTTGTGTCAGAAGTCTGTACGCGAGATTTCCACACTCCTAAACATCCCTAGGTCCACTGTGTCTGATGTGATAGTGAAGTGGAAACGTGAAGGGACACGTACAGCACAAAAGCGTACAGGCTGACCTCGTCTATTCCCTGACAGAGTCCGCCGACAGTTGAAGAGGGTCGTAAAGTGTAATAGGCAGACATCTATCCAGACCATCACACAGGAATTCCAAACTGCATCAGTATCCACTCCAAGTACTGTGACAGTTAGGCGTGAGGTGAGAAAACTTGGATTTCATGGTCGAGCGGCTGCTCATAAGTCACACATCACGCAGGTAAATGCCAAACGACGCCTCGCTTGGTGTAAGGAGCGTAAACATTGGACGATTGAACAGTGTTAAAACGTTGTGTGGAGTAACGAATCACGGCACACAATGTGCGATCCGATGACAGGGTGTGGGTATGGCGAATGCACGGTGAACGTTATCTGTCAGCGTGTGTAGTGCCAACAGTAAAATTCAGTGGTGGTGGTGTTATGGTGTGGTCGTGTTTTTCTTGGAGGGGCCTTGTTGTTTTGCGTGGCACTCTCACAGCGCAGGCCTACATTGATGTTTTAAGCACCTCCTTGCTTCCCACTGTTGAAGAGCAATTCGAAGATGGCGATTACATCTTACAACATGATCGAGCACCTGTTCATACTGCACGTCCTGTGGCGGAGTGGTTACACAACCATAACAACCCTATAATGGACTGGCCTGCACAGAGTCCTGACTTGAATCCTATAGAACACCTTTGGGATGTTTTGGAACGCCGACTTCGTGCCAGGCTTCACCGACCTACATCGCTACGTCTCCTCAGTTCAGCACTCCGTGAAGAATGGGCTGCCATTCCCCAAGAAACCTTCCAGCACCTGATTGAAAGTATGCCTGCGAAAGTGAAAGCTGTCATCAAGGCTAAGGGTGGCCCAATACCATATTGAATTCCAGTAGTACCGATGAAGGGCGCCACGAACTTGTAAGTCATTTTCAGCCAGGTGTCCGGATACTTTCGATCACATAGTATATATATATATATATATATTCCAAAATTGATGACGTTATGTTCATAATAATTAAAATGTTAATAGTGGGTATCTTTTCTGGAATTAGTCTCAGAAGCGACAGTCCTATTAGCGACAGGAACTGTTATTTGTCCTATGAGCGACCGGTTCATTTACATTGAGATGATGGAAGATGATATGATTCCATCTCGTAAAGTGTGTTTGCCTCTGGCATTATTAGCGCCCGAACAATCTTGGTATGAAATATGTACGTGTCAGTGACTGTTCGTCAAATATATTTTTCCTCTATGTGAGTGCAAATAAAACTTATTTTAATTTTGAGTTAGATTTGACATAAAACATATCAAATAACTTAACGAGACAACAGGGATATCTCCATGAAAAGTATATTCCTATGTAATTGTTGAAAATCCAGTTGTAATATCCCCTTTCTTCAAAAACTCTGTTTTCTGTACTTAATTTGATTCAAATCTAATTACACACTAAGCCCAGTAATATATTTTATTTTGAAAAACTTAAACGTGTAAAAGTTTCGCTGTGAATCAAATGAAAAAAAAAAAAAAAAAAGTCAATGACAAAAGACAGCTTTTGAGATCCCTAACATCTGATTGGCTATTCTCAACCAATCCCACCAATTACAATGCAGTTCACTCTAAACAATCCGAAAGGTAAACAAACTCTTTAAACTACCTTCTTCCTTATTGTAAGCTACTAAAACGTAAACTAATTGCTTAATTTGCCTTCCTCCCTTGTTTTGACTTATACATAAAAGCTTGTCGTGTAGCAATCTGAAATAGTACCTTATAACTAGACGAACTGTTAAGTCCTGCGACAGATTTGTAACTTGTCTAATAATAATTTCGAATACACCGTGCTTTTAGATTTCTTTGATATCCTCAGGTGGTGAACACCCTCTTTCCATGGGCGCCCGATGGGAAGGCAGGGGTTGTCCCCCTGGCTCACAAAAATGTATACGTAATATAGCAAACCACATATATTAAATATCAGATATACAAGACGTGATACAGCAACCATGGAGATGTCCTTCCCTAGAAAATTTTCTTCGGGCGCCCCTACCTCTATCTGATTTCTTTCTTATGCCATAAACATATTCTGCCTTATGCAGAGTCGTTTTGACGTTTGATTATCGTCATACTAAATGCCTGACTACTGCAGGAAACATATGTTAGTCGAACTCTTTAGTATGGCACTAATTACGCGTCAGAACGACTCTGCATAAGGTCCATTCAATCTAAACTTATGCTCTGTATAATTTTAACATGAAATTTTTAATTATATTAGAATCATAGACAAAGGCGGAGCTACTCGATTAAGTATTTAGTTAGTTTTCCCCTTGATATAATCAATGTATTCATAGAAATTAATTCAAAAATATAATATTAGGAAAAACGTATAAAAGATTGTTAATGTAATGAGAGCATTCTTACGTATTAAATTCAGGTAGAGCGAAGTTTTTCATAATACATTTTGTTAGGTTCTAAATCACATTAGCATGAAACAAGTTAAAGAAGGGAGAACCTTATCTTCTTCCATTATCTTAGTATGAACGAATCGGTGACTCATAGGGCAGTTAACAGATCGAATCGGTCGCTCATAGGACAGTTAACAGTTCCTGTCGCTAATAGGACTGTCGCAAGTGGGAAGATACCTCTTTTCTGTAAGGTTTCTACCTATATTAGTTAATTATAAGATAAATATTTATGAGTATTTACATGATACCTGTATTGAGTGAATGATTTGGGACAGACTTTGCTGTAAATGAGTGGTTATATATATATATATAATTTACCTGCAAGTTACAGTCATCATTTGGACCAATTATAATTAGAATAACTGTTACTATATGTTAAATAAGAAATTTCTGATAATCGATGAAACAAAAAATATTATACATTCATACATTGGACAGGAATGGTAGAACAAATTTAATTTACAAATAAAAGATCCACAAGAGAAAATTGTAAACTTATTAGTAGTTCACAAATTAAAATTAAAATCGTTATTCCGTATTTCAAGACCTAACTTTAAAAAAAAAAAAAAAAAAAAAAAAATCTAAAATTATTGAAGTGGTGGTATCTGTTTAATACTGCTAGAGAGTGTTTCCATTTGAAATATTTTCCTTCTTTAACAGATGAGTGGACAATCTGGTGGAAGAGGACAGCGGTCATCATGCAAACCACCGCCTCCTGGTGCGGTTAACTTAGAACGTTCGTACCAAATTTGCCAGGCAGTGATTCAAAACAGCCCCAACCGTGACCAGCTGAAATGCCAATTAAAACCACCTCCTTCATTGCTTGCTGCAGCAAATAATAACGCTTCAGCGACAAGTGGACCAAACGCGAAGAAACCCGAACCATCGGCTTCGGCACGTGGCACTCAGTATGGTATTGTTGCGTCCTCTCGACTTGTGAATAATTGTAATAGTAAGCATTTTCCAGTGTCTGCGTTCACATCTAGTAATACAGTTCTACCAGGACATAATACGGTTGGTAATAAACCTATTGTCGTGTCTTCCATGACTCACACTAAAGGAGGAACTAACAATGCGGCTCAGATAACAAATGTAACAAGTGCAAAAACTGGTTCTTTTCGTCAGTCTCCGCCTATTCTCGTGCGACAGGTGTTGTCCCATGGTATTCCTCAGTTACAAGTAGTACCGCAGACACAAGCACCACCTGTGCAACCTGAGGTAAGTCTCTCTTATCTATTAAAATTTCTTTATTATAAAAAATTTCTTCAGTTGATTATTTAATGAAAAATAATTATTGTCTCTCCAGAGAAAAATCTCTTTTAGTTTCCTGTGTTAAGTTGATCCTGATTTTGTTTTTGACATGTTCACATGTGGATACATTTCTTCAATTGAAAGACGTTTAACTGAGTACTATCTAGAGGACATGTTCTCTCTGGCTCCCCTACTTTCTCATAGTTTTTCGGAAAAAAAAAAAATGAAAATCAAAATGTAGAAATCGAACAATAATACAGTACTTAAGAGACATTGAATGGTGGAAGAAAGAATTTCTTCAAATCATTCACATCATTATCAACAGTAAAAGGACACAGAATCAGTAAGAAGATATATAACATTTATTTATTACACTCAGTCAATTCGTACACAGTATTAAATTTGTTTTAATCTAAATGGATGTGTCCGTCAAAATGCTTGGAAAAATATTTCCTTCCGTCAATTAGCCATTTGACGCACAGCCTATTTTGGGCAAATTTTACTATTCGACAAAATCAGTAATATCTTGCTTATTTATTATTGCATTTGAATGAAATAAAGTTTATGTTACTTACAATTCAGTATTTATGATAAAGTGTTTGTAGTTGACCAGCATGCATGGTAGTGTAAGTTGCGTGATTATGAAAAACGAAGGTTGTCGCTTCTCTCTTTCTTGTTATCTATCTTTTACTTAGTGAAAAATCTCACGCGTACTACTCAGTAGCGTGACCAGTCATTATGTAAAGTTGAATCCTGTACTGCAACTATTAAATTCTTACCTGCTGCATGGAAAATTTGTCTCCTTCGAACGTTGGAAAGGATGAATTAGTGACTTTGTTCGGATTATCCGATTCTCACGAATCTCAATAATTGGAATGGTGGAAATAAGACGGAAGATAATATTTCCTTTTCACCATTCTGTTAGTTGTGATTCTTCCAACGTAATTTTCATCCTTAAGTAGTGGTGGCCTTTACATAAGGCGAACCGTGCAACCACTTGGAGCTCCGCGCTTCAGCATTTTTAAAAATATTTATAGATAATATATTATTGGTCATTCAATAAAGTTCTGGAGTTTACAAAATCCAAGAATAATCAAGCCGGTACAGTTATATAAGTAGCTCTTCTGCAGGACACTAACACATACACCATAAATAAAAATTTCCCTTCATCTAAATGTTCAGTGTATTGAGGAGTCGCGTTGTCCTTAAATTTATCGTATAATATTCCTGTAGGGGTAGATGGATAGAGTTGTAAAATTCAAATCGTATTTTGTGATCAGCCTTGCGCAAACTCCTTTCTGCAACGGTATAGCACTGTGAAACTAAATAAGTTAATTTTTGGATACTACGTAGTTCAGGTTGCTTTGGTGTAAAGAAAGCAGTGGAAGTATATTTTAGAGAGAGGCCATTTGCTATTGTTTACTTCCTAGCTTCACACAACTTTGGTTTCAGGTGTCATAGAGAACTTTGAACACTAATTGTAGCAGTTTATTATTATTATTTAGTAAAATAAATAGGTGGAATTGATGCAACTTTACGTCAAATCACGAACAAGGAAATTTATTATCGCTGTCTTATAAATATTGTTGGAAGCAAAAGCAAACATTTAACGAAAGTTGTGTTTAAAAAAAAAACTTCGTTATCCTTGATTGTATACGATGATATCGCTTGTGTTCAGCAGCTGTCTGTAATATTGCGATTAGTAAGCAAAGGTACCATTCAAATCGAGAATAATACTATATTTCTTCGTCGATATTTTAACAGGCGGTATTCTGTCCTCGACACCTTTACTTTTGATGTTCTGTCATTTAACCGGCGAAAGGTCCTATCGGACTCCCTCGCGCTAGGCCTTGCAAAGATTAAGACTGCCTCTATCGTTAAATGCACCCATTTTCCAGCCGTTTGCTTTGGCAAAACTCTTTTAACTCTTTCTAGATTCTCATCAACAATCACCGATACTCTTAAGAGCGTTCAAATTCCCCAGCACACACGATCCATCACAGGAACACAGTTGATCACACTTTCCAAGTCATTCAGAAAGAGATGGCAAGATACACTGCCGTGCTGTCTGTGAACTGCTCCCTGGTCTTAACAGTCTGCAATACTCTACCTCACTGCACTCACTCCGTCCCAAGATACCTAGTTTTCTTACATACTTTCATCTTTGTAGTACACTCATTCTCTCACTGCATTATCATTTGTTATTAATTATTATTATTCATATTTTTTTTTAAATTCTTCTTAATGTGTATTTTTATTGTCAGTTCTTTTAGAAGGCTACCTACCTGAACGCTTCACAGCATCTCTTCTGTTTTTAATATTTCTTTTCTTTCCTCTTAATTAGTATTTCGCCCTATGTGATGAAGCAGTTAGTGGAAATTCTTTTGTAGGGGCGCAGTGGTAGAGCGTTCACCTCTTGTGGTTGGGGTCCCTGGTTCGATCCCAGCTCGCGCCAAGTGAACCTTGTGATGGACAAACACCGTGTGCGTAGGTTTTCTTGGGGTTCTCCCGTTTCCTCACACTTTATTCATTCTACCATTTCATTCCTTTCTCATCATCAACGTCTCCTTTAGCCTAGCTGGCATAACCGTGGGATGTAAAACTTAGATTTCATTTCATTTTTTAAATTCTTTTTTAATGTGTGTTTTCATGTTTTCTGGTCGCTAATTCATTTTCTGTTCCTGCTTCGGGTCGGAACAAAGGAGTCCTAAGCGGACATTGAACTTAAATTACCAGAAAATAGTCGGAATAATTAAAACACTAGAAAAATACACTATTAAGGACCTTCAACAGGCGCTTTATCAAATGGGGAGGAGAAGAAGAAAAGCAAGATGCCATAGAACAGAGAGAAGTAGCTGTGTTAAGCATTTAGATGTGCAATATATTGTAGTACAGTCAGTGGTACTGTTGCTAAGTAAATATTAAAAAAAAAGAAAGAAAGAAATAATAAGAGATTATACAGAATGAAAACCATTTAAGTAAAAATTACATATAATAAATTGAAAAAACGAAAATAAATGTAGATGAAACGGACTGGGTGTAGTGAAATTGGTATTCTAGACAGTTAAGACTAACAGGGCGATTCGCGGATAGATTAATAGTAACTTGCTATATCTTTCTGAGGGAAGGAGTTTAAGAATATTTATGCGGAAGGCGTGATTGATTCCAAGATCCCAGTAGTTCCGAGTCTTCCAGTGTTTTGTTAATGATCGACGTTTACAAGCTCGGGAATCAAACTTGAGACCACTCCAAGTATTTGCAGTAATAGGCCTGTTTTGTGAGCACGTATGCATTCACACTACATGCTAGCACTACAAAAGCATTGTTGTAATATTCAATGTGAAAAGATTAAAGAAACACCGTAGTTTTTGTTTTATCTCGCCACAATGATTACCAATAAAAGATCAATCAAAGAATGTACTACTTTGAACGAACATATCAACAAAAGAAGCATCTGACATTGAAATACTGTGGATGATAATATGGAATTCTACACACGCATGTATCGTGGACATGAGAAAAAATTATGCATTCAGATCATAATCCAAACGATTTATCTTCAATACAAATGCTTTTACTTTGATCTTTGAAACATTGCGTACTTACGTTATGGTAAGATAAATATAATGTAATGAAAAAAAAAAAAAAAAAAAAAAAAACAATTCTTTATAAATGAATGATACACTTGATGTTAGCTTTAGATGACAGAACACTTCAAAAACCGGCTGCGGTAATGCGTATCGCCCTTACCAGCTTTGTTTTGTACGCATCATTTAGTCTCAAACCCAGGGCGATTTATGGTAAAACCACACTCTCGAAACCATCCAATGTTGTAATTTTCCAGTTGTCTCCAAAAGAGCTCCCATTTGCTAAAACAGTTCCGCCGCTCTCAGTGTAATAGCTGGGAAAGTAGTTAACTTTCCACAACTTGAGAAATCACCGTGAAGAATGAGTTATTGTAGTCTGTGAATAAATAAAATTTCTTGCACAGCAAGCTGGTCCAATAATTTCATTTCACACAAATAAAAGTAATGTTCAAATTAACATAAAATAAAGAGTATTATGTGGTGTTATTGCAAAATGTGCCAACATTTGCATGGTAGTACATTTTTTTTAGCATTGTGTATGCATTAGTTGAAAAGTTACAAGGGCGTTTTAAGATAAATAATCTGCCCTTCTCTCTCTCTCTCTCTCTCTCTCTCTCTCTCTCTCTCTCTATATATATATATATATATATATATATATATATATATATATATATATATATATATATATAAAATGCAGAAGCAATATCTAAATATAAACAAGGTTTAAGAAATAACTTAATAGTTACTAGACTGGAAAGATTAAAGATGTAATATGTAATTTGTTTTGAGTTAAATGTTGTTTTTCAGTCGGCAGTGGCGTCATTATTATTGTTATTATTCCTAATAAACAGTTGTTTTGTGAAATATTATAAAAGTGGTGCTTAAGTTTGTGAAGAATTGTCTGTAAAAACTATTTACCTTTTGAGGTAGAACTTTCACAATCTCACAGATATAAATATTGTGTAAATCATTTAACGAAGTCATTGTATCAAATCTGGTACCTAGGTATCCCAGCAAGTTTTTTCCGGTTTCCCCATGCATAGATTCTTGATAATGTAGTTGAAATGAAGAATAGGATTGCGTCCTTTTCATGTTCCATGATATGAACACTATCCATATGTAGTATATCAGTCGTTTCGTTCTTCTATATATTTCAGGTGGTGGATAATTCTTCGACTCCAGCTCAATCTAGTGGCCATGTGAGTCAATATATCTTAGTTCAACGGACTGGCATTGGAGATAGTGCTCCAAGGCTACAAGGAGTGATTGTGAATAAGAAGACGTTGATAGAAGGCAAAGGTCCACCAAGGGCTTCCAGTGCACCTCCATCGAACGTACCAAATCATGCAATTGTGGGGAACCCTGGTCGACCAGCCAGTGTAGATATGAATTTCCCAGCACAGCAGTTAATTAGTATTGCGTCGAATTCAGTCAATAGTATTCCAGTGAGTGCTGAGAGTGTGAATAGTAGTGTTGAGCATTTTTTATTACATGGTAGCCCGAATACACAACACGGCATTAAGAAGGACCCAGCAAGCCTTGTGCGTAGTGTGAATAATTCTGAGCCGAATCCTGGTGTTGAAGGGGGAACTGCTCTTCACGGCATTGCTGTTATCAACAATAGCGGAGCAATGTCAGGTGAAAATTCTTTGAACATAATAGCACCAATTGAACAGGTTGCAAGGGGACCAAACGGGTGTCCTCTGGTTGGACAGCCCCAGGTGCTCTTAACCTCAACTGCTGCTTCTGTTGTGAGTGGTATTATGCAAAATACAATTTCAGGACTTAATTGTACTGTGCCAAATACAAGCCAGCTTCTTACACAAAGCCATCAATCTATTAAATCAGCTTCAAGCCACATTATTATGAAAACTAGCAATCCTTCACCAGACAGAACTGATCCCTCTCATTGTGCCTGTAACTTGAAAGCTATGATCATGTGCAAGAAGTGTGGTGCATTTTGCCATGATGACTGCATAGGACCTTCCAGATTATGTGTGACTTGTCTTATCAGGTGAACATTGCACTTGTAGAACTTCGTTATCTGGGATGTAGGTTAAACATTAATTACCAGTGTCAGAGTGTGCAGGAGAAAAATAGAGTTAAATTATGTACAAAGTTGCACTTTTTTTAAAAAAAAAATATCATGGTTAATTTAGCAAAGACTTAGATCAGACTCATATTACTCCTCATCCATTGTATAAATCGTCTGTCGTAAAATATTTTGATCTCACATCGGAAAGCAATATTTATTTAATATACAGTAATAGCTTTAGTTTGATGCAAGTATATGTTTCCTATCTTTAATTTTGTCTTAGAAGTTATATTATGTTGTGGCTTCAATGCATGTCTGTACTTAGCTATTGTTTGATAGCGCTGTGTGGGTCTGATGTAAATCATTATCAACTATTGTTTTAAAACAAAGATAAAATATTATTTAGTTTCATAGGTCGTGTCACATAATTTTTTGTTTCTAATTATTTTTTATGTATAAAAATAAGGCGAAGAAGTGAAACGATATTAGTGTAGCAGTTATGGGATCTTAAAAGTGTAGATTTTACATATTAAAAGATTCATTGAGTTAGAAACTATGCATGATTTATTGAAACGTCATTGTGAGTGTTTTTGAATATGGTGTTTTGTTTTATTCGTTATATTTATTTATTTTCTACTGTTGTGGTGTAATCTCTAGTTACTTGATTAGTAAGAGAAAATGATTATAAAATGGATAGAGGTTAAGTATGCTAAAGCAACCTTTTTTCGACTTCAAAATACTTCTGATAATTCTTTTACCTCTCTTCTCTCTTTCAATACGTTTTGCAGGTAAAAGAAAATATGGCACAATAGCTCTAAAAGGCAAGACAGACTTGCTGACTTTTGGCACTCATATCTTGTGGTTGACATGTGGCAATATAAAGCCAAATAAAGAATGTGAAATATGTTTTATTTTAAAATAAATGTTGTGTTTCCCTTATTTTAATAATGATTATAATACAAATTTAATGTACTTTTGTTGAAAGTACTTTCTGGCATTTGGTTTCTGTGTTCTATAAGTTAACATTCTAGGAATTCGAGTTGAAATAAATAAACATGATCCAAACTACTAGCAACTATGAATTCAGTGTAAAGTAAGAAATATAATAAAAAGAGTAAGATTCTCTGGAAATTTTAAGCATATTGTCAGCACTTCAGTTATAGAGATGGAATTATTTTAAATGGTAGAATTAGGAATTGTTTTTGGAAGGAGAAAATAATGATTTATGATATTTAACAAACAAAGTTATTTATCCGGATATTTGTTCGTAGTTATTTAGTGCTAGCATACATGTTTTACATGTAATTGCTAATCTTTGTTGAAGATACTGCTGCAAAAATGTTCAGTTAACGTCCAAATGTTCGTTTCTTCGCGACTTCTGGGTTCGTTTCTTCGCAGCTATATATCTATCATCATCGTTAAGTACCAATGAACCGAATAAGTTGAAAAGGGGCATAATAGTTACAATTATGTTACTATTTTTCTTGCTTATAAGAAGAAAAGTCACCTTTCAGCATAATACAAATATTTTTAAGACATTATGTCCATGTAATTGAAAATAGGATAAATAGGTGTAAATTTTATACCAGGGGCGATACTTATCGCTAGCGGAAAATTGATATTTAGTTGTTTTTTTTAATCTGTTTTATTTTCACATAATACATACTATATACTTACTTATTTACGTGTTCTCCTCTGAACAATGAAAGCTGTATTGTTGTTTGAAGTTCTCTTGTTTTAAAAATCTGTTAAGAAATATACTCTTGCATAATTACATTTATTGCTGACGAGGAAGCAAGGAAAACATCAATTATTATAATTATAATTATAATTAGAAGAAATATAATATACATATTGTGCATAAGAGATCTCTTATTATCACTCATTAAAAAACTAGAGAGAGAAATTTGTGTTTAAAATAAAAATGTCTGAAGGTGGGGCATATGTTCTTTATTTTCGTATTATTTTTCTTAGCTTGAAATGGTTTGTAATGATAAATGAATAATATTGTTTTGTTTCTTGTACAGTCTTGTTATGGAAGTTGTCTCTCCAATATACCATTTCTCGTTTTAATATATATAATTATTTATTTGACGTAGGTAGAATATTAGCAAATTTATGTGTAGTACCGATACTTGAAACTGAAATGACAAGTATTCTTTCACAGTCAAACTAGTTTAAGAATAATGTCGTACGTTATTCCTTTTGTGAATCGTTGATACATATATGATTAACCTCGGTTCTCGTAACTCAGTCATTGACTCAGTTATTATGTTTATTTTGTTCCTATAATTAGTTGACTAAATAAGTGATATTAGATGACAAACCGATTTGGGTGTAGATTTCTTCGACGTAAGAAGGAAATATTATCATTTAACATGGACTCCATTTTACTTCAGTGAACCAGATTGACAAAATCCACCGAATATTTGGGGATTAAATCTACTGAGATACGCACTATCTTATAACTTCCCTTAATATTTATTATTATTATTATTATTATTATTATTATTATTATTATTATTATTATTATTATTATTATTAAATTTTTATTTTATGAACGAGCTCAATAATTACAGCCCTTTCGGCCCTGATTTTTGTGTTTACTCACCGATTTTATTTTTATTTTGTCCTATTCTTGGCCTAACAAATGAAATACAACCGTCATTTTGTTTGCGGGTGTCATATTTAGAGAATTATGGACGTATAATTTGCGTGCACCAGGGTTCAAATACGGATGTAAAATACAAAATGTATTTGTAATGTACGTAGTTTAGAAACTCAAAACACATCACTAAAACACAAGAATGACTTGTTGCAAATAGTGTTTCGCTAAAAATAAAACAGCTTACATGACTGAGCTAGCTTCGTCCATCGCGATAGCCCCTACAAGAACTGTGTATAGCGTCCTGACGACAGATGAAAGCACCAGAGAAACAGCGGAAAATGCTTTAGACAAGTTCAAAGAATACTAACATAAAAATCAGTCATTTTGAATCATACAGAGTAATTATATTGATCTTGAAATATAATGTACACATATGTTATCGCCAGGGACGAAAGAGATGGTATTTCTCATCACTAAGACGACATTTTTACCTTAGAGGAAATGTTCTTATGTCGGTTTACCCGTTTCAAAGTTATTGATACATGAGTTATAACGGTTCACAATTATATCAACATTTTGGAGGGAAAAAAGTGCCTGGAAAACTGTGCGATTCTTTTCAGAATTTCAGTTTAAATGAAGAAAATAGTTTTTCTGTCCCTTTGTAACACGAAAAAGAACATTTAATGTCTATATTCTGAAGAAAGAAAAAAATGAAAATTTGTCAACACAAAAACAAATTGGGTCATTCCATCAGTGAGAAAAGAGGCAAATCTTAAACATGTTGGATTCTTCAGTTCCAACAAATGGCTTGTAGCTTCGTTGTTAGTAAAATTGTTAGAGCATAATGTTAAACGACAAAACACTTAGTCACAATATTAGTAGTGTCAGTAATAACAATAGTTAGGCATTATCCATGAAATGAGCATTTGCAATTTTTAATTATAATCTAAGACCACATTGTTTCAACAGTAGTCATATTTTATGTAATCGCGTAGACTGAACAGATGTCCATATCGTATTTCTAGAAGCTGAGAAATTTATTTTTACTTATAATCAAGATTTCTATTGAAATACATTACATGATAAGGTAAAGGGCGGTTGCAATTCTGAACAGTCATAGAAGTCCAAAAGCTTGGATGGACTCCACTCTTTCTAGACTTCTGCATTTACAGGAGGTAATATAGTCAACACCACTTTGGAACCGCCTTAATACCCGTTTCAAGAGGCCAGATATACCCCCTAAGCCTCATTGGAAAGAGAGTGGTACAAGCAAGAATTTCCTTCTCTGAGAACCAAACTCATCCGCCGGTTAGTAGATAAATACCTTACCTACTATGCTACTGCACATAATATTGAATATACGGGCAGAGAAAGAAGATATTCTGAGAATAAAGTAACCCTACTGTGCTAGGCTTACAACATACCCAATATTGGGAGTTGGTTTTTCTTTAAATTCAACTAACAGAACTCACATGAGGCTCTTAAAACAGAAATTTGACGCTTATAACTGATTCTTGGTGTATCTGTTTCTTTGTTCAAAACAATATTGCTTATCTTGCCTGCGAATCTGAAATTAAGTAGTAAATTAAGTAATGTGAAATTAAGTATAAAATGTAAAAGTTGCAGGCATTGTTAAATGTTAGGCAACCAAAACATCACAAATGGCGTATTGGGTTGCATAATTAATCTTCAAGCAAACAAACCATACCAGTTTGAAGACAAACTAACGAGCTTCAAGTCTAACCTAGGACTGAAGAGTAGGTTAGACTCTACTCTGAATGATGTAGAGTCTCTTTATTAATGGCAAAATCCATACAGTCCAGAAGATGCTAGTTAAATAATCGTAAAATAATAATAAAGCGATTTTTTAAATTATTTTCCCAGAAAGTTAGCTTTTTATGTCCCTACAATAAACTACTTTTCAGCCTAATGTAGTCGCAATTGAAATGCTCTTCTACCTTCGTGATATCGAGAAAATTCGAAAGAAATCGTCTTTAAGATACTGAAGCTTATAGATGGTGTAAGAATACAATAACATTAATTTGGAAATTTCAGCATAATACCATAAATCTAAATATAATACTCTATTGAGATACGTAATATCAATGTTTGTATTGTAAATGTTTGAAAAGTAAAATCCTTTGATTATTCACGAAAGCCAAGTTACTTGACGTAGACAAGGGCAAGATGTGAGCTGTTTCATATTGCCCCTCACGTGTTACTTGTTTACAGCCACTGCAAATTAATTGAATGAAAGAAAGATGAGAATTATATTTCTGAACAGTAGACAATCTTCATTGCCTCTGAATTATAACGCACAGTAATACAGAATTTATTTTTCGTATTCATCTTCAGAATGTATTTTTCGAAATCGGAACCTCATCTTGAGAGTGTCTTTTCACTTTCTGTGTTTAATTATTGCATATGTAAGTGCCTTTGGCCATTTAGATGTATTTCAAAGTTGTAAAAAGGTTGCCGACCCTCGTTGTTCCATTTTTGTACATTCATGCGTGCATGCGTGAGTGGGTATTTGTGAGCATGCATTTTGAGTTTTGCCATCATATATATATATATAGCGATACGTCCGTTTGCAGTATTTGTTTCGTTTGTAAGAAGTATCGTTTCCTAAATGCTAAAAACCTGTTTATCTCCTGTTCAATGAAAAATAAGACTGCTTTTTTCTAATGATTGCATAGTGTATTGTGTTACTTAACCAACATCCCAGACTTAAACTAAAAACATGACATTCTCGTGCATATATATCTCTTTCATAGTAAGTTAATTGAGTTGTATTGTATGTGTTGGTAATGACGAAGTTTAATGGAATATATGCAATCTATGTTTGAAAAAATTACGAGAGACTGAATAAGTGTGTGTCTTGTGTACATAGATAAGAATCAGAAAAATAAGTGGTAGTATTTGTTACATTGGAATTTTCGTACTATTGGATCTTGTACTGTAAGCAACTACCTCACTACAATTGCTTCTAAAATCGTTAGTTTTGAATGAAATTCTGTAATCAGATATCAATAACCTGTTTTTTTTTTTTCGTCTTAATTTCTTTTTTCCAAAATTATTCGAAGATTGTATTATCAAAAATATATATACTTATTCAAAATTTATAGAATATTAAATATATTCAAAAAGTAATAATAAAGTAGGTATTTGTACATAGAGACGTTCTTCTGTCTCCCTTGTCTATGTAATCAATATTCTTTGTGTATTGTATTCGAGACGTACAGGGATTTTTTTTTTTTTTTTTTTTTTGCAAATTTTTCTTTAGTTGATTTTGTTTTTCTTCAAAGAATGTATGTAATTAAAACAAAAGTTCTGAAGAAATTTATAGCGTTTATATAACCTATGTTAATACAAATAACCTACCACCGAATACGTTCTCTGTCATTGAAATGTGTAACAAGAGAAGCCTAAGCTAATACTCAAATATGTGTCCACTGACGATGGAATTCTGCGGGGTTTATTATATGTATATGTACTCAGATGATTAAAAAAAAAAACTTCGAAAATTAGTAGTTGATTTGTCACATTACCAACAATGTTTGAAAACAGAATGTTTGCATTGTACAGTAAATGCTTCAAATTGATACTGAAATTGAAATAATAATAACAATACAATACTTTGAAGGTGCTTAATAACTCAATAGTTAATCTTACAAAATATAATGCAGTGATATGCTATGCAAAACGAATACACTATAGTTGCCGAAAGAACATTAATTTACTTCCAGACTTGTAATTTCAACCTTTTACATCATGTTACTACGTGTATAGCATTCAGAAAAGAAATGTTTGAACGATGTGTACTTTTTCTTCTTTCTAAGTTTGTGTGAAAAAACCTTCAGTTATGTTGTATTTATTATAAACCTTTGTGATTCTTTCTTTCAGTTCTTTTGTGTTTTAATTTTATGAATGAGTGAGACTGTTAGTACATATAATGTAATTGATCTATGCAGACATCACGATTCAAAGTCATTGAATCTCTTGATTGTAATAATAAACTTTAGTTTCATGTTGTTTTAAATTTATGTTATTTCTTTTAAAGAAAGAAAATATTCTTTCCATTACTGAAACAATCATTTGTAATGTGTGTACATTTAGTTGCAATGTCCACTGTTGTAGATACTATCATCCTTCTACTGCTTGTGATATTAAGAAAGAATTTTAGTAAATGTTCGCATCTTGTGTCGTAAGGCGATGACTTTCTCTATTACGATATGTTATGCCTGAAGTTTTATTGGTTTGCAAACCTTTGTATGATTCTTTTTAAAAGTAAAAATAAAAATGTGAATATTTGAAATAAATGAAATTCAAGGATTTTACACGTTATTTTACACCCAATTTTTAACAGTAATAATTGAGTTTATGTAGGCAAATACTTAGTTTTACGTTCGAAATTTTACAGAACTGAAAGTAGCTTCTAGATATTAATTTAATGCATTAAGTGTTATTGCAGCTGTGTAGTGGTGAGTGAAATACACGAGGGCAGGCGTAGATGAAGGTTGAGTTCTGACTAGCCATATCCCTTTCTGTTCCATTGGTATTTCCAATATAAAATGCAGGGTTCCCACATTCTGGAAAATAAGGAAAAGTTAGCGAAATGAAATCATGTCAAGGAAATCATTCATTTTGCGTAAAATGTCATGGAAAGTTAGGAAACGTAAATGTGCAAGACAATTCATGAAGTGTAAATTATGTTTCTTCGAAACTGTCACAGTAGAGTGTGAACCATTTTAAGGGAAATTCCAGAGTCTTGAGCCATTTGTTTGTTTCCTGTACTCAGAACTTCTTTCTTTCTTAAGAAATATAGTGAGTCGTTGTGTTAAACAAAGCATTATGACAGTGCAGTGAAGCGTCTAGCTTTGGATTTGACTGCAAATGAAAATTTACTAGAAATAACAAAAGTGGACATTGATTTTAAGTCAGAAAAAGTACTGAAAGAACTGAAAGTACCAGATAAAGATAAACTAGCTTTGAGGCTTGATTGTCGAAACTTTTTTGCTGGACACAACCAAGAAGATCGTGGAAAGGAGCTTTCTGAAGTACAAATTAGTACGTTCTCTGTTAGCTTTGGACCCCAGGCTACAAAAGAACAATCCAGAATTTGCTCAGACTAGGAAGAAACATTCTACAAACTCTGCATGAGCATAACAGAATATATAATTCTGTACCTAAGAGCAAAGTGTCAGTTTGTCTTTCTCCAGGGGTCTCTTAGAGCTGACTTCAGAGAATACGAAGAGAAGATAGGCAACATCGGGTTAGATGACTTACGTGCAAAGGTAATGTCCAAGAAACAAGAATATTCCAATTTGTGGCATGTTGTGAAAATGTTTAATTTTATCTTATGGCAATGCCTCAGTGAAGAACGGGTTCTCAGTCAATAAGACACTTAATTGTAGAAAACCAAATCAAAGATTCTCGGTAGCCCAGAGGCGGGTGCATGATTCAATTAGGTACTATGGAGGTGTGGAGTCTGTTCCTATTGATCGAAGAATGCTTCTCTCAGTTCGTTCAGCTCGGAGAAGCTATGATGAATGCCTTAAACAGAAAGGAATCAAAAGTGCAGAGGAAAGTAAAATCAAAGGTGAAAGAAAAAAACTAAAAATTGAAAGAAGAGAGAAACAAATGGAATTATGTTACAAACAAGAACAAGACGCTCTCGTAGAACAAATTCAAGAACTGAAAGCAAAAAATACTGTTTAAAAATGTAAATGTGAGCATTTACATGTCTTAGAGTTGGTAATATTAGGATCTATATTATTAGGCTCAGGTAGAGTTGGCAATATATTCTTGACTGCTTTTTTATTGTTTTTTGAAGCAAACGAAGTCTAATTTGCAATGTCAAGGTATGTGTTGCTGTATCGTACATATATTTTATATACTTACATATTACATTTTGTGTAAATAACAATTACTCATATTGAACATAACAAATATATAAATGGTAATTAAAGGTGCGTGTTCGACCGCTATGGGGATAAATAAGGCATTAAAAAATTTATGATAGAACTTACTCCATATCTTCCCATTCACGTTCAAGAATTTGTCAGGGAAATCGATTTTCACTTTTTTTGTGGGAACCCTGAAAATGGCATCATAGTTGTATCTAAAATTTCGTTGATAAATGCATAAATATTGAATATTACGAATTCCTATAAGATAGGAAAAGTAGTTGTCATTGTTGCATTGATTCACAAAGTGAATTTTTGAACAAAAAACTAAATCTGTCAGGTCAGTCCAAAGTACCGGTTAAAAAAAAAAATCTCCCTCGCACAATTACGAGTTGAGGTTAGTTTGTTTTAGTGACATACACTACGATGACATATTGAATAGAGAAACATTTTCTTTTTCACAGTGTCAAAGCCTCCAGTTGTCAAGTAATTTGAGTAAGTGAGAGAATAGTCCTGTGTACGCGTAGTAATTGTAGGACATCAGTTTTATGGAATGTAAAGTTTATATTGTTTCCCCTTCATTAGAGAAATTACTATTGGGAATTTCCTTGCGTTTTCCGCTTTTCAGTCATTTTGTCTATTCTCAGATTAAAAGTTTCGGATGTATTTCTTCGTGTGACAGTGATTCTAGGCTATATTGCAGGTTAAGAATTTATTATGAACCAATTATGCTCCCCTTCAGTGAATCTTAAAGTATGAGCACACTTGCTTTCATTACTCATGTATTATGTGACGAGAGAATATAGTCTGTAGAGTTACTTTCTCTTAAGCCACATTATGTTCATATTATTTGAATCATGACAATTTTGGGTAGAATATCTTTCAGTGTACATCAAATGTCACGCTGTGATGATATTGTATATATCACGTTCATTTGTTGTCCTGAATATGCTAGTTCCAAATATACTAACACTGAAACTGTAACATGCCAGAATACAATCCTGAATTTTTTAGCATGCAAATTCTAGTTTACAGCAATTGTAAGAAAAGCTTCGATGTCTTGGAAATTCGATTCTCTGTATTTTCTGACAGCTAAAATACAGAAAAGATCCTTATGCTACTGTTTTTCATAAAGTCGAAACTGTACTAAAGTACTTGTAATCTTAGATTAAGTCAGTGGCGGTCGGTGGTTTGTGGTTTCGGGTGTTGCAGTACGAACGATCGGAGACAGAAGATATAAAGTTGAGTCATTGACTAATCAGCATAACTTTAGATGGAAATGCTATGTGACATGTTAAATTAAATAAAAATCTTTTTTAAAAAAATAAAAAATGCAGAACATTTAATCCGATTAATCACCTTATTTAATTAGTAAGTTTATTCTTCTCTCTTTGATTGGAACAAATCTGCCTAATACATGCTGATGAACTCTAGTATTCTTACTGTCAGGTCTTTTTCGATGGAAAGCATAACCAATGGTGATAACCTTTCTTGGGACATCTTGAAAGTGTCAATTCTTTTTGATGTGAAAAAGAACTTTTCGTCTTTTACTGACGCCATAGGTACAGTAATATTAATTTCAGAAGCTTTGTAGATTCACTAAATATATTTTCTAGATTTTTGTGAACTATTCATTCTAGCAAACTCAGTCCCTGACAGTGATCCGAATTGCTCTTCAGTATAGACTGAAGAGAGTTCGTAGCAGAGATTAATGTTGTAAAAAAAAATGTACATTGAACACGCTTTATTCACAATTTATCTAGGAAAGTTTCAAATAAATTGTGGAAATGTACCTAGTGCATACAACATTACTGCCATAAGGTGTCCTGTAAACTTAAACCGTTTTTTTTTTTTTTTTTCGAACATTCTCCTGAATTGCACTTTGTTTTGTCTAAGCCTTAATTGTAAGTTTTTCCTCAGTTGAAAGCTGGGCAATTTTTTTTGTAAGTTATTTACAGAAGTCATGATATGCAATTCATTCAGAATTTGTAGGTTATGTACAGAATTAAAGCACACACAATAAAATTAAATCTAATAACTAATAACCAAAACAGCTGATACAAAAGAGATACTAGTATATGAATTGCGAATGTCACATATTCATACATAGGGCTGCCAACTGGCCGGCTTTTCATTGGCCTGGCCGGAAAAATTTATGTTATTTTGATTAAAGCCGGTGACGGGTACAAACTTCTCACCAGCCCCTTTATAACCGGTTTTTTTTTTTTTTTTTTTTCAAATTTGTATCTAGTTCGAAGTATAGATATTGAAAAGTAGCTGTCATTCTGTAAACTCAAAACTGTTACCTTTCACCATCTGTCAACGATTAATATATTTTGTTCACCTGTTTAGAGAGATGACAGGGACTGTATCAGGGAAAATTTGAGATTTACTTTCAAGGAATTTCATACATTTATTATGAGTGGAAAAGGACTTCTTAAAGCAGTTTCCTATAGTTGAAGTAGAGACTATATGTTTAAAGAGTGAATTTCATTTTCCAAATCCAAAATTGTCATGTAAAGATTATTATACTTTTGTCCATCTGTTTCGATAATTTTAAAGGAATGGTAGTTATTCGTAAATACAATAAATTGACCAATTTCAGTTTCTCATTTATAGCACAATGTATCTATTAAGCTTATTAGTGAATGTTCTAAGGACACACATAATATATGTATTAATGCACTTTCGTTCACGATAGTACATTTCCTTTCCTTGAATAGGTCCGAACAAAGATACTTCACACTGAGACCTATATCACAGAGAATTTTGAGGAAGTGTCGGTTCTTTTTATTTTACAGAGTTGGCAACCCTATTCATATATCAACACACACTTGTGCGTAAAAGAAAAAAAAAAACAACTACATTCCATTCGTCTTGGTTGTTACGCAATGCACGATGAACACAATATACTTCCACATGAGGCGAAACAATGTTTATCAACGTTCTGGAAAGCAACCTTGAAACCCGCCAGATATAGGAACAACATGTTAGCTGGGAGGGGTTCGAAGTATTTGAGGAAGGTCCAATACGTCTACGTAATAACGAACCTGTCCTTTACTGTACCCGAAAAGATAAGTAATTCTTAATTACTGTCACCTATATTTTTAGAAAAAATGATAGAACGATTATTTCTATAAGAAAAGAAAGAGTACATGATGAGGCGTAAAATAAAATATTTAGCTTACATCAATCATTTCTCTGTTAAACAAGTATAGTTCGTTAAGAAAGTCTACAAATGCTAGTCGAGTTTCGAAATTTTGGGGAGGTCCGGACCCGGTGGACCCCTCGTGGCTACGCCTCTGAGCATTGCTAACTAGTCCCAAATTCAATGTGGCGTTCCCCACCATACAGTTCTATCAAGAGTATAAAATGTACTTATTTTACAAACGAAATATGTATATACTAAAATACTATCCACAGAGGGGGGGTTCTGCATATTGACATTAATATTTGGTTCACAAATTACTGTAGAAGAAATTTTTATTATCTATACAAGCTAAGAATTAACTTGTAAATGCGGATCTACTTTCATTTGATTTCTGCTTTACTATATATTTTCTTTTTTATTTTGTAATTCTGCTATCACATATTTTAATTGTCATCATATTGATTTGCTTCAGTATTAGTACCGTAATATAAAAATATGAATGCATAAAAACAAATTCCATTTGTTAACTGCTAGTGAAATAAACTTTAGAAATCTTATTTAGCGCGAAAAACCTCGTTCACTGGAAACCGTGCTGTGTTGCAGAAGCACTGCAACGACCAGACCCTTTAACTTCTGAGATAGGGGAAAGGAGACTTAACATTTGCTCCAATTCCCGCGCTGAAGGAATCTGGTCGTTGCATGCTCGCTGCAACACAATATAAATTAGAGACTCTGTGACGGATTATTTTTCGCTTTTTAAAACGGATTAACGAAACCGACAGTTACAGAAGTAAAAAAAAATATGTTATTTAAAGTATATATGGGAGTATTAGAAAGTATTTTTTCTGTTCTTTACTACTATTGCTAATAATACTTTTTTCTTGAAAAATATTTTGGTCATTGCGCAACGCTGCAACACTAACATTAGCCGCCACTGGATTAAGTGAAGATTTTTTGTTCAAACTATTTCTGGTAAATGTATTTATTTATTTACAATTTAACATTACCTACCTGGAAAAAAACACATGCTTATAGATTCATACCTTATTAGACCAAGGGGCAGGGGGATGATAACTCCCCACTGGAGAACTTTTGCCACTATATTAGAAATGTTCCTTAGGGTCCTTAGAATCAAAAAATAGTTGTTGGTCAACATATAAGTGTAGCACCTGGATCGTGTGGGCCTTAACCCTTTAGCACCCGTTTATATTTACAGACATCGATGGGATCGATTTATAAGAATGTAGGCTTTCAGTTTACGTAATCATGTGGTTCGGATTCCACGTTAATCAGTAGGTCCACGTCTCGTATAGCCTCGCTGCTGAAAGGGACGCTAAACTAGAATCAACTCAACTCAGTTTACGTAATGAACGGGATATCTCTGTGTACAAAGGAAAACAAATTGACGGATATTTAAGAAAATTTCCCTTAAAAACGTCCATTCTTGCGATTCTTTTTGTTAATCACTGCAAACTAGGTGAGTAAAAAATATTTATGTGTCCTATTTTATGTTCAACTTAAACTGAAAATTTCATCTTGATTCATCAAATAGCAGCAGAGGATATATATATATATATATATATATATATATATATAGTGCGTCCCACTAGCTTTCGAACTCGAAAAAAAGGTCTTAATTTCCGAAGAAATGTACATACGAATATTAAATTCACAATACACGTACCTTGTTTCATGCTAAACACGAGAAAGGGTTGAACAGAAGCGCACACGTCAAAACATAGACGATAGGTGGCGCCAGGGGAAGTGCTGATTGGTGTGGTGCGCGTGCGTTAGTGTGACTCGAGTTGCTGCATCACGAGGATGGTTCTGTACACCGTACAGGAACGCGTGTTCATTGTTAAAAAATAGATATCGGGATTGTATCAGCCCGTTCAACGGGAATTGTGCCGTGAATTTGGATGCCGTAAAGGACCATCGAAATCATCAATACATCATTTGGTGAACAAGTTCGAAACAACAGGAACGTTGCTTACGGGACATGGAGGCGCGCGTCCACGGAGGAGACTGTACAGAATGTGCGGCAACGTCTTTTGCAGTCCCCTAAGAAGAGCCTGCGTCGATTATCACAAGAGGTAGGGATGTCAAAGTCAACTGTGCAAAGAGCCAAGCTGTTTCCATATCGCGTTACAGTCGTCCAGGAGTTGGAAGACTACAGATTGGGAAAAGCGCGTGATGTATTGTCGTTGGTTGCAAGTTTGGTTGCATGACAATCCAGGAATCCTAGACTATACTTGGTTCACAGATGAAGCTTGGTTCCATCTCTCCGGTTATGTGAACTCGCAGAATACTCGTGTGGGCCGCCGAAAATCCGCATGTGTACCATGATATTCCACTTCATCCCTTGAAGGTGGGAGTTTGGTGTGCAATTTCCCGACAGCATATCATTGGACCCATCTTCTTTGAAGATACAGTAAACACACAAGTTTATTTACACATCTTAAGTGAATTTGTGAATCAGCTGGACGATCAAGAACTGCGTCGCGGTTATTTCCAACAAGACGGAGCAACATGCCATACTTCCAACGTGACCATGGCAGAAATCGAGTCCTTTTTTGGTGACAAGATAATCTCCAAAGGATTGTGGCCGCCATTTGGGGACCTTGCTCCTTCCCATGCTACAATTTTTCGGTGGTTTGGTAAATTCAGAAGAGGCCGGACATCGCTTAAAGATGAAGATAGAGCTTGACGTCCGGCAACAGCTGTATCAGATGAAAACATTGCCACTGTGGAACAAATGATTCGAGAAAATCCTCGAACAACTTTCAAGGACATTGAATCTACAGTGAACATTGGATCGCCAGCAGTAACAAAAATTCTTCATGATCATCTTCGGCTCAGGAAGGTTTCATCTCGTTGGGTGCCTCACATTTTGACTGAACAGCAGAAGCGCATGCGTGTGGAATGGTGTGAAGAAATGCTTGCAAGATTTGATGGAAGCAATTCTCGACGTGCCTTTGACATTGTTACTGGTGATGAGACTAGGTTCTATCAATTTGACCCTGAAAATAAACGCCAGTCTACAGCTTGGAAATCCACCCAGACGAAAATCCACCCACGAAAGTGAAGCGACCACGAAGTGTTGGGAAGAAGATGGTCGCAACTTTCTTCTCCAAATCTGGTCATGTTGCAACTGTTCCACTTGAAGAACAAAGGACTGTTACTGCTCAGTGGTACACCACTGTTTGCCTAACAAAAGTGTTCGGGAACGGCGTCCAAGAACTGGATTGCGAGGGATCCTGCTTCATGATAACGCGTCCGCACACACGGCCTACATCACAATTCTACGGAGGTCAAAGTTATGACTCATCCGCCGTATAGCCCTGACCTGGCCCATGTGATTTTTTTTTCTGTTCTCCAGGATCAAAGATCGCATGCGTGAGAAGAGATTTTGCATCCCTGAAGAAGCTGTAGTGGCTTATGAGAATGAACTTTCAACACTTGAAGAAAAAGACTGGCAACACTGCTTCCAAAAGTGGTTTTCGAGGATGCAAAAGTGTGTACAGTGCAATGGTGAATACTTTGAGAAAATGTAAGTGTTAAATTGATTTTAAGTATGTAAGTTATTTCACATCTCCAAACTTTCGTAGTGACCTTCGTACAGTATGTAATATGTAGTTTTTTTAATTACCGTAATATATACAATTTGTTATATTCTTTGTGATCTTGTCTGTCTTTTAGTTGATAATAGTAGCACATTCGCCCTGAAATCCACGTGTTCTCAGTTATTCAGGGGAAGAATGGCAAACAAGAAGAAGCCAGTCAGACAGACAACAATTGCAACAAGAAAAATGATTGCTGTTGTGAAAAATTGAAAATTCTGTATAATACACTACGCATAAAAGGAAATTGACACGAGGACGACAAATTTAATCGAAAAAAGCTTTCGTAAAAATATCAGTTCAAAGAACTGAGGCAAGAGAGAGAGACTGCAAAATTACACCGCTTAACATCAATTTGCATTCAAATTCCTACAGAATATGATCCGAACAAACACGGTCTATCGCTAGGACTACCAAAGTTTCATAAAATTACCATGATTGCTAAGTCAGTCTGCTGAATCATGATGGCGGAAAATTGTACACTCTTGGTGGATAATTCACTATATTTGGAGCGTACTGCTATACGACAGTATGTAGCAGACATCCTGTTTAACGAGGAGCAGTGAGTATTTTGCCAGAAATAGAGCTAATGGGGATCACGAAAAAAAAAAAGGGAAAGGATGTTTCATGGGAAATTAGTGGCATGTGTCACTAGAATAGCTGAACGTGCCAGTGTTCGAAGTGAAAAAAAAAAAATAAAGCAGAAGCAGTAGCATCATTTCAGATTTGGCTTGGGGGGGGAACCCCTTGATAGTAAAATTTCGCGTTTTTCACTGACATACTACTATCCTATTAATACAATCTATATAAATATTAAACTCAGGGGCAAATGCCCCTTCCTTCCCCCTAAATGACGCTCCTGAGCAGAAGCGGTATGTTTTATTACGATTTTGACTCGACATACCGGCTATCCAAATTTGAAATGCAGTGAGGGTGTGTTGCCTAAAAGATTGCATTTCTATTTACATAATAACTGAAAACTATTGGAGAGCTTCTCTGCAGTAACGGAGGGGGGATATGGAGAGACTTTGATCCTTCTCCACCAGCGGCGTATTCTGCATGAATGCAAGGCATGCATTGCATGCGTTCTTATTCTAGTTTATTTATTTTTAATTAATTTTCAAGGAGCCAAGACTGAAAAATTACGGAACTTCCCTTGATATCGTAGGCCAGTACGCGTTCAGTACAGAAGGCTGGCAGTCAGTAGTTGAGAAAACTGTTCACGTGTGGCGCTGCAGTATTCTCGACAACGTGTGTAGGCATCCGCTCAAGATCCTTGTCGTCCGCTAGCCTGTAAACCTGTGTTTTATTGGGTGAAAGAAGCGAGAGAAATCCAAAATGCATGCAACTCGAAAGTTGCACGCAGCATAGTTGCCATCTATACATATACACGAAATGACTAAATCAAAGATATACCAAAAACTCTCTCAATTTAATTGCATTAGCTAAATGAAGGAAATGAGCTAAATGAATTAAATTGCTAGTACGGAGAATATGTATTGACATTAACTCAAATACATTTACTTTGTAGTCACTTAATGTACTATTTGTTAAATAAAGAATCGCGCAGATGTGATTTAAATGTGTATGAATTTGTTTAGTGAAAAAAAAATGCTTAAGTGGTTGGAAACAAAGCATTAAAAAAATGTCTGACGTGAAAGCAGAATTTCTTCTGCTTTTGCAGCGTTGTCGGATCTAAATGCAAGAGAGTATCGGTGTATGAAAAGAATGTTTTATGAATGCTGTGAAATATAGGTTTGAATTACGGCAACAAAGCGTACTCTTACGGAAAGCACCAGTTGGTCGAAAAATCCGCGAAAATTGACGAGAGAATGTGTTATCGGAAGTCCTCGTTCGAGCGGGAAAAGTTCATTGACTCATAGTTGAAGAAATTTCGGAAAGATGGGTCGGTGCGGTGCGGTCTTTAACTCTATTTCGTTTCGCTGTATGAAATATTTATAGTGCGTTCGTTTTACTTTATCGTTAGTGTTGTGTCTTGTGTGAAGTGTATCTTTTTAGTGTTTACTATGGATAGAGAAGACGTAATTTTGAACTTGTTTGAAAAACCTTTCAGTGCTCGCCCTATGGAGGAAAAGTTACTTATAGTAAGAAATGGACGACCCACTCCAGCTCTAACGAACTTAAAGTCACAAAACAAAACTTGTGTGCGTAATTTTAATCCCGAAGTGTATAATAAAACTGTGTGGCTTTGCGGTTCGGAAAATTTGTGCAAACTATTTTGTTGGCCTTGTGTTTTGTTCGGAACCGAGAACTCACCATGGAACAGTAAAAACCGTGGCTACGCAGACCTGAATAACCTTCATACTGCTATTACAAGGCACGAAAAATCGAACTCTCACGTTAGAGCACTAATAACTTTGGCGACCTTTGGCAAAATTAGAATAGATGTACAATTTGATAAGCAAAAGCGAGAGGATACTAGAAAACATAATGAAACCGTAAAAGAGAATAGGGAAATTTTGAAAAGACTAACGTATGTGACGTGTCTTTTAGGCAAGCAAGAATTACCTTTTCGCGGGCACGACGAGAGCGAAGAATCGAACAACCGAGGCAACTACGTGGAAATCTTGCAGTTGTTATCAGAATTTGATGCAAAATTGAAACATCATTTGACCACATCTAAGGTTTTCTCAGGTACATCTCCCTTAATTCAAAATGATTTAATACAAAGTGTGGGTGCAGTTATGGTTGAAGAAATTAAATCTCAAATCAAAACAAGTCGTTTCGTATCTATTACGATCGATGAAACATCAGATGTCACCAATCTATCCCAGTTATCTACTGTGTTGCGTTACAGTCACAACAATAACGTTGTTGAAAGATTTTTAGGGTTTAGTGACGTTAGTTCTGATCGTAGTGCTGCAGCATTAACAAATCTAATTATGAAAGTGTTAGAACAGTTTGAGTGCAAAAATAAACTGATCGCACAAACTTACGACGGGGCTGCAGTGTTAGCAGGTGACATAAGTGGGGTCCAGACGCGGGTAAGAGAAATTGTTCCGGAGGCGACTTTAAACATTGTTACGCGCATAACCTAAATCTTGTGTTGTCACAATCCGTTTCCTTTATTAGTGCTTGTCGCATATTCTTCGTTACGATTAATGGAATTGCTGCATTTTTCTCTTCTTCAACAAAAAGAACTAATATGTTGGACACATTTGTTAAGAAAAGATTCCCACGACTTGCAGCTACGAGATGGAACTTTTTCAGCCGATTAGTGCAAACTATTGCTAACTGCAAAGATCAGCTCCAGGAACTATTAGAAGCCATCCTAGAATCTCCTGGGGATTGGGATAGTATTACCGTACAAGAGGCAGACGGATTTCTTGCAAAGTTAAATGACTTTCAGTTTAATTTTCTTCTAAATTTGTTTCAAGACATATACACTTTCACCGATGTAGTGTTTAATATCTTACAGTCCAAGTCTTTAGACTTTGCGTATTGTTCAAAAGAAATACTGACACTGAAGGAGAGACTGTCATCAAAACGCAACAATGGTTTTGAAGAAGTTTGGCGCGACACCTTACTATCTAATGATCCGCCGACAAAACGTCGAAAACAAGCCAATTCCTTATCAGTAGAGGAGGAATTCAAGAGGCTTTATTGTGAAATATATGACACCATAATATTGCAGCTGCAGCACCGTTTTGATTCACTTTTGGAATTTCTTGATTGTTCTAAATTTTCAAAATTTTCAAAAGATTTTCCAGAACAACAGTTTGTGCAATTGGAGAAAATGTACGCAAAGTTCTTTGATTTTGTACGATTGAAAGCCGAGCTTAAGGGTGTCTATAATTCTGATTATTTTGTGGGAAGGAGTTTGGGAGATATTTACAACTTCTTAGTTTCAAATGGTCTACAGACTGGCCTTCAAGAACTTAACAAACTGTGCGAATTAATTAGAGTTATACCTTCAATTACATCATCAGTAGAACGTTCATTTTCGGCCTTGAAACGCATAAAAACATTCCAGAGAAATTCTCAAGGACAAGAACGTCTTTCGGCTTTGGCGATGATGTCTATAGAGAAAGATCTTCTAATAGAAATGAAAAGCAACGATTCATTCTTTGACAAAGTCACCGAGGAATTTTGCAAGAAGACCAGAAGAGTGGATTTTCTTTTCAAGTAATTGGTGAGTATTATCATAATCAGTGGCGAAGGGTGATAGTTTCAAGAGGGTAGGCCCAATGTTCTACTACTATTACTAATAATAACGATAATAATAATAATAATAATAAAATGAAACAGATTAGACATAAATATTTTACTACAGAAATACAAGAAGACGAATTCACATAAATTTAATGCAATTGTAGCTCATCGACAGCACTTATTCGATCCGGATCTCAATCTTCATAATGAAATTGACGTATCTGACTCATAGATGATCTTAATTCGCCATAATGCAATTTAATTGTTTTAATTGGCGTGATCGGGTGGGGAAGATGGACTATCACATTATCTGTGCTTCACAAGAAACATATATTGTTTAGTCTACATGTACTGAAACAAACTCTGCTTGTAAAATTTTTTCTTTAATTATATTGTTCAAAACACATGACAAGCATTCAATCAAGATATTTTGTCACTTAATTCCCCTTTAAAAACAGAATCAGACTTAAATATTTTTATACACTGCTCATTATTTCAACAACTACAAATATATATATTTATACCAATTCATGCTAAACTCTCTTGCCCTCTGTTTGTTCTATTTTCAACACAGGCGTTAGTCTTCGTTCCTTAATAACACATTAATTTTCAAAAGACCACTGACATAGAAGATTATTTAATAGGAATTATATTACGTATATTCATATTCTCCAATTACTGACATTTCCTTTCATTCACTTTTGCAAATGTAAGAAAAAAATCACTCACAATATTTCAAAAACATACACTCTTTCTAATGAACTGTAAGAGGCTGATTTCGTCCAGGTTTGCGCCAACGCAGGGGAATAAAGGGGCATTAGTTTGCGTTAATAGGCGTAGCGCCTTTAGAATTTCTTGTTCCAGTTTTTGCGTTGCGCTAGAGTACGCAAAATTAAGCAAAGTTGGAAAGGAATGGAGCCCACGTTATCTTGTTCTTTATTTGCTTGATATATCGAATCGAAATCGAAGGTCTCGAGAGAAACTAGTAGGTAAGAACGAAAGTCGATAAGCGCTGAGGCCGGTCTCTTTCGCAAGTTATACGCTGGTGAAGAAAACGTCATTTCCAACACGTTCTCTCGCGGGGTTTTCTGAGTAGCTTGGCGGTAATTCTACCGTCGCCTGAGACACTGCTCGGTGAGCCTCCCAGCAGTGGTGCCAACCATGATTTCTTTATCGAACTTTTTTTTTTCTACTCAGAAAATATCATGCATTCTGTGCAAAGAAAATAATTATAAATTATAATTTCTGAAAGTAAATGGGTAGGCCGGGCCTCAGGGCCTCTTACCACCCTTCGCCACTGATCATAATTCTAATTATTTTCTGATAGTCTACTCTTTTTGAACATGTTATATTTACAGAGAATGGTGGGTACAAGAGTAACGCAAAAGAGCATTGAACCCCCTTCTTTTCCCAAACTTTTTTTTTTAAGTATTAATTCCGCATTACTATTAGGATGCGCTTATAGATGTGCATACCAATGTAACAAACAAACTTTGGAGTTATATACATGCTTGAGAAACCGCTGGAACGTAGCGAGGAACATACATATATAAGAAAGTATCCATTAGTTTCGTAAGTTTCTGGGCGAGAGGGGCAAGAGGAAATGCAATGACGACTGGGACTTCATTACAGCGTTACAATGGACGATTGGAGCATCCACATTCTTTTTGCTCTTCTGTCAAACGAAACAGAGAGAGAGGGAGAGAAAAAAAGCGCAATATGCCTGCCTGCTCGAAGGTGTCCCTCTTTGAGAAAGGGGATGATTGTCCTCGCTGACAATCTTCTTCATGTCCTCAGTCACAGTTGCCAACTTATTTGGTTTACCACTGTCTCTGTTTGTTTTTTTTTTTTTTTTTTTTTAAGAGCTTAAATTGGAGAAGCAAATTCAGCACAGCATTGGATTGATTATTGGGTGGATTATATTAACCCTTGGATTGATTATATTATTCCTTAGTTGTGTTTTCGAGTGAATAGTGTGTATTTTCAAATCGTTCAATAGCTACCTAGTAAGAACATACTTGAACTACGTTATTTTATTAGCGGGAAAGGAAGTGCAAGCATTTTAAAGCATAAAAGTGATTTTGAAAACTAGTTAGAAATTGACGGTGGAACATTCATTTCTCGAACAGTGTACTGTTTGCACTTGAACAAAATATATTTCTTTTCATCATTCAATATTGTGTCCCCCGTGAATGAGTGGTTACGCTCGTCGCCTTGTAATCAAGGGGTCCCGTGTTCGATTCCCGGTGGAGACACAAGTGCTTCGGATCCCACGTTAAGCTGTAGGTCCCATCCTTAGAACGTCATCATCATCTCATGGAAGACAATGGAAAAATACCATGGGGCCTTCGGGTCAAAGACTTGCCTTCGGGCAGAACACCAATCATCATCATCATCATCATGATACTGAAACAGATGTAAAGTTTATTCTACGCCGCAAGGTAGAATGTTCCACCATAAAGGAGTGCTGGAGCGTTTTAAAAATAATAATAATAATAATAATAATAATAATAATAATAATAATAATAATAATAATAATAATAATAATAATAATAATAATAATAATATAGTGGTAGTAGAAGTAGTGGTATTGGAACATTGCATGCCCAACCTCAAAACTCAGGATACGCCACTGTTCTCCACAAACTTTCTGAAAAATATTTAAAATATACCTTTATGTTGTACTATAGAGAATTATACACGAAAGTGCTCAACGACTGAATGAGTATATTAGCAATTTCCTGCGGAAAACTCCCGGTCACTCCACTCGACTGTAAGGTATTCCAAACACCTAGAAGATCCGCCCCCCACAGCAGAAAACCCTTAAATCCGCTCATGCTAAAAACACGACATTTATATGCATTAAGGCAAGATGACACACACATATATACATAACAAGAAACAATTCAGTATGGCACATCAAAATATAAACTACGAGTAGGTGAACTTCTTTAAAGATACCTGATTTTAAAAACAAAAGGTAGGAAAAGGTAACAAAATGTCGGTGTTGCCAACTTAGAAATTGTTTCTACATAAAAAATATTTTTTATGTGCAAAGCTATTCGTTAATTACTGTTTATAAGATATTTAGCATCTACTTTTAAAGGTATTTAGCATCTACTTTCCAGGCACGGTATGTTTTAACCATTGAAAAACCAGAGACGGTATGCCTTCATCACTGAAAAACCAGAGGCGGTATGGCATACCACCGCATACCGTCTCACTTCCACCACTGACATGCCATTAAAGGAACACCTACTCGAAAGGAAGATGAATCACTACTGTTATAGATTCAAGAAGTGGATTTCATAGCAGCCGAAATAAGGTACCAAACTTGTACAGTCACGAAATAAATTATTCTTCAGTTGACAAAATTTCTTTTCATATTAAGTCAATAATAAATTAACCTATTAGAGTACAGATTTTGGCAAGTTATCAAATTAAAAGTATTCTAAGGTTAACAACAAAAAGATCCTAATTAATTCATTTGTTCCCGAGTTATTGGCAAAAGAAAATTTGTCAACTGTCAAATACTTTCTTTCCCGTGTGTACCAGATCGTAGAGCTGAAATTGTTCATGGGAGGAACACGCCTAAAGATAAATTCATTGAAGGTGCACTCTTTGCAGATATGTCAGTAAGTGTTTTGCTTATTGAAACAGATTTACTGTTAATGCGAGCTGTTCTTAATTACCAGCAACAGATGTGAGTTCCTTCGTAGCCGCGTTCCATTTAGACCTACTTCTAACTTTTGCTCACCGTTTACACAAGTACAATTCATATATAAAGGTAATCAAGAAAGCTCTGTCACTTTTTGTGAAGGTCTGTGTTCAATTGGCCCTCACACCGTGAGTTGAATGCGAATGGAGATAAGGCGAAGATCAGTTGTTGGTGTGGGTATATCCAATATACTACCTGGTTGTGCAGTTCAATTACACCACAAACTGGCGTAAGGACAGAGTGAACATGGAATTCTCCACAGAGTGTCATAAGGGCGTGTATGCTGCACGAGTTCAAACTGAGGTCAAACGCCACTGAAGCGGGCGGAAGATATGCTAGGATAGGTCTTTGGTGATGGTGTAGTGATACGCGGACAGTGCAGCGGTGGTTTAACAAGTTCAAGGACGATGATGAAACACTCGAAGCCGCACCACATGCCGGAAGACCAACACATGTACAAAATAAAGATCTTCAGGAAGCAATTGAGGCAAACAGTGGCCAGACATAGGGATGTGCACGAGTCGAGACATATCTCGACTTGAATTCGAGTCGAGACACACTTTGTAAAATTCCAGACGAGTCGAGACAAACGTATTTATCTACTCGAAATTTCGAGTCGAAACACGAGTTAAGACTGCTCGTAACAGTCTCGACTCGACTCGAATGTCTCGAAACTCTTTCTATAATTTTTAATATTATTTTGAAGAAAGTATTCACTCAGAAACACTCTACACGAGAACTTCGGAAACTTCAGGACTTGTCGGGTGTCGAGGAGTGCAGGAGTAAGTGTCTTCAACAAGTGGCGAAACCAAGGAGAAATGACGTCCAAACGTCGATGGTCTGGGCGCCCTCCACCTCGTTACAGATGTCGGACGTCGTAGGCTGGGTAGACTGGTAAAACAGAACAGGTACCGAACTGTGGCAGAACTAAAATCAAACCTTAATGCTGGGCAAAGTACAAGTGTGTCCGGACACTCCTAACGATGAGCCTCCGCAGCCGATGACCCATCCATGTGCGAATGTTAACACCACGACATCGGCAGCTACGACTGAAATGAACACGTGACCATCTCCATTGGACCTAGGCGCAGTGGCAGAGCATTGTATTGTCTGATTAATCCCGATACCTTCTTCATCATGACGATGGGAGGGTGCGAATGCGTCGTGTTCCAAGGGAACAGCTTCTTGACATCTGTACTGCGGAACGAAGACAAACTGGCGGCGGATTAATTATGCATTGGGGAACATTCACGTGAGCATTCATGTGTAAAGTGGAGCTCGAGCAAGGCACCATGACGGCTGAGGCGTACCGCACACTGCTTGCAGACTACGTACATCCCTTCATAACGACCATGTTTCCCAACGGTAGTGGCATTTTTCGACAAGATAATGCACCATGTCAGAAGGCCAGGATTGTGTTGTAGTGGTTCAAGGAACACAAGAGCGAGTTCCAAGTGATGTGCTGGCCCCCCAACTTGCCGGATCCGAACCCAATCGAACACATTTAGGATGTGATTGAACGTGACGTCAGAGCACATCGCCTCCTTCCCGGAATTTACCGGAATTAGATGAGCTGTGTGTGCACATGTTGTACCAACTCTTTCCAGCGACCTACCAAGGACCATTGCGCCCATGCCAAGACGCGTCGCCGTTGTTATCTGTAACAAAGGTGGACATACTGACAATTAGATAGGAAGTCATAATGTTCTGGCTGATGTGTGCATATATTTTAACTCGTATATTTTGTCTCGACTCGAATTTCGAGACATCTTTTTCGAGACATCAAAACAGAAACATATTTTTGAGTCGAGAGAACATTTTCTCGAGACGAGTCGAGACAGTCTCGACTCGACTCGACTCATGAGCATCCCTAGCCAGACATGTGAGGAACTGGAATTACAATTCAGTGTGAGTGGAGAAACCATCGGCAGCACTTCCATCAACTTGGGAAGCACCATAAGTTGGGACGATGCAGGCACGTAGCCAGGATTTCGGGAAGGGCCAGGATTTCGGGGTTCGTGACATGAAATACTGTGATCATCACACCAGGGACTTGATCATTCTAAACAATTTTACTGGAACATGTTTTGGTTCTTTTAGCCAGGATTTCGTAACGGGGTGGGGTGGAGTGACATGAAATTCTGAAGGCCAAGGAGCTCGATCAATCTAAACTACTTTACTATCAACGTATATTGGTTTGTTAGGACAATAAAATGAGGATATGTTGGTAAGTATTTTAATAAATTATGAAGAAATCTCGAGTAAAACAATAAAAAAGTATTGAAAAAGATTATACAATATTTACATCCTTTCTCTGTTTATTCAAATATAACAATTTTCCTTTCACTATGACTTCAACTATTATAAAAAGTACATATTCACTATTATAAAAAGTACATATTCACTATTATAAAAAGTACATACTCAATAATGTCTTGTAAAATACATATCTTATAATATATGCGTTCTTTTCTCTGTTAAATCAAGCGTTAACAGAACTTTCTTTCCACATAAATTTTTGTTTTTATTATTCCGTCAACTACTGTCTGTTCCAAATGACAGGTTAAAGGAGCAGTAGAAAATTGTTTTTGAAATAACATGTTTGATATTGCAAGGATGCGATGACGAAAAAAATGATAAAAAATGTCCACGCTATGCATACGATGGCACTATGCTTTCGGAAGCACGAAATATCCCTGACTAGTAACAGAAATTCTAGTAACAGAATTTCAAATTCCCTGACTCTTCCAGGATATCTCGCTCACCTCGCCACCATGTATTGCAAGTAATACAAATCTCACAAGAAAAAGTAACCAAAAGCTTCCTGTAATTTAACTCTGATCCTTCTCTTTCTCATGCCATTTTGATTCATCCTTCTTTAATCTTTTTTTCATTTCAGGTCTCGAAGAGGGGGGGGGGCTCCGGATCTCCCCTTGGTTACGTGCCTGGTCGATGGATACCACATAATTTGACTCCGGGCCAGAAGGCAACGCGAGCAGACACCTGTGTTTCTTAGCTGTCTCATCTGAGGAAGGAGCCATTTCTGGACAGGGTGTTGACGTGATGAGAAGCAGGACCAGTACGAAGCTCCACGGCGCCGTCATCATTGGTTAGCATCCCATGAGGGATACGGACAAAATCTCGCGACCGAAACATCGCCGCCCAAAACCCCGCGAGCCAAAACCTCGCCTCCCAAAATCTTGCGTGGCCAAAACCTCGCGGGACAAAATCTCGCCAGGCCGAAACTTCGTGTGGCCAAAACTTCGCCGCCCGAAACCTCGCGGGCTAAAATCTCGCCGGCCAAAACCTCTCCGCCCAAAATCTCGCGTGACCAAAACCTCGCCGCCCAAAACCCCGTGAGCCAAAATCTTGCCTGGTCAAAACCTCGCCGTCCAAAATCTTGCTTGGCCAAAATTTGCGGAATGAAACCTTTCCTTAAAATTTATCCAATGAGTTTCTTAATATGCAATTCCATATTACAAATAATATATATATATCTATATCTATCTATCTATCTATCTATCTATCTATATATATATATATATATATATATATATATATATATATATATATATATATATATATATATATATATATATATATATATATAACATCGTGTGTGGGGGCTTTCTTGAGGTATTCCCGTTTTTTCCCACTTTCTTCATTCCATCATTTCCTTCATCCTGATCACCTACGTCTCCTTTAACCTACAGGACATAATCAAGGGACGTAAAAACTTACATATTATTTCATACTTTCATAAATATTAATCGATTTTGTTAGAATTTCGTAAGATCACCATCAAAGTAAAATAAAAAGCATCCCAGGCTAAAACTCTATCTATATTGAAAATTTGATCGAGACAGGTCGGGTGTTCAAGAGTTATTAAGTCACAAACGCAGCCAATTTAATTTGTATGTATTTCAATGTGTTTCCCCCTTTCCCTCCGCCTTCACGTTAAAGTGAAATGATAAAAACCATCCCAGGCGGTAACCTGATCTGTCTGGCAAATTCGATCGAGATTGGGCTCTTGGTTCAAGAGTTATTAAGTTTTATTTATTTTTATATATCTCCCCTCCACTTCATTATACCGTCAAAGTGAAATTATTAAAACATTCCAGGCCCGAACCTCATCTATGTTGAAAATTTGATCGAGATCGGTCGGGGGTGGCTCAAGAGATATGATGTCACAAACATAATAATTTTCATTTTTATATATACAGATTTTCAAAGCACGCGTTAGAATATATTCTTGTCATTATTTTAATGCAATTATGTGTTATTACAAAATATATACATAAAGCAATATATAGAGCTTTCTATATAGAAGAAATCGTCGTGACTAGGTTTTATACTGACGACTTTTCTTTCCAGGCAAGATTACGTCCCGCGTAGTTTAGAAAAGGCGAGATACTGTGTCCAGAGATCAGGACCGCGAGGTTTTGTCAGGCGAGATTTTGGGTATGGCAAGATTTTGGGACGCGAGGTTTTGGAAAGGCGAGGTTTTGGCCCGGCGAGATTTTGACCCGCGAGGTTTTGGACAGGCGAGGTTTTGACCTGACGAGATTTTGTCCCGCGAGGTTTTGGTCCGCGAGGTTGTCGCCTCGAGGTTCTGGCCGCGAGGTTTTGTACCCAAACCTCCCATGAACCGGTTCCAAAATAACCGAAACCAGCACTACACCAGAAGAAGGACCTCCTGTGTGTTTGGTGGACTGCACGCGGCATCGCATATCGGGAACTGCTACCAGCTGGTCAGAGCATTAATGCAACTGTGTACTGTCAGCAGTTAAGCCGTGTTCAAGAAGAACTCATCACTCTGGAGCAAGTACTTCTGAAAAGTAAATGGGTCTTCCTGTTACAGAATAACTCTAAATCCCACGTGGCTAGGATGACCCGGTACGCCATTCTACGCTTTGGATGGGAAACAGTATTGAATCCGCCATACTCCCCGGACATTGCATCGTCCGATTATCACCTGTTCCATTCCTTGGACAATCACCTTAGAGGAATCTTGATGCCGCCTTGCAAGTTCAAAATTCCTAGTAGAGGTGCAAAATGCATGGTATCCATGCAGAGGCGGACTGGGCCGCCGGGATACCCGGAAATTTCCGAGTGGGCCCTGTCCTCTGCAAAATCACTTAAGATATTGCTCGATTAGTTATAACTAATTCAAAACTTCGTTCTCATTCATAGTAACCAGTGGCGTGACTTACGGGCCCGGAGTGCTAGCGAAGGGGGGCACCAGGAAATGGGGCCCCTACCTAATTTGTTGAAAAATCAATAAGATAATTTAAAAAGACTCAAAAATGCATGTAAGTTATTAACTGGAAAATGTAATTTCGTCCATTATTTATGTATTAAGAATGTGATGTGCAATTGATAGCATAAAAAGAGCATGGAACTGATTCTTCTACTGTAAGGAAACCATGTTAGTCATGGAGTTGTTGGACGCGAATGGTAGCGACAAATAATGGTCCTCTGAGCACAGCGGTGATGTCAGAAAACGGGCCCGAAGCCCCAGAAATCGGGCCCCGAAGTTTCGAGACGGGGTCCCTTCTATCTATGAATGAAATGTGTGGTTCTTGGACGTAAGAGATGGGAATAGAAAAGTCGTGGTCCCCTGAGCAAAGCGATGTCACAAATCGAGCCTGGGGCCTGATGCACGCCCGTATCCAGGGGGTCTAGGCGGCCGACCCCCTAAATTTTTGTCCCCCCCTAAAATTTTCATGGTAGGCTTGCAAATGAACTATAATATGGTGATGAACTATAATAAGGTTGGATCAGCCCCCTAACTTCAGCCGGCCCCCCCCCTACATTTTTGGGCTGGCTACCGGCCTGGCCTGATGTCACCAGACATCGGGCCCAGAAAGCATGGGTCGAGTCCCTTTTATTCATCAATGAAGCATGGGGTTTTTGGACCGGGGGTGTTGCATTGGAAAGCGTTGGTTTCCCCTGTGCACACCGGTGTCGTAAATATGGCCCGGGGCCCGAAGCCCAAGAAATCGGGCCCCAAATGATGTTCATGCCATATTCTCCATGCTTTTGCTCGGACAAGTAAGTTTCCTTATTATCCTACCTGAATGTTATTCAACCGAACATTACAAGACAATACTGTGATGCTGCATGTCAGTAAGGAACAGCGAAATATATCTGATATCGAATAGAAGAGACCTGAGCCCAAACATGTGGAGCCCGGTTCTTTCCAACGCCACAACTCACGTTTTAACTCCATGCCTAATACGGTTTCCTTACGGTAGGAGGATTTTCATGGAATACTCTCTATGTTTTTATCCAAAAGTAACAAAGACATTACAAAGCTATGGGAATTAACACGGCATTAGATTGGGACATTTTTTTTATTGTATATATAAAATACATGGGGAATCCTGAACCTCAATGGAAACGCACCACTCCTTTCTTGCAAATCTTTATTTCTTCTTCTTCTTCTTCTTATTTTTTTTTACTTGTTTTCAAAACTCGGATAGGTCTCCATTCCTGATGCAATCATATATATATACTTAAAAATGAGTCATAAAAAGGAAGGGAGATAGTAAGATTGGGTTGTTAATTCAGTATACCTGACAATAGTGCACTGACGGGGGCCCATTTGTGAATATAGGGGAAAAGGAAACTTTATAGGCATTTATGGCATTTTTGACCCAAACCCGTCTCAACACCCGGGGATGACGTCCCCGACACACGCCTCCAAGCAAAGGAATTGGGAAGGAAGCGGCCAGGGCCTTATTCAAGGTGTCATCCCGGCATTCATCTGCTGTGATTGAGGGAAATATTGGAAAACCTAAGTCAGGATGGCCGGCGGCAGGGTTCGAACCCTCTCGCCTCCCTAATTGCTGCTCCGAGAGCAGACTTACGACGCTGGGTGAACACCGAAAAGTTGTACCCCCACCGGAAATTGAATCCGGGATAGGGTAAACAGAAGCCCGACGTTTTAACTACTAAACGAAACCGGGGCTCTCTGTATAATTTGTCTTTCTTTGAGTTAAAATTGAAAAAAAAAATGAAGTAGTAATATCCTTACGACATCGTATTGGTTTTATGGCCTATCTTCTGTTTCATGATTTAATTTAACTTTCGGAAACAATTTAAGAAAGATTTATTGTAATCATAGTCGGGTCCCTGGCGGGGGTGGGGTGGGGTTGAAAGGTTGTCAGTCATCCCGAGCTGAATTTCTCCTAGTATTAGAATTGGCATATCCAGGTAGGGGACGGCAAAGGGAGCCCTCATGAAGCCTCCTTCATCAAGGCCCTTAAGCATCATTCTCCGGGTGGGCCCTTGTACTCCCAGTCCGCCTCTGTATCCATTGCCTTCCAGAACGTTGGCAGATGGTCGTCGATGCTGATGGGGACTATTTTTGATCCTTCTTGTACGTCTTAGGTTACATATCGATGTTCTAAGGTAGTTGGTGAAAAAGCGATAGAACTTTCTTGGTTTCCTTTAAATATATTTGATTTTTGCTTGCTTTACGTTGCTCTGCGCTCCGCAATTTTTGCAAGGGCTGATATGGAATAAGGTCCTCAATAATAGAAACGGTTGTTAAATTATTTGAAAACCATCATTGGTCACAGCTGATTCATTTTAATATACCTACAACACATATTTTTTAAAATTTAACATTTGAATTTACCTTTACAACAATTATTACTGGTATTAAATAAGTTTTTACAGTAACAACATAAAATACGATTATATTGACGATATTGTGTAATCATTGCGATTTGAAGAGTTCCCAACCCTGTAGAGGAAAGGCAGGCAGCATATTTGCGGATCCCAAACGTTTCAGCATATCCTCTGATCTGATTGGTCGATACAGATGCGATATCACAAGACATGATCTACATATAGCACAAAGTAAACGAGAATTGTTGTCGGCTCTGGTAGCCGAGTGGTCTAGCGTAACATGCTATTAATGAAAACGTTTTTGGCGAGGGTTCGAATCCTGCCTAGGGACAGTTTTTTTACTACTTTTAAAAATGTTTATAACACTTCTTTCGTTAAAATAAGATTAAAAATAATATTCAAAAAGTGATTTAACGATCGTTGTTTTAAAATTTTCATTAAACTTCTTTCATTAAAATAAGTTTGCCCTTGTACTATATAGATCCACAGCAAATGTAGTAGTAGTAGTAGTACGTTTGCCCTTGTACTATATAGATCCACAGCTAATGTAGTAGTAGTAGTAGTAGTAGTAGTAGTAGTAGTAGGAACGGGTTAGAAGGCCCGCAGGGGTTGTTTGGATTATGTTCTCGACATCAAATTGGCAAGAATGCTGAAACGTTTGGGATCGGCAAAAATGCAGGCAGGCAGCAGTGATGCCAATTGAAGGGAAATTTCCCATGGCGCAGGGAAATTTTGAGTAAATTTTGGAGAAAAGGGAAATTGCTTCTAATCTCTCAATATTGCAGGGAAATTTGAACCTCTCTTCAATCATTTATAGATTGAATGTATTTACGTATCTGATTAATCTCATTAAAATTCAGTATATATTCAACGTCGTATTTATTCCAAACATAATCCGTTGCACATATTTTATATAAATTCTCACAAGTTATCTTGCTTGCATTCGTTAATATTTATCAACATTACACATCGATCAACGTATTCAGTTAAATTCGAAACATTACAACAATGCTTATTTAAAATATTTTATCAAAATTAATCTTCCCACTGTTGAATTAAATGCAATACAATAAGATGAAATATTTCTCAATTAAATTATCCATCCAACTATTATAATAGTTTGGTTTTCCCAATCAGAAGATGTTTTTCCCAACCAGAAAACTGATTGTGAAGAGGATTAATCGATGTAAGAGAAGAAAATCTGCGTGTCGTGAATGTAAATATGTATATATGGGCGAATACTGGGTCATTAGTGTGTGTGTGTTTGTATAAGTTTACAAATTTTCTGGTAACTGTGCTCACAGAATATTAAATTCTTAAGAATTCCGCATCTCTAAACGCTGTATTGTGCTTACGAACATTCCTCGTGTACAGCAAAGACAGTAGCAGCTAGAGTTTTCTTTGTAACTGTTCGTATTCGTTTCAGTAAATATGGGAGTGCTGTTCTTAAGTAAGTACATACCAAATATATACTTAATATTTTCTTTGTACCTTAGGTTACATTAATATTAAAATCTATCATGATATCTAGGATAAAAATTAAATTTACATAATATTTATTTTATATTGTTTATGATTTATTTAGGCTGTCCGTCCTGACCGAGGTATTTATAGGGGTTTTCCTCAGTCACACCAGGCAAATGCAGATATTGTACCTTTAACATAGGTCCTACCCTACACCTTTCCATATTCTTCCCCCTCCTCTATCGCGACGCTTTCGATACCTAAACAACAAATCAAGTTCAAATTCTGCGTAAGCTCAAAGGAAGGCTGCCAGGTATCTGCTTGTATGTGGTTATAAGATTGGGGTGAGGGGGTGGAAGAGAAAACAATTAAAAATACGTTTACTAAATACAGTACTTGAACGGTTTGGATGAAGGGAAATTTTGTCCGGAAAAGGGAAATTCTGAAGCTTGTGAAGGGAAAACGGCTCTGAAGGAATTGGCATCACTGGCAGGCAGCAAGTTGTAAAAATGGCGAGCAGTAGAGGTTCAGCAAGGCGACAGCCTGAAAGTGAATGCCCAATTAGTTATGTTCAAATGGATGGATTGGTAAGATATTCTTTAAAATGTTATATTAATTAGAGTACACCATTTATAACACAATTTTTTTCATATAAGTTCTCATGGATTTGTAAAACTTATCTCCACCTGGGAAATCATGCCCCGTATATGTTTAAGAATGATAGTTGGCTTAAATTAACATTAAAACATTAGGCAAGGTTCTAGAACACAGGTCCCCTTTGCCATTTAGCTGTAATAAAAACAGAAAAAAACATGCCCTGCTGGGCTCTAACCCGCCTTCACTCGCTAACGTTCGCTTGGCAAAACTGTGAATTAAATCAATTTCGGCACCGAAAGGAACATACATACATACTAACCTTTTTTAAACTTAGACACAGAAAGGAACAAACATAGTTACGAACCTATATTTGGGACCAGTGTTCTAGAACCTTCCCTAGACGTTAATATCTCGCATGGTATTAACATTTTCTGGACTGTTATTACTTGGATACTTGCCCAAATTATTGCGTATAGATGGTCAATATCGGTGTAAACTGATGGGCTTGTGTATAGCCCGCTCCCCCTAGTTCTTTGTCACCGGAACTGGAAGAGCCACTACTACTACTACTATTACTTATATCGGCAAATTTTTACTTTGAGCCAAACAGTGACTTCAACCGATTCATGTGATCCGATTCCGGGAGCAGTTTAGGAATCATTCCTAAACTGCTCCCGGAACCGGATCACATGAATCGATTACGATTACTAACACAGTGAAAGTATTGCACGATGTTAAGAATTATACTATAAGTACAAGGGCCACAATGTTACTATACGATGTTAAGAATTATACTATAAGTACAAGGGCCACAATGTTACTAAACATCAATTCAGGTGAAGCGGTGGCTATGAATTTTCAGATCTAAATGGGGGGGCCACCGGCCCCCAAACCCCCCGCTCAAGTACCATAAAAACATCCAAAATAATAATAAATAATCACACCACTACTATAAAGCTAAGATAAGAAGGGAAAATTAAAAAAAAAAACACTCGTCTCTAATCATAAATCAGTGCATGACAAAGAAAAAAAAAAATTAAATCTCAACAAGACAATAGGACAAGCAGCAGCAAACCAAATACTTTGCCTAATACTCAAATGCAAAACAAATCAAGAATAAAAATAATATGAATTAAAAAAAGAAAACACTCACCATTTCGCCATAGGAGAACATTCATGAATAATGAACTCATAACTGCCGATTCCACACACGAAAAAATAAGATACCAAGAACACATGCGCAATACTCAACATTACTCAAAAATGTTCCTTTTCGCACACACGTCGTTTTATTAAACCGAGCACACTTGCTATTATTACAAACAAGAAACCAATAAACGTCCACTTTCACAATAGGTCGAAAATATCTTCAGCTTTAGACCACAACTATGATAGGTTTTCTCTAACTCAATTCAACCAATTCAATTACGCGCTTCCCGCATGCAGCACACACATACATGCACAAAGAACATGTGACCACAGATCACATAGCATGTGACATCACACTAACAAACTACAATATGACTACACAGACACCTAGTGGGAAAAATATGAACTAAGACGTCACACCAAAGGCACGAACAGTTCCAACAAGTGACTGACGCACATACAGTTCCAGGAAGTAACTGAACCTATAAGAACCGATTAAAGTCACAGTTGGAGTCAAAGTAAAGACTTACCCTTATATCAGGAACAGAACCCAACCAACCCCTGCGGGGCTTCTAACCCGTTCCTACTACTACTACTACTATTACTGCTACTACTACTACTACTACTACTACTACTACTACCGCTACTACTACTACCGCTACCACTACTAAAGCTTCCTTACCACAACTTTTACATCTTAAATCTTTATAACATGTGATTCCGATTCATTATGAACTAATATGAATCGGTAGAATCACTATGATTCGTTTAAAATCACTGGGGGGAGCGGGCTATACTTAATCCAACTGATGTACAACTCCGTACTGGTGAGGGCCGCAGTGACTCAGTTGTAGAGCGTTCACCTCTGGTACATGAGGTCCTTGGTTCGATCCTAGCTCGTGCCACATGAACTTTGTGAACAAACCGTTTGCGTGAGTTTTCTCGGAGCTCTCCCACTTCATTCCACCATTTCGTTCATTTCTCATTACGGACTCCCTTAGGATAGCCGACATAAGCGTTGGACGTAAAACTTAGATTTCATTTCATTTTTCCTTAGGAGTATAATTACGCGACCTGACGTATGCTGTAGAAACGAATGTACAAAAACAAACTTGGGGTAATCTTCCGCAGATGGCGGCCCCAGATTAGACACACATGAACCTGTTTTCAACGCATTGCTATTTGTTGTTAATTTAATATACCTTACCTAGTATTACTCTTTCGTATCCTTCGTTCAATCTTTACTGCTAATTACAAATATTTCTTATTTTCATACTTTCTTTGCTCTTCCCTTGATACATATTCGTCTATATTGTATTACTTCGCAGTTAGTATCTTCCAATTATTAAGTGTTATATGTTCAGAAATAACAAAAAACAGTGAATCCTTACCTTCTCATTTCCAACCAAGACTATGAACAATATCCTACGATAGTATTATGTAAATAGTCTTTTAGAGGGAGACTGGAGGGTGGATACCTTATCTTTATATTCATGAAATATGAACTTCTCTTAACAGGAAATGCACTCTTATTGCCTTAGAAATTGTTCTTTAGGGAAGATTTGCATTAATGGGTGCAGATTGTCTTCAGGAAGACGAGTATAACTACAGCGTGTACACATCACATAAAAACTGCAGTGCATAAACCACAAATGAACTTAAAACACGAAGTTGTTATAGGTGCCACTAAAAAGCAAGAAACTGTCTAACCGAGTCAGCCACGAGTGCAGCAGAGACTGTAGATGTCTGGGGAGGATAAGCGACCTTTAAACAAGGGCGCAAAATTTCAAAGTCAGGCACACTCGCCAATCCAAAAGTGATGGTCGCCAGTATCTCTCACGTACAAATTATGATAGCTTCTCTCCACCCTTCCCCACGGCCTTTGGTTTGACAAAGTAAGAGATTACATCAGGGCATAAAATTTCGAAACCAAACAATTAGATTCAGGATAATCAATTTTGAATTGGACAATTTATATCAGTGACAATTTCGTGCGAAACAGAAACTGCACAGCCCTGTGAGTTTAGGCAGACACCATTCTACTGGATACGGGTCGCTAGCTCTAAAGTTCTAGTCGCCAATGGTGACTTAACGTCCGGAAATTTTGCGCCCTGTTTAAACGGTTCCAAACCCGGCAGGAACTGCTGCAAGAGTGTAATGCAGGACCCAGTCGCCAAGTCTCTGAGCGAACCGTGCGACGAGAACTTCACGGTGTAGGCATATTCAGTTGCATTCCAGGCTGAATGCCATACAAAAGAAAAATCGCCCGTCATGGGCGAGGGATCACCGCCACTGGACTAGGAACCAGTGGCGATGCGTCCTCTGGTCAGACGAATCCTAGTTCTGCTTCTTCCAACAACGGCCGCTCCAGGGTAAGCCGGAGAAGCCTACAAATCTGAGTGTGTACAAAGGGCTGTACAGAAGAGGGTGGTAGTGTCATGTGGGTGTGTATTTCGAATGCTGGTGTGGATCCCTTGATAGAGGTGCCAACCGCATAAAAGCTGTGGATGACGTGCCCATTGTGGATAATGAGGTGTTGCCATTTGTCTAGTTTCTGCGATATGGTCATGTCCTAGTATCAAGACAACTGTACAGTTAACCGAGGCAGGATTGTGCGTAAATGGCTGAACATGAGGTGAACATCCAACATCTCACCTGGCCCTCGATTTCGTCTGATTTCAAAGTTATTTAGAAAATTTGGGACATCTTGGAACGGGCCGTAAAGAGGATACATCAACATCCTCCAACGTTGACCACTCTGCGGGACCAGTTATTCAAGGAATGAGCCAAAATTGGACTTGAACGTCATCCTCTTTCATATTAACAGCATGTCACAGAAAATCAACGCTATAATCCGTGTCCAGGTGATATAACGGCTTATTGAGCAATAAAGTACGCACTTCATAATTTTTGTCCAGGGTGCTTATATACCCCAATAAGTTATTCTGATTCCGAATAACTGGTCCCGCTGAATCTGGTGCATAGCAAGACTTTCCTGGAGGGAGGGGGCTAAGAAAGAAAGAGGAGAGAGAGAAGGCTTAGTGTTTATAAACACAACAAACTATGAGCACAATTAAGTAAAGTCTAGGTGTATATAAGAGTATATAATAAAGTGTGATAAAATTTTAATACGACGCTGTCTCCCACCCAGAACGATTATTTGCTGGGGCCAGTCTTGTTACCCAGATCTCTTGGAAACGGAAGAGTGTAGTAGAGAACAGCTTATACTGTAAGGGTTAATCTTGCGCAACTGCAGACTGCACCAAATTTAAGCCTCTGTCATGATTTGGATTCTGCGTTAATAAGTATTGTACTTCTTCATCTCGGGGTTGCATAACAACGTAAAACAAAACACACACACAGAAATAAATATTGCTTTTTAAAAATTTTATCCTAGCGACTTGGAAAAGAAACTTCTTCAGTTGCTGCCGATAAACAAAGTACAGTTGACTAGAAAATCCACTATAAAATTGACCATTACAATGTAATTTTCATTTTATTTGTTATTATTATTTTGTATGAGAACAAGGAAATTCCTCTACTGTATAATTAGGTACCCAGAACATTTCTGTGTGGTTTTCACGTGGCGGGACTGCGCATGTTCCTTACACCTTTGAGCATTTTTTTTTTTTTTTTCTGTAAGGAGAAAAAAAAAATACAGTATTAGTGAATATTTGCCCTTGGAGCCTGCTGGTTGTGGGTGAAATATTAAGCGGGAACGTCAGTGAGTAAGAGGAAACATTTTTCAGTCACTACAAAGGACAAGGGTTCTGGCATCATTAAGTGAAATTTTCTGAATCTGTTCTAATGTAAATTGTGAACACTACAAGCACTAGCAGGGATGTCCAGACACGGATTCTACGGCGCAGGTTGAGTCCATGAGAATATTAGGGTTAATATTATTGTATTGAAAATATTACAAACAAACACGAGAATGGGTAACTTTCGGAGAGGAAAAGGTAAAGTTTGGATGTTGTACCCAAGTGTTTAGGGGAACAGGGATGGGTACCCTTAGCTCAAGGGGGATTTTTTAACATTATCATAATATTACTCTAATTGAATTTCCTGTTACGTAGATCTGAGAACTCAATAAAAATAAGATAGGGTAAAATTAATAACGTACAGAGATAAATGTTTTATTATATATTAATGGTAAATGGTACTTAATTAATGTTACTCGGGACTTTTTACAATCTTCGATATGGTTGAAGTTGCTCGCAAGGTTAGTGCTCTACCTAATTTGATATTAATGCGAATCATCAAAGTGAAGTCTGTCGTATCAATGGTATCCACATTCTACATGTTTTATCCATAACAGGTTTTCCAATGCTCCTATTTTTCCTATATATTTGCGTCTCTTCCTATAAGCTTCTATATTTCGTACATTTTAACGAAACCACCTATATTTTTGTGCTTGTTACTTCCACTTGTGAAAATAACATGAGCAAATAAGGTGTGGGTAGTTGGAGGGCCTTTTGTCTCACAGTAAGGTGATTGAATGGAGATTCTTCTGTGTTTCATCCTTTCCTGCTTATTGCCTAAAGATAATTACACCAAACAATATACAGTTAGCGCAAAACTTTGTCGGAGAATTAAAATTTGTCGAATTGTGTTGAAACTATTTTTTTTTTTTTTAAAAAAAAGAAAGAATAATATAGGGTCAGTGAGGGTAATTATGAGACAGACTTCACAACTTTTCCACGTTACTCAGCTTTCATTAGTTTCGAAAGCAGTTAATCTAGGCAGAAGTTTGTGGTGCCAATAAACCAACAATTTGATGCCAGGAAATTTCCTGTCATCTCATAAGTTGATGAGTAAATGTCAAATTTGTTCTCTCATAATTTCCCTCCAAAAGGGTAATTATGAGACACCGGGTGGGTAATTATGAGACACCTGTTGTCCTCAGATTTCTGTATGTGATATTGAGATATGAAGGAGTCCAATTGTGAGACTGAAATTTTCGTTATTTTGCGTTTATTACATAAAGATGTATAAATATTTGACAGTTTCAAGAAAATAACTAAGAAAGTGAAAATAGCTACTGATGTTATTCTAACATATTTCTGAGTTGACTATAATAGGTCTAAGGCTAATAGGCTATATCGGATAGTTTTATGAAACAAATTTACACCAAGTTCTAGACTTTTCACTAAAAACAACTTAGGCTACTTCTATTTCTTGATGTTTTAGTATATTAATATGCAGTTTAGGCTATTTTCAACAAAATAATGTAGGTTTTCAACTTTAAAAGTTACTAAGAAACAAAATTATAGGACTACCTAAACTACGAAATACAGCTTTTTGAAACAACATACTATGATACAAAGACAGATTCCAACATGCATCTCATAATTACCCTCCATATAAGCAAAATTAGATAATAATAATAATTTAAAAAAATGTAAGTCTGAAACAAAAGCCCAAGGGACTATTCATGCTGACCTACCAGACTTCCACCAACACCCATTGGTTTCACAATAGTGACATTACTGCACGATTAGATATAAAAGTTAATGATAGGATTTCAAACTTCAAAACATTTTTTTAATATGTTTGTTGAAAAAAATTGGTACATCCAAACTTTGGTAAACTGAAACTTAAAAATGTAGACAGAGCATTGTGAAGGATGTTACTAAATGCCTGTGTTCTTAATTTGTATTTATCCTACAGTGGTTGAAGATCATTGAGGGATGTTTCATAATTAACCTCCATAGGCAGTCTCATAATTATCCTCACTGACTCTATTATATATATATATATATAAATTTCTGTTGGTCACTGTAGAATGATCCATCGTGAATATTTTAACAATATTTGGATTTTAATTTAATTTTAGGCTGTAATGAAGATGATAAAGCATTGTCATGAGGAGTGTTCAGGAAATATGGAAGTTGCTCAAGGAGCTTTACTTGGACTTGTCGTAGACAGCCGTTTAGAAATCACTAATTGTTTTCCTTTCCCGAAACATAGTGATGAGAGTATGGATGAAGGTAATTTAATTACTAATTTGATGTTGTATATAGAGTGCGCTTTATTAAGTAAAGATAAAGTAGCTGTGAACAGATGTTAGCGAATTTGATATGCATATTGTCAATAATAAGAAATGGAAACACACTTAGACTTATCCTATCAAAGAATTGCCCATCTTTCCTTAATGATCAGTAAGACCCACCCCACATCACTCACTCCATTCTCCGTATGTACTCCAGTTTTTATCCTTGTAACTTTCTTTTGTATATTTGCTATAATTAAGGATTATGGTTTACCGAAACTCCGGTGTATATTCCTCTGTCTGTCCGTGTGTTCGGGAGAGAGAAAATCACAAGAATTACCTGATTGATTAGGCCTTTTTTGGCGAGGATGTAGAGGGCCAGAAGTTAGAAATCGAGGTGATTGTGGAGCTGATGCATCCAGTTGATTCCAAAATATGGATAATCAAATTTCAGTTCTCCGTGTATTCCTATGGAAGTATTTATGAATATTATCCTTGATAGGTAACGACCGATAGGTATACTAGATTAGTGAGTTAATATAATACCAGGATCCAAAATACTAATTTGTCCGTGGAATACGACATTAAAATGAAACTAAAACAAAATAAAAAGTCATTATTCGACAGATCTAAAGGGTTAAATAATTTCTGTTTTCAAGTGAACATTCATCTTAGAGAAGACTTCATTTAATTTGCTATATTTAAACCTAGACTTGCTAAGGTTTAGCTTGTTAAGAAATTCGGTTTACTTCATGTACGCTGTGACACTGCTACCCGTTTTCAGTAAATTCTTTTCGTTCTGTATTATCACTCGATGATTCGTTAATTAATATTTTCACCATTTTTTATTTATATTTTAAAAATAATACATATGGTTGCAACACAAGAGTCTTCGAAACGGAAATAGAACCGCTCATGAGATCAAAGATGGATGAAATGTTTTAGTTTAATGTTTCACAGTGATGCTTTTTAGGTTAAAGGAAACAGATGATTAATGAAAGTGAATGATTGTCAAAATATTATTATTATTTTGTGATCTCCCACCAGGAATTGAACCCAGGACCACGTGCGCCTTTCGGGGAGGGTTGAAAATCTCTTGGTGCACTTTTATTGTGTACGAGGGGGAAGAAGGGCACAATGGCTCATTGGTATAGCGTTTACCTCTGGTATGTGGGATCCGTGGTTCAGTCCCAGGCCAAGTAAGTTTCTGGTGGACAACATTACGTCCATAGGTTTCCTCGTTGTTGTTTCGTTTTCTTCGTCATTCTCATTTCACTAATTCTTTCATTATTATTATTAGCTCCGTGGCTAAACGGTTACCATACGCATCTTTGGTGTGGGAGACCCGGACGCGGGTTCGATTTTCGGCGGGAGCTTATGTGATTCGGATTCCACGTTAATCAATAGGTCCCGTCTTGTATAGCCTCTCTGCTGAAAGGGACGTTAAACTCAAAATCAACTCATTCATTATCATTCACATCCAATTAATCATCCGTCTTCTTTAGCCTAAAGGGCATAATAGTGGAACGTAACACCAAAAATATCATACAGTTTCAATTTTTATTGTGTGTTGTTTCACTAATTTATGTAAGTTATCCAAAATATGTTGTATAATTTCATATGTATGACTCATTGACATTGTACATTTGACAAATTACTTGCGACAGAGTAGTAAGAATAAAATCACATATAATAAAAATGTAGACGAACAATCAGTTGTCTCCTGGCGGTAAATTAGTGGGTTTTAAATCTGTATGTCGGATCGTTCTAGCATTGGCAGAATTCTCATTTCTGTCACCAGAGTATGCCTTCTATGAGAGGCTATTAAATCGATTTATACTCAGCGCCATTAATGTACGGTTTCTTTTCAGTTCTATAATCAGAAGATTCTTTTATAATCAGTATTTGTTAGTCCTTTGTGATTGGTAAAGCAGAGTTTTACCTTAAAAATCTTACGAAATAAAGTAATAATTATCGTCTAGACTCATAATCATTAGTTTCGAATTCCGATTGTCGCGATCCAGTCAACCTTATTGACTTTTAAATACAGTTTCAATTTCGTTGCTTCCGGTTTTCATAAAGGAACATAAGGTAGTTGTTAGCGTGCATACTTCGCAATCAAGGGATCCTTAGTTTAAGTTCAGTGGGAAGCCATTCTAATTCATGTTTTTCCTCAATTCCTTCAGGCCAATTGGAGGAAGCTATGTTTAATTGTAAGCTATGAACAACTTTCTCTTTTTTTCCCGCCCCTAAGTTATAAAAGTGTATTATAGATGGTTTATCATTATGTAACTTTCGAAACATCAATATAGTAACCCTACGTAATGCTACAATAGTTTAAATTTTATGACGAGTGTAGCTTGTCATTGTGCGATTTGGCACCGGGAGGGCATGAAGAGCTTGACTCGTCATTTCAGTGCAAGGGATTAATGATTCCAGCATCAATTGGCTTCGCAGGCCTATATCGGAAATTTCAATGAAATTAAAATAATAATAATAATAATAATAAATAAATAAATAAATAAAAAAAGGCGTAAGAGAAAAAAGCTTTCGGTTTAACATCCCACAAATTTACCTTGTTAGGCTAAGGGAGACGGTTGCGTAAGAGAAATCAGGTTTATTTCGTTTAATCTTCAGGAGGAAATATATCTTTGTTGCTATATGAAAATGAAATAAGCAAAAAGATATGTTTGGTTTTGGTAAATTCTGTTTTATGAAGTAATGGAAAGCATAATCATCGTGATACCAATTTAACAACTTGGGAACCAACTTGCTTATCAGTTAATTTTTCAATAATTGTATTACTTCTTGAAACTAGCATCCAGAAAAAACGTGGATATCTAATCAAACTTCTTTTTTTGTGTTCTCGCAGAGGAATATCAACTTGCGATGATGCGACGTCTGAGAATGGTGAACGTGGATCACTTCCATGTAGGATGGTATCAAAGTGCAGATGTTGGAAACTTCTTAAGTCTTCCTTTGTTAGAGTCTCAATACCATTATCAGACATCTATAGAAGAGTCAGTTGTAGTAATTTATGGTATGTATTTTATTCCTTCTTTAAATACAATATAGTTTTTCCACCCTTGGTCCAAATTTTCATTACTTTAAATTGTGCCATTATCAGAAGTAATCGAAACTGTTATCTATGAACGGTCTTTCGGAACACAAATGACTACCCCATTTCTTCTGAAAATTGAGTATTTATAATCTAATTGGTAGGCTTATAATAAGGGGTTCAATTAAGCCAAAAAAAAAATCTTCGTATACTATATAAGTATATATATATATATATATATATATATATATATAGTTTCCAGGAAAATAAGATCCTTTTAATAAGACAGCAGTATACGTGTATAATCTCAGTATCGAAAAAAAAAAAAAAAAATGATCACGACTATCATTTGCCTTAAAAATCATCAAGAATTTTACTTTTAGACTTCAAATTATGCTGTGCGTAAGTATGAAAATCTCATAGAACGACCGTTTATTTATTTATATTAGAATTAAAAGTATGGACCACCGCACTAAATTTTCTCGCTCTAATTCCGTAAACTAAATATTATTGTGCTGCATTTATTAACTACACATTTTCTTGTGAAATGCGAACAAAACTATGAAATCCTTTTCGGAAAGCTTCACTCAAAGAAAATTCACCCCCAAAAGTAAACTACCCTTTGTAAATTTTTCCATAAAGAATTACTTATGCTATATGTTAAGTTTATTAATGAAATATCAACAGCATCACATGAGTCGTATTTTATAAAACTATTAATAACAATAGAAAAAATTATCCCCAAGAGTAAACTACACCTTGTGGATGTTTGATGGAAATGATCTACGCAGCATTATAAGGATGTTAATGAAATGTTTATTTATAAAATACGAACAAAATCAACCAAATCGTTTTTGAGGATATAGTATGAAAAGAAACTCACCCTCAAGAGTAAACTATCTCTTGTCAATCTTTTCATAAGAAGCAATTTAGGCAACATAATAGAATTATTAATGAAATACTCACTCCCTCGTTGATTTTTTCAGAACATGAGCTGTGTCATATTGTCAGGTTATTAACGAAATATTTATGAAATATGAGTAAATTCGTCTGAGTTGTTTTTTGTAAAAATTAACCGAAAAACTCACTTTTAAGAAAATACTTTTTAAAGGACAAATGAATTATGCCAGATTGTCAAGCTACCAATGAAATATGATCAGAAACACCTGAATTGTTTTTGAGAAAATCATCCGAATAAAACTCATCCCCAAGAATATTACCCCTTCTCGATTTTTCCCAGAGGAATGACTTATACCACAGTATGATGTTAAGAAATATTCTTAAACCTTTAAATTATAAATTGACTAGAGCTTTTACTTGTTTGAATTTCAATTTTCCTGTAGAATCTGATGTTGGAGTGAATCGCATGAAGTCATCTTTTAGCTAAAGTAGTTGAAAATAATTGTTTAGATGGCAGTAGGGCAGATGGAGTTGTGAGGCAATTCAAAGATTGTGTAACAATTATGAGCGTGGTCAGCGTTTCGATGACTTTCGGGTAAATAATTTATATATTTCGGAGTGCATTGATATAAGAGATGTTACAATTACCTTGATTTCTCTCACATAAAAATTCAAATTAAGAAAGAGAATTTTCCATCAATGCGCAGTGTGTAGCAGATTATTTAAGAAAAAACAAACTCTAATAGCACGCAGACTTGTATACGATACAATAGCTTCTAGTGACCTTGAGAAACTATCCGTAAGGGAATCAATGATTCATTATGCACGAAATCTTCGTACTTGTTTTGCAGAAACAACAAATCAACGATGAGAGGAAGAGGAAAAGTAACAAAAAGAATCTAAGGAAAGGAAAATAAAATCATCAGAGTGAGCTTAAGGCTAAGAAGACTAAAGTAATAGAAGATATTCTCAATATTGATGAGGAAATAAACCGTTTGGAGAAGAGAAATAAATTACGTAAGAGTATTGAGATGATGTAAATATACTGCAGCCAATTTTATGTATATGCATTCTCCCTTTTTCGGTGACTGTCTGAATGCGGCTTTTTCCTTTCGTATTTGACGATACCTTCATGCGACTAACGTTACAGATTAAAGTTTCAGGGAAGATGGTTAAGTTCTTGCTTTGTGGTTTTTTTTTTTTTTTTTTTTTTTTTTTTTTTTTTTTTTTATATATATATATATATATATAAACTTTATCATTGCAATAGTTCGTATAGCCATAACCAGAATTCGTTAGTAGTGAAAGAAAGATAGAGCTTGTAACGCACATTTTGTCCTTGAAGTCTAATTGTTATTTTCTATTAGCTTGTATTGAAAGAAGACAGAAATGCTATATTATTTTGTATAAACTTTGTTTTTGTGACGTATAGGACGAAATATGTGTTTAAAATGACCTCTATGAACTATGTAATCTCAGAGGTGTTTAAAGTTCGTTTTCAGATTACTTCCCCATCCCATCTGGCAACACTGCTCTACCACGAATTTGGAGGGAACCAACTGACCATACTACCAACTGATATTTCTGCATAGTGGTCCCATCGAAACGACGAAGTGGTAGAAATGCACTTAGTCATATATCCCGACATGCTTTCGTCGATGGCCCCAGTTCCACACAGCCTATTGTATCCTGTTCCGTCTCTCCCCGAGAAACCGAATAGCTCTGAAGAATGTAACTCGTCAGACACTAATGATAAAGGTATGAGAGATGTGGACTACGCGTGTGATTTTTCCACCAGCTGAAAAGTACTAACCAAATCAGGAAGATCTTAACGATTTGATCAGAGATCTTGATCTCACTAAAACCAATGGTGAGCTTTTAACTTCAAGACTGAAACAGTGGAATTTAGTAGACGAGTCTGTAAATGTATCGTTTCAGAGGTCATGTCACAAGCCTTTTTCGCGTTTTTTCACGATGAAAGATGGACTGTGTTTCTGTAACAATGTCATCGAGTCATTTGGTATCCCCTGTAACTCTCATGAGTGGCGGCTTTTCATTTTTGATAGTTCCTCTAAAAGTTAAAAAGCAGCGTTTCTCCACAAAGGAAACAAGTATCCGTCTCCTCTCTTGGCTCACTCTGTATATCTGAAGGAGAAATACAATAGTGTGAAGATCCTATTGCAGGTAATGTGTTATGAAAAATATCAATGGGAGATTATAAGACATTTTAAAGTTATCTCAATCCTAATGGATCAAGGTGGTTTTACAAAGTTCCCATGCTACCTTTGCCTCTGGGATAGTAGACACTGGTGTGCATTACTGCAAGAAGGAATACGGACAGAATTTTTCGTGGGAGAGGAAAATGTGAATGTTAAGCACTGGTAGACCCTCAAAAGGTACTAATACCCCCACTGCACATCAAGTTAGAATTAATTAAACAGTTTGTTAAAACTCTTAATAAGAAGTCCGGAGCATTCACATATTTAAAAGGCATGTTCCTCCAACTCGAAGTTTTCACAGGCCCACAGGTGAAAAAGATTGTTCAGTGTAAAGCATTTCCTCACATACACTCCAAAATTGAAAGGGATGCTTGGGAAAGTTGTGTAGCAGTGATTCAAAGATTTCGTGGCAGTCATAAAGCAGAAAATTATACGGAGCTGATGGACAATTTAGTGGAAAGCTATGGTAAAATGGGATGTAGAATGTCTCTCAAAATTCATGTTCTGTATTCACATCTTGAAATATTTAAGAAAAACATGGGAGCGTATTCCGAAGAGCATGGGGATCGCTTCTATCAGGACATTTTAAAGTTCAAACGCCGGTATTAGGGACAGTGCAATGAAAACATGATGGGGGTTATGTCTAGTCCTTGATTCGTGAAATTGATGTACCATATAAACGTCAATGTAGGAAACGCGCACACTTTTTAAAATGATTGTGTTCAAGCTATGAAAATGTTTTGCTTTATAACGTTTATTGGAACGCAAAAACACACGGTTTTCGTGCAAGCCACTCTCTGCTACAACAGTTCTTACTGAAAATGAAGTTTGAATGGTTCAATCTCTTTGAAAAGTACACATACAATACACTTGCAAGGAAAACTTGTTTCATTTTGCTGTTTAAAAAATGTTTTTTTCTTTCTATTTACATAATAAATTTTGAATTTTGAACAAGGATTGCAAAATAATTTCTTCATACATCTAAAAATACATTGCGGTGAAACTTGGCGGAAGAATTACTTATTGATCATAAGTATTTTCTAAGGTTGAGTTCCTTTGGTTACCTATGTACAGGGTCATTCCAGAAGGATTCAAGTTCTGATATTTTTGTTTTTTGTAGGGAAATTTTCCAAAACTCCCGTAATTTCCCTTTTAGGATACAACGTATGCGTATGCGTGATACTATTGAAAGGCTGTTTTATTCTAAAAAGAAAGACGTATGAACCATGATTATCGAATGAATAGTGCTGAAGTAGTAGCTACTTAACTAAAATTCGTGTAAAATACAGGAATTTAAACTGGTTAAAAAGACAACAATCCAACGTATTGACTACTAATCCAAAGTTTGATGTATATAAAGTCAATTTCCATGATATTCGGACACTCGAAATTGGAAAATCAGAATGTCATCCCAAGGACAAAACAAATATTTAATTTGTTACATAGTGAATCAGCTTATTTGTTTCTTTTCATTTCAGATACGCAAAAGACTGCACGTGGTTTCTTGACATTGAAGGCATTCCGCTTGACTCCTCAAGCTATAGCAATGTATAAGGAGAGCGAGTTCACACCAGAAGCTTTACGAAACTTGAAGATAGGTTATGAAACATTATTTCACGAAGTCCCAATTGTTATTAAAAATTCTCACCTAACGAACATTTTGCTTTCTGAGCTGGGAGAAATGGTTCCTGAAGAGGAGGGATCTAAGTACTTGGATTTGGGAACTGCGTAAGTATCGTAAAATACATATCTAGTTTTCTCTCAGTTGCACCTGAATGATTCGCCATTGTATGTACCTATATTGGTAGATGCTAGATTGTTAGGTTACATACAACTCTAGGAAACGGTAATTATCGTGTGTTGTAAATGTTCTTCGAATCGAATCTTTTAGATTAATTGCGATTAAGATTCCAGTACTTACCCATATGATATGCATTCTACAGTATTTATGTTTGGTATCGTAGTATGAATATTGCGATGTAATTAATGAAGACTGGGCAGTATGTATGGATTTGAGAATTGCTTCGTTCAGTAGTTTTTCGTTCATTTACTATACGCGTTCTATTACATTATACTTCATGTGGAAATTATAGTGCTAGGAGTTCATTGGACACATTCCTGTAGTTACTTTGAACGAGGACTTCTTTTTTCCTTAGACGAATAGTATCTCCAAAGTTTAAATATGAGGAATGTTCAAATAAAACTCGTTTGGTATCATTTTCTTGAAGAAAATATAAGTAATAACTATATTTACATGAATTTTTTACAGTACATACAGTTACCTAGAGAGACTAATGTCGTGAGAACTTTTTTTTTTTTTTTTTTTTTTTTTTTTTTTTTTTTAACTCCCTCCATGAAGAATTTCGGTGTTGTTTTTTTGAACCTCTATACATAGTACACTGATCTTCACATCATCATTGGAAGCTCCAGACCTTGTACTATTTTTTTAGAGATCCAAAAATATGAAAGTTACAAGGCGACAGATCGAGAGTCCAGGGTTGGTAATTAAATCTTCCTACTTGAAGCGTAGGAAAAAGCCTGTCACCTTGTGGCATTGTACAGGCGATTATTATTGTGTAACAGAATGACCCCTGTCCTTATCATGCTATGGCGTTTTCTTTTAATTGCATCCCGAGCGTACTTCAGAGTGTTACAGTAACGATTTGCATTGGTGATTTCGTCTTGACCTTTCAACTCCAATATAATGGTCCAAGACAATCGAAGAATACAGTTTGTATTCCTGTGAGCATTCGGGAACTCACTGGCTCACAAATTGTGGTATTGAAGTCCCTTCACTATAACATGAATAGTTCCAATCCTTGTATTGAATTTCAGATAGAGAAAGAGATTGAATGCTGCCTCTTCTATGGCGCGAATCGCTTCGTCCACCGCCAAACGTCCATTTCCAGCTGCAGTCACACGTGTTTGGCCTGTACGAGAATTGTTCATTGTTTCCTGACATTCTTCATGAAACATTCGGGTTGGGTCAGCTACAACAGTCTTGGAGATTACGCTTCTCCATACACTTACATTACTATCACTTGCATCAATTACTATTGCAAATGAATAACAAGTCTTAATAAAGCATGAATAACAAAGCATTAATAAAGCAGTGCTTGGTTACTCCAGCCATAATTGCGCTATATTTCATGTGCAAGATTTTATTTTATTTTATTTTTATTTTTTTAAATTAATACAATACAAATGTATGTGAAGCTATGTTGGAAAACCAGAAGGCTGAAAATGTCGCTGTAGATTATCCTTCATATTCATTTAGCATTTTATCTTATTTCCAGTATTATAACATACATTCAATATAGTCTGTAAATGAAATAATTAAAAGTACTACACCTCACAACAAACTATATTTGTTTTATAATTTCAGTTCTGTTCTGGAGAGCCAGCTGCGTTGCCTGATGGATCGTGTAGATGAACTCAACCAAGAGGCTATTAAGTTCAATCGTTTCCAACAACAAGTTATTCGGCAGCAGCAAGATAAACACCGCTATCAACAGAAGAGGGTAAGATTTCTGAGCCCTTACTGTAGTTTTACACTGAATCGTTTGTAAGATGTGTATGTAATGAATTAGGGAATACGCTTTAAGTTGATAACAGAATATATTGGTTGATAAAAGTCGATGGAGGATGTTCGGATCATAATTTCGATGGTAGATAGAAACTGGAACGTTGATGCAGCTGTATATACACATATACCATCGGGGTTAGGCTCTATCTGTGTATTTTTACCTTTTAATTTGATATTCTTATCTATTCTTTTCACCTACCAAAAAAGCCTGCAGCACTTCGAAACGTTGTAAGATTATTTTGGATAGATAAACGTTAAATTTGAATTTTTTCAATACATTGTGAAAAGCGATTCTAGTGGTCAACCATTGACATGGATTAAAATTATTTAACTCCCTCGGTTCATACGCTTCATAAATCTTTAAATGTACAGTTGAGGTGAAAGTAGATGCATAGATTTGACAAGAAAATTGCTCAGTATTACTATTTCTTCAAAGAATGACATTGATGTGGAATTTAATTTATTTCAACTCAAGCTTTTTTCTCATTCTTACATGGTTTTGAAAGAGTTGTGGCAAAAGAAGCAGTCAGGTTTAAATTTACAGGAACATTTTTTTTTTTATGTTGAAGTTTTTTTTTTTTTTTTAATAAAAACGATTTTTTTTTCAGGTTTTTAAAATATTTTTTCAGTACAAGAATTCTTTCGCTTCTTTTCAGTTAACGTTTAGCCTAAACACTATTTGAAGGCTGTTTACACGAGTAGAGAAGTACTACTTCCTAATTATACTATTCACAGTACAGTGAAACCTTCTATGTTGGTCACCATAAGTTCTATTGGAAAGTAGCCAACATAGACATGTGGCTAACTTACAGATAGTGTATGTACAAAAGGGCACTAGGAAAGTTTTGTAGTACGATCTTATTTCTTATACTTTTTCAAAGTACTTTCCACCACATATTACATATTTTTCCATTCTTCGAAACCAGTCGTCGAAGAAACTCTGCCATCTTTCGGCAGAGATTTGGACACACTCATCGTCCCAAGCCCTTAGCAGGCGTCATCGTTTGTAAAACGCCTTTCTTTCAGTCTAGTCGGTTACAATCGTGCTTTCCGCGAATCGTACCATTACACTCATTAATTGTTAATAAATGTATGTATGCATTGTTGATTTCTGTTTACGTTTACTTTTGAGTACTATTCGTTTAAATACAGAATATATATACACGGGTACATGTCTATAATGTATTCGTTTTGTATAAGTTCATATTATAATTTCGTTTATGTATAGTAGTGCTTAGTAAGGCAAAATTTCATTTAAATACTCATTGCATACTCATAAAATGGTGCTATAATTGTGATAAGTTATGTGCCGTAATCATGCAGATTTTTACCATATTTGACATAAACACCAGTAATTATTACCAACATTACGATTTAGGAAGGATATAGCATGTTCTTTTGCGTGAAAACCGAAGCAGAACAATATAGAATACTGTATAATATGATGGCAATTAAATGTGACGGATGTAAACAAACAGTACATATTAGACCTAAATCTGAAATGTTTAATATGTCAAAATTTTAGTTTTTCACAGCGGTAAAAGCTGCGATTCTAAGAAATAACGGGCATAATAAATTTTTATTGTATTTTAGATGAATTACGAAAGTAAACTGAATCAGTTTTGTAGTATTTTGAAACAGTGTTCTCTTAAAACTTACCCATTGGTTTATTGTCCATAACTTTAATAAAAACAAGTTGTGTTTATAATCAGATGACAGGATGGACTACGTGAGTGGAAAGAATAATTAATTTTACAAAATGAGAATCGTGTGATTAGAAACGAATATACGGGGTAGTTTTCTTTTAATGAGAAAAGAATTTAAGCATTAAAATTAATGGGATTAATTTACTTCAAAATTTGTTTATAGATATAAATATTAGTCTGCTCCCGAGAGGGTCCGATGTTCTACGAGGTTGTACAAAGCAGAGATGGCAAAAATTTGGTATTCTGCGATTAAGTGTCAGCAAAAATAATTCAAATTGGAGCAGAAGAAGCTACAATGAAACTGTAAATTGTAAAAAGTAGTTGCAGAAAATATATATATTGCGTTTGCGTAATAAGAACACAGGTAACAAGAATGACACTTCAAATAATTATAATCTAAATTCGAACATAAAGGAGCCGTATTATATCACCTGATCGATTATTATTCCCCAATGAAGTAAAAATTAGATGCCTTTTCTAATAATGACTTCCAGTGTAGCTGTTTTGAATAAATTCATGTAGTCATGCATTATTATTATTATGAATAAGTAATTTGTCTTTGCCCTGTCACACAAACAGACAAGCTACGAGGGGGGCGTGTCCTAACTTGTTTTGCTTCAAATGTTAGGCTTATCTATGTTGTTGAAAATTAGTTAACCTGATGGCATATTACTTCTTTTGACTATTCAAATTGTTCGCTTAGAATGAGTTCCCAAACTGACTATTTATTGCAGAATAATGATGAAAATTTACAGTAAAGATTCTAAATAGTATAATAACTTCTGAAAATATTTATTAAAAAAAAAAAAGATGTAACTGATCTGCATTAGCTACTGAATACTAATAGCGTTTGTGCAATTACTGGAGATAAATTTCAGGCAGTCGTAATTAGCGGAAAGCTAATGATAATAGCACTTACAGAACCTATTAAATGAGTTACGGGATTGAAAATAAGAATAAAATCTCATTTGCTACCTCGTACTCGATCTGGATGATGGCTTATGCGTTGGTCCCTAAATATATGTTTATTTAATTACCGTATTGCTCTCCCTAACCATAACCGCATCACAGTATTAATTTAGCTAGGCTAGAGTAGGTAGGTTTAGATTAGATTAAGTATGATTGCATTATTCTCATTCTGTTGTTGTTATTATGTGCTAGTATGGTGATTTCGTGACTATGAGTAGTAATATATTATTACTGAACGAATTTGAGCAAATGAAATGAACCTTTTAGTATTGCTAATGTAAAAAAGTTATCCCTTTTGCAAGATAAATATAAACTTAAGATTTAAAATGAATATAGCATTGTACATTTAGATAAATGTGAAAATAATGAAATCCTTATATATATAGAAATATGACTTTAAGTCATTGTGCAGTCCAATGAAAGAATAATATTAATGCACAATTTACAATTTAACTATGTTACTATGGACTACATTAACAATGTCATTACTTATATGGAACATATGTAGTATGGAAAACTATTCATAAGGGATCAAGCATAGAGTGCAATTTGTATGGTACGAATTGAATGAAAACATCCAGAGTAAATAATTATTTGCTTCTTATCAATTGTAAACAACTGAATGTGCAAATGCTTGGAATATGATATAACCTGTATTAAAGTTACTATATGCAATTTAAGTATGTTACGAACTACTTTTTTAAGCCAGTTAATTTACAATGTTTCGGTATATGTATGCGACATCAACTACATAATAAATCTTCATCGGCATGCAATATATATTGTACAAGTTGTTCCCATTTGTTATTGCAGGGTCAGTCCATGTCAATTCATCCAGGTCATGAAACCCATAGTCTCAGAATGGCATGAGGATTTTTTTGTTTACTCTACTTGCCATCCTTATTGATCACACCAAATTTTAATTTGATATCTTATATACTTTTTTAGTTAATTTTTTTTTTAGTTTGGTAAAATATACGTTTTTGTTGTTGCCGAGGGTTAAAGAGATTATGACATTGATATACTAAAAAGATTATAACTTTGTTAATTCTCATCATATCACAATGATTTTTTCACTAAAATGATCACAATAAGATACAGAATAAGGTAAAAATACATTCAGTTACTTGTACTTGAATTGTTGTAGTAAATATTAGCTCAAACCTGGATATTACGATTTTTTTTAAAGAAAAAACATAAAATTTTAAAATACAGTAAAAACTTAAAGGCACTACATAAACCAAAGTATTTTATATGTATTTATAAGCCTAAAGGCATGAGCTAATGTGTTCTGAAAGAAAAACTGTGGGTTTCTAACTGCAAATATTTTAAAACCATTTATCTTTAGAGTACGGCCAGGTATTTCAAGAAAATCGTAGACCTTTACGTTGGCAGCCCTGGTGTTGTCCCTAATTGTCACAGGGACATGAACCATATCTCGTTACAAAGCTTATGGAACACAGATTCCAACAAGGTAACTTCTGTGCGCCCTTGTTTCCAACCCACAGAAGAAGAAGAAGAAAAATTGCTTTTTTCAAAAAAATATTTTGTCGTACTGTGGCAACACTGTTCATTGTCATACGCAGGAAAAAAAAATATCGCATACACATCAGACATTGGGTGGAATCATATAAAAAATAAAGGGCCTAGGTGCAATAGCTTGTGAGATAAAAATTCGAAATCTCGTATATACTATGGTCAACCTGTATATATTTTACGAAGGAACTGTGGTCTACCCTCAGGTTGGCAACCCTGGCGACTTCCCTAATTGTCACAGAGACGCGAATGATACCTCGTTGCAAAGCTTACGGAACACTGATTCCAATGAGGTAACTTTTGTGCCTCCCCCCCCCCCCCGGTTCCCAACCCACAAAAGGAGAAGAAAATAGCTATTTACTATGAGTTTAATGAATTATATATATTCATCACATACAACAGATTGAATATAATCAGTGAACGAAAAAAGAATTTACCAAATCATCTTAAAGTCCTGAAGTGGTTCATTTACTATTTACACCATAGGGGTTTTGAAGTGGAATTACAGTAAATGTTTAAATAAAACACTAGCAACATTTTATTTCTGGACTTGCATTTGTTTCAACATCTTGTTGCACTGAAGATTGATTGAACCAATTTCATTTTCGGAAAAATAATACATTCTTCCGGATGCTTTTGTGACTGGGAGGGAGGGTTACACATGAAATTATGTTACTCATAGGAATCCAGCAAACATCGTTTGGGGGCCAGTGAAAAGATGGAGCAGGCCCATGGGGATGCATAAATTTAATTTTAACGTCTCCTTCATCTTCATGTTTTGACAAAACTAATCCAAAATACCACCGGTCATCATAAGGCATGTAATGTAATTGTGCACACCCACAACAGGTATTTTCACCGAATAATTTTCTCCAGAAAAGTTGAATATTGTGCAAAAGTTGTCATCTAAACTTACTCGTTTTGTTCCAGTCGAGTCTTCCGATTTGGGCTCAAAGTGATGAAGACTACGTGTTCCAGGTACTGTCGTGGCTTGAGTGAAACGCCCTTCTAAGTTTTTTCGTGCCTCTATCAAGGTTTCTTTTCTAATCATTGTGAACTTTATATTTTCTATATTTTCCTTGCAAAAATTAAAAAAAAAAAATCGGAATTATCAATAGCATTACCAGAACTACGTTAAAAACTTGCTTTTGTCACGATGCGCTTGACAGTGCCACGTATACCGTCACAAGGAGACTTCCCATGGCTGGTGGCAAAAAAACACCATGTAGCTTTTAATCCAAAGTCTTTCATGAACTCATGTGGTTCGGATTCCACGTTAATCAGTAGGTCCACGTCTCATATAGTCTCGCTGCTGAAAGGGATGCTAAACTGAAATCAACTCAACTCAACTCTTTTTCATGAACCTGAGGGCTGTAGGATTCGCACTCCTCAAGATACCGAACGAAATTGCTACCTAAACTGATATAAGATTCCAACGGATTGTTTTGATTTGTGAAATACTTTGTGAAACAATCTTACTTTCTCAATACATTAAATATATTTTTAATTTATTAAAAACTAAGACAGTTATCGAAAGCGCTTATGAGTAAAAATAATAAAATTATATTTTGGTTATTTGATTTTAAAGTTTACTGTAAAAGCTTATGCGCAGTTGTATTAGTTCTAGAATATTGATAAATTTACTGCAGCTTAAATAATTTAACATCTTCAGCTTGATTAAAATGTCATAATTTCATTACGCCTTACATGTAAATCATTCAATGAGTTTTTCAGAAAGTAAAATGTGCACTAGTTTAACCCTTAGAAGATGCGTGGCTCATCCCTTTCTCTTAGCGCCAGTACTTCAAACCTCTGTTGCTCGGCTCCTAATGAACGTAGACTGTGCCTCCGCATGCCGAATCCGTAGGAGAAAGTGATTTTTCTTTTATGACAAAGAACAGTGTTGCCAAAGTCCCACAAAAGTCAAAGATGAATTTCATCTTCTTTTGTGGGTTGGGAACGGGGGGGGGGGGGGGGGGGAACAAAAGTTACCTCATTGGAACCAGTGTTCCGTAAGCTTTGCAACGAGGTATCATTCGCGTCTCTGTGACAATTAGGGAAGTCGCCAGGGTTGCCAACCTGAGGGTAGACCACAGTTCCTTCGTAAAATATATACAGGTTGACCATAGTATATACGAGATTTCGAATTTTTATCTCGCAAGCTATTGCACCTAGGGCCTTTATTTTTTATATGATTCCACCCAATGTCTGATGTGTATGCGATATTTTTTTTTCCTGCGTATGACAATGAACAGTGTTGCCACAATACGACAAAATATTTTTTTTGAAAAAAGCAATTTTTCTTCTTCTTCTGTGGGTTGGAAACAAGGGCGCACAGAAGTTACCTTGTTGGAATCTGTGTTCCATAAGCTTTGTAACGAGATATGGTTCATGTCCCTGTGACAATTAGGGACACCACCAGGGCTGCCAACGTAAAGGTCTACGATTTTCTTGAAATACCTGGCCGTACTCTAAAGATAAATGGTTTTAAAATATTTGCAGTTAGAAACCCACAGTTTTTCTTTCAGAACACATTAGCTCATGCCTTTAGGCTTATAAATACATATAAAATACTTTGGTTTATGTAGTGCCTTTAAGTTTTTACTGTATTTTAAAATTTTGTTTTTTCTTTAAAAAAATCGTAATATCCAGGTTTGAGCTAATATTTACTACAACAATTCAAGTACAAGTAACTGAATGTATTTTTACCTTATTCTGTATCTTATTGTGATCATTTTAGTGAAAAAATCATTGTGATATGATGAGAATTAACAAAGTTATAATCTTTTTAGTATATCAATGTCATAATCTCTTTAACCCTCGGCAACAACAAAAACGTATATTTTACCAAACTAAAAAAAATTTTAACTAAAAAAGTATATAAGATATCAAATTAAAATTTGGTGTGATCAATAAGGATGGCAAGTAGAGTAAACAGAAAAATCTTCATGCCATTCTGAGACTATGGGTTTCATTTGATATTTTAGCTGGATGATTTGAAATGGACTGACCCTGCAGTAATACAATTAACTTTAATAAAAGTTAGTTCTTCTTCCAAAACTAATATAATTTATTCATATCAGATACAAGAAAATATTTATCCATAGTCTCTACAATATTGGAATCGTCATTGGAAGTGTCACTGCTGCGAATTCCTGCATAATTTACACATTTGAAACAATAAGACCATTGCGCTGTTTTTTTTCTTTCTTTTTTTTAATGCTAATACATATCACAGCTTCGATAACAGATGCGTTACTAGATATACTTCTCTCTATTCAGTAACTAACAATTTTTTTCTTTTCTTTCTTTTAAATTGATAATCGGTATTGGATTTTTTCTATCTTCGTGACGAAAGTTAATAATGTATAATATACATACAGACGTATATTTGCCTACTACATTTTATTTATTTTTAACAAGTCTTCACATGGGGAAAGAGCGCGAAGTCACAGGGAGCGAAATCTGGACTGTACACAGGATGTTCTAACAGTTTTAGTCCAGTGCTGGCCAAACACTCTAAGCAAACTTTTGAACGGTGCGCTGGAGTGTTATCGTGGTGACGAAACCCATGTGTCTATCCTTGAGTTTGGGCGCAACTGTTTGAGAACTGTAAGAACTTGAGGCAGACATTCCTCGGTATACCACTTCCCTGTGACTGTCTTCTGTGTTTCTAAGAAACTCGCTTAACAATTCCTCACACAATAAATAATACTGCCACCATTCCTCTTCTTCACGGATATGGACTTTCGAACAGCCACGGGTGTCTCCTTATCTTCGAACTCCCCTATTTTGTTTTGAGCCTTGGTCGAGACGTCATAGTAATAGAACCAAGTTTCGTCACCTGTCACAATACTGTTTATAGAGGAAGATTTTCCATTTTAAAATTTCTTGAACATTTCACGGCACCATGAAACACTGTGTGCCATCTGCTCGTCGGTCAACTCATGTGGCACCCAAAAAGTACAAGGCTTTCTAGCTCGAAGGTGATCACTGAGAATAGTATAAACTGCTGGTGCATTTAATGTCCAAGCATACCCATATATGATGGTATGTAATCCGTCTATCTGGCTCAAGCATTTTTCTTAATGCAGCAATGTTTTGTTCAGTCACAGATGAAGATGGCCGACCTAACCTTGGAGCGTCCTCAAGGCTGAAATTTCCTTTTTGAAACTCTGGGGTACCACCTAAATATCGTTGTACGATTAGGACAATCCTCTCCAAGCACAGGATTCATTTCCTCTAATCACTGATCAGCACTTAAACCACGTGCAAAATTGCCCGGTATTCAGTTTTTGACCACGACGACATCTCCACCTTTTTTTCACTAACACAGCTGAAAGTCAGCTGACACTGAGACAATGACTAGAGCTTCTACGGTGCAGATTTGGACATGTTTAAACACGCCCTAAGCTGCAAACTCCTGTGATGATCCGTTCTGTTCTGTTACAGACTATAATGTGATAGCTTCTAGTGAAATAACTAATTATTCTACGTATTAGTTGTTATATTAGCTTTTTATTATTATTATTTTAGATTTTGGCTTTTGCATAGCAATTTGTGAAAAAAAAGTTTAAAATTACATCACAGTTTATTCATTTTGTACAGCATTTTCGACAGTAATGGAAATGGAATTTTTTTATTATACTGTTTTCCGTGAACATGAAGTAATAAAAATAAACACTTTTTGTATATAACAAGCACATATGATAATGAAAAGGAAAACAGGAAAGTAAGAATATATATATATATATATATATATATATATATATAATGTGTGTGTGTTGTTAAGTAAACAAAAACGCAGTAATTTAACTTCACACAAGTGCTAATTTCCTCATTGTAGCTAATTGATGCCCGGATCAAGCTTGTTATTTTCCATTATCACTGTATTGCGAGCGGTGATAATAATTAGAAGTAACGTAAGTAAAATGCTAATAGTCATCGCAAGAAACAAACCAGAGCACTAAGAAATACTTTCGAAGAACGTCGTCTTCATCTTCAGCGTAGGCACATTTCGAAAAGGATTTAAACCATAGGAAAGAAATTATGGATAAGTAAAAGTGCTTATAAAGAATTTTAGAAATATGCGAAGCAAAAATCTTGTCACTAGAAATAGACATATGTTAATAGTAATTCACTTGTCACTGTTGTTTACTGTTTTTCTTTTTTCATTACCTTCCAGACGGCGGAAATGAGTAGTAAAAACACTGTTTCTAGTGTCATTTATGTCATCTTTATCTGAATTGAGTAGCTTACAACAGTTATCTGGATTGGCATCACATCTCAAAGAAAATAAACACAACATTGCTAATTCATGTTCGATTGAAAAAGCAAAAGCAGCAACAGAACGGAAAATTAAAGAAGCTTATTACATTCATAAGGAGAAACCGGCACTCAATTCAGATAAAGGTGACATAAATGCCATTTATAACAGTGTTTTTACTACTCATTTCCGCCGTCTGGAAGGTAATGAAAAAAAAAAAAAAAAAAAAAAAAAAAAAAACAGTAAACAACAGTGAACAGTGACAGGTGAATTACTATTAACTATTATTATTTCTAGTGACAAGAAGATTTCTGCGTCGCATATTTTTATTTATTTATTTATTTATTTTTTGTTTTAAGGATTTTTACCTATCCATAATTTCTTTCCTATGGTTTAAATCCTTTTCGAAGTGTGCCTAGGCTGAAGATGAAGACGATGTTCTTCGAAAGTACTTCCTAGTGATGCAATTTGTTTCTTGCGGTGACTATTAGCATTTTACTTACGTTATTTCTTGTTTGTTTGTTTTTCCATATTTTGAAAAAGAAAATTAAACCGAACACTATTTTTCGCCATTTCAGTAAAAAAACAAGAAGACATAGCAAAAGAATGTTTTTGGACCAGTGCTATGAAGTAACTAGCAGATGTGTTTTTTATAAACTTTTTGAAGCTACTCCAGAGGTTGAAACAACAGGACAAAACGGAGTCCTGGTGAAACCCCTACTTTCGCTTACTATCTAATTTCCGAAAAGTAAGCTCAAATCTTCCATTTCGACTTTACTACCCTACCATCTATTTTTTTTAATACGCTCCACATCTTGCTAAAATGAGAGTGTGAAAAACAGAATTAGCTTTAACATGTCTCATTTTTATTTTCAGGCACAAGAAAATGCTGCAAGACAGGCGAAGGGTGAGCCTCCATTGCCTGAAGAGGACTTGAATAAGCTCTTCCGTCCAATTCCTGTCCCTCATCGTTTGAATCCAATGATAGTCGCTGGTCAGATATCAACATACAGTCAGCATATATCAGAATTCTGCTCACAATCGCTTGCTAAACTCTACATTACTCAAGCTTTGCAAAATGCTAAACAAGGCAAGTCACCAACGTAAAAGGTAGATAATTATAATACTTAATGATTGATTGTATGCTGAATATTGTACCAAACACAATTTCTGACGAAAAATATAGAAACTTAAATTTAAATTAACTGTTGTTTTTAATATTATATATATATATATATATATATATATATATATATATATATATATATATATATATATATATATATGACTAATTGACTTTCCTTTCCCCCAATCGTTCTATAAACTTCTTATTAAAAAAGCTGGATATATGAAGAGTGTAGAAATAATATTAATTCTAGTCCAGTCCCCTGGTGAAGCCTCGGTAGCCTTTATATGTTGTAGCGACCTGCATTAACAACAAAGAGCGGAAAGGAGATGAGTAATACGCTAAAATCATAAGAAACCGGAGTAATAAAGCTTGAAAGAATAGGGCAAGTGTTCTCCCTTCTGTCCAAGTTTCTTACTGAAAACAATAAATACAATTTCTGTAATCGCAGGACTCATAGCGAGTCACTTTTTTAACTAAAAGTTACTTTTTTTGGAGGGTAAAATAATTTTTTTCGTGTGATTTATGTTTTGCATTGGCAGTTTTCTAGCATACGTTCTTGTTACTGCTTTTTTATTTAATTTTGAATGCAACTGCATTTTTAGTTAACATTTGTAATTTATTTTAAAAGTTCATAATAAGCATATAAAAATAATTTACATTATTTGCTTTGATCTTATTGTGTTAAAGGAGAATGACATATATTACCTGTTTATATTTACCTTTCATTGTATGCGGAATGTCGGTAGAAGCGATACCTATGTTTACCAATCATATGGTACCAAAACAAAGTTTTAACAAGCCAATTGGGCAGGTCAAAATTTTATTACCAGTTAATGGTAATCTAGATGCTATGTATTAATTACATTACATTAATTTTTTATTATTGGACATTATTTTTTTATTATTGGACATTATTTTTTTATTATTGGACATAATAAAAATATAAAAAAAATTTGTCCTTACCCCATTCAGATCAAAGTTGAAATACAAAACCGTGCAAAGTATGTAATTAATAATGAACCTCTAAATCAGCGTTTCCCAACCTTTTTCAACTTGCGGCACACTACGGGTGTAACTTGGATTCTCGCGGCACACTTATAGATATTATTATTTGTAAATATAAAATACCGTGGTATTTTTTTGTAATTATTGATCTCCTCACAGAGAAGAAAGCTCGATCACTGGTTTTTCCCTGTGGTAAATCACTATGCTTATTTTTCATTCTAATTTAAAAACAGAAAACAATTGCAATGAAATATTGGACTCAGGTTCTAAAATTACGCTTTCTTTTTTGAAAACTGTATCCAACCTTTTACTAAGAAGGACGATCACTAAATAACGAACGAACAAACAAATCTCTTTTACTTTTAAAACACAAATGTAGGTAATTTGTCGAAAGGATTGAATGATATTTTAAATTTTCAAGTTACGAAATAGTCTGCAACAATAAAGATGCAATAATGGTTATAACAATAACAAATACTTTTTTCAACATTAGAAATGTACAGAAAAGTATATGAAACTTAAGATTGTAAATTCATAGTAGAGGTTCATAGTAATATGCAATACAAATATACATTTTTCCCTGCGTTTTGCAATTTGATAGCTATAGAATTAATCATTTTGTTTCGATTTCCTCGCGGCACACCAGCGGCCCATTCACGGCACACCAGTGTGCCGCGGCACACCGGTTGGGAAACGCTGCTCTAAATACAAGTAATCCAATTTTTTTTTAATTAGCAGACAAACTTAAGTATAATTATTTTTAATCGTAACATGTTAAAACATTACGTATCTAAGGTATGATCCAGCTGGTCCTATTTTGTTTGAAAAAAAAAAAAAAATAAAAAAAAAAAATACAATTTATGCCAAGTTGACATCAGGGTTTAAAGTTACTTTTTGATGATATTTTGGTCACTTTTTCATGTGCTTTTGATCATTTTTCAACTATTTAGAAAAGACCAGACCACTATGAGCTTTGTAATCGGAATAATATGAATTGTTAAAGAAAGGATATCAGGTATTTAATTTTATATCTGCGGTATATTGCTGAAACAGCTGCAAGTTACATTGGAGCAAACACGAAAAGCATAGAAATAACATTCATCGTTGGAAGAAATGGTGTTAGGTATTTAATTTCTAGCCGCCGTGTATGACTAGAGAAGATAGTACTAACTATTGGTACAAATACACTTACGAACACCTCATGTATATCACCTGTTGAGCGAAATTCAAAATTCGCACCATAGAATGTGTCTATGGAGGGCAGAGGCTGTGTCTCTAGAGGGCATGCTGCTGTGGTTTGAAAGTCATCGCACGACATAACGAGTCGAGCTGCTTGAATGAAGAGGAAGCAATAGTAACCGGTTTGGAGGCGTTGTGTTGAATACGTATAATGCAGCTAAAATTCATTTGGCCTGATAGCCTTTACATATTGTAGCACAAGGAGTTTAATTTTTTGAGCTTCATTAACAACAAAGAGCGGAAAAGAGATGAGTAATACGCTAAAATAATAAGAAAAGAAACCGGAGTAATAAAGCGTGAAAGAATAGGGCAAGTGTATTACCCTTCTATACAAATTCCTTACTGAAAACCTAAATACAATTTCTGTAATCGGAACACAAAGCCTTCTCAAATTGTGTATTTTGTCGTTCTCGAAATAGTTATAAAATCTTCATCTACATATCCACACTATTGCATCAGCAAGCATTAGTGTTTTGTCTGTTTGCTCTACTTATTAAAATATTCTACAAGTCGAACTCTAGATTAATACTCATAGTACTTCTTGCCCTCCTGTTAGAGGAATAACAAAGGTAATTAGACTTAGAAAAGACTTCCTCTTGCAGGTTTTAAAGTTTTTTTTTTTTTTTTTTTTTTTTTTTTTTTTTTTTTTTTTTTTTTTTTTTTTTTACTCATTAATACCATTTTATTCGGAAATAAATCGCCGTTTTCATAACACTACTGCTACTGAGTTTTGCAGTGGGGATGAGAAAAGTGAGTCATTCAAAACTTAAATATCCGTCTGCAGCTGTTTCTCTGCCAACTATTCACAAAGCTCCGTTCCGTCCCGCGTAGGTAGCTTCCGTGATGTAATGAAGTCCCGGAAGGCACTTTTGGCTGCATTTCTGTTTTTAATTACCCTCTCTGACTCAAAACGTGGTAGTTTATGAGCGCTAAGTTAGGGGAATATGAAATGTGCATGAGTACTTCATACTTCAGGTCACTCAGCTTCTGTTCAATATTTTTGCTGCGCGTGGTTGAGTGTTGTTTTACAGGATCAGAGGAACTTTTATTATTATTATTATTGTTGATCAAATGCAACTGCTTTTTACACATCTGACATTGCATATCGTCAATTTCTATACAGGGACTGACTGACGAGGTGACCGCTTGTATTTTGGTTTCGTCACTCCAGTACACTCGCAGTCTGAGAGAGTTTAATGTAGAGATGTGCATTTCAGCCATTTATTTCTGAACAACCTGCTATTAGCTAAATCAGTTAAATCGAATTTGAGAATGAGTCTAATTGTATGTTTCGTACGAGGTAAATTACTCTCGTAAGTGCCAACGTTCCTCGGAGATCTTTACGTTTGTATCTCGTATGGGGGTAATTCTTTTCTCAACCTTCGTTAAGCCACCACATGAGATGGCGGAACGCTAATTAGTCAGATCTTTTTATTGGAGATCATTCATCCTTCGTATCGAAGGACAAGACTCTGGTATTCAATCATTGTGGAGTAGTGAGCGTAAAATCGTATCGAGTGCAATCGAAGTGCTCGCCAAGGATTAACTATATGAGGTAATTCGATTTCTCCAGGCGGCTGCTAATTTCCCTGAAATTTCAAGGTTAGACAGTTGGGAAACCAACCATTTCACGAACTATATGATTCATGCGTTCATTAAAGTCACGTTCCACCACAGATTTCTGAGATAGGTAAGTCTTTCTTTAAACTCTCTGTAGCATTAACGCAAACAACAATCACTTATGAAGTTCCCTCGTGATCCTTAACCATTTGACGATGAATTGAATGGCAGCTGGATTGTGCCTTTCCGCTTGGAAAAATCGAATTAATCATGTTCACTCTTGGCGGGCGCTTTGATTACACTCGGTCGGTTTCATGCTGTCTACTCCTCAATAATTGAACACCAGTCTGTCTTTTGGTATGAGGGGTGTGCGATCTCCAATGAACAGATTTGACTAATTTGCGTTTCATCGTGTTACGTGGTTCTCTGGTACATTAACGGAGGTTGAAAAAAAACACCTCCGTCACACATTATTGTATTAAACTTTATCTATTCTTCTTCAGATGCACATTCTTTTACGTAGATTAATGTATCATTTATTAGTTCTTTTGTTTTATATAATAAAATTATTATTATTATTATTATTATTATTATTATTATTATTATTATTTTACTCAAAGATTATCCTTAAGTCCGAATCTCCTCTTCCAGGTTTTTACGGTTTCTCGCTCTTAGGGCAGCCATGTTCTAAGAGTAATTGATCCTATATCTATTATAATAATTTGCACTATCGAAGAATACTTCCTACGCATGGTCAAAAATTGTGTTCGTACTGGTGCATTCCGAATTTCAAACCAAAATACAATGCTGCAAGTTAGAAGTGCATTTGAAATAAATGAGGCTGTTATACAGTACAACGAAATCTAGAAAGATGTGAGTTCCCACTTCACTGGTTGTATTGAATAAATTTACGGTATTTATGTAGTTGCTTACTTGAAACAATTATATTAGATTAACATGATCAATTTATCCGGTAAACTGTTTCTATGAAAAGTAATTCGTGGTTAAGAATCTTAATATGTATTGGAGAAGAAATAAAATGCTTTCCTAAATTTGTGCATTATTGTACTTATGAAGATAATACGAAGTACTAGTCGAAGTCGTCATCATACATTTATATTCTTCGTAATATAGAAGGGACATAATCACTTTCTTTTAATCTTTCTCATAATCTTTTAAACACATTTAAGCTACAATCTCAAAGTGGTAGGTTTGTAGTGCAGAAAAGCGGAGAAAATAACATAGATTTTTGTTTTTCTTGACTTCGCGAAAATATTGACTGCAATTTCGAAATATGCATATATGCATCCAATATCAAGATCGAATTTCTGAATTTGTGCCTGTACAGAACATCAAAATTACGAAAGATATAGCTTATTTTTGCTTCAAAACTTGAGGAAAAAATATCTTTTTAATTAGCAGTAACAAAAGCTATGCTTTAAATCTTAACTTTATAAGCGGTGTAGAATTATTTTGCATATATATAATATGTATGTATTTATGTTTGGAAAAGAAAGCTTCTTCCCAACCACAAAATTAGAAAAGCAAACCACGTGTACGCAAACAGCCAACGTACACCCATGCGCAGAAAATTTGGCTTGTATACTGTAGTTTATGATTTTTCACTTTATTACTTTTTACTTCCGCCTTTGGCTGAAGTTGACTGATTAGTAAGTGTAGATCAATGGTTCTCAAACTTTCCGACAACACGGACTCCCTGTTCATTCGGCAACTGATCTGCGGACCCCACTTGCAATGCTATCTGAAATTTTACATGGTATTAAAAAATATACTAATTAGAATTACCACTGACAAGAAAAAGATCAAGAAAAATAATGCAATAAGTAATTTATTCTAAAGATACATGATTGTTTCGTAGTGAACGAAATTTCAATTGGAAATACATTAACTTTCAAGACTGAAGATATTTATTGTTTTTCTTTTTAAGGATATCCATTTGATAAATAATGTTCTCAAATGTGGGGTGTTACTAATGTGAGGAATGAAATTCTGTTTTTTTTTTTTTTTTTTTTTTTTCTTTCTTTCTTCCATAATTGCATTGAAATCTGGAATAAGTTTTGTCACCATCAATATTAGATCCGATTCCACCTTAAGACGTTTTCGCTTTAAGGTTTAAGGTTACTGCAAAGAACAGAAAAGGTCTGCTCACATAAGTAAGTGGTAGGGAAAGGTATCAAATGTTGCAATGCCTTTTTAGATAACTCTTTATATTCACAGCGCACGCGCAGCCAAAAGCTACAAAGTTCATTTTCTTCGAAAACTTTTTATTTTTCTTTCTTCCATGAAGTATCGCAGGATAGTTCCAATAGCTGTTCTTGTTCTATGTTAGAGACATTCATACCTTGTACGTCATGGATTTCTACATTAGTGAAAGGATTTTCAATCCAACCATTAGGTTGTGGAACAGGGAAATAGTCTCGAAAACTTGCGGCTAATGCTCTCAAGTGTTCCGCAAGTGTTTTATGCATTTCAGCAGAGTTTTTCACCTGAAGAGTCAATGAAATCCTTGAGCACTGGAAATGATGAATATTTATTGTTTTGTACTCGTACTTCCTACACTGTAGTTTCTTAATCTTAAAAATACTTCTTGCATAACAGCTGTGAGTTCCATTTTATTACAAAACATTTCAATTTTTAGGCGTCGCTGACGAAACATGTAAGCATAAAACAGAATTAAGCACGATTGAGTGCATCTTGGCAATCATTGTTTCGAGGGATTTTTCAAGCAATAAATAAAGAGAAACTGCGAAATTGACGTAACATTCACTAAAAGAATTTGAATGAAGAAATGAAACAACCATAATGTTGCATTTCTTGATTTAAAATTAGTAGCTATATTGTTTGGCAAACATATTTGATCTTCTGAAATCAATATTTTATATAAATATAGAAAAAAACATAGCAAACCCATTTTCCGAGACTCGAAGCGACACGGTAAGCGAGAATATTTCAATGCATTGGAAGAGGAACTTAGTATGAATGGTTAAATGAGTAGAGCGACTGGTGCAACGGCTGCGTCAACCTTTGTTGGTTTGGTCACAATATTCCAAGAAATAGCACATTTATATACAAACTCATTTTTCACGCTGGCAGCCATATTGGATTGATATACGTCTTTGATTTTTTTTTTTTTTTTTTTTTTGATATCTACTATTGACAATAAATACGACGTTTCGCTTCTCCAGTTCCAGTGCTTTGAGCTGGACATGCGTTCGATACATAGTGCGGCATTTTGAATTCAAGATGTTGCGTTTTTGAACATTTCGTATCTTTTCGTCATCTACGCTTACTGATCAACATTCATGCCAAATTTGTTTTTTCTAGCTTCAGCAGTTTGGAGTGCCTATCCTCTCAACATAGATTTTAAGCGACCATCTTGGATTCAGGGTGGCCATGGACTTTTGAATTAAGTTTGTGTTTACATTTTGACCCGCCGCCATTTTGCACAGGGTGGTTGTAGAGAGTCGGGTCTTGCTCCATCTTCATTCATTTCACAACAGCTTTCAAACGATGTGCTACTTAACACGCCTTGCCATTTGAAACTCCGTCTGGGACCCCGCGCAAACTATTTTACCCCAAAAGTGTGCCCTTGAAAATGATGGGATGTGTGTTCGCCGAGTTTTCCATCTACCCAATCGTTTCCGAACAAATGACCCGGTTTATACTATTCTACAAGCTAAATTTTTTGTAGCTTTTACATTACAAAATATGTTCTAAGTAGGGGTGGCCAATTCCGGAATTTTTACTTTCCGGAATCCGGAAAGTAAAATCGGAAAATTCCGGAATTCGGAAAAATTCCGGATTTCGGAAAAAATCCGGAATTCGGAAAAATCCGGATTTCGGAAAAAATCCGGAATTCAGAAAAATTCCGGATTTCGGAAAAATTCCGGAATTCGGAAAAAATCCGGAATTCGGAAAAATTATTTTTTCTTTTTGTAATCCTAAGAATTTTGTTCAAATGCAAACGAACAAATTTCCTTTTTGTAATCCTAAGAATGTATGATGCAAGTTAAGCTGAAACTTACATCCTAAAGTATACACTACTCAATCTTCCCATGGTCAATGAGATGTAGTCCAAAAGTAGGATGTACTCCTAATATTTAATTTTTGTTTTACTGTGATATTGTCCAGAGGTAATACATATATCACACTGAGATAAACAACTTGACATAATGAAGATGTTATCATACGTAGTTTTCCAGAAAATCTTGAGAAACGAATTTTTATGAAGTTAAAATATGCGTCGCTTGTTGCCAGTGTGATGCAATCGATAACTTTTATGCTGGAATAGTCTTATTATTATTATTATTATTATTATTATTATTATTATTATTATTATTATTATTATTAATCGTTTATGTACTTAAAAGAAAATTATGAACCGTTAAGTAGTAGATTTTATCTGTTGTTTTTTGATATCTTCTAACAGTAATAACAAACTGCTTGTAAATACGCAATGATTATCAAGGACAATGGCATATTAATGTAAGGACTACTCTGCAGACTAGCAATAAACAATAAACAATAACAGATAAACAATAGTTGCAAAAAAAAAAAAAATAAAAAATAGAAATAAGTAACTAACTTGGGCATGTCAGAATGTTCGCGAGAATATAGGGACGCATTGAGACGGTGGGGTGCTGACTGCCACAGCCAATTAATGGTGCTGATTGCCACGACTGGCGCTGATTGCCAATATCAAGGTGCTGACTGCCACGATGGCGTGCTGACTGCCACGAGCCTGAGAGAAAGTTGCTAGACGTAACATTACTGGACGCCAAGAAGCATGAAAGAAACTAGATGATCCTTAGGATCGTGTTGTTCAGACCACCTAACAAAGGTAAACAGGTCTCTGTATGTACACTCATGTCCAAAATTATTGTCACATGATTATAAATATGTTGTTCTAGTAATATAATTTGATAACGAATTCGCCCAGTATTTCTTATAATGTTAGTATGTGTATAATCGGCAAAGACAAGTATGTGGTAAATTTCATGTCAAAAGAGCAGTAAATAAGAACAATAAAACGAAAATAAAATTTTCTTGTCCATTTAGTTGCATTTTATTTTACTCATTATGATTTTCGTATTTATAATTCTTTTCCTATGAAATTTATCACAAATACAAATTTCCTGATTATACACATAATATAAATATTAAAAGTACTCTGCAAAATTATCAAATTATATTCTTACAAGAAGACAGTTATAGATATGCGACAATAATTTTGGATATGAGTGTACTTTCAGTTTTGTCAGGAAGCGGTGCGTACAAAATTGGTACGATTTATGTATTCTCATTTGAACTCTCTATGTCAGCATGAACTGTGTACAGCTGTGCAAATTGTTTCGAGCAGCTCTTGAAAGTTGCATCAAAAGAGCACTGCTGGCTGTACCTCACAAGGGAAGTTCAGGAGAAAGCACTCGCCTGCAGAGAAACTAAGCATGACATTTGAAGTCCCAATTCATGCTGATTATAACAAGCTAATAAAATTCCTGTACGGTTGAGAACGGTTCGAGATATTCAACTTGGAAGTTTATATGAGAAAATGAGGATATACGCATTTATACGCGTTAAGTACAACATAATTAGTAACGAATATTGACATACGAATTGAAAGCTATCGGAAGTAACAGAAAAAAAAGTGTTTCGCAATAACTAACGGGTTTGTTAGATACAATTAGTCATTACATTGTTCACAATAATCATAAGTTAGAGATGAAAATTAATCACTGTTGTTCTTCTGTTTTATGAAGAAATGACGCAGGCAAAATACTCCCTTGCACCATGAACATTTTATAAATGCAATTGTGTTGCATCCGTCAAGAGAACAGTTCGCAGAACCAAAGCAAAAAGCAAATTCGACAAGTGATTCAAAAGTTATAGGTCTATAATTTGTTCGTAACCTGCCTTGCAGAACGCAAACTGAAACAATCCAATGCATCGCGGTGATCGGAAGTGATTCGTATGGACACGAACTTTATTTGATTGTTTCGTTGGTACATTATAACGTCCAGATGAAGAAGATTCATACTATGTACAAATCTCCTGCCATAATCTTTGATTGATCGGAATCAAAACACATCAAATGGTTGCACAAATCGTGTGCAATTCTTTGGTATCTTCTCAACCATTAGGTCTTTGCCATCCGTCATGCAACTTGTAATGGACAATTTGTCTGTGAATGATCCCCAGTGATCAAGCAATAGCAAGTTAAAACCATCAGGCTTCGCCATGGGAGAGAATACTTAACGCATTGAAACGTGCATCCACTCATTTTCTCATATAAACTTCTAAGCTGAATATCTCTAACAGTTCTCAACGTACAGGAGTTTTATTATCTGTTGTAATCAGCATGAATTGGTCCTTCAAATGACATGCTTATTTCTCTGCAGGCGAGAGCTTCTCCCAAACTTCCCTTGTCAGCTGGCTTCAGACCCTCATATCCATTAAATAATACAATAAAACAATTAATATAAACAATGAAATGTGCAAATTGTGCATATAACAGAAAAGACAATCCCTTTATAAACATCCAAGTGCATGTCGTTCCACTTAGTGAGCAACTTTGTAACTTATAGGATGCCACATAGATTTGTTGTGATGATTACTAAATTAATCCCTACTAAATTAATATATAATCATAAATTTAGTATGAGGGATTAGTTCCTTTCCAAATACAGTTTCTCCCAGGCTCGTGGCAGTCAGCACGCCGTCGTGGCAGTCAGCACCTTCATATTTGCAATCAGCGACAGTCGTGGCAGTCAGCACCAATAATTGGCTGTGGCAATCAGCACCTATCCATTGAGACTCTAGCAAAGAGCGTTCTGTTATTATTACTCAAAGGGCCGTACGATGGAGGCATTAACGCTAATGTTAATGGCACTAATGAGCACTTACTTGCTCTAACGGTTAACCTCATTTTTGAGATGATTCTTAGAAGTGGGCGTGTTGGCATGCAGTTAGAAGACTTTTATCCATTATTTAAAAAGCACACGTTATCTGTGGAGTACTAACGATTTGCGTCACTATCGAACACTAACATAGCACTAGCGACGTTTAAAGTCGAAATTGGAGTCTGACATAAGTGGCTTGTCAACTTCACGGACATTATATTTTCCTTGAATGCGAGAATTTTGCGCCCGGGAAATTTGCGCCCTACCACAAAAATAGGAAAAAATGCGCTCGCAATATATTTGCACTGGGATGTTAGCGCCCTACAATTCAACTTATTTTTGTATTGTGTAAAGTAACTTCCACTCACACTTGAACTAGGCTTGCCTCTCATCGTCTCAGTGAGTTACTCCATCCGTTATAATATTCCGAACAAATGAAAAAAATACAATTTTAGTTCACTAAAGGGCAATCCATACAAATACAATTTTTCATTATACTACAAAATTTATAATAAAAGTATAAATGACTGATATATAATTATTTATTAATAAAATCAAAGAGTATAATTTAATCTACAAAAGGCTGTTTGGCTCTACCCAGATATTTCTGTTCACAATCCTTGCGAGTTGTTTGGCTTTTTAGGACACAAAATATAGAAAAGAAAATGTAAAGTGAATGTAAAATCAGTTCAGTAATATTATGAAGAAAACTATGTACAGTGTATTTACTTGCTGGAATTACACTTCAAACACAATTGCGTTCAGTCGTTCTTTCAGAAAAAATGTTCTGGGGGGCACACTTAGTATTCCGGAGGGGGTCACTGCTGGTACTATTCTATTTATTATTATATTATAGACGTATTATTTTGGTCTCCTCCGAGGGGGCACTCTGAGAGCTCTGGAGAGGCCAGTGTTCCTTCAAAATCATCTCTGGAAGAAGCAGTGATTGCGTTGATCCGTTGTGTTCTTTTGGCTTATATTGAAGTTTATTCTCCCCTTATATAGCCACAATGAAATTAAATCACAAATGGCATGGTTGTGGGGGGAGGGTTGTTTATGCTGTAATGTCAGCCCCTCCGAGCAAATGCATAAGCTCCAATAGGTTCTTTTATTTCGCAGGGCTCAAACTTCCCGGTGGAGGTACATCGCAGGCGCAATTTTCCCTGTTCTTGAGGTAGGGCGCAAATTTCCCAGACGCAAAATTCTCGACACCGTTCGAATGACCTCGGAAGACTATATCTTTTTCAATACTTTTTTATATTTTTTTACTCGAGATTTCTTCATAGCTTCTTATTAAAATACTTACTAATATATCCTCATTTTATTGTCCAAACCAATCAATATGGGTATGTTGTCAGTAAAATATTTAGATTGATCGAGCCTCTGGTGTGTAACCACAGTATTTCATATCATCCCTCCATTAGAAATCTTGGCTAAACGAACCAATATATGTTGCCAATAAAATAGTTTAGAATGATTGAGCCCCTGGAAATAACCACAGTATTTCGTGACAGACCCCCCCTTCCTATTACCATATTCTAGCTACGTGCCTGACTCAGCTAATTCTCTACATTCTTTACCAACCACACATTTTCTAAAGCGGAAAATGCTCTCTAAATACCTAAGCTCATTATTTTCAACAGATGCACAAATTGGGTAACATTCTATCTACATGAATGTTATATATGTCGATTACTGGAAACCGCTTCTCGCTATCTATTACTATATAATGATTAACGTTAAAACCGGAAATGGTTGATTTGTACCGCTTCCGGTTTGAATATTACATTCATCAGGGAACTCGATTCTTAACTATTGACTCTGTACATCGTGGCCAAAATTGATAGTAATCCATCAGATAGTTCTTGAGACTGTTTGTTTCACTGATGGACAGAATGAATATATGGCTATAGAGTTTTGATAAACTAAATTCGTTAATGAGTGATGATGGAACAAATATAAGAAAGGGAACCAAGAGTAGGCCTACCACCGGAAAAATTTTCGAACACAAAATTAGCCATCGAAAACCCACATGTCCTGGGTTAGAATACCATAGATGAAAACTCTACCACTGAGTCATCAATCACCCGCTTATTAGTTTTATTAATTATTATATTAATATAAATTAATGAACGCCTGCTTATGTTAATTATTGAACAATTACATTGTATACTTCGTAAAGCCAAAAATTGTAAATTTGTATTTACTGTACATACAGTGAGCGCGGAAAGTGTTCGTATACCTATACTATTGAAACGAGAATGCCTGCGAAAAAGAAACAGAAAATTTAAGAAGTGTAATAACACACACAATATGAATAATGAAAACTAAGCTTTATGAATATATCAATAAAGAACCACAAAGACAAGTTTAATGGTCAGAAAGTAAATAAATTCCGTAGAAAGTGTATAGAGTAGACGCAAAAAGAGATCGTACACCTGACGTACGAATACGAAACAAAGATACCACAACTGGGGTTCACTAGTATTCACCTGAGTATACACCTCTGTATAGCATGACGAATAACAGAATGAGTTTAGTTGTGAATAGGAGTGAAAAAACTGCACGGTGGGCTGTCAAAATGGGAAGCAACCGAACAGAAACAAATGAGGAGACAAGAAAAGTAATTATTAAATTGCATAAGAAAGGTAAGTCTTTGAGAAAGATAGCAAACCTTGCAGACATGCCTCGTTCAACAGTACAAACAATAATTGCGATGTATAATGTTTCTATCACTGCGAAAAAAAAAAAAAAAAAAAAAACCTGGAAGACCAAGAGTGTTGAGTGAACAAGATAAACGTTACATTATTAGGGAAAGAAAAAAGGTTCCGAAAAGTAGTGCTGTATAATTGGCAACGGATCTGGAAACACGCGGTGTTAAAGTATCAGCCAGTACAGTGCGGAATATTTGCAGGGTATCATGGTCGGATAGCCAGGAAAATGTTATGGGTGAACAAGACAAATCGTATAAAGAGACTAAAGTTTGAAAAAGAGTATAAAGATAAAGGATCAGGCTTCTTTCTGGAATAGGGTCATATTTTCTAACGAAAGTAAAGTTAATCTTATCGAATCCAATGGGAGGCGTATGGTATGGCGCAAGGTGAATACATAGATGAATCCTCAAAATCTCGTCCCTAAAGTAAGACACGGAGGAGGGTCCGTGCTCGTCTGAGGTTGTATGAGTGCCTCAGGAGTGGGTCGTCTCCACTTTATCGATGGAGTGATGATCCACAAAGTGTATATTAACAGATTAAAGGAAAATCTCCATACTAGTGCGTAGAAAACAATTTATTGTTCAGCAAGGGAACAACTCCAAACATACAGCGGAAAATACTCGATAGTGGCTACTCTATAATACCTTGAAACAGCTTCGCACACCTCCCCAATCCCCAGACATGAACCCCATAGAACATTTATGGTCTGTTCTGGAGACAAGAATCAGAAGGCACAGCTTCTCTACTAAAGAAGGCCTGAGAAAAGCTATTCAAGAAGAATGGGACATAATCAGTCCCGAAGCTACAGAACTACGAACTACTACAGGTGAAATCAATGCCACGAAGACTACAGACAATCATTAACGCACAGGGTAATCCCACAAAATATTAAATAACGTAATATACTTTATAAGCATTAATTCAATCATAAGTGTATGGTGACTTTTTGCGTTTACAAAAAAGGAATTCTCTCTTATCTTCTGAACAAAACAGTGATTGTCTTTGTTTGGCCTTTCTCTTGTATATAGAAATAAAATGTATGAATGAGTAGTCTTAATTCTGGTTATATATATATTTTCCACCTCCCGTTCTCATGCTAGCTGTTTCCAATATAAAGTATGCACGGTGTACGAACACTTTCTGCGCTCACTGTAGGTATATTGACAATAAGCGAATGTTATCAGAATATTTGTTGAGATTTCTTTTCCTTCACTGCCTAGTAGTTTGCAGTGCTTTGGAGCAGCTGCAGGTGGGAACGCGATAATGTTTGAGACATACCGGCGACTTTTTTGTGTGTGAAAATAAGACCTTCCTCATAAAGCAGTAAATAACTGCAATAGCAATTGTCTACGTAAGTGATAAAGACATATCCAACTACAAGAAACTAATACAGTATATATATTCATTATTGTGTTTCTCTTTTAACAGCTACTAGCTAGGGATGGCCGATTCCAGAATTTTTACTTTCCGGAATCCGGAAAGTAAAATCGGAAAAATTCCGAATTTTTTCTAAATTCCGGATTTTTTCCGAATATCGGAATTTTTCCGAAATCCGGAATTTTTCCGAATTCCGGAAAGTAAATTTTCCGATTCCGGAAAACAAAATTTCCGGAATCCGGATTCCGGAAAATTTTGGCCATCCCTAGTTCTAAGTCACGATATCTCGACCAGTGGCACGTATAACTTTGGGATTCGATGCAAACACAATTGTCTCGTTCGGATCTCAGCGGAGCCAGTTCGTGACCTTCCCTTGTCAGTGAGTTTTTACTTGATCAGGTTATTTTGCTTGCAACTCTCCGTTCAATACTTCAGGTTATAGCACCGTAAAATAAAAATTGTATTTAAAAATGCAATTTTTTGCAATAAATTTGTTTCCTTGAAGTTTAAAGGGAAATTATTCAGTTATTTTTCCAGTATAATAATGAAATTTTTACAGAATACCAGGTATGAACGAAAGTATACCAAACAGGAGTGCAGTAGTATTTTTCAAATTAATTTTATAGTTAACTTACCATAAGTTATTTTGTTCCATGTTCCGATCTCTGTCCGTAACTCAATTAACGAAGAACGGAAAGCAGTGAAGTACGCTACTTTGAATGTCAATATCAACAGCGTATACAGTTTTATTTCAGATACAGGCAAAATATCCGAAATTACAATATGAAAATAATAATTTTTTACGATCAGTTATCACTCAGCTGTTGCGACATTTCCGCATGGAACTGCACGACGTCAGCGTTACGCGCTGCGTGGAAAACAGAAATTGTGGCTGTACTTGTTCTCGTCTCGTTGCTTTTTTTCGTGTGCTTTCTTATTTAACTTTGTATGCGCTTTTGGTTAGGTTATAATATAAACAAAAAAGCATCGTTTTTGAAGTTACGAGAAACTGTGTATAATAAATGCAAGATCACTTTTTGATTAGGATAAACAAAACAGTACTCCGCAATTTTCGTTCTCCCAATCCGTCAAAAGAACTGCATAATGCTTAAGGGTGTCTGCAAAAGCTGTGAAGCGTGTTTCAAGTGAGTATCGCAGTAATAGTGTCCTGGAATCCCCCCCTTCCCAAGGTTCACCGTCAAACAGTTGGTTATAGACGAATTTCTTCAAGGATACATTCGCCAGAAGCTCCACGAATTTTATATGCGAAAAGAGTATCCAACGGTAAAGAAACTCTTGGGACAAATAAGAAAGAACTTTACTAACGCTCCGGAAATGAATGAAACATCGTTGTGACGTGTGTTGCGAAAACTAGTATTTCAGTATAAAAAATTTAATAAGAAACCAGTTCTAATGGGAAGTGATGAGATTGCTGGGCAAGGAAATCAGTTTGTACGGTTCTTGAAATTTTACAGACATAACAATTTTTAGTGTCTTTTACACCTATGAGTAGGGGCACGAGTTTTTCGCACTAAGAATTTGAAAATTTCGCGTTTCGTTTTTCATATTTCACATTTTGTCGCATTTTCCAAATAAAGTTTCTCATTTCGTAGCTCTTGTGGAGAGGATATTCCCTGACATTTTTACAATTGTTCCTTTTATTAATAGATCACTACAGAAATAAATCATTAATTACCTACAAACAAAAAAACACTCAATATTTTACTTGACATTGTAAATTTCCCTTATAGAAAATTATATTTTTTTAAAAATCAAACTGAAGGAAAATCAGTTACTAAACTTACTATGAATAGAAAATGTTTGCTGTCTTCTGAAAACACATAGGCACAAGTTACATTTAAGCATTAAACATAAGCATGTTTCCACGTTTTCCTTCTTCATTGTTGTATGTTTGTCACTTATCACCAGTTCATACTTGAAAGAAGAAGAAGAAAAAAATGAAAAGAATTGGCATTGCTTGTTGGAAGCCACACATACGTAAGTGCATTTACAACAAACTTCAATCATCACTTCGGAACTTTTGTCCATTCAAAACATTCACTACCCAAACTGCACCGTTCATGTCACGTTCTACTGTTCCGTCAGCGCAAAACTGCCGTTTTTAAATTAATGAAAACGTATTTTTAAAATTTCGCGTTATTTCGCATATTAGAAATTTGGCGCAAAATTGCCAATTTCGCGTTTTATCGCGCAACGGAAACCAATGAAAATACACATAGGATATTATAAAACCTCATGACGCTGAAATTACTTAATTCTGACGCATTCCGTTTTATCGCGTATTGCTAAAAACTCGTGCCTCTATCTATGAGTCTTGGTGGGGTTCGAACCATTGTGCCAATTATGAATGGCAAGAGCAAATTCTGCCAGAAGAGGACACGTCAATGTATGACTACTACCGAGTGCTGTTCGACAGTTTTCGGGTTGGAGAGGGGGTATTCGTACTCCTTCCGGTGCTGGGAAGAGAGTAATTATGCTACATATTGCCAACGAGGAGGGATTTCTTGATGGAGCCGAAGTTTGTTTTGTTGGAAAAAAGGGAACTCAGGATTACCATTTCGAAGTGAATACCAAGCACTATACAGAATGGTTTCAACGCTTGCCGGACAAATCAGCCGTAGTTTTAGACCAAGCACCATCAAGGGCGCCGATTTCTCTGTAAATTTGGGGAGGCCATTTAGATGCAGAAAGCATATATGAGGATTTTAAGACAAATTGCATTCAAATTATGCCAAATATTGTAAATTTACAAATACAATGAGGTGGCCCACATGAGCTTTGGGGGGGGAGGCTTCCCCCCAAGATCGGCGCCCTTGAGCACTATATCATACTATACTCAATCCTGAAACTCGAAATCCAACTATGCGATGGAAAAAAGACGACATAATTAAATCGAAGTTCCAATTCCGTATTACGTTGAACTTCCCAAAAGTGTACTATTGAATATCGGCAGGCCTCATTTCAAAGAGCAGGAACGTCTTCCAGGAATACTGAAAACAAAACCATCAAACTTTTGTGACTCCCTGTGGCACATTGTGAATTGAACCTTATAGAGTTGATATGGTCGTATATAAAGAATGAGGTTGCAAAGAAAAATAAACGTTTCGGTTCGAATATATGTGTGTGTACTTTGCAAAGATACATTTAAAAGTGTTCTCGTCACGCACGAAAAATAAAAGATCACTAATTACAGTACGCAAGAATATTTGAATGTTGTCTTGGAACCCTTCGTAATCAACATACAAGATTCGGATGAAGCTTCAAGCAGTAGCAGTGACGGTGAAATCCTGGGTTCAGATTCGGACAATAAACAAGTAAGTATTTAAAAATGTGTGCAATTCTCTTATTTACCAAAAAAAAAAAAAAAAAAGTTACATATTTTTTCTCCAGTGAAATCACCCTCGCCTTCTCTCAAGAGGCAGAATGTCCGGCAACAGAGGGACTGCAGCGTTGCCACAGCGAAGTCGGAGAGAGTTCCTCTCACATACTGATGATGCATTAACCTTCTGCGTAGGCGAATACTGTAACAACGTCGCACAAAGGGAATCAGCTGGTAGTGAGATTTTTTTTTTTTTTTCTGTGAAAGAGCTCGGAACTTTCTGATTAAATATATAATTTATTATTTGCGATATTGCAACCTTACACTAACTTCTGTTTTATAAATATAACATATTTTATCTATATCGTTTTAATATACCTGTAGCTTTATTAGGTTCGGAAATCGCATGGTATCACAATATCGGTATTTGCATGAAGATGAAAGGAGTAAAGGTGACTAAACTTGCTCATTGCAATCAGTAACAGTTATATATTGAACTGTGCGAATGGCGTTTTTAAGAGGCCCGTCGTTTCTGATATATATCATGTGAAACTGGTTAGTTTAAGAAAATAGCTAAAAATACACAGTTTTGAGTACATTTTTACTCATAACTTCTTCCTAGTTGCACGTAAAGCTCTTAAATATACACCAATTGTAGCAAATGCTTCGACGATTAAAATGAGGTATAATGTATAGAATAGTTGATAGCCATTTTAGCATAACAAAGCCTTAAACACAGGTTCTGTAACGCTGAAATCTAGAGTATGTTAATGATATAATCCCAACTTTTGTCTAGAGACCCTTAATCTAGATTTAATTCAGTCTCTCTCGTTCTAAGAGATTCATACGTCGAAGAGATTCATACGAAAGTAAGATTCATACGTCGAATCGATTCCATCTCAACAAGACGAGAGCCCCAGTAAAGCTTCCTTCACCTAAATGTAGGGAAAAAAACAAAATCAAACTACGTTTGCGCAAGGAATATGAGAAAAGCAACATGAAAATTTTAACGAATCTGGGGTAGGTTGAGAACTAGCCAGGATTCCTGGATAGTCATTTTACCATTACTCGCGCCTAACCTCACTATACGCAATAGGGATCAGTCTACTACTTACCCAATAGGGACTAGCGCTAACTCGATTTCGCTCTCATTGTCTCACTGGGACTCGCTGTCTACTTCTAGGCTTCCTGCTTATTTATTAAGCTTGAAACATTAGAGCCGGATCGTGAGCAACACATCTCTAGCTCAGCAGGAATACTAGTATAGAAAAATTGACGTGTGTAATTGTGACTTAGTTACACAGATATTCAGTTACATATACCAACTAATATTAATCCTATGTAAGGACAGAGATTATGTCATTTGTGTTCTAATGTAAACTACATCCTTGTCGTAGAGAGGCTACAATGGCTGAGTAGGCCTAGTAGAGCACTGAACTGTGGTAGCGTTTGGGCCCTGGTTCTTTCCCATCTCATGTAAGTTCGGGGAGGACATCATCATCCTGTGAATATTCTTGGGCTTCTCTCGTTTCCTTCTACACTCATTCCATTAATTCATTCACAAGGACCTTGAAAATCACAGAGGGTCAGGGAAATTGAAAAGAGGAGGATTTCGATTTCTGGGCTTTCGGCATTTATGGCCAGTTAGCCCATCACGTATAAAGAATGTCGTCCGTCGGTGAGCACACTATTCGGCGTAAAGGAAGGAAAAAAGAATTGGGGAAGGAAGGAAGCGGCCTGTGACCTATAACTTAGGTATCACCTCGGCATTTGCCTGGTGTGAATGAGGGAAACACAAGAAATCCTCATTCAGGATGACTGGCCTGAAAAAGCTTTTTTACACTTTTTCGACCGAGTGTCCCCATCGGGAATCGAGCTCGGGACCTCTCGCACCGAAGGCAAGAGCGTTAGCGACTGCGCTACGCAGGGCAACGAATTTCAAAAAAGTAAGGGAAGTTCGGAAAATGCTTTGAGAGTCAAAGAAATTTGCTATATTTCACAGAAGAGTTGGAAGATTTTTTTAGAATTTATTTATGCAATAATCAATATTTACAATGAAAATTGAATATGCAAAGTAAACTGGCTTGTACATTTAATATTACTATTAATATATTTTGTAGTTGTAATTTCATTTTATATTCATACTTTTAACACTAATGAGTGATTCACAAATAGCTCATTATTTCCACCTGTTTTAGTAAGATTGAACACACGTCTTCTATAGATCTGAATGGTGTATTTTTGTAAATGTAATTGTAGAAAATTTACATGAACATAGTCTACGTAGAGGGCAGTGGAAAATGCAATCACATTTCACGAAAGTATTCGAAAAAATACTATTATTCACAATAATTACAGTTGCCAATATAAGATACGAAGAACACTTCAAAGAATCAAGGAAGATTCAAAATGAAAATACGAAAAAGGATGAAAAAAAGTCTTTAGAAATAACGTAGCTTGAATGCTCAAAGGTGTTAAAACTTCCAACTTTGGAAGAACAACAAGATAATTACAAAATTAGATGCTGCAGAAGAAGAAAATAAGTTAATTTTGTTGGTTGTAGGTAGTCAAAGAAATACACCAAGCTATCGTGTAAATGTTTACTTGCTTATGATTGTATTCAGAATGCCGAGATATTCAAGATATCATTCGTATATAATTATTGCTTGACACCACTGTTTTCTTGTATTCTAGATACAGGAAATTTGATTTATAGTAAAGACTTAAAACTTATGTTGTATTTAAAAGTAAAAAGAAGAGCGTTGGATGGCTCGATTTGTTTGGTAAATCTAACGCGGACCAGTGAAAATTTACTTCAGTCAGGGATTCAGGGAAATCGATATCAGAATTTAAGTGTAATCATTCACTTTTATTCTTCATCTGTTTCCCTTAGCGGAAAGAGCATAATCATAGGAAGTGTAATTAAAGATTTCACCTTGTTAACATGAATTAAGGGAAAAACTGCACGAGTTCAGAAATAAATTAGAAGAGGTTTTTGTTAAATGGAAGTAATCACTGCAGAAGCTACAGATCATCATTGGCTCCTATTGTATGCTAAATGTACTGCATTCAACACCTTATCGGTATTAAATTTGTTTGCAACAGAACATCAAGAAATAAAAGAAAACATTTTTTTTTTATTCCCCAGCTTTGTGGGGTGGCTGAAAGAATAGATAGATAGGGGGAAAGCAGGCAGAGAAGAAGGCTGGTTTCGGGGCGGGTATAAGGGCACAAAGGGCATCAGGTCGGGATCAACATTTAGGATTCAGGTGTCTGGACAGATATCAAGAACCCCAGCGTCAGGTCAGACAGAAGCACAGACGCCCAGCCAAACAGACAGATAATATGTCGTGGTAAGGCTTCTTCTTTCTTCTTCGTTGAAAGAACTGAAAAAGAAATATTAACTGTTTTCGGATACGTTCGTGAGAGAAGTCACATCGGTAAAAAATTAATTTTTTTTCGCTTGAAAGTAAAAGAAAAAAACTTTCTTAATGTACTAATGTTGTATACAATAATTAATACATTAGATAACGCTTATTCTTTCAGTTTCAGCCAATAAAACTTTAATTTTTACCAGTGTGACTTTTCTTACGAGCCATCTCTGTGTATGTAATGTTTTCACATGCGATCTGCAGACATGAAAGGTAAGCACACTGAAAGAATTAAGGACTTAGTTTTCAAGATTCTGTGTCTCGTCATCAGAGTGTATTCCAGACCGAAGAAAAGTGAGAATACTAGAGAAAAGTCCAGTCGAGCGTCACTATTACCATATTGAATCTTGTGCTGGAATGTTGGTATGGAAGGACGTGTGGCGAGGTCAAAAGGCTTGAGTACAATAAGAGATGAAAAAAACATTAAAGATGAAGGCATAACACTTAAAATATCACTAGAGATTCAGGTAGATACGACAACTGTAATATGAAATACTGCAGAAAGAGAAAAGACTTGGGTGGTGGAGACAGTGTGGTCGATGATTAGGGTTATAATGATGATGATGGTCGGGGAGGAGTTATGATTAATTAGTTAAATTATTTATTTATTTATTTAACTGTTTGTTTATCTACTATAACTACTATAACTTATCTATTTAAGTAATTTATTTATTTATTTATATTTTTTTGTTAATTTGGTTCACTACACTGTCTCTACCCTTTTACCACCTCTTCATCCTAGTTTTCTTTCTCCTTTTCACTATTTTAAATTACAGCTATTGTATCTATTATTTCTTTCTAGTAATTTTGTGTATGGTACGTGGCCCCCTATTCAAGTTTTTCTCATCTCTGGATACTACTCAGACTTTGAATTGATAGCACGTTCTCCCATCACAACATTCTAGTACAATATGGAATGTGGCCAACAGTGACACTTTTTTCTTCATTTCTTCACTCTTTTCTACATTCTGATGGAGAAGTGTCCTAATGGAAGCTGAGCTGTGAAAAGGAAAGAAATAATATTGAAGAATTGAGAAGCGAGTAATTGTTATCATAATGTCTAAAAGTGTCTATCATAGTGTCTAATATTGGAACAAATGTAGATTGAAGAACCAATTATTGCCATCATAGAGAGATTATGAAGAAATAGAAACTGTAGGATACAGAGAAAAGAGAACGAAGACACATTCAATACATATTGAAGAAAGTAGAAGAACTATTGGAAGATCAGTCATTTGTGTAAAAGTCTGTAAATGCTACAATACTTACCGATCCGGATCGCAGCGCGTGGTCCCTCGCTGCATCAGTGTGTGTGGTGATGAGGAATGTAGGCGTTTGGATGTGCGTACGTGTACATGTTGTGTCTATCCGACCAAACACCCACACTCCCATCCTCCCCCCTTCCAAGGCCCCTCAATCCATCCATCTGCCCGTCTCCCCCTTTCCGGACCGTCTGCTCAGCGGCCCAAACACTCGTCCTGTCCGCCAGTCTACTCCCCTGCCTGCCCATCCAGTCACCACCAATCTTCCTAGGGATCATAGGAAGATTGGTGGTAGACATACCCCATTCATCTATTGATCCAGCCACCCCACTTAATCAAAGCTTCCCCAATTGTTTTTATTCATTTATCTTTTCTTTTTTCTTTTTTTTCTTTTTATATATATAACAAATATACATTGTTAGAGTACGTGATGGCACCATTTTTTCTTTCCCAGTCCAGAGGTGGAGACAGCCAGCCGTGCGGTTTCTGATGATTTGGTGAAAAGCAAACACGTTGTACTCTGCATGTGTGGCATTATCTCAGGTACCAAAAGTAATTTGATGCTTATCACAAGGAAGGCCCATGTTTGAATGCTTAATATGTGGTTGTGTACTTGTTTGCATGTTTTCTCTGCGAAGTTAAGTCTTATTTTGAGATATCTTCATCTGAATGACAATACAAAATCATTCCAAATGCAAATCCATAACATCTTAATGAGGAATATATTATAAAGAAGTCTTTATTTATCAACAATCACCATTGCAGCCACTCGTACTGTGTATATCCATATTCCTGTTGTTGTTGATCTTTAGCATCACGTATAGTCAGTCGCTTTGATTCCATATATTTACTATCCAAATGCAAAACACTTCACTGAACTTTGGTGATTTGTTGGAACCAAACACAAGAAATGCAAATGGGTAGATTGTAATAGTTAAACAAACAATAAGTTTTTATTTCATTGTGTGCTTCAGTCCTTATTAAAGAGCTACCAGAAGCGATTTGTTGCTTTAAAATAGGGAATTACTTTTACAGGCATGTAGTTTTAACTTTGTCAAATTCCTCAAAACTATAACTCTTGCTCTATAAGTTACAATCTGCATGGCAACACATAATCACTTGCACAATGTTAAGTGTGAATAGAAATCGTTCTGAAAGAATACATTTAACTGTCTTTGTTGAATATCATTCGTAAACACTGATCTATATTTCATGTCGTATTTAAATTTGACACTATATCGTGGGATTAGATCGGTTGTTATAGTCCACATCTGATTATTTTAGCACTTGGTTGACGTGACTGAATAAAAGATACAGTTAATGCATTTTGATTTGATGATATTGAAAGCATCTCTTAAGATTATTCCATAATATAACATTTCATCTTCAAGTAAAAAAGCTTCTTCAGTCAAAATTAAGCTAGTTCAGTAGAAGTGTTGACTGATGGTTGAAACTGATTTTCAATTAAGCCCAAACACTTACCTCGAGGAAACACCTTTGTCCAATAAATGATGACTCTAGCTTCCTGTTCAGAAAGAAAGACTTTAAAAAATTTTTAAAGTAATAATAATAATAATAATAATAATAATAATAATAATAATAATAATAATAATAATAATAATAATAATAATAATAATAATAATAATAATAACGAAAAAAGAAACTGCAGAAAGTAATTTTTTTTCAAAATATTCAATACTACAAAATTCTGTTTAAACTTTCTCCAAAAAAAAAAAAAAAAAAAAAGTCAACAACGATTGGGATGAAGGAAGGTAATTATATTTAGGTCATTACCGGGACATCATTGTAATTTTTTTCCCGAAAATCTCATAAAAATACTACGCAATGAAATTGAATGAAAGAGAGATGATTACGGGTAACAAATTAAATCAATCTCCGGCTACAGGTTATGAAGGGTTATGCTTGGCTAGATGGCGTATCATACATCAATTGGGTAATGTGCATCGATTCCGAACATCAATATTCGTGGCTTTTTAGACAGGTGTTTGCAATCTCGCAAATAAGGGGCTTTCTATTTGCATCTTCAAACTTGTTCAGCATCTAAATTATAAATTCAAACGATTAAAAAAGAAATGATTTTGAAATTCTACAGAATTCAATTTTCCAGATATTCGAGTAGGTTATAGTCTAGTATGCATAAACATATCAATAGGCATAAGCATATCAAAGTCCGACTTTCTCGTGATTTGTGGATCGTCAGCTCTTTATGGTGTGTCAGTGTTAGATTCGAACCCCTTAATTAAAATATATAGTAGGCCTACTAATCTCGGAAGAAACTACATTAATTCTTGATGTCAAACCAACCTAAGGAGAAATTTTCTTGAAATGGACTAAGGAGCTTTCATTAACATTTCATAAGTTAATGTTTCATTAATAGCTGTACAATGTGGCATAGGATGTTTCTCAAGGATAACCAGTTCCATCATTTGCTTCAGGGTTCCCAGCGACCTGGGAAAGTCAGGGAATTTTACGTACGGATTTTTAAATCTCAGAACACATTTCCTCCCCCTTTCCGTGCTATTTGGTAGGGGATATTTTATAAAAATAAATTACTTTGTTTTGCAAAATTTCTCTACCTACACAACAATGTATGCATGTACATATCAAACATCTATGGTGGGGATTTTTTTTTGTTAAACATTATATATGTAGTCCTGGAAAACCAGGAAAGGTCAGGACATTTGTGTTTGCCAAATAAGTGGGAACCCTGTGAAACTAACTAGGGATGTACTTGAACCTGAACCCACAAAGTGGGGGTGATTTATATATTTTCTAAAAGCCTGGGTCAAGGTAAGATCAAAACCGCTTACCAAAATTGGGGAGGTCTCATGCATTTTGCTTGAGGGCAGCACTTTACTCATTTTCATTAAGATCTTTAAGCCTCTCTATAAAGTCCATTGCAACCCCGAAATATCTGAAACGGTGAGTCAGATATGAAAACAGAAAAACATATCTCTCATTATTTTAAAAGTACAACGTATCAAAGTGGAATAAATCGTCCCAGGGTCCCCTGCAGGGTTCCAGAAGGGGTCCAACTCAAAATTTTTAAATGGAAAGGGGGTCAACTTGCATATCGTATGAAAGTTGGTGTTAAATGAAAGAAGATAAATCAAGTCTCGACTCTTTACGATAAGCCTGTGCAAAATAGCGGTGGGTTAAAATATCAATACAATCTTCATTGCAAAGTCTATGGCCACTCGTATGAATCTGAAACGGTAGAATAGGTGTAAAAACAAAACATGGATATGTTATTATTTCAAAAATATAATTATTCAAAGTAAAAAATAAAAATAAAATGTTTCAGGTTCCCTCGCAGGGTCCTAGACGGGGTCCAACTTAAAATGTTGAAATGGGAAAGGGTTCAAGTTGAGTATCGTATGAAAGCTGATGTTAAGAGAAAGATGAAACATGTCTCGACTCTTGATGATAAGCACGTGCAAAATGGCGGTGGATCGAAATGTCAACATAGGCGTCATTGAAAAGTCTGCCCACTACTATTAATCTAAAACTGAGAGACAGGTAAAAAAAAAAAAAAAAAAAAAAAAAAAAAAAAAAAAAAAAAAAAAAAAACCTACAATACGCTTCTGTTGACATTTTGATCCACCGCAATTTTTCATAGGACGAGACTTGATTTATCTTCTTTCATTTAACATCAACTTTCATACGATATGCAAGTTGACCCCCCTTTCCATTTAAAAATTTTGAGTTGGACTCCGTCTGGGACCCTGCGGGGAACTCTGGGAAAATTTATTTTACTTTGATACGTTGTACTTTTGAAATGATGAAAGACATGTTTTTCTGTTTTCATATCTGACTCACCGTTTCAGATTTTTCGGGGTTGCAACGGACTTTATAAACAGGTTTAAAGACCTTAATAATAATGAGTACAGTGCTGCCCCCAAGCAAAATTGAGACCTCCCCAATTTTGGTAACCGGATTTGATCTTACCTTGACCCAAGCTTTCAGGAAATATATAAATCACTTCCACTTTGTGGGTTCAGGGTCACATACATCCCGGGTAAGTTCAGTAACTGTTAACAAATCCTGTATTTCGTATTTCGCCTGGAAGGAAATTCTCCCTGCAATATTCCCAAATTTTTACCAAGACCCCGTAATTCCCTAATTTCTTTCTATTAAAATTCCATTCCCTGGATTTCCTTAGCTTAACACACTGCGCCTTTTGTACATTTCTGTTACAAATGGAGGCAGTTGAAAATATTTCTTTGAAGAAAAGTTTGTGCCATTTTCAGTAGCGGTAGGTAATGCATATATTTGAAACCAAAATTACGTATTTAATGCTACATGTGTCAGGAAATCTAGCCAACATATGTATGAGAACTATTATAGAATGACTGTGTTCTTTCGTCCGTCTGTGTATTGACAGGTATTAAAGCGGAGTCTATATGATATAGCGAAAAGCGGTTTTCTAAAAACCCATTCAGCATCCCAAGAATAGATTCTGTCTCCACCCATATCTTTCTTCTAACACCGGAAGTGGTAGAAATTCAAGACTACTTACGATATTCATCCTCAGAGCAAAACAGATAAGAGATGGTAAGAAATGGCCTTTTCATGTGGGTTCAGCGTCACAGGAATAAGTTTAATTTCGATGTTTATGCCTCTTTTCCAATCGGAAGTAAGACATAAAGATTATATTGAATTTCTTATTTTGATTGACATATTTTTATTTCCATACTTATTTTCAAATGCAACAAATAAAGGATTGTTTCAAAAACAGTTAGAATAAAAAAAGAATGGAATTGGTGACAAAATTCAGATTGAAATACAAGGTGCAATGTAAAATGAAGGCTAGTGTGAAACCTGATCCTGGCGTGATGTCACTAGCTCAACAGTGTCCGTTTGCAGCAACTATAATAAGTGAAACACTTGAGTATTTTCTAAGCGCTGCCGAGAAAATTACAAAGGTTAAGCATAATTTACTATAGTTGTGCTGCGTTTGTTTATAAGTCAATACTGGGGAAATAATTTTACTAATTAAGAGAGATTAGTTTCGTTTGGGATCCTTTGTTATTCTTTGCAGAGTTGTATATGTGTCTAAGGCTTCCACACAACAATTCTGAAAAACCTCATTACAAACCTGGAATTACAAGGTAACCAGAAAAGGTTTTTTCATTTCGTAATCGCCAGAAATAGATATACAGAGCATGATACTCAGCTTTAGGTCTCAAAGTAATCTCCACCTCTATCCAGCATCCTTTGCCAACGTTTGTGCAGGTTCGTAATGCCCTGGCGATAAATCTCGGAGGTATTTTGACACAAATAAGTTCATGAGTTTGTGCCTCAGATCTCCGCCATTGAATGATTTTACACGGAGTAATCAAGGAAATGAAACAGGTGATAATCGAATAGCGCTAGGTCCGGCGAATACGGTGAATAGCACACTGTCTCCAGCCAAGTCGCTGAACTGTATCCCTGGTCGCCCTCGTCACGTTTGATTTTTCATTGCAGACATCTGTGTGACATTGGCTCCTTCTGCTGCAATACATGCTGCAAATGCTGCGAGTACGGGTCTACGGTGATGGTTTGGCCTTGTTGTAGGAGCCCGTAACTTGCTAGTCCCATCAGACACAAAGCATGATTTTGCGTGAGTGCAGAGGTGGTCATGAGGAGTAAGGCACAGGGTCACATGGTTACAACCAATGTCTTACATGCTGAGGAATATCATACTGGACCCCCTTCGTCACTCGCAAACACTCGACTAAATATGGATCTTTTGCGGTGCCGAAACAGGAGCGACAAATAGGCTGTCACCCGATGTTTCTTGTTGGCTGTTGACAATGTGTGGGGTACTCACTTACTCAACTTATCCACTTTCCTCTGCGGTGCAGGTAAAGTATAACTGTTTACCTTGTAAACTTGGAAACGTTCGACAAATTCACTGCACGTTTAGCTGCTTTCGTTGTCTATGGCTGCTTTCAGGGCCTTATCCAATACTTGTGGTCGCCCACTTGTGGTGGAGTTCATCAGAAAGACTCCGATCTCCCGATTTGAACTTCTAGAACCAATGCTTGGCGGTACGTTCGTTCACGGGATCCTCCCAAAATACCTGACGTATTCGACGACCCGATGCAGCTGCTGATAAGATCACCCCAAAATCTTACAGCAAACAACTGTAAATAAGCTGCTTCGATACCTCCATTTCTCTGTAATATTGGACGAGTGTAATTGCTGTGTGCGTACAACGCTTAATATTTGAGGCAGGTCAATGATCACACTAATCCTCCATCGCTTTTCCGGCTCGTAAGTCACTTCGTTTCCTCTCTGTTAAGGCCTTCATCAAACCGGACGTTAGAAATGGAAATAATTTTTCTGGTTACGTTGTACTTATGGGAGTCTCTGGCAAGGGGATGTAGTGAAAGGGACTGTCGTGATAAGAAACAGATTGAGAAAACTTTCTCCATTACAATCGGAAGTAGTAGAAATTACTACCACATCCGATTTAAATATTGATCACTATAGACCGAAAACAGTAAGAGATAATAATCATGTGCTTTTTGATATGGGTTCAGCGTTAAGTTAAATGTCAGTTGTTATTTTTCTTCCAAACCCGGAAAGTAGTAAACCTTAGCACGAGTTATGAGTTTAGTATTGGTTTCTAAATATACTTATGTGTACGTACAACTTAAGAATACTATGAATTACGTAAAAACTATTGTTCAAAAGAGTAGTAAATTAATTGAGCTTATCCCAAGATAAGTTATTGACTGTTTCCCACACATGATTTGATGATTTGATCTCCTGGGGCGCTGAATGCATCTATTCACGTTGAGAATGTGGCGAGCGCTGTTTCAGCACGCCAGCAGTTGTGTTCAAGAAGTCACATACAGCCATACTGTTGAACTTATTGCTAATGCACGTATGGGAAAATGTCGCAAAGAAACCAAATTGATAACATCATTAGTGGAAGAATTGTGGCACGACTGAAGATCAGACCAAGTTTTAAGTGTTGCGTGTACTCGGTGTATGTCATGTCAAGGGTCTAGCGACGACTCCAACAAGATGAAATCGTCTCGCAGAGGTTTAACGGAGGTCTCCCAAGGAATACCATTATTCAAGATGAGCGTTTACTATGTCTAACAACCAGGGGAAACAGACAAAGTACCGGCTCAGATCTCGGTAGGAATCTTGCAACTGGTACGGCTGTTACCATTTTAAAGTTTACAGTATACAGACTGGCTGGCTGTGGTTCGCCTGTATGCCACATAACCAGCAAGGTGTGTTCCTTTGGCCTTATTTTAAAGAAGGATCTGTTTGTATTGGTGCAGAGAACATCATGCATAAATCCAGCAATAGTGGAGTCACACCCTGTTCACAAATGAATCTCGGTTTAGTGTCTTCAATGATTCTCGATATGAATTTATCTGGAGAGAGTCTGGAACCAGGGACGTAGTGTCCATTAAAGCTATAAGGCTTAGCCTATCCATTTATTTATACATCAGCCTGAAATGTTGCTTTTGGATATTGATACAATTAATTTTATTAAAATGATTTATTTTATAATACGTTGTTTAAACATCAAGCGAGTTGAAGCGAAGCTTCTGCAAGAACGCATTGAAGGCTATCGGTGGCTAGCCTTCCGCTTCTCTCATGGAATTAGGAGAATGGGGCGGCGGCAATCAGCCACCCTCTAGCTACGAATCTAATTTCAGCCTACCCATTTCAAAACTTCACGCTACGTTACTGTCTGGAACACGGTTCCCTCCACCTAACATTACTGAACTGTATTATTACAGGCGTGGAGAAATCATAGAAGCGAGGGTTGGGATCATCCTAGAGTCTTGCACGCCCCTGCATATCTTGCCATGTGATATCACAGATGTTGGAATGACACCCTAGATTAGTATGTTCGTCTACTTCGGGATGCAATATACCCTGATTTCGTTCTAATAGATAATAATGTACGTCCCCATCGAGCTGGAGTAGTGAGTATCTTGAGACTCACGACATTAGATGATTCGATTGACCTACTCGATCACCAGACCCGATTCCATTAATACCTGCGAAGGACACGCTTGGTGGGCGAATTTCACGTCTCTCCAAGATCCATTCCCGTTCCCAGGAAGGCACTAACCCAAGAATGGCAAGTCTTTCCGAGCCACATATTGATAACCTCGTCCTCTGCATGCAGTCACGTTGTGCTGCATGTTTTGCAATGCGGAAAGATCATACAACACTCTTTATGTATCTTTTTCGTTTTAGCACATGGGTATATTTTCTGATTTTCATTCCCCTGTACATTTTCATTCCTGTTGTTCATTATGTGCCTTTTCTCACACTGTTACCATTAGGAATTCTACCTTCCACCAATATATGACTGGCTCTCCGTTTTCTTTGTGTGATACATCGTACAACCATCTTCTTAACCTGTGCACATGAGTGTAGTAATAAATCCGAACAGATTCCATCTCTGACCTTATCCTTCTATTGCAACCGGAAGTTAAAGATGCATTACTTCCGGTTTCAGTATTGAATGTACGTAGTTTGGAAGTTAGCTTAGTTTTACAGCGTGGAACGAACAAACTTGTTTTCTTTAGTATGATCATACACAGGAACTGTTCTACAATGTATTTGCAAAAGTAAAACCAATTTATAAAAAAGGCGACAAATCAGAGCTTGAAAATTATAGGCCTATTTCACTTCTCTCAACTTTTTCAAAAATTTTAGAAACCATAATGAGTATCCGGCTATCATCCTTTTTACTTAAACATGATCTAATAACACACGAGCAACATGGCTTCCTAAAAGGAAAATCAACGGAAACAGCAATATATAATTTTGTAGAAATTGTACATAAAAGTTTAGATAGTAAGGAGAAATGTATAGGTGTTTTCCTTGATCTTTCCAACGCATTTGACTTAGTGTCACATAGAAATCTTCTTTCAAAGCTCCAAGATTATGGAATAAGAGGCATTGCGTCCAAATGGTTTAAATCGTATCTGGAAAATCGGCAGCAAGTAGTAGAAATTACATACAGTGACAAAGATACAAACCAAACTACATACTACACATCAGGAAAACAAGAAATATCATGTGGAGTGCCACAGGGATCCGTATTAGGTCCATTATTATTTTTGATATACATTAACGATCTACCATGTAATATTGCTCCAGCAGAACTATCCCTTTATGCAGACGATGCTAATATCATAGTAAAAGAGAACACAAATGAGGATGTTGAAGGTAATGCAAATGAAATCCTTCATAAATTATCTCGATGGATTAAAGAAAATAAGCTTAAATTAAACATTGAAAAGACACAAGCAATCAATTTTCATCATATCCGCAACAAACATACGCAGCCTGTTAATATTTCAATTGAAAATAACGGAATAGACTATGTGAACTCCACTAAGTTCTTAGGAATCTGGATAGATAAAAATCTCTCCTGGAATGTACAAATAACTAAACTTGGTAAAAAATTAAATCAAATTTATTTCGCAATTAAAGTACTCAAAAATGTTTTAAAAGAGTCTACTTTAAAAACGATTTACTTTGGATTATTCCAGTCAAATTTAACATATGGCATTCTATTTTGGGGAAATACACACAAAGCCAAGGTAATTTTTACAATACAGAAACGAATAATAAGAATGATGGCGGCTGCTAAACCAAAAGATCACTGCAAACCAATATTTAAAAAATTTCGTATACTCCCAGTACCTTGTTTGTACATTTTAAATCTACTGATATTTGTAAAGAGACATTTAGAAGGTGTTCTTACGCGGATAGAAGAAAAACATGATCATGATACAAGAAACAAACAAAACTTTTCCATTGTAGAACACAGAACCGTATTATATGAAAAAGGGTGTAAATACGCGGGTATCATGCTATACAATAAACTTCCCAAAGATATAAAGACTCAAAAATCTGTTGCTAAATTTTAAAAAGAACTACAGAAATATTTACTAAAACACTGCTTTTACTCGATAGAGGAATACATGAATTGCTAACAAAAAAAGAAAAAAGAAACCTACATTATCTACAGTAACCAGTGTCGTTGCTTGTTTTTAGCATTTGATATATGTTCAAGGATTTCTACATACACTGCAGTAATAATTACTCTTACTTTATTTTTAATAATATCATGCAAAATGTAATGGATAAGATGTGAGGTGTAATGTTTAACCTAGTGTGTGTAATTTTTATTATTATTGTTCTTTTTACTTTTGTGTTTATATATATAAATGACGTGTCCACTTCATATGCATTGCAATACAGTGCTAAATGTATGAAAAAAGGACGAAATAAATACAATACAAACTCTGCTAACTTTAAAATGAAACATTTGTGTTATTTTCTTTTGAGGCGGGGTGCACGATCTTGGACGGACTCTTTCTATAACGGACAGAATTTAAAGGAAAATGCCGAACAGCCAATCCATGGCTTATACAAGTTTGTCATATGTGTTCTGCAGCAAATTTTAAAAGAAATCTTTAGTCTACATTTTCTTGTGTTGCGGCAGGCATTTTGAATCAATGCCATCAAAAGTTGCTGGACAAACAAAAACAAACAAAAAATAAAAATAAAAGAAAGTTATGGGTAGGGGTGGACGGTTCCTGGAAATGTAAGCCGCGGTTTCGGTTTGTTACTTAAACCAGTTTGGAACGGTTAACCGAAACCGAACAGAACCTTCTCTGAATCGAACCGAACCCTTCCCAAACCGGAACCGAACCGTTTCCAAACCGAACCGAACCGAACCGTTTCCAAACCGAACCGAACCGTTCAGACTGAACCGAAACCGAACCGAACTGTAATACAAATTGTTAAATTTCTGGTAGTTTTAGTACTCATAAAATAGTATAACTGTAATATTTCCATTGTGCGACTCTTCACACTAGAACATAATTTAGTACTATTAAATTAAAGTAGTTCCCAATTTCCAAGTAATTGTCCCCTCTTCCAGGGTATCTATCCTAAATCTGCATATGCTGTAAAGTTGTCTTCCAACTGATATTAAGAGTTTTATTTCAATTTCCAAAGCATCATTAAAAGTACCCACACAGTATAAATCCTCAATTGTTTCAGTAATATCGAAATAATTTTACATCTGAATAAAGTTATACCGAAAACATAACATTACACACTTATTGTAATCTCAAGTTGGACGGTTCCTAATAACGCAAACTGCATTTCCATCGATTTCGAATATTGAACTGAAACTGAACAAAATAGTCCACAAACAGGGTCCAACAGTTCTTAAACCGAACCGAACCATTCTACAAACCGAACCGAACTGTTCCCAAACCGAACCGAACCGAACCGAACCGTTCCCAAACCGAACCGAAACGGTTTGAAGTCCAAACCGACTGATTCGGTTTAAGCTACAAACCGAACCGAAACCGGTTATCCGGTTTTTGGAACACGCCTAGTTATGGGAGCATCTCTTTTAGTCTTTCCCGACCGTGGAGCTTGAAAATTGCGCTGAAATGCGTGGGGTATGAGTGAAATAAGAAATGATTAGTTCAGTTCTAAGAGTCAGGTACTTGAGAGCTTTTGGCAACGTAGGAAAGTAGAAAAAGAAACTAAACCTTTATTTTAACGTCCCACGATTTTGTACTTTAGGCTAAAGGAGACGGATAAATAATAGAAGTGAATATTATGAAAATTGGTGGAATAAGAATGTGGGACAACTTGAGAAAACTCACGATGTTGTCCACCAGAAACTCAAACTGAATCGCTCTAAGGAGTTCTCCAACTATAGCTGAGTGCTCTGCCACTGAGCTCCCTCTTTGTAGGGAGGTAGAGTCATTGGTAATGGATTCTGGTGGCTGTGTCACATTTTTCTTTAAGTTTTTATTATTATTATTATTTATGATTTTAATTGACAAGAAGTAACTCACCAAAAGTGCTGCCGTGACATCGCACAGGACCCCGAGGGTCCCAACCAGGTTGTGGCAGACATAAGAGGAATGCATAAGATTATTCTTTATTTCTCAGACTACATCATGCTTCAGAGGATCTGCAACGAAGGGCAGAGGAATAGGTGTTGAAACATAATAATAATAATAATAATAATAATAATAATAATAATAATAATAATAATAATAATAATAATAATAATAATAATAATAATAATAATAATAATAAAGCATTTGAAGTTACATGATTAAATCGTTAGTAATATGTATGTTAAATATTGTTACGAAAGATAACCGAGTATATTAGATTCATAACAAACTGAAACAAGAAGTTTGCTTTATAGCAGCACTTTCTCCGAATTTAATTTATTAATTTATTTTGGGAAGTATTTACTTTTCTACTTGACGCGAATACGAATGTTAAAGAGCTCTTCTCGCTCCCACCTTTTGCAGATGCTTCAAAATCGAAGAGTACTTCGTAATTTCACTGAATAATTTTACTCATGCTTATAAAATGCTATAAGTGATAATAGACTGGTTTCCATGTGTTGGATATAAGTTGCAGTTTGTAGGCATGAAGATGTAACCGTTTACGGAGGGCTTTATGAATGGTTGATTTCGGTACATGCAATTCCCATAACGCATGACGGACCGATTTCTGCGATCTGCATTGAAATACAACTTGCACGTTGTCCACAGTTCTTGCTCCATACCTGGCTTCATGGCATATCCATTACTTTACCTATCTCTAAAAAAAAGAAAAAAAAAAAAAAAAAATGAGCTCCACGTAATTATGGATGCTTTTAATGGGAGATATCTTCCATACTGCCGGCAGAAGTTTTGTTGAACAGTTACTGGTGATCAGACAGCATAAGAAAACTTTGAGATATGTGTAGAACACGTTGCAAAAAATAAATAAATAAAATAAATATAATAAAATAAAATAAATAAATAAATAAATAAATAAATAAATAATACGTGTACAATATCGTTTACACGCTATGGGTCATTGTATAACGGCAGCAGGACTTTGTGGACACGGTGTATATCACTCACTGGAGCGGTTGTCACGAGGTCGCTTAAGAGCTGACATTATAACTTTTTAAAAGTAAGCATATTTTGGAAATATACTTTCATTGATGTTCAGAATTCGGTTAAAAGAAAGTCCGAATTCAACAACAACCAACAACAACCAAATAAAATTAAGATCATTGAAGTTTCCTACTTGTTAACCACTGATATTCTTCCTTCTTTTGGACAAACGCTTTTGACACTATTCCTTTGAGCATCCCTCATTTCCACTCCTGCTTTGATTTCAGGCTCTTTGGCCGTGGGGCCGTTTTTACCCAGGCCCTTTCGAACGGGTCTATTTTGATACGTAACCCTTTCGGCTCTGGTCCGTTGGACCTGGACCGTTTTGACCCGAGGCTTTCTGTCCTCGTCCTTTTGTCCGGGCCCTTCTGACATGGAATTGACTACAGCATGTGGCAAGTGACTCAACCTATACTCGAACCCCTGTAAATAAATGAGCGAATCACGGTATAGCAAGATTGCCAAATTAAGAACTGGCAGGTACACTAAGACGGTGCTGCTCTGCTATTTTGAACACTAAACTTTTTCTTTAAATGCATTGTGGCTCAATTGTTATATATCACAATATCTAGGACCGCAAAATTTAAAATTTACATCTAAAATCATCTAGAAGATAGAAAAATTTAGATATTGAATGCACACTTACCATACGTCGTCCTTTTTGTTGAACAATTCAGGCATTTATAATTGACATGGAAATTTATAAATTGAAAGTATTGTTGCCTTAATTTATTGTGGTGTGTAATTGTTGGCGTTTTTAAAGAAATTCGAGATCTTTGTTAAATTAAAAGTCTAAGCCATTCTTGCATTTTTAAATCAGAAAATTGCTTTTAGGCACTCAATGTTGAAACTTTAGGATACATACTTTAAAAATAAAGAATAAAATTATGCTTTGAAACTTTTATCACCAATTTTGCACTAATAAGATTTTCCCCCATCATTGTAGACTTTTCGTAGCTAGAATAATTCTACTTGTTGTCTGTTCATCGAATGTGTTTTTTAAATCATCTTTTATAAGGCCCTTCGCAGACTACGCGACTTCGTGTGTCGAAGACGCACAACAGGCTGTGTTATTGCGTCGCGGGAGGTGACACTTTTATTTTTAGCCATAACAAGGGGACAATGCAGTAGCCTGGAGTTGGCGGTCCCCCTTGAGTCGCGGACTAAATCCGGGGCGTAGTCAGTATATTGCTAAATCCGCCACTGATTCCATGAGGTATTACCTTCATGACTCGCGGCCTCTCCTTATAAATTTTATTATGGACTGCTAAGAGGCATCAGCGTTATGCCAAAGTGCTTATAAAACATTATTTTTCAGATTTCCGTACAGTATCCATATTAAATAGACAGAACATATATATATATATATATATATATATATATATATATATATATATATATATATATATATATATATATATATATATATATATATATATATATATATATATATATATATATAAACGAAATGTTATAAAATTACATATTGGCCTGGGGGATCGCAGTCTGTGAACGTGTAAAATATATTTGGGAATATCTGGTCATTTGTGCTACTTTTTAGAGTTTAATTTGAAATAGTAAAATGAACAATGTGATAAACAATGTAGTTTTATTTTGAAATTTCCACCAAACAGTTCATTGGCTTGGTACCGAATTTTGGAAAATGTAAGAAAGAACAAAATGGCAACATCCAGCATACTACCGATACGAATCTTCTCTTTCGATGGCGTATCCATGAATCCACTATGGAATGCACAGCACACTTTTTTTCATGCTTTCGTCTTTTCAATTCTGTTGTTACAAGAATCACTGCTGGAGTTCCGTATACTAGGTTGTGTCTGAATTTCTGCAATGAAAGCGTCTGTATCGAAAGCTTCTATTCAGCTCATCTTTCAGAAAGAGTATCTGGTTGCTGAAAAGATAAATTGTCGCGCAACTTCGACACACGAAGTCGCGTAGTATTTGAAGGTCTTAACTTGTCGCACGTGGCAGGTTTCCACGACAAGCCTGCGAAAGTGTCACACATGTTGCGTAGTGTGCGAAGGTCCCGTGCCACATACATTGTAACAAATGGAAATTCATTACCCCGTGACGAGCCTGCGACAGAAAAAAAATTGTCGCGCGTCTTCGACACACGAAGTCGCGTAGTCTGCGAAGGCCTTAAGAGTAATTTGAAGTAGATTAATAATTTGTTATTTTTTCCCATTCGGTTTTAAAAATAGTACGAGTTAAACCCTAATTTGAAAAGACGAAAATAAAAATTAATTCCAATATTTTCCTTCAAAATAATTAAACTAAAAGGAACATTCAAAAACAGTTAGTAATTATGGACTCATGTTCAGGACCTTACAAAACAAGGAAAATCTGAAATCAAATATAGTAATGTGAAAGCTATCATGCATGAATAACACTACTAACGAAAACTATAATTTTTGCTTAAATTCATCACCAGATTTCCATTTGTGCACCATTCATGTCCAAACGGTTAGCAGGCTTTTTCTTAAACAAAATTGTGTGCTGACAATGCACTTCCGTGATGTTCAGAATCATATCGCTTATTTTGTTCTTCAGTCATCCAGATTAGGTGGTTCCTGTGCATACAACTCTGTCTTTACATGTCCCCACAGTCATCACAAGATGTCAAGACTAGTGATCTTTTAAGGTAAGATGTGGGTCCTTTTCAGTCAACCTATCTCTTCCGAAATTATTCGTTAAGAAACTCCCGAATCTCGAAGACAAAACGTGGCTTTGTCCAATCTTCTTTCATGTAGACCTCATTGATAATGCCTAACCTCTCAAGTTCTGACATAAGGAATATCTGTAGCATTTTCAGATAACTGTTGCCATTTACCGTATCTTTCTTGAAGAAAGATGGGCCAATGATGTGGTTCACTGAAATCGCGCATCACCGATTGATTTTGGAACTAGTCCACATATGTTTCTTATAACGTTAACTCTGATCTCAGTTCGTCGACTGGATTTTTTGTAGCAGTTAATACATTATGTATCTTTAAAACGTTTCTTTTAGATGTTATGCACTATTTACTACATAAATGAACTAGTGATGGGCACAAAACCGGTTCGGTTTTTCACCGGATCCGGTTTCGGTTTTCCTCAAAACCGGTTCCGTTTTTTCCAAAATTTGTTCTATTTCTGACCAGAATAGTGTTTCGTTGTTCTCCGGAAACCGAATCTGTTTCCACAGAAATAGTTTTGTTTTTCAAAGGTTTTTGGATAAAACCGAAACCGGTTTCGTTGTTCTCCGGAAACCGAATCTGTTTCCACAGAAATAGTTTTGTTTTTCAAATGTTTTTGGAGAAAACTGAAACCGGTTTCGTTGTTCTCCGGAAACCGAATCCGTTTCCACAGAAATAGTTTTGTTTTTCAAAGGTTTTTGGAGAAAACCGAAATGTCGGTTTTTAGGGTTTCGGTTTTTCTAGAAACCGGTTTCCGGTTTTATAAAAACCGGTTTTGCCCATTCATAAAATGAACACACACTAAATAGAGTTGATTTAAAACTCAAGGTATATTATATATTTGCCATTTACATAGCAACTAAATAACATACGTCTTTATAGTTGGATGTTTCGATTAATTATTTTAATTATAAAGAATAAACAAATACATAGCAACTGTACCATTTCCCTAGTAATCAAAATCAATATTGAACCCTTGTTATAGCGACAAGTAAAATAACAGATGTCAACATGAAGATTAGATATAAACAACAAGCAAATCAATATTAATCAGAGCATTTTAAGTTACATTTCTTTTTCTTTCTTTTCTGGCTTATGCAACATTTGTAAGTATCTTTTTTTCCTAAAAAAATAGAATGTTATGGTTGCATAATGGCTCCCGAACTATGAGACTTGTTAAGTTGGAAAGCCCTGTACAAGTTAACAAAGAACTCAGGACCCTAGTATAATAACAATGTCATTTTACACAACGTTCGCTTACTTATTGGATGGCCCTCAAAAAATAATACATTCACATTTTGTTTTCTTCATTTTATATTACAATTATTTATTTTATATTCTTATTACCTTCATATTTAAATTACATTTCAATAATTTATTTACATGAAGGTACATCACTAAAGTATTTATAAGTTATATCTGATAATTAGGCCACAATTGTATTCTCAGTTATTCAAGAATTACAATGATTCTAAGGATTCAAACCAAACTAATATGCAACTCAAAAAAAAAGTATAATATTTATGGTAGTTCAAATTCTTGTTCGGACGCAAAGAATATATAAAAGTTGGAAAGTTTTCTTCTTTCAGTATTAGTTGGGCTTAACACAGGGATGCAAATAAGCAACACAATTTTACTCGCCCAAGAAAAAAGGTACTAGCCCACATCCCACAATAAAAATGATTTACTTACCTTCGGAATGCCCGCACCGATGAACCACTAGCCCTGGGCAAGTGCTTATTTGCATCCCTGGCTTAACACATCCGACATTTATCATGAAGTCATACAGTTCACAGATGACGAGAAGAACCCTAGCAGAAATAGTGTGACGTAGGTATGGGCTCTCCCACTTTTCACACGGGGGTTTCAAATGACACCACGGAATAGCACACATATAACTATCCGGAGTAGCAGACGACATCTAAGTATAGACCACACCTCAAAAACCGAAAATGGACTTGACCGTGTCGTTGACCTTTCCCCGCTTCCTCTGTTTTAGGGTTGTTCTCGTTATCTGTGAGCTGTACATTAATAACTATATATAATTATACTCTCTCGGATTTAATTCGTTACCGCATAAGTAAATACAAGTTTCCTGTTTTGTTAACAGTGGAATTAATTAGTTGTCACTGTACCGGAAACTCACGCGTAAAGATGTGTAAAGTGTCAGGCCCGCAACCAGAGGGGGTTGGGGGCAAGTCTCCCTAAATTTTTCGTAGCCCCTCCAGACCTCAATACAAAATGCTATTATCAAAGCAAAAATCATAATTTAGATATTTGTAAGAAAATTTTTAATGACTTGCCCCCTCTAATATATTAATGGCCCCCTCAAAACTCTGTGGCTGGTTTCGGGCCAGTAAAGTGTTTAACCTTTCCTTACTCTTGAAAATTATTTGACAAGAAAATTTTCGTAATCGGAAATGACCAGATTAGACTTAGGTAATACATTCTGAGGCACTATGTTTTTAACAATTGATAGCAATTTTGATTTGGTATGCTGGGTAGGACACCATTTCTTTAGCTTATCAAAATTGCATAGACCCAGAAGTTTTCCAGTTTTAACATCGTATAATTCAAACACTTTTGGGTTGATCGTCTTAGTACATCCAGGTCCACCATAAAGGTCACAGACTTGGAAATTCTTTGTAAAGAAGCTTCATTTTTTGAGTGCAATCTAACAAAAACAAAATCATTGATCTGTATTTGAGATTTATCAATTTATTGTTCTTTTTTTGGTTACGCAGATGGTATTTCTTAGTTCGACGAACATACACCATACTAATAAGGTGAGAATAATCAGTCATCTTTTTCATCTAGTGGCTGGAGCAACATCTAAAGTATCTAACTTTAGGTGTTTGATTTTGCAATTGAAAATTCAGCAAATATACTGTGTATCAGTGAACATGGGCAGCACAAAATGAATTTTATTACTTGGACGGGTATATTATAGCTAATTGCTATAGTAGGAAACTACTTAAAAGAAGTGGAGTAGCCATCTTTCGGCGGAATGATATAGAATAGAGGAAACAAGGTTTGAATTTCTTATGCGTAAAAATAGATTTTGAGGCTACTCCAGAGAATTATAATTGTATCACTGTACAGATAGCCAGTTGGAAATCCAGATATATATTTTTAGAAAAATTGGAAAGGTTACTTATATACCCAAATTATAAGATAAATACAAAACAATAATAGAGAGTGATATAAATTGAGATTTTGATGTAAATGTAAGTAAAAAAGTGTATAAATACAAACCAATAAGATTAATTGCATGCTTAGATAATATTTTCACTAATTTAAGTAGAAATAATATACGTAGCGAGGTAATAGCTTTTCACTATTCCGACCATCTTTCAGTTTGGATTATATTAGACAATTATGTACATAATAACTATCTCGAAAAGACTCCAAAAATTGTAATGATTAAATCCCGACCGATGACAATTGAAAAAATAAATTTAACACCATAATGTTATAGCTAAAAGAAAAAGGGAAGGGACTAAATAGATATGTGAATATAAATGAGATTGATACTTTTAACTATTTTTTCATGAATTTCATAAATGAATTTCAAGTATCATTTCCATGAATAAAAGAACCGATAAATTACACAAAGAGTGTAAATGAAGAAGAAAATAATGATTTATTATAATGTATATAAAAAGGAGAGAACAGAGTGCAATAAAAATAATTATACTACGATACGTAAAAATATAAAAAGGCTGTAATAGAAGAGAAAAAGAAATATAACCAAATGAGCGTTGAAAATTCACACACTGTTAAATGACTTGGAACAGGCACGTAGCCAAGGGGTGGGTCCGGGGGGTCCGGACCCCCCCCCCTTCGAGACCAGAAATGAAAAAAATAGGGAAGGATGAAACAAAATGAAATGAGAAAAAGAAGGATCAGTGTTAAAAATAAACTACAGGAAGCTTTTGGTTACTCTTTCTTATGAGGAAATTTGTATTACTTGCAATACATGATTGCGAGGTGAGCGAGATAACCTGGAAGAGTCAGGGAATTTGGAATTTCTAGAAAAGTTCTCAGAATTTCTGCTACTAGTCAGGGAGATTTCAAGCTTCCGAAAACATAGTGCCGTTGTGTAACATCGTGGACATTTTTTGTCATAATTTTTCGTCATCGCATCCTTGCAGTATCAAACATGATATTTCAAAACCAATTTTCTACTGCTCCTTTAACCTGTGATTTGGAACAGACAGTAGTTGACAAAATAATGAAAACAAAAATTTATGCTGATAAAAGTTGCTAACAGTTGATTGAACAGAGAAAGGAACGCGGATATTGTAAAATATTTTACAAGACATTGTTGAGTATGTACTTTTTATAATAGTTAAGGTCATAATGAAAAGAAGATTGTTATATTTGAATAAACAGAAGAAGGATGTAAATTTCTTCATAGTTTATTAAAATACTTACCAAGATATCCTCACAAACCAATATATGTTGATAGTAAAGTAGTTTAGATTGATCGAGCTCCTGGGCCTTCAGAATTTCATGTCAACCCCCCCCCCCCGTTACGAAATCCTTGCTAAACGAACCAATATATGTTCCAGTAAAATAGTTTAGAATGATCGAGCCCCTGGTGTGATGACCAATGTAACGGACCCCCCCCTTCACGAAATCCTGGCTACGTGCCTGCTTGGAAATTAATAAATAAAACAACGAAAGGTTATAAGACAAATAAAGTGAACATTGCACCTAATGAATTACATAAATATTTTATAAATTCCATTAATGTAGTGAAAAATAATACTGACAAATAGGAACTAATTGTTATGAAAATAATGATAAACTTACTAAATATCCGTACACATTTAATTTTAAACCAGTAACGCAGGATGATATACGCATAGTAAATGATTTTAAATAATCAAATAGTAAAGATATATATGATATATAAAACAAGTTTATAAAAAAGTGTAATTAACTACATTGTCAAGCTGCTTACCTTTTGTATTAACAAATGTTTGAATGAAGGGTTTTTCCCGGATGCTTTAAGAGTAAGTAATGTAGTCAAACTTTAAAAAGCGAGGCAGATTGAGTCCAGCTAATTATCGTCCAATATCGATGATTCCCATTTTTTTAAACAGTCTTAAAGGAACAGGTATATTATGTCTTAATGAACACAAAATGCTTAATCATTCAGAGTTCAGCTTTAGAGCAGGTAGCTCAACGTTAGTTGCGTTGATAATCTTGTGAAATATACGTATATACACGAAGTATTTGAAAATAATTGTTTTGCATTGGCCACGTTTTGCGAGTTAAGCGAATTTTTTGACTGTGTAGGACGTAGTATATTCTTAAGAAAATTGAGGGTATTATGGTTTACAAGGCAAGAGTCTGGACTTGATTAAAACATACCTAGAAGGTCATACTCAGATTACTAATGTCAATGGAATGACATCGGATAGTATACCAATAGAAGATGGGGTTCCTCAAAGTTCAGTACTGGGGCCGTTATTATCCATATTCATTGTGAATGATTTACCACTGATATCTCAACTAAATCCTTTCTTTATGCTGATGATACAACTTTGCTAAATATCAGTAATAATGATTGTACAGAATTAATAAAATTGAATTGGGAAAACCTTTATAGAAACTAAGAAATGGTTTAAGACCAGGCCATTGCTGACCCCCTCCGAAACATCACAGTATAAATAAAGGTACTAGTTTTCAGTAATAAATTCTAACAGTTTTATTGGTAAAGAACCCGTGAAAGGTGCAATGCGTCCTTTACATTAGACGCCCTTGTGAAACCCCATCAAAGATGAACGATTTTATTCATTCTTCCGTATACCACAGTCCTGTACAATAACTACATATAGTTACTGTTGGTAAAGAACCCGTGAAAGGTACAGTGCGCCCTATACACAAGGCACCCTACGAAACATCACATTATAGATACGAGGTTTTAGTTATCCTGTGTATTAGATTTGTATAATAAATTCAAATAGTGACTGTTAATAAAGAACCTGTGAAGGATACAAGGCGTCCTTTACATAAGATGCCTTGCGAGATATCACATTATATACTTTTTTAAAATTTTATTCTTCTGTATTTCAGTTTTGTATTATAAATTCATACAGTTGCTATTGACAGAGAACAGGTAAAGAGTATAATCACTTACAAAAATATTATAAAGTTATGTAGCTGTAAAACGAAACAATGTGATACATCAAGAATGGTTCGGATAGTCAAACGTACGATGCATTCATGAAATACTACATTGACACTAGTTTCTAATTTACGATTTTTACGCATCGAAACTTTCACAGTCTTATTACGTATCCATATATCCAAGCACATTAATTGTTCCTTTGTGTTTTAAAGCAGTATTCGGATAATCACTATCTATTGTATTTCTAAAATATAGCTATATTTATTTTTGTGAAATGTGGTCTTCCTGTCACCACGACATGGCGCGTCTTCAGGTTGTGGATCGAGGAGAAGGCCTCTAGATATAGAGGTTAGCTGCGACTATACTGAATAAGCAGTCGCGAACAGACAACAAGGGGTGATCCTCCAGCTTGGGGATGTGATGTGGGAAAAGAAACGCGATTTTTGAACGCTAAAATTAATTAACTTAAAGATAATAGTAAAAACAAAAACACTCTGGACATGTATAAATGCATCAACGAACTTAAGAAAGGATATCAATCTCGTGCTTATATATTAAAGAAAGCCAACGGAACAGTTCTCACTGATCAGAATAGCATCTGAAATAGATGGAAAGATTTCTTTGACTATTTGCTTAACACATAGCCAGAAACTAATGCTCGTGGAGAAAGTGAAATGCACACAACATAACCGTATATTCCAGAACCTAACCAGATGGAAATAGAAATCGCTATTAAAAAATTAAAGAAACACACATCTCCGGGTGTAGACGAAATTCTGTCTGACTTAATCTTAGCTGGAAGGAAAAATTGTAGAGCAAGATACACAAACTCATTCTTCTTATCTGGAACAAGAAGGAATTACCACAAAAGTGAAAAAAATCAATCATTGTTACATTTCAGAAGAAAAGCAACAAAACTGATCGTAATAATTATTGAGACATTTCTCTTCTGTCAATATGAAATAAATCATCTTAAACATTCTATTAGCAAGATTGACTCCATACGCAGATGAACTTATTGGAGATTATCAAAGCGAATTTAGGTAAAATCGATCAACTATCGACCAGATATTTACCATTCGACTAATACTTGAAAAGAAGTGGGAATTCGATATCCTGGCACATCAGTCATTGATTTAGACTCGGATAGGAGGGAAACATTTACAACATGTTTACAGAATTTGGAATACCGAAAAAGGTAAATTAATTAAGATATGTTTAAATGAATCCCGAAGTAAGATTCGAGTTTTGAAATTCTTGTTCACGATCTTCCACGTGGAGAATGGCCTGAAACAAGGAGATGTGTTGTCGCCATTATTATTTAACTTTTTTCTGGAGAACACTGTATGGAAAATTAAAGACAGCAATCAGGTCCTAAAGCTGAATTGTATTTACCAGGTTACGGCGTATGCTGATTATGTAAATTTAATAGGAGATGAGAACAATAGAGAGGAATGCAGAAATCTTAATTAACGCTTGCAGAGATATGGGCTTATAAGTAAATGCAGAGAAAACTAAATGCATGGAAATTTGTCGGGATCGTAATACTCCCTTAAATGGATGCGTTAAAATACCAAATAATATTTACTTTCGACAAAGTGGATACTTTCAAATATCTAGGATCATTATTAACAGACCAAAACCATAATGACTTCGAAATTTGATGTCAACTGAAAGCAGAGATTTCGTATTATTATTCAGTTAAAAATCTTTTGTTGTCGTGAATTCTGTTCAGGAATTTGCAGCTTAAAATATAAAACGATAATCATACCTGTTGTACTGTATGGTTATAAAATATGGTCACTGCCTCTGAGGGAAAATCGCAGACTGAAAGTACTTAAAAACAAGATTCTTGGACGAATATTCGGACTCCAAGAGGAACGAGAATGGGGAATGGCGGAAACTTCATAACGAGGAAGTGTATAATTTATGCGTTCACCAAACATTGTTAAGGTCATCAAGTCTAAGAGGCTTAGGTGGGTAGGTCATATAGCTAGAATGGAAGAAATTAGAAACGCTTTCAAAGTTCTAACTGGAAATCCAAATAGGAAAAGGACCATTAGGAAGACCGGGCTCAGATGTGAGAACAATATTAAAATGGTTCTCGAAGAGAGATTGGAATATAAAGTAGAAATTGGGTCCGGTTGGCTAAGGACAGAAATCAATGGAGAGCTTTTGTAAACGCGGTACTGAACCTCCTGTGTCCATAGACCATAGAGCTATATTAAGTTGTTGATATATTTAGCTTCTTTTTATTTGACAGAAATGTTATTAAGGAACTAAAAAGTTTGTCTCTAGTAAGGAGGATTTCGATTCGAGGTTTCCACAAATTAGGTATTTACGTTAACACTAAAACAAATTTGGTGGTAATTTTGATATGAAATGGCACTCATACTTTCTTTCAAAATATACATATATATAAAAGGGAAAACTACTAGACAAATATTTTCTTTGAATGAATGTCCGGTTCTCAGCATTATTCTAGATAGGCAATTAACATGGAAAACACATGTAATCGTTATTTTACGTTGTGGTTCGAATTAATTTCTCAGTCTCATACTTCGCCCTTTTCTCCTCTTATTTTCCAGCTACTTTACGACGACTATGATCACTACCCATGCCTACAATTGCGTTATGCGGTAGCTGGAAACGCAATAAACGAAAATGTAGACAACGTAAATAAATTTGTTAGGCTACAAATATAATAGGATTAAATATTAACTGTACAAATGATAAAATTACTTTTCGATAAAAGAAATATAATGTTACTATAAGAGCACAAATATTACATGCCTTTATATCTGCAATATATTCACCATTAACAATTTAACACTATCGATACGCTAGTGGCTTGACTTTAATGATAGACGACGTGGTGGCATAAAATGTTAATCAACTCACGTGTTTCTTCGGCTAGCCTGTCGATGTCGCTCCTCCGCTGTCCTGTATTCGAATATGTGCGTAGTTTTGAAGTTGAAGTCCTAAGGTTGACTCTTGACCGCTGCTTCCTCGGTGAGAGTTCCAAACAGATGTGATAATTGTGAGTCCTATTTCCTAAGGTAGTTATCGACCATCAGACAATTTCACTCATGTAAAATGTTATATCAGACAACTTCACTCATATAACTATTGCGTCGGACAATCTCACTCATGCGAGTATTACAGTAGGGGAGATATGTATGTTTTGCCCCACTTTGCCCCTCCACCCCCTAACTGCCCCAAAAATTTATGAAGTCACCCCTGACCATTGTACTTTAACACAGAGGGATACCCCAAAGTGAGATTGAATATGCTTTTATGACATTTAAAATCATAAAAACTTACAATGCTACACAAAATATATTTATCGCATCTTAATCTCCAGTTTATAAGCTTTCATTTGACACTTTAATCATGAAAATCCGTTAATAATTAGCTTTAAAAACTCAATGAGAAGGAATACATACAACTTCGGAACAGGTGATCTGTCACTGATCCATTTGAACGATTCCAGTTACAGCACAGGACTGTCTAATCCGATTCTCTTTCCTTGTTCTCATATCAACATACATATATACACATTAGCCACTCTTCCTTCAACAGTACTTCTTGCTAGCACTGGACAGAGGGCGCTCTTGTGACGTCATTCAATCCGTGACGTAGTCTCCTTCGGGGAGAATACATCATACATGACGTCATTGAATCCGTGACGCAGTCTCCTTCGGGGAGAAAACGTAATACATGATGAAATATCTCTCTCATTCCTCTCTTTCCTTCCCATCAGCTCTGAACGACAGAGAGATTTATGCAATAGAAACAGAGAGAATGATATACATATAGCCCAACATGATTTCCTCTCAACATCATTTCCTCAAATAAAAGAAAGAAATTCACAACTCACTAGACCTCTTTTAGAATCAGCGTTGCCAACTCAATATATTTTTTCGGAACGTTCCAGGATTTTAATTTTTCATGATATTGCTTTAAAACATATCAGGATGAATTCACCCCATTACTAATAAATATGATAATTGTTAAAAGTGAGTTGGCAACACTGACAGTCCTACCCCCAATACCCCCAAATAACGTTAAAATTCAATAACTCGGCCCCTAATTAACCGATTTTCAAAATTCAAACGACATTCGACAGAGAAATAAATTTGCCATCTTGTGAATGTATTGTGGGTTGCATACCTCTAAGGATACTATTCCGAATTTGTTATATCTCCGTTGTTTATTAACCGATTTTCAAAATTCAAACGACATTCGACAGAGAAGTAAATTTGCCATCTTCTGAATGTATTGTGGGTTGCATACCTCTAAGGATACTATTCCAAATTTGTTATATCTCCGCTGTTTATTAACCGATTTTCAAAATTCAAACGGCAATCAATAGACAAATAAATTTCCTATCTATCGAATGTCTTATAAATTGCATAACTTTAAGGATATAATTACAAAAACTCAAATAAATCTCGTATTTATGCATGTATCTTTAAAATTCGAATGACATTCAAAAGTACTGCTTCTTCTTATGCATTGTGTATGTTTAAAGATCTCAGTTTTATGGCTTTATCACCATAAAACACTTAGAACATACTTAAAATTACAAGTTCGGATACTGATAATGGAATCTTCTGTTAACCTCGTTCTCTATAGGAAACAATGACTTCTTAAACTCTGTCCACTGATCGTAATTCAAGCTGAATAGACAGCCGTTAATATCAAAAACCACTTGAACTTCAGTTTGCACATTTTTCACAATTACATTGAAATTATTAGTAAGAATGAACTTTTTCTGAGGATCCATTTCTAAACACTCCATTTTTTACTTGTGACGACATATTTTAGTTCATTTTCGTTCATTTTTGGATTTACATACAGAACTCAACAGTTGGATAGTTTTCTTTTAGACCAGTGTATTTGATTTTTATTCCATCTTTAACGATCTCATCAAACATTTTATCTGTTAAGTGTTTTGTAAATCTAGGCGGAAGAAAAATCTTGAACTCCTCACACTCGACCAAAATGCTCTTTCCAAACTTAGTTTTAATCTTTTCCATTTTCACAATCTTATATTCTGTATTCAATTCTAGTTCTCTTAATCCAATAACTTCTTTTTGCTCAAGACTTCCAAGCTTGTTTAAAAGTTCAATGTGACTCGCCATCGTATTTATTATATAGAAAATCAAAAATATTTTATTCATTTTTTGTCAATTTCGTTTATGGAAAACCTCCATAAACAACACAAACATACATTTTGGACCTCCGAATACAGAGGGGCTAAAACTCTTCTACTACTTTCTCATTCTTAGGATCATATGTAAAGTTCTTTTGTCCAATTAAAATCGCATAACATATAGTATTGGCAGCCACACCCTCTGCAAAGTCTATCACAATCTTTATGTTTGTTCTCTCATTTACCGATACCTTCTTCCTCTTACTACAATTAATCACATACATTGGCCTGTTATCTATAAACTCTTTAGGGTCATAGTACATTTCGGTGTTACCACATGTTATTCTCTTAAATGCAGTATAGTCTTCGTACATCTTAAAATAATCCTTGTTAGCAATATCTAAGTTTCTTGATTCTTTTGGAAATACCTCATTCCGCCCATTCTTAAGATAGATATTCTTTACCTTACAATGATCAAACTTACTTGCATCTGCTGTTTGTTTGCCACTTCTATCAGTTTGGAACATTACAACTACGAAATCAGGCATATCAAATTGTCTAGAATTAAATTGAGTAGTAACATCAAACTCCAAGAAAGAACCTACAACAGTCTTCTGAACACATTGATAAGTATGGAATGAAAGCATGATTTTGGGTTCTTTAAGAATATTCAACTTTAACTTGTTTTCATAATTAGATTCGTATTCAACAATAGGCATTCTTATCTCCATGCTTTTTATTGTTATTTTCCCATCATGAGGAGCTGCTCCTGATCCAGTCCATTTGTACAAGACATCGTTATTGTTGTTAGCTTTTGTAAATGTTATTCTCAATCCACCTTTCCACATAACCTCTTTATAATCACTTAAAAAGCCTGGAATTAATCTTAATGGGTACAAAACACTAAAGTCCTTTCTCAGACCAAGTTTATCATCTGTTTCAAATCCTGCTTGTTTTAGATATTCAACTTCTGGCTTGGAAATCTTTAATGTTCCGACAGCCGTAGATGTTATTCCTGGTAGTTCAATCTTATCTATAACAACACCATGCTTTCTAACCTCAATTTGAGAAAAGAAGAATGGGAAGAAGTTATCTACAAGTTTTATAGTATCATTTGCACCAAATGTTCCTCCAACTGATGCACCAACAACTTCAAAAGTCATATGACAATCTGCTTTGTGTGGATGTATGAACCCATCACCCACGTTGAAATCAAACTCAATATCTTTGTTAGCTTCATTCAAATTATTAAATGTTCTTATGTTAGCTTTAAAACTCTGTAGCTCGTAACTCTCAACCTTATCCATTTATTATAAAGAAAATCTTGAAACAACGCTTTGATGGGATATACCCATAAAAGAATCAAACATAATAACAATTAAATACTTAACATATAGGGAGCTCCGATCGGTGCTACCAAAAATATACATGTTGAAGTCTTGGACTTTCTCTCGACCTTCTTATAATCCCCATCCCAACTTAACCTTAGCATTCATAACAGTACCAACCCCAAAAGCAGCTAATCGTTCACCAATTGGCGCATCACTACTAAATGCTCTTTTCCATGCTTTAGTTTCTAGTTCCTTATCTGCAATATGTCTTGACTCTGTATCTTTATTGTCTCTGTAGTATATATCGTGTTCTTTACAAGCCTCATCTAATGGATTAACACCTTCATCACCTCTTTCTAACCTTTCTTGAAGCTTCGTAAAAGGCCCGCAAAATCTGAAGCCTGGAATATGTAACTCTGGTATCCCCTTCATGTTTAAAATCTTATTCATTAGTCCTTTTCCAAGCTTCTCGTCATTCCAGAATCGTGGTGGTAATGTATTTAAGATCTTAATCAAATAACCTATACCTTTTGGATCATTAGGAATAAACTGTGAAAGCTTATTATTAATCATACTCACTATACCTACTTTCTCATTGTAAAAGTTATGATTTCCAGCCTTTTCTTCTCCATCTATGACGATTAGCCTATCTATAAGCTTTCTCACGTCATCCATCCATACATATTCTTTAGGTATCTCTGTATATTGTTTAATTCCTTCACCAGTCCTTTTAGGTGTCGTGTTCTTTTTAGGAGTTGGGGGTAAAGTTGGTTTAATATAATTATCCCAAATAGGCTTGATAATATTAATGTACTTTGAACCTCTACTAGATGCTACCTTTTTATCTCGATTATATTTTTGGAAGGCAGCATCTGAGTCTATTATTATTTCCTTGTACTGTTCAAAATCATCATCATCATAATCTTCAATGGATTTATTAGTATTCGTCGTTAACAATTCCCATAGACCTTCTGTTCCTTTATAAGTTTTACCATTAATTATCAAATCATCGCCATTCACTTTAACTTCCAAATTTCCTATCTTGTTTATTATTTTTCCATCTTCTTCTACGGTTCTTATTCCAAACACAGTATCATTTCTTTTACTATAATATTTCGTCGCAATCTTACCAAATGATTGTGCTGTTGTTAAAGGTTCTACTCCTTCCACTTTGTCTTTAATTTGTTTTCTCATTTGTTTTATTTCTCCCGTTATAGGCGTATCACTACTACTTGGAGAACTATCATAAGTTATCTTTTTAGGTGTTTCTAGTAGACTGGGATCAATTGAAGCCGCTTATGTGCAACTGGAACAAGTTCAGTTATTAGATTTTTATTTTGTTCTGCTACTTCTTTGATCTCACTTCCCAAGTTTTGAATAGCATCAATTACAGGTTGCTCTTGTGTTTTAAATTTATCGTATTTACCTGCTCTTTCTTTCTTCCAGGATTTGAAGCCCTTTATCAAGAACTCCTTCAACTTAATATTCTTATCAATTTCTTTCTCATCCATTTATTGTATAGCAAATGAACAAACGTCAATGAACGTCAATGAACGTCAATAAACGTCAAAGAACGTCAAACGCTAAAACGTAAAACGTCAATAAACATCAAACGTTTAAGAAGTGTTTTATCTTGTTTCTATACTTACCATTGTTTACCTTCCTTGTCATATCAATTACTATAAAACCATAATCTTCTTGCCAACATTTTGAACATATCTCTTTAAACTTATCATAAGACATATCTCCTCCAACAAACTCATTATACACATGTTTGAGATTAGTATCATCTTGTCTGAATATGCATAGGAAGTTGACGTTATCTCTTATAAGCTGTTTAGGTACTTTTGAATATGTTTGTGCAAGATAGAAACAGTCTAAATGTCTATGCCTACCTCTTGTAAAGTAATTTCTAACAGTATCTTGATTCTCCAAAATGTAATCGTCAAACACAACAACAGAGTATTTTTCACATTCATCAATAGGTACAATAGAGTCATTACTGCTTAAGAACGTTGCTATTTGCTTCTTAAACTTTAGTTCTGCCTTTTCAAATCGATCTTTTAACTGCTCATACTTTGGCTGATTCATGCTTTTAGAATATGTGTAGAAGTAATTATTGTTTAACCAACCTGGCTGTAATAAGAAGTTAAATAGCAAAAAAGTTTTACCACACGCCGACGGACCCACGATAAGACAACGAACATCATCAGGTATAAGTTCCCCATTTCTTTTCTTAGCTGTTGTTTCTTTTATCATCTCTTTTACATCCCAAGTAATAGTTTTCTTACTCATTTATTATAGAGAAAATCTTTTACAGACGTCGGGAAAATCGACGGCCGTTGTGATGGTAAAGCAATTCACCTTTTATGATCTTATTTGCCTTAGAGTATTCACAACCTAGAAACGCCATCCAAGATCATGTAGACGAAGAAGATAAGAGCGGCAATTCACCGCCCCACGTTGGGGTCCACCAGCACTGGACCCCTTTCAAACAATTTGAGGATGAACTGTAGGGTGAGCGTTTTGCTCACCTTGCGTTTTGGATACTTGTAGTTTCCAGGTCTTCAAATCTACTCTGTTACTAAGCAGTGTTTGTTATATGATCTCCACCCTTGACCTCATACATAAAGCGATGACCCAAATCCGGGTCACCGTTTTTTCTCTTGTAATAACCTGCTAATTTGACTTCATATGATGCTTGTTTGAAACCCTCGGAATTCCGATGATTAATTTTCTGCTCTGCTGGATTTGTACTTAACATTTTGGACCTCCGAATACAGCGGGGCAAATTTTATGATCTTATATCTTTAAGTTGTTCTCTAATCTTAAGCAACGTATCTTTTATATATTCGCTATCCATTTCACCATTTAATGTTATTATCATCTCTAACTGTTCTTTAAATGAGTTAATACAAGTGACAATGGTTTTATACTCGTCTTTTCTTTTGCTTATGTTTAACTTCGAAGACAAACCTGTTATTATAGCACTTCCAGTTGCAAGAGACGTTGTTAATATCGAGTAAATTGTTACAGGTATAAAAATATTAATAAACCCAGTTGTTGTAGAAAGTATAACTGATAACGTGATCAAAGTGTAGTATGCATATTTAACAATTCGTAGTTTTCTCTTTTTCTTCTTTAAGCTGAATTCTAACTTTTGAATGACATCTTCTATTAACTTGATTACTTTCTCTCTTGGAATATCTCTAGGTAAATCGAACTCATTCATTTATTATATAATAAATGGCTAAGGTATTCAAGTTAACGAGTAATACTTCCATTTTAAAGAAGAAACTCCATTACGAATTAGACAACAGTAACAACTATTTAAGTATAGGACTAGTTGGGTTTTACAGTACATATCTAACTCCAAACCTTACACATAATGCGTCGTTTTACTATGGAGATGAAATTGTTATTATACCAAATGGACAATACAGCTTAAACAGTCTTAATGATTATTTAAAATCTCGCTCCATAAACATAACGTTAAAAGAGGATCATGTAACAAATAGAGTAAAAATAGAAACAGGTGATATTGATATCACAATCGGAAATTTAAGTACTGTTCTTGGATTTAGGTATTTTGAAGTTTTAGAAAAGAACAAAACACATATTGGAAGTAAGTTGCCAAAGTTTCATCCGTTTGATACTATAAATGTTCACTGTAATATAGCAGATGGCATGTTTGTTAAAGATACAGAATACACACATAGAGAAACAGGGATTATAGCGTCATTCAAAACAGATGCTGAGTTCAAACATAGTATTATTTACGAGCCTACTTATCCATTATTTTTCCCTATATCCAAAGACAAGGTTGATAATTTTGAGATAAGGATAACAGATGAGAATGATTCCTTAATTGATTTTGGTGGAGCTACAACAACTGTACTTTTACAAACCAAGATTTTCTCTTAGATAAATAGGAAGATGTGTTCCATTAAAGGTTGTATGTTTAGTGTTCCTTATAACGAACTAAAGGATCTAAATATTGATCATGTATTAACAAAGAAACAACTTAACGATAAATCTAAGAAAATTAAAGAAGGTAAAGGAATGGATTTAACTTTAACTACTGCACAAATGAAAAAGATTAAGAAAGAGCATATTGGCGGTTTTATCTTTACAATTCCAGCCATTCTAGCAGCTTTAGGAGCAGTTGGCTCATTAGCAGGTGGTGCAGCAGCGATTACTAAAACTGTACTTGATGCTAAGAAGAATAAACAAGAACTTGAAGAACAAAAAAGACACAATATGGCTATGGAAGAAAAGCAGGGCGCAGGTAAACCAAAGAAGTCAAAAAACTAAAACCATTGACCAACTTCGATATAGAGAGGTTGGCTAAAGAATTAAAGATAAAACGATTTAGAGGTGTATTTATGAGTGATGAACTTCCACAAAAACCCCATGTACATGAGTGTGGTGTAGTTAACCTCGATAAATCAGAAAACATTGGTACTCATTGGATATGCTATTGGAAAGATAACAACATAAAGTACGTGTTCGATTCTTATGGTGGTGTTCCTCCTAAACAACTGGTACAATATCTTGGTACCGAAAACTTACTTTACAATGACGAACGAATACAAGACTTTAACTCAGTTATATGTGGTCATCTTTGTGTTAAGGTTTTAAATCTTCTAAATCAAGGGTATTCTTTTAGCGACGTTATGTATATGATTAAAAATGATTAAGCGCTTTTATGGTTTGTATCCATAAAAGTTTTGTTTAAGATAAATATGGAAGCCATACACAATAGATTTTTAGATTATTTTGAGAAGCATGAGGATGAACTAGATCCACTAGTTAGTTATAATTTTTATCAGTATTTTCAGGATGTTAGCGAGATAGACTTACAAGATAAAAACAACGTATATAATGTTATTGATCTATGGAAAAGGTTAATACCAAAATTTTTGTGCACGGGAGAAGAGTTGGAAAAGTTACGCCCAATAATTACCTTAAAGTTGTTGACAAATTATAGTTCTAGACAATTACAATGCAGTTATTGTGGTAGTAAGTCATTAACAAAAGGTATAAGTAGATACATTTGTGACGATTGTTCTGTAGAGAGTGGTTGGGTTTACAGTACTTGTGAAGAAACGAAAGCTGCTTGCGTACGAAAACCATGGTATGATACTATAAAAAGGTTCAAGTTACAGTTATCTCGTTTGCAAGCTTTACAGGATAGAATTATTCCCGAAGAGGTGCTCAAGGTGTTAAATGATGAACTTAGAGATATACCAAGAGATTTAATATCAACAAAAGATGTTCTAGAAGTACTAAAGAAAAACAAATACACAAAATATTATGATGATGTTTATTTAATACGCTATCACCTTACCGATCAAAAACCATTAAAATTACAACATATGGAGGAAACACTTATAAATGAGTTCGAAAACTTACACGAGGTCTTTAGGGAGCTGTATCCGAAAAGAGTATTGTTTATTAACTTGAAATGTGTATTGTACCATCTGTTGAAAAAGCACGATGTTCATGTTGATATCGATTTTAAACACTCTCCTAGACAAATAGAGATGTTAAAGAAATGTTTTGAAAAATTAGGATGGGCATTTTCTGTATAATAAATGAGTATGGATATATTTGGTAATGTTAAAGATAGAAAAGGTGATGTTGATATTAGTGAAGAAAAATTAAAATTGTTGGAGAATTTAAATGATCTTGTTAGCGTAAGTCAGCTTAGATCGATAAAAGCCCAATTAGAGAACGATAGAAAACGATTTGAAGATGTATTAGAAACGTTACAAGACACATACATAAAGAAAGAAGATATTGAAAAGGTTAGAATGGATACTACTAGATTGATTATGCAAAAAGAAACCATGCCTCTACTATATCGATTAAGAGCTAAAAACGTTAAGGAGCCAATCTTTAGAATATTTAATCTCTCTAACGGTTACAAATTTCTTTATAATGGGAAAATAATGCACATGGAATTAAGTTTGGATAAATACTTTCTAGATATATATTTGGGTGATACTTTGATTAAAGAGATACCTTTTGACTTTAAGAAGAACGATATAATTACGATTAAACCAAATAAAAATTCTGCTATGGAAGAAGGACAATTATTGTTTGTTGTAATGTACATAGAAAGAGAGCTTTCCTAAAGACGTTTGCTATATAATAAATATGGATATCTTTGGTAATGTTAAAATGGCATCAGATAATACAGTTGTGAGAAAAGATATTGCTATGTTGAAAGAAGAGCTTAACTTCATCAAACGGAGTTATGTTATAGAGCTTCATAGTCGATTGATATCAGAAAATGTTGAAACTCCGTTCTTTTTAATACATAATCTATCTATCACATACAAATTTCTTTATAAAGGTAGGTTAATGCATATAGAATCATCTTACAATACGTATTATATAGATCTATATTTAAATGATTCTCTAGTTGAAACTTTTCCATTGCACTTTAATACAAATGATAATCTAGCAGTTAGACCATCTAAAGGTTCTGATCTGAAACATGGTAAATTACTATTGCTTCTTATGCATGTAGAAAGAGAAGACGAAGATAGTGATGATGATGAGAATGCTGATAGCGTAATATTAAACAGCGATAGTTATTGATTTTCTATATAATAAACAGGATGTATTGTGTTAAGTGTAAAAAATTGACAGATACGAAGAAAGATACCATTAGAATTGAACAAACAAAGAATGGAAGATATCTAAAGAAAGGTATTTGTTCTGTATGTGGTATTACTAAAACTCAATTCGTTAAAAAGCCTGATTGACTAGAAGAAGGTAAAGGTGTTAGAGAAGACATTATAGAAGAAATTCACAAACCATCTAGAAAAAACCTTGACAGATTAAGTGTAGTTATAAAAGGTATCGATGATCTTTGGCAAGCTGATCTTGTAGAAATGGATAGTGGAGTGTTAAAAGGTGTTTCCAAAATCAATAAAGGTTATAAATATTTGCTAACGATTATAGATGTGTTCTCGAAATATGCGTTTGCTGTTCCTGTTAAAGATAAGAGTGGGAAGAATGTTACAGAAGCATTCGAATCCATATTAAGAACGAGAAAACCTAGTAACTTACAAACAGATCAAGGTAAAGAGTTTTACAATAAAGAGTTTAAGAAGTTGATGGAGGAAAATCAGATTAATCATTACTCAACCTATAGTGGTAAGAAAGCTTCTGTTGTTGAGAGATTTAATCGAACACTTAAGCAGAACATGTGGAAAAGGTTCACGACACAAGGGAACTACAAATGGATAGAGATATTACCAACACTAGTTAAAGAGTATAATCATCAAATTCATAGAACAATTGGTTTAAAGCCTATAGAAGTTAATAAGAAGAATGAGCAAACAATATTGGAGAAAGTGTATCAGAAAGAATATAAGCGTGTTAAGCCCAAATACAAGTTAGGCGATCATGTTCGTATAAGTAAATCGAAAGGGTTATTTGAGAAGGGATATACACCTAATTGGTCAACAGAAGTATTTGTTATTAGTGAAGTTATTCCATCCAATCCGCCTACATATAGAATTAAAGATTTAGAAGAAGAGAATGTGCTAGGTAGATTTTACGAACCAGAACTATTAAAGACGAAGCATAAAGATGAATACTTGGTGGAAAAGGTGTTGAGAAAGAAAGGTGATAGAGTATATGTTAAATGGCTAGGGTTTGACGATTCGCATAATAGTTGGATAGATAAGAGTAATGTTGTAGTATAAATATAAATGTTTGTCTTTTATGGTTATTATGCCATAAAAGGCTGTTTGAATGAGATAGGGGTAACGAAACGTTACCCCCATAACATGTCGTTGGGTTGATCTAGTTTGTATGTTTGAAAGGGGGCCAGTGCTGGTGGATCCCCACGAAAATTAAGTTAAAAATCAACATTTTCTATATAATAAATATGAGTACTATGGATAGTTCTGGTTTAAACGATATTTGCTACGAACAGATTAAAGACAATTATTGGTATGGTATTTTTGGTGATTTCAAGTTGATTATAGATAAGAGTACAGGATGCTTCAATGCTACCAAGTTGTGTCAGAGTGGTGGTAAAGAGTTTAAAAATTGGTTTCAAAATAAACAATCCAAGGAATTGATAGAATACTATAATGAAAAAACCGGTAGCTGGAATCCCATCGGACGCTCTACATATCAAATAACAGGAGGAGATAAAGAAACAAATACAATTATCTCAGGAACATACGTATATAGAAAAATATTTCTTGCTATTGCTCATTGGTTGTCTAAAGATTTTTACGATAAGTGTTATGATATAATCGAAGACTACTTTACACAAGATTTTAGACAGCTTCAAGTAAACAATGAAGAACTACAATCAAGGTTAGAAGAGATAGAACAAACGATGGAGAGACTTAGAATTGAAAACGAAGAACAAGCACAAGAAATATCAAAACTTAAGACCATAGCAGCACCATATACAGAAGATCCAGGAAAGATACATAGGCTATTCATTATCAAGAAAAACCTTACTAAAGAACAACTTGAAAATATACTCTTTTACTATGACGAAGAAGAACGAGATCAAAAAGAAAGAATAGAACGATATAAGTATTGGGTTGGAAGAGTACAAACATGCAATTACGAAAGTAGGATTAAACAACTCAAACTTAAGTATCCAAGTATGAGTATTCTGCTTAACGTCGACGATCCAAACTCTGTCAACTTATACAACAGAGCTAAAGAACGCTATGATGATAGAATAACTTGGCACGGTTCGCATATGAACACAGATTTAAGTGATATAGATCTTGTTGACAGGTTTATTCAGTTAAGAGACATTTAAGTACGAGAAACTAAATATACCATTGCTTTTATGGGTTAACCCATCAAAGTACAATTTCAAGCGTTAAACAAAACCATCTGCTGCAACATCGAATGCTAAATTCAACATACTACCTAAATCGGGATGATTATGATATTTTCTTATTATGGCTCTCCAATCTACGTAATGTCTAAATATATATATATAATCTACAGAGAGGTCTTGATAAATTGAAATGTTATGCCAATGAACTCTGTCTTTGAACTCTGCAATAAATTCTTCTGTTAAATTTTGAGACATTGAAATCATTTCCCAATCAACTTTGTCAGCGTAATCTCTTATAAGGTTTTCTGATAATTGATGAGTTCCAGATAAGCACCACCAATGAACTCTATCTGCATGTTTTCGTATAAAGGCTTCAGAGAGTTTGTTTTTATAAGATATAGCATGAAAATCAACTTTATCTATAAACTCATTAATAAATTCTTCAGATAGCTTTTGGTGATACGATACTTCTTTCCAATCAACTCTATCTGCAAATTCTCTTATAAAGTCTTCTGATAAGTCTTGGCTTCCTGAAATAATCTCCCAATCAACTTTATCAGCGAATTCTCTTATAAACTCTTCCGACAAATTTTTCCATAAACATATTTCAATCAAATTAACTTTCTCCTGATATTTGCGTATGAAGTCTTCTGTAATGTGATCATAGTTATATTCCTCCTCATAATCATCATAACCTATAGATAACCATTGCTCATTAGTTAGTGAATCTAATATCTCATCGGATAAGTCCATAACGTTTGCATAGAGAATGTTTTGTATGAGAAATGAGTTCTTTTCTTTAGTGGCTTTCTTGAACAAATGATCTAACATACCTATGGACACGCTAAAATTTATTTTGTCTTTATCATTGTAACCACCAATGTCTAAATATTTACATACACAATCAAATATAGGTTTGTAAGATAATATTTCCTTAGCACTAGTCATGTTCGTTTTTATTCTTAGATTTTTAAATTTATTTCATTTTTTGTTGGTTTTCTATATAACAAATATGGAAGCGCATTTTGATTTATTACATGATAGACTTGAACTAATTCATCATGATCTTAAACTCTTAGCAACACTACTAGAGAAGCAAATACTGTTAAAGGAAAAAGAATTATTAGTAATGCAACAAAAAACAACTGATTTGAGTAGTGATGATGAATATAAATATGGTAGTGATGATTATGATGATGATGATGATGATGAGTAAGTTTACAAAAATGATTCAGTTTTAAATGTGTATATGTGACTTTGATGGGTCTTCCCATGAAAGTTCTAGACTAACACAACGAGGAAACATATGTAGGCAATGGCAGACGCGTGCAGATGTTTAAACGATGTGTTAGAAAAAATGAAAATGAACTGAAATAACCCGGTGAAGATAAAAATTGAGTAATAGCAAGATTTTCTATATAATAAATAAGATGAGTAACTATAGTGAATTTACTGTAATAGATTTAAGACGACAATGTAAAGAGAGGGGAATCAGAAGATATTCCCGATTAAGAAAAGCAGAATTGATAGACCTTCTTAAACAACATGACGATGAACAAAGCAGGAGACAGATTAGAAATATATTCCCATTTAAACAAGAAGTAATTGAAGAACCGAAGCCAGCACGTATACCCATCAAAGTTGAATTAGAAGAAACAGCACTCAAGAAGCGTTTACAAACCATTAAAGTCGAAAACACAGGCGGATATAAAGACCCAATAAAATTTTTAGATACAAGTGGAAGAGTTGCTATTAACAAAATCAAAGAGGAATTAAAATTTCACCCTGTTAAAGTTAACCTTGTTTTCATTTGTGACTATATTAAAGATAAAGAAATACAAGAGCACAATTTCAAAACATCAAACGAGAGAATATTAGAATCAACTGACTTAAGTGAATATATACATCATGCAAAACAAAAACTTCGTAGAGAAATGGAAGAGTTTGAAGGTAGAGGATCAGGTTGGACATTACACCAAATTAAATACTTACAAATCAGATTAAACAAGTATGTGCCATTAAGAGCTTCTTCCTATATTGAACTTCCAAAGCAGATTAAAGATAAGAAAGCAGTAATAAATATTCAAAATAAAGATAATAAATGTTTCTTATATTCTATTGCAAGTTATTTAAAACCTATTGATAGAACCGTTTCAAAAAATCCTCAAAGATCCTCTCATTATAAACAACTTGTTAATGAACTACAAAAGAAATATTGTGATGGTATTGAGTTTCCTGTACAGTTAAAAGATATTCCAAAATTTGAAAGAAGAAGTAATATCTCCATCAATGTTTACGGCTATGACAAGAACTATAATGTATATCCACTTCAAATCACAAAAAATAAGCAGGAAACTCATATCAATTTATTATATGTAAAAGATAAAAAGAACAGTCATTTTTGTTGGATAAAAGACTTATCACGATTAATAAGAAGTCAAGTGACAAAACATACTGAGAAGTTATACTTTTGTGATAGATGTTTAACAAGACACTTTCGAAATGAGAAGCAATTGCAAAACCATGAGCTGTATTGTAAAGAGCATGAGGCTGTTAGAATAGAACTTCCAAAACCATACGACAATCAAATAAAGTTTCAAAACTATAATCGATCATTAAGAGTTCCATTTACGATAATTGCTGACTTTGAATGCATCTTATGTAAGTTAAAAATAGAGCATAATTGTAGTAAAACAGTAAAATATCAAAAGCATAAGCCAATGAGTTTTTGTTACTATGTCAAGTATTCAAATGGGGACTACAAAGCCCCTGTTAGTTATATAGGCCCAGATGCTGCGAAAGTATTTATTGAAATGTTACAAAAAGAAGCAATAGAAATTATGAAAATATATAACAGAGTAGTTAATATGACCCCGCTTAGTGAGGAGGAAATAGAAGTTTATAACAGTTCGGATACTTGTCATATATGTGAGAAAAACTTGAATGACTTACCACCAGCAGTTGAGAAAAAAATAAATATACTGAAGAAGAAAATACAGTTCTACAAGGATAAAGATGATATGAGTGAAAAAGTAGAAGAATGGAAGCATGAGTTAAGAAAATGTCTATATAAGATAACTAAAAACAAAGCTAAGGTGAGAGATCATGATCATTTAACTGGAAAGTTTAGAGGTGCAGCTCACAGTTATTGCAATTTAAACTATAAAAATCCCAACTTTGTTCCTGTATTTCTTCACAACTTAACTGGCTATGATACGCATTTGTTTATTAAGGAGTTAGCTTATGATACACAGAAAATTAAACTGATCGCTAATAATGAGGAAAGGTACATAACATATGAAAAATATGTAAAAGCAGGACCAGAAAAAGATGGAATAAATTTAAGATTTGTTGATTCATTTAGATTTATGTCAAAGAGTTTAGCAGAGCTAACAAAGAATTTAAAACCAGAACAATTTCGAGAAACATTAAAGTTTTTTCCAATTGATAAGCTTGATCTAGTTACTACAAAAGGCGATTATCCATTTGATTATGTTGATTCATTTGAAAAATTGAAAGAACCTGTTCCATTATCTCCAGACAAATTTACAAACAGATTAACAGGAGAAAAAATGAGTCCTGAACGTCATAAGCTCCATGTGCGAGTTTGTAAAGAATTCAATCTAGAGTTATTGGAGGACTTAACTGAACATTATAACAAAACAGATGTCCTTCAATTAACAGATATATTTGAAAACTTTAGAGATGTGTGTTTAAAGGCATATGGATTAGATCCTGCTTGGTATTATACAGCACCAGGTCTATCGTGGGATGCAATGTTAAAGATGACTAAAATTAACTTAGAAATGTTGACTGATTATGATAAAATACTAATGCTAGAAAAGGGCATACGAGGAGGAATCTCACAATGCAGTAAAAGATATGTAAAAGCTAACAACAAATATATGCAAGATTATAATAAGGATGAGTGTTCAACATACCTAGCATATCTAGACGCAAACAACTTATATGGATGGGCTATGAGTCAATACATGCCTTATAAAGATTTTAAGTGGGTTAAACCTTACATAGATATAAAGAACATTCCAGATGACTCAGAAACTGGCTACATATTAGAAGTAGATTTAGAATATCCAAAGCATTTACATAACAAGCATTCTGATTTACCATTAGCTCCAGAGAACATGTGTCCACCCGGCTCAAAACAATCGAAATTATTAACAACGCTTTACAATAAGGAAAGATATGTAATTCACTATAGAAACTTAAAACTTTATATGTCACTTGGAATGAGGTTGAAGAAAGTGCATAGGGTATTAGAGTTTAAACAATCAAACTGGCTAAAGAAATACATTGATTTAAATACAGAGATGAGGACGCAAGCTAAAAATGAGTTTGAAAAAGATTTTTATAAGCTCATGAATAACTCGGTATTCGGAAAAACAATGGAAAATATTAGAAAGAGGCAGTCCATACAATTAGAATGTGATCCTAAGAGGGTAGAAGCATTAATTGCTAAACCTAACTTTGATTACAGAACAATATTTAGTGAGAACTTGTGTGCTATACATATGAAAAAAGAGCGATTAACGTTTAATAAGCCAATATATGTTGGTATGAGTGTGTTAGAACTATCGAAGCTATTAATGTATGATTTTCACTATAACACGATGAAGCCGAAATATGGAAACAATATAGATTTATGTTATATGGATACCGATAGCTTTATATATGAGATTGAGACTGAAGACTTTTACAAAGATATAGCAGAAATAATTGACCAGTTTGACACGAGTGAATACAGGGAAAATAACATATATGGACTACCACTAATAAACAAAAAAGTAATAGGTAAGATGAAAGATGAGAATAAAGGTAAGATAATGACAGAGTTTATTGGATTGAGATCAAAGATGTATGCTTATAGAGTAGAAAATAAAGAAAAGAAAAAAGCTAAAGGAGTAACTAAATGCGTAGTTGCCAAGGAGTTGCAATTTGATGATTATAAAGAAAGCTTATTTAAAAATGTTAAAACGTATAAGGATATAAACCTCATTAGAAGTTATAAGCACGATATATATAGCATAACCGTTCATAAGCTGGCACTAGATTCCTCGGACGATAAAAGATATATAGCGCGAGATGGTGTAAATACGTTAGCTTGGGGGCATTATAAGATACAAGAGGAGTAGATATAATTATATGTAGTGTAGTTTTAGTTATAAGTTTTAGATGTAAGTTTTTATGATTTTTAATGTCATAAAAGCATATTCAATCTCACTTTGGGGTATCCTTCTGTGTTAAAGTACAATGGTCAGGGGTGACTTCATAAATTTTTGGGGCAGTTAGGCGGTGGAGGGGCAAAGTGGGGCAAAACATACATATCTCCCCTACTTATTACTGTACGAAAATACGAACTATCACTGTCATATTCAGAAAACTTCGTTTAGTCTGGCTTGACACTGAGCGCGTCGACAAAATATTTATACGTACACAACCTTTTAGTAATATGATAATTGTAGGCAGCTGAAGCGCTGCTCTTAGAAAAAAGAAGGCGCGCTGTGCGCGAGTAAGTGTCGACGAGTCTTTCGTCGATCGTACGCCGAGCAACTGCGTCTTTGTCCAGTCAGCTATTGTGTATAAGTTCTGGGTGCTAGAGCGCCCCGATGATGACGTACACTACCAAGTTCACACTCTTTGGCTGAAGAAGTGCGGACATTTTAAATAATCAAATCAGCGTTTAGCAATGACAAGAAGCAAAATGTTTTTGCGACTTTCCCGTTCCTTTCGGGACTGAAAGCGTTCACAAAGGAAATCACTGTCTCTGCAACGTATGTCCATATAAGGTTACGAAATCTAACGGAAGTCTACTAACACAGACGAACAGACATTCCAAAGCGATGACAAAGAGTTTCTAGAACATTTGGGTTTATACGAGGGTTGGTTAGTAAAGTTCAAATAAACCTATCCTTTTTCAATATTTCTTTTAAATCACAAAAATGAGCTGTAGGGCGGTGACACACATGTGTGTAAAACTTTCGAGAACAATAAGCTTAATACGATATTTAAGAGACATAGTTCCGAACAACTATATAAGATTAGCATATTTCGCGTTTCTCCAAAGTGCGATAGGTTACGGAATATTATAGGTTAAGAAATTTATTGTATAACTTCTTCTGCATGAAATATATTCTTCGGATGCTTCATTGATTGCAAGAATCCGATCCTCGCTATCTGTTACCGTTTTGACTGTATAGCGATGAACTTTAAAACCTGAAGTGGTTGAATTCTATCACTTTCGGTTTGAACACTACCTGCATCAAGGAACTCGATTCCTAACTTTGAACCCGACCCTCTATATTCAGGCCAAATTGATTATAATTCATCAAGTAGTTCTTGAGTTTTTGTCACCCGGACGGACGGAGACACGGACATAATGATTCTAGTAGCAGAGACAACTTGCAAACCGCTTGCCGTAAGCTTGTATAGGAAGTCGGCAAGCTTGCATCCGGCTTGATTCAAAAGCGCGCAAGCATGCAGCAAGCTGAATTCCAGTAACGAAGTTACATGGGGGCAACCTTGCATTCAGTGTTCCATTCAAGCTTGACGCAAGCGTTTTACGCTGGCACCAAGTCAATAGCCAATGAAAGGCTAGTAATGATATTACTCTCTGCGAAGGATCTAAAGTATCGCTTGCAAATACAACAAAGGGAAGATGAACGTATGCGTTGAAAGGATAAGCGTAAAAAGCCAAAAGCCAAATTTGCGCCAACTGTTCGAAAGCTTTCATGCTACTTGGAAAATATATAAAGGAGTTTTGGTAAACCAAACTCCTTAGAAATCAATGTAAACGATAACTGAGTCCCTTTCTTTAAACTTTTTTTTTTCATTTCTAATACCACGCGATTGATGCTTAAGAAATCCACTAACTCTTGAAAGTACGTCAACTGTATTCACAGCAATGTGCGCCGACTACGTGGATGCTCCGGGCTCCAGCACGCACAAGATTTTTAGTTTGATAAAACAAAATAAAATAAATATTTCTCACTTGCCATTATCAAAATTAATAAGCAATTAAAACATTGAGATGGAACTTAAAATTTCTAACCTTCAAAACATATAATTGTTTGTTTGAAATGTGTTTGTGCAAAGGCAACCTAGCAACACACTCCCCCTTCTTTGCCTGTCTTAGCCTATTCAAAGGCAGTTCCCATAATAACAAATGGAATTATATTGTGAATATAATCGCATATTTTTGGCTTGATTTGATGTTTCTTTACAAGTGATACACTACAATACGACTTACCCTTATCGTACGGGTATATTTTACTTTATCACAACACAGCCCTTTATGACAGTGTTCATAAAAGGTTTTAACAAAAAGGAAATCAATCAAAAAATATCGAGACTCCCCTGAAAAAAAATAACTCGTCCCGCTATTTATATGCACCCACATAAATTTTGGAAAATCGGCGCCGTTGTTCGCAACCCATATGCAAATGGCTTACAACATCCGTGATTTCAGTACACATTGTACTGGATTCGATTCTATTGCAGGTAGTAAATCTAAGATAAAATTGAGTTTGATTCGGATACAATACTGTAAGCAATAGATCCCGTCTTCTGTAGCCTCGATGCTGAAAATAGACTTCAAACGCGGTGGATGAGTCTCAACATATTTGGAACAGCTTGGTATTTCAATTAAATCACGTTGTTACTCTTAATTATCTATATAGTGCTTCTAATATATAATTGCAAGATTGAAAAGGAAAAATGTATCAACCAGAATAATTCTTAAGAATTAATTACGAGTCTAAACTTACTACTCACTCTTCTGTACGTCAGATTTCTGTAACATTCGTTGATATAGATATCAAACAATTTAATTTATTATTTATTTTCAATTGTTGAAACCCGAATAAACTACCAGACGTCGCTAAATGTTGTTTCAGTCTTTTTGACGTTTTAAACTGATAAGAACAAGTTAAATCTGACTTCTAGTGTTTTTCCGAGGAAATTTTGTACTAGAAGCGGGGGTAAGAGACTTACGCACATAATAAGTAGATCTATAAACAATTAATATGCCTATAACTTTTCCCCAAAAGTGCGTATATTAAAACTTACTTCACCATTGTTTTCCTGATTAAATTCTAGCCCGAAATTATGTATCATATTACCCTATTTCCATTTTTAAAAACTTGACCTTAACTCAAAGGGGTTGCCATATTACTCGATTTTCAGGTTTTATATTCGTCCCCCGCTTAATCATCTCTTACTCACGAAAAACTATCCGCTTTTTTGAACTGGAGAAAAATCTAAGACGACTTTGTTGATATAATTTATATTCAACGTATGAAATATATTTTTATATATTCAGAAATTACTGTATTACAAATTGAATTACGATATCCTTAGCATTTTGTTTAGATTAGATTCATTTTTTTTCTTTCAAAATATTTATGCTGTATTTCATATACAAGGTGCTATCCAGAATTTTCGGGACTGATACTACAATCTGGAAAGTAGTAGTAGTAGAGCTTTGAACCAATAGGTGGCAAGATTAGCATATCTGATGAGAGAGTGCACAGTTTCATGTAGTTGGGTTGATGTGTTGAGTTTCCACAGTGCATTTCATGATACTCTGAGTGTGGTGTGTGGCGATTTCACGATGGATCTTGAGCGTAGACGTGATGCGGCATGGTATCGTCAAAGGATCCTAACCTGCTCTATCCAAATTTGCAGTTTTCAGATTTGTGCAGTGGCGGCGCAAGGGATTCCCCAAAGGACATTAGGGATTCCCGGACATTTTATAACGTAAATTGAGTGGACAAGAACATGTAAAAGACATTTCATTGCCTAGAAATAATACTACGTGGCAGATCAGTACTCATACACGCAGATTAAAAGATAACGGATGAGGTAAAAACACTGTGCGTGGTTGCATACCTTCTCAAAAAGTACTAGTAAAAACGTTATACAAGAATTCACTGGAAACATCACGTCAGTACAATGTAAAAAATACGTACAACACAAGCCGATAGGTAACAGGAAATAAAGAAATTCCGATGTTTGATCTGCTCATATTAATGATATAGCAACGCTTTTGAGAACGCTTCCAATTTTGCTACTACAGGAATTGAACAAGAACTACTATTAAAAGACAACTAAAGAATACGTAATAATAATAATAATAATAATAATAATAATAATAATAATAATAATAATAATAATAATAATAATAATAATAATACACATACATGTTTGAGCACATTCATTTTGATCAGTATATCATATAAATGCGACTACCATACGTACTTTTTTTTTCAACCAATGTTCTAAGCTGACGGACGTGAAACAAAACATTTGCTGCACTTGCGATATTTGTTGTAACAGAGGCTGATGCTTCTGGTCCCAAATCGTATAACGGGACTGCATACCGAAGAGAGTTGTAGGGACCAAGGTACAGAAAAGAGTTTTTGTTGATATTAAAAGAGGATAATTGTCAGAACTAGTAGCTCGCGATCGACGGTTTGGTGATGATCACTGCTGTCTAGACTATAACTAACAAGGGACATCACCCAAATATCCGGCTCCGATTTCCATGATTTTTTTGTTTCTGATGGAGGGCATGTATGCGTTATTTGTGATGACAGAAAATTTTGCCATGGTGCATGTTTTCTTTTCTTTCTTTCTTTCTTTCTTTCTTTCTTTTCTTTTCTTTTCTTTTTTTTTTGTAATTTTTAAGTGTTGTGATGTGCTAATTAGAGATTACTGCAGAAGTCCCTTACTACCCTTTGTAAACAGAGTGTTAATGGAAAAAAGTGAAAAATAACCATGTGGATACGTATAAGGCCTAGGGGGGAAATCGTATGGTAGGTATGACCTTGACGACAGCCATCTTGAAATCCGTCATTTTGAATTAAGGTCAAGTTTTTAAAAATGAGGATAGGGTAATATGATACATAATTTCGGGCTAGAATTTAATCAGGAAAACAATGGTGAAGTTAGTTTTAAGATACGCACTTTTGGGGAAAAGTTACAGGCATATTGATTGTTTATACTTGCTACATGCGTAAGTCACTTACCTCCGCTTCTAAAGTGCATATTGATGATAATAAATGGATAAAAGTTTCGGTAATACATATTAGGCCTAGAAGGAAGTAGTACGGTAAGGATAACTTTGACGGCATCCATCTTAAAATCCGCCATTTTGAATGAAAGTGAAGTTTTGAAAAATGAAAAGCATAGCATGTGACACCTTATTTTAATAGCAAAGTTTCCTCGCAACTCTTAAGAAAATGTAATAAATTCAGAAAACATGAAGCATGGCAACAATTGCAAAGTGCCAGTTAGAATCTTAAAACATGCGGTGAAAATGAAGAGGTTGCCAATTTGAAAGATCGAAAAATGGACGTTTGGTGCACATTAGAAGCAGTCTTAAATTCATACTGGTTAACTATAGAACAAAAATAAGCATATCTTTGGATTTTTGAGAAGATTTGCTATTAAAATGAGTTGTCAGATGCTATGCTTTTCATTTTTCAAAACTTCAATTTAATTCAAAATGGCGGATTTCATGATGGCTGTTGACATGGCTACCCTTACCGTACCACTTCCCTCTAGGCCTAATATGTGTTACCAAAGTTTTTATCCACTTATTATCATTAATACGCACTTTAGAAGCGGAGGTAAGGGACTTAAGCACGGAGTAAGAGTAAACAATTAATATGCCTGTAACTTTTCCCCAAATGTGTATATCTTAAAACTAACTTCACCATTGTTTTCCTGATTAAGTTCTAGCCCGAAATTATGCATCATATTACCTTATTCCCATTTAAAAAACTTAACCTTAATTCAAAATGGTTGGATTTCAAAATGGCTGTCGTCAAGGTCATACCTACCATACAACTTTCCCCTAGACTTTATATGTATCCACATAGTTGTTCTTCACTTTTTTTCCATTAACACTTTGTTTACAAAGGGTAGTAAGGGACTTCTGTAATAATCTCTAAAAACCACATCACAACTCTTAAAAAATATTTAAAAAAATAGAAAACATGCACCATGGTAAAAATTTCTGTCATCACAAACAATGCATACATGCACTCTGTCAAAAAAAAAAAAAAATCATTGAAATCAGAGCCGGACACTTGGGTGATGTCCCTTGTAAGGTTCAATAGCAACACACATACAGTACCTAGTTCACATAATGTTCTTCAGAATACTGATCATGCTATCAAAATGTTCTACCAACCACTACTAAATTAATGAATAAACTTTGCGAAAAAATCTAGGGGATGTTTTCACTTAATCCTATTCCTAATAATAAATAAAAACAATTAATTTAATACATTAAAATGGGAACTGAGAAAAGGCTCCTCTGCAGAGAAAGTTCAGAGGTGGAGTTCCAACAGATTTTTTTCCAGTGGCTTTCAATTCAGTCGAACTTCAGCGACGGTGAAATTTGTTGGGATTATTTCGTTGTGGGAGGTCAATCTTTCCTGAAAATTTCTGGTCGGTTCAAAGCCTTTATAATTTAATTACCGTGCGAAAACGGAATGAAAAAAAGGAGGCACGAGAACGTGCCAATAAGCAAGAGACAGAAAGGCCCAAATATTTCTAGTGCGTGAATACAATTAACTGAATTCAAGAAGAAACAAAGATTCACAACTCTTTCTGTAGAAATTTGTGGTGGACAAACACCGTGTGCGTGGGTTTTCTCGGGGTTCTCCCGTTTCCTTCCACTTTCTTCATTCCACCATTTCATTCATTACTCATCATCACCGTCTCCTTTAGCCTAACCGGCATAACCGTGGGACGTAAAACTAAAAGATTTCATTTCATTTCATTTTCATTTTTTCTTTCTGTAGAAAGAGAGAGAGAGAGAGAGAGAGAGAGGGAGAGAGAAAACGCTAAAAAAATCTAATTTTCAACAATCAACTAATGCGTATAATTTATATCCCTTTATATCTTTTTACTCCTGGAATTTGTATTCTTTTTCCCTCGAAGAAATGTTCTAGATAGGGAACACTTATTACAACTGTTCCACTTTATCATTAGAAATAATCTGGAAGTTCTATCAGTGATATACGAACTCTCTACTTGGTTGACCATTTAATGTTTTCCACTTGATGTGCAACAAGTAAAGGGTAACCCCCTACGGGACAGGTCTAATGGGCTTACAGGCTGTATGAAGGCAAAGGCTCTCACTTTCTTAAGTTCAGTACATAGTGGAGATGGTGTAGTCAGAACCAGGCCCGTATCTAAATTTTTACTACCCCCCCCCCTAAAATTTTCATGGTAGGCTTAGCTATGCTACATGAACTATAATTGGTTGATCGGGCCCCTAGCTTCTACCGGTCCCCCGTACACTTTTGGGCTGTCTACGAACCTATTCAGAACTATGCTTTGCCCTCCTTTACTTAACCAAGCTGTCTTTGATAGCTATTCCACAAAGGATAGGCAAACTTTAGAGCTGCATTGGACATAATTAGGATGAGAAAATTTTGCCGTTCCCACTGAGAATCGAAATTGGGATGCTTTACTGACTAAGCGACCCTTCTCTTGACATATATATATTTCTGAGGGCAGTGGTGCCCACCCCCCCTTATGTCCATGACGCACCCCCCCCCAATTGTCTATCCGTAGGTGTTCTTCCATGAAAAAATCTTCTTTTCGATTAATTTTACCCCCCCCCCATCAAACATATTTATATAGATTTTTAACCCCCCCCTAATATTTCAATGACGCAGTTTGCGTCATAGCCCCCCCTTGTGGGCACCCCTGCTGAGGGAGACGAAAACAATATGTCTATATTTGAATTTAACACAATACTGCAACTCGAAAGTCTAACATTAATCTTATATTCCAATATACCTCTTATCAGTAATTTTTTGAGTATGTATCAGCATAAGTAATAGTTTTCCTATTACCGCTGCATTGACGCAATCTAATGAGTGGATAATGAAGTAGACACACATGCCATAGATCACCTCATTCTGCACCAGATTGCTTTCGAGTTGTTGCTTGTGTTTGATCGTGGCAGCTTCGGAGGACAACATACAGTATGTCATGCTGTATGAATTTCACCACGAACATTCACCCAGCGCAGCGGCACTAAGCATCAATATCATACATGATTAGGGTGCTATGAATGTGCGAAAGTGCGAGTGGTTTTGATCTGGGAACAGCAGCCTCAGCGATAAGCCACGAGAAGAAATACCTATGCAGCTGGACAACGAGCAGCGGTGGGAGCAGCGGTGGAAGCAAATTGTATTCAAACTGTTGAAGAACTGGTCAGATAAATCCATATCATCCATTCGAACGTTTGCCATCATCTGCAGGAGCTTAGATATATGTTAAAACTCGGTAAATGAGCACCCCATGCGTTAACACTTCATCAGAAGCAGCAGCAAACGAACATCTCTAGTTTCCTGTCACCCGTCACAGAGTGAGCCACATCTGGACAGAATGGTGTAGGAGCTAAAAGGTAAGTTCTCTACCATAAATTACATGCAAATATCAGTGGGTATCTGTAGGAGTGGCACGAGAACTGTGGCAAAACAGAATCTCCACCCCCTGCAAAGTAATGTTGAGTGTTTGGTGGGATATCCGTGGGATAATTCCTTTTGAGCTCTTCAATGTAACTTGAACGCCTATGAAGTGCATTGTTGGATAAACTTCTTGCTCTGGTTCATCGCAAAGGTGTCCTCATTCACGATACTAACACGTACCTACACACGGTAAGAAGGGCTTGTACCAAGATCGAGGAATGTAGCTGGGCGTTTTCACCAGAACTTACAGCAACAGTCATTGTCTTTTTCGGAGCCTGCAAAACCACCTTTCCTGGGAAATATTGTAAGATGAGGGTGGCGTGCGACATAGAGTGACCCAGTTCTTTGCCTCCAAAACCGATGACTTTTTTCAACGGGAGATTCGACAACTGTTTGACAGGTAGCAGAGTGTTATGGAATCTTATGGAGACTATTTTCCTGACTAACAGTAGTGTTCCAGGTAAGTTATCGTTTTTTAACTTGTGTTCAAAGGAAATGCGACTCACTAATATGATGTCCCGATAGATACAAAAATAATTTCTCAGAAATTGTTCCTCAAAACTAAAGCAATGAAATTTTGTATGTTACTATTTTATTATTTTTAAAATAATCATTAAAAAATAAGTATTTCTAACCTAGTATGAAAAGACTCGTTCAAACAGTATTTCAAGCAAAAATAATGAAATTATTAGTACATACGTCTTATACATCTGAATGCATGCATACGTCTTATACTGCAAAATTATCATGTTTCGTACCATCCACCCGGAACCACGGTGTGGATCACCAGTAGTCCACGCACTAGTTTTTGAAGGTAAATTTGAAAATTGTGTAACCTACTACGATGTTACTGCTTATTCCTTAACCATCAAGAAAATTTTTAAAACAATAGTTACGATTAATAATAATAATAATAGTTGTTACATTTGTGAACATCCTTTTTCCATTTCTTCAGCAACCTCTGCAATCTCCTCCTTCGAACTTACCATACTCATTGACATGATAAGTTAAATAATGTCACTTGATGTTACACTCCTTTGGGTAACCCCTTAGTGTTTTTTCGACACTATTTCCGTCTTCTACGCAAAATCTAAGATCCTTCCAAGAGAGGACTTTTGATTGGTGACTTGAGGTTTACTGCTTGTTTCGTACGCTTTACTCTGTGTTATGCGCCCAGTCGAATAAACTACTGTTTATCTGTTTACGCAATGCACTTGACTCGAACTATTCGATATGGTGTCACAAATATAGAAGTTGGAACATTGACTTTACTTTGCTGGCTTGCTCATAACTAGGAGGTTCATGAAATGTCATCTTTTCTTTCTAGTATCGCGAACACAATTTCCATCAAATACACATAATACTACATTTTGTTATGAAAAACATTGTAATTTTAAAGTTTTTTTTTTTTTTTTGCATATTTTGTAAATTTTCAGCTTTCAGATCATTTTTGTTTTCGATTTTAGGACATTTTTTGTCATTTTCCCTCAGCTTTGCTGAACTTTTCATCATTTTTGATATGTTTCGATATTTTTTTAAAAAAAGATTTTGGTCATTCTTTTGATTTTGGCATTATACCCGAGACTTTCCACCGAAGTAAACACATTTTCTCATAAGATGACAATTTAAAAGCAAGAAAAAAAAGAGGACCTGAACTACAGACATTAATCTTTGCTTTCTGAACTACAGACATTAATCTTTGCTTCTATGTTGTGAACACAACGGTTGTGTGATGCAACTATACGTAAGGCAAGTGAAAATAACTTTTAGGTTTCATTTTCATGAATTATTTCCAAAATTAAGTTGTGTGTGTATGATACTTTTAAAATCACTTCTGATATTTAAATTTGTTACTTTCTTGACAGTTAGTATCTTGGCGGAGGCAGCATGTGTAGGAAGCCCACTCTCCCTCGAATTTGTCGCTGATTTTTACTTCCCGCTTTTTTCATATACAATTTGTTAATTCTAAACAATAATTACACAATTTACACGAAGGTATTATTTCTTTAGCTTTACAATAACGCGCAGGACACGGAAACACCTAAAATCGGTTTCCATGTCCGATAAACATGCTACATAGTATGCCGATTTTCGGGAAAAAGTGCATTTTGCGCTGAATAATTTGCAGTATTTGTCTTTATCATTAAATGTCCAAATTTATATTTGGTTATTTTCGTTTAAAATTTAACTTACAAACTTCAACTGAAGAAGTTTCCTTATTTTTTCAGGTTTCGCGGACACTATGCCCATTATTTGACATGTTTCTTGTATTCTTTTAAGAGATGTTTAATCGTCAGTTTCAAAATTTTTAGGTCATTTTCTATGTTTTTAGGGCGTTGTATAGGTCATATATCTATATTCTTTTAGGTCATGAGTTTCCGTCCCTACTCATAACCTTCTCTGGATGGTTGACTGAGCAAATCGACTCAGCGATCTTTTAGGGCGAGCGAGCAAATTCTGAAAGAGCATGTTCTAAATGGTTGCTTGGCGAAGGTTTGATCTGTACCTATGTCATGCAAATAGTGTTGGCATCATAGTAATTAGTAATTAGTAGTGTTAGTGCCATAGCATAGCTTTTGTTTGTTTTGCCAGTAAAAGTTAAAATGATGGCTTGGCTCAGGCAGTTAGGCTTAATTCTCGTCATATTTCTTCGCCTTGTCTTTGACTCTCACGTCAGAGTTCTTTCAGGTAGTCATTGTAATCAAAGAAATAGTGCGGAATGTAATTATTTCTGTTTTCTCATCAAAGTTCTTCTGGTGAGAACGTACCTAATAACATACATGATATGGTAAACTGTTCAACGTGTAATATCTATTTGTACCTCCAATATCTATTTGTTTTACTTCGGCTGTTGTTAAATATTTGTGTGTGTGTGTGTGTGTGTGTGTGTGTGTGTGGAATAATGAAATGTAATGAATATGTGCCAGGAATTAACCACTTGCTCATTTAATTAAACGTTTTCGACCGTCACTGATATTTAAAGGTTTCCTAAGAAAGAGTTACCTAATTTAATAGTGTTGCCAAGAGACGAGACGAGATTATAGACTATTGCATGTGTCTCGTGCAAACGCCGTCTTGTCTCGAAAGTTTTGTCTGTCTAGTCTCGAAGTCTCCATTCGTTGTCGATATGATACACGAGATGCCTTGTCTCGTAGTATCACTATTGTTACTACGAGACAAGACAGCGTAAAATCTCGACTAGTAGAAATGCTTGTCTCGTCTTGAAAATTATATGACTGTCTCGCCTCCAAGTATCACTACTAAATTAAATGCATTAGAGAATTTTCACCCCAATAAATGTTTACAGAGAATATTAAACATTTAATACTGAAGTCTGTTATGAAATATGTAGATAGAGAAAATTCTATAATCCGTTTAATTAAATAGTGATGCCACGAGACGAGACAATCATATAATTTTCGAGACGATACGTAATGTGAAAATTGATTATAAAATTCCATATATTACTGCTGTTCAGAAATAGAATTTACCAGAAAGCATTCTTTGTGCAACAATGAGCATACAAACAATATTTACGAAACCTTGGCAATTAAAAATGAAGAAAGCAATGCAGATACAAGAATGACATTTTTCTTTCTTTGATATCGTGATGGGTTTTAACATATGTAGTAGTTTGTTAGTCACATACAAAAAACAACAAAATAAACAATTATAATAGTAAAAAAATCTGTGTACGGGGGGGGGGCTCGAACCACCTTCAGTAACATTTATCGATTGATTTTACACTCTCGTGCTAATCAACTACGCTACCGATTTCTTACACGCTATATTTGTTCTACTACAAGACATGATTTTCATTATGATCATGTTCCAATTTATCCCTTTCGATAAGTTCCACTGTTTGCTTTATTTATATGGAGTCTTCAGATATAAGAAATGTTAGAAATATTTGATTAAATATTTGTTTATGGATATTGTTCTACATTGTTCTTACTGTCGCTGACGTAGAGATCTCAGTTCTGCGTTTGAACTGCAGAATTCCCTCCCGATCTAGAAAAATACCCTTTTCAACAGAGTTGGTAATTTTCGTAATTTCGGGCAAATTAAGTTTTTGTTTGCTTATAATTTCCTTATTTTAAAATAATATTGAACACAAACATTACAAACATGTTTATCATTAATGTTTCATGCTGTGGAAATCTTCCAAAATTTTGAACATATAAAGAAAAAAAAGAGATATTTTTCAAAAACGTCAGATTAAAGAGACGTGTCAATAATCTTACTCATACCTGCACAAATATTGTGTAATATGTACATTGCTATTAATTTAAAACTATTACATCTTTTTGCCATGTAATATTTTATTTCAGAATTTGTGTATCATTCAGGGATAGAGGAAATAAAGAAAATCTCCAATCAATACCACAAGGCTTTTTAACAAAGGAAAAATAAGCTTGGTGGTAATCTTTGGTTTAAGAAACTAACTTCGTACTTTGGTTTTGAACTCCTTGGCGCAAGAGACTCGAATTCGATGTTTGATAGTGAATGTACAGTTCGTATATTTCTATCTTAAAGTGTAGACCTTTGTTTCATATCCTTTTATTACCGGAAAAGAAGTTAAACTTCCATCAACCAACATAATAGTTTGGTTTTGTATGTATCCTGAAAATCACTTGCAAATGTTGCTTCAGACGTGTGTTTGAATAGTATGAGTGCATATCAGGGGTAAAACTGGGTCTGAAAAGGTATGGGGATGCATGACGTCACGCCGTCCACTGTGCCTATCTTTGTCCATTGTAATTTTAGGAAGTGGAGGAACGCCATAGATGTTGTTGGAAGTAGGGGATAGACGTCCACCGCGTTCCCCCTCAAGGAGCCCATACACGCAGACACATGCATGAGGACACCTTCCAACATGCATGAAAAATGATAGAACCACGGGCAAGTTGATCGTATATGGCCTCGATCAAATATGTTGAAAGCTTTCAAAAATTTCTGTAAACATGCATGATGGTTTAGCCGTTCTTCGTGCATGTTTACCGTGTATGTGTTCGTTCATTCAAGCTGGTTGTTTTATATTAGGTCCGCCAATCACGACAGCGGAAGAAATCACGCGACTGGTGACTCTTTCCTCCGATTCATTCTTCTAGTAGGTTGGACAGCAAGTTGGTACGTGTGTGGGCAAAAAATTCTTCCAACATACATGATGAAACAAATGTTTTATGTATGTTGGTCATGCGAGTATGTGTGTCTATGCCCTCCATAACTTTTACCTCTAGTGCACATTAATTCGAAGAAGGTATGCAAAATTACAAAATACATATTGTAGTTTATAGCAATTTATTCAGAAAATTGTCATTTATATTATATTTGCTCTATACATACTAAATGCATCAAAATAATTAACATTGATTTGTAACTTGAACAACTAACGAACGGCAAAACCACAAAACAACAATTCATGGTTTAAAATGAAACCATATTCACTAGGTATACATTGCATATCGTGGTCACTGGATACATTAAACTAAAATCACTTATATTCTTTCACATGTCTCTTTAAGACTCTGCAATACTACACTTACATCAAGGGCTAATATATTTTCACATAATACATTAATAGTGTGTACATACTAATATTTGCAAGGCAGCTGGCCAAAGGGAGCAAGCAGTCTTTTGTTTCTGCCTCAAGTCTAGCTGCAAATTCCATAAATTGTACAGGTTGCTATTTACCTATATGTAATTCCTACATAATAATATGTAGTAAAATAAATGTGAAAGAAGTTATATTATAAACTTAGTGTTTGCCATTTCTTCCAAACCTGAAAAAAATATCCAGGTAGGTAAATATATTGGATGTTTGGATTCCGAAACCACATAAGTAAATATTAGATGTTTTTGCATGAAAGCTTATAACAACAGGTTTATTTACTTCTGTGGAAATATGTGCAACATGTTTTTCTTTTATTTAATTTTTCGACCATCTTTCTACAAATGTGCTGCCTTATAACCCAATAGAAGAATGAATGAAACAGCTTCCAAAATATAATATCAGACTGCAATGTTAATGTTTTTCTGCTGTACCAAATTTCAAAATACATACGATGGAATAAAGGTCCGTAAAGCACTTACTGGAAGTTAAGTACAAGATTACAAATGGGAAATTCATGATGATTAAGTGATTTTTAAAGAAATAAGTAACTTCATATATTTTTAAATATATGAAAATGAAGGTACATATAAAAATATGAAAAAAAAATAATACAGGTAGTCGACAACTTACACCTGACCGGTTCCGAACACCTGGTCTTCAATCGGTCAGGTGGTAGGCTCTACTATGAAGTACAGTATAAAATACCATTTTAGTCAATCGGCCGACAATTTAGGCTGCGGTTACACGGTATCAGAAATCGCTGATTTCACATATAAAATTGTTTATATTTCTGTATAGTAACAGTAGTTTTCCTATATTAGTGGTATATGTTATTATTTTATTATTGTTATTATTTCTCTCATTGTTATTATTATAAGTTCTTGATAATAATAATAACCACAACCGGTGGTAAGTGCGAATGATTGGAAGTCGACGACTAACTGTACATGCATTTTTCATACCTATTGTTCACGAAGCCTGTAACAATGTTCCATCAAACTTTCGGATTCCAAGGGAATCCTTTCTCAAGGTAATTTCTTAATCTTTCCTTAATTACCTTGGCAAAAAAAAAAAAAAAAAAATGCGTTTGAATTCGAAAGTTTAGAGGAAGAATATTGTTACAGGATTTCGTGTGCAAATAAATGTTATTCTATTATGCCTTTACCGAATATGTAATTTGTAAACACATGAAGATCCGTGTTATTTCAGAACACGTTAGTAGCCCAGGGATCGACATGGATCGAATCGAATTTTATTCATCCTTAGTGTTACATTTTACTTATTTACAATAACGAAATTATTTGGAATGTTGCAGAATTAAATATAAAATTGCTGAAAGTGGTCAAGTGCACGATTTTAGACAATTTTATTTTTTCTTAACTTAAATAACTATCACAAATGTAAACGAAATATATTAATTAAAACACTCCTCAACATGAAAACACTTTATAAATATAATTTCGTCATTCAGCGCCAGACATTATCAATATTATAATAGTTAAGAACAAACCGAAACTATCATCCCTGATTTCATGTTCTTCATGATGAGCAACTTAGGATCTACAATATTGTGTTACTCGTGAGACTAAACATTTTTATTATCTAAATTAATTTGTATGGCATTCTACACATCTCAGAGATGGAATAGATATAGAATATAGTTACAGAGCAGGCTGAAAGAACTATGAGAAACATTTGTACAGGAGGACAACTGATTTTGTTTGATCATTTCTAAAGAATACATTCCAGACTGTATTTACACTTTTTCTAGACAATTTTTGCTTGTCATTTACAAGAATTGCAGAGCTTACAGAAGCATATATATGTATATATACATACGTATATATAGATGCATTTTCTTAAATATACAAAAATCTATTCTATTTATCATAAATGCGTAAAGGTACTGTAGGACTTATATTAAAACAGCATTTATCTTTCACTACACACATACATTCTCGATCACAAACAGACTAGATACGTACAAACTTAACAATAGTTTTATATAAATACATGCGAAAACTTATGTCCATTCGGAATTAGCCATTTTATTTTTCATAAAGTGCGAATGGCGTTTTCGAGTGAAAGAAATCGTTCAATAATCGTTCGAGGGGAATTTTGCGATGTAAAATACATAAATATGCATACATCAGAGTATATTGTAGCACGAACAGCTTGATTGATATTAACTTGATAAGTCAAATAACATCCATACAGAGGAAGATTCGGTTATCGCAGGATTATATTTTTCAACAATACATTCCGAACTGTATTTACACTTCTTCTGTAAATACAAAGTCGACAATCTGTTTCTTTCTTTTCTTGAACTATCAAGATTGTGTTTATTTCCCCTTACAGATATAACTAATTCGAGACGTAATAAGTGACTTTTTTTTCATCTACAATCGTTCCGCAAATTAGATTGGCATTGCCAGATTGAACTGAAGGCAAAGAGGAGAGCAGTGGTATTCAGGTAACTGAGGACAACTTGGAAACTGAAGGTTTCTGCATGTAGTTACCACCGTTACTTCTATCATGTATAACCACTATTACTAGCATTACCATTATTATTAATCAAATGTATGCTGTACTGAACCAAGTTAAAGTAACACATAACATTAATGATTTAGACGACCGCCTTATTAGTAATATTTTTGGAGCTCCTCGCTGCTGAAAAAGTCCTGCTTTCCAGAACCGTTTTCTGTAAGAGTTTACAGATCATTTTTCATGTTCATCTCGAACACAAATTTCGTCCATCAAAAGTTCTGTTGACATTCTATTTCTATCATCTGATCGTAATGCTTTCATTACAGTAAAAACTCATTCGTTGTGCATTACTGACTGATACAGCGAGGATATACTGCCTTATTTTGAATAGTTTTGATTCATCTGCTTTCTCGAATATCATACTCCATAATTTACAATTATTATTATTATTATTATTATTATTATTATTATTATTATTATTATTATTATTATTATTATTATTATTCGTTTCAATAGGTAATACTATAGACTTCACAGAGCATTTATTGTACAGTTCATTTCCATCGAAACTTTTTCTTAAAATTGTATTTCTACCTATGTTAAATCGTTAAATGAAAATATTGCGCTTGCGAGATAATAAACCCACAACAATAAAAATAATTTAAACATACCTTTTCTTACAATTAAAATATAATCCTTATAAATTAACTAACAACAACAAGGTACAAACTGTGTTATAAGGCATAAATGGCTTACATAATTAATTATACATAATTAATCCCGTACATGTATCCCGTTGACTAGTAGAATGTATTTCGAACCCAGATACTGCGGGAGGCGCCCAAAGATCTAACAAGCCTAGATTAGATTAAATTAAATTTTTGAAAAGCTTTTATTCTTTCTTACATTACCTGGTGAAATCAAAATTTTGTATGTACCTATTTAGACCTGCTACTTGTATTAACTTTTTATTCATAACAAAATGCATCTTTCGCAAATAAGTTGATGCGACGATTACGGGAACTCATTTCCCCACAAAACATTTTTTAAAGTTTATTTTACTTCTTGTTTTCGAAAATGAATGGCAGATTGCACATTCATATTCCCTACTTGACTTACCATAATTTTGTGTAAGGGAAATTAAGTATGTATGGTATTAAGTACATACCATTAATAAAGCTTTAATAATTTTTTGTGGAGGGCACAAGTTTCTAACGTTAAGTTACATTTTCAGATTTTTTTCTACATTGAATGTAAAACATGATTTTTCAAAAAAATATATAATAATAATAATAATAATAATAATAAATTTGATTTTTCAACATATTGATGTGACTGATATATATATATATATATATATATATATATATATATATATATATATATATATATATTTGCAATCAACGATTCAATATTAAGTACTTTGAAAATCACTCTCTGTCAAGCTGTATTTTATTATGTTTCACTAAATACCCCTTTTCCAAAAGTTCAGTTGCTTTTCTTTCTCTTAGTACATCAGAATGATCCAAATTTCGATATAAAGGATGCATAAACATTAAAACAATTCGATGACTACATATAATAGAAATAACACGAATAAGCAGAAATAACACTTTTTAAAGGTAATGATACATAGTTTGGATAAAAATAATGACAACACCTTTCTCATGTCAAAGGGGTGTGTCTCAGCACTACAAGAGTTCCGTAACTGATAAGGGAATGTGAGACAATGAAGTGTGATGAGTGCTAATGACTGTGTGTCGTTCAGTCAAAAGCACGAGTGTCGTTAAGTAGAGTAAAGAAGTGGCAGCGCGTCAATAATATGTTTCGGAAGGACGAAAAAAAGTACGTGAATCAAAATTTGAAATGGCACGTAGGTGCAGTGCATAATAATGCCTCTAAGGACTTTGTGACGGCATTTTCACCAAAATGAAGGAACCACTTGGTGGGAAGCACTACGTCCCACAAGAAGCCATCATCCGCACCATATATCGGTCCCTGTGGGACACCGTCCAAAAATTGACGCGCAGACGGTGTACAATGCTTTCCACACGTGTGGCAGGTGATCGAAATGGGAGGCGATTACATTTAAGGACTGTAACAGCTATTTAATTATTCTGTGCATAAAGGCATGTTATAAGAATGTTGTCATTTCTTTTTATCCAGCCTTGCACTCTGGTAATAAGGCTTGTTACCACCAGAATATAAATACGTTCAAAATATTATTTTTATTTCTTCACGCAATTTTAAATTTATATTATCTAAACATATCAGTACATTATACATTTCCCCAGTCATTTACCTAGCTCTAGTCTTGAGCATCGTTGAACAGTCTATTTATATGGAATTTTAGTTTTCGTTATACACTCCCAAACTTTACATTTTAAAATTTAATAACAAGAAGCCAGTGGGTTATTCCTGTATATGTCCGTCAGGAAGAGACCGTAGGAAACATGTTTGAGACCTTTAAATACCCTGCTTAAAATATTTATTTTTGCGCCAATCACAACTTCATATCTATTATAAATCGCACGACTTATGTCTTCAGAAAAAAAAATACTAATTTCTCTTAACATTAAATATAAATCACAAACACACTATACATCAGTGAAATTCACAAAAACACCAATTTACAACAAAAATATTATATATCTAATTTCAATACTTTTATTCTTATTATTATTAAATATTGCACCTTGTTGGCCTGTTCAACATTTAAAATATGAAACCTAACCAAAAATATTCAATTCCGCAATTCTAACTTGACATTTACAAAAATCAATACAAACACACGCACACACATACAAAGACACACAAAAATGACAAAGAAAATTCTCCCGTACTTCATTGTAGTATCTTACAATAATATGGCACGGAGGGAAGATATCCACGGCTTGACTAGACTTATACGCAGAAAAATAGAGTTTATAATTATAGTTCTATGCTCTGCAATAAAAATGCAACAGATTGATATTGTGTCAGTCCTATTACTTTATGCTGAATCTTTTTTTACAAAAATACAGAAGTCAAACTCCCATTCCTACACATGACTATCTCATTTTCCATCCCTCAAGTTCTACAAATATTCGTCAATGAAATCAATAGACTGTTGCACATTTATTCAAAGCGTTTTTCGACTATCATTAATAATACTTCTGCACGTCATTCATCACTGAATAGCAATGCATAATACATCTGTTTTATAATCTACATTTTAGGGAATAAAATACATAGGGGATATCTTATGCTTACTCATTATAACAAAAATAAATACTACACTCACTGACTAGAATATACAGTACTGTTGTCATATATAAATCTTCATTCATGAATTAGATACAATGCACATTGCACTAAGTAACAAACTCATGGAGGAACTCACTTGTGCATGGAGACTTAGATAGTAATAAAATCTTGTTTTCTGTATCTGCAGTGTTAAGTGCAAGGAGATACTAAGTAAAACTTGTTTGTTTTCCACATGCAATTTATCTTCATTTCGAAGCAACAAACGATACGCACATTGCTGGAAATCGCACATAGTTCCTTTTAATAGTTGTTCAAATAGAGTTGTAAGCTATTATTATAATAACATAATCACATTGCCTGATTTAGTGGTGGGACTTCGCCAAACCGATATCAAATACCCAAACAGAAAACGTTTTAATGTTGTAACAAATTGATTGCATTTCCTGAGCAACTGGAAGTGGAACAAAGATTCTGAACAGAATACGTACTAATCAGCAATATCATAGCAACCAATCTACAAAATTCAAATGAACATGTCTATCTAAATTATTATCTGAATGCTACAATCTACTTTAAATACGTATTTGTATATACAAAACAACTATTTTCCATAGACAGTGAAACAATGAGAGTGTGAGAACCAGTTATTTTTCATGCCTGTCCCTGTCAGAAAGTTGAAAGAACAAGGTAAATAAGAATCGAACATCATACCCAACGAGAGTTAAATGCTTAAATCAAAAGGTTAACAGAGTAATTCCGTGCTCAAGATGTTGTGCAGCTCGAAAGACCATTACAAACAGTTGATTGTATAAACAATATCCAATTATTCATATCCGCTCTGTGTTCGAACTGCTATCAAAGGTAAAGATACTTCTTGGCGACGTCAGTTTCTGTTGAACTGTCAACAAGCAAACTATGATACGTTCTAAAATTGTTGAAGGAAATGACATTTGGCTCAATTTTGATAGGTATATTTTGACGGACTGTTTTGTTAATGTTCCATGTTCAGAATCTTCATTTCGCTTCCTATTCTTCGGAAAAGCAACAAGTTTTTCGTAACTTGAAAGACAAAAATTTTCCGAAACTCTATTCCGAAAGTTTTTCTTCTCTTTTTGGATATTTCACTTAACTTAATTGGGTGTATTGAATGTACTAATTATTTTCGCTATATTTCGTTCAATTCTCGTGACCCTACCATGTTAATTGCTTGAACCATTGTTAGTTATGCTTTACTTCAATATATCACACACCCAGCTGTTACAAATAACAGTATGCATATGAATTTAACAATTTGTACTTAATTATTTAATTATGTTACTGTATGTTTGCCACTACCGAGATTGGTCTCATTGCCTTAGGTAAACACTGAAAGATAAAATCATACAAAAGTAGGTCTGATAAATTCATAGAACTTCATAATCACAGCAATAACGTACAATATTGTTAATTGTAATTACGAGAAGTGTTAAATCTCATTTTTTTCTGATATTAGAAGTTCGTAATTAGAAAAGAAATATAAGTAATACTGAATTTAGAATGGATGTACTTAGATTGTACATTCAAATTAGGTAACTTCATGCCCACTTCATTAGGGAACTTGTCCCAAATTCATTTTTTAATTATTATTCAATGGATGTTGGAAACACAAATACAAGTTTTAGATAAAGAACATTATAATACATATAAACTAAAACTATTAAGTTTAGTTGATTTAGAAAATTGTTCACTATAGTGACAATAATTTAACTTTGTAATTATCGCAATTAAGCTGCAAATTAGCTAACATTTCAAATTTACCTTTGTTTCTGTTTGATATCTAATACTTCTCTGATACATTGATAGACCATAGAACATTCTTGCTTGAGCTTTGGTTTTAGCTATTAAAAAGATATACTTATATCAATATTAAGACTTTCATACAATGTGCTGAAATCATTAATTTGTTCAGAAAGGAAGATAAGGTAGAAACGTTTTTTTTATTCTTTTGACAAAAAATATTTTAGTTGCTTAATGTTTCTACTGTATATGCATACTACATAAGCTCTTGGTTGTTACTACGATACTACGCATTTTTGTATGTTTCTTTAGCGATTTTACTCCAATAGAGAAAAATCATGTTTGAGACTTTATGTATTCTACTTACGTTTCTGGAATGTGGTGTATTTTCTTACATTTTTCAATTCCCAATTTCCACGGGAATTAGTTTAATTTGTATAATTTATTTCAATAAAAAAAAAAGAAGTGAAAGTGCATACACTAATAATTAGAGTACTGGTTTAAGTTTTTTCTTCTCCTTCATTTTAAACAGAAATAAGAGAAATAGAAATAATCATATATGATGAAGGTTCCAAGTGATCTAGTGATCTACATCCTCTGGACTTCGCTCAGGTAGAAGTTAAACACTAGAAAGACTTAGGTCGTTTGAAGCTTCATCCCATTTTCTGCATTGAAGATAACTGTGGCTGGCGCAGCTATGTGGACTCGCATTGAGTGTGCTCATAAATATTTAGACAGACAATTGTAACATTGCGAGGACCTGGCGATGATAATGAATGATTGGACATTTTTCATGCTGGAGCCGCTTGTCATACATAATGGACATATTTATTAACGGGAAGAAACGGCTGGGAATAACGCTCTTGGCCATCTTGCAAAGCCTCTCTGAGGTATGCTTTCATCCGATTAGGAAGATTTAGCTTTTCTAAGTCGTTTTCGCTGCGAATTCGTTTCAGTATAACAGCTCGACAACGATCTTGCAGGTTCACAAAGTCCCTTTTCATCACACCAAGTGCCATTTCAGTCTTTGCAGCTGTCGAACAGACAATAGGGTAAAGCGGTTCCTTAATATCACTAAGACCACTGAATGCAACCCCCAAACACTTATCGTCTTTGTAGTAAGTAATTGTCCCTGCAACACCATCGAAAAGTATTCCCACTTTAGTTGCCTTATTCTCTCGGAAAGGTTTTGTGTAATAAAACCATTTACCTCCATGCCAAAGTAGACCTTTGTGTGACAACCCCCAACTATGTTCATCCTCACCTAGTAAATTAACGAAAGCATCTACATGCAGACGGGCTCGTTTCGTTCCGACACCGAACATCATACTCGTTCCGAAGATTCGTTGAGATACCTGTACTTCCCAGTAATAACGTCCATTATTTAGAACGCGAGTTCCACGCACTCCTGCGGTTCCGCTGCTCCAATTTGGATGGAAGTGAGCAATTCGCAATCGCGGGCCGTAGAGACGTACCTCGTGACTCTTGTCTCTCCGGTTCCACGTCCAGTGGTCTTCACAGCCGTGTTTAAGTGGTGCTTCCATGGTAGGAGTTGTATACTAATCTACTGTTGTGATGTCTGCCAAGATGGTGGTGGACGCTGAGCCGAGACCACATGGAACAGTGATGAAATCCTAAGAATGTTAAGAAAAGTAATATTAAAATCAAATAAAAATACAAGATCTTTATAAATCTACTACAGCTGAAGTAGAAACAAAAAAAAAAAAAAAAAAAAAATCATCAAATGAGATGCAAAATGCGATGCATTTTTGATCATAATTCAGGGGCGTCATTTCAGACCGCATGAGGGGGCAAGAGCACCACCGACATAAGACTTTCACGTTTTGTACTAGCATATTAGTAGTCAATCGGTTAGATTATATGTATTCCTCAAACTCTTGGAGGAGGTCAATTGCTCTCTCCTGCCCTCCCTAAATGACGCCCCTGTCATAATTTATTAGCGAATTGACCTGTTCTTGTGACAAAAAGCAGCATATCATTATCTTTTCCTCAAGACTAAACGGTTTTTCGATCTTATACACATATCTAAGAACACACAGTATAGGGATTCATCGATCTGGTCCAAATGTGATAGACAAAAAGGTTATGGTAGTCATACATACTCTTAATGCATGGCGCCCCTGCAAATCACTTCGCCCCAGAACACCCAATGACCCTACCAAAATTCATCAAAATGTATACAAAAATGTTGAAACAGAGGTATGCATAAAATAAGTTTATTATTATTATTATTATGGTCATGTAAGTGGCCCTTATAAGATGTAATGTTAGTACCTACGTACGTAGGTTATATGCACCTTCCCTTTTTCAACACCGAGGCTATATGTAACGTGCACTTATAGTTTAATGTGAGATTTGAACCTCATGAGATCCCAACAAGAATCGAACTCGGATCTTCCGTATTATCATATAACTACAAGAAGGTCTCTATTGAGCTACATTCGGGAAAATCACTATTTTCTATTTTCACACTACAGTAAACTACTTTCTTTATTGAGGTAGAGAGTCCTTCACGTTAGTCTAGTGGCTAGGGCGTACACACTCACACCACAATATCCGGCAACAGACCAATGTGGCGATGTAAAATTCAGGCGTCGTCCGGCCTAATGCCACCGTAACACAATATATAAATGCTGTTACCATGATGCTACAGACAGAAGCGGAATTCGTTTGGAATAAGGATGGCCTGCCAATCGTCTCTTCATGCGCTACGTTCGCTACACCATTATAGTCTCTCATATCAATGCTGTGCAGTTTGCGGAAGCCATGACACCATGCAAATATCCCTCGCTCTGCCAGACGACGTAGAACTGTTTGTGGGGACACTGGACGCTGTGCAACAGTCTCCAGTGCTTGCGCCAGTGTACGGGATGTGGCTGTCCGATCTGCCAGTCATATGCACAAGCTGTCTGTTCTCACAGCCCGTGGTATGTCGCGGTTGGTAGGATTTGGCGTGTCTTTTTATAGTGTCTTCTGGAACAACCGAGTCTATATTTATGCACTGCACTGTAGTTGCATTATGGACACCAATGTTGCGGAAGGATAAACCACATTCGAGATACGCCACTATTCGTTTGCGATTAAAAGCTGAAACCTACTGGAAGAATTACAGCATTCGACGACGAGGCACCTTTCGACTGTATGCAAACCACGTCACACGTTCGTTTACCACTGACTGGGATCCTTTGCTGCCACTAGATGGCATACCCGGTGCCTCTGCTGCTTCACGGCGCTGTCGTGCTAATCAATTGTTTATCCTTCTATGCTCTACATATTCTGGAAATTTAAGCTTCCTAGGATGTATCCATCTTGATAATGCATTTTTAATAGCGAGCAGTGCATATGCTTAAATACAAAACATTATCAACAACAAATTCTGAGATTGAAAACAGAGGTTTTCTGTTCTTTTGCCAATTAGATTTTACTGGTCGTGAGTACGTACAAATTAAAATAAGATAGTTTTGTGTGACGAATGAAATGTTAGATAGAACCTAAGAGTATATGATATGATAATTGCAACGACATATTGTTTAACAATTGATGACAACTATCTTCTCTGATGGACCAAATATTTTGAAAGAATTACGTAGCACATTACAAGTTTCCGATGTCGGTAACAATGTGCTAAACTGTATCATGGTTTCTATTTGGAAACTGAATTCTGTAAACTGCGAATAATTTTAATGGACTTGTAGTATTATGACGAAATTTTACTAACTTTTTAAAAAAGGTAAAAGTATTTGGTATTAAGATTCGTGTTAAGATTCTGTACTCACAACTCAAACATCCTTTAAAATGCTTGAAGATTCTGAAATAGTTTTAGTAACAACCCTGTTTAATGTGAAGTTATCCACTTTTATTGAAGGTGTTAAAAATCCTGAAAACTAGTTTATCTGTCTACTTTGGTAACATCACTACCCATTTGCTTTTTCTCTTCACAAAATTTGATCGCGTCATCGTGAGTGACTGAAAAGTATCACCGTGAGTAAGCAGTAGCGCTCGGTCGACAATTTGAATATTATTGCTTCAAGTAGAAAATAAATATTATCCAGGCTGTATTTAAAATATGAAACAGGATTGTTAGAGAGATTTCAAAATTACTCAAAATGTATTTTTCTTTTCTTTCTTTTTCTTTTTTAGTGTAAATTTGAAGTTTCCGGAGGAAAGATTATTTACTTTTATTACTTCCGTAAACATGAGCTTAAGTAAACATTGAGCTCAATAGAATCCTGTTTTTATATACGGAATTACACACAGTAGCAATGTGCAATCCAATAGTATTACGCAGGGCATGATTTTCGTGCAAGCTCCAGTTTCATCTAAGTTAATAAGGCCAATATTTCTTTCTGTCGTTAACTCCAAAACCTTCATAAGTTATTAACCAATTCGTTCTCCTAGATTAATTCATGGTATATATAACTACCTACTTATCACCAATGGCTCTTACTACTGAGACCACGTGAAATCAATTTCAATTGATTTTCCATTATCTCCCTTTCTCCGCTGCTGCTAGCGTAACCAATGGATTCTCCCGCAGTGAAAGGGGATGTCAACTGCCTAACATCTCACATGATCAATGACAAACACACTTCACGGGAAGGGATGACAAAGCAGGACCTTTGGGAGATACCGAAGCTCTTGACCTCTTCTTTACTAATACATTAGATGACAGTTACCATATAGCATTCAAACAACGTACGATATAGCATTCTAAAACGATAAATTGCGTGTTCTCTATAAGGGAGTCATCCACTCTGAAGTAAATAGAGACAACTGTTCTTTTTTTCTTTTTTACCCGACTACGGCGAACTCAAAAGGAGGATATTGTGGCAGGCATATCCTTATGTGGGTATGTATATATTCTAATGTGGAGCTCAAACACCTGAACCTATTTCAGGAAATAAGGTGTATATATAATGGTTCAACCATTGAAAAGTTAAATTCTACCTCTTACATAAAGGTATTTCCCTTCCGAAAAATTCTCCCACAGATCCGCCACTGTTATTGACCAAGAGTGTCAAACTTTTTTTTTTTTTTTTTTTTGCCGTATTAAGATTTGTGAATGGGGGACACAACTCTCCATTCACTTTGTATGTGTTTCTTTTAAAGACACTGTAAAATTCTCATAAAATACATAGCTACATTATGCCGGGGTGTACGGTGGCTTAGTGGTGGAGTGTTCACCTCTGCTGCGAGTGGTCCCTAGTTCGATCTCAAACTATATGAGATTGTGGTGAACAACATCGTGTCCGTGAGTTTTTCGGGGTTTTCATTTTCCTCCAACATTCTCATGCCGCCAATTCTTTCATAATCAATCACTTTTTAAAATCATTCGTCTCGTTTATTCTAAAGGGGATAATCGTGAAATGTAGAACTAAAAGAGAGAGTTTAATTTCTTGGGTACAGGGTGCTATCATGCTATTTCAACATATAACTTTTTTTTTCCTTTTTTGTAATAAAACAGGGCTTTAATTCGATTTAGAGATATACAACTGTGGGATATGGCTAAGTGTATTTTTGCTACATGCTCCGAAGTATTAACCTCACATGGTGCAGAAGTTCAGTTGCAGAATGCACTTGGCGCGCGGACTGCAGGTTGGGCATCCTTGGTATCATGGGCGCCCGAAGGGGAGGGCAGGGTGGGCCCGATCTCCCCTCTGGCTCACGAAAATGTATTAAATTTCTTAAGATTTTCTTAATACAAGTGAAAAATACCAAACGTAATATAGCAACCTGGGATTTGAGCCCCCCCCCCCCCCTAGAAAATTTTCTTCGAGCGCCCATGCTTGGTATAGATGCACAGCTACACTATCTCCAGGGTTAAATGACCACTAGTCAATCGTCTGAATTAAATGGATAAAATCAGTTATTTTCTAAGGCAGGCAGACTTGTTTAAAAATCAATTTAAATGAAAAAGTATGATGTAAAACTAATGAGAACTAGATATTGAAGAACCAGAAAAATACAACGAAACTTGCATATTGAAATACAATTAAAATTGAAAGCTGATAAGATACCTGAGCATGGTGTGATTTCACTAGTGCGGCAAAGTCCGGTTAAATCTTCGTGACTCACATTATCAAGTCATTCAAAATACATAATAGTTTTTTTTAACAACTGTCCTATTTTTAAAAAAAAAACAAAATTAGAAATCACTTTATTTTTTTATCATATGACCCAAAATTAAGGGAATAATGAAGTTTTAAAATTTTCAAACGGCCTCTATTTTGAAACAGTATGACGGATCGGATTCGATATTTGTAATATGGATGAAGTGACCAAATTTGCTTTTAATCCATTCGCTTTTAGGAAAGTTACTGTATCCACTATATACAAGAAATGGATTCTACTATTATAGAAATAGATGGATATCGGGAGATCTCCGCAATAGGTATATTAAAAATCCCACACACGTTTATTAAAAGCCAGAAATTATAAGAGGGTCGCTGGCAAGAGGATGTGATAAAATGGGTGTCGTGATAGGAATTAGGTTGAGTACCACTGAAATACCACCACGTAAGCTCCCATCGCGAATCGAACTTGAATTTCCAGCAGTTGAGCAGACAGACCTCGTCCGTTAAAGAAAAAAAAAAAAAAAAAAATTGAGGCGAGACCACTTTCACGACACATTTTGAAGTTTAGACAAGATCACCTCTTGTATTGTGTGCATTTCGTTTCCCGCGCTGAACACAGTTCGCTAACTATATATTGTCAGAAATTTTTGTCCGGAACGGTAAAATCAAAATGTGAGGGGGCTAAACTGGTACGCTATTTACTAAAGGACATGTCCTGCACGAAAATAAAATGTCATCGCGATTTTAACATTTGTCTTAAACTCTGGAATGGAAGGATCGAAAACTCATAAGAATTTACATATGAACCAACAAGTAAGTGTTAGAATAGAATAGGAAATCATACAGGAGAGTGCAATAGACACGGTTGTTAAATAGAAATACTGTCTCTCGACGATGTTATTTAATATCTACTCACAAGAGATAGTAAAAATAAATATATAAATAAATAAATAAAAAATAAGCCTACACAATGAACACAGTATTTCGGTAGGAGGTAGAATGATTATGCGTATACGGTTTGAACTTATAGTTGTTGCACAATCTGGAAAGAAAATCAATAAGATGTTGGAAAACTTGAGAAAAAGTTGTGAAAAAAGTGGAATGAAAATAAATGTTAGAAAGACAAAAGCCATGGTGATTTGAACTAAGTAGCTGTTCAAATATAGAAGTAGAATAGGAGAAAAAAGAACAACTGGCTAGTTTTTAAAACCTGGGTGGTATTATTAGCGATGGTATAAAGTATTAATGTGAAATAAAATCAAGGATAGGAGTGGCGGAAGAAGCATTTAGGAGGAAGAAAAATCTATTTTGTGGGGTCTTGAATGAAGAATTGAGAAAACGACTTATAAAATGCTCCATGTAGAATGTTGTACTGTGTGAAATAGAAACATAGATATTACGTAAAACGATCAAAGGAGATTAGAAACTTTTGAAATGTGCGTGGAAGAGAATATAGAGAATTAGCTGGGTCAAGCGGGAAACATATATGAAGTTAGAAATGGTGGTTGAAAGAACATTTTTTTATGTAATTGAAGAGAGGAAGAGAAACTGGTTGGGGCATTGACTGAGAAGGAACTGTATCATGAGAGATGTGCTAGAGCAATGGTGTCCAATTATAATGAGCCCGAGGGCCATAACCGTCTTTACTCGTCAAGTGGAGGGCCGCAGATAATAATAATAATAATAATAATAATAATAATAATAATAATAATAATAATAATAATAATTATTATTATTATTATTATTATTATTATTATTATTATTATTATTATTATTATTATTATTACGCTAGAAAAGAAAAATATAAAATTGAATTTGAAATATTGTATACCTATTCAATGTGACAAATGAGGATGACTAGCAGCGTTTACAAGGGCTGGGATATCTACAGTTATTCCTGTTGTTGTGAGCCGCAGAAGATGTAAAAGAGAAGAGTCTCCAAGGCAGGTTCTGAAGCGATTCTTCGCAATTTTCATGGTGGAAAATGCACTTTCACACAAATAAGTATTAGGAAACACTGACACTCTTTTCCGACCAAACTCCAAGATTTAGGGAAAGATGTTGCCGTGGATTCCCGCGCCTTTTTGTTGTACAGAATCGCTAAATGGATGTCTTATTTCGAAAGAAGAGTGAAAGCATTAAAAGAATGAATAAATATAAATGCAAATAGTATCAGTAATAACAATCATAAATTGTGAGAGTTTGTGGGCCATAGAAAATGGTTTGGCCGGCTACATGCGGCCCGCGGGCTGCCATTTGGACAGCACTGTGCTAGAGGGTATGGTGGAAGAAAAAGAGAGAAGGCGAACAATATCAAAACAGAAAAAAATGATATGTAAGGACGAAGAGATTAGCTGAAGACCATAAAGTATGGAAACTTCTCAGTTGTTGCAAATGACCTGGCAATAATGGTAGAATACCTATGATCAGGGCCTAAAATTGAGTGGAGTACTCCACACTTTGTGGAACTGTAGGAAAGGAGTGTGGAACTATAATTCTTAAAGTGTGGAGTGGTATTAATATGAATACCTTACTTTTCTCGGATTATGCATTTAAACGCGTTTAGTGTGTCAAACTGTCTTACTGATTTAATACATTCATTATGCAATGGGGGTTACTCAATTCCATATAACTGCCAGTATATGACATTAAGCCAGAGTTAATAGGTATAGGTGTCTCCTAGATGACAGGGAAAACCATTGCCAATTTTGAGGTGAAGGCACTTTTTAACTATGTTTAGTTTTCAAACGTTTAGGGTTGCACTCATATAGTTGTAAAATATGCAACTAACTGCACGTTTATCTGTTGTTTCAATAGGACATTACACTTTTCCGATATAATGAAATGTGTTGTTTTGTAGATAAAAATTACACGATCCTTACAACCCGTTATAGAAATATGTAATACCAGAGATAACATACATCAATAATCGCCAAAAATTTAGCCGAAGCAAGCATTACGAAAATCAGTAGAAAGAGTAATGCTTCCCAGAGTGATGAATAGAGGAGAGCACAAAGGAATGTGGAAATTGTTAACTGATGAGAGTTGCTTCAGGTGAAACTTTGCCTCTGTTGAAAATTTGGTGTGCTGCCCATCGCATTAATTTAGCATGGAAAGATGTCACCAAGAATGCCCAAGAAGTTTTATCTCTCATACAAGCAGCATCTGGACTGTCACTCTTCAGGGCAGCGAACGAAAGGTTTAACGATGGTAGCTTCAGAAAATAACTTAGAAGTTTTGTACTACCCAGAATATTTTGACGTCACGTAGACAGAATTTTCATTCAGTGTGCTCACTACTCTCCTAAAAAAAAATTTATCCAAGCTGCCTTTACTCGTAAACGGAAAGCCATGTATGTAATGAAGCCAATAGTCATCTGCGTAAATGAATAGAAGTAGATCGCCTTCATTTTCTGTGTCTTGTGACACACGCTCTATATGTTTTCAAGAACTGCAAACAGAAGTTTGAGAGTGATGAAATGTTTCTTTTGGACATAAAAACAAATGAAAATAGAACTATACCACAACTGGAAACCTCTGTTAGGCGGGTGGGAAAAAAACGTTTTTAAACGAACGTGTGCAAGAGAACGTAAACGGAGAAATACAGTACTCATTACATGGTATTCAACTTCATCGTAGCACACGTCGCAATAAATCCCATAACAAATATGTCAGTGAGAAAAGAGATTTTACTGTAGTACGCTACGAAGTCCTGGATTCCATAATTAACTTTGTTAGTCAGCGTTTGCTGTATGAAGACAGTATTGTTGCTTTGGACCCTTTGCGTGTTTTGCAAGAGGATGTAACTGATGATACCCTAAGAGAATGCCACAAAGTTATTTCTCTTGATACATATCTTCTGCAGTTCGCAATGCAATATAGAGAGACATCATCGTGCAGTATGTTGAAAGGTCTGGACGCTAAAAGTCTTCTCATAAAAATCTGTGGAAATCAGTCATTTCATGCTCTGTCAACAAGTCTAGCCCGAGTTGTTGCTTCGAAACCATCTTCTTCCGATGTTGAAAGACTTATAAGTGACTACAACATATTGAAAACAGATAACAGACTGTCTTTAGCTTCCACTACTGTGAAAAATTACCTTCACGTTAATATAAATATGGGTCCGTTGGGAGATTTTAGCCCAACCCCTGCTGTCATGAAATGGCTGGCCAGAAAGGAAAGGCGTTTTGAAGTTGGTAGGAGGTCAAAGGAACAGCCCTGGTATAACAGTGTATTTGCCTTGGCAGAAAACAGACTGAGACAGCGTGATGATCACGGAAAAATGACAGTGAAATTCTTATGTAACAAAAAGTGACTTTTTTCTTCCAGTGTGACTGTTTTCCTTACTGGTTTGTTTCCTGTATTTTATTGTTTAATACAACATAATTAAATATGTATCCTAATGTGCCTTTAATTTTGTTTGCTCTGGATGACAAAATTTTCCTAAATAATAATAATAATAATAATAATAATAATAATAATAATAATAATAATAATAATAATAATAATAATTATTATTATTATTATTATTATTATTATTATTATTATTATTATTATTATTATTATTATATTTTGGCTCGCAGGTAAACATGATGTACTGGACAGAACACTGATTATATGTCTAAACAAATGCTGACTAAACTAGTTTTTTTATACTATATACAATTTTTACCAGTGTGGAACTGTGATTTCGTTGAATTTTAGGCCCTGCCTATGATGATGATGAACTCTGAGGGGCGAGGTGGTCTAACACCTTCGAGGAGCTTTGCCTCCCCGAAAGTATGTCTGGAAGAAACGAGGAAGCTCAATAAGATTTCTGTTGCGCTCCCACTGAATATTCTGATTTTGTTGTTGTTATTATTAACGCAATAATAACGGAAGCATAATTTCTAAAAAGAACGCTAAGTAATTATAAAATGATATTAAATAAACTTATTCTCCGTTACGTCTTTCATATAGTACAGAAATTTGGGAGCCCGGAGAGGATGACGTCATAATCACCCCTCCGGATTTCAGGATCGTGAGAAATGACTTCAATTGTGAAGACATTTATTTGTTCTTATTACTGAGGATTTCTTAGATGATATCAAACGAACGTACAGTTGATTATTAAATACTTGTGAGGAGCAAGTGCCATTAAAGCAAAACGAAAAGAAGAAGAATTTTCCATCTTTTATAGTAGATCTAAATCATATTTTTGAATGATACATGGCTTTACGTTAGTTACTAATCCACACTTGACTGAAAAGACGAAATGTTAGCTGTGGTGATTCGAGTTCCTTCCTCCTCATGAGTGTTGAACACGTAAGCGCAAATTCTTCATTGGTCCCTAAACCCAAATCACGCAACATGAGTGGAAAATGGATCGATAGATGCAATGACTTTTACAGTGCAATGACTCAGAAAGCTATCGCTAGTTAGGGATGAAACACAGCAGTAATGAAGGAAGGGGGAAAAATTCAAGAGCTGAGGGGAAGTTGTTTGTATACAATATCGCAGGGGGATCCAAATTATTCTTTCCGTGCATTAGAAAAAAAAAAGGGGCGAAAGAAAGAAACTATCGTCAGCGTATGTTCACCATGAATCATTCGCGTGAATAAACATCTCGTGACTTATGGAACAGAGATGCACATTTCTAATTTCCTGTTGTTTCTGTTTGCCCTACTAATATATGTTATTATCTATAACACGTAGTACTATTAGCGTCTTTCCCAGTGGCGTCGCTAGAATATTTTGCAAGGTCGTGTGACGAGTACTCGAAGTAAGTACAGTACTTTCAGGAACGGATAAGCCTCACTCAAACATGAATGTAATCAAGAAGGTGTGTCTCTTCTTCTTCTCCTCCTCCTTCTTCTTCTTCTTTTTCTTGGTGTTTCGGCGCTTTTTCACTTTATTTTGGACTCTTAGACTCTTGAGTGTCCTCTCAGTTTTATATTGTAGTTCAGTGTTATTGATTTTTTTTATATATATATATAAACTATCCGTTTCCTTTTTACTGAATTATTACAGTAACAATTTAATTTGTTAAAATTCTCGCTCATTACGTGTCATTTGCTGGTCTCTCTTCTGTCGCTGTTATATAAAAATCTTTACTGTGTCCTTTAATATAAAAGCATACTGGATATATTGCGTTGTTTCGCTTGCCGTGCACAATCTTTGTTGATTCTGATTTAATTAGCTTTTGTAACGGTACAAACTACAAAGTTAGTTATTTATTCTGAATGATATCGTGAACGTGGGGTAATCAGTGGTGTTATTCAGTCGGTTCGGTTAAAATATTTCGAGTTCGTTGAACATTTACACAGTTCTACCCAGGACAACAAATTTTAGTTTAACTATCTTTACTTTTATAAATTCTTACAGCTACAGGGTTACACACATAATCTCTCAGAATAAGGTATCTATATATCACAATGCTAAGTTTATATTGTTTGTGGTCAAGAAAAGATTTATATGTTTGTGTTAAATTTTTTTGACAACGATATCTCGGAAACTACAAGCTCTAGAAAGATGCCGTTTTCACTGATCGATTTCAAATTTTGTGTAGATTGTTCAGTTCTAATTGAATATTTAAAAAATGCCGCAATTTCTTTGTTACATTTTTAAGGGTACACTGGAAGTATTGAAATTTTAAAAAGTGGAGCATCATATCCTATGAGTTATACATTCCAACACCATGCATTTGTATACGGGATTAGTATATTTCTCCGGCGTTTGTTTCATGGCCAAATAATAATGAAAAATAAAGGATAACCATTTCTCCAGTCTAAGATGAATCTTTATTGTTTGGAGTGTTTCCCCAATGAGCACCATATATCACTGACATTATAATTAATTGTGTGTGTGTAATATATTTGCTTATTTGCTTATTACATACTGCGTGCAAGAAGAAAGAAAACACTGGTCATACATGAATTAGAAACTCTAACCGGAAATAGGTTCAAATCTTGCAAACGGTGTAAGATATTGAAAAAAATAATCGAAAAAATCCCCCGTTTATGATCCCTTGCCGATTTTTATCAAGACATCCTTCACTTGTGTCTGTAAAGGGACATGTGCAGATGTTGTGAGGAATGACAAGGAGATTCATGCTCAGATGTGAATAACGCGCTGCACTGTGTAGAGATCGCAGGTTCAGCTAGTAAACGTTTATTTTGTTAATCTTAAATGCTCATATATTTAGAATGAGAACGGAATTCACATAAGTGTACTGGTGAGGGTCATTTATATTTGAAACGCACACAGATCATTATCAACAAATGTCGATCCATTGGTGGATTAACGTGTTTCCAATACTTTTTGACAACCATCTATCTTAAATAATTCGTTTCCAAGATTTTTGCAGTGCTACCTAATTTTGACACATTACCTTGTATTGGGATGCTATGTAGGTCTACTTGTCACTTTTAGTATCCAGTAAAAAAAAAAAAATGTCTGCAGAGTCGATTATTAAAAAATTAGAATAACACCATTGGGGGTAGTGTAAACTCTGGCTTGTGAGTCTAAAAAGAAAAGAGCTGATAAAGCAAAGGCACAATTATCTAATCAATAACACACATAGACCCCTACGCTCTTTTATTTTCTCTGGCCATGCAAATTTTGAATTGAATGTTGCATGGGTTTTTGTTGTTGATAAGAACTGTTTTCTGTGCTCAGATCTTTGCTTTTGTGTGCCTGAAATAGGCTATTTCATGGCCAACCAACATATGAAAACAGAGATAACCAAGAATAAACGTAAACTTAAAAAAAAAAAAATTTTTAAAAATACAATCAGCTATCAAATAGCGCCTCCCCCACATCTTTTATAACAAAAGACATTCTGAAGCGTTCGCCCTTTTCAAGCTATCGCATATCGTTCTTACATCCTTTGGGACTAAGGCTGTGATTATACAAGTAATATCATGTTGTGGGAATTTTACGAGAATTCAACTATAGAGAGATATGCCATATTCCTGCATACATAGGCCTATTCCCCACTTCCAGCACTATTTCTCAATCATTTATACTGTATATTTCATGTGACCATTTCCAACCAAGACTGAGAGCGTAACATTGGAGCTGAGAAGAGGAATATTATTTTTATTTGTTAATACTACATATTTACATATGGTAATTTGATTTTTTTTTAAATGTTGAACAAAAGACGACTGCCCTTTCAGGCTCTATCCATAGCAAGAGAATTTTGCAAGTGTTTGAACTAAGTTAAATATAATGCAGGAAACTACAAGTATATACATGCAGAAAAAACTTACAATGTATAGTACAAGTGTTAGTAAATAACATAAATTTGTAGGATGATTGGTTATACGAAACGAGATGAAAAGGATCTAATAAATTTGGATTAAAGAGAGAAAATCTTCATCAAAATCTTGACAGTGATCCTTTTAAAAGCTCTAATTTCGAAAAGAATGGATGAGTAACGGCGGTTAAAGGCAAAATAAAATTGCATCCGTCAAATTAATGTAGCTCAAAAATTTGATTAAAAAACACTACTTTAGTGATTTCTAAACCTTAATGTTTTCATCAGTCAAAGATCCTTCATCGTCTGTAAAAAATAGCATCATTGAAAAAACAAATATTTAGGAGATACTAGAAAGAGAATGACAGTAACCGAATTAATTCTTTCCAAATATGTACAGTGTTTATAATCCAGTAGTAACGTATTAAATCTAAAGGCATGAATTAATCTTTCGCATGCTGTGCTTTATTTAACTGTCGGTTGATTATGACCCTACGTAAATCTGTGCTGATAAAGTCGAGCTTCAAGACAACCAATGAAACCATCGTACTCAGTTATCGCCAATGTCTTACTGGATTGGCTTTTTAGACGTTAGATCTCTTCGAGAATTGGGTTGCTTATGTGACTCATTGAAGATATTTTCGTCGGTATGCCAACGAAGTCTCTTGGTTTGTAGAGCTATCTTATTCGGTAGAATTAACAATAGACCCTATACTCATTTAAATCAATTACCAAAGTGGGTTCAGCATTACCTAGTTATGAGCTCCCTTGTGGCTAAGCGGTTAACCTTTTGCGTGGGCGACCCGCGTTCGATCCCCAGCGAGAGCTCATATGGTTCTGATTCGTTAACGTGTATGTCCTCGTCTCATATGACCTCGCTGCTGAAAAGAACACTGAACTCAAATCATTACTTAGTTGTTTATTTATCTTATACACAATTTAATGAATACAAGAAGCCCTTTATATATATATATATATATATATATATATATATATATATATATATATATATATAGTGAAAAGCCAAATATTATGACCGTCCGCTATTTTGTGAACGAAGTTGTTGGACTGACCTAAGAGATACTGGACACAGTAGATCCGCTCGACAGATGATGACAGGTATCTCACTCGATCGAACCTTAATCCTCCGAAGCAAACTCTGAAATGGCATTAGTGTTTCAGACTGAAGAATCTGAGATTTCATTTTCACTTTAGTGTTCTTTTCAGCAGAGAGGCTATATGGGACGTGAATCTAAAGGTTAACGAGGAATCCGAATCACATGAGCTCCAGCCGGGAATCGAACCCGGGTCTCCCACGCAAAAGACGCGTACGCTAACCGCTGATTTTTTTTAAATAAAAAGAGATAATGATTTATAAGAAGTTTAATTTACAATACAACCTTTGCATGAGTCTTTCTGATCTGATGTTGAGTGAATGTCTACAACAACGTTTACCGCGAAGGGTAAACTAATTTCATGTTATTTCTCTCTCATAATAACTTTCAACATATAATAATATACAAATTTACATTTTATGCAAACATCAGTGTCGTTAAGAATACGTTTTCGTTCGCCTTCTTTCCGCAAAAATCCACGTTACTAGACCCATCGATTGTGGTTTATTGAGGTTTGCTGTATTTTTGTCACTTTATCAAACAGAATTTAGGTGGAGTATCACTATTGATTTATGGTGGTCATAAAAATAACTTTCTCCGGTTGTTCTTGAAGTGACAGAATTGTATTTGTCTGTGTATTGCAAACATGAACCACAAACACTGGATAAAATAATTTTATGGCTCTCAGAACTTAATGGAACGGAGCCATTCACAATCATGGGCGGCAGTAGCCTGGACAGCGCATATGAAAACTTCAGTTAATTCGACTATTTAAAGAAGCTAGCTATAGCACAGAATCTAATAATTATTTCTGTCGTTCAGTTTACTGACATTTATTTGCTAGCTAAAATGTCCGTTCTTCGCACGGGGAGAATAAGTTTATGGAAAATATTTGAATCCCGTTTCTCCGTAGAACATTTATTTCAATGAAAGTGTAATGATAAAAATACAGAGGTACTTTTGATATAAATATTAAAACACCCTACTCTCACAGAATACGTCTTTGATCAAATTGATATGATTGAAAAACCCAACATGAAGTGCGGGGCCGCGGTGGCTCAGTGGTAGAGCGTTCACCTCTGATGGTCGAACCAAGTGAAGTTTGTGGTGAACAAACACGGTGTGCGTGAGTTTCCTCGGGTTCTCCCGTTTCTTCCCACTTTCTTCATTCCACCATTTCATTCATTTCTCTTTAGGGCCGCGGTGGCTCAGTGGTAGAGTGTTCACCTCTGGTGCATGGGATTCCGTGTTCAAACCCTGCTCCTGCCAAGTGAACTTTGTGATGGACAAACACTGTGTGCGTGGGTTTCCTCGGGGTTCTCCCGTTTCTCCCCACTTTCTTCCTTCCACCATTTCATTCATTGTTCATCATCACCATCTCCTTTAGCTTACCCTGCATAACCGTGGGACGTAAAACTCAAAGATTTCATTTCATTTTCCCAACATGAAGTGGGTACAAATGACCAAAAGTCATTTCAAATGGGTCAAACGTTTTCCCGACCCGGAAAACTGTGAATTCGACAGAAATCTCAGTCATTTTTGACATTTTGGTTTTCACCTCCCCCATCCCACCCTCTTCAAATGTGAATAAACTTGGACTTAAACGGCATTCGGAGCTTCACTATTTATTTCAGCGGCCCCGAAAACTATGGACTCAACACTAATATCGGTCATTTTCAATTATTTTTACATGTCACAATTTCACCCCAGGGTGCTAATGGGGTGAGCTTGATTTTAAATGACATCTGGAGTATCATTCTTTATATAACAGATTCCGAAAGCTATGAATTCGACATTAATTTCGGTCGTTTCTTATTAATTTTATGTCTGCCCCCTTCCACTCCCCTTAGAAATGTTCAGGGGTCTTGCTCCCACTGAGGCTGAAGTCGGACTTAAGCGATATCAGGACTGCCACCAATTTGCTTAGTGGCGTTGAAAACTAATACTAAGGAGGGCTGAATTTGGATTTAAACAGCATCAGAAGTATCACTGTTAATCTCAGCAATCCCAAAAACTACGAATTCGACATTCATATCGGTCGTTTTCGATCATATTTAAATGTCACACCTCGTATTCCCTGGGTGTGCTAGAGAGTCTTATTCCCAAGGGGGGCTAAACTTGGACTTAAAGGGAATCTGAACTATCACCAATCAGCTCATGGATACCGAAAATTATGGATTCGTCACTAATATCGATCATTTTCTGTAATTTTTATAGATCTCCGCTTCTCCTTCTCGCTAGGTGTGCTAAGGAGTCTTACCCCAATAGTATTATTTCCCGCCCGTAAAGTAATATGTGTACCAAGTTTGGTTCAAATTCCTCCAGGCGTTCCAGAGTTATGCTGGAACATGTACACATACACACATACATTCATTTTTGTGTATATAATGATAACATCCTTTTGCGTTTTCTCCACAAATACCTTTAGAATTTCATCTGAAAACAACTACTGGATTTGCATTGAAGACAAACACACACTAACAAACTCAAAATGTAAATCTCCAGTACTCAACATGATATAAAATTTTCCATAATACAATCTCAAGAAAATCTTCAGCAAGTACTTTACTAGTACTTCCAATTCAGCTCTTTGTAGGAACTCAACTTGGAAGGATAAAATTGAGAAAACGTAATGTAGTTCTCGTGAACAGAACCCTGTTCGCAGATCATATCATAGTAAAAGATCGCGTCTCAAAACTGCGAATGAGTGAAGAAGAAAATTAATAATTCCAAGGGAAATAAAAATATACATTTCTTGTAAGGGTATGGAATGTGACACATGCAAAGGTTGGTTTCATGAATCTTGTAACCATAATCTGTCTTTTACTGAGCACCTTTACTTTTGTTCGTAGCTTAATAATCTTACTTTCTTTGAAATTATTAAGGCTACACTACTGAAAATATGTAATATTCATATTATTTCCCTCTTGATTTGTGAATTATTTGATGGAATAAAAAAGTAGCGTTATTGTATCCATTTACCCTAGCTACTACAGCTTTTGATAATGCTATTAAAAAAAAAAAAAAGTGACTTCTTTCGCCGCTATTACTCTCGGCTTGGCCCAATCCACTTGTTTACCCTCGCTGACCTGGAAGCACGTGGAGCTAATGCTGTGTTGCAATCTCTGAACTATCTCAATCAGTTACGGTTGTACGGGTTTTGGTTATTGACAGCATTCAGTGCTTTCAAGTACGATAAGTCATCAGCAGCCAACGACAACGCGTTGTCTTCTGTTTTAAACGGTAGTGCTACGTGGTTGGAGGACAGTTCATACAGTGAAATAACTATAATTAATGCTAATAGTTTATTAGTCTGCGAAGAATAATTTATACTGAATCTACTATGTGTTGTCAGTTCATGTACTTGTATTTCAGAGAAGCTTCAGAGCAAAAGCAAAATTTTTTTGTTCTTTTTTTTGCCATAGAAAGGTGACTTGAAACGATGAAACTTGAAAAGTATGAAACTAAAGAAAGAACTTACGAACGATACATTATCTTAATGAAAAACATTCTCCAGTTGTCCGCCATCAACCCACTTCCTCAAACATTTCATTGTTTTTCTTTGAATTATGTTTAACACGTGAGGATTCTGTCCTGGAGGTGATCTAGGTCCAAAATGTTTACGTATATTTAAAGTAATGCAAAGGCCAGTTTATCTCTCCAAAAAATGACATATGTAATTATATACTGCGTCGTATACGCTATTATTCTTGTTGATTTTTGCACACAATATCTTGCAGAGAATGGAGAACGCTGAATATGAGCTTGAATTTATCGCATACGTTTAACAAGATCATATAACCTCATACATGAGTGCAATGAAATCAGATCGTTACTTTCAGATCCATTAGAGTATTAAAAGTTCGGTGACCATATTTTTACAAATGAGATATGACCACATTTCCGCAGTTATTCTTTTCGCTAGAGATACATAGTGAAGCAATAAAATATTTAACTACATTTTGTGATGTACTTAGAACAGTGAATTTTGCTATAGAATACTGACTTTATTCCCAAGCCCTTGAGGCTAAATAACAACTTTTAGTATCAAGATTAATATTTGCATAATAGTACTCGAAAAAAATGAAATCGGGGAGAAATTTAACGTCCCACGATTATGCCTTTTAGTCTAAGGGAGACGGCCGAGCAAGTGAATGATGATGGAATAATTGGTGGAATGAAGCTGTGGGAGGAAATGGGGTATCCTGGGAAAACCCACGGACACGATGTTGTCCACCACAAACTACTTCGCCAGGAATCGAACCAGGGACCCACGCACCAGATATAAGAATCTACCATTGACCCACCGTGCCTCCAAGATGGTATTCCAAAAATAGGAATGATCCTTCATTATACACACATAATGTGCTATGATTCTGCCTCTTAATACTTAATAGGATCATCTGCATGTTATTAATTTCTGTATTGACAATTAACAGGCAGCAGAGTGCAAGTATTTAATACTTGTCAAAACTCATTGCATCTTGACAATTCTGCATTAAATAATAATAATAATAATAATAATAATAATAATAATAATAATAATAATAATAATAATAAACTAGTACGTCAAATTATTTGTCTTTATACGTATCTGTTTTCTTTCTTATTAAGATATCTACAATATCTTCATATATATATATATATATATATATATATATATATATATATATATATATATATATATATATATTCAATTTACATATAAGATATGATATGAAAGAGTTGCCAGTACAGTCTGTTGGTTTGATTTATCAGATAATAATAATGTTATTAGGCCCTACTGCTATTCATTGCTTTGCTATAGCAACAAATTTTGTTAGAAATATTTAATGTGAGAAAATGGAGAGAATAAAATATTAGCTAGAAAATTCACACATTAATAGAATTCCAATTTAAATATAATATATACGTTAACTAAATAATCTATTTTTATCCCTAAACAAGAGCTAAAGAAAAGTTTTTTTTTTTTTTTTAAAAAATAAGAGTGACGTACATTGGAATAAACAATTAAAGGAAAAAAAAACTTGATCCCCACATCACGTGTTGTCGTTGTAAAACATGTGCTCAGCTACAACAGTCTTGGACAAGAAGACTATGTATAATGCAGTGAAGGGGCGTGGCGACATTTGTGATATGTGGCTGTTGTAACAGTTAAAAGATATGCAGCGTACTATGAGAGAGGAAAAGTACACAGCTGTCATATGTGAACTACAAACGTAAACTTATGCTGCTACAAATTTCCATTCAAAACTGTTATTTAATATTATTAAAAGGTTAGTTTGTTGCTAAAATGAGAACCCCAATTAAAAATTTCAGTCTTAATGTCGAGAAAATGTGGAAATTTAATATTGTTTAGTAAAATATGAATAGAGAAACTATTTTTAAGTTGCGTCAAAGATATGTCTTTTTTGAGTACTTACATGGTTGTCTGAATGAATCGCCATTTGAATGTGCATTCATTTCTAACTCCGTTCTTCGCCTGCAGTGGTGGCGGGTTGTAAACCGTCCAAGAACTCACTATCATCTGGCTTGATGCACTGGGTGGGTGAACAACCTTACTTTGCACTTGATCGCAAGTGAACCCAGGTCGATACTATCCGCCATCTCTCTGCTTCTGCTCCTGCTCTGCTGCGACACGAATGAGTCAGGCCGCGGATGAGGCATGGGAAGGGAAGGGAGACTCACTAGAGAAAGGAGACGAATGAACGCCCATGCTTCCTACACCTCCCCCCTCCCTTTCGCCCGCTTCATTCAATATTGCGATCAATTTCGGCTTTCGAGACTTCCCACATCTCCCCCGGAGAGAGGAATTTTCCAAGAAATGTGGTTAATTTGACGTGAAACCCACATATATTACATCCTCATATATATAAATAATAACAAAACACGATGATATTGTTTAAGATGAGTCATACAAAATACAGCAACAAATTTAAACATAGAATTATTATATTCACAATTTTCAAGTTTACTTTATATTAGAGGTATACTTTACAAAATTAGAAATAAAACATTAATAATAATAATAATAATAATAATAATAATAATAATAATAATAATAATAATAATAATAATAATAATAGTTTTAAATCGGCAAATTCCCTGCAGAATTTAACATTTGAATAAAATGGAAAACATACACTTATTTTTGGAACCAAAGTTATAATAAATGTTTTTTACAAATTCAAAATCATAAGCATGAAACAAAATAGCTGAGTAAACAAACTATAACACGTAGTCTAGTTGTCGCAAGTAGGAAACCAATAGCTCAAGTAGCGACATCTATTAGCGTGACCGTTCATTATTAGCATTAGCGTAACGCACAGAATAAAGGACTTCGACGATTTATTATTATTATTATTATTATTATTATTATTATTATTATTATTATTATTATTATTTATGGTTTATACTTTCGTGCTTTAGCAAGTTTCGCCCATTAGGATTAGGATTAGACTTATATTTCTGGCTTTCGGCATCTATGATTATGTTAGTCTGTCACATATGAGGGATAATGTTATTCGATGATCACACTACCCAGGGAATTGGGAAGGAAGAAAGGAAGGAGCCTGAGACCATTACGTGAGGTACACTCATGTCCAAAATTATTGTCGCATGTCTATAAATATGTTGTTGTAAGAATATAATTTGATAACGAATTCGCCCGGTATTTCTTATAATGTTAGTATGTGTATAATCGGCAAAGGCATGTATGTGGCAAATTTCATGTCAAAAGAGCAGTAAATAAGAACAATAAAACGAAAATAAAACTTTCTTGTCCATTTAGTAACATTTTATTTTACTCATTATAAGTTTCGTATTTATAATTAGGGATGGTACCGAGACCGAGACTAGTCTCGGTCTCGTCTCGGTCTCGTCTCGAATTATCGAGACGAGACCGAGACCGAGACGGGCTTTTATATACCGAGACGAGACCGAGACCGAGACGGATTTTATATAACCGAGACGAGACCGAGACCGAGACAGGCCTCTATAAATCGAGACGAGACCGAGACGAGACTTAGGTCAGTCTCGAAAGTCTCGGTCTCGTCTCGAATATTGATAAAAATTAAAATTGTCTTCACTCAAAATTTCTTTCGTCGCAGTGTTAGATAATATGGGAACGGTTGACTGATGTACAGTCCTGTATTTAGGGGGTGCCTATCAGGCTCAAGCCCCTCCCGAAATAAATTTGTGACTATTTTTCGCACTGCACGTACAGCACAAATGTTTCTTACCCGTTTCTCAAACCTCTCCCGAAACAAAATCCACTGCTGATGTAGCCTTCTCTGTCTGTCTCTCTCTCTCTCTCTATCTATATCTATCTATCTATCTACCTACCTACCTATATATATATATATATATATATATATATATATATATATATATATATATATATATATATATCAACAACGTTTGGGAGGTGATTCCTGACACCAAGATAAGACAAAAAGTATAGACCAACCTGGGTGCACAAATGCTTCCTTTTGGAATTATAGGCTGCCGGAAACATGAAAAAATGAACTTTAATGGTCCCTAGCTCCAATACTATAGGATCTACGGTAGTCGGATCAAGACTTTACTTAGGAACAATTATGTGACCTATCCAAAAATACATGTTTCAGAATCCTGCGGTACTCACACAACAATTTTCATAGAAGGAGTTTGTCTAAGGGCATATAATTTTAAGTACTCACCAACTACCTCTGTAAAAGCAGTTGCAGAAGTACCGCAAGATACTGATACATGGATATTTGGATAGGGAACATACTAGTTCTTAGTTGAAGTCTTGACCCGACTACGGTAGATCCCATAGTATTGGAGCTATGCAGTAGCATAGCTAGAATGTTTTCCAAGGGGGCCAGTGAAGGAACCACGAAAATTTTGAGGGGAGCATCTTCAATGAATGGGAAAACTTGATTCATATACTCACGAAACTTGTAAGGTTCAATCACAAGCTAAAACGTACTGAATAATTTAAAAATCATTGAATATGCATATCTTATTCTATCCATTAGGCCTATCCTATCCAAAAGCACTATTTAAAAAAAAAAGCAGAAATACGATAACTACTTATTTTTTAGTAGTCGTTAAGAAAATCGAAGCGAACTAGGAAACAAGTCTGTTTATCATATTTATACAGTGGAACATTACTTCTGAAAGTTGAATGGAAACTGTAAACAACAAGCTGTTCGCAGAACATGCCGCGACATCCTTTGTGAGTAAACCTAGTGCTCGTGATTGCTGCCGAACATGAGCAAGGGTTAGGTGACTACTCCACTTAGACGTGACGGCGGAGGTTGACTGCTATAATAGAATTGGACAGGCGAAGCTCAAGGTTATAGGCAGTAGTCATCTCAAATTTTACCAGTTCGAAACATTCCTTCTTGCACACATGGGACCAGTTTGCCTGATGGAATGATGGAAGTGAATAAATATCACAAGTTCCAGATTTGTTTTAATACCGCATAATAATATTAATAGTTATTTATATTATTATGTAGATAAACTGTAATAATAATAATAATAATAATAATAATAATAATAATAATAATAATAATAATAACAATTATTATTATTATTATTATTATTAGTAGTAGTAGTAGTAGTAGTAGTAGTAGTAGTAGTAGTAGTAGTAGTAGTAGTAGTACCAAATTATTTAATGATTACTATGCATTTGTTCTATGTCACCATAGTCAATGAGAATTAACAACTTACTGTACGAATTGTAATAGGTAATGTACGAACACTTCTTTCGTCCAACAGAAGTGTAATGGTTTACTAAAGTGTATGCTATTTGTAAGTAAGTGTCTCATATTTTAGTATAAATTTCAGCATTGAAGCGAATGAGAATGCCGACTGATTTTGCTTTTCTTTCTGGCTCTTTGTCGAAAACAAAAGAGATAACTACGTCAATAAGATACAGGGGTTAAAAGGTAGTTCAGGTGGTGAGATCAATGCATGCATCCCACAAATTTCGGTGAATTAGATCTTGCTGTACTACGAACATAAACTAGTAGAGCGTCCACCTTTGGTCCGATCACAGCACGCGTCAAGTGAACTTTGTGGTGGACAACCACCGCGTGCGTGGGTTTTCTTGGGGTTCTCCCGTTTCCTCTCACTTTTTCATTCCACCATTTCATTCATCTCTCGTCTTCACCGTCACCATTAGCCTAGTTGGCATATCCATGGGACGTAAATCTTGATTTCATTTCATTTCGGAACGCAGACTATTGCAACATACGGTATTCTGCAGTTGATAACTCTGTTGTGGAGAGATGTTTTGGTAGAAGTTTCACTTGTGGCTACGACTCACTTAGCGTTTGTAAACCTATAGCTATATTACTGTGTGGGGGGCACTAGGGGGCCAAGATTTTGAGCAAGGGGGCCTGGCCTCCCTGACTTTCCCTTGGCTCCGCCACTGGAGCTGTGGAACATTAACATTCATTTTATTTCATGTTTTTGGCAGCGTGTAACTCCGAAAGGAAGCATTTTGTCTTATCTTGGTGTTAGGAATCACCTCCCAATCGTCGATTTTGTTTTATATATATACAGGCGTCATTTGTAATACTGGGTGCAACACGCTTATTTCATGTGGCTACGTACGTCAGTAAGTGAGAGCATCAATTACTCCTGTGAGAACAGTAAGCATCGCTCTCACTTACTGACTATGTCGCCATAGAAATGAGGGTGTTTCACCCAGTATTAAGACTGACACCACTGTCTTGTCATAGTGTTCCCAACAAAAAGCATATTATCCTCGTTTTATCCCAAAATCTGGACTTGGGTTTTTTCTTCAGTGTATATGCAATTATTCAAAGACTTACAGTTAGTAATACGCATTGTGTTGATTTTTGGGTTAACTTGTTTTAGTTTAACGTCCCACGGTTATGCTAGGGCGGCTAAAGGAGACGTGGAGCTACTGATTATAGTTGAACCACTTTGGTCGTTCAACTGTACCCACACCGGGAATCGAACTTGGAACCACGCGAATTGTAGTTAAGCGTGCTGCTTACGGCTCTGCTGTAGTCTGCTTACGTCTCTGCGTGACATCATTGAAATGAGAGCAAAACATAAATTAAATTAAATAAAAATAAATAAATATACTTCACATAAACTACTGCGAAGAGTAGTACGAAGAGTAAAACAAGATATTTGAAAAAGGAAACAAATTATTGCTTTGTCCTACTTAGATGAGTAACAATAACTCTATGGACCCCCAAAGCTGATTTCGTCGCCACCGAGGGTCGACATTTTCCCTAGCGTACAAAGAGATAGATCTGCAGTATTCATGACAATTTATTTAAATTATAGCACTAAATTCTTCAATTTCTTACGTATTATCCTTTCCATATTTCTCAGAGTAGAAATTTTGTAAGCCTGACTGGGTTTTTCGACGCTCTTATAGGTGAGGACCCCGGGACACTGTCTCAGTTGCTCCTGCCTAGTTACGGCTATGCATAGTAATGCATTACGACTTTACGATCTCGTATAAGAAACAGAATGTACTTAAATTGAGACGCGAACTATGCGAAATATCGGACTTTGAATCTAACTTCTTTGTTGATTTCAACCCAAGACCACACATAACAAAGGTGGGTGTCTTAGCTCCCACCACAAGGTTCAGGAAGTCCGTGTTACAAAGTGTAAATTAAATACGTATATATGAAACGCTAATAAAGCATTTGATCAATTAGAAACAAAATATATTGTAGTAATAATTTACCCTATTTGTTAAGATCATGAAAGTTATATTCTGTTTTTAAAATGACAGTCAAAGCAGAATGTATTGGACAATAAATGAGGTATTGTAAAATTTCAATTTCGGTCCGATTTAATACTTTCGAGCTGCTATGTGTTGTGTTATCCGTTAGGAGGTATTGATCAATTCTGATTCAAAGGAAGAAAATAAACTACTGTATAGTACTGGAGTTAATTTAATAGAGTTTAATTGTATAGGCAGTAGTGAGGCTATTTGAGACTAAGTCTATTGCTAGAAAGTGATATATGGGTTACTACTATTGGGTTTTATCCCAGATATGATATACCAACAGACATGGGCGGCGATTAGGGGGGCAAAGGGGGGCAGTTGCCCCCCACTTTTTTGAAATTACCCATTAATGTATATAGTTTCATTTGGAAATATAAAGTTTTGTATGTATTATTGGTTCATAGAATAAAAATGGTGCCATAAAATATTTGTCGTTCCATAAGTACGTATTGGTTGTCTTCCCGTGGAGTTAAGAAAGCTACAGGAATTGCGTTTGAACTGCTACTAAAAATGGACCAAAAATTAACCTATTGGAGCGCCACAATTAGAGCGTACAGTAGAGCGTCGATTATCCGAAGTAATTGGGGGACATGGGTGTTCGGAAAACTGGTTTGTTCGGATAATCGAACTGTACTGTACTGTACTGCACTGTACTGGACTGTACTTCTACAGCCAGTGTCAAACCGACAGAAGTGTGCTGATTGTTGAAACACAGCGACTGGCGGCTTGGCCGGTCAGCAGCGCCTTATGAAGGTCCCATTAGAAGCAATGTTCCGCCAGCGGTGGTTCAGTGCGGCGACTACTGTGGGAAACTTGGTTTGGAAGTGAGGGGGATGATGGACGGTAGGGTGGGAGAGTAACAGGTGCGAGCGAGTACACAGTTCGGTTAAGCGGTCGTTCGGTTGACCGACGTTCGGATAATCGACGCTCTACTGTACTTTAATTTCTTCTTGCAAGTGCTCGATATGTAAGTCAGCTGCTCTGGAACTAATTGAGATAACATTTCGCAAGAAAAGAAGTCCTTCACAAGTTATTCTTTAATTGCACAAAAATCGACAGTTCCTAAAATGTATTTTGTTCTTTCTAATAATAAGGAATATTTTGATTTAATTTTTTTTAGTTTAACATCCTGTTCAGCAGCGAAGTTATGTGAAACTTAATTATCAACGTGGAGTCCGAACCACGTGAGCTCCCCGGGGAATCGAGCCCCGGTCTCCCACGTCAAAGGCGTTTACGCTAACCGCTTAGCCACGAAGGAGCTCAGTAAGGAATTTTGCAGTATAATATAGGAGTTTAGGGGTGTACATATACAGTTTTGTATATACAATTCAATTTATTAAATTTAGCATAATTCTAGATTTTAGAATTATTTTGTATAACTGAAATGTGGAGTCACTAAGTATTGCTGAATTTTGATATATTCCAAGAAAGTGAAAACTGTACTTAATGGCAACGAACATGTTTCGGGAAGGTGCAAAAGTATTTCTTTAAATGTCGTAGCATATGCTTGTAGTATTCACTGTCATTCTAAGAGTAATAACATATATAATAGCATGCGTGGAATTAAAAATAAGTTGTTCATTAATTTCCAGTTTCAATATAACTTTTGCAAAACAAGCCCCATTATTCCTTACTATGATTATTTGATTAATATTATCCTTTCTGTTTATTTGTTTTGCAAATTTATTAACCCTTTTAAGTTTTTTCGGTCGTTTTCGACCGATATTGTAGTGTCTTAAAGATTCGATTAAAAGAGTACCAAGAATGCTATTTAGTTCCGTTTTTTTTTTTTTTTAATTTTCCAAGAGAGGAGGCATTCAAGAAAGCCTTGGAAGGGTCTATATGTTTCCGAGCGTCAGAACATAGGGGGGTATGACGTCATCAATTTACAAATTCCCTTTTTTTTAGGGAGGTATAACTTCAACATTTTTTGGTGAACTTCTCTTTAATCCTAGAATCCTAATATTTTCCATAAACAATCAGTGGACCCATTAGTTTTTATGAGAATTTTTTCGGATCTCTTCGTCAACATATAAGGGGGATTCAGAGGAACAAAATGGTAAAAAAGGGATATTTTTGACCAAAAATCCCACTTTTGCGATTCTTGCTCCACTCGTCTACATGATAGGGACATTTGAGTGGTACTTTCTGAAAGCCTACTCGATTCTGAAGAGAACGACGTATTTATCATCATCCTACGATAATTAGGGACGTGTCAGGAAATTTTTGAAGTTTGTATAGTATCCTTGGGAAATTTCGGAAATATTCGCAGAAGAGGAAAATATTTTTCCCGCCCTTAGTATTGAAGATAGGAGATTGGTATTTGGCACACGTAATTAGTACCATAAGTAACATTTTGAAGTGATTTCCAGATCTCTATGTTAACCCAGGGCCGCGCCAGAGGGTTCCAAAACGGGGGAAAAGGGCTTTTTCTCCAAAAATCCCTATTTTCCTCACTTGTAACCTCATTAGGAACGTCCTAGGGACATGCTGGTGATACCATCTAAAAGCCTACTCTATTCTAAAGAGAACTACGTATGTATCATCATCCTACGATAATTAGGGACGTGTCAGGAAATTTTTGAAGTTTGTATAGTATCCTTGGGAAATTTCGGAAATATTCGCAGAAGAGGAAAATAACCTGAATTTTTCCCGTCCTTAGTATTGAAGATAGGAAATTGGTATTTAGCACAAGTAATTAGTATACTACGTAGTATTTTTGAAAGTAATTTCCATATCTCTATGTTTACCCAGTGCCGCACCAGAGGGCCCCAAAACGGGAAAAAAGGGATTTTTAAGCAACAATCCCTATTTTACTCAATTTTTCCCTCCTTAGGGACGTCCGAGGGACATGAGGGTAATTTAATCTGGAAGCCTACTCTATTCTGAAGAGAATGGCGTATGAACCGTGATCCTACGATAATTAGGGACGTGTCAAGAAATTTTTGAAATTTATATAGGGTATTCTGGGACATTCTGGGAATATTCGCAGAAGAGGAAAATATTTTTCCCGTCCTTAGTGTTGAAGATCGGAGATTAGTATTTGGCATAAGCAATTAGTACACTACGTAGTATTTTTGAAAGTGATTTTTGGATCTCTATATTTACCCAGGGCCGCGCCAAAGGGCTCCAAACCGGGGAAAAAGGAATTTTTTCAACAAAAATCCCTATTTTCCTCAATTTTTCCCTCCTTAGGGATGTCCGAGGGACATCGGGTAATACCATATGAAAGGATACTCTATTCTGAGAAAAACGAGGTATGAACCATGATCCTAGGGTAAATAGGGATAACACTGTCGCTGCTTATCTGAGACTCACGAAAAACACCGAAAAAGGCAAGAATTTAAAAGGGTTAAATATGCCTCTAATCTGATCACACAATTTTCCACACAGATATTCATGAGCAAGGAATCAAATCGCTTCTTACACCTTCGTTGTTTAAGAGTACAAAGGGCTAGTGTCTACTTGCGTTTCTCTTGTCAATTTTTGGGGGGCGCGGTGGCTCAGTGGTAGAGCGTTCACCTCTGGTGCTTGGGGTCCCGGGTTCGATCCCAGCCCCCGCCAAGTGAACCTTGTGGTGGACAAACACCGTGCTCGTGGGTTTTCTCGGGGTTCTCCCGTTTCCTCCCACTTTCTTCATTCCACCATTTCACTCATCTCTCATCATCACCGTCTCCTTTAGCCTAACCGGCATAACCATGGGACGTAAAACTCACAGATTTCATTTCATTTCATTTTCTCTTGTCAATTTACTTAATAAAATATGAAATACGATATACGGTATTTTAACTGAAAAAGAGAGTATCCTATTAGTTATACAACCTTTCGTCAAACAAAGTGTTACAAGTAACCAGGAAAACTAACATTGATATCAAATATTCAGATCATGTCTTTCCCCCCACACACACTTTTAACGTCCAACCTCCGCCACTGCCCACAGATGATTGAACCTGGAACACACGCATGGAAAGCATTAGCGCTAGCAAATTAGCTATGAAGAGGTACAGCATACCATAATAGTCAAGAATGAAAGCAAAAAATAAGAAGCGGAAACGACAGACTGTACGATAATAATACTTTCACAATTTTAATTTCACACTATTTATTTCGAGACTTTCGAGACTTTCGAGACGAGACCGAGATTTGGTCCTCGAGACCGAGACCGAGATCGAGACAAGCATCTATTGACCGAGACGAGACCGAGACCGAGACGACGATTTTTGACTCGAGACGAGACCGAGACCGAGACCGCAATTTATCAACCGAGACGAGACCGAGACTGTACAAAGTCTCGTCTCGTCTCGTCTCGATACCATCCCTATTTATAATTATTTTCTTATGGAATTTACCACAAATATACTTTTCCCTATTATACACATAGTAACAGTATTAAAAGTACCCTGCAAACTCATTATCAAATTATATTCTTACAAGAAGACAATTATCGATATGCAACAATAATTTTGGACATGAGTGTACCTCCCAGCATTTGGATGATGTAAATGAGGAAAACCTTTGGAAACCTGACTTGGGATGGCTGACCTGAAAAGCTTTTACACTTTTTCAACCGAATATCCCCACCGGAAATCGAACCTGGGACCGGTTGCACGAAAGAAATTTCGCTCGTGTTGAAAGATGTGATTCAGGTTCAAAACAGAAGTTTGTTTTAGAAAGAGCAAAGTTGGATGAATTAATATTGAAATGACTTTGTCTTTAATTTTGAGTAAAGATATATTAATATTATGCATAATACACGTCTTAGTATTAATAATATTTTGACTAGTTAATATGTATTGTGAGTATATTGTACATTATAACACCCAATCTGTACCAATCTAATTTCACAAAAATTAACAGAAATCTTTGCAACTAAAGCAAATAACGAAAAATGAGCAAATTATACTGAAATACTTGGAGGAAAGACACAATGGAAAGACTTAGAGAAAACCTAGGTGCATGAATATTTGTCCCAAGTTAAATTCGTCGTGACGCCTCTGTCTCATATATTTAGCAAAAACATTTCAGGAGATGTAAGCATTCTTATTCAAAAAGAAGAAACAAAAGAAAAGAAAAGAAAGAAAGAAAGAAAGAAAGAAAGAAAAATATATAATGGTAGCTTGAGCAGAGTAAAATGATAAAGAAGTTTAATGGTAAAGAAGTAAGAAGCAGCATAATGGTAGCTTGAGATAACTATTCGAAATGATACTCCATAAAGAAAAGTAAATGCACCTATAAATTTAACGTCACATCATCATATCTTAATAGGACAGATGATAAATACGAATTAATTATGATGAAATAGCTATTAGATGAAGTGTACTAAAGGGAAGATATACATGAGTGGTTCTTAGCTCCCGGCAAAACGAAACGGAATCTTATAGTTTCACTCCAAGTGTATGTGGTGTGTGATACATTATTTCTCGGAAATACTATCCGGATCTGAACCAAATTTGGTAGGTAAGTAGCTATCATGTAAAACATTGTTTCCCAATAAGTGGTTTACAGACACTGTGAGCGAGAGAAATTGAAAATGAGTCTATTGAACATTTTATTTTCACTAAATTTTATCTTATATTACTCAGACTAGGATATTTGTAATAAAAATTAATTAGATTTCAACCAATTCAGAAGAATAGAATACCCAAAGATAAAATACAAATTAACAAAAGTTTCAAACTAGGCAGAAAAATCTTCACCATCACATTGGGTGAATATTCAATTCATAATATCAGGCCCAACTGATATAATCTTATATTTTCGAATATCTCAATTTTAACAGTATTGCTCTTCTTATTAGTAACACATTTAGTGTTGAAAATTGTAATTTATAATTTCATTTTTAAGATAGATAAAATATACTTTTTTTTAAAAAAAATCATTGTTGATTTAATGGAGAATTAACAATCGTTACAAAGAGTCTGCGAGATCAGAAACGTTGGTGTAAAGAATGAAGATCGCTGTATTTGGTGGTCTATCTCACTGAGAGGCTCTGCCTGGCTTGGCTGTCAGAGCTTTTTGTCCATATCCTTGCAGTTATGAAACCCACAAATCAATTAGTAAATGCGGGTTGCAGATGTTCTGGAACTACGTAAAACATGGTAATAGATTGAAAGATACAGGGTGCTGCACGTAAAACCGGCCCGTAAAGTGAACACATAAAATGAAATGTAATGTATTGAATATGATTAACTACAACACATAAATGAAATGTAATGTATTGAATATGACTACTCACCTTCACAGCAGGTGCTGAAAGTGTCCTCCGCCCACTTCAACAAACATGTGAGCACGATTGAGGAGATTCATATATATCCTTGTCAGTTCTTGTGTTGTAATGCTATTGGTCACATCCTGGATCCTGGTCTTGAGTTCTTCAATTGTGTGTGGATTTGTTTCGTATACTCTTCCCTTTAACAGTCCCCATAAGTAAAAGTCACACGTGGACAAGTCTGGTGACCGAGGAGGCCACAAGCCTTTGCTGATTGTCCTCTCTGGTGTAAACATCTCATGCGCAAGGGACAATGATGCAGCTGATGTGTGGCATGTTGCACCGTCCTGCTGAAAGTAACATAACTGACGTTCCTCTTCGGTCAAGTGTGTATAAAACTCCTCCAGGATTCACATATACACGTCACTGTTCACTGTCGTCTCAAAGAATATGGGCCCAATAACGCGTGTGGCGGAAGGCACACCAAACACCAATCTTCAGATCATGCAAGGGTACCTGGTGGATTGCGTGTGGATTTTCTGTTGTTTTGGGAATTTACGTACCCAGACAGGTGGAACCATGCCTCGTCACTCATGATGAGCATTATTGGATCCAAGAAACCACTGGCAACATTGCTCAACAGCCATGAACACAAATGCACCCTCTTCTGCAGGTCAGGCTCCTTCAGTTCTTGCACAACACTTATCCGGTACGGTTTTAACTTCAGTCCCCTTAAAACACGTCTGCAACTTCTCTCACTCGCGTGAACCTGTTGACTCAATCTCCTGGTTGACTTTCGAGGACTTCTTGTCATTATCTCCTCCACCTGCATCTTTAATTCAGGTGTGCAGACAGATGGTCGTATGTTCCTGGGAGCATTTTGAACCGATCCTGTACGCCGCCATTTTTCAATCAATTCCTGAATGGTGCTTTTTGCTGGCACAGAACGTCCTGGAAATTTCTCCCGAAACAAATTCTTTGTTTTCACAAAAGATCCAGTGAAAATGAACCCTTCAACAATGGCAACACGCTCGGGTATCGAATACGGCATTATCACACACTGACACTCACCCGGCTTAACACAACGAGGCCTTTTTCTCAACTGGTTTCGACAAGTTTCACTGGCTGCGGCTGCACGTGACTGCTGCAGGTCACGTAAGTCGACCCAACCTCGACACGCCATCTCTTGGTAGGAAGGTAGATTATTTAAGTGTTGCCAAAAACACAATATACCAGAATATTACGATGGGCCGGTTTTACGTGCCGCACCCTGTATTAGAAGGAATTAGTTTTTGCAATCAACCTCAATAAGATGAAAAATAATTGGTGGTGTAGTTTTGCCACTGCTAGAACGCTTAATTATGTCGCACACGATCTCGTTTTGAACCCATGACTCGCTTATGCTTAATCCCTTTTTGCTTCAATTACTGGTTTTGTCATTAACGGCTTCCTCTGTAAACGGCTGCAAAATGCGTTCAAGAAAGAAACTTACAAATCTTACTAAAAGAAAACAAGAAACGATCCGCAAATGGTCCAAGACTGATCTTGAGCCAAGATTTGATATCCATCCAAAGATAGGACTACCATTGTTCAGTGGCATGTGGAAACTTGAAACGCTGAACGCCAAGAAAGCGGCGGAAGAGAAAGTCACAATATCAAAGCGTGATAGGAATGAAACATTGTAAAACTTAACAAGCTTTTACGTACGTTGGACAGTAATCATGAGCTATTTGTAGGATTCTCCCTTATTTTCTTAGATTGAAATCGATAATGCGCTATCTTCTACTCACCTTGCTGCCCTAAACCTCACAAAGGAACCTCAAGGTGAAAAATACAATGAAGAAACAAATGAGATATGGGAAACAATTTAAGCAACTCACTGGAAAAGTGGAAGAAACAGAAATAAAACAAGTTACTGTCTTCGAAATTATCACTGAGGTTGTTTGAAAAAACATGACTATTTTCGTTTTAACTTAGGCCAGTAGGATATAAACAGAAATGTTATGACAAGAATTTCAAATGTAAACCACACATCTATCTTACACGTGGAATATACAGATGCTTATCAAAATAATGTAAGCAATCAAGGAAATGCTTAATAAGGAGTTAGATCGCTGTTAGTCTCCAGAATTGGACTAACAGCGTCTGATTCGTCGTAGATTGGAAGCATGTAAGTTATAACAATGCATCAGGCACCAGTTCTGTCTGTAATGATGGAGGAGGATATTTGTCTCGGAGTCTGAGCTCCAAAACTAACCACAGTTGTTCAATAATATTGAGGTCTGGAGATGGGATAGGTCAGGGGAGGTGTAGATTATTCCGATGTTCATAAAACTACGCTCTCAACAGCTTCAAGAGTGTGAATTTTCTCATTCTCGTATTCTCGTCTTTGAAAATTGTGTTATTGACCTGAAATATCAGGACCATAGAATGCTTGTGGTCATCCCAAATGTTTGTTTAATCACTTGTAGTAATGAATTCTGTAAGCGTGATCATAGAACTAACTGAACACAAGAAAATGACCATCTACAACATCACAGAGCTGCCTACATGTATCACGATAGAGAGAGAACAGTTCAGAGCACAAGCGTTTTCGGGTGTCAACCATGGATAAGCATAAATAATGTGAAAGAGGACTAACCGGACTACATTACGTTTTCCAATCATCAACGATCCACTTTGCATGTTCTCGACATTTGTTTTTCACGCTAAGGTGTTGTTGTGTGGTGATCATCAGTTCGGAAATCGCAACAAGGCCTAATATGATCAGTTGTGTGCGTCGGACTTGTCAAAATAGGCTGTTCCAGCTACTGATTGACTTCCGCATTATTTTTTCTGGATTTGCTCTACCGTCCTTGTTGATAATCATCTTCAATGATGATCGGCGAATCTGTCATAGATGCTTATCTTTCGTCCATTATTACTCTTTTCCACTGTTGGTTTACCAGGAGTTATGTAGGCTGTAATCACTTTGAATATAGTTCCTCCCAACGCACCTACCACACTGGCCACCTTACATACACCTGCACCAACTACCTGAGCACCCAAAATGTGGTCTTTCTGTGGGGTCTCCCATTTTGCATCACCTTCGTCCGCCCATTTCAACACGTGCCTCCATCCTACTTCGCCTGACATACTAAAGATGATCACGTAACTCGTCACTAAATTGAGCATGCGCTGTTCACGAATCCTCAGTGTTATCATCTCCTTACGTGTTGCAAAGTGTAGGTGTGTTGTGTTGTTTTGATAAAAAGCGAAAATGCACAGATATGTTTTTTTTAACATAAAATTAGAGCTAATTTCATTTGGCTCCAGCCTTTCTTAAAATAGCATATCATGCAGTCATTTGTTTCAGCTCAACGATAATAATAATAATAACAATAATAATAATAATAATAATAATAATAATAATAATAATAATAATAATAATAATAATAATAATAATAATAATAATAATAATAACTTTATTAAATGCTTTTACTGTATAAAAATGAAAGTCACTATGTTAGTGACTTAATAACTCTTGAACCACCCGACCAATCTCGTTCAAATTTTCAACATAGATGACATTCGGGACTGGCAGTGATGTTATCATTTCACCTTGATGGTACAACGTAGCGGAGGGGAAGGGGAAGATATATAAAAGAAATTAAACTTAATACGGACCACAAGGCCGATCTCGATCAAATTTGCCACATAGATGAGGTTCGGGCCTGGGATGGGTTTTATCACTTTGACGGTGCAACTTAGAGGAGAGGAGGGGGAAGATATTTAAATATGATCGAAAATGATCGATATTAGTGTCGAATAAATAGTTTTCGGGGTTTCTGATACGAACAGGGACATTTCCGATGCCGTTTAAATCCAAATTCAGCCCCCATTAGCACTTTACGTCCAAAATTAAACGTATTCTTCCCGTGTGAAGAACGAGTATTTCGATAGGTGTTTCTATTTATGCAAAACTCTCGTGTTCGTGAGAAAAGGAGCCATAACAGTTGGTAGCTTCTCTATATCCAGAAATGTTAGGAGATTTTTACGCGTGGATCAGTGGATGATGATAAGATAATGTAGTAAAGAATATGGAAATGATAGTAAGATAATAAATTACCAAAGAAAGACGCACACTAAACTAAAAAGAAAACCTTCTGGTTATTGCCATAAAGTGAGCTACAATAAGAAGTTTCTTTACAAAATTAGCTTTTCGCGTTAGAAGCACTGACAATCACTCATTAATATAGGATAAATATAAATTTTCTGTTAAAAGTGATTGATTGTCCATCTCATGAGTCATTTATTATTCAAATGAAAACAATCTCTGGAATCTACAGAATAAAAAAGTCATTTGGAACGCCAACGTTCTCTAGCGATAGAAAAGAGAAATATTTTCTTCTTTCTACGTGAACTCTTAAATAGAAACTCATATTTATTCATATTTTAACGTATATTTAGCAAAGGTAAAAATAAATCAATTGTCACGCAACGTTAAAAGGAAGGAAGAAAGAAATAAGAGAAGAGAAGAGAAGAAACTGTATGAAAGTAATGTTTAGTGAAAAAAAATATTTATCTATCGCTGGCAATGGAGGCAAAGACCTACTTTGAATAAAAGGCAAAGAAACCAGTTCACTTGCCCTAAGTATATAAAAATACGGTAGTGGTTTTTAAAAAATTATTATACCTAGGTATTAATGTTACGTGTTCGGATAAGATTTAGAAACAATGTGAACTAAAACAAGTCAATCGATTAATACAGATGTTTCAATCGGATAGGTGCTGACCAGGGTTGCCACACTCGAGACTCGCGATGATGCCAAACACGGATCTGAATTATGCTAGATATTTGTAAATTATGCCAGATTTTCAAATTATCTTTCCTAACTAATTTTAAAGACACGCCCCTACTTATCTTCATTATTTTAATGAAGTATATTAACTGTATTCATGTACAAATTTAATATGACGATGTTAGGAATGATGATAAATGGCACGTTATAAGGAAGGATGGTCGAATTTATATTTTATGAATGGATAACATTTTAAGAAATATATATACAACATGCCGCTTCCGACACAGCCCTGAAGCATTTCTTTTAGTGTATTACTAGTTGTCCCCTGACTCTCAAATTGTAAATTGAAAGGAACAGTAACATCCCAGATAATCACACATTAAGGTGTCAGTTGGCAGTAATAAAACTATGGGTAAGTAAATATGTTTTGCAGTCACGTTTGCTATTTTTGAACATTCGTGTTTGCTCTGAATTCAACAAAAAATTACAACCGCAGAAATACTGACTGGTTTCATTGCTCCAACCATCGCTTCAATTAAAAAGAATAATTCCCGACGGTCTTTAAACCATCTAAATTTTCGTTCTTTTTCTTTTCAACAAAGGGTAAAATGAAATTATGCTAGATTTGGCCAGGATGCTAAAGTCAAGATGCTAGATGCTAAATGCTTGTGGATTATGCTAGATCTAGCACCAAGATGCTAGATATGGCTTCACTGGTGCTGACTGCCACAACCAATTATTGGTGCTGACTGCCACGACTGTCGCTGATTGCAAATATAAAGGTGCTGACTGCCACGACGGCGTGCTGACTGCCACGAGCCTGGGAGAAACTGTATTTGGAAAGAGAGGAATTAATCCCTCATACTAAATTTATGATTATTAATTAATTTAGTAGGGATTAATTTAGTAATCATTACAGCAAACCTATGTGGCATCCTATAAGTTACAAAGTTGCTCACTAAGTGGAACGACATACACTTGAATGTTTATAAAGGGATTGTCTTTTCTGTAATATGTACAATTTGCACATTTCATTGTTTATATTAATTGTCTTATTGTATTATTTAATGGATATGATGGTCTGAAGCCAGCTGACAAGGGAAGTTTGGGAGAAGCACTCGCCTGCAGAGAAATAAGCATGTCATTTGAAGGACCAATTCATGCTGATTACAACAGGTAATAAAACACCTCGAACAGATTTTCAGCTTGGAAATTTATACGAGAAAATGAGTGGATGCACGTTTCAATGCGTTAAGTATTCTCACCCATGACGAATCCTGATGGTTTGAACTTCCTATTGCTTGATCACTGGGGTCCATTCACAGACAATTTGTCTATTACAAGTTGCATGACGGATGGCAAAGACCTAATGGTTGAGAAGATACCAAAGAATTGCACACGATTTGTGCAACCATTTGATGTGTTTTGATTCCGATCAATCAAAGATTATGGCAGGAGATGTGTACATAGTATGAATCTTCTTCATCTGGACGTTATAATTTACCAACGAAACAATCAAATAAAGTTCGTGTCCATACGAATCACTTCCGATCACCGCGATACATTGGATTGTTTCAGTTTGCGTTCTGCAAGACAGGTTACGAACAAATTATAGGCCTATAACTTTTGAATCACTTGTCGAATTTGCTTTTTGCTTTGGTCCTGCGAACTGTTCTCTTGACGGATGCAACACAATTGCACATATAAAATGTTCATGGTGCAAGGGAGTATTTTGCCTGCGTCATTTCTTCATAAAACAGAAGAACAACAGTGATCAATTTTGATCTCTAACCTATGATTACTGTGAACAATGTAATGACTAATTGTATCTAACAAACCTGTTAGTTATTGCGAAACACTTTTTTTTCTGTTACTTCCGATAGCTTTCAATTCGTATGTCAATATTCGTTACTAATTACGTCGTACTTAACTCGTATAAATGCCTATATCCTCATTTTCTCATATAAACTTCCAAGTTGAATATCTCGAACCATTCTCAACCGTACAGGAATTTTATTAGCTTGTTATAATCAGCATGAATTGGGACTTCAAATGGCATGCTTAGTTTTTCTGCAGGCGAGTGCTTTCTCCTGAACTTCCCTTGTGAGGTACAGCCAGCAGTGCTTTTTTGATGGAACTTTCAAGAGCTGCTCGAAACAATTTGCACAGCTGTACACAGTTCATGCTGACATAGGGAGTTCAAGTGAGAATACATAAATCGTACCAATTTTATACGCACCGCTCCCTGACAAAACTGAAAGTACACTCATGTCCAAAATTATTGTCGCATATCTATAACTATCTTCTTGTAAGAATATAATTTGATAATTTTGCAGAGTACTTTTAATACTTATATTATGTATATAATAAGGAAATTTATATTTGTGATAAATTTCATAGGAAAAGAATTATAAATACGAAAATCATAATGAGTAAAATAAAATGTAACTAAATGTACAAGAAAATTTTATTTTTGTTTTATTGTTCTTATTTACTGCTCTTTTGACATGAAATTTACCACATACTTGTCTTTGCCGATTATACACATACTAACATTATAAGAAATACCGGGCGAATTCGTTATCAAATTATATTACTAGAACAACATATTTATAATCATGTGACAATAATTTTGGACATGAGTGTACATATAGAGACCTGTTTACCTTTGTTAGGTGTTGGTCTGAAGAACACGATCCTAAGGATCATCTAGTTTCTTTCATCCTTCTTGGCGTCCGGTAATGTTACGTCTAGCAACTTTCTCTCAGGCTCGTGGCAGTCAGCACGCCATCGTGGCAGTCAGCACCTTGATATTGGTAATCAGAGTCAGTCGTGGCAATCAGCACCATTAATTGGCTGTGGCAGTCAGCACCCCACCTTTCAATCTAGTCTTTACCTATTTTTGGAATAAACTATACAAAAATGACTTCGTCTTTTGTACTTATGCAAAGAGTTGAGTTGATTTTGAATTTAACGTCCCTTTCAGCAGCGAGGCTATATGAGACGGGACCTACTGATTAACGTGGAATCCAAATCACATGATCTCCCTCCGGGAATCGAAACAGTTTCTCCCACACCAAGGACAAGTACTACTTATGCAAAGAGTGCTAAATATACAAGTATATATTGTTCATACTACTATTTAGAGCTAAATGGAAATAGAAATTAAAATATAAAGAAATTAAAGAAACAAATATTCGAGTGTAGACGAAATTTAGCTGCAAGTGAGGTTGTGGAATGATATACACAAACTCATTCTTCTTATCTGGAACAAGGAGGAATTGCCACAAGGGTAGAAAGAATCAATCATTATTCGAATTCACAAGAAACGCGTTAAAACCTACTGTAATAACTATCGAGATATCTCTCTTCTGTCAATATTCTATAAAATCCTCTAAAATATTCTATTAGTAAGATTGACCCTACACACGGATGAAATTATTGGATATTATCATACGGATTTAGGCAAAAACGATCAACTATCTACCAGATTGTTCCCATTCATCAAATACTCGAAAAGGAGTGGGAATACAATACCCCAGTACATAAATTATTTATTGATTTTAGAATGACCTACAACCTGGTTGAGAGGGAAACATTGTACAACTGTCTTACCGAATTTGGTATACCGGAAAAGCTGGTTAGATTAATTAAGATGTGTTTAAATGAATCCCAAAGTTAAGTTAAAGTAGGAAAATACTTGTCCACGAGAATAAAATTCTGAGATGAATATTCGAACCCAACAGGAACAAGAGTGAGAAATGGAGGAAACTCCATACCGAGGAATTGCAGACGCTGTTAGTAGTCAAGTTTAGGAGGGTCAGGTGGGAAGATCATGAAGGCAGCATGGAAGAAAGTAAAAACACTCTCAAAATTTTAATTGGAAACTCAATCCGAAAAAGACCATTAGGAAAACCTAGACCTAGATGGGAGGATAATTTTAACATGAATTTCGCGAAAATAGAAAAAAGAAAGTAAAAACTGGATCCAGATGGCTAATGACAGAAATTAATGGAGATATTTTGTGAATGTTACATCAAGCCTCTGGGTTCCATAGGCCATAGTGTGTCTTTTTTTAAGTTGTATGTTGCTCATATTATTATATTTGCTTTCGTAAATCGGAGTAGACATACAGGTTATCAATTTATTGGAAACATTTGGAACTGGAAACTCGTCAGATGTCTGGGTTGGCAACGGTCAGGCGGCGATTGAAGAACAGGATTGCTGTTGATGTGGTAAGGAAAAATTCCGTACTACATGAGTGCGTAGTGAACTCAGCAAATCCTGATAATGTAAATTGAGTAATTTCTTTTATTTCCTCAGAGAACGCTCGGTTATGTACTGCGAGCGTAATGAAAGTGACAAGTGTGTTGAGTGTCGCGAGAGACGGTGTTAAAAGTGATGACAACCTACAAACTCACAGCAAAACCACATCGGCAAAGAACAAATGGTCGAAAGAAAAAAAAAATATTAGTAACAAGTCCCACCGACCATTAAAGAGGAGTGTCACTTCAAACCATCGTGCGACTGCGGTGAAAGTGATGGAGGAACACAAGCAACATCTCACATAGTCTGTATCGTCAATCACAGTCCGCTGCGAGTTACATGACATGGACATACAGGGTGGGATATCACGGACGATACTGCTGATATGGAACCATAACACTTTAGCACTACGCCAATGGTGCCGCGCAGATTTCCGCCTCTATCTTTGCACGGAACTGAATGATGCACTGCACACACAATGTGTAATAGTCCACGTAATTCACGATCTCCGACTTCATTCACGTCGCATCAGAACTGATTTGAGGGCGAATGGTGGTCCAATGTCATATTAATCTGGTTTCCGTTACATTGATCAGTATTTGTATATGACGCTTTTTTATTTTATTATTATTATTATTATTATTATTATTATTATTATTATTATTATTATTATTATTATTATTATTATTATTATTATTATTATTATTATTATTATTATTATTATTACTAATTTCCATGCGTAATATACTTTTCTAATCGTTCGGGAAGCCTCCCTTTAAAAAACGTAGCTTCAATGCAAAGGCACAAATACATAAATGCACTTGCACTGTGTCCAACTACATAGATGCTTTAACTTGAGTTTATTATATTCAACCAACTGTCTTGGCCTTCTTTCCACCCACTTGTACAATTTTCTTTCTTTCATACACCTTGTACTGGGTTTACTTGGACTATTGCACTGGGTTTACCAAGTTGAAATATGCATATTTAGTGTTTGAGTTGGCGTGTTTCTGTCCTCACGCTAACATGAACTTTCTCACTAGAATGGGTTAATGAACGGTGTAGATAAGGCAAAGATGTTTGGATTTTTTTTTTTTTACAGAAAAAAATATGTTATTTCATGAACAATGCTTTTTTTGTTCAAGTTTTCGTAAGTGGTCGTAATAAATAAGGAAATTGTTGAAATACTATGATTGCTTTTCTTTAAGATTTTAAACACAACGCATCTTAATATTATATACAAGTGTTTGTTTATTATATAATATGAATGCGTCATGGCATTTTATCCAGGGTTATCACAAATCATCTTTTCAGTTACAAACTCATAACTCTGTGACACTCAGACACTGTGACATAATAACATTTAGATACATAAAATTGATTGGTTGATTTGGAGTTTAGCGTCCTGTTTAGCATCTAGACTATATGAGACGTAGACTTGCAGCTTAACGTGGAATCCGAACGACATAAGCTCCTACTTGTAATCTAACCCAGATCCACTGTCAATCCATGCAATGGTACTAACCGTATAGTCACGAGGGAGTTCAGATGTACAAAATGATATGGAAAAAAAGGAAAAACTCAAAATATTTTCAATGAGTGGAAAAACTGCCGCATTATTAAGGAGTTAACCTTTAGGAGTGATATGAGATAAAATGGCTACCAGTGAATGGGAGAGTATTTTGTGTACTTGATATCCACTACCTCAAGCACAGAGGTGGACTTGGAAGGTAAATACTGGGGGGGCAATCAGAACCCAGACTATGATAGATATATCATGAGTTTACTAAAACTTCGAAAAATATATAAATAAAAACTTAAATTATTTTCGTTACTCAGAAAACTGGAGATCTTAGGCCCCCTGTCCCGACCTAGATCCGTCACTGCTCAAGCAGTCTGTTGTTAGTGTGTAACGTAATTTGCGAAGAAATTTTAGTGAAGATTCATCCAGCGCACAGAATTAGTAAGTAGTGTTTTTGAATAGAGCGAAAGTAATCCGGCCGTCTACCAGTTAATGTTCAAACAGAGATGTGTGCCCGTACAATTTCATACGAAGATCACATAAATTTATCGTGAAAGCTAACAATAAATTGGCAATCCCACAGTCGGCTGTCAAAAATTCTGCGCGAAATTTGTCAGTATTATCCACACCGATTGCAATTGTGATAGACGCTGAGAGGTATGGAAAATCTAATGGAAAGCGATGGTTTTACAGAATTATTAGTGTTTAGTGGTAAGGCCTGAAGCTACTTTTATATTTTCAAGTAGAATGAGCAAATGTAACGTTATGTTAGAATCTCGGAGACGAAAACTCCACATACCTATCAGAAAACATGCTCAACTGCTCTAACTTGAATGTGTTTTGCGTAATATTGCATAAAAATGTATACGGATCCTTTTTCATTAAGGAGACATCACATGAATTTCGTACTTGGACGTATTACAGACATGGCTTCTGCTGCAGGAACAAGAAATCGCAGATCTTCGAACATTAGGATGGAAATCTCTTCTCATTTTCACAAAAATGTCAGAAGTGAACTCAATAGGTGACTATCAAACATATGGATTAGAACTTCCGATACGACTTCTTTGGCCTCGTCGTTCCTAGGACTAGACGCCCTGTACTTTTTCTCTTCTGTGAATGTGTTAGAATCTACAAAAGGTCATCCCTATAACCAATATGCACAATCTACGAACATGCATAAGGAAGCCATTGCAGAAGTCGATCGTGATATGCTACAACGTATATGGTAGAAGTTTGACTACATGCTCAATGTGTATCGAGTAAGAAATTACATCTTTGATGTGCAACAAATGTTTGATGTTACGTGAGGCAAAAGTTCTTGAGTTTCTTTCAATTAATATCAGTTCTGTGTAAGTGTAATTTAAATTAAGTTTGTGTGATTCTAATTGGAAATATCACTTATAATAAACCTGTTTTAGACATTATTTTGCCACAAGCTAGAAAAAGTTATAAAACTTCTGCCTTAAGAGGTGAATATTAGCCAACCACTTCATAGGAAAATACTTCATCTCAAAAACTAAACAAAACGGCGTAAGTACATAGATTGAATAACAAGAAATGGCAACACTGTTCTCGCGTCAGAAGGTTATGTTTCAGAGCTACAAGAGTTCTCTGTGTTATTCAGTCAAAAGTAGCAGCACTGCCGTAAAGAAGTGGATGAAAGTGGAAGCGCCATAATAATATGTTTCGGAAAGACGCACAACGTGTGTGCATCACGTGCACACAGTGCACAACAACGTTTTCAGGGACTTCGTGACGATCTTTTCGCCAAAATAAAGGAGTCACTTCGCAGGAAGCACTATGACACAAGAGGAGCCATCGTCCATGTCATTTAGCGATCCCTGCGGAACATCGGCGAAGATTGACGTCCTGATGATGTACGACGCTTTCCACACGTATGGCAAGTGGTAGAGACAGGAGGCGACTATTAAAGGAATGTAACAGATGCTTTTCTGTGTATGCCAGGTGCGAATTGTAACAATGTTGCTATTACTTTTTATCCAGCCCTTGTATGGCACAGTCGGTTACACCACTGTTGCATTGATCAACACAACTATATAAATTTTAGTAACTTCCGTTGATATTATAAATTGCTTTGTATTAGGACTATAAATATGAACTTTCACAGTAAGCTTTAACAGCATGGAAATTGCTGCTAGTATTTAAAATTATAGCATCATTTAATGCATTATACATATATTAAAACAACACTGCAAGCATATTGTAATGTCATGATAGTATTGTGCTCAACAACGTAGACCCATGTCTCATACAAGTACGTCATTTGGAGTTTCTGGGACGGGAATTACCCTCCTTGTGAGTTTTAGATAATGTACACATTTTAATCAATAGTATAATAATATATTAATGAAAAAAGTGAAACTTTACTAATATCGGAGGATATTGTACCTCTTCCCTATGCAAAAGTATAACATAAATTTTCAAGAAATAATTTCAACATCGTCGTAGGTATTCTGCCATTATAGACAGATCACTTGTTGTAACTGAGAAGCTTTCATACTCTACGGTCTTCCGCTAACCTCTTTGTCTTCACATACGATTTCTCTGTTTTGATATCTTCCATTCATTGTAGTTTTCTTTGCTTCCTCCCTTTCTTTCCTGCTCCATACCCTCTAGCACGTTCCTCACAATACAGTTCCTTCTTAGCCAACGTCCCAACCAGTTTCTCTTTTTCTTCTTAATAATATATAAAATTGTTCTTTTCTCCCCTACTATTTCTAACACTCTTTAATTCGTTTTCCGTTCGACCCAGCTAATTCATTCCATTCTTCGACACACCCACATTCCCAAAGCTTCCAGTCGTTTCTCACCATTTTTGGGTAATGTCCATGTTTCTGACCTATACACAACATTTTATGAATCTGTTTCTCCAGTAGTCAAGTTGGCTGAAATCATAGTGATTGGTACGGCAACTTGAACATTAGTTCCAGGCGTGGTCAGAGTGACTTTAACGGCTGGGATACTGCGGGGTGGAAGGCAACGGTAAACAACCACTGTATTAATATGATCTTGAAGCTTTGCTGGCGTCTACTATTAATCCAATGTTCTCGGGATTCCTGCCAGAGTGAGTGTTGCTGTGCTGAGCTTTCGTTACCATACAGCGGTAACATCTTCAGAGCTATATCTGAGCTTCAGAGAGCAACATCATATAGCTCTGAAGATGTTGCCGCTGTATGGTAACGAAAGCTCAGCACAGCAACACTCACTCTGGCAGGAATCCCGAGAACATTGGATTAACCACTGTATTAGTTTGTTGACAGCAGAAAGTAATATATAACAAGTGATAATGAAATTTGTTTCTTTTTTATTTGTAGGTTTTTAAAGAATATTAAAATAAATAATATATTTTAATACTGAATATTACGGCACATAGTATTCAAAGTTATAGTAAATTCTTATCTACTTTTCGCTGCATTAAGTAATTTCTTAAGTGTAGCTTTTAAAAACATATTACGCAGTAATTGTGGGCATGCTTATAGCAATCGAAGTGCCATTTATTTTATAGCTACAGTTAATAACAATAAGATGTGTATTATCTGCACAACACCAGGACATCATACACTGAACTCCCTAAGTAAAGATATATAAAATGATTCCTCTGGTTTTCCACATTTCCCCCACTCAACCCCAGAAGTCACTACCTTCCTTGTTGCACTAGTAATTAGCGACCGTGCCTTTCACGCACGAGGTCCCGGGTTCGATTTTCGGCAGGAGAACATTGAGTGCATTAGAGTGATTTAGATTCCACCTTGAGCTATAGCCTTGTATCCTCGCTGCTGACAAAGAACTTAAATAGAAATCAATCAATCAATGAATCTAAAAGTCTCAAATTCGCTTATATTTTCGGTGATGAGCGCTAGTTTTCTTTTCTTTTTTTTTTTTTTTTTTTTATTTCTATCTTAAAAATCAAAGTGAAAGAAATTGCACATGTTATGTTTCGAGCCCCGCATCCTATCCATATATTCTTTTCTGTGACTAAAGATTAATATATATATATATATATATATATATATATATATATATATATATATATATATATATATATATATATATATATATATATATATATATATATTTACTTCAAAGAGTTTGAGCTCCTTGCTTTTCCTTCCTCAGTTATTCGTGCAAGCAATGAGACCTACAATCGCTCCTTTGGGACTTATTGCTACCGGCTCAAGGAATTTGGAACAGAAGTATCCACATTTCAAATGGATACAATGGTATGTCTCTCGGAAGTGCCACATATTTTGATTAGGCTTGTGTCACACAGGCTGGATCAACCCGAAAAAAAGGAGCATAATTATGTTTCCTAAAAAGGTAGCCTTTGGGTGACTCACCCTCTCCATCCTAGCCGTGAATTTGTCATTGAGTAAACCAAAATCAAATAAGGAATTTCTTGAATGCTTTGTCTGTTTTAGGTCATGGTATTTTTCAAGCACTAAAATTTGATGTTGTAGTATCTTTGGATATTAAGTATCAGTGGGGAGTGCAAGTAATTTGGATACTAACCAAGATAATGAAGAATGTTTATCATTCCTCAGAATTCTTTTAGATGATGGATTAGAATTGAACAGGGGCGGACTGGCAACCATAGGGCCCACCCTGCTAAACTGAAATGTGGGCCCACTGTATAAAAATGTAAAAAATGACTTGGCGTTTTCATATGTATTACATATAAAAGTCCATCTTCGAACCCATAAATTGAGGCAATTTTTATTGCATTTTCATATAAAATAACATATCTGAAACTTATTTTTTAAGTAACCAAACCTGCAACCACTCTACTTAACAAAGATCCGTATTTTGTCATAGCTGATCTGGGGCTCCCCTCCATCTTGATACGTAAAAAATACCACTTACTTCAGTCGGGAGTCTGCTCGCGAATGTGCCGCAATCTCTCTCTGTACCTGTCTTTTTGGCGAGAAGAAAATGTAACCCACATACACAAACTCGTCTAAATATTGCTGTATAATCTCGAGGAAGTACGCTCCGCTCTTAGCAGACAACTCCCCCCTCAAGCGTGTCAGGTGAGACAACAGACATGGCATCAGTGTTGGAAACTTGAAAAAGCTGTAACTTTGTGGCCTCAATGCAACACAAAGAATGCGATTGGAGGTAAATTTGCGATAGATTTCGAAACGCAAGATTTTCCTTGACATAAGTAAGTCATAATATCATATCTGCATGTCGCAGAAAGATTAGATATCGTCTATCGTTTAGTGTAGTCCGCCCATTCCTCGGCTGGACCCAACTTCTCTTTTCATATGAATACCTACTTTGCACATCACAAATAATATTTACATTTTATTATAAATTTACTTTAAATAACTAAAGGGAAGTTAACATTTACACGATATACATACTGATTTGACTGACAGCATAAGTGTTCAGCACTTTTAGTAGTTACACCAACGCTTACTGAGCCCAGTGCCGGCAGCTAGTGCTCTCAAACGGGTCAGGTCAGGCTTCATCGGGTCAGGGCTCGAGTCGAACCTCCTTGGGTCACAAGTCGGGTCAGGGCTGCTCTAGCCACGGGTCGGCTCGGGTCAACTTTCTTATGCGTCGTTTCGGCTAAAACCTATTCGGATCATGAGTCGAGTCGGGTCGACGTTCAACTCGACCCGAGAAGGATTTAGCCGAAACGGCGCATAAGAAAGTTGACCCGAGCCGGCCCATGGCTAGAGCAGCCCTGACCCTACAGTCGGCGAGAACCATCTTGGCAGTGACGTCAACGCTCTCAGTTGCAAGGCTACCAACTTACGCTATTCACAAATAGTGCTTAGATGACACACTGAATGCTTTGCACGTCACGTCGTAACTACAGTTTAAAGTAATGCTGGTAGCGAACTAGAGAGAATTTAGATAACAATGTATTTGAATAATACTAGCATATATATGTGTGCATTGTTACGACAAAGGAAAAAAATAAGATTAGACCCTATATTTATGTCGTCAAACGACAATATCTTTCCTTTCAAAAAGCAGTTTTCTATTTCCAATAGATTTTTTTTTAAACCTAAATCCCAACATGCGCAGTATTTGTTGTAATGCCCACTCAGAACCTTTGAAGTCAATGGTTTTCTTAAGTTCGCACAATAATTTATTTAAGGTGGCGACAATGCTTTCAGCATAGAGATTATGAATTGTTCTACGAACTACTACTTCATCGGAAGAATCTAAATTTGTTTGTCTTTTCTGTGTATTTGGCCTTGCTTTACAGGGTGTTACGACGGGTTGTCCAGACTTTACACCTTCTCTTTCACAATTCGCCACACGGATCTCTCACTGCCACATGTTTCTCGGGAGGTTTCATGAACACTGTCAAATTTATTATTGTTTGCTGCAAGAAAAGTTGTAAACATTAAAAACAATGTCTCCTGCATCACAATGCAACGGCTTGCCTTTCTTTAAGGTACTATCACCCATTCTTATACAAAATTTCGAGAACGAGAATAAAACAAAGAATTGACAACTTTCACCAGTCAGCATAGACCAGCGTTTCCCAACCGGTGTGCCGCGGCACACTGGTGTGCCGCGAATGGACCGCTGGTGTGCCGCGAGGAAATCGAAACAAAATTATTAGTTCTGTAGCAACCAAATTGCAAGACATAGGAAAAATGTATATTTTTGTATTTGACAATACTATGAATTTCTACTATAGAAAAATTCCTGTAATTGTAATATATTATTCTACATCTATTACTGTGTACCAGACAGTATTTCGGTTCGTACACATTTCCACAGTTAGCTGCTATGTTACGCTTCAATTGAGAGTCATACTACCGAGAATTGGAAGCACTTGTACGATAGGCGTCAAGTGAACGTTCGTAGAACACTCATTCGCACGTGAATGATAGAACAACATTTTGTTCAACAGGTGTGTTTTGACTTCGACGCATCGCAAACTGTGTGATTGCAACAATATACACCGGTTTTGGTTAAAACAGCAAAGTTAAAAGTACAAGACATTTGTTTGTACGTTCGTTATTTAGTGATCTTCGTTCTTAGTGAAAGGTTGGATACAGTTTTCGAAAAAGAAAGCGTATTTTTAAAAATCTGAGTCCTATATTTCATTGCAATTGCTTTTTTATTTTAAAATTAGAACAAAAAAATAAAGTTAATGAATTAGCATAGGGGAAAACCAGTAATCGAGCATTCATCTCTGTGAGAAGGATATCGGTAATCACAAAAAAAAAAAAAAAAAAAAAAAAAAATACCATGGTATTTTATATTTGCAAATAAAATAATAATAATATCTATGAGTGTGCCGCGAGAATTCAAGTTACACCCGTAGTGTGCCGCAAGTTGAAAAAGGTTGGGAAACGCTGGCATAGACTGTACAGCCCTACACAAAGAAAATACGCGCTTTTCAGTTTAATTCATTTCTCTTTTGTTTTTAAATTTGTTTGTGTGTTTTTCCTGGAAGTGATGTTCTTATGTCCTATTGGTAAATGTTATACTTTTCGAAGCTACATTCACTAACCCCCACGCTCTGTTTCCGCGACCAGGAAACACGTTCACATATCATCATCTAACTCAAGAACCGTGATAGGTAAAGACATGGGAGTTTCTTTAAAATAAACTTTAGACTTCCCTTCCAGTTTCGTCCACAGCATGTTTGTGTCTATCTTCAATAGAACGAAAGTTTGTAGCATGTTGAAATCTGAGTGTTGTTAGAACAGAATACACATAAATGGCTATCATTTAAAATTATTTTCCACATACTTATAATATAAAATTCAAATATAAAATAACCATGTTCTTCATGAAAGTTATATAAATATAATAGCAAAAAATGTAGCACTTATGTCTCCTCAAACTCCAGTTATCGTTATACAAAGATGATAAGTATATTTATCAAAAACGAATCTCCCATTTCGGTTCATTTCCTTTAGCTTTCCTGTTGTAGAGAACGGAGAGTGCTTTTAAGTTGGTATTTGTGTTCGCGCATTTTCTTTTTCCTGGGATTGGACGTTAAATTGAACGAAGCGTCTGCTTTAACCAGTGGGATAGCATTTGAGCAAGAGCGAAGTCTACGTCACTGCCAGGATAATTCTCGGGCACTGTAGCGTAGGTGACCTGACCCGACCCGTGTCTCAAGCAGGCTTGACTCGACCCCTGACCCATGAAAGCCTGATCTGACCCGTTTGAAAGCACTACGCGTCAGCAAGCAGTTCAGTTAATTTTGTGTTCGCCTGTTAAAGTTGTGTAATTTCAAGTAAAAATAGCCATAAAAGATAAGCTACAATTGACTGAAATCATCCAAAGACGTGGTGTATATATTATAATTTATAAACACCTTAGACAGAAAAACAAAAAAAAAAAAAAAAAAAATACCTGGCAACTGTCCTGCAGTACTCGAATGAGTCACATCACGCTCATTTGTTTCTTGGGGCTTCACAGATTCAAATAGCCTACGTTGTTTTGGGTCAGATGCAGCTCTTTGTAAATCACATCTTCGTTTGTGTTCTCGCTTTTTAGCACCATTTTATATTTTTTCTTTAGAGTAATCTTACAATCACTCCTACCATCCATACTGACACAATCACATCTGTCTTCCACGACAAACGACACGTAACTGGTGTTCCAATAATTGAATTGCTGCTATCGGGTTTGCTCTTCGATGTAATATACAAATAAAACACGAGCCGAGGGCAGCAACTTCATAGTAATTGTTTGGGGTTTGTATAAAACAATCGTTGATAGTGGCGACTAATTTCTTTTCGCTTTACCGCACTGAAAAAAAAAAAAAAAAAAAAAAAACAACGAAGCCTGATCCGATTTCTTTCTTCGAAGCTTGGTCTGAGGACAATGCAGTTCAAAAGCGTTCCGGCTCCACCTCCACTTTCTACAATAACAATATCTACGAAATTATTGTTTCTTTAAAACATCGCCACTGGGCGGCTTGTAAAAGGACCAGAGTAGGCAATGGTATCCAAATCCAATAACAGCCTGAAATCTACTGTGTTTCTTATATTTAAAAAAGGTAGTAGTTAACGTGCTCGTTTTTAACAGCTGCTGTATCACAACCCCCACAATGTTTTAGGGCCTGATTGTCTCATAGACGGAACCTTTTCAAGACGATAAACGTGAAGAATAAGGTATGTAAATGAAAGTTTAACTTTACGTCTTTTTATGCAAAACACAAATTTGCGGGAGTTACCCTGCCATATTTTTGATGCTGGTAGGTTTAATTGAGCACATCTTTTTAAAATTGGTGGAGGGGGCCCACCTGTTTGGGAGGCCCACCTGTTTGGGAGGCCCACCCTGCATTTGCAGGGTAGCAGGGTGGGCCAGTCCGCCCCTGGAATTGAAGTAATCTTAGTAGTGGCGGTTATAATTACTCATATTTAGTGGAGCGGTCGACTAACGGAGGTCATATAATGTTATATAATAGGTATGGGCGGTGTAACATTATTATTATTATTATTATGGTTAATGCATACAAATAAAAGGTGATAGTTTAAATACATGCTTATGTTGGCTTCTTGTAGTAACTTGATAATTTAAGCTAACTTTGGACGATATTAAAGTGATTAGTCTTATCAATATTGTTTGGTCTACACGGAACTTGTGCATATATGCTTCGATGGAATTCTCAGCTACTATATATATTAAAGATAAGAATAGTACGAACACGATTACGGCTAGGATGGAAATTTGTAATTCACTTTAATTTACACTACTACTAAAAGCAAGTAATATTGTTACCTGATTTCTTGCAAAATTCTGAAAATGTTTGTGAAGTATGCTATAGAGCTCGGTGAACACTCTAAGGCTTGATTTTCTTCACATACATTAAATGCCAATTACGAGACAGATGGAAAATACCAGTTTTAATTAATTTATTGTCAAGCAGATGGGAGACTGCCTGGTGGAAACGTGCAGCAGCGCGGTGCTGGTAAGATAATAATCTTTGGCCAGGTGATACTAGTTATAAAAAAAAGAATACTTTTCAATATAATTTATACGTACTACACTACCCGTACCTTTTTTTTAACGCACCAATTTTCTCACCTGATGTTGTGTTTGTATATTGCTTGTCTATTTGGAGAATTTTATTTGAGATTCATATGATCATACATTTTTTTGTTATCAAATATTTGTAGTCAATTTTTATTTGTTATTTTATAAGGAAACGGTTAGCATGAAAGCTATATAAGACATAGATTGGCTTATTGGCAGTTTTCGCCTCTGGTGCGAAAGATCTCTGTGCATTTTCCTCTGTTTTCTTCTACTATCTTCTTTCCTTCAATTCTTCCATCGTCATTCGCTTTCTTATATCATCTGGTCCTTCAGCCTATAAACTACCAAGCGTGGCTATGGGACGCTAAACTGTCAATATTATTTTACTTAATTTCCTTTCATGATATAGTTTAGGAGAGATAAATACGCCCGTAGCTAGAACACTCTGACAGGAGTAGCCGAGATCATTTGAAGAGGGTGACTTGAGTTCATCTTACGTGTGACTAAAGCTTGATTAACAAATTATCTCTTAATACGCGCAATCTGTTTTAAGTAAAGTACTTAAATGTTACATCATTTTTTGCCTCGGCAACACGTAGCAACGGGCCGCGGCAAGTTCATACGTAAAATCTGCAACAGTGTCGTCCTTACCTCGACCTAAATGTTCATTTTGCTCTTGCAGCGTAAATCAGTTTCTTTTCTTTCGTTTTTCTCAATACAATCATGAAAGGAAGAGTTGTAAACCATTTAATTGGGGGGGACTTAACTTCTGCCAATTTATGTAGCTGACAGCCTATGTTAATGAATAAAATACACTCACTTCATAAATATGGAGATATGTAGTCATGTTTTTCAAACTGTGGCTCTCGAGCCACAAGTGGTCCTTGAAATCTGTCTAACAGTTTTCTTAAATTGAACATTATCCCTTTCCTTAAAAAAAAAAAAAAAAAAAAAAAAAAGACAAAGAAAAATAAAATTGAAGTAAATAAAATACCAAACAGTATAGATTATAGAATTTAGTAAGGTAAAGATCATACAAATTCTAGTAGCTTATATACATGTATTATAAAATTATATTATTTTTATTTATTATGAAATAAAGGAAATTTGGATTAATACTATTTTAAAAGTACATTATTGCCCACAGCATCCGAACACTCTAGAACTCGAACAACTTAGAATCAGAACGTAAAGTACAAGCAAATTTCGCACCGGAATTCAAACACTGCTTTGGAGCAGAAACAGCCGATACATTGTTTGTGTGTGTTTGTTCCTACGTTTCCCCAGCGCCCTAGCGAGCCATCCACACGCTTTGTTGTTCAGCTCATTTTTGGAAACTATGGTAAAAGCATCTCGTCTGGTGCCTGTTTCGTTTACATTTTTATTCAAATATTATTATAATTTGTTAATTCAGTATTTTACCTTAAAATCCATTCTATTCACCGTGAAAATAATTTTGAAAATTCAAGTTTGTGGAACCTAGGAAAGGATTCATCCAGTTTCTATTATTTTAAAGGGAAAAAAATTGTCTTGGAACTCGAACAGGGTTCTGGAACGGGTTACAAATGAAATCTTTCAGTTTGCTCAACAATTATGCTCTTTAGGCTAAGGTGGATGATGATTAGGGCAAGTGAAAGATGGTAGGATTGGCGGAATAAGAATGTGGGAGGAAACGGGAGTACCCGAGAAAACCCAAGGACCCTATGTTGTCCACCACAAACCTAGTTGGCCGGGAATCGAACTAGGAACCACGCACAAGAGGCAAGCACTCTACCATTGAGCCACCATAACCCATATTGGAACGGATTAAATTTTGATTCCAAGGTATGACTGTATAAGTACACTGATAAAACATTTACTTTTAAAAAAATGCTTTCGAAGGGGACAAAAGTAGGATGATCTGCAGAACATTCTGACTAATAAAAATGGTCCTTACCTGAAGAAAGTTTGAGAAACGCTGTTGCAGAGAATTATCAAAGTCATTACGCAGAGGTGTTTGTTAATAGAATCTGAAATATAGGCCTATCTATTCTAAGGGCTAATGTCGATTGGTCTTTCTACATTATGTTAAATCGCCGATTTATCTGTAATAACATGTATGCAACGCACATATATGTATATAAGATAATGAGTATCTATTTGAACACAAACCATCTGTCAATCGATGCGTGAGCACTTTATCTTTTGTATTGTCTGTCTCAAACATAAGCTGGGCGCCTTCTACACTTTCATATTGATTTGAGTTCACTTACACTTGCGCACCCCCTGATACAGCCACAGGAGGGAAGAGTAATAATCGTTTGGCCAATAGCGTTGTTGTTGTAAAGACAAATTAGAATGACGAACCACGCAAATAATAATAATAATAATAATAATAATAATAATAATAATAATAAATAAATAAATAAATAAATAAATAAAATGTGATCCAGTGGTAGAGGTTAGTGTTAAATTTTCATTTTCAAATTTTCAGAGAACAGTACAATAAAAATATTCGAAAGAGATATGATTATATTTAAAAGTGGGCTTTTTCTTTTTTAGTTTGGTCGTAAAATTGAGGGGACTCTCATTTCACGTTTTATCTTGACTTGAAATTATTTAATCGTATTAAATAAATTCCTTTAGCTGGAGGCTTTCTCGATATTATTATTATGACTAAATATATATTATGTAATCATTTTCATAACGATGATTCACCATTTACTGTAGGTTAATCAAAGTTTTCAGAACAAGAATTTTAGGAAAACTAAAAATGGATCAAAAAGATCCGATGTTGGCCAATAATGAGTTTTTCGACAAAGTGCCACAAAATTTTTGAACGGCCCCTAGATCGAGTTTACGTATTTTCTACGGGATAAGCACATCATACTGAGTTAACGGATACTTTGGGTTTGTCTACACTTATGTAGTTCTCCAGATATAAGGCCTACAAGAAATTTTTTGATTGAAATATATTGGATATTTTGATCCAAGAAAAGAGGATTTTTAAATGTTATTCATATACTTTTCACATAATAAAACATGTCTCCCCCAAAAAAAGGAGTAACGTAAGATCTGGCAATTGTAATTGATCTCAGGAAATCTATAAAATCTTCAGTGGCGGATCTAGAAAGTAAAAACTGGAGGGCCTGCAAGAATCCAGACTATGATAAGTATATCATAAGTAAACTTTCAAAAATTTATAAATAATAGCTTAAATTACTTTTGTCGCTCAAAAAATGGGGGGCCTAAGCACCTCCGGCCCCGGGCTAGATCCGCCGATGAAAATCGATTAAGCATAGGCCGAGTCGCCGTGGTCTTACGTAGTAGCATACAATTCTTACGTTGCAGCGACAGCATCATAAGTGATAGCACATTCCCACTATCTACGCATTTTTATGCAACTTTCGAAACAGCAACAAAGACGTTTAGAGCAGAATTGCACTGTATGATGTCACTATTATCGATTGCCACATTCTGTAATTGTTACCATTGTTGTTGTAATCTAATACTAATAAAGTTTTGTGTTCGTATTTAAATTATTGCGTAAGTTGAACGAAGAAATGATTGACAATAATAAATTACCTTTACAAAAACTTTATTTTAAAGTTTCCTGTTGTAATTAAGTTACCGGTAGAATTGGGACATATTTGAAGTGTAGAACTTGTAAATATCATTGTCGCTGTAGAATATAAATATTAATAGACAGCGAAAGCGGTTTTCTGCAATCAATTAAGAGTCCGAAGAATGCAATCCACCTTCACACTAATCTCTATACTGAAACTGGAAGTTGTATAAATCTGCTACCAGTTCCGCTTTCAATACTGAGAAAATATCATGCCATAGAAACCAACTTCTTTCACGTGGTGTACACGTGACACTGGTACTTGTTAGTTTGACAGATTACGGAGTTTTCCGTCTTGCCTCTTTACTTGATTTGATGTTTATGTTTTGGGAACAAAAATAATTAAGAATGAGATTCTGACATTAATTCATTTTAGAGAAGAGCCATGTTGCCCATTGGTTAATGCGCAAGGCTTTCATCTGCACAATCCCGAATGCATAAAAATAAATAAATAATTAAATAAATAATGCTGAATTTTAATCACTAATTAATCACGCTATGTGACGTACTTTTATATTATAATATCATGAGCAGACATAAACGAATATTCAACCGGAATAATCGCTTCATATGAGCTGTTGCTCTCTTGGTTGTTTGAATCAGGTGCATTACATTATAACAGGGATGTAAATAACCGCTCGCCCACTCGCCCGAGGCGAGTGCTTTACGGTGTGGGCGAGTATTTAATATCATACCGAAGATAACTAACTGATTTCTATTGTGGGATGTGGGCTAGTAGCTTTGTTTTTTCTTGAGCTAGTAAAATTTTGTTGCTTTAAGAGCTAAGTTCACTACCAGAAGGACGGAATTCGTGTAACTGAAGTAGTACGTAGATAAAGGTCCTGGGAGAAGGGAACAATGCTTCCAGAAATTAGTACGCAAACTAAGCTTTGTCAACAGCTGGACCATTGTGGTGCTGAAAGTAACGGGCATTCATTTCATTAATTTATCTAGATTGCCTCTAGTGGAAAAAGGAAAAATATGAGGCCTTCCGGGTAATAAGTAGTAAGAGCGAACTCAGCAGTAGCTTGTTTCCTGAAAATGCACTCTGAACAATTAAAATCATTGTCCATTTGTTTTGAAAATGTTTTCTAAGGGAAAGAGAAAGTATTGAACGAGAATACAAAAACAGAACTGTAACTGTTCGTGCAAATAAGGGTAGAAGATTCAGAATATATGGTACAGTCAAGCAAGAAAGAATTTTGCCTTTGAATTCATATAAAAGATGGAAATATTCCCAACACATCTCAATATGTGTTGAAGGCTCTTGTTTGCTGTGTGTCGTTTTGCCTTCAGACAAACTAACTAGGGCTGGTGAGTGGTGGTCACGAGGGTTTTTACTTACTTTCATCTTGAAGAGATAACGAGGGGAAATGTATGGCACTTACTTAACGCAGAGAATAAAATAAAATATTATTTAATTGTTCCTTGGCATTTAGCGTTAAAGCTCGAACAATGTTTCGGAAGATATACTTTTTAATTCCCAGGAAAGAATAAATAAAATTGTGTAAAACTTCTTTCACAAAGATAAAATATTTTACTGCATCTTGCCAGTTGTATATCCTTAGATTTTTTTCTATGCCGGAACACTTCGTATCTTCATGCTAGTACTAGTCTCGAACAAAACACCTTTTAAATTTAAAAGAATTTTAAAAAATATATAATTTTTAGACAGCGTATCAATACTTCATAAGTATCGTTCCCTGGTACCTTGTATATGTTATCTTATTGTATGCAAAAATTATTGTTGTTTTCAGGTACATTTCGGGAGTGTTTTCAGGTACCCTCCTGGAGATAGCCTACCGCCCCCTACCATGGAAGCTAATGCAGCTGAAGTTACGATTAGATGTCACTCTTTGCATCCCCCTCACATTTTGATTTTTCTTGTGAACAAAATTTTCTTAAAGAAAGCCTGGTTTTCTTTCCAAAATAACTTTTCACTCCTTGCGAACTAATATTTAGTTATGGGTAGAACAGGGGTGAACACATGTGAGTTTTAGGACTTTGGATGCACTCATGAGATTTTTTGTGGCGTGGAAGGTATAAGTTTTCATTGAAAATGGCACAATCGAACTTCAATAGTACCATAATGATTCATTTAAAAACGCTAATCGTTAAGAAGAACTTAGCGTGAATAACAATTTAATAAAAGTGAATCTCTTTTCACTGATGTGAAGCCACGGTATATTTCCTAACTATGGAAATTCAATTTTGAAACAATTTACCAACAATATTGAACCTTTTGGCTGCAATAAAGGAATAATGTGAGATCGAACCTGTCAACATGACGTTGTCGACAGTTACTTGAGATGCCTTACAATTATTACCAATACACGAGTATTGATGAATACCAAACAGAAAGATTCCGGTTGAACACAAATCTATCCTTTGGATACTGACTTCAGATAGAATATAGTTTATAGCTTCCCATTACCGTTTTCGCTCTATGAAATAATTATTGAAACCGGAAGTAGTAGTAAATTTCTAGCACTTCCGGTTACATTAGAGAAATAAAGTCGAAGATCGAAGCTATTCGAAAATAAGATCGAAGCTATTCCTACGGTTATTAACTCTATATTGAAAAACCGCTTCTTTCTATGTACAGTATTATCATCTTGCACTATTATCGTCAATATTGAAACCAAAAATCGTAGCTCTTCCACCACTTCTGGTTGATAGACAGGGACAGATCCGAAGCCAGCCACAGAGGTTTGGGGGGTATGAATATGTTAGAGGGGGGGGGGCAAGTCATTAAAAATTCTCTTACAAATATCTAAATTATGATTTTTGCATTAATAATAGTATTTTGTATTGAGGTCTGGAGGGACCACTGAAAGTTTAGATGGTATCCCCCTCTGGTTGCGGGCCTGGACAGGGATGATGGTCGAATTGAAAGATTTTCTTCGGACACTCAATAGATCGTGAAAGACTACTCATCTCTCTTATCGCTTTTGCTCTAAGGGATCAATATTTAACCGAGAAGTAGTAGGTTTTTACCACTTCCGGTCTTAATAGAGAGATACAAGAGAAAATAGAATAAGACAACGAAAATATCCCCTTCCCCCCAAAAAAATGTTGCTTTCTATTACCATTTTTGTTTCATGGCAATAAACAATCAAACTAGGAATAGTTGATTTCTACCACTTCCGGGCTGATTCTAGCTCCTGTCAACTGGAATTTGTGGAGGACAAATACCATGTGGGTCGGTCTTTCGCGGTTTTCCCATTCCCTTCCATTTTATTCATGCCACCGTTTCATTCATTAACATCATCTCCGTTTCCTTTAGCCTCGGTGCACAATAGTAGAAGGTTAAATTTTAAAAAAAGATAGAAAAAACTCTTTTGATCGAAATGACAACATTGTGGCGGGAGGCGTAAGCAAACATGGACTGATTTTGTTTTAAAAGGAGAGAAAGGCTACCACTGAAATAATTTCCTATGTATATTTTTTTTTCGCGGGAAGATGGTAAATTTTGGCTGATTGCGTCCATGTACCGTACTTGGGAAGATGGGTAATGCTGAAGTAGAACATCAATATTATCATATGTGAATTTAATATGACAAGCAATAAGACAATTATAAGTCGTGTAGCGTATGAATTATTGTGCTTGCTTTCTTGTTTTCCTGAAGAATAAATTCAAGAACTGTTTTTTCTCTCTTTATCAGAAAGCACTAAGCTTAGTGTCGGAATCAAGATTGGTTTTAAACAAACACTGGGTTTGCTTCAAACTGTTTCAGCCAGGACACAGTAAGGAGAAGACATCAACATGCCGGGTTCAACTGGTGTATGGAGCATTGAAATTTCACGTGGATGATTGATTGCATATCGTGGTCGGACGAGTCTAATTTCAAGAAATATTCATTTGATGAATTCCAGATTTTTAAAACACGACATAATATGGGAACAAGTGAAGTCATTGTTAATTATCCCTTTTTACTTTAATGATTTTAGTTATAATTTCAGATGTTTGGTACTGCGGGTGTCACCTACGTCAGAGTGGAAAATGAATATAAACCAAAATGTGTGATACTAATCGTAAAACATAGAGGAGGAAATATAATAGCGTGGAGTTGGATGCCAGTACATGGAATCAACAAAAGCGTGGTGTGTGAGAGCCAAATGAATTTTAAAAATATCCAGGTACTGGAATCTGCGCTGGAATAAAATGTTCGATGACATCAACATGGATAGAGTCCAGCCCCAGCAAAACAATGTGCCGTGCCACAAGTTGCGAGTGACAATGAAGTGGTTCTCCGGTGGTTGGACTTTTAAATTGGTCTCCTAGTCACTGGACCTCAGCTCCACCGAACATCTTTAGTCGATACTGAAGGCAAGATAAGGGAGCACATCAAAGGAAACACAAAGAATATTTTTGATTCAGGAATGGCAGGCTATTATTACACAAGAATGTCACTGGGGGCCGCGGTGGCTCAGTGGTAGAGCGTTCACCTCTGGTGCTTGGGGTCCCGGGTTCAATCCCAGCCCCCGCCAAGTGAACTTTGTGGTGGACAAACACCGTGTGCGTGGGTTTTCTCGGGGTTCTCCCGTTTCCTCCCACTTTCTTCAAGATTTCATTTCATTTTCACAAGAATGTCACCGCTTAGTGTCGACTTTACCAAAAAGAGTAACTACTGTTGTTAAACCAGAAGGTTTCTGTACAAAATATTAATTTACTTTAATAAATAATGAATAATAACCAGAATCTAAAATAATTTAAAGTTATTAAGGTTTCACATAGGTGGCAAATAATTTTGGCCAAGGCTGTGTTCACATCGTCCGCTGTATACGGGACGAAAGAAGTAAAAGACAATGGAAATACACATAGTCGTAAAAGTTCGTCCCACATTTGATTTTTCAACTATCCAAAATTGATATTTAATTGCTGTTTTTTTTTTTTTAAAAAAAAAGAAACTACTTATTTTTTCCTGCCCTAGACTAACCTTTAATTTCTATTTAAACAGTATTTAATACATTTTAATAATTGCTAAACTAACATCATACCTAAAATACTGGTATACTTTTATAGCTTTAATTTTGCAAACTGAACTCTTTGAAGCTCGGGATAAAATATTTCCCGAATACAAAACAAGACATAAACAAGGCAAGATTTTTTTCTTTAAAAAAATATATATGTTTCTTGATTTATGGTAATTTTTTCCTGCCTATTAGATTGCATTTAGACAACCACCAAAGCATATATATGAAGGTATATAATTTTCAGGAACTAGGTAAGATGAATAGGCAACCAAAACAACATTTGGCATATGGTGGTTTCATAACGTGCACTTGCTGGAAACAACTTCAATACCAGTTTGAAAACCAATCAAGGCAGCCAGCTCTGGATTGAACATAGGACTCACAGGCACTTGGTGTTGTAAACGTACTTTCTTAAATGTACAATCTACAAAATGGGAAACAAGAAGTTAGACGCTGAAAAGATCCAATATGGGAAGTTGGAAAATAGATTGATTCATCAATTCAAAAAGAAGTACTTAAACTTAGGGAAATCAGCTCAGGGATTAATGAGCGATAGTGAGAGCAGCTCAAACTTTAAGTACACCAAGATACAAGAGCCGTATAGTATCGGGAAAGGAGCAATGAGTTACTGAAGCAATGTTTAAAAAATGAAGAAAAAGAACGGTATTGAAAGGTACCAATGAAGGAAAAGAAATACATAGGAAGCTGAATAATGAATTACGAAGGGAAAATGTCTTACGAAGCTAGAAAATCATTTTACAGAAGTAAATGCGAAAAAACAGCAGCATTACAAGGAATAAGTAAAAAAGGAGTGAATGAACAAATGTCGAGAAGTGAAATCAATGGAAGATCGTATGTAGAAAAATGGGAGAAATACGACAGTTGGAAATAAGAATGTAGGGAAAAACTTCTGGCAGATGGAAGGAATATAAACCGACCGGTATATTGCTAGGCTAGAACAGTATAGCAGGTGTTGATGTCTTGTTTTCCATCCAAGTTAGATGAAAAAGAGTTTTACAATAGCATACTGTGGGAAGAATTCGAACAAATACTTTGCATGTGAAATTTGAAAACAACTGGAGAAGAACTAAGTTTATTAAGAATTTCGGAGAAGGAAGAGATGAGTGTTTTATATATGCTATGAAATACGCATGTATGAAATGGAAAAATTACTAGATGAATTTTTGCAGATCATAATGATTACATAGTAAAAACAATATTACTTAATAATCTAGAGATATAAGATAATTTAAATGCTTTATATAAAGCTATTGGAATAGGGTTTTATTGTATAGCAAAATAATACAAAATGCAATATTTGATAAGAGAAGAGTCTTAAATCGCCCTTGAGAGCATTCTAATTGTCTTTTCGTATATGAAGTTCTAGTTACTCTCTGTTACACTTTAAAATAATACATTAATACAATAGATCAGGGGCGGATTCAGGGGGAGGGCGATCGGGGCGATCGGTCCCCCCCAAAAAGAGGAAACTTTCTTATTTTATATATATAAATAAAACCCATCCCAGAGTTTGGAGCTCTTAAAAGTAGTTCTACGTAGCAGTATTACAACCCACCGCTCCTCCCCCAGAAGTCCATCCTGGATCCGCCCCTGTAATAGATAATATTGAGGGGGAAACAATACTCCTTCATTAAAAAAGTAAATAAATAAAAGTAATCTCATAACATATTCGTTACTCTTCCGCTTATGAACTTTAAATTCCGTTGACACGATGAATAGGTTTCTAAGTGGCACATTCAGTGTGCATGGGAATCAAGTTCACTTTTTGACCATTTTGGAATGTTCCATCTTTAAGATCTCTATCAGAGCTAAAAGATTCATGTGCAAATAGCTCTTACAATGTAAGGAACAGTATTAACTTTTCCATGTATTCAAGTATACCGTATCAATTTCATCCTCTTCGGTCCCCGCGTCTCCTGTAGGAGACATGCTTGACTCACTGAGTCCCAATGTCGCCTACAGGAGACGTAGACCCCCGACACTGGCAATACTGTGACACATTTCTTTCCACCACATGCATGCGCGCCAAGGCTATAGATGGAAACAAATACAGAAATTATGCTTACAAATACAGGACTGAAGAGGATAAGTCTCATTTTCAAGCTTGCTAACTGAAATTGATTCCCTTGTGCTCTAAACACCTCAACTTAAATAAACAATTTGGATCATGATTGTGTCAAATGATGAATAGAGTGTAGAAAATTTTCAATCATTTTCAGAGATACTGCGATGTCATCCCGTCATTGCTAGAATGTAAAATGAGAGAGAACTATAATTGATCCGTTAATATTAAAATAAAAAGAATCGAATAATCAATACTCATTATTTAATATAAATTGTATCTTTATGTTGCGCTTGCATGTAATTAAAAGACAACAATTATTCTATAGCAACTTATTTGTCGGTGACTTGTTGCAATTTTATTGTGTGAAATTTTACAATATATGTACCGTAATTAAAATGTGTCAAACGATTCCATTAGATGCATTGTATTATTATTGTTTGATACAGTAGAACTGTTTGAGTTTGTTGATAATTCACTTGTATGTTCTATTTTGTTTTCTTTGATTCTGTGTGCAATAATTTAATGATAAAATAGAGAAAAATAATAAAATCACTATGTTCACATTGATAAAAATTCACTATCTTACTTACATTTTTAAATAATAAATTGTCATTTAATATTATCTTGGCAATACGTAAAAATGTATCGGTTAGTAAAATAATGTATGTATGATCTATTTTTTTTTAAAAAAAAATAAAAGTCTGTTGTATAAAATAAAACGCATATTTTGTGCTCTAGGACTGCAAGTGGTTTCCAGATTTGCAAAAAAATAGTAAAATCTAACATCGATTACAATTGTGGGCGGGGTCGTGAATGTTGTATATGTATTGTTGTTGTACCACAAGAAAAATCAATATCTCCAGTATTGACTGTAACATCGCTTGAATGCGCCAATGAACAGATAAGAAAATTAACACATTGTAAAAGGTACAAATAAAAAGATTTTTAGAACAATCTTAGGAAAACATTTCGAATTTCACCTGAAACCACCTCTTGTTGCTGTGTATAACATTACAAGTTAAGAACAAACAGGTGAACAAATCATAATCGAAATACACTGGTTTTATATTGTTAACAAAAGAGAAATTAACATATTTGAAATTAGGTTTCTAGTACTTACGTGCGCGCGATGTGGTCGGCGCATAGTCTTGCGACCGCCATCTTGTGGTGTGTGAGCTTTGTTAATATTGACTTGAACCAAAACACGACGTCTATCGATCTGTCTATCCACAAAAACATATGCATACAGGCTGATCACAGGAGAGGCTGGGAAATTTTGTGGGGAGGAGAAATCACAAGAAGGTGAATGACTAACAGAGAAGCCTGTTAATAACACGTGTACTAGAAGTAAGTCAATAAACACATTTTAAATAATGGAACGTTGTATAGTAACTATACATGCATAATCATTTTCGTCAATTGAAATTGATATACAAAAATACCTTTCGTAAGACAGTTTAAACAATAAGGATTTTCCTCTATCATTTTTTAAAATACTGTTATTATATACAGTTACGAATTGACAATAAGTTTGTTGAAAGTAAAAAATGAAATGAAATCTTTAAGTTTTACGTCCCACGGTTATGCCGGTTAGGCAAAGGGGACGGTGATGATGAGAAATGAATGAAATGGTGGAATGAAGAAAGTGAAGTGAAACGGGAGAACCCCGAGAAAACCCACGAGCACGGTGCTCGTCCACCACAAAATCCACACGGCGCGAGCTGGGATCGAACCAGGGACCCCAAGCATTGGAGGTGAACGCTCTACCATTTTTTTTTATTTTTAAAAAACTTCCTGACTTATTTTCTACTGCAACCACTTTTCAGGACTACTAGACACGACAGGGACACGAACACAGAAACATCGAGGACAGTTAAAATTCCACCCTTGCTACTACAGAGGGACTCGAACCCCCAATGGGCTTCACCTCGCGATCATCAGCCTAACGCCTCAGACCGCTCGGCTGCACCCACCGGCTAGCCATTGAGCCACCGCGCCTCCTTGTTAAAAGTAGCCATAATAATCACATTAAAGAGCATGTATGCATGTGTAGATGAAAATTATGTATATGTCGAGTCGAATATTTGGCTGTAATATGATGGAATTAAGATAACTATAATTGAAGAATGGGAACGCGGTAGTGTAGTAGTAAGTAGAGCGCTCACCTTTGGTGCTTAGGGTTCCCTGGTTCTATCGCAGGTCATGTGAATTTGTGGTGGACAACTCCATGTCAGTGTATTTTCTCAAGGTTGTACCGTTTTCTCATTCTATCAATTCCCCTCATAATCATTCATTTTCATTTATCATCCATCTCCTTTAGCAGTGTTTGTTTCAGGGGAAATGTTACCTCCTAGATTTCGAGATTTACCCCCTCCAGACAATCTATCATTCGTTTAGTAAAATAAGACAAGAAAGAAAGATATTTGGAAATACTTCTTAAATTTTTGTCTAAAGTGTGTGAATGAGAGTATATCAATATTAAAATATACTCTAAGTTCAACTCTAGGTTATGGTGGAGTAAAAAGCGCATATGTGAAAATATTAACTGTGCTTATGTCACCAACCATCGTTGAAAGGCCTTTTAGCACAATTAATAGAATAATGATATCACTAAGAAATTGACTCGGATACTCGTCATTGGATCACTGTATGATGATTTTTATTGAAGGAGATGATATTCCAAATGAAAATTTTTTAAATCAGGTTCTTGAGCGATGTGCATCCAAAAGACAAAAAGTTCCGTTTGGTTTAAATAAGGAATGCTTTTGCAAGAATTAATACATGATTTAATAATGTTTATTATAAATATAATAATAAGTAGTATCTTTGCTACATTTAATTCCCTCGTATATAAACCGTCTGATATTAAATTTAATAAATTAGATATTTACAACAAAATGTAGATAACCATACAAGTTCTATATGAAATGAGTTGCAAACGGTTTTGCGATTGATTAATTTTAATTACTGTAAGGAATCGTTAATTTGAAAGGCTTTACATATTAGATTTAGTTCAAACTACAATTTGTCTTTGTTTCCTATTGTTCTTTGTCTCTTATTTATTTAGAGAAATCCAAAGCATTTTTTTTAAAGTGCAGTTTTAAAATCATGGTAAATAAATGCTTGGTTTAGGTGATTTTTTGAATAAGATTTACTACTAACTACTTACAAATATATTTAGTAATTACTTGAACACATGCGCATGTTCTTCATACTTCTTCTAAAAATAAATAAATGAGAAACTAAACAGTAAAAATGTAAATTTTTTTGAAACGTATTATTTTATGAAATATCCGTAGAATAAAACTCTCTGGTCAACTTCATTCTAAAATAGTAACACCAAACTAACTAACTAACTAACTAACTAACTCTATGGCCTATGAAAACCAGAGATTCAATGCCGCGTTCAGAAAAGCTCTCCACTGACTTCTATCCTTAGCCAACTGGATACAGTTTTTACTTTGCATTCCTATTTCTGCGAGATCCATTCAACGGCGCCGACTTTCCAAACTTTATGTGGGTTCATATGCGGGATGTGTTATATGTTTTCAGGGGAATCTCGATATTGTTTGATTGCTTTCCTTTTAGTTAAAATCTTTTATGAATAGAATCGAAAAGGGCTGTGTTCGATTCTATTCATAATATATTGTGGAAATTGCCTTTGACTAGGCCAGAGACAGGCCAGGCACGTAGCCAAGGGGGTCCGGGGGGTCCGGACCCCCCTTCGAGACAGAAATGAAGAAAATTAGGGAAGGATGAAACAAAATGAAACGAGAAAAAAAAAAGAAGGATCAGCGTTAAAAATAAACTACAGAAGTTTTTGGTTACTCTTTCTTATGAGGAAATTTGTATTACTTGCATTACATGGTTGCGAGGTAAGCGATATATCCTGGAAGAGTCAGGGAATTTGAAATTTCTATAAAAGTTGCGGAATTCTCAGAATTTCTGCTACTAGTCAGGGAGATTTCAAGCTTCCGAAAGCATAGTACCGTTGTGTAACAGCGTGGACATTTTTTTATCATAATTTTTCGTCATCGCTTCCTTGCAATATCAAACATGCTATTTCAAAAACAATTTTCTACTGCTCCTTTAACCTGTCATTTGAAACAGACAGTAGTTGACGGAATAATAAAAACAAAAATATATGTGGAAAGAAAGTTCTGTTAACATTTGGTTCAACAGAAAAAGAAACGCAGATATTGCAAAATATTTTACAAGACATTATTGAGTATGTACTTTTTATAATAGTGAATATGTACTTTTTAGAATAGTTGAGGTCATAATGAAAGGAAAATCGTTATATTTGAATAAACAGAGGAAGGACTAAATATTGCAAAATCTTCTTCAATGCTTCTTTTTTATTATTATTTTACTCGAGAGTTCTTCATAGTTTATTATAATACTTACCAACATATCCTCACAAACTAATATATATCGATAGTAAAGTAGTTTAGATTGATCAAGCTCCTGGGCCTTCAGAATTTTTTCATCCCCCCCCGTCGTTACGAAATCCTGGCTAAACGAACCAATATATGTTCCAGTACAATTGTTTAGAATCATCGAGCCCCTGGTGTGATGACCACAGTATTCCATGTCACGGACCCACCCCCGCTTCACGAAATCCTGGCTACGTGCCTGGACAGGCAAGAAGTGGGGAGTATGTTGCTTGGTTGTCTTTGCACAAACCCATTTGAAACAGACAATTATCTTTTAGAGGTTAGAAATTTTAACTTCCATCTCAATGTTTTGATTGCTTAATTTTTGACAATGACAACTGATAAATATTTATTTTAATTTGTTTCTATCAAACTAAAAGTCCTGTGGGTGCGACGCACCCACAAGATTATTTGTGTGAGTGCTTGAGCCGCGGAGCACCCACATAGTCGGTGCCCATAGATCCATCTTAATATTGTCCTCCCATCTGCGCCTAGGTCTTCCTAATGGTTGTTTTCCGATTGGTTTTACAGTTAAAACTTTGAAAGTGTTCCTACTTTCTTTCATTTTGGCTACAGAACCTGCCCACCAAATCCCCCTAGATTTGATGATTCTAACAGTGTTTGGTAGACGATATAAATTACATAGTTCCCCGTTATGAAGTTTCCGACATTCACCATTCCCGTTCCTCTTGGGTACGAATATTCGTCTCAGGATCTTGTTCTCAAATACTTTCAGTCTATGTTCCTTCCTCAGAGTAAGCGACCATGTTTCGCAACTATAGAGAACAACAAGCATCACTATCGTTTTATGTATTTTAAGTTTCAAATTCCTCGACAGAATTCGCGACGACAAAAGATTTTGAACTACCTTATAACACGAATTGCCTGCTTTTAGTTGACATTTAATTACTTCGTGAATATGGTTTTCGTCTGTTAATATTGATCCTAGATATTTGAAAGTATCCACTTCATCGAAAGTATTATATGATATTTTATTGCATCCATAATTTGCAGTATTGCGATCTCGAAGCACTTCCATGTATTTACCTTTCTCTGTATTTACTTCTAAACCCAAGCCCGTTCCAAGCGTATAATAAGACTGCATTTTTTCTATTGTTCTCCTATCATCCCCTATTAAATTTACCAAAATCTGGTAAATACTATTCAGCTCTATTGTAGGCAGGGTTGCTATCTTTGATTTTCCTTATAGCATATTCCAGGACAAAGTTGAATAATAATTGAGACAACATATTTAATTGTTTCAAACCATTCTTGACGTGAAAGCTCGTGGACAGTAATTTTTCCGCCCGGACTTTATTTTGGAATTCATTTAAACATACCTTAATTAATCTATCTAGGTTTTCCGATAGACCCTATTCCAAATTCTGTAAGAATGTTGTATATACAATGTTTCTGTCCTAACTGAATCGTAAGCCTTTCTAAAATCAATAAATAGTGCAACAAATTTAAACTTTTTTCTGTCCTTCAAATGAAATTATTGATTTTAACTAAATGACAGGTGCTGAATTCATTTGTGGAAACTAAAATGTTCCATCACGTCACATTTTTGTTGGGCAGACCACAACACATTATAATTATGATATGTACACTCGTGTCCAAATTTATTGTCGCGTGTCTTTAAATATGTTGTTTTAGGAATATAATTTGATAACGAATTCGCCCGGTATTTCTTATAATGTTAGTTTGTGTATAATCGACAAAGACATGTATGTAGCAAATTTCATGTCAAAATAGCAGTAAATAAGAACAATAAAACGAAAATAAAATTTTCTTGTTCATTTAGCAACATTTTATTTTACTCATTCTAATTTTCGTATTTATAATTCTTTCCCTATGAAATTTACCACAAATATACGTTTCCCGATTATACACATAATATCAATATTGAAAGTACCCTGCAAAATCATTATCAAATTATATTCTTACAAGAAGACAGTTATAGATATGCGACAATAATTTTGGACATGATTGTACTTATTTGCACATATTTAGAATCTAATTTAGGCTAGTAAAGCGTATTATACTAACATTAAATTTTGTTAATTTACCCTTTAAAATATTGTATTTGCTCGTTTACGCTTGTAGACATCTTCTTGAGTCTCTCTGCTCATAGATCAACATACTTTCAGCATACTTTCAGTTCATTTTCCACTGTAACGCTTTCCAAATGTGGCAATGTCCTGATGAAATCGTTCTCCGTGTTCGTCACTGCGCCGAGATTTTGAGGGAAAAAATCACAATGCGAGTGCACACACACACACACACAAAGTAATTTTAATTTTGTTACATCCCATGAGTTGAAAACTAAGCACCATGTCACTAACAATAGCTTCATAATCTTCAGTCTTGACGTATCCAAGAAAACCTGAACATACCGATTTAAATTACAACCAAGCTAAGTTCTCTATCATAGAGAGTTTAGTTTCAAAGTCTTCATCCTGCATGACTGTTTTAATCTGTGCACCAACAAATGCTCCTTCTTTAATATTTGCCTCACTTAAGTTTGGGAATTTTTCCTTAAGATGCGTGAAAGCAATACCTTCTCTATTTAGTGCTTTAACAAAAATCCTCATTAACCCAAGTTTGATATGTAATGGTGGAAAAAATATATCTTGAAGGTTCATAATTGGTTTACGAGAAATGTTCTTGGTGCCAGAAGTGAAATCTTGTCTTCGAGGCCAGTATTTACGGAAGTAGTTGTTTGTTTTGTCACGGCTATCCCACTCGCGTAAGAAACAACAATACTTGGTGTACCTTTTTGCATTCCTGTGAAAATACCAATAATTTCAAGTTCTCACACACATGCCATTTGATTTTTTTTTAAATATTCAATCAAATCTAATATCACACTCATAACTTCATATGTCTCCTTTGTATGAGCCGCATATGCTACAGTAGAAAATGGATGAATGTTTCCAACATGGTGAAGCACTGCCTTCAGAATTAGTTTCGAGCTGTCAATAAACAAGTGCCAATCGGTGGGATTAAATTCATGTTCCAAAGATTGAAATAAGCCATCTACATCTTTGCAATAAACAATGCCTCCATTTTTAACTAAATAGTCCTCAAAATGGCTTTGTCGTTTTCTAAACAAACTTATTTTAACATCTAGAGCTAAGAGATTCCAACCTTGAAGCCTAGAGCCTAACAATTCCGCTTTTCTTTTAGGAAGATTTAGGTCTCGTACAAGATCGTTAAGCTCTTTTTGTGTGATCAAGTGAGGCGACGTTGACTGGGATGTAGATGGTTGAAAGTCTACATCTTCCCTGTTATTTGGAACGTCTGAGATATCTTCTGAATCAGTAGTGTAATGTTCTGGAGCTTTAGGTACTGGAAAATCTTCACTGTTGGGAACTGGTCGAGTAGCTTACTTTAAATTAGAGTACTCAATCTGATGTTTAGAAGAAAAGCCCTTTACATCTGTCAAGCAAAAGTGACAGTCAGTTACATGATCTATTTATACGCGCCAAATCATAGGAACAGCAAATTTCATAGAGCTTCGTTTTCCTTGTAGCCAGTTTCTCAAATTCTTAAAACACGTAGTGCGCGTGTTAGGTGTAGGGCCTAAGTCTTATCCTGATCTCCAACCCTACAGCGAAAGTACAATTCATAAGCCTTTTAACTAAAGGTGTAAGGCAACTTTTTTGAGTTTTAAATGTAAGTTCACCACACACATAACAAAATAAGTCAAAATTATTTTTAAGCGCAAGGGACATTACACTCCACTGCATGTAGCTAAACGTTTATCCAGCACTTTCCTGAAACCCAGCTGCACAGTATACACTACCACAAAAAGAGACAACGCGTCAAATCCGACCACTTCTAACGAAATACCTCTCGGGAAGTAACAATACAATCGAAACAAAAATTACTCAAATGATAGAACATAAATGGCACCAGATGTAGGCAACACAAATCTGAACTCGCTTATCACTAGATGTTAATGGGCTACAACCTGAAATGAAGATAAAGAGTGGTTCCCTATCACAACGCAGCAAAACTCTTACACAGTAGGAGAAAATTGGAGGAATGAGGAGAACTTCTCTTTAAACATCTTATTCCTTTTTTTTTAGAGAAGAAAAATTGTCGCTTGGATGATGTTTAAATGAGTGTATATTGTAAGGTATATTACATATGCAACAATTTTTATTTTAAGCACATTTCTGCCCTTCTTACTGGTCTAGTGGGCAGCACGCACGCCTTCAGTGCACGGGATCTCGAGATCGATTCCCGGTAAAACATAGAACGACACAGTGGCTCGGATTCCACGTCTTATATAGCCTCACTGCTGAAAAGGTACGCTAAATTTCAATAACCAAACCAAACCAAACATTAATCATACACGTGTATTTCATCATCACTCGTAAAAATACAGTATTTCACAGTACAAAATTTCGAACTTTTCAATTTTTCAGAAAATCGGTACGTGACACACAAAAAGTAATTGCGGAGTTGATTTTCTCGTGCAAAAATACATAAGAAAGGCATATTTCCATGTAAAGGACAAATTTCGTGTTGCACAGTGTAATTGATGTACCGGGGTATAGTATTCCCATTTTTTTCGAGTGTTTGTCGAATAGTACATATATTTGGTCGATAGTTGATCAATTTCGCATAATACATTACTTTCTTCATCAAGATGGGATCTCTTTCCCAAACTTATACGAACCCGAAGCGAGAGATTCTGAGAAAATACATGCTACATTTCATGAAAGTCTGATAGTTGTAAGCTACGAAGAAGGATCAGAAACCAAGGTTATAAGGCTTATATTTCTGGAGTTTCGTCTGTTATAGAAAAATGAAGGGTGTACGGTAATTTTAATACATGGAGTTGGCAACTGTGCAGAGTTTCAGCCACCCGCCACTTATGGCGCTAGTTGTATGTAAACACAAATGGCTGCAAGCTTGAAAACTAGTCTTGCGAAGAAGTCCGCTCAGTTATTCGATTTCTGTGGGCGAAACATGTAAACGGGGCTGAAATTCACTGGTAGTAGAGGTATATGTCTCGTCAGCATATTGCAGAATGGTGTCGAAAGTTTGCGGCGCGCAGTGACCGACCCAACACAGCGTCAACAGATTTGAACACAGCTCGCACGGAGAAACTGATTTAGAGCAACAGGAGGATCACGTTACGGTATCCGATGGCAGTTGGTCACATTGTACACAATATTCTCCAGTACCGGAAAGTTTGTACCCTATGGATTCCACTCAATCTGTGCGATCGACAGAAGAAGAAGCGCAAGGGACAGGTCTGCAACTTTTGGATGCTTCTGCACGAAAGGAAATGTTTTCTTCACCGCATTGTTACGGAAACATGGACCTACAATTACACCTCAGAAGTAAGCGGTCATCAAAGAGTGGAAACACCCCTCCTCTCCAGACAAAAGAGGTTTCAGGTGACGTCATCTGCCAGGAAAGTGATAGTCACAGTGTTTTGGGACAGCGCCAATGTTATACTCGTGGAATATTTGGAAAGAAATCGCAGAGTGGCCGCTGACCGATACTGTGAGACGATTGAACAAAGCATTCAAAAAGAAACGCCAGGACTTCTCACAGAGAGCGTCACTTTCCTTCACGACAACGAGCGTCCGCCTACAGACCAGGAGTCTACCACAATGTTAAAGCAGTTTCACTGGGACAACATCGACCACCTTCCCTACAGCCCGGACCTCGCTCCAAGCGACTTTCACCTGTTTCCGCACTTAAAGAAGTACCTAGGAGGTCGTCGCTTCGCTTCAGACGAGGAGGTGGAACACTTCGTGACAATGTGGCTGAATACGCAAGGACAGGATTTTTACCAGGAGGGAATCTTCACTCATCCCAAAGTGCCTCAACCAATATGTAGACTATATATATATATAAAAAAACCTTATGTATGTCCTATCTGTTGGCTGTATTGGTTGTATGAAATAGTTTAATACATATTTCACTGCACGCTTTGTAACTTTACTTTCTGATCACTCCTCGTATTAGTAGGTAAGCATGTGTTTTCTTTTAAGGAAGGTAAATTTACACAATTTCGAAACACATATTATGTTTTGTATATTTTAGAGGTGTTTTAGAATATTTATCTTGTATGCCTTGATCATAAATAGACGGTAAATCCACTCCTCACGTTTGAACGCTTTCAACCACATCCAACGGTTGAATTGCCACCCATGGTCCTGCCTAATACCCATCCCAAGCAGTAATCTAGATTGGGAAGCCTTGAACAAAGTACATGCCTTGCTTAATTGCAATGTGATAATTTCTAGAACAGATATAACTAAGTTTTTATCTAAAATTGAGTGAATTCACTTTTTGGCCTCTGGCCAATTTCAACCGCAATGAACAGAAATAAATCGTTAATTTCAAATAGATCACACGCTATATTCCACAAAATAGGAGAATAGTTTTACGAAATTTACCGTGGAATATATTTTTAAAAGTTGAGCGTTCGAGACCGATTTTAACCTCAAACAATGGCAATGATTGAAAAATTTCAAAGAAAAAAATTTCCATATTGCATCATTTTTTTACACATCATACAGTTACATTATCATAGGAGTCTTTTCTTATCATAATTATGTGTTTGAGGAAATATCAAAGTTATTCCCTAATTCTTAACTATTTCAACCGTAAGCAATGGGAATGTTCGGAAAGACCTAACCACAACCAAGCATTCTTCTTATTTTTTAAAAATCAAAGTTATGAATAAAAATTCTCTTATTCACGTTATGTATATCTACAAGGTTAGACCACTGAAATTTCTTTTATCCCATATTCGTGAAGGATTTTGACATCAAAAACTTTAGGCCAATTTTATAACACTGGAGGAAGGCAAATACCAAGTTTCATTAAAATCATATAAATTTGACTTAAATATGGTGGAACAGAGAAAAATGGATAGACAGACAGATGCAAATGTCAGTCGAGTTGAATTCTAGAAGCTCGATTACTTTTGCTTCATATCCATGCATGGTTTGGGTACAAAACCTCGCGGCCAGAACCTCGCGGACCAAAACCTCGCCTGGCCAAAACCTCGCCGCCCAAAACCTCGCGGGACAAAATCTCGCCTGGCCAAAACCTCGCCGCCCAAAACGTCGCGGGCCAAAATCTCGCGGGACCAAAACCTCGCCTGGCCAAAACCTCGCCACCCAAAACCTCGCCTTGCCAAAACCTCGCGCCCCAAAATATCGCCATACCCAAAATCTCGCCTGACCAAAACCACGTTGTAATGATCTCGCGACACAGAATCTCGCCTGGTCTAAATTAAGCGAGACGTAGTGTCGCCTGGGAAGAAATGTCGTCAGGATAAAACCTCTTCACGACGATTTCTTCAATGTAGAATGTTCTATATATTACTATATGTATATATTTAGTAATAACACATAATTACATTAAAATAATGACAAGAAAAATTCTAATGCATGACTAATTAAATTCTAATTAAATTCTAATTAAATGACTATGTTTGTTACATTATACCTCTTGAGCCATCCTACCGATCTCAATCAAATTTTCAACATAGATGAGGTTCGAGAATAGGATGTCTTTTATAATTTCACTTTGTCGGCACAACAAAAGGGAGTGGGAGTGGGATATATCTATATATATAAAAGAGAACGTACAAAAATTTGTCCGCTCATCACGCTAATACGGCTGAACCAATTTCTTTCATTTTTGGGGGGTTATTAGGATTTGGACCCTAGATGGTTTTTATCATATCACTTTAATTTTTAATTACCAGTGTCTTGAGATAATTGACCATTCAAGTGTCCATAACGTACAAATCCTTTGTTATTAGTTCATCATAGGTAAAAATAAACGTATTTATATGCAACCCGCATGACCGTGTCACTCGGCGGGTTAACATAAATGACAGGCGATATACAGCGGAAAATAGCTTGAATCTTCTGTTTAAAATTTTTTAATTGATTTGCTTATTTTTACAGACACTTTTACAATATGCCAGCACCGGGATGACCGCAGCGAAGCGGGGCGGGTTAACATAAATGACAGGCGATATAATGTTAAGATTTACTGCAATCTTCTATGGTTTTTATCATATCACTTGAAAGCGAAAAAGTAAAAATTATCTAAGTAACAAAGTTTATTGCGTTCCGGGGTGACCGCAGCGAAGCGGGGTGAACGCTGCTAGTATATATATATATATATATATATATATATATATATATATATATATATATATATATATATATATATATATATAGGTCTATATATATATATATATACAGAGCCGTAGCAAGAGAATTCGGCGCCCCTACTCTCACCACACCAAGCTTTTCCTTCCTTATTTTCTTTTTACTTATAAGAAAAGCAGCAGATATTGTTATACTACACTAAATTTTTATTAAGCTGCAGGCGAGATTTTGGCCCACGAGGTCTTGGCGGCGAAGTTTTGGCCACGCGATGTTTTGGGTGGCGAGGGTTTGGCCCGGCGAGATTTTGGGCGGCGAGGTTTTGGCCACGCAAGGTTTTGGGCGGCGAGGTTTTGGCCCGGCGAGATTTTGTCCCGCGAGGTTTTAGGGGGCGAGGTTTTGGCAACGCGAGGTTTTGACAGCGCGAGGTTTTGGCCCGGCGAGATTTTGTCCCGTGAGGTTTTGGGCGACGAGGTTTTAGCCACGCGAGGTTTTGCCCGGCGAGATTTTGGGCGGCGATGTTTCGGCCGCGAGATTTTGTCCGTATCCCCCATGCATTCGTGGAAGCATATCGCCAAGTCAAAGTGACGGTAAGAATTGTACTGTACATCACTCTTTTATAGTTTATAGTTACTTTGAAAAATAACGCTTTTACGCGACCTGGGAAAAGTTGCCCAGAATTGAGAATAAAAGGAATTAACTGGGATAATCCGAAGGAGTAGCACAATTTCAGTTTTTTTTCTTTGGAAAAGGAGGAGGAACAGGCTTATTCTTCAATTTCAGGTTTTTCATTAGTGTAATATTATAGAACTACTATTGCTTAAATTGAATTACTATATATGTGTTAATCTCGACGGGATAATTGCTTATCTGCTGCTCTAAATGAGGCTTAATTTGAAGCAAACCAGGACAGTAGATTCCCAAGAAAGATCTTTTTAAATACAGTAGTGAAACGTTTACTGGTGTTCGCGATAATCTGTATTAAGATTCAACATAAATGTATCTTTATTGAAGCATTTTTACGATATCAAACACCCCTTTCACTTCTAACTAACAAACTAACTAACTCTATGGCCTATGGAACCCGGAGGTTCAATACCGCGTTCACAAAAGCTCTCCACTGACTTCTATCCTTAGCTAACTGCATCCAGTTTCTACTTTGTATTCCAATCTCTGCGAGATCCATCTTAATATTGTCCTCCCATCTGCCCCTATGTCTTCCTAATGGTCGTTTTCCGATTGGTCTTCCAGTCAAGACTTTGAAAGCGTTTCTACTTTCTTCCATTCTAGCTACATGACCCGCCCACCTAAGCCTTCTAGACTTGACGACCCTTACAATGTTGGGTAAACCGTATAAACTATGTAGTTCCTCGTTATGAAGTTTCCGCCATTCCCCATTCCCGTTCCTCTTGGGTCCGAATATTCGTCTTAGGATCTTGTTCTCAAATACTTTCAGTCTATGTTCTTCCCTCAGAGTAAGTGATCATGTTTCGCAGCCATACAAAACAACAGGCATGATCAGTGGCGTATTTACGATTTTGTTTCGGGGAGGGCTTTGTTAACTTTCGGGGGGGCTTTGCCTGAAAATGTGTACTTTCTGCAAGATATTTCATATACTTTACTATAGTAAGTAAGATTTCGGGGGGGGCTTAAGCCCGGAAGCCACCCCCCTAAATACGCCACTGGGCATGATTATCGTTTTGTATATTTTAAACTTCAAATTCCTCGAGAATTCGCGACGACAAGGGAATTAGAACCGAATAGTAACACGAAATCCCTGCTTTTAGTCGACATTTAATTTCTCCGCCCCTTTCACTTCACCTGCGTTAAGTCGAACCTATGTACAACGAAAATGCTGTAGTTTCACGATGTGTTCCATCGTATCCCCCCCCCCCCCCAAATTAACCTGATATCTACATTCAAACTTACTCAATGTATTTACTACACTCTCCTCTCCGCACTGCAAAAAATGAAGGATAATCTTTGCATCAATCTCTGTCTTCTCTTTTGTCGACTCCATGGTTTTCAAGAAACCAGAATAAATGGGTGCTTTTATGGGCAATAAAATGACAGCTATTTTGTGGTAGCTGGGAATTGTTTCAGACGTCTTGATTTTCTAATAAATCATCTGTTTCAGCGTTCTTCGTTGGCCAGTTATTCTCCGTTTGGAATAACTTGTCATTACTCGAGCAGCTTACATTTACTTTGCAAGAGTCTTGATTATTGTTCCATCTGTTGAGTCTTTCACAAACTAACACGCCAGAACCACAGCCAACGCGCCAGAATTTACGTGTAACAAATGTCCTGTCATCTATTGAGGAATACCATAACTATTTGAGTTGCACACAATCTAAAAATTGAGCTCAATTGGAAAAACGTCCACTCTGGAGTTCACCAGAATATTTTTTTAAAGAAGGAACAAAAAACATATAATACTGAATGTTTTTGTTTGGAAATGCTTTATGGTGCGTTGTCTTATTAATTACGTTCCTTGTCGCTCCTTAAAGTTCCAACTGCGTGAAACAAATAAATGAAATTGAAAAATATATGTACATGTTTGTAAAAGTTGTCTTTCAGTTCAGGTCCTCCATTTGAAATATTTTTGAGTTGTTAAGTACTGTTACATGTTCAAAGTGTGAATAATTGGTTACCGGCAGTGGTGCTATTCTAATTTTTTAACAACCGGTTCTCTCCCTCCCTCTCTCTCTCTCTCTCTCTCTCTCTCTCTCTCTCTCTCTCTCTATATATATATATATATATATATATATATATATATATATATATATATATATATATATATATATGTGTGTGTGTGTGTGTGTGTGTATGTAGGCCCTATGTGTGTGTGTGAGAGAGAGATAGTAGATGGATAGGTAGGTAGATAGATATAGTTCTTGTGACATGTAGCGACCTAAACAGCATACAAATGGTGTGACGAAATTATGTTGCACTTCGAATATCTTGAAAACGAATAATCTAAGATAGATGGTTGTCAAAAAGTAATTTAGAGACCTTTATCCAGCAATGGATCGACAATTGTTAATAATAGTATGTATGAGTTTTAAATATAAATAACCCTCACTGTTTCAATGATCCCAGTTCTCATTCTTGGTATCTGAGCATTTGAGATTAACGAGTAAATACCTTCTTCCAAGAGATCGTACTTAACCCTGTAGCTGTAAAAATTTCTAAGAATAAAGACACTTAAAATAAAATTTAGCGTTCCCCTCGCCCTCCATTAATCTTCTCATATGTACAAAGCAAAGTAATGTTCTTCAAATAGATCAATTATTTTTGGCTGTGAAAATTTGTATTCTACATACTCTCCCTTCAAGCTGAAATTTGCAATGCATACACTTGCTATGCTAACAGACATACAAAAGATATGGAATTCTTACCTGCAAGTTTATTTTCGATTTCCGAAAATGGGTTCTGCTACGTAAAGTTGCCACCGCCAATTTTGTTTTTGATATAAACTGTTTATAAATCCTGAACAAACGAAAATTTTATGAGAACAATTGTGAACAAACGATCTGCATGGTTTAATTTTCGAATTCTGAAAATAGATTCTGCCAGGTTTAACTAGTGCTGTCGAATTTTTGTGACATTTGCGGTTTTCGGTTTTTGAGAAAACTGGTTTTCTGAAAACAGAAACCGCAAAACCGGTTTTCGAAACCGAAACCGCCAAAGTGGATTTCCAAACGGAAACAGCAAAAGCTCTTTTCGAAAGCGAAAGCTGCCCGAAACCGTGTTTGCGGTTTTATAAGCGAAACCATATGTGTCCTTTTCAAAGCAGAAACAATGTATGCTGTTTTTAATTATACCTTTTAACAATTGTGAAAGCATCTACCAATAGAGACAATTGTATTGATTTATATGTGTTTTAACTTTTCTTTTTTTTTTTTTTTTTATTTGCTCCAAGACTATTATAGTAATATGTGAGCACTGTGCGAAAGGGATTGTTCGATGGTTGCATAAGTCACAGCTAAATTAGGGTTACCATATTTTAAAATCAGAAAAGTGGGGGGGTTCTAAAGCGTAAGTACTGATGTGAACTTGTGTCTCACAAATACTGACCTGGGATCCTTCACACACACACACACACACACACACACACATATATATATATATATATATATATATATATATATATATATATATATATATATATATATATATATATATATATATATATATATATATATATATATTAGTTATTTCTTTGATGACACTTCCAATGTACTTTTCGGCTGCAGGGAAGCAAACTGGACCCCACCTGATTTTCATATATTTTGTAAATTAGATCACGAGGAACACGAATCTGAAGGAAATTTGACATTCCGAATTTCGGAACTCGAGATATTCGAACATAAAGTGACCACGGAAGCAAACTGGACCCCAACTGATTTTTATATATTTTGTAAAGTAGACCACAAGGAACACGAATCTGAAGGTATTTTGACATTCCGAATTTCGGATCTCGAGATATTCGAACATAAAGTGACCACGGAAGCAAAATGGACCCCATTTGATTTTTATATATATATATTTTTTAAACTAGACCAAAATGAGCAATAATCTGAAGGAATTTTGACATTCCGACTTCCCGAACTCGAGATACTAGAACTATACAGTAGTTTTATATAGTATGTATAAAAGTAACGAAGAAAGTTCTGTCGGTTTTTGACCTATCACCTTAGAGTATCGATATGTCACCTAAGACGTACCTGGAAGATCAAAAATAGTACCCATCAATATCAACGACCTTCTGCCAACGTTTGGGATGGGCATGGATTCCTTCGCGGTAGAACTTGGTTTGCCGTGAAGCGAAGAAGGTATCAAGTGCATTGTGCACATCTATTACGGAGTTGAAATGGAGTCCTCTACGGTGAGTGTCCAAGGAATGGAACAGGTGATAATCGGACGGTGCAATGTCTGGGGAGTATGGGGATGCAATAGTGTTTCCCACCCAAGGCGTAGGATGGTGTCCCGGGTCATTCTAGCCATATGGGGCTTAGCGTTGTTCCGTAACGGGAGAACACCTTAGCGATTGAGAAGTGCTGGCTCCAGGGTTTTGAGTTGTTCTTGAACACGGCTCAATTGCTTACAGTAGACAGTTGCATTGATGTTCTGCTCTGACCAGCCGGTAGCAGTTTCCGATATACGATGTCGCGAGCAGTCCACCAAACACACAGGAGTACTTTCTGCTGCATTACTGGTTTCGGCTGTTTTGGAACCGGTTCATGGGATCTTAACCAATGATAACGACGCCGTGGAGCTTCGTACAGGACCCACATCTCATCACATGTCAACATCCTGTCCAGAAATGGCTCCTACCTTAGACGAGACAGCAAAGAAACACAGGTGTCTGCTTGCGTAGCCTTCGGGCCCGGAGTCAAATCATGTGGGACCCATAGACTCAATTTGTAGTGCTTCCCAAGTTGATGGAGGTGCTGCCGAATGGTTTCTCTACTCACATTGAATGTTAGCCCCAGTTCCTCACATGTCTGTCCACTGCTGGCCTCAATTGCTACCTGAAGATCTTCATTTTGTACATTGTTGTTCTTCCGGCACGTAGTGCCTCTTTCATGAGTGTTTTGTTACCGTCCTTAAACTTGTTAAACCACGCTTGCACTGTCTGCGTATTCACGATACCCTCACTAAGGCCTGAGATATCTTCCGCCACGCTGTATTGGCGTTTGACACAAGTTTGAACTCGTACAGCATACACGCCCTTTTGACGCTTTGTGGAAGTTTCATATTCACTCTGTCCTTACAAAAGTTCACGTTGTAACTGAACTGGCACAACCAGGTAGAATCTTGGATATACCCACACCAATAAATGACCTTCGCCTTATCTCCATTCGCATTCAATTCACGGTGTGAGGACCAATTGAACACAGATCTCCACAAAAAGCGACAGAACTTTCTTGGTTATCTTTATAGTTAAAGACCACGCAGCAAGGCTATGTGAGACATGAACCTCCGGCTTAACTTGGAATCGGAACCCAAACCAGGGTCTCTCGCACCAAAAACGCGTATGCTAGTCACAAAGCCGTGAGGGACCTTGTGAGGACTAATTTGAGTTCACCTTACATTCATAATTTGTAAGTACAGTACATCAACTATTATTAAATACGATTTTCCTTAATGAGTTACAGAGAAACAAAAGAATTTGAAATACGTTGAACGATTAGCACAGCTTAAGATGATTTTAACAGCTTCTAATTATTTCCTCCGATAAAACATTTGAATTTCTGAAAACATCTCCAAGCTGCTGTTGGCTCCGTAATTGTTTTGGCCGTGCTTATATGGTGTGTTTTGGGTTATCTGGTCCGCTTGAAACAAACATTGACCTGTCATCATAATGTTTAGCTCTTGGTGGTACAGTCCATTATTGACTTCTTATACTCTGCCAACAATGGGACTTTCCAAGTCATGTCACCGGGCCTGAATGGTGTGTGATTGGTTTGATGAGCATTCTGACATCTTTCAACACACGATGAGGCCCCATAGATCTCCAGACATGAACCTTGCTGAGTACATGTTAGTTATCATCGAACGAGTCATTCGTGCATAGAATCCTACACCTGAACAACCACCGAATTATGAACGTCAAAACAGGCTGCATAGCTGAACATTCTTCCACTGAACTACCAGCGATTCTCACGTCCTTGTCCTTTCTAGTTGCTGCACTTCTCCATGCTCGAAGAGATCCCACATGCTATTAGGTAGGTATTCCATGACTATTGGCACTGCAGTGTAAACTGAGGATTTAATGTAATTGGAATGTAATTGTAATTGTAATTGAATTTTGCGAGTACATGAACGGCAAAATAAAGGGTAGGCTCTCTAAGTTCTGATATATATACGTAGTTAGTTGGTCACATTTTGTAATGAGTTTTGATCTTTCATGCAACACACCCTTCCTAAAAATTTTCTTGGTGCGTCTAGACTGTTTATCAGTAAAAATCCCCATTTACAAAGTATAATAGAAATTTTACTATTTAGTATCAGTATATACAGAATGTGTTGTGTGTCCAAACGGACTGTTGCGGCATTAAGACGTTATTATTGAAATTAAATTGCAGTTTAAAAATATTTGTTTGCATTAAGTTGAAAGTTATTGTATTTCTAATTTCTGAGAACCATAGCTTCACTCGTTCATCTGTTAAATGGACCATGGTTTATACTGGTGACTGCATTATATAATACAAATGGTAACATCAAAATACCGTAATAAAGGTTATTTCAGGAAAGAATACAATAAACAACAGTTTCCATCTCAATTACATAACTGTGTTGACAATTATAGTAAAAAAAAAAAAAAAATGTGGTCGAACCGAATTCGTTTCACTTTCTCTTTAGAAAATGTTTGCTCGCTGAAGCGATTTACGTATATATGTTTGTTTTTCTTGAGAAAAAATATTGTTAAAATTTAATTAATTTTGTTTCGTATTGAAAAAACAACAGACGGACACATGAAATTTGCTGACTAGGAAAAACAGGAAGTCGAGACTGCTTTTGTGGAAGTATTCGACTCATTACATATGGCGGTAATCAATCTTCCGTCTCACACAGTTGCTTTAACTGGAAGAAGGAACAACTATGGTAACGGCCCTTTTAGTAATTTCTACTTTAATGGAATAAATAAATTTAATTCAAAGCCTCATTGTCGTCAATTTACCATAAATTGTAAGTTTTCCTCATAAATTTCTTATATATTACACTCGTCAGTCGTTTTAGCAGATAAACAAGTGTTTCGTTACACAGTATGAAACTTACTACAGTAAACTTCCAAACTGTGGGAATTCAATACACAAACATGAAATAATACATCTATAACTGCTGGTTGCATTAGATTTGCTTTTAGGGAGCTTAATTCTTCATTAGACTATTGTTAAAATTTCAGCTATATCCACCAGATGGTTTCATTGTCATAATCGATTGAAGAAACAAACTTTTGTTTATTTAGAAAAATAGAAAGAAATGGGTTTCGTGCTTTGATTAAACAATTCTACTGTATTTTAAAGGTTTAACACTGAAATAGATTAAAGTTAAGTTGGACGAAGTGCATGGCACATCTGCTCCTGTGTTCGCGACTGTTTACAACTGAGTAAACGTACATCTACAAATGATGAACATGGTTCGGGACGGAAATTACTTCCTCCGAAATGATTGACAAAATCAATGAATGGCATGGTCCTAACTGAATCGTAAGTCTTTCTAAAATCAATAAATAGTGCAACAAATTTAAACTTTTTTCTGTCCTTCAAATGAAATTATTGATTTTAACTAAATGACAGGTGCTGAATTCATTTGCACCTGTCGGGTTTAAAAAACGGCATCTGGTGCTTGGGGTCCCGGGTTCGATCCCAGCCCCCGCCAAGTGAACTTTGTGGTGGACAAACACCGTGCTCGTGGGTTTTCTCGGGGTTCTCCCGTTTCCTCCCACTTTCTTCATTCCACCATTTCACTCATCTTTCATCATCACCGTCTCCTTTAGCCTAACCGGCATAACCGTGGGACGTAAAACTCAAAGATTTTATTTCATTTCATTTAAAAAACGGCAAGATGGGTGTCGGGCTTGTTCTCAGTGGAGAATCACGACTGGTTTGGCCCTTTCTCGTCACAGTTCTGACGAGTTTCTGCGTCGATACATAACAGTGTACGAGACATGGATGCACTACTACACTCCAGAAACAAAGGAACAGTCGAAACAGTAGAATTTTAAAGGTGATCCAGTTTCGAAGAAAGAGAAGACGGTGAAATCGGCCGACAAGTTGATGGTCACAGTTTTTAGAGATGCACGCGGAATCTTTTACATCGGTTACTTGGAAAAAGAACAAAGCATAAATGGAGTATTATGCGTATTATTGCACCGGTTAAGAGAAGAAATCAAGAAGAAACGTCCTCATTTGGCAAAGAAAAAAAAAATTCTCTTCCATCAATACAAGTTTCGATGACGAAAATTATGGAATTAAAATTCGAATTATTACAACATCCACCGTATTCACCAGATTTGGCCCCAGTAACTTTTTTTTTTTAATTCCAAACTTGAAAATATGGCTTGGCGGAAAACGATTCACATCGAACGAGGAGGTCATCTCCCAAGCAGGTGCCTATTTTGAGGACCTTCCGAAATCCTACTTTTTAGACAGCTTATAAAAGTTGGAGAAACGCTGGGGAAAATGTGTCGAGCTAAAAGAAGATTATGTTGAAAAATAAAAATCTACCCAAAATGATTTGTTTTTATCTTTTTCTAAGGACTTATTGAACGACCCTCGAAGATGCTGATACAAATATAAATAGGAATATAACATTTAAACATCAGAACAAATATGTCTTACAATACAGCCACAGCTACAAACACTTGCATATACATAAATAAATCACTGTACACTTTTCTTTCTTCTTAATCAAAATTTCATAACCAGATGTTTAATTGGCATAACCAGGTACTTATCAACGCAATTACCTTTCAATACATATCATCATGTATGATTCCATTTTAAGACAATTTTGTACTTAAAGTTTCATTTTAAAACTTTATATTGTGTTTTCTACTCACTGCAAATTACCAAGTAGGTTATGAGAGCAAATATCTATAATTTTATTTTTCCACACACAATTTGTGTTATTATTTTAATTGGGATTAAATTATGCTGAAGAAAAACAGACTTTCCTGTATGACCTTTTTCTCTATCAAGAGGAAAACTGTGAAAAAAATCGTTTCATCGGTATTCTGAGAAAAGTGTATGTTGCTGAAGAGCTTTGTAATCTTCAATAATTTTAAACCATCTTCATGTTTGCTACATTTGGTCAACAGACACGAGCATGTTAAGGAGCACTGTGATTTCTTCCATGAGTTGCACCGTGAGCAGCATAGATGAACAGTAACACGCAACTTTTCCACACACAATGACGTCAAATTCGTCGCACTACGAATTGTGTTGGTTGACTCACTTTAGTCTTCGTAAACTCTAAATGTTATGAAGCAATGACTAACCAATATAATGGAATTGTTACTGTTTCCTCTATACAATCTGTCGTTTAAGACATGCCCTTAAAAAAATCTTCCTCCGATTTTCTTTGAATGTTTCTAATATGCAACAGGTATTTTGTATTAGTATACAGGCACATTTGCATTATTTTAATATTTTTTTTAAAAAAGCAGTGGTTACGTGAACGGTAATTGTGCACCTTTCAACAGAAGGTGAGATTTAATAGAATGCTTCATTACTTTGGAAATAGATTTTCGTTCATGCATTTAATTTCGTTCATGACCGGCAATTAATGGGTTATCGCTAACCTGTTTCGAGATTTGCCAATTAAAGCCACCAATCTCCATTTAAGTCCTGGTGGCCATTCGTGCATGTTCAGCTGAGGCTTGCATATTTTTTTTTTAAATGTTATTTCTAATCAAAGATAATCAAAGATAGATAACTAAAGTAAAAAAAAAAAAAAAAAAGAAATCTGTAAGTTTTACGTCCAACGATTATGCCGGTTAGGCTAAAGGAGACAGTGATGATGAGAGATGAGTGAAATGATGGAATGAAGAAAGTGGTAGGAAACGGGAGAACCCCGAGGAAACCCACGAGCACGGTGTTTGTCCATTACAAAGTCCACACGGCGCGAGCTGGGATCGAACCAGGGACCTCAAGCATCGGAGGTGAACGCTCTACCACTGAGCCACCGCGCCTCCTTTAGATAACTAAAGTGTGCATTCACAGTTTAGTTAGTCAAGGAGTTGTATTTTATCAAAAAAATTTTTTTAAATAAATTTAGTGTGGAAAAAATAATAACTCATATAATGTTGACATCTTCCAAATTGGAGGTAAGTTTACAACTTGTTTTCTCTTTATTCTATATCAATTTCGATCAAACCAAGAGATTGATTTGGGTAGCCTCAAAGAAACACATCAGATTTCATTAAATCGGATAAATTTTAGGAAAATTATAACTAACTAGATAGACAAATGCACGATGTTGGATGATAGAAGCTGTCTGAGAGTAAGAGAGAAAGAAAGAATAAAAAATAGTGTCCTGTTTTATGTTCTCATTGCGCACAAGGAATGGAAATAATTATAAAGCTTTAAATATAGATGTAAACTGAAATTGACAACATATTTACCTAATCAGAATTTATACAGAGTCAACTTGTGTAAGAAGCAAATAGCCATTCTTATATAAACATATTTAAGACAGATAATAATAGAACTAAATGCCGCTCACCTTATTGCAAAACACATATCAATACTTTTAATGTATACCAGAATTGTAAAATGTGTATATCTTAAAACATTAGCTTTTTAGAGAAACTTCTTTGGAATTCGAAAGCACAAACCTCTCGACTCTTGTTACACTTTTATAGTCTTTTTTATGAACAGCACTAATTTTACACACAACAGAAAGCTTCCTTCTGTCACGTTTTCCCATACTAACATTCGCTTTAGTTAAGCGCACGCACAATCATTCTTTCAAGTGCCGAACGGAACCCGTAGCCTATAAAGTTGGATTATGAACTCCGTCAGAACTGTAGCACCGGCTGCTCTTGCAGAACGAACTTGAGTTTACCTTCACATTCAATATTACAAGTACTAAATCTATCGCTGAAAGGACTCAATGGTTTATCACCGCAGAAAGAAACTATCTGCATTAGATCCTACTCTGCGCTGGGGTAATTCATATGAATTATAATATTATCTTATATTCTACTTTCTAATACCCTTCCATCTTCTTTGTAGTCTACAAAGAGGTCACTTTCTCCCAGGATCCCCGACCAGAACTCCATATGTGCAGTTTTCTCATAATGCTGTTTTATATACTCCATCTGTAAATATATTTGCGCATTATCGACCAACTTACACATGCATAATGGCAGACAATATAATCTTTTGTACGGAGTAAAACCCATTCGCGCTATTATTGTGTTTTTAGTGTTGTTGAGAAATATTGTTTGGACACCATTTAAAACACCGTTGAAATTAAGGGGGCACGGTGGTTCAGTGGTAGAGCACTTACCTCTCGTGCGTGGGGTTCCTGGTTCGATCCCGGTTGAGGTAAGTTTGTGGTGGACAACATCATGTCGGTGAGTTTTCTCAGAGTACTCCCCTTTCCCCTCCTCCATTTCATTCCACCAATTCTTCCATCATCATTCACTTGCCTTAATCGCTTGTCTCCCCCAGCCTTAAGGGTATAATCGTCCGATGTTAAACTGAAATATTTCATTTCATTTCATTTCATTTTACAGTTGAAGTTAATTGTATGCGTATTTTTCAGTAATGTACGATACTTGTCCATACAATTATACTCCTGCCATACTAGTAATATTTGTAAACATCTTCCAGCATTTTATGAAGATCATTGAGAAACAGTCTATACAACATAAGACAGTTATAAGACAGTTTTGTAGCCTATCTATGTATTGCTCGAAGTCAATTAAGTAATGCTTTATAAATGTCCATTCTAACTGTGATTTAAGTAAGCCGGAAATTTTATTACTATTACTATTATTATTATTATTATTATTATTATTATTATTATTATTATTATTATTATTATTATTATTATCAGGGGCGGACCAAAGGTCTGAGAACCCAGGCAACTGCCCGGGGCGCCAAAACGAGCCTCATAAAGTAAATTTTAAACGTATTTTCAACTGACTTATATATATATATATATATATATATATATATATATATATATATATATTCTTGTAAACCAGCGTCAATTACATCATCTTTTTCCATTCTACTATGGAAGAAGAAAGTTTCATAGTACTCAACAGGAACTATTGGTTTTACTGTCCTATCACCAGATGAAAATGCTAAAAGCTCGCTTGAAGTATTAAATTATTTGACGAGTAACCAGCTGACTGAAAATTTCCCTAATGTATTAAGTACACTCAGAATTACCCTCACTTTTCCTGTCATTGTGGCTTCAAGCAACAGGAACTTCTCAAAATTAAAATTAACTAAAAATTATTTGAGATGTATCATGTGAAAGGAACGCCTCGTGGGATGTCGAGTAGGTTCGCTATTCTTCAAGACATTCACATAGATGTCATTGTCAGAGTTTTTGGAGACAAAAAGCTTGGTAGGTTATATTGTAATTGTGTGAGGTGATGAAAATAAAAATAAATAAATTAAACAATTTGAATAATGGATTTAAAATTGTTTAATTTATTGCTAATTTTCAGTAATAGTGAAATTAACTTTTTATTTAGTTTTACTTAAGTTTGGTTATGATATTAATTATTACGCCTGAGGCCAAAGATTGCAAAATTAGAAAAACAATTTGTGTAAATTATTCTAGATTTTAAGGTACTGTTTTTATGGAAGAAAAAGATATGGACGCTTTCTCATAAAGTTCCCTAAATTGACTTTGATATGGTTTGCTTACTTATCAAACTTACGAAAATTAGAGGATTTTTAATAGGGTATACTTGATAAAACCTGTTATTAAGCTTTAGTCCTGTAAGAGTGTGCAGCTTTTGTACAAATTCATGAGATACGTTTTATGAATGCTATGGACTTCAACTACTAGGACCTACATAAAAAGGGTTGTTTATATTGCTGTGCGTAAAACACGTTCAACACATACGAAATGTATTTATTAGTATTTTACATTATTAGAATAGATTGTTACATAGTCGGATATATGGTAGAATGGCTCCTGTTGTTATTGATATAACAAAACAATTTACAATAGAGCAGTAACTATATCACCATTAAGAGTATTCAATAAATGTTTGATATTGTTTTTGTTTACAGGTCTACATATCGGTACATAAATAATAATAATAATAATAATAACAAACAATGTAATTGATACCATATATATATATATATATATATATATATATATATATATATATATATATATATATATATATATATATATATATATATATATATATATATATTTGAAGAATATGGGATGAAAATAAATGTTAGAAAGACAAAAGCCATAGTGATTGGAACAAAGGGGTCTGTGTCAAATATAAAAGTAGGAGGGGAGAAAATAGAACAAGTTAATAGTTTTCGATACCTGGGTAGTGTTCTTAGTAATGACATGAAATGCGAACGTGAAATAAAAGCAAGGATAGGAATGGCGAAAGAAGCCTTTAAAAGAAAGAAAAGTCTGTTTTGTGGGACCTTGGACAAAGAGTTGAGAAAAAGACTCATAAAATGCTTCGTGTGGAGTGTTGTGCTGTATGGGGCGGAAACGTGGACATTGCGTAAGGGTGACGAAAACCGACTGGAAGCCTTCGAAATGTTTGTGTGGAGAAGAATGGAAAGAGTTAGTTGGGTCGAGCGGAAAACGAATGAGAGAGTGTTAGAAATGGTGGGTGAGAAAAGAACACTTTTAGATATTATTAGGAAGAGGAAGAGAAACTGGTTGGGACATTGCCTAAGAAGAGATTGTATCATGAGGGACGTACTAGAGGGTATGGTGGCGGGAAAGAGAGGGAGGGGGCGAAGGAGACTACAATTAATGGATGATATTAAAACAGAAAGATCATACGCGAAGACGAAAAGGTTAGCGGAGGACCGTGGAGCATGGAAGCTTCTCAGCTGCGGCAAGTGACCTGCCAATAAAGGCAGAATACCTATGATGATGATGATGATATATATATTTTAAGTACTAAATATACATACCTATATCATGTATTTGAGTATTGATTTTTCTTTTTGAAGAATAAGTTTAAAATATTAAAACCATTGTAATAACATGTAAAATATAGGTTAGTTCTACGGGGAGGGGGTGCCAAAAAGTAACTTTGCCCGGGTGAAAATTTTGCCTTGGTCCGCCCCTTATTATTATTATTATTATTATTATTATTATTATTATTATTATTATTATTATTATTATTATTATTATTATTATTATTATTACCGTATTATTTTTATTATTTCAAGTCATAATACATAATATTGTCTAAACAGAAAAGCATAAGATTCAAGAAAAATCTTTTGTTGATATACGAATGCATATCAAAAGAAAGAAAGGCTGGAAATAGTGTCGAGAAGAATAATTTGTTTAAAAATTGTTTTAGTACTTCAGTATATAATTTAATGAGAACAAAGGTATATATATGAAACAAAAAAATGTATGTGAAAAAATTGAAAACTATTTTATATATAAACAAATCTTACTCCATGGGGATCCATATAACAACGTTGTTTATTTATTTATGTATTTATATTCTATTTTAGAATCGAGGTTTGTATATGATGATATATGAACCAAAAGCTTAGCGTATAATCAGTGAATTCCATATTTAATCATTAATATTAAATTATGATAAGAGAATACTTTGGGTTCATAAAATATTCATATAGTTCTTAGCCCACTTTCTCATGTTACTGAAATTATTACAAAATTTTATTTGATAATGAGTAGAATATAGACAGCTGTAATTATTTCACTTACGGTAGAATTATATAGCATTTTCAACATATATGAATTCTCAGTAATTAAGTCACTTCTTGTTAACGTTTGACAGTAGTGCTCATATCAGCTATTTCCCAAATATAAATTGAAATAATTGATCTCTGAATTCAATATACTGAAAGTTGGAAAACCATTTTTTTTAAAAAAAGAAAACGGGTTATAGCATATTCCTTTTATTATAAAAAGAAATGTTTAAAGCGTATCACAGAAAATATTTTAAAAGTCTTTAAAATGTTCTTTATTTTTACTTTTCAGTTACTTTTATTCAATAAAATCATGGCTATAAGCTATAGCTATGATATGGTTTTATATCTTGTGAAATGTAAATAAACGAATTGATATTAATTAACATTTGAGATTTATTTTAGAAACAAGTGAGTTTCGTTTCACAGTGTGAAACTATGATAGGCTTCCAACTATGTGAATTCAATACTTAAACCTAAAGTATTACATCTACAACTACTGGTTATAATAGAGGAATAAGATCGAAGATAGATTTTGTTCCTTGCGCGCTGAATCCATATCAACAAGCCATTATTTGCTATCTGTTATGTTTTTGCTCTATGAAGATAACATTACAACGGAAAATGGTAAGTGATGTCTATGAGTTCTGGTTGCAATAAAAAGAATAAAATCAGAGATGAAATATATGTATTCTTGGTACTGAATTCAATATCAAAACCTTGCTTGTCACTGTTTCCGTTTTATTCATTATGCAATCAGTGTTGTAATCGTCGTAGATCTTCGTCACTTCCGGTTTCAACAGATAGATAAAAGTCGAGACAAAACTACACCTTTTCGTTACTTTTTACCGTTTTTGACTTTTTGAAATCAGTATTGAAACCGGAAAGCAGTAGCAAATTTCAACCACTTCCGGTTTTGGCAGAGTGTTGTGGATAATGACGATATGTTTCTATGATATGCTAAATCGATTGAAAAAAAAACACTTGTCGCTATCTACAGTATTACTGTTTTTGTTTTACTGCAAAAAATGTTGAAATTGAAAATGGCTAATTTGAAACATTTCCAGTTTGATAAAAAGCTGACTGATGAGATGAACCTTATTCTTGAGACGCTGAATCAATTGCAAAAATCAGTCTCTTGTTGTTTTTAAGAAGAATTGATATATTGAATTTCCTCTGTGAATGGTCTGCCTCCTTGACACTACAGATGTATCTTATATTGTAAGAATATTGATTAAAACTACTACTTGAGTCGTAATTATTAAGTACAAAGTCCTCGAATACATACATTTCTAATTAACTCTCAACCTATTCCTCTACTCCACTCTTAATTTCAGTTACATATATATTCTGTAAATATATATTAATACTGTACTGTTAATTTCAGTTACATATATCCGTATATAGATAGATAGGGTGTTTCTTAACAATACTGACAACATTTGGAAGGTGATTCTTCCAAGATGAGACAAAAAATATAGACCAACCTGGGTGTGTAAATGCTTTGATCTGGATGCGCTATGACAAGCCGAAAATTGGTGGGAATTTTTTTTTAAAAAAAATCAAAAACAGAACAAAAGTCGGATAAAAGGACCTGTTCATAATTTTAGGCTAAATTTCATTTATGTATAATTGAATGTGGTCAGGAGCGGCTTGAAGGATTACCCCTAAAGAAATTGGAGTATTCCTGGGGTATGTTATCAATAGTTCAATGTAGAAAAGATAAAATCATAGTATATTATTCAACTAGGGAAGACTGTTAAAAATCGAAAGAAGGAGAGATAGACATGTTCCATTAATCTACTTTGTTTCAATGCAGAATATACCCTGAGGAAGAAATGCCATTCTAATGGACACGTCCGTATACATGACTTAACATTCACGAAAAATATTGAAATATGTATGATGCATGGAAGTTCGCAGCTTTTTCATGGGTAATTATTAAGAATGTCTTGTATTATACAAACAATCCACCATGTTTCCTGTTTTTATAGTAGAATCTATCTTTAGTCTTTTTTTTTTTTTTTTTTTTTTTAAGTTTAACGACTCGCGAATATACCTTGGCACTATGGAGAAGGTGATGATGATATTGAACGAAAATGGTGGAATGAAGGAAGTGGAAGGAGAACGTCAAGAAAATCAATCCACGTGGTGTTTGTCCACCACAAAGCACACTTGACTGGCGCGTTCACATTTCTGAACTAATGCACTATTGAATTTTCTATAAAACGATATTTTTGTTTTCTCTATTGCATTTATAGTAAGACGAAAAAAAAAATATAAAAGGAAGTGGATTCAGACATATTCTAAGAATATTGTAATATACGAGGGTGTCAAAAATTATCTGCAATTTTGACATGACTCTTCTTACATTGTTCATAGTGACCTTTGTCCTCGTTTATTTTATTGTTATGCATTTGTGGTCATGATATGAAAGTTTGATCCTGATTTCTCCATTTGTCTTTTGTTGCAGATAGATCATGGCCGCTCCATTAGAAACTTGCACCAAAGAGGAACAATGAGCAATGATTCGGATTTTGTGGTTGGAAGCAGTGTTGTCAGATTCAGAATAACAGACTTCCCGCCCAAAGTCTTGAAATTTCCCGATCGTTTGCAAAATTTCCCGCCAAGAAAGAAATAACTTTTTTATAGGACATGGCTCATGATTATTTAAAAAAAAAAAAAACATCAAAACCATTATTTCTGCAGGCACAGGAAAAAAAATGTACAAGTTGGTCAGAAATGACAACTGCTATAGGGACACTAGAATCCAGATCTTTAATAGCGGTCGAGAGCATGCATTTTCTATGCTTTTGATCATGTTCGTAGTAAAATCAGGGGTAAAAGTGGGGGTTATGCCGTCCCATCACCTCCGAAAAATACCTACGTACGGCGTCCTCCTAGTTTCTAAAAAAAAAAAAAAAAAAAAAAAAAAAAAAACAATGGGCAAAGATAGGCAGGGGGACGGCGTGACATGATGCCGCTACCTACCGTTCCCTTACGTTTTCAGACCCACTTTTATCTCTGAGTCACTGGCGCAAATCCCGGGGGACGAGGGGGACATGTCCCCTCCAATCTTCGACCTGAGGGGACTGTCCCCCCCAATAATCTGACTTAAAAAGTGCTTTTTGGGATAAGTGTGATGATTTATGTCCGCGTGGATTTAGACGAATAGTTTTAATCACAACCATATCTAATACGCCAATTAAAAAATAGTATTTTAATATAAGTGTTCAAGTCACCCTGTCAAAGTTTGACGAGGGTAAGTCACGCCCCACTCTAAGCTTGGCCGCGAAAAGGGCGGGGGTTGGTGAAGTGGAGGGGGAAGGGGGTAGATGTCTGAATGAAACAGGTTCTCGACCAGTTCCTGAGATTACCTGTCAGCTGCCAAATACTGTTAGCTTTATAGAGTTTGTCTCCTTCAGTGGTTCCATACTAAGAGACTGGACGATGTGGTGTGAAGTATCCTCATTTCCCCGTTACCTCTGGAAGTTCATTAAGATGCATTCTAGAGTGCGCGGGAAGAACAGTATATATCAGAAAACGCTGTTATTTTGGGAATTTTCCCCCCTTCCGGACAAACATTATAGCATACAGTAATGGCGAAGGGAAGGGAGGCAGAGGGGTGTTCCCACAGGATTCCGACAATGTAAAGTCCTGGCCCCCATTAGACATTCTTAGAAATGGTAGGAAGGATTATTGTTGTACGCGGAATGCAAAAAACTAACAAATTTATTTCGGGGGGGCTTGAGCCCGATAGCCTCCTAAATACGCCACTGAAGACAATTCTGCTACCCTGATCCTTCACAGTATTGTTTTTTAACTTCATAAATATTTTGAACATCGTTGATATATATATATATATATATATATATATATATATATATATATATATATATATATATATATATATATATATATATATATATATATATATATATATATATATATATATATATATATATATATATATATATATATATATATATATATATATATATATATATATATATATGGGAACGGTCTTACCCGTCCCCCCCCCCCAATGTTGAAGACAGATTTGCGCCGATGCTCTGAGTAAAATGATTTTATTAACGTTCTGAGTGGTTAAAAGTATAAACAAAACATTCAGCACATAAGTAAAGGCTAGTGTCTAATCGGTTTCTCCTACTATCCTCCTTCAGCTTGTAATTTTTCTTTCAAATTAAAATCAAGTTAACTATGAACAATCAATCAGAAGTAAATCTTTTCCAGCGGAAGGAGAAATCTATTATAGGGTCATTCTTCTATTTTCTATGTGTAGTTTATTTGGTATATAGAGAAATATACATTTTGTGTGTGTGTGTGTGTGTGTTTGTGTGTGTGTGTGTGTGTGTGTGCCACTTCCAAGCATTACATCCTTCCCTCCTTCCCCCTCACTTCACCCTAACATTCCATGAATGACTGGCTACAATAAATATAGTAAGCAAAGGACCATAAAGTCTCCCTTTCTTATTTCGTCTCGCAGAAAATAGATATTGACACGATTAACAATCAGTTGCATTTGGTTCGGTTTGTAAACCTCTCTTTCTGTTCTGGTTGTTTTGACCTTCAAAGAGGCTTCCAATCCATATATTATTCCATGTACAAAGAGATGAAAACAAGGAATGAGAAAGAGTCGACATTAATGGGAAGAAAAGTTGACGGAATTTCCCATTTTCAAACAGAAGTTCCCGCATTCCCGCCAATGCTAAGAATTTCCCGTTTTGCGGGAAATTTCCCGCCATCTGACAACACTGGTTGGAAGGTTGTATCAGGAACCATGACTAATTTCAAGACGATATGCCACTTCATCAGTACTCACTCACCTGTCTAACAGAACCATGTCTTGCGCACTCTCAAGTTGTCATCATTTGTGTCCGTAGTTGGTCGTCCGACTCCTTCCTCATGTGTAACACTTGTGCGACCATTTTTGATTTTTTCAATCCATTCGTAGACACTCTCAGTGTTTCTTTCAGAAACAATATTCCGTGGGAGGCACATATAGTATTCCGGGGGAGGGAGGGCACTTCTGATACTATTCTATTCATTATTATATTATAGACGTATTCTTTTGGTCTCCTCCGGGAGGGCACTCTCAGAGCTCCGGGGGGGGAGTACCCCCCAAAAAACGTCTGGAAGAAACACTGGACACACTGTTGCAGCAAGACACTGTTCCCGTATTGTGCCGAAAATCTTTGATGGATTGCAGCCCCTGATACACCTTCTGACCACAGACACCGGATCACTGATCGTTGTTCCTCTTTGGTGCAAATTTCTAATGAAGCGGCAATGATCTATCTGCAACAAATGAAAGACAAATGGATGAATTAGGATCAAACTTCCATAGCATGAACACAACAGCATAACAATAAAATAAACGAGGACAGACGTCAATATGAACAATGTAAGAAGAGTTATGTCAAAATTGCGGATAATTTTTGACTTACCCTCGTATATTTTTGAATATTTCATACCTATTCCAATTCACTCATAGATAAATACTATAGGTTGTGTGCTATGTGATGTATAGCTCTCAACGTTTGCTTCTTACCCAAGGAACAATAATGTGAATCACTTATGTGGCTGATCCTAACTGGATGGTAAAACAAAATACTAGAATAACTTTAAAATAAACAAGGAGAAATACAATAACATTTTGTATATATACTTTTACGTAATGTTATAAATGAAGGGCTGTCAAATGTTAAGTGATGAATTCAATTAGTTTGAACTTGACTCCAGAAGCTGTCAGGATCTTGGTCGTCTCCAATTGTGTGGATTAAGACTGGCGGGAGAGAGACAATGAGTAATCAACCAATTTGCAGACACCGTCTTTCAATTGAGGAAGAAGGGGAGACAGGATGGATGGAGACTTCCTATCACCCGCTCTTGCTTGGCTAAAGGAGAAAATGTTACGTCGACAATTTATCAAAGACCAAGCCTCAATAAACACTACCATTGATTCCGTTCCGAATGCCGTTGAACCTGGAAAAATCTCATTACGTTTTACGGTTAAGTCACACACAAGCAACCGTAGAAAACGACCTTGCAAAAAATCTACACTTTCTTTCCTGTTTAGTTCGTTCAAAGAAAAATTTTCACCCTTAATTTCTCCTTCCTTACTTCAAATTAGAAACAAAAAATATACCTTCTCGTTAAATGTCATGTTTAGTTCTCAATGTTTCGGGTCAGGTACCATGGGGTTAAAATTGACCCCAGTGTTCTTCACGTTCTTCACAGTGCTGTAACTTTTAATACATTCGAAATTGCTTCTAGCCTTTTTTTTTTTTTTTTTTTTGTATTTTCACTTTGGTTTCAGACAGGAATTATGCTTACTACAGACTCGTGCTCGGGTTTACCTAATGAAGGATATTTGTTAGTATAAGTGTTTGGGGTCAAAATTGACCCCATGGTACCTGACGCGGGAAAGGACTACGTTTGTAATCTTTCAGTAGTGTCTCCTGATAGTTTACTAATTAATAACAGTGAAAAGGTAATACGACATAGTGGTTAGTATTCCTGCTTGTCACACGGGATACATCTTCGATTTCGCATCATGTACAGTGTTGCTAGATTGGGCTACAAGCAACGGATTGGGCGATTTTTAAGTGCCCTCTCTACCAAAATTTCAAATTGGACGACATGCTACTTTGGGGCTACTTTTAATTATCTGCAGGCTTTAACTCTTAAGAGTGCACTACTTTCTTGTTTTCATATATGAAATCACAAATTATTAGTTTTTATATAATACAATAAAAGTTTTGTTTGTTCAATACTCTATTCACAATAGTTTAAGTAAAATTAGCATGTTCGATACTAGTTTAATTCTTGTTCCAGTTCTTTTCAATCTCCAGGTCTGACAACATTAGACTTTTGTTGAATTTGTGCTGTTGGAGTATCACTGAGTGTGTTCATGTTTCAGTTACTTCCTAGGCCTAATAGTTGTACGGATTTGTGTAAAGATGAACATCGCAAATTTAATCGTAAAATGAAATGAAATGAAATCTTTAAGTTTAACGTCCCACGGTTATGCCGGTTAGGCTAAAGGAGACGGTGACAATGAGAGATCATGAATGAAATAGTGGAATGAAGAAAGTGGGAGGAAACGGGAGAACCCCGAGAAAACCCACAAGCATGGTGTTTCTCCACCACAAAGTCCATACGGCGCGAGCTGGGATCGAACCAGGGACTCCAAGCACTGGAGGTGAACGCTCTACCACTGAGCCACCGCGCCCCACAAATTTAATCGTGCTACTGTATTGTTCTTATTAATATAATTAGTAAGTGGAGTTACAATAAAAACTTCCAAAAATTCATGACCACCAGATGAAAAATTTAGCAAATAAATTAAAGAAGTGAGTGACGGAAATCAGTGTGAAAAAGCATACTGTAAATGTTTTAAAGTGCATTTAAGAACCTACAAAGCTGACAAGCAAACATATTTTCTTGAAAATCTAAAAGGTCGCCCATTATATACTATCACCGTCAACGCAGTTCATTCTACACTGTAGTTCTATTGTTCTTCATGTAGTATGGAGTTTGCCCTAACACACCACTGTCAACAGTCCAAAACTGCGGTTGCCGCCTGACTGTTGTCAACCCAGACATCTGACGTATTTCGAACTCCAGATTTGTTTCTATTAGATCGATAAAGCGTGGTTATATATGATTAGTGTAGGTGTATAGCTGCAAAATAATTGACTCCTATGTTTGGATTACAACAGCTACTTTTAGAGCACAACCTCGCTACTTTTTTGATCTTCGGATCTGTCAACAGTGATCGTGTACTCTTGATAACTTAATACTTCAAAAAATGTAAAGGTAGCACTTTTTTAAAAAAAAACAAATGATATCAACATTTATTTACTTTGAGAATATGTAAAACATTGAAGATTTCAGTATGTAATGATTAATTACACAAACATTATTATTATTATTATTATTATTATTATTATTATTATTATTATTATTATTATTATTATTATTATTATTATTATTATTATTATTATTATTATTATTATTATTATTTTAACTGGAAAGAGATTTTTGACTTACAAAAAATGGAAAGTATAAGCTGTTTCCCTTTGCTGTCGCTTCCTACTGCTAGAAAACTTTGTGTATGTATGAGGTTACAGAAGAAGCACTTTAATTGTTTAGTGTTAATTGAGTTACGAATAAGTTTTCAAACCTGAGACTTATAGATTTAAGTTATAATTTGTTAACTAGTACAACAACTGATAAAAAAACCAAATTTGTTTTCATATTTTTAACTTTGACGATGTTAATATTAACAAAGTAAGAATTGGAATAATTTTATGACATCTAACACAACTTATATGCACAAGTGTGTTTAGTGGGTTAACTTTTTTTTTTCTTTTTAACACGGAAACATGATAAGCTTCCCTAGTTCCTAAACTGTGCGTAGTGTTATGTTTACTGTGCAATGACAGATAATAGCTTTTGCATTAAGGAAATCGACTACAAAACAATAAAATATAGAAATTGAAGGTTTATTACTTGTATGTAGTGCTTAAAATATTTTTTAAATAAGTAAGTTTTGGTTTGCTTACTTTATCAAATTTTGAAGAATAATACTATGATAGCTACTTTTTGAGAAATATATCCTCCCTCTGGAAACTGACCTATTTTCCTTTTTCCCTTTTTCATTGTATCAACAAGAAAGGAGAAGTAGAACATGTTGCTGAGCAAACAATTGGTGTCATCTGAGATAAGAAATGCTATAAATTTGCGACACCCCATCTACAGAGGAAGTATACCAAACGCGTCCGTAGGAACAGTACAATGCTGGTGACAGCTGACTCCACACTACAGTGAATGATTACAGATACAATGCATATAATACAATAAATCAGGTCCAATGGACCAAAGTTTTCATTAGGAGGGAGGTGTTTAAAGAGTATGATTAATTTGCCTTTTCCCAAAATAAAATTTTTACTTGATCAAAATAAAAATGAATTGAAATGAAATCTTGCAGTTTAACGTCCCACGATTACGCGCTTTAGGCTAAGAGAGAAAGATGTTTAAGGTGAGTGAATGATGATGAAAGAATTGGTGGAATGAGATTGTGGGAGAAAACGGAAGTACATCGAGAAAACATACGAACATGATATTGTCCACCAGAAACTTACTTCGGCGGAGATGGAACCAGGAACCCCCCACACCAGAAGTACCACTAAGCCACCGTGCCCCCAACTTGATCAAAATAATATAAAAGTTTATATACAGATGAAATACAAAGTAATGCATTGATGAGTGAATCAAATAAGAATAGTGATGGGCGCAAGTCTTGGTCTTGCAGTCTTTGCAAGAGTTCTGTATGCAAGACCAAGACCAGGAATCCCGATGCAAGACCAAGACCAAGACCATGCCTGCAAGACCAAGACTCTTGCGCAAGAGTCTTGCACAAGTACCGGCTCAGTAGTAGAGCGTTCACCTTTGGTGTTGGGGTCCGTGGTTCGATCCCAGCTTGCACCATGTGAGCTTTTTTGGCGGATACAGACCGTGTGCGTAGGTTTTCTCGGGGATTTCCCGTTTCCTCCTACTTTCTTCATTCCACCATTTCATTCATTTCTTATCATCACCATCTCCCTTAGCCTGTGCATAATCGTGGCACGTAAAACTAGATACTACATCATTTCAAAACGTATTAGCGGTGTTCTTCTTCTAAAACTAAAGAGAAATGTAGTATTGAACATCGGTAATTCCGTACATCATAGGTACCGACTCTGGCTTCGAGGCTCAAGCATCCGTTGGAAATTTCTAATGTGTTCTCATAAAATCAATATCGAAATAACATTTTCAGACATTGACAAAAACTTGTGTATGTGACCGCAAGTTTGGTTTCATGGGCGGGTGCTTGTACGTTGAAAAATTGTTTATCAATATAACTTTTAGCCTCCTCAGGTACATATATGGCACACGAGGATTGAGCGATATAATATTATACAACAATAAATAATCCATATTCACAAGTGAGAGTGATTTTGTACAGTAATTTCAAATAACTTGGGGTTTGATGCTGTTTTTGTATTTCTAATATAAGTCAAAAGTATTTGTATAAGTTGAGTTTACACAAAAGACATGGACAGTTGAGACGTTTTCAGTTTTTACTCAAGTTATACTAAAATATTAAGAGGTTTGATTATAATCGTTATTATTTTAATTTCTCTCTCTCTCTTTTTTTTATATATATTGCTAACATATTATCAGCATAGCTATTCTGCCATTATTGGCAGGTCACTTGCTGCAGCTGAGAAGCTTCGATGTACTGTGATCCTCAGCTAGTCTCTTCGTCTTGACGTAGCAATTTTCTGTTTTAATATCTTCCTTCAATTACAGTCTCCTTTGCTCCCTCCCTCTCTTTCCCTCCACCATATTCTCTAGCATGTCTCTCATAATAAAGTTCCTCCTCAGCCAATGTCCCAAGCAGTTCCTTTTCCTCCTCTTAACTATATCAAAAATTCTTCTTTTCTGCCTTGCTGCTACTATTTCTAACACCTCATTCGTTTTCCGTCCAACCCAGCTAATTCTCTCCTTTTATCGAAAGCCTCCAATATTTTTTTCATCGATTTTGCGTAATGTTCATGTTTCTGTTCCATAGAGTACATATTGGAATCAGTAAAATAAAATCTCAATATCTGTGCCGTCTTGATTTTCTTTCATGCGTCTCCCCAATTTGGAAATCAGTAGAGTATTGAATCTGTTAAAAAATATAAAAAGATTACGAAACGTTGTAATTTGTCTTATAAGTAGTGAAGCGTGGGAACACATTTAAAAAAAAAAAGTTATAACCTATGTTGTATACTATAATCATACTTACACGAAGGTAAACTATATTTCATTCAGAAACATACATTGTATTTCCGTTACTATTGGCGCATTGTAGAATTTATTCAGAGCAAAATTTACGTATGAAAAGCATAAGATTTCTTAAAAGCAAGACTTGCAAGACTCTTGAAGCAAGACCAAGATCAAGACTGGATGTGCAAGACCAAGACCAAGACCAAGACCACCCTGGTCTTGGTCTTGGTCTTGCATTTGCTCATCACTAAATAAGAGCACACTGCATGAACATTATATACTATTTAAAAAGAAGGAAATGATCATTTGATTCATTTTGATTATGATATGTACATTAATGCATTTGTATGTTTGATATGAACCATTTCAGCGCATGTTGTGTTAATTACACAAATCAATGTGTCTTTAATTACTGCCCATTTCAGCGTTACACGCTTCTGTGTTCACCAAAAAAGAAAAAAGAAAAATACTTTTACAGATTTATTTTTATAAAGCTATCCGATAATATAAAGATAAATTGTGTATTTTTTAAATAAAATTATTAGATTCTTTGACATGTGAAATAAGACAAACCCATCAGTGATCAATTCTAACGTCAAGGGTTTTAACGCTGAAATGAACAGTACAAATCAGAAAAGTTAATCGCTGCAACAACAAAACGTCTTCCTTGAATCGTATCCTGCGTTGAGACAACCCAGCTTGGATTGTTATCTTCAAACTTCCGAAGATTATGTTTATAATCTCCGTCCACATAATCTTTCTTTCAACCTTCCCAATTAGAACTCTGTGCACCCTGCACTTATTTTTCATGTAAAAGATATCTTTTACTCACCTTAGAAATATTGATTTTATTATTCATGTAATATTCGATAAACTACATCTATTATGAGGTTTTATATTATGTGTCTATAAATTCATCCATTTGTTCATCACTTTTTGTGCCAAATATATTTTTCTCAGATTAATGTTACTGGAATTATAAAATAAATGAACATTGATGTGTGTGAATAGAAGAATATAGCAGAAAGACAAATGAAATCAATTACACAGTGAATATATGACAAAACGGAAATGTGTGATTGTAGTGTGTTCCCGGATTCGATTCCTGGTTTGGGCAGTTTACATAGCATCAACAGCTGCTTGAATTAAGAGGTAGCAGACAACGATCGAGAAAGCCCGAAAGAGTTGTACTGGGAGTGCATAGAGTTACCAATGAGCAAACTCGAGACATAATTTTCGTGACAAGATAATCTTCTACTAGGAAACAGATACACTGAGATATTACTTTCACGACAACTTTTCGAGACTAAACTTTGTCTCCTAGTTCAGAAGTTCTCGATCTTTTCGAGCCTAGCGCCTCCTTGGGTGAATGCGATTATCCTGAGCGCCCTGTGTCATCTTAACCCAGTCCACCCACGCAGAAGGTTAAACGTAGGACTTGGGCGAAGCAGTCAAAGAACCAGAGAAAATACTTCAATTCTTAAAAATCAATCTTGAGGAATATATGTAGTAAAAAAGTGAAAGGAAATTTAATTTCTATAATTATCGTATATTGACCATCTTTTTCCTTACACCCCTATTTTTTTATTTTTTTATTTTTAAACACATGCTTACCGTCCTCAATTTCCAGCAGAAAAGAACAAACGAACATTTCTTAGGCCGACTTGTTTTTAAGGAATCTAAATGCATATTTAATCAGACTATTATTATTATTATTATTATTATTATTATTATTATTATTAGTAGTAGTAGTAGTAGTAGTAGTAGTAGTAGTAGTAGTAGTAGTAGTAGTAGTAGTAGTAGTAGTAGTAGTAGTAGTAGCAGTTGTAGTAGTAGTAAAATGGTCTAAACTTTTGATGATTTATGAAATGCATAACACCTTTTATCGAATTATTAAAAAAAAGTGTAACATGTCATGAAATGTAGACTGACTATAAAATCCGTGCTAAGTGCCAAAATGAAAACATTGAGTGAAAAGCCTAGATTTTACTTCAGAACTATTGGGACACGCATTCTTCTGGCAATTATTTGAACTACTTCCACAGTGAATACTAGAAAGCCTGTTATTCACTGAGCAGTGTTAGGCACATAGGCTACGTCTTGATATTAAACCGAACGTTTTTCACTTTTGGCAATTAGCACGGATTTTTATTTTCAGTTTACCAATCTCAAACACCCCGTCTATCTCCCCAATCGTCCTTTTTTGTTTCAGTGTCCCCTTTGAAATCGAGAACGTCCCTTGGGGGCTTTAACGCCCACGTTGAGAACCACTATCCTGGTCAACTCTAATTATGCAATCGCATGAGAATGTATCACCACCCGGAGGCCACATCGCTTCAGGAATTTAGTTTAGGAGTACTGAAATAACTGAAAATAAAGACGATGTTTTTAAAAAAAATATATTTAAAAAACAATCCTAACAAACGTGATATATCTATTATAAGTTTTTATTTGTACTTGGCACGCGCAAAAATTCGTATTCAATATGTAATTCCTATAGGGGAGACTCAAGTGATTGTATAAGAAGAAACATGTCGTGTTGAAGGCCACCAAATGCATTTGAAGACGAAGACGTGAAAATGAACCATAATTTTCTTTCATTCTTTTGTTTCGTTTGTTCTCACTAAAAAACAAATTCGCAATTATAGTTGCTGGGAGACGTATGTTGCCGCTCAATAATTGTGTCTTGGAGTTGTTGTTATAAGTGGCATACGTGATTACTATAGGTATAATTGACTCACGACCAAGGACTCCTCCTCACTTAGTTTCATGTAATATTTGGATTCTGATGTCATGGAGATGCTATGGTAATAGATTTGTAAAAGTTTAATATTTATTAATCAATACTTTAATGAATTGAGCAACAGCAGAATGCGAGTTGAAGTGAAGGGAAACAGAAATGTAGAAAAAAAAAAAAATACTCCAAACTGGGATGTTTCGATGTAGAGAGTTCACATATTTGAAAATCTTTAATTATTAGTCTATGTAAGATTAGAGATACTGTTAACCACTAGTCCACCCATTAATTAAATATGAAAATGAAATGAAATCTATAAGCTTGAAGTTGCACGCTTATGCCAGCTAGGCTAAATGAGACAGTGATGATGAGAAATGAATGAAAATGTTGGAATGAAGAAAATAGGAGGAAACGGGAGGATCCCTTAGAAAACCTAGGTGGTCCACTACAAAACTCACTTGGCGCGAGCTGGGATCGAACCAAGAACCCCTTGCACCAGAGGTGAACGCTCTACCACTAAGCCATCGCGGCCCTACTAATTAGGGTCTACATGTTAATTACAACATATGAATTGCCGTAATTTACTTACAAACTTTTGACAATAGTATCACTTATTGAGGATTTTTTGTGAAAAATATTAAGGTGCAAGTTCTTTCAAGTGGGGAGATTTCACACCCTGAACCACAGAGTCACTGATAAGTTAGTTTACTCATACAATCAGATTGATGTTATTTTCTGTTCGGTTATTGTTGTTCCAAGTTTCGAAGATATTCTTCAACTATCATTGGTACTTGGCAATGCATTTCAAGCAACAATTGACAAACAGAGAATACAAGAATTTTAGGAATGATTTTAAAAAAAAAAAATAGACTGAAAGATTGCGATCTTGGCCAAGAATTTTAGGAATGATCAAAAAAATGGATCAAAAGATTGCGATCTTGGCCAATAATTAGTTTTTGAATCAGGAGCCACAAATTTTTTGAACGGCCTGTAAATCGACTTTTCGTACTTTTTACGCAATAAGCACAACATACTGCGTTAATTGATAGTTTGGATTTCGCTATACTATATGTAGTACTCTAAATATGAGGTCTACAAGAAAATTTTTGATTGAAATATATTGGATCTTGGATTAGGGTCCATAAAATTTTTGAAAATATTTGATTGAAATATATTCGATCTTGCGATTGAAAAAATAGAATACAATAGCGATTAATCATCATTTGTAATATAATTCTTTTAATTGATTATTTTAGTGCGTTTAACTGTTTCGGTTTTGATGATAATTTTAGTATCCTTAAGATTCGCCACGAAATAAAACTGCATGGCGTCACTGGCAGTTCAATAAATAAAATAAATAAGTAAAAGTACGCAACATCATCAAAGCACAATACAACTTGCTCTACCGAAGCTTACAGACTCACCTACAGACAAAAGAAACAAAGATGCAATGCTTTAGTTACACATGAATTTTCTTAGGCCGGCCGTATATTGACCAGAGAACACGACAGCCCAACCAAGGTTCAGTTTAGTGAGCAATGCAACAAAGCCTTGTACCACATACTTACTCAAGCACGTGTAGACAAAGATCTCTCCAATCTTGTGACGATTCCATCCCATTTCGCCTAATCCCACCTCGCCTGAAGATTTATCAGCCACTGATGTCTCGAAGATAAGAATGTCAGCCATTTTAGACGAGATGGGAATTCCCGTCTTGCATATTCCCATCTCGCCTAAAATTGCGGTAAGGCGCAAGAAGGGAATTTCTGCAGTAAAGAGGGAATTCCCCTACTAGCACTTTAACCAGACGTGTCAATCAACATTGGCAATCTCGGTCAGCTACAGTTTAAATATATAATAAGCATTACACAACAAGAAAGCATAGGAGGGGAAGACGATTTAGTGAATTTAGTTCACTTTTGGTTTGTTTTGGGAATATTGGAAGGTGATTGGCAGACAGGAGCTAATCAGAAACAGGTTAGAAATATACAGAGTGTTTCAAAACAACATCATAACGTTTTGGTGCTGATTCCTGACACCAAGATAAGACAAAAAGTATAGACCAACCTGTGTGCATAAATGCTTCCTTTCGGCTATAACCAGCCGAAAATTTGTTGGAAAAATGAAAAAAGAAAGCCATAACTTGAGAACAAAATGTCGGATCAAAGTAGGGTGAAAGGGAATGTCTATTATTTTTATCGTAGTTTCCATTAATGCACAACTCAATAGGTACTGGGGCGACGCAAGGATCGCCCCAAAGATATTGAAGAATTCGTGGGATATTTTATCAAACGTTGACTGAGACAAATTAACTACAATTAAATACTATGTTTCAACTAACAAAAGTCTTAGAACGTGATCCAAGTTACAAGAACATTATTAGAAGTCGAAAAAGGAAAGATACATATATTTTATTGATCTACTTTGTTTAAGTATAGAATTGGCTATCGAAGAAGAACTGAAATTATATGAAGTCCATAACGTTTAAATGTTATGCCTTCTAGGCCAATGAAGACAAAGAAATCACTCATAGCTATGTGAGTAGCGTATGCGACTTTGGCATAGGAGACCCGGCAGGAGCGCAAGCGGTTCAGATCTCACGTTAATCCGTAGCTCCATGTCTTATGTAACTTTGCTCAAGGGATGATAAACTCAAATCCAATCCAATAATAGAGACAGATAGATGGAGGCTAATTATTAGGAAATAATTCGCGAAATGAGAATGTAGCAGAAAACCCGGGAAAAGAGGATAATCCCGGGAAAACTCGCGGGTACGATGGTATGCACCACGAACTTCTGTAGTCTGACATCAAACGAGGTTCATCCCACACCAAAGTAAGCGCTCTATCACTAAGCCACCGTGCCCTTACTTTGGAGGAAGTACTATGATTCTGACAGATGTATCGATATACTAAATATTGTGTGTGATAAACCAATGTACAAGAAGTACAAACGGTCAGAATGTAGACTTCCTTCGGAAACGGTAAGTACAGTTTTCTAAGTCAGTTATTTTTAACAGGTCGCCCTTTCTCTCAGGGGGTTATGGGGAGCATGGTGACTCAGAGATAAACCAGCTTGACTCTGGTAGGTGGGCTCCGTGGTTTGATCCCCAACCAAGTAACTGTGTGGTGGATACCTTCGTATCGTTTCTGTGTTTTCTAAGATGCTCCTATTTCCTTCCACATTCTCATTCTACTGTATCTTCCATTATCATTCACTTACCTTCCTTAGCGTAAAGAGCATAATCGTAGATCGTTAAACTGAAATGTTTCATTTCATTTTCAGGCGTTGCTTACAACTTCTCGATGGGTCACCGTTAAGATGAGTCACCGTTTTTTTAACACGTTGTATTATTTTTGCTTTATTTGTAAAGAAGAAGGAATCTATGGGACTCATAATTTTCGAAAGGCTGAGAACTACAGTTGTAGGTTGATTGTAAGAAATACTAAAGATACGAACTAAGTTCGATTTGTGAGTGTTTTAGAATTATTAGTCGTATTATGGACAAGAAATAGTTCAGACAGTTTTCTGTTGATGGAGGAACGCGGAAAATAATTATGACTGAGTACAATGACTGAGTAAAAAGGCTCATGGCAAGGTAAAAAAAGAAAAGATAAAGAAAAAGAAGAAAGTTGTGGTAGGATAGTGAATCGAAAAAAATATCACAGGTTACTTCAATTCATATTTGATAAGGTTTAGACATTAATATGTGAGGATATGTATTGAGCACCCTTCCTATTAGAATTTTTCACACTACTATTAAATAGGCGTTTGAAGGTTACTTCTACATTGTCATTACTATCGTCATTGCTTGCATTTGTTATTGTATCATCGAGTCAGTAAGTATTTCTTAACTTATAAAATGTTCAATGAAAAGTATTTTAAATTCGGATGAAATTGATATAGGAACTTACTGAAATAATCTTAATAGTGACGGCGCAAATTTTAACTAATTGTGTGGACGTAAGTGGAGGGACAGAAAAAAATTGGGAGATAGCAATTTTTTGTATACGAAAGGGTAATTTTATATTACTTCAATTCAATAGAACTTATCTGAGGCGGGGGTAAGGCGTCATCACCGAGGACGGACGCTCGTCCTCCTATTCCCCTCTGGTTTTGTCACTGATTCTTAACTTTTACATAATTCGAGGTATCGTAAACGTATTAGGGCATGAAAAGTGGAAAGGTACCGCGAACAAAATGTGTGTACGAAACTTCTAGGAAAACTAACAAGAGTAAGACGGACAAGACAGTCAGGTAACACATGATAAAGTTATAAGTTCGTATGATAGTAAGTTCAATAGTGGATTAGTTCAGGAATGTAAGCACACTAAGGATATATTCTAAAATTTAAAAAAAAAAAAAAGAAAAAGGAAAAAGATTAAAGTAATAGGATTGTTAAAAATTACAACATATTCTTAATAATTACACTCACAAAAGCTGTGCTCTCCCATGCAGCATACATACTTTAGTATTTTCCAAAAACCATAAGTCATACACTCAGAGAATATGTCTATCGTAAGGGAAGTTCCCCCTCAGAAAATTTATTCTGCTCTGAGGCCAAAATAAAATAAAATAAAATAAAATAAAATAAAATAAAATAAAATAAAATAATAATAATAATAAAACATGTGTATCTCTTCTTTTTATAAATTCTAATAGCATTCCTCTTACTTGGACAATGCAGTACGATTTTTGTTTGTTGACGTAATTTACTTGATTTTAGCGAATTTTCCTCAGTCAACTTTTGATCAAATATCCCAGGAATTCTTCAGTTTCTTTGGGGTTCACCCTTGCGCCACCACATCGAATTGTGCATTAATCGAACAAAGAGAGGAAAGTCGCTGCTGTTCAGTTCCAGATCAACCTGCCAAACGTACCCAGTGTCTGAGCCAGACTGATTGGTAAGCACCTTCCCAAATTGTTGGATTATATGCGTCTAGTTACATAGGAAACATAACGTCTTTAACTTCATACTTCATAACATACATTTAACTAAACTGTCCAGTTGCCATAGCCATATGTTTGGCAGGTTTATCTGGAAATGAACAGCAGTCACTTTTTTCTCTGTAAATCCACGACTAAAAATAAAACTTTTTCTTTTACTAGACTTTGATCCGATATTTCGTTCTCGAGTTATGGCCGTTTTTTGTATTTTTCCGACAGTTTCGGCTGGTCATAGGGCCAAAAGGAAGCACCCAGGTTGCCTATACTTTTTGTTATATCTTATGTCAGTAATCAGCTCCCAAACATTGTCAATGTTGTTTTGAAACACTCTGTGTAGTTTTAATGAAATGTGCTGCTGATATATGAAAGTAGCAGACACTCTTTATGAGATTGTTCTAGTTAAACGTATCTGTGACTTACTAGCAGAATATAAGCGGTGAGAAGTTAACAGAATAGAAAACAGAGATTTCCAATATTGAAACCAGGTTATTGATTTTCTTATGTACGAAAGATTAATACATGGAGTATTTGTTTTCTGAAATGTGCGTATGATTTCACGATTTCTTAGTGTTGATGGTTAAAATACTAGTACAGGAACTCCTTCTTTAGTGCAGGAATTCACTTTTTGCATCTTACCGCCATTTTAGACGAGGTGGGATTAGGCGAGATGGGAGGACATCGTTGTGACTGACCAGTGAGATACACAGTTAACGTACTCAGCTTCTCTCTCCGCAACTTCATCCTGCCCTGCCTCGCTCTGCCTCGGCTTGGCTGGCCTTTCTCTGGTCAATATGCGGCCGGCCTTAAAGTGTGACCAGCCCTAATCACAATCTATCGATGAGTACAAAATGTAAGTATATATGAATGCAAATTTAAGGACATATTTCCATATTATATACTCTTGAAAATTACATTTCATTATCGGCAAAAAACTTATGTGCTGTCTTACGTACTATAATTCGCTGAAGTTTCTTCGCTCATAAAAAAATGACACTATCGATTGTCTTGAGGTTTCGAAATTTGGATTCTGCATAACAAAATACATCGAATCCATGCCCTGGGTCCACAGAACTTTTATTTGTATGTATGTGTGTATGTGTGTATGTATGTATGTATGTATGTATGTATGTATGTGTGTATGTGTGTGTGTGTGTGTGTGTGTGTGTGTGTGTGTGTGTGTGTGTGTGTGTGTGTGTGTGTGTGTGTGTGTGTGTGTGTGTCTGTGGTTGTGTAATTACTGAACTGGTGGAATGAAGAAAGTGGGAAGAAACGGTAGATCCCTGAGAAAACCCACACATACCTATCCACTACAACATCCACTTGGCACGGGCTGGGATCGAACCAGAAATCCTACATACTAGAGGTGAACGTCATACCCCTGAACCACCACGGCCTAACGTGTGTGTCTAGTATAATAAACTAAATTTTGGGCTTATCTCAACAATCTAAATTAAATTTTAAAGATAACTCTAAATTAATTAAATCAATTCACAGAGTTGATGTTTTTGTATTCAGGTCCTATTTAAAATATTTACACGAATTTACAAAATACAAAATCTAAATATTTACAAATAATAATTTCGGGGTTATACCTGTAATTTTGGTATATTACAATTAGTAATGTGTAAAAGTTACGTACTACTAATTAATGACACCTACATACATGCCAATGCACTTGCATCTAATTCATTAAACATTGTTTTCTCCTTCCGTGACTATTTTGCTCCTTGAACTTGTGCTTTGTTTGTTTGTTAGAGAGTATGTATGTGTAGTGCCTATGTTTTATGTAGGACATACCAATACATGGAGTCAGTCACACGTGAGGAAATGTGGTCGCTCATATCAAACGGATGCTGATTCAGACAGTCAGTCATCCCGGCGATTGGAATATATAACGTGCCGGAAACTATAAACTGAAAAAAAAATGTTAATCAGTAGAATGAAGAGAATGATACCTATTTTGATACCCTTCTTACAAACTAAAAACATTACAGGGGCGTATGACTTTCCTAGTTGCAAATGGTTTGTAACTGAATATCTGTTATGTTGTCTAGTGGCGGTAATGGGTGCATCCCAGGTGCGCAGCAAGAATGTTTTGTTGGGAGGGTTCCATGGTTTGGGCAGTTTCCCATTCTACAAGCTACAATGTCTATAGTATTCAATGAGTACTATTCTGAAACCGAAAAGTCAATAAGAAGTTGTAAAGTACTTTCACCTATATTTTTAGAAAAAAAATGATAGAACTAGTTATATATATATATATATATATATATATATATATATATATATATAAGAAGAGAAAAAAGTGCAGATGTAGTGTAAATTCGAATATTTTTGCTCATCAATCATTTTTCTACTAAACAAGTAGTCTTACTAAGAAAGTGTACAGTTATGTGTTAGGAAGTTTTTGGGGGATCCGGAATCGGTGGACACCCTGTGTGGGTGCGCTGCTGGAGCGTCGTTCCTTCAGAGAGTAGGATTGCAAATTCCTTCTGTAGATTGCGAAGTCATTTAGGACATGGAAAATATTCAGGATGGCAAATTTTGGTAGAGAAGAAAAAAAAAGTTTGATTTGAAATTATTTAAAGGCTGTTCGCAACAATATTGGATCACATAGTATCATTTGTAGTAATTCGCATACTAGAAATTATTTTACCGAAATTTAGTTACCCAAAGCAAATTTTTAGATTTTTTTAAAAAATATAATACAATAATATGAAGTGTGAACCTCCATTTCAAGGTCCTCACATTTCTATCGACAAAAATATTTTTTTAAAAAAATGTATTTTTGCTGCTCATTGTGATCTTTGTTTCAATCTTAAACATTTAGAACTCAAACTACTGTTGTGATGATATGGCCTTTAAAAGTAAATCAGTTGATTGTTCATTTCTTGTGCCTTTATAATTGCACGAGCAGACTTTAAAAAATTCTATATGGTGATTATTCTGGAATGCGAACAGTTGTCTTGTAGCTTCAGTGTAGTAGTTATTATTACTGTCGCATTCAGGGATAAAAGTGAGGGGAACGCAAGGAGATGCCGTCCCCCAACCTCCAAAAATATGTGCGGCGTTCACCCAGTTTCTAAAAAATTACTAGCAAAGATTGGCAGGGGGACGGCATGACGTTATGCCGCTACCTGCCCAGTGATGAATATTTTCCGGAAAATTTTCCGATTCATAAAAACATACTCCACTTATTTCTACATCGTTGTTTACCCATGATGTGAGGTGGAAATATTCTTCTATATTTTTCCGGAAAATTTTCCGTCCTAAAAAATATCAGTAATCAAGTAACAGTTCCTCAGGAATCATAAAATTGATTGAATTCATGTATATAAATGTTAAAAAGTGAAAGATCGTTTAAATAATCTAAAATTTTTCATGGGTCAGACAATTTTCAGTACTATGTAGGAACAAGTTAAACAATTTTTCATGAATCGAAATATTTTCTGTCTTATATGGAAAAATTGAAGAACTTTTTATGAGTCGGAAAGTTTTCATCATTTTGAAGCTAAAAGTAAAACAACTTTTTGTGAATCGGAAAGTTTTATTGCTCTGTAGAAACAAGTGAAAGGAATTTTCATGGATCGGAAAATTTTCATCACGATGTAGAAATAAGTGAAAAAACTTTTGATAATCCGGACAATTTTGGATATTATGTATAGTGATGTTAGGTGGAATATTTTCCACTATCTTTAACTGCACATTTAGCTATGTTTTTTATTTTGTAAATTAAAATGAAAATTACTTGTTGCTTTTAGAACGCAGCGCTAATAGTGCAGCTTTTTATGTTTCTTTTATTATTATATTGGAAGAACAACTACACAAATTAGCTTCCTTATTAGTTAGGGTCTATATTTCACTTTCTCTTTTGAATGAATATATGAATAAAGAAATGTTTATGTCCTGAAAATGGTCAGTATTTGCTTTCATGAGTTACTTAAACTCGAATTTTGGCTAGTCAAAAATTTACAGTAGGCACTTTATATTATATCTACTTATTTATAATTGTTGCAGTATGTAAATCTATAAAAGTAATAAAGCTATGAGAAAACCGTCTTATGCGTATTAAACTGACGAAATCTAATATTGCCAGATCAAAGGTGGATTCTGAGTGAAGAACGCATTGAAGTTTTTGAAACACTTTTGAAATGAAGAATCGTTAGATTTTCACTTCTTGAAACTTTTAAAGACAATATTTATTACCAATAAATTTTACGTCTAAACAACGATGTACGAATAAGTGGATTATGTTTTTATGAATCGGGAAATATTTATGACTTTTAATAAATTGAAATTTTAAATAATAGAATGGGATATTTGTACTCTACGAACTCGATGTATGTTTTCTGCACATTGCATACACACACACACACATACAGAGAGAGAGAGAGAGAGAGAGAGAGAGAGAGAGAGAGAGAGAGAGAGAGAGGAGTTGAATTCAGTTGATTTTGAGTTCAACGTCCCTTTCAGCAGCGAGACTATATATGACGGGACCAACGGATTAACGTGGAATCCGAACTACATGAGGTCCCGCTGGGAATCGAAGCCAGGTTTTCCATGCCAAAGGCGCGTATGCTAACCGCTTAGCAACGAAGGGGTTCGCAGAGAAAGAGAGAGAGAGAAACACTGTGTAAAATTTTACTTCCCAACTTGAAATATCAGAAAATTTTCCGGTTCCCGAAAGCTAATTCGAAAATTATAATTTGTTGCTGACTAACTTTCCCCTAAAGAAATTCAATTTTGTAGCTCTATGTGCAGTTAAATATAGTGGAAAATATTCCACCTAACATCACTATACATAATATCCAAAATTGTCCGGATTATCAAAAGTTTTTTTCCACTTATTTCTACATCGTAATGAGAATTTTCCGATCCATGAAAATTCCTTTCACTTGTTTCTACAGAGGAATGAAACTTTCCGATTCACAAAAAGTTGTTTTACTTTTAGCTTCAAAATGATGAAAACTTTCCGACTCATAAAAAGTTCTTCAATTTTTCCATATAAGACAGAAAATATTTCGATTCATGAAAAATTGTTTAACTTGTTCCTACATAGTACTGAAAATTGTCTGAGCCATGAAAAATTTCAGATTATTTAAACGATCTTTCACTTTTTAACATTTATATACATGAATTCAATCAATTTTATGATTCCTGAGGAACTGTTACTTGATTACTGATTTTTTTTTAGAACGGAAAATTTTCCGGAAAAATATAGCGGAAAATTTTCCACCTCACATCACTATACATACCTTTCCCCTATCTTTTCAGATCCACTTTTGTCCCTGGTCATATTCATGTAAGATACCTCCAGTAGTGTCAGCTTCTGAGTAATATATACGAGTCCAGTAGTTCTGCTATTAATTATTTTGTTTAGCATCACTAAAAAATTATATTTTCACTTGCCCTGATCAACGACAATTCCCTTCTTTCTTTTTTTAATTTTTCCTTCTAACATGCCTTTTATCGCATTTTTAATATAGGCATAATTATAGAGTGTAGTAATAAGAAAAGCAACCGTTACTACAACCAAGTATAAGCACTATCTCAATTTTCGATTTTCTACGTTTGAATGTTAATTTTGTTCCGATACAGGATTCAGCTCCTCCAATCTCAAGGCTATATGGCCTCTATTGCACAAATGGCAAGTAATAGATCACAAAATATATTGTTTTTATTTCAATGTAAATTCGGTGTAAATCCGACCAGTATGACTTGATATATACTTAAACTTCAAGACACGGATTCATTTTACAAAATCTCACTTATATTTCAACATGGAAATTCCCAGTAAAGACCTTTGGGGAATAGGATTTTAGGATTTTAGGATATACTCGACTAGATGGTACATGAATACAAGTAAAGTATTTTTTACAAGTGGTTAGATTATTTTTGAAATTTTGGAATACGAAATTTGATTGAACTAAAGGTGAGTGGAATGAAAATTTGAAGCATGTGTGCTACTTATGATATACATTCGAGTATAAATATATATTTACTTTCTAGTTTAAGTTCGGCGCCATATTCGTAAGTATTCTAATGTTTAAGTAGAATCCTATAGTCATTCAGAGGAAAAATTGAAACGAAACGTGAGCAAACACCATACAGTACAACAAACTTATAGAGGCACTGCATATCCTGCCTGTATATTCACGGTAAAGCATCATATACAACATATGCCACCATCTTGGTATATGAACAATCCTAAAAAACGACCTGTTGTATGGTAGACCAATATGGTGACTTGTCAGATGCTAATATGCTCCACTTTTATCACATTATAATCACTATTAAGGAAGTCTTATTATGATTGTGTAATTTCGTTAGTGAATGTATGTGAATTGTAAAAACACTTTTATTGAGTAAAAGTATTGCAATTTACCGCTATGAGGTAGGCAATCTTAAATAGAGACCGAAAATGGGACATAACTGGAATGTCAGACTATCAGGTGTCAGTCACTAGTTTTATCCTCAACATTCTAATATCTTTACCCATAATTTCTCTATGTTACGTCATCATGAGGGATTCAATGAGAAAGCTACTCGCAGTACGAGCTGATGTTCTATATATATTGATGTACTGTCTTCAGCTCAATTGTTCGTCTAGATGTAGGAGTTATAGTATACTATTAACTTGAATTTAAATAAAGAAAACTGCAGTGAAATATATCCAGATAAAATACACTAGTACATCAATAAAATCAAAATATCTTTTAGTTCTTGGTTGGATTCGAGTTAACCGTCTCCTTCAACACGAAGGCTTTATAAGACATGGACCCTAATAATAAGAGTTTATGCTCGTGCATTGTGCATGTTGTTGGTTACAGATCAAAATGTTTTTCAAATCCAATTAAAGCAAGTAGATATATCTCAAAAGACAACACTACATATAACAGGGGTTAAAACCCTATACATTTCATTTTTGCTACAATTTCTTTACTTTTTGAACCCTTCCTAAGTTAGCGGTGATCTACAATCCTGCTCCTCTTCGTACGAACAGAACAAATTCATTATTTTTAGTTTACTCTTTTGTATTGTAATTGAGCGGAAAACGAATGCGAGGGTGTTAGAAACAGTAGAGAGAAAAATAACAATTTTAAATATTATTAAGAAGAGGAAGAGAGATTGGTTGGGGCATTGGCTAAGAAGGAACTGTATCATGAGGGACGTGCTAGAGGGTATGGTGGCAGGAAAGAGAGGGAGGGAACGAAGAAGACTATATTTAATGGACGATATCAAAACAGAAAAATCGTACGTGAAGACGAAGAGGTTAGGGGAAGACTGGAGCATAGAAGCTTCTTAGTTTCAGCAAGTGATTTGCCAATAATGGCAGAGTCTATGATGATGATTTTTGTATTGTAAATTCCGAATCGTTGTGTCTTACAGAGCTATTTATCCGATTGTTTAATTAGAATCCTTGACTATATAAACAATTTTGTAGTTATTACTAAACAGTGTTTTAATAAAACAATAAATTGACATTGAAATTATAATATGTTCCATTTTCTCCTCCCCTCCATAAAATAATACCTAGTTCTATAAAGTGAAAGACAAATTCTGAACAAAGCATATACTATTTAATAAATAATATCGTTACAGTTTCGGCAAAGTATCTTTGCCTTCATCGGACACATTACCTTGCTTTGGTCAGAATTTGTCTTTTACTTTACACAAGAAGTTCCAAAGATAAAATGATTGGTGTTCAGATAGAATTACCTAGTTCAGTTTTTTTAAAAAATGACTGACATCTCTGTTATCCTCAAACATAAACAAAACGCAAGTTCTGATATTAATTAATTTCAACCAACCACGTCTGTCTGTAACAGTATGATACCTCCATCGAAGAATGTAACCGTAATAATAATAATAATAATGCTTTTTTCATCTTATTCTTTTTAATGTATTTATTTTGCAATTTCATGCACTCTCATCTCGTCAAATCGTTAGTATAATATGTAATGAACGTTACGTGCATCATAACACTAAGATCCGGGTTCCATGACTATATTTAACAGCAGTTTGCTACAGGAAAAAGTTGTTCTGCAGGTTGTTAGGAAGATTTTTTTCTTTTTGTATTTCTTACTTGACTTAATTACTTCCGTTATTCTGTATGTTTATTACACTTAGTTCAAGGGCGTATTATAAACAAATTTGCAGAAGTAAAGTTGTTTGTATAAATAATATTTAAAGTTAAGTTTTACAGCGCAAAGTACACTTCAATTTCATGTTCTTATTTGCAGTATTAGCATTAGATGAAAATCTGCTTATTTCTGTAAATAACATGACTCGTCTTATTATTCTGAAATATCTTAAGTACGTATTTATTTCTAGCGTTCGACACAGTGAATTCTGAAACATTGTTTTTCTTTTTATTTACTTATTTACTGCTCCATGAAATACCATAGATGAGGGGTTCAAAAAGCCGAACCGATTGACTCCATTTTTTTTTTTTTTTTTTTTTTTTTTTTTTGAGTTCTGTACATTTTTGACTTGGAAAAGATACATTCTTGGCAGAAGCAAAATCGATTAACTCCATAATTTAACAATTTGCCAGAATGCATAAATGTTCTGATCACTCACATTTTAATACATTGTATCTAAGTTACTAAAATGCTCACTACTGAAAAATCTCGTTTCATGGAGTTAATCGGTTTGACATCTGAACGGCTCATGATTAAGTTTATGTTAATTGTTTGGTTACTGGATCGTTCTTTTGCTATTAAGAGACACCTAAGTTGATTGACGAGGAAGGATAAACTGATAAAAAGGATCCCAAACTGTAGATGCATATTCTAATTTTGATTGTATAAATGCATCATATAGTGATAATATTAGTATTTTTAAAATAATGACTTGACCTCTTTATAAAACCGAACATTTTATATATATATATATATATATATATATATATATATATATATATATATATATATATATATATATATATATATATATATATATAATGTTGCAGATACCAAGGTGAAGGTAGTCTAATGACAATTACAGCCTTCCACGTCAATCCGTCTGGTACCTAGAGCAATTTAGAGATGGTGCATCGACTTGAACACTACTCCAAGGAGGAGGTGCGTGGTGTTCTTAATTTCTTATGGGCCAAGGGACAGAAACCATCTGACATTCATCGAGAATTGGTAGAGGTCTATGGAAAGATTGTTGTGTCGCAGAAACAAGTGCATGTGTGACGCAACGCATTCGCAAGTAGTACGAGTACTGTGACAGATAATGACACAAGTAGCAGCCCAGCAACGTCCGACAGGAATGCGTGAGAGATGATTCGTGAAGATAGGAGAGTGAGGTTGCATGACATTGTAGACACATTGCAAATCTCATATGGTCCAGTGAGCTGTATGGTCCATGACCAAAAACAGCTTCGAGTGGGCATTTCCCAGACCCACCTCACACAATATACCCACGAAGGAAACTCGTTCTTCATCGCATCATAACGGAGATGAAACGCCAATACCCCTATGGACACTTGACTCAAAACACCAGAGCATGACTTGGAAACATCCGTCGTCACTGCTGGTCAAGAAATTCAAGACAAAAACATCTCCCAAGAAAACAATGGGACTATTAGGGTGTTATTCATGTGAATTTCTAGCAAAGAGCACAAATATTACTGCGGGCACGTACTGTCAAACCATGGACACACAGGCTGAAAGTAGTCATATGTCAGAAACGGAAAGGGGTACTACGACAGGGTGTTGTTATTGCACGATAATGCACAACCACATGCAGCCCAATGGAGTCGAACAAACGTCATGAGTTTCAACTGGAAATTTCTTGATCATCCTCAATATAGTCCTGATTTAGTTCCTCCTGACTGCTATTTGTTTAGACGTCTAAACGAACACCTTCGTGAGTGGTGTTTCGGTACACTGGAAGAGGCACAACAGGTTACGGTTACCTGGTTAGGGAACCTGAAGCAACATTTCTTTGCAAAGAGCATAGATAATTTGATGCCACATTCGAATGCATTCTTGGACCGCAACGGTTCCCTTGTTGAGTATTAGTGTGATATCATGTGTCAACCATGATACAGTTTAAGATAATTATTTATGCACGTTTTTCAGTAAATCGAAAATTCGCCTTACTTTTTGGTACACCTTTAGTCACATGTGTTGGCTTTAGTCACTGATCACTGTGCTACTTACGCCGATCACTGTGCTGATCACTGTGCTGTTCAAAGTGCTACTTACGACCAAAAATATGAAATCTATTACAGCTCTCTCCTAAATCTGAAATGATAACGTTCTAGCATTAGGTAATCCATATTAAGGTGGGTGTAAAACTAACGATCCACAACGCATGACAGCAAATTTCATCTATCCTTTTTTAATATACTGTAGTTTGTAAGAAACAAAATATTCCCAATTTTTAAATGAAATCTGAGAGACAAAAGTTCACATATATTTCGAAAATGTTAATAATAATCAGAAGGTGAAGCGTGCCCTTTAAAAAAAATCAAAAGACAATAGAGGTGAAGAAAAAATCAATATTTTAATATTTCAGGAATCCGCAAAAATCAGTCTGTTTATTCTTCGTTCGTCGGTATGTACATACACAGACCCTAGAGTCCTCTATTCAGCATATTGACATCAAACATCAAATTTTAAAATTTAAGAGACTTTAAGAAATGAGGGTGGAGACCGAATTTTCCTCCTATCCGCAGGCAATTGTTTCACGTTTCATAAATACACATTCCATTAATAATCCATCAATCAGTGTTCCTCCCTACGAGACTAGATTTTGGACTGTCTCGTCTCTTCTCCAAAAGGTGTAGTGAAAGTGCTTTCTTGTCTCGTATTTCGTCACGATAATTCCTTCTCGACTCGTCTCATGGGGAATACAACCAACAGTATCATATAATTCAGATCTCTCACAAAATTTACCAAAAAAAAAAAAAAAAAAAAAGAGTTCACTAGGGTAAATTTTATTTGCACTATTTTGCCGAAAACGAATCCAGTAATATTGTTCATATTTTGTTTAAATAATAATGAAAGAGCATGAGAGAATTTATTTTTCTAACAAAATTCCAGAAAACAGTTTATTTATGGGGACAGAATTATCTGTTTGGATGATTTCTCCAAAAGGGATTTAATTATGTTTACCTCTCTCTCTCTCTCTCTCTCTCTCTATATATATATATATATATATATATATATATATATTAGAGTGGTCTTTAATTTTCGATTTCCGAATTTCTTTGCTCCCAACCCCTAAATTGGTTCCATGTCGGACCAAATTAAACCGACCCCCAAGCGACCTAAACTTCTGATTACATTTACAATATATAGTATATGGCAAAAGTTTCGTATAGATCCTTGTAACTTTGAAACGACAGATAGGAAAGGGATCATATTTTGGATAGAGGTAATGGAGGTAGATCCACACACCTGAAACTGGGTAGTACCATGATGGCGACCATCTTGAAGTCCGCCATCTTGGATTCAGAACCAAAATTTAAAATAGAAATGGGGTCTTGTGACATATCGTTTTGGGGTAGCTTTCCACCACAAACACACATATCCGCCTTTATTTCCCACATATCTGATCATGTAATAATTAACATGTTTGGAATATAAATATACATGTGGATCATTTTCTGTAACGATACCAAAATACGCTAGTGTCTAAGGTTTTGGTACCCCAGCTGCAAGTAGCATAGAGAAGGTTGACAGACTGGTGATATTGGCAACTTTTAACGGCAATGAACAATTATTAGGCATTCCTGAAATACCATCATCTACAGGAGAAACACAAGCTACAGCTATTTATGAAGCAGTGGAGAATTGGAGTATAGAGCACAAAATACAGGCGTTGTGCATGCTTCAGTACAACTACAAAGAACGTCGGAAGAATAAATGGCGCTTGTACAAATTTTGAGAAAAAGTTTGATCGTGATTTACTATACCTACCGTGCCGACATCACATATTCGAATTAGTTCTTCAAAGTAGTTTTCACGCAGTAATGGATGGTATTATTGCTGCTAGTACAAGTTCCGGACCTGATGGCTTTTGTTTGAGAGATTTAGACAATCCTCGTTGTCCATCGACGAAAGAAATTATCGCACAATAACGTAGACCTCATGCAGCCCGATGGAGTCATACACACATCATGAGTTTCAACTGAGAATTTCTTGACCATCCTTCATCTCATAGTCCTGATGGATGATGATACGGAAGATATCCGTGTTAATATCCTGGAATTTATGCAACAGCTACATCAGAAACACCAAAGAGATAGCTATGATGTTTCTCTATGGTGTTTCTGGTGTATCTGTTATTGATACCTGGTGTATCTGGTGTATCTGTTGAGATGGCTATGATCTTCCTAGGTGGCACCCTTCCACAAGGAGTTTCATTTCACACTTTTGGAGCTGTGAATCATGCTCGGTGGATGGCAAAGGCTATATATGCGTTCAAAATATATTTGTTCCTAGATCAATTTGAACTGACAAGAAAAAAGAAGAATTTAGTCAAGAGACTGCATTTTCTTTGTTCTAATCTATTCATAAGCTTGGTTCCTTGCACCAATGGCTGTGAAAGCTCCGTATCACGATTACAAGTTTTTACATAAATTAATAGAGTGCAAGGAAGTAGATCCAGAAATTAGTAATTGTGATGAAAAAGAAGTCGCTAAGTTTCAAAGAAAAAGAATTCTTAGACTTCGTTTCCGCAGATTCAAAGACATATTTCTCAAGATTTTCTATAGATATTGATTTTCTAAGAAAATGTCCATCTACTTGGAAACAAGATGTCAACTTTCAAAGTGGATTCGAGATATTGAAAGACGTTATGTTGGTGAACGATGTGACAGAGAGATGGGTGAAGCTGATACAAGAACCAAGAAGCTGATACAAGCTGAATCAAGTACGAGAAAGAAATACAATAGGCTACATATTGCAGATCGTCAATGAACACAGAAAAAATAATCCAGGTGCTACAAAAATGGGTTTAATCAGGCAGTAAAATTTGGCTAGTTATTCACAGCCTTCATCTTTATTATTACTGTTTTAAACCTTCCTTATATTATGTATATTTACGTACTTAGTGTAAATAATTTCAACATCGGTTAGTATGCGTTAGGACTGAATGTGCTATTATATAATAACATAGGCTTTCTGGTTACTTTTATGTGCCTATTTTTAAATACTTATGTAAACTATGAAAAAAGACCACATTGAATTATATTAAACAGTTATTATAAAGGCAATAATTATTACAGGATCAGAGATAAGTTGAAAATAAAGACGGATGTGTGTTTGTGGTAGAAAGCTACCCCAAAACGATATGTCACACGGCCCCATTTCTATTTAAAGTTATGGGTCTGAATCCAAAATGGCGTACTTCAAGATGGCCACCATCATGGTACTACTCAGTTTCAGGTGTGGATCTATTTCCACTACCTCTATCCAAAATACGATCCCTTTCCCTCCAGCAGTTTCAAAGTTACAAGAGTCTATTCCACACTTTTGCCATATAATATATACAGGGTGTTTAATATACAACGCAACCCGGAGTTTGGGATAGTAAAACTTTTGAACCTGAAGCGATACACAAATAATAGTTATATCAAAATGAAGCTTTGTTCATGCACATATTTTTAAATTAGGAAGCAACGATTGAAGTGCACTAGGGACCACATAGTGTTGCCAGATGTAACAGATTGTGTAAATCTTTTTTTTTTTTTTTTTTTTTTTTTTTTTTTGCAAAATACGTAAATTGACTCAACTCATACGTATGGATGTTCTGTCGTTCATTTTCAGTTTGTTTAGTTAGAATAGCTTACAAACTATGGAGCACAAAACATAATTTTTCTTTTCTATCGATATATATACAGTGGCGAATCCAGGATATGATCAAGGGAGGGGCTATAGCCCCCCTTGGATCCGCGCCTGTATATATACATGTTGATTAATACTGAATGCAGTTCCTCCACGATAGTGCGGTGATGCTTTAAGATCATGCAGAGTATTATTGGCAGCTTTTTCTCTTTAAATGTGCAAAGTTACAAATCACACATGGACAAGTTAGGAGACCGCAGTGGCCACAATCATTTGCTAACAGTTCCTCTTCTCAAATCATTTCATGAATCCGTGTCGGTGACATGCATGCATGTTTCTACACGAATAATTGCCCCCTTGTCCCATGTTCGGACGCCCATGGTTGCCCATGATAAAACTATTTAGTTTGCATATGTATAATTCGGTATTTACAGTTGATTAAAAATTTACACAGTCCATGTTCCTGATAGCACGCACAAAATCCCACTTTTCTAATAGTGGCAGTGGCTCTTTATCAGTAACATTATGCTTTTCAGAAGGCCAGTATCTCGTATGTTGCGCATTCATATAACCGGACACTGGAGCCAGAATTTGTCCATCATAAATTATAGCAATATGTTCAAAATCTTTCCCGTCAACAGCAATCATGTACAATAGTGTCGAACATTTTTTTCAGTTTGTGAATATGTGTAATTTTGGTAGGCAGAGATTTCAATTCGTGATATGCCCACTTGTGAGTCCTTGTGATAGATAGTCTTTGAGTTGCTGATTGTTACAGATGACTTCAGACGTGCAAACTATTGGAAGCCTCAGTTTCTTGGGATTGGTATCAGATTCGGTTTCACGTCATTCCCGTAGTAGAATACAATGTTAAACTATACTCCGCGTCACCCAAATTGGTGTATGGCATCAGCCAATAAGCTCGCAGTGCGCTGTTACTAAATCTTGAGCGAGGAACCTAATCATTCATAATTGATTTTGTTCGTATTTGTAGACAGTTATGAATGGTTAGATTCGTCACTGAAGGTTTGGTAACAACGCACTGCATTGGCTGACGCCATACGCAATATTCGGGTGTCGTGGAGTAGTGGTTTAGTCCCTAACTTCTCAGCGAAGACCACTTACGTTTCCGTAATTGATCCACTTTGCGTATATAATTTCCCACAATCACTTTTCGTTGCTGCACAGAGAATTACCTTTCTGATGTGTCTTGCATATAGCAAACGACACATATTGTTATATCACTTCATGTTATGTAGAACGTAGCTTCTGAGCGTACAAAATAGTTCTAACTCACGACAGTAATAATGAATGTGTACGATCTCAGCAATGAGTATAAAGCAATTTCCAAGATAGGCCAACGTCCTAAAGTGCAGCCGCGCCACTTATTCGTGGCCAGCCTTTCTTCCAGACAGGTTCTTGGAGAACACTGCCATCTGAAGCTGTGAGAGTGCCTCCCCGGAGGAGAACAAACAATAAGTCTATAAGATAATAATAAATAGAATAGTACCGTGTAAAAATAGTGTGTGTTCCTCCGAATACTAATGAATGTCTCCCCGGAACATTTTTTTTTCTGAAATAAACACTGTCCATGGCGTAAACTGTAGTTCGTTTTTTCATCAAATTTTGTTTATACTCATTTATGAAATATGAAAAATAAAAATCGTTGTATCCGCTTTCGTAAAAATAATCCTAGAAAATACAAATCACTCTCATCTGGAATAAACTATCTTTGCTGGAATCTTGTTAGAAAATAACTTTTCTCATATTATTTGGTTGTTACTGAAACAAAATTTTTACAGCCGTTTTCGAGAAAATACATTACTCATAGGTTCCTTACAACTATATTGTCAGGCTGCAACTCGAGCATTCTTAATAAATAAATAAATGAGAGTAAATAAAGTTTTTCGTTACAAAGAGGTAAAACACTTGACATTCAGTTATTATGGTTATGGTTTTTGTCAGGGAGACTTTAAGCCGTGCTCTCCAGCCTCTTTTGAATAATAACATAAATGGGTTAGATTACAATTGAGAAGTGTTGTTTCTATTGCAGTGTTTGACTGGTACACTCTGTTTCAAAATTGATTCAACTTATTACTACAGTATAAGACTTCATGGTAATATATATATATATATATATATATATATCGTATAAAGGTCTTCTGGATTTTATAAAATATATTTTTAAATTCTAAAATTATGCGGCACACTCTATTGTTCTACATAAGACACCGGAAATCTGGTATAAACTTTATATCGCAAGATTGCAAATAAATGTCTATGAAGGGAAACCACAGTTACTCATCTTATAGGCACTCTATTTCTAATTTACACTCTATCCTACCGCTATGCTGCATATATGCATATATATATATATATATATATATATATATATATATATATATATATATATATATATATATATATATATATATATATATACGTTTGAGTGTTTCTAATCAGGATTCTTGTTTATTTTTCGCACACAAACTATAATTGTGCGAAAATATCGCATTCAGTGCTCTGTAATCACCACAACTGATTTATGCATTCACGTATGATTCTGTATCCGGGATTGTACCTGTTCTTCGAAGTTACTGAGGCCATAATTTAATTAAATTTGACAGTAAAATTATGTCATATATGCCTTCCTAGAATGAACGCTTGAAATGCCGTCACAGAGCATGCTTCCTCCCCTCTTATCCGGCATGTGTTATGAGATCGTGTGCTCATGAAATCATCCCCCATTCAGCCAGTGCAGGTAGACACGAAAGCTGGGGAAACCCTAAAACACGGCCTTGAATGAAGGTTGTTCTGAGTGCGGGAAGTTCAGGTAAGAATCTCTCACTTAATTGTAGCAAACAAAACGGATTTCTTACCCTTTCTGTTACCGTTGCTGAGCGTTTGTGATTCATTTTGTTTTGACCTTGGTTTTCATTGAGAGTTCTTACACTTTAAATTGATTTGGCTTTTGATCAAAGTGTTTGTTGCTATTGCTAACCATCTACCGTTTCCTTCAGTTGCAAATGAATGACTAATGGAAAAAAGATGACACAATACACCAAGACTTGACTACGTTCTACAAAATGACTTGGAAGATGCCGCTACCACTCCGAGTGTCAGGTCAAGGTAGCAAACTCACGAATATATTTCCTAAATAGAAACCAAAAGTTTATTTCATAGCCCAAGATGAAGGAGTGTATTTTTTATTTTTTTGAAAGGAAGAAATCATAATGTCGATTATCTAAGATTATAGATATACGCATTCTAGTCGACTTAAAAGAAATGCACATTCGTTATTTACATGTTCTTTTGAGAACAATGTGGGAACTATTAAATCAACAGTTTTATTATTATTATTATTTCTTTTTTCTTGACGTAGAAAGAACATAGTTCTGTTTACGTACCGAAAACCGTATTAATTTGTTCAAAAGACAAAATCTAGTAATGAAATAGCACTTTTGACAGCTAGTTTCATAGATATACCTCATACGCGTATTCATTTTTAAAATTTTATTTTACTTTTCAATGTTTTGCTGATCAAGGCTATTCAGCTATCGAAAGAAAGTACTTTTTTGATCCTACGAGTTTCTCTTGTGTTGCAGAACAGCTTTTTTGTATTTGTTTTGCAGACGATATAACTATCACTGTGAAATCTAAATCTGAATTGAAAATCAACGCAGCATTTGAACCTTAAAATTAAAGAAAGAAAGAAGGGGAAAAAATCAACGATATTTTAGCATAAACTAGCATAAAATATAAGACGAATATATGTAAAAAAAAGAAAAAAAGAAAAAAAGAAAAGAAAGAAAAGAAAAAAATAAAAATCTTAAAATTACATGGAACATACATTGAGTTTTTATGGTAATGGGCAGGGATTTCCCTATATCTCCCAAACACTCCCCAGAACTTCGAGGAACACCACTTAGGAAATTCGCTACACACCCACCTAACACCTACCAAACTTGAGATTACAATCATTAATTAGCATACTCAGTAAAATTTTGTCAAACTTCCTTACTTCTTCGAAGGACTGCAGATTCGTAGCAATTGCAGTTTTCAGAAAGGATCTGTTTGTTCATTACCACTTCCAATTTTAATTTATTTTGTCACTCGGTCGAAAAAGTGTAACACACTTTTTCAGGCCAGCCACACTAATGAGGTTTTCCTGGGTTTTCCTCATTCACACCAGGCAAATGCCGGGGTGGTACCTAACTTATAGGTCCCAGGCCGCTTCCTTTCTTTCAAAATTCTTTCTTCCTTCCCTTTCTCCGGATTGTGTGCTCGCCGAGCGACGTCGTCCCTCAAATAGTGACGGGCTAAATGGCCTTAGATGCTGAAAGCCCAGACATCTAAATCCTAAATCCTTTTAATTTATTTATTTACTAGCAGAATGTCCGTTCTTCGCACGAGGAGAATACGTTTCATTTTGGACATAAAGGGCTGAATTTTTATTTAAACGGCATCGGAAGTGTCACTATTCGTCTTAGCGACCCCGATATCTACGAATTCGACAGTAATATCTGTCATTTTGGACCATTTTACACATTCCTCCTTCCCTAAGTTGCGGGGCTCAATTTGGATGTAAAGGGCATAGGAAGTATCACTGTTCATCTCAGCGATCGCGAAAACTATGGATTCTACACTAATATCGGTCATTTTCGTTCCCTCTCCTCCTCTTCCTCCCCTAAGTTGCACTGTCGAAGTAAAATAAAATCTATTCCAGGCCTGCACCCTCATTTAAGTGGCAAATTTGATTGAGATCGGTCTCGTGATTCAAGAGTTATAAGTTTTGTTTATATTTATATCTACCCTCCTCCCTCTCTCCTATGTTGTACCGTCAAACTGAAATAACATCACTTCCAGTTCCGAACGTCATCTTTGTGGCAAGTTTGATCGAGTCGATTGGTCGGGTGATCGAAGAGTTATTAAGTCACAAACATAGTATATATAATTGAAGATTTGACATCTGCCGCTCCCATCACCTGGATTTTTCTTCGTTCAGTTTGTCTTCGAAGAGTCAGCTAAAGATAGATTTTTTTTTTTTTTAAATGTGCGTCTTCTTGATTCCTGAAAATAAACAGAAGGTAATCACTGGAATGTTGAACAAGACAAGCTGTAACCCTCGGTTTCTCTCCTTTTCAACGAGTGATGAAAAATAAATTATTCCGGTGTAACACATCTCTACTCTGGTTATCAGAGAGTGAATATACTTTCGAGTGCGATTCTTTAGGACTGTTTGCCATAGTTTTCGAGATTATGAAGAGAACAGGAAATGCACTGGAAAACTATTTTTTCAAGAAGAAAGAGAAAGTATGTTTATATATCTAACACCCATTTCATATATGAAGTAAAAAAAATATGTATTTTTAAAATAGGGGATATAAAATTTAGATTTCTATTAGATTTTTAACTGCTAATTCAAGCACATTATTTCGATTTTATCAAGTAGATAATGAAAAAGATAGGCAAACAATGGATACCTTTGGTAGAAAAAAAAAATATGGCCTTTAGGGATCTATTGCTCAGGCCGGGATATAGAAGCAGTCGTCCAGGGCCTTTGCTATGGTACCATCCAGGGCATTTGCCTGGTAAACCTGAGAAACCCTGGAAAATTTCAGTTAGGTAGGTTGTCGAGTTCGAACCCACGTTCCGCCGCAGTCCTCATTGCAAATCCGAAGTTAGGTACTCGAGCCATTGGACCATGGAGATGGGTAGGTTGCGTGTTGAGTGATGTCAAAGACAAAATCAAACCTGGTCATATCAAAGTAATCGAACTGCAGTTTATTGATATTAAATCATTAGCTTGATATCCGAAAGGTCCAGTGTTTATATCCTGAACACGGGACTGACATCTTTAGTCAGGTTTTTCTTGGTTTGTGAAACAAATGCTGAGATTGTGTCTAAAAAGGAAACGCAGGGTTACATACTTTCCCCTTTACAGTGGTGTACCCAGACCAACTTAAGTGGAGGGCAAACGTTAACGTAGGAGGTTACAGAAATACAAATGTCTGATCCTCAAAAAGAACTCTTTCCCTCCCCTTCGTATATTTGGTAGTGTAACAACTTAGAGAGCAAATCTACTTTCTACGCGTAAAAATAGATAGTATATGTTTACATGTACACAATAGGTAGACTATTTTCGGCTTAGACATGTAGACAACAACGTAAACTATAATGGTTGCCTAAGCTATGACTTGTGACTTGAAAATTGAAATTTATAATTAAACATGTCACGAAAAGTAAACGAAATGTTTGGAGACCTTAATTTTAAGTTAACAAATGAACTCGGAAAATATTATGCATTCTGTAATTACTGAAAAAAAAAAACAGCCGCTTCTCGACTTAACGCATTAAAATTTTATTTTATTTTGTGACAAGTGAAAAGTGACAAGAGGGCAAGATGTAATGTAGATAACTGGTCCACTGTACGTGTAACATTACAAATCCCAGTATTTCTTAAGTACAAGGACCGAAGTGGTGCGAAATGCTATTACTCACAAATTATTTTAATTTATTGTTTCTGAAGCAAATGAATTTACTTCGCTTGAATAGAAAGCCGTACAACACTAGAAGCTGCCTCGTTGCCCTTGTCAAAGCACAAATAAAGTAGAAGTGAATATATTAAAGGCGAATAATCTGAACAAGGGGACACTAAGCCAGCACAAGGGAGTAGAGAGTGACCCACTTTATGAATACCATTGAAAAAATAATAATTATGCCTACTGATGTGCAAGAAATGAGGAAAACCAAAGAAGGAACTCTGAACGGTTGCCTGCAAGATAGGCAACCAACGTTACGCCGTATACGTTTTGGCCCTCGCAAATAGTCAGAAGTCAAAGATAAATTTTGAGTTTCTGACTTGTCATGAATGGCTCTACATGACAATATACTCTCATAATCATACATCTACCAGAAACCATTAAAAGATTTACTGTTCAACAACGTATTGGACGCGACATATATGTGAATGTTATCGAGAACATTAGTGAAAGAAAAACTTCCAGCTTTTACTTATACAAAAAACATCCACATTCACTGACAAAAACTCAATATTTTGTGGAGATTTGTCTGAAGCTTTCTTTTTCGCGAACATCTCTAGCTGGAAAGTGAACAATTTGAAATTAAGAGAGTTTCTGGGAAATTATTCAGATGAGTCTACACTAAGAAAGAAATACTTACCTCGTTATGAGAACACAATAAAAGGAATAAGAGAACGAGTTTCCGGAAATAAGATTTTTGTCTCCATTGATGATACCAGTGATATGGAAGGTCGTGACGTTGTTAATGTAATAGTGGGTACGTTTGAAGTAGCTAACCCTGATGAAATACTCTTGCTCACAACTGAAGTTTTAAACGCGACATATATGTAAGTGGAACTATTCAGGAATATGTCTTCTCTTCGGTAGATCGATAACACTCCTGTGGCCTGAAGGGGTAAAGTATGATGATGTACTACTCTTTGTGACTGATACAACGCCTGACATTGTCAAAACTCCCAGTGCAGTTAAAGCATTTTACTAGTAGATGATACTCGTACCTGCCACTTGTCTAACTCACGGTTTCCATAGAGTGGCGTAAGAAGTTAGAACCAAATTCTACGACGCCAAATTCTAAATTTCTGCCGGTCACAAAGAAGGTAGTACTTGTTGTGGCTCCGTCATACAGCCAACTTTTCAAATTTCAGGCTCCAGACATACCTCTTCCATTACAGCCTACCATTATGCGCTGGAGTATGTGGATCAATGCCTGTGTGTACTACTGTAACAACTTTCGTGCGGTGAAATAAATAATAGACTCCTTTGAAGCAGAAAACGGCAATACAAAGCATCCGAGAACTGATTTCCGATAGCAAAATGGCGGGAAGACTAGCATACATCAAGGCACATTTCGAATGCTTATTGGCAACTATTACACTTTTTCAAAAGAAAATGAAAAATGGAATGAAATCTTTAAGTTTTAAGTTATGCTTGCTAGGCTAAAGGAGAAGCTCATGATGAGAAATGAGTAAAATGTTAGAATGAATAAAGTGGGAGGAAACGGGAGAACCCTGAGAAAACCCAAGCACACGGTGTTTGTCCATTACAAAGCTCACTTGGCACGAGGTGGGATTTTCAAAAGAAAGCTGTGCCTTTCAATACGATAATCGATATGGTTAGAACAACTGAAGGTGTTTTAAAGAATATTCTAGTGATATTGGCATATTTATATCAGACAAAATGAAACGTCTTTTTGATTAAAAAAGAACTCAGTGTGTGAAGTGTTGTATTTCATTAATCGGGTATTTAGAAGGGAAGACTTTAGCATGCCAGGCATCGAGGGGAAACTTAAACCGTGATGTAGTGCGTTTCAAGTACAACCCCTATCGTATCCGTAGATGTGGAAAGGGTTTTTTTTTTCTGTGTACAGAAATATGTTTGCCGACGATGGAAATTCCTGTTTCTTTGAGAACCTGTGAATAATCACTGTCATCTACTGTAATGCAGAATAAGGGGTAAGAATTATTTTTTGTATAATACTCTGATATTTGTGAATTCCTCCCAAACATATTGTGATCCATGAAGTAAGTGTATGTAATGAAAATACTGTATATATAATATTTTCAATAAGCATACTGAGTTGTGTACAAATTTTAGATCATTTTTCAGAATTTTTAGTGTCATTTTTCAAAGGTTTTTAGGTTATCAAAATCCAGGCCCTGCTCTAAGTCATCTGAGAAATTTTGAGCTTGATGGTTTATTCGTTTTTATCTGCACGTATGTACAGAAAGAACGTCACTCTACGGACATCTAAAGTTTCAAATGTGTACGTAGGTAGAACAATGAATAGCAACTGGAGTACAGAAAGATTAAAGATGCGGATGCCGTTAAAAAAAAAAAAAAAAAAATGCCCTGACTTTGCACTAATGGATGCAATATTTTAACATTATCCCACAGATATATGCAACCCACAATACAGATGTTGCAATTTGGTTGCATATTTTTGCAATAGACAAAAAAAAAAGCCTAGTTATCTGGCATTTGGCGTCTTGAATAGTTTGGTAGATAAATCAAATGACGTACGGGGCTACGCATGCAGCTCTGAAGATAAATGTGTGGTATACCCTTAGGATAACATCTTTTATTTCATAAAAATTGGGTCTCGAAACACCTAAATGGTAATTCCTCGAAGCAAGCATCTTTAAATTGGGAAGTAAATTGGATAACAACTAAGGGATGAATGGATGGATTCGAGTTTAGCTTCATTTTCAGCAGCAAAGGTATACGAGAGGACCTACAGCTTAACATGGGATCCAGATTGAAAAATTGCTCGCATTTAAAACCTTCAATATTGTTAGTGTTTCAAAAGGAAAAAAAAATAAAAATCAGGCATAGGATCTATACAAATCGATAGATCTAATTGAGGTGAACATAGTGATATGGGTATGTGTAATTCCTCATGCGTAGTTTTTGAGCAAATCAAGAAAAACTTTTTTGGAAGCCTAAAAATTTATGTTGTACGATAACCATGCTACCTATTAAGATGAAATTGATAATGAAGTATACCCTCATCAAAGCAATAGAACAGTACACATTATGTTAATGAGATATAGCCCAAAATTATGATTAGCTCTTAAACTTCAGTTGTAGTTTAACAGCTGAACTAACTGGCTTGCTTTCAGACAGGCGCGCACCCAGAATTTTTTCTTGGGAGGGTTCAAAATTTTGGAGAGTGTCCATACTACAAGACACTACGTAATGCAATATTGAACTGGAGATATTGTACACCCCCCCCAAAAAAACGATAAGTAAGTATTAAATACTGTACCATCAATATTCTTAGAAAAAATATAGAACTAGATTTTTTTTTACAAGGAAACAAAGAGTAGATACAAAATCAAAATCTTTATTCTACATCAATCATTTCTCTGCTAAACAAATATAGTTTTATTAAGAATTGTACAACTTTATGTCGACTTACGAAGTTTTTTTTTTGGAGGGGGGACGGGACCCGATGAACCTCCACATGGATGTGCTCCTGCTTTGAGAGTAAATTTTGATGCGTAGTTTTCGAGAAAGTCGAGATAAAAGGTAATGTTTATGGCGTTAATAACTATAATAAGTATGTCATTCGTTGCCAACTTCAGCACTTCATACTTTTGAATCTCCTGGAATTCTTTAATTGTTTACTTATATACTGTAAGCGTATGTAAAAAAATATCTACTAATAAATAGCAGATTGTATCTATTGTTTTGACAATGGATACAATTTCTTCTTTAGTGACAAACATATTTACTTCTCATAGAGACATACATACTGCGTACGTGTCTCTACACACTTAATCCTAACAGTATATTATTTGTAATTAGCAGATTGCCCGTTCTTCGCACGGGAAGAATAGGTTTCATTTTGGACATAAAGGGCAATGGGGGCTGAATTTGGATCTAAACGGCATCAGAAGTGTTACTGTCCATCTCAGGGACCAGAAAACTATGGATTCGACACTAATATCGGTCATTTTCGATCATTTTTAAATATTCCCCTCCTCTGAGTTGCACCGTCAAAGTGAAATGCTAAAATCCATTCCAGGGCCGAACCAATTCTATGTTAAAAATTTGATCGAGATCGGTCGAGTGGTTCAAGAGTTATTAAGTTTTATGAATTTTTATATATCTGCCCCTCCCCATCCCCTCCTCTAAGTTCTACCGTAAAAGTGAAATGATGAAAAAGTTCCTAGGCCCGAACCTCATTTCTGCTGAAAATTTGATCGAGATCGGTATGGTGGATTCAAGAGTTATGGAGCCACAAACATAGTCACTTTCAGTCTTATATATTAGATTACGTTCGTTACGTGAGTAATTCTGTATTTATTTAAATTCATTCTTCGAACATTTATTTGAATAATTATGTTGTTCAGAGATTCTCATATTAATAGAATTTATTGTTCGAATTTTTTAATGTCACTGATTGGAGCCCCTCCGCGCCGAGTAAGACCCACTACTCGTACCACTAGTAATGACCCTGAATTTTTCATGTACTTCGGAAACTCTCAACTTGAATCAAGTAAAACCTTTACAAAATATCAGAAAGTATGAATAAAAGAAGTCGAAGTACAAGAAACCATATATTAAATTTAGTTAATTTTAGTTTCTCTTATTTATATGTGTACGATATTATTGTCTAAGAATTTTATTCGTTACTGAAAACATAAATAACATGTAGTTGGAACACGCCAACCAATCTCACATTCTCCGTAGTAAATGGCATAGTGACTGACGTACATATTTATTATTATTATTATTATAGTTCTAATGACTTTTTTCTCGTCTAGAAGCGTTTTCCTCCAAAGTGGAGGAAAAAACGCATGATTCCTTGAACTATGAACAACGATTTATTTATAATTTCTATGGGAATATGCGGAAGCACATCAAATGGTACTACAGTACAGCAGTTATGAAATCGTATACTGTAAGTAGCGTTCTAGAAAAAAAAAATGCTTCAAACGTGTTATTTTCCTTTTTTGTATCATACATGCAGAAAGTGCTGTAGAAAATGGGATAATAATAAATGTACTGAGAACAGTTAAAAGCAAAAAGTACAACATTAAGCCGTACAATGTTACTATTCAATTCAATGTTACTATTGAAATACCCTACAGTAGAAGAAATAAGAACAAGAAATAAGATATCAAACTAGTTAGGTTAAGAGAAAGTAAATACAAACATGAGCTCTTATAGAAGTCACTTTATAGATTCTGAAACTAAATTCAGTTCTAACGTCGATTAATATGTTACCTTTCTCTCGGTTGAAATAAAATGTAACCCTTACATGATATAATTGTTTATTAAAACTTGTAATTTCATGCTTTCTAAAACTTAGGCTGAGTTTCAGCAGTTGTCAATTACCTTTCCTGTAATAATAATAATAATAATAATAATAATAATAATAATAATAATAATAATAATAATAATAATAATAATAATAATAATAATAATACAAAAATAATTTTGAGGTGTTTTAATCTCAAAATTTGCTGTTTAGTAATCAAATTTCTCAAGCAGTTCGATGTCTCTCTATAAGACACCGAAACAAGAAAAAAAAGTCCTTTTGCACTTTTCTCTAGGACACATAGTTTTGGAGCTACATGATGCCGTAAATGGGGCGAAATACAGTTTAGGGCGACATATATTTCCTCTATTTTGAATGATAGAGGCAAGGCGACATGGTCACCTCAAAGGAACGAAACCTGCTCTATTCAAAGATTGGTATGTCGCAATCGTGAAATCAGTGCACAAGGGATTTCCCAAAGGAGCGTAGGGACTCCCGGATAAACTGTCAGATAAAGATACGTCAAAATAGGCGTGAATAGATAGGTTTCCCACCTAGTAACCACAATTAGTTGTAACCATGTCGAGATCTCAGAGACAAATTGATGGACGCGTCATATTAGGTATGTGTGGTTGAATAACCACCAGGTACTGATGGTGACCAACAATGAAGTTGTGGTTATAAAGTGTGGGTGAATACACTTCGGGAGGTGACTCCACAACTGGAAACAAGGAAACAAGTCATGAACAGAAGTCGAAAGAGGCGGCGTGTTCCAGCAGGAACCGAGCAAAAAATCGCCCACACACCGTGGGTAAAGTAGAATATCTCCCGAACGAATTGAGATAGTGTCGTCGGTCCACAAAATGAGAAAGAAAATCATACTCAAGGGAACTAATAGTGCAAACTGAATGGAACAGATGGAACTGCGGAATGGGAGTCCATACAGGAAAAAGGGGATTCTGCAAAGCAGACATGGTAGGGGCAGTGAAAAGTGAAACAGACGTATGTACTAAGACGTGTTACGTATGGCTTACGTACGAACTGTGGGGTGAGAGCTGGAAAGGTGGGGATTCCCCATTGCAGCGTCGGGGACCAATTCAAAGGAACACCGCCGCACATGGGTGTTGGTGCAGCGGTTCCACAACAAGCAGAGTACGCAGACATTGAAGGGCCGAGAATCGCTGTAGGCCCTACCGAGTAGGCAACTGAGGCATGGAAGACATGGACAAAAGTAAGCATGCGTGCAGGCAAACATGGACTGTATTTTCAAGGATGATACACTACAGCTCGTACTGGTGTCCGTGATGAATAAGTATCACAAAGAATGACACTAAAGGTTTCAGAAGTCTTACCTGTGGCAACACTAAAGAAGATGCTCGAAATTACGTCCACCACTCTGAACACAGGCATTCAGACTCGTCGCACAGACCGGCGTACACGTCGAAACGTGTCTGGTTCTTCCCGCAAAGCGTTACAAGCGGCTCGGACGCATTTTTCCAACGTTTGGATATCAGGTACCGGAGTAGCATAAACAACAGTTTTGAGAAGAAATCCAGAGGGTTTAAATCCAGCGACCGGGCAGGCCATGACATAGGACCGCCACGGTCGATCCACTTGCCCGGGAAAACAGTGTTCAAATAATCACGCACGGGGCGACAGAAATGCGCCGGGGCACCATCGTGCATATACCACATACGTTGTCGTAAGACCAACGGCACATCCTCCAGAAGTGTAGGAAGTATCTCGCGCAAGAAGTTCAAATAGATAGGCCCAGTGAGTCGTTGTGGAAGAACAACTGGTCCAATGAGATGGTCACCCAGAATCCCTGATCAAACGTTGATACGAAACTGGTGCTGGTGGCGGGCCTGTACCATTTCATGTGGATTATCCACAGACCACAGATGACTATTATGAAAATTCTGGATACCATCCCTTCCAAATTGGGCTTCATCTGTGAACAAAATGGAGAAGAGAAAACCGACAGTTGTTGCCACCAAATGGAGAACCTGATTACAAAAGTCCAGCCTGGGAGGAAAATCCCCTGGCGATAGAACCTGTACCCGTTGCAAATGATAGGGGTAAAAATTGTTGGCATGAAGGATCGACAACATCCTCTCATGACTGACATTATGCTGACGGACAAGCTCCCTGGAACTTACACTCGGGTCATCTAGCACATGTCGTAAAATACGTTCTTCAGCATGCACAGTGCGTTCCTCACGTGGTCTTCCCGTGTCATACATGGCAGGGTGAAACGTTCCGGTCTCACACAAACGACGAAACAGCGTTGCAAATGTTGTATGATGCGGTTAGCGTCTGTTGGGATATCGATCGTTGTATAATCAGGCTGCCTGCCTACCATTTCCATGTGCTTCTCCATACACAAAAATCATCTCGGTCTGTTCCTGATTGGTGTAATGGGCCATTGTCACAACACACTACACTATGAACGTGATTCACAACACTCAACGTAGTAGTTGCCCACTTCAACTTCACGGATGACTTTGACAGACAAGGTAGGTCCGCTCAATGGTGATGTCTTGTTTGTTGGTTGTGCACTCAGTGTTTCTTCAGTGCTAACTCCTTGTGCATCGGAATGACCTGGACTGGCAACTTGGGGGTCCTCTCGAGGCAAATCAACGAAGTACGTATGTAGTGTGGTTTAGCCGTTTATGGTAGCTATGGTCCTCTGTGACCGTGCAATGTTCCCGAAAATAGTCAATGTTTTGCTGTCAGCAGTGTTCGAATAAACGAGGGTGCTCGAAATCACCCTCATGTAAAAGCTTATCCCCGGCTTATATCATGAAAATAACATAGTATCCCTGGCTGGAATAATTAATACTACTGCATTGTTAGTTACCATCAGTACCTGGTGGTTATGGATCTTCACCACAGCGAAATGAAACTCCCGCTAATTTTTTTATAATATCTTGAAAACAAATAACATTATTGGAAAAACAAAAACATACTGCACTAGATAATATTCTGCATGTGATAAGGTTATCACAACTCACCTATCTTCTTTGGGTGTGCCGCTATTTACACAACCCGCAAAAAATGCTAAATCTTTCGGCAGTTGCAAATGGAAAGCAGATAAGTGAGTTGTGATGACGGCATCACATGCAGAATCATAATATCTAGCGCACTATGTTTTTGCTTTCTCAATATTTGTATTTATTTTGAACATATTACAGAAAAACTATAAAATTGGCGGTAGTTTAATTTTCGCTGTGGTGAAGAAACTTATGCAACCACACATAGCGTTTATGATGTGTCCACCATTTCGTCTCTGTTTGAAATCTCAGCATGGTACAACTAATTATGGTTACCAGGTGGGAAACCTATCCATTCACGTTTATTTTGACGTATCTTTACTTGACAGTATATCCGGGAGTCCCTACGCTCCTTTGGGGAATCCCTTGTGCACTGATTTCACGATTGCGACATACCAATCTTTGAATAGAGCAGGTTTCGTTCCTTTGAGGTGACCATGCCGCCTTGCCTCTATCCTTCGAAATAGAGGTGATATAGCGCTCCAAAGTGTATTTTGCCCCGTTTTCGGCATCATGTAGCTCCGAAACTATGTGTCCTAGAGAAAAGTGCAAAAGGACTTTTTTCTTGTTTCGGTGTCGGGAATCACCTCCCGAATTTTGTCGGTGGAGTTTCCTACCATCCTGTATATATAAACCATTTTTAGCAAGAAAAAAATTTACAACTAACTAGTTTAACATTCGCAAAACGAGGAAGAAAGAAAGCACTATTACACATTATTTAGGTTTATACTTTTCACTTGAGTAGACCTTTCTCAAAAACACTTAGTGTTCTTTATTTTATCAAAGAATTCATTGCAAGTTATTGCCAAGTTCATTTTACAGAACATTAGTCCTCTCACTGTTCACTCTTCCATTTAACTTCTCAATGGAAAAAGCGTTAGAAGTTGTTAAATAATTATGAGACTAGAAACTAAAAGAATTTCTCTGTCTGACCGGGACTAAACACGAAACCGGCCGGGACGACTCCTCAAAATCGGGACGTATGGCAAGCCTACTTCTATAGCCACGGCACCATGCTGTAAACTCTAGTCCAGCCACCAATCAATAATGATGATAATAATAATAAAATTTCTTTATATTAAGATTTAGCTATATTATTCAGCTCAGATACAAAACCAAGGGTTTTCCTTATACACAGTAAAGCTCTGTATACCCGGTTGTATCGAAAAGCGTACTCCAGGCAGAAAATCCTAGTTTTATCAGACATATGCAAATATTTAAAATCCGAATCCTTTTATAAACCGAAAGATCAAACCAAAACTGGCCTTGAACACTGAAACCTTTGTTGCTAAAGGAGGCTAAATACAACGTATTTAAAAACAACACCGACAACGTTTGGGAGGTGATTCTTGACACCAAGATAAGACAAAAAGTATAAACCAACATGGACGCACAAATGCTTCCTTTCGGAGTTATGGGCTGCCGAAAACATGAAAAAATGAACTTTAAAGGTCCATAGTGCCAAAATTATGAGACGTACCGTAGTCGGGTCAAGATTTAACTTAGGAACTAATATGTGCCCTTCCCGAAAATAAATGTTTCAGAATCCTAAAGTACTCACGTAACAATTTTTATAGAGGGAGTTTGGTTACGGGCATTTAATTGGAAAAACTCACCAACTACCTTTATAAAAACTGTTGCGGAAGTACCGCAGGATTCTGAAACTTGGATATTTGGATAGGGCACATACTAGTTCCTAAGTGAAGTGTTGACCGAACTACGGGGTAGGTCCCATACTTTTGGAGCTATGGGCTTTTAAAGTTCACTTTTTCATGTTTTCGGCAGCCTATAACTCCGAAAGGAAGCATTTGTGCACCCAGGTTGGTCTATACTTTTTGTCTTATCTTGGTGACAGGAATCAGCTCCCAAACGTTGTCGGTGTTGTTTTGAAATACCCTGTATAAAAGAGGAAGGATGTAGTTTTACAAATTCTGATGCTTTAATGTGATTAATGAAGCGCAGCGAACTTAGCAACGTTACAGCAGGCAGCAGCCATATCTTGAAAGATGAATTTCATAATACTCAGGGTAACTTGACTGCAAATGTCCTTCTGCTTGGTTACTGAGAAATATCCCGTTCACGATATCAATTGCAGCTAAAAATAATCATTATATTTGTACTATCAACAGATTAATATCAAACATACTTCCTTATTAAATCTGAACTTGTGGCGTCATCCTGTAATCCAACTCTCCTGAAGGCAAGTTAGTTTGGTGGGGAATATCTTTTTTTTTTATGAGAAGTGATGATCTGATGATCTGTGTAGTCAGCACTAGATTCAAGTTTCAGCGTGATTGGAACCTACGTAAATACTGGATCACACCTCTGACTTGTATGAAACTTGAAGCAATCTCAGTCAATGAATGAATGAATCGAATTGCTTCTTAAGGAATTCTTTGCGACTAAATGGCTACCGTTGTCTTTTGTTAATACGTAAGACCGGATTCGATTCAGAGCGGGAGTAGGTTAAAAGATTCGGATTCTATGATAAACATTAGACCTGCTATGTTTCATCAAACTTTAATACTGATAAAAGAGTTAAACTTAAAAGTATTTAAAAGTTATAATTAGTTATTAAAGAAAAAATGCTGTTAAAATGGCTTTCATTCCAAAGAAACTCAATATTTTGAATGGCTTGACACAAGATGCGATTCAAGATGTTTTTTTTTAAAAAAAAAACTTTTTTAAATCTTCAGTATTGAAGCTTCCAGCTACTTTTAATCCATAGACCAGGCGCCCACCGCAGAAATTTTTGTTGAGACGGGTCCAAACTTTGACCTGGGGAGGGGGAGGTCCATTACTACAAGCCACTTTGTCTATGTAGTATTGAACAGATATTATTCTGCACCCGAAAAGACGATAAATAATTGTAAAATACTTCCATCTATATTTTGAGAAAGAAAAATGATAGAACTAGATTGTTTCTATAAGAGAAAGAGTATAGATGAAGTGTAAGATCAAATTTTCATGCTACATCAATCATTTCCCTGTTAAACAAGTGTAATTTTATTGATAAAGTGTACAAATGAATGTTGACTTAGAAAGTTTTTTTGTTACATTCGGCTCCGGACCCGTGGACCCCCCGTGGGTACGCCCCTTCCATAGACTTAGCAGATAGATTTGATCTCCCGAAATGCTAAAGGATTTAACGGCGTTGTTGTGGCAGAAATGTTTTCGCTTAAGCTATTATGATTACAAGTGTACTTTATTAGTATGATAGCTTGCAACACTGGCGACAAGTTCTTCAGTCCTCCCGTTGAACAGGAGAGTTTTCTTCAGTGCGTCGTGAACCGCTGTGAGGAGAAGCAGACAAAAGATGTTGTTAGTGCTAGTGTTTGCGGCAATCATTGCGTCCTCTGTGCAGGACAGACAATTTCCGGATACCACAGGCATTCGAGGAGAGCTTACGGAAAAACTTGGCGTCGACCAGTTTTTTTCGTTGTGGCTTGTTTTTCATAATGACGAAGTTAAAACGTCAGGTAAGAATAAGATTACACATTAATAATAGTGATTTAGATTGAACGTTGGCATCAAGTACTATTAGAAGAAAGTCTCTGCAAATTATTCTTCATATAAGCAAGGTTCATAAAGTTGCCAAATTTTATACGAGTTCTGTAATTAATGCTAAATGATAAGGAATATGGTAGACGTTTGCAAAAACGCCGGAGAAAAGAAAGGGATACTATACATGTTTTTTTTTTTTTTTTTTTTTTTTCAGAATATATACTTTTGATTTTATTGGACTTTTATAGTAGCAGTCGGTGTGGATAATGTAAGGGAAGTCAGAAGATCTTGTTAACTTCTTGGTATGTCTTTAGGATTGGGTGTCACTGTCTATTTCGATCATGACAGAAATTAAGAAGTTTTCAAAGCAAAAGTTACGATCATCGTTTAAATTGATTTTCTTCTTCCACTGTACTCTCCCAATTATCAGAAGGTAAAAACTGGGGTACAACCAGAACCCAGACTATGATAGGACTCAAGAGGAACGGGAATGGGGAATGGCGGAAACTTCATAACGAGGAACTACATAATTTATACCGTTCACCAAACATTGTTAGGGTCATCAAATCTAGGAGGCTTAGGTGGGCAGGTCATGGAAGAACGCTTTCAAAGTTTTAACTGGAAATCCAACCGGAAAAAGACCATTAGGAAGACCTAGGCGCAGATGGGAGGATAATATTAAGATGATAACCCAATTAGCTAAAACCAGAAGTCAATGGAGAGCTTTTATGAACGCGGCATTGAGCCTCCAGGTTCCACAGGCCACAGAATTAGTTAGTTAATTAGTTACAAGTATATCGCTATATTTAACAGTCACAAATAAAAATCTTAACTTAAATGTTAGTGTGTTTTTATGCATACTTAAATTATTAAAATTCTTTCCATGTTTTGTTTATTCCATATTGTTTATTTACAAACAGAATGTGTCATTTTGTTAGGACTATGTCTGAGGCTGTTATGACAAGACAAACGACAGTAAATACGATTGAAACTTTTTTTTTTTTTTTTACATAGATAATCTTTTTTAGCAGAATAAAAACTACCAATTCTTATTGGTAACGAAGGACATATTTTTCAGAACCATAAAAATTACATTCAATTATACAAAAAAAAAAAAAAACGATTTTTTGTTGATTTTCTCGAAACTACACATGAGGATACCAATTTATTTAGCTTGATCCGATTTACCGATTGGTACAGGTCTCAATCTTTGGACACTTCTTTTTATCGTTGAATTTATTGAGTTTTCTAAGCTGTAATTACCATTTGCGTACAACAGCCACGTACAATTGCAACAAGAAGCACGAATTTCCAAATATTGTTCTTGTACGTAAGTTGCAGTTAAGCAGTTGTTATGTATTCGATCATGTTTTAATATATTTTATTATGTGTAATAACATTTGCATCGTAGGTTTATCACGAGCTTAAAAAAAATACCTAGAGGTGGATCTAGCTCGGGGCCGAGGGACTTAGCTCCCTCCTCCCCCAGTTGTTTGAGTGACAAAAATAATTGAAGCTATTTACTTAGCTATATATTTTTGAAACTTTATAGTAAACTCATGACATACCTGTCATATAATGATTGCTTAACTACAATTTACGTACAAGGACAGTATTTGGAAATTCGTGCTTTCTTGTTGCAATTGTATGTGGCTGTTATACGCAAATGATAATTACAGCTTAGAAAGCTCAATAAATTCGAAGATAAACAGAAATCTCGAAAGGTAAGACTTGTATCAATCTATAGATCTCGTTGAGCTGAATGGATTGATATTGACGAATGTATCCTCATGCGTAGTTTTCGAGAAAAACAATAAAAAAAACGAAGTTTTATGGCGCTGAAAAGTATGTCCGTCGCTGCCAATAAGATTTGGTAGTTTTTTATCTACTGAAAAAGGTTATTTATTTACCGTATATGTAAAAAGGTATCAGATGGTATTTATTGTTGTTTGTCTTGTCCTAAGGAATCAGACATAGTCGTAACAAAATTGCATATCCTGTTTCTAAATAAACAAAATAAAATAAACAAACCATGCAAAGAATTTTAATTATTTAAGTATGTATGAAAAACATTTAAGTTATCAACATTATTATTTATGATTTTGCTAAGTATAGCGATATACTTGCAACTAATTAACTAACTAACTCTATGGCCTGTGGAACCCGAAGGTTCAATGCCGCGTTCACAAAAAGTTTTCCATTAACTTCTATCCTTAGCCAACTGGACCCAGTTTCTATTTTGTATTCCTATTTCTGCGAGATCCATCTTAGTATTATCCTCCCATCTGCGCTTAGGTCTTCCTAATAGTCGTTTTCCGATTGAATTTCCAGTTAAAACTTTGAAAGCGTTCCTACTATCTTCCATTCTATCTACATGACCTGCCCACTTGAGCCTTCTAGACTTGATGACCCTAACAATGTTTGGTAAACGGTATAAATTATGCAGTTCCTAATTATGATGTTTCCGCCATTCCCGTTCCCGTTCCTCTTGGGCCGAATATTCGTCTCAGGATCTTGTTTCCAAATATTTGTAACATCTGATTTAAATAATCAATTATTAGTTACGTCGCTACATTTTCTATTATTATTATTATTATTATTATTATTATTATTATTATTATTATTATTATTATTATTATTATTATTATTATTATTATTATTATTATTATTATTAACTTGTAGGATAAAAGTTAAGAACTTCTCAAACTTAAGCTTATTAAATCCTACGAGTGCTGTGAAACAAAATATGAAATGTTTCCAGATCACTGTTCATTTCTCGTTAACTTTCTTTCTTCTAACCAACTGGCTAAGACATTCAATTGGTCTGTATTTAGAAGGGGCGAAGTTCAATCTTGGTCTGTTCTGTCACTTAAACCGTATTAAGTATAATAGGGTAGAACATGTGGAAAAGTCATTGACTTACCATTCATTGCTCCCAAATTGAATTTTAACCAATGTTTCTTCTCTATAGTTCATATGCACTTAAATCTAGTTTTGTGATTGGCTCTTCTAAATGCACAAGTACTGAATTGTACAGTATAACTGTTTCAGTGAATGACATAAGACAACAGAAAAAGCCTAACGCGAAGGGAGATTTGCTTTTCCAAACAGATAAGCAAGTTTGCCCTCTTGTTTTCGGCAATGAGACCCTTATCTCCCCGTTAGTCAACATGAATTTTATCTTTCCGTTCGCAAAAATTGCTGTCGGAGAAAGTTAGGATCAAAGGAAACAATAGCTACACTATTTTTCAACTTATTACCATCAGAGAGTGAATACAGATTATGTTTCGTTGTGAAGTGAAATTTCTAATGTTACCTCCCATGGTTGTACCCTTTAGACTAAAGGAGACGGATGAGTAATGAAGGGGAATGAATATGAAATAATTGGTGGAACGATAATGTGGGAGGAAACGGGAGAACCACGGGAAAATTCTACGTACACGAGATGTACTGAACTTCGACTTTCAATGGTGCAACAAAAGTCCTGGAACCACGTTTAAACTTGAAAGTTTGACGTTGAACGTGTTTGAGTGAACGCTCGTTTAAACATCGTTGGTGCACAAGGGAGATATAATCTGAACTACAGTAGAAGCCCATCGTAACTCTGTTGCTGGCCAGGGCCGGATTAAGGGAGGGGCTTAGGTGGGCTATAGCCCCAGGTCTCCAGATGGACAGGGTTCTCCATTCTGATCAAAATCTTAACTGGCTATCGAAAAAGAATCATGAAGATACAATCATCATCATAAAATAAAATATGACCAAAAATATGAAACATATTCCCTTGGCTTTCCTACTGTACTTTCACAGAAATGTATTGGGTGAACTCAGCAGGGGCCACATATTTTTTTTCTAGCCCCGGGCCTACAGATGGTTTAATCCACCCCTGTTGCTGGGAACATGCTTTATCCCCGCGTTGTAACCTTACTGCGATATATAGAAATATGACCGTAGTAAAAATCGAGCCTGGGGAATGGAGGAGGATAAACATCTGCACTAGTAAATTACAATATACAGTAATATAAAATATTGTCTAACATTAAAATTGCATCACGGAACCGCGATCTTTGCAGATTTTACTATTATTACACAATTTTCTAAGGTAAAAAAAAAAAAATAATAATAATAAATAAAAACTACGATTATTTTTTATTGGGGGACATTCTTTCACCCGCTTTACATCCAAATCCGTGATATTCCGAACCGCGCTATTTTGGGATTCTGTAGCAATTACAAAGATCACCAATGGAAAGAGACATTTAAAAACGAGATTGATAACAGGTTTAAATATACTGTATTGTCACCTTCAGCTTGCTGTGTAATTTTTAATCAATTTATAAGACATGGACTATGTATAGTAGCCACGCTCAAATCTGATAATAATTGATAGAAAAATTGAGAGGGCGTGATCACTACTACATATGTCACCAATTACTAACATTCAATTTATTGTCCGGTAACTGTGAAGAAGGAAGGAATTGATGGTGGTAGGAAAGAAATAGTGTGGGTGAACTTTCCAAGAACGCATTGATAGGGAGGCATTCCTTTAAAAGGAAGTGGAAATGTTTCAAAATACAAGTTCGTACCATTATGGATTCAGGGTTGAGTTCTACATTTCCAAGCTGTATTAAGAAATTGTACATATTTTTTGTTGGGACAATAACAGTGAGTTTAAATAAGATTACTAAGCGGGCGTAAGATACTGGTTAACGCTCTTGCTTTGCAATCGGGAGGTTCCGGGTTTGAATCCAGTGGTCGTCCATCCTGACAAGTTTTCCAGGTTTTTTTTCCTTATTCTAGCAGGCGAATAATGAGACGGTACCTTTAAACATAGACCTTGGTCGATTTTCTTCCACATTCTTTTCCATTGTTGTTAATTTCTGCAGACTAATTACCCACAATCTGTAGTTGGACGATTGCTAAATAAGTACACTGAGAAAAATCCATTCTCTGGACAGTGGTATATTGTACAAATATACGGAATCCTCTTGCTTACTACAGAAATCAGTAAGGAGCATGCGTTATCCATATTCTACATAGGCGCTGTCCTTAGATGTTACATCATGCCGTTGCAGGATGTCTGATATCTAACAGTCTTCCTTATATTGCATACATATATGCATGTTACCTTCGTCAGCTATATGTTATATACATCCATTTGTATGTGTGATCTTGACCGCCTATATTGTTTCATAGGGAAGGTACGTATAGATGGAACACTTATACGGAAAGTATTATAAAACATGCGTTTTCAGTTATACGTCTGTTGTACGTTGTCCAAAAACTACAGGAATTACGCATATAATGTACCTTTTTAGTATGCCACCCACATTTTTCCCCTCAGTGTAAATAAGATAAATCCTGGTAAACATAACTAAAATACAGCAAAACAGTTTCGGAAAGCAAGACAAAAATTATATTATTTCCTCATCTAGCTGTCATTTCAGCAGTGGCAGTTCTAGGAGGTAAAATCTGCGGGCAGCCAAATCCCAAACTATAATAGTTATATTATGATTTATTATACACTTTCAAAAATATATAAATAATAGCTTAAATTATTTTTGTCAATCAAAAAACTGGGGGCCTAGGCCCCCTGGCCCCGCGCTAGAATCGCCACTGCATTTCAGGCGTTTTGCTTCGGTGCTAACCAATATACAAACATAGTATAACAGAGAAGGGAAGTCAAATTTAGGATGACGGAAAAGATAACGAAATTCAGCGAGGTACTATTCGTCATTCTGTCAAAATATTCGAAATGCGTTGAACAAAATTAGTAGAACAATAAATTGAACAAAATCTAATAGAACAGTGGGAAACAATAGGTGTATGCTTCTTCCGAATCTCTTATGACCAACGTATTTGCTGTTCCTAATGTTTACTTCGTTCATATATATTGAAGCTACCTAAATGAAGGCCAAAAATGTAGGGGGGCGGTAGAAGTTAGGGAGGGCCCGACCCAACCATATTATAGTTCATCATCCTATTATAGTTCCTTTGTAAGCCTACCGTGAAAATTTTAGGGGGCCAGTGAAAATTTAGGGGGGATGGGCGGCCCACTCTAGCCCCCCGTGAATACGGGCCTGCCTAAATGTTTGCTCAATGTGCTTATTAGAAAACTACTATAACTGGACATGGTCTTCGATTCCACGACTACTCAGTTTGTAGACGATCATTTTCCTGGTGAGCTTTCTTCGTACTTTTCCTTTCAATGGAATAAATGTGTATGCAACTAAATAAAAAATACACATCGCAACATTATTTACACTTTTTTCATTATAGATGTTGAAGATTATTAATACTTTCACAGATAACATTCGTTATGTCATTCATGCAAAATATTTTATTTATGTGAACACATTATAAACAATATGAGATAGAACAAGCAGTGATAGCGGTGGCAATACTGAAAAAGAATATTACGTAATGGTAAAAGGTCAATAACATTTTTGGCACGTCTGACATTACCTGAGTACTCGAACACTTTTCCGGTTGAATGCTTTGCCATGCGTTTAATGGCGATACAAGGAGAAATGAAATTTCCCAACACAACAGTGTCTCTTTACCTTTTGTTTCCAGTCTAAATGCAAATAAGTAACGCATTCCTTTTTGGTTGCGAATGAGTAATCTCATTATGTAGGTAGGTAGGTGTTGTGTGCTTGGCATCGATATAGATGTGGGATGTTCCACGAACTCAAATAATTTGTGGAAGGAAATATTGTATACATACTGTATATGGGAGTCACACTCTAATTTTTGCAACAACGCCATATTCCGTTTGGGTATTGTATTCATCAAAGTTTTTCTTTTAAAAAAATGTAAGGCCATAAGTCGGGAAAAAGATTTTTTCCCTTCGTTAATATAAGTACATAATAAACAACTTAACATCAAGAGGTTTCCAGATTACCCATAGGCACTTGTACCTCTCTCCTAGCACGGATATTAAGAGTAGGAGTGTAATTACATGATGAGATATGAGCAAGTGAAAGAAGTCTGGAAACGCATACAATTCGTGACCATGTGATTCAATTTGAAAGCGAACTTCATTAAAATGTTTACTAACCCAGTGCAGTCTTCAGTTTACATTTCCAGGAGAACAACCAGTACACTTTGCACCAATAATTCTGAGCACAATGTTTTACATTCACACTTTGTCTCTGTGTGTGTGCCATATTCACTGTGGATAAAAATGAAAGTGTACCAACAAAGCTTTGATTGTGTCAAAAATATTTAGTTTTGTTTGTTTGTTTACATCAAATTATCCTTTTCATTCTTTTTTAGAAATTTCGTATTTCAAAAACAGATTTTTAATGATTTTTCTTTTTTAAAAATCGATTTCACTGTCTAGAACAGTTATGTCCAAATGGCGGCCCGCCAAAACTTTTTCTATGGCCCACAAACTCTCACGATTTACTATTGTTATTACTGATACTATTTGCATTTATATTTATTCATTCTTTTAATGTTTTCACTCTTCTTTCGAAATAAGGCATCTATTTAGCGATTCTATATATTAAAAAAAGGCGCGGGAAACCACGGCAACATCTTTCCCTAAATCTTGGGGTTTGGTCGGAAAAGAGTGTCAGTGTTTGCTAATACTTATTTGTGTGAAAGTGCATTTTCCACCATGAAAATTGGGAAGAATCGCTTCAGAACCTGCCTTGGAGATTCTTCTCTTTTACATCTCATGCGGCTCACAACAACAGGAATGACTATCCCAGCCCTTGTAAACGCTGCGAGTAAAGACCGTTATGGCCCCCGGGCTCATTATAATTGGACACCACTGGTCTAGAATATCTGTTGGTTTCAGCAGGAAGATAATATATTCAAGGAAATGTTAAGTTCCTCATGCAAGTACATCAATATTCGCAATATTTGCTCAATTTGATTTTTAGATTTATATTCGAATTAAATGGTAACAACAATAATAATAGTAAAATATAAAATAAGAACCATAACAATAACAACAAAACGAAACTTAGCGGCAGTCCGACAACACTGTTCCCTCAGAAGATATTTTCCGTATAGCATGAGAAACGGCAAAATTTTGCATGAGTGGCAAAATTTCATGGATGGGGTTGACTACCGGGACACACCCTCGTGTTCTATTGGGTGGTGAAGTTGGTTAATTTAGGTCAAGCTTCACGAGTCCTCGCGATTACTTTATAGGTTAGGCTTATCAATTCCGTTAAGTTCTTCCCTAAGCTCACCTACACTTTTCTGAATTCTAGCGACTAACTTAAAAGACGATGGAGAATATCAGAAATTTACAAAGTGAGACAGGTAGTATCTAGAAAATTATATTTAAAAAATCTAATAATTACTTCGAAATCTCTTCTTATAGATCATTGGGTACGCAGTTTATGACGCCATAATTGTGCACCCACATTTTTGCACTATAAGAAAGGGTAAAAATTTAATTATTTGTTCATGTTGCTGTATTTTGCAGATAATATTCGGCTCACTTCCTAGATTTTTATGATCTTCATTGTCTTTAAAAGGGGATAAGTTTAGCGAAGAGCTTTACGTAAGCTCTTGGTGAAGTGTCACAAATTGGAAATGCATTGGTATATGTATGTGTTGAAACATAAAATCTTGTAATCAAGATAATAATTTGTTCACTTGAATCTTCAAAAGTGCTGGAAAGTAAATATAAAGAATATGGTTAACTTGGATATGGATCTGTACCAGCTGATAATAATATTGAAAAAGGTGATAATAGAGTTCGAGTCTGTGATCATCTTGAATTGATATTATTGTTTATTAGTTACAAGATGGAGAATTGCTTGGGAGAATTGTTTTTGGACATTATCATTGTAAAGTTATACTCTTAAATAAAATGTGTTGGAGATTATTATATCTGTAGTTAATTATATTACGGTTGGAAAGCGTGGAATTTAAATCTTAACAAAATATATTTTATTTTTCTCTTTCTTTCTTCCTTTCTCTCTCTCACTTCCTCTTTGACAATATATCTAAATAAACAAAGTGAAATCTTTCAGTTTAACGTCCCATGATTACTCCCGTTAGGCTAAGAGGAACGATGATTAAGGCAAGTGAATGATGATGGAAAAATTGGTGGAATGAGAAAGTGGGAGGAAACATGAAGTACCCGAGAAAAATCCACGGACACAATGTTGTTCACCACAAACTTACTTGGTCGGGGATTGAACCAGGACCCCACGCACCAGAGGTAAGCTCTCTACCACTGAGTCACTGTGTCTTCCATCTAGATAAATAACAAGTGACAGAGAGATGGTGATATAGTTTGCAGTTGTGTATTGTTAGGAAGATATGTCTTTAGGGTTGCCAACTCTAGAAAATAAAATTACTGGCACCTGTTCATAATCCTCAAAAGAGGTTAAGAATAATTGTATTGTTGAAATATATAGTTGAGCCTGACAAAAATACCGGTCAGCCGGTAAAATACCGCTTAGTTGGCAACTCTCTCTCTCTTTATATAAATTATCTTGAGAGTGTATAAATGGATAACACTAAACTTTTGTTGTGGGAGACATGGATTTTAGTATGGTGTACTATATTTACGTAGTTTTTGGGTTTCATGTTAAACTGCAAGTAGACACAGGCGTTACATTCAACAAATAAAAAGCAAATGTTTGGAGATTTTGTAGTGCCAAACGTTATGTTAGGGGTTAGATTCGTGGGCTTTCGCATCTATGAGAACTTAGCCCGTCATATATGAGGCATGACGTCCTTTGGTGATCACACTACCCGGGAATTTGAAAGGAAGAAAGGAATATTGAGGGAAGGTAGCGATCTGGGACCATTTTGTGAGCTACCATCACTGCATTTGCCTAGTGCGAATGACATTCATGATGGTTTGTCTGAAATAGCTTTTACACTTCTCCGACTGAGTGTCTCCAGCAGGAATCAAACCCGGGGCTGCTCGCATCAAAAGAGAAAACGTTAGCACTACACTACGCGGGACACACTATAGTGCCAAAAGTGTCTTGGATACAATAATGAAATTGAATAATGACGTTAGAAGAATTGAATTTATAATTGGAAAATTTATAGCTGACAGTAGTGACCTAAGTACATATTAAAGATACTATTTGTTCCCTCAAGTCTTTTTCTTATCTGCAAATTGCCTTCAAACTAGCGACATCTCTTGGTGCCAGGTAGAAGACAGTGCAGCTAGTGACATCTATTAGCCTGTGAACTGTTGCGAATTAGCTTGACTGCAGTCGCCTAGATGCTTATGCATCACGTAACTCATAAATGTTTAGAAGGTTGCATATTAACGTTATTCACAGGTTAATGTGTTCTTGCTTTATATAAGAAAAGGACTGATTTTAAAAAGAAGGAAAGAGAAGAAAATATCGAGATTTTAACAATTTCATTTCCCAATGTATTATTCACTTCTGTAGCTTGTAGCTAAATGAATAGAGCTCTAATCTGCCATCGAAATATGGCTTTTTTTTGTACACAAAAGTTGTAAACATCGTCAAGTTCAAGAATATAAAAGTTCAAATCTTAATCTCATATCAACGTAACATGTCCTTAGCAATCATTAGTAGGATCATAAGTTGAAAGAAAATGGGCGTTCATGAATGCTGAAATGATAACATAGAGTGAATTTTGAATTGCCTTTAACATATTTACACTAAGGACTATCGAGGGGCATTTTCAGTGTTGTTCAATAGACATACGGCCAAGATGGTTTTATGAATGGTCCAAGAAAAATTCCTTCCTATGTTCAAAATTGATTTTTCCGGCTTTTTTAAAAATACATTCTTCATATGTTCCATATTCTTTGTTTCTCGTGTTTCATTCTCTGCTCTCTGGGATATACTGGCCTGAAATCACCATTTCACATTGACAATCTATAAACGGTTTGTTATTTTTTTTCTAAGTTTTTGCTCTAAGTGTTGTCTATAAAAGTAATATTTTTCCTTTTAAAAAAAAAGCTTATTATTAATAAAAAGAAATAATGTTCAATAATTTATTTCAGTACCACTTAAAAAAAGAGAATCTTTAGTTCAATATTTATTTGTTTTACTCCGGGTAGCTAAAGGAATAAATGATATGCAGGTGAACGGTGATGAAAGAATCTGTACTGTATAACGAAGCTGATGATTAATGAATACTCTTGAAATACCACATATTGTCCATCACATATAGCTTGAACCATATTGAACCAGGAACCTTTCGCATCAGAGATTAGATTTCTACCGCTAAGCAATCCTACATCCTATATTGGTTACAATATAGTAAGAGCACATTTTAAAAATTAGCAGTTTCACAGTGTACACTACGTGAAAAAGTTTGATTCATTAGAATGTACACAACGTGAAGATTGAATATTTTTAACGGCTCATGAATGCAAGTTCCCCGGCCGCCATCTGCCCATCAACAATTCTCTGCATTTCGCCCTGCTTATCACTCCCTACGCAAAAACTGATGTATTCTAGGGGAGATGAGGGGCGAGACAGTACAAATTCAAATTGCACACTGCCGTCCGTCTCTTCTCAACAATGCCTTTACCCTCACCCAGACACGTACGAAGGAATCCGAAGCTATTTAGAAATAGTCAAAATTCAATATGAGGATAAACTATATTAAAATTTATAAAATCACCACTAAAATTACACTAAATTTACAGAAAAGCCAGGATTTCCATGGGGGGAGTCTAGACCCCCCAGGACCCAGTTTCTGGGTACGTTCCTGTCCTCACCCTTTATTCCTCACTCAAAAACTTAAGTGTTGTCATGCAATCGACTTTTATTATGTCTAAGATTTACTACTGCCATGATATTTTCTCATATAATATTGAAACCGGAAGTCGGTTTCTACTACTTCTGGTTTTAGTAGAATGATTAGAGCGGATATGGAATATATTTTTGAAAAATTTCATTGATTCCAGAAGATCTTTTCTCGTTGTCTTTTTAACGTTTTAACTCTAAAACGATCAACGTGAAAACCGGAACTGATTGATTTTTGCCATTTCATGTTTGAATAAGAAGATAGGAGAGAAAATGATGCCTATTCTTAGAACGCAAAATCGATTCCAAAAAAGCCGCTTCTCACTATCTCTTATCGTTTGTGCTCTATGTAGTTCAATATTGAAACCGCAAATTGTAGTAGATTTCTGTCCTTTCCGGTCTTAGTAGAAAGTGAAGGATGGACATAAAATTTATTCTTGGAACGCTCAATCGATTGGAGGACACCGCTTTTCGTTACTTATGATCGTTTTTTGTTTTATATTGATTAACATTAAAACTGGCATTGCTCGATTTCTACCACTTGAGGTGGATGGATCACTTCCATTAACGGACGCGGTTTCTAACTTGTGTCTCTGTATACCTTAACGAAAATTGATTGCGATTCAATTAGTTCTTGAGATTTTGTGTCGGACGGACACGTGGAGAGATACATAAATACAGTGGCATAAAAGAGTTTTTGATAAACCAAACACCTTAACAAAGAAGAAGATCCAGGACTCTTCCACTTTCTTCTTACTTTTCGTCTTTTCCCACTTATGTGGAGTTGGCGTTTCTGATTAGCTTCCTCTATAAAGCACTGTTCTGGAATTCTCTCCTGTTAGACATTTCTTTCTGAAACCATTCTTAACTACTAGGGATGATCAAAAAGTAAGGCTACTAATCTGTAATCTAATATTTCATGCAACCAATACAGCCAACAGATAGTACATACATTAGGTTATTTTGTTTAACATGGTCTCCATATCTTTCGAGGCACTTGACGCATCGTGAGATGAATTTGAAGATTCCCTCCTGGTAAAAAATTCTGTCCTTGCGTGTACAGCCACGTTGTCACGAAGTTTTTCACCTCCTAGTCTGAGCGAAGCGAGGGCCTCCTAGGTGCTCCTTCAACTGCGGGAACAGGTGAAAGTCACGTAGAGTGAGGTCTGGGATGTAGGGAAGGTGGTCGATGATATCCCAGTGAAACTAGTTCAACTACGCTCTTCGTCCATGGTTTTCTCTACCAGCTGCAAACTTTCGACACCATTCTGCGATATGCTCACGAGACATTACAGTCTCTTCGTAAACCTCTACCAGCTACCGGTGAATTTCAGCCGAAGTTAGGTCTACAGGTTTCGCCCACAGAAATCGAATAACTGAGCGGAGTTCTTTGCGAGACCAGTTTTCCAAACGAGTTGTCGTTTATGTTTACCTACAACTAGCGCTGTAGGTGGCGGGTGGCTGAAACTCTACGAAGTTGCTAACTTCATGTATTACAATTACCGCACACTCTTCGTTCCTTTATAACATACGAAACTCCAGGAATATAACCTTGTAACCTTAGTTTCTGATCCTTCCTCGTATATCTATCCGTTTTCTTCTTTGGTCTTCTTCAACCTCTCTTCCCATTCACTTCCAATGCCATCATTCTTATGACCACAAATTCGTTTGTTCTTAGGGCTGCAGTGGCTCAGTGGTAGAGTGTTCACCTCCGGTACTTGGGGTCCCTGGTTCGATCCCAACTCGCGCCATGTGGACTTTGTGTTAGACAAACACCGTGCTCGTGGGTTTTCTCGGGGTTCTCCCACTTTCTTCATTTCACTCATTTCTCATCGTCACCGTCTCCTTTAGCCTAACTGGCATAACTCGTTAACGTTAAACTTAAAGATTTCATTTCATTTTTTTCGTTTATTCTTCTCATTAGATATCCATACTATTATAGTCTTCTTTCTTGGATCTTCTTAGATATTTTTAACCTTGGTTATTCTCCTTGCTGTCTCATTCCCCACTCTGTCTCCTCTTGTTATACCATTTTCATTTCGGTAACATTCATTTTTTTTTTATCTGCCCTTTTCAATCCTGGCCTTGCCACTGTTTCATAAATCATTCATTTATTCTCTATCGTGATTTTGTGGTCACACAGAACTCCGCACGTTCTTTCAATTTCGCCATCCTTCTTGCATTCTGTGTGTTATTTCAACGTCCAAATCACCATTCTTGACAACAGATAAGCTTAAACATTTAAAGTCTTTCACTTCATTCAATTGTTCTCCGTGTAGTTTCATTTCACAATTTCCTTTTCCGTTGAATTCGAGACATTGAGTTCAATTTCTACTAATTTTAGGTCTCTATCTTCAAAAGACATTCTCCACCAAAAGAAGAAAAAAGAAAGGAAAAAGAATCGAGAAGACTATCTTATAATTTATTTCAAACTTTTGTTGGCAAAAGATAAAAATGAAATTCTCCCATCGATTGTAGAAAATTATTTTACTATCATTAGTGATACTCACTAACACTACGCGTAGTAAACGTCTTTGTCGCCTCCCTGTCTTTCATACGTTCGAATTTTAATTCACACAGCATTCAGTGTACGTACGTGTCCATCATGGAACACAAGACAGGAGACAATAGTTCTCATATATTTCTTTGAAAAACGTTCAAAATAGCATTTAATTCCTCTTTTCTGCTGACTGTGAGTGTCTAGAGACCTGCACGGGCCGAATTCTTCGGCCCGAGCCCAATCCAGCCCGAATGAGCCCGGGCCGAAATTTTTTTTTAGATTTGCGGCCCGAGCCCGGCCCGGCCAGATAAGTTTTTTTTTTTAATTTTTGGCCTAAGCCCGGCCCGGTCCCGATAAATTTTAAAAGTTTTATTTTGTAACATTTTTCACGGACACACGTCTTCAACGTTTGTCTTTATTCTAATTATCGTTTAACGAAAGTCAATAATTATTAAAGAATTGCAATTAATCGGCACCAGCCCGGCCCGACCTGAAGAGAAATTAGTGTCGGCCCGCCCAAGCCCGACCCGGTCCAAAGAAATAACAGTCGGCCCGCCTAAAACCCGGCCCGCGGGCCGAGTCTGGCCCATGCAGGTCTCTATATCGCTCCCTCTCTCTCCTGCTTTTGGATCTTGAAATATGGTTGCCATGTGCACAAAGTGTCAATCTCAATTATGAAAATTCACGTCTCGGTGTGTTTACAAGGGGGAGTATATTATCTCGTAAGCAACAAATTAAAAAAAAAGGAATGCACGCAGCTTAAGGCCATATTAAGTAGTTGAAAACAACATACTAACAAACTACTTAAATAGTTTATAGCTTAAATATAAGCCATTCAGCCTAATATGCAACATCTTGTTATAAAAACAAAACAAAAAAGTAAGTTAAACAAATGTTGCTGATGAAATATATAGCATGAAACAGTAAATAATAATAATAAACTTGTGAGTCAACAATAAGAAAAAAATACCAAGTGCTTATGTAACGTATTTTCACTGCTAAATGTAATATGCGAATGTTAAGAGCACTGCTTATTCAACGAACTTTGTTTAAGAATTCAATACGTGTTTTAAACAGAAGTTAATTATTGCTTTGAGCATGCGCATTACCTCGAACTAAAGGACGGACGAATCAGTCATTTGACAACAGAAATATATCCGTAAGCAATATGAATGCAAACTAACACATTGACAAGTAGATGCAAATAGCTTTATTTATTTAACACATCGGTGCAATTTGGAAGTTGGCATCACGAAGTGTAAGCTTCTGAAACTCGGAGTTAATCTTCTCTTGAATTTCCTTTAGTGAGCAATCTAATTTACGAATAAGCAAAGACTACTCATATAATAGCCATATCTTCTTAGCTAAGTGTAGGCTTGGGTACAGGAGACCCAAGCTCAATGCCTTGTGGGAGTACCTGGTGTTTCACGTTTCATATAACTTGGTTCTAACCTACGAATATCAAAATACAAACGATCACAATAGTCTTATTCGGACTTCATTCAATCTGCGTCTTTTCTAAATCCATACAGGTTTTAGCTTAATTTAATTTGGATGTCGAACTTAATAGCGACGGTAGGGGGTGCGGTGGCTCAGTGGTAGAGCGTTCACCTCTGGTGCTTGGGGTCCCGGGTTCGATCCCAGCCCCCGCCCAGTGAACCTTGTGGTGGACAAACACCGTGTGCGTGGGTTTTCTCGGGGTTCTCCCACTTTCTACATTCCACCATTTCATTCATTATTCATAATCACCATCTCCTTTATCCTAACCGGCATAACCGTGGGACGTAAAACTCAAAGATTTCATTTCATTTTGCAACAATTTTACACTTCATATCCCGTTCACCTGCTGTGCTTCCCATAGCCCATTTAGACACAAACACAAATCAAATCAAATTTGTAGTGTAACTTTCCACAATTAGGCTAAAGGAGGCGGATGATTAATGAAAGATTTGGTAGAATGAGAATGTTGGAGAAAGCGATAGAGCCCGAGAAAACCCATGGACGCGGTGTTGTCCACAAACTTACATGGTCTGGGATTGAACCTGGGACCCCTTTCACCAGAGAGGAGCGCTCTACCACTAAGCCATCGTGTCGTCACAAACACAAATCAGATAAGGGTAGCTTATTATAGAGTTGTATGCATTGTTGTATCCCATGCTTCTTTTGTTCTGTGATCTTCCATTCGCCTTTTTTTTTTTTTTTTTTTTTTAACCGTTTGTCTATACTTGAAATGCGAATGTGATTACTATGTAAGTAAATGTAAGTGTGAAAAGGTTTCTAGTTTTAGTATCTTTTTTCTAATAGTGATATAGTGGTTTCAAAATATCGCTACCAAACTTAGATTACAAACAATTATTAAAAGGTCCGAAGCGAAGTATGTACACTTGTCATAATTTCTTTTCCGTCAATTTTTTATAGACGAGAGTTACAAGGGCGTCGAACTCAAATTCCCTGAATATTTAATAGTCATTTTTATTGTCTGTGGGAGCAATATTGTTCCGTTTTGCTGCACTTATTCCACAATAAAATAGTTCAAGTGCAACACGGCGCTGTTAGTTTTTCCTTTTTCCTATTCTTATTCACTTTCTCTTTCTGGTACTCTTTAACAGCAGTCTACTTACAAATTCATTGCCAGTTGTTGGCCGACCCGTTAGAATACATGTTCTGCCTTCTTAAACAGCAATTGGGGTTTTCCTTCCTTCCTTTCGTACTTTCGTCTTTGGCACAGCGAAAAAGGAAAGTTTGAAACCTTCAATACTATGGACAGCAGTATGTATACTAATGCCAAATAATTTAGTGCGATACACACTCTCAAAACTTTTACTAAAGCAGTAGCCTACGCAGAAGTTCGTCAATGTTTATTTTTGGATCGAAAGATCCAATATATTTCAATCAAAAAGTTTCTTGTACACCTTATATGGAGAACTACAGGGTGGCCCTAAAGTAAGTATACACCCCTCCATTGATGAAGTATAAAATTCTAGTTTATTGGTTTATTTGCTTCGGCTGTTCTAAGCTTAAAATATATGTAAGAACAAATAATAAAGTAACTAAGTGTATCTGATGGCTAACAATAAGAAATGATATAAAAAGCAATGAGTTGATCAGCACGGGACTGTATACCTACTTTTCAGTCACTCTGTATATACAGTGTAACCAAACCGAAACTATCACTTATATTAGTGTGATGTGCTTATTATTTTTTTAAAACGAATACTCGATTTAGGGGCTGTTCAAAAATTGTTTGGTCCCTGATCCAAGATCCAATATATCTCAATTAAAATTTTTTGTGAGCCTCATATCTGGAGAACTACATACACTGTAGTCAAACCCAAAGTATCACTTAACTCAGTATGATGTGCTTTTTGCGTAGAAAATACGAAAAGTCGATTTAGAGGCCATTCAAAAATTTTGTGGCCCTGATCCAAAAATCCATCGAAAGATCCAATATATTTCAATCAAACATTTTCTTGTAGGCCTGGGAAATCTGGAGAACTACATATGGTGTAGCCAAACCCAAACTTGTTCAAAAATTTTGTGGCCCCGGATCCAAAAACTAATTCTTGGCCGAGATCGCAATCTTTAGATGCATTTTTTTTTTTGATAATTCATAGAATTCTTGGCCGAGATCGCAATCTTTTGATCCATATTTTGATCATTCCTAAAATTCTTGTTACATAATATTTTGCTCAAGAGGTACAAAGTAATCAGTAATCATTTGCCGAAATCGAGTTCTGTGCCTGTTTTTCTAGAATATGAAATGAAGTCTTTCCTTCGTAATCTAACTTTGGTGCAGCGACACAACTAGGCTTGGCGCCCGGGGCAAGAACTCGCCTTAGCGCCCCCCCCGACCAACTAAACCAAAACGCTCTTCGACTACACCTGATATTGGCATCATATAGTAATTCTCCTATTCCATTTTTTTCTTCAGGTAGTAAAGCTTGATTTCAAAATTGCAGTACATAATTTAATTTTTAGTACAAGATAAAACGCCAAACTAATTATTTTTGATTGCCAAATAATCTGAGAGTAGGATGCTTGACATATTCTTATCATAATGACTGCAAATCACAATGTTTTTGGAATTATATCAGGATATGCATATGTGTAGAATTAAACAACAGTCTGTTGCTTTAGAATAGAATATTTAACTATGACAAACAGTCGAGCTGTTGACTCAAGTATTATATTCGGATATTTTGCAAGTCTATTAAATTGATGTAAGTTAAATGAAAACACAAAAATCTGGAACTAAAATTTAACTTTGCGGGCTGGTTTGACTACAAATGTTTATACAGTGTCGTCAAAAGAGAGCTTTGAAGCTAACTTATGCTCTATGGATATGATCCTAAGGTTGGTGAGTCATTGTCGTGTTAAGTTTCTGAGTTAACTTTTATGATCTTTAGCTTGCTAAAACTCTTTTCCTTGCCTTATAGTGAAAATAATTACGTGTCCAGTTTTACGCCCACCAATCCAGCGTCCTGGGCATAGCCCGGTTTGCCCCCTTAGTTACGTTACTGCTTTGGTGCACGAGGTATCGAGTTGAATCCCCAATGGGAGAGCATCGAATGCACAACAATGATTCATTATACTCCACTTTAAATTGTAGGTCTCGTCCTATATAGCCGCGGCTAAAATATAAATCAAATTAAATCTTTAGTTCAGCGCTCTGTACCCTAAGCAAGAAGTATCACAAACACAAATCAATTATGGTTACTATGAAACTACATTGTCTGAAATCAAACGAACCCTTTCGCCTTAAAGGTGAACGCTCTACCACTGAGCCACCTTGTTCGGAATAATTTCAGAGAAGAAACTTTCCACTGAAGGTATTTCGTGTACTAAGTAAATGATTCACACATGCGTATACCTGTACATGACAGCAATGAGCGTCATAATGTGAATAATATAAGAAAGTGGTTTATGAAATTACTTACAAAGTCCTTGAGATAGATTTCTGTGAACCTTCGTAAACAGCAATTAAATGACAAAAAAGAAGGCGGGAATAACGTTGATGGGAATCCTCTTATTACAAGACGTGTAAAAGTCGACCTAGGACTCGATTTTCACTGAATTAGCCTTAAAAACCAAGGTTAAATAGTGTAATAAATAAATAGACATTTACGGGTTCTGAAAGGTATGGGAAGGAATAAACATGGAATTCTTAGTTTATTTGCGAAAGGATAATGAAATCGAAAGTAATCGTTCCCTTCTTTTCCTTCTTTCTTTTTAATTATTAAACAGCCTCAATGACTACCTCGTTCACACCATAACTCTTTCAGAAATTCCGCGACAGATTAAAATTAAAGCGAGATTGTAATGAATATTATTTAGCGGAAGATATAAGAAGAAATATACACTGTTATATTAAGTGTAGATTTCTTTCAAGTTTAGTGTTAAAACATAACAAGTCTGGTTGCCATTAGCAGCTGCAGTTTATGAGAGTTTTTACCGCACACGACAATAATGCGCTTCAATACTGTAAAATTATATTGTTAATTGTCAATCATAACATTGTTAAACTACAATTCTGTGTAATGGAACTGGAATTTGGTGCATACGTGACTGGTAACTTATATGTATGCATCAGTCATGTAATGCTAGACTTTTTGGTAAGTATACACTAGAACATTTACAATAATATATCGTATGTTCTTTTCTCTTTAAATTCAAGGCGAATGTACGCTGGTCTATAAAAATCTTAGGTGGCATACGCCATATACTCTGGTATACGCCGCCATTCATTCCTAGCATGCATTTATGTACAGTCAGCGAAAAAAGTTCTTTCCGTTTGATGAGCTTAGTTTCGTAAAGAACTTCAGAATGGAAGGACAATTTGAGTAAAGTTTTCAGTAAATTAGAAAAGAATGTACTTTTCTGTACGTTTCAGCCATACCACTGTTGTACGTTCAGCCACACTATCGTTATTCTCAAAATGCATTTTGTCAAACGAAAATAACTTTTGTCATTCGTTTTCTCTATTCTTATAATGACACTTATGATCTTTAAGCCTAAAGGAATAACTGTAGCACGTAAAGCTAGCAATTTAATTTCACTCAGTAATAGTAATAGTAATAATAATAATAATAATAATAATAATAATAATAATAATAATAATAATAATAATAATAATAATAATAATAATAATAGTGACTTCTCTCCTGGCTAAGCTGTTATCGTACGCGCCTTTGGCGTGGGAGACTCGGATTCGATTCCCGGCGGGAGCTCATATATTTCGGATTTCACGTTAAGCTGTGGATCCATGTCTCATATAGCCTTGCTGGTAGAAGGGATGCTAAACTCAAAAATCAAAGCGAATAATAATAGTCTCGAACTCAAATGTAAAGGGCCACTTGACATGTTTCCTCGAAAAAACAATTGAATTATTATTATTATTAACTATCTTGCCTTTGGGCAGGTCCTGGAACTAATGTTTTTTTTTTTTTTTTAATTATTATTATTTTTTATTTTAAGCTTTAGGCTTTGAAATGTTTCTCCCGTTTCTCGATCTCCACTTTCCTCTTTTATCTTCCAATATTTTCTATTTTTCAAGTCATCGATCGGTTGTACTTTTCCTATTCCTCGTTTTCCTTCCATCTTTCCTTCTATGGCTGTATTCGTAAGATGTGTCCTATCCAATTGGGCTTCCTACGAAGGATGCTGCGAAAAGTGTCCTCTTCTCTCCTTTCCATTTCAAAACATCTTCGTTTATTACGCTTTCTCTCTGTCCATTTTATCTTCTCTATCTTCTGCCAATTCCACATTTAGAAGCTTTCTAAATATTTCTTCTCTAACTTCCGTAATATCCAAGTCTCTGAACCGTATAGTCCAATATTCCATATATAGCACTTGACCAACTTCCATAGTCCAATATTAAGTCTGTTAGTTAATAGTAATCTTCTGTTGTTGAATGCTTTTTCTGGTTATCCTTTATCTGGCTATTGACCTGATCTCTTTGATACAGTAAACGTCTTTAGTCAAGATACTTCCAGATACTGCAAATGATTGACCTCTTCAAGTTTTCTTTGTTGTACTCTGACCCGTATAGTAAGGGAGCGTTTCCATGGGATATTCTCATGACTTTCGATTTTTCGATGTTTATTTCCATTCCATATAGCTTCCCAATGTCAACTATTTTGTCAATCACCTCCTGTAGTCCTTCTTCGGTTCTAGATATAATAACCGTATCATCTGCACACTTAATTTTGTTAATGATCTGCCGTCAATCTTGAAATCTCCATTTCACATTAATGCTTCCTTCATTAAACATTAGACATCAAGTAGAGTCAAAAATATTTTTCAATACAGCATTGTTTTGTTTTGACGTAAGCTTTCTTGGCATTTTTTTTTTTTTTCCTGTTTTGCTACATCCGGTCGTGTGACATTTTATTCAGAAAACCACATGATTGCTGTAAGCTTATACATAGCTTCCACGAAACTCACACAAAGTATAACTTCTTGAAATGACTTACCCAACAACGAAACATATATACCTCTTTGAAACGTAGACTTGAGTTGTGTGCTCTGTCAAAATATGTGTAAAAATAGACAATACAACTTGGAAACATGAGTTGGCAGGAATAAATACCTTGAGATGACAGGGAAATGGAAGATGTTGTCTTGTTTTTTTTTTTTTTTTTGTGCTTAAAAAATTACTTTTCTTTTTCTTCTTCCTTGCATGTATGTTCGCGTGAAGACATAAAAGGGAAACAGGTTTTTTAACTTGTGTCCGGCGGGCACTTGTAAATAATATATTGTGAGAACTTCCCATGATTTTTTTTTCTAACAAAAGAACATCTTCGTGTTCCTGTGAGTATCGTATAGTACGGACCACTATATATATTCTCTGACCAATTGATGGTATAGTAAGAGAAAGAAAAAATGTGAGAGTCATTTTTACTTAGAAAAAAACAAAACAAAATAAAAAAATAAACAGGAAGTTTTAAAGTAAAATCTATATGCTATGTACGTTTTTCATGAAATTATGAACAATGTTATTTACGTTTCGTTGCATCCAAAGAAATTTATTGTCGGAATTAATTCTTAGATAATAGATAAAGTGTATCCTTGTATACATACATTCATTTCTCGTAATGTTAAAATTCGATAACTCTCACTGTTTTTTTTTTATATTATTATTATTATTATTCGAATACAGCAGCACCGATTTCTATATAACTTTAAGGGGTCCAAGCCCCTTGTCTTACCAAGATCGGCGCAAATGTTCGAATAAAGTAGATATATGCTGAAATTATGTAAGCGTTCAAAGCGAAATTTTTCACAAAATTAATTTTACCGTATTTAGCCGATTACAAGACAATCCTAAATGTAAAACTATTTTGAAGAAGTTACTTGAGAATTTTCTTATATTGTTAACAAATTCTGAATAATCAAAATTACAAATTGTTTCATTGTTATTATAAAATATCTTAAGACAAAAAAGTTATTACCTTTTGCAAACTGGCACTAATTATTGCTATTACAAACCTACAGTAATTATTGGTTACCTAGATTAAGGTAATAACCAAAAGAAGAGATACTGGTAAAATATGGATACTGTAAATATATATATATATATATATATATATATATATATATATATATATATATATATATATATATATATATATATATATATATATATATATATATATATATGTATATACAGTACTTTATGTTATATGAATTCGTACTTTCACAACCTTTTTTTTTTTTTTTTTTTTTTGAGAGCCAAAACCACAATTACTGGAACAGTGGGGGTATATTTTAAATGAAACTGACCCTCTTTGTAACTTCATTACTCTTGAACCACCTGATCGATCTCGATCAAATGTTCAGCATAGATGATGTTCGAACCTGGGATGGTTTTTTTCATCATATCACTTTGACGGTGCAATTTGGGGAAGGGAGAGGAAAGAGATATATAATAATGATCGAAAATTACCCATTTTAGTATCGAATCCATAGTTTTCGGGGTCGCTAAGGTGAACAGTGACACATCCGATGCCATTTAAATCCAAATTCAGCCTCAGAACTTGATGAAGGGAGAGATACATAAAATGATCGAAAATGATCGATATTAGTGTCGAATCTCAACTTTTCGGGGTCGCTGAGATGAACAGTGACACTTCCGATGCTGTTTAAATTAAACCCCGCAACTTGGGGGAGGGGGAGGCGGGAGATTCATAAAAATGATCAAAAATGACCAATATTAGTAGATTATCGAATCCATAGTTTTCGGGGTCACTGAGATGAAAGTTACATTTTCGATCCAGTTTAAATCGAAATTCAGTCCCGCAATTTGGGAAAGGGGAGGAAGGAGATATATAAAATGATCGAAAATGACCGATATTAGTGTCGAATCCATAGTTTTCGGGGTCGCTGAGAAGAACAGTGACACTTCTGATGCCGTTTAAATCCAAATTCAGCCACGCAACATGGGGAAGAGGAGGGGAAGAAATATAAAAATGACCGATATCAGAGAGCACATTAGTAATAATAAAAAAAAGTGGCTGACTAACGAAACATATTAGACCCTACTATTTTTAATTTAACCCAGCGAAGCGGGATGCTAGTGTAATATAACAATAGGAAGAAAGCATGTTTTCAGTAATCTTCATTAATTTTCCAGATTTTTTTTACAGTATAACTGGTTATTGTACAGATAGTGATTAAAGAATAATGGAATCTTTCGAAATGTGGGTGTGGAGAAGAATGGACAAAATTCTTTGATCAAACTAAAAAGAAATGAATTACGATAGTAGGGGAAGGAAAAACAATGCAATTAAAACGAAAAAAAACTGGTTGGGACATTCGCTGATAAGAATTTTTTAAGTTTAACGTCCCATGATTATGCACCGACGGAGACGATGATAATGGCAGAATGAAGAAAGTGGGAGGAAACGGTAGTACCCCGAGAAAACTCACGCACACGGTGTTTGTCCAACACAAAGCCCATTTGGCGCGGGGCAGGATCGAACCACAGAAATCCCACGTACTAGAGGTGAGAGGTCTACCACTGAGCCATCGACCTTGAAAAGGAACTGTGTCATGAGGATATCCTAGAAGGTATAGTGGCAGGAAAAGAGCGAATAGGCAAAAAGACCATATTTAATGAACATTATATTTAGATTAAGAAGTTAGCTGAAAATTGTGGTGCATGGAAGTTTTTAGTTCGTGACACATGACCTGCCAATAATGGAAGAATATCTTTGATGGTGACACTCGTATTTGGTTATTCACTGAGGCCAGCCAAATTTTAATTGAAGTAGGTTTAACTTGCGAGGATAATACATTTTTTTTTTAATGGAACGAAATAGAATTCAAAATTTAGATGGATTTACATGCTTTAGGTTCATACATACACCCTTGTTCTAATAATGAGAGAATATACGTTATCTGGAATTTATTCAATTTTGTGGGAATAAAGACTTGTAGCACTTATTTTATTTTCTGTTAAATTGAAATGAAATAGGAAATTTGTTTGGATATAGTATACATGAAGCTGCATCAGTTCCCGAAGGAGCAGGACGTTCATACTTTTAGGGATTATTCATTGAGTATGTACGAACTTACAAAGGGGGTAACAAAGCGACTTTTATTTACTTATCGACTGATACGAAAATAAAAAAGAACGTACTTGTACTTTATATCTGCATGTGTAGTGCCCTTGTACTTTATCTATGACTATGTGTGTGTGGGGGGGGGGGGAATTTAACGCATATCGCATGTCTTGTGCACATGGATACTTCTTACTATTGCACTACGTAGAAAATTTATATTTCATGTAGAAGTTGTAATAGAACACAGAAGAAATGCAGATCAGTGGGTTCTCATATATACTATTACCCTTTGTTTATTTTCTAAAGAAGAATGATCGATTTTTTTTTCTCTCGTTTGTGCTGCAGTTTATTTTTCTTTCTACAATTACTATAGATCAAGTTCTCCAACACTATCTTCAAGCATGTTCCATTAGCATTAGCATTAGCATTCTGAAACCATTAGCAGAAAAGAAACATTTTCCCCATGAATAAATTATGCTTGGGCATTTGAAAATTAATTACACAATAAAAATATGATCGAAAGCACCCGTCCCCTCAATATATAAATACGTATTTATCCCTCTTAGTGTAACAGTAGAATTCCAAAGCAGAGAAGATAGTTCATTCACATTGAGACAATAAATTCATCAATTAACAATATGAAACTTTTATAGTACATGTTGTTCTTGCAATAGATTATTTCACACGGTATTTAATGTAAAATAGATGTGGTAATAATTGGAGAATAATTAAAAAGTATGGTACTGTTATAAAGTATCCAAACCCTTACATAATATTGTCTTTCTAATGTTAATTATTTGAATACATAGTAATTTTACTGTTGCCAGGTACCCATTAAATTAATCACTGTATACAGTATTAAAAATATTGAAATTGCTAACAGAATATAGAAAAACGAAGAAACTTATTATTTAAACAATTCAAGCAGAGAATGTTAATGACACAGGAATTTAATGCTGTAATATGTATCTTATGTGATAAGAACGTTGCGGTACTTACATGATATACATCATAAAAGTGAAAGGTTATTGATGTGAGTTTGTCCGTAGTAAGAAAAAGTTTCAAGATAGCATTCAAGTTGCACTACCAAGTGCAATACTGATTAATAATCTAATAATGTAATTCAGTTTCTCTTTCTCTGTTTCTTTTTCAATAAATATCTTTGGAATATGAATTAGTCAATTAAATGTAATGCTTCGTTCTTTTAAACAAAATATTACTCTCGATCGTGTGCTTTTAGAACCGACGCGAGCTATTACCGGCCAAATGACTTTTATTTAACTTTTTCATGTGTAATCAGTTTCCATTGCCTTTATTTCTAATTTCCAAAACCTGAATTTACAAGAAATTCACACGATTGACTATCAAAAGATTAGTTGAAAGATATTTTATCATTAAATTTTAAGAGGTAATGAGAATATTTTAGATAATTACATCTCTTTAACCGTAGTGCATATTTTCTTCTTGCTGGTATCACAAAGAAAAGTTTGGAGAGGTGTGTTTCACCTACCAGTATCACCGTGGAGAGCTTTGAAGCCTATGTATTGTTGGTCGCAAGCGATAGATTTTAAGTGCATAGAAGCTCATTTTTTTGACAATATTCTCGAGAATTACGCATGAGGATTTAGCGTCAAGCAAGTCATTTTGTTTAGCTCATCAAGAAACAATTGATTTATATGTCTCGTCTTTGTACAAAACATTTTACAGCGTATCCTAATTGCATTTCAGAAATCTCTATCAATTTAATTAATTTTCCAACTGACTCACATCATTCTGGGTAGTGTTTCCCACGAGACGGGAAATTTGTCGTGTTGTCTCGATCCTCGTCTCATGTTCGTGAACGTGAAATTCTGTGCGAAACTAAGCAAATCCGCCATAAAGACGCTTGACATGATTCGGCAAGTGTACGGCGATGCTGTAATGAGTTGTTTGAGATGTTTTGAGTGGCACTCTTCGAGACGAGAGATCAACATAACCTTCAATGAGCACAACATCCGAAAATGTTGAAACTATTCGACAGCTTGTGAATGAGGATCGTCGGAGAGCAATCCACAACATTGCTGCCATTGTCGGTGTGTCATACAGAACAGTGCAGCTAAATCCTCACGTGTGATTTAAACATGCGCCGTGTTGTTGTCAAGTTGGTTTCCAGGTTGCTGACCTAGGAGCAGAAGGAACATCGCGTCGAAATCTGCCAACAACTCCCTTAGCCTTTTGATGATCCATCCTTCATGTCAAGATCATTACTGGTGACGAAACTTGGGTGTATGTGTGCGACCCTGAGACAAAGCATCGGTCTTCACAGTGAAAGAGCCCATCATCTCCATGATTTAAAAAAAAAAAAAAAAAAAAAAAAAAAACGAGGCAGATCCACAGCTCGACCAAGTGCATGCTCATAGTCTTTTTCGACATTCGTGGTATTTCGCATCACGAATTGGTCCAGACCTTCAATGGCGAGTTCTGTTGCCAGGTTTTAAGGTGTCTGAGGGAGGGCATTCGGCAACTGCAACCGGATTTGTGGCGCGCGAAAAACTGACTGTTACACGACGACGATGCACCTTATCACCGTGCTCTCCTCACACGTGAGTTTCTCACCAGAAACAAGATGATCTCACTTCCACACCTACCCTACTCGCTAGATTTGGCTCCTCAGACTTCATCATCTCTCGAAGCTGAAGATCCAACTAAAGGTCTCCGTCTGGAGACCATGCGGAGATCCAGCTCGAATCGCAGAATGTGCTTGACACACTTTGAAAAGAAGACGCATAGGAAAGGGGAATTGTCTCTTGTAACGCTATAACACTGATTTTGGTACTTATTTATAATTAAGTCAACCTTTGAAAGTTACCTCAGAGAAACAAACTTCATATGCATTCGGTTTGCGTTTTTTATTGCTTATAACTCGAGAACTGAAAAACAACGAATAATGCCTCTTATTAATAATAATGCGCACCGTTAAGTGGGAGACCCGGGTTCGATTCACGACGGAAGCTCATGTGGTTCGGATTCCACGTTAATCAGTAGGTCCACGTCTTATAGCCTCGGTGCAAAGCGGGACGTTAAACTCAATCGAACAATTAATCTTATTAATTATGAATGTTAATGACAAAACTTATAGATAATGATGGTCTGATTGTTTGTTGAGGAATGGTGATTCAAAAACTAATTTAGTTTCATTAAAATTCAAATTTGAATTGCTACTTACATGTAGGTAATCACGCATTTCTTCCGTGTACTGTTGGATTGCATAACACGCATTCACTTTTCAGATGCTTTTAGACGGTATTCACAGAGTAACCTTACAATTCTGCATTATGAAGCACATTTATCCTGTATCAATATATTCGTAGCCAAAATATCATGAATTTGGCTTTATCCTCAACTAAATTTCGTATTTCAAATGCCATGGGAATAGAAATAGGTAGAGTGGGTTCGGATTCCATGTGAAACCTCAGCTCACCTCAACTTTTTTTTTTAAATTTTAGTGAATAACTTCAAGAAGAACAGCAATAATAATAATAATAATAATAATAATAATAATAATAATAATAATAATAATAATAATAATAATAATAATAATAGTAATAATAATAATAATAATAATAATAATAATAATAATAATAATAATAATAATAATAATAATAATATGAAAGTGAGCCAGACAGTATTTGCAAAATGCTATTAAATAACGATTCCCAAACCTTTTCTTATAGACCAAAAATTTGGGTGCACACCATAATTTTTAAGTACCAAAATTTGTATAAATTGAAGAAAAGTCTTGAAATAATTTTTAATTCGTGTAATAGCATTCTGTTGATACTATCTGGCTATTTTCTAAATTTTAGATAATCTGCACTAAGTTATTCACTAAATTTTAGATGATCTGCACTAAGTTATTCACTAAATTTTAGATGATCTGTATTAAGGTATTCACTAAAATTAAAAAAGAAGGGTGGGCTTAGCGAAGAGCCTTTAAAAAAATCCACGTGTGTTTTTTTTAGACTCCGAAGATAAATAAATTATCTTGCAGAAATTCTATTAAGGAAGGGTCATTCAGAAGATCTACTTTACAGTGTAATTCCAGACTTACTTGTTTCTGTGATTGGAATTAAAACTAAACTTGAGTTTACTGACAGTGCTATACCATCAGAGCCGGCTCTACCATATGTGCAACACGTGCATTTGCACGGGGCGACAAAATCTGTCACAACTATATAATTTAAAATAAATATTAGTAGTTGGAAACAGACTTCATGATGATGGTAGTTACATTTACTAAGCTGACCTTCTGGTGGACAAACACCGTTTACGTGGGTTTTCTCGGGGTTCTCCTGTTTCCTCCCACTTTCTTCATTCCACCATTTCATTCATTACTCATCATCACCGTCTCCTTTAGCCTAACCGTGGGACGAAAAACTCAAAGATTTCATTTCATTTTAAGCTGACCTTCTATTTGGATACTATATTCATAAATCATGTTTAGGTCGCATTAGTTTAAGTACCACTGCTAAAGCAAATTTGGACACTGCTAAAGCAAATGTTCAAATAAATCCTAAATGAATTGCTTGATTGTTCTTAAATACAAGAACTCAATTCTCGAAAAGTAACGAATACCATTCCATTTTGTTAGTTTCACAGTTTTGATATGAAAACTGGTCTTGTCTTTGTCAGTCACAAAACGTTCCTTATCATTGAAGGTCGAAGCAGTTTTTTTTTATTTTTTTTTTAATTAAACAGGTGTAGAAGGAAAATTAAGAAATCAAGATAACAAAGCTAGTTGCACTAGAATTGCAAATTGATATATTGAGATTGAAGCTCGATATTGAATTCTATAAAAAGGATTACAATCGTTCCTCTGCAAGTGTGCTTGTTTTATCTTTCACTAACATAATAGATTATTATTTAAAAAAGATACAATGAAATTATATTTGTAGTATTTAGGCCTTTCTAAGAGCGAGTGTTGTTTCCCTCCTCTTCGTTGTTCATGATGGGGTAGCATAGGGGCGGCGACAAATGATGCTGTTGCACGGGGCAGCAAATTGCCTAGGGCTGTCCCTGTATACTATTTAGGTACGAGGAGCTTTCATAACATTTTTCGTTTGAATTCGCAGATAATTCAATTGAATATCTTTTCAAGTCAAACGCTTGAAAGGTTGAAACTCAAGATTTCCTTAGTGTCTCACAGAACATAGGATGGTTATACAAGGTAGGGTTGCCAACTGACCGGTATTTCACCGTCCTTGTCGGAAATATTGCTGTTATTTTGATTAAAGCCGATGACCAGTACAAACTCTTTTACCAGCCTTTTATAACCGGTATTTTGAAATCTGTATCTAGTTCGAAGTATAAATTTAAAAAGTAATTTTCATTCTGTTAACCCAAAACTATCACCTTTCACCATCTATCAACAATTAATATACTTTGTTCATCTGTTTAGATAACTAACTGATTCATACTAGCTTTGCTATAATGAATAACTTACACTAAAATACAAATTGCTGAGTAAAGTATCGTTTGTAAGACTATTCATAGCTTTGGATTGATTATTTTAACAAAAGAGACACTGACCAAAGCTTAAAACCCACTTTATTTTAAATTATAATTTGTAACTGTTTCGGATATCTAGCATATCCTTCTTCAGACACTATCGAAAATAAATGAAAATACAGACATACATATATATATATATATATATATTGTTATGACAAAGTTTAAATTATTTAACCGTCATATATATCTAGTTATTATTATGAAAAAGTTTAAATTCTTGTATTATTATTTTCGATAGTGTCTGAAGAAGGATATGCTAGATATCCGAAACAGTTACAAATTATAATTTAAAATAAAGTGGGTTTTAAGCTTTGGTCAGTGTCTCTTTTGTTAAAAGTATCGTTTATTATAAAATAATAAATATGTGACAGTTTCGCCAATTAACTGAACATATTAACTTCGTGAGACACTGATAAACTGTTTAGATAGTTTAAAACAGATGAGAGGAACTATGTCAGGGGAAAATTTGGAATTTACTTTAAGGAATTTTAGGCCTATACATTTATTGAGAGTGAAAATTGAATTCTTGAAAGCTATTTCCTGTAGTTGAAATATAAGTTTAAAGAGTAAATTTCATTTTTTAAAATCCAAAATGGTCACAAATTAATATACTTTTGTTTATCTGTTTCGATAATTTTAAAGACGTGGCAGTTACTGGTAAATACAATAAAATGATCTATACCACCCCAGTTTCTAATTTTTAGCACAATGTATCTATTAAGCTTATTAGTGAATGCATTAAGGATATGCAGAATACATGTGCTATTGCACTTTTGTCCACTATAGTACATTTGCTTTCCATGGATGGGTCCAGACAGAGATACTTCACACTTAATAGTTCTGTATCATAGGGAATTTTGAAGGGGTGACGGTAATTTTATTTTCCATAGTTGGCAACCCTAATATGAGGGTGTTTTTTTCCTCTTTCGTTTTTAATAATGAACTCTGGGCTTTGCTATGTTTTATCAGCATCAAATAATCTTTCTCACACAAATTGCAGAAAGAAAACAAAAGTCTCTAAACAAAAGAAAGAGAAAAGAGTGTTTGAGGTCGGACGAAAGTGTTGCTCACTTTCGAAGCGAGTGACGCACTTTTTCCCGAGCGTCCTTGACTACTTCTTCAAACGCTTAAACACCACAGAAAGCGGCACACAAACTCAACCCACCACCTGTTTCGTGCTGCTGCCCCACTTCCACGCTAGCCACACAATGCTCGCCTTCGGACACTTTTGCTACCACAGTACTAGTTCTTCTCTTACTTTTACTTACTTATCATCTTTCTCTGCCCATCACACACCAAATGTATGGCAGGTTTCTCTTTTATTGGAAGTAGTACCAGAACCAATTCATGATGGCCCCAAAAAATCGGAAAATGCCTTTGCTTAATGACGTCATTGATTTGCATGATTTCTCAAAGTATTTGTGGTCTGACAATTGTATTATTTGCACAGAACAAACAATTGATCAAAACTTTCTTTCAGTATTCAGTGTTTGCAAATGATCTTTTAAGATTCTTTCAATATGTAAGTAAAGGTAAACGTAGAACCAAAATGATAAAATAAGATTTGCATTCAGGTATTAGTTAACATGCTCTGTCAAAATAACATCCACCCGATTAATCACACGCGGTATTCTTGTAAACAACACTTTTGTAATATGGTATATGTTTATTTTTACACAATATCTTGTTGAAGAAGGTGGATTTAAAACCCAGAAACCCTCTTTTGCGTACAGTACTACTCTTCACCGTCCACAGGAATTATGATTATACATATCAGGGCTTTATAATTATGTAATTTCTCTTACCTCAGTTATCAACATATGAGATTGAAGAGTAAATTCTTTTATAACACTTGATGCACATGCTACAGAGCTTTTATTTAATATATATACAATGCAGCGACGCAACTAGGCTAGCTGTCGCCTTATCTCCCCTCCCCCCTGACCAACCAATCCAAAATACTCCTTGACTTCACTTACGGTACTATTGGCATCACACAGTAATTCTCCTATTCCATTTTTTCTTCAAGTGGTAAAGCTTGATTTCAAAATTGCAGTACACAATTTAATTTATAATACAAGATAAAACACTAAACTAATTAGTATTTGATTACCAAATAATCTGAGAGTAGCGTGCAACGTATTCTTATAGTCTTAATATAATAACTGCAAATCACAATGTTTTTGGAATTATATCGGGATGTGCATATGTGTATAATGAATCAACAGTCTGTTGCTTTAGAATAGAATATTTAATTATGACAAACTGTAAAGTTGTTGTCTCGAGTATTATACTCGGACATTTTGCAAATTCTTAAATCGATGTAAGTTAACTGAAAACACAAAAAGCTGGAATTAAAATTTGCCGGTTCTTTTGGGTGTAAAGGCTTTTATAATGTCCTCAAAAGATAGCTTTGAAGCTAACTTATGATCTATGGATATGATCCTAAGATTGGTGAGTCGTTGTTGTCTTGTCAAGTTTCTGAGGTTTTTTTTTTTTTTTTTTTTATGATCTTTAGTTTGCTAGAACTGCTTTCCTTGCTTTATAGTGAAAATAAATATTTGCCCAGTTTTGCGATTCCTCAACCCGGCGCACGGGGCACCAAGCCCCGCTTTCCCCCCTAGTTACGTCACTGATACAATTGAATTATTCTTATACTGCTCAGCGTCTCTAGCATGATGTATGGCATGAGGAGCAACAATTCTATGCTTCGAATCAAATAAGCTCATAGGTAGTGAAAATATCTTATACATCAACCACAGAAAACAATCACATGGCATGCTTTGCGGGCGTTCGCACTGTAATAACCAGGGGCGTACCTATAGCATGGGTTTACTGGGTCTGGATCTTCCTCAAATTTCGATAATTTTTACACTTTCTTAATAAATATAGGTAGCAGTACTTAACAATTAGTTATTGTTTACTCGAGTGAAGAATAACAACGGTTCAATACTACATAAATTTAGTACTGAACTCCTCCCAACAAAATATTCTGGGTGCTCGCCTGGTGAAGGCCGATTCGATGATGCAAAACTTCATTAAATTATTTTCAAATTTGCTGTAAAAAAAAAATGGAATGTTAAATAAAAAGGTAAATCGAAAGAAAAAGATAACATAAAACACTAATTTACTCGTCGTTCTATCAAAATGAATGCTCGATTTCACAATTCAATTTTTGAATAGAAAATTAAATCTTTAACATTGCTCGCTTATATCGTTTAGGCTAAAGGATACGGATGATTAATGAAAGAGATGATTATGAAAAAAAAATAGTGGAGTGAGGTTATGGGGGGAAACGGAAGAACATCAACAAAACCTACGGACACGACATTATGTACTATAAACTCGTTTGGCCTGAGATCGAACCAAAGACCCTTCACACCATACGAGAGCGCTGTGTGAACCAATGTCTCCCCTTCAATCGAAAAATGGGAATAGTGTGACTAACATTATGACTAATCCAGTTTTGCTTTGCAATATAGAAGCTATTTTTTTTTTTTAATCTGTTTTGATAAGATATATACTACATTAGGTAGATATACGCGTAAGATCCATTGAAGCTATAGGATACATATATTCAAAATTTCATGCCAATGTTTTCGGTGGAAACAAAGCAAAAGAGAAGGACTATTATATCGTCAATCTAGCTTACAAACTTCCGTTTCCGTAGGGCATCATATCTGCTGTGGCCCCGTGTTTTTTTTATTATTGTTATTGTTATCTAATCACGCTCCATATAGACGGGCATTTATATGTAGGTTTAATATAGTATGTTTGCCGGCATCGCTCAATAGCTGATTTTTACTTGAAAGCTTACCCAGTTATGAAAGGATAACAAAAGTACCACAATCAATCATGTTCAGTTCTGTTTTAGGCTACAATATTAAGGAAATAAACAGAACATGCTATGCGAAGAAAAAATCGTAATGGGACGAGCTTCATTTCTGAGTCACGAGCAGGAGATCAAGTCATCACTGAGGATTATCTTCGGAATGGAGTGTTTTGTATACCGTTGAAAAGATTAAATATAGATGTATGCGGAAACGCAAAATTTCTCTGACTAATGTTCAGATCTACAAGATATTAAATTTATTATTATTATTATTATTATTATTATTATTATTATTATTATTATTATTATTATTATTATTATTATTATTATTATTATTATTATTTAATGGGGACGTGAGCATCGAAGCCATTGTCCCCGTCACGATCAACACAATTGCACTAACATAGACTGAAATAAACAAAACGAACCCACCAAAGAAATTTCATCCCACCCCTCCTCATTATAACATGTTTATCCTGGTGTTACCAGTCGCCAGAGCCTCATTACCCTGCATTACAATGAACGAAGCATTCAGAGTGCACTGCGAAGAAGTGAGGTTGGCACTTGGGCACTCACCTTGCATCCCAAAATGTGAAATTTCAAGAACGAATAGGCTATCAACAAACTAAGAAAATGGAAAATATTTTAATGATTTTTTTGTTTGGTTTAATGTCTCACCTTAATGATCAGAGAGACAGTACCGTATTGATGACAATAAACGAAATGATGGAATGAAGAGAATGGGAGGAAATGGGAGAACCCCGAGAAAAAAATGCACGCCGTGTTTGTCCATTATTAAACCTACTTGGCGAGAATTGGGATCGAACTAAGGACTCTGCACACCAAAAATAAGCCTTTCTCAGAATTCTCTTACACTTCTACACGTGGCTCGCAAACATATTTAAGACTACTCCCATCAGGAATACACTCCAGACATTTTAGTATTACACAACTCAACTTTTGGAAATCTACTCAAAATATCAAATATTCCCTCTTCAGACCACCGGAAATAAGAAGATATAAATCATAAAATCCTCCCACTATTGTTTCTTGGGAATTTATTAGTGAGAGAAATATTCGGTAAACAGGTTCCGCTATCTCCCACTCCACCTCCTTTTAATTCAGTTATTCATTTTTCCTGTTGCGTGTTGGATGAATCCTTAAACGTCATAATGGTTGCTAATGACATTGGAGGTGGGAATGATTCTTCTTCTCAAGGTTAGGTGGGATTTTCCTAGTTTTTTTTTTAATTAGAAGAAAAATATACTGCCAATATAATACGCAATTTGCTATATTTGTTTATTATTTAATTGTAATTCCTAATTTATAACAAAAATTACTACCTTGTAGTGTGATGTTCAGGGTACAGCTGAATATTGGAGAGGTTCTGTAAAGTAACGAAACATTTGCCCTGCATTTCTGTGTCCACTGAAGGAGATCATGTTGAAGCATAGCACAGTATAACCAACCCTGTTACATTCCTCCAAAGACTGTCGAGGGTGCAGAGCTATCGACGACTCAAAGCTCGTTTCAGCGGGAACATACAAAAGCTCATACAGGAGATGAATCAAGGAATTTCAGAGGGTTGTCTATAAAAAGGACCATATGAATTGTCGTTCGCTCCATGTACGTTACCGTTGACTTCAGCGTATGACTGGACGCTTTGTCCTGGGTGATGAAAGTAGGGCTGGCTATACACTAGGAGATAAATCCTAGGAAATGTCTCAGGATTTATCTTACGAAAAATGTTACAAAATATCTCGTAGGAAATCCTACGCTTTTGTGCCATACACATGAAGATTTTTCCTGTTTGACCGAATGACGTTGCAAGATGTTGATCCATAATGCATTGCGGTAATTATATATATATATATATATATATATATATATATATATATATATATATATATAGATAGATAGATAGATAGATAGATAGATAGATAGATGACATAAGATACCTCTCATCAGTCCCTGCACTACTCTTTATGTCGAGTATTTTTGCTCTTTCACCCACATACGATCGCCGAAGATGATTAAACTTCTCTTTCATATCCACAAATTTGTTTTCACTTTCTCTCACCTGATGTCGCTTAAATCGAAATCTTACGAATTTTCTTTCCGAAATAGATCATGCTTTAAAACAAAAGCAATCTCAGTATCGTTCAGAATATAAGAAATGAAATGAGATCTGATGCCATACATGTTGAGATTTTGATTCTAGGAAAAACCGTAAGAGATTTCTTAGGATCTAACGTATAGTGTATTGCAAGCGTAAGATTTCTCGCAGTCATACAGAATGAAATATCATGGCAGTATAGTTGCTCCAAAATGGTCGTCTGATAAGTTGCATCGGTTTCAGCCTTTATTTCACTCTGCGTAGAGTACGTTTGCTATCATAGCAGTAACTAGTAACAACCACAAAGCAACATGGAAAATTTCCTCACATTCATGTAGCCAGTCAGAAAGACCTCTGGAATCACGGGAACGATAGAAGATGGCCCTTTTTGTCAGGCAAAGGTCTCGGTTAGAGTTACTACAGATTTCTACCTGTCCTCTGAAAAATGATGTTCGTAAACTTTTGACTGTTTGTTTTCCTCTCCATGATGCATGAGAGAAGAAGATAAGAATTCAATCCTTATGGTTCTTTACTATATTACTGTATGTAGGGCTATCTTGTGCAGTCATGCAAGTTACGGCCACGGAGGAATGTTCGGCGGCGTAGATGAGACTGGGATTGGTTGTGATAGAATCAATAAAATATTTTTTTTTTTGTAAACTTATGTTTTCATTAATTTTTTTTTAAATCTTAACAACATCTTTACACATTTAGTTATCTATATGATTATTTTAAAATTAATTTACATTACAGAATACAGAAACAATACAAACGTGTTTTGTCACAACTTACCCTATAGTGGAGTAGGTTGTGACTTCAGCAGAGTAAGTTGTAATACATCAAGTATTTCTGTTATAATAAAGCTACAGGCCTAAGAAAACTCTTTAAAATTGTTCTTTGTGGCGTCACAGGAGATATGACACAAGATAGAAACAGGTGGAACATCTGAAAAGCCGACCCCAGCTAACTGGGAAAAAGGCTTAGAAGAAATAGGAGACTAAACAATATATTTCTAACCTACTTTCCGTTTTAAAAAGCAACACTTGCATCGTTTGCTTAATTATTACTCGAGTACAACCTCAGATTCATCTCCCATGGATTTTTTTTTTTTTTTTTTTTTGCTTGTTTCCATTGAAAAGAGCGTTGAGTCATGGCAGATCGAGCATAATCGAGTATGCATATCTCTTACATTTATAAAGATAACAAATGCAGACATATACAGGGGTGAACCTCAAGGCGTGTGTGTGTGGGTTGGTGTAAAATCCCCACTCAAAATTCATTTAGCAAATTCAGGTTTCTGAAGGATTTCACATTGAAAAAATTTTGGAAAATGGATGCAATTGAACCTTGGTTTCTACATTTAATCAGAATCAAGTTAGTATTAATCAAAGAATAATTTAAGTTATCGTTTCGGCACAACCGTATAGAGGTGTTATGTATTGCATAAAGTTTGTTAGGAGTTGCATAATATTTTATGAACCACTTCATTTTATTAATATACAGTATGAAACAGTTTGGCAAGTCCACATGTTTGTCGGGATTTAATATTAAACCAGAGGACCATAAAATAAATTATATTTGATAGTTAAACCCGAATCAGAAAATTTGTTTGTGTTCGTCATATATGTAGAATGCATCTCTAGCATAGCAATTAAAACTAAGACTGCGGAATCACTATTATAGAGCCGATTCGGCAAGTGAATGTTTTCTTCTTCACTATTAAAAATTACTTTTCACAAGATATATAAACGCTTATTAATTTGTGGCGTAGAATACGTTTATCGTAACATAAAAGTACTGAAAAACATTGTCTGGTGCAAGCTTTTCTTTTGCACCAGAGAAAGAAATACTAAAATTTATTAAGTACATGTACTCTTCGGGTGTTGATGTTGAAATCGTCTTCAATCATCATCATCGTCGTGTGCGCCTAAATCTCTGAATGACAATAGAAACTTCATCATACGCTGGAATGTTTTTGTCTAAAGGAATATAGGAGTGTTACATACGCTACTTACCTTATGCAAGAAAAATTTGAGGAAGTATATAGAAATTCTCAAACTTTTTTTCCTCAATTTTCAGTACACCCACGAAGGGAAGTGTGATACTTTTGCAGCTCTCTCTGAGTTGGAAATACTCAACGATCAGTGCGTGACTGAAGTATCATAAAATGTACCCGTAATGAGTAAATCTCAAAATATTATAAGTGTACTAAAAGTGGCAAACAGCATTTGTCACCGTGCTTTTATAGCCTCAGTATCAGTTATATCTAATGAAAGAGCGTTCATCAAAATTAAAGCAAATTAAAAATTGCAAAGTACTACAATGATGGACAATTGACTAAACTCCCTTATGATACTATGAACCCAAAAGTATGTTGTAAATAGACTTGATATAAATCAGATTGTTCACAGATGGGCACTTCTTAAACATCGATGTGTCCAGATAGTGTCAGCATTATTTTTTGTTGACTATCAAACTTCAACAAAAAACATATTTTTTTAAAAGATATTATAAAATTTTTGTGGTACGGTATCATTGAGTGATTACTAAGAAATTTGTATTTTAAAAAAATGCTGAAAAGACGTTTATCATTCGTTTCTACCTGTTTACATTTTTCGTGTCATATTTCCTTAAAGAGATTAAAGTGATTTTAAAATAAACGACTTTTACATACTTATATCTAAATTTTATTTTTGTATAACACATAATGACGCATTCTGGTCTGGGAGGGGGCAATGAAAATTTAGGAGGGGATGGCCCCCTAGCCCCCTTGGTTGCGTGCCTGCTGGTGCGTGAGACTATATCATTCAGATAGAAATCAAAATGAAGGCTGTAAAGGCATCAGTAAAGTGAAGCTAGTGATAATTCAACAAATGATACAGCATGTGGATTACCGCTTCTGCTGATACTATTGCGCAGATACGGTACAGAGCAGATTTATGGCACTGTAATAAATGACACGTCTTTTATTTCTTTTCAAAAATCACAGCATTGTATCTTTTTCATGCGTTTTAACGACAGCATTACACTTTAGCTCATACGTATAAAGACATTGGATTAAGCTGTGATTCACAAAGAAACGGTTGCGTATAAAAGCAGAATCTTGGTGTCAAGTTCATTTCTGCGAGTAATTTTTCTTCCAACTAACGATTTTGTACAAAATAAGAAGCTCGTTCTCTCCTCCCCTGCTTTCACGGCCAATTAGTAAAGCAGTAGACATATTATGAGATTAACCGTTGATTAACAAACAGAAAAAAAAGAACAAAAGAAAAAATAGACGTTCCTTCTCTAATACGGTAATTCTTTCTAATGGATTTTTTAAACATCGATAATTATTTCTAATGGATGAATGATCATCCATCATACTTTATAAGGGCTCAGGCATCGCCGGCTGCAATCATCTTAAAAGGGAGAAGGAGTATGGAATAAGTTTCAACTTAACATGTCCCATATACATACTGCTGTGCCGTGTAGGGGGAAGGGACAACGCGGGGCGACGGTCCCGGGTGCCGAAGTAAGGGGGCACAAAATTCATGTGCGCATATATATAAAATGAAAAGAAAAAAGTATTAAAAGTGCTCAAAATCAAGGAGAATCTTATTACGCTTCGCGGCTGGTCTGTGGACCTTACTCATATGTACGGAGGCGCCGTCATATACTCTCGCCCCGAGCGATGATTTTCTGCGGCTCGACACTGCATACACACAAATATTTCTCAAATCTGTTAAGTTTTTTTTGGATGGGGGTGGAGAGGAGAAACAAATGGATCAATAGTTCAATGTAAACAACAGACACGTTATTCAACTGTACCGATGGAAGCTTCTTGCGCAGATTCAAGTTGCAACTTAATAATAATAATAATAATAATAATAATAATAACAATAACAATCGAAAACTCTATTAGAAAATCCACAAGGCCAGTCCCGGCCCAGGAGTCGCCATTTGCCCATCACTAGTCTACAGCAAAGCATATGTTACACACATAATACAACTTGCAAGGAATCTATTTGCCCAAAGACGATGAATCAGCCAGTAAGTTTTTCTAAAATGTGTTCCACAAAAACATTGTCTACTACTTTCCAACTTTCTCAATAGTTTTGGACTCCGATAAGCCCTCGCCATGTTTCATCCTTAAAAGTGCTTTAAAACAAATAACAGGTCACGTGTATATCACGTAAAGTAGTTTGGTTTGTATAGCGTGATATTTTCTCAATTAATATTGAAACCGGAAGTAGAAGCAGATTTCTATCATTTCTGGTTTTAGTAGAGGGTTAAGAATGAAGATGAATTGTGTTCATGGGATGGTCAACCGACTGCAGAAAACCGCTTCTTGCTATTACAGTTTTTGTTTCATAGTCATCAACGTTAAAACGGGAAATGGTTCATTTCAGCCACTTCCGGTTTGAGTATCACCTCCAACAACGAACTCGATTCCTGAATTTTGACCCTGTACGTCCTGGCCAAAATTGATGGTGATCCATCAAGAAGTTCTTGAGATTTTTTTGTCCCACGGACAGACGGACAAACAGGGTAATATAAAGGAGTTTTGGTAAACCGAACTCCTTAGAAATTAGCAAATAAATTCAACGCTTTTCATACATTTTTTTTAAATGTTACTGATTTGCTTATCGCATCCTCCCAAAATGTCAATGACGCATTTGCTTCAGGATTTTTCCTTATAGGTATTCCAGCATTTTTAAACCCAAGATTATTTTGAACTTCCGCAAATAATGAACAGGAAACCACAAGTGTCAAGTCAGAGAAAACTATATGAATCACAAGTTGAATTTCTTTCCCTTTATGTCAATTTTATATATATATATATATATATATATATATATATATATATATATATATATATATATATATATATATATATATATATATATATATATATATATATATATATATATATATATATATATATATATATATATATTATACAATGGTATTTGTATTCATGATTTTTTTTTAAAAAAAATACAAAGTTAATGGTTACAGAGCACAAAAAGTCAGTATTATCATTTATTAGATTAGTTTTAGACTTCTAAACTATGCATGAGTATCAGTAATCTTGAGTAATCTTATAGAGCGGCTACGGCTGTCTTTCGACAGGTTATCAGAGCAAAGCTGGTAAGATAACGAGAATCGGATCTTTGGGATATCGATTCATCGTTCCAATAATAGGTTCCATCTCCTTCCTTAGCTGTTATTGAAATCAGAAGTAGTAAATCCGGTTTAAACGTTGATCGCCAAAGAACAAAAACAGTGATAGATAGTGACAATCGATTTCGTGAAATTGATTCCGCGTTTCACGAAAAGATACCATCACCACCCGTATTTCGTTACTAAAACCGAAAGTGGTAGAAATTTACTACTACTACTACTACTACTACTACTACTTCAGGTGTCATTGTTTATCTTCATAGGGCAAAAGCTGTAAGAGTTAGTGAGAATTATTATTATTATTATTATTATTACTATTATTATTATTATTATTATTATTATTATTATTATTATTATTATTATTATTATTATTATTATTATTATTATTATTATATAGATTCGGCGTCCCAAGAATAACTTTCACCTTTGTTTCAAACCGGAAGTGGCGGAAATTTACTGTTTAAGATTTTTAGCACTGATCGCTATAGTGAAAACCAGTAATAGGTAACGAGAGTTTTTTTTTTTTTTAATGAATTCAGTACCTTCCGGCTTTATTCATCTTAAAGTAGTTTTGTTTCTATTTTTATGCCCAAATGTGTTTTTCTTTGTTTAGTAAATGTGTTTATAAAATACGGTCTTATACTTCATTCAGTATTGTATGTATATTTGGAAGAAAATCACAGATGTGAGAAAAAAATCAAACAGCATAAAGGTCATTCTTGATTACTTCCGCTTATGCTATATTTGCTTAAAAAATTATTTTTCTTTTGCATATCCGTTGCAATGCGTGTGATATAGTGCGCAAATAATAAACGATATATATATATATATGCCTATATTGATCCACCGAATTAGGAGTATCCAAATGTAAAGCAAGTTGCTTCACATTCGTCCTTTATGTCACATATACATTTCAATCGGTATGCAAAACATGATGTTTCATAAAAACAGCGTCGAACCCAACTTAGTCACTTTTATTACTCGTGTACATAAAATACTCAACAAAATCATAAATAACTTCTCTTTGAAAGTTTTGCAAAAATAGTTAACATTGTAACTATGCTAATTTCAAGTTCAAATATGACAAAATTTTAAAAAAGATAGAACAAAATTTATGGAAATAATAATCTTCACATACAGGAAAAGTAAAAGGATTTCTAATAGTAAATTGTTACACACAAATTTATATATGTTTTCTCCATTTCAGAACTGTAACCATAGTATTTCATACATCAACTAGTAATAAACAGGGTATAATCATAAACTACTTAACTAGTGAATCTCAGATTAAAACTTCATTTACGTTAAGTGGTACAACAATTATAGACTTGTGGTCTCCCAATTTTTTTTGTATGTTTGTGTTACATTCTCATACACTTTGATGCTTTGTTAATTTTCTTCAAAAACGACGAAACGAAGCCGGCTGCTGATTCTACCTATTCTACCTACAATTGAGGTCATGTGAAATGTAAAATTTCTTTTTCTTTATAAATAATGCTTGCGAAATTTGGTAAACAATTTTCTTAAAAAGTTCCCCACTGTGAGATGCTGGGAGGATATTTCCCGTAATCAACAACGGCTAACTAACTATCTTACAGCAGGGCGATCTCCATTTATTTGTATCCCTTAGTAATTCTTAACATTCGTATCAGTTTCACTTCTGCTTAAACCTCATAGTTATAATAATAATAATTTAATTTTTTCCCTTTCATTTGCAATGTAATGTCTGTTTTCAGGACGAATATTGTTAAAGACGCAGACTTACAATTTAAGGGAAATTCGAGTAACACGTACTTCCAACACGTTTCCATTTATATTAATTACTCCATATGTGATTGAATTATGTCACAGCATTATATATTTGCAATTATCAAAACATTTTGTATTCTTAATTTGATAAAAAAAAGTGACATTAAATTGATAAAAATAAAATAATTATAAGAATTAATGACTTCTTCAGGCTTTTTCTGACATTTATTTCTTTGTGTATGTGAACCACTTACTGCAGAAAGCAAACGTGTCCACATTTCGTAATGTTTGCAGAAGACGCAAAAAAACTTAAGAAAACTATCTTTACGATATGTCCACCATAACATGAAAATTGAAGGCGTCGCGATACCCATTGTTATTGAGCGGACAAGTGTCATTTCGGTGCTAAACGATGCAGTGACCTATTACAAACCATTATCGTAAAAAAAAAAAAAAAAAAAAAAAAAAAAAAAGTAAACTGTTGGACATGTTTGCTTTCTGCAGTAAGCGGTTCATGTATGATTCATTTAACAAAATTCAAATTTAAATGTAGGTATTATACCTGCTTACAATTTTCTGTTAATACTTTGTGACAGCCACGGCGTTCTTTTGAAAGTCTCTCTCTTTCTCTGCAAAACAGCCACAGAAAACATCGAGTGAAAAAATTCATTCTTCAATAAATTTTCTGCATGCAAAATCTTCCCTATTTGGAGAAAATATTTGTTTAGAAGGGAAAATTTTGTGTGTAGGTTCCCAGTTAAAAAAAAAAAAATCGAATCGTTACTTATGCCAGTATACTTTACCAAATTCGAATGTGATGCTAATTTTGATGCTTGCTGGGCAAGGGAAGACAAATTGCATTCAAATTATGCCAAATGTTGTATATTCATATATACAATAGGTGGGTCCACATGAGCTTTGGGGGCCCCTAGGATCGACGCCCTTGTTGCTGGGAGACTACATGTTTTTATTTCACATTCAACCGGAAATCCATATCTTGTATAGCTTCGGTGGGCAAAAGAACTTTAAACTGTAAGCAAACGAACAAAATTAGACTTTCATTAGAGAGATGGTCATGGTGGTTCAGAGTAGAGCGTTCGCCTCGATGTCGAAAGCTTCCTGGTTCGATCCTAAGTCATGAAAGTGTTAAGGTACGTGATCAGATTTTTTCCATTTTCTCATTTCACGAATTATTCCATCATTGTTTACTTGTATTAATTTTCCTTTACTTTTACCTTAGGTATAACCATGATGTTTGGCGTGAAACTAGATGTAATATTTAATTATCACTAACGGGCTTTAGTTATTTGATACACTTAGAAAGTGAACACATGATGTGGAGTAATATTATCTTTTTTCCCTTGTTAAATAATATCACAAGAATATTATGCACAAATTGATTACGGTAATAATTAAAGGTAAAAGGATTGTCTTTTTCTTAGCCTAATATTTGTTCTCTTACTGCGGAAGTGTGTTAGCCTCCAGTCTGTCTAACGGTAGCTGTGTTCGCTAGCTTCGTGGAAAGATTATGAGTAGGAATTGCTCACTCACCGCCATGGTTCATTGACTTCCACAAGGAAACTTAATAAAAAAATAAATAAATGAAATGACAGTGTTTCTCTTTAACCATATTTCTAATTAGATACTTTTATGTATTGCCTAACGATATTAGTTTACTGCTGAAGAAAAAAAGACTTAATAATGTATAACTTTAGAAATTTGTGAAGGAATTCTACTACAGTTAATTTTTGTGTTAGCGTAGTTGCTCTATGCTATCTTAGTAGCAACCTATTCAATCTCATGGCGCGTAAGGAAGTAAAAATTATGGGCTTCACAGGTATAGTACGTATCTGAGGAGTCATCTTTAGTAGCATTTTTGTCTACCTTTTGTTTAGTTTCTACTAAAATAGATTGTCCTTTTGGGCTCTCCTCCTATTTTCCTGTGATTGATTCTACCAGTGCATTGCCAAGACACATAATTTTTGTTCTTTTTTTTTTTTTTTTAATGCAATCTAACCGCTAACGAACGTATCATAGAGTGACACTAAAATTGGAAACAATGGTGGGACGTCATTATATACAGAAATCGAACCTCACTGGATGATAACAATATTCCCAAACGCTAAGTTGAAAGAAGACCTTGATGCCTGATATGGTCACCACGGTCTCCTGACTTCAACCTCATAAACTTATGTTATATAGAGGATTTTTAAGAGCAAGTATGCTGAGAAAATTCGAGATCCATATCACCTGTGGAAATGCAATCATTGCAGGGCTAGTCAGGACCTCATGTTGAAGAGAATTTGACGTTAGAATGTATAAGAAAGTCTGTGAACTCCCATTGCTTTCGGGTTTTAGAAGCATACTGTATACTTCAAACCTTCATCCGGAAACCATCATAATCTTACACATGTTGCAAGTAAGCTGCAATATAGAAAACAGATACACTGTCTTCCTGAGATCAATTGAGGAATTGGCCGAAAAAGTAAAGCCGGATATGTTTTAAGTGCTAATTTTGAAAATATGAAGTACACGGTTTATTCTCAAAAATCTATTATTTCCTTTTGAGAAAAGAGGTTGTTTTAACATCTGAAATTGATAACGATTATGAGTATCTGAAATCGAAGAGCACGATTTATCGTTGCATTGTCATGTTTGAAGTCGAGCCAAGTTATCAGTCCTGTTCCAAGGCTTCTGTGATGTTCAACGAGGAACTGCATAATTTATACCGTTTATCAAACATTGTTAGGATCGTCAAGTCTAGGAGGCTCAGTTAGGTAGGTCATGTAGCTCACTGGTCGAAGTGAGACAGTATGTGGTGGTATGCCATACCGCCTCTGGTTTTTCAGTGATGAAGGCATACCGCCTCTGGTTTTTTTAGTGATCAACACATACCGTCACTGGAGAGTAGATGCTAAATTCTTTTAATAAATCCATTTTTATATACAGTATTTGACGAATAGCTTCATGTAAAATATTTTATTTCTTATGTAGAAATAATTTCTTAGTTGACAACACCGACATTTTTGTTATCTTTTTCCTACCTTTTGTTTTTAAAATGGGGTGTCTTCAAAGAAGTTCATCTAGTTTATATTTTGATGTGCCATATTGAATTGTTTCTTTCGTATATTTAATATGTGTGTGTGTCTTCTTATCTTAATTCATATAAATGTCGTTTTTAGCATGAGCGGATTTAGAGGTTGCCTTCTGTGGGGACGATTCTTCCGGGAGTTTGCATTACCTTCAGTCGAGTGGGGCATCCGGCAAATTTCCCGCAGGAAATTGTTAATATAAACATTTGTTTTTGAGCATTTTCGTGTATAATTCTCTATAATACAACATAAGGGATTATTTTAAATTTTTTTCAGAAAGTTATTGGCGAGGGATCAAAGTCTTTCCATGCCCCCTTCCCCGTAATTAAAGAGCTTTTCAGTGATTTTCAGTCATTATGTAAATAAAAATGTAACGTTTTAGGCAACATACTCTCATTGTATTTCAACATTTAGATAGCCGGTATGTTGAGTCAAAATCGTAATAAAACATACCGCCTCTGTTGTTGTTTTTTTTTTTTTTCACTTCGCACACTGATGTAGCTGAAATGGAAGAAAGTAAAAACACTTTCAAAGTTTTTACTGGACATCCAATCGCAAAACGTCCATTAGGAAGATCTATTCGCAGACGGGTGGATACTATTAAAATGAATCTCGCAGAAATAGTAGTACAAAGTAGAAACTGGATCCACTTGGCTACGGATAGAAGTCAGTGGAGAGCTTTTGTGAACGCGGCATTGAACCTCTGGGTTGCATAGGCCATAGAGTTAGTTAGTTTGTCATGTTTGAAGGTGGAAGAACATCACTAGAAGATGATCTCATAGTGGACACCCGACACAGTTTTCAAGGATATTAACATTTCCTGCGGAAAATCTATTGCAGAAAAACAGACGACAAAGTGTTTGCGGTGTTAGTCCGAGTATGAACATTAGTACGCGGCAGATTCATGAGCTTCTTCACGATTATTTGGGAGTCAGCAACATATATGACGGAAGAAGAAACTCCATTTCGCGAAAATCACGTTCTATTTCTTCTGTTAGTAACGCAATGATGGTATTCTGGGATTATGATGAGATAATCTCGGTGAATTAACTATCCAAGGAAACCACAATCAACGCAAAATTACTTCTAACTTGTTGTCCGATCCACTGTATTAGGATAAATACTTGTCAAAGAGCAACCTGAAAAGCTTCATAACTGACAATTTCTGCACAGTAAAAGAGCAAGAAAGGACATACAACTCTTCGAAAGAAAGAAGTGTTAAAAGAACCGCGCTGGAAATTACTCTTATGCTGAAGAGCTAAAGTGTAAGTGTTCCACTAGAATGTCAATATGTTTTGTGTAAACTATAAAGGGTTCCAAGTCAAAACAAATTATCCACATGCTATAATCCAGTTAGTCAAGGTGAACATTTGTACTCTTATGAAATACTAAGTTATTGCTACGCATGCAATAGATAATCTCGATAAATGCACACTAGTTGTCATAATCTATTCTGATTCTACATAAATGCAATTAAAGATCAACCGTAACACACGAATTTTACTACAAAACATTGTAATACGACAAACAATAATAATTCATTAGTAAATCACAACATTTTCATCTTTTTTTTTTTTAGTCATCTTTTCAATTGGTAACATTCATTGCCCAATATGAACAAGACTATAGAATCATAAACGTATTTGAACAAATAATTTTGCCTTACCAACATTCCATATCCACGTTATTCGCCTGATCTAAGTCGCAATGCCTATAAACTCTTTCCAAAACTGAAAGAAGCTCTGCGTTGTGTGCGTTTTCAGAATATAATAATAATAATAATAATAATAATAATAATAATAATAATAATAATAATAATAATAATAATAATAATAATAATAATAATAATAATAGTAATAGTAATAGTAATAATAATAATAAAGTTCTTTGCAGATGGCCTGAAAAATCGTGTTTTACACGAGAAAAAGTGCATTCGGTTAAACAGCAAACAACGATATAATACAGACGAATGTATGTAATTGAATTTAAGAAAATTAAAGCAGAATTAAAGTTTGGGGATATCCCTCGTAATTTCAAGAATGATATATTATTCATTCTATGCGTATTGGAAAACATTTTTTTTAGTTTAAAAATAATAAGTAATGATATTTTAATAGAAAAAAAGTTAACTGTCTTGTTACCCGCTTCTCATAACTGTCCTTGAAATATTTTATTTAATCATAACAATATAAACATTAAATTTAGAATACATGAAAATGTATTTCAAAGTAACATAATATTTCTACTTTACTTAAAGGGTTGCATAAGTGAATGAAAGCACTCGTAATATTGAAGTAAGAGCTCCATAAATTAGTCATAATGTTGGTGGTTTAACTACCAAAAGAAACAATTAACACAGAATATTGTTTTAACCTTTAACACAATATTAAGATACAAAACTTCCATCTAGATCTGCAATCTACTCACGGAAGTAAAGTAACATGCGGGGCACAGAGTTCAGTGTCAATTCCACGGCCTTGGTAAACGCATCTAGTACAGCTACTTCTAGGGATGCGCACGAGACAAGATTTGTGGCTGTCTCGTCTCGAAAATGTGATGTAAAAGTGATGTCTCGACTCGAAAAATGTATATTTTTCTATTGGAAGAGCCGTGTCTCGACTCGAATTTTGTTAGGAAAATCCTGTCTCGACTCGTCTCGTGCGCATCCCTAGCTATTTCGCTAAAGTATGTGTTGTTTCCAATTAGTCCAAGCTACTTTCAATACTTTGTCCCAATATAAAATGAAACATTATCAATTGTTTGAAGTGTTTCGCAAGAAAGAATTATATTTCGTTCTATTGTCGTTCTCTGTAAGTACCTTTTACTGTAGGCGCAAATGGAGAATATTATGACTTGATACCAATGAGACATTGAGTAATGCAAATAGGGTGAATTCTTTGCTCTAATGATAAAAATTACTTTCCTTATGATTAGGTCCTATCTATCCAGCGCATTATTTGTCACTACGTTAATAGTAAAAGTAACTTAGCTCCGTTTTACTTCTGTGTTTAAAATTTAGCATTATACTTTACTGTAGTTATCATTAAATGATTAGTAAGGAAAATCTGAAGATCAATTTCTTTAGTTTTTTTTTTTTTTTTTTTTTTTGTATAGTTTGCATATGGGTTCGAATGTTTCCTCCACTCATCTCCAATTCTACTTCGTTTGATTGATTTGATGACTTATACCTTTCCTGTGACTTGTAACCTTCCTGTTGAATCACAATTTCTATTTAAAGTGGAGAGAAACAGCAGCCAGAATTTATTTTTTATAAACTACTGGACCAACAATAATAAGAACGAAGGAAGTCACACTTCTGACGTTGAGTTGCTGGTTTGCGAAAACTTGAATGTATCAGCAACATTTTATTTATTTTCAACCTGGGAAATATTAGTTACATGAAAGATTGGGTATTAGAAATGTTGTTTGGGATGCCTTAACTGATTTTTTCTTCCTTTTAAGATAATAGTAAATTTGTGAATTGCTATCCCTTAATAATGATTAAGTTCCAGGGAAAAGTCTCTTCCCTTTATATGTTTTATTTGCATGCAGTGTTTGTTTATATTCTCGAAATCATTTTATTCCTACCAAATAAATAAACTGTATTTCTGATTGCAGAACATTTATTTTGCAGCTATGAGTTAAATTCTAATGAAGCTGAATTTCGATTTACCTTAGCTCCTTTTGATTTTGAGTTTGTGTCAAGAGTAGCCCAGATTTGTTGACATGAATTATTCTGAGTTCCTTTTTGTAAGTAGAGCCCTCTCATCGTTATATGATTAATGTATGCACCTGGTTCAATTCCTGGTATGAACTCACATGGTTGTAATCCCACGTCTCGTATAGCCTCGGTGAAAATTCCAAATCAACCATTCTTTTTAAGTTACCTGAGTCTATTGTAGGCAATATACATATATTAGTTAGCAGAAATTACTTGTTATATGGACGAATATGACAACTCTGGCTTCTTCTTCTAACACAGGTGAAGATTATACAATCCTGGCGCCAAGGAACAACACACTTCCATCACGAGTGTTGGTGCAGCCATCTGTGGTTAGGAACCTGGTATTAGACCACATTGTGTTAGGACAAAAGGTGAATCTTAATGAAGTTCCCGACGGATACAACTTTACCACAATGGGTGGGAAAACTGTCACCATTTATAAAGATAACGGTAAGTTTTGTTCGTATGAAATACAGTGTTACTCCTACTCAGACCTTACACAATATCCTATGTACTTTTTGACTCCTCCCATGAATAAAATCATATCTTTAAAAAAAAAAAAAAAAAAAAAAAAGTACTTTTACAATGTCTTGGAGTTATTTTGGTCAAAATGTAATGGTGTTGCAAGGTACAATATGGTTAAAAAATAACGTGTCCTTATTTCTAAAAAAAATCTTTGGCTGAAATCTAGGTGGATTCATAAACGTTATTTCATGTATTCAGTCGTAAATTTACGAAGATAGATCAGCCTTCTCCCTCCCTCCCTACTTCTAGATGCTTCTAGTTGGCGTAGATATCTGTAATTTTTCATGGCGAGTATTAGAAGAACATAGGCCTATGTTAGTTGTCACAACGGCGCCGACTTTCCAAAATTTATGTGGGTGCATATCAATGACGGAAGTGTCAGCCTATACATTTTTAGAGAAGTCTCGATATTTGATTATTTTTAGCTAAAATCTTTTATGAACACTGTCGGGACTTTTATGAAAGGGCTGTGCTGTGTTAGAGTAAAATATACCAGTACTATAAGGATAAATTAGGACTGCCCGAGCTCAGTCGGTAACACGGATGACTTAAACGCAAGAGAAACGGGTTCAAACCCGGGTCCACACTAAAAATCTTGTGAGTGCGCCGCACCCACAATATTATTTGTGTGGGTGCCGGAGCCCCGGGGCACCCACGTAGTCGGCGCGCATGAGTCGTCACATAATTTGAATTATTTCTGTTTCACTTATGTTGGATGATCGGTAAGAAGTGTCATCAATTAGACGGATTTTTTAAAAATCTGTGAAAGGATAAAATATTGGCTTCAAAAATTCTTAACATCAAAAGACACTCACGCTAATGTAATGCAGATACTTGTCCCTCTTATGACTCAGTTAATTTAAATGAGAACCACGTTTCTATTCCTATGTATTAAAGATAATATGGTGATGAACTTAGCTGCAACTATGATTATTACAGAAATTATTACGTAAGTGTACATTATACAGTAGAGACATGTCGAGTGAACAGGCAATGTTCATCTCGTAATTCATAGCTACAAAAAGAAAAACCTCTTAAGTCTAAAATATGGTACTTGATATGGGCGGAAACACTGTGTACTAGTCAGAATATCCTCTTGTGATAACGGATGGCAAGAAGAACTTGGTTTAAGTAGATTCGTGACTATGATGAGACATAGGTGTGCCATTCTGAACCGGATTAGTAACTTCAAAGGACAGCAGAAAATTTTCACTCTTTACTACCAAGAATGTTCAAGACCGAATCATTAAATGGCAAGATAATGACATCTGTTTTGGGGGATGTTGAAGAACCATTTTCATTGATTTCTCCAACAAGAAAAGACAAATTATTTTGGAAACTCACTGAAAGAAGTATGTACATTATCGAAGAGAAAAACGGAAAAAGTTGGTTAGCAAAGTATTCTTCCATTGCAATAATGTTCTCGGTTACATCTCCAAAGTTGCGTTGGACCCAATTCAACATGATTTTGAACTTCCTCACAGCCACTTTATTCTCTGAATCTAGCCCCTACTGATTACCATTTGTTCTGATCATGAAGAAAGGCTTGCGTGGAAAATATCTTGATAGTGATAGAACTTGTGAGTGCTATAGTTGAAGGACCACTCGAAAGTTTTTTTTTTCTTTTTTGCTGAGATTGAAGTACTTGAGGTCCATTTGGAAAAGTTACAAGAGACTACGATGAAAGGTGACACTGATTTGGCTTCGCTCAGGGAATTCTTTCTATATAAGAGACAAAAGATCCTCATACGTGTTTTATTTTCATAGCACTCAATATTATGATATATATATACATGTGATATATATATGATTTGTCCGAAAAGTAATGACACGGTCCTGTAATAAAATTTATTGGTACGATTGGTATAACTTGTTAAAATTCTTCGAAGTACTGTCCTTAGCTATCTGTCAGCGCTATTCCCACGCAGCGTACGACTCCTGGAAGTCAACTTCCGACACCCCCTCAGAACACCTGTTTGGATGGCTCCTATTTAAACTTCTTTTGAGCTTAGAGAATAGAAAACGGTCCACTGAGCTTATGTTGGCACTGTACGGTAACTGCAGCAACGTGGCAAAGCCGATTCTATCCAGTAATGACGTCACAACGAATGCGATGTGACTTGGCGCATTATTATGATGGAGCTTCCAGTGTTTGGCAATCTCCGATTGGACCCGATTGACTCTGTCTTGAAGACGTTTGAGGAGTTTCACGTAGTAAGCCGACTTCACAGTGTCCCCTTGAGGTAGAAATTCTGTGTACCGCCCCTTTCCTCTGAAAGAAGACAATGAGATCATGATCATCTTGATCTTGATCATGGATTTGCATCCTTGAAGTTTTAGAGCGCGGAAACTTCTTGGTATGTCATTCCGAATTTTAACGCTTGCTTTCAGGATCGTATGGGAACACCCATATTTCTTCGCCTGTTGTATTGTATAAAAAGTCCGGTTCACTCTCCACTTCCTCCAATATTTGACGGGAAATGTCAACACGTTTTTTTCTTTTGTCAGTCATCAGCACTTTTGGCACCAACTTCACACAAATCTAGCGCAGTTTAAATTTCACTAACAATTTCGTATGTCACTGGTTTGGGTATCTTCGGCTATCAATCTCACACTCGAACAACGGTCTTGGTCCAAGAGTTATTTCATTTTGACTACATTTTCGTCCACACGACTCGTCGAAGGGCGTCCAGAGCGTTCGTCGTCCTCCACGTTGACTCCGTCTGTTCTTGAAGTCTCCATGCCAACAGAAAATCTTCGCCCTTGACAAAGCTTGTCCTAGTAGGTCTCCTTAATCATGGTGAACATCTTTGAAACGGGTTTTCCAAGCTTAAAGCAAAATTTAGTGGCGTATCGTTGTTCAAGCGAACGCTGCATTTTGAACTTCCAAAAATGTCGACGTCTTTTCTAAACACGGTTTGCATGATAAGTGACCCTTACTGTCTAGAGCTCGCAAGCGACTGTTCCGGGTGGCGTCGGTTAGCAGTTAGCTAAGACCCTTACCACCAATTTCGCTCGTGGCGCACGCGCTGTTGACGACTGGAGCACCGTGTGGTGGCCAGTCTCATTACTTTCCTCTCTCTCTCTTTATATATATATATATATATTCTAAAATTGATCACTAGAGACCGGATGTTTAGGCACTAAAAACCTGGAAAATAGGCAGGCAAATAGGCACTTAAAATTTAAAAAATAGGCAGTAAAATAGGCACTAAAATGTAACTCGAAATAATGAAGATAAATACTCAATACCATTAAAATACCAAGTCATGGATAATGTTCAAAGAATATAGAAACATACTTGTTTGTTAAATAATATCTTCTTTTACTGTATATGCAAAAACGAGGTATGTTATGCATTTCACATACTGGGTGAATCTGAAAGATGTGCACATACTTCGGGAGGTGATTCGTGACATGAAAAGAAGACAAAAAGTGCTGTTGCATGTTGTCGAATTCTGCGTCGTGTTCGAGTGACAGGGGTGCCAAATTGGAATCGAAATCGAATCCCGACAATTGGAACGGGACATAAAGGTGCGCACATACTTCAGATGATGATTTGTGGAATTCAAGAGGACTTTAATCTTCTTTTCATGTCACGAATCACCTCCCGAAGTATGTGAACATCTTTGAAGTTCATCCTGTATATATATTGTAACGTACCACTAGCTTGTGTTTACAAACACATAATATAAGTAAATATGTGTGTATTATGTTACATAAATTATATATTTTCCCAATGAAGGCTTATTTTGAAGAAAATGCATTGAATAGGCAATATTAGGCACTAAAACAATTATTTAGGCAGTAAAGGTCGAAATAGGCAAAATAGGCAAAATAAAATTGGCTTAAATCGAAACTATAACCCCCCATATAAGCTTTAAAATGTCATTTTTGATCATATCTTTAATATTAAAGAATAGGCATTTTGCCTAACATCCGGTCTCTATTGATCACTGTTATTGAGAAACAAAATATTCCATTCGTTCGAGCAGTTAAATTGATATTGCAGGAATGCCAAAATGTACCTTGTTGCGTGCTTTTGATGCTTGATAAGCCCGTTCCGAAATTTGTACTGTCTTTACAAGTAAATCTTTATATTTTTTACATGCTTTTCTTTGACTCACAATGATTCAACTTTGTTCTCAAATCTTGCAACCTTAGTTGAACTCATTTCACGACGTCATACAATGATGAAATTTTGCACAGCGACAATAAGTCCGGTGACAATACATTCTGTCAAGAAAGTGCCGAGAATTGTATATATACAAAGCCCAATTAAAGGAAGCGTCGAAATTCTTGTCGCAACTTTAGCGCAAATGCCCTCTATGCTCACGCGGAGTTTGAGCACCATCCGTCAGTCAGTTTGTTTACAGTGCTTCATTTGTCAGTTCATCGCAAGTATGTGTGTGGGCGATTTTTACAATGGATAAAACTACTGAACAAAAAATCCGTCTGAAATTTTGCATTGAAAATGGAATTACGTGTACCGAAGCGCTGAAAATGTTACATAAGGCTTACGGTGAATCAACTTTATCAAAAAAACACGTGCGTATGTGTGGTACAGTACATTCAAAAGCGGTCGAGAGGTGGTGGAAGATTTTCCTCGCTCTGGTCGACCATCAACGTCTTCAACTGAACTTAACATCGCTAAAGTAAAGGAAATGGTGACGTCGTTTAAGTCTAAGAGAGATAGCCGCTGAAATGTGCGTGTGTCTCACTAATCAATTCGTACCATTTTACACATTTGTTTGGGCATATAACAACCCTTTGTTTGGGTATTGTCGCTCGACTAGTGCCGAAAGATCTGAATTTTCTGCAAAAACTCATTCGCGTAAGGGTTGTTGAAGACGTGCTAGAACGAGTCCATTCCGACCCCACATTCATAAAACGTATTGTAATTGGTGATGAGACATGGGTGTACGAGTTTGATATACAAACTATTCAACAAGCTTCGGAATGGCGCCTTCCAACTGAGCCAAAACCGAAAAAAAGCACGCCAAAGTTGATCAAAAGTAAAGGTAATGTTTACAGTTTTTTACGATTATCGCAGTGTTGTGCACTCGGAATTCTTGCCAGAATGTGGGACAATAAATAAAGAATATTATCTAAGCGTAATTCGGCGTTTGAGAGCGCAAATTCGTCGAAAATGACCAGATTTGTGGAAAGGAAACTCATGTATTTTGAACCACGATAATGCACTATCTTACAAGGCTATCATTGTGAACGAATTTCTGGCCAAAAACTCAACAAATCTTATCGAACAAGCACCGTATTCCCCTGACCTGGCTTTTCCTTTTTTTTTTTTTTTTTCAAAACTCAAATTACTACTTCGAGGTACCACTCGTTTTCAGTCGATAGAAGACATCAAAGAGAATTCGCGGCGAATACTGAAGTCGATTTCGAAAAATGCGTTTCAAAAATGCTTTGATGATTGGATTATTCATTGGCGTAAATGTATTATTTCGGAAGGGGCCTACTTTCAAAGGTGATACAATAAATTCGGATGAATAATGCATATTTTGTGTTTTATTGACCAATTTCCTGTACTTTCTTGACAGAATGTATAATGCTTCACTGTTACTTTTACCGTTTGTATTTCTATATTTTGAAGTTATTACTATTGCTCTTATTAACAATACATCCTATTTTGTTATGCAACCAGAAATCCTATGAAGTAGGTATGTACAGTATAACATTCAGGATATCTGTAAATTACGTTTCGGGTTGTGGATGTACGATAAAGTTCAAGAACTGATTGAATGTGAAAACGAAAAACGAGATTGTTTTGCGGGTAAAATGAAGAAACGGTCTAAGATTATAAGAGCATTGGGACAATTGATTATAATGGATTACAGCAAACCACTTAGAGTGCCTAATGCTTTTTTAGTCTTAGTTCCATCTATTCATTTTATCCCCCCCCCCCATACACACAAACTTTTTGTGTAATTTTTAAATATCTTTCTCAGGTAGACTATAACAGTGGTTCTCAACCTTTTTTAACTGCCACACTTTACTGTATGTCCAGGACATCGCGACAAATTTGTTTGTTATTTTTATTATAAATAATAATAATAATATCTATTATAAGATTGAAACCAATTAGTTTTTATAATGACTCTATGTAGCACTGAGCATTATTGTTGCCGCTGGAAGTGTTGGCTGATATAGTCTGTCTCGATTTTAACGAATTATTATCAAATTCTTCATGGTTTTAGAATTCTTAATTTCGCGACACACCTTCGGGGGAGGGGGGTTTGAGAACCACTGGACTATAATGTCAAAAGACACCGAGTCTCGACAAGTATGATGGAAAGAAAACAAAATTGTTCAGCAATACAAGATGTGTTTAAATATGACTAAAAAGTAGAAAATAAAAGAAAATAAAGATGTTTTCCTTTAAAAATAAAGCAAGTCGTACTAAAAAATAGTAAAACATAATTCTTTCAAAAAAAAAAATACTTTTATAAATCTATATATGCTGACTCAAATAAAATTGGAAGTGCTCTCGTATACAATCAGTTTATAATATTGCACTAAAAAATTGTTAAAATCCCATTAAGCTCTGTTCAAGAAATTGCCATTAGATATTCAGCGCTTCCAATCACTGTGTTTATCCTATTTATGAATGACAAACGTCTCAGTGCGTCACGCTAATAGATGTCGCTACCTGTTATCGCGCGTTACAATGTTAATAATATCGGTACCTGCGCCATCGCTTTAAATCAACGTAACGTAGCATATAGCTAAGTCCTTGAATAATTGCAGCCCGGGAAAAACAACTAATTTTAATGGTACAAATTCTAGTTATTCAACAATGGTTCTTTATTATGTTCAACTTGGTCAGAACTTAATTTGGATTTTCTTTTGTTTCAACGAAATTTTATTTTAAAAAGTTCCCGTTCCGATTAATTTCTGAAGAGTTAGAATCGTGATCTGTCCAGATTTGTGACCCTCAAATGCTTTATAGTCCTGGGGTTTCGAAGTTTGGATTCTGTGTGTCATCGAATTCATACACTGGAGTCCAGGGCAGGTGTCCCGACAAAACGTACCAGCGACAAAACGTACCAGCGACAAAACGTACCACTTGAATTTTCGCGACAAAACGTACCACTTTTGACGACCTGTCACAAATGACAACCTGTCATGGATTAATTAAAGCATTTCTGATATTTATTCCACGACAAAACGTACCACTTACATAAATTACAACCTGTCTTGGACTAATTAAAACATTTCGGATATTTAATCCGCGACAAAACGTACCACTTCAAGCATTTTTTTTTCCAGTGTGTTCACAGATTATTCTCCAGATCGAACAAACTTCTCTTAAACGTAACATTATACACGTTTATCATCGAGTAAGAGAACACGAGTCTTCCAAAATACATTAGACTAATGTGGGTGCTTACATATCTAACAAAAGAGAACATAATGTTCAGAAACTACTTCCTCATGAACAGGTAAAACAACGGCAGTATAAGGTTGAGAAGAACAGACAGGTAATGTATCGAGTTGTCAAAGTGCAGAAATTCATTGGTAAAAGAGGGCTCATTTACAGAGGAAATGTAACCGCCTATAAACTGAAAGACACAGCTATAGATCTTGGAAACTTTTTGGATATTATTCCTTTCTTAAGCAAATTTGATCTTCCGCTTAAAAGTAATTTAGATGAGATCACCGAGAAGAGTCACATACGAGGAAGTAAGCAGGATAGTGGTCGCATAACTTTTACTAAACACGGTGAATTATGTTTTGAATGCTATCAACACACTTATCAGAGAATATATTTCGAAAGAAGTCTCTCAAGCTTCAATATTTTCTGTTCTATTAGACACTGCTCAAGATATAGTAGTTTCAGGCCAGTGTTCTGTTGTTTTACGGTATGTTGTTAAAATGGTTGTTAAAGTATTGTTGTCATTGTAAAATGCATATCTACCACAGGCCAGTGTCCTTGCGGTTTACTGCTGGAAATTCTGCAGAAGTTGAACCTTGATATTAAGAAGTGTATTGGAAATTCAACCGATGGCTCAAGTAACATGCAAGGACAATATTCGGATTTTTTCAATTCACCTATGATCAGTTACACGTGTGATTTAGTTGATTTTGAGTTTAACGGCCCCTTTTAGCAGCCTGGCTATATGAGACAGGACATACTGATTTACGGGAAATCCGAAGCACATGAGCTCCCGCCAGGAATCGAACCCAGGTCTCCCACGACAAAGGCGCATACGCTAACCGCTAAACCACTAAGAAACTCAGTTACACGTGTGGTGTTACGCTCATATACTCAATCATGTCATATGTGATCTGACAAAAAAAAAAAAAATGCATTGATTCTGTGTCATTGTTCTGCTGAATGACTGTGCGATCTTTATGCGTGAGTCTTATCAGCGAATGGACATTTGGAAGATCAAATGTTAACAAAGGCGTCTTACAGTTATTGCGGAAACAAGATGGTAGAAAACACACTGTTTATCAGAAAAAGTTTGGTCATTTTTCGAACCCAGAAAGTGCTTTATATATAGAGTTGACCATAATAATTAAGAAAATTGCTTCTACAGAAAATATCAAACCTAAAGCTAGGTGTAAAGCGAAAGGATATATAAAAGATCTTCTCAAGTTCAAAACAATTCGGACAGCACAAATGTTCCTTAAGATATTTCAAGTGACGACCTCTCTGTCAAATTATCTCCAAATAGAGGGTGCTGCTAGTGTAGTCCTATCGGATGGTGCAGACTACTCTGTTCCAAGTGAAAGAGTAGAGAGATGATTTTGAATCCGTTAAGAACTCATTAAGCTTTGCAGAATGGGCCAATAACAAATTTGAAGACTTAGAACGTGACATTTTTTTTCTATTGACCTGTCGACAATTCGCCTTCAGAGATGGACAAAGATTTTCCTGTGAATATGAAGATGAAGCTGCTTCTATCCAATGACCAGGTACTGCATCGACGCATTCAACACAATATTGGACATGGTAGTTTCGAGTATTTCTTCAAGATTCAAGAAGCAATGTACTTTATGGATTATTTGGACCCTAGACACTTCAACCAAATAACAGAACTTCCAGACGTGCCTTTCGATAAACTTACATATTTTCTGAAAAACTTCAGTAAAGAAGTTTCCAAGGATACTATAAAGGTATTCTCTTGGACTTTTGAAGGACGTGGATATTCTTGAAAGTCAGTCTTGATGACGAGCACAACCGAGAAAAAATGACTGTGCTGATGGTGCAAGTGATTCAGAATTAGGAGAAAATACATTTCTTTACAAGGAAAGCGAATGCAAAACGTGTTGCAAAATTGTCCAATGTGCTGTTTTTTAATTTTGCAGAATTGTAAATTTTCCAGTAATATTTATCCAGGTTTCCAGCATACAAATTTTTATTGACTTTGCCCGTAACTCAGGTAACATGTGAAAGAAATTTTTCAAAACTGAAATAAACTGAAATACATTAAAAATAGGCTAATAACGAGTACCATGTCTCAGAAACATTTGAAAACATTTATGTTGATGTCTATTGAAAAAGATTTATTAAAAAATATTTCGAATGCAAAAGTGATAGATACAGTAGCATCAAAAACTAGTACACTAAAACATCTGCTAATTTTGTAATATAGTATACGTTCTCCTTGAACTTCATATAATATTTTGAACAATTCAGAGTAATATACTGATGAAAGAATATCAGGTTTTAATTGTCAATTGTTAATACTATTGACTTACTGTAGAAAGAAAACTGTGCAACTTGATTTGTGACATTGAGATGCCTTGTGGGAGAAGGCGCCCGCGCCCCTCTAATAATACCTATCCGTCCCTGGTCCAAAGCCTGGATAAAGTGTGATGGAAATCAGCAAATATTCAAATATTGCATATGCAAGATTCTTGCTGGTCTTGGTCTGGCGAGAATCTTGCAGGTATGGTCTTAGTCTTAGCCTTAGTCGTAGTCTTGGTCTTGCATCGGTACTTTTCTCACCACCAATCTGTTCAACTTTTAACCTTATTTTGGCCAATATATATATACTTATATGCTGTCCTATCAAGTGGTACGTTTTGTCGCCTGTCATTATTTGATGGCTGATTGGAAGACTCTTCGCAAGTAGCCCTCCAGGCAAGTGGTACGTTTTGTCGCTTGTCATTATTTAAAGTGTTTTTAGAAAATCCTTCCCAAGCATCCCTCAGGGTAAGTGGTACGTTTTGTCGGTGGTACGTTTTGTCGCTAGTACGTTTTGTCGCGTATTCTCCAGGGCATAGAACTTTCATTTTGTGTGTGTATGTGTGGCCGTGTTATTATTCCCTAATGTGTTCATTGTTCCAGGTTATTTTAAATTGCGTTTTGTTACTCCGATATAAAGCTCATTATATCATTTACAAATTGTTTCCTGTATTCACTTTTGTGTCATTCAAATCATTTAACAACCGTTTCTATCATATGATCCGCATTAGCAAGTTGACTAGCATTAAGCCAGGTACCTTCTTTATATTGATATTTTTGTATATTGAGTTTCAAAAATAGTACTAGAGAATTATTATTATTATTATTATTATTATTATTATTATTATTTTTTCGCAAGTACTGAATCTAGAGGTGAAGAGACACTTTTAACAAGCCTTAATGACACCACTGTACATTCTGATGAAGGGGATACATCGGTATAGTAGCTTTTATGATTGGTATGACCTTAGGAAAGTTAATAATAGAACCATTTTTGTGTCCACAGAATAAATAACCAATTCGATACAGAAATTCATAGGACTGCAGGGACGTGTAGTGCATATTACCGCTGTTACCGGCGGTAACGGTAAAAATATTACAGTTTTTCGTTGTTTTCATATGTCTTCAAATTTCATTATCGACATGGGAAGATGTTTACATTTTTCTTTTTTTTTCTTTTTTTTTTTTTTTTTTTTTTTTTTTTTTAGTTTGGATTGCCTATGCTTCATTTACATTGTGAACGAATGCAACATGCCAACACCAAATAGGAGCATACTGTTGTTGATACCGCAGATTTCAGAGGTAACGCGAACCCCGATAGCGTTCGTTCACTCCAGAAGCACCTTTTAGCGTGCCAGCCAGAAGCTCGTGTTTGGACTTTCGGAATAGCCCTTATGTTACCGTTCGGCTGCGTGGAACAGGAAAAAATAGGAACGTTCCCTGTCAAAACAAGGAGAATCTAGAATATCATCAACATGTATATTCTACTCACCGCCCGCTTAGGAGTCTATTCGTTCTCCTCTCGCTGTAGAGGATCGAGCGGGCGGTAACTCTACTATACTGTTTCGTTTGCTTCCCCATTCTAAGGATAGAAACTTGGCTGTAATTTCAGTATTCATAAGGTTATTTCACTGTCTTAACAGCATACGATTTCGGACAAATATAAGTAGCAGATTTTTCATACTAATAGCATTTAACACGTGCTACTGTGAGACTGGTGTTCCAGTGCATTATTTATATGTTAATCTATCATTATTACACGACTTTTGTATGTTAATACGTTATGTTTAAATTTGAATAATACAGCAACAGTGAACAAGAAGAATATATTCCATAGGATATTCTAACAAAAATTTAATATAGGTTTACTTTGGTTCAAAATAAAGTTTCTCATTGAATGTTAATTTGAGCTTATGGGCATTATTTTTTTTTTAATGAGATTTTATTTCTGTTTAAACGATATATATAAATTTAGATGGTTATCTCATGCCTGAAGGAGCAAAGATATTGTCAGTCCCTGAAGTGTCATTAAATATATAGAAATGCCTATGGATGAAACACATTGTGCTATATGGGAACTGTTTCAAGAGCAAGGGGGAATAGTAATAATAAAGCGAAGCAGAGATGTTGCCCGCGCTCCTTCCAATTCGAGTAATTATTATTATTTAGGATTTATGCTAATTAAGTTGAATTTATTTTTTTTATTTTATTTTATTTATTTATTTTTTTTTTTTTTTGTTTTTAATTTAGTATAGAAAACTTTCGATGCAACAAATTTCCAACTGTAGCCGCTAGCCTACTAGTTGAATTTGCACTTTGATGCAGTTTGATGTGTTGAAAAAGAACTGTGCAATCGTCTTCATCGTGCCGCAGTTTGACTGTCTGACTAATTTTCAATACGGAAAACTTGTTGCTCAAACATACGATGAAACTCCAGTTATGGTTGGTGAGGCAGGGAACTGCAACCTCTTGTTAATTATATTTTCATTCTTATGCCCATAGACTTAATTTAGCTTTAGAAAAGTTCGTTGATTATACAAAAGGGCACAGGCGTAAATAGCACCCCCGCAACCCTTGTGGCGGAGGGGGCGCACGAGCTCCAGGGTCGCAAAATATATCGAAACTAGGGGCGCATAACTAGGTTGCGGGGGCACTGAAGCTTCAAGTTACTCTACTGAAAAAGGGTATAAGTTTTTTTTTTTTTTTTTAATTGTGTTGGGACTTGCTTCTTCTTCCTGGAAGTCTTCAAAAAGAACAAATGCTCTGGATTATTTAGTCAACAAAAGTATCCCAACAGTCTCAAACACAAGGTATGTAACTATAGAAGTAGGGTAAATGATGTGCTGTATGTCTTTAAAGATGAACTGTTAGGAGTCTAAATCCATGACGGATAAAACCGACGAAAAGGATTCTCAAACCAGAGTTTGTGTAGCAAAATTCTATCAAACATTTCAAAGTTTTGATTCAATTTTTTACTTTTTACTTTAACTGTTTTCTGTTATAGCATCAAGATAAGAAATCTTGTTCAATATCTTATAAAAGAAAGTTCATGGTGTAGGTTACTGCAGAAAGAAAACAAATGAGTTTGAATAATACCTAAGATCATTGAGAGACAGTTTCAATAATATTTAGTAAAAAAAAATGAAAGAACCTGAAGAGTCACATTGTTCAAAAAGGTCAAGAGTAAATGAAGTGGGATTTGACCACTTTGCCAATGCCTATAGTTTGAAATGGTTGATACTCTGAAAGAAAAAGTGAGTACTAGATTTTCTGTTATTGAGAAACAAGAGTTACTTGTAGTATCAGCAACCGGTAACAATCGTCAAAGTGTCACGCCACGTCACTGTAGGACTGCCTTGCACATCCATACTGTCTCGGCGTATTCTTCGATAAGAAAGACCAGTGTGTAAAAGTAAAAAGAAAAACAAAACGTAGGTATATCAAACATTTTCAGAATGGTTTGTTATCAGATTATTAATCGTACAGATATTTAGGCCAAAAGAGCGCGGATATAAGAAAAACTTACTGGAAGATGATATTGTGAAATACAATACATAATAAACAACCAACAATACACAATTATCACCATCCAAAATCCTCAAAAATTTGAATTGGCACTTCATTTTATCCAAAGACAGGCAAATTACAGCTTATACGTAGGTCTAAAACTTAATTTATACAACACTTGACCACAATACACGTAATTCGTTTACAATATTTAAGTGAATGTCAAATCACCAATTTCATCGAACAGTGTTTCGTCTGAATTTCAACATTTATTTCAGTGGAGTTTCAAAATCTTTATTGCCTACTTTTTCCCTAGAAGATTCATCATCAAATTTCGAGCTGAAATATTGAAGAAACTAAATTTACTCACACTTATAGTGAAATAAGATCATTTTAATACGCTTAATGTTTAAATTGAGTGAGGGAAAAATGGTTAAAAAATTATCGTAGGGAAGCACAATCATGGTTTGTGCAGCTATTTTACTGAAAGTGTTTCTTTATGTTTCACCACTTCGAACACTAAAGACAGTTATTATTATTATTATTATTATTATTATTATTATTATTATTATTATTATTATTATTATTATTATTATTATTATTATTATTATTATTATTATCAGGGTTGGCTGGTTTAAACCATGGTTCAAACCAAGGTTTCAACCAGCTGGTTTTTTCAAAAAAACCAACTGGTTTAAACCAAAAAACGAAAAATGTTCGTAAAAGTGTAAGTGTTTGTAAAATCTTGATGAACACACATTTGTGAGTTATCAGTTTTCACTCCCGTACATTATTCGTATTATATTCAGACCTAAATTCCCCATTCATTACTCAAAAAGATTATACTACAAAAGCAACTTTTTTATATAAGTTTATAAATGTTCGTTTTGTGATTTTTTGTAGCTATTATTATTGTTGTGTAATTGCAATCAAAGAAAAATTCTAAATATTGTTTTGTTTCAATGTTTACTATTGATAAAATACATCGTACTTTGTGTGTGTGTGTGTGGGGGGTCGTACAGACCCCACGAGAGGCATTTAGTGAAATGAGAAGTATCTTTGGTATCTATTTATGTATAAATGAGTCTGAGCCAAAGTGGACTCAAATAATTCGTATCTTTAGTCACTTTTCTAACTGATATGCAAATTAAGTCGTTGTATTTCTTTAATTTGGACCAATAAAAGTCGTTGTTAACTAACTTGAACTAAATTAGTTCTTCTGTAGTACTTTGAAATTGTCCATATGTAATTCTGTATAATGGTTTCACTTGTGCAACTGTTCATCTTTTTGTCCTGAAATAACTCTTGACAGTTATATTAAGAAGCATGTAAGGTCAGTACAACGTATTTTTATCAGGATTTCTTCGTGAGTGAGTCGGCAGACGTATCGCATTTGTGGCCAATTAGTCCTGGTTCCGAGTTCAAATGGAGGACAATTTCTCTCGGATGTAACTCGAGAAGCAGTTTTTATGTGACCCCTTCCAGCATAACCCGGCTGTTACATAATAACATCAAGGCGAAACAAACTTATTTCTGTCCATATATGATATGAATACAAAGAGCAAATTATTTAAACCAAATAAACCTGGTTTAAACCAAAAAAAAAACCTGGTTTAAACCATAAAAACCGGTTTTTTTGGTTTTTTTAAATAAAAACCATGGTTTTTGCCAACCCTGATTATTATTATTATTATTATTATTATTATTATAGTTTCTAAAATTAAAACCAAGGCGAATCTATTGCGAGAAAATAGTAGAGACGGTATGTCGTCTAGAATTTCGTTCATGTTTTAACAATGATCAAAATATAACAGTGGTAGTGTGTGAGTCCTTGAATCTTACATTTTTCATTGACAGAGTGTTTTCAACCTAAGAAATCAAAGCCGGAGTGATATGATTATTTACTGTATCACTTCAATTTCTGCCTAGTTATACAAGTTCTATATTATAAAGTTAAATTGCCCTGAAAGTTTATAGCGTTAGAAAGAAACCAGATCCAGCCTAAGAAGAAAGAAACTCAGAATTGCTATTCTTGTTAGCTTTAATCTAAGAGGGCAGCTCTAGAATTTACCCAGAGGTTAGAATATAGTATAGTTCTAAAGATGAGTCTGATTGTTTCTCGCAATAAATAAAAAATATTTTCTTTTCATTTTAACTTTTCAGATACCATTTTTGCTAATGAGGCCAAGGTTCTCACGCCTGGAGTGAATGTCACAGAACATGGTGTTCTTGCTGTGTTAGACAACTACTTATTCCCTGACGTCTTGGAAGAGTCACCCGCACCCGCACCTCCGCTGATACTCTCACTACCAGAAGAGAGTTCGCGACTTCAGAATGCACCTGCAGAACTTTCAGTAGCTGAGAACGAGGAGGACAGCGAAGATGAAGACCTCCACTTATCAGACGATGTAGAAAATCTTACTATCATTACCGGAGCAGATCCTGTACTACCATTAGCGCATATTCCTCATAACGAAACCAACGAGTCAGGTGTTCTGGGACATAATGAAAATTCCACCTTCTTAGAAAATGTGCGCGATGTTCTTAATTTGCTGCGTAGCGGTGTCAATAACTTTAACAGATATCTATCTAAATCCAATGTGTCGGAATATTTAAAAGAAGGTAGGTTAAGTTTATTACTTTACTTTATTGTCTTGTCTGAGTTTTCTTGCTGATTCCAGACTACATATGTAGCTAGATGCCACTAGGGCAGAAGTCAAGGGGTACATCTAATTTAGAGGCAATTCAGAACTACCTTGAACTAATAAATAGCAAGCCCCACTGTCTATCTCCATCATTATAATTCATCATGTATATTCTGTTTTAACTCGAGGTGACTTATCGCTAATTGAAAAGTTTTCATGTACCATGGTCCTGAGTTAACTTCGTTTTGACATAAGTTTTTTTTTTTTTTTTTTTTTTTTGTACCGTACATTAAGGATGCTTTCTTTCTTCCCTTCTCTTGTTTTCTTCCACCCTACCTTCTACTTTGTCCCTCAGAATACAGTTCCTTCTCAAACAATGCCCTATTTGGTTTTCTTTTTTACTTATCCTTAAATATGTTTTCTACCCTGTTATTTTCAACATCTCTTCATTATCGTCAGTCCTCCCAGCCCAGTCTCAATTCTTCTCCACATCTACATTCCGAAGGCCTCTAAGCATTTGTCATAGCTTTTTGGTAACGTTAACGATTCTAGTCCATACAGTATAATACATTACCCTAAACATTTAATGTGCCATCCTCTCGGCAATCTACAAAATGTCCAAAAATGTGGTATTCATTCTATAAATAAATTTATGTTTAAGATATAGTGTATTACAAACTACTTTGACTAGTGTATTACATACTACTTACCACATACCATTTTGACGTGTTCATACAGATTCTTTCATCCAATAATCTCAATCACTGATCAGCGATCTTCTTCAAAAGGTATCAGATTAGACTTTTAAAGTGTTAACATCGTCTTACATCTTCATGAATTAAGACTCCCTTCTCACTAACTTAATTAAATTTACGTAATTACTTGTCATAAGAGTAGATAGAGTTACATATAATACTAATGACTAATAGGATACGTTCACTGCACACATTTTTAAATTTCATTATAGCAAACTTCTAAGCCATTGCAAATCGAAAATCTCAAAATTGCACATTTTGACATTAATGCAGTTCAGAATGTCCATTTGAGACACATACGAATAGTTCCAAATTATAAGGGTAAACTCTGAAGGAAATTTATTGTACCAATTGAATAAAAGATTCTAATAACAAGGATTCTAAAAATCCGTCCTTTTAGAACTCTAAGCTAAACAAAGTGTGGGAAAATACTCGTAAATGTTTAAGGCATCCTAGCTTGACAACTATGGAACCTAGATAAAGATGCCTGAAAAATTATGAACAACTTGGTATCTAATTATCAGTCTGGTATAGTCATGCTTTACGCTCAACAAATATTAAAAGGTAAGGCAGAGTATCTGAAAGATTTTTGAAGAGTGATGCAGCTTTCGTTTCTAAAATTTGTTGTTCAGTTTTCGCATAGCTCAGAGGCATAAACATAAGATAGTGTGGATATAATTTTTCGAACATCATTTTCCATTTCGCATTGCCTTCGAGTTAGGTTGCTTTAAACATTCATTTTCTCGCATAGTCAGCAACTTTCTGTATAATTTAAGAACACGTTTTTCGATATTTTTTATCAAAACTTTATTGTCCTATTGGATGTAATAAATTATCTTTTGAAATCTATTTTTCTTAACTTGCTAGATTTGCATAAAGTATATATTTAATTGTGCTGTAATATAAAGCAAAAATTATTCTGCTTTACTCTGATCTTTTAGGTGAAGAGTATACCGTCTTCGTGCCCACTGACGACGCATTTCAAAGGTGGCATCCAATAGATTGGGGTTTCTATCCTTTTGATGTTGAGGAGTTTGCAAACAGCGTAGTAATCAATCATTTCGTGCGTGGAAACATCAAACAAGACGCAATTAAAAATGGTCAACGAGCAAAGACAGTTGGTGGCAGGGAAGTTATTTTTGGATTGAAACGTAAGTAAAATGTTTTATTTGTGTGTAAGAACATAGGTTATTATTTAATAGACAGGTTGAACTTCTTACAATCAAAAACTATTTATGTTATCAGGGATCACTTTACACTGCATTACAAAATAAATCTTCAAATTTAGTTTTGAGAAATTATAAACATTCAGTTTTTTTTCTCTGTCACATGACATACGTCAAGACCAAAGTCTAATTTGTCCTCAAGCTGGTGTAACTTACTTACATCTACGCTTACCACAGCTCTTGTGATGGGTTGTTTCATGTCATATAATTCATCAGAAAGTGAAGAAAAGGAAAATCTTGATAAATAGAAGTCATATGGTGCGAGATTAGGGACCTTTATGGTTATCTTTCCCGTAGGAAGGAAGGTTTGTCGTCTGTTGTATGGCCATTGTGGAAGTGTTTCGTACAGATAAGCGCGTGGTAATCAGCTGCTGTAATACAGCACCTTATAAAGCTCACGCAGTTCCTGAACTTAATAGCGCAAAATTAAGTTGATATCAGATAGTTTTGATTTCACTATATCAGCCTGTTACACAGGGTGTCTCAAAAATCCTCTGACATAGGTGTTATTATCAGAGGTACAACAAAATGTAAGAGGAGAAACCGCTTCCAGATATGATGTTTTCAATCTAAAGTGAACGAATTTAGTAAATCGGACGAGCCATTTGGGCTGTACACTCTTTATGTATCCAATATTAAATGAAAATGCAACGTTGCCATTTACCTGGACCCACAACATAAGTGAATGAAGTAATTGTCTTTTATGCTAATGTGTCGATGGCCAGCCCCCATTTCAAACAGTAACTTCATTCACTTATGCTGTGGGTCCGGTAAATGAGAAGTTGCATTTTCATTTAACATTGGGCGCATAAAGAGTGTACAAACCAAACGACTCCTCCGGTTTAAAAAAATTCCTTCACTTTAGATTGAAAACATCATATTTGGAGACAATTTCTCCTTTTACAATTTCTTGTAACTCTAATAACAGAGTTAACCTATGTCAGGGGACTTTTGAGACACCTTGTATATACGAATATATGTATGTATGTACAAAATCTGTTTGTTATATAGTATAATATTTATATAGTTGAACATACATTTCTGTGCAGGATTAATTCGGTAAAAACAGCAGATAAATGTCTAGAAAATAAGAAGACATATGTGAGTAGATATACTTGATTTACTTTCCTCTATATATATATATATATTTTAATTTTAATATTTTTACTCATTTTGATCATGTTACGTAATCTAGCATTAAATAATTGACGAAACATTGAAATAACTAAAGTAAAAAATAAGACGTAAAATTTAAATAAAACCGATGATGCCAATATCAACTATCTGAGTTTTCTGAGTATTAAATATTCTTGATAGTTACTGCTGTCATATCAATATCATTTGAAAGTGTTAACATCTTGAACCAATTTCTAACTTTTGCTACTAATAACTAAACAATATATTATCAACTATTCCTCGTAGATATTACCACTTTTTAAATTACATTACTTAATTGTATGAATTCTCTTGCAGCATTGACTATTAATGGAGTTTCCATAATCAAAGGTGACACATCTGTAGTGCATGGAAACATTATGTTCGTCAACCAAGTGTTGTTCGTAACACACAAGATTGTGCATCGCCTGAATCAATTACACAAGGATAAAGAAACAGCGCCTTTGTTATCATACCCATGGTTCCAGTCGCAATTCTTATCCCATACCTACTGGGACTTAGAAGGAAAACCAGAATTCTCATATATTGCTCATCTCATGAATGCAACGGATTTAGCTCCATACATTAATTGGGGAGGTATGTAATAGAATTTTAAGATACTGATATCAAAACAGATGTGATTCTGACAGTTAAACAAATAGGGAAGACTATTGATTATAATGACAACAACTCATCTATTTGATGACAACAATCAGCTTAGTTCCTCTTCGATAACAGTTTTCGAAGTAACATGGGGGCGCGGTGGCTCAGTGGTAGAGCGTTCACCTCCGGTGCTTGGGGTCCCTGGTTCGATCCCAGCTCGCGCCGTGTGGACCTTGTGGTGGACAAACACCGTGCTCGTGGGTTTTCTCGGGGTTCTCCCGTTTCCTCCCACTTTCTTCATTCCACCATTTCAATCATCTCTCATTATCACTGTCTCCTTTAGCCTAACCGGCATAACCGTGGGACGTAAAACTTAAAGATTTCATTTCATTTCATTTTTTCGAAGTAACATTTTTGCAATCATATCCAAACATGTGCGTATCCTGGATATGATGCAATGTTTCCGTATTAATCATACTATATAATGATAATTATATAGTAATAAAATAATATGCACTAAGGTAGATCGGCAACTGTTGACGCGTTCCAGTAAACTTTACTTAGAAAGTTAATATCATATAATTACTTGTACCAAATATTTACAAGGCACATTTGCTTTAGGAATAGTTAAAGACAAATTTTTAAAGTAGAAAGTAGCCTAATCCGTGTATAGTTTCTAGATGTATTATGTAAATGATACTTGATATATCTAAAAGTATAATGAACAGTGTTTCTGTCACACAAGCGCAGTCGTCGCCAAAAGTAGTTTTTTTTTTTTTTTTAACATTTTTTTGCGTAAGGCGGTTTGCTTTACCCCTAGAATTACTAGACCCGTATCTGCTACGTGAATTACCATGGGGAGAGAATAAAGTTTGCTCACGCTGTTTTCAAGTATTTTTATTCTATATTTATTGGCCTGACTAAAGTAACAGAAACCTTTGAAATAGTTCTACTTTAAATTTATCGTAAATAATTACATATGTGACAAAGCTTATATTATTAAAACAGGGACATGTGTAATGTTATAAAGTGATCTTAGTGTTGTCACGGCGGTGTAGGTACACATTTACGTTCACTATTACAATGAAATTCATTACTGGATTTAATATTTATGAGACTATCATCATCTTAATTAACATCTTCGATTTGCTGATATGAAATAGTTTTGACATCTTTCTCAACGTTACTCGTATCATCAATATCGCTTTCCAAGAGGATATTCTGCACTTCTTTGCTACTATTTCTGGACATTGCAGATATACTACCACATAAGCACGAGACGCTAACACAGTCCACTACTCAAAAGTTTAGCCAAATTGTGAACACATCCGAGTTCAAAAGCTGTGAAATTCCCACTACTATAATACATCATTCAAGATAGTAGGAAACCAATAATATAACTAACACTACAAAATGTATGTGTAAACTTTTGTGATTGTATAAAAGAAAAATGCATTTTTTTTTTAGAAAAAAATGTGGTTGTTTTGATACACAAGAAAAAATAGAAGAAATTTTGTCAAAAACAAAGATGGGTTATATCCGTTACCAAAGGGGATCAAATCATACTGCATCCTATGTTAAAAAAAAATATAGTTGATGATATTATAATAGAAAAATAATCAAAGTGAACACTACATTGGAACGAACAATATAAAATATCTGAAGATTTCTGGAAACTTAAAAAGAAAAGGAAAGAAAAGAAAAGAAGTTGACTACCCTTGATATTTTAAGGGTTAACTTCACGAAAACCATGCCCACTTAAATTATAGAAATATGTTCTAGTTGTCCTCTATGAAAGTTTATGAGATGAGGGGTAACTTCGTGGATATCTACATTTGCTGGCGACTGTGCAATAAATTTAAATTTTTCGCAACACATTTACTACACTTACCTTTTCTATTGCTGATGATATTCCATATTTTTTCCTTAAAGTAAACTCCTTACATCAAAATAAACAGTGTGAAACAAAAAATATAGAATAACTCCCCAATTACCACTAGTATTTCTGGAAGAAACAAAGAAAAATACAGGATTCACCTTCGGGTATCTAAAGGTATAAGGAATAAAAAGAAATCAAACCAAAATTAAACGGAAAACCTGCTTGAATTCATCCCACGCGAATTCATATAGGTTTTCCTTTAAGTTTCTCTTTTCCCCCTTATTCCTTCACAAAAATAAAAACAAATCTCGGGTAGGTTCGATATATTTTTTTAAAGATGTACAAAGGCATATATAAGATATACATTGTATATTAGGTATATAAGGTATATAAATGTCTTCTGCAGAAATATACGAAAGATAAATTCAAGGATAATTCTGTATTTAATTAGAGGCACCATCCATACGTTTTACAACAACAATGTGAAACATCTTTATAAGCTTTTACATATGAAAAATTATCCAAATGAAAGAATTTATCCCCTATCTTGTGTGAATCTTGACTTCAAATATCTATTACTAAATATTTCTTGTTCTTAAGTTTCAGATCCCTTCAACAATCGTCCGTAACTTCAATTAACGTTACAGCATATATCTTGTAAATAGTAGCTCTTTAAGTTCTGATATTCTAGTACATTTATATTCCATTTTAACTTACAAGGTTCTTTAAACTAGTAGTTCCAGCCTCTTCTGGGTAACGACACACTTTACTGAGTCCCCACTTTACTGAGCGACACACACACACATACTGATTTTTTTTATCAATAATAATACAAATTATAGTTATGTAAGACAATAAAGTAGTAATTTTATATATTGTTGACCATTGTTGCTGCCGCTAGAGGCACTGACTAGTAGTCTGTTTCAAATGTGATTTGAATTAGTTATTAAATGTTTCAGGATTTTTAAATTTTAAGATTTCATGGCATACCCTATGAAACTACATGACATACCAATATATCGCGACACACCAGTTGGGAACAACTGGTTTAAATCATAGTTCATTATCAGCATTACTGATGTAAAAGCCACGTTGGTACTGTTTTTACACGTATCCCATCACCTTGATTAGAATTCTATTGAAAATATATTGTAAACTATCATTTACTCGCTTCACTTCTTTCTTCTGTATTTAACAATGTATTAACATTTTCGATCCTGGGCTGATCTGACCTTGTTTATTCCAGTGTCCTAGGGTTTTTAGGCATTTTTGAAAAAAATATTACACATTGCTGAATAATAATGAACGCACTAAAACCCTTGCAAACAAGATTTTGGACTTTAGATTTTATTATGAATATAAATTTGGTGATGTAAGAAGTAGTAGTTCGCTACACTGCTGTTTGAAATATGTACTTTTTGAACAAACGAAAAAAAATTTACAATAGAAAAATAATACTATCACTGCGTGTGAAATGCGAGCAGTGACAATGATGTGTAATAAGGAGCGGGAAATCTGCGGGAACTGACCGCTGAGTTCAGTCATTGAGAAGCGACGATTCTGCATGATGCTTTCCCGAACAATTGACCTCCCACTGCGCTCTTCATCATACACATTTTAGTGTCCTGCTGCAAATTGTCTACACCAGAAACACACCATCTGCTTGCTCATGACGTTGGGTCTACAGACCTGGCACAACTGACGATGGTTTTGAATCGGCGCTATGCCCTGTGCATTCAAAAACTTTACAACTGCTCGCACTTCACACGCGGCGAGAGCTGGAATAGGAAACCACTTCCATCTTCAACCATTGCCACGACGCTTCTGAGAGCACTAGGAAAGTTCTGCTGGAGCATGCGGCAAGCTAGGACGTTACTCTTTCACGTCAATGCAGTCGCTGCGCGCCACATACGGTTTCCTAGCTATGGGACGCGTGGGAAAATTACTTTCTAGATGGACCTTGTGCCAGAAAGTTGATCACAACAATCAACCTGCAACAAGAGTTCGTTTACTCTTCGCTGTATGTCAGGTGAATAGTATTTCTTCAAGAACTGAGTCTCAGCAAGTATTTCATACGGCCGACGACCGACCAGAACCCATAATAAGTTACACAGGAAATTATTACATAACCCATAATAAGTTTCTTACAATTCGTAAGAAAACGAATTGGACTCGGGCTCCGGCGTTTTGAAATAAACAAACAAAATGAGTCTGACTCGGGCTTTAGGATCGAAAGTGTTAAAACATAAATAAAAGAAAAAATAGTGTCACTAAATATAAAAATAACATTTTATATTTTCTGCTTGCAGGTTACACCTTTTTTGTTCCTATGAATGAAGCTTTTGAACGTATTTCGTTGGACAAATCATTGAAAGAACTTGTAAAAAGCGGAAAATCTTTAGATATCTTATTAAACCATTTCGTCAAAGGAAGATACTATGACAAGGACTTGGTACATGGAACGCAGTTAGAAACACTTGGAAACAAAACTATTACCATTAGACGAGAAGATGGTGAGTATCTAAATGAAATATAAAAATAAAATATGTATTAACTAAAATACCTTTATGGTGGGTGCATAAATTCCTTTTTTTGACTTCTCAGGATCTCACTAAGCGCAAATAATAATAGTGATTGCTATGATACTTCTCATGAACAATATGCTTTAATAATAAAAGAAATATAACTTATGCTGTAGTTTAACTTTTCACGGTTAAATGGAATTGACGATAAGCATAAGTGAATGATAATGAAAAATTGGGGAAATAATATTGAAGTAGCATAAAACGACAGCATAGAATCGAACCTTCGATCATTTTATTAGAGATTAATTGAGTCACTCGTTTGCATTAATGTCAAATGCTGGTATAGATCATGAATGAAATACATCTGCGGCTGTGAGTAGGATGTGAATGTTCGGGAATACCTATTGCTGATATTACATTGATTTCCTTTAAATTTATTAATCCTTTTTGCTAGTCCAAGATTGTGTGGCTAGATTTGTATTTTTAAATGTCACAAGCATCTTTTTGTTTGTGATAAGCTTAAATTTTTCGTGTACTTACGGATTTATGAATAACAGAGTAACTTTTTTTCTATGCATTTTTGAAGACCAAAGAAAAGCTATTGCGAAAGATTAAATAATAATAACAATAAAACCTGAAAACTAGTCTTCTATCAACAATCAACATTTGAGTCAAGGAAATTATTTCCTTTTCATATATAACCTAATTTTTTCAAGAAATTAATTTCAATATGAATATATCAGAAGTAATATATATAATATTCCAGTTTTCTATAAAATAATCATAATAAAAAAAAGACACTGTTATACGCTGTCAATCGTCTTAGTTTTAGGTATGGAACTCAAACTCTTAAATTAGTTGCATGAGTCAAATTTTGGGGCCATGATGGATAAGTAGTAGAGCGCTCACCTCTGGTGCGTGGAATCCTGGGCTCGATCCGAGCTTGCTTCAAGTAGGTTTAGTGGTGGACAGACGCCGTGTACGTGGGTTTCCTCGGAGTTCTCCCTTTCTTTCGACTTTTTTCATTCCGCTATTTCGTTCATTATCATCATCACGCTCTCTCTTAACCTCGTAGCATAAACTTAAAAAAAGTAGCATTTAGTTATTCAAAGGTAGAATGAGACGAAATGGGTAGGAGGGGGAACAACTTGTAAGAACAGTAATGCTACATACAATATTGCAATTTCATTACCAATCCCCAATATTTCATTACCAAGCGGGAAATATTGTCAAAGGGAAAGGCAGAGCAAAGACAAAGGTCTGATTTCGAGTGCAACTTGCAAGTGAACGCTTCAATTCAGCATGACTTATAAATCTACTCTATTATTTACTGCATCTAATATTTAATGTACTATTACTGTACTATTTCAGTGTTCTCTTACACCTTCCCCAGCATGCCTGGACAAAACATTTCACTTTTTAAAATTCCATGTTGCATTATTCCGTGCACACTTAATATAATAATAATAATATATAAACTTAATAATATGAATTTCTTGCATTTAAATCTTCTTTTGAAAGTTTTTTTAAATGAAAAATTTGCAGATTTTTTTTTTAAAGGAAGACACAGGGTACAATTTTGTGTTATTTTGTAGAAATTTTGCTTTTTTGAACTTCTAAGTTATACAAGACAGATCTATTTTGCATAAATTTTGCTCTTTTGAACCTCAAAGTTATACGAGACAGATCTAGACATTTACCCACATGACTGCTATTGGAAATTGAATCAAAATATCTTGTACCAAAAGCGGGAACACTATCCCCTTAACATCGAGAAGGATCTAGTTTAATATTATATTTACAATCCTAGAATAACAGAAACACAAACACTATGAAAATTTGAAGAACAGTATAAAATAATCATCGTTTTCGAAGCACTAATAATCATGCTTTCGAAGCACTTATAGAGAAATAGTATGTCATCCTGCTCTGTAGCTTCCCCTATCTAACGAATTGCTTAGGAAGACGTAACACTTCGAAGACACTGATACTTCAAAAAGCTACGAAACTAATAGTGACTCAATTCTTATTTTTGTATTTTATTTTGTACAATGCCTATATAACGATTAGTACGTTGTCCTGAAACGCAAGGCATTAGGCCTTACGGTTGGGTCCCATTGTGGTAGCTTTTAATAACACAAAGACTTGAAAAGATTAAGAATAGGAACATTAGTTAATTTGTTTTTCTTTTGAGTTTTAACGTCCTTCTTCAACTACTCAGAATATATTTCAAAGTTTAGGTCCTAGCGGGGTCGAAATCTGGATCATGCATACACGAACCAGATGTGTTTATCCACTTGACCGCGAACTGGTACATAATTTGAAGTTCCTAATGTGTGTTCATATCAAATTTATGATTTATGATGCATGAAAAATATATTATTATTATTATTTAACTTCCAGTCATAATTATGTATTTTCTATTTTCCAGACAAAATACGAGTTAATGATGCACTAGTGCTGAAAAGTAATCACTTTATTTACAATTTGGGTATTCTGCACTTCGTTGACGAGATTCTCTTCGTCCCAGACAACCTAACAAATACTCTGAACTCGATGACAGAAGCAGCTCCAGAAGAGAACACCACTCCACAGGATAATGTATATGATGAAACGGGAGAAAGCATTGAAAGAGTTCCCAGCGAGATAGTGGAGAGCGAAGGTAGTGATCCGGATCTCTTGCTTAGTGAAGACGGTGAAAGTACAAATAGTACGGAATCATCGCCTGAAGTCACGGCAGAAGAATTGGCAACTGGTGAAGAGGTAGCAAGTGTCGACTCGGAGTCCGAAGTGCCCGCGGCGAGTACCGAAGAACAATCATCATCTGCGACAACAGTAAGCGAAGAAACAACGGAAGCTATCTAAGCACTTGCATGTAGCTTATATAAGTACAAATTTGTGATTATTAAAAAGACATTCAGTTGCGGACTTACAAATAAGACAATAAGATCTGAAAGTGTAAAACGAACTATAAAAGCGGTGTCGAAGATGCGTGAATTTTGATATTTCTTTTCATAATAGGACAAGCACGTGTAAAGTTTGGAAACTCTATAGATAATACTGGAATAGAAAAAAAAAAAAAATTACATTGCCCTACATTAAGGACAAAATCTACTTTCACTATAATTACGCTCAACATTATTTTTTTAAAAATAACATTTATAGTAAAACTTAAACTTGAATTTTGAACTTACGTATAAAGACGATGTATGGTCTCCAAAATTAATGTACAATTTGTACATATTGTAAAAAAAATCACATTTCAATCATTTCCAGTGAAATTACGCTACGTGATTCCAGAGATGTTTCTGGGATCGTCGCTGAAGTTCAAAAGATAAGTTTTGCAGCCAATTCAAACTTTTATATTATATTTTTTTTTCTTTATGTACCGTTCGAAGTGTCTTTAACATCTAAGTAAAATAGTAATTCCTTCTTTCAATCATGTATACCTTAACCTGCGTTAATATACACAACTTGACTCCAACTTTGTTGTTATGGCACAATATTCTTTTGTTCTATTAGATAAAAATGGAGTACTAAAGTTGATGTGAATTCAGTCAATCTGTTATTTTAGTTGTCTGGGAAAATGTTTAGAGAGTTATTGTGTATCAATTATCTAAGACTAACCATTAGATCTTACAAAATTAGAAAAAAAAATACAAAACCAGAATTTTGCACACAGTACAAAACCATACCTTTCTCACAAGTTTATTATCATACATTTGTTTCAATTTGGTCTTTGCACCATACCTTAAACATCGTAACTCTCAATGTATAACAACTGAAGCAAACTGGTACACCAATTCTTTTCCTATTTGATAAGACAAAATGCTAAGTGCGATTCTAAATTTGTAGTGGGCTGGTCTTAGTACCATTATGTGATATAGCTTGGGGCAAGCTACATTTTATATAATTCTTTCTATATATATACGTGCTTTAAAATAACATATATTTTTGCATATACCTATATTGTTGTATAATAATCTTTGCTCACTAGAATAATGAAGTCACTCAAATGAGCAAACCTTGAATAGGAAGGGGCGATGTGCTGAGTATATGACAAACTGAACGGGGACAGACCCTCACCAGAGTTTAAATATAGTAAAATGTATTATGCCAAGAACTATTATACGATTGGAAAAAGACAAAAGTTCGTTGAAATATTTCAAAATGTTAGTCGCAACATCTCGATGTTGTACTTCCTAAAATAAGTTATGATAGATTCAATTACGTCACAAAGCAATTCAAAGATTGCTGTTTTAAACGTTAGGACTTCAAAACCGAATCTTCTTTCTTTACATCAAGATTGCTTTTATCAGTTCATGCTCAACACAAGTTCGAATATTTCAATCCTATGTTGTTACAGGAAGTAAAATCAACATGATTGATTCTTCCTATAGGTAATATGTAACAATACAGTCCAAAGAAAATCCAGATCGTTGGAAGAATGTGCAAGTATTATCTTTTTATTAATCGTAATTACATTAAGTAATTGGATCCATTTTCTTTTAGTATCTAGAACAAGACTGGAAACGGCGACATTTTTTTAGAAAGAAAGATAATATAGTCAACTATTTTGTGAATTTATTTCTCTAGAAGTGCCTCCATTGTTAAAAACAAATATAAATGGCATTTTATATATGGATGGATGAGTTTACCAAAAAAATTCCATTTAAAAGAAAATGGAAATTTTACTTTTGGACATAAGTCGCATAACAAATATAAAGACCCGAAAGCAATATTCTATGAAAGACACACAGTATACGCGTATAACTTAGTTATACTTTACTGTTTTCTCGAAGTGTTTACAGTAAATACAATACATTAATGTATTCTTTTGTGTTTTGTTAGTGTCTGTATATATATTACGTAGTTTTTTTTTTTCTCTGTGTGTTGAATGTTTGCAATGTAATTGTATCATTTATTTATTGTGGTTAATTTTGTAATTGCGTTTTCAGAAATAAATATTTTTAAAACGCATCAGTATGTATATATATATATGTATATGTTGCTATATCTGAAAATACGTATTCATGTATTTGAATACCTTAGTTGTTATTATAAAATATATAAAACAATAATCATGTCTGCTGTTCTGTATGGTTGCGAAACATGGTCGCTTACTCTAAGGGAAGAACGTAGACTGAAAGTATTTGAGAACAAGATCCTGAGACGAATATCCGGAGCCAAGAGGAACGGGAATAGAAAATGGTGGGAACTTTATAACAAGGCATTACATAATTTATACCGTTTACCAAACATTGTTAGGGTCATGAAATCTAGAAGGCTCAGTTGGGCAAGTCATGTAGCCGTGATGGAAGAAAGTAGGAACGCTTTCAGTCTTAACTGGAAGACCAATCGGAAAACGACCATTCGGAAGACCTAGGCACAGATGAGAGGACAATATTAAGATGGGTCTCGCACAAATAGGATACAAAGTAGAAACTGGATCCAGTTGGCTAATGATAGATGTCAATGGAGAGCTTTTTGAACGCGGCATTGAACCTCCGGGTTCCATAGATCATAGAGTTAGTTAGTTATTATTATTATATCCGAAAGTCGTTAAATATCAAGGTTAAGTTCCTTTAAAACAAAAGATATTGGGTTGGTACGAATGAAATATCTTTTTTGATGTCTGGTAAGAAGCTCACCTCAACAACACAACACAAGAATGGACTAAGATCACTTATGCCTAGCATCACAAGCTGTACGTCCAGCAAACAGGTTAGGGTACGCCGACAATCAGGAAGCAGTGTGTTGTTGAATAGGGTCGTATGACAGTATAAGATGGAGAATACACAATTACGAGTGATTTTTCTTCGCAAATTCAAACCTTGACATTCTGCACAGCACGCTGCAAGAAACATTAACAGTGCATTTAGGCCAGAAATGGTGAACGAACGCACCATTCGCTGTTGGTTTGTTAAATTTCTATGTGGTAACACAATACTGGAAAATAATCCCTGTGGACACCGACTAATCATGTTCGGGTGAGCTCCTCAGGAATATGGTCGAAGCAGACCTTCGGAAAACTGTTCGTTCCACTCCAGATGAGCTAGCATGCACCAGAATACTGTCATTCGGCAGCTCCGTGCAATCAATAAGGTGAAAACGTTGGACTCATGGGTGCCACATGAGTTGACACCGACGAGCAAGAAACGCCGTTTGAAGGTATGCACTTTTCTGAGTGTAAGGAATATTTGGAAAAGGCTCCTCATTGGATTGTCACTTCAGCCCTAACGTAAGATGAACCAGTAAGCAATACGAAACCCGTATCACGTTTTAACTTGTCTTACGCAATACTGAAGTCTTCTAAACGGGCTTCAAATGCTTCAAACTCAGAAAAATATTGATTGTAGTTGATTCTCTGACAAAATATGTACAGCATCAATTATTTTCAAGTCATTCTCAAAATATCTTCCACAAAGGTCTTTATGATTCGGAACAAATGGTAATTACTGGGAGAACAGAGTGGATATGGGACACATTCAAAATCTGCTTCATAGCCATTTAACTTTATAAGGTGTGGGTAGGAGCATTATCGCAATGGAAAAGCACCACACTGGCCGACATTCCACGTCGTGTTTTTATTATTATTATTATATTGCATTATTTTCAATTAAGTTTTCAAAATAATGTGTCGTGATTTCTTTCTTTCTTCCTTGTTCCAAAATGATTTCTTTGGGATCTCAAAAACAGATATCATCACCTTTCATAATTTCGACCTTGAACTTTCGGATGGTGGAAAGTAGGGTAAGAAACCGAAAACTTGGTGAATGAGAAGAAAAGACAAATGGAACTTTTAAGTCATGTTTACATATACGTTGAAATAGGAGTCTGTTAACACGGAGGCTATTTAAAAGCAGTAGTAATTATAATAAAAGAAGTAAAATCCATAAGTCATATGTTTATTGTTTCAACTTGTTTCCATCAACAACAGTCGTATCCAATACTCCTTCAGTCTTAAAAACCAATAATTGCTCTTTTGTTGCTGTAAATATCAGTCTATTACCATCTCACGATTTACATTCAATGCATTTAGATAACAACTCTTTGAAAGTAGAAATTAAATGCATTTTTATGTATAAAATAAATATACACATAATCCATTTATAAAAGTATTCAACCATTTTATACAAATTATCCTTTACCTCATTTGGTACACCCGAACATTCACTGCACTGGATATAAGTTATTTTTCCCCCTTTGTTCTTTTGCAATACATTATTGTATCTCATGAGATACATTGTCCATAAGGTTTGTTTTGTGATCCGATATATTTGGTCGAGCTTCGTAAGTGCATATTGTTACGCCATGCCTATGCCCTTCTGAATATTCACCTCGTAAACCAATATAGTAGACTTTTGTCGTGTCTCCTCCTCTGCTCGCTGGAAAATGGATACTAAGATGATACACGGATGAAAAAGTGACAACTCTGAAAAATATATATGAAAGATACCAAAATTATCAAATAAATGTGCGCATATCACTATTAAAATACATTTTATGGAACTTAGTAAAATTCCAAATACAGCTTAAGGTTAACCTTCACTGTAATATGAGGGGAGTCCAATAAGTTATCTACTTAGACAGGAAGGAATGCAGATAAGCTCACCTGCTCATCACTGTTTTTCGATGTAGTCACCATGGAGGTTTGCACCGTCGCCACTTAATGGGCAGCGAATAAATCCCAGATAAGAAATAGTCTTTGACATGGCCTGCAAACCACTGAGAAACACTGGAAGACTGTGTACGGAACTTCTTCGGGGTGGAAAATCGTTGTGTTTCCACTGCATGGACTCTTTCTTGTTCTCAGAATCCCAATCGTGGATCCATGTTTTGTCCCCTGCCACCAGTTGAGAAAGTAATTTGTCCTGTTCCTCCTCAAAGAAGTCCAACAAGTCTTGGGACAGCTATGCGGAATAACACAAACACTCTGCTCACAGCCACTGCGTTGCTCCCACTGACCTCAAATTGCGCAGCGGGGTTCCCCACAGTAGCCTTGGCGCACGTGTCAGACGTCATTACGTTCCGCCTCTCCTTTCCTGTCTACGTAGATAACTTATTGGACGCTCCTCGTATGTAACAAAAATTAAACAATAATATAGTGTGTCCGAGAAGTCCCATACCATAAGTTTGCATATCACAGAGAGTAATGACATTATAGTTTTAGTTTGTTTATTTAGTACATATTATAGTCGAGTACCTACATATACAGATGGTGATAAGAAAAATGGAAACACCTGTAGTTGGCAACACGTCAGATGTATAGGTTGGCAGTGGTGTCGTGGTGCTCGCAGCGCCGGACCGTTGGTGGTGGTGTGTTAGGTCGGTCTCCATACTACGTCAGGCCCAGTGGAACAGCAGTGTCCAGTGGCTGTAGCAGACGGAGGTAGTGTAAAATGGGAGACCTCTCAGATTTTCAAAGAGAGCAAATTGTTGGTGCGCGGTTATGTGGAGTGAGTGTGACGGCAGTGGCTACTGTGTTAGGTGTGTCGCGTGGGACAGTGTCGAAGGTGATGACGGCCTACACAACACACGGGAAAATCACATCGGGGAAGCGGAACAGTGGGCGGAAGAAAATCATGAGTGACAGGTCACGCCGGGTATTAAAGCGCATTGTCACGCAGAACCGTCGTGCCACTGCGGAGCAAGTGACGGAGGAACTCAATCAGCACCTGCCCCACCCTGTTTCGACAATCACAGTCCGCCGCGAATTACATAACATGAACTTACGGGGTCGTGTTGCACGGGCCAAACCGCTCATCAGGGACCATAACGCTTTCGCACGCCGCAAATGGTGCCGCGACCATGCAACTTGGACCGTTGAGGACTAGAAACGTGTGATATGGTCGGATGAGTCATCCTTCACCCTATTCCCAACCACGGGCCGTGTTTATGTGTAGAGAACGCCCAAAGAAGCTTATGATTTGCAGTGTCTCCGCCCAACTGTGAAACACGGAGGCGGCTCGGTGATGCTGTGGGCCGCCATATCATGGTTTTCATTGGGTCCTGTGGTCACACTTAGCGGTCGAATCACTGCCAACGATTATGTCGCAATTTTAGGAGACCACTTGCATCCTATGGTCCGGATGTTGTTCCCGGATAATAACGCCATCTTCCAGGATGATAATGCACCCATTCACACAGCTGTCGTTGTTTCAGCGTAGTTTGAGGAACATCGGGATGAAGTTCAACACCTCCTCTGGCCCGCCCAATCCCCAGATCTCAACATAATTGAACATCTGTGGTCCGTCTTGGAAACACGACTCCGGCGACGATTTCTACCTCCATCCTCTCTCACAGAACTGGCCGATGCCCTGCACGAGGAATGGTGTAAAATTCCACTTGCTATCATTTACGACCTCTATGCCTCCATCCCACGTTGCATCAAGGCTGTTCTGAAGGCGAAAGGTGGCCCGACACCATATTAATCTGGTAAGTTGCAATTTCGTTCAGGTGTTTCCATTTTTCTGATCACCATCTGTACCAACTATGTATCCAGTGGACCTGCAAGTGCTCTATCGTGCTGTACACACGATGTATGCGTCTCCATGTCCTTGACATGTTGCGGAGTATCTAAGGAGTTATCGTTGGAAAGGCTTCCTCCACACTTTCGCAGAATTCGTCATCTGTCTTGTACCGACGATGAGAGACATGACTTCATTATTTCCCACAGTGAGTTGTTTGGTGTTGTAAGGTCTGGGTTTCGTGGGGCCATTTCAATGGGGATGGAGATGTTGGGGAACCACGCCCAATTCAACAGCCTGGGAATTGTTCATGAAGGAAGTCATGACCCGAAGAGCAAATTGCGGGGAAGCCCTGTCCTGCTATTACTCACACACGACTCATTATTTCCTTCTCTTGCAGCTAAGTATTAACCACGTTTGCAATACGTGTAAATAAGAATGCTCATATACCGGCATTCGTTAAAAAAAAAAGTTTAAAAAGTATTGTAATTTTATCCCGGCTCATATCGTTAACATGAGGCGGGTTTCATTCAAACTCTTACACAATGAGGATTTTTCTTAAATTGGAAAACCACATTTCTTCTATTTGAACTCGATATATCGCACATTCATCTGAAAAATAACACTCGTGAGTGAGACACAGCTGTTCCATGTCGTTATTAGATAATTCATTCACACACATCGGTCTGAATGCTTACGTTAGTTGGTTGAACTGAAGTTTAACGTCTCTTTCAGCAACGAGACTATATAAAATGTGGACCTATAGTTTAACGTAAAATCCAAACTACATAAGCTCCCGCGGTAATTGAACCTGGGTCTGCCGCATCAAAGGCGCGTACGCTATCCATATACTCATGAGGGAGTTCTAATGCTTTCATACGAAAATCTTTTTCTAGTATGCTCATGCATTGTTGAATACGGTATATTCAGTTCAGCTGCTCTTTTGCGAAGCTATTTAGTTGGAGACATTACAACTGACAGAGCGACAGCAGTACATGCTTCCTCATACGTCTTCTTACGTTCCCTACGTGACCTATCTGCGACACATTCTGAAGCAAACGCACTTTTCTCCCAATCAAGTAAAGCTGTTTTAGGAGGTGGGTCTTTGCCAACGCGATCTCTAAACGCAGTCATTGTACCTGTGTCTTTGTTTGCACTATGTGTGGTCGTTCGTGCACCCACACACACATGCAACTAACCGTTCCTTAACTGTGTAACTGCAACCTCTCAACAAAAAACATGACTCACAACTGAAATGTTCCATGTGATCTAGAACGCACGAATATCAAACAGTGCTGTCTGTGGCCATGAAAATAGTGTTACCAATACCACAACTAAACCTAGTTGCATTGTTCTTTGCGATGATCAAACCTAAGGGTTTCGGGACTTCTCGGACACCCTATATAAAACGAAAAAAGATGTACAGAATTTTTGGATTAATAAGCTATCTTAGAACTGAGTGCATCATATTAAACAGCTTAGAAAGTCTCCAGTATTGAGGGCGTTGAGCGATTAAGTACCTAGATTTATTTATGCTAAAGAGTCGGGTGCTATTTCATATGTCGCGTATTTAAAAAATAGAAGAGTAAAATGAACTGCAAACACTGCAAAGCATAGGTAAACCTTATAGTAAAAATGAAAGTACAGTTTGTTACTGTAGTGGGAGACTACATTGAAAAAAAATAAAAAGTACAGATAACTTCAGTTCATCTTTCATAGATGTTTAGAAATTAAATCAGTTCGGATATTTACTGGATGCCCTTGTGAAAGACTAAAAAGTAAAATCGTGGCTTTCCCCCAAAAAAGAACATCAATAATTGTTTTCTTACTTTGTTGAATATTCTAACAATCCCTGTGGATCTGGATGTAACTCAAATTCCTGGTCAGCTTTCGTTCTAGCATCGTCAAATGTCATATGAGGCCTATTTTTGAACCTGAAACAAATAAATTAAGCTCACAATGTAAAATCAACGTAGAGATTTCGTGATTAATCTAAACAAAAGAAAACAAAAAAGACCGATGGAAATGTAGGCTTTCTTCCAGCTTTACCTCTTTACCTTTCAGTTTTATTTCACGCCAACAAAGACTAATTTTTTGTTCTTTTGAGTTTCTTTTAACCTCCGGGCACCGGACCAGAATCCCCATCAAACACGAAATTGCTAATTATTTAGGCATTTGAGACTTTACGTAAACAATGAAGATATTTTACTGAAAAATTGATTAATCGAAATACAGAATTGTGTATTTTCAGATTTCAAGATTTAAATCTAGAATAAATCACCATTTATTTTTTATATATTTGCTGAGAAGTTCATTCTTTCTTTTTTTCCACTTTCATAAATTTTCCCCATAACATATTAGACACTAACATTATGTACAATATAGAATTACCTAATGCACGCCCAATTTCTTCTAATCTAACTGTAAACTTATGAAAATCAACTTTTGTAGTTTGTTTTCTAATATCTTATCAGAAAGAAAGTGTAAATTCTTTCACGAAACTGATTTACAGAAAGCTATTAAAATAAAGAAAACACCTTCGTATTGCAACATGTAATTTTTGTGAGTTAGCAATATTGAACATGCAGTACAATTAATGTGGCACAACTGAGTGCAGAACTCAATCACACAATGCGGGACGATCTGCTATAATGTTGCCAGACTAGATCTGCATAATCTCAACATCCACGGTAGATTTCTTTTGTTTTCTCTCCTTGTTTTCAATATGTACGAGGTGCATTCAAATTATAACACCTCCATTTTTTCTTAGGACTGACAGCAGATAGAAACGTGCTGTTTATTTTAACATTTGTTGTCAATGCGTGATAGAGATGGCAACACCGAATGGCACACAGAACTCTAGCTGCAGCAGTGAGAATGATGACTGTTTTTGATACTTACGATACTCGTCGTTTTATCCATTTGCATGGTGTAACACCGCTTGAAATTCATCGTCACTTGAGTGAGACATGAGATGATTGTGTCATGAATGTGTCTAATGTGCGTTCATAGGTGCGACAGTTCAAAGAAGGGAGAACGTCGTGTGACAACTGCTACCGCTCACTTGTGATTCTTCATGTATTTAGGGTAGTAAACACGGCATGAATAAGAAACGATATTAATCTCTCTATCTATCTATCTATCTTACTGTCTCAATATTCCAGCCAACCTCAAATGAAGGAGCAGTCCCCTGAATATTCCCCCTTGACGGCTAGTATATCAAGACAAGTGTGAACATCCAATGTAAAGAACTGATTATAAGACGCACTACAATATGTAAAATAAGTTACTTAATTACCACGCAAGGACATGTATATACTATTGTAATGGAAATCATGTACAATGAATAAAATTGAGTATTACTGTATTGGAGCTTTCGAAATTAGAAATGAACACATTGATATCTCATATTAACATACAAAGCAGATAACATCAAAATGATAGAATATAATAATAAACGACCTTCCTTATTCATGAACTGAGCTCAGACATTAGATATTGTTCTTTAGTGCGCTATACTTATCTTTTTCTAGCAAATAGTGGCCTTTCTAAATTGATCAAGGAAAATATTTATAATCTGATGTGAATGTACAGGTTTATATCGAATATCGGATAATGACAGTATGCACTCGTGCAGCTACAATCGCACTATCCATCAGGACCGGATTAACCCATCTGGAGGCCCAGGGCTAGAAACAATATATGGCCCCTGCTGACTTCGCCTAATACTTTTCTATGAAATTCAGTAGGAAAGTTAAGGAAATAGGTTTCATATTTTTGGTCATATTTTATTTTATGATAATGATTGTATCTTTATGATTCTTTTTAGATAGCCAGTTGAGATTTTAATCAGAGGAGAGGCCCGGGGCTAAGGCCCTCCTAAGCTCCTCCTTTAATCTGGCCCTGCTATCCACTGGTTGGGGGAGAAAATGGATTGTGGTAGCTGCTTCCGATCCTCTTCTTGCGGGAAACTCAAGTCCACGGCGCTATTATGTAGGAATGTCCACTGATCGTGGCTCACTGCTTACGGCAAAATCCTCACTATTAAGTCCGTCGTTGCCAATGTTTAATTTCAGTGTGTACTCCAATGATCGCATGTTTTGCGTTGCATTTTGCAGACAAGATTTAAATTCACTTCCCGCTGTATCATTGCACTACAATACTGACACGAATGACTTTCTGATTTAAGAGCCATTTCGGGGCTATACAGAGAATAACTGTAGACTGTACTATTGCACTTTAATAGTAACTACTTACGCAGCATATTACTGCCACAGCCTGCTACGGGGCAATATGCTGTTATATGCGCGAGTCATGATCTAAGAGATTGACGTGTAATACACATCTAGAATCAGGAAGCGACTAATTGAGCCAGTTGCGGCCATGATTAGGGGCAGGAGTTTTTCGCAATTTGAAGTTAAACATTTCGCATTTTAAGTTAAAAAATTCGTATTTTGTTGCATTTTGAGATATAACATTTCTCATTTTGTCGCTAAGTTAATTAAAGCTCTAATATAGGCCCAATATAAGTAATAAACAATAATATTACTTAGAACAATGAAGTTATTCTTTATACAGTTACTAACAACAAATTACTTCTTTCTTCTTTTACAAGTCCAAAAACTTAAAATACACTTGCACAGTATTATCACGATTGCCATCACAAAACATTGTATCAGCTATACACCAAAAACAATGCAAAAATGGGAAAAACATACATACAATACATTAGCGCAGTATCTTACTCGCCTGCAACTGATGAAAATTGCAGCATGATGCAAGTTTCCACATTTTCTTTAATTTGTACGCTTCTATCATTGATTACCAAACTGTATTTCGATAATAATAATAATAATAATAATAATAATAATAATAATAATAATAATAATAATAATTCACAATTAGTATTCGTTATCGGAAGCCATATTGCAGACAGGCACAAGTTACTGAAATTTCAAATTTCCTCCTCTTTTTTAAATTATAAACTTTCTTTTAGCGTACGTATTCCACGAAAACATTGAAGAGAGGATTTCTGATTTGTTATCACGACGCTGAATGTTCCACACAAGCCCGTATCCACGGGGTTCTACGGGACCGGCCCTCCTAAATTTTTACTGCGCCCCTTAAAACTTTCATGGTAGGCTTGCAAATGAACTATAATATGGTTGAATCGGGCCCCCTAACTTCTACCACCACCTTCGCCCCACCTTCTACATTTTTGGGCTGACTACGGGCCTGGTTCCACATTCCACAACTACCAGCTATGAACCTGTAACGGAAGTTAATAGTAATCAGCGTTGCTAATTGCAAAAGGAAAACGTTGCTTGTAAAATTGTACTTTTTATTTTTGTATTTTAACAACTGAAATTGACATTTTAATAGTTTCGCAATTTGTCGCGTTTTGCTTCATATTTCGCTCAAAATGTCAGTTATCGCATTTTGTCGCGACTTCAAAATACCTATTTCCTTACTCAATTTGATGTAGTTCGTTGAAAAACCAACTCTCGGTTTTATCGGAAAACTTTCGCGATTTCGCAACTTGCGAAAAACCCCTGTCCCTAACTATGATGAATCTACGATGGCTGCTCGCTTCTAATTGGCGGATTGGCGGATGTGATGTTAGGGATAGTCCAAATTTGTTCGTAATTTAAGGTAAAAATCCGCTTATTTCGTCGGAAGAGAAATGTTCTCACAGATAGAAACAGTCTGTCTATTGCTCTAACTGCGTAGTTTAAGAAATTATCTTATCGTTTGGCGTCAGCAAGTCCGCGGCGAAAGAGTCTAAGTACAGTCGACCAAAAATGTAGTGTCCAAAGAATATGAACTGAATAAAACTTTTGAACTTTTTTTTTTTTTTTCTGAGCCTCCAATATGACGGTCTCACAACATACCAAGACAAACTCGGCCTCGCGTAAGCCGGTCTGACGACATGATCGAACGAGTGGAGAAAGTTGTTTTGGAGGATCACCGAATAAGTGTCGAGTACATCGCCTCCAAAGTTGCATTTCCGTGGGATCCGTGACCACTGTCGTCAGACTAGCTTGTGCAAGGCCGCAATTGTCTTGGTTTGTTGTCACACAACGTTCTGCTTTCTTTGAATTGTCGTACCCACGAACGCACATAAGACACATCCATGACACAATCATCACATGTCTCATTCAACTGACGATAAATTTCAAGCGGTGTCACACCAGGCAAACGGAGAAAATGAATGTTTATATGGCGTTCTTGTAATGGAAACGTCGCCATTTTACGAATGTCATAAGTATCAAAAACAGTCATCACTCTCACCGCTGCTGCTACAATTGTGTGTGCCGTACGGTGCTGCCATCTGTCACGCATTGACAACGAGTGCTCGCATATTAAAAAAAAAAAAAAAAAGCAAATTTCTATCTGAGAAACAAAACTGAAGGTGTTATAAGTTGAATACACCTCGTATGGCGAACACACACAGTTTTTTTTTTCGTTAAGCATGGTGTAGGCTCTGTCCTTCCGAGAAATTTCATGGTATTTCATTGCTCTTAAAGGATGAATTAATAACATGACCCGTACAGATGTTGTTTCTTAACAACGATACAGTCTTCGCCAACACAGGTTTGTTCAGGCGTTGTTTGAGGAACATAAAACTTTATACCTGTCCTTCTAAACCCTCCAACTTAAACATATATGGTCAATATTAGAGCAGCAAGTCCAGCACAGCCTTCCTCTTTCATCATCGCGACTCAGTGGTATACTGCATGAAGAATGATTCAGTATTTCGTTGAACATGATCACGAGTTCACGTATGCCTCAATTCAGGGACGAATATATGCAAGACTTCAAGCCAAAATGATCAATCTCTGTATTAATCAGTTAATTTTCATTTCATTAAGATGTTTCCATTATTATGGTAACTATCTGTACCGCAACTAGAGAACTGGTTACCTGAATAAAACTAATATTATAGAACTCTATCCTATTTCATGGGTTAGGAATATATCAGGTTTTACAGCCTTCAACTTTTAATATGGCTGTTCAGAAAGCGGACTGGATACCATAGTGGATAATACATCGATACAATCAGCTGGAACTACGAGTTCAATTCTCGGTCCAGTTGTAACTTCCTTTTATCTTTTAATTTCAGTAAAATTCGCACTTACTGAGGAATTTGCGTGGTGTAAACTTGGTTATTTCCTTCGTTTATCACATATACTTTTAAAACATTTAGTTTAATTTTACTGTCAAATATTATTTATTAGAATATTAAAAACTCTTAAAATTATTTAGTTTTAAATATTAACTTTAGAGTTATGTCAAATTGGAATCCTTATACCAGCGTTTCCCAACCTTTCTGAACTTGCGGCACACTATGTGTGTAACTTGAATTGTCGCGGCACACTCATATATATTATTATTTGTGAATATAAAATATCGTGGTATATTTTTCTGTGATAACTGATCTCCTTCTCACAGAGAAAAAGGTCAATAACTGGTTTCCCCCCCGTGTAAATCATTATGCTCATTTTTCATTTTAATTTAAAAATAGAAAATAATTGCAATGAACTATTGGACTTAGGTTTTTAAAAATACTCTTTCTTTTTCGAAAACTGTATTCAAGGTTTCATTAAGGAAGTCACTAAATAACGAACGAAGAAACAAATCTCTTTTACTTTTAAAACACAAATATAGGTAATTTGTATGCATGTTCGCTTTGTAGAAAGAATTGAATGATATTTTAAAATTTCAAGTGACGAAATAGTCTGCAACAATAAACAAGCAATAATGATCATAACAATGATAACAAATACTTTTTTGAACATTAAAAATGTACACGGTAACATGGTATGAAACTTAAAATTGTGGTCTAATAGTAGAGGTTCACAGTAATGTAAAACACAAATGTACATTTTTCCTTATGTCTTGCAATTTTATTGCCATAGAATTAATAATTTTGTTTCGCTTTCCTCGCGGCACACCAGCAGCCCATTCACGGCACACCGGTTGGGAAACGCTGCCTTATACTTTTAAACAGCAGTGTTGAATAGAGTAATAATCATTTAAATATATATATATATATATATATATATATATATATATATATATATATATATATATATATATATATATATATATATATATATATATATATATATATAAGATGGACCATTTATCTCGATACGCCCTTGTAAATTTAAAGTTACAATGAATTTAAAATTTGACTTATTTCAAAGGACTTTATTTTGAAAAAGTATTTAGGTAAGTATCACATCGAATCACAGACATGCAGATCAAATGTCTTTTTCAATAGACATAACGATTAAATTATTATTTACAGCAATTTGATATCCCAAACTATTCCGGAGATATGGAAAAATAATAAAATTGCTTAAAATGGCGTATTTGTGGGAACTTGTTAAAACATTTTTGATTTACTTTGCTTCTTGACATTACAACATTACTTTATGATAGCTGTAATTACATCGAGTTCTCGCAATTACATAATTTTAAGCAGTGTTGCAAACTTTAATAGTTTTTACTATATCTCCAGAACGGTTTGGGGTATCAAATTACTGTAAACGGCATTGTGATCTTCCCAAATATTGAAAACCACCTACGCAATTATACGAGGTACTTATCTAGGCAGTTTTTTTCGAAATAAAGACTTTCGAAAAAAAAAATAACATTTTAATTCTCTTATAACTTCGTTTCAAATACGTCATATCATGATCATAGTTTTAGACCAGTGATTGCCAAACTATCGATCGCGAGCTGCTAGTAGCTCGCCGGAACATTTTCGGTAGATCGCGTTAACTCTCCGGTTGGCTAACCTTAATTCCTCCACTGAGCTGACGTTAACGCCAGGGGGCGCTGACGACAACAACTGCTTGTTCCTCCCGCGCAACTGCCATTATCAGCATCATCTCACTCAGGTAGCTCAGAAGCTTCGTAAGTTTGGCGACGCTGTATTAGATACTAAAGCACTTTGGATGCACGTTGCCCCGTCTGTCTCATTTGCATTATTACTGCTGTAGAGGTCACTAAAATTTGGATGTTTGTGATACTGTATTGTCCTTAGTTTGCAACACTGAATAGTAAATGAAACGTTAAAAGTTTTCATTTAAAATGTAGATTTGAAATATCTGATAAAGTGGTGTAGTGTTATTTGAAAAAATACAACTTTACGTTGGGTTGGCAACATTGTTAATTTTGTAGTATCACAGAGTATGCCAAACTATGGCCCCCTACTGATATTTGCGTGGCACAAAATTTGAGAGTTTTTGTCAATTAGGTTAAAAGTTATAAGGGCGTATCAAGATAAATGATCCACCCTGTGTATATAATTGCTCTAATAAGGAAAGAGAAAAGTTTATTATTATATGGAGAGAAAGAGAAAAGTTTATTTTTTGGGGGGGGGAGGGAAAGGGGCGGTAGTTCAGTGATAGAGAGCTCACCTCTGGTACGAAAGGTCCCGGACCATGTGAATTTGTGGTGAACAATTTAGTGTCTATGCTTTTTCCTTGAGGTTCTTCCGTTTCCTATAAAATTCTAACTTTACCAATTCTATCATACTCATTCACTTTCAATAATTATCTGTCTGCTTCAGCCTACACAGCATAAAACTAAAAGATTTCACTTTTCGTTTTTATAATTGATTTTTGACATACACTTTTATAAATTATATCTTCCTATGTCATATAGATTTTATGTTTTCTACATCAATGTTACATGTGTAATTGCTGTTGTGAATATTTCTATTTTCGCTTAAATTTTTGTAGGTTGTAGTTTCGGTTGTACAAAGTCAGTCATGAAAATATACATAAATAATTAAATCATGAGAAAGCAAATTAATTAAATCGAAAAGAAACCCTACTTACAACCTAATTTTATTAGGATGAGATTCGTCTTCTCCGCCTATCAAAATTATGCCTTTCAGTTTTACATTTCCTGTGAATCTAGAAAAAACAGAAAAATAATAATTAAATAAATATTGTAAAGTTGTTCAATTGCTCATAGATGCTATAGGATGTACAGGGTGTCCGAGAAGTCCTTCCCTGAATACAGAAATTGATAACTCAGGCTAGAAATAAGATAGAAATATGAAACTGGTGTTGAATTGTTTACAAACTATAAAAGTTTTTTTCTGTGTTAGGTTTGTTCTGTTTTACCAAGTCTCAATTTTTTTTTTTTGTTTTAGGTTTGTAGTACGTAAGTAAGAAGCCCAAGAAGCCATGCCAACCAACCAGGAGAAGGCACAGTGTGTCCTGTGGTACCATGAGACACGATCACCAACCACGGTGCAGAGACAGTTCCAGACAACATTTGGGAGGACTCCACCTGATGTCAAGAGCATTAAAGCCTGGTATGAGAAGTTCAAGAACACAGGGTCGGTTGCTGACCTTCCGAGGTCTGGTCGACCAAGAACCTCAGCAGACACGGTGGAGGCTGTGCGGCAGTCTTTTCTGAGAAGTCCTAAGAAATCGGTGCGCAGGGCCTCACGTGAATTACAGATGCCAAAAAGCTCTATCCATGACATTTTACACAAACGTTTATTGTTTCGTGCTTACAAAGTGCAACTCGTTCAGGCCTTGTTGCCCGACGACGGTACACGTCGATATGACTTTGCGGTCGAAATGCTATCACGTATTGAGAACGATAATGGTTATCTCAGACGAATTGCCTTTTCCGACGAAGCGACATTCTTTGTCAGTGGAGTAATGAATCGCCATAATGTACGCATTTGGGGTTCAGAACCCCCCAGGGAGGTCAGGAAGTTCACCAGAGGCAGTCCAAAGGTGAATGTTTGGTGCGCGTTATTGCACGATCGAATTATCGGGCCATTCTTCTTCGCTGAGGATACCATCACATCTGCAGTGTACCTGGATATGTTGCAGCTGTATGCTGTTCCTCAGCTGCTTCAGTATCGCCCCGATGTCGTTTTTCAGCAAGACGGTGCACCACCTCATTGGGGTTTGGACGTCCGTGCCTATCTCGATAGGACATTTCCTGGGCGATGGATTGGTCGTGATGGACCAACAGCTTGGCCTCCACGCTCTCCTGACATAACCCCATTAGACATCTTTTTATGGGGTTATGTCAAGGATGAGGTCTACCGAACACGTGTACCAGATCTTGAAACCCTGCAGCAACGAATAACCACAGTCGTTGCATCGATCCCTCCAGTGATGTTGGTTAATGTGTGGATGGAAATTGAATATCGCCTAGATGTGCTACGTGCTACAAAGGGTGCTCATGTGGAAGTGTACTGATGTGACCAAAACTTTTATAGTTTGTAAACAATTCAACACCAGTTCCATATTTCTATCTTATTTCTAGCCTGAGTTATCAATTTCTGTAATCAGGGAAGGACTTCTCGGACACCCTGTATACTGAATAATCAGAATAAAGGAAATCTTATCTTGCATGCAGTGAATTAGAGATTAATTTAAACTGTTCCGATATTCGCTGATATCTCTTTTTTCAATGACTCCTATTTGCTGCTAAATTGGTGGCGTGGATGTGGGTTTCTGCCTTCTAGTAGAAGCTTTCAAAGAAAAAAGTAAATGATACCTTCAGTTGTCAAAACTGTTGGACTTGACGTGTTCAATTAATTCGTTACAGAGACAGATTCTGTATTTTCACACTTACCGATTTATTTTTAAGAGGCCAAGTCAACATAATTTTGAGAATGAATATTTCATTTACTTTTCTCTCTGAAGGCTTGTACTAGGAGACAGAAATCCACACTCATGCCACCAATATAGCAGCAACAAAAGTAATTGAAAATGACATCAGCGAATACCAAAACAGTAAATTAATCTCTGAATCACTGGTGGAAGATAAAATTTTCTTACTTTAGTTACGCTGATTAACTAAAATTTAGCTTTAAAGTGTCCTAGGATTAATCTTAACAAAATATAGCAAATTGTATCTACGCTACAGTAAAATGTGAAGATACTTTAGAAATTATAATGGATTTATCTTATATACATACTTATACCGTAAAGTAGTCACATCAAGCAGACAAGAGACTGGTGTAGATAAAACGTAATGTCAAACAACATTAAAAGGCTTTCTAGGTTTAATTCCTTATGATCTCAAAGGTATATTTTGCTTTCGGAATTGAGGGGGTAAAGGGGGGAAGAAAGAAATAAAACAAAATATGTCTTTATTTTCGTAAATATTGTAATCAGAGATACTAACATCAGACAGAAAGTCTCTGAAAGACTTTTAATATCCTTTGTCTACTTTTTATTTTCTACAGAACATCAGCAAGAAGGAATATTGTTATCCATAATTATTAAAAATTTGGAGTAATGTACTGTTACTCTTATTGTTATTGTAGTATTATAAATGGGCTATTGTCAATAAAATGGGTAGGACTGTAATTTTTTTTCTTTTTTATTTAATGAAAAGCATAGTTATATATCTCTTCACCTACATCAGAATACAATATGTCTGGAACGGAGAGGTTGCATGCTTAGCCACTGGAGGATGAAGTGCTCCTTGTCCCTTCTGCCATCGTCATTGTACCTATTTTTGATAGTATTGTTAATTAAGTTATTTTTCATAATAGCAGCACAAAAGGAAACATAAATAGATTAAATCAGTAAAAAAGTACACATGCACAATATTCTTCATTTAAGAGTCAATTTAGCATGTTGAGTAAAGAAAAAAAAATATGTATCATACTCACGGAATATTAAATAGCAACTCATCATCCACATCGCTTTCTACAAACTGAAACGAAAAGAATACAGTTTTCAAACTATTATTTATTTCATGTACTGAAAAGTGTGTACATTTAAGTTTTCTTAAAAAATATTAATATTCTTACTGCTGCAACACACGTAAAACCTTTCTATTTTATGACAGGAACAGAACGAACATAGGTATATGTTTGATTTCTTTTGAAAACAATTTCTAATCTTAAAAATATGACAAAGTGGTTTCTTGCTATTTGTTGTTCCGAAGATTATTCAGATACGCATATCAGTCAATCAATATAATTTTAAAAATTAAAAATAAATAAATAAAATAGCTCCTGCGTCAGGTTTGAAAAAACCCGGGTATTTTTGAAAAAACCCAGCCCACCTGGGCCCATGTGGGTTTTTTCGGGTATTTTCAGGTTTTATTAGTTTTTTCGGGTTTAATTGGGTTTTTTCGAAATATTTCACTCTCTTTGGGGTAAAAATGTTAAAATATAATCTACATTTCGTGAGTGTCATTGTCACAACTTGCAGCAACTTTCTATTCACTGCTGTTTTGAAAAAATTGCCGCCATTTTGAAATTTTATATTGGATCGCCGAAAAAATCTATACAGCAAATTTAGAATGTCCTGTGCTTCTACCCTCAAAATATCAACTTAAAAAGTCCGAAAATTGCACCTTGTAGTATGGATACCCGCTATTTTGAAAAATGGACGCCATTTTGAAAGTTTATGCCGCCAAAATATATACAGCTAATTTAGTCTCTCGTGCTTTTACTTTGCAAATTTCAACTTGAAAGACCTAAAATTGCGCTTTGTAGCGTGGATATCAGCAGCGGCGCAAATTTGTCTTCAACATTGGGGGGACGGGTAAGACGGTGTATATATATATATATATATATATATATATATGCGATGTACAAAATATTTATGAAGGCGAAAAACAATGCTAAGGAGGATTACCCATGTCGGTCCCGGCGTCCTCCACAAGGGACATAAAATATGACGACATTATTATTGCTTTATAACTTTAAAATCCGACCTGCAACATTGAAAACTGTTCACAAGGGATGATCCAAATATGATTATTCCCTGTAAACAGTTTTCAATGTTCACAGTCTGATTTTAAAGTTGTAAAGCAATAATAATATCGTCATATTTTATATCCCCTGTGTGGGACTCCGGGACAACATGGGTAGGGGAGCAGAGTTGTCTTCAACATTGGGAGGCGGTCAGATTTGAGGCTTATTCTGGGAGGTATCAATTTCATCTCACTTTCCTTTGTGACAGTTGGACACAAATCATCACATTTCTTCCTAAAAGACACATTTCCAATCGGATTATTGAGGGGGACAGTTCCAAGATTGTAGGGGATATGTCCCCATCCTCCCCCCCGGGATTTTCGCCAGTGGATATCAGCTATTTTTTTTTTAAAAAAAGCGCGCCATTTTTTAAATTTACGTTGGTATGCTGCCAAAATCTAAACAGAAAATTTAGAATGTCTCGGGTTTGTATCCTGAAAATGTAAAAGACCGAAAGTTGAACACTGTGTGGTAAAGGCAGACAAACTAACAAATGTAGATCGAGTCATCCTAGGAGCCTCAGTGACGTTCGCCAAATATGAATACCAAATAGCTATATTAATTTAAAACAAAGACATAATTCATCAAAATGTCTTAAATATTTTTCAACGTAAAATAAATTGTCTTATTGTTGAAATTCACTTTCGATGCTTTGTGTATTCAATTACGGGAATTACCCGAGCACTTGTTGCAAAACTGTTCTTTTCCGAAAATTAATTTAAAACTAACAAAGATAGGCGTATAATTCATATTTTATAAAGTAAATGTTTCAAAACGTCTAAAATGAAATAAAATATCCTCCAGCGTAAAATAAATAGATTTATTGTTGAAGTATTCACTTTCGATGCTTTGTGGGTTCAATTGCGGGAATTTCCCAAACACTTCTTTCACGACGAGTTTTCCCTGAAAATGCAGCTTGCTTTACTGTACATCGAAACTTCCATTAATACTGAAGTTTGAATGCAGCACTTGAAATAGTAAGCGTTACGTAGTCTTGGGAGCTCCGAGCATTAAGCTTCTTAATTTTGACAAGAATTTTTACGTTATTGCTAGTGTTGATTCTACAGAATGCTTATTTGAAGGCTAGCAACAAATGACTGAACTTAACTGTTGTTGGAAAACCAAATTTTACTGAATACTTTTGTTACCATCAAAGGTAAGAAATAATATTAATAGTTTTACTAATGTATTTACATATTTACTGTTAGTACCGGCACCTATGACCTTAAACCCGTCAACATATGAGGGATAACGTTCCTCGGCGGCGCCGAGTCAGGAAACACACTATTCACGGAAAGTATTTTCTATAAGCATAATCCGCACATTAATTTGCTCTACTATTATCTCAAGCCAAGGTGAGGTTTTTAATTTATTTATTTATTTATTTATTCATTCAGTGCATTTAGAGCTTTATAAAGGTCTTATGTTGAATATTGTTGTCTATCTTAATATGAAAGCATATAATTCGCCCAAAGAAAGTTTAAAATCTGACAAAAATAACTTTCAATGTGATCACCTTAGTTGTACCAATAATACACTAACAAAAAAGTCAAAAACCCAGGTGGGTTTTAAGATGTTTTTTTTTTCAGGTAGGTCCAACCCGAAAAAACCCCGTGGGTTTTTTCGGGCTGGACCCACTTGGGGAAACCCTGTCCTGCGTTCGGAAGTTTGGTTTCTTGTTATACGGTGAACCTTGCAAACCACTATTTACATTACTCTGCAAGGTAATGCTTTTATTCCCGGTGGGAGAGTACAAAATTTTAACTTTACGATCATTCAGTTTCATTATTCATCCGTCTCTCTAGCTACGGATGTTAAAGTAAGTATATATATTATAAAAAAATCGGAATTGGCTATTGAGATGTATAGAACACATTATAATAATAATAATTAAAGCTAACTCGAATAATGTTCGTCTTTTATTTTTTATTTATTTTATTTTATTTATTTATTCACTTTCCTTTGGCCCCAACGAGCTAATGCTCACATTAAGGGGCAGTACAATCTACTACGTACATACTTCAATAATAATATAACATGACAAGATATGTTTATCATAGACTAAAAGAGACAAAAGAAAGAAAAAAAATAAAGAAACAATAATGGAAATAAAGTACAATTATATATATATATATATATATTAGGGATGGCCAAAATTTTCCGGAATCCGGATTCCGGAAATTTTGTTATCCGGAATCGGAAAATTTACTTTCCGGAATTCGGAAAAATTCCGGAATTCAGTAAAATTCCGGATTTCAGAAAAAATCCGGAATTCGGAAAAAATCCGGAATTCAGAAAAAATCCGGAATTCGGAAAAATTCCGGATTTCGGAAAAATTCCGAAATTCAGAAAAATCCGGAATTCGGAAAAATTCCGGAATTCGGAAAAAATCTGGATTTTAGGAAAATTCCGGATTTCAGAAAAATTCCGGAATTCGGAAAAATTCCGGAATTCAGATAAATTCCGACATTCGGAAAAAAATCCGGAATTTAGAAAAAATTCGGAATTTTTCCGATTTTACTCTCCGGATTCCGGAAAGTAAAAATTCTGGAATTGGCCATCCCTAGCTAGTAGCTGTTAAAAGAGAAACACAATAATGAATATATATACTGTATTAGTTTCTTGTAGTTGGATATGTCTTTATCACTTACGTAGACAATTGCTACTGCAGTTATTTACTGCTTTATGAGAAGGTCTTATTTTCACACACAAAAAAGTCGCCGGTATGTCTCAAACATTATCGCGTTCCGATCTGCAGCTGCTCCAAAGCACTGCAAACTACTTTTTAACCAGGCGAAAGGCAGTGAAGCAAAAGAAATCTCAACAAATATTCTAATAACATTCGCTTATTGTCAACATACCTCAGTGAGCGCAGAAAGTGCTCGTACACCATGCATACTTTATATTGAAAACAGCTAGCATGAGAACGGGAGGAAAATATATATATATAACCAGAATTAAGACTACACATTCATACATTTTATTTCCATATACAAGAGAAAGGCCAAACAAAGACAATCACTGTTTTGCTCAGAAGAAAAGAGAGAATTCCTTTTTTGTAAACGCAAAAAGTCACCGTACACTTATGATTGAATTAATGCTTATAAAGTATATTACGTTATTTAATATTTTGTGGGATTACCCTGTGCGTTAATGATTGTCTGTAGTCTTCGTGGCATTGATTTCACCTGTAGTAGTTCGTAGTTCTGTAGCTTCGGGACTATAGAAGTCAGTGGAGAGCTTTTGTGAACGCGGCATTGAACCTCCGGGTTCCATAGGCCATAGAGTTAGTTAGTTATTTAGTAGCTTCGGGACTGATTATGTCCCATTCTTCTTGAATAGCTTTTCTCAGGCCTTCTTTAGTAGAGAAGCTGTGCCTTCTGATTCTTGTCACCAGAACAGACCATAGATGTTCTATGGGGTTCATGTCTGGGGATTGGGGAGGTGTGCGAAGCTGTTTCAAGGTATTATAGAGTAGCCACAATCGAGTATTTTCCGCTGTATGTTTGGAGTCGTTGTCTTGCTGAACAATAAATTGTTTTCAAGAACCATCTTCTGCGCACTAGTATGGAGATTTTCCTTTAATATGTTAATATACACTTTGTGGATCATCACTCCATCGATAAAGTGGAGACGACCCACTCCTGAGGCACTCATACAACCCCAGACGAGCACGGACCCTCCTCCGTGTCTTACTTTAGGGACGAGATTTTGAGGATTCATCTCTGTATTCACCTTGCGTCATACCATACGCCTCCCATTGGATTCGATAAGATTAAATTTACTTTCGTCCGAAAATATGACCCTATTCCAGAAAGAAGCCTGATCCCTTATCTTTATACTCTTTTTCAAACTTTAGTCTCTTTATACGATTTGTCTTGTTCACCCATAACATTTTCCTGGCTATCCGACCATGATACCCTGCAAATATTCCGCACTGTACTGGCTGATACTTTAACACCGCGTGTTTCCAGATCCGTTGCCAATTGCACAGCACTACTTTTCGGAACCTTTTTTCTTTCCCTAATAATGTAACGTTTATCTTGTTCACTCAACACTCTTGGTCTTCCATTTTTTTTTTTTTTTTTTTTTTTTTCGCACAGTGATAGAAACATTATACATCGCAATTATTGTTTGTACTGTTGAACGAGGTCTGTCTGCAAGGTTTGCTATCTTTCTCAAAGATTTACCCTTCTTATGCAATTTAATAATTACTTTTCTTGTCTCCTCATTTGTTTATGTTCGGTTGCTTCCCATTTTTACAGCCCACCGTGCAGTTTTTTCACTCCTATTCACAACTAAACTCATTCTGTTATTCGTCATGCTATAAACAGAGGTGTATAATCAGGTGAATACTAGTGAACCCCAGTTGTGGTATCTTTGTTTCGTATTCGTACGTCAGGTGTACGATCTCTTTTTGCGTCTACTCTATACACTTTCTACGGAATTTATTTACTTTCTGACCATTAAACTTGTCTTCGTGGTTCTTTATTGATATATTCATAAAGCTTAGTTTTCATTATTCATATTGTGTGTGTTATTACACTTCTTAAATTTTCTGTTTCTTTTTCGCAGGCATTCTCGTTTCAATAGCATAGGTGTACGAACACTTTCTGCGCTCACTGTATGTACAGTAAATACAAATTTATAATTTTTGACTTTACGAAGTATACAATGTAATTGTTCAATAATTAACATAAGCAGGCATTCATTAATTTATATTAATATAATAATTAATAAAACTAATAAGCGGGTGATTGATGACTCAGTGGTAGAGTTTTCATCTATGGTATTCTAACCCAGGACATGTGGGTTTTCGATGGCTAATTTTGTGTTCGAAAATTTTTCCGGTGGTAGGCCTACTCTTGGTTCCCTTTCTTATATTTGTTTCATCATCACTCATTAACGAATTTAGTTTATCAAAACTGTATAGCCATATATTCATTCTGTCCGTCAGTGAAACAAACAGTCTCAAGTACTATCTGATGGATTACCATCAATTTTGGCCACGATGTACAGAGTCAATAGTTAAGAATCGAGTTCCCTGATGAATGTAATATTCAAACCGGAAGCGGTACAAATCAACCATTTCCGGTTTTAACGTTAATCATTATATAGTAAATATGGTAATAGATAGCGAGAAACGGTTTCCAGTAATCGACATATATAACATTCATGTAGATAGAATGTTACCCAATTTGTGCATCTGCTGAAAATAATGAGCTTAGGTATTTAGAGAGCATTTTCCGCTTTAGAAAATGTGTGCTTGGTAAAGAATGTAGAGAATTAGCTGAGTCAGGCACGTAGCTAGAATATGGTAATAGGAAGGGGGCGTCTGTCACGAAATACTGTGGTTATTTACCAGGGGCTCAAACATTCTAAACTATTTTATTGGCAACATATATTGGTTCGTTTAGCCAATATTTCTAATGGAGGGATGATATGAAATACTGTGGTTACACACCAGAGGCTCGATCAATCTAAATATTTTACTGACAACATACCCATATTGATTGGTTAGGACAATAAAATGAGGATATATTAGTAAGTATTTTAATACGAAGCTATGAAGATATCTCGAGTAAAAAATTATAAAAAAGTATTGAAAAAGATATAGTCTTCCGAGGTCATTCGAACGGTGTCGAGAATTTTGCGTCTGGGAAATTTGCGCCCTACCTCAAGAACAAGGAAAATTGCGCCTGCAATGTACCTCCACCGGGAAGTTTGAGCCCTGCGAAATAAAAGAACCTATTCGAGCTTACGCATTTGCTCGGAAGGGCTGACATTACAGCATAAACAATCCCCCCCCCCCCACAACCATGCCATTTGTGATTTATTTCATTGTGGCTATATAAGGGGAGAATAAACTTCAATATAAGCCAAAAGAACACAACGGATCAACGCAATCACTGCTTCTTCCAGAGATGATTTTGGGGGAACACTGGCCTCCCCAGAGCTCTCAAAGTGCCCCCTCGGAGGAGACCAAAATAATACGTCTATAATATAATAATAAATAGAATAGTACCAGCAGTGACCCCCTCCGGAATACTAAGTGTGCCCCCCGGAACATTTTTTCTGAAAGAACGACTGAACGCAATTGTGTGTTTAAAGTGTAATTCCAGCAAGTAAACACACTGTACATAGTTTTCTTGATAATATTACTGGACTGATTTTACATTCACTTTACATTTTCTTTTCTATATTTTGTGTCCTAAAAAGCCAAACAACTCGCAAGGATTGTGAACAGAGATATCTGGGTAGAGCCAAACAGCCTTTTGTAGATTAAATTATACTCTTTGATTATATTAATAAATAATTATATATCAGTCATTTATACTTTTATTGTAAATTTTGTAGTATAATGAAAAATTGTATTTGTATGGATTGCCCTTTAGTGAACTAAAATTGTATTTTTTTTCATTTGTTCGGAATATTATAACGGCTGGAGTAACTCACTGAGACGATGAGAGGCAAGCCTAGTTCAAGTGTGAGTGGAAGTTACTTTACACAATACAAAAATAAGTTGAATTGTAGGGCGCTAACATCCCAGTGTAAATATATAGCCGGCGCATTTTCCCCTCTTTTTGCGGTAGGGCGCAAACATCCCAGTGCAAATATATTGCGAGCGCATTTTTTCCTATTTTTGTGGTAGGGCGCAAAATTCTCGCATTCAAGGGAAATATAATGTCCGTGAAGTTGACAAGCCACTTATGTCAGACTCGAATTTCGACTTTAAACGTCGCTAGTGCTATGTTAGTGTTCGATAGTGACGCAAATCGTTAGCACTCCACAGATAACGTGTGCTTTTTAAATAATGGATATGTCTTCTAACTGCATGCCAACACGCCCACTTCTAAGAATCATCTCAAAAATGAGGTTAACCGTTAGAGCAAGTAAGTGCTCATTAGTACCATTAACATTAACGTTAATGCCTCCATTGTACGGCCCTTTGAGTAATAATTACACCACGTATAGTCTCAATGGGTCCCTATATTCTCGCGAACATTCTGACGTGCCCAAGTTAGTTACTTTTTTTTTCGAACTATTGTTTATCTGTTATTGTTTATTGTTTATTGCTAGTCTGCAGAGTAGTCCTTACATTAATATGCCATTGTCCTTGATAATCATTGCGTATTTACAAGCAGTTTGTTATTACTGTTAGAAGATATCAAAAAACAACAGATAAAATCTACTACTTAACGGTTCATATTTTTCTTTTACAGTACACAAACGATTAATAATAATAATAATAATAATAATAATAAGACTATTCAGCATAAAAGTTATCAATTGCATCACACTGGCAACAAGCGACGCATATTTTAACTTCATAAAAATTCGTTTCTCACGATTTTCTGGAAAACTACGTATGATATCTTCATTCTGTCAAGTTGTTTATCTCAGTGTGATATAAGTATTACCTCTGGACAATATCACAGTAAAACAAAAATTAAATATTAGGAGTGCATCGTACTTTTGGACTACATCTCATTAACCATGGGAAGATTGAGTAGTGTATACTTTAGGATGTAAATTTCAGCTTAACTTGCATCATACATTCTTAGGATTACAAAAAGGAAATTTGTTCGTTTGCATTTGAACAAAATTCTTAGGATTACAAAAAGAAAAAATAATTTTTCCGAATTCCGGAATTTTTCTGAATTCCGGAATTTTTCCGAAATCCGGATTTTTTCCGAATTCCGGAATTTTTCCGAAATCCGGATTTTTTCCGAATTCCGGATTTTTCTAAAATCCGGAATTTTTCTGAATTCCGGAATTTTTCCGAAATCCGGAATTTTCCGATTTTACTTTCCGGATTCCGGAAAGTAAAAATTCCGGAATTGGCCATCCCTAATATATATATATATATATATATATATATGAAAAGGAAATACATGGTAACTACTAAAAACACGGAACAATAATAGAAATTCACAATATTGCATAAGATGTTAACTTGAATAACAATATATGAAATACATGAACAGAAACTTTTATAGTTATGGATTATTTATGTAATTTACATTAACAACAAATTTAGGGAAATATCATATAGCTGACAGTTATTTACAATGAGCTATAAACTGATCCCAGTAATAACTGATCCCTGTTTCTTAAATATATACTCACTACAACAATTTTTAAGTTTATCTGGAAGGTCATTATACGTTTTGAGTAGACTGTATTTGACACTCTTTGTGCCATAGTTAGTTGAGTTCATTCTTCTTATATGTAGTGCATTCCTATGTCTAGTATTGTGTTCATGAATATCGTTTATTTTTTTGAAGCTTGAGATTAATATGTGTCTGGAAATTTATAATTTTGTAGATTAAAATACTTGTTTGAACTTTTGTAATTAAATTTAGTGGTAATATTCCTGAGGTCATGTGCAAACTATTGCTGGAATATCTGGGAGGTAATCCATACATTGACTTTATTGCTTTCTTTTGGAGAATTGCTAATCTCTTTATATCTGATTGCCTACCATTCTGCCAGATTACCGATAAGTAAGATAGGTGGGATTGTATGAGTGAATAGTATACTGCTCTAACACTTGAATTTGGTACGATATTACGTAAACGACTGAGAACTCCCATAACTGGTGATATCTTCTGTGTTAACATTAATATATGTTTATCCCATTTCATATTTTCATCCAGTACCAGACCTAAGTATTTTACAGTATTTGCTCTGAGTATAGTCAATTCATCTACCTGTAGCTTGCCAGGGATCCGTGTTTTAAATGAAGGCTTATGAAACACTAGAAACACTGTTTTGGAGGGACTGTTATATGGTTTTTATTTTTAGCCAATGTTTCAAGTACTTCCTGCGCGTACTCTTTGTTGGGGATTAGGCTTAAGACTATCTTCTATGTAAGTCTTCACATGGTATATATATATATATATATATATATATATATATATATATATATATATATATATATTTTTGTAACAACAATGGTGCGTGTAAACACAGAAAGTTTCTTACCTTGGATCATTCAAAGTACGTCCCTTCTGCGCCCTAGCCGTTAGTACATAAAAGGATTGTTGGACGTTCTTTTGAGGAATTCTATTGAAAACCCTTGTCGTTGCTCTTCGAGTGCAGATTTGAGTTTATGAAATAGAAAATAATTCCATGGGGCTAGATCTGATGAACACGGAGGGTAAGACAACACACAGATCCTTTTTTGGAACAAGTCGTGCACAATCACTGCCATGTAACTTGAGGCATTGTTATGGAGCAGAAGACACTGAATATCACTCCTATACACGGGCCTTATACGTGTGATACGTTGTAGTAACCGTTTCAATACCTCAAGGTAAAATGAAGCATTAACTGATTGTCTTGTACACACAAATTCCTTATGCTCAATGACTTTCCTATCGTAAAAAACAATGAGCGAAAACTTGATTTTGATTGAATTAGTTTCTTGGCTTGTGGAGAGTTAGGAGATTTCCACTCTGCACTCTGACATTTTGTCGAAGGGTCATATTGAAAATCCCATGCCTTATCCGCAGTAATGATATTCAAGAGAAAGTTAGGGTCCCTACTGGCGGTAGCAATTAGTTCTTTGCAACCCTATCCGTTTGTTGAGGAATGAGGCACGAAACGGGCAGAGACCTTTCTGTTGTCGAGATCGTGGGTAATTATTTGCCGCACAGTTTCTTTATACACGTGCAACTCCTCAGCAAGTATTCGCAGCGTTCCATTTCGATCTTCCGTGATCATTGTCCTCATTTCCTCCATTAACTTCTGTGTTCTCACTGTTCTTGGTGCACCCGGATGTTCCTCGTCTTCAATTGACTCCGTCCCTCCCTGAATTCTCCGCCATGCAAATATACGTGCACGAGATAAACAAGTGGTCCCATACACTTGTTGCAACATTCGCAGCAGTCTTACTCAGACTCGCACAAAACTTGATATTCGCTGCTTCTTCCATGTTGAACTCAAGACGCAGCTTAGCAACACATGTTTGCACTCACTACTTCCACACACGTCCTGTCCGTCAAGATCAATGCACTTGGCATCAGTTACTTGTGAAAACTCCTCTTTTGTTTGCACTACAGCTCACTTGCACAGCTACGCCACATGTTGAGAAAAAATCAGACTCTATTTCAAATTGCCGCAATAGTATAATTTTACTAGTCCACTAACACATATATCAAACCTAATTCTATATTTTCTGGAATCTAGTACTGCAATTTACGTTACATATGCCTTCAAACATGATGTAAACCCCTGTATGTACAATGTTATCAAATTATTTATATTGCCAATTAACATATATTCAACGCTTAATCTGTAATGATCTAAAGAATGTAAAATAAAGTACGTTGTATTTACAGTTTTAAAATTTTATTTTATTATTGTAGTTGGTACTGATCATATCCCAGTTCTTGTCACAGTTTCCTTTTTCGGTAATCAAAAGCAGGTTTTTTGCCCTAACATAATAAGTTTCAAATACATTTCTTACAATACTGGTGACACTTCTGTTTTTTAAACTGAATGTTTTTGTTTTTTGAAGATGTTTAGACGATTCTGAATCTTGTGTCTTGAAGTTCTTTTTACGAGTACACTACTTGCTAAAGGATTCCTGTATACTTCGGATTTAAATTTATTGAATTATCTTATAATTTACAATTGAAAAGGAAAGCAACGACTCCATGCATTTTTTTGAACTTTAAATATAGTTATAAACTGTTTACATTGAAAGTCGCTTGTGCAAATAAAGTGAGTATACATGCTGTTGGTCACGAGAAAAGCCTTGCGATGGTGTAGCGGATCTGCTGAAGCATCATGCTACAAAACATAATCTTTCCAGCCCAAGTATAAAGCTGCAATTCAAGGCGGATTTAGATTTCTGGGCTTTCGGCATCTAAGGCCATTTAGCCCTTCACGTTTTGAGGAACGATGTCCCTCGGCGAGTACACAATCCGGGGAAAGGGAAGGAAGGAAGCGGTCTGGGACCTATAAGTTAGGTACCACCCTGGCATTTGCCTGGTGTGAATGGGGAAAACCAAGGAAAACCTCATTCAGGAAAACCCCATCGGAAATCAGCTGCAATTCAAAATGACGAAGATTAACAGCTCTCATCCTGCTGGCCAAAAAGGAAGTTTAGGAATTTCGTCAGCAAAAAATAGAAGAATGGTCCAGCCAAAGTACCCCTGTGAAAGGAGTTCAGAAGACACTTGTTTGGACTCACAGTGATGGGCGAACTTATATTGCAGAATGTGAAACTTACAAAGAAAGATATTCACTGCTTGTGGTTTGCAGAGGTTATTGATGTCAGTTGTGAGTTCAGTGAATGAACTTTATGCTAGTACATGTACCGGCTGCTGGATATAGATATCCACCTGCAAAACAGCAACATCATCACCAGTGTTTACTTCCGATTCGCGATGTTTTAAAGATTGTGGGTAGCAGTTCCTATTGGTTCAACAAGGTATCATTCAATATCAAATGAAATTATTGATCCAGTTGATCACAATTTTAGTTCAATCAATTGCTAATTTCAGTTTTACCCAGAGCGCACAGAAGTGGTATGCTTGGAAACCAGTAATATGGTTTTGGAACTTGCACATATGTTTTGAAAGCTGTTTCTGTTACTTTCTTTAAAATACCATGTCAAATAAGACTAGATTTCGATTTCATGAGACAAATATGTGAGAATGTGGTAACAGAAACTGGTTTATGTATTGCAAAATTTTCAATTGTTTAGTAATCTTTTCAGAACATGGGACTGATTAACAGTCACAAATTCAACATTTCTGGGATTGGCATTAAAAAAGAAAGAAAGAAAAAAAGCTACAGCACAAGACTTACACGCATATTTAAAAACGGATGATATCATTTTAGAAAGAAAAAGAGCATTTTAATATTTTATCGAAAAGTGCTTGTGAGAAATAGTGTCACAGGTTTGATCTTTGGCAGCTTTTCCGAAAGATATCCTGGATCATATCTTATTCGGGGAAGGAGGAGGAGGAAAGAAACCCAGCCCATCATTTTCACATTAAAGAGCTAAAATCAACGCTCATTCTTGAGTGATTGTATCAGAAGCTCTCCAATCAAAACCGAATAAACTGTACGGAAATTATCATGGAACTATATATATTCCAATCTGTGGTTATATTCACAAATGCCATAAAGAAATTATACGCTATGTATATTGTCGTAATCGAAAATATTTTATATACTTTGTATTGGAAAATTATCTTGCATGTATATGGCCAAACATACAACACTGAAATCGATTTTTATTCCTTTATTTTTGATCGATACCAATTCTAAACAATAGGATTATTTGTGCAAGTTAAAAGAAAGTATATACAATTTTTCATTAAAATCGGATACGTTCAATGTGAATCATCGTGGAACTGGCTAAATGCACAAATGCCGATGAAGTCGGATGGTAAAAGCTTCGCTACGCTTGCTTAACACAAATAAGCAATTTATCAAGTATATTGCTTTTATTATTATTATTATTTCATTGCAAGTTCAGTTTAAAGACAACACACTTTGGAAAATTTACAGTTAAAATTGAGTACTCGGCATCGAAACACACATTTGTAAGGAGCAAATAACTGCAGGTTACATATATATATATATATAAACTAGCTTACATACTATTTAACAGAATAGGCAGCATTCTTGAGAAAAATGTTCCCCATAACTACACAATTCCCTTACTAATTAACTATTCTACAAGTTATTGCACTCAAGCCATGAATCTTCTGTACATTATAAGTTAAAATCAAGCTTAATTAAAAGATCTGATTCTTTATTTGTTCTAACAATAAACAGCTGATAATATTCACTATCATAATCATCCATTCTCAAATATTAAATTGAAACAATACAGTTTAACTTGCAACAAATAATTACAATATTCCCACTGCTCCAGATAATTGTTGAAAAATTATAATCCTTTTATTAATTCCCTTCTCACTGTACTTATTATACCTCAAAATATTTACACTGGGCGACATGAATATATTCCAATTAGCATAGATGCAATATAAAGAGGGCATTGAATTGTGAAAAATTACAATACTTTCACGATTTGCGTATAAATATAACATGCAGACATGTGCATAAAAAATACAGCGCAAAAAGACACGAATTAACCTGTGCTAGGTTGCCACTGAAAAGCATAAATGCTAACAAACAGTCATATGGCAGCGCAGGGTGCATTTAAAGGGAACAGGCGCGTTATCGATAGTGGGTACGTGTAAACTTGCGACACGTGGGCTTTCACAGTAATGTGAGTTCCTTTACAGCTCTTGTACACTGTGCAGCAACATTTTGGCGGCGGAAAGTTATATCTCATACCGGTACAGTAATCTTTCATATATATACACTCACTTATTTTCACCATCGTAAAGCATTTGTAAGAATTTTACAATATTAATTCTATGCTTGTAAACAGAAAATAAAGCTATATTACTTACTATTTAATTCTGCTGGCTACAGGAATTAGTTCATTAACATGTCTTTCCATGCAGAGTATTCAATGTTACCTATAAATTTTGCAAATTGTGGCGTGCCAAAACTTGAACAGCAATCCCTTAAATTTAGGTTTTTAATTTATAAATATCGACCATATTCTCAATCAACAAACTCTACACAATAATAGTGGCCATTCATGGTTGGGATTTTCAGCGCTGGTTTACTGTTGGCGCACCACATTTTGCAAGATTTACAGCTAAAATTCAATACTTTCCAAGCAAATACATATTTATAAGGAACAAATTTCTGCAGGCGATGGATAGGTTTACATGTGTAGGATTACTAGTGTAAATTCATTACAAGTATTTCACGACGGATAAAATAAATGAGTGCACTTGAAAGACGATCATATTAGATACTATTTTCCTCCGAGGTGTACTTCTGTTCAGTGTGTAAAACCTGTATTTTATGTATAAAAGTGGAGCCTAATAGTATGAAAACATGACAAGTGCCATTGGAACTCATATGTTATTATTTTTGCATAAGTGTATACCAACCGTCGGTGACGCCCCTGCTCACCTAGGACGCAACTCCGCTGACACACGGGCCTACCAGATTCGCCTGTATATTGTATCCTGACTCGGTTAGATAGCATGGGTGCTTATAGTAGCCACCTAGCATAGGTTGGTTTGTTTTTTGCGCTGGGATTTGTACTTTTTATGCTACACATCCGGAACCCATACGCAAATCTAAAAGAAATGAAAATTTTTAACAATTACTTCTGGTGACCCGTTTGTATTTTATTTATGTCAATGAGATAGTTTCATATCACCAAGCGGAAACCTTTTAGGGGACAATTAAAAGGAAATTAGTGAAAGAATTATAGTTTTTCAACAGTTTTTTTCTGGTGGTGCTCCAAAAGTAAACCAGTACGGGTTTTTCTGCTAAAACTTAAGGGTAAACCTTACAATACATGCTCCAGTTGCGCATCGATAAGCACGACCGCTTTACAATGGTATAGTAAAGTAGGATAGAATAGAGTAGAGGAATACAGGGATAAGTAGGATTGGGGTAGGAACAGGTTAGCTGAAGGTTAGGGAAGTTTTGACCCATTTTTATAAAATTAATAGAAAATAACTTATCGTTTCTGAGTGAGTATACCAGCTGGAGCGGCATTGTAAAGTTAACCCGAAGTTCAAACAAAATGATTTAAAAAATGGGATTGTTATTCACGTTGAAGACTGACCACAAGGGAGAAAAAGAAACTACTCCAAGAAAGAAAGAGGTTTTCATTGTTAGGCGCACATTTCTATAAATTTCAGAGCATGAAAGATTCTTAATTGGGACAGTGTTTAGCACAAGGGGTCCAGCTATTTTTTTTTTTTTTTTTTAAAGTTACACCTTCGGTAGATTATGTTCACATTGGGTTAGTTACCTTAGGTCTGGGTAGTTTCGGTTAGTTTATGGAGCTCCTCCGTGGCTAAGCGGTTAGCGTACGCGCCTTTGGCGCGGGAATCCCGGGTTCGATTCCCGGCGGGAGCTCATGTGGTTCCGATTCCACGTTAATCAGTAGGTCCACGTCTCATATAGCCTCGCTGCTGAACGGGATGTTAAAATCAACTCAACTCAACTCAACTCGGTTAGTTTATGTTAGACTTTATTAGTGTTGAGGTCCTGCATAATTTTCGAACTCTACACTAATGAAGTCTATCATAAACTAACCCAATGTGACAGAATCTATCGAACTTAGAACTTTTTTTAAAGAAAGAAATTGCTGGACCCCTTGTGCTAAATATTGACCAAATTTATATATATATATATGGTGGCCCACCAAAAGTAGGTATACAGTACCGTACTGATCAGAATATTGCATTTTGTATTATTTCTTATTGTTATCCATCAGGTAGACATAGTTTATTATTTGTTCTGAATGTGTTTTTACTTACATTTTAAGGGTTAAGTGTCGTATCGCCGGACCAATTTTAGGAAATTTACCGGGTCAATTGAGAATTTAAGTTTGTGAGAAAGAAAGAGTACAAGGGAGGTAAAGGGAAGAGTAAAAGTTAAGAAAGTGGTTGTATTTGTTGATTGTTTTTGATGTTAGCAGCACTGTATGTAGAGGTGGACGGGCTATTTCGCGGAGGGGTACACTTGTTTTACTATACGGATCCAGAATTTGTAAAATGTACAGAAAAAAATGGCAAGTCTTTAATTTTCACATTTCATGTCGAGAACACAACCCAACCCGTTCCTACTACTACTATTACTATTCTTACTCCAGCTCCTCCTACTACTAATACTTATACTATGGATCCGTATTAAAGAAATACTGCACGCCTAATGTAACATAATCTAACCTAACTTAATGTAATCCAACAAAATATAACCGAATGCAATACCCTTTGGTGATTTTTTGAGTTTTCAAAGTGGTCCGGCGATACGGCACAAATGCCCATTTTAAGCTCGGAAGAGCCGAAGCAAATAAGTCCATAATGTGATTGATCATTGTTGTAAACTTATATCATTAAATTATACATTTGATCGGAGGCAAAGCTAACCTACAAATTATAATTTTCAATAAATATACCTTTGAAGAATCTAATCTTTCTTCCCAGGGTTTAAATACCTCCCTTCCAGATCCTTCAACTCGTTCATTAAGGCATTCGAGGTTCTCTTTATCAATTTTTTGAAATAAACTATACTGTACTCCCATTTCCGGCGTTTCATCATGTTTATGATCTCCTGCACAACTATGTCCTCTATCTGACATTTCCTGACAATGTAAAAATCTGGAAATATAGAACTAACAAGTTACAAGTGCGGCTAGGAGCAGTGAAAACACAACAAACGCTGTTTGATAGGCATTTATTTTTAAGTTTCTTCTTTCTTCACAAACTTACTTCTTTTTTTTCCTGTCAAAACTGCAAATACGAAACAGCGTTGCAAAATGTTGTGTTCAAGACTTCGTGATAATTTACACAAATAATCAAAAGTGTGCAGTGCAGAAAGTAAGATAAGTAATTAAGAAATGACCCAAGTGAGAAGTAGAGTATAGAAGTATCTCCCTTAACCCTTTGGGGACCCTATGGTACAATTTGTACCATATGCACTTTTCATGGTACATTGCGCTATTTCTCTTCTATTTGAGCTTTTACGTCCGGGGTTTTTTTTTTGTTTTCCAAGTCCAGAGGCCTTGTAGAAGACATTACGTATGGTTTCAGACCGTCCTGCGTCCAGACATAGGAGGTGATGACGTCATAAAACAAAAATTTATTTTCTCATTTTCTAAACCTATGTTCAATATTTTTTGGCGGGCTTATTTTTCTACGTAGAAGATTGAAATTTTGCAAAAACATTCAGTCCACCGAGTAGTATTTACCAGATTTTTTGTTCCGATGTCAGTGCCAAAACAGGGGAGACCCAGAGGGGAAAAGGGGTAAAAATAGGGATTTTTTTACTCCCAAAATCCCGTTTCTCGTCATTTTTCCGCCTCACATACAAGATAGGACCACGTGAGTCATACCGTCTGAAAGGCCGTTCTATTCTGAAGAGAATGACCGTCGAATTATTATTATAGGGTAATTAGGGACGTCTCAGGGATTTTTTGAAAAATTTACTTCTATATAGGGAAAAATTTGCGGCATTGTCGGTATATATATTTTTTGGCGAGCTTATTTTTGAACGTAGAAGATTGAAATTTTGCACAAACATTCAGTCCACAGAGTACTATTTACCAGATTTTTTGTTCCGATGTCAGTGCTAAAACAGGGGGGGGGGGACCAGACGGGCAAAGGGGTAAAAATAGGGATTTTTACCCCAAAAATCCCGTTTTTCGTCATTTCCCCGCCAAAAAAACATGATAGGACCACGTGAGTCATGCCGTCTGAAAGGCCGTTCCATTCTGAAAAGAACGACGGTCGAATTATTATTCTAGGGTAATTAGGGCCGTCTCAGTGAATTTTTACCCAAATATACTTCTGTATAGGGTAAAAGTGGGGCAAAGTAGGGAAATTTTCTCTGGCAGGCCTATTTTTTCTCGTAGAAGATTGAAATTTTGCACAAACATTCAGTCCACCGAGTAGTATTTACCAGAAGTTTTTTTGCGATTTCTGCGTAAAAACAGGGGGGTCCAGAGGGGCAAAAGTTGAAAAAAGGGAAATTTTGCCCCCCAAAATCCCTTGTTTCAGGAATTTCCCGCCTTAGATACATGATAGAGACATATGAATGGTACCGCCTGAAAGACAGTTCTATTCTGAAGAGAATGATTGGCGGATTATAGTCCTAGGGTAATTAGGGATGTCTCAGGAATTTTTTTCCATGAGATCATAGTGTTTTATGGTACTTTGGGGCACTGTGGGAATTTTTGATAAAAATTCTCCCGCCCTTACTATTCAAGGTAGAAACTTGAAATTTGGTCCACGCATTCAGTATACTAAGTACTATTTCTCAGATTTTTTTTAGATGGCTACGATCACACAGGGGGGTCCAGGGGGGCCAAAGTTCGAGAAAAAAATTTTCCCTCCGAAATTTTCACTTTGACATTTTTCCCCCGCTTCTGGTATATGGTATGAGCACGCAAGTGGTATCATTTGAAAGCCAGCTCTATTCTGAAGAGAATGAGGTATGAACTATGATCCTAGGATAAATAGTGACGATACAGTAGTTGCTTGACTGAAAGTCTAAAAAATAGCCCAAAAAGCCAGGATCCCCAAAGGGTTAATAAAGAAACACCTAATAAACAACGATAAGGTATATATCGACTACGAGTCGCATAAGGTTAAGGACTTTTTGGTAGTACCAAAATGATACATCTGCCAAGAGTTCGGGCATGTTGCAAAATACTGCGATAATAAGGAAAAACAGCGATGCCGGTATTGTGGTAGTCTACGCCACAAAGGAGATGAATGTGATGAAGAAGATAAAAAAGTATGTTCCGTGCAAACTGCGGCACAAGATTTGCCAGACTCCCAATAGTGAAGAATGTTTATCTTACAGGGTAGCCAGGGAGAGGATTATTAGTAAAATCAATTATGGATAGAAACAAAATTCATAAACAAACAATCAGGAAGAATAAATCACCAAGTAAGAAAGAAAGGGGTAAAAGAAGACTGGAACAATTCTTAGAAAGGAAAAGGAAAGGAACAACAAGTACTAAAGATAAAATAGTACAAACAGAACCTCAAGTGGAGGACAATCAAGGTAATAACGAATTTTCTACCCTCTTAGAAAATAGACTAAAAAATAGACATAAGAAAAATAAAACTGAAAAATTGGACATCCCAAAAATAAAAGAATCCTTTATAATAGGCAACGAGGAACCTTTTCAACCAAATAGAGAGAACAACATACAGGACAATGCAGTTTCTTCTACGACTACAAAATTCCTAGGAGATGATCACCCATATTCATTACTCAAAGAGATTATACTACAAAAGCAACTTTTTTCATTTTATGAATGTTTCTTTTGTGATTTTTCATAGTTTATTACAGGAATGCAATAAGCAACATAATTTTACTCGCCCAAGAAAAAAGCTACTAGCCCACATCCCACAATAGAAATCATTTACTTACCTTCAGTATGATATTAAATACTCGCCCGCACCGAAGAACTACTCGTCCCGGGTAAGTGGGCGACTGGTTATTTGCATCCCTCGTTTTTATTATTATTATGCAATTGCAATCGAAGAAAAATTCTAAATATTGTTTCGTTTTAATAATGTTAGTATTGATAAAATACATCGAAATGCCGTACTTTTCTTTGGGAGGAGGGGATCATACAAACCCCACTAGAGGCATTTATTGAAATCAGAAATATCTTTTGTATCTATTTATGTATAAATGGGTCCGAGCCAAAGTGGACTCAAATAATTCGTATCTTCATTCAATTTTCTTACTGATATGCAAATTAAGTTGTATTTCTTTAACTTGGACTAATAAAAGACTTAGTGAACTAACTTGAACTAAATTAGTTCTTCTGTACTTTGCACAATTTTGAGATTGTCCATATGTATTTCTGTATAATAGTATCATTTCTGCAACTCTTTATCTTTTTGTCATTCTGAAATGACTCTTGGCAATTATATTAACAAGTATGTAAAGATCAGTACAACGCATTTTTATCATGAGTCCTTCGTGAGTGAATCGGCAGACGTATCGCATTTGTGGTTTATTAGTTCCGGCTTCGAGTTCAAATGGAGGACAATTTCTCTCGAATGTAAACCGAGAAGCGGTTTGGATTTCGCTTTAAGCTTATGTGAACCATACCTGCATAACCCGGTTATTGCATAATAACACCAAGGCGAAACAAACTTATTTCTGTCCATATGTGATATAAATACAGAGATAATTATTTAAACCAAAGAAAACTGGTTTAAACCAAGTTTTGTTTTTTTAAATAAAAACCATGGTTTTTGCCAATCCTTTCTTCTAGTTAAGACTTTGAGAGTGTTCCTACTTTCTTCCATCCTGGCTACATAACCTGCCCACCTAAGCCTCCTAGAGTTGATGACCCTAACAATGGTAAACCGTATAAATTATGTAGTTCCTCGTTATGAAGTTTTCGCCATTCCCGTTCCTCTTGGGTCCGAATATTCGTCTCAGGATCTTGTTCTCAAATACTTTCAGTCTATACTCTTCCCTCATAGTAAGCGACCATGTTTCGCAAGCATACAGAACAACAGGCATGATTATCGTTTTATATTTTAAGGTTCAAATTCCTCGACAGAATTCGCGACGACAAGAGATTTTGAACTGAATAATAACACGAATTCCCTGCTTTTAATCAACATTTAATTTCTTCGCAAATATCGTTTTCGTCTGTTAATATTGATCCTAGGTATTTGAAAATATTCACTTTATCAAAAGTATTATTCGATATTTTAAAGCATCTAAAATTTGCCGTATTACGATTCCCGACAAACTTCTATGTATTTAGTACATAAATTTCGCCTAAAGTTTTAAAATCTGATTTCTTTTCTTGTTTGTTTCGGAGAAGGGATCAGATCCCTCTAAATACACCTCTATTATCTGGTAGCAAACAAATAGACTTTAACACAAAAGAATTTTTGTCTTAAATATGGTGATTGTGGTTTGCCCGTTGGAATAGTTAACAATTTAAAAACCCTATGTTACGAAGAGAAGAATGCAGGATTCACCAGTTACCCGTTCAGAACGGGATTTTCCCTAATCATCCTCTGCATGATACTCGTTTTCATATTGCACTACATACATTTGAGTCTCATTGTATTATGATTATTATGTTCTATAATCGAAATAACGGAGTAGAAACGGAATTTTATTTATTTTCACTTTAAATTAATTTATTTCGGAATTTGATTTAAATCAACGATTTTTATTTAAAAAATCAAGTGATTTAAAAATCTTGATTAAAATCGTGATTTAAATCAAACTGATTTAAATCAATCCACCCTGCTATAAACACTCCAACCCGCATTACAGAAAACTCAAAATCTTGTATACATCAAATTATAATAGATAATGAAATTACTTCCTATAAAGCAAATAATCTTAAAACATCACTCTCTGACCATAATGCAGTTCAAATAAACATAACACTTCAACCCCAAAATCGGAAAATTGATAGAAAAGAATGTATGTGCGCAAGAAACTTTTATGAAACGAACGTTAAGTACTTTCAATATCTTCTTAGCAAGGAAGACTGGACGGACACATTACTAGAAAATGACGTAAACAATAAATACAGACAGTTAATTAATACCGTTAGGCACTATTTAGAAAAAGCCTTTCCACTTAAGAAGATAAAGGTATATTCTAACAAAACTAGATGCAACTGGATAACACGAGGCATAATTAATTCCTGCATGAGAAAGAAAGAACTACATATAATTGTGAAAAGGATGAATAGGAAACTAAAAGAATATTTTAATAAATATAGAAGCATTTTTAAAGGAGTAATAAAAGAAGCAAGGAAAATGCACACATCAAATAGGATACCTAAATCTGATAACAAGAACAAAACCCTATGACAAGTAGTAAACGAACAATCAACCGCATCAAAACTGCAGAAAATAGGAATTTAAAAAATAATACGCCATGGCCAAGAAATAACCAATAAACACCATATTCCAAACCTACTTAATGATTTTTTTTGCTAACGTTGCGAAAACACTTAAATTCGGAGTCTGAAAAGACTAACAACAAAATTATCTAGCAACACTATATCTATATACTTAATACCTACCACAGATACATTAGGGGATAAATGTATGTTCTGGCGCACTTTCACTCCCACCCCTCAATAACATAGCGCACCCCTGCTTCCAAATATCTTCTAATCTACCCCCTAATAATTTTAACACTTCCTATCCCCCAAATAACTTCTATCACATCTCAAATAACTTCTATTTTACTCATAATAACTTCTAATGCATTCTATCACTAAATCTAGTTATATAAAATCATTAAATCTGGTTATAACCGGTTTTGACTTCAAAAATCACTAAATCTGGTTACAAAAAATCACTAAATCTGGTTACAAAAATCACTAAACCTAGTCACAAAAATAAAAAAATCACTAAATTTAGTTACAAAAAATCACTAAATCTAGTTACAAAAATAAAAAATCACTAAATCTGGTTACAAAAATCACTAAATCTGGTTATAACCGGTTTTGACTTTGAAAATCACTAAATTTGGTTACAAAAACTAAAAAATCATTAATCTGGTTACAAAATCACTAAATCTGGTTATAACCGGTTTTGACTTCAAAAAATCACTAAATCTGGTTACAAAAAGTCTAAATTTAGTTACAAAAATAAAAAAATCACTAAATCTAATTACAAAAACAAAAAATCACTAAATCTAACAACATTTAACAAAAATGGACAATTGCATTTTAAACTCTGATACATACTCTTTCAAATGTCGTTTGAATTATCAAAATCGGATAAAAAATAACGAATTTAACATTTTGCCGCCTGTATTTATACAACCCAACACAACTCACAGCTTTGACGACAGAGAGGTTTGTACAATAGAAACAGAGAGAGAATGATTAACAGCGGAGTAACGACGCAGTATTCTTCGCCTCCCATATACTTAACATTGAATTTAACGGCTGCACATATGAGCTCCTCCGTGGCTAAGCGGTTAGCGTACGCGCCTTTGGCGCGGGAGACCCCGGTTCGATTCCCGGCGGGAGCTCATGTGGTTCGGATTCCACGTTCATCAGTAGGTCCACGTCTCACATAGCCTCGCTGCTGAAAGGGACGCTAAACTGAAATTCAACTCAACGGCTGCACATAGCTCGGGCGCAGCATTCTTCGCTTAACTTTTCTCTCGTAACGATCAGAATTCAAGCGAATGCATTTTCGCCGTTAGCATCCTTGTCGACAGAGTCAGTATTTAGTTCCAAAACGTGTCACATGCATGCGTTAGTGTAGCAAGGATACTTTTCTTTCTTTGCTTCATCTAGCCGGCAAATTCAAAATATAGTAGTAATAAGAGTATCAATATCTTGGTTCCTATTGAATATTTTCACAATCTGATTACATTTTTGGATAGCCCATATATGTATTGCGGGTTGCATAATTTCAGGGGCAAGTGTTGTTGGATTGCATAACCTTTGAACTTTCTGGGGCAAAATGGAAAATGCTTAATATTATCCTTATTTATAGATATATTTTGAAAATACAAACGGGCCTTACAATAGAATTAAAGATGTGATTTTTCTGGTGCATAACTGGTTGTCTACCTTTAAGGATACGATTTTGAATTTTAATAACTCTGCTAATTTGTCAGTTTTGTAAAACAAAAAATACTAGCATAATCAATACAAAATTCTAAGAGTTTTTTAAAGAATAACATTTTCCCGAAAATTTGAAAATAAACCCGTAAAAATTCCCGAAACTTTGATTTTGTTATAACTTCAGCAAATATTCATCGATTTTAAAAATTCAGACGGTAAATGGTTTCTAGTTTCTTATATTTTTTTTAAAGCGTTACTGGTTGTCTATGTCTAAGGATAAAATTATAAAAATCAAACATCTTCACTATTTAAGAATGTATTAAGGAAATGTAAACAGGATATAAATACTAGACTACAAAACAATTATTTTCATGTATTACTGGTTGCCTATGTCTAAGGATAAAATTACAAAAACAACTTTTATCACTTAAAAATATAAATTTTACCTAAAACTAAACTACACATAATTACTCACTAACACCTATCAACTACACCACACATAAAAGTTAATTAAATTTTACCTAAAACTAAACTATACATAAAAGTTAATTAAATATGACCTAAAACTAAACTACACATAAATACATTTTAACTATATCTTATAATGCCCCCAAGCTGATGTACTTACACCACCCTCTAGTATATATCTTTTATCATCATTTGAATCTAATGCTAACTTATTTACAGCTATGGTATATACATAATGCTTACAACTTCGAATTAGATTTATATTTTTGTATGTTTTCACATCATTGAATAGGATTTGCTTATAATCATCAAATTGTAACTCTTTTGCTACTACACATTTTGTTATTCCTTTTGCTTTTTTCTCCTCTTTATTTTCAACTTTAAAGGCATACATCTTTGATCTTAACCCAATAAATTGTCATTATTTTACCATTGTTTTCATCCTTCATCTTTCCTAATACTTTTTTGTTTACTAATGGTATTCCATATTGATTGTCCTTTCCATATTCACTTGTATCAAATAAATCAACCATTTCTTTTGTCTTTGTAGAAGTCATCTGTCTCAATTTCATATATAAAACTATCAGTATCCATATAACATAAGCCTATATCAATATCATATTTAGGTTTCATAATGTTGCAATGGAAGTCATACATTAATAGTTTTGACAAATCTAGCACATTCATACCAACATATATAGGTTTGTTGAAGGTCAATTTTTCTTTTATCATATGTATCGCACACAAATCTTCAGTAATTATTGTTCTATAATCGAAGTTCGGTTTCGCTATTAACTTCTCCACCCTCGCTGGATCACATTCTAAGGTAATAGATGGCCTCTTTCTAATGTTTTCCATTGTTTTACCAAATACGCTATTGTTCATTAACTTGTAATAATCTTTCTCGAAATCATTCTTAGCCTTTGTTCTCATATTTGTATTTAGATCAATATATTCCTTTAACCAGTTTGATTGCTTGAACTCCAATATTCTATTAATTTTCTTTAATATCATCCCAAGTGACATATATAGTTTTAAGTTTCTATAGTGAATAACATATCTTTCTTTATTGTAAAGCGTTGTTAATAATTTTGAATGTTTCGATCCTGGTGGACACATATTTTCTGGAGCTAATGGTAGATCTGAATGTTTATCATGTAAATATTCTGGATATTCTAAATCAACTTCTAATATGTAGCCAGTTTCTGAATCATCTGGAATATTCATTATGTTTATGTAAGGTTGAACCCATTTAAAGTCTTTGTAAGGCATGTACTGACTCATAGCCCATCCATATAAATTATTTGCATCTAGATAAGCTAAATATTTTGAAGGCTCGTCTTTGTTATAATTTTTCATATGCTTATTATTTGCTTTTACATATCTCTTACTACATTGTGAAATTCCACCTCATACCTTTTTCTATCATTAATATTTTGTCATAGTCAGTTAGCATTTCTAGTTTGATCTTAGTCATCTTTAACATTGAATCCCACGATAAACCAGGAGCAGTGAAATACCAAGCAGGATCTAAACCATATGCTTTTAAACACACATCTCTAAAACTTTCAAATACATCAGCTAATATTAATACATCTGTCTTGTTATAAAGTTCTGTATATTCACCTAGATTTTTAATATTGAATAACTTCCAAACATTTTCTGCATGCTCATAATTTTCATCACTGATGTGGGTTTTAGTAAGTTTATTAAAGAACATTTCTTTTGAAGGTAGTTTTGTTTCTTCTAATCTTTCAATTGAGTCAATATAATCATATGGGTACACACCTTTTTTAATTACTAAATCTAACAAATCATTAGGGAAGTACTTTGACGTTTCTCTATATTGTTCTTTTGTAAGGTTATTTGCTAGTTCTGCTAAACTCCTTGACATATTATGAGTATGTTATATATTTTTCCTCATTATTTGCAATTAGTTTTATTTCATTCTTATCATAAGCAAGTTCTTTAACAGGTGAGTATCATAACCACTTAAGTTGTGAATAAATACTGGAATAAAATTAGGATTTCAATAGCTTAAGTTACAATAACTGTGAGCTGCACCTCTAAACTTTCCAGTTAAATGATCATGATCTCTTACTTTTGTTTTATTTTTATTTATATCCTTTAAACATTTTCCTAATTCATGTTTCCATTCTTCTAACTTTTCAATCATGCTATCATTATCTTTAGCGAATTGTATTTTCTTATTTAACATATTTATTTGTTTTTCAATTGCTGGTGGTAAATCATTCGAGTTTCTCTCACATATATGACAACTATTGGAATTATTATATATCTCGTTCTCATCTTTAGTTAGGTCATTCATTTCAACTTTTTTGTTATATATTTTCTATATTTCTATTGCTTCTTGTTTTAACTTCTTCACAAACACCTTTGCAGTATCTAAACCAATAGAACTAACAGGACTTTTATACACACCATTTGAATATTTAATATAATAACAGAAACTCATTGGTAAATGCTTTTGATACTTCAGTTTTAGAACAATTATGCTCTACTTCCATTTTACATAACAAACATTCAAAATCGGCATATATCGCAAATGGTATTCTCAATGATCTATTATAATTTTGGAACTGTATTTGATTGTCATATGGTTTTGGAAGTTCGATTTTAACAGATTCATGCTCCTTACAATATAGCTCATGTTCTTGTAATTGCATCTCATTTCTAAAACGTCTTGTTAAACACCTATCACAGAAGTATAATTTTTCAGTATGTTTTGTTACTTGACTTCTTATTAATCTCGATAAATCCTTTATCCAACAAAAATGATCGTTATTTTCATCCTTTACATATAATAAATTAACGTGTTTGTCCTTATCTTTTGTGATTTGAAGTGGGTATATATTATATTCATCATCATAGCTATACACGTTAATGGATATGTTACTTCTCTTTTCAAACTTTACTATATCTTTTAACTGTACGGGAAATTCAATACTATAACAATATTTCTTTTGTAATTCATCCACAATTTCTGTATAATGTGAAGGTCGTTGAGGATCTTTTTCTGCTGGTTTTAAATAACTTGCAATAGAATATAAGAAACATTTATTATCTTTATTTTGAACATTAATTACTGCTTTCTTATCTTTAATTGGTTTAGGAAGGTCAATATAGGAAGAAGCTCTCAATGGTACATATTTATTTAATCTGATTTCTAAATATTTAATTTGGTGCTAGGGATGCGCTCGAGTCGAGACATGTCTCGAATCTCGACTCGACTCGACTCGAATTCGAGTCGAGATTCGAGTCGAGACACACTTTGTAAAATTCGAGACGAGTCGAGACAAACGTATTTCTCGACTCGAATTTTCGAGTCGAGACACGAGTCGAGTCGAGACGGCTCTTAAAAATCTCGACTCGACTCGAATGTCTCGAAAATCTTTCTATAATTTTTAATATTATTTTGAAGAAAGTATTCACTCAGAAACAGCCTTGAAACCAATTCCAGCTTTTATTCCTTCAGAAAGGTACAGAACGCATAAAATTAATAGTTAATCTGTAAAGATCAAGATTTAATTTTCAGCTCAATTCAGTTAATTAGTACTAATAGTTAATGTCGTTGTATTTGGTTGTACTGCAAATATAATGATAATAATAATAATAATTGATTATCTAGTTTGTATAAAACTATTATCCGTAGTCTAAATCTAGTTTGTATAAAACTATTGCGATAAAGTGAACTTCATAAATTCTCTGAATGAGCAGTTGGTAGTCTATAGTAATTTAGCATAGTTATAATTATTGTGTTTCGTTCCCATGAAAGCAATAGGGTTACGTAACTTCTGGATTATTCGCATGCCCAACTATTCTGAGGCTTTAATATGTTGCAGCATATCATGAGCTACGGATAATATATAATGTAACATTTGTTGTAAATCACATATTATGATACGAGACTATTTTACATAGTATATCTTATCTAATATAAATAAAATAAAGAGTTTGTTTGTGTGTTTGTCTGTCTGTCTGTGTGCGACCTGGGGACCAGACGAGTGGACCGAGAGTTCCCAAAATTTGGTCACGGGTACCTTAGTCCAGGCCCCAGATCAAGACGAAGCGTTTTTTTAAATTTCGAACCAGGGGGGTCTCGGGATGGACGTTTACTGGGACCGACCTGGGGACCAGACAAGTTGACCGAGAGTTACAAAATTTTGGTCACGGATACCTTGGTCCAGGTCCCAGTCTAAGGCGAAGCGTTTTTGTCAGGGGGTCCCCAGGGGGTCTCAGGGGGGCGTTTAGCGAGGCATGTAGTAAAAGTAATCCAAATTGATCGGCATTAGTGTCAAATCCATAGCTTTCACGGTCGCTGAGATCAATGGAGACACTTCCATCAGCGATGACTTGCAAATTCAGCTATTACTGTATGCGGGCCGGGTGTCAGCGGGTGAGGAATACCGAGACATGTATAAATAGCCCATATTGATTGATACTAGTGTCAAATCCATAGTTTTCGCGGTCACTGAAATGAATGGTGATACTTCCACAGGTGTTGACTTCCAAATACAGCCCCCATGCGAAGAATGGGTATATTAAGCTAGTATTACAATAAATGGACTGCTTGGATGCCAAGAACTAGTACAGATAAGTACCATTCACTTCTATGAATAGGTATTTTTTTAAAGGATTTTTGTAAACACTAAGTTATAAAACAATGAACTACATACAGTAGTTATGGTTTTGGTTCCCAACATAAAAGAAATATGGATTGTTCATGAGATATTGAACTTTAACTTTCACTCCTGGAAAATTTCAATTTTGGAGTTAGGCCACTTGGCATCAAAGCAGTTCGCTGTAAGATAAATACATTCCGCACATTAGTAACATAGTTGTTCAGGGGCCTTCGATTTCCATCCTCTCAAATGAAATCTGAACGATTGCTTTGTTACATGCTGACTATATAGGAGAAATAGTGTATTAAGTTTTCGAGCTTTGGTGCGTATCCGTATTTACACTCTGATATAACTTTAAGTTCACACTCAAATCGAGCTAATTGTTTAATGCATTTCGAAAGCTTTTGTTTTTATGCAGCTCATTAAGGAAAATCTATTTCATAATCGTAACATTTATGTACTAAGAAACTATGAACGTAAAGTAGACTCGACCTAGCCCCGTGGCCGCTGTGACTCAGTGGCACAGCTCTCACCCTTGGTGTGTGAGGACTCTGATTCTGTGTGTGTGTGTGAACTCCGCGGCTAGTGTATGCGTTCAGAGTCGGAAGCGGTATGTATTGTTTATACTACTTACAACGTTACCCCCCACATAAAATATAAATTCACCCTTTCTCCCTTCTCTTTTTCGAATACAATGAACCGACTCTTTTGCTGAAGAACGATGCTAAAAGAAAATTGAAACATCTGTGTCTAAACTTTCTTTGAAGCGCAGTCTTTTGTATTTGTAAGGTTTTGCGAGTGTTTTCGAGATAGCCAAATTTTTACCATGGACTCCTGCTGCGAACTGACCGTGAGTAAACACCCGATCTCGCTGTGCTCAATTTCTCTCGCACACGTGAAATGGGTTTGTTGTTTCCAAAACAAATAGGAAGTTACCTTGTGCTTTTGCATTTCTGCACGCACACAGGTACCATTGTTGTTTTAATGATCAGAAGAAATATCAAAACCATCCGATATATATGATACAAACTCCGCGGCTAGTTTACGCGTCTTTGCCGTGGAAGACTCGGGTTCAATTCCCGGCGCGAGCTCATGTAGTTCGGATTCCACGTTAATCAGTAGGTCTACATTTCATATATCCTCGCTGCTGAAAGAGACGGTAAAGTCAAAATCAACTCAACAATATATATGTGTGTGTGCTTATGTGAATTTCCTCGTGGCTGTATGGTTAACACATACGCCTTGATCGCGGAAGACTCTGGTTCGATTTACGGTGGAAGCTCATGAAGTTGTTACCGGTATCCCACTTTAAACTGTAGATCCATGCCTCATATAACCATAGATATAATATATATGCCTTTGATACACTTATTTTCCGACTTGGAAGCCATCGAAAATTTCCGGACACAGAGTCCCGTAGACCATGGGTACAGAGTAAAACAGCCATAGAAATTTAAGCTTTTTAGGCTAACTTAATCCTTACATATAATGCAACTAGCTTGGCCAAGTTATAATGGAGGAAATGCTATCATAGCAACACTCTGAGAATAGAAAATGTTCGTCAGGTATTACTATCCCCCCCTCTCCTGCAGAATGAAAACCCTGACTGAAACTCAATATATATATATATATATATATATATATATATATATATATATATATATATAACTATTTTGTGTAATGTAACAAACAGTGGCGGATAATATTCATGTTTCCTTGCAGAGATCCTTACGAGGGTTCGCTTCCATCTTCCTCTGCCCAAGAACTAAAATAAATTAAAAAATTGCTATTACTTGTTAATCTTGCACAAAGGACGCAATTAAAGTCCCGGTGTAACACCCCTTCACATTTAGATTTTTCCCCTGGAAGAAAATCAGTTATTATTGTTTCTTGATTTCTCAGTCTCACCTACATAAACATACGAATAGAATTACAGGATAGGACATGTTTAGAGTGCTTGCACGTGACATCTAACTATATTTCTCATCAAATGTGTCACAGATGAAAATTTCCGTTTGTACTGCCTCTATTTTCTGGTAAATATGATTCATTTATGTTATGTTGCTAAAATTCGTTAGGAAACAAGTACAGACTGCGCCTGTGTGCCTGACAAAACGTAAATGTACTGGATAATTATTTCTTCACTTTCTTCCAGAAAAAAAAGTAACCCATCTCATGTCGGCTAACAAAAGGAAGTAGCGGACCAAAGATAGCCGTTGTTTACCTAAGGTCGTTACACAGCAGGGGTTTCATTCAGTCAGAGAGAAAAGAAAAAATAATTTAAGGTTTCTACATTTGTTTTGAACTGCAATATACTTCTTCCTTTTATTTTAAGAACCATTTCCTTCTCATCTGTCTGCATCAAAAAAAAAATGCAAAAAATCACTGAATGTGCCTATTTACCCAAAGTACGTACTAGATCACTAGTTCAATAGTAAAATCACTAAATCTAGTACTAAATCATAAATGTGGCATCCCTGGGTTGGAGCGAAAGTAATGGTTGGAGTAAAAACTAGTCCGTATTTCTACTGCGTTCTGTTGTTGAATTCACAGAAATGTTCAAAAATAAATTCAAAAAGTAAAACACGATCCTACAAAAGACTGTTTACCTGCTCACTGGTTTTCGTATTGTGAACTGAAACTCAAGTGCGCAGTCGTGTTGAATACTTCTGTCCCTTTCTACTTTACAACTTGAGGTGGGATGAGGGTCAGGATAGATCTAGTGATATACCGCTAAAGGAAGTGCTTCAGTACAGAGTCGGAAGCGGTATGTATTGTTTATACTACTTACAACGTTACCCCCCACATAAAATATAAATTCACCCTTTCTCCCTTCCCTTTTTCGAATACAATGAACCTACTCTTTTGCTGAAGAAAGATGCTAAAAGAAAATTGAAACATCTGTGTCTAAACTTCCTTTGAAGCGCAGTCTTTTGTATTTGTAAGGTTTTGCGAGTGTTTTCGAGATAGCCAAATCTTTTACCATGGACTCCTGCTGCGAACTGACCGTGAGTAAACACCCGATCTCGCTGTGCTCAATTTCTCTCGAACACGTGAAATGGGTTTGTTGTTTCCAAAACAAATAGGAAGTTACCTTGTGCTTTTGCATTTCTGCACGCACACAGGTACCATTGTTGTTTTAATGATCAGAAGAAATATCAAAACCATCCGATATATATGATACGAAACAGCCAACAGAGGGAGGCAAAGATAAAAGTAGGCCTATACCAAGTTTTCCGCGTGGTACCATTATGGAGAATAAATATTTGATAAAGTCACGTAGATGCGCTTAAACCTATTCCATCTGTCCTTATAACTTTTCTGGTCTCATCAATTTCTCAGGAGAATACGTACAACATATGTCCAAATTCCATATATACTCTTTCTAAACTAATGAGTAAACTCATTAAGAACACCAACTGATATCAATAAACAGGAAAGAAAACAATACTTTATACTTCTATCATTTGGTACATATTTCTATGAAGCACAGCTTGTTTCTTTTCGAAATAGCTCCTTCGTGTCACAGCTGTGGTTAGTTTCGTTTTGTGTTAGGATGAAAGAGAGAAATGCAACGTTTCACGTTTTTCAAAATGTTCCAAAACCCAAAGAATAATCTTTAATTTCTGATATTTTAGTCGTCACAAATTACAATTTTATAATGTAGTCAATGTTTATAATTACTGGGCAGTTGGGCGTTTAAACTAATGACATCATAATAAAGTCAAAACCATAATTTTGAGTTAAATTGATTCTGAGTTTAACGTCCCGTTCAGCAGCGAGGCTATGTGAGACGTGGACCTACTGATTAACGTGGAATCCAAACCACATGAACTCCCACCGGGAATCAAGCCCAGGTTTCCCACGCCAAAGGCAAGTATGCTAACCGTTAGCCACGAAGGAGCTCCACCATAATTTTAGTGGGCGATAAGAAATATCTCGCCAGTGCTTTTACAATAAATAAAATTTTATAAGTATTAAAGAATAGTGGTAAGAGATTTTATAATAGCTCTTTTATTTATGAGATATGAGTATTTAAAAAAAACTAAAGAATAGGTTGGCGGAACCACAAAAGACTCGTAAAATAAACTTTCTTATAAATACATACGCACCTTACTCACCTTTCATAATTGCCGTGCTTACGTTCTCCATAAAAACATAAATTCTCTTTTAGTGATACTTTACACAAGATCATGAAGAGGGTTCAAATTTAATTAAAGGCAAAATACAATACAATAATCCACAAATATTGCCTCAAGTTAGTTTAAAGATTTCTAAACACTAGTGCAAAACCGGGCTCTGCCGTTGCGATCGATTTACAGATCTTGAGACGAAAGTAAAAAGGGACTTACGCACACAGTAAGTAAAAACAATTAATATGCCTATTACTTTCTTCCAAATGGGTGTATCTTAAAACTAACCTCACCATTATTTTTCTAATTAAATTCTAGCCCGAAATTATGTATCATATTACCCTATTCCCATTTTGAAAACTTGACCTTAATTCAAAATGGCGGATTTCAAGATGGCTGCCATCAAGGTCATATCTACCATACGACTTCCCCCCAGGACTTATATCTATCCACATGGTTTTTCTTCACTTTTTTTCATTAACGCTCCGTTTACAAAGGGTAGTAAGGGACTTCTGTAGTTATCTCTAATAACCACATCACAACTCTTAAAAGTTATTAAAAAAATAGAAAACATGCACCATGGTAAAAATTTGTCATCACAAGTAATGATGCATACATGCCTTCTATCAGCAAAAAAAGTTTCATTGAAATTGGAGCCGGACATTTGAGTGATGTCCCTTGTGGGATGTGATTGAACGTGACGTCAGAACACATCGCCCCCCTTCCCGGAATTTACGGGAATTAGGAGACCTGAGTGAGCACACGTGCTGCCAGCTCTCTCCAGCAACCTATCAAGGATCATTGCGTGTATGCCAAGACGTGTCGCCGTTTTTATCCATGCCAAAAGTCGACATACTCACAATTATGTAGGTAGTCATGATGGTCTGGCTGATGGGTGCGTATATTTTAACTCGTACATTTTGTCTCGACTCGAATTTCGAGACGTCTCGACTCGAATTCGAGTCGAGTCGAGACAGAGACTGTCGAGTCGAGACACGAGTCGAGACAGAAACATATTTTCGAGTCGAGACACGAGTCGAGACAACATTTTCTCGAGACGAGTCGAGACAGGCTTAAATCTCGACTCGACTCGACTCGAATGCATCCCTATTTGGTGCAATGTCCATCCTGATCCTCTACCTTGAAATTCCTCCATCTCTCTACAAAGTTTTTGATTTGCGTGAGTTATATATTCATCCAGGTCAGTTGATTGTAATATTCTTTCATTCATAGTTTTAAAATTATGTTCTTGTACTTCTTTATCTTTAATATAATCACAAATGAATACAAGGTTGACTTTTAATGGGTGGTGCTTTAATTCTTCTTTGATTTTGTTAATAATAACCTTTCCACTTATATTTAAAAACTTGATCGGATCTTTATATCCTCCTATGTTTTCAATTGTGATAGTTTGTAATCGTTTCTGTATTGCTGTTTCCTTTGTTTCTACTTTAATTGGTATTCGTTGTGGTTTCGATTCTTCAAAAACATCTTGTTTAAATGGAAATGTTTCTAATTTGTGATCTGTTTTGTTCATCTTCATGTTGTTTAACAAGATCAATAAGTTCAGCCCTTCTTAATCTTGAATAACCTTTTATTCCTTTCCTTTTACAATGTTTTTAGTTCATCGACTTTCATTGTGTATATAACTTTCAATTCATCTGGTTCATTTTGATATTGTACGATTTTTTGATTAATTCACTCTTATTTAAAGAACTATAGTTACGGATTTTCTTGACTTTACATATTAGTTTTAGTTTTGTAGTCGACATCTCCTTCATCTCCTCACCAGTAAAATTAACATTATTTATACTCATCTTATATGAAAAAGTACTGTATCGTTTTTTTATATTCACCAAATTTTTAAGATCATTTTCATAATATTTTTTCATGTTATATATACCAACATTAGCATACTCAATTTTCCTAAGACAACTGTTAATATCTATACACCCCTGTCATTGTCTACATATATTAGTGTGTTGTCTTAGTACACGACTTTTATGAGATCACCCAATCAAAGTCACTATTAATATGATAAAAGCTAAATCATTTTCATAATCTCATTCATCATCATAATCATCACTATTATATTCATATTTATTACTCACCTTCTTATCCTAATTATCTTTTATGGAATAACCATAAAATATAACATTTATAATATTACATTATTTTATTTATTTATTTAATAATTTTGTGTGAATTATTAAACTATAAAATATAACATTTATAATATTACATTACTCTTATCTATCCAACTATTAGGTGAATCATCAAACCCTAACCATTTAACAAACACTTTATTACCTTTCTTTCTCAATATTTTTTCAACCAAATACTCATCCTTATATTTAGTTTTCAATAATTCTGGTTCATAAAATCTTCCTCTAACTTCTTCATTGTTTAAATCTTTAATTTTATATGTTGGTGGATTAGATTATATAACCTCATTAATAACAAACACTTCTGCTGACCAATTTGGTGTATAGCCTTTTTCAAACAAACCTTTAATTTTACTTATACGAACATAATCACCAAACTTATACTTTAACTTAAGACTTATATTCTTTCTTATACACTTTTTTCAATATCACATGCTCATTTTTCTTATTCACTTCTACAGGTTTCACACCAATTGTTCTATGTACTTTGTTATTATATTCATCAACCAAACCTTGCAATATTTTTAAATACTTATAATTACCTTGAACAGTAAATTTCTTCCACATATTTTGTTTGTGTTTTGTTAAATCTTTCAACAACAGAAGCTTTTTTACCACTATATGTTGAGTAATGATTGATATTGTTTTTTCTCATCAAATCTTCAAATTCTTTATTGTAAAATTCTTTCCCTTGATCTGTTTGTAAATTATTAGGTTTTCTTACTTTTAACACTGATTCAAATGCTTCTGTAACATTTTTCCCACTCTTATCTTTAACAGGAACAGCAAATGCATATTTTGAAAACACGTCTATAATCGTTAGCAAATACTTATACCCTTTATTGATTTTGGAAATGCCTTTTAACACACCACTATCCATTTCTACAAGATCAGCTTGCCAAAGATCATCAATACCTCTAACAATAACACTTGACCTGGGATAGTTTTTCCTTACAGGTTTATGAATTTCTTCTATAATGTCTTCTCTAATACCTTTACCTTCTTTTAGTCAATCGGGCTTTTTAATGAATTGAGATTAGCACCACATACAACACATATACCTTTCTTAATATATCTTCCATTTTTTGTTTGTTCTATCCTAATGGTATCTTTCTTTGTATCTGTTGATTTCTTACATTTAACACAATACATCATACTATTTATTATATGGGAAATTATTAACCTCAATCTATAATTCAAACTATAATTCAACTAACAACATCATTCTAAAGATCGGCCTAATTCAAACTATAATTCAACTAACAACATCATTCTAAAGATCGGCCTAATTCAAACTATAATTCAACTAACATCATTCAAAAGATCGGTCTAATTCAAATTATAATTCAACTAACAACATCATTCTAAAGATCGGTCTAATTCAAACTATAATTCAACTAACATCATTCTAAAGATCGGTCTAATTCTAACTATAATTCAACTAACAACATCATTCTAAAGATCGGTCTAATTCAAACTATAATTCAACTAACAACATCATTCTAAAGATCGGTCTAATTCAAACTATAATTCAACTAACAACATTCTAAAGATCGGTCTAATTCAAACTATAATTCAAGCATATGTTTGTTTGATGCTGTTGTTGATATTTGATGATTAATACTATAATTAATGCTGTTGTTGATTAATACTATAATTAATGCTGTTGTTGGTATTTGCTGATTAATACTATAATTGATCAGGAACTTCAATCTATAATTCAATCTATAATCAATCTATAATCAATCTATATAATAACTTCTACAATTCAAACACTGTTCATCTATATAATTTAATCAATATAACATTCTATAACTTAGTCTATAATTCAAACAATAATTCAATCTATATAACAATTTATAATTCATTTGTATAATTCAATCTAGAATGTTGTTATATAGATTGAATTAGAATGTTATATTGATTAAATTATATAGATGAACAGTGCTTGAATTGTAGAAGTTATTATATAGATTGAATTAGAATGTTATATAGATTGAATTAGAATGTTGTTATATAGATTGAATTAGAATGTTATATAGATTGAATTAGAATGTTGTTATATAGATTGAATTAGAATGTTGTTATATGAAACCTCTCTTTCTATATACATTACAACAAACAATAATTGTCCTTCTTCCATAGCTGAATTTTTATTTGGTTTAATCGTTATTATATCATTCTTCTTAAAACCAAAAGGTATCAAAGTATCAGTCAAAGGATCAAACAAAAGCTCAATCAAAGTATCACCTAAATATATCTCTAGAAAGTATTTATCCAAACTTAATTCCATGTGCATTATTTTCCCATTAAAGAGAAATTTATAACCATTAGAAAGATTGAATATTCTAAAGATTGATTCCTTAACATTTTTAGCTCTCAATCGACATATTAGGGGTATAGTTTCTTTCTGCATAATCAATTTAGTAGTATCCATCCTGATCTTTTGAAAACATCTTTCTTTATATATGTGTCTTGTAATGTTTTTAATACATCTTCAAATTTGTTTCTATCACCTTCCAATTGACTATTAACATTACTATTTATTGAATCTAGCTGTTGTAAAGTTACTACATCTTGTTGGTTAATTGCATCACCTACATTAACAAGTCTTTTGTTTTTGAAATCAACCCATGTTATATTATTTGATGTAAAAACTTCACTTACATGATTGAGGTTTGTAGTCCTCCTTTTAGTATTACCAAAAATATCCATAGTTATTATATAACAATTCAAATTATTTAACAGCAAGGAGAACAGTTATACGAGCTCCACCAAAATCAATCAAATCACCATTCTCATCTTGAATTGAAACTTTGAAATTATTAAATTTATTGTGATGTATTGGGAAAAATATCTTTTCATTAGGTTCATATATAATTGGTTCTCTAAACTCTGCATTTGTTCTAAATGTTGCAATTAAGTCTGTTTCGTTGTGTGTTGTATCATTGTGTTTTAAAATCATACCTTCTGCTAAATCACAATGAATATTTATAGTATCAAACGGATGAAACCTTGGCACCTTATCTCCTACATGTTCTATGCTTCTGATAAAGTTTTTCTCACTAAAACCTAATGCAGTGTTAATGCTATCTAAGGTTATATCACACGATCTCCTAAATATTTCAACTCTGTTTTTCTTTCTATCCTCAGTAAATTTAATATCTTTTAAAACATCGGTGGAGTATGGAAGATTTGATTTAATATATTCTTCTAACTCTTTTAAATTATATTGACCAGGTTGAACTATAAGTTGTTTTGCAAGATTAGAATATCCAGGAAAGTTACAAAACGTTAATTTATTATTTTTTTCTGTAATGTTTGGAGTTAAGTATGTTGTATAAAATCCTGCAAGAGCTACTTCTAAATCGTTATCAAATGGGTAATGCAAAGACATGTTTAATACAGATGAATAACCATTTAAATTAAATAACTTCATTTATTATATAATAAATAACTAATATGGATAATTGGGATATTAAAGTAAGGTTAACAGAACAAACTACAAAGAAAAAGAGGAATGGTGTGTTGTCACCTGATGATATAAGATGTTTAATAGTTGGACCTAGTGGGTGTGGTAAGACAAAGCTAATGATTGATAATTCCTTGTTAGCGCCTGATTGGTTAAAATATGCAAATGTTTAGATCTATTCTAAAAGTCTAAATCAACCTAAATATCAAAAACTAATACAACTTTTTCAAAATATAGAGAAGGATATTAAAGATACAGTAGCAATAGTAAAAGGAAACAATGAAGAGATTATTCCGTTAGATGAATGCCAGAATGATTCTGTGGTAGTATTTGATGACTTCATTTTAGAAGAACAAAACCACGTTAGAGAATATTTTACTCGAGGTCGTCATAAGGGTTTGAACTGTTTCTATCTTGGACAAACATATTCTAAAGTACCAAAACAATTAATTAGGGACAACTTAAACTTTCTTTGTATATTTAGACAGGACAATGTAAATTTAAAACATATATATGATGAATTTGTTGCATCTGATATGTCGTTTGAAAAATTACAATTATTATGTAGCAAGTGTTGGAGTGAAGAACATGGTTTCTTAGCAATAGATATTACTAGGAAGGTGAATAATGGTAAATATAGAAATAAAATTAAAGAATTTCTAAAAGTGTGAACTAAACGTATATGAGTGCATGTGAACGTATATGTTATGTTATGTTTTTATTTTTTCTTTATATAATAAATGGATGTTAATAAAGCTAAGAAATATATTAAGTTAAAAGAAGAACTTATTAAAAGATTTAAGGAAATTAAACAGGCTAATCAAAGGAAGTATGAGAAATTTAAAGAACAAGATCAACCTGTTATTGATGCAATTAAAGATTTAGGGCAAGATATATCAAAAGTAGCAGAAGAAAATAAAAATCTAATTCGAGAGTTAGTTCCAGTTGTACACAAAAGTGCAAGAGTTGATTCAAGCCTATTACTAACACCACCTATGTATGTACATGAAAGTGCAAGAGTTGATTCAAGCCTATTACTAACACCACCTATGTATGACAGTCCTATAAATGAAAGTGATACGCCTATAACAGAAGAAATAAAACACATGAAAAAACAAATTAAATATAAAGTAGAAGGAATAGAATCTTTAGCAACAACTCATTTTGGTAAGATTGCCTCAAGATATTATGCAACAAGAGATGATAAAAGTTTTGGAATACAACCATATGATGAAGATGGGAAAATTATACATATGATAGGAAATGCAGAAGTTAAAATTCATGGTGATGATTTAGTTATTAATAATCGACATTATACAGGAAAAGAATGTTTATGGGAATTATTGACAAAACATAATCCAACAAATTATAATGATGATGATCTAGAAAAATATAAACAAATAGTAATTGATTCTAGTGTTGCATTTCATAATAATGATCCAAGTACAAGAAAACAAAAATCTAGTAAAGGTAAAAAATATAAAGAAATTATCAAACATATTTGGGATGAAATATATAAAACCAACACCACCTTCAAAAAAGACTGGAGAAGGAATAAAGGTATATAACGAATTATCAAAAGAATACATATGGATGGATGATGTGAGAAAACTTGATTGATCGCTTGATTGTTATTGATGGGGAAGAAAAATCTGGAAATGATTAGGTATCTGGATCTGAAGTAGGTATTATGGATATGATTAATTCTAAACTCATACAATTTATACCTAATGATCCAAAAGGTATAGGTTATTTGATAAAGATATTGAATACGCTGCCACCAAAATTTTGGAATAATGAAAAGTATGGAAAAGGATTAGTAAATGATTTGATTAATAAACTTCCATTTGAGTTGCATATTCCAGGATTTCAGTATTGTGGTCCGGGTTACAAAACTTCAAGAAAGATTAGAAAGAGGTGATAAAGGTATTAATCCATTAGATGAGGCTTGTAAAGAACATGATATATACTATAGGGATAATAAAGATACAGAATCAAGACATATTGCAGATAAGGAATTAGAAAATAAAGCTTGGGAAAGAGTTTTTGCTAAAGATGCTAATTTAATAACTGAAAAAGTACCTGCTCTTGGAACTACTTTAGTGATGAATACAAAAGTAAGATTTGGTTTAGGTTTATAAGTAACAAAAGTAAGATTTGTTATAAGGTTTATAAGTATTTTTTAGATTTAGGTTTATATGTACTTTTATGGAAATTTTTCATAAAAAGCTTTTAATTATATAATAAATATGCAGTTAAAAGGTTTTACATTTACGATTCCTAATCAGGAACTTAAACAATTAAATATAGATCACATTTTAACTAACAACTCAAACAAAAGGAAGCAAAACTAATTAAAAGACAATGTATGTCTCTATCTCTTTCTATATCACAACTTAAGAAAATAAACAAAGAATTGAAGACAAATGATAATAAAGTTCATTATGGTGGTTTTATATTTACTATTCCAACGATTTTAGCTTTAATAAGTGCTCTAGGTTCTGTTGCTGGAGGTGCGGCTGCTATTGCTAAGACTGTAGATGATGCAAAAATGAATAAAATGGAATTAGAGGAACAAAAGTGACATAACTTAGCAATGGAAGAAAAACAAGGTGGTAAGCTTTCAAAAAACGTAAACTCCAAAACAGTAAAGAAAAAGAAGAAATTAAACCTTTAAGTAATTTAGACCTAATACAACTTGTTAAAAAATTTGAGATAAGAAACTTTAGAGGTGTATTTATGAGAGATGAATTGCCTAAACAACCAAGGAAGAATGAGTGTGGTATTGTTAATTTTGATACGTCTAAAAATATAGGAACGCATTGGATTTGTTATTGGAAAAAAGGAAATAGAAAGTGTGTTTGATTCATTTGGAGGTAATCCGCCAAAAACCCTCGTAAAATATCTTGGTCATAATATAGAGTACAATAGCAGCCGTATACAACATTTTAACGAGGTAATTTGTGGGCACTTATGCATTACAGTGTTAAAAATGTTTATAGATGGGTATAGTTTTTCAGAAATTATTAGTCAGGTGAATAGGAATAAGGATATTTGGAGAAGTTATATTTAAGTTTTATGGGTTTATTTTATGGGCTTAATTCATAAAACGATTACAAATATTTTTATAATAAATATGGATAAGATAGAATCATATGAATTACAATCCTTTAAACCTAATCAAAAAACAATCGAGAATTTAAATAAGCCAAACAGGTCTATTGAATTTGATATTGACGTGGGTGATGGCTTCATACATCCTTATTATGCTGATATTTATGTAACTTTTGAAATTAGAGGTAGAGACGCTGATGGAGAATATACTACTGGTCAAAATATTAGACTTATTAATAATTTCTTCCCACATTTGTTTTCTCAAATTCAAGTTAGTAAGCATGGACAGATATTAGATATTATAGATTATCCTGGTTTAACTTCAACAGCTGTAAACACATGTACGATTTCAAAACCAGAGGCAAATCACTATGATGAATGTGGATGGGAAGGAATTACGTGGGCAAGAACAGATGAAGAAATAGTGTTTTTGCTAAGACTTTTGCCAGGATTTTGTTCAGATTTTAAAGATATGTGGAAAGGAGGTTTGAAATATACATTTAAAAGAAGTGGTTCTGATGATAATGCATTTGTTATTTGGAAAACAAAAAAGCAGGATGGAACATATGAAGACAATCAACCGCATCCAGATAAAGTTAAGATTACAAATATGGAGTTAAGAATGCCTATTGTTAATTATGAACCTAACTATGCCACCTTGTTAAGATCTAATATGTTAAAAGAAGGTAAGATTCCTATTTCATTCAACACGTATCAATGTTTGCAGAAGACTGTTAGTGGGAAGTATTTAGAATTCGATTTAACCACACAATTTAACTCAAGTGAATTTGATATGCCTAATTTCGTGATTGCCTTTTTCCAAACTGATAGAAATGATAATCAAGAAAAAAATTCAAACTATTTTGATCATTTAAAGTTCAGAATATCCATTTTCGTAATTCTAGAAACGAATCTTTTCCATTAGAATCTTTGAACTTAGATTTTGCGAAACATAAGTATTTGAAAGCTTACGAAATGTATACGATATATAAGAGAGCTACAATTGGAAACACTGAGATGTATTACTATCCTAAAGAGTTTTTTAAAAATAGTCCGATGTTTGTAATTAATACAAGCAAACATAAATCAGTAACTGTAAGTGATAGAACTAATTTGAAACTGACTGTTAATTTTGAAAGCGATGTACCAGATAAAACGATTTGTTATGTTGTTTTGATTGGTAAGAAGAATTTAGAATACGATGTACAGAAAGAAAAAATAATTGAGAAGATATAAATCAATTATATGTTTATTAGATCTGTTTAGTTTGTAAGTGTTTTTATGACAATATAATAAAAACTTATTTAATAAATGAATATTCGAAATAACATACCACGTGAGAATTTAATTGTGTTAATTGAAGATACCATATTAAATCCTGAGAAGTTATTAATGAAAAACAAAAAGAAGTTTAAGAGAATAAAATGTGTTTATACCACTCTTATTACGTTATCAATTCTATTATCAGCTTCTACAGGGTTTATCAATGTGTTCATTCCTGTTACAGTCTATTCAAGTATTACAACTGCATTTGCTTCGGCTTCTGCTGTTATAACTGGTTTATCTACAGGTTTAATATAGCCACAAAAAAGAGTATTATAAAAATATGATAAATCGAATTGGGCTGTTTAAAGATGAGCTTAATGTAATTAAGCTCATGAATGGTGAATTAACAGATGAAAATGTAAGAGATATTGTTAACAGAATCAATGATATACTTAACGAAATTCGAGACTATTAGAAACTGATTTTTTTTAAAAGTTCAATATAATAAATACGATGGCGAGTCATATTGAACTTTTAAATAAACTTGGAAGTCTTGAACAAAAACAGGTTATTGGATTAAGAGAATTAGAATTAAATACAGAATATAAGATTGTGAAAATGGAAAAGATTAAAACTAAGTTTGGAAAGAGCATTTTAGTTGAGTGTGAGGAGTTTAAGGTCTTTCTTCCACCTAGATTTACAAAACACTTAACAGATAAAATGATTGATGAGATCGTTAAAGATTGAATAAAAATCGAATACACTGGTTTAAAAGATAATTATCCAACTGTTGAGTTCTGTATGTAAATTTCAAATGAGGATCGGTTTTGTGAATCCAAAAAATAATAAAAATGACCAAAAATATGTCGTCAGAAGTAAAAAATGGAGTGATTAGAATGGATCCTCAAAAGAAATTTATACTTACTAATAATTTCAATGTAATTGTGAAAAATGTGCAAACCGAAGTTCAAGTAGTTTCTGATATTAACGACTGTCTATTCAGCTTGAATTATGATCAGTGGACAGAGTTTAAGAAGTCATCGTTTCCTATAGAGAACGAGGTTAGCAGAAGATTCCATTATCAGTATCCGAACTTGTAACTATCAATATACTAATTTGTAACTATTATGTAATTATGTAGAATTTAGTTAACTTTTATGGTAAAATCATAAGTGTTTTTGTAATTTTATTTTACTAAATTTAGTGATTTTTTGTAACTAGATTTAGTGATTTTTTTGAACTAGATTTAGCGATTTTTTAACCAGATTTATTGATTTTTTATTTTTGTAACTAGATTTAGTGACTTTTTGTAACCAGATTTTGTGATTTTTTGAAGTCAAAACCGGTTATAACCAGATTTAGTGATTTTTGTAACCAGATTTAGTGATTTTTTTAGTTTTTGTAACCAAATTTAGTGATTTTCGAAGTCAAAACCGGTTATAACCAGATTTAGTGATTTTTGTAACCAGATTTAGTGATTTTTTTATTTTTGTATCCAGATTTAGTGATTTTTTGTAACCAGATTTAGTGATTTTTAAAGTCAAAACCGGTTATAACCAGATTTAATGATTTTTGAAGTCAAAACCGGTTATAACCAGATTTAATGATTTTATGTAACTAGATTTAGTGATAGAATGCATTAGAAGTTATTATGAGTAAGATAGAAGTTATTTGAGATGTGATAGAAGTTATTTGGGGGATAGGAAGTGTTAAAAATTATTAGGGGATAGATTAGAAGATATTTGGAAGCAGGGGTGCGCTATGTTATTGAGGGGTGGGGGTGAAAGTGCACCAGAACATACATTTATCCCCTACTAAATAGGATACCTAAATCTGATAACAAGAACAAAACCCTATGACAAGTAGTAAACGAACAATCAACAGCATCAAAACTGCAGAAAATAGGAATTTAAAAAATAATACGCCATGGCCAAGAAATAACCAATAAACACCATATTGCAAACCTACTTAATGATCTTTTTGCTAACGTTGCGAAAACACTTAAATTCGGAGTCTGAAAAGACTAACATAAAATTATCTAGCAACCCTATATCTATATACTTGATACCTACCACAGAGTTAGAAATAAGATCGATTATTAAAAAAATGAAGATGAAAAGATCTGGACCCGACGATATTCCTTATTATTTGCTTAAAATGTGTCTCGAATATTTTCTTATACTGTTGACTGATATATGCAATTCCTCTCTTGAAACGGGAATATTTCCAGATCTCAAACTTGCAAAAATAAGACCTATACACAAAAAAGGATCAACTGCTGACCCAGGAAATTATCGTCCTATCTCTATTCTATCTGTTGTCTCCAAAATTTTAGAAACAGTTATGTATAACAGATTGGTGCCCTTTTTGGAAGAGAATAATATCTTCACGAAGAGCCAATTCGGGTTTAGAAAGTGCAAATCAATTAACAATGTTGTAGTTGCTTTTCTAAGTGATATATATAAAGCGAGAGAGCAGAAATAAAATATATGGAATTTTTCTGGATTTCACAAAAGCCTTTGATCTTGTTAATCACAAAATTTTATTGAACAAATTGCGTAGTTATGGTATTAGAGGTCATGCTAAATTATGGTTCCAATTCTATTTGACTAACTGCATGCAATATGTGGAAATAGTTCCAACCAAGTCAGAGGTAAGGCACATTAGGCACGGAGTTCTATAAGGATCAATATTAGGTCCTATACTTTTCCTTAAATATATTAACGAACTTTCCGATTATATAGTTCCACACAAAAACGTACTTTTTGTGGATGATACAAACATTTTAGTTGAAATTACAAATAACATTTGCTCCGAAGAATTCATATTTAAGAACACGACAGATAAAATTACAGAATGGGTAAAATCAAACCAGCTTAAATACAGCGAAAACAATTATAATGAGTTTCAATGAAGGAAAACTGAACTCTCTAAATATACATCAAATACGTATAGACGGGTACGTATGCATGCATACGTATAGACGTACTCATGCAGGTATCTGACACTTGTAAATTTTTAGGGTTAAAATTAGACTCTAAGTTAACATGGGATAAACACGTGAATGATTTGTTGAGGAAACGTAAAGTTAGTAAGATTCTAACTACGGAAACATTGAAAACAATTTATTTCGGATTGATCCAATCAATTCTATCGTATGGAATCATTTTCTGGGTAATACCTGTCATGCGAAGAAAGTATTTACAATGCAGAAGAAAATGTTACGAATAATGTTATCAGTTTCGTTTCATACACCAAGTAGATCACTGTTTCAGAAACTTAAAATATTCCCATTGCTGTGTATATATATTCTCGAAACATCATCATTCATACATATGAATAAAAGAAACTTTCAATTCAATTCGGACCTACACCAATACAACACAAGAACAACCAATCATATTCATATACAAAATTTCCGTCTAACAATAATAACTCCGTCTAACAATTCGTTACACCACATAGGAATAAAACTTTATAATAAATTGCCAGATCGTGTCAAACGAATGCCAAACTTGCAGTTTAAAAGACACCTCAAGTTGCTGCTACTTAAACATCTTTTCTATGGTTTAGATGAATATCTGCAGTGTGATCTTTCTTTGTAATGTAAATATTAAGATTTACTTGAATTTTGAAATATATAAAACAAGGTAGTTTTTATTGTTACGTATATATTTTGTATTATTATATATTATTTTTCTAATAATTGTATTATTAATTGTAGCCTATCTCTTGTAATTATTATTATTATTAATTGTAATTGTAACTGTATCTCTTGACGAAGCCATGAACGCTAAGTTCTTACGGCGGAAAATGAAATAAATAAATAAATAAATAAAGTCCTGGAGTGTGCGATGCGAAATAGTAAACCGCACGTTGAACCGTTCGGCCAAAAGGGAATTTCTTCCCTGACAAGAAGTGATCGACATATTGAAAGATGTGGTAACCGGTGGAAGAGATCTCAGGAAAATACGATGGGTGAAGAAGGGTTTTATACTGCAAATCATGGATAACCTACTCCATTCTTTGAGGACATGCATAATATAAGCGTGCATTGCGTAATGTAAGCGTATATTGCACATGTTTACTCGGGCAATAGTTGCATTTTTGTACCAATTTTTAAAGGCGAAAATCCAATTGCGACTATTACGCGAGGACAGCTGCTATTCAATTATCGCCATGATCAAAATAAATTTGAGTTTTATACATACAGTATCGTGTCAACATAAAATGGAGTGTGGAAATAGGTTACTTGATCTCTATTGACAGATGGGTCACGATCAGTAAACACGAAATGTTCTTTTGCTCGGATTCGCGCAAAATAAAGAATTTCGAAGGAAGCCTCCTTCACAAAGACAAAAATTCCGTAGACTGCGACATTTATGCAAGAAATTTTTGGTGACTATTTTTACTTCAAACTTAAGGTGCGACTATTACGCGAGTAAACCTTATAATACTATGTCCGTCGATCATCATTACTGGTCCCTTGCGGACAGGTTAACAGAGCATTTGAAGGAGTTCAACATTGTAACTTTTCGCAGCAATGATTCCAGTTCGAATAAGAAAGACATGATGCTACCATTGATTTCAATAGTAGCAACGAAACCTTCTGCGGTTGGAGGAGTGGTTTTGGAATCCAATTTTGACGTTGATCACGATCCAAAAACTGCGTTGACATTTTAGATTGTCGTAGCAGGTTCTTTTTTGTCAGAAGTAACAATACAGACATGAAACGGATATTCCATACACTCATAGAATTTCATACCTTCAGGTAATGGTCCTTGTTAGCTGGTGACAACAATGAGCTCTGCCTTTTCGTCTTACCTGTTGCACAGATGCATGGAAAGACTGTCATGTTGTATACTTATTTCGTCTGTGGCGTAGCAGCTGCCCCCGCAACCCCCGCAGTGCGGGGGGCCCCGAAGTCTTGCGATGAATAAAGATTTAAAGAAGTAGAACTTCAATCTTACTTCTATCGGCTTTACAACTAGGGCCCCTTCTCTATAGTTTGCGGGGGGCCCGCAAAAGTGTGCTACGCCACTGTTTCGTCTCCAAATAACACGAATCTTTTTCGAAGTTTACACTGTTCCTTAGGATCACTTTATGTAATGTTCTCGGAGAGAGTATGTCTTTAGAACATGCCTAATTTGTTACAATAGGTAAAATTTCACGCTGCCCTTTCACTTCGATGGAGCACACTGGTTGCGGAAAACTGGATTAGGGTCATGTAAGACTGCACAATCGAAACAACACAATTGCGAGTGATTTTTCCCTCAGGAGTCTAAACTGGCACATTCTACATATCAGACGAGAGACCTGAGTGCATTCGTCTTAGTCACAACATTGGGGTAGTCGTTCTCTAACCTGTGCTCGATAAACTGACCATCACGTTGTTAGTCGGTGGCCGTAGAGGATCGAAGTTTTCAATGTTGTGTCACAGACACAAACTTTTTCATACCAGTGGCATATGGTGCGTTCATCACTACTCCTGGTCCAAATTCTCTCTTGAGGCTTCTCGTGTCTGATATGTAGACTGACCCAGTTTGAACTCCTGAGGGAAAATCACTCGCAATTGTGTTCTCTCCTCTCCTTCTCTTGTCTAGTACACGAACCATGCACAAATCTCGAACGCAAACAGAAAGCCAAGAAGTGAATAGTGTTTTTTTAAGACACAAGCCGCCTTATGCAGAGTCGTTTTGACATATGATTAGCGTCATACTAAATACGTGACTACTGCAGGAAACATGTTAGTCGAACTCTTTAGTATGACACTAATCATGCGTCAGAACGAATCCGCATAAGGCCCAAGTAGTTTTTTAAAGCATGTTCTAAAGACATACTCTGTCCGAGAACATAACATAAAAGTGTTAATCAAGCTGAACTGCGAAGGAAGGAAAGGACAGCTTTTCTTATTTTTTAAAAATTATTTGTAAGGAAATTGTTAGACATATTTTTCTTTTCTGCATTAGATATATATATATATATATACAGGGTGTTTCAAAACAACACCGATAACGTTTGGGAGGTGATTCCTGACAACAAGGTAAGACAAAAAGTACAGACGAACCTAAGAAGAAATGCTTCCTTTCGGCGATATGGGCAGCCGAAAAGTCGGAAAAAATGCAAAATCAGCCATAACTCGAGAACAAAATGTCGGATCAAAGTCGGGTAAAAGGGAAAGTCCATTATTTTTAATCGGAAATTCCATTAATGCACAATTGGACTTGGTGCAGGAGCGGTGCAAGACTGACCCCTACAGAAACTGAAGAATTCCTCTTTTATCAAAAGTTGTAAAAGGTAAATACACAACAATCATGTACAATATTTTAAAAAATGAAAATAATTGTACATTGTTCAAGTTAGAAGAATAATGATAGAATTCGTATGAATCAAAGATAAACATGTTTGATTAATCTAATTTGTCTCAGTACAGAATAAATTATCATAGGAAGGAGTGCAGTGAAACAAGTCTTTAAGATCTCACGGTTACGTCTTTTAGACTTTATGGAGACGGATGGAAAAGTAAAACTAATTATTACGAAAGAATTCATGGAATGAAAGTGTAGGAGAAAATGAGAGATACCTGAGAAAACTCACTGACACAACGTTGTCCAGCACAAATTTTCATGATCTGAGATCGAACAAGACCCCTGACACAAGAAACGAGCAGTCTCTCACTGAGCTACCGTGCACTTCGCTTTGGAGGAAAACTATGATTCCGATAGATGTATCGGTCAAGTAAATACTGTGTAATACACTAATGTTCAAAAAATACTGACGCTCAAAGTGTGGAAATTTGTAGTTTTTATTTTCTTGTTCGCAAATGCTAAGTGCATTTCTTAGGTCAGTTATTCTTAACTGGTGGGCCGAGTCCCTCGAAGGATCGTGGAGAGATTATCGGTGGGTCACCGTTAAGGTAGTTTCTAATACATTTCATTGTTATTATGTGTAAAGAAGAAGGGGTCATATGGGACTAACGAAAAGGAGGTTAAAAGGTTGAGAATTACTGTTATAGATTAATTCTAAAAGAATGCAAATTGAATGAAGACCTCTAGGAAATTGAATTTACGAGTCTTAAGCATTATTAGTTGTGTCATGGACAATGAAGTGAATTGTAATTATGAAGAAACGAGGGAAATAGAATTCTACGATGCCGAAATAAAGAAGTTCATAGTCAAATGGTAAAACATGTTGTAGTGATGGGAGAATGTCGAGGAATTGTACAGGTAACTTCAATTCATATCGATAAGACTAGTGTATGTGATGATCCCATTGGTCTCCTTCGTATTCCCGTATTTTACATTACGACATGCAGGATTCGGCAGGAATTTTAAGATCAGTTGTAAGACACAAAATCACCATTCAGGTCCGTTGCTAGGGAGTGGACAGTTGTTTTTACGTATGTATGGATTATTATAAAGAGATCTTAAGCCAGCTTCCTGAAAATGGTCTCCCTCCTCCTTCCGTCTTAATGTTCTGTCTTTAAGCTTGTCAATCTCTGATACATATTTTACTTTCGGAAATAATTGATACAAAATTCACTGAAGCATTCTTAACAGTGGTAACTCCAGTTTTAATGTCTTGATGGGTGCAAGCGGAGAGGGATAAATATTTTGGGGGAAGCAAATATTTGTATACCGGAAGTGATTTTATATTACGTTTTGATCTACATTACAATACAACATGTCTAGGAGGCAGGCGCCGTCAAAGACAAAGGTGCTCGTCCTTCTGTCCTCCTCCGGCGTTGTTACGGATTTTTAACTTTTTGATAATTCAGAGCATCGCAAATGTATTTGAGTCTCAAAAGTAGAATGCTATGAAGAAAACTATCAAACTTCAAGAGTGAAATGAAAAAATGAAATCTTTGAGTTTTACGTCCCACGGTTATGCCGGTTAGGCTAAAGGAGACGGTGATGATGAGAGATGAGTGAAATGGTGGAATGAAGAAAGTGGGAGGAAACGGGAGAATCCCGAGAAAACCCACGAGCACGGTGTTTGTCCACCACAAAGTTCACTTGGCGGAGGCTGGGATCGAACCCGGGACCCCAAGCACCAGAGGTGAACGCTCTACCACTGAACCACCGCGCCCCCCAAACTTCAAGAGTAAGAAGGGGGGAAGGGAGGGGGGGAGTTAGATAAACAGTGAAGGTAAAAATGTGTAATGGGAAGTTCAATAGTGCATTATTTCAGGAATGTAAACACATCAAGGATAGACTCTACAATTTAGAAAAAAAATGAGAAGAAAGAAATTAAAGTGGCAGATTATTTAAAATCAGCGGACTCTCACTCATTTTAATATATTTTTTAAATGATTAGTCACACACTGAAAGGATGTATCAAGGATGTTCTTCCTCTGAGAGTTTATTCTGTGCTGAGACAAAGTAAATAAAACACTTGTATTTCTGCTTCTTTCGAATTCTAACAGTGTTCTTCTAACTTGAACGATATACAATGATTTTTGTTCATTAAAACGTTGTACTAGATTATTGTTTATTTCCTTCTTTCAACTCAATGATAAGATTGCTCAACTTAACGAAGACGTGAATAATTGCATACAAACAAAATAATAATTAAACCATAATTTTATTCTGGCAATAAAAACAAATCAATATACAGAACATTCAAGCATATAACAATAAAAGGAGGCCCAAAACACTCCTTAATACTGGACAGTTACTCTTCAGTTTGGTCCCATCTGATGCCAGCGTACTTTGCAACAGTCCAGGAACTTAAAGCTTCAAACGTTTTATGTCCTCGTTACGGAAGTCAACTCTGTAATGAATATCAATGGAAAATATTTTATTACTAAATACAGCAAAGAAAATTAAGTAAACATATTTCCAGTTTCACTATGTGAAATTAGAGTATCATTAACTACTTTTTAGCGACTCATTTATTTTAAGGAGTTTTAAATTGCTTGTAAGACAATCGTTAAGCTATTTTAACAATGGTGTAATTAGCATACAATCAGTATCGGTGTAAAAGAAAAAAGTCAATAAGTATAAGCTGCTGAATAATTACATAGCCACACATACAAAAAATAAAAAGTTCTGTGCACCGGACCCCAGGACATGGATTTGATGTATTTTGTTACACAAAATCCAAATTACGAAATCCCTGGGTGATCGACCGTTTTTTTTTTTTTTTTTTTTTTTTTTTTTGGGAAAAACCTTAGCGATTTTGGATACACGTATCACAACCACACAAAAATGTGGATTTACATATTTTTGGGCCTCTACATACAGAAAAAAGTTATTTTTGAACATTTTGTCTGTCTATTTGTTCGTCCCAAGTAAATATATTCATTTGCTTAGACGCCATACCGTTCAACGTACCCGACCAACTTTTAAGCTTTTTTTTTTTTTAATTTAGTTTCCACACCAAAATTAAGAGTAGCTTACAGAAAGTGAAGAGAAAAAGCATCTTTTTCGAAAAGCTCTAACGGATTTGTTTATATTTCATATATAAATATTTCCTTAAGAAAACCCTTCTTTGGTGTGTCATTTTTCCTTAAAATAATCCACGAGGGGTATTTATTCTTAGAAAGGGATTTTCAGAGGATTTTCTCGCAGTCTGCTCAGACAATTTTGTTCATATTTCACAACATTCTATTAATAGTCTAACAATGTGAGGGGCCGCGGTGGCTCGGTGGTAGAGCGTTCACCTCTGGTGATTGGGGTCCCGGGTTCGATCCCAGCTCGCGCTGTGTGGACTTTGTGGTAGACAAACACCGTGCTCATAGGTTTTCTCGGGGTTCTCCTGTTTCCTCCCACTTTCTTCATTCCACCATTTCATTCATTACTCATCATCACCGTCTCCTTTAGAGTAACAGGCATAACCGTGGGACGTAAAACTCAAAGATTTCATTTCTAACAATGTGACATAACTTATTTGTTCTGAAAAAATCTACAACACGTAGTTTATTTTTAAGTGTTTTTTTTTTTCGGTCGATTTTCCCAAAAACGACTCATGTGATGTTGCTTATACTTCATTAAAAAAAAAAAAAAAAACATTAATAAGCTGACAATATGGCATAAATAATTTTCCCTGAAAATTTACAAGAGGTAGTTTTCAAATGATTTTCTTTTCAGACGATTTTTTTCAGAAATGACACGAGATTTTGTTAATATTTTACAAATACATATTTCATTAATAATTCTACAATGTTGGGTATATCTTAACATGTGTTATTAGGTCATAAGAAACTACTTGAAAACGGCAATTGTTTTACTAAATACTAGAAAATTGAAGACAAAGTTTTTAATTTTATTATTATATGTGTTTTTTACTATTACGAAAAATGAGAAAACATATGAATCTGTTGAACACTTCCGATATTTCTCTAAAATTACACTTTTCAATTGCTCTACTCAATTTCACTTTTAATACACAAATGCGCATTATCACTATTTTGAAAAGACTGCATTATAGAATTAAGTTACATGTTCCAATCTTCCACGGAATGTACTACACAGGATTAATAAAACACACAGATTAGCTCACAGTTAGGAGAGCTAAATTCAAGTTTCTAGACAATCTTTCAAATATTTAGTTAAATTATTTACAGTAAAGACTGACTTCAATACAATCGTATTGAAGGAACAGTGTGCTATTTAAAAAAAAAAAAAAAAAATAGTCTGATTCTTTTGACATTTATAGTTGCTCTTTACGAGCTCACCTTAACATCATCACTTGTCGCACTTCAGTCGGAGTAAGACGCCAAGTTAACGGTCCAGAATTCGCTCCCCAATAATCCATAATCTCTGATACTTTCTCTAAATTAAGAATTGTTGCTATCTGTGTTAGGCGTGCGAATTTATCTCTAATTGACCACGTAGTCATATTGGTTAAATAACTGACAAGCGCTCGAACTTCCTTATCAAACAGAAGACCTCCCAACTGAAAGAACAGAAAATACAAATTAGTGTTTAAGAAAAGAAAAACAAATAGTCTAGAAGCATTCCACGTATAATAATTTTTAAAAATCTGTTCCTTTAATCTCTTCACGATCAAGGGACATAACTGTGAGAGGACGCTTGTTTTTTCTCGCGATTTTTCACTGTCTCGCTGCTTACTGATTGACGAGACTTACCGTTGGTCGAGACAGCCAGCACGCGGGCTCTGTTGTAGAGAAATGCAGCCAATTTGTTGAAAAATGTCTGCTCAGTGTTATCGAGCGAAAGCTTCGACTATCTTCTCGATTTATCATCTACTTTATCCACAGTGTTATAAACTAGTATGACATCCCAGTTCTGGACTAACAGGAGACTTATGATGATTTTGTACACTCTATAGTAGTCTCAATTAACCTGAGCAACAACGCTGCTGATTACTGATAAATGACTGGATGCGTGATAAAATGCCTCAAACTATCCCTTGCATCTTTGTAATTGCTGTCCATTATTTGTGTCACCTAGAGTTGGGATGGTTTCCCCTTCGGAGATGTCTGCAGGTATAGCAATTTCTGTGCATCAGACAATTTTCATTGCTGTGTACTGACGCCGTAAAATGGTCGTGAAATGACAGCTACTCGAATAGGATCCCTGTAAATGTAGCTAACTGTGTCCTAGGTAACTTCACTTCACGTCGCTGCACTTCCCAAGACGACACTGAATTGTTTTACGTAATTTGTAAATCTGTAAACCCCACACATATCTGCCGACTGCACTTCACTTCCTTTTCAAACTGTTATACATGGAGATGGTTCCAATGTCGTTCAGGAACTTGGAACAAGTTCATTGACCTTGTCTTGGCGAACTAGAATAGCACTGAGACCTGTTCCTGTTACCGCGGTAATTGCTTTTTCTTTGTCTTTCTCAAATTGTGCTGGTATTTTTTCTTTGAGAGTCCGCTTCTTTATCACTAAACTTTCCGTGATTATTGTTCACACACAATCACAAAACTGCTTCCCCCCCAAAAAAAAAAAAAAAAAATAGAATTTAGAAGTACAAAACACACACTCACTGTCTGTATCACTGTTCACTGTTAACAGCCGTTTGTCTTTCACGCCGGAAAGGACCACATAAATGTACGTACCCGAACAGAGCACATATTAATTATTTTGCACCTATTAATAACTCGAAATAAAAAACAGGTTTTGTCGTTAAATTAGTTTTTAATGATGTTTATATTAATAACAATGTATTAACAAGTAGGTGGACTGTGTATATATAGATGAGTTCTCAACCTAAAAGATGATTTGCTTTGCCGACATGATTGAAAGGCGATGGATATATCATGATATCTATCCACTCCGCAGCAACACAACACAAACACTAGTTGGCGGAGGCTAGACAAAAACAAAAACTAGACCGCCTTAAAGCCAAAAATTTCAGAGTTGAATAAAACTTAATACTGGAGCCCTCAAGCGGAGGGAGCGACACTACAATATATTTACAGTTTCAAATTGAGGGTAACTGCCCCGACCATCACATTTATACAAATATGGGAATTTTTTCTTGCCGTATACAACTTAGTGAGTAAACGACTGCGTGTAATGAACATTGGTCAGATTTTCTTTTGCAGCAAAAGACGGAACGACCTGAACAGCGACATTACGTCAAACATTATTTAAAAAGTGGTACCAACATGAAAGCCATTTGAATCATCAGCACTGATAATGCACTTCAAAAATACATCCATGTCGGTGGAACTATATTCAGCTAGACCCTCAATAACCAGAAATGACAAGGTGATAGACCAAGCATGATCATGCAGAATCGGTGTAACTTTGAGGAAGAGATAAGCATAGGTTCGGTACGTTCCATTTTGAAAGAGAGTTTGGCCATACCAAATATATACACAGACTTTGTATCTTAACTGATTTAATGTTTCTTTGGAAAATACAATATTCTCCATCACTCGACATGACTAATTTTGACCTTTGATTGTTCCCAAGCTGGGGATCAGAGACATAATTTAAGTAGCAAGAAGACATGGAAATGCGATGGCTCAGGTCTTCCTGAAATGTCTCCTACAATAGTAGGACTGCAGAAAAAAGTGTGTGCAGTTCTGATTTCTTAAAAGTGGATTAAGATTTCAGATTACTAGGTGAGTACTTGTACTTTTCCCGGCTAACGGTAAAATACTTATTGAAAAGACTACATTGAGTCTTACAGAAAATATGTTTTACATACCTTGTGTCAATTAGTGTTACTTTTCCCATATTTTCTGAACGCATCATCAGAGTAGTCTCCAATTGAAGATAGATCGAGTTGTAATTACATGCTTGCGTTGTTTATCTACTTCCATGTATTTAATGGGAACCGCTTTTCAATGTGCATTGCAAAATTCTTAAACACCTTTTTACACACTATTATCTCCCAGAACATAGAAGTGAAATATGAGGGAAAAATAACATTAATTGACACGGGTATGTAAAACTGTTATTTTCTATATGATATATAATTGCGTAAACAACATTAAAACGTTCACATATTATGTTCATTTAATCTTATTCCAATAAATGATTAATTAATTAAATTATAAATAAATAAATAAATAAACCTCTTATCTCAAACATCCATTAAAGCTTGTTTTCACATACGATTTAATTTGAAAATTAAATGTAAGACTACTTTTCAGGATTAATCGCAATAAAAAATTCCTTAACATGAAATTCATTTAGCAGCAAGACTATCAGTCGCACTGACGAAGCAGCAAGTTGTGGTTTGAAACCGCATGTGAAAACAACCTTTGATGGGTCTTCAGGTAAGAATTTTTTAACAATATGAATATTGAATAAGCTTACAATAGTACATATTGGTATTTATAGGGTCTTATTTTAGAACATATTTTTAATGTTATTCAATCTGAAAGCCATTATAAAACCGTATTAACATAGTTTTTTTTTTTACTATGATTGGTTCCAAGAAAATAAGTAAACTTCAATACGGAATATTCTTCAAAATGACTTGAGTTTATTTTACTAAACTTTCATTATTTAATGAACGGCATACAAGACATCACGAAGCTGCACTGCAATGTTCAGCCTCAGAACCACATTAAATATTTTGAAAAAGTGTACTTACTCTATTAAATGTGGTTTTCATCACAACCTTCTCCAACTGTGTAGTAACTTCTGTAGTTAATATACTAACTAATGCATCAAAATTATTGGAAGATAATATATCTTTAAATGAAGATAGAAGTCCATTAAGGTTCATTATCAGACTCTGCACAAATGGCTGATTGGCCTCGTAATTGGAAAAGTCATCCTGGTTAAAAAGAGAGAGTATTTGTGAGTACATAACGTCCACATGTAAGAGATCAACACAACATCTAGTGTGTAATATCAATTTTCGGGTAAAGTTTTCATCCAAAATCTGATTTTTTATTATTATCAGTTCAAAAATCTTCACTGGCTCAAAATGTTACTGAAAAGCATTAAAATTAAATTAAATAGTAATGATAATGATAATAATAATTACATTGCAAACATCAACAACCTAGTCTTGATTTTGTTTATTCCTTACACTTAAAACGCCACGTGTACCAGCAGTGATACACAAAGATCTTCTATATCCGGCCACGTGTATCACCCGCGGTACACACAGCAACTACTGTTCGAAGTCCCGTGTTCCACCAGTGGACATTAATTCAAAGAAGTAGAATGCAAATTCCGGAAGAGAAGTCTTCTCGGTGTAATATATAGCCATGGTCTACGGCTCTTCAGAACAATTGAAAATATAAAAATATTTTGCCCTTCTGACTATAAAAATGTTTTTAAAAAATCCTTGGAATGACGTTGAGATTCACTAAAAGTAGCTCGGCGTTCAAAGTGTTAATGACAGTAATCTTGATGGTTATTAGCCCTAAACATAAAAATTTGATTTCTAATTCATAAAATGGCTTGTTAATTAGAGAGCTTTATTTTATAATACACTGTGATCCCATTCCTTCTGAATCTATTTCTACACATTACAGCTCTACGCCTTGTTCTTTGGTAAGCATAGTGTCTAATCTAAGGTACAAAATAAATTAAAAACACAATAAATATTGAAAAAATAGAAGTGAAAAGAAAAAACTTCATCGTTTAGAGAAAAACAATCATACTAGATACTTTTCATTCAAATGAAGAAATTAAAATTAAACTTCCACATAGATACTCTGGACAAAAGTTAGAATATCACGACATAACTTAATGTAGCTTAGTGAAATTAGGATGATTATTAATTTACATGAACAAGTGAATTAATAATCATCCAAACATATACCATTTTAGTTATTTTATAGCGTCAAAATATCACTCTCTTAATTTACAAATATTATTCATCTGCAATATGACTCTTACCTCAGTAACATCATGGTTAACAGTAAGAAAAACGTCAACCCATGGATTGACGCGAGGTTTGATAGCACTTGAGCACAGCTGTTGTAAACCGTAATCAACAACGCCCTTTAAACTTGTCGTAACAGTAGCGAAGCCTGACAGGCAGCTCTCCACTTTGCCCTTTTCGTGCTCTGTCATAGTTGAAAAAGCTCTTGGAATTTCATCCTTGATAGTCTTTTTTAGTGTGTCAATATATTCAGTACTCACATCGGCGTTGTTCAAGTAAGCCTGCAAAATACAATAAAGTTTATTGGCCAATAACATTCTTACCTGTTACACATGTATTACCTCAAATATGACGAATTACATTATGATACTAGTAGGAGATTATGATACTATTTGGTTATTTCACTCTCATAGACTTGTTTTTGAATTAGTTTCCCCAACCATGTTTATCTATGAAAGTGAGTTGTTGTTCTAAAATAATTCGATGATCATCAGAGGTATCTACGGATTTTACTATTTCGTCACAGAAATTAACTGAGCCATTCGCTTGTTCATATTATTTTTGTTAACATTTATAGGTTGCTTATTGATTGACTATTATATTAAAGATTTCTATGAGGTCAATTTTAGAAGAAAAGACTAATCATATTTAAAAAGAAATAAATAATATACAAAAAGAAAAGCTGTTAACTTGAAAATGGAGTAATTAAACGAGTGTGGATATCCAGTTGAAATATTTTCGTAACAAATGTATTAGTTTTCCACTTTCGGATGTAAAATGTACAGTTTAAAAATTATTGTGACCACAAATTTATTGATTTATTTTACTTCTCAATAATTTTCCAGTGCAATGTATGTCTAAAAGAATTAATTTGAACAGTTCTTAGAAATGGTACTATAATAATGATTTTAGTTAGTTCTTATGACTTCAGGAAATTCTATAATACATCTTTCCTGCAATTCCATTTGAGTAAAGAAATCTTATGAAGTTGTAATTCGTTAATTTTTTTCAATCAATATTCTCTGATCGTTGATTAAATCAAATATTTTTATCAATAGTCTCTTATTAGTCGTTTAGTAGCCACAAGGTTAAATACATTAAATAGTTTAAATTGCATATGTACTCTTCATCTATACTGGCGTTTCATAATCTTTTTGTTTCTTACAGCTGAATAATCGATTCCAAGCAGAAGCAAGTGTAGTCAATAAGTTCTTGATGAATAATGGGTACAGGTTTCTGGTATCCTCAGAAGGATACAGAATCTGTACGGAGATGACACCACTGGCAACAGTAATGTGCATAGACGTGAATAAGTTTACAGAAGGGAAAACCAGCATTGAAGACAAACCGCACAGTGGGAGACCATCAACTGCGACGACTGCACGAATCGTCAGTTTCAAAGAAGAATCATGAGTTGAGTTCAACGGTAGTGCAAATGCATTGCTTTTAATGGAGGTAATACCTGAACTTTGTAAAGAGGAAGTGTCATTCTAACTGCATGTACACTTTGAACGATCTACAGCAGTACAGCAGTTAATAAACAAGTTATGACCATTTTTGCATTACTTTCAGTATGCTTCTCGTAAATATATTTGTGCATTCTTAATGTCAATCTTGCTTCACATTGTGAAAGTACGACAGAGTTCCAAATTATAGGGGTCCACAACTGAAACCTGAAGATCTCCTCCTTCAGTTTTTCAAGATTTATAAGGACATTTCTGGTCTTAATGTAGGATTTGGGCGGAAACAAAACAAACTTGGCGTTCAATCCTTATCAAAGAACAATTTCTCGCCATCTCTTATCGTTAACAGGAAGATATGCCACTTCCTATTTCAAAACAGGGATACACGCTGAGACGAAACCTCTTTTTGGGACGCTGAATCCATATTAGAAAGCCGTTTGCGCTGTCTCTTTCCGGTTTTTTTTTTTCCTGATAACTGTCGACAGATAGACACACAGATTCTTTATATAAAACTTCCCATACTTTTACACAGCATACTTTGGAGGCTAAAATTTAATTATTATTATTATTATTATTATTATTATTATTGGCGCATTTTATGCAATATTTACCAATAACACCGTATAGCTCGTTATTTTTTATGATGAAAGAACAATGTTTTTTTCACTCAACAGTTACTAAAGTCAAAAAATTATGTATAACGATTTAAAGAACTTAACTTACGCATTCATTACAAATATTCACTTGGACTGATTTTGGTACACGTTCATTATTTAGTAATTGCCGAAGTTTGCTCCATTTAAAAAAATGCCGCTGAGGAAAATACGAGTTCCTATTGAAAATTTCGGCAATTAATAAACAACAAGGCGTTCTACTGTTCAAGTGAACTATTATAAGTTGGTATTTTATAAGAAGAAGTATCTGTCATTTAGGTAAGGAGGTATACATATTTATCTCGTGCATGTACAATCTATTTTAATAATTTTAGTGCCTAACTTACACTTTTAATTAATACGCCTTTTTTAGTCCACTAACACTTAATTTTTGAACCTAAAATTCCACAGTCTGATGATTATCGTTGGGTAACGTTAGCAATCATTGGGAAATTGAAAAATCTCATATACTTTTAGAATATTAAAAACGAACATCAGTGAAAATGAGAAACCTCTAACACTTACCAAGAACATTAAACGAGCTTGCTCTGAATCAGAAGTTTGTAGCTTTCCTTGTTGAAATGATGACTGAAGAGCATTATATGCTTGTGTTAAATCAAGATATCCGGACGGATAACCTTGTCTTAACTGATGTCGAAGTACAGTACAATAATCAGATTCCAGAAGACCACAGGCATTGTTTATCACAGCACATACGCCATCTATACTAGAACTGGAACATGCTCGCCTGAAATGAAAATGTACGCTCTGACCAAATATGTTTAGCTGATCATAAAACAATACGTTAACTATAACTAACTAGAAACTAACAATTAATAACGTCTCACGCTCTAATAAGCTTTGGGTTTGTAGCAGCAACTGAGAAAATTTTTTACTTTTTCTTTTTTCGTATAAGCATACAATAGCATTTTCGGAACAGAATTTTAGTTGTTTCTAATTTTAAAACAATGTGCAACAATGAAGAAAAAATACTGACCTCTACTCCAGATTTTGGGAAGTTTACTTAATACACTCAAATGCAAATTCAAATGAAATTACGACGACTTTCTATAGCCTTACCATATTTTTAGTTTCTAAACTACAATGAAAGCACAATTAATATTTCCTAGCCTGAATTTATGTTCTGCGAAGCAGTATTGAAAGAACAGATGTTAATTTATATATTCATATATTACCTATATACTTCCATAAAATCGTAACTTATGTAAAAATTTAGGATGGCGCATGAAAAACCGATCACTTCGAGCATATTTATATATAAATAAAAATAGTGTAACGATGTTTGACGTCTAACTTCTTCTAAATCGCTAATTTCAATTATTTTCTGTACATGAGTGGACTCTGCCCTAACTCTTATTACATTTTTGGCATGGAGGGTCAGAGGGCAGGTAGGGGCGATATGTAAAAATAAAGGAAAAAGACCGATATTATTCTTCAGTCCATAGATCTCAGGATCATTGAAATGAATAGTGACACTCTGATCACACCTTCACCTCTCACCCGTTCTCTTCCCCATGCCGATAGGGTTGAACTTGGACTTAAAGGGCATCGGCAGGGTCACTATTCATCTCAGCAACTACAAAAACTATGAATTTGACATTAATATTGATCGTTTTCGTTTATTTTTACATGTCACCGTCACCTCTTTTCACTCCCCCATGCCACCACCACACGGAAAATATTATAAAAACTTAAGTTAGGTCAGGGCCCACTCATGTACCAAAAATCATCAAAATATGTGCAGCGATCTAAGAGGAATTAGCCCTTAAATATAGTTATTCTCATTTTTTTATTTATATAGATATGCGTATTAATACTACAACTAAATATGAAATTCAGCACTTAGATAAGAGACAATTTTTCCTACAATAACGAAACTTGAGAAGGGGAAATGGGAGTTAAAATGACTTCTGTTGGATGTGTCGGAGTAATACAGAAAAATCGAATCGCTTGATCAGCGGGTACTAGAGCCCTAATCTCCCGTTTGGAAGACACATGCTTTGCCAATCGAGCTGCCAGCAACATAATCAGTTTTCTGTGTTTTTGATACCTTTATAAAAAACTGTTTGCATTAGATGGAAGTATTATACTTTTAAGAATATACTGCTGCTGTTAAGTTAACATAATTTGAATTACAGACTGTCGAAAATATTTAAAAGACCCCTTCCCATTTACGCATATCAACTTCAAAAAAAAAGCGAATATATATATATATTTACTAGCAGCAGCAGCTGAATGTCGTGAAATTACCCCATTTCTTCCTTTAGACGCGGAGTTTTCGAAAATGCCACAACATGTGTTCGATCATTTTTAATGAAGATTTTATACACGAATTTCACACCTTCAACTTAAGCAAATCCTCACACTGGGCATTTTCTGAATGAAGATTCGGAAATTTTAATATGTAGACACCCCCCCCCCCTTTCCTCCCTTTAGGAGCGGAATTTTCGAAAACGCTTGAACATTATGCTTTTTAAATTGTTATCTTTATTTTTTAATAAGAATTTATATACCTTATTTCAAACATCCGACCTAAGCGAATCTTCACACTGCGGGCATTTATTAAATAAAGGAACTTTAATCCTCTAGAAACTGCCTCCATTTTCCTTTTTAACAGGAATTTTCGAAAACGCTTCAACATAGGTTCAATTATTTTCAATGAGAAATTTATACGCATAGTTCCACCTTCCTAACTTCAGGAAGATACTCTTTAAAAAAAAAAAATAAAAAGTAAGAAACTAGAAAAACTGAATACGAATTTTAAAAATGTTTCTTTTGTCCCTTACTTTCAGGACAAAACGAAATTTCTGTTCAAATTTCAAGTTTTTAATATAGTAGTATAGCAAGGGCATTAATGAGTGAGTCACTTTTACAAATCTTACATAATGGCATAGATCTGACATGCTTTCGCATACCGAGACTAGATGAACGGCGAGCAACAGATTAAGGAGAGTACCGAACACAATTCCTATTGGAAATCAAACCTGGGTCTCCCATACCAAAAGACTACTGACTGACCATTTGGCCACAAGGAGGTGTAAAGTATACTTCGTAAAAGGATGAAGGAAAACATTCAAAATATTTGAAGAAATAAAGAAAATATCTCTAGTTACGACGGGAGGAATAAACTGCTCTTCAATAAGAGTCAGAAGACATTACGTGGAAAATATTATTAATATTATTATTATTATTATTATTATTATTATTATTATTACAGATCCTGGAATAGTTGCATATAGCTCCATTATTGAAATTAATAACAAACCTAAATAAGAACTATGCTATCCTAATGGCTAAAATTACGTAGCTGACACTATCTTCTTTAATTGTGCTTCAATTACTGTTAATACAATATTAACTTACCGAACACATTTCCTCACAATAAAGAAAACATCGTCCACCATACTTGATGTTGTTGAACCCTCATCTAACGTGTCCAGATCAACAGCCTTCTTTACGCTTTCTTCCATGAAATACTGCTCAAGCAGCAAATAACTTCCAAGGAGTTCCTGCATTTTATGACATAACTCACTCTCCGCTAACAGTACATCAAGTTCTGATAGCTTTTTCTTCCGAGTCTCTAGGTCTTGAATACCAACTTCTAAGTCATTCTGTAAGATAATTTGTTTTCCGCAATAAGATTATTTTTCTTGTTCACAACTTAACACTTAAAAGAGAAAATCACATGCAATAAAGACGAAAGGACTCGCAGTAGGCACCTGGTGAAGTCGTTCAATCGTAGGTAATGTAGATTTGGCGGTGGAATTCCTGAGTTTTCTTAGAATACTTCCAGTTAGTTTATTTGTAATACTTTCACTCAATACGAAATCATCATAGACCTTATTTTATAGTTTTTTTTCCTAGCCTAACCGTTCAACTACAGCTTTCTACGAAACAGATACACGGAATGTTGGAAATGGTTTATAAGTGCCAGTCGTGCAGTTTAAAAAATATCTCATTTTCGTGAAATTGTTCTCTAGTTTCCCTTTTTTGATTATCTTCAGTTTTTGAAGACAATACTCACCTTTATGCATATTTCGCAACAATGTGTTATGCAACTTTCGATCATTTGCTTCCACTGGTTAATTTTGTACGAAGGGAAAGGAAGAGATAGATTGGATGGAAATTAGAGAATGCGGAATAACTAACTTTTATATTCAACTTTTCAATTAGGAAGTTTTCCACCATTCACGTTAATCTGCTTACTCGCCACTCCTGTAACTTTTGTTGATATTAATGTTGCCAGCTCTAAAAATAAGCTGGTTCAATTTCAGGACATATAAAACTAAATACGATAAAGATTAAAATTTCAAGATGTTATGTTACACTATGTTTTATTGAAGTTATCGGTGTTCAAATCCTAGGCAATTTGTTTAAAATGAAAACTAATTAGTAAGTATTTCTTTCTATTTATGTTTCAAAATTGTGCAAAAATTTTCACTGTGTTGACTTTGTGTTCTTCTTTGACAAACCGGGAACTGTATTTTCACTTATTTTGAGATCTCTTATACTTCCTTAATTATAATGTTTACATTCATTTTGTTATCTCTATATATTTGTTTTGATATTTTTTTTTTCTCCGTAAAATAACTTTTGAATTCAGATAATGACTTTTTCAGATTGTATTTGGCAACTGTATTATTTAGTTTGTGTGATAATTAGAAATGATATTATTGTTTCAGTGCAGTAACTGTATCATTTTTTAAAAAAAAATTCTTATTTGTAATATACAGTTTTATTTCTTTATTGAGATATCGTTCAAAAATTGTTAATTTATATATGCTTTCGTGATCAAGGTTTCTGCACATAATGATTTTTATTATTATTTTTTTTCACATAATGAATTTTATTAAAAACAATGTGCTGACCTGTTGTAGAAACACAAGAAACTCGCTGCCTGTAACAAATCTTGAAAGTAGGTCTACACAAAATCCGACTAACTGTCGGCTACAAAATATCAAATTTCAGCAGACTTCCAAGAACAGTGGTTACAGTTAGACGTGACATTTGGTACTTTATATCAAGGGAAGACAAACTTCTCTTCAGCTGTTATAGGTGTTTTCTCTACTATGAGAATGAACGTCTATAATTAATCATTCGAAGGGCATTTCAAGACAGCAAAATAAGATGTCCAATCTCGGAATTCCTTAAAGGTTAGAGATATGAAATTTGGTGTTCGAACTTTTCATCTAAAAAAATCAAACACGTGTTTCAGCGTTTTTGGATGTTTGACCTAGAATGGAAGAAAAGGGGTGGGGTGCTTCCATAAGATGCTCATACGAGAGTTTTGAATTTTGTGCAAGAGAGTTTTGTAGGAAAGATGCAGAAAGAACGCAAAATATAGCTAACCACATGAGGGCAGTTGCTATAGTGCTGCCAAAGTGTCTTGATCCGTGGCAAAAATGCAGACTAAAGCTCTCACCCACGCGTTGAGACAATAAGGGTTCAGCTGTTGCTGAGCAAGAGAGAGCCTTGCAATGGAATTCCTTCAGCCGATAGCAACGCTTGGAACGGAAGACTAGGTGTCAAGTCAATGTGGTATAACTGTAGTTGATTAAGAAAAATATCTGCAAGTAAAGGAAGGAATAGAGTTACTCATCGCTACTCTTCCCTGTTGTTTGTAAATTTTATCATCGAACATGAGGTAGCTACTGAGTCAACTTTCAGCTTAAAGAGAGGACGTCTTGCTTCTTGGTACAATAACAAATAGTTTAGATTTTATTTCCCCCAGAAGACAGCTAAAGCAAAGGACACCATTCTTCAGACTTATGAGTGTAATTACAGCTCTAGAAGAAACTACTTAACATAATACAAAAAAAGTTTTGTGAACTTCGCCGTTTTCAACTATCTGCCAGAAATAATGACTCATCGTCGCCTTATTTCTTTCTTATACATATATATATATATATATATATATATATATATAAAGGGAGAAATAAAGAAATAAGGCGGCGATGATATATAATGCTATAGTTTGTGCATTTGTAATTATATTCATTCTACCCGTAATTGCAAAGATTACTTCATCCATTAAAACACAAACACATACATACATACCGTTATTCTCCTCCGAATAAATCGAATATACAGTTCTGCTCGTGAATGCATTATAGTTAATTCTCCAAGGAGTAGATCCAAATCCTTTGGATCTAGTTTTTCAATTGGTTTGTATACACTACGCATGAATTCATTCACTTGCTGCACTTTTCTATCAAACTGACGATTGTTAGAGAATTCCACTATCACTCGCTTCGATTGACGGTCACACTCTTTCTGAAGATAAGCGACTACGGTCAGCATACGTCCAGGCCCTGAAAATATTTTTTAAAAAAATCAACTATTTCAATATAAGGAAAAAAAGAACTAAAACTAATATTTTTTTTTCTTTCACAGCACTTAAAAAGGTTAATGAAGAACATGGAAAATTTTGAGAAGAAACACTAATGAATTTTGCCATAAATTTAACTGGATATGAAAATTGAAATAATTCACCACATTATACAGGACGCATTTGATTCTGCAGTGCAGTACAATCATCTAATACTGTGAGCTATTACAACATAACTGATTGGGTCATTGTTAAAGGGGGACATGTGCAACTTAAATATAACGAAACACATTACCTTTTAACAATGGCTAATTCAATTATAATTTACCATTATGGTTTATCATACTGTAGTTATAAGCTGTTCTTTTTGTCTGATTTTTATAGTATTTGGAATTTTCCAGAAGACTGTACATACACTGTTGTGCCTACTAAATTTCAAAACTGGCAACACTACGATAATCGCTGGAGCCACTAAGCGGTTATTATATGTAGCTTTTAGTAAAGTGTGTTGTGCATTGTGTGAAGAATTCACGAATTTGTGTTCCGAATTTTTGAGTTACAGTGATTTTAGTGAACTGTGTTTTCTTTGTTCGCCATGGATAATAAAATTGAGCAGTGAGTAGCTATCAAATGTTGTGTAAGACTTCGCAAAACTACCAATGAGGCCGTGGACAAGATTCTCACAATTTACAACAACGATGCTCTTTCTCGAGCGAACATTTTTGTGTGGCATCGTCGTTTCCATGAGGACCAGGAGGCGGTCACGGACGACCTTAGATCTGACCGTTCGGTAACAGAACGAATTGACGAAAATGTTGAAAAAGTGCGGGAAAAAATGGCTGAAAATTCTTGTCAGTCCCTCAGGATAATTGCGAAGGACTTGAACATTGGTAAAAATATTGCTCGAATGATCGTGGAACAGGATCTACAGAGGAGGAAGATTGTTCCAGATTTGTACCCCGCAGTCTGACAGCAGAGCAGAAAGTAGACCGGGTGTCGTCGTGTCAGGAGTGAGTCAAAGTGACCGAAAATGACCCAAAATGAATCAAAAGAACTGTGACGAAGGAACTCAACATTGTCGGATAAGAGAATTTCCAGAAAGGAACCCAGAAACTATACAGCCATGCAATTGCTTGTATATAACAAGGAGGGTCATATACTGAACACCCGATCAGAGTAATTCTCTTCGGCATTATTTTGATAATGCAAGTCTTAAAATTTAGTAGACACACTGTGTAGCTTATTACACCTGAATCTTAGAACTTTTCCGCACAATAATTTGTATTTCTAAGCTGTTAATGTTAAACGGTTTGTCGGACAATAAACTTAAACTTATATAAATAGCATTGTTTTCGTTTCTTGGAAAATGCCTTTCTAAAATGTTTTCTGACTACTGTTGTATTTCAGAAATTCTGCAGATCTGAGTTCAATAAATTGGAAGATTAGGTAGCAGAGTAGAAAGATATCAATTGGAAGCAACTTGTCCAGTAAATACAGGGAATGGTACGTTTATTGCTCCTACATATTGTCGGCAAGTACTTTAAAGCTTTTGCACTTGTTATCCACAGCTTTCAAAATATCTAATCAAATAGCAGCTGAGGCAATTTACGAATTTATTGGGCTACGAATTTTTTTCCTTTCATCGAAAGAGTTTTTTTTTTCTTTCTTTCTTATTTTATGGAACATTTACACAAGATCAATATCTATTGTCTCTACCAGGAAGGTTTACCTAAATAAAGAATATACTCCAGCGTTGTTTGCAGTGATTAGCATACAGAATCTAGACAAATGTAATGATCATGTCCATGCTGCAAAATTAGAAACGGATGGTTTAATTATTACAGTATGTTCATATATAATTGAATTAGCTTTTAACTACACATATCGTTCGTAAGTAAATATAAATTTACTATTAGAACATTGAGAATACATGTGTCATCGTATGTAATAGTTTTTGATTCAAAATACAACATTCACTTCCTTTAATTTGGACGCTTTCTAATATGCGTTCAGCACAAGTCAACATAGACAGATTTTCTGTAATTGATAATTATATAATGCTGAATGCAAACAATGCAACATTCACATTTTTTATTTCACAGTATTGTTTGAAACTGACCACATATATAACAAGAAAATAATTATGTATTAACATTTCTACATTAATAAAAGAACACATTCACAAAACATTCATAAGGATGACAACACACAGATGTCAATTAGAAATGCCTTGAAGTACATAGATATAAAACAAAAATCAAGAGATCTCAACTTTCTAATGTTGTCATTATTTAAGAAAGGCGCAGTGTAGAGAATATTTCGAGAGAACTCAACAATTAGAAATTCTACATATTTTAAAAAGCCGCTGTGTTAAAGAAGTTTCAAGTTCCTTTCCTTCTGTGTTCAATTGGCCCTCACACCATGGGTTGAATGTGAATGGAGATAAGGCGAAGGTCAGTTGTTGGTGTAGGTATATACAACATACTACCTGATTGTGGAAGTTCAGTTACACCGTTAACTTGCGTAAGGACAGTGAACACGGGACCTCCACAGAGCATCGTAAGGGCAGTATACGCTGTACGAGTTCAAACTAGGGTCAAACGCCGCTGCAACGAGGCAGAAGATATGCCAGGCCTTTGGTGAGGGTGTCGTGACTACGTGGACAGTGCAGCGGTGGTTTAACAAGTTTAAGGACGGTGACGAAACACTCGAAGACGCACCAAAGTGACGGAAGACCAACCATGTACAAAATCTTCCGGAAGATCTTCAAGAAGCAATTGAGGCGAACAGTGGCCAGACATGTGAGGAACTACTACATTTCAGTGTGAGTGGAGAAACCATTCGGCAGCACCTCCATCAACTCGGTAAGCACTACAAGTTGGGTCGATGGCTCCCACATGATTTGACTCCGGGCCAGAAGGCAACGCGAGTAGACACATGTGTTTCTTTGCTGTTCTCCTCTGAGGAAGTGGGTCATGTACGAAGCTCCACGGCCCCGCCATCATTGGTTAGCATCCTATGAACAGCCGAAACCAGCCCTGCACCAGAAGGTCCTCCTGTATGTTTGGGGGACTGCTTACGGCATCGTGCATTGGGCACTGCTACCAGCTGGTCAGAGCATAAATGCAACTGTGTGCTGTCAGCAGTTGAGTCGTGTTTAAGAAAAACTCAAAACTCTAGAGCCAACACTTCTGAATCGCAAAGAGATCCTCCTGTTACAGGACAAAGCTAAGTCCCACGTGGTTAGGATGACCCGGGACACCATTCTATGCCTTGCATGGGAAACACTATGCATCCGCCATACTTCCCGAACATTGCACTGTCCGATTATAACCTGTTCCAGTCCTTGGACAATCACCTTAGAGGACGCCAATTCAAATCCCCAGCAGAGGTTCAAAATGTACTTGATACCTTCTTCGCTTCACGGCCCACCAAGTTCTACCACGATGGAATCCATGGCCTTCCTGCCAGAACGTTGGCACCAGGTCGTCGATGCTGTTGGCGACTATTTTTGATCTTCCAGGTACGTCTTAGGTGACATATCGATGTTCGGAGATGGTGGGTGAAAAAGCGACAGACTTTCTTGGTTACCTTCATACATAATTCAAAAACTCACAGAAATTATTCAAATTTACCATACTATTCTGGACTTATTGCGCAAAACGTTCCCCGGACGCGTTCTGTTGAAAAGTGGTGATGTAAACTAGCCGCCCAATCATGTGTCTCTCCATTCTGGATTATTTTCTATGGGGTTGTCTCAGGTCTATAAGAATAAGCCAAAACAATTCGTGAATTGAAAAAGAATACTGAACGCACAAGTGCGAAGTCTCCAAAATTGGACCTTCAGAATCCTTTCTATCGAAGGAGAGAACATTTGAACTAGATTATCTTCAAAACATGTCACTGACTACTTTTCAAAAGCAAAATAAGAAAAAAAAAATATATATATATATATCATTATTACTTCCAGTTTTCATTCTATTCCACGTTCTTATTTTGAACACTATGCTGTACACAAAATGAACCCTACGATATATTTCCAAAGATTATTACCTGATAATTGTGATGCTATGAACACAAAAACAAAAATTTGTATCAAGAGAATATTGCATACATACCGTAATAAGTTTCTACAAGTGGTTGATGGATTTCAATGACTCTCGCTATTCCTTCGAATAATAAAGTCAAGGTATCTGCGTAAATTACATTTGCTCTTTTATTTGTAGGACTTGTTTCTAAGGCAAGACGGAGATTTTTCTGAGCCGTATCTGCCAACTGAAAAAAAAAAAAAGACAATATCAAAAAGTATTGGCTTTTTATAATTTCCACAATACTATATAGGAAGAATCAAATATCTACCTTTCTCACAATGTTTTCTACTATGACTTTCTATAGCAAAATTAATAACTCTGTTCTGACTGAATATAACAACTTAGAGAACATACTGAAATGATTCAAGATTTTAAAATTTACTTAAATAGAAACACCGTTATATTTCTCTTGCGTAATGAGATTATCATTGGGAGAAGAGATTTCTGTACAATGAACTGTTTTTTTTTTTTAAAAAAAAAAAAAAGAAAACATCCGCTCAAAAGGAAGACATGATTCCTACAGTTTAGCCAAGAAAAATCAAGGACTCTTTTATAATTTTATTTTGCAGAGCTTTCACACTGTTTTTATCATCTTATACTTTAACACTAACATATAGAGCTGAAAATTTTGCAATCTTTAGCATTTTGAAAATAACAGGCCCTCATGCAACTAACGTTGGAAAAACGGACAACAGGTATAGCCTTCCCGTTGCTTTACAGTTTTATAGCAAACTTTGAAATTTTCAGATATGTCTTTAAAATTAAAAAACATAAGCGAATCTTTTCTACGAATTTCGGAAATGCATATACAAAACTCTTCGTCTGCTGGGAAAAAGTTCGTCAGCAAAGTATTTTAAAAAAATGCATTTTCGAACTACCTATTGCGATAAACCCCTTTGCTTCTCCAAATTTTATTATAGATTGTTTAAACACCGAACTTTCGCTATCAGCTGTCAACATTCTCAAAATTTAGGTTAAAAAAAAAAAAAAAAAAGAATTTCGTAGGAATAGTGTGTATCGAAATCAAATGCTTACATTCAAACAAAAACATCTTGCTGCTTTTATTATTATTATTATTATTATTATTATTATTATTATTATTACAGCTCTTTTGTGGCTATGTGAATAACGTAGGCATTTGGTGGGTTGCCTACGCTATTATAATTCGGTTCGATTCCCGGTGGGAGCTCATGTGGTTCGGATTCCTCATTAAGCTGCAGGTCCACGTCTCATACAGTTTTGCTACTGAAAGAAACGCTAAACTCAATTCAAATCAAAATTATTATTATTAATAATAATTAAGAATTTCGGCTCCGCATTGAACAAATACAGTGTCTCAAATTAATGATACACTCTTTAAAACAGAATATATCACTAATTAAAGCAGACAGGTTTATAATTTTTGTAATGATATGTACCTTAAGGACGTAAATGTTATTGACAATGAAGAGAGTACTACATTTAACAAAATGAGGCGCCACCTTCTTTTCATTTTGATGCACATTCCATGAAAAATGGAGAGGACGAAGAGGAAGTGCTATGGAGTACTCCACCCTTCCCTCTGATGTCTCTCTTTAAGGAACTGTCAAGAACACAGTAAACGACGAAAAAACACAGGAAGATTCCAGAAAGCAAATTGAGCAGGCCTATCGTTTACGAATGCATACATTAATTTAAGACACAATGTAAGTATAAAAGAAAATATGAAATGAAATCTTTGAGTTTTACGTCCCACGGTTATGCCGGTTAGGCTAAAGGAGACAGTGATGATGAGTAATGAATGAAGTGGTGGAATGAAGAAAGTGGGAGGAAACGGGAGAACCCCGAGAAAACCCACGAGCACGGTGTTTGTCCACCACAAAGTTCACTTGGTGGGGGCTGGGATCGAACCAGGGACCCCAAGCACCGAAGGTGAACGCTCTACCACTGAGCCAACGCGCCCCCAAATGTAAAAGAATTAATACAAATTTATACATTACCTTTGTACACAAGTATAAGGAAAATTTTCCGAGTCCTTCATCATGCATGCCTAGCAAAGGAAATATCTTAAAAAAACGTTCAACAGATGCAAGATCCTCAGAACAAACGGCATCATCAAACTTCTGTGTGACAACGGTTCGCAGCTGACTGGCTGCACTTTGAAGAAGAGAGAAAGAATTATCTACACTGTTACCTACAATAAAGAAACAAGAAAAGGCGTTTATTTTCTTCTTCAAAACGTATCATGTTTAAGTAAAGCACTAATAGCAATAAAATCGTAAAAACTTTGAAAGAAAAATTAATACACAAGAACATCAATATACAAACAAATGAGTTTTATTTCACTGTAAAACTACGGTAGACTTCTAAACTATGCACATTCAATACTAAAATCGGAAATAGTAAATCTATATAATTATTTCTCGTGATCTTTTCGTTTCTATTACTATGGCGATCAGTGCTGAAACCGGAAATTGTACTTTTTGCCACTTCCGGTTTGAATAGAGGAATAAAGGTCAAGATGAAACTCATTCTTGGCACGTTAAATCCATATCGAAAAGTCACTTCTCGCTATTTATATATTTTTTTTCAATATGGAGATCAACATTAACCAGAAACTGTAGTGGATTTGGATTTCTACTACTTCCGGTGTTAGCAGAAAGATAAAAGTTAACACAGAATTTATTCTTAGGACGCTGAATCGATTGCAGAAAACCGCTTTTCACTATCTACTATCGTTTCTGGTCTACTAGATAAACTTTTAAAAAAGAAATCGTCTATTTATACCACTTCCAGTTTGAAAAAATGAAATGAAATGCAATTTTTGAGCTTTACGTCCCACGGTTATGCCGGTTAGGCTAAAGGAGATGGTGATGATGAAAGATGAATGAAATGGTGGAATGAAGAACCCCGAGAAAACCCACGCATACGGTGTTTGTCCACCACAAAGTTCACTTAGCGGGAGCAGGGTTTGAACCCGGGACCCCAAACACCAGAGGTGAACGCTCTACCACTGAGCCACCGCGGCCCCCCACTTCCAGTTTGAATAGTGGGTTAAGGGAGAAGATGAAAGGGACGCTGAATCGATTCCAAAAATCCGCTTCTACCTCCTACCATTTTTGCTGTGATATCTGTCGGTAGACAAAAGGACGGACAGACTTTCTAACACTATTCGGAAGTCTAAAATGGAATCATTTTACTGAAAGAGCACACTCATGGTTAAGTGGTTAACGTACGCGTCCTTGGTGAAAGAGACCCTGGTTTGATTCCCGGTGGGAGCACATGTGGTTCGGATCCCACCTTAAGCTGAAGGTCTACGTCTCATATTGCCCATATTCACGTTTCAAAACTACTCCTTCAATGTTTCTAGTCGTATTTGTAACACACTTTTCGTTGTTATCGATAAAACAAAAAGCTCAAGTTCCTGTTTAATAATACATTACATTCTTTCTGAGATTCCACTTAATGAAAGTTAGTCGATCGACGTTGAACGCTAATCTGCACATGGAGTACGGTACTTATGGTGATAATAATAAAATAACCTTGTACACCAAGTTGGATGTTTATTTTGTAATAACCAGAATTTCCGTTCAATAGTATCTGGAACATTTATGTTTAGTATGTTCTACTACGTTATGAGACGTTAGTTTATAATAAAAAGCATATAAAATTATCCTATTGTTGTTGTTATACATTAATTAATTTGGTAAAATATAATTTTCAATGTTGCTATAATATAAGATAGATGTCAGATTCTTCACTGTAAGGAGTATGATCAATATAAATTTTATTTTTATTGTAGTCTTTAATAGAAATTGTAATTTAAAGCAATACGAATTTTCACTTAAATTATCTGTCACTATTAATTTTTAGAGATGAATTGTGACATCCAACTTAAGTATATAGCTTACCATGTGGATGTTCTAACAAACCACTACACTATTCATTCCTCATAGCTATATAGTTAGTATATGGCGCGTGGGACCCGGGCTCGATTCTGGTAGGTCATATTCCGATCCCACGACCAGCTGTAGATCCACATTTTATTTCTGAAATTATTCTATGCGTAATCTTTCAGTATGATAATTCAGTATATAACGTACTGAAAAATTAAACGTTCAGGTGCATTTCTCGACGAAAAATTGAAGTACAAACATGTTCAATTTTCGTCACAAAAATCATTTCTTATTATGGAAATTCTGCTCATATTATCTTGAGGAAGTTGAAAATAGATTGAAAGGGATATGCTATTCCTACTGACGCCCGCGCAATTGGAAGTAATTTTTATTATTTTGTGGGCCTATAATATGTTTTCTTTCAATCAACAGTGTTCGTTCATCTCTGATACTTCGTTAAATTGCATAAAATGATTTCCGCATTCTGAGAAAATTTAGACGGCTATTACATACATAATACAAGCACAATGAACACGAAATCTAAAATGAAGCTCCATTAAGCTCAAATTAACACAGTGAAATGGAACCAAGTTGAAATTAACTCGAGAATTCTGATCACATCATATCAGGGTTCGAGCTCTACTTCGGACTCCCATTCTCAAACTATACCTATTAATATAGCTCTCTTACTAATAGTAGAAAAGTTATTTTCCAACTACGAACAATATTCTCCTTTGAAACTTACCTTCAGCTACATCGTCAGCTGTTTGTTTCAGAATATGCTGATCCATTGAAAGAAATCTATGAACATGCGCAGCAGCCTTTTCAAAGTCCTCGTTTCGAAGAGCAGTTTGTACCCCTTCACTACACAGCTGCAAATCCAATAAATCATGGACCCTCTGTTGACATTCCGAAACTCGGCTCTGGAACAAAATTTATAGTTAATTTCAATGTATATTCTTAGTTTCAAGAGACACTGAGTTAGGTTGGGGTTAGGAATTAGTTTTCTGGGGTTTTGGCATCCATGGGCATGTTGGCCCGTCACGTGTGAAGCATGACGTCCCTCGGCAATCACACTGCCAGGGGAATTGGGGAAGAAGAAAGAAAACGGCCTGGGATCATTATGTGAGGTACCATCATAACATCTGCCTGGTCTGAAAAAGCTTTTACACTTTTCCGATCGAGTGTTCTGACCAGGAATCAAATGGAGATACTGGGAACACAAGAGACCCATATCCTTATTCCTCATAAGTGTCAGAACACAAAAAGTAGCCTTCTGCTAGATTATTTAACTTCTACAGATATATTCTTCTTGTTGGAATAGTAGTTTTCAGGTGAAAGTATAAGTCGAATACGTTTTGTTTTGAAATTAATCAACTCTTTATACTATTATGCAGTGAAGCTTTTCAAAAATTTTATAAGGCTGCTTGTACCAACAGGATGAGATGCATATAGCCCAACACGAATGACTTGATCACGGGTGAATTGGGATTATCTATATGATAAATATAGATAAAATTGAAAGTGACTATGTTTGTGACTTTTAAAATCTCTTGAATCACCCGAACAATCTCGATTAAATTTTCAACATACATGAAGTTTGTGCCTGGGAGTGTTTTTATTTATTCATTTTGACGGTAGAACTTAGGGAAGGGTAAGATATACAAAAATCAATATAAATATATATATATATATATATATAAATAAATGAAAGTGACTGTCTGTGACTTAATAAATCCAAATTCAGCCACGCAACTTGGGAGAGGGAGAGGGATAGGGATATATATATATATATATATATATATATATATATATATATATATATATATATATATATATGATTGAAAATGTCTAAATTAGTGTGGAATCCATAGCTTTCGGGGCAGCTGAGAATAGTGACACTTCCGATGCCGTTTAAATCCAAATTCAGCCACGCAACTTGGGGGAGATATATAAAAATGAATGAAAATGACCAATATTAACTCATAAAGGTTCTAATTATTTCATCTCGAGAAATTTTGGGAAATTTACCACATTGAGCCTATACTGTCCCAGAAGGAAAGATATAAATGAATTTCCGTAAAACATACATATTTTCGATTTTTTTTTAAATGTTGCAATAACGCATCACTAAACACATATCAATGAGATACCGGCAGAAGCTTCTTCTAAAGCTGCAAAATGAGTTACTAAAGAAATACCAGTGAAAAAGTTTCTGCTTTATTTTCACATTGCTAAAAAACACATATACGGTTTATGTATGTGACAACAGTAACAAACAACCTGCTAACAATGAAATACTAGTAATTACACACTGTATATTATACCAGAACCCTTAAAGGTTAATTTGAATCAATCGTTTCACCTGGTGTTCAAATGTCTATTGTTTGTGGAGTATGTCGAAGTATTTGTCCCTCGAGACTTTTTTTTTTTTTTTTTTCACATGCGCCATGCTTTCGCAATTTGATATTACAGACACCACTCCATTGTCGTTCCAACGACAAATCACAAAAGAGTCTTCACACGTTAGGAAGTCAAAAGAACTTCTCTTCTCTTTCCATAAACATTTGCAGGCTTCAGAGGGCTTCCTTCTATTCTGTCACTTCTGACTGTCTCGGTCAACCATATACCACGCTCTGTGAAGGCATCTACAACTTCAGTAGATAAGAAAAAGTTGTCTGCAAACATGTGATTACTGACGCTGTCTCGTGGCAACATGTCTGCAAATTTCATTAAGTATCCCTCAATCTAGACCGAAGTCCGCCTTATATTGGTTTGAGGGTCCCTTTGAACCCTGGTACACTTCAAAATAAATTAGATAGCCCAATCGAAGGTTCATGCACCATATCGTATATCCTACACGTATGGGTTTTCCCTTTATGAATTGCTTGAGGCTATTTCTTCCATAGTATGGCGCTACTTAGTGCACTCATATAAGCCTGGTGATGCGAAAACGCAACATTTAAATTTTTCCAGTGTTCACTGGTATGTGCTTAGTGATTCGAAAATGCAACATCGGTTTTGCTCACGCAAGAATTCTAACACGGAACAAATTTAGTACAGGTATTACTGTACAGTATTATATTTATGTATTTTCTCTTGAGTTAACAAACAAAATAAGCTTTTTGATAAATTAGGACGCGTAACTTACCCTTCATTTGCCATGAAGTGCTTATTTTTTTCATCCACAAAGAGACATTGTTTTAGTCAGATTCACAAGGTCAAAAAACTGTCCATCGGGGAGTTGATCATATCAACTACCAAAGACCGTCATTATTGCCAGCTACTCGAAACGCAAAATGCAGTATCAGATTATGAAATAACTAGATGTAGACCCAAAACCTGTGAAATGTTGCAACAACGCAACACTAAGCGTAAAGAGTTAATGTCGAATCCATAGTTTTCGGGATCGCTGAGATGAACGGTGATTGATACTTTCGATCCCGTTTAAATTCAAATTCAGCCCCGTAACTTCGGGGGAGGAGATATATAAAAATGATCAAAAATGACCAATATCAAAAATCTTTGAAATCTTTGAGTTTTACGTCCCGCTGTTATGCCGGTTAGGCTAAAGGAGACGGTGATGATGAGTAATGAATGAAATGGTGGAATGAAGAAAGTGGGAGAACCCCGAGAAAACCCACGCACACAGTGTTTGTCCACCACAAAGTTCACTTGGCAGAAGCTGGGATCGAACCCGAGACCCCAAGCACCAGAGGTGAACGCTCTACCACTGAGCCACCGTGTCCCCATGACCAATATCAATGTCGAATCCATAATTTTAATCACATTAACTCATACAGGGCTGGATTTCCATGTTTTGCGCCCATGGGCCCTAGCGAAATTGCCGCCCCTAACCACACCAATCGCATTGCTCTCCAAAACTTCCATTTTTTCGGCTCCATTTCTTAAAATATTACTTTACGTTTGCTACTAAATTATAATTGTTACTATTACTAATCATTACTATTACTAGTTATTACTGTTCTTATTTCTTATTACTCATTTTATGTAATACGTACATTTTAATTTCTATATCTGGACAATATTTGGAGTAGATTCATTAAAACTTAACCTGGCTTCTGTCTACATGGTGTAAAAGACGGCAAAATATAAAACAATCTTAAATGATGTAAAGAGTTATATTAATTGCACCTAAAAATTTATTACAAAATGACGTTTCTGAAACTTTTGTGTATCAAAACTGTTTACGTCTTGCTTTGACATCGGCAAAATCATTAATAACGTCATCAAAATCAAGTTTAACAGTCAAGTCATTTTCAATGGCAAAAACAGCTAGATGAACCAGTCTCTTCTGAGAAAAAGTAGATCTCAAATAGTTTTTGATTCTTGACAGTGTGGAAAATGATCTTTCCGCCGCACAGTTAGTTGCTGGTGTACATAAAAACACTTTAAGGCAAATACTTTTGTTAGGATATAAATCCTGAAAATTTTTCGACATGAGAAATCGGTTAAGTTGCGATAGTGACATTTCTTCAGCACTTCCCAATATCTCTTGGACTAAATATCCCTTTAAATGAAGGTCCTCAACAACAAACGAAGATTCCTCGATGTCAGCTATATATACGACCATTTTAAAAAATAGCTTTCGCTTATTTTATTGAGTCTGCTGAAATATGTATTTTCAATACTTTTGTCGTTTGTTAAATACTTTAAAAAAAATTACCGCCCTGGTCCCGGGCCCATATCTAAATCCGGCCCTGAACTTATATATACATTAACTGAATATGATCTTAACTGAATCCCAATGAACATAAATATGAAGATACAGAAATTGAAAAAAAAAAAAAAATAATACATTAGTGTAACCTATTTTAGAATTGGAATAAGATATATATATATACGTAAAAACTAATACTTGTTTTACTTTTAAAAATCCGCTTTTTATGAAAAAAAAAAAAACTCCGTTCCCCCCCCCAAAGCCAGCTTTTTTGCATTTTTAGTGGAGGCAATAGTACATTCCGCCTTTGTTTTCCCATTATAACATGAAAACAGATTTTACTGCATTCTGAGAAGCAAATCGCGAAAAGAAATCAAGAATAAAAGAACAGTCATTCGACAGGAAAGAAAAATGTCAATTTGAGGACGCAGAAGGTTTTCTAATTTCTAAGAAGTGTTTATAGAACTATCTTATTAGATCAAGTTCAAAGATAAAATGTTTTAGTAAAAAGTCTTATAATCTTAGCTACATTTGTTCTGAAAATTTATTATATATCGTAGAAAAAAATGCATTTAAAATTTATGAATAAACTAAAATTCACTGTAACTACACATAAAATTTAGTGAGACTGCTAAAATGTAAGAGATGAATGTTTAAAATGTTATATTTCATATTCTAAAACCCTTTTACACGACAAAACAGTAAAAAGAAAGAAGCAATTTTATGAATAATGGTATTAAACTAAGATCAGATCCCAAATAGGAGTTTATGGCTTTTGTCTTGTACATTGAACTCTCTGAAGGTAAAGATAAGATGTTTCCCGAACGCAAAACGAGATGTAAGCAAGGTTTTATACAAAAACAAGTATGGTTTTGTATCTGCTTCTTGGATTATGGTACTTTTTTCTTGCCTGCCAGACTGGATTTAGGCAACCAGTAAAACACACATATATCAAGAACTTCCAAGTATATGAAAAGATAATTAGATAACTAAAACCACAGCTAGGATGTGGGGGTTACATAACTTACACTTACTGGCAACAATTGCAATCTCAGTTTGAAAACCAATCAAAATAGCCAGCCCCGGACTGAAATAGGACTAATAAGTACTGGATTTTGTAAACACAAAGAATTCACAACAGGGAAACATAAGTGGTGCTTGAACAAGAAAGTTATAACAAGTAAAAGAAATCCGTTTTTTTACCAAAACAGTGGCTTTTTATGAGAAAAAGCTCGATCCCAAGAAAGTCATTTTTTTTTTTCACCTCTAGGTAGTCAAATTATTACTAATACAGTGTTGTTTGCATTGTATTATTAAATAAACACATAGACAGAAGTAGGCGCAGATGTGGTTTTAAATGAAGCTTGCCATGGAACTATTGCACTGCCCGGTACATACTAAAACAAAACTTTGTTTTTTTGAATTAACTTACCTTTGCAAGGTCAAGCTGTCGTACTTTGGCGCTAACGTTCTCTGCTAATTTTGCAGTGAAGGTGATCATTTCCGCCAGCTGCTGGGCATCTGAGTGGACAATTTGAAGATTTGGTAATGCTTTCGTAATGCTTCTGAGCTTTGCCTCTAAATGACATTGCCTTGCTAGAAGAGCTTCCAATCTGCCATTAACCTCATCCTGAAAATATCAAAAACATGTTAAAATTTCTAATTTTTTCATCAATACACATAAAAAAGTTAGGAAAATATTGCTATGAAGGAGTTATAGATAGAAGAAATATAAGACGACTTAGACTGTAAAAAAATTAAAGAATTCTGTAATTTTTTGAAAATTTTCACAGGATAAATATACAGGCAAAATAAGTTGCTTTCTTACTGAGTTAATATTAATGTGCTAAACAGAAAATGGAGACAAATTTACGGGAAAAAATTCTCTGACATCTGTCGGTTTTCCAGAATTTCTTTAAAATATCCCTGAAATGTATATGAATGGTTGCACAAAAAGAATTGCTTAGTGCCCAATAGGAAACTGCAGGACATCAAGAAAACGAAAGTGATCGCAGGCAACCGACAGTATTTTTCTGTCACTGTCATTTACCTTAGCTAGAAGTATATCGACTACCGTATATTAATAATTTACGGTAACTATGAGGAACAGTGGATCGAGTATTTCCAAAATTACACATGAAATGTATCAAATCAGAACGGAAGACTATTGCATAACTATTTAATTTATGAAGGCAACGAACCTGTAAGGTACATAATATTAAAGAAATCACATAACAAATAAAAATACCGTGTACAGTGTTATCCGCCATAACGAAATCATTATGCAATATGAAGGTGTCTTACTTCTGTTCCGCAGAAGGGGTGTGAAATGTAATTGACAAAGGAAAATTTACGAAGACGCCAAACATGTAAGCCATCTGTGAACTTACAACTAGCGTAAACGTCTATTTCATTACTATACAATAGTAATGCAAACTTACCTTGTAGATCATCTACCACAGTTGGTGCATGTTTCTCTTATTTATCCTCGTGTATGCACATACTCAGCATCACTAACGCGCCTCTTCCTATGAACGCACCCGCAGGCGGGACTTTCAACTCTGCTCCGCCTTAAACGGAATAGACGCGAAGCTAATTTGTACTAACAAATTAGTACAGCGTACTGCTTTGTTTTCACACCTATCTTTATAGCATGTTGAGAAAATGTATTTTTATAGCTAGATCAATAAGCCCTCCTAGAGCTAATCCTATTCATTAGCATACCATTCTGTTCGTTTATGTTAATCTTACCACAAGAATACGTCGCCTATGAAATAAGAAGGCCTTTGGGTAAGTCTTTACTTTGACTCAAACTGTGACTTTAATCGGCTCTTATAGGTTCAGTCACTTCCTGGAATTGTTTCTGCGTGAGTCAATTGTTGGAACTATTCTTGCCTTTGGTGTGACGTCTTAGTTCATATTTTTCCCACTAGGTGTCTCTCTACAGTCATATGGTAGTTTGTTAGTGTGATGTCACATGTTCTGTGTGCTTGTCTGTGTGTGCTATTGCTGATGGCATGCGGGGAGCGCGTAATTGAATTTTCGTTTCATGGTGACGATCGAGTTAGGAAATCCGATTGAGAAACCGTTTCATGAATTTAATAGAAAGAATTTGAACTTGTTTTTAAAAGTTTGTATTAGATTCGAATATTAACTCATATCGCTTTGCAGCAGAGTGTGGTTTAATTGAGTTACAGAAAACCTATCATGGTTGTGGTCTAAGGCTGAAGATATTTCCGACGTATGGTAAAAGTGGGTAAAAGCAATTATGAGTTAATTATTCATGAGTGTTCTCCTATGGCGAAATGGTGAGTGTTTTCTCTTTTTAATTCATATTATTTTAATTCTTATTTGTTTTGCATTTGAGTATTAGGCAAAGTATTTGGTTTGCTGCTGCTTGTCCTATTGTCTTGTTGAGATGTAATTTTTTTTTTTTTTTTTGTCATGCACTGATTTATGATTAGAGACGAGTGTTTTTTTTTTTAATTTTTCCCTTCTTATCTTAGCTTTATAGTAGTGGTGTGATTATTTATCATTATTTTGGATGTTTTTATGGTACTTGAGCGGGGGGTTTGGGGGGCGGTAGCCCCCCATTTAGATCTCAAAATTGATAGTCACCGCTTCACCTGAATTGATGTTTAGTAACATTGTGGCCGTTGTACTTATAGTATAATTCTTAACATCGTACATTACTTTCACTGTGTTAGTAATTGTAATCGATTCATCTGATCCGGTTCTGGGAGCAGTTTAGGAATGATTCCTAAACTGCTCCGGGAACCGGATCAGATGAATCGGTTGAAGTCACTGTTTGGCTCAAAGTAAAAATTTGCCGACATTTGCAATCGATTTTGTCAAAAATGCACGGCTATGTAATGAATACCTACTTGACCCCAATTTACAATTTGCACCTAAAAGACACATTAGCCTTCCTTTATGAATAAATCTTCAATCTGTGGACCCCCTAAAGTTTAACTGCACATTATGTATATCTTAGCTTAATAGCCTACTATCGCAAGATTTCACTATGATACTAATAAGATATATGTTACAATACAGGTTATAGTTAAGGAGCCGTACTTCCCATTTAGGGAAGGACGAGAAACGCCATACTTTCAGGAATTATTCATTGACTATCTAGGATGTTAAAAAGTAGGTAATAGACTGAGTTCTTGCCCTTGTACTTAGGGTGTTTAGGTAGTGCAACAGTAAGATGTATCTTCCTGCACGGGAGATGAGAAGTAGCTGTTCTTAACTATTACCACAATACAATTACCTCTTGTGTCGTTAATTTATCATATGCAGCTTGCACTTCTTCCACCGTGGTGACATTTTCTTCACCGGTTTTAGAAGAAAATGTTGACATCATTGTAACGTTGGCAAAAGCATTTACAAGAAGTCATATCACAAGTTAAAATGAACCAGGTAAGATATATCCACTCTTTGTTATCATGAACATATTGGCATCTCCAAATAATCGTTTTAAGTATGATCACATTAACAATATAACTCCATCAATCAAAACGTAAACAAATCCAGTCCAGTCAACAACTGCCGGTACTATCAACAATATTTCATCTCATGCTTCACATACATGACTCACTAACCGGTGAACACTGTTTTGGCCTATGCTATGGAGCTTGTCTTTCCGTATTTTTAAAAAATATTCTGACAGTATTAAAATGTCAACACATACAAGAGGGAAAAAAATCGTATATACAATATCGTTATTGCTCAATAAGTATATTAGCCAAATATTGAGAGTTCAGAGCTCAGACATTAGCTTCCAAATTATCGGGCCCATATTTCAGGGTTCACGGGTCCACTCGTTCTGGGTGAGTACCTGCTGGTCTAAGCAGAATCTAGGTTGGCTCAAACCACAAAGAGCATCAACTCCTCTGTTTTCTTCAGAAATGTATTTATGGTTGTTGGAAAACACAATCTTCCAACAATAGGGTCGAAGTCAACTTAGTTATGCATAGTAACTACATTAGCACAAATATTGAGAGATGTTAGCATAGACATTACATAAGGTACACTATCTAGAGATCTATTATCTTGGCTAGTTCAAACACTTGAGAGGCTAATTTCATGCTGACCCACAACCCCATATCTCAGGAACTAAGCCCAGAAGCTGAAATTTGCTAATCCAAACAACCTATCGCGTGTACTACTTGGTTCATGTGAAATCTCGACTAGCTTAGACGATTTCAGGGTTGGGTCATGTGAGCCCCGAACTTTCGACGACTATAGCTCACTAACTGTTGGCCCAGGAGCTAAAATTTCCTAGCAAAGATATTTGAGGGGCTTGCGTGAAGTTAGCAGCCAAACTTTCGACGCCTCTATCTCAGTAACTATGTTGGCCCTAAGACTGAAATTTACTAACCCATCCACTCACTTGTGTGAAGTACCTAGTCATCCATTATCTCCACTGGCCCAGATACTTAAAGGGGGGGATTCACATATGCTAAGGTCAGATTTTTATAATTATCTTACAGACAAAATAGGAGTCTACAAAATTATAAAACTGCCAATCCAGATTACAAAAGTCAAAGGAACAAAAAAGAAATAACGAAAAGAAAAGAAAAAGAAAAAAAAGAGAAAAGAAAGTTACAAATAAAAAAAAATACGCGTAGGAGATCGGGCAGATCTGACGTCGGGGCTGGTTGGTTCGTCTCGAGCTCCAGTTTTGTCCTATGGGTTTGCTTGTGATTTTTTTTTTTTGTCTAATTCAATTTTCTAGTGTGTGTATATCCCAGCGCCACACTTTTTCTACACTTCTTTTACTGTATTACCATTTTGCCTAACACGAGGCGATTTCAGGTTTCCGACCCGCACATTTTGGTCCTGCTGCGGCATGGCCATGTTTTTAATTCAGTGTAAACCATTCTCTGCTTAATACAATTTTCACAGTGTTTAACAATTTTCAGTATAATAGAGGACATGGTCTTACGATCGCCTCGTACTTTATCTAATCTATATGAATTTAAGTAATGATAAGTTTTAAATTATAATAATAATAATAATAATAATAATAATAATAATAATAATAATAATAATAATAATAATAATAATAATAATAATAATAATAATAATAATAATAATAATAATGGGAAACTAAAGTTTTAAGTAGAAGTTGACATTCTCTGGGCCGTTGTTATTCTTGCCTGTCTTTTGGTGGTCAGATCACTTTACGCAATTTAAGTTCTAAGCACATTGATTGAGGTACAACGTAACTAGTGAAAATAAGTGCTATAAGAATAAACTGTAGAGATTTTAATTTTTTTACGTCCCACGGTTATGCCGGTTAGGCTAAAGGTGATAATGAGAAATGAATGAAATGGTGGAATGATGAAAGTAGGAGGAAACGGGACAATCCCGAGAAAACCTACGAGCACTGTGTTTGTCCACCACATAGAGATTGTAATGTTTAAAAATGCATTAGGAAAATGGTTTAAGAGAAGGAATCGTGAACAGATTCCTGAGCCGAAAAGAAAATATAAGGTTAAACACTTTTGGACAGAGGCGTCGTCTGCAAAGGAAAGGGGAAATTTGCATTCTCGTGAGTTTGAGTCATACATATATTTTAATCAGTCCGACAAGAATTTCAGAGTGCATTTTCAAATTTACCGAATTGGCGAGCTATTGTTTCCTGGAGACGTCATTTATTTTAGGATGTTAGGATTTAAATTTCTTGGCTTTTGGCGTCTAAGGCCATTTAGCCCGTCACGTTTTGAGGGATGACGTCCCTCGGCGAGCACACTATCCGGGGAAAGGGAAGGAAGAAAGGATTGGGGAAGGAAGGAAGCGGCCTGGGACATATAAGTTAGGTGCCACCCCGGCATTTGCCTGGTGTGAATGAGGAAAACCTCATTCAGGATGGCTGGCCTGAAAAACCGTTTTACACTTTTTCGACCGAGTGGCCCCACCGGGAATCAAATCCGGGACCGCTCGCACCAAAGGCGAGAGCGAGACGTTATTTATGTTTTAGTGACTATATAGTTCCGAGGAACTATTTTATCTAGTTTAACTAAAACTCTGCTAAACTATTTTATTCAGTTGAACTAAAATTCTATATAACTGTTTCATTCAGTTGATAAACATTGAAATTTTATTTGCTTTCTTTATAGAGTTTCAATTTTCTTCTTTAAATAACTACACAGGTACGGTATACATTTTCTGTTACATATACAGAACATATAGGCCAAAATCCGACATTTTTGTAAATTTGGCATCTCAAAGGCCAGAGGTTTTTTAATGCCAATCTGTACTTACAGAATAGTTAAACGTTCTATTTTGTTTCCCAGAATGTCTTATAATGTTTCGAAAGCCTGACAATCATGCACATCTTGATTTATGCCTATAAGAAGAGACCTGCCAACTCACACGGTTTGGCGGTCTGAGGCATTAAACCACAAATGAAGGGGTAATTTGGATAAGGGCGTATCGACCTATTGCCGGTAAAATGAGATATACATAATGTCTGCAAGTTTGAGCATGTCCGTATGTGTCTAGATGGTGTTAAGGTAATATCTCTGCTCCGTAGCGAACGCATGTCTCTAAAAATTTTGTGTGAATACGTTGATTAATTGGATAAGGGCGTTTGTTTTTCTGCTCTCCTGAAAAATTGAAGAATTGCTAGTTACGCCCTTATCCAAATTAACACCTCCATTGCAAAACATGTATGTTACGATATTAAATCCCACTCAAATCATGGAAGTTATGTAGTATTATCCTTTCGCTATCCATTTATTTATTATCGTTTCTGATAGTCTGGTTTAACTAAAAAGGAAAAATCGTGAGAAGTCAAATTTTTTTTCTAATATTGCAATATTATGCAAAGCTGGAAATATCGGCAGTACTTACTCACTCATTTACGTACACATTTACCGATGTGATTAGATGGTACATTCACTACGATCTTACAAATGACTTGGTTGACCAGTTTAATATTTATGTTGTCATTAGTGCATTTTTAAAAATATCACTGAATTTTACAATTTACGATTTTTTGTCCTGTAAACCAGCGGAGATGGATGATTAATGAAAGTGTAACTTATTACAAAACAAATTGGTGGAATAAGAATGGGAAAGGGAATGGGAGAACACCCCCAAAAAAAACATGGACATGATGTTGTCTACCACAAACTTGCATAGCCTGGGATCGAACTGATACTTCTTGCACCGGAGTGAAAAAGCACGAAAAACAAGTAACGATTAGTGAAAGAAGAATTATTAAACCAGTTGAGAATGCTCCAAGGGCATTGCTAGAACGAACTTTAAAAAGAATGGAGAGATGGAACGGGAAGGATAACTGTCATTGTTTCTAGGTGTAAAAGTAAATCTTTTTTATCCGCACCTTCTCTTTCTCGCAAAAATTAGCAAAATATAATCTCTTTATGACTTACAGTTCTCGAGATATGGCTGGTTAAATATCTAGAAATTCGAACTTTTTGGCCAATATCTGGGGAATGGTGGCCAGTTGGCCAGTAGAGAGTCAATCAGTAGCCACCGGTTACTATTTGGTACCATAATGTTCACTATCCTCCTAGGTATTGATCAACACCAATATGATCTCTGTGTGACTTACGGTTCCCGAGATGTGGCTCCTTAAATCTCCTAAAATCGGAACTACCTTTTGGTCAATATCACGGGAACGGTAAGTCATATAGAGTTGATATTGGTGTTAATCAATCCCTAATAGAATGTGAAACATTTTGGTACAGATATTAATTGGTGGCCACTGGCAACTGGCCAGTGGCCACCTTTTACTGTTTGTTACCAAAATATTTACCATCATTTTAGATACCGTAAACGGGGGTTACTTTGACATGTTTTGGAAAGTTTATTGAACATAACTCTCGCATTTATTTTCGATGTTATATTGCATGTATGAAGTTACACCAAATGGACCTTCGGCTACAAACTCCTACTAATAACGCTTCCTTACACTAAGTCTTACACCAAAATATTCTGACTTAAATTGGTGACTATGTAGCCCCACGATTTGGGGCTAGTTTGACACGTTACTTCTTTTCATTTTAGGTCAAATTTGGGTGGCTTTTGGGGCTTGTTTAACACTTGATTTTATTTTTAAAAAACATTTTTTGTTAATGAGTGATAAAGACAGATGTTGGGGTAGTTTTGTACTTTTATTTACCCTTTCTACATTTGACAACACTTTTAACAAATTCTGAAACTAAAACTTGGCTATCAAACAAAGTGAAACAATAGGAAAATAATTAAAAAATTGAAATCGAAACTACAAAATGTTTTGTAATAAGAACTGGTACAGTAATGAGTTCTATTACATATCATCTTGGTAATTTTTGCATTCATAGAACGGATCTCTGGATCCTTTGTTACATATCCCGCGGACCCACAACTTGCATGGCACACAACAAATCCAAACTCTTCCTCGGTAATGGGCGAAATTGCACTTACAAATTGAACAAAAATTGTCGTCTATTTTCCTTTTCTTGGCCACATTCGAACACGCTGGCTTATCCAGTGGAAAGCCATTACTTTGCACTTCAAGTTCTGGAAGTTTTTCAGATTCGAGTTGATGGTTGTTCTTGTTGCTTTTCAAAGTAACTGGTGCTCCAGGTGCTACGTTCACTTTCTTTTCTCTTCTGTGGCGGATTCTCCCTTGGTTGAAACCTCGTTCTTCCTTCAGAAATTTCAAAAGGCTTTCATCCAAGATCCTTTCAGATGTACCACTGTCACCGCCAGGAAGATTCTTGAGCACAGCCTGCTTATCGAAGGGATAAAGTCCAGTTGTTCTAAAAGCACTTTGGAGATTGCTTGGAACTTTAGCAGCCAAAGCATGCATGAGTCTTTTCAATATAACTTGAACTTGCTCCTTAGGTATGATTCCCTTCCGACGCGATTCCTTCCTCCATTTTTCCAAGATCTGTATCCAGTATTTTTTTTTTGAGAGGGGCAAATACTCCGACATCTAAAGGTTGCAGAAGAAGCGTTGAGTTAGGCGGCAGACAAGTGAAATAGATTCCTTCTTTCACTGCAGCTTTTACAATATTTTGGGGAGATATGAGATCCCAAGTTGTCTACTATTACAACAACCTTTTCTTTTCCATCTTGGTGTGCTTGAATATGAGTTAACAATATCTTGAAAAACATGGTGTCAAAGTATCACCGAAAATGTCAAAGTTTCCTCCAAAGTTTAAGTAGCCCCCCTCTACGGTATTGATCAACACCAATATGATCTCTCTATGACTTACGGTTCCCGAGATATGGCTCCTTAAATCTCTGGAAATCGGTCATTTTTTGGCCAATTTTTTGGGAACGGTAAGAGTGACGCGAAAAATATAATCCCTTTCTCTGACACTTTTTGATTCTCTATCGAATGCAGGGTTCAAAATTGGAAAAATCGCAAAGAACAGACCGGACCTAGAGAATTCAGTAACGAACTTTGTTGAAAATAAATAAAATAAGATTCCTTTAGTTTCTATTTATTTATTTTAGTAAGTAGGTAGATGGTATATTCTTCAAAACAGTCAGAAGTCACCAAAAATATTAGTATTATAGTTCCTTTAATACCAAAAGCATGCAGGGTCTAAACAAAGTTACTTCCTTATCTGTTTCCCCTGGGATGCACAATTCTGGAAGAATAAAACGGCAATAAGGCTTTTCATACAATTAAAACAAAATTTTACAGTAGTTTAGAGTTTAATGTTCCGTTCAGCACAAAAGATATGTTAGATATGGATCTACAACTAGACATGAAATTCGTACATATGAGCTCTTCTCTGGAATCCGATCTCCCGCACCAAAAGGGGAGTACGTACGTTAACCATATACACCAAAAGATAACACACTTTTATTTACCCCTGTTTACCATAAGCTTTATGTACTTTTTGTTATGTGCTTAAGATTATCCATAACATACAGTCTTCAGAAAGACTTTTCTTAAAGTTGGTGACTGGTGGAGGTCAGAATAATCATGTCATCAATATGGCTGCCGCGGGAATTCAGAGCACAATTTTTAACTGAGGATAACTTTCCACTCAATGAAGGTAGAAACTTCATTCGTGTATCAAATTGAAGGAAATAAACGTGTCTAAAATTTGGTGTCATTGCCGTTTATTTACATTGCTGCCATCTTTAAATATGGTGCATGATTCGCTCAAAATGTAGTTTCATTCGCGTTATTGTTAACATTTATTGGGAAATAACTTTGAAATCATTATAGATATGAAAAACAATATGAAATAAACATGCTAGAGCAGAATTTGAGCTATTAAACGACATCCATTTCATTAATATATCTTAAAAATTGAACGAGTAATTAGATTTTATGTATCATATGGTGTTGTGTTCTTGACCTTCAATATTATGCTGCAGCGAACATGCAGCCAGAATGGGCTAAATTATACGTTTATTTTAAAACAATTTTAGAATTAAGAAATTAGTATTTCTTGTTTGAAACAGTAAACATCCGGTCAGTGTTATGATTTTAGAATAGACAGCAATTCAAGGAAACAACGAACCTAATTTCAGAAACGAGCACACGGATGTCACACAAAAACATACTTTCACCAGCTTTAAATTAAATATCCATTTGAGTAAACAAGGATGCTCATCCATATTAAAACTAAATTTTAGAAAGTTTACTCGTCCAGTTCGGAGCTATCCATTAGAGTGTGTACGTCGCCAATCCGTGCCGTGCGTCCCTCAAGAGGACCCGACGACTTTGGCCTGGTGATATAGCAGCCAGCACCTGTAGTCCAAGAAGCTGAGCCGGCATATGTCCAAGTCTCGAAAGACTTCCAGTACTAGACCACCTCCAAGGAGGACTTCAAGCCTACAAGTCCAGTTCCGTAGAGGGAGATATCGAGGACAGCCGTTACCGAGAACGAACCCAGGACCACGACTTCCAGCGCCGAGCAGTGAGGGGAATCAACGAGACTGCGAGACAGCCCCAAGAGAAAAGAGGAAGAGGCCTCCGGCGGGTTCGAAGCAATTACTCATATAGTAGATCCCAAGTGTAATAATGCGTCTTTAATATTCAGTCAAAAGTGACTTCAAGCCCAGTGCCTCTGTACAGTAACAAGCAGAAAACGTGAGTAAGCAAAACCGTATTTAATTGTTCTCAAAGGGATTCATTTAAGGAAAAAGGAAACTAGTATTCTATTTCAACACATAGCCTTGCATTGGCATGTTCATAATTTATTAGTCTCATTTGGTTAGCCTCCAGCTAACGTGACAACCGATCAAAACCGAGACCCTTCAGGTCAATGTGTTGATCGGCATTCCGAAATTCAATTTATCTCCTTTTAAATTAAGAACCCGGGATCTTTCATAAATTTCATTCCATTAATTCATCATCATCATCGTTTTATAATAAAATACAAAATCTAATTTCTTATCTTTTATTCAAGTGACTCGCATCATTCTGATGCGTAGTCTATGACTTAAGTAATTATTCAAAATATTCAAATTAAACAAGTTAACTTCCTATGTGACAACTAAGCTTCTTAAGTATCTTTATATAACTCCCTGGGAATCTGGAGTGTTACTAAGCTTCTTTAACTTCATTATAATGCAAAGCAAAACGCGTAGACCACTTTTACTTATTCCACGTTTACCATAAACTTTGTTAAATGCTTAAGATTTCTGATAGTTTTACTCTTGAGAAAGGTTTCTCTCGATGTTGGTGAGTGGTGGGGATCCTAAGTATTGACATCATCACTATGGCTGCCGCGCCAACATGTGATACATTACTTAAACAAATATAATTCTACAGCGAAGCGTAGTACAGAATTGTTCTTTTTCTAAATGCTCGTAATCAAGTAGCCATTGTTTTGTGCAATACCAAGGTGTTTCATAGATCTAATAATCTTCCTGACATTTAGCCTGAAAGTTACATTTTACGATCTTTGCGTAATATAATGAATGTATGAATAATGAAGTTCAACAACTTTTGAACTGTTAAGGGAATAAATTTTTTAAAAACATTTAATATTGTGAAGTATTTAACGATGCCATGAAGCATAGGATTAAGAGATATTTGTGAAAGTTACAAATAATTTTCTGTTTTAGGGCAGTGTCTTCAAATGCTGATGAACGATGACATAGGGCGAAGTTGTGTATTTGTGTCTTTTAATTTCAAATTTTTCTCGTAATTTCTATCTTTGTTTCTTAAGGTGGTTTGTCTATAAAACGCACTGAAACATCTTTTTCTCGAGTTCCAGTTGACATGGCTCTCGAGCAAACAGTGAACACTGTCACAGGAAGACTTACTTGTATTACAGCGTTTGCCAACTCTGAATCAGTCAGGGCTAGGTGGATAGAAACTAGGTCGATGAGAAGCAAAATAGTAACATGTTTGTTGGACGTCAGTGGAGTATCCCGTACACCTGAATCTAAACAGGACCTTCAACAGAGTCGGATCAAGAAAGGCAACAAAGATGTTGAAGGTGTAATATCTTCATTCAAGAGCTATTCAGATCTTTTCGAAGACATGAACGGGGTAACCCCTTTTAGAAACATATTCAATGGGTAAGTTGTGGACAGCAAAGTAAGTCAAAATCTTCTAAGTGCGAACTTCAAAGGCACAGAGACCTTCAAAAAATTTAAGACGTTATATGTTAGTGATTCAAGAAATGTTGAACTTCCAATATACCAAGAAAACTTGTTATGAACTATGCTTCTGTGTATGTACTTCTCCCAGATAGCAAAAATGACTTGCAAAAAACTTGCAGCAGATTTGCAATTCAAGTCTGGCAAACTTGCAGCAGACTTGTAATGCAAGTCTGCAAGTTTGATGTAAGTTTAATGCAAACTTCCTAGTTGACGCTCTTCGAACTTGCAGCACCCCTGAAGTGCAAGTATATGGTAAGTTTGCAAAGCAAGGTTCTGCAAGGGGTTTATTTGCAGAGCAAGCCTAATGCAAGTTTACACTTGCACTGCAAGTGCACAGCAAATCGGCAGCAAGTTAGTATAGGTTTGACGCAAGTCTGTGCAAGAATACCACTTGCACTGCAAATCTACAGCAAGTTTGTAGTAAGTCTTTTGCAAGTATATACTTGCATTACAATTGTACAGCAGGTCTTCAGCAAGTGAGTGTAGTAAGTCTTCTGCAGGTATATACTTGCATTTCATTGCATGCCTTTTACAAACCGAAAATTTACTGTATACGAACTATCACACAGTATATTTTACTCAACAACTTTGTCAAACAATACACGTTTAAAATATAAATTTTCTCTACATACTGGATACTTACGTAATTATCGTAATTATCCACATGTTTTAATGCTTCACACATTTTGCACCTACTACAAATGGCGGCCTGGCGGGGAGATTTCTAAGATTAGACTTTTGTGCCATCTGTTGGTAGAAACTAGAACTGACATACTTGCTACAAAGTTGCAACAAGCCTCCGAGGCAAGTAAAATCTAGCAAGTGAAAATCAAATTACGACATTTGCGGGTAACTCTTTCAAAATGTCTGCAGCAGGTGTACAGTGCACGGAAAGTCTAGAAAGTTAAAATCAAATATAGTGAAAGACTTGCTGCAAACCAAAATGCTATTAGGGTCTAAAACTATCCAAAAATCAGATAAGAAACTGCTGGTCGTAAAGTCCCATGATCTTTTCGCAAGACTTCTGAATTGAAGTGCGACATGAAGGATGTTTTGACTTATCCTCTTATGCCAGTTCCCCTAGCTCTTGGACAAATAGATGGCTCCATGAATAAAACATGTAAATGAAAAATGACGCGTAAGTTTGAAGAGCTTCAGAAGGAAGATATAGTATCTGCTTCAGCAACTGTGGACACAATAATCTTTGATGCCATGTTCATCCTGCTTGCAATTCAATTCCCAGATAACTATGGAGTTCTCTCTTATAACATTCTGAAATTAATCTGTAGAGAAGAAGCTAGAGAAATTCATTTAGTGTGTGACGTCTATGGCCCACCAACTATCAAGGATACTGAACATAACATACGCAATGTTGAAACGGTGGTTAGTGAAATAAACATATTTGGACCTGAGCAAAAATACATAAACCAAAAAGCCGTTGATGACTCTGCGAAGCGAGTTATTCAATACACCTTTAGCAAAGCTTTTATGCAAAGAATGGAGATCTAAATATTGTGACTTGCTATACAGTAAAACATTATATGTTGCTGTAAAACAGCCTTGCAAGTGCTCATGTATAGGAGTGAATATGGATGTGATTGAGGTGAAAGAACTTGCAAAATAACACAATGAAACAGGTACGAGGGTCATTTGGCATATTCTTCACACGACTCGTTATAGCGAAGAAAGAAATGTTTTGGTGCGAGCAAAAGATTCCGGTATTTTAGTATTAATGATCTATCACCAAAAAAAACTTAAAGAGCTTGATGGCTTGATTGGGCTTTATCTTCAGACAACTCTAGAAGGTATATCAACGTCACAAACATAGCCAAAGATATAGGAAGTGAATTAGCTAACAGCCTTTCATGCCTTCACTGGTTCATATTACATTTCTGCTTTTAACAGGTAAGGAAAAATCAAACCATTTAACATTCTCACAAGCGTAGCTTACCAAAGAATTTTGACTAAATTGGGAGAATCCGTCTTGGTGGATGAATCATTGCTGTCTGGTGTAGAGACATTTGTGTGTTGCATGTTTGGTCATTCTTCGTACACTTACTTATTTATTTAACAAATCACCAAATATATACTGTAGTGGATATCTAACAACAATAACAATGGAAAGAATTTGGGAAGGTATCGGCCAGGGCCTGTTTAGTAGGTACCATCCCGGCAGTTGCCTGATAGGACTGAGGAAAACCCTGGAAATCCTCAGTCAAGATGGTCGGCAGCGGGAATCGAACCCACGACCTCCCGAATGCGAAGCCAACGCTCTACCACTGAGCTACTACGCTCATGTCAGAAGTGAGATAAAATATTTTAAAAAAGAAACCGTTTCCTGTGTTAAGAAGTAAACCGTTGTCAAAGTTAGACCTGTTGATCCTACTCTTCCTCTGCCAAAAGCTGCTTTGGAACAAAAAAATAAAGTGGAGCAACGTCGTATCTTGGATGTGGAAATGTACAAACCTCTACAACCCTCTCGAAGATATTGAGTGAACCTGTCATGGATGGAACTTATAAAACGGGAAATACCAAGTTAAGTGGTATTAAGGGCCTGTGGCACCTGACATTCTTCCGCCGGAAAATGACGACACTTCTGAAAGTGAGGATGAAGTTGCTTCAACAAGCTGTGATAGTGACAGAGACCCTGATTATGAATGGTAAGATCGGTATAAAAAATGCTTAATGCGGAACGCAAGATCGAATTTTGCATTGTTTCGGATACCTACTGTAATATGTAGCAATAGTTTTAAGTTTACTAAATCAGCAGCATTAAGTTATAGTCCTTACAACAGATACCTAGATATAAATGTGCCTATTACACAATGAACAAACTTCACATAAAAATATTGTACTTCTTTGTTACTTAGTCTTTGTTTATATTACATTAAAAATTCATATTAGTAAATTAAAGAGGTCAATATTCACTCAGACCAAGAGATAGAACACATTTTCTTTCCCCAAGATTTCCACAAAATTTATGTGATTAAGATTATCCATAAACTACATCTTAATTCATCCCTACAACAGTGTATTGATCAAGTTCTTGGCTTCGAGAAAAAGGCTATAACTGTAATTACTATCGGTTTGTCTATGCAAAACCACTTTCACTATCGGTCCAATTTCACTAACGTTTTAAAAGTTGTTGATTTTAAAACATTCACTACATTTTAAAAAATCGTGAAACGTAACTTTCAGGCTAAATATCAGGAAGACTATTGATACTACGAAATATATTGGTATTACACAAAACAAAGCTACTTCATTACGAGCACTTAGAAAAAAGAACAAATCTCTACGACGCTTCGTTGTAGAATTATATTTGTTTAAGTATCACACGTTGGCGCGACAACCATAGTGATGACGTCATTACTCAAATCCCCACCACTCACCAACCTTAAGAGAAATCTTTCTCAAGACTATAGACTACGTGAAATCTTAAGCATTTAACAAAGTTTATGGTAAACTTAGGATAAATAAAAGTGGTCTACGTATTTTGCTTTGCATAATATTGGAGGTCAAGAATACAACGTCATATGATACATAAAATTGAATTACTTGTTCAATTCTTAAGATATATTAATGAAATAGATATCGTTTGAAAGCTCAAATTCTGCTCTAGCATGTTTGTTTCATATTGTTTTACATATCTATAATGATTTCAAAGTTATTTCCCAATAAATGTTAACAATAACGCGAATGAAACTACATTTTGAGCGAATTATGCACCATATTTAAAGATAGCAGCAATGTAAATAAACGGCAATGACATCAAATTTTAGACACGTTTATTACTTTCAATTTGATACACGAATAAAGTTTCTACCTTCATTGAGTGGAAAGTTATCCTCGGTTAAAAATTGTGCTCTGAATTCCCGCGGCAGCCATATTGATGACATGATTATTCTGACCTCCACCAGTTACCAACGTTAAGAAAAGCCTTTCTGAAGACTGTAGGTTATAGATAATCTTAAACACATAACAAAGCTTATGGTAAACAGGGGTAAATAAAAGTGTGCTATCTCTTGCTCTAATGTAGTTAATTGTAACCTATGAAATAATTCTAACAGCAGTAGTAATTTACTGATATTTGTCTTTGTAACTCTTTGTGGTGAATTCTTCAATCAAAAAAAGAGAAGAAGAATGAATGAGAAATGAAAAATTCAAGCGTAAAGTTTGCATTGTGATGCGATTCAATCAGAGTGTATGAATGTTATAGCTGTATACTTCGGATTCAATGCTGTATTGCTGCCATCTATAAGCTGTTCATGTGACATTGAAGAGCATTGATTCACTTTGCTCTCAACAGGAAATAAGCTAATAGTACTGAAGTTTAATTTTCAATCGGAGTTAGTTCTCTAATTGACCGATTAAAGTTTAACGTCACTTCAGCATAGAGTCAAAACGACAGATCTACTGCTTAAAGTGGGATTCTAGATTTAGACGTTTATCCAAGGCATCGTATACTCATGGGTAATAGTGTATGTAAGGATGTTTGCAGATCTTAACCCGATTTTGACCAAGATATAACGCAAAAATAAAAAAAAATACCATTTTCAGATATGTATACAAACACATGAAATTATATAGGCTTAGGAGTTTAAACTTCCTTGACGAATTCCTGTGTTCCCCACTATTCATGGGATCCAACCCGCAATCACAGGCACAGAAAGCACAAATGTGTGCACGCACAGATATACAAAGTTCAATAATTTTGCAATAGAAAGTAATGTGAAAAATATGAGAAAACTATAGATTATACAGATTGTACTGCTTGTTCTATACATATTTATTTCACACAAAAATTATTTTAGACGAGACCGAGAACAAAATAACGATTTTCGACTCGGGATGTGACAGAGACCAATATAGTGGAAGTTAAGACGAGAACGAGAACAAGTGGAATTTGGCCACAAATTGTAAGTTACCAAGTTCATATCGGATCGAAGCAGGTATTCATCGGGTTAGGTGTATTAAATCTTTTACCACTGCCCCCTGATAAGCTGGCCGTCTCAGAAATGGAATATAATGGTGTTTTTGGACTAAAATCTGTGGTTTGAATACATAATTGAAGTTACAGGAATAAAATCCTACAGTAATAAAAAAAATGTCAAAACTATAATTCATTGTTTTCACAGGTCCTTTGCCAGGCAGAAGAGTTTTCAATCTCTCATGGAAAGATCCTTCATGAATACTAATGTTCCCCATGAGACTAGAAATTTCTAGTGCCATCTCGATTTTCGTCTCAGAAATGAGACGAGAAGTGGATTTTCAAATTCGAGGCGAAACGAGAAATATGAAAATTCTCGACTCTAAGAGAGGGGACAAGGAATTTCTCAAATCTTGTAGGCAACATTAGTTCATCCATGTTTTACAACTCAAACAGCGTTTTAATGTTGCGTGATTCATATTTTAAAAAATTATAAATTGATAACGTAATTGTACAAACACAGTGAAGAGCGTTTATCAATGTTCAAAGATACGAAAGTCGTTACACAACACATTCCAATAATAAATATAGTTTAAATGTTATATCACACCCTTCAGTGTTGGGAAGTAACGTAACGCAAGTAACGCGTTACTTGTAACGCGTTACTTTTTAAGTAACGTTTCCTAGTAACGCGTTACATTTTTTCCAAAGTAACTGTAACGGTAACGCGTTACAAATTTTTAAGTAACGTACCTAGTTTGCGTTACTTTTTTTGCGTTACATTTCGGATGAGTAACTACAATATATGTATATATATATTTTTTCGGAAACAAATGTTTCTTTCCTGTAAGTGAATTTCTCAGAATGAAACAATCGAGCATGAATTACGTATGTCAGTGACCGACAGTCACAGACACACAGAGAAACAGATAAGTTCGTAGTGCCACTTGCTGTTTTTTGAAGATGAGGACAGCCTTTGGGAAATCACGTGTACTGATCGCAAAGCACCTGGAAGATTTTGTCGTAGATTTTGACAGCTCGAAATCAATACATGTAGTGAATGAACTAGGAGTGCAATGATACCGGTAGTCTATTTTACTTTGATTGGTGTTGTTTTTATAAAGATAGAGAACGAAAATATTTTACTGTTCGAACATTTGAAAGAATACTTTTTTCTTAAGAGCTGAGGATGATGGTAGACAGAATTTAAAAGTAAAGTGTCTGAAGTGCCCGGCCGAAAATATTTATCAACAACTAGGGTGCCATAATTAACGATTTACAGTATATGAATAAACTGTTTTGATGAGCAGGCCTACTTTATTACTAGACAATAGTTTGCTGATGGTATGTAATATTGGAGTTCTTTCAGATCAGTTTCCTTATACTAGAGTCCCGTTGATTATAGAGTAGTGTAATGTTTCTCTATATTCTTTATTTTTAATTTTACATAACAACATTGTTATTATTATATAATTAGTTTAGTAGAATAATTATAAGCAACAATTTTTTAACACATAGGGATGAGCACGAGTCAAGCTAAAATTCGACTCGACTCAAATTCAAGTCGAGTTTCGAGTCAAGTCAAGGGTAATATCCTCGAGTCGAGTTCCGAGCCGATTCAGTTTTTCGCGTCGAGTTTCGAGTCCAGTCGAGTTTGATAAATGGCTCATTCGTTTTAAGTCGTCTTGAAATCATGGCCTGATTACACTGGAAAACGAAAACCATGAGCAATGTAAGCTAAACAGTAATATGGAATACGTTTAGTGTTGCTCACGAGATGGGACACTGCTTGCATCTCGTCTCGTCTCGATAGCGAAACCACAAGAGATTTTTTATAACAAGCTCAGCTCGGCTCGGCTCAACTGAGAAGATGGCTCGAGCTGACTTGGTAGGGATGAGCTATTTGCTCGGTTTGGCTCAACTGAGCTGTTGGCTCGGCTCACTTCTCGGTTCTGGTCGATAGTGAATGAGCTGTGAGCCGAGCTGCTCGAGTGGTTGACAATTCTAAACCCGGGCCGAGCAGTTTTGAAGATATTTGGCCAGTGCCCTGTAACTTTTAACAGTGTTCGGCTCGAGCCCGAATACTCAACCTAGACCCTCAACCCAAATTCAGAAGCTCGTGAACAATGGTCCTTGACTCCTAGACTTCACGACTACCGATGTTGGCAATCAACTAGCTTTTTAGTATTCAAATACAAACCGCCTATCTTTCTTTTTATATACAGTGTTGTTATAATTAATAATAATAATAATAATAATAAAGTTGTAGTAGTGTCATTGATAATAATTATACTGTTTATGTAATACACTTGAAGAATGTACTCGAAACTACACACCGGATTTGGCTCTAGTCGACTCGAAACTCAGCTCCAATTCGAGTCGAGTTGGAGGAAATTTTTCGAGTCGAGTTCTCGGGTCGAGCTCAAAGATGTCTCTTTCTAGTCGAATCGAGTGTCAAAGAAAACTCGCTCGCGTCCATCCCTACGAACGAGTAACGCAGTGTGGCATTTTATCAATGTTACATTATATGAAAATGTTCATACATCAAGTAAAAATTTGTCCTTGCATTTACATAAAGCGATTCAAAAAGTGCAATAATAATAATAATAATAATAATAATAATAATAATAATAATAATAATAATAATAATAATAATAATAATAGCTGTAGTAATAGTAGTATGGAAAATTGAAGTCAATTTTTTTCACATTTTTAAAGTTTCGGACCTAAAAGTAACGCGTTACTTTCGAAGTAAAGTAACAGTTACTTTTTGGGAGCAAGTAACGCGTTACTAACGCGTTACATTTTAAGAGAAAGTAAAGTAACTTGTAACGCGTTACATTTTTACAAGTAACTTACCCAACACTGACACCCTTCGTGGACTTCTTGTGACGCGGAAGAATTCTGCTAACTTCTAAACGAAATTAAGAAAATCTGGGCATACATTTACAAAAGCAACACAAGGGAAGGGGTTCTTAGAATCGAGATGAGACTAGAAAGAATTCGAGAATTAAGACGAGACGAGAATTCGACAAAATAAAAGATGAGACGAGATGAGAAAACCTTATTTCTCTTCTCTTCCCGTCTCGTCTCGTGGACAACTCTAATGAATACTTCTGGAAATTTAAGACTTAGATTCTAAAATTAGGAATGAAACAAATAAATTTATGAGGAAATAAATTAGTTCCTAAGATCATTTCAGATTATAACAGTGACATTAACTCCGAAATTCTACGTAATGAATTTTACGCTTGAAATGAAAATTACTTAATAATAATCCAAACTTAAAATGAAATTAAACACAACTTTTTTCTCTCTCTTTGTACTCCATTCGATAAAGCAAAGAAATATGTGTACCCCAAAATAATATGAGCCTGCAAAAGCGATTTCCCTAATCTAGTCGACATAATATTCCCGAAAATCAAGTTCAAGGATAAATTGATGATCGGTAGAAATGGACTACGCTCTGTATTGAACCTTGAAGTGTGAAAATGACTTCCTGAAGGTCTACGTCTCAATGATTATGTGTACGAAAGGTTAAGTTAAGGTAAGGTCAGCGTGAAGTTAAGTGCGCGTAATGTCGGATTATTGTGAAGTGAGTTCGAGTGAGCATGATGTCGGACTAGTAATGTGAGCGTTAGGTTGAGTGAATGTGATATCAAACTACTGATAACAACGTAAGGTTGAGATAACGTGATGTCGAAATGATGTTGTGGCCGTGAGGTTGAGTTAGCAAGATTTTAGGTTGATAATATGAGCGTGGGATCGAGTGAGCGTGATATCGAAATGATTTTGTGAGTGTGAGGTAAAGTGAGAGTGATATTGGGTTGGCGATGTAATGGTGAGGTCGAATGAGAGTGATGTCGAAATGATTAGTATGTGACTGTAAGGCCGAGTGAGCGTGATGTCGAAAGGATGTTATGAGCATGAGGAAGAGTGACCTTGAGTCTCAATGAGGTTGGTCCAAAGTGGGCACCTTTAATACATATTGTTTTCTTTACAACGAAAAATTCTTCTTTTTCTCTTCTGGTGGATTTCAGGGGACCGCTCACAGATGGAGACATCACTCAAGGCATCTTATTTTATGGCCACGAAAATTTATAGTGAATTTTCTTGTAATTGTCAGAAATCCATTTTTATTATGAGTCAATCATTTACTATTGATGATTTAAGACATGCAAGAAGAAAAATATCGCTTTCTGAATGACGTTATTTAACAGGAGTACAGTTCGGCAAATTTCTTTAGAGTTTCAATGTTGATTTTACTACAGCTTCCCTTCAACTCTCTTTTAATCGCATTAGCGTGGTTTTAACTTCTTATCATCAACTATATGTGTTCTTTCTTTCCAATATTATGGCTAATATGAAACAGATGACAGGCAATGTAGGAACGAGAAAGCTGTTCTTGGAAACAGGTATTTATTTTTTTCTAAAAAAAGGAAAATAATGCAAATTCGTAATTTTTCAAACATATAGTAATCATCACTCATCAGTGGCGTAGTCACGGGGATTACCCGGCTGAAGCTCCCTTTCTTTAGTCCAGCGGTATCGAAAGTGTTCTGCTTAGAAACAGCATGGTTCTATTTATGGTCTCAGTGTTATTATTATTATTATTATTATTATTATTATTATTATTATTATTATTATTATTATTATTATTATTATTATTAGCTTCCGGTGTAAGCATAAATGAGCTTGTCTGGCCGTATCTAAATGAAATATGAAGGACTAGCAGTCTATTGTCGAAGGAATAGCTATCGCTATATTTGGTAGCTAAGCTCGACAAGGGACAAACTCGGCAAGGATTATATTAGTAAGCCTACTTTTTCTCGGTAACTACTGACCGTATCTGAACAAAAGTAGGTGGGCAAGTAGCCCGTTATCTAAGATTTCTATATTTGGTGGCAAAGCTGAGCTCAGCCAGGGATAGGGTCAGCACTGCAAATTCCGTTATTACTTTTTGCAATTCATAGCACAAACGAAAATTTGAACAGTACAATCCAGCACAAATGTAGCATAATCGTTTTGAAACAATTTTTAAACTTTTGAGATATATTTTACGTCAGTGCAATTCAACCGGGGGTACGGATACACCTGAGGGTACGCGAAGATGTTTCTGGGGATACGTAGTAGTAGTGGCCCCGTTATGCCCGAATGACTCATCCTCACTCTCTTTTATGACCGGGGTGAAAGGTCAATGACCTGGCCCGGGGTCAATGACCTAGGGGTACCTAGGACCACCCCCTCTAAATTTTGGCAGGGGTACCTTGGCCCACCCCTTAAATTTTGGCAGGGGTACATAGGACCACCCCCCTTAAATTTCGGAAATTGTCAAATCTAAAAATTTGGTATGGTAGCCTAGGACCATAGTATCTACCTCTATCAGTATTGGGTGTCTATGTCGTTCCCTTTCATGGGTAAAAAATTGCCAAAAATTCAAATTTCGGGGGTTTTTGACCTAATTTATCCCCTTTGATGAGGTGTTATTACCCTATATAGTTATATGGACGTATACAGGGGTCCATTACCTTTCATAAGACATGGGAATATTAATGCACCCCTTTAAAAATTTGGGAGGGGTACCTTGGCCCACCCCTTCATTTTTAGAAATTGCCCAATTTAAACATTTGGTATTATAGTATAGGACGCTAATATGGATCACTATAAATTTGGGTGGTCCACCTCGTTCCCTTTTAGGGGTACAAAATTGCCAAAATATAAACGTAAGCAATACGTTATACCACGTGTTTTGTTTCGACCTAAGTTATCCCTTTGATGAGGTGTTATTACCCTATATGGTTATATGGGCGTATACAGGGGTCCATTACCTTTCATAAGACATGGGTATATTAATGCACCCCTTTAAAAATTTGGGAGGGGTACCTTGGCCCACCCCTTCATTTTTAGAAATTGCCCAATTTAAACATTTGGTATTATAGTATAGGACGCTAATATGGATCACTATAAATTTGGGTGGTCCACCTCGTTCCCTTTTAGGGGTACAAAATTGCCAAATTTTAGTACAACCACGTGTTTGGTTTTTAACCTAATTTATCTCCTTGGATGAGGTCCTATTACCTTATATGGTTATATGGTCATGTATAGGTGTTCATTCCCTATCATAAGACATAGGTACATTGGTGCACCCTTTAAATTTTTAGGAGGGGTACCCTGGCCCACCCCTTCAATTTCAGAAATTCTCCAATTTAACCATTTGGTATTATAGTACAGGACCTCATTATGTATCATGATAAATTTGGATGGTCCATCTCGTTCCCTTTCATGGGTACGAAATTGCCAAATTTAGGTACAACCACGTGTTTGTTTTTTGATTTAATTTATTCCCTTGGATGAGGTCCTATTACCTTATATGGTTATATGGTCATGTATAGGGGTCCATTTCCTATCATAAGACATAGGTACATTTTTGCACGCCTTTAAATTTTTGGGAGAGGTACCTTCGCCCACCCCTTTAATTTTGGAAATTGTTCAATTTAAACATTTGGTATTACAGTATAGGACCCTAATATGGATCACTATAAATTTGGGTGGTCCACATCGTTCCCTTTTTAGGGGTACAAAATTGCCAAATTTTAGTACAACCACGTGTTTGGTCTTTTGGCCCAATGTATCCTCTTGGATGAGGTCCTATTACCTTATATGGTTATATTGTAATGTATAGGTGTTCATTTCCTATCATAAGACATAGGTACATTGGTGCATCCCTTTCAATTTTAGGAGAGGTACGTACCTTGGCCCGCCCCTTAAATTTTGGATTTTTTTTGATTTAAGCATTCGGTATTATAGTACAGGACCTTAATATGTATCATGATAAATTTGGATGGTCCACATCGTCCACTTTCATGGGTACGAAATTGCCAAAATATAAACGTAAGCAATACGTTGTACCACGTGTTTGACATTTTGACCCAATTTATCTCTTGGATGAGGTCCTATTACCTTATATGTTTATATGGTTATGTATAGGGGTCTATTCCCTATCATAAGACATAGGTACATTTGTGCACCCCTTTAAAATTTGTTAGGGGTACCTTGGCCCATCCCTTAAATTTAAGAAATTGCTCATTTTATATATTTGGTATTATAGTACTGGACCCTAACATGTATTATGATAAATTTGGGTGGTTTACCTCGTTTCTCTTTCATGGGTACATGTTATATGGGTATGTACAGAGGTTTATTACCTTTATATGTTTATGTTCCCTTTTAAATTTGGGGAATTATCAAATAACAAAATTCGGTAAACCTTTTTCTAGGACCCATTGTAGATGTTGGTGTTCCTCTTATGGCCAAATATTCAAAATTTAAAGGTTATTGACCGGCTTTATTATTGAATAAGTACAGGATTTATTACTTTTTCATAACACACAGGTGTATTTGTGTACCAATCTTAAATTTTGGGAGGGGTACATTTCTTATTGTCATATCAATAATTGGTAATGGTTCTTAAAATTGGATAGTATCTCATTCATTGGGTAAATCATTGTGAAATATGAGTATGATCACGTAATCAGTTATTGACCTATGATGGAATTAGGAGTCCAGGACATTGGAACATTGAAACTTTGTAGGATAATTTGAGAATTGCGTCATTGGTTTTGATTATTCCCGCCAAATATAAACGTAAGCAAGACGTTGTACCACGTGATTGTCCTTGATGAGGTAGTGTACAGGGATTCATTTCCTTTGTTGTGGTACTTCTTAAGTTTGAGTACACACACACTTCTAGAAAACAGTTGGTTCTACTCAGGTAAACAATTGACGGACATTATTGACATTATTGAACATATAATGATATGATTAACTCTAAGACTTAGGTATATCAAGAGAAGTATTCTTTAAATTTGGGAATGGTGATAAACAGAATTTTAACATAAGGTGCGAAATTTGAAACAATACATTGAACTTTAGTCACAGCTCATAGTCTAAGATCATTGGTGGTGATTGATTTGAAATCTGATAGCTAACCTTATTGAATTTTATGACTCATAGACGAAAGGCAATACATGCTACAACACTGGCAAAGTTATTGTTAATGCAATTTCATTGGTTGATCACTATCTGTCGTGCAATCTGATTGGCTGATCACTATCTTTCGTGCAATCTGATTGGTTGATGATTTTCAAATCTTTGCTGTATTCAGTTTTAAGTTTTGTTTAACATTTAAAAATCTTGGTTTCGTTCAACATTTTGCACTCACTGATAAATATGATCAAAACCGTTTATTTGTTAATCGAATAGTTAAAAACCGGATAAAGTTTGACGGTTAACCGTGAAACGTAAAATTTTTTTTTAGTTTGAAATTTTTTGCTTGAAATTTTTTGTTTGAAAATTTTTTCGTTTCCAATTTTTTTTTTGTTTCAAAATTTTGTTTGAGATTTTTTCGTTTGAAATTTTTGTTTGAAATTTTTTTCGTTTGAAAATTTTTGTTCGAAAATTTTGTTTAAAATTTTTTGTTTAAAATTTTTCGTTTCCAAATTTTTTGTTTGAAATTTTTTGTTTCAAAATTTTGTTTGAAATTTTTTTCGCTTCAAAATTTTGTTTGAATTTTTTTTTGGTTTGAAATTTTTTGTTTGAATTTTTTTCGTTTCAAAATTTTGTTTCAAAGATTTTTGTTTGAAATTTTTGTTTCAAAGTTTGAGTTGACATTTTTAAAAGTTTGTGCACTTATTAGTAAAGAACTGGAACTGTTTAGAACAAAAACCTTTGACAACATTGTGGTGCAATAGTACACGTCAGAACCTGGGGTTGTACTTGAAATGAAAAAACACAATTCATTGAAATGGATCATTTTATTACACTCCACATACATCCATACCAGATAGTGGTTCTGGATATTGTCGATACAATGTATTTTGAACTTCTTGCACTAGTTTGTCTTTAGCATATAATTTTAATTCCAGTTGAAGTCTTTTAAGGTCTAATGCAATATCAATTGGTGGAAACTCAATGTCCATTTGATCACAAATAAACTGTTTATCAATACAGGTATGCACCCACGAACGATGTTGACAACCATCACAATATCTAGATACATGTTGTACAATATGCATAACACATTTTTCAAAATAGTACTTTTTCAGGAATATACTAGTTTTGTTGCACACTTCCACTGCATGTTTAACACACTGAAATACGTTGATAAATTTGTTCCATTCAGTTTGTGTTAGATACACCATGTTGCGAGGGACATGGAATGTACTCTTTTTACGTAACAGCACCATCTTCTCTTCGAGGACTGTACGCAGCACCACTTCATGATTTGAGCCTAATGATTTGACTATGGTCACATTTAGCTCATCATTAAAATAATCGTTCATTTGGTCGATTCGTGAACATAATATTTGCCATTCTTCACAGGTCAGTTGTACACCAAATTGTTCTGCTTTGCCCAATCGAATCTCTGGGTCAAATGTTCTAGCACTGATACCAATCATCACATGTTTTGTTTGAAATATATTTATTGGATAATAGCTTGCGAAGATGAACTCTTTATCGTTAGAAGTACACATCTTTCCTCCTGAAAAGCACTTGCTCAAATGATTTCGTGGGATGACACTGTATTTGCTGGTTTATAGTTATTGCTGACGTCATTGGTAAGGAATGTGCTGACGTTTGAATTCATGATTTCATCACAGTTGCTGACGTCATGCCGACCAACCAAATTCATACAACTACAGCTGACGTCATTGGAAAGAAATGTGCTGATTCATGATTTCATCACAATGGCTGACGAATCTGGCTGCGTACTAAATTCAAGTTGATGACTTCGACCCAAGAATCCTTTGTAACATAAAGATACAGATCCAGTATTTAAGAAACGCAGCAGTTCTTCTTGTTTTGATGGTTCCATGGGTAAATATCTTGCTGGTAAAATTATATTCTTATCATTTTCAAGCTTCACTACGATTCTTAATCCAAACTTTGTAGGGATCATTTGGCTAGCTAAGATTCTATAAGGTACATTTTGTTGTAAATCAGTAATCTTGGTAAATGATTTCATCAAATCACGTGTGTTTAGAAACTGCAGACAAGTAGCCATGATGATGTTATCATGAATACTAACTCGAACGATACTTATATATGATGCAAAACTGATGACGTTGCATGATCATGTTCTAACGTGTACTATTGCACCATGATAAACAACGTTGCCAGATGTTTTTGTTCTAAACAGTTCCGGCTAGTGTATACCTGTATTGATAAACAGTTTATTTGTGATCAAATGGACATTGAGTTTCCATCAATTGATATTGCAATAGATCTTAAAAGCCTTCAACTGGAATTAAAATTATACGCTAAAGACAAACTAGTGGAAGAAGTTCAAAATACATTGTATCGACAATATCCAAATCCTTTATCTGGTATGGATGTGTGTGATTAACCAGTGCAGTGTAATAAAATGATCCATTTCAATGATTTGTTTTTTTCATTTCAAGTACAACCCCATGTTCTGACGTGTACTATTGCATCATAATAAACAGTGTTACCAGAGGTTTTTGTTTTAAACAGTTCCGGTTCTTTACTAATGAGTGCACAAACTTTTAAAAATGTCGAACCAAACTTTGAAACAAAAATTTCGAGAACAAAAATTTTCAAACAAAAATTTTCAAACGAAAAATATTTCAAACAAAATTTTGAAACGAAAAATTTCAAAACAAAAAATTTTGAAACAAAAATTTCAAACGAAAAAAATTTCAAAAATTTTGAAACAAAAATTTCAAAACAAAAAATTTCAAACAAAAAATTTTGAAAAAATTTCAAACAAAAATTTTTTAAACAAAACTTTCGAAACAAATTTTTCAAACTAAAAATTTCAAACCAAAATTTCAAACAAAAAAATTTGAAACAAAAATTTTCAAACTAAAAATATCAAACGAAAAAATGTCAAACCAAAGTTCCAAACAAAAAATTTTTCAAAAACTTTTTAAATGTTAAACAAAACAAAACTGAATGCATCAAAGATTTGAAAATCAGCAACCAATCAGATTGCACGAAAGATAGTGATCAGCCAATCAGATTGCACGACAGATAGTGATCAACCAATGAAATTGCATTAACAATAACTTTGCCAGTGTTGTAGCATGTATTGCCTTTCGTCTATGAGTCATAAAATTCAATAAGGTTAGCTATCAGATTTCAAATCAATCACCACCAATGATCTTAGACTATGAGCTGTGACTAAAGTTCAATGTATTGTTTCAAATTTCGCACCTTATGTTAAAATTCTGTTTATCACCATTCCCAAATTTAAAGAATACTTCTCTTGATATACCTAAGTCTTAGAGTTAATCATATCATTATATGTTCAATAATGTCAATAATGTCCGTCAATTGTTTACCTGAGTAGAACCAACTGTTTTCTAGAAGTGTGTGTGTACTCAAACTTAAGAAGTACCACAACAAAGGAAATGAATCCCTGTACACTACCTCATCAAGGACAATCACGTGGTACAACGTCTTGCTTACGTTTATATTTGGCGGGAATAATCAAAACCAATGACGCAATTCTCAAATTATCCTACAAAGTTTCAATGTTCCAATGTCCTGGACTCCTAATTCCATCATAGGTCAATAACTGATTACGTGATCATACTCATATTTCACAATGATTTACCCAATGAATGAGATACTATCCAATTTTAAGAACCATTACCAATTATTGATATGACAATAAGAAATGTACCCCTCCCAAAATTTAAGATTGGTACACAAATACACCTGTGTGTTATGAAAAAGTAATAAATCCTGTACTTATTCAATAATAAAGCCGGTCAATAACCTTTAAATTTTGAATATTTGGCCATAAGAGGAACACCAACATCTACAATGGGTCCTAGAAAAAGGTTTACCGAATTTTGTTATTTGATAATTCCCCAAATTTAAAAGGGAACATAAACATATAAAGGTAATAAACCTCTGTACATACCCATATAACATGTACCCATGAAAGAGAAACGAGGTAAACCACCCAAATTTATCATAATACATGTTAGGGTCCAGTACTATAATACCAAATATATAAAATGAGCAATTTCTTAAATTTAAGGGATGGGCCAAGGTACCCCTAACAAATTTTAAAGGGGTGCACAAATGTACCTATGTCTTATGATAGGGAATAGACCCCTATACATAACCATATAAACATATAAGGTAATAGGACCTCATCCAAGAGATAAATTGGGTCAAAATGTCAAACACGTGGTACAACGTATTGCTTACGTTTATATTTTGGCAATTTCGTACCCATGAAAGTGGACGATGTGGACCATCCAAATTTATCATGATACATATTAAGGTCCTGTACTATAATACCGAATGCTTAAATCAAAAAAAATCCAAAATTTAAGGGGCGGGCCAAGGTACGTACCTCTCCTAAAATTGAAAGGGATGCACCAATGTACCTATGTCTTATGATAGGAAATGAACACCTATACATTACAATATAACCATATAAGGTAATAGGACCTCATCCAAGAGGATACATTGGGCCAAAAGACCAAACACGTGGTTGTACTAAAATTTGGCAATTTTGTACCCCTAAAAAGGGAACGATGTGGACCACCCAAATTTATAGTGATCCATATTAGGGTCCTATACTGTAATACCAAATGTTTAAATTGAACAATTTCCAAAATTAAAGGGGTGGGCGAAGGTACCTCTCCCAAAAATTTAAAGGCGTGCAAAAATGTACCTATGTCTTATGATAGGAAATGGACCCCTATACATGACCATATAACCATATAAGGTAATAGGACCTCATCCAAGGGAATAAATTAAATCAAAAAACAAACACGTGGTTGTACCTAAATTTGGCAATTTCGTACCCATGAAAGGGAACGAGATGGACCATCCAAATTTATCATGATACATAATGAGGTCCTGTACTATAATACCAAATGGTTAAATTGGAGAATTTCTGAAATTGAAGGGGTGGGCCAGGGTACCCCTCCTAAAAATTTAAAGGGTGCACCAATGTACCTATGTCTTATGATAGGGAATGAACACCTATACATGACCATATAACCATATAAGGTAATAGGACCTCATCCAAGGAGATAAATTAGGTTAAAAACCAAACACGTGGTTGTACTAAAATTTGGCAATTTTGTACCCCTAAAAGGGAACGAGGTGGACCACCCAAATTTATAGTGATCCATATTAGCGTCCTATACTATAATACCAAATGTTTAAATTGGGCAATTTCTAAAAATGAAGGGGTGGGCCAAGGTACCCCTCCCAAATTTTTAAAGGGGTGCATTAATATACCCATGTCTTATGAAAGGTAATGGACCCCTGTATACGCCCATATAACCATATAGGGTAATAACACCTCATCAAAGGGATAACTTAGGTCGAAACAAAACACGTGGTATAACGTATTGCTTACGTTTATATTTTGGCAATTTTGTACCCCTAAAAGGGAACGAGGTGGACCACCCAAATTTATAGTGATCCATATTAGCGTCCTATACTATAATACCAAATGTTTAAATTGGGCAATTTCTAAAAATGAAGGGGTGGGCCAAGGTACCCCTCCCAAATTTTTAAAGGGGTGCATTAATATACCCATGTCTTATGAAAGGTAATGGACCCCTGTATACGCCCATATAACCATATAGGGTAATAACACCTCTTCAAGGATATAACTTAGGTCGAAACAAAACACGTGGTATAACGTATTGCTTACGTTTATATTTTGGCAATTTTGTACCCCTAAAAGGGAACGAGGTGGACCACCCAAATTTATAGTGATCCATATTAGCGTCCTATACTATAATACCAAATGTTTAAATTGGGCAATTTCTAAAAATGAAGGGGTGGGCCAAGGTACCCCTCCCAAATTTTTAAAGGGGTGCATTAATATTCCCATGTCTTATGAAAGGTAATGGACCCCCCCTGTATACGCCCATATAACTATATAAGGTAATAATACTTCATCAAAGGGGATAAATTAGGTCAAAAACCCCCGAAATTTGAATTTTTGGCAATTTTTTACCCATGAAAGGGAACGACATAGACACCCAATACTGATAGAGGTACATACTATGGTCCTAGGCTACCACACCCAATTTTTAGATTTGGCAATTTCCAAAATTTAAGGGGGGTGGTTCTATGTACCCCTGCCAAAATTTAGGGGGTGGGCCAAGGTACCCCTGCCAAAATTTAGAGGGGGTGGTCCTAGGTACCCCTAGGTCATTGACCCCGGGCCAAGGTCATTGACCTTTCACCCCGGTCATAAAAGAGAGTGAGGATGAGTCATTCGGGCATAACGGGGCCACTACTACTTACGTACTGCTGCTTCTGGAGGTCTGCTGAAAATGTCTGTTGACAGTTCACTGCAAATGAAATTCGATAACTTGTCAACTTGTGACTTTTGTATTCATGCTCGAAAAGAGTACAATGAAATTAGTGACAGAGCTATTTCACGACTTCTTACATTTCCATCAACATATTTGTGTAAACATGGTTTCTCTACATTAACATCAATAAAAACGAATCACAGAAATATCTTGAATCCAGAATCAGCTTTGATTCTCGCAGTCTCGAAGATTCGACCAAGAATCGAAGAGTTGGCGTCCCCGAAACAAGCTCAGCTATCTCATTTAAATGTTAGTTCTAAAGTTACTTTTTTTTTTAAAAAAATTTTAACATTGTCCTCTTTGTACGAATTATCAGGGGGAACGAGGGGAAAATCCTCCTCAGTAGAACTGGATGTCTCCCATGTTTTGACATTTCCCATGTTAATTTTTTTTCGAATGTGCATTTTGTCTCCCTGTAAATAGTATTTTGATTGACACACTGATTGTCTTTTTGTTGGGTCTCTATTTGCCCGCCCCACACAATTGGATGGCGAACTGTGATTCGGAGTACGTGAGAAAAAAAGGTTGAACAGCACTGTTTTACGCAATGTCAATTTTCACTTGACGTCAAGCCAGCATCGCCACCAACTTTTTGATTAGCGTTTTGATTATTGGAAAGAAATATGAGAAATCTCAGCAGCACAATCCAACAGAATCGTAGCACAACTGATTAAACGTAATTTGAAGTTAGTTTGGAAATATTTTGATTGGGAGCGATTCTCACTTGATTATCAAGTTAACATCGCCACTTTATTACGTTTATTACTTATTCCAGTTGTTAGCACAAACAAAAATATGAACGGCACAATCCAGCACAAAAAATAGGTACCTTGACATATGTAAACTGAATAGTGGATTTTGTTTTAGTAACACAAAACGTTACGGAATTGGGCCGTAGCTCTTACACCGAATATTCAGCAATAGGAATTCATTGTACTAATCACAGAATGTTTTCAGGTTTATTTTGAGAAGATGATGAAGACTATCGATATCAAATCGTTTCGTTTCATTATTCGATAACTGTGTGCGCAAGCAAGGGGAGTATTACGAGAAACAAGAAAACTGGAAGTTTTAAAAAGAAATAGTGTAGTGTAGTGATGGAGCTGTTTCGAACAGTTCCGGTAATACTTATAATTTGCGAACTTCACACACATATATTTGCGTACGGGGATTTTCGTGATAACTCTATTCAAAAAAACAGACGAAGCGAAAATGACATTGATAACACTGTAAACATTGGTCAGCCAAGACGAAGCATATCACAAAGCCATGCATTGAAACGATTAATAGACGAAGAAGATTGTCGAATTGATATTAATAGGTTATGTGCTGCGAGAGGACGATTGAACGACAACTTAGTTGTATTGGAGTGTCTTCAAACATATAGAAAGGTGTGCTATCTTTATATTTTTTGAAGTGTTGCCGGTAAAACGGAAACGTGTGACAGTTTTGTTTGTACTTCATATAGCACTATAAAATTAGATGTATATTTTCCATGCACAATAATTTTAGGTTGGCATAAACAAAATTTAAAAAAAGCTTCAGTCTTCCTTCGATTTGTGCTGCAATAAAATTGTCTAAATAGTATAACGTTAGGCTCCGTGTTTTAACGCTAATACTTCCGTCATAGCGTAATTAAGGAAAGAAAAGTTGGTACTATCCTTTTTAGAGAGTAATAGATTTGTAATATGTACCGAATAAATTTCTAATTTACGTCAAAAGAGGAATGCATGAGTAATTAAAAATATATGGGGGTACCTCACATCCGTATATTGTTCACAATCCCAAGTATATGCATTTCATCACGTGATAGTCCATAAAGAAACCAAATTAAATGAATTCCTATGTTAATGCAGTATTGTAAGTCACGTTTCGTAACGATAAAGCTATCCAACATAGGATCATCTAGTAACATGAAAATGTGTTTTCACTATTCATTGCTTACGTGCATACTCACCGGTGCTGACGCGCCTGTTCCGTACAGACGCTTCCGCACAGCTCCACCAACTTCAACTACCGTTACGCGAGTTAGATGCAATTCGTGCTTTTCGTGGCTACCTAGCACTGATTGATTGCTTTTTTTTTTCGGCGGTGAACTGTGCATACCCAATCCAGTTGGTATCCTTACGTAGGCATGATAAATTACACTCGATTAATTTTAACAGTAGATTACAAACTTTTCGTCACCAGACCCTCCTCCATCTCTTCTGGTCTAGTGGCTAGCGCGTGCGCCTTTCTGCACGTGGTTCCGGGTTCGATTCCGTTGTGAAATTTGTCATTCACTTTCATGAATCATCCATCTTCTTTAGCCTAAAAGGCATAACCGTCGGGCGTTAAAAAAATTCATTTTTTAAAACTCCCTAACCTACTATACTGTGCCGGTTTAAGTGCCCTTTTAGAGCGGCCTTATCGATGCAGAGTTGGAGCGTCTATTGTAAAGTTTACCACTTTTGTTTTCTGGCATATGTCCGCATGCTCTATTTGTACCCGTAACAATTAAGCCCTCCTGAAGTGTATCTGGACACAAGAGTTCAAGTACTGTTATAAGAAAGAATTTATGGGATACTAGGAGCCTATTTCGTGATGAAAGAAATGTATAAATCGTGAATTATATATGGTTTCCTAAACTAGAATAATACCAGAAATGGATCCCAACATTTTTCTTTTGTGATGCTTCAGTATAAACACAATGTCAGTGTATATGCTAATTTTTTTGAGTCATTATGCCCAAGTTAAGATTGACGTTATGAACGAATGAAAGTTAAGGGTGAAAGAATTCGCGGGCGTTTAAAGATTTTGGTTGGATGATGGTACGTAAATGAACTGCTGCATATACCCTCAGCCCAGTGCATATACCCTGTTTGTTTCTTCAAGTATTCGTTGGCATGCTAGATGAACATCTTATTTGCATTTGGAGAAATTTCGTTCCTACCGGGAATCGAATCTGAGCCATCCGGAAGGGAGACATCTGGCTTCGACACCCGCCGCTATTTATATTAACGGTGAAAAATATACAATTTTGTGTAAGGATTTACGTAGTCCTTATGGTTCATAAAACTATATTATAAGTGACTAGGCTATGTTTATGACTCAATCTCTTGAACCACCCTACCGATCTCGATCAAATTTTCAACACAGATGAGGTTCGGGCCTGGAATGGTTTTTATCATTTTATTTTAACGGCGCAACGTAGGAGAGGGAGAGGAGGAAGATCCATATAAAAAATAAATATGAAAGTTACTGTTTTTGTGACCTCATCACTCTTGAACAACCTGACCGATCTGTATCAAATTATTAACATAGATTAAGTACAGACCTGGGATGGTTTTTATCTATCACTTTGACGGTGCAACTTAGGGGAGGGGAGACACATTTAAAAATGGTCGAAATTAGTGTCGAATCTCTCATTTTCGGGGTCGCTTATATAAACAGTGACACTTCCGATGCTGTTTAAATCCATATTCAGCCCCTTAAGATGGAGAAAAGAAGATATATAAAAATATTGAAAGTGACTAATATTACTGTCGAATCCATAGTTTTCGGGTCACTGAATTGAACAGTGACATTTCCCGTTTACATCTAAATTCAGCTTAGGGGAGGGAGGATATATGCAAAAATGATAAAGAACGACCAATACCAGTGTCGAATCCATAGTTTTCGGGGTCGCTGAGATTAACATTGGCGCTTTCGATGCCATGCCTCGCAACATGGAGGAGAGGGGATATATAAAATCATCAAAAATGACCGATATTAGTTGCGATCTATGGTTTATGGGATACTAGGTCGCTGAGACGAACAGTGACACTTCCGATGATGTTAATAAATAAAACTGATTGATTTACGGGCTATAAGTAATGTGCTAATTTTATTTATAGAAGATAATCAAAAATGGAAAAAACAACAAGTGAACAGGTAATTCGGACTTGTGGAGTAAACAATCAATACAATAGGTTGTAACAGAGCATAACGTAATTCCTCTACCTCCACGTTCAGCAATTTTAAATCAAAGATTTAACTAAAATGCATGGAGATCAAGGTGGGCCGGTAGTAGATTCTCACCTCTGGTGTGATGGGTCGCTGGATTTATTCCAACCACGCGACTTTGTGGTGGACATCTCTTGTTCATGAGTTTTCTCAGGGGGTTGAAAAATCCGGGTTCTTATTGGTTGATTTGAGTTTAGCGTCCCGTTTAGCACTCAGGTTGTATGAGACTGAGACCTAAAGCTTGACATGGGATCCGAGTCTCGTTGAGAGCTCATACGATTGTATTCCAAGGTAAGTTATAGGTCCACTCTCATGTCGCATAGGTGCTCAAAGGAATATTAAGCTTCAAACCAACAAGCTAAATAACAAAATCCTAGTAAAAAGGATTTCTATAATATAAAAATATTACATACGGTACTGAAGATATCTCCCTGAATTTTCCACTCGTGCTGTATCATTTAAATATTATAATTTTTACATGTCTTAGCTACGACATATATGCACCTTAAAAAAAATAAAAAGTAAGAAAATACATTGGACACATTCTTTTCTTTGTTCCACTTACGTCAATAGATGTATATAAGTTCGTGAGTTCCAGTGAAAACTGGAACATCCATGCCCTTTCACGCCTACAGGTTAATTGATTGATTTGCATCAATGTCCTTCACCCCGTCTGTCTTCTAAATTCATTCTTCTGGGCTTTGACCACCAACCAGTGAGGATGATTGTTGATTTATTTATCCTTTATTTGTACTTTGCAACATACATCGATCATGATTTGTTTAAATTTCGTGCAATTTTCCAGGGTGGAAAGCCGTCAAAAACATGACGGGAACAAATTGGTTAAAGCTATTTTATTGCATTTAAATTTTGAGTCCCCCTTGTTTTCGCTGTAACACTTTTGACTCGGTACATGAATACTTATGCTTATGAACTTTCCTAGGCTGAAAGTCTATTCTTGTACTAAGAAGATTCAAAATCATTCGAACAGTTTTTGCATGATACTGTTAAATTTAAATTTTACCTTTTCAGTCACGGTCTCCTTTGTTTCCCGCGCCGGAATGTATTGTTATATATATCTGCATATCATAGCATTTGAAGTTCGACACACACACCCCCTTCGTCACTCACCCTCGCGCCAAAATAATACACAAATTTTAAGGTTTGAAGGAGTGACCATGTGGCGAAAATTCTCCATATTGCTCATATATATATATATATATATTATATATATATATATATATATATATTATATATATATATATATATATATATATATATATATATATATATATATATATATATATATATATATATATATATATATATATATATATATATATATATATATATATATATATATATATATATATATATATATATATATATATATCGGGTGTTGCAAAATAAGTGTTACAACGCTTGGGAGGTGACTCCTGCCACTGAGACAAGAAAAAAAGTTCTCTTGAACTTTCCGCTATCGGACATAGTTTCGGATCTACAACGTGCCGAAAGCGTGGGAAAATGACTTTCGGACGCCAATAGTTCGGAAACTATCCAATGTAAAGAGAGCGGGTAAAAAATTCACTGAAGAAGTCATACCTGCTGTATTGAATTTTGCATGTTTCAGAATCCTATCATGCACGCGCAAGGGATTCCCCAAAGTAACGTAGGGATTCCCGGATAATCCGCCAAATGAAAATTGGTCTAAATTGATATGAATTGATAGGGTTTCTACCAGGTAACAATAATTCGTTTGTATTAAGTCGATATCTGCAACAAATACAAAATGGCGGACACCTTTTTGCCCGTTGTGTGTGGTTGCATAATCGCCAGGTACGGATGCTGGCCAACAGTGACGTTCTGAGTATTAAGTGTATCGAATTTGTACTCAAATGCTCTAAAAAGACATCTGGAGTGTCGGTAAAGAACAACAGATGAAGCAGGGTGATCACATGTGTGAAAATACTTAACGAAAAATGCCCAGAAAAAATGCACTCATACTAAATTGAGTTGATTTTAGTTTAGCGTCCCTTTCAGCAGCGAGGCTATATGAGACGTGGACCTACTGATTAACGTGGAATCCGAACCACATGAGCTCCCACCGGGAATCGAACCCGGGTCTCCCACGCCAAAGGCGCGTACGCTAACCGCTTAGCCACAGAGGAGCTCACACTCATACTAAGTAAACGTAAGTTCAAAGCGTCGGAAATGTAAGGATTAGCGTAAATAACATGAAAGCCATTGCCAATTCACCAATAATATTCCCTTAAACCGAAGCAATATGATGTGCACGGTTGCATACCAATAAGGATGCAACAACTGAGGCCAAGTTGAAATTGTGCAAGGGGACTCACAAAGAAACTAGGTAAACTAAAGGAATGTCACTAGTGGGATCGCATGGTCGATATTGAAATGTGGCCAATGTGTGTGTTGATATCGACATGTAGTTAATGGACAAATTACAACATGTCCCACTACTGCTGGGACACCGTCCCACGTGCGAAAAATAGGAAAATAACTACTCGGGTCTTGAATCTGAGGCCGTGGGCTCCCAGTAGGATTGGAAACTGCGACCACGCGATCGAAAGCGAGCGCTCTAGCCCTGAGGCTCGAGGAAGCCTCACTTTCTCTGTATTCATTTCTTTGAGGAGTACCCACTTTGTTTGGCAAGCGCTCTTTTACAGCCTCCCGACATGCTTGTGTGTTTCATGTTATTACTCCTACTGCACAGTTGTAAACAATCAGAGTTTTAAGACGTTTCTTTCTATTTCTCATGTCGTTTTATTTTCCATATGTATGGTGTTCCAGCTGTAGTGTTATGTGTGCTAAATTCCTTCATTTTCATCTTTGTATTAGCATGTGTACTATGTATAAGACACGAATTTCTGGAGGTATTTTCCTATATTTTGAGTACGTCATACGTCACAGAAGACGTGGGACATTATACAAGTTTGTTATTTTCATGCTCTATCAGAATTTGAACCATGGATTAAGAGATTTCTTTTCATATGTGTCGACTGTGAGACAATGTCCCAAACAAAGAGACTCATTGATACAATCGTGTTCTAGTTACCTTCTACCAAAAAGTGCACCAGATGTAATAGCAGAATGTACAACGTTATTTTCCTAGTTTTTCCACGTGAGACGGTGTCCCAGCAGTAGTGGGACATGTTGACATTTATCCATTAACTACATGTCGATATCAACACACACATTGGCCACATTTCAATATCGCTCATGCGATCCCACTAGTGACATTCCTTTAGGTTACCTAGTTTCTTTGTGAGTCCCCTTGCACAATTTCAACTTGGCCTCAGTTGTTGCATCCTTATTGGTATGCAACTGTGCAGATCATATTGCTTCGGTTTAAGGGAATATTATTGGTGAATTGGCAATGGCTTTCATGTTATTTACGCTAATCCTTACATTTCCGACGCTTTGAACTCACGTTTACTTAGTATGAGTGCATTTCTGGGCATTTTTCGTTAAGTATTTCCACACATGTGATCACCCTGCTTCATCTGTTGTTCTTTACCAACATTCCAGATGTCTTTCTATAGCATTTGATTACAAATTCGATACACTTAATACTCAGAACGTCACTGTTGGCCAGCATCCGTACCTGGCGATTATGCAACCACACACAACGGGCAAAAAGGTGTCCGCCATTTTGTATTTGTTGCAGATATCGACTTAATACAAACGAATTATTGTTACCTGGTAGAAACCCTATCAATTCATATCAATTTAGACCAATTTTCATTTGGCGGATTATCCGGGAATCCCTAAGTAACTTTGGGGAATCCCTTGCGCGTGCATGATAGGATTCTGAAACATGCAAATTTCAATACAGCAGGTATGACTTCTTCAGTGAATTTTTTACCCGCTCTCTTTACGTTGGATAGTTTCCGAACTATTGGCGTCCGAAAGTCATTTTCCCACGCTTTCGGCACGTTGTAGATCCGAAACTATGTCCGATAGCGAAAAGTTCAAGAGAACTTTTTTTCTTGTCTCAGTGGCAGGAGTCACCTCCCAAGCGTTGTAACACTTATTTTGCAACACCCGATATATATATATATATATATATATATATATATAATTTCAAATTTCGGTCGCCTCTGTCTCGTATCCCCTTCTCTTTTTTTATCACATCAAAATAAATTTATAGAAGAAACATCCTCAGGACTAGCTTTGTGCCAAGAAGGGTTGAAATCGAGAATTCCTACATTCTAGGCCGCTTTTTGAGAATGAGCCTAGAATAATATTTGAAATTTTATATTCACCTTTTGTTTCACAAACTTCTTATAAATAAAATTGTGTATTTCGTCTCAGATATAAACACAAACCATAGATAATTTGTTCGTTAATTATCTCAAAGTAAGGTGGGGTTTATTTTCATTCCTTTAGTATATTCAAAATTTCACTATAATCTTAGAATTTATTAAATATTGTACATAGTTTAATAATATGTGAAGTGTCTAGTTGACCTTTAATGAAAGTAAAAAAGAATATCATTAAAAAAGCAATGCGATACAATGTGCTTGTAACAATGTACGTATTAATAAAAGGCTTAAAATGGGTCTACGGTGGTTCAGTGGGAGTTCACTTCTGTGCGTAGAGTCCCTTTTTCGATCCCAACTCGTGGCAAATGAGCTTTGAGTTGAGTTGATTTTAGTTTAGCGTCCCTTTCAGCAGCGAGGCTATATGAGACGTGGACCTACTGATTAACGTGGAATCCGAACCACATGAGCTCCCGCCGGGAAATGGGCTTTGTAGTGGAAAAACACTGTGTATGGGATTTTTTCAGGGTTCTCCCGTTTCCTCCCACTTTCTTAATTCCATCATTTCATTTATTCTTGTCATCACCGTCTTCTTTTAGCGAGCACTGCAAAACTTCAAAACGGAAATATTTTATTTCTTTTGAGCTAGACTGACTTGGGAGCTAACTAACTTCGGTAAATTTTCTAGCTAGGGCCCTGGTTTTATAGTGATTCTACCGTTTTCTTCGAAATTCTCATTTCACCAATTATTTCGTAATGATTTACTTTCATTAATCATCTGTCTCATCCTTTAACTTCAAGAGCATAATCGTGGGACGTAAATCCAGAAATTTCATTTTATTTCAGTATTAAAATAACTCACTTCTACATATGCATGTTAAAAGTAAATTCCAAGTAAAACATCAACGAACTCATTTTTGATCACCACCACCAGAAAATCATACGAATCACACTTATTTAACGATTTAACGAAGGACCCTGTGTGCATCATTCAAAGAGTTAACAAACATACATGATCGCGTTTTTTAAGTGAAATGTGATATTACAGTTCCACCAGGATGAATCGACATTTGGACTCAACCATACTGCTTACTAACTGTTGGAATTTGTCTCTCTCTCCTAAAACTTTTCTAACCGTTACAATGCGTTATAACTGTATGATTTCGTTCATTTGTTACGTATAGCATCGTTTATATTGTCCGACTACAAAGATATTTTGGGGGCATCTTACTTTATTATTTCCAGTGCAAGAAAGTCAATAATTTCATCAACTTTATTATTATTATTATTATTATTATTATTATTATTATTATTATTATTATTATTATTGCTTTTATCTTGGTTTCTCCCTCGTGTTGTAATTCTTACAAAGACTAGTATTTTTTTATCAATACTAGATTGATATTCCTCTGCATAACCGTGGGACGTAAAACTCAAAGATTTTATTTCATTTTTAGATTGATATTCCATGTGTGTAGATAAAGTAACAAAACATGCTATTAAGCAATAGCAAGTTACGTTACCGCTTTCATAATAAGAAATAGTAACTCCAGATACAAAGTTAGATCTTCATGAACAGTTATATGACTGCTAACTGTGGACTTTTGATAAGTTACGTCATCATACAGTTGATGCGTTGAACATGTTTCTGTAATGTAAAATTTTGTGTAAAAAGCAGTTGTTTTATTGTTATAAATAAAAGCGCTGTAGTTGAGATCAATGTTACAGAATGGGCTTTTCTGTGTGGATTCCCCAAAGTATTGCAGGAGCGTAAGAGAAAAACATAAAATATGTATTGTAGTTAGATCATTACTATTATTGTTGTTACATATATTTTCTTTTCATGGCTTTTTTTTTTTTTTTTTTTTAATTATTTAAACAAGGTGTAAGGATCCATCTTTGCCAGGTCTTAATTCAGAACTTGGCTAAAAAGAGAGGAAGAATAATTTCATTTCTCCAAAAGTATGTCATTGCGTGAATATTTATCCTTTGCTATCATGTAAGGCCGCATAACACAGAGGCAAGGCGTTCTTAGAAATAATATATATTCTAGATGTATTGTTTGGTAAACAGGGATATAAACTACGTCCTTCCCTTGTGTGACATTAGTTTATTACATGGAAACTAGTAGACATAACTACAATTAGATTCTAGATAGGAAAAAGAATATCCATCTGTTGTTCTTAATTTAAAATCTTTTTTAATTGTATCTGTAGATAATGGTTGCAGTTCTTTAGGTATGTGAAATTTATGTATAAAATCTACATACTGGTGAAAAGATAATTTGCAAGGTTAATAACCATTTGTTTAAGGAGAATGTACATTTATAGAAAGGATTCATTCACTCACCTGCAGTGTATAATGCAGTAACCTACGTTAGAATATTACACGAAGTACTTAATTGTGTGTGCATATTTTGTTTTTTTAACGAGGTTTACTAACACACGAAAAATTTAACATATTTTATCACAATATCTCATTTCAATTCTAATAATTCTCTTTGCAGGCAGGATATGATCCTGGAATATCACTTGAATGTCAGAATGTAAGTACCAATCGCAATATTTTTTTTTTTTAAGATATATTTAACCTAATTGATAGTAAGGGATAAAATGTTTTATATGAAGAAAGTACGTACTTCCTTACATAGTTAATTCTGTATTCAAAATATTCAGAAGCTATGCTCATCTTCCAAGATAAGATCGAAAAGGGGAAGAGAAATACACCGAGTAAGTTGATGTAAAATCTCTTTCTGAACAGATAGATGAGTAAAATATGCAGCTGTTGCAAGTATGCTGCTCTCATTAAGCAAAACAAACAGGTCTTAATCAACAATACTTAGCGCGCTCGTCTATAAAATCTCAGCATAGGTCTAGTCCTTTGTTGGTTTTTCGGATATACTTAAGCAGAAAATAAGATCTTAACTTCAAAGCATATTAATTTTCTCCCAGAATATATGTAAAATAGTTTTTTGAATTTTTGTACATATGTCTGTGTAGGCCAGTTATAAACTAAGCGTGGACAGTTTGACGTAATGTATTGAGGTATTATTTAAAAGTTGAGAAAATAAAATTTCAAATTGGTTAATTATAAGCATTTTATAAGTTACTGCATAATTAGATTTTCATTTTGGTATTTTTCTGCTTAAAATAAGTGTAATTATTTAAATTGAAACCGGGAAATAAATGAAAATAACAGGTTAATTGAGTGTGAATAGCATTTTTTAAAACAGTGTTGGAGTGTTATTCTCTGAAATCTTTCTCATGTAATTAGAGCTCCTTCGTGGCTAAGCGGTTAACATAAGCGCCTTTGGCGTGGGAGACCAGGCTTCGATTCCTGGCGAGAGCTCATGTTCGGATTCCACGGTAGTCGGTAGGTCCTGTTTCATATAGCCTCGTTGAGGACGTTAATCTCAAAATCAACTCATTTCTCATGTAATTGTAACAAACCATTTATTTCGTAACGTTAGGAAGAAAATTAGTCATAGATTGAAAATTCAAATATCTGATCGGAACTTATGATTTTACAACTCAGAGACTGAAATGAGCTGGACTTCAGAAATCTTCTACATCAAAACATTAAGAAAATACTTCGCAATAAGATCCCAAACCATGCTCAATGGTGTAGTGAAATGATGGTTGTCTTTTTGATTACCGTACCAGCACCTCTATACAGGGAGTCCATAAAGTCTTGCAGGAAAGTAAAACTATAACTTGGAAACCGTTACGTTTAAGTGTATAAATATTTGGGGTTAGAAGAAGGGAAGTTTAAAGTTTTGTTCTGGCCACAATGCTTGATGACGTTTGCGCTGGTAATCACGTGACTTAAGATGGCGTCTATTAAAGAAAAGGCACAATGGGTTTTGTGTTTTGTGGAAGTAAAATCTTGCGTTTCAGTGCGGAGAAAGTTCCAAACAACGTATGGGAAAACACCCCCAGGAGAAACAAGTATCAGGAGGTGGTACGAGAAGCTCAAAGAAACGGGAAGTGTGTCAAATTTACCACGCAGTGGAAGGCCAGAAACGAGTTACAATGTGATTCACACGTTCCAGGACAGCGTAGTCAGGAGTCCAATGAAGTCGCTTAACGTAGGTCATTGGAACTGGGAATACCGACTTCAGTCAACGTTACACAAGATCGTACGCAAGAATTTGAAGGTCCAGCCATATAAGTTAAAATTTGTGCACGAGCTGATAGAGGAAGACTGTGACATGAGAATGGAATTCTGTGAGTCAATGCTTACCCGCTTACAAGATGGTGACCTTCTATCTCGATTTCTGTTTTCAGATGAAGCCACATTTCATGTGTTGGGAAAAGTGAACAGGCACAACTGCCGAATTTGGGGGGTAGAAAATCCACGTGAATTCGAGGAGCACAAGCGGGGTAGTCCCAAAGTCAATGTGTGGTGTGCTGTTTCAGTGGACCACATTATCAGCCCTTTTTTCTTCGAAGAAGAGACGGTAAATGGTAACAATTATCTGAACATGCTACATATTCCTTTTGCCAGAACTTACTAGGTTAGGCATCCTTAATGAGGTCCACATGCAACAGGATGGGGCACCGCCGCACTATGCCCTTCAAGTTCGACAGTTTCTTAACGAAGAATTTAAGGAGAGAGGGATTGGCGGAAGAGGACCCACACCTTGGCCTGCAAGATCACCAAATATGTCGCCTTGTGATTACTGGCCGTGGAGACACGTGTAGACCAAGGTGTATTCGCAGAAGCCAGCTAATCTGCACGATCTCAAGAACAAAATAACTGATGTGATTTTGAACATTCCAGACGAGCACCGCCAACACGCAATTCTTGGTTTCTCAAAAAGACTGCAAGAGTGTTTGGACGTGAATGGTGCACAATTGGAGGCTTGGCGATGAACCTTAACTAGCTGAAACAAAACTTTGAACCTTTCTGTAAGTACACCAAAAAGTATTTGTTAATGCATTACGTAGTTTCCAAGTTATAGAGTTGTACTTTCCTGCAGGACTTGATGGACTCCCTGTAAAATGCATTAGATATTTTTGTTAAAGAATGCTAGTACGAGTATATGTTCTTGAATAGATAGTATATTGTGTAGATAATATATTGTGCAGATCCTTTCTTTATATTATTATTGTTTTCTTGCATAGGTTGTGTGGAGTTACATGATGAATTTAATCAATGATAGCCATATTCGTGAAGTTCCTCTGTATGGATGTGGCCAGATGTACAGTAATTTACCAGAATGCAGAGACTCAAGCAAATATGGTAGTTTATTAGCTTGTTTGCTAGAAAACCGAGATAAAATCCAAGCTGATGCATGCCGTTTGTACCTGCTTCGGTTGGAACAACTGGCTTTCAGCGATTTTAGATTCTTAATGCGTTTCAAAGATGTCTGCAAAGGTGACGTAGATAAATTTTCGTGTGGTCGTCTACCTGCTAATGAAAAGGTAGGTGAAAGTAAAATATGCTTCTTCTTTTGTAAGCTTTTTGTGGTTCTCAGTGTAGGAAAAGCAGTCCTAGAGTCGAGTAAGCGTAGATTTTTTGATGGTTTTTGATTTTTTGAAGTTTCGAGACTGATACTCAATAAATAAAAACTTGTGTTAAAAAATAAATAAATAATTAAAATAAAAAAAATCTCTATATCTAAAAGCCAGACCAAGTCTGGAACCATTTTTAAACTATCACTTACAATGTGAATAGATATAATAAAATGTAAATAAAAAGGGAAGAAAATGGGTAGTAAGGCGATATGGATGACGTAGAGAAGAACAAGAAAGAACGCACTGAAGGTAGAAAAGGAGAACTGGGAAATTGAGAAGAGTACGCGAATATCAGGAAGGCTTAAAAAAAATACTGAAACAGGATCTTGGTTAACCTCATTGAGCAGTTTCTTGTTTTATTACACTTTACATTGATATGTTAGAGCACATCATACAACACATTGGAGTTACGCCGCTATCAGTTCACTGCTAGTGAAGTTTGATATAATCTCGAACGTACCTTTATGTAATTTGTTGAGGATAAACCGTTTAAATTGCCGAGGCTTATTACACCATGAAGACTTAATAAAAATGGACCCTAAACTATTTTTTTTAAAGTCTTAAGATCATTTATAGCATGTTTAAACATAGGCTTACTTTTTTTTTATTAATATTGTTGCTATATCAGTTCTTGATTTTGAGTAGAATTTAATGATGTCATATTTTCAAATAAATTTCCAGTTCTTCATGCAGTTTACAAGAAGATTTTTGTAAATTTTCAGTTTAGTACAACTTTTCAAGCATAATCATTCCTCAAAGTAAGATATAGTAACATAGGTAAAAGTTACCATTTCAGCGTTTTTAGTTACGGTGTATACCATTATGAAAACAAACGCTTATTAACCAAACTATGCTTTGATTGCATTCAGTGTCATAGCATTGTAATAATGTAAGCGGTATAACACAAACAATGCTACGCTACTTCAATGCATATTAATTTTAATGGTTGTTTGAACTACATACGAGTAAACATTCAGGTACTTTTCTTAAAACATATTAATACAGTGGAGTTCCGCTAATCCGAACTAATTGGGACCGAACCCTGTTCGGATTACGTGATTGTTTGGGTTAGCCAGAATAACAGTAAAATCTTGATTTGAAGTGGGTGAACGGGTCTATTGTGTTGTAATAAATAGCGTACAGTATTTCAAAACACGTTTCGTGACTACAGTATGTGTACTGTACTGGAAAAATGTTTAAAATGTTGGGAAAATTTGATGCCTTTATTTTTCCACGTAGAGTACTTACAAATCTTTCCGTTAGGGTTATTATTATCTTTGTGTAGTTCACTCTGCAGCGGTCGACAGTTTGTCAGCTGTTGTCTCAGTGCATTTGCGTATTACAGTGCGACAGCCGATTGTTATGGCGAGTAAGCGAAGACATACAACTCATGCTCTTAAAGATAAGCTAGACGCTCTAAAGCGTTTAGATAACGGTGAAAGTGTGACTAAATTGGCCACAGAGTTAAATGTTGGTAAAGTCACAATTTGTGACTGGAGAAACAATCGTGCAAAGCTTGAACAATATTTTGCTACTTCTTCTGGCCAGACTTGAAAACAGACATACAGCGATGCAATCCCTGCACGGTAAAGTTGATTAAGCGCCTAAATACAGCTATTCAAGTAAAAACTGTATTTAACGAAAGTTTACTTTGTTTTCTACGAAAACATGAATCCATTTTCATTCTTTTAGTTATTAATTTCATCAAACTACGTATTTTCGCATCAAAAAATAAAAAAATAAAATAACCCTGACCTATTCGGATTACCGGGATTGCACTGTAATTATGTTGATATCAGTTTTTCTGTTGTTTATGCGTTTTAAAGTATTAAGGTTTTGTCAAAAAATAAACTTACTCTACCTCGCAATATGGACATAGAAGAACAATATATTATGTTATTACATTATTACTTTCTTTCCCATTCATTAAGTCATATTGTGATTTGTTAGGTAAATAAATTTTTCATCCAGAAAAATGTCTTTCTGTATCCTATATTTGTACTTTTTGTAGTTATCTCTTATATTCAAGCCTGATAAATTCTTTCTTCAAATCGATAAATACCGTGCTGCAAATTTATTGTCTCCTCTCTCTCTCTCTCTCTCTCTCTTTTTTTCCTACGATTATATCACTGTATTCCAGCTACTTGATTTCTTCCTAAAAGAATATTGACATACATTCATAGAAGTAATATTTAGATGCCAGATATAGTATCGCTTTAGATGTAATGTGATTTTATTTTATATGAATTTTTAAATTATTTGTAGCTAAATGTAGATATAAACCTATAGTTATTTCGATTTAATGTATCGTCATACTCATAAATTAGAAACCTGACTGTTTTGTGTTGCATTTGAAAAACACTCAAGAAAAAGGAAGAATTTACAAGAATCTGATAGTATTGGGCTTTTAGTTCCGTGCAGTTACTAAGGCAGTTTCATTTCATTGTGGAAATCTGTCTCTTGTTTGGTTTCTCTTTCTCTCTAAGGCACTAGTAATTTTAATGATTTCCACAAGGATTCGGGTTAAACATGAATAAATAATTAAGATATCTGTCTTAAACATAGTATTATCCATTAAGGGTATCTTTGATTTTAATTCATTATCAACACTTACATTAAAAATGCATACCTATGATTTGGCTTCAAATGTTGATTCCTGAATAATCCTTTCACTTCTAAGCTCTCGGCTCTTTCCTGAAGCCTTGCTTACGGAGGATAAAAATAGAAATAAGAGGAATAAAAATTAAAAAAAATAAATAATAAAATAAATAAATAAAGGAATGGACTTACGGGAAAGTGCAGTGAAGATACACATTGTCTTATCTATTACTATTACTCATCAAGTGGTAAGTGACTTGCTATGAAACAGGGGTTCAAATTGTATGTTAGGGAAAGTTTCCAACACATGTTTATTGTTGTGGCCCAACTGATGTTTATTGTTACTGTGCCAGTATTTAATATATTATTTAATCACAATCTCCCACTCTATATTTAACAAGTTCAGATACATATTTTTCAAGAAAACAGTCTTTGAAGTTTATTATTGGTTCCAAATAAAATTCGTGAGTGTATAAAATTGTGTTGAGGTCATTTTAGGTGTTTTGAAAGATTTAAACCGACTATTCTGTTTTTGCATCCTAAGATGGTCTCTCACGTAGATTTCGAAATTTCCTTGTCATAACAATACAGACATCCAAGCAGCTGCATTTTAACCCATAGATTCTTGATTTCTCGTTGGGATTCATGTTATATCCCTTGAATATTGAGTAATATATTGTCATAAAAGAGGGGGGAGGGTAATGCTTTTTATTTCTCTGGAAATTCCATTCAATTCAGTTGTCAGTCAGGTGATATTGGTAGTCCAACTCATTTCTAAACAAGTTTTACTTCCAGGTCTGTTGAATCCTAAATTCTTCATAACCTGATTGTACAAATTTAAGTGGATAGGATATGCGTGGAGATTAACCGATCGTCAATAAATAATCGATCTCTTTTTTTCAAATAAAATTAGCCTTTTTTTGAAAATTCGCTTCTACTTTTAAACAACCAGTACCTTTTTAAACTTATATATTAAAGAAAGCTGACGGTACAGTTCTCACTGATACGGATAGCATCTTAAATAGATGGAAATATTTCTTTGACGATTTGCTGAACACGCAGCCAAAAAGTAATGTGCGTGATGAAAAAGAAATACACACCGCAGAACCGTATATTCCAGTACCCAACCGAATAGAAGTAGAAACCGCTATAAAGAAATTAAAGAAACACCAATCTCCGGGTGTAGATGAAATTCCGGCTGAGTTAATTTTAGCTGGTGGCGAAAAATTGTGGAACAAGGTACACAAACTCATTCTCTTTATCTGGAACAAGGAAGAATTGCCACAAGAGTGGAAAGAATCAATCATCGTTCCAATTCATAAGAAAGGCGACAAATCTGACTGTAATAATTATCGAGGCATCTCTCTTCTGTCAACATCCTATAAAATCCTTTCAAATATTCTATTAGCAAGATTGACCCCATACGCAGATGAAATTATTGGAGTTTATCAGTGCGGATTTAGACGAAATCGATCAACTATCGACCAAATATTTACCATTCACCAAATACTCGAAAAAAAGTGGGAACTATTTATTGATTTTAGAAAGGCGTACGACTCGGTTAGGAAAGAAACATTATACATCGTTCTTACAGAACTTGGAATACCGAGAAAGCTAATTAGATTAATTAAGATATGTTTAAATGAATCCCAAAGTAAAGTCCGGGTAGGAAAATTTTTGTCCACGAGCTTTCACGTCGAAAATGGCCTGAAACAAGGAGATGCTTTGTCGCCATTATTATTTAACTTTGTTCTGGAATACGCTATAAGGAAAATCAAAGATAGCAACCAGGGCCTAGAGTTGAACGGTATTCACCAGGTTATGGCATATGCTGATGATGTAAATTTAATAGGGGATGATAGGAGAACAATAGAAAGAAATCCAGAGATCTTATTAAACGCTTGCAGGGACATGAGTTTAGAAGTAAATGCAGAGAAAACTAAATACATGGAAGTGCGTCGGGACCGTAATACGGCAAATTATGGATGCGTTAAAATATCAAATAATACTTTTGATAAAGTGGATACTTTCAAATATCTAGGATCAATATTAACAGACGAAAATCATATTCACGAAGAAATTACATGTCCACTAAAAGCAGGGAATTCATGTTACTATTCGGTTCAAAATCTCTTGTCGTCGCGAATTCTGTCGAGAAATTTGAAGCTTAAAATATGCAAAACGATAATCATGCCTGTTGTTCTGTATGGTTGCGAAACATGCTCACTTACTCTGAGGGAAGAACGTAGACTGAAAGTATTTGAGAACAAGATCCTGAGACAAATATTCGGACCCAAAAGGAACGGGAATGGGGAATGGCGGAAACTTCATAACGAGGAACTACATAATTTATACAACAACAATGTTAGGGTCGTCAAGTCTAGGAGGCTTAGGTGGACAGGTCATGTAGCTAGAATGGAAGAAAGTAGAAACGCTTTCTCAAAGTCTTGACTGGAAGACCAATCGGAAAACGACCATTAGGAAGATCTAGGCGCAGATGGGAGGACAATATTAAGATGGATCTCGCAGAAATAGGAATACAAAGTAGAAACTGGATCCAATTGGCTAAGGATAGAAGTCAGTGGAAAGCTTTTGTGAACGCGGCATTGAACCTCCGGGTTCCATAGGCCATAGAGTTAGTTAGGTCCTTTTTAAAATTTAACATCCGATCTTGTGCTCCAAGCCTAAGGGATATGGAGATGATAATGAATGAAGAAAGTGAAAAGAAACGGGAGAATACCGATGAAACCTACGCACACCTGTTTTTCTACCACAAACTCCACTTGGCGAGGACTCGGATTGAACCAAGAACCCCACGTTCCAGAAGTGAGTGCTGTATCACTATGCCACCGCAGCTCCAACAAAACCTTAAGATGATCCATTTATATAAAGACTATGATTTAAAAATTGCATTAACAATGACACAATAACAATAAAAACACAAATATGAGTTGACGACCTTCCATAACATAACCTGAGTCCGCAGTTTCACAGCAAGCTGCCCCACCACTTGACTGATATGAATGATAGCAGTAATAGATAAGACAATGTATATTTTCACTTCCCCGGTGAGCCTGCTCCTATGTATTTCCTTTATGTTTTTATTACTCTTGCTCCTATTTTACTTTTCTATGAGCACAACTCCAGAGAAGAACCGAAAGCTTCAAAGTGCAAAGATTATTTCTGTTGATTTCTGTATTATTATTATTATTATTATTATTATTATTATTGAGATGTACAATCTTCCTTTGTCTTCTGGTCTTAGTACCGTATATTTGTGTTTCGTTCGCTCATTACGTATATTATTATTTTTAATTTTGGAAGAATATTATTTTACTCTCTGTTTTACTAAACTCAATAATTCCTCATTTATCCAGGGCAGTTTAGGTTTATAATATTTGTAAGTATTTTTGACTTGTAAATTTAATTATTTTGATTTCTTTTGACAGATATTTAATTAATTGACTGTTTGTTCATCTATATTGTTAGTATTAAAAAATATGTAATTTCAAGATAATAATTTAATATATTGTCTTTTATTTAAGGTAAATCAAGTATTCTTTACAGTTATTATGGTATTTATGCGTCGAAATGTGTTGCTTATTGATATATTATCGTCACGAGTATCAGATTCTATATTATTAACAAAATGACGACTTCACTTTACGGGTTAACTAATACTTGATAAATTAGAGATCTATTGATACCGTAGAATTATCTGTTACATATTTGACATCTGTTTTTAAAAAGTACATTTTACTAAATTGGTGATACTTCAAAGTTTCTGTTGAATCATAGTTTAATATATCAATATTAAAGAGTCCTACTATTAAAATAATAATATTTTTTCAGCTGTTTAATACATTGTCACCCAACAATTCATTAATATTTCTGTTGTATGTAGCAGTTTACGTAAAACACGTTTTTTTATGATTTATCTCTTTGAAGAACACCATATGCCTTATTTATAATATACAGCGTGTTAATGAACACAATGAATTGGAAAACACCTTTTAAGAGTTGTTAACCGCCAAAAATTCGAAACATTACAGTTTAAACGCACTAGCGTGAAAACTATGAGACGTACCCAAGCGAGTTCAAAGAATTGCACAAGAACTAGTGTGCACTCTATCTAAATATTCATCTTTCAGAATTCTCTAGTACTTAGACAATGAGTACTCAATTAAACTTAAAAGTATATTCCCTACCCTAACTTCTCGGTACGCCGGTACTCAGGTAGAGCGCTTACTATTTCATGTGTAATTCCGTGAACAGGTTGCGTGAAGTCCCATAATTTTCTAGTGATAGTTTAATTTGTCATGCACAATATCGTATTGTGTACTGTACAAAATGTTAAAATCTAGTGCCAATATCCCAAAATGGATCAGTCGATCTTTCGGAACTGCCGCTTCTGTCTCTCACAGTGAGTGGTTTTGTGACGGTTATTGACCTAACGGAATGAGGCAAATCGATAAGGTTTACCTGACCCTGTTCGAAGAACTTGTAACATCTATCCATCATTTCGTCATGAATTTCATTCTGAATTTTCCATTTAGCCCACAGAAATTTGGCTACATCTCGTTGCTCCTCCTTTGAGGACGCTAAAACGCGACATTTTTTGTAATGTTGACTACACTTCTTGCCCCAAATTATAATCAGCTACAGCGATCTCTACTTTGAACTCGAACTCCTTCGTGACTAAGCGGTTAGCGTACGCGCCTTTGGCGTGGGAGATCCGGGTTCAATTTCCGGTGAGAGCTCATGTGGTTCGGATTCTACGTTAATCAGTAGGTCCACGTCTCATATAGCCTCGCTGTTGAACGGGACGTTAAACTCAAAATCAACTCAACTCTTTTTTGAACTCTAAGTTACTTGCGTTTCAGTTTGCAACGTACAGAGAGATAGGGAAACATAGAGTGCATTACTTTGTGATTTCTTGTTCTACTATAAAGGGAAGAGAATCAAAGCTGAAGGACAGAGTTAATAAGCGAACTGCTTAGATATGTGTGTATATACAGTGGGATAAGTGTATATACATCCAAAAAGGATCAGTTTTGCACTGTGGTAAATACGAATTATTCCGTTTGCCATGCTTTTATAGAGTTTACTTTCGCATTGTAACCTTCACTAGCTTGAGCATCGTAAATTATGATGAAATCAGGGATTATTTAGATTGAACTATGATAATCTGTGTATTAAGATAGAATAAATGACAAGTCGTGACATAGTTCATATGCAGGGGTGCCACATGTGGGTTTTGGAGCACAGGTTGCACATATAAGGTTTTGGAGAAAGCGGGGGGGGGGGATTTTCATTTAAAATGACACAATTGAACTTCACAGTTATCCAGTAATTATTCTTTTTAAAATAATAGATTGAATAAAATTTAGTCTGGAAAGCAAGTTACTTAGGTTCTGTCAGTTCCTAGCAACTTTATTTTTATTTATTTTATTATTATTATTATTATTATTATTATTGGTGGGGTAATTTTGATTTGGTAGGGATTGTGCCCACTTCAGGGGGATGAACACCACTATTAGTAGGGCTAGATGATTCGAGTTTCTGCAATGTTAAATGCTGAACAGTGGAAGCGCTAAAAATAATGCAGCGGAATAAATATGTTTTATGGGTTCTGAAGTGTTGGAAGGTTTAAATGAAATAGAATAGGGTTTGCAGCTAGGCTTTTGGCATTTTCTACGAAAGGACCCTAGTTTTTTGAAGTCAGTAAGATATTGTAGGTTTAATGGAGTACGGAAAGATCCTTAAAAGTAATGGAATTTTGCCAGTGAAAAGACGTGGGAACCAAATATTAGTAAATTTTGTATTATGTAAGGTTGTACTGAAAACCTGTACTTTTAAAAATCATTTTTTAAAAACAGATCTTAGTGTTTAAAACAATAGACAATGTTTTATGTATTGTACGAAATAAATTTGATTAAAATGTTATTCGGATATATGAAGCCTGGACTTTGGATTTCAAGACTCATTTTAATGCAGCATTTATTTACGATGAGTGAAGTAAAAGCTTTAGTTGTAATAATCTTGACAAAGTAAATAGCTGTTGTAATGATGTTCGTATTAATGCACTAGATAAGACAGTATTCGGCTTAATTTTTATTTAAAACCAGTGTTCGGAACACGGGAAGTATGAACCATTATAGTCCCTTTGTGTTCCAATTGCCTACAGTATCATGCAGTACCACTATTGAGTTTTCTTAACTTTTTGTGATTAATGTTTTATGCTACGTTTTCTTCTTACTAGTAGAGTACAAATCATAAAAGATAGGCAATAATTGTGAGTGTAAAGGTTGGCCAAAAGAAATGCATACTTCCTGACGCAATTTACAAATGAGTTGATGTATTTCGGAAATATATATATCGTTTTAAATACATTAGTACAAAACTGAATTCAAACAGTAATTAAGACTTATTTATTTGTTTTAGTTTTCACAAGGAAGAACTTTGGCATGTCTACAAGAACACTTGAAAGACTTGAATGTTTCTTGCCGGAATGAAGTGTTACATTTATCTGAGCTTCAAGCAGATGACTTCAGATTCGATCGACAATTGTTCTTCGCCTGCATGGAAGATCGTCTTCGCTTCTGTCCGGACGTAGCACCAGGCAGTGGTAAAGTGTACAAATGTCTAATGCAACATAAGTTGGACACTACGATGAGTGAGAAGGTGTGTATGATGTTTTTGGTTTACTAATTTATTATTAACCATGACTAGGTAGAGCTAAAGTAGCAGTATAACAATAAGGTTAAAAATTTGCTTCTTACATTTGCATATTTCTTTTCGTAATCACTGATGTTTGTTTGAATTGTATGGCATTGAATAGTGTACAGGTTGTTAGTTAATAAACAAATCTTTTAATGCTTCTCTGTTATTCGCTAACCCTCGGTTGAGGAGGGAAGCAATTGAAAAATATGCAGTACGTTTGATTCGTCCGTGATTGTAAGAGCACATTATGCATGAGGATTATTTTTAAACTAAGATCCACTTGTGGGTACCGTTTGAAATTTCGACCGCCCTTGGAAATGAGTGCGTGCGTAGGCTCCCGGCATCCTTTGCGTACAGTCGGATGCATTCATGGCGTTTGTATGTTCACTTCATAATGTGTCATTTTTAACACATTTGTGTTTAAGAAAATACATTTGTGTTATCGAGCGGCTCACTGATTGTGAAGTACGGTCCTCTGGGGGGAGGAGGGGAACACTCATACTTTACGAAGGAATTATGTTACGATGGATTCACTTATTGATCGTATACAAATGATGATGAAAGATTCTCCTTCAGATATCCCCAAAGGAAATAGTTCATTGCTATTAAATCCGGTCAGCGATGTAATCAAAGTAAATCACTGTAGCAGGAGATCCGACGATTGGGGAAAATTTTTCGGGTTAGAGTCTCTTAGGCGTGCTGAGTGTGTCGTTGTGCCGTCTTGGAGCCAAATGGAATTCATCGAAGTTCTGGTATGATAAAATTTCGTACTTTCTGTGAAGATACTTAAAGGAGAGTGTCTTGGCTCAACGTTTGCATTAATCCAGAAATTAAGACATCAGAGCTGCCATGAAATTCACAAGATATTTATCGGGCACTGGATTGAAGAAATGGTTAATATTTATCTTGTACTGAGTGAGTATGTTTGCTGTTCATTTGTGGCCGAATAAAGTTCTTACAAGTTTTTATGGTCCTGTATCTAAAATTAGTAGATACAATACGTGCTACTTATGCATATATATACGTTATGTATGCATAAGTGGCACGTATTGTATCTACTAATTACAGACAATTACAGAGCAAAAGAACTTGTAAGAACTTTATTCGGTACCGATGATACATACTTGTAAGAACCGATGATACATATAACCTACAAAAACTCTATACCTTTACCATTTAACTACAAGTCCTCAAAAACTGAATCTCAAATAAAGTGTTAAGTATGATTATATATATACTTACTTAACACTGTATTTGAGATTCAGCTTTTGAGGATTTGTTGCTAAATGGTAAAGGTTGTATGTATCATTGGTTTGTGCACCGAGACTATATATGAAACAAGTTTAACATACAAGATGAAACGTATATATTTTGTGGCAGAACTGGCCAGGGAATCCTGTCAATAAGATTCGAACACCATGTGTTTTCCCTAGACTTGATTTTCCAAGTACTTTATCATTACACCAACTATTTTCTTTTACATGTAATAAGGAGAGCGTGTCTCATTTTAACCAGTAGATAAGTAACTTTTTCATTATTAGTTTACATTTTTTGAGCAATTAGCGCGCAGCGTCAAATATTTATCAATAATAATGTTCAGTTTTGTCGTTGTAATAAGTTCAATAGTGGGATTCAATTCAAAATCAAAGGCACACTTACATGTAGATATGGACCGTACAATACTTCACTTGCTCTGAAGAAAACTGATTTCTTCACATTGTACTGTAAACTTTCCCTGGTATTGAAAACAGAATATGGATTTTGATTCTTACAGAATTTGGAATACCGAAGAAGCTAGTTAGATTAATTACAAGGCGTCTATCGGTCACCCTGTAAGAATCAGAATCCGTCGTGAAAAAGTCATGAAATCAGAAAACGGTCATGAAAGTAAAGAAAAAGTCACGAAATTTAGCTTTTGGGTCACTATTTTTTTTATCTGTACAAATATAAGTATAGACTGAGAAATTTTGTTCTATAAAACGTCAAAATTCACCACCAAAAATGTCTATGGTCGCCTTTAGACGCTACCAAATTGCAAGCAAAGCACGCTTCTATCGCATGGATGAAAATTCGACCCAATTCGCTCCCAAAGTCGCTGTTGAGAATGTTGTAAATTTTAAGGTTTCGGAAAGAAAAGGTCACGAAATTTCATTTTGGAATTTTAGTAGACGCCCTGAATTAAGATATGTTTAAATGAATCCCAAAGTAAAGTCCGAGTAGGAAAATTCTTGTTCACGCTCTTTCATGTCGAGAATGGCCTGAAACAAGGAGATGCGTTGTCGCCATTATTATTCAACTTTGTCCTGGAGTACGCTATAAGCAAAATAAAAGATAGCAACCAGGGCCTAGAGCTGAATCATATTCACCAGGTTAGGGCGCATGCTGACGATATAAGTCTGATACAGGTTGATAAAGGAGCAATAGAAAGATATGCAGAGGTCTTATCAAACACTTGCAGGGACATGGTTTAGAAGTAAATGCAGAGAAAACCGAATACGAGGACATTTGTCGGGATCGTAATACTGCAAATTATGGATAGGTAACATATCAAATAATTTCGATACAGTGGATACTTTCAAATATCCAGGATCAATATTAACAGACGAAAACTATATTCACCAAGAAATTAAATGTCGACTAAAAGCAGGAAATTCGTGTTGAGTTCAAAATATTTTGTTGTTGTGAATTCTGTCGAGGAATTTAAAGCTTAAAATGTATAAAACGATAATCATGCCTGCTATTCTGTATGGTTGCAAAATATGGTCGTTTACTCTGAGGGAAGAACGTAGACTGAAAGTATTTGAGATCATCATCCTGAGGCGAATATTTGGACCCAAGAGGAACAGGAATGGTGGAAACTTCATAACGAGGAACTACATAATTTATACGGTTTACCAAACATTGTTTGGGTCATCAAATCTAGTAGGCTCAGGTAGGCAGGCCATGTTGCTAGAATGAAAAAAAGTAGGAACGCTTTCAAAGTTTTAACTGGAAGTTCAATTGGAAAACGATCATTAGAAAGACCTAGGCGCAGATGGGAGGACAATATTAAGATGGATCTCGCAGAAAGAGGAATACAAAGTAGCAGCTGTATCCAGTTGACTAAGGATAGAAGTCAATGGAGAGCTTTTGTGAACGCGGCATTGAACCCCCGGATTCCATAGACCTTAGAGTCTATGGATTTTTGAAGGATATATGTAATATGTTCAATACAGGATTTACAACTCAGCATCAGCTTATAGAAGAAAATTGTAATATTTTCCTGCTAAATATACGATACTGTACCTGAGAATACAGCATTTTTTTCATTTTTGTATACTTCTTAAATTACTAATTATATTACATAAAATTACGTGGTACACTTCAATATGGCTATGACTAAGAATTAAATGAAGAGTTTTTAAAAATGTATTTTTAGTATTTTCAAACTTTAAGCAATGATATTTCTGATCAAAACATGAGAGAAAAGAGCTTTTTCATTTCCAAAAATAAACTTTTATCAAAACGTTACTTTTTCTTGAAAAAATTAATCAATAAGATAAATCGTGGTTATAACCGTAATAACACATTGTATTGTTTTGTTTATTGTAATATTAGTCCAAAGACCGATTGTACATATTGTTACTTTTTTGTGTGTGTATATATGTTTAATATTCATTACTATTTGTTTATTTCCAGTGCCGAGTACAACTTGCACGCAGACAAGCATTGATAGCACAAGATTACAAAGTGAGCAAAGGGTTAGCAAGAGCCTGCAAAGACGATATTAAATTATACAAATGCCGAAAGAATGTTTCTAGTGATAGAGATGTCAGATTAGCCCAACTTCTTCTCTGTCTTGAAGGAGCAATAAGAAACGGTAAACTTCCGGTTTTAAATAATATAATAAATAAACTAAGGGTTGAATTGGTTATTTATTATTATTTCTTAGTCAGGAGTCAGATACCATTGAACTTTCTCTGGCTTTCTTCTTTCTACCAGTATACAGTTGGTAAATATGCATACTTTGTGTGCGCGTGGTAATGAGTTTGGTTCTTAATAGGTGTTCTCTGTCCATCACTTTCGTTGGAATGTGTGCCTTGGGATACTGTCCTTCAGACTTCCGGAAGAATATGACCTCCATTTGTGCTGGAAAAGGATGTTAAACTCCAATTAATCAATACGAGACCTTTGAAGGAAGCAGAAATTTGGTAAAGCATTCATTCAAAGAGTCACACAGATTCATCTGCAGGCCATGTGTGTATAAATATGGCCTTGTGTTCTGGGTTTTCTCAGAATTCTTTCATTTCCTTATTTTTCTACAATTTTTTCATCATATATATTTTCAGATATCATCCATCTCCTCTTTAGCCCACTTATTATAATCGTAAAATTATAAACTTACGATACTTCAGGATTTCAACGACCTTCGAATCTGTTAAACCTGGCGGCATTAATAGTTAAACGAATCAGTCGGAATTCTGATTCTTACTAACTGTAAGAATAGTGACCAAATTAATGGAATCCTGTAGATAATTGATCGTAATTCTTGGTCTCTATAAAACATTGTAATTATTTAGATTATACTAAAAGAATAGTATGGTGTGAATAATAATGCCGGAATTCACAAATAAATAAGTTATTCTTGTGTAATTACTGTGTGTATGACATAAGGTATTAAGCATTGAAACAAGTAAGGAGATAGGTGAATGGCCTTTAAGTTATTAAGTAATTAATCGCTTTGGTTCTCATTATAAAAGACAATAATAATATTAATCTACTTCACATTGTGGCTTACATAATAAACATTAGTTCTCTTTAAAATAAATGTTATTTCGTGATTTCTATACGGTATTCTAGATGTTTTGTGAAAAATTTCTGATTATATGTAGAGTGTTCTTTCATAATACAGGCAGTAAAGTGGAAGTTGATTGTCAAGTTGAAATGGTAGAACACAGAAGAATTCTGATGGAAGATTTTCGTCTGTCACCTGAGATTGTTTCAAATTGTGCCCAAGATATTGACACTTACTGCAAAGGTTTGGAGATTGGAGGGAAAACTATTCATTGTTTGATGGAACACGCACGACCAAAAAGAAGAAAAGGAAGAATAACTGCTCAGTGTCAAAGAGCGGTATGTATGCTCTACTTACTTTTATTTCGTACGGTAGTGTGTTGAGTTGCTTTTATTTACTTATATTCTGTATATATAAAATAAAATTTTTAAAAAAGTCCGTCAGGTCGTATATTTTAAAGGTACCGTCATAACCGCCTCCTGGGACTGAGGAAAAACCGTAGTATTCATACTCAACATTTTTTGAATCCGGTACTCTCAACGGAGATAAGTATATACATTTTTATTTATTTTCTCTTGAATATATATTAAATAGATAATGTCAGTAAGTTACTTTCTAACGCTAAGGGTAAATTTTATTTGAATAATATTGCATATAAGGATTGTTCACATTTACTATTCTACAAAATAATGCTTAGATCAGCGTATGTGATATTACGTAGGTGAGAAATCGAATAATCACGTGTCGCAGATGTACTAAAGGGGAGAGGGAGGTAAGTGATAACACTATATGGATATTTTGGGCTTTCAGGTGTTATGTCTGTTTACAAGTATTAATGTTAGCCCAGAAACGTATTATGATATCTAAAGTATGATATGGTTCTATTCGGATCTGGGAACTACACTACGTAACATTACTTCTCGAAGAGAAATTGGAATGGTGAAATTAAAATAGATATGTGTGAGAGTTTCTGAAATGGACATCTATCATAGTATAAATACCTCACAAGAAAGCGAGACATGAGTTGATGAATCTTATTTTCCATGTAGTTGGTATTTACTTTCATTCAGTCCAAATTTTCACTGCTTCAGAAAGCCCGTTCCCGTTGCAATTTGTAGACAGGTGCTTTCGTTGAAGAAAGAAAGAAAAAAAAAGTTTGCATCTCGGAGAGAGATCCCTCTCCCCATAGCATTCATTATTTTCGTAAGTACTTCTGGGAGATAATTGCAATATTATCTGGAACTATGTGGCAGATTGTACGTTCTTGGGATCATAAACAATGTTTTCCAATGTAAATTAGCCCTGTTTAAATTCACCTCATTGCACTAACTTAAAAATATTTACAGATGCAAGCATTTTCAGTTGTCGACTTTCACATTTAGTTATGTTGAATCAGTCGTTGACATATATAGTATGTGCTTAATGATAGTTCTTGCTGGCATGCATAATAGTTCTTACTGGTTTTCAGTACGATATTGAACTCCCAATAGATTGCCCAAAGCGGAAAGAAAGAAGAAAACAGAGGGAGAGAGTTTTTGCTTCCAGTACGCAGTCAGTCCCACTGATGGCATCTCACTATCCTGAAAATAAAATTTAAAAACAAAGTACAGTAAATCTTGAAAATCATTGCAAATATTTTTAGTTTACTCTTCCATCCTCCGATGTGTTCGTACGGTAATGCTTACGTGTACTCTATCAAAAATTTCTATAAAAGAAAATTATAATAGATATACAAAGAAACCGAATGGACTTTGTTTCGTGACGAACTGAAAAAGATAAACCAACTTCTTTAAAAATTGTATTTACGTGCTTCCTTTTTTTACTTTTCTTTGAAGGTGTAAGTTTTCAGTATGTATGCAACTCGTACTAAATCTTATACTTGCGACCAGATAAAATAACGTGAAACAAAACCTAAACTGTTGTTACCCTTTAGTCTAAAACAAATGATTACTGCAAGTGGATGATTACAAAAGAATAAGTAGAATGAGGATGTTAAACGAAAGTATCCATGGACACAGTTTTGATTACCGTAAACTAACATTCTCTGGAATCGAATTACGGAGCCCTAATACAGAAGTGAATATTTTTACCACAGCTATTTTGCCTCTTCCCCTGTACTAAGAAAACTCAACGAACTGTCGTTCAAAAGATTGTCGATAGGGTTCAAAGGAAAAGTTAATCAGTGTTAGTAAACACGTAAGGCACTCAATATGTAATCGGATAAACAAGAGTGTGTTTTCAGTTTATTGATAAGATTTTTTTTTTTTTTTTTTCAAGTGGCTTACATTATAATAAGAGTTTATGAGCAATAAAAGTTTTATGTAATGAATCCTTTCTTTGTAAAAGCTGAGAATGGTTGCAGACATTTTAAGCAGCCGAAATGTGAGTTAGTTGTAAGTAGGTAATTTTTATTATTTTATCAGTACGAGTTTCATTCATTCGTTGCGTTATTTTAAGACATTTCTGTTCGACAGTATTCAAGACTTTTTGTTGAAGGTAACTTAGTTTATGGAGTAGTGTGTCGTGTTGCTTCAATACCAATAAAATGCCTTATGTGTCGTTCCAGCTGGAACTTCTAGTGAAGGAAGTGGATGCTGGAGAAGACTGGAGAGTGGATCCTGTTCTACATGAGGCGTGTAAACCTGTTGTTGATGCTGTCTGTCAAGATGTAAGGGGTGGAGATGCCAGGTTGGTTAGTCTCTGTTGTTATATTATGTGTCTGCAAGTCCCTTAGTAAAATTTGTAAATCTCAGCATGATTGTTCTTTTCCTTTTAAATCTAGTCTCAAGCACACCAGTTAAGTCCCTACTGTTACTATGAATAACTTTTCATTGTTCATAAAAATAAAGTTAATATTTAAAATATAACTAGTCTAATTGAAATTAAAAGAAAAGAATATTAAAATAAATGTATACTATATTGTTATAGTGCAGAATTCTTTTTTTAGCTTTCAACTCTGTCGTGTCTGTAAACTCTAGCTTTCCAGCCTTTATTGCTAGTTGGTAGGAGTACGTGTGGTTTGGATTTCATACACAGTTTCTAAGGTTCACGTTTGATATAGCGTTGATTAAGAAAAGGATGGTGAACCCCAAATACACAAACTTTTCTAAAGTAATGCTTACGGATGGAATTGCATCCATACTAAATCTTCAGAAAGATCAAACGCGTAACCTGAAAATAACCAATAAAACTTATTTTTCACATTTCGAAGCCCCACTGACCCCTTGATCAGTATGTTCGTTGAAGTCTCGCAGTAAACGTTTATTATGTTGAGAGAGAGAGAAAAAAAGAAAAATATATTTTTGGTAATCCTGAAATATTGTATGCAAGAATAATTTTTTCTCCCTCTTCTTGAACTGAGCGTGCTGGTATATGCCGTTTTCATGCCCTAAACACTGCTATCTTGTTAATAAAGGATCTTTTCAAGAGTAAAAACTTTTTTTCTAAAATATCAAAAGTCTTTTGATGATGTCCTGCTCGTAAACTTGGATTATAAATATATGCACAAAACGTGATGCCAAAAGTAGAGATGCCTTGAGAATTTGCGACTGTAATTCTAACTTATTTTTCACTTGAATTTTACCGGATGTTTTAAGGTAAGAATTTAATTTCTGAATGTTTTCAAAATGGAGTTTATGCAATGCAGAGTGTAACATAGGCCCGCAGCTTCAAATATACTCCAGTATTGATACGCTCAAGATACACGAGGTACATGCATGGGGTGCATAGAACGTTGGTTGAATAGACTATTAAATCTTGAGGCACCACACAAAGATGATGGGCTGATAATAGAAGGCAGGATCTGAGAGAAGTATATCATAATCGTGACTGGATTAGGTTAGTGTGGTTAGGATTCAATAGCGGGCTTGCATTTCTGCAGAGTTGAAGCTGTTGATTCTTCAGACCATAGAGCAAATTTAGGATAAAAAAAAATCGAAAATGACCGATACTAGTATGCAATCAACAGTTTTCTGTGTTGCTAAGATGAATACCGTTGAAGTCCACATTCATCCCCATTGGCATGGGGAAGTGAGAAGAGGTGACATTACGCATCTTTATCATCGCACTTTTATTGAAATTCATATTTAAGGGGGAAAGGGTTCAAAACACTTTCCATAAACCTATTCTTCCCGTGCGAAGAACGCGCATTTCAGCTAGTATTTGACAGAAATTGGCGAATGTAAATAATAATTAAGCTTATCATTTACGGCATCCTGCTATAATTTTTCCTCCAGTACACTCTGCCTGCCATCAGATATTCTCAAGTGGGTCTCAAGTGGTTAGTTTAGCCAATTTTCAATTCGTTTTCATCGTTTGGAAACTGGAAATATTCACATTGAGAGAAAATACATTGTGTTATTAAGTAGGTACACAGTTAGTTGTCTCTTTGATCATAAAATGCTTGTATTTGATCTACTATTATTATTATTTTTTTAAAATCTTTTAAAGGGTGCTGTCATGTTTAATGGACAAAGTGGGAGGTGATCATATGACAGAAGCGTGTGAATCCGCTCTACTTCAGATCCAGTACTTTGTCTCCAGAGATTTTAAACTTGACCCACAGTTATATCGTCAGTGCCATGAAGATGCTGTGCGACTGTGTCATGCCAAAAAAGGATGGGTTGACTCAGATGGACAGATGGATCCTGAAAGAGGACCTTTGATACTACCCTGCTTGTACCGATATGCGTATCACCCGCAAAAAGAACTTCAGGTAAGAAAGAAGAAAGAAAGAAAATAAAAAGGAAATAGGGCATATTCTCTTATAGCAAATTTGCATAATCTTGATGAGAAGGTAAAAATTCCATCTTACAGAGAAAGGTGGTATGGTAGGATCCCACGTTAAGCTTTAGGTACACGTCTTATAGAGCCTTGGTGCTAAACGGGATGCTAAACTCAAATCAAAATACAAAAACTCATCATGGTTGTTATTATTATTCAGTTTTAAAATTCTGAGAAAAGTAGAAACTAAAATGTTTCCCTAAAGCTTCTTATGATTATTAACATCCATTTATCTATATTACAATATTTTTCCTAGTACGGCAAACCCACAAACCTTTAGTTTTGGCTGGTTTTAACGAACTGCAGTTTCTTCATAATTATGTGTTTCTTTACATTCCGTAATTATAAGTCTCATCGAAATCTTTTTCCAGATATTGTGAATACAGAAGACGGGTTCTGTATTTTTCGCTGAGCTGTTTAAACGCGATCAACCCAAAATTATACAAGATTACCCAACTTTGTATCTTATAGATTCCTAATTTTGGCGTAGTGCTAATAATATTGTCGTGTGTTGATTAAAACATACACAATACGATGGTGTTATCCCCTGTCAGAAATGAGGAGAATTGCAGTTAATTAAGCATAAAACACCCAGGTTTGTTTCAGAATTTTGGACATGAATAATATGTAGTTGTATTTTAAATAAGATACCAGAACTAAAAGTAAGCCGACAAAAATGTGTAACGATGTTATCATTTAGTTTATCGGAATTAAATTAAAATATCACATTGAATCAACCTGCTTACGCTAATTATTGCATACTTGTAAAGAATCTCATACTGAGCATTCTTAACGTATGGATATGCATTCATTGTGGTTCTTTATCCTCCATGAAAACTTCCTACGTCTTGAAGTGGTGCAGTACTTACAAAGTCCGTTGAATATTGGAATAGCAATTCATGGATAGAAACACAATGTAAATGGCTATCTGAAAATAATGAAATTGAAGAACTCGAAAGAAAAAGCAGAGAACAGGGAAGAATGGAGGCGCCTGGTGAAAAAAGCCAAAGTTCACCTAGGGCTGTAGAGCTGTATGGTAAGGTAAGGTAAGGGTAGAAATACACACACAGTGGTTCCTGAAAATATGCTAAAGATCCTATGGTTCTTCAGCGTTATATGGTCAGCGTATTGTCTTCCTTTTTGGTGTTCTTGGTTTGAAGATGAATTCCATATTTTTGCGTGTCCTAGGGTTGTAGGACACTGCAAAGAATAATTGAATTTAATCTTTGTGGTCCATCTTGCTGCAGTTCACAAGGCGGAAAAAGTATGTACTGGTTAAAATTGTTCTGATACTAGCGTCAAAGTGCTTGCGTTGGTAAGCGTAACACTCCGTCCTTTCTGTGTCTTAGGTTTCTTTAACAGTAGCGTCGGTTCCCATTCAATTGATCGATAACCTCATTATAGTTTCCTGCAGTTGTCGGGGGGGGGGGGGGGGCTTCTGTTGAGATGGATTTCAACTTAATTTCTACAAGTAAGCAAAAGTTAGCATTTGATTTCCTATTTACGAAATGTATATGTTGAGAAAGTATGAGCAAGAAAAATGCCATGCGATTCAGCTTGTTAACTGGTTTATTTTAAATCAGAATTATAATATACAAGCTTACCATAGGATACAGCTTATTTTCTGTACATCTGCTTTCCAATACATTTAACAGTAATGTTTTCATTTAACAACGATATATTCATTTTTAAAACTTATTTTTATATGTAAAAAAAAAAAAAAAAAAAAAAAAAAAAAATGTGCTCCAAGTTTACAATAATTAGTTTAATATTTAATATAGCCTACGATACATTAAAACAATATGGTGTAAAGATATAAAATTATACTTGTAATGTTTTAAATAATTGAAATGTTTATGATTTCTGCCTTCTCAATATATTCTGTACCAAGAAAAACAGCAAAAAATAAGGAACCAGACATGAACAATTTTACGCACAGAACCCACTTTGCATTAAGTCCGCTGGCAAAACTACAAAAGATTACATTCCTTGAACAGTGGACAATTTACATTTTACAGAATATCAAAATATAATTATCCACTAATGCACGTTATTGTGATAAGCCTCGTAACAGCATCCTCAAACCTTCGCCGAAATTACAGACAAAAGATCTCCAGTTCCTTACCAGAGGGTAGCGTTCCCAAAACTGATGCAACGTTCCCTCTTTGTACTGCCATACTGATGCGTTGCAGTAGAAAAGAGGTTGCTCTAGCGTCTCCTGACGATAAATAAATGCGGTGTCCAACTTCTTTTATAAAGTTAAGGCCTTCGGGACCCCATGAACCACCCAATTCGACAGCTATAGCGACAAAATTATATTTGTCGAGTAAATTGCTATACTTCCTGCGCTTTTCTGTTTCCCGGTGAGCAGCCAGCTTCCTTGTGCTGAGGAAGAATGCAGATTTGAAGGGGCGAAGGTGTCGGAACAAGTAAAATCCCATAGAAGTGCTTTTCCTTTCTTCCACGGTATTAGGGTCATACCATCTGGCCTCTTGCCGTCTGCACGACTGCATCCCAGCGGTTCACATATAGAAGGAACGCCTGCTGAAATTAGTGCCCTCATGATAATGTCGTTGACGCTGGAGTGGCGTGAATGTCTTCCCGCACTATTGGCACAGGAGAGTCCATGAAGGCCCTTCTTGTCTACGACACTTCTACAGGCAGGACATCTGTGTTGCTCGCAAACATCTGCTCCCAAACGCAGTGCATTGGCAATTCGAGAACTGTCATTGGGTAGATGTAATCCTAAAGAAGGTGACGGGATAGCATGGAGCCAAGCTCCTGCTTCTGGAGATGATGTAGCTAGAAGTCTGGCCTTATCTTCTGGGTTATCGGATGACTGAAGTAGAGCTGAAAAGTGATGATTTATAAGAGGATTGTAGTCCTCTCTTATCAAGGTCAGGGGGATCTGATTCCACTATAGATGACCACTTAGCAATGCTATCGTTGACATCCGAATCCGATACTAGGCTAAGATCTTGTTGGAGAATGGTCTCGATCAATGGCTTAGCGCCATAGAATAAAGATAGAAAGGATGAAATAGCCAGATCCATGGTGCGACGAATGCCGAGACCTCCGTTGTTAACAGGAAGGGACGCCTGCAACCAAGAGTTATTGTTGAGTGAACAATTCAGGATAGATTCTAGACCGGTTTTCAAGGTGTCGTCATAGCATTCCAGTAGATAAGCATCCCGCCAAGAGGGAGCACAGCGAAGAAAGTATAGCAGCTTTGGCATGGACAATGAGGCACGTAGTAGGTAAAAGGCAGAGTGAGCTGAAATCAAGGAAAGACGTGTAAAGAATAATTCTAATTTAGCAATTTTGTCTTTTAATATTGTTCGTCTTGCCTCATTAGATAATGCTGCTCCTAATAAGCTGGCGTCATCTGTCGAAATTCTTTGAATCCCAGGCGCGGCTTCGTCAAACAGCTTGAAGAGGTTATTAGACTGCTCATTGGAAACTCCGAGAAAGCTGACCTCACATTTGGAGAAATTCATTTGCAATCCGATCTCCTTAGCCCGTCTACGGATCATTTCTAATGCCTCTAGTACTGTTTTTAAAACTTATATTAAATATTTTCTGATAATTCTTAAACTATATTATGAATACATTTTCATTATTCGAAATGTAAATTCACGTTATATCTCTTTCTACAGCTGAAATCAACTTGTTTTGAAGAAATACGCCGGGTTATGCGTCAACGTGCAATTAGCGTAGACCTTCAGCCAGAGGTGGAAGAAGTTTGTCTGGAGGAATTAACAGATTTGTGCCTTGGTAAAACAGGCAAAGGAGAAGAAATGGTTTGCTTACAGGATAACCTTGAGAAGTAAGTGTTTCGTCAGGTTGAATCTTTTGTAGTTGTAATTTCGTCGTATAATTTATCGTGTATGAGGAAAAGGCCGAGTGATAAACAAGCTTATGTTGTCAATAGTAAACTATGTATACATTGAAATCCAAGAAAATCTATAATCTTTTTCAAATGGTATAAAGATTGTATATGATAATGATAGCACACAAAACTATAAAATATCAATTATTTAATTGACAATTCGTTTAATACTATAACAGTTACTTGAATAGAAAATTAATTTATGTAAGACAGAAAATACACACTGTATATTTAAGATATGCGTTATATATCAATATCGTTTTATAATAACCTTGTAGTTGTTATGACCTGGATTTTGAATACATTATTGGAGCAGACAAATCCCTGCATGGGTACGTGAAAATAAATCCAAAAAAAAAGTTATTTGTGAGATAGTTACGAACACTGAAAACATGAAGCAATACTGTAGAGGAGGAGGGGTAGTAATAGGAGGAGGAGGGGTAGTAATAGGAGGAGGAGGAGATGATGATGGTGGTGAGATGTAGCAATATTAACAACAATAAAATTACAAACCTTTATTTATGTTATAAGCATATGGTACACACTCGTATATACAAGAGTCCATGGAATTATATATACATATTCATATATTCACTGTCACCGTGAGATTATAATGAATCAGTCCATCATTTATCAAATTCTATCGAGTCTTTTAGACTCTATGGAAACAACAAAAATTGAAAATGAATGTACATACACGTTAAAAAAGCATCCTCCTTTTAGCTTCATCCCAATTGGATAAAAAGATAAATAATCCTTGTCAATAGCACATTAGTGAGGTTTTATCTGCATTTTGATAATTTTTCTTTGTATACATTAACTGAATTTGTTTTACAGGCTTGAGAAAGACTGTAGGAATGCCGTTGCTAACTACACCGAGGAGGAAGCGGAACATATTGAGCTGAATCCAATTATCATGACGTACTGTAGAAGAATAATGGAGAAACATTGTGACGTAAGTAGGTCTAAGAATATGAAATGAACGTATTCTACCTTTTTGGAATCAATTCTCTCTCTTGTTCATCTCAACCATAGGTTGGTGGGCAACATGGACATTTTAAAACTTCTCTTTCGCTTGGGAGAGTTGTTTTATACTTTGATAAGGTTTCCTCTTCGTAGCTGCATCTAGATATTCTATTCTTGGTCTTCCTCTTCCTGGTTTTCCTCCTGCCTTTCCCTCTATCAACACGGTGATCCAATCGGAGTGCCGAATATAAGATGGCCAAGCATGCTGTTTCTTCTTTTCCCCATTATCTTCATGATCTCTCCTTCATTAGCTTCCTTTAGTACCTCTTCATTCCTTTTCCTTTCGGTCCATGCTATTCTCAGCATTCTGTGTCAACACCACATTTCAAATGCTTCCAGCTATTTTAGCTTTTCTCAATGTCCACGTCTCTGATCCATAAAGCGCTACGCTCCATACAAGGGTCTTAATAGAGATATGTGAGATGTGTGCTTCTGAGATATGTGACCGTCTGCACTCAAGGAAATGGTGGAAAGTGAAAAATGAAGTAACTGAAAGTGAAACACTCCGGTGTGATCAAACTGTTGTGTGTCATATGTCTTTACGAAATGCAGAAAGCAGTCCTAAAAGAACTTTCAAAGGTGGTGTGATACGAAGTAGTATGAAACTAGGAAAGGATAGAATATCATATACAATTGTGCATGAGCTTGCCTCTTATTTTCAGCTAGTTAATGCAGTTGATAAACATCAGTGGTTTCATTATTATGGGATTTGATGAAACGATTAATAAAGTCTCACAGAAACCACAGATGAACTTAGTGGTAACATTTTGGGACAGCTGGAAAGATCAAGTAGTGTCACTCTTCTATTAATCCCAATTTTGTCATAAAACGACGGCATCAGATCTTTTAAGTAGTCTAAAAAATGTCATCTAAAGCGTAGATGAAAGTAAAATAATGTAATTGACAACTGATGGTCCTAATGTCCATCTCAAACTTCTTGATATTCCCAGGAAAGAGCTGCCTTCGGATGGGAACAAACAACTGCTGGATATCATCGGCAGTTGTGGTCTTTACAGCATTCACGTTGTGAGCGTAGCCTTCAAAAATGGATTGAACAACTCTTGGGATCTACGTGCCTTTTTCAGGAAACTATACTGTCTGTTTAGAGATTCACCTAGTCGCCGTTGTACATTTATAATTGTCACTAATTCTTCAGTATTCCCACTGAAGTTTTGTAGTGTGACATGGCTCGAGAACATTCAGCTTTCTTCCAATCAGTTGCCGAAGACCTGGAGCCCTTTTTGCAGAAGGTTGACACTCACCGATGACCCCGTTTTCTTCACGAAAATCTCGAAGGAAAAAAAAAAAAAGTATAAAAACAGTGGTTAAAGTAGTAGTTCTGGCAGAGATGCGCCTGCAACGAACTGAGATGGTTGAAGAAAACTTGAAAAGAGTCATAGATATTTTGATGTTAGTTATGGGACTCGTGCTACATTGAAGAAATTACCTGACGTGAAAAGTGTTGAAATTCTGCAGTTCAGGAAAGATTGTAAAAGGTGCTTGGTTAGCTCAGTAAAGAAGTTACTTGAAAAATATCCACTAACTGAGGCACTCACATTGTTAAATTTTTACAAAATAGCGTTCAGTCCAGATGAAGCGTTATCACAGATCACAAAAGCATTGAACATTCTTGTATCATCCAATGTGATAGCTGCTTGTGTGGCACAGAATAAAGATAGGTAGTTCAGGGAATTCATTAGTCAAGAAAGGGTAAAAATTGAGATGAAAGGTTATTCAAAGAAGGAAACCAGATTAGACACCTTCTGGATCAGCCTATTGAAAAATTAAGAGTTCCTGGGACTTGAAAAAAAGCAGTTACCATCTCGCACGGGAATGCTTCTGTTGAGAACGATTTCCCAGTCGATGTAGATATTTTGGTGGAAACCCTCCGCAAGATTCAATTATTGCATAACGATTAAGGATTGGACAGATGTGAAATCGGTAAGGATTTGCTACGGTCGGTTAGGAACGCTAATCCACGCTGTAAACTGGCTCTAAGGAAAAGCGAGAAAATAAGTCTGCAGAAGAAATAGCCAAAGAAAAAAACAAAGCAACAGTAATGATACATGAATTGGAGGACTTATGATCGAGTCCGAAATCAACGAACAAATTAAAGTACTTACAAAAGATTAACGTGTAAGTCAAGGATTTGGGACTGTTTAGTTTCTCATAAGTTGTAATGCGTTTATTGTTTATAAAATTTTCTTCATTATCAAACGTTTTTCTTAAGTTGATACCATATTTATATTTTATTATGTTAAAACATTTAAGAATGAAACTTAGGAGTATATTTAAAGATGTGATATCAGGCCAGATATATTACTTATTCGTGCGTAATATATTATTTATTTAAGTTGGGAATTTCAGACACTTATCAGGAAATTGGTCGGGAATTAATGAGTGGAAATTAGTAACTACCCTGTATAAGTAATTCTCCGTGTAATGAAGAAACTTCATTTAAATCTCAATTATGTATCTGGGGAAAAATTCACGTTAGTATCTAGAGCGTGTTTGTATGTTGTTTTCAAAGGATAACTATATTTTCATCTCATAATATAAGTTTTAAATGTAAAGTTCCATTCGGGAAATCGTATAAATATAGTTTCTGTTTAGGTAAAGTTTCTAAATGTGGCACTTGAAACTCAACAGTAAGAAATGTGACAGTATTACTATTACTTTGAAAAAGTCTCCTGTTCCCTCCACATACCATATCAACGATTCCCCTATCACACATTCTGCTAGTCATAACGATCTTGGTGTCATCTTTGATTCAAAACTCACCTTCTCTGACCACATCTCCTCAATACTAAAGAATTCAATGCGCATGTTGGGACTTCTTTATCGATTCACCGAACTACGCACTGTTTCTTCATTAGCAACTTTTTATAAGACTTTAATAGCGCCTAAGATCGAATACTGCTCTCCCATATGCTCCTACACATCTCTCCAGACTTGATTCTGTTCTCAATTTCTTCATCGCTATAGTCCGTTTTCGTGTTCCTGCACTTCGAATGTTATCTAAGAAGGAGCTCTTGCGACATCTTAATATTCAGACTCCTGAAGTACGCAGAATTATCTCTGACCTGAAATATCTACATAAAATAGTTAATGGAAGCTTAAGATCGGAAATATTACTTCAGGAACTATCCTTACGTGTCCCTTCCCGCATCACCCGGAATACCCACCTATTCCATCTTGCCCGTCCTAGGTTGGCTGTTATACAGAGGTCTCTTTTTTTATAGAATACCAAACTGTTATAATCAAGTAACAACTGATGTGGACATTTTTTCGAGCTACCCAGTGTTTGAAAGAGCAATTAAACGAGCTTTGACGGAATAGTTTTACTTTTACACTCTTTTTTTCTATGTTGTTGTTATTGTTGTCTTGTTTTTTTTTTTCTTTCTTTCTTTCTTTCTTTTGTTAGCATGTCCCTGTGTAAAATGGCAGTTAGGCTGTATCTGGGAATTTGTTAAATAAATAAATAAAATAAATAGTGTGTGACCTGATAATACTTGGTTGTAGCCAAAACGGAAGTTTTATCTCAAACTAAAAATTTTTTTGAGGGTTTTAAATTCTTATTGTTAAGGAATCCTTAAGTCATAGTATGACGCGTTAAAGGCATATTGAGCTAATGTTCGTAAAACAAATAAATCCTGCGGTTAAAAGCGTGCCTCAGAAGCAGTAACTGTTAGGTTTATGAATCAGAAAGGAAACTTGTAGTAGTCTCCGCAGAATAAGATGTCGTAGATCAGCATTTTAAAGCCGAAAGTAAACTATTCCGAATGTTAATTTTTCTCAATAATAGTGCGACGGTTTCGTCCACCAGCCCTGAATGGGTAGAGATATTTGAATTAACTTTAAGGAAAGAGGAAATAAACTTCAGTGATGTACGTGAAGAGAAACACCTCAGGCTTAGACGCAAAAATTAATAATTCAAGAGATTATAGAACAGTTGTCTGGTAAAATATGAACATAAATTTTCTTAATTAAAATCTGGATTCGAAAGTTTGGAATCCAATGACGTGGAAATCGAGAAAATTAGAAACGATGTTCAAGGATTGCGAAATGAGTAAAATTTAGAGCTCTGTAAATTCAGTGTGGTTATGTTGTTAACGCAAGAAATCGACAAATTCCTTCTTTTTTCCTTTCGTTTCTAGGTTGAACTGAAAGAAGGGAAGGATGAGGGAGACATAATGGAATGCCTTATCGAACATAAGAATGAACCAGATGTGAGAGAAGATCACAAGTGCCGCGCTGCAGTGGAGCACTTTCAGTTAATATCCTTGAAGGATTACCATTTTACTTTCAAATTCAAGGAAGCCTGTACTCAGTATGTTATACGATATTGTCCACGGTTGAAGACAAAGTAAGTTCTAAGTCTGTTCTCAGATTTAAACATTTGCTTCACAGTGTCAGTCAGTGGTTGACGCCAGAGAGCAAACAGTATTCCAATACTATCTTTAGGAAACTCCGATGTTCCTTGTGAATAAAATAATTGCATTACTTATCGAATTTTCTCTCTGATCGTCGAGAGAAAGGAAGAAAGTAATAGGAAGCAGATGTCTGGAAACATAGATCCCTTTATATCTTTCCAGTCGTTAACACTTAGTAAATGCAGTAGAAGTAGAAGTAATGCGTTGATTTTATTCTCAGTGTGCGTCGGAGCTTCCTAAATATAGTATTGCGTACACTTCACTATGTTGATTATGAATTTTTTTTTAAAACTTTGGAGGTCAATTGAGGTAAAACCTACGATATTTGTCGTATCTTTTCACTTTGGTGATCCTTATCTCACACAGTTTTAGCAGCATATTACATATCCATGAAATATTCGTGAACTTTCGGACAACATTTTAGTGGTTTTTTCATTCGTCATTTATTGATTTTCTTTTTTAATCAACACTTTTGCAATCGTTAAAACTATCTAGATTTCGCAAAATTTAAAATACGGGAATTGTATATATATATATATATATATATATAACTCAAGTATGAAAGTGTATATCTGAGGAAGGTTCCACAAGAAGAAAGGAATCCTCGCATATGGATCCAATTTAGCAACCTTTAGAAGTGATCGAAAGAGGTGTCAAGGCGCACCGAAACAGTTGGATTAAAACAATTATTTCATGATGTTCACATTTGTATTATTTATTATGTATTCTATAGCATTCATCAGCAATTAGGTGTGTATGTATGAGATGTATTCACGATTAGATACATAAAATATATGCTATTTCGTGTTTTTCGTAGACAGTGACTTAGTTTCTTGTTAATAGTGGTACATTTCAAAATACTTTATTTTATTGTATTTGAAACTGAACTGAACAACTGAACTTAAATTATAACATCATTGTAATAGATCTCCATATCAGTCCGCCATTATAACGCCAATAGTGTGCCAACATGCCAACGACTGTTATTATAGCATAAATATTTTTATATCCAATTTTAACTGTTAACAGAAACATAAGCTTTTTGTTTTAACCGTGTGCTAGTACCACAACAATCCATTTAAGTGTATTTATTGATTCATTTCAGGAGCGATGTAATCGTCTGCTTAAGCGAGATAGTGAGGAATGACACATTGACAGGTCAGAAGCACAAAATTCAAAAGGACTGTCGACAACAACTCAGAGCTCAGCTATTTCAACAGAGAGAAAACATTGATTTCGATCCGGCTCTTAAGAACGCCTGCAAAGAGGATATAAGATCACTTTGCTCAGATGTATCACCAGGATCTGCTCAGGTGCGTTTCTCTCCCTCTCTCTCTTTTTGTGTCAGGGTTTGTGTGCTTGTGTATATCTATGTGTAAGAATGATATCCCGTATATAAAAAGTAGTTTTTTGTAATTTAAGCAAATGTGCCAAATTCTAGTTTGGTGAATGCTGTTGGAAAAACCTTATTTCATAGTTACAGAGGGTGCTATCAAGGGCGCCTATGATGTGGTCATAGTTTCCATCATTATCTGAAGTTCTGAAAATTGGAAAACAAATTAGATAAACGTTAACAAATATGATTTTATACTAAAAAGCAAATCTATCGCTATAACGTATGACTAGCATTTATTTTGTTGATTTATTTCAAACGTTTCTTTCAAGCCTTATTAATGAAATATTTTGATACCGTTGAGTCGTTTGAGTCTTTGAGAGGTGGGTTTTCAGTTTTCTTTGTAGAAAAAACGAGACTGTCATAATACTATCCATGGCTTTGAATTGGATATTGTAACGCAAGTAATACTTACTAAACTTCAACACACACTGTATTTTAAACTATAATGTGTTACAGTTTCGAATATCTACCATATCCTTCATCAGACACTATGCACACACTATAGAGACTGTCATAAAGATAGATCAATGATAAAAACGTGACTATTGAATAAGAAGGTGTGGGACATATAGATTTATAGTAATTAATGAATAGGAGCTCAATGTTTAAGGAATGTACAGCTAGTCACTTTGTTGGGCTTATATTAGAAAACTGATAGTAAAGTGAACATAATTCTAAAATTTCCCATCAATCAAGCATTTTCTTGGTGTATAATATTATTACAAAAGATTGTAAATAAATAATAAGAATCTCAATATTTTGATGTACTATCTTGTTTTAAATTAAGATTTGAAAATTCATTCCTCTTTATTTTAATATGAACGTAATATTGTGTTTCTCTCCGCAGGTACTGTTATGTTTACAGAGTAAGAGAATTTCTCTGAGTAAAGCGTGTCATCATGCGATATTCAATGTGGAGAAACAAGAACTTCAAGACAGTGCCACCGATTATACTTTGATCACTGCCTGTAAGCATATGATCCGTCAGTTCTGTCATGATGAGGAACAGTCACGTGCACTTGATTGTTTGAAGGTATGTGATTCCCGATTTCTTTTGTCTCATGATACCGACTATACTTATAAAAGTTAACTTAAATTTGTACGATCAGTCTCATTGTATCAATTGGAAAGTGTCTTTCTTCGATAAGCTCACACTGTGAGCCCTCGGGTCACAAACTCAATCTGTTCCGTAACACTGTTTGCAATCCGATGATTTTTCACCATTGAAAATAATTTAAATACAATTAATCCGTTTAGCCTCAAAAGCATGGTACTGTATGTAATTATTTTCTTTAAAATTTTTAAGGGTTTTCGTATGATAAAAGATTTAGAATGAATGAAAATTATCCTTGTCTAAAAAGAAATAGGTGAGTTTAAGTTTTGAAGAATTTATAAGACAAGTAAAATTTTATTTTATAAGACTAGTAAGTAAGGTGTTTTTTACTCCCACAGTAGTATGCTTAAGCTTCTTACTGCTGCTAACACTAACACTTTTCTTCCCTTTTTTTTAGGAACCATAATCAGGGCTAAAATAACACAATAATTACAAAGTAGAAAAAAAAGTGGCATTTTTGAACACTGCACTCTGGCAATTAATATTTACGATAAACCGCGAAAGCACTATTGTAGAGACCTGCACGGGCCGAATTTTTCAGCCCGAGCCCAATCCAGCCCGAATGTACCTAGGCCTGGCCCAGCCCGGTCCCGAAAAGTTTGAAAAGTTTCATTTTGTAACATTTTTCACGGACACACTTCTTCAACGTTTGCCTTTATTCTAATTATTGTTTAACAAAAGTTAATAATTATTAAAGAATTGCAATTAATCGGCCCTAGCCCGGCCCGACTTAAAGAGAAATCAGTGTCGGCCCGCCCAAGCCCGGCCCGTGCAGGTCTCTACACTATTGAGCACGTGGGATGTAGGTGCAGTATATACGCGCGTTCGTACTCCGAAATATCGTTCATGAACCGTTCACAAATAGAGGGGTTCGTGATCCAGGATCTAATGTATTCATCTATGTGAATATTATGAAAATACGTTCAAGACTCATATTAGACATTCTCTCCAGACATTTGTGTGGTAAAGTTAAATAAAATTTCAGTATATATCAGTTCGACCAGAAAGTCGACCTTTGGATTCCAATTACTACGAAAGTGAGAGTGCTGCCAATTAAGCAATTAACTCTACCAGTCCAAAACTCGCAGCTTTTTTTCAACGCTGCTTCACAACATATTGTAAATTCCATATGGTGCCTCATATGCAATTGTTTCAAATAAAGTTTCATAAATAAAGGCGATTCCATTCTAACTGTTTATTTATATTAGGTACAGTCATTTATTTATTTCCACCATTGAAAATTACTACTATTTTACTAAGTGTAAAATTCAGTATTCCTGGAGATGTATTCAATAAGATAACGCATAATTAAACAAGTTGCTGAACGATGCCAGGTCTCAGAAGTTACTATGAATAATACTCCGAGTAACAGTGCCTTATAATAATTTAGAAATTTAACAAAATTTTTGACGGTAAATTGTCTCAGACGTTAAATATGTTATAATTCAATACATAGAGTATCTAGAATGAAGGATAGGAATCGCTTCCAGTGCGCTGGGGTAGATGGTAGATAAGTGTCGACAGGTAATCAAACACAGGAAGTCATGTTAACTATCCTGACAGATACAGGAAGTCATCTTTACTGATTTTCTTTTTCCCAAATATCACAGACAGAATAAAGAAATTGTGATACACAAGTTTGAGTTAACAGAAAATTCTTACGTATACTGTAGAAGACGAACACACGAACACTGCGTTTAATTTTACAATTAGTATGTTAAGAAGTAATATATTCCTTTTGCTAATTACCTTTTGTCGATAATTTTGGAACGAGTTAACTAATTATAGTCTAGTGTTATACAGTAGTATAGTCGAGAAATCTTTTGTAATGGTAAAAACTTCTCGTTTCAGAGGTATAAAGATGAGCCAATCTTTGATCCAAAATGCAAAGTCGTGGTTGTAAGAAGAATGATAGAACAAAACAAAGATTACCGGTTTAATGTAGCCTTACAAAAAGCATGCAATCTTGACATATCCAAATTTTGCTCTCAGGTGATTGCAAACTCACATCAAGATGTTGAATTGGAAGGCAAAGTAATACAGTGTTTGAAGGTAAGTGGTAGAAGAATATGCACCTGTGTGTGTATATAGATGTCATAATAAAATTCAAAAAATGGAAGTATTTATATGATAGTTTGGACACACACATTTAAAAAGGCCGAATACATACCATTAATTTTTGTTTTGGTTTATTTGTTTAAATCTGCGCTCACCTCGTCGTGACGTTTTATGATCTACTTTCTTGCAGTCGCTTTTGCCTCAGTTATAGTTTTTCTGTGCTTAATTCTTTTTTCCGCTTTCACTATCCCTCTTTTTGTCTTACCTGTCTTCAAGATGTAAAGATAGTGGTTTTACCAGATCTTGTTTTCATTTCTTATTCGTGTTTATATTTGCTTACCAGAAAATAGAGAAAACATAATCACACACGGTAAGCTCATCAGATACGAAGTGGAATAACTAGGAAGAAAATATATTAAAATTAAATGTAATAGTAGAAAAGTAGTTGTGAATCGTCCAAATGGACGACGCCATGGTGAAAAGCCCCTGGATACCAAGATGGCGCTGCCCACATGGAACTTCACAGCTACTTTTCTGGTATTTAATTTGTGTTTCCTCTCCCTTTCTTCTGTTTCTTCTCTTCGTATTTGACGGAACATTTAATATAGTTGCAACAAGAATACAGAAGCGGGAATGGGAAATAAATTATATACCAGAAAGTAATAAAAACAACACCTCTCCCCCAAAAAATAAGCACTTCCCCCAAATGCTTCATCAAATAGGGAGAGGAAGAAATAGGAAGAAAAATTGGATAACAAAATCAGCTATGAAACATCCATATCTTTTAGTGTGATTATGAATTATTATTATTTTGTGGTATACTACAAAGACAACTAACCGTGAAGGATCCAGATATGTGACACGTATCTTTATATTATATATGACTGCGATACATTCGTAAGAACAGCCATAATAACACACTTAATATAAGTACACAAATCGAGTACATTCCGTCGATTTCAAGTACATTGGTCATTACATTTGAATTTACATTTTTTTGTACAGGTTTTTCTTCTTTCTTTCCTTTGTTACTGTTTTTTAAATTTTTTTTGGTATTTAGAGCTTTATTTAAGTATCAGAATAATATTTTAGCTTTACATTTATTGCATCAACATTTTCTATGTATTGTTTCTATATATTATTTCTCTATTTTCAAATTTTGTATATAATTTTCTGTTTTATGAAATCTACATTTTGATGTTACTATTTATCTATTTGTTATTTTGTATTCACGCAAATGTATGTAATATTTATGAATGTATTGAAGTATAATATACAATACATTGGCGATCCGGTCTCTTGATCAAAATAATCTTTTTCTTGTCTTCTCTTCGTCGACTGATTATATTATGAGGAGGAGATGTAGTAGAGTTAAGGTAAACTGTAGAGTAAAGCAAGGAAGGTAAAATACAAGGTTAAAATGAACAAGTTAACTGTTATCCACCATTACAATTCCTCCTTGGTTACATGCAAATAGCCGTTCTCAATGTGGTTATATTACTAGATGTAGATCTAAAATCAAGCACACTATCATTGGACTACGTAATTTTATTCATTATATATCATATTTATTACTTTTGAAATATTAGAAGTGCCAAAACAGGAATTTCACTTTTAACGTTCATTTTTTTTCAACCCAAAGCTATTTCTTTTTGTATTTCTAGTATAAAACATTTTGTAAGAGAGTCACTTTGTATACCTCATTATTATTTGTAACATCGGTAAAATGTTGTGTGTGACCCATTCATTGTTTCTTTGTATTTTTCAGTGGTTTAGAAACGTGTTAAACGCAATTTGTAATTCATTTGTTATTTTTTGATGGTAGCACGCTTGTTCATGTTTATATATACGGAAAAATTTCCTATTACCAGTGTTTTACCAAGTATTCTATTTCACCTATTGGCACCTTCTTATTGGAGTACAAATTGAGTCTCTCTGATCGTTCACTTTTTATCCAAAATAATGTCGAATGGATGATGCATGAATACCTTAAATACCGACCATCTTCGGTTTTCTGTAAAATGTTGTGCTAAATTTTCTTTGTCAGAAGATTTAATTTAAATTGGCTGAGATAACAAGAAAGCAAAAACCTAATTCGGTGATTCGTAAATATTTAAAAATACTTAAGTGATATAATAACGTGAAAATATGGCATACAATAGATAATGGATACAAAGATAAACGAAGCCTGGAACATTCGCATGGAAAAAATAAAATAAATCCCAGTCATAGTCATTTCAAGAAACGGTTGGATAATGTAGTCTATTGTAATGTTTGCTTATGTTAAGCAAGGCAAACAAGATTGCAGCATCAGATGATAGTGTTATTAATTTAAACCACGTTATGATGCGTATAGGAGCATATTCACTTGGAGAAAGATTATTTGTACATAGTGATGGAATAAATCCTAATGGATGAACTAGAGACTTTGTTCATTTTAACAAGTATGTTTTATCTTATAACTTGCGTTTTAAATGTCGTAAGTGAATTTATACATCTGATGTATATTTTACCTTAAAAATAATAACAGAAAATGAAATTTCATTCTGTAATTTGTAAATATCGTTTTAGGACAAATTTCGGGAAGGAAACTTGAGGAAAGAATGTGAGATACAAGTTACGACAATAATACGTGAATCTGCACTTGATTATAGGCTGAATTCGTATCTTTCGAACATGTGTAGAACTGAGGTAAGTACCAGTATACTGAAACTTGTCTATGTTGGTCACCAGATTCCATTGAAAAGTGGCCAACTTACAGAAAATAAGTGTGATTGGTGTATTTTTAGAATAGGATTTCTAGTATTACTTGATTGTAAAATTCTAATAAGCAATGGCACGACAGCAACTTATAACAATATGCAGTACTAGAAAAAATACTACAATATATTTAATATATGTACATACCTTTCCCTTCCTGAAAACTAGTCTGGTACACTGAATTTATTCGGATTGAAAACACAATAACACAACCAACCATAAAATAGAAACACATGTACGCAGTTTATTGAAATTAATATTGTAGCACACTGAGTTATTTAGATTTAAAACAATAAAAACAAATTTATAAATTGAACAATTTTTATGCAGTTTATACGATTTTTTTCCGTTGTTACTATTCTTGTCTATTGCAAAATAGTCCTCTATTTTTGTCTGCTTTCTTTTCATTTTTGAAAACACTCAATGTGATTCAATTCTGTTGTACAGACGAAACATATCTGTAAACTGAGGTTCATAAGTGGAAGTATACGCAAGAAGTTGAGACGCACATTGCAAAGCTTCTGCATGACTCATTACTGGAACCTGTTCTTTTATCTCTTGTGATTCCTCCTCATCTTCACTATCTTTAGACACTGACATCTTATGCTGCTTTTCCTTTACTATAGTTTCTAAGATGTCTTCTGGTGTAGTTGGAATTTCCTTGTGAACAACTAAACCATCGTCGATTCGATTAATTTCATCCACTGGCACTAAATCTGCTGAGTGTTTAACGGGAACGTGCTGATTACGTCATTTAGTCTTTCAACAACCTCAGCATCACCGGATTCGGTACTTTGCACTTCGCTGTAAAATCCTGCACGACCAAAATACTTCTTTATTGTTTCCTTTGAAACTTCAGTTAGCGCACGCGCCTTTGGTGTGGGAGACCCGGGTTCGATTCCCGGCGGGAGCTCATGTAGTTTGGATTCCACGTTAATCAATAGGTCCACGTCTCATATAGCCTCGCTGCTGAACGGGACGTTAAAATCAACTCATTCCTTTGAAACTTGATCTCAGGCACTGACTAACCAACGGATAGCGTCCAACATTGTTACTGACTTTACAAAGTCCGCCTTATTGCTACTAGCTTCAGCTACAGTTACAACATATTGTAGCATGTGCTGACGATACCGAGATTTCATGTTCTGAATTATTCTCTGGTTTAAGTGGCTGAACTTCTGCTATTACATTTAGAGAGAGAAATTTCACTTCGATATTGCTAAAGTCATTCGTTTTGTGGTGACTGGTTGTGTTGTCAATAATCAACAAAATTTTGCGATTTTGCTTTTTCATTGAACTGTTCAAAGTTTCAAGCCAGTTTTCAAAAATGTCGAATGTCATCCGTGCCTTTTTGTTCGAGTACCAATGTCCTTTGCATTTCTCGCCTTCCTGCACTAAACTTTTCCTTGGGAGCTAGCGGTAAAATAATCCCGTTTCATCGGTGGGTAACCACTGATAACTTAATGTAATTTTTACTTCCAATCTTCAACTACTTTTGTGTCTGTTCCTGCAGATTCACCGGAAAGGAAACGAAAATTAATGTTATGACGGGATCTAAACGATTCTAACCACCCATGACTAGCATGAAATCTTCGGGAAATTTCCTTTGCTTTTCCTCTAGCATCGGCCCTGTAACAGGAATGTCCATCGCTCGACATTTCTGAAAAAAATCAAGGATTAACGAATTGACTACTTCGTAATCTGTTTTTCGTAATTTTCTTTTCCTGCCATTATTGCAGTTTTCTTCCCAGCCTTTAATAATTGAGTCCCTATTTTTATTAATGTTCCCTATCGTAGATTTTGACACTCCAAATTGTACAGATATTGAGCATTGACTCACACCTTTATCTATCAAATCTAACACTTCCTTTTTCTTCTATACGCATAGTTCATTCAACTTTCTACGTTTTGAATCCATTATGAATTCATGAACTCAACACGTCCCCTTCCACTGAACATGCACACACACACAGAGAGAGAGAAAGAGAGAGAGAGAGAGAGAATTTTTTTTTCTATCTGATTAAACAGTGACAAAAACATTTTATGGTGGTTCATTCTCGACGTATTTCTTTTATTCTTTTTGGCACATATGCACATTCTGGTTTTGTAATTCTTGCATAGTATCGTCTACCTCTTGTTAATGAGCTACAAATGTTTCCCTCGGAGCAAAAGATGTTTTGAGAAAATATTAAGGGAATTTAGAACCTCCGCTACCTTTCGACAAACCGTCAGGTGCCAACAGTTGACAATTGAGACGGTTAGCTTTAACCTTGCGAATTTTCCGGAATTACTGAAGCTCCCCACTGATGAAAGGAGCCGATATAGCTAATGGTTTTACCAAAACAGACAGGGTAAACACATACGTACAACCATTTCCTGAATTCCTGTACGTGCTTTTTCTTATTCTCTTATTCTCATCTTCCTTCACCACCCCTTTATCGGGGTAGTGTTTTGGCCATTGACCTCCAAGAACAAATCGTGGAAATCTATGCTTTTTGTCTCCAGTCACAAATACTGAATACCTACCTCTCATACGTAAGTACGGAAAAGTTAAGAAAAATAACAAAATGGTATTTTGCGAGGCCAAGATTGCTTCAATGCGGCCAACTTCCAAGATACACAGGGGGCCAACTTGTAGAGTAATAAATATCGAGTTGAGTTGAGTTGATTTTAGTTTAGCGTCCCTTTCAGCAGCGAGGCTATATGAGACGTGGACCTACTGATTAACGTGGAATCCGAACCACATGAGCTCCCGCCGGGAATCGAACCCGGGTCTCCCATGCCAAAGGCATGTACGCTAACCGCTTATAGTAAGTAACGAATCTCTTATGAGAGAATGTAGATTCAAGACGAACCAGGCCAAGATGAGTAGGTGGCCAACTTGACAGGTTATACTGTATAAGTTAACTATATTATTGTATTATGAATATCGTGTTTCAGTTTGAAATGTTGATAAGAATCTCTTAAAATAAAGGTTCTCTTTCTTTAATACAATGGAAATTAATTGTTACTCTAGTAAAATATCTTTATTGGAAACACAAGTATATTAATGAAGCATCCAATGTCCACTAAAACAATCAAGCAATCAAATGAAATCTAGAAAGAAGCAGTAATTTCAGTAATTGCTTACATTAGTGTATGATAATATTTATATATGTGTGTGTTAATGTAATGGTATTGTTTTTTCGGAAACACATGACAATAATAAAGGCTTAATTTCAGATTAAAAGATTATGTAATGTCGATGATAACTCATCTGATGGTGCAGCTGTTGAGGAGTGCTTGAAACTCTCTCTTAACGAAGGAATGATTGTAGATCCAAGTTGCAGAAGGGAGGTAGCAAATATTATTGAAGAATCGAAAGTAGACATACATACTGATCCCCTGTTGTATCGTGCATGTGCAGTGGATGTGAAAAAATTCTGCAGTGAAATACCTCAAGGAGATGGAAGACGTATGTATTGGTTCTGTACTTGTCTTTGTAATGTTAGTACTAGTAGTACAAAATATAATTTAAAGCTAATTAAATGTATGGGTAAAGTTATCTTCTGGTCAAGTTATACGAGTTCATATTTTTTACTTATTCATTAACAATATTTCAAACGTATGCGCGAATAATAGTCTATATTACATGTCGTGCATATGTAACATAGACGTTTGATCGCGCATGCGATTCATTTCTTTTATATTAAATTTCCTGTTACATGTTAAAAGTGCTTACTAACGCTTAAGATAGGGCTTAAGTATAAGTCTTCTTTTGTATTTGTCGTGTTCCATATTGTTTAGAAACGTACCAGTTCATGTTATAACACGGTCCATGAGCAGTGTTCTTAATTACCTGTATAAACTATACTTTAAACTTCACTCGTACTGATGAGTTGAGAATAGTGAATCTTCCTGGATGTCAGTTTTCGTAGGAAGATAGCGATATGCCGTCAAGAGCACTTTAAAAGATTTTAGTGAGAATTATTTGTGTAGTTTTTCCTCCAGAGGGCTATAATGAATGTAATTGGAAAGTTCCTGTAGGATTTCGGACTGCTACCGTGAGTAGTTCATGAGTTCTTGTCTTTAGATCGAATAAGGAGAATGGGTTTGGAAAACAGAGCCAAGATTGTTTTGTGTTCGTCAGATGTAGAATTATGGTGTGCTTAGGGGGTATTTGGAAACGGAGAGTCAGGAAGTCTTTCAGTAATAGAAAGATATATACGTTTCGTGGAGATATTTCGTACAAAAGGAGGGGTCCTTAGAGAAAAGTAGAAGAAATTTTTTGATACTGATTTGGACTCCTGTATTAGAAATATCTTAGATATGTTTGGTTGAGTTGACCAGTAATACCGCAATCGTAGGTTGCGGGTGAAAGAAAGGAAGTCGGTATTTGAATGCGTAAGGGAGAGAAGTTACGCATACAATAAGATTTTCTCCTCGGTTGGAGCGAGATGGGGTGAAGAAAGGCTAAGGTTGTATCAATAATCACTGAGTCTTGCAAAACTCAAATTTCCCAACCACCTGGTTCTGAACACACAATCTGTCACAAGAGTGTAATATGATAATACCTACCCCATAAATATCCTCAAATTCCTTCCACCAGACTTCCGTGTCACGTAGGAAGTCACTTATAATATGATCATCCGCGAATTCTTCCTCTAGTCTTAACACTTTATAATATTATCTTAATACACTAACCCTGTTTTCAATACTTCTTTATTATTATTATTATGATTTGAGGGTGGTAGATCATTTATCCCTAGTGCATGAGGTGTATGGTTCAGTCTCAGCTCTTGCCAAGTTATCTTTGTGGACAAACACCGTGTGCGTGCGTTTTCTCTTTTTTTTCTTTTTTTTAAAAAAAAAAAATTTCGTCTCACTGTCTTCATTCTAGTATCCCATTCATTATCAACATCATCGTCTCCCTTAACCTTGAAACGTAATCGTGGGATGTTAAATTAAAGAGACAATTTTCCTATTTTGTTTTACTTTGCCAAAGTTTCTTTTTTGTTTTTCTAACATTGTTTTAAATGTGCGTTGCCTCCCATTTAATATTTATGATATAATTATTTACTGTTATTAATTTTTGTTCATTATATATTTTTTTTTAAGTTTTTTTTTTCCTATTTACATGTATATTTTTTATTTTATTCTTTTTTCTGTCCTGCACTCTTACCAACCCATGCGACACATTCGAGTCTTCCTACTTGAATATCACCTACTTTCAGCATGGTAATTGTTTTACATGACCACATGATCCTGCATTTCATTATGATGCCCAACTGGATGCTTCACAGTTTTTTTTCTTTTTTTTTCTTTTTTTCGTGCTTCTGATAAAGCATTTAGTGAATGTTCTAATACTATTATTATTATTATTTATTATTTAAAATGATTGAAGGTTTATAGATGTGAATATGAGGATCTGCCTATTGCCGAAGTACCATTCTGTACATGCGAGTCGCAGACGGAACTATCCAACCACCCCCCCCCTTTTTTTTTTACGTTATTCAAAGAAAAAAGAAAAAGAGGGAAATGTCAGGGACAAGTAGTGTTATATCGGAAATACTAATAAGTTTAACTTTACTTACTAATACTAATAATAATACTATAAATACTAATAAGTTTAACTTAACGAGTTAGTAGAATCTAGAGCATATCACAAATACTTAAACTAGAAGTATTTGTTGGTTTAATAATTAGTTCTCACAGTACCTGGTGGAAGTAAATTTGATTTCGATCCCACGTGGAACTTTAAGTCCACGTCTCATAATGTCTTGGTACTAAGAAGAGAATTTGAAGTGCAGTTTATCAATGAATACAGAATTGTACTCAGTTTCGATCATAATAAAACATAATTTTGCTTATTTCATATTAATTATTTAACAGGTTGACTGTCAAGGCCAGATTGTGTGTAACACTGTGAGGTCGAGTAATAAAAATTTGCCAAAATGAATCAACATGGTAATCCATTTTGGTTCCATTGTTTAAGCGCCGGTTGCTTTCTAGGGCCAGACTATGAGTATCGTGTAATATTCTGGAGCCAAAAGATTATTTTTGACCATGTTAACAAGTGAAGCCCATATACGGGTATCGCGGCTTGAAACAGCTGGTGAAGTGAGACACGAAAGTGGGTATCATGGTCTCACGAATGACAGTACTTGAGACGAAATTTTTAGTCTCATAGCCGTCAACCTGTTAATTGATGTGGCGACACACCGAGAAATATTACGAAGAGTCTCACTCACTTTTAAATCTTTTTCCTTGTACAAGCTTTTGGCTCGTCCGTAGAATAGGGTTTCTCAAACTATGGTTCTCGCGTTAAAAGTAGTCCTTACGGTGCCCATGTAATCCCTTTAGATTGACCATTAGTCCAACAATAATAAAATAAAATTCAAGTAGATTTCACACTACAGTTGAAAATCTCAGAGATTGGAAATTACATAAGCAAATGTCTTTCACTTTCTCTCCCAGGACTGACATTTTATTAGTTGGTTAGATGAAAATTTAGCGTCTCTTTCAGCACTGAGGCTACATGAGACGTAGGCCTAAAGTTTAACATAAAATCCGAACCACATGAGCTCCTGGAATTTCAGTTAATACTGCTTTAAAATATAAGGATATTGTTATTAACATATGCTCAGAGGATTAAAAAAAGAAAAGTGATAAATTTGCCTACCAATAGCAAGAATATTTAGTTCCTAGAACATTCTTCCTAGTAAAAGTGGTCCTCACTTTAGAAAAGATTGGGAAACACTGTCCTAGAAGTAAATAGTTTAACTTGTAAAAAAAAAAAAAAAAAAAAGTTTGACCATCCAGTTATTTACATTATCACTTTTCAAATAAGCTTTAGCAACCTCACAAGCCAAAGTGTTATGCACTGCTCTTTTTCGGTGATGCACACCTTTCTACATCCTATTTTTACCCTCCGTGACCAAGAACGAAAGAAAGCTTGTGAATACAACAGGGTGTCTACTGGTCATGAAAGTCATGAAAGTCATGAAAAAGTCATATATTTTGCTTAGTGGTCATGAAAGTCATGAAAAAGTTCTTTATTTACCCAACTGGTCATGAAAATCTGAAATCTCAGAGTATATTTTTATACTTCATACTTTTATACCTCATACTGCATGTACTGAAACAGTTGTATCAGGTCAGTAATTGTGAGAATTTCCCCCACCAGTTAGTGCTGGCTAACTGGTACTTTACTGTCTTCCTAGCTGCTCCACATTTCATCTTCTAGTCTCTGTAATATAGTAACAACTTTTTACTGTCCAACTTTGTGATCTGCTATTTCTTTACTTCTAAGAAATGTAAATTGTGTATTTTTGGGCCTTTAGACTTATGCAAATAATATTATTCGTTTGAGTTTGCAGATTTTAAATTTGATGATCTATTTTTTTAAAACGAATTTCTTTTATAATTTGTTTTGTCTTTGGGCAGTTCTCTGAGTGCTTAATTTTAGACAAATTTCTGCTAGATGGATAATTATACTCAGAATTAAAACTTCAAATACAGTATAGAGTGATTAACTGGTAAGAGCAGGCCTGTATTTAGGTAAGTGCTATTCTGTGCTCGAGCACAAGGCGGCAGAATTTTAGATTCTTTCTTTAAGATTCACAATAAGTGATATTTAAGACTAGCAACCCGCATAGTTCCGATGCACCACTGATGGTAGGGGTTTATTATTGCTAATGGTAAATTTTTATCGCCATGGTCATGAAAAGTCATGAAAAAGTCATGAATTTACTTTCTGGTATTCCAGTAGACACCCTGTACAAGTATTATTCGAGAATTAGAATTTTTCAAGAATTAAAAAATATGAATGAGATAGTACATTTATTTAAATTTCCTTTTATTTTTATTTCAGACATCAAATGCTTACAACTTGTGTTACAAGATAACACAAAATCTCTCCAACCTGAATGCCAGAAGAAATTAACTGACCGAATAGAAATGTACAAAGTTGCACATATGGTAAGCACATTTTCTGCTGTTGATTTTAAACCACTATTTATGGCTCATATTTAAACAATGAATAGTTTAAGATCTTAAAAGCTGTAGTAAAATCTTGGTAATGCAGCCCAATGCCCAGTGTAGCGAATCAGTTAGCAAAAGCGAGGAAATTGCCCTACTGTTCCTTTCAATCAAATAATATTTAATTTTGATTTTGATTGACACTTCCAACACAGGCCGTTGTATTCGCGTGTGTGGTTCCCGGATCAAAGAAAAATATGAAAAAGGCCTTATTATCTAAGTTAAATCAATAAGGGCAATTTTGAAAATAGGGAAATAACTTCTTTCCATTGACCCCTGGCATAAACTTAGAAGGTTGTGCCACAAACTTAGAACTAATGCTTTCCTAAAGTATGAATAGTTTTATCTTGTGTAAGTAGTAGAACTACAGTCATATCATTTTTGTGTGCTCTGTTACTTTTATCGATGATCTCTGAGGACTGCTAAATTTGAGTCAACGTGAAAGATCCTTGGGACATTCCATCTCAAATCAACAAGTCGTGAGACTTGACCATCTCGGATTTTTGTAAAAAATGGTGCACAGATTTATTACAGTGGGAGATGAAAAATTTTCAAATATTATCCCTCTCCTGCTGACAGTGTCCCCATACAGGTCATTCAAAAATTGCCAAAAAGGCATTTTTCCATTTACAGTGATTATTAAAAATAATCATAAAATGGTTAATATGCAGTAGAGACATGAAACAAACCATTGGAAAGCTTAAAGATTGCTCTAAAAGTTGTATTATATTGAAGAAACCTGTATAATAAACAATAACACTTCAAAAATTAAAATTAAAATTTGAACTTCACATAGAAATGTCCCTGTGAATTTGTTCAAAATTGTCCTGATTGTAGTCTCGTATGTGTACTAAAATACCATAAAGTTTCATTTTGGGCACTCAATGGGATCCGATTCAAAATTCAACATAAACCAAACATTGCAAGATATTGACCATGTGTATATGTGGGTTCAGATCGATAACCATTTGCGTGTAGCTATTTACCTGCAACATCAAAGGAATTTATATTCATTTGTTTCTTGATGTATTTATTTGAATTTATACAATTAACCACATTTCGAGTTATTTAGACAGGTATTACATTTCCGAATATTACTCAATAGAGGTCATTATTCTTGTTAGTAAGTATGGATGTTTCTAAATTTATATTGGCTACAATGATACATATTGATACATTTTCATTCCTCTGTTTGAGGATTGCTATTACAGACATGTGGAAGTGCATCATTGAAATAGGAAAAAGAATTTATTGACTAATTGTTTGTGCTGAAAGTGTGTGAAGTGATTGTGAAGAGTGCCACTGTGTTTCATAACACATTTAATACAAATGCTGTGAAAGGGAGGGAAACATATCCCTTTCTTTCATAATAAGTTCTGTAACAGCAATCCTGAAACAAAGGAATGAAAATAACATGTATCAATGTAGCCAATATAAATTTAGAAACATTCCATACTTACTAACAAGAATAATGACCTCTGTTGAGTAATGTTCGGAAATGTAATACCTGTCTAAGTAACTCGAAAGGTGAATAATTGTGCAAATTCAAATAAATACATCATGAAACAAATGAAGTCGATTATAAAATCATTTGGTACTGCAGGTAAACAGCTACAGGCAAATGGTTATCGATCTGAACCCAGATATTCACATAGTCAATATCTTGCAATGTTTGGTTTATGTTGAATTTTGAATCGGATCCCATTGAGTGCCCAAAATGAAACTTTATGGTATTTTAGTACACATACGAGACTACAATCAGGACAATTTTGAACAAATTCACAGGGACATTTCTGTATGAAATTCAAAATTCAAATTTTAATTTTAATTTTTGAAGTGTTATTGTTTATTATACAGGTTTCTTCAATATAATACAACTTGTAGAGCAATCTTTAAGCTTGTTCCATGTCTCTATTGCGTATACTAACCATTTTATGACTATTTTTAATAATCACTGTAACTGAAAAAGTGCCTCTTCGGCAATTTTTGAATGACCTGTATGGGGACACTTTCAGCAGAAGAGGGATAATATTTGAAATTTTTTCATCTCCCACTGTAGTAAAAATTTTTCATCTCCCATCTATCACTGTCCCCCTTCTTGTGATACCTTTGTAAGATAAAAATAACCTCATTTCTCAAAACTAATGAATTCGGCTTCCTGGAAAAAGTATGATGCACAGTTATCACGGATGGACGCTGATCTCCCAGAGGTACTGAGATACAATCCTTGAACTTGTGAGTTTTTCCGAGGAACCGTCGGACCGTACTTTCCTTCGTCATCGTGTACTTCTGGTCGATGAGTTCGCGGAAAGAGATAGTTATTCGAGGGATTCCATTACTTGCATGTTCTCCGAACCTCAACCTTACTGAGCATGTGTAGGACGCCTTGGGAAGGAGGATTACAGCTCATCGTCCCTTACCTAAATCCTTTCAGACCTCAGAACTGCTCTGCTGAAGGGGTTGAATGTTCGATACGTTCGGTTCTGATTCTGCTTCGGTACATTGTTTCACAATCTCACACTTCCTTGGAATGTCATGTTTTCGATTTTTCGTTTGTCACTTTGTGAGCGTTTACTGAAAGAAAGAAAAAAAACTGCGCAAAGATGAGACATATATCAATTGATAGACCTCATTACAATGAACAAAATGATATTAGTGAATGTAAATCATGGATAGTTTTCGAGAAAATCAAGATTTTTTTTTTTTTAAATAAACCAAAAATTTATGCTGTACGAGAGAACTACAGCACATATTAAGACTAAACTGATGCTGAGGTACACATTAATCAACCCTTTCATTTGCAAAGCGACAGTATACAGTGTGGCTACTAGCATATTGCCCAACATGGTTATTAACTTCAATTTTGTTTAACTGTAATATTGTTTAACTTTTAAACGCCGAAGAACGCAGCTGCTGCGTCAGGGCTTTAAAACTTAATAGTTTAGCCCCTAATTAAGCTAGGATGCTAATTTTGGTATCAGTGCGTTCCGAAAGCATGAAACTTGCTGCCAATATGTATTTGGAGGTTACCATGGTGAAGGGGGAAGATAAACTTCGTGTTTTTTTCTCTCTCTCTCTCTCTTTTTTTGGAAGGATTATTCCTCCCCTCCTCCCGTGGGAGTATAGTCATAAAAATTAGTATGTGAAGCAATGAAGTAGTCCAGTACCCGCTGATACACTGTAAAAGTATTTGTAGCTTATATGGGGGCAGTAGGGGAGAGCAAAGTTGGCGAATTGTTTGAGTGTCAGTTTTCTGACGTAAATTAAATTTATTTTATGGACTGTTTCGTATAAGGCAAGATATCTTTTCACTGAATTGGTCTAGAAGCATAATTCTTTGTTTCTGTATTTTCTGCAGACAATAGTTTTAGAAAATGGTGTACATATAACATGGTACTGTGGTGGTGGTGGTGATGTCAAATTCAATGAATTATTGTTCTACGTTTTTTATTTAAATAATATTTCCAACAAAACGAATTCATGACGCTTTTTTTTTTCAGTAAATAATTCTATTTTCTTCGACACACACACAGTTACAAGAGCGTTCCCTACATATTACCTTCATGTTGTCAGCGTAGAGTGACTGTAAGGGTTGGGTTGGCTGGGACCCCAAATTCTTTTCATATTTTTTAAGATTTTTAAAATATATTTTTTTTAGAACTTTTCGTTTCTTCTTCTTCTGCTACAAATAGAGCGGGAATTGCACAAGTGTTACCTCGTTGGAATCAGTGTTCCATAAGCTTTCCAACGAGGTATCAATCATTACCCTGTGATAATTAGGGGGGGGGGGGGGAAGGTCACCAGGGCCAGTCTGATGTGGTTGATAGTTTTTATTCTGGTGGAAAAGATTATGTATTGGGGTACTTGATATAAAAACATCTGTTAAGGAGCAGATTATACCTATTGTTGCTTGATCAAACAGTGATAACTTATACTCCTAGTAGTGATGAATATTATTCTTGTAATTTATTTTCGTTTTTAAATTTCTTTTTCAGATCGTTGCACCAAATAACTTGGTGGAATTGTATACATCAGTGTCTCAATCGCCATCCAAAAAGTACTTTTTAGTTGTGGCCTTAACAGTAGTGGGCGTAATCTTTATTCTTGGTCTCTTCTGCGGAAGAGTTACCAGAAGAACTATGATGATGAAAAATAAATAAAAAATAATAAATCGAGTTAGTGAGTTACAGATACCATATACAAGAAAGAAACGGTAACAGTCAGTCACAAGAAAATAAAATTCGCCAATTCAAATGAAAAATTTTGCATGTTTTTTAAAGGTATATATACATATACGTGTATTTATTTTTTTTCTTTGTTTTCTCCATTACTGTGAATAAGGGTTACATGTATTGATGAAAATAACTGCGTATTTACTGTTACCGATTTCATTGTTTTTTTGACGATCGCCATTGGCTGATGATAACCCTAAATGTCCAGTGCAGTGAAAACTAAAGAATTCACTTTTTTTTTTTTTTTTTTTTTTTTTTTTTTTTTTTTTTTTTTTTTTGTGATTGAGAAAAAGTAATGTGATAAACAACAGTACCAGATAGTGGATCAGTATGAAAGGAAGAAGTGTGTTAGTTGTGATTGTAAGGTCGTTTTGAATGTTTGTCAGTCACTTTTTTTTTTCTTTCTTGTACACACAAAAAGAAACAAACAAAACAAAAATGTAACGACACACACAAAAAAAAAAATGTAAGACTGACGAGTCCACTGCGTGTGTTAAAAGTTTAAAATAATATCGATATGTATGTATGAAACCTATTTTCTGAATCTGACGTTTTATGTGGCCATATTAAAATTATTGTTCTGTATATTTATTCCACGCCACTGTGGGCGTGATTCCCTTAAATTCAAGGACATAAATTTAAATAGTTTTGTAAATATTTGTGGAGGTTTTTGTGCAATTCGTAATTTTCTCAAGGTTTTTTGTTCCTTTCTTTGGACTGCCATGTAGATTTTGCGTTGCTTTTACTTGCCATTCAGCATAATAGGACGAAAATGGAAAATTGTCGTGACGGATATTTCTAATTTCTAGAACATATCAACTAGGTTCTTCGTTTTAATGAAACCTATTATACATTGAAATTTTTCGCATGCGCTTGCGTTTATGAGTATGTGTATTTGTGCGTGTATGTATGTATGTAGATGTGTACCTTTTGGGGTTGTGGGTGGGTTAATAATAAGTATATGGGCGGTTGGAAGGATAAAGGTGCACTAGTGTGTGATATAAAGCATGAGTGTAAAATATTTGTAAAAATATACGAAAAAAATATATATAAATACATTTGTATAACAGAGAATCTTGCTATATGTTAAAATAAATTGCCGATGTATACGTATACATTGTATCTTAAGAATAAACAAATACTGGTAATATTAATGTGTACTTACGTCACGCTGAGCAACCTGTTTAATTTTTGTTGCTGTGATTTTTTTTTCCTTTTTTTCACTGACTAATAGAAAGATATTTGTGGTTGTTATAAAAATGAGCAGCCAAAATGTATTCTTATTTGTTTGTTTTACAAACTCGAGTGCAATCAGCGTATATTGAAGAAAGATAAAAACAATTATAATATGCGCAATTTAATGCAGAAACTGAAGAAATTAATTCGTGCTGTCAATATTTCAGAATTAATGTATACATCACTTAATGGTAAATTGTTAACGAATACTGAAAACATTAATTTAATTCCTCAACTGTAAAAAAAAAAAAATATGTATTTTTTGTTTTGTTTTGTTTTGTAATATATCGTAAGACAAATTGTATTATAAACCATTAGTTCTCAAACCGTTAAACTTTGTTATAAAAGATCTTGTAAGGATATATATGTAATATCTAGATAATCTCTGTTGTAGTGGTTAAGTAAAGCTATATTTTTTAATACTGGTATTTGACGTTAAAAAATTCTCAGAGTTTTCAGTTAAGATCAGGCAATATCCTATATATATATAATAAATTAATTTTATGAAAAATATATAGTTTACCGTTTTGTAAATTGGATTTTTTACAACTACTTAACAGTATGAATCAAATAGCTACAGATAAAATGCAAATATTTTTTTCTGTGATTTATCTTAAATAATTTTAATATTTATGTACATTTTTAACCTTCCTTGCTTTCAAATGTTTTAACCAATTAATTCTGTGTCTATTTCTAATATAGACATTTTCGATGCTTAAAAAAAGTATCTTTACGTTTATAACTTTGATATTACATGTTATATCCACAAACTTTGAATTAAATATTTCTGAATATTAATTTTGAAATAGTTATTGTACCGTCGACATTATTAACCCTTTTAAATTTTGGATTTTTTAGGTAATTTTTAGGCTTTCAGTCAAGCAACTACAGTACCAACACTATTGACGCTAGGATCATTTTTTTTAATGAAGTGGTTTCCAACTGCATCAGTCAAATTTACCTATTACTTACCAAATGCGAGAAATTCCCGCTCAAAGGGAGAAAAAGGGATTTTTTGAAAAAATGGTCTTATCGCGAATTTCTCCGCTGAGGTATACGACACGCACATGCGAATGGTATCAAAAAAACTTTGCTTCATTGTAAAAATAATGAGGAATGAAGAATGTACGGGGAAAAATAGTCTTGACGCTATAGCCGATTTACCAATTTTCCCTCGATAATACATTTTCAGTCAATTTCTATCCAATCCGCTTCAGCATAAAGACTAATCATTGTAGGAACATGAATCGTACCTCGTGTTGTTCGGCATGAATCAGCCTTTCGATCGGTATAACTTGTATATCCCTATCGTGCACCTGTGGAGAGAAAATTCCCCCAAAAGGGAAATTTTTGTAAAAAAAAATCCCTTTTTCGATTTGGGCGGGATTTTCCCACTTCTGGTACATAATAGGGAAATTTGAGTGCTACATTTGGAAACTCTGCTTTGTAACGAAACCAACGAGGTACAAACTATGTTTCTAAGATTAATAGGGATGCGTCACGATTTTTTTCAAAAGCTCTAAAATTGGCCCTTTTTTAAAAGCCGCCTTCGTTGTTTGTGACGTCACTGCCCCCAAACATCGCACACGTGACTGCAAAATGCCCATAAAACATGTTCTTTGATGCTTCCATACCTGAATAAATAAATAAAAACAGTGTGAAAAGCTTTACTAGATTTATCCAGCAAATTCCGAAGGTCGACGCCATGGCCTGTATACAGGCCAAAAAATTTAAAAGGGTTAATAATTATTCCAATATACACTGCAAATTATTTTTTCCAGTAGAAGAACGAAATGGGATGAAACTTTCCCAATATTTTCACAGAGATAAACTAACAGTTGGAATGCGATAGTTCTTGGAATGATCCGTTATTAATTAATTTATTTATTTATTTATTTATTTCATGCGAACTACATTTTAAAATTTTGATTAATATTTATTTGAATTAGAGGCAGAGAATTGTAAAGATTTTCCTCTCCAAAGTGACCCTCCCACAAAAAAAGGAGAAAAACTTATTCAAACTTTATCCAAATATATATAAATTAAATGAATAGAACAGTTAAAATGTGTTCCTGTTGTTCTGAAAATTTTGTTAACGCGTCAGTAGCCTACTTCCAGAACTTAAAAAGGGAACGGTGGCTCAGTGATAAATCACTCATCTCTAGTCCGAAAGGACTGCATGAAATGTCTCGATAATATCGCTACTGAGAAATGTGACATAGTTGGAGAGATCGAAACTGAGTAGAGGAGTTATAGAAAGCAGATGCTAAATGCAAGGCTTGCCAAGAACCATCGCAGTACAAACGCACAGTATTCAAGGGTAGAGGAGAACGAGCCAATAAATTTTGATAAAATGCTGGGATAAAGTGGAGGAGGATTGGATATTAAAAGTAACTAAGGGGAGTCGAGATATAACAAGGTAATCATATAAATACTAATAGCAATTAGGCGCACTTATAAAATGAAGAAAATTAGTTTGGTTTGGATTATGGGTTTGCTTCCTTTTAGCACCGTGTCTCTATGAGACGTGAACCTGGAGCTTAATATGGTATCTGAACCACATGAGCTGCCACCTGGAATTGAATCCGGATCTTCCTTGCCAAAGGCGCGTACGCTAACCATATAGCCATATGGAAGCCAAGAAGAGAAATCTACATAAATGATTGTGATATATACACGGGAAGGAAATAACATATGGGGGACGTTGAGGCGGAGTATGTAGATGTTGAAGAAAGATACAGGTTTGGGAGTTCAACACATTGTGGATAAAATGCATGATAGATGATGTATATAATGTTAAAGTGGAAACTCAGTAAAAAGCATTACGATTGTTGTAGCGGTAGGAAAGCTACAGAGATTTGAATAGTGAAGAGTGAGAAAACGTTTAAAAGGGAAAAAGACGAAGGCACCATATGTTCGAGTTGCAGAGGTGGTTCATGAGGACAGTCACATCAGTAAAAATTAGTTTCATCACTCAAAACTGAGGAAGGAAATTTACCTAATGTACTAATTCTGTATACAACAATTACTACATATACTGTGCTCACTTTTTATCTAGGAATATTTCTAAAGGTAGATATGTTTACGGAAATAAAATCCACTTTTCCCCTTTTCTTTTAAAAATAAAAGATAAATAAATGTATAGGCTAATACATACAAAAATTGACGAAGGAAACTATATATATATAATGTAATATCAGCACGCAGAAGGAACAAGGGGTATTACCTCCACCCTTAAGAAATTCGTTCGGATCTTCGAAACACGTGTCACCATATTAGATTTGCTTACTCGCACATTACGATTTACTGTACCGTAATTGCGGGCTACTTGGACCCATACCAAAAACTCGTTTAAAGTCCCATATGCAATGCAATAATGAGTGAGTTCAGAGCTAGATCCGTTAGATGGGATCACAATGCAGGCGTACACACATTGAAACTAGTTCTGTGATAGGCTACGATTGAGCAGCATCGGTGAGAAAGGTCGTTGACGAAAAGAGTGTATTTATTGACCGCCAAACTTTTATGTGTGGACACTATTTGCAAGGAAGTGGAACCAATGCTAAGTAAACACATAAGTAGTTACATACAGGTTAATGAAACTGACATGGTAAACTTTCTCATATACTGTAGAATAAGATGTGTGCGTAATTGCATTATTTATGAAGTATGTACATATGACCTGGAAAACATGGATATTTTGTCCCACCACATCTTTTGTTATCTTTATCCCACCCCATCCTTTGTTATCCTTATCAATGAAAAATAAAGGTCTGTTGTCACGTGTCACACAAGTAAGGACTTTTCATTATTTCCTTAAGGATGCCGGTACAAAATAGTACATCAATATAAAAGATTGCATGCAGGTTGAAAATGTGCTGATTTTTCATAACAGCTTGAAGAATGTTTACCAGCAATTCAGTCGGGGAAAATGTCGCAAAAAGAAACAGAAGTTCACTTCAAGATAAGTCGTTCCACCATAGAAAGAAGATTAAAGAACAGGTCAAGGCAGAATCCGGGCCATCCGAAAGTGTTCACTGAAGAAGAATAATTAGCCTTCGCTAGTCATCTTGATAAACTTTGTGATTTCGGATTGCTCGTTAATTAACTTGATTTCAGATTTATTGTGAAGTCCTATTTAGCCATACATGGAAGAACTGTCATTGCTTTCTAAGACAATCTTCTCAGTCGAGATTGGGTGAACTTATTTTAGAAACTGCACCTCCAGTCAACGACTAGATTCGCTGCTAATATAGATAGGGCTCGTGCAGCTGTAGAAGAAAACGTAATCAGGTATTACAGTCATTATATTTGGTAGTACCTCTTAACATGTTCTCTTTGTGGTTTGCAGTAAATAAAAAGTGTTGTTCTTGGAACACCTACGTCCTACTTAGTCTCAGAGCAGATTTCAATGGTTTTCTGTAGGAAAATATGGGGTGGGTTCAAGTAGCCCGAACGCGAGTCTTACTTGGACCCATTTTTTTTTACAATAATCGCCTGTGCTTTGTTTTCAATATATGTAACAAACTGTCCTCGATATGTACAATAAAGCCTGTAGTTTTACTTAATATGGGTTATGACAATAACTTTCGAGTTTTCGTGGATGAAAACAGGCCGAAAGAACGAATTTATTGCAAAATTGGGTCCAAGTAGCCCGCATCTACGGTAATATAATTATTTACTGTAGTTAAACAATGTACGTAAATAGTCGTTGTTCTACATGAAGTATTATGTCAATCAACGTGTGTGTAATTCACCACATAAAGTAATAGAGAAAATTCCCCTTATTATTACTAGTAATCAATTGAATTGTTTCTAAGCTCACTTCGCTTATGTCGGTCTTTCTCTCCCTCCTCCCCCGGAAAAACCTGCGTGCTCTTCTGCATATGGAATCCTTTTTTTCTTTTTTTTTTTTTTTTGAATTTTAGTATTACCCACGTGACCACGAATTAAGGAGTACTGCTTTTCTTTTCTATGCTACATGTTTATTCTTCAGGTTATAGTACCAGAGAAGTACTTTACTACTCTGCCCAACTCAGTCAATCGAGTGAGAATAGCTACTCATAGAGCAAAACTCGTAGCCCATCTCATTGAAACGGACCCGTCTACCTACACTTGTTTATAATACTGGAGGCAAAAACGTTACCCAACGCATGCAATCATGCAAGAATAGCTACAACGTTCAAATCTCGGTAAAACCCATCTCACTCAAACGATTTCACCTACTCGGGGCTTTTAGCTTGCTCTCCGGCTTATAATACCGGGAAGATAAACAAGAACGAACCCAGTTCAGAAAAAGCACCTCTTCTAGGTCAGAGGTCACTTACCCGGTGACCGGCGTTTGCAGAACAGCCCTTTAGACTCATCCGAGCCTTTTTTTATACCCTTGTGAAACAAGGGTAGTGTGAGAGATTCTTCTGCTTGGGAGAAACAAACAAACAAGAGAGGTCACTTGCTTGCTACTTGAACATGAATAAAACTAGAGGATTTGAAAAGACAAACGTACACAATGGAATAATACAGAAATATAACATATTCAAAAAGTATATACAAACAATTATCTCATAAAACACGCTACCTTACAGTGATTTTATAACAAATATTAACACAAAAAGGTTTAAATTTTCAACATCTATATAAAAATATAGTCATACGAAAAGTTTTAAACATATTTATTAAAATTTTAGTTTCCTCGAAAAAACAAAAACAAACAAAAAAAACTTCAAATTAGCTACACACATTGATTTGTAAATTCCCATGTTTTTCGGTGGCTTGCCTCTTCGATCCTGTTTGTCTTGGTTCCAATTTCTTCGCCAACTCAATTGCTGTATGTTTTCCTGTCGTCTTCGTCCACGGCATGACTTGAATTTCTTTCTGCTGCCTCAGCAAGATATGTGAATACTTCTGTTGTAGGTATTGTAGTAAAGAAGTTTCCATGTCGGCGAAATGCATGTGAACCCACATGCCTCAATTTAGATCCAATCTAAGGAGGACATTATATTCTTCAATAAAGAGGTCGGCTTTTTCTGTCTCCTATTCTTATGTTTACTTTGGTTCGTTCTAAAGAAAGTTTCAACTTTAAACTCCGATAACATTTTGAGCTGCAATTTGTGTATTCGGTTCTAGTTTTTCTTATCTATGGGAAGACAACTACCTCCTCGTTCTAAGCGAGTATCGAATTCACAGGATGACTATATCGCTGACAGACTTCGACTGGTCTACCAAACGAAGAGTCCTCTGGAATTTCTAACAATTGGTTATCAGTGACTAATTTTTCTACTGATTTCTCCAATTCGAAAGAGTTCCCAGCTGTTTGTTTCAGAATTTTCCATGGACCATTAAATATTTCCCCAAAAACCTTGAAGTTTCTGGCTGAAATGGCTTTTAATTAAGACCATATGGCCAACTTAAAATAATATTCCTTTCGACCACGATTACATTTTCTTTTCGTGGAAGCCATTTAACTCAACTGAATTTTGTGAGTGATTTTAAAACACTTAGCGTAAAGTCGCTTGTGTATTTTTCACAAACTGAAAGTGTCTTTTCTATGGGTAGTATTTTCGAGAGGTTCGAAGAGTGACCTCAGGTTTCCGCCAAACATGAAAATATAGGAGTAAACACGATGGTAAAGTTAACTTGCTCACTTACTGCAAATTGTAAGGAGATTAGTTGCCCACTTACGGTAGTCCCGAGTGTAAATTCATAGCGCATGCTTTACTCTTCCCACCTGAGTTTCTACCGCTTTTTCCGCAGTTCAAGGAATGCTATACAACTCCTGTACATTAAGTAAGCTCAGTAATTATTTCTACAACTTTGACTGAAATAAACTAGCGTTGTCATTTGTGCGACGTTTAGTGTAAAAGTAATCCAAGATGCAAGCAACAACCTCCTTGAGTTCACTTTTGTAATGAGCATATAGCGATTTGCTTCGAAAAGCTGTCAATACAAATTAGGACGAAGATGTATCGCTCAAGCGTTTTGACGTTAAGGCCCAAGTAAGACGTTCATTAATCTACTAGGGCTGACCGTATATACGTGTTTCTTCCTTGACATTATTGGGTTCGTACAAGTCATACAGAAGTTCACGTAATATGCAACGTCGTTATGAATCCCTATCCAGGTAAAATGTAGTTTATACAAGGTCTTCAGAAAACCTGGATGAGTATTATATGTGTCTTTGTAACACGCAAATATCGCAGTAATTTTCAATGACGGGAACCAGACTTTTTTTCCTGCCGAGAGTCGAAGTAGACTGCTTCTAAGAACCTTTCTACAGAAGCCATCACATCCAATAAAACTTTGTTTCACAAAAAGGTGCAGTTTATCGTTTTTATTATTTCCTTTATTTCCTCCAGAATCCAGAACTTACGTAAGAAAGTATCACTGGCTACATATATATATATATATATATATATATATATATATATATATATATATATAGATAGATAGATAGATAGATAGATAGATAGATAGGTAGGTAGGTAGATATATATAGATACAGATATATAGATATTTAAAAAGTGAACTACTTTCAAGAAAAAGGACAAACTACTCTTCCAAATCACAACTGGGAATATAACGACTGCTGCCAACACACTCACTTATTTTTGCTTTTTACGCTTCGTTTTATAAAATTCCTCCAAGGACTTAGTTTTATTTTTCGGCAAATTTTGAGTGTTATCCGTTTCAAAGACAATGTTACTATCTGTTTCTCCGAAGTACAGGCCCGTAGCCAGGGAGGGGCTAGAGGAGACACTGACCCCTCTCAAAAATAACGCCAAAGTGAATTTTCAAGCTGAGTCAAAATCAGTGAAATTCTTGCAATTATATTTACCAAATTAAAATCAATTTTGCGAATTCTACTCATTGCTCTGTAAAATTACATGTTTTTTGCTAGATGCACCGTGTTCCATTGCATTTACCTATTTCAAGAATTTCAAACCATACCTATTACTGCAACCATGACAAACATCCAAGCATACCAGGTGCACTTCCAAACAACAGTATCATAGTCCACAATGTTAGTTGCGAATATTAATAAACTGTAGTGTCCCGCTTATTTTGGAAGATAGAAAATTCAGTGCAAACTATAAATAAAACATGTACTTCTATTTTGTATTGATATAATCTAAAATTGTTGTAATATAATCTTGTTCTAATGTTTAAAAAAATGAATACTTCAATTTTAATTATTAATATGAAACGAAGTACCTCGCAAAGAGCTTGTATTAAGCACACAAAAATTTACGGTTTCGATAACTCAAAAATAAATACAGATTGAGTAAATAATAAATAAATGTTCAATTTTATGGTGTTCTTTAATGTCTCTATCATTGCCCCCTCAATCTTCACATCTGCCACTCCCAATAAATCAGACTGCAGGCCTGCCGTGGTACTTCGAAGATCGACATCGTTTATTGTTTCTCTTCTAATCTCAACATGTAATCGAATACGATCTTTTTTTCTGATATGGGTTTACTCGGAGTACTCCCGTTTCCTTCCACTTCCTCATTCAATCGATTCTTCCATCACTCACTTAGCCTAAATCACCGTCTCCCTTTGCATAACAGACATAAACGTAGGACGTTAAACTAAAAGATTACGTTTCATTTTTTCCTGATATGTGTTTAGTAACCAGAAAGAACTTCATTAATTTTGTAATCCACCAACTGAATTTAAGAGAGCATTTTTTCTGCTCATATAATTAAAGTTCAGACAGACTTGTCAATGTAAACAAATAATACAGGGGCTTGAATGAGAATTCTTTTCCAATAGACAGTGAACACAATAGCTTACAAAAGCGCTAAAAATTATCCCTTAATAATTTCGTTGATTTATCAAACTTCTTGCTTCCAAAAGTAACAGGCTCCAAATTACCAGACTTCTTATTTTCCTGCGCTAATATTAGGCTGCAGATTTGTCAGTGACATCGGAGAATATGTGAAAGTCCGAATTTAATATGGGAAGCATTGAAGACTTATCTTCAAAAATAGCTTTCTTAATTTCTTCCAAGACCATGTTTTGTTTCTCACCCCAGACAAATCTTTCAAAGTTCAAGGTATTTTCCTTCTTTTCGGAAGTTTGGTTCCTGAAAAAAAATTTAAAAAATAGTGAAAAAACATGTACTGCTCTTTTTTCATTTAACATTTTCCATTTTCTTTTTCCACCAAAATTCAAGAAGTTCTTTGTATGTGTGTGTGTGTGTGTGTGTGTGTGTGTGTTTAATTTCTTTCTCACTTCGTTCCTTTCCATTTACATTAAAGCCTAGCCTCCAAGATAATTTAACCAAATTCCCTTCCTTTTCCATATCATCGTTCAATTTCCATGTTCCCCTTATTTTATGGGTTTCTTCACATTTTAACAATAAGTGTTCTAGGTTTCATCTTCTTTAAAAGATAGTTGACATTTTGCGTTCACTTCTTTAAATTTTTTCAATCTTACCCCTGTTTCAAGGATCCCTGACCTGGCTTTGAAAAGTAAAATGCTTCAGAAATCATTGTCCATATAATTTATTTTCTCATAACGCTTTTTATATGTATATATTCCTTTCAAACTGTTCTTCTTGATTACTTCTTCATACCACTTTTCCTGCGCTTTCTCTTTGCTTGTTTTTTCGGTGATTTTTCCCCCAATTTTTATAATTCTCTTCTTTGTGCCAGCGGGTAGTATAATCATATTTTCTTTCTAATTTCCTAACTCTCCTAAACCATTTTGTGTTCTCCCCTTTTCTCATATGTATAGTGGCCTCATGCACAACTTTTACTAATCTTGTTTCTTCCATAAATTTTAATCTTCCAAGGTATTTTATTTTACTCATAACTTCTCTTTTTTCAAAACCACTCCATCCCATCTCTCTTGTTATTGTTACATTTGCACTTAATTTATTTGCTCCTAGGCAAACCTTCCTATTTGATTTTGTGCTTGTTGTAAAAATTCCTGGTTTTATCCGTTAAAGTTATTACTTCATTGTTTCTTCCACTTCGTGTATGTATATCAGAAATAGAACTGATGATAGAGGACATCCTTGTTTCAAACCTTTGTGACTGTCTATCTATTTTGATTTTATGTTTCCCATTTCATATCTGTATTTGTTATCCTTATATATTTCCTTAAGGGGCATAATAAATTTCTTTGATATTCCTAAGTTTTCCATTACTTCCCATAATATATTTCTCTTGACTGTATCATACACCTTTTCAATATCAATAAATGCTACTATGAAATCTTCTTTTCTTTCTCTGCATATTTCTATCACTTGTGTTATAATGTAGATGTTATCTGTTGTTCTTTTATCTGTTCTGAATCCATTTTGTAACTCACTTAATATTTTGTTTTTCTCTAGCCAGTTCATTAACCTGTCTCTTAGAATAATTGCGAAGAACTTATATACGCAGCTGGTAATAGATATTGGTCTATAATTTTTTATGTCATGTTTATATTTTCCTTTTCCTTAATTTTTGCTTGCTTCGAACTTGGAGGAATGGTTCTTGATTCAAGTATATTACTCATGATATCCTTTAAACTTTCCAAAGATTTATTATCTAGATTTATTAACATCTCATTTGACACCTCATCTGTTCCTGTTGCTTTTCCTCTTCTTAGCTTTTTCCTAACCTTCTCTATTTCCATATTTTCAATATCACATGTTGATTCCTCACTTTCTTCTTCTGCACTCTTATTACTTATTTTTGCTAATTTATTTGTTTCATTTATCCGTTCTTCATAATTTTGCTTCATCGCCCAATTTGTTAAGTACGTCTCAATTTCCGTCCTGTCTTTCAGCATTTGTCCCTTTTCATTTCTAAGAATGTTTTTTTCTGTTTCGTTTTGTTTTTGTCTGACATATCTCCAAAATCTTTTCCCTGCTTGCTATTTCTTCATTGAAATTTCTTATTTCTTTCATTTTAGCTATGTGTGCATCTTTCTTCCTATTTATATATTCATTCCATGCTTGAATTACGTCTTTCCCAATTTCTCCTTTCCTAAATTTCTTTAGTATTAATCTATGGGTTCATCTTTTTTCCTTTCTTATATTAATTTTTGTTTCTGTATCTTTCGTCCAAATGAACTTACTACTTTCTCTATAACCTTTCTTGCGTTCCTTCACATTTGTGACTTTAGCTGCAGCACTTTTAATTTTCGTTTGTAGAGATTCATAGCTTTGTTCATTTATGTATTCTTTTTCTAACTTCTCTTTATATTTCATGATATCTTTTCTTTTTCCAGTCTTCTAATAGTAGGTTTGTTTTGATCTCGTTTATTTTTTTATTTTTTTTATTTTTTTGAGTAATTTCTCTTGCCCTCCTGATCAAATAGCTCCATTTTTAGTAATCTATTATCACTTCCTACACTGTAAATTCCCTCTTCATCAACATCAAATTCTTTAACCATTTTCCTGCTTTTTTCAGTAATAAGAAAGTAATCAATAGTAGTAGCTATCTCTCTTTTGAAGTATATCTTCTTAACTGGTGTTTGTCTTATACTCATTATTTCTAAATTAAAATCCTCTACTAGTGAGTATAAAAAATGCCCAATTTTGTTTACTTCTCCTTCCGTTTCTATCAAAGGCGCATTTAAATCTTCCATTATAATCTACATTTTCTTTTCTTATTTCATTTAAATCTTCATTTACACAATTATATATTTCCGTGTTCCACTCTAGATTTTTTGGGTCTCCAATATATTGCACCTACATAAAATTCCTTTTTTCCAGTTTTATCTTTATCCATAAATGATCATTTACGGTCTTGGTTTTGCATCTTAATTTGTTTTCTATGATACTTATATTTTTATTTATTATAACTCCAACTCCTCCTCCTTTAATATCTCCAGTCTTTCTATTTCTTCCCAGGGGCGTCATTTAGGGGGGGCAGGAGGGGGAAATTGCCCCCCAAGAGTTTGAGGAATACATATACTTTAATAGATTGTCTACTAATATAATAGTACAAAACGTGAAAGTCTTATGTCGGTGGTGCTCTTGCCCCCCCCCCAAGCGAAGTCTGAAATGACGCCCCTGTTTCTTCCTTCCCGCTTGTACTCAGTATCTTCCAAAGGTGAGGTAATTTCATCCCTCATGTTTGTTGCTGTAATTAGCATTATGTTTATACTTAATTCCTCCATATTATCAATAATTTCCTTCCATTTTTCTATTTGATTCCCCCCTTCCTGAATATTTAAACAACCTATTTTTATATTTACAGAATTATTTTTATTTACTTTTTCATTTCTGGCAACCTTCCTCCATCTTGCTTTCCCTTCCAGTCAATAATTCCGTTCCATAATTCTTATTTCAAGGATTTTTTCACATTCTTCCAAGATTTGTTGTCCTAAGAAACATCCTCCTCTCCAGTTAAGGTGTATTCCATCATTTGCTGCTTCATATTTTGTTAGTCTTCCATTTGCATCTACATAAACCGTTTCTGACTGTTTGCAGACCCAATTTATGCCATCATTCAGCTTTTCTATAGGATCCTCATAAACATCATTTCTATATATTAATCTATTTACGACCCATTCACTTTCAGGTTATAGTTCCTTACTTTTACCTAGAAACTCCCACATTTCTTGGATTAGGTGCTTTCCGTTTCTTCCAGTGCTTTCCGTTTCCGTCATAGAAGATTAACAAGTGTTGCCATCCCAGGGATAAAACTACTACAAACTGGAAAAATTAAGTGTTTTTGAAGCTACTTATCATTACTAAGCCCTCTTAGACGCTCAACCACCGTAATTTTTTCTTATCACAGAATATATTATTCTGTCACTTATTTTATGTCCAAGAAATCTAGCTTTTCTCTGAAATACCTCTAAAACTCGAGAAATATTCAAATATTTCTGTAACCCTCAACTTAGTGTGTCGCATTATAATAGGTTGCCTAGAGTTAAACTACAGTAAAATCAAATTAAGTTCTCCGTGTGCGTGGGTTTTCTCGGGGTTCTCCCGTTTCCTCCCACTTTCTTCATTCCACCATTTCATTCATTTCTCATAATCACCGTCTCCTTTAGCCTACCCGGCATAACCGTGGGACGTAAAACTCAAAGATTTCATTTCATTTTCAAATTAAGTTCTGATCGAGAAGGCTAAGGGCGCTGAAATGTACGTTCAGAAGAGATGTTGGAACTAAGATGAATATTTGTATTTTGATGAAATTTCTTGTTGCCAGAGACAGAATTAGAGATGGCAATCATAGGAATGAAATAGACCTATAAAGACAGAATAGACAAAATCGAGTTCGGGAGAAAGCGAGCCACAAATTAGTAACAAAGAGGGAGACACTCATAGACATTGGTACCAACTCGAAAGCAATATGGATGTTTGAAAAATATATTCCGAAAACAGCTGTGCCAATCCCCCCAAAAGCTATGACGCCAATCCACCCCCAAATGAACAAAATATTTTCCTCGCATTTAATTTTACACCTCTTTCTATTACAACACGTGAGATCATTGATAAGAATAAGGACTCAAGACTCATATTGCGTTCCCACAAACAATAAATTTAAATGTAATTTATTTCAACGTAAAACTGATAATTAACCTTTGTACAATTTAGGATATTTAATTTGTAAGACAAAAAATAAAATGTAAAATTTTTCCAGACCTTGTTTATGCCCTGTGTCTCAGTGATGTCAACGATATATATATATATATATATATATATATATATATATATATATATATATATATATATATATATATATATATATATATATATATATAACAAATTTTAAGGAGATTGGTTAATAATTAAAGATTGCACACTTTGTTAATTTTTGTAAAAGTAGGCAAAGATGCGATTTTTCAATGTTAATTGCTTTTATTTTTAAAACCAAACATCACGAATTTAAAATAATATAAACTAGACACTTAGATTAATATGTAGTATGATAAGTAAAACATACGTTATATTAATCAACTTTGAATGATATAATCCCGTCTTTTGTTCGCTAGGCTTTTCTGCGATGCTCGACTATCCTCAACAAGAATTTTTGTTGTTCGTCCCTTATTTTAAACTTTTATTTTTTTTATCAGAGCAATTCCTCTTACTCCGGTACACTTAGTTAAAAATTACTTTTATTTTACATTTTAACTGACGTAAAATTCCCTATACACCTCAATATTCACTTAATCAGTATTTTTTATTTATTTTTTACACGTATAGGCCTATTTGTGTTTTGACAACCATTAACAAATAGCAAGGCTACATGGTAAAAAGTAAGACATATTTTCTTAAAGTTACAGAAGAAAATGCATAATTCCAGAAACTGTAAGCTATAAAAAATACATCTAAAAGTGAACAACGAAAACATTGAACTTAATGAATCTGACATTTTAACAACAACCTTTGTCATTATTTACTGGTTAAGGGAAATTGATCAATAATGTCCTCATATAATTCGTTTAAAATTTCAGTCTCGCTACTTGAAATTAGTAAGTTATTTAACCACGTGTCTTCCATGCTTGTTGTAAGGTTATTTTTTACGATTTTGATTCGACTCATGGTTCTCTCAGCTGAAGAGCTTCTTATAGAGAGTAAAAGCAGAATTATGTATAGTCTATTTAAGTTTGGAAATTCCGAGAGCTTCTGTAAACACCAGTATGACCAAGGATGTTATAAATAGAGGATCTGCCCATATGTATCTTCATCCTATTAAATCGGTGAAGCCAAAAAAAAAAAGCAACCGAGCATCGGCACGTCTGATTGGCTACTCTCGTTTCTACCATCGCCTGATTGGATACTTTCGTTTCCGCCATGATTGTTGGCTCAAAACACTACGATCATATTGGGCTGAGTGGGCAGAGTAGTGGTGGCGAAACCGTAACGTATGGCTTCAAGATTTTGTTGTAAGGGCACATCCTCTATTTTATAAGATCCTTGAGTATGATTTAATAAAATCTCATTCAACCCAGAGCTTCACAGTTGCTTCCATACTGTCTTCCTCTTCATTAATTTCTTCTCTATCTAAAGTTTTTTCTTGAACATCTGAGTTTAATTTACTACCATACTATTGTTCTTGTCTTGCTTGAAAATCATAAGACTTTTTGGTTTGGATAACAAATCAGAAATGCCGGAGACTTTCATTAGTTTGTTAAGTCCATCATGGGAAAAGAAAGCCATTTGGGTCATCAAGGCCATGTATTGGCTTGAAAGGTGATCTAGTAATTGAACAGTCACTGAGTCATGAATTTTAAAGTAAACATTAACTTTATTTTTTCTTAAAGGTCCGGTCATTACTTCATCAATTGCCAGCTCGTTCATAAACATTTTCCTCTTTCGTGAAAAATCTCCCCACCAACATTTTAATGACGTCATTGGCGTCATGTTCCCCCTTGTGGGCACCCCTGCCGAAAACCATTGGAGCCATTGATTTATCAGATGTTCAAAGACTTTAAGGAGACATGAGGATGGGATGGAATGAGAGCTATAGCGATGGTTGTTTGAAGGGACTAAGAATTGGACGAATGAGATATTCCTTTCAAGTAGGAGAGATGCATTGAGAAGACCTGACATTATTATTGATGGCAAGTAAAAACCAGAACTGCTGAGGAAAAATATGTTGTAAGTGACTATAACATAGCGTTCCTTAACAATAATAATAATGGGAATCATTAGCATTTATGCCTACTCGCACACAGTTGCAGCTCCAGTTATACAAGAGAGAAATTACATCGGCATGGCGGCAGCTAAACCTACTTTGACTTCTCCCTGGCTTTGAGGCCTCCAGTGATTTTTCACCTTCAAGGCATTCTTTAATTTCTGAAATGAGCGATAAATAGTACAGAAACAAAAGACATACGAACCACCACACTAAACTTTCTCACTTTCTCTTCTTAAATTTAATCATATCGTGCTGTAGTTATTATGGAAATATTTGTTTACGAAATAAGAACAGAATTATAACAATCGTTTTAAAAAAATTCAGTATCGAAGTAAACTCAGCCCCAAGAGCAAATTAGTCCTTGTGAATTCTTTCATGAGAAATTATCCATGCTATATTGTAGGATTGCTAGAAAGAAGTTTATTTATGAAATTTGAACAAAATTCTCTACGTCGTCTTTGAGAAAATCGTCCATATAGAACTACTCCAAAAGTAAACTTTTGTGGGTTTTCTGAAAGTATTTACTTCCGAAATAATAAAATCAACAGTTCTGGGGGAAAATACCCCTAAGAGTAAATTCTCCCTTGTGGACTTTCCAAGGCTAATGAATTACACTCAGAAGTGGCTTTTGTTTTTGTGGGGTCCTGGGAGAGTTCACACTCTGGGGCCCTACTATTTGGATTGGGGACACTCGTGCAATCATACTTTGTAATCTTTTGTTTAAGACAAACTGTTGTAAGATGAAGTACATACTGCTTTAAAATGAAACACAGGAAACTAGAATGCTTACTTTAAAAACAGCTTTGCGACTTTTCAGTTGACTGAATTCTTATTCTATCAAAGCACTATAGTCTAAAGAAGAAGCCACGTCGTTTTCGATGGGGAGAAGCGAGACTGGTCAGTGTCTGTTGGGACATGGTGCTCCTGAGGTATGTCTCTATGAGTTTTAGTCTTGAAAAGTTCCTCTCTGCGAATCCAACGGTAACTGGTATGTTCATTATATTCGTAAAGCAACGTCTACATTAGGGTACATTTTCTCCAGTTTGTTTTCACTTATATATTTAAGCACTGGTAGTAGGTTATTTTTGCCATCAAAGGCTCGTGAGAACATCTTCAATTCTTCATACAGTTCCAGTCGTCCATCTATGCCATTTTTTTCTCGGACAGTTAATGTTTGTTCTAAGTTTTTGAGCCACTTCATAAAGTCTTCGTCGCTCATGTCAATCAAATTTTTAGCCTGGTATAGAAAATCAAATGTGATTCATGCTTCTTCTGAGCTTCGAATTGTAGTTCACATCTTCGTCGGATCGTATCAACAATTACATAGAAGTATTCTGTTTTGAAGCAGTCTTCTGCAAAAAGCTTTCCGTCCTCGTCCTCAGCAGTTGTCCAAAAGCCACTTTCCCGGTAGTCTTCAAGCCATTTCAGAAACACTTCCAAGTACTTCCTTGCCACACCTAAGTTCATTTTTTCACCTTGCCACACTTTACCGATGACATTAATCTTGTAAGGAGCTAATACCACATTACAAGCGAGATGACAAATTCGTTAAGTTGTTATTTCTGCTTCTAGTGACTGGCACTCTGACAAATACATAATCTGTACTTCTTTCAGACAAACTTTGAAGTGCATCGCACACACTGTTAAGCTGGTTTCTGACTGCTTTGATAGATTCTACTTTGCATTCCCACCTTGTTTCCGAGAGAGGTTTCAAAGAAATGTGGACATGTTCTTTAAGAATAGCCTATGTCACTTGAGCCAGAAAAAGGCATGTGCAGTAGAAATCCAAAGGACTTAGTATGTGCACAGGAACTTGCCGCGTCTCCCAACATCAAGTTCCAGTTGTGACTTTCGCACGGTACAAAAAAGCGAGAGGATTTACATTGACAATTCTTCTTTGCACGCCGTTTTTTCCCCACGCATGTTTGCGCCATTATCATAGTCTTGGCCTCTACAGTTTTGCAATGATAGTCCCAGTTGTTCAATTTCGTTGAAAATGTGACATGATAAGCTTTCAGCTTAGTTTCCTTAACAGCTATAAAGCCCGTGGTTTTGTTAATATAACGCAGTATCAGTTAAAGCCCTTCAACACGAGTGACATCTCTAGTACAGTCAACAATAATTGAAAAGTATTTACTCTTGAGCACTTTCTTCACAATTTCATCTTTGATATTAGTCGCAAGCAGTTGTATAAGTTCATCTAGGATATTCTTTCCAAGGTAACAGTCCTTTTTATCGCTTGTCGCAAATGATCTCGCAGGGTTGAATCAAATGAAACTACATATTGTGGTAAAAAAAAATCACAGTCGAAAAAAAAGTTATATATTTTAAATATTTTTCATACAGGTGGAAAAACCAGAGATTGATTTATTTCTCTATGTTCATTGAGTTAGAAGAGACCAGAAATTTCCACCTAAGAGTAAAATTCTAAATATTGTTCTATGCTACGTGACTTCTGTAGGTGAGTGGGTCACAACTGAAATAGGTTAAGAGGAATTTAACCACAGTTACACGATTCATATAAAAGACTGCCGTATATTTGCTTCGGGGTCCAGTTGGTACAGTGGAGAGACAAGGCAGTTGTTTTGAAGAAATCTCCATCGTTCGGAACATAGAGATGGATCTCTCCTGCCCATCAAAGGTTGGATCTTCTGGTCTCTTCTGCCGAATAGTATTGTAAGTGACTATCCTTCTACTTATCCTATAATATGGATAAATGTTAAATTGTGAGTTTCAATAGGAAATGTTCAAGATTCTTACCGTGTAATAGGAAATGTCTCCCACCTAATTCTCACTTTCATAAATATTCAATTAAGTAGCTTTCACTTTTTAATTAGTTATTAATTTTGTAACTTCATTTAATTTGTCATATCATATTTCAATAAATCATTGTAAATATACTAGCAATCCTTTTTACATCATTTAAATTTATGTTTCCATAATTTAACTAAAGGTGTATCTTATTTAGCAGTGACAGGCATTTTGGTTAGCCAATGCTCTTGTCAAGATAATTCGTTTACATTTGCTAATGACGTTATGACTAACAGAGTTAAATATTACACCCCAAAAGAAAAGTACACCACAGTATCAATTTGGCGAAGTCCGAAAAATTACCACTGAAATCTAAATCCAGTTTTTCTTTGTGTCCCCTGAATGGTAAATGAGATGATAAATATTGCACGATTGCGAGCACTCTGCTTTTCTGCTTCAATTTGAGTCTAAGATGGCGGCGATAGTTGTTACGAGTTTAAGTCCTTTTTCTAAATCTAACCATTTCAATATACACCCTTTGTCGGGCTTGCTCGTTTCGTGAGATTTCACATAATCACCCAGATGCTTCCTATCACTCATTCCCCTAAAGGAAAAAAAAAACTTGTACTTACACAAGAAAATAAACTACATGCAAAACAGTAAACTGCATCTTTTGCTTTGGAATAAATCATTCAACTCCTGTCTTGCTTCTCGCCATTACTTAAAATTCTAATATAGTGAAAACGTCGTCCATTTTCATTCACAGTAAATATCTACTTTTGCTCAAATAGAGCTCTTACACACTATTAAAGTTCGCCCCTTGTCACTCATTTGCTGTGACCATAACCCTGAGTCATTCTCCATATTTCCATTAGACACGTTACAAACACTTGCATTTGTTATTGACTGAGATGATGTGTGCGAAATTGCGGATGACGACGTACGCAATGACTCCACACAAACTGCAGGACTTGCTGTTGTACCTCAACTCTGCTGCTGGGTCCCGCTTCTACTTCAATGCCGTTGTATGTTCACATTCCGTTTTACCGACGGATTCACATGCAAACACTTTTTCTTTAACTTGATGTTAAATATTTAAACAATGATCCACAAAATTGTTCTTCTAGCTCCTTTCTTCTTTCAGATTTTTTCTTTTCGTACTTCCTGATTCATATTTTCTACCGGCATCCCAGTCACGCGAAGTCATTTCTAAACTAGTTCCACACAATAAACTAAAATATCTACGAACTTTTAGGCTTCACGCGACACTCCAATTAAAAAATCCAAACCGAAACACTGCGGACCAGTAGCGTAGCCAGGATGTTGTAGGTACATATAGAAACATTATAAACAAAAAGTATATAAACATAAAAATATATAAAAAAAAATACAAACATCAAAGTGCGAAAGTACATTCTCGGACCTCTTTGGGGGGGCCCGGCACCTCTGGCCCCCCCTTCCCTACGCCACTGCTGCGGACTTTTTAAACCAATAATTATACCAAAAGTTCTTCTTGTAATCCGACTTTACATCATTATTGCTTACCTTTAGATCGGAGAAAAAGATAATTATATACTACCAAAGAACACAGCGTTTGCTAATTTTCTCCTCGCACGTACGTTTCGCATGGTAAACGTTTACAATAGTACTAAAGCTATACAAGTTGACCCGTTTGTTTAGCTATGCAAAGTAGCAACTTAAATTTTAGTCCCACCTAGGATTATTAGTACATATTATTTCGAGTTTGCTTATTAAGTTTGTTATGTTTTATACTTGGCTAAAATACGTGTATAAAATACGTAAACATTTTCTCTTTGCTTTGTCATTTTCTCTTATATTTCTTTCCAATTAAAATACGCGATGTTGCATATACTTTAATTAATGCGTGGAGCTCTTTTCTGTGCGGGGCCCCGGGCAACGGCCCGGTTCGCCCACTCCAAAAGCCGCCTCTGATTACAATTTTGGGTTGTTCGTGAAATAATTATTTATGAAATATGAACAAAATAGTCTGAGTCGTTGAGAAAATTTTTCGTAAAAAATCCAAGGAGTAAACTACCCCTTGAGAAACTTTGGTGCAGTTTTACTATATCGTTGTGTGGCTATGCTACTGAGGCTTACCTGGGCTCGGAGGCACAGCGCACACTAAACGCTCTTTTCCAGATGAGCTTTCCATACCTACAAATCTAGAACGTATCCTCATGTTATTACGATACGAGGAAGATTATTAGAGTAAATAAAGAGTACACAAATTTCGTGGAGTAAATTGTGAACAAAAGGAAACATTCATTAATAGCAAAGGTAATGTGTGAGGCTCAATGCAATGAGTACAAATTACATCTTAGCAGCAAGAAACAAAAGTAAAGCTATGTGGAAGTTAATTAATGGTAAGATGAATAAGGTAAAAACAACAGGAATTGATGCAATAAAAATAAACTCTCAAGTAGTATATAACCCAGATAAGATTGCAAATCATTTTAATAAATATTTCTTAACTTTAGAAACATTTAACCCAATTAAAATAGCTCATCAAGAAAATAACTCTAAGCTACAGAGCGGAATAACTAAGTCGCTTTTCCTGAAACCAGCTACACCAGAAGAAATCTTACAAATAATAAAAAGCTTAAAAAGCTCCAGCTCTCCAGGTTGGGATGAAGTGCCAACCATGATTGTAAAGGAAAGTTCTCTTCTTATTGCACATCAACTCTGTCATATAATAAATCATTCATTTTTGACAGGAATTTTTCCTACGCGGCTTAAGTAAGCTAGAGTTACACCTGTGTATAAAAAGGGAAGTAAATTGGAGTTAAATAATTATCGTCCTATTTCAGTTTTGTCGTGCTTTTCTAAAATATTTGAGTTAGCAATGAAAGCGCGACTAAATAACTTTTTCCTTTTAAATAATATAATATCCACAAGTCAACACGGGTTTCAAAGCCAGAAGTCAACCAACACTGCAATCTTTAATTTCATCTCTGATGTAGCAATGGATATAAATAAAGGAAAGTATGTAATTGGTATTTTTGTTGATTTATCTAAGGCGTTCGATTCTATAGACCATGGTATTTTGCTAGAAAAATTGTATTCTTATGGCATCAGAGGTGTGGCAAACAATTGGATAAAGTCGTATTTATCTGAACGTAGTCAAACTGTTGGCATCTGTAAAGAGGTAAATGGCAGAAGAAAAATTTTTAAATCATCTTTAATGAAAGTAACAAAAGGAGTACCACAAGGATCAATATTGGGACCTCTTTTGTTTGTTGTATATATTAATGATTTGGTTAACAGTCTAGGCTGTGTGAAGTCAACATTGTATGCTGATGACATAAATGTTCTTGTCAGTGGAGACTCAGTAAATGAAGCAGAAAGGCTCACTACAAAGACGCTAACAAAAATTATTAGTTGGTTAAACATAAATAAATTAACTATGAATTTAGGAAAAACTAACATTGTCAAATTTCGATTCCCGGGCCAAAGAAATGAACTTGTACCAATAACTGTAGACACTGTAGAATTATGTCAAACACCATCTATTAAATTTCTAGGAGTATATGTTAATGAAGATTTAACATGGAATACTCATGTTGAATACATTAATACTAAACTCAGTTCACTCTGCTTTGCATTCCGTAGGTTGCAAGGTAGTTTGTGCAAGGAAGCTGTCATGTCCTTATACTATAGCAAAGTTTTTTCAATAATAAACTATGGTGTTATATTTTGGGGGAATTCGAGAATAAGTGCTAGTACATTCCAAATACAGAAAAAAAATTATTAGAATAATGTTTAGCATGCCTGAACGATCCTCATGTAAAAATATTTTTAAAAAATATAAATTATTGACATTACCTAGTTTATATATATATCGCACAATTATGTATGTAATCGAGCACAAGGATTTATTTACTTTAGCTAATACGATTCATTCATACAATACTAGGCAGAATTGTAATATGTATATTATCCAACAGAATTATGCAAATTTTAGCAAAACTGTGTATATGAATTGTATAAAATTATATAACAAATTACCAACAAAGTATAAGGACATTAACGAAAAACGGATATTTAGAAATACTCTGTTAGAATTATTGTTAAAAAAAGCTATTACTCTGTGGAAACTTACCTTACTGATAATATATAGAGAATGTAAATCATATCTGACAACTGTAATGCTTAATTGAGGATTGTCCTCATTTGTAAGCTATGAACAGGCAAATAAATATGAATATGAATATGAATATGAATGCGAGTACCTTTGTTTTCTGAAATGAATCTAATTTGGGGTTTAGTTTCTAGGAAAATTTTGATGAGTGTCGGACTGAAAACAACACTTAGCCTAAAACAGACATTCAGACGGGAGAGCAGAGTTATAGGCATTTGTAAAGAAACTGCAACAGATTCAGATGTATGTCAATAAATGCTTACTACTTACGAACTTAAAGTTTTCCATTCCAGTTCGTCGTAATTGGCACCAACACTCACACAAACACTTCACTACTACACAGTTTGTAGAAGTTATTCGGCGGCACTTGTTTAGTCCATAAAGATGAATGGAAAGTCCTCTAATTCATTGGACATCAAAATTGCTAGAAGATCAATCCTGTGCGGTGACCAATAAGAAGTCGGGGTCCCAGCATCCTAGTCGGCTAGCAATAGTCTCTTCCCTTCTCTTCTGTGAGGGCGATGTTTTCGGCGACTTCCCTCTTTTTGGGAGGACGTCGAAGGTATCTTCTAGGTACTCTGAAGGATCCAAAGGATTGTAAAACAGTCTTTTTATATATTGGATGTCTTCTTCCCATATTAAATTTGTTTTTCGGTGATGTAGGTAAGCAAATAGGATGAGCTCGCACAGCGAGATCTTGCGCGACAGAGTTTTAGAGGCAAAAAGATTAACGTTACAAATCATTGGTCTATTTGTAGCTTCGTATGGCGTTCTTCGAGCGTGAAGCGTCCATACCTCAGCAAATCGATTTCCTGGCGATGGGAAAGGTCTCCTCAATGCATTTCTATCTTAGGTTTGTAGTTTCGTTGAATTTTTTCAATCTTCTGCTCTGTCTGCATGTCTGTTTCCCGGCTAATGCTGAAGGCCGATTTAATTAAGAAAAGTAATATTTTCTATGCAATGAAAATTAATTTGGAATAGTTGCGTTTTTCTCCGATTATTTCCCTTTTACTCGTTCTTATTTATTTTTGCTTTCTTTCTATAAATTACAAATTAGATGAGTTTTACGATATGGCTCCACATATTGCAAAATGTACGGATAAAATTGGGGAAGTGTTTAATTTGCCCATTTTATGTCGAGAACAGAAACCCATATTGGGCTTCTAACCCGTTCTTACTATTACTACTACTACCCTACTACTACTAATTATATTATGGATCCGTATCGTAAAACTACATGAAAACTTTTTTTTAATGAAAAATGATTTATACCATAATTAATGGAATATTTATTTCTCAAGTATGAACAAACCTGCCTTGGTTTTTGAGAAAATCATCCGAAAAGAAATCAGCCTCAAGAGTAAACTAAACCTTGTGAATATTTTAGAGAAAAATAATTTATACTATGTTGTAGGTTTGTTAATGAAATATGAGCAAATTCACTAAGTCGTTTTGGAGAAAATCGTTCGAATAAACATCTCGAAGAATAAACTACCCCTTGTGGATTATTTAATGAAAAGTTATTTATTCCACACTGTAGGTTTGTTAATGGAACATGTATTTATGAAATGTGAACGAAACTGCGAATATGTACAGTGACTATAAAAAGATGCTTAGGAATAAATTACACTAAAATTCTGTAGTACACTTCTCCCTCCAATCCAGGGGCGGATCCAGGACGGACTTCTGGGGGGGGGCGGTGGTTTGTAATACTGCTACTTAGAGCTACTTTTAAGAGCTCCAAACTCTGAGATGGGATTTATTTATATATAAAATAAAAAAGTTTCCTCTTCTGGGAGGGGTGATCGCCCCCTGGATCCGCCACTACTCCAATCTTTTGTCCGACTTTTCTGCCGGAAGGCAGGTTCTAGTCTACTTATGTAGGTGAGTTCACTAAGCCAGTAGGTCAGATATCCAATTACCAGCTATTTTACCCTCTTGTTATAAAGGATATACGTCAAATTGAAAATTGCAGAGCTGATATAAGCGATTGGACAGACAATTAGGATGGCGTACAAGAAAATTTTTGATTGAAACAGAGGTTGGTTGTCTTGGATTAGAAGAAACAACATTCGACGAAATCTTCAGAAGATTTAATGAGGCTGCACCAGGCATATGCCCTCTAACAATTCAGAATGCTTGTCTTCTGTTCTAGGTGCTGTTCTCATCTCAGAAGCACTCACTAATGCGCTTTTGAATAAAATATCTAATTTAGAATTGTTCTTATCAAGACTTTCCTCAATTTCAGCCCATTCAACCGTTTTCCTTTTACGGGCATCTTTATCAACCCCTCGCTTAACCTTTTTTTTTTTAACAATACTTTTCATGTTGGCATGAGACTTCTTTGCTGGAAAAATATGATACTCTCCTGAACACTGGTCTTGAATCAATTCTGAACTGCTCCTTAAATGACGACTCTTGGATGCAAGCATGTTTACTTGTTGGCTTGGACAGTCTTGGTATTCGACGAGCTGTGGATATGGCGATTCCTACATCCTTAGCGTCTTATCACGGATCTTTGCGTTTAATCGAAGTTCTCATTTCACAGGGTTATTGTTTGGATCCAGATGGTTCAGTTCAGGAAGGCTCTAATAGGTGGGCAATCGTACCAGATACAAACCTCCCAGAAATTAGCAAAAAGTGTTATCAGTCATCTTGGTATACATAAATTGTATCTCACTTACATAATCATCTGTTACAATCTGTTGTTGTTCCGGAAGATAAAGCCAGGCTCCTCGTTGCCTCATCTCCCGCAGTGGGTGCATTGTTGATGGCTCCTATCTTCTCCGCCTTTAGGCTTTCGTTTGTTAGATGAAAGCTTTCGAATTGTTGTTGCCTTACGTTCAGGTTTAGCTGTTTGTGAGCCTCAGCGCTGTCCAGTTTGTGCAGATCATGTTAACCAACGTGGCCTGCATGTCCTTTCATGCATGAAGAGCGCTGTAGATATGCCCAACACTTCTCCGTTAATGATATAATACTACGACCTCTTAACACTGCTGGGATTCCTTCAACACGGGAACCTTCTGGTTGCTGTCGTTCGGATGCAAAGCGAATCAATGGGATGACATGGTTCCATGGATAATGAGAAAATGTTTAAATGGCACTTTACATGCGCTGATACATATGCTCCCTCTATCTGTAATGAACACTGAAGCTCTTGCTAATCGCAGAGAAGCTGAAAAGCAAAGAAAATACAACCTTCTCGCCCCAACTGCTATTGAAACCAGTGGTGCTTGGAATGCAAGAAGTCTTGAATTCATTAGGAAGATAGGGACGCATTTCTTGCGTTTCCGGCGAAGTTCGCTTTACATCGTTCCTAATATAGCGCATAGCTGTTTCTATTCCACGTGGTAACGTCTCGTCGGTCCTTGGCTCTTTACCACCTGGAAAGGAACTGGATAAGGTGTTTGTACTCTAATAAGGATAGCAAAGAATATATATTACTCCCTGTGCAATAATTTTTCTTTTGACGTTATAATTACATATTTTAAAACTGTAATTTGTATGTGAATGCAAACTCAGTGTAGTCAGGGGCGGCTTTTTAGGATTTTAATTTTGGGAAGGCCTCCTCCCTCGCTTATGGATACATTTGAATGATTAATGACAGTAGGAAATTTAGTTTTACAATAGTAGTTGATGCTATTTGTTAAATAATTATCTACCATTAATATAAATAGTGGAAATATATTTATTCTTTATTGTATCTTTTAGCATTTATATATTTTTCAATTTTTGGGGGTAGGCCCGTGCCTACCCGGCCTACCCGCTAGAGCTGCCACTGAGTGTAGTTATGTCACTTCCTTGTTAAATATGCATTAAGTAATACCAATTTCTTTTGAGTAGTTTCGATTTCATTTCTTCCTGTTTATATTTTGTGTAATATAATTTTGAATTCTTTTGTATTTAATTGAAATATATTGTTAGTTTTGGATCATGAACCACAAAATTTTTGAACGTCCCCTAAACCAAGTTTTCGTATTTTATACGGAATAAGCACATTATACTGAGTTAAGTGATAGTTTGGGTTTGGTTATACTATATATAGTTCTTCAGATATAAGGCGTACAAGAAAATTTTTGATATTTTGACCTAACAACTATTAAACAGACATTACTATATCATAACAGAAATAACTATTGGCAGATTTAACCTTCAACTACCGGTAACAATGCACTCAGTGACTTGGTTGCTTACAAACAGTGTGAAGGAATAGTACAGTCATCGGCGAACTGCCCTCCATTTCGTTTCGTTTACAACACATGTATCTGTCAGAGGCCTGCTTTGTAAGAGTATTCATCGGAACCGATATAATACAGAGCAATACGAGCAGTTACACTCTGTTCATTTTATCAAAATTGTTCCAAACTTCCCTAACCCTAAGCAAACACGATCCTACCCTGCGTCATTTCAACAACATGGCAAAATCACTTGTTCTGTATAAAGTGCACTCTTTCCTGATGACCCACACGGGACAGTAATGCTTTCGGAAGTACGTTTTTTTCTCGCGCTACTCTAGCCAGCTATTTTACGCGCTATTCTACCCAGTTGTTTGAAGTTGGTCATAAAATTTATATAATAGGGGTCAAGGTGGAACAAAACGAGCCCTGCTCCTTCTTAACCCATTCCTACTCCTCCTCCTGCTCCTCCTCCTACTACTACTGTTCCTCCTCCTCCTCCTCCTACTACTACTACTATTACTTCCCCTCCTCCTCCTCCTCCTCCTCCTCCTACTTATCTGCACAAAAGTAAGTAAATCACTTTTTGAGTATTATTTTCATCTTATTTTAAGGAAAAAGTGTTATGAAAATTTAAAAAATCCTTGGGCCGCGTTTGAACCCACACCAAAAAACGATATTCTTTATTAGCACCTAGCGCTAGCACGTTCGTCCACGAGAGCCGATGGCCGCAAGCATTTGATTTCTGCTATTTGAATGCTACATGGCAAGAAATGGATAACTCCAACCAATCAGAACTGTGTATTTCGTTCGTACTTCCGGAAGCATTACTCTCCCGAGCTAATCCTTTTACCCCAGGCTTCATTGTGACTACTTTTCCTAATTGTTACCTTTACTTTAGAACGATTTCGCTTTGATTTCAAAAATCCTCCTTGGGGTTAGGTACACATAACACTATTTTTACACTTGTAGCCTACATGAATTGTGTTCGAGGCTTCGAATTAACTGTATGTTTTGGAGAAACCGAAGAAGAGAAAGATATTGAGCGGCAACATTGAATAAAAGGCGCGAACGAAATTAAGTTGTAAATTTATTTATAGTTTTTCGATATAAGTGAATAATTTAGTGATATGTGAGCTTGTGGAAATATATTGAACTTATTTAGGAAATCACTTTTATACAGGTTAGTAGCATCAGAAATATTCTTTTAAAGTTCCTAATTATGGTACAATTCTGTTAGTGGCTTACAAAGCATTTGTTATTCGTTACGGAATGAAAATATGCAGGCTGGAAAATGGAAATTCTTGAAATTAGAACATTTCGGAACAAGCATCTAAAGAGTCAGTTTTATTAGCACGTTAGAATAAAGATCCACATTCACACACAACACACTGACGGGGTTCACTCGAGCAGACGGTTCTACCAAATAGGAGACAGATAAAATACGATGTGATTTTTTTGTGCGTGTGTGTGAAGAAGTGAAAGTGTGAAGTAATTCATGTTAGCGCAGCATATTGAATGAATTTTGAGTGACAGCGGAAGTATTGTATGCGTAGGTGTACTCTCATTACCCTCCTTTATGCCTATACCACCCGTCGCTGACGCACCTGCTCTTTAGGGAAGCACCCTCTCGCTGACGCTTGGGTCCCCTGCTGCGCTCCCACCCTGACTCAGATATTCTTGCCTTTCAGTGGCTATCTAGCACAAGTTGGTTCGTGTTTTATGCTCTAGTTTTTATGCCATACGTCCACATTATTTATACTGAGCCCTCCTAAAGTCAATCTGCAAGTAGTAATGTGGCTCCTGATTTAGTGCATGCTCTGCTAAAAGAAATACAATGTTCTACCCTAACGTGAAAATGTAAGAAATGTGTCAATTTGATAGAACCGTCTGCTCGAGCAATGCCCTCTAATGTAAAGGAAATTAGTATTATATCTGCTTTTGTCGCCAACTAAATGTTGAGCTTTCTAAAGACACTATTAGACACGCTGAGTGAAGTTTTTCCTGGGTTTTCATCACTCGGACCAGAGAAATGTCGGATGATACCTAACATGAATGTCCCAGATAGCGTCCCTCCTTTCCCTGGGTAGAGGGACGTCATACCTTATTATGACGGTCTAAAATGGCCTTAGATGCCGGGAACCTAGAAATCTAATTCCTAATCGTAATCATCTGCTTACTGTAACTCATTCCGGCTGCAATATCTTCTAATGGGGTTCTGAAATACGTAATTTCATACAGAATGTGGATACAGAACAAACAGGGTAAAATAGAGTAGCTGTGTCCTCCTTTTTTTAAGAGTAAAGATGTTTTGAGTTGATTCGATTGAGCTCGGTCTCTACGACAAGAAGTGACCGCAACCTGATCAAACTTGATATCTAAGGTCCACTAGCTCCTTTCCCTCAGAGTGAGACGCTATGTTCTCTCCTAAACAGTTAATGCATAAGTACCTGATACGGTACCAAGAATGAATACGTTTCAATCAGTTCAGATGTTTCCACTACCAGTTTTTTTTTTTTTTCTTTCTTTCTTTGGCTTTGTGTCGTCTCCGTATACTTTCAAGACACCACCGTTTCACTTGAAAATTCTAACCCCGAGCGCGAATTTAACAAGCTACAAAAACAACAAAAAGGAAGGGTTAGAAGAAAGGCTGAAAATTCGATATCAGGGCGGTAGACACTTGAAAAACGCAGGTGACAGTTTATGCAAGACACATTAGTTCTTCGGAAGTAAACATGGCGTCTTACTTTGTAAGGGAGAAAATAGCTGATCTTGGACCTCTTGTGACGGTGTGGTCACTTCTCGAGGTTGAGAACGAGCACAATCGAATCAGCACCCTCAAGTTAAATTTGTCCTTTTAAAAGAAGTGAACTTTACAACATCCTCTTCAGTTGAAATTGTTAAAAACACATGAGAAATTACACACTTAATTTTAACAAAATGAGTCCAAAGTTCCCTAACCTTGCTCTACCCTCCTTGTTTCTGCTCTATTTTGGCAGCACAGTTACATGCCATTATAACAGTTACTCGTAAGAAGAGTATATAACCAGTGCTAGGTGGTCACTACAAGCTAGCATTGCATTTATTCCAATTCAGAGCAGAGCAGACCTGAAGGCCTTCGCGTTGTTGCGTTCCTAGAAAGCGGGCGAATGAACGTTGGTGAGTATGCACATGAAGGAAAATAAGTTCGGAAAACACGCGCCAATCTGTTGCAGGTGATTACTACAAGCTACCTTTGCATTACATTTGCTCATTACAATGTTTTCAAATGCCTTGCATTTCTCCGCAATAAATGTAAGTAATTTATTGGAATAAAAGGTATTCTCTTTCTTCGTATGTATACGTGTGAATGGTTCAAAGCTAAAGTGAACTCAAATGATTCGTGTCGTTATTCACTTCTTTTATTTATATACAAATTAAATTAAGTAGCAGTATTTCTAATTAAGTGAACTAACTAAATTAGATGTACTGCACAGTGATTTCATGTGTGCAGCAGCAGCTGTGTATCTTTTTTTCTCTCTGAGGTGAATTCAAATATTCACAAGCACGCAGGATCAGTATGACGTATTTCTGTCAGGTATCCTTGGATGAGTCGGTAGACTTGTCACCTTTGTAATCAAGGGCCCCAGGTTCGAATCTAGGTGGAGGACAGTTTCCCTAGGTGCAAACAGACTGATGTTTCGGACTCCTATTTAAAGCTGTAAGTCCCGTCCTTCATAATCCCACTGTCGCATAAGGACGTTAAGGCCAAATTTTTATCAATATATAATCTAAATAAATGAAGCAAATCTATTTAAACCAAAAAACGTGGTTAACAAACAAAAGCTTATACAAAAAGAACATTTTTAACTAGTTTTTGCCAACCCTGTTTTATAATAAAGACGAAAGTAACAACCTAATCTCCAAAAGTATTAAATATTATTAAATCATATATTGATTTATCTTAGAATATTATCTTTTTTTAGTTTATATATTTGCTACTATTTCAGGCCATTTTAAGAAGAAAGTATAATGGAAGTCGTTCGTCGTAGAAGAGCAGTTAATCCCGTGAAGGAAGAATTGAGTGAATTTTATTCGCATGATGTCCAGTTATATAAAATACCACCGATATGTAACATTACTTTGTTAGAGTTCGAAGAATTCGCTCTGGAAAGGTTAAAAGGTAAGGTTCCAATTTTTAAAAGTCAATAAATAATACATATAACGTTACTATAGCGATCGCGACGACCCGTGGAGCTTGGACTTTATTACCAATCATAAAAGTGCTTTGCCTCACGTGTGATGGATCGAAAGAATTCAGTACTATTCGTGGAGTTGCCTTCCGAACGCATAATTGAACGTGAAACAGCATTAGTTCACCAACAATGTTGCCAAACTTAAAAGACATGACGAACGAGTTAAAAAAAAAAAACTTTAGAGAACTATAACAAGAACACTAGCAACTATTTGAATTTCATAGGAACAATGATAATAGCAAAAATATAAAAGAACGCAAACGAAAATAAACAAAACGAAAGTTGGAGACAATTCGCCAACACTACCCTCCGGAGATGTTCTCCGTTTAGCACGAGAAATGACACGAGATTTCATGGTTCGGAGTGAATGATCGGGACAAACGCTTGCGTTCTATTGGATACTGAAATTTGTATATCTAGGTCAAACTTCATGACTCCGTGGGATCACTATATATGTAGGAAAACGTGTTTGAGTACGAAACTGATGCGTGCTGTTGAATTAGATAAAACGGAAGCGCGCTTAACTTAAACTTAAGAGGATCACTGTTGCAAGGGATGACGTGTGTCTTTATCACCGATTGTGATGAAACTTCCACAGCAATCACATATCTTGTAATATAAACTTTAACTTCCTGAGATAATGCTCCGATAGATAAAAATCATTCATCACTTTGTACGAATGAAGAAAGTGAAAAATAAGGTCCATATGAAAAAGAATTCCAAAAGTATACACTCTTGAAATTATGAGTGTTCACTCTTTCACGAAACACATCCAATAATTTCATACAGAAGAATTTAAATTCCTTCGTGGTAGTTAGCATAATACAGTGCACTCCATAGTGCACTTCCACTTTGAGAAATTGTTAGACAATTTGAAACCACTGTTATTTTTAAATAATTAGTAGTAGAGTGCATTATATTCTTCAGAGTACATAAATCCTGCAGGAAACTAAAACTCAGTAACGTTGTAACTGTTACCTTTTTAAATACAAGAGTTTTGCGTAAGGAGGAGGAAAGTTTAAAGTTTTGTTCTGGCCACCCTACCCAGTCACACGTTGGTTATGACGTACTCAAGAAAACGACAATATAGGAAAAGACACAGTGTATGCTGTGGGGCCACGGTGACTCAGTGGTAGAGCGCTCACCTCTGGCGCGGGGATCCCTGTTTTGATCCCCGGCCAAGTAAGTTTGTGGTGGACATCATAGTGCTCGTGGGTTTTCTCGGGGTACTCCTGTTTCCTCCCAGTTTTTCATCCACCAATTCCATCATTCACTTGCTTTAATCATCGTCTCCCTGAGCCTAACACATAGTCGTGGGACGTTAAACAAAGATTTCATTCCATTTAATATCTTGAGTTGCTTTGCGTAGAAAGTTCCAGAAAACATATGAGAAACCATTTCCAGCACACTCAAGAGATTGTATGAAGTGTTCAAGACTCCGACAAATGTGTTAGATTTACAACCTACAGTAATGGGAAGGCAGGAACGAGTGACGATGTGAGTTAGTGTAACAAAGCGAGGAACACAATCCAATGAATTCGTTTAAATGAATATCCTTTCAATTGGGAACACCGTGGTCTTAACGACGCGCAACTCCAGACCACAGACGAGAAGCAAATTAATGATTGGTACTAATTTAATAGTTCAAGTAGCAACCAAATGATCATAATTAAAGGTCGTCCTCCAGGGACAACCTAGGAGAAATTATGATAAATGGTTAGAACTCATTTTTGGGAAAGATCGTTTCTCTTAATATATAGAAGGAAGTAAACTCTATTAGAGAAATCTTTTATCTGTTTCGTGATTTTTGAAAGAATGAAATTATACATTATTGAATATCACATTTAAAAAGTTTGTGTTCTGATCTTAATGTAAGATAATATTCCTTGACATGTGTGGAAGGAGAGTTGTGTCATACCCATTTAAGGCATGATTTTGATATTCACTGTTGTAGTAGGCAAGAATTCTTTAAAATTGTCAATGTTTTTTGCTTTAAGCAGAACTCGAAAATAGCTTGATTTCATGTCACCGAACTTGTTTATAGTCTTTTCAAAAAGTAGTTTCTATGAAGTTTTATTTATTTATTTCCTTTACAGTTTTGAGGATTATAGAACGAGTGAATCTTAAAGGTATTGCAAAGTATTCAGAAGACTGGAAAAACGCTATTGTCAATGAAATGAAAAGTCAAGGATTGAATGCATTTTATAGACTGGTAAGTTGATCTGTCATATTGATATTGCGAAGTAGGTCTGTTATTATTATTTTACCATATCTGAAAACTATTGTTTCAATGTTAAGGTATTAATTTCATTTAATTTCATAAAGCTTTTATAGGTTGATTTTAAAATTACTAATTTTGAAAATAAATCTTTTTTCTATTTGGAATGAAATTTAATATTAGTATCAAATCACTCTATTATTTTGCAAAACAAACTGGGAACTACGTTATATTTTGTAACAAAGTAGTAGCATATCACAAAATAAGAGAACATTTATGATTGGTATTGTGTTTTTATACTTAGTGCTAGAATTTGCATATTCATTTATTTTAATAAAAGATGCCAGTTTTGAGCTCCGTGGCTAAGCGGTTAGTATACGCGCCTTTGGCATGGGAGACCCGGGTTCGATTTCCGGCGAGAGCTCACGTATTTCGGATTCTGCGTTACTCAGTAGGTCCCATCTTATATAGCCTCGCTGCTGAAAGGGACGTAAAACTCAAAATCAAGTCAACTCAACAACAGGTCAGTTTACCAATCGAAAAGAGGCTTTTCTGCACCTTTTTTTTTTTTGTTTGTTTGTTTTGTTTGAGTGAACCAAGCCGCAAATGGAAAAGATTCTGTGTATTACTTCTTGTGAAGTGATGGCTGTTAAAAGCTGAAGAACTGCGTATAACTCATTAGATATTGTCTGTCTTTTAGTTTCTTTATTTCTACGATTTGCAGTATTCATCTTTAAATACATTTATGTACAAACCTTATGAAAAGATTTCGAGAGAACTCAAGACAAGTTGGCTTTCATATTAGTGTGTTCAAGAGATGGTAGAGACACAACTCATTATAAGTGACAACTGTGTGTCATAAAATGTCAAACCTTTATCGATAGTTTGGTATGTGCATCAATATTTTCCCATGTTTCTTCACCACAGTTGTTTACATTAGGTACATATTTAATCTTCACACAGCAATAGTACCATCATTGTTCGAAATTAAGCATGGGTAGGCATAAACAGCAAATGAAATGCTAATTGTTTAAATTATTTTTTTAAATACAGTGAAACCTGTCTATGTTGACCACCATTGGTTCCATCGAAAAGTGGTCAACTTAGACAGGTGGCCAACTTACAGAAAATTGTGTGTGATTTGTGTATTTTTAGAATAGGATTTCTAGTATTGCTTGATTGTAAAATTTTAATAAGCAGTGGCACGACAGCTACTTATAAATAATGTATATAGAGTAATCATAAAAATATACAGTACTAGAGAATGTTACTATAGTACGTATGTTTAACATATGTGCATATCTTTCTCTTCCTGAAAACTAGTCTGGTACATTGGATTATTCGGATTGAAAACACAATAACACAAACAACTATGAAATAGAAGCGTATGCACGCAATTTATTGAAATTGATATTATAACACACCGAATTATTCAGATTGAAAACAAGAAAAGCTAAGTTATAAATTGAGAAATTCATATGCAATTTATATTATTTCTTTTCAGTTGTTACTGAATGGTGGTTAACTCTAGACGTATTTGTTTTATTCTTTTTGACAGATATGCACATTCTAATATTGTAGTTAACTACCTCTTGTTAATGAGCTAGAATTGTTTCCCTCGGAGCAAAAGATGATTTGAGAAAATCTTCAGGGAATTCATATCTCAAAAACTCCGCTATCTTTTGACAAGCCGACAGGTGCCAATAGTTGACAATTGAGATGGTTAGTTTTAACCTTGGGAATTTTGCGGAATTACTAAAGCTCCCCACTGATGAGAGGAGTTGATATAGCTAATGGTTTTACCAAAACAGACAGGTTAAACAAATACGTACAACCATTTCCTGAATTCCTGTACGTGCTTTTTCTTATTCACACCTTCCTTCACCACCCCTTTATGAGGGTAGTGTTCTGGCCATTGACCTCCAAGAACAAATCGTGCGAAACTATGCTTCTTTGTGTCCAGTCACAAATACAGAACGTCTGCCTCTCATATGGGAATTCGAGAGTTAAGAAAAATAACAAAACTGCATTTTGCGTGGCCAAGATACACATGTAAATTTATCATTATCATCATAGGATAAACATTGCTTCAGTGTGGCCAACTTCCAAGATAGATAGGTGGCAAACTTATAGAGTAGTAACGAATGTCTTATGGGAAAATGCAGGTTCAAGACGAACTAGGCCAAGATAAGCAGGTGGCCAAGTTGACAGGTTTCACTGTATATTCTTCAAAATATTTTAATATGTACCAATTAGTAAATCACGTAGAATTTGCAAACAAAACAATGCCAATTGTAAGTAAAATTGAGTAATAACAAGTACGCTTAATAGACGACCCGTATCATGTCAAAGTATTTGAAAAGTTTTAAGTTTATTACAGTTATATGATGAAGATATAGCTCTTTCTCTTTCTTATATAAGTTTTCAGTATAGTAATACTAGAACATACAGGGTCTGAAAATCTCTGAGATAGGCATAATTTATATTTAATATCAATTTTAATCATTATTTAATTTGAGACTCCTATCATGAAAGGAGAAAGACTGTTGCAGATCATTGCAAGCTGACGTTGACTTAATTAATCATTGTTGTGACTCATGAAGCGTGTTTTATATTAGTTTTAAGTGGCTTTTTAATATTTACTGTATATTTATTAGATCAAGGTAAACTATCATTAATGCACATATAGGCATGTTCTTTGTTGAAAAGAAAAGAGAGAACAGAAGATCTTGTCGAGTCAGCATTTAATGAAAGCAGACTGAACGGACAAAGAAAAATTACAATTTCGAAGAAAGAGGGAAGTTTCCTGTTTCTTCTGTAAAATGTGTAGAAAGGGGATTTATTTATTTATTTATTTATTTATTTATTTTTTTTTTTTGTAAGAAACGCTTCAGTTCTCTCTTATAAATCCAATACCGGTAAATACGAGGGCCATGCCGAAAGTTTTTAGCTCTGACCACAAGAAGCATCGAACTGGAATACAACATTTACAGTTTTTCAAAGTACTCTCTACTTGCATCCTTTCACACCGCTTAGAAGACTGTTAATTCCACACACTTTCGTCTGTATTGTCCATAGACTCCAAATAAGCACCAATCGCATCATCATCCGATGAAAAGCGACGTCCACGCAAGTATTCCTTCACTTTGAGAAACACAAAAATATCGCACAAGGCCAAGTCCGGCGACTAGGGTGGATGTGGCAGCACTCTGACTCCTTCCTGGTTCAAAAAGTCTACAGTTTTTGCTGCATTGTGGGCACTTGTATTGTCATGATGCAACAGATGGCCGAATTTTGATCTTGGATGTTGGGCCTTCTATTTCTTGAACACAGTGGGAAGACAAACGGTTGAGTACCACTCAGCATTCACCGTACGCCGATTGTCAAGTGCAACAGTCGCAACATGTCCCTTCCGTGAGAAAAAAGACGCAATCATTTTCTTTCCAACACTCCGAGGTCTCTTCACTTTGGTTGGAGGATCTTCATTCTCGAAGCACCACACTTGCGACTACTGCTTGGTAAGCGGATCATGATGATAAATCCACGTTTCGTCACCCATGACGATGTTGTAAACATCACGACTTGCCCCTTGGTTGAATTTATTCAGCATAAATTCACGCCATTCCACCCTACCCTCTTTTTCCCTTTCCGTGAGTAAATGGTGGACCAACGAGAACACCTTTTCCTGAGACCCAAGTGTTCATGCATAATTGTCTGCTGTGCTGTTGACCCAATGTTGAGAGTCGCTTCGATCTTTAGGAAAGATGCATGGAAATCATCTTTCACCATTTGCCTCACAGCTTCGATGTTTTCGGGAGTCACTGCAGTGTTTGGCCGTCCGGAACGAGATTCATATTCAAGTGACGTGCGTCCCCTTTTAAATTCCCGAAACCAATTTCCAACACTGGCTTGCGAAGGAGCAGATTCCCCAAAAGTATTCACCAAAGTTCCAAGGCATTGTTCCGCGGTTAAGCCCTTCTTGTTGTAATCGTAGAAAATCATAGCGCGGAAGTCACGTCTTGACAACTCCATGGCTAACTAGACAATGGGTCACGCGCGCTTCCTTATCTCTCTTATCTCTGACCATGCTATTACAGACTCATTGTTGCCATTGATGGCTGAAAGTCACAAAATATCAGTGTCGAATGCAATAAACAAAATGTTGCTGTGATGTTAGATTATTGCGCTGCTAAAAACTTTCGGCATGGCTCTCGTATATGATTTGTTAGAAACTAACCTTAACGGGAGAAAAGAACATTCACACATGAACAACATAAGTTCTTCGCTTTGTATTTCGTTGAAAGTTCTGTTGGATGTTTGAATTTTGAAATTGAAAAGTAAATGTTACCTTTGTATTTCCAGTGTCATGGAGGAAGAGGAAATAACGTATCAGAACAGGATATTGCTTATCGCAGGAAAGACCATATTTCGCACTTTCTTCTTCGGTTGGTGTACTGTAGGTCAGAAGATCTTAGAAGATGGTTTATATCCATGGAATTAGATCTATTTCGTTTAAAATTTCTGTGCTTGTCGCCTGAAGGAGTTCGCGAGTTTTTAGAAGTAAATAAACTTAACTATACTCCGGTAAGTTCTCAGTTTTGTAGCGTTCTTAGTAGGTTTTTGTAAGAGGAAAAAGGAGTGAAGAGAAGGATAGTACTATTTTTTGTGTTGGAGAATCGAGATAAACTTATGATATGATACGATATTTAAATCTAGAAATTCTCTCTTCTTGAGATGGCTAACATAAGGATGTGATGTAAAATTACTTTTCAGTAAAGTATACGATTATGGTGAAAATCATACTACAATACGGTGCATAGAACTGAATTTTGATCCTACTTCATATTTGGATTTTGCTGCTTATACATATATTGAATTACATACTTGGTAATAGTGAAGACGTTGCGCATACTTTTTCTAAGTATTCTCCAAACACATCATAACATTACATCTACCGAAAGGAGAGTAGTACCAATGCTACATTTTGACCCACCATTATCGTCCGTCCCACCGATAATGTCTCCACCACAAACTGTGAATTACTCAAATTTCTGAAGGAGGACACCGCCTTTGATTGCCACTCTAAAATCCAATTTTACCTAGCCAACCATTGTCTCCTTGAAAGCTAATTGCGTTGCCACAATGCTGCACTTTAGTGCAAAATACCCAATACTCCTAAATTCAATCTTCTCTTTAACATGCTAATTTTGAAGAAAAAAAAAAAAAAATCTGATATTGGTAGCCCACTGAATACTTCACGATTATCACTTCCTGTTCATTACTCATTTCACCACCGAATCTTGACTTCGTAATACTACCTAGTCTCTGTAGAAGTAACTTGATTATATGCCATTTATACACGACTTAAGTGTCCTTGAAGAATCTCTAAACAAACACCCGAAACCTGAAAAATCCAGTACATAATTCCTAAAAAAAATCTGATATTGGTAGCCCACTGAATACTTCACGATTATCACTTCCTGTTCATTACTCATTTCACCACCGAATCTTGACTTCGTAATACTACCTAGTCTCTGTAGAAGTAACTTGATTATATGCCATTTATACACGACTTAAGTGTCCTTGAAGAATCTCTAAACAAACACCCGAAACCTGAAAAATCCAGTACATAATTCCTAATCGAACATTCTTTAAATAATAATAATAATAATAATAATAGCTTCACTGTCAGTATTATAATTAATCAATATTCACTTGCAAAGAGCAAAAGGATGATATTAACTTGACAAACTTGATTATGGAAAGTGATGTAAACAGTCCATTTCATTAGTCAGTTGGAAAATAAAAATAAAAAAGTTCAGTGTTGAATGGATATATATGAAGAAAAATAGAATAGTATGTCAGTCCTAAGAAATTAAAGATCTTCGACAAAATATCTTACGTATTATAGAATTGTGTGACAATTTATTCATTATCTATTTACAGATACCGAGTGAAGAAAAAAATCGTCTACTAGAAAAACTGTTTCAGTCTACTCCGTGGGTTTTGAGGACTAAAGTTGAAACACAAAGTTACTACAAAGTTCCTTTTACGGATGTCCTTGATCTTGTAAGGTCACGTAGAGTTTATGTTTCTGCAGGATACGCTTATATTCCAGATTCGGATTTCGTTTCTGTTCTAACATCGATTTTCAGAACTGAATTGGCACGAACTTTAGTTGTAAGTATTAGTAATATATGTAGTATATATATATAGCCAAATAGAGAAAAGAACTTTCTTGGAAAGTTTTTCGAATTTTTTAAAGTGCTCTTTCGGTAATTTCGATCAACTTCATGATAGTCTTCTACAGAAAACCTATAAGAATTACAATGTATGTAAAAATATTCTACTTACTTTCAATACTATATTTAAAAGGATAAGACTCTATTCACTGGACAGAAAGAGCCAAACTGCGCGACTCTGTTCACTGGATAGAAAGAGCTGAACTGCGCATTTATACAATGACTAGCGAGCTATTGAAGGGCATTTGCAACAAAGCCTCAAATAGTTACAACATGAGGCTTCAGAACATGAACTGTAGGAAATCTTTATTAGATAATAATCTCAGTTCCAGGTGTTACATCTTGTATTTTGTGTTCACTCCTTATCTCCGTAAATTATATCTCTAGTGGTGTGCTAGAAGCCTTGGAGGGCAAAATTGAACTGGGTACTCACATATAAAAGTCATTTCTGCTTAGGACTGGTGGGATATATACGGGTAATGATGAGGCCAGGTGAACGTTTTTTGCTGAGCTGCGTCCGTCGTCGACATACGAGTCCTATAACAGGTATTCGGTGTAGGGAAGGAGATTTTCTATTATAGCAAGACCTCTTCGTTGTTAACTTGGAGAAACATATCCGAGAGCTACTGTTAGCAAAGATATTTCGTTGTTACGTGAAACTTAACTTCAGAATGGTAATCGAACCGGTTCTGTTGCCATTCATGAATAGTGTTCAGGGAAGCTATTTCGAAAAGATAACAACGAAATATCTTTGCTCGTTCCCATACCATGCTCGTAGCTCTCCGTGTTACTTTTAGCCCCTCTTTTGAAACTTTCAGTTCTTCGTTGGTAAATATGTTTGAAAATAACGCTGAACTCAAGTTAGTCCGTTAGTCCCCTCCGCCTGAACATGTTTGGCCTGTTAAGCGTGTGTGGAACATTACTGGATGTCAAATCCGGGCTCGCACGCATCATTATCAATTTGACCGTCATTAAGGAGTGGAACACTATCATTCAGAGTGAACATCTGACACCTCAGCTATTTTTATGTACACGTGAGTACATGTTTTTCAACGCAGCAATGACTGACATATAGGCAGCATGAAATTCAAAATAAAAAATCAGACCAAGATTCAAACTTGAATCTCTAGTTTGGGTCTGATTCGGTAACCACTATACCACCCCGTCGTTTCCTGAAATATTTGACTGATGAGGAAATACTTTCGTTTATCGTTGTCTCTTTTGGAAGTGTATGCTTCTAGTCAGGGTTGGCTGGTTTAAACTAACTGGTTTTTTTTAAAAAAAAAAAAAAAGGTTTAAACCCCAAAAGGAAAAATGTTCGTAAAAGTGTAAGTGTTCTTAAAATCTTGATGAACATACATTTGTGGGTTATCGCGTGTCACTCCCGCATATTACTCGTATTATATTCAGACCTAAATTCCCCATTCATTACTCAAAGAGATTATACTACAAAAGCAACTTTTTCTTTTTACAAGTTTATGAATGTTTCTTTTGTGAATTTTTTAGTTTGTTATTATTGTTATGCAATTGCAATCAAAGAAAAATTCTAAATGTTGTTTCGCTTTAATAATGTTTACTATTGATAAAATACATCGAAATACCGAACTTTTTTCGGGGGTCATATAAACCCCACGAGAGGCATTTACTGAAATCAGAAGTTTCTTTGGTATCTATTTATGTGTAAATGGGTCAGAGCCAAAGTGGACTCAAATAATTCTTATCTTTATTCACTTTTCTTACTGATATGCAAATTAAGTCGTTGTATTTCTTTAACTTGGACTAACAAAAGTCGTAGTGAACTAACTTGGACTTAATTAGTTCTTCTGTACTCTGCAATATTTTGAAATTGTCCATATGTAATTCTGTATAATGGTGTCACTTGTGCAACCGTTTATCTTTTTGTCCTTCTCAAATGACTCTTGACAATTTGACAATTATGTTAAGAGTATGTAAAGATCAGTACAACGTGTCAAGAGTCCTTCGTGAGTGAGTCGGCAGACGTATCACATTTGTGGCCAATTAGTCCCGGTTTCGAGTTCAAATGGAGGACAATTTGTTTCGGATGTAAGTCGAGAAACGGTTTGGACTCCCGCTTTAAGCTTATGTGACCCCATCCAGCACAACACGGTTGTTGCATAATAACACCAAATTGAAACAAACGTATTTCTGTCCATGTGTGATAGAAATGCATAGAGCAAATTATTTAAACAAACAAACAAACAAAAAAAAGTTTAAAACAAAAAAGCAAACTTTTTTTCAATAAAAACCATGGTTTTTGCCCACCCTGCTTTTAGTATAGGATTCTCAAGAAAACAGCTATTCTAGCGCCTACCATACTGGGCCGACAAGAACCCTAAGAAACATACCAATTAGTAGAGTAGGCGGATTATTTGAGTGAGTTGTAAAGCGCTATTATTTTAACAGGGTTCTCACAGATACGGAAAGTCAGGGAAATTATTGAAAACTTCTTTAATGTCAGGAAACCAAGTAGTCGTTCTACGGAAGACGACTTTGAAGAAGTAATATTGTTTGGGACGTTGAGATCAAGCAGTACAATAATATAGAATAGTAGGTTACAGATGCATTAGGTTATATCAAGACCATAATTTGTGGTTAGATTCTTAACTCTGAAATTAGTTGAGCTACAACATTTTGAATCCCTTAATGTAAACAGTATGGCGCGTCTGAGCTAAGATACATAACGTCTTTTTAACCAGAAAGAAAACTAGGTTTTCAGTGCGACCTGTTTATATATTGCTTGATTTACTTATTGTTTGAAAAAGTATGCTCTCGCGGTATTTCCATATTCATTTCATTAGGATCTGATGATAGTCGTCGGAGCTAGACTATGAAACTCCTCAACGTTTGATAGTGTTAATATCATAATTAACCTGTTTCATTGTGTGCATGCTCACTCATAACTTCACCACAAATGTACTTATTTTGATTATTATTTTTTTAGTTTCGAAGAGTATACTTTGTGGCAGATCCCATATAAATGTCATCATGATCTAATGACAGTCTGGAGTCCTCATCAGCTGATTCCGTGTATATGTTCACGTATAATTCTGCATCGCGTAGATCGATTATATAGCACAAAATATTTGGTCACATGTTTTATAGGCGATTCATTTTATAAGAAGTTGGTGCTCTTTAATTTAAGTATTTAACTAAACTGGGATTACAAAAAAGTGAAAAAAATTATAAACTTTTGTCAGAGGAATAGATCAACCTTTGTCAGGAAAAACAGTTCACAAAAATCTGTGGGAACCCTGTGTAGTAACTCTTAAAATAAGGTTAAATTATTGTGAAATTTTAGCTTTTCGTTTATCAGGTTAAAGAAGATTTATTTATTTATTTACTTTGATTGCGTAGTTAATTGTAAGACAACCTACGAGTAAGCAGTTGTTGGTATGAAGAATTTTTATGAAACTAGTCACCTGTGAGAATTACTCTGTGCTAGAGTTAAACATGTTCTGGATTTTACATTAAGTTTGGTCTACACTTACAATTCACATTATTAATGTACGTTTTCTTCAATCATAGCTTCCTCTTTTACTTTTCATTTTACAAGAAAAATTGCATCTTAATTACTATAAGTGGTGATAGTTATTCCATTCAGTTAAAATAGCTCTATTTTTTATCCTTTGCATTGCGTTGAAGATAATTTTAATAATATTTTGAATACAGGTGACTTATCGAAACCTACCAAATATGGAGGAAGACGAAAGATTATTTACAGTTTTAAAAGATTTAGACACAAGGTACACGGGACAGGACTTTTCCAAGAATCCGGAGAAGACTGAAGTTCAAGTTGAAAATATCAATAATGTAAGTAAGCATAAATATAGTTTATACACCCAAAGGCATTTGAATTAACATCAGAAAAAAACTTAACCATGATTAACTCACATAATTTACTCTTCAACACATTTTTTTTTTTTTTTTAAGAAAAAAATTCTTTTGAGGTGTAAGAAAACGAAATGAAAGGGAAATTTTAATTTCTCGTCCTACGGTTATGCCATGTAATTTAAGGGAGACGGATGACTAATGATAGTGAACGATTGTTGAAAATTGTGGAATGAGAATGCGGAAGGAAAAGAGAGATCCCAAGAAAACCCACAAACACGATGTCCATAAATTCACATGACCTCGGATCGAACCAGGAATCCCAACGCACCAGAAATGAGTATTGAACAGCCGTTTCCCCGGAGATCATGTTCACGTCACATCGAAAGGTCAAGGTAGACAGGTTGATTAACGCACTGAAAAGAGTCAAATAAATGATTGAAAAGGAGTGAGAGGGATACTGAACACCATGAGATTTGTCAGGTTTCAAACATACCATGAAGGATACAAATGCCTATAGAAGAGCACCAGGTCGGTATACTGCTGCACATTAATCCAGAATCAAATGCATAAGGGGTATACAACACACAGTATATGGGGCGTTTCTTATTTTTTGAGTCTAACTCCCTAAAATGATTTAATATCAAACCAAAGTTACCCATGAAAAAATGAATACCGGTAATATTAAATGGTACCCCAAGCTACTTGAAGTTTTAAATGCATATTTTGTATATAATACGAGACAGAGGTACCTTGTAAGTTTGGAAAGACAATTGTAAGTTAATACATACATATTATGAGGGTAATAATGTAAAATAATTAGAGATAAATTGGAAATAGCATCAGATGTGTGTTTATGGTTTATGGTAAAAATCTGTCACGGGCCTCCTTATAGATAATTTTGAACCTTAACCCTAGATGGCGAACTTCAAGATTGTCGCCATGGTGGTACTATACTGTAATAGATACGGTTATATCTTCATTACCCCTGTCCAAGATATGGTGTCATTCCCTCTAACCGTTTCAAACTTACAAAGTAGTTTTGCCTCATATTGTACACTGTAAATGCATTGAAAATTTGAGGTTGTTTGAGGCACCATTCAGTATTGCTCAGTTGAGTTTTTTTTTTTTTTTTTTTTTTTTTTCCCTCTCATGAATTACTTTGGTCTGATATGGAACTATTTTAAAGGATGAGACTCAGAAAGAACTTTGAAGTCTACAAATAAGAACCACCCTAATTTTTTTTAAATATATATAAAAAGTTTTAGTAATTTTTCCCCTTAATTTGAAGGTTTGAAATAAGTAAATTAAGTTCTTCAATTTCCTTTTAAATCTTGATATCTCAACTCTGTCTATTTTCTTAATTTTGTTATTTTACCTTTATTTGTCTGACGTGAATATAATCCCAGAAGAGGATAAAAAATTTGTGATAGTTTTTACAACATATGAACGTAGTACGGACATGGAGCTGTAATATTTTTAATACTTGACCGCCCGTGAATACCGACCATTCCTATTTTGGTTTCTATATTCACTTAAAGTAATTCCTAGTTCAAGTACTGAAATTTATATTTTCTAAAGTCATTGGAAGTTGCATCCATATTCTGTGTATGTTTATAGTAACAAGTTCATTCGTATTCATTATTTGATATTTACAGCTTGCTCAAACATCGTTTCCGTTGTGTATGCGACAGTTGCATGAAAAACTCAGGGAAGATCACCACCTTCGACATGGTGGACGTCAACAATATGGCCTGTTTTTGAAGGGGATCGGGCTTAGTCTGGAAGATGCCATGAAATTTTGGAGAGCAGAATTCACAAAGATTATGGAAGTTGATAAGGTAAACCTATATTGTTTACAAGTGTATTAAGTTAATCTGTTATTGTAAAATAATACTAAAACTATGGCTTCTCAGCCCACAGATAACTTGGTTCATGCAGATGACGTACGTTCGACGTAGTGGTACAATTTCTTCATGCAGTTACTCGTCAGGGTTCCCACCAACCTGGAAATCCTGGAAAATATGGAAAAGTCAGTGAATTCAGCTTGTAAAAATTCCTGGAAGAACCTGGGGATTGCATGAAAAGTAAAAAAACATGGAAAAGTCAGGGAATTTTAAGTACCGGTTTTCTATTCTCAGAATCCATTCTTCATTTTGCCTTAGCCGATATATTTTATAAAATAAATTTATTCTATAAAATTTCTGTACCTACCGCTATATATGAGAATATGAGGAACTCCCTGGTCGAAAAAATACACTTTTTTACATTATTAATAGACCGGAAAATTTGTAAATCGTGTGACTGGAAAACGAGGCAAAGTCAGGGAATTCGTACTCGCCAAGTAAGTAGGAACACTGCTCATGTATATCTTAAGCCGTCTATCTTGATCTGTCTCTTCATACAGGGGAAGCTTCATAAAGAAATTGAGTTTATTTTCCTACTTGTTTATAGTGCTTACGATAGGATCATCTTTAAAAATTGCCTAGTTAGCTCAAAGGTCTTTTATGACTAATAAAATTTCAGTGAGAAAAGGTACTGAATGGAAATGGCATTTATTTCCTTTTTACCGTGTCTAACTTCCAAGTGATCAAAAAGACAAAATGGTACAAGTACTTCGGATATTATACTAGAAATTATTTCAGTACTATCCTGATACCTTCTACAGTTCAAATAACTGCAAAACTAAAGGTAATGAATCTCCTTTACAATTTCCTAAAATAATGCACGGTCACAGGGAATCTCCCGTCAGGTTGTATATTTTTTCGAATGTTTTCTTTTTGATATATATACTTGCACTGAAAGGTTTGGGAAAATTTCTTTTTTAGTAAATATATTCCAAACTATGCCCCCCCCCCAAAAAAAAAAAAAGTCCACTTGACAGAACTTTTTGCGTGTATGTTAATTTTCGGTCTTCTAAGAACGTGTTATTTAGTGATAAATTCTTGAGCTCGCAACACTTTTTACAAACGTGATATTCATGCACAAAACCGAAAAAGAAATATTTTTACTCAGATTTGTCATCTGTAGCATGCCAAGGATTCAAACATTGAAAAAAGGAGAGAAGTATGTGGAGGTACGAGAAATAAAGAAGAGATACAACGTCGCTTTTTCCTTCAGCCTCTTCTCTCTTTCTCTCTCTCGCACATAAACATAATCCGACGTTAAGATAAATTCCAGAAGTCCTTACTGACTAGGTGTTGAGCTTACTGAACAGCTAAACTCAACCCACTTCAAAGGTAGTGTTTATGAGGAAACTAACACATGACAGAAAAAGTAGTGTATATGGCACCGCACCAAACTTTTCGATGTTAGTTTTTACTCCGTTTGACGTTTCCGTCTGTATAGTGACGTCATTATGGTTTCATCGTTTGACTGTGCAATGTAAATTCCCGACAACTACAAACATCACGTCAGTTTCGAGTTCGAAAGAGATTAATTTTCTTTCCAGTTTTATTTATTTATTTTTAGGAGGGAGGGTCGCGTCCTAATATAAGGAGCTGTTGTTTGTGATATAATAAAATGTATTATTTGAGTTTTACGTCCCACGATTATGCTCGTTATGCTCAGGAAGACGATGATTAAACCAAGTGAATGATAATGGAAGAATTGGTGGAATGAGAAAGTGGGAGGAAACTGGAGTACCCCGAGAGAACCCACGAGCACGATGTTGTCCACTAGAAACTTACTTGGTCGGAGATCGAACCAGGGATCTCACACACCAGAGATAAGCGCACTTCCACCGAGCCACTGTGGCCCCCTGTTTGTGATAAATGCTGACATGTAACTGGAATAATAAACTACATTAGAATTTCGTTTTGCTTGCACAGACTAATTGTATATTTCGTCTATCCATTTTCCTCCTTGATTGATTTTTTGGCAAAAAATCAAGGATACTATATATATATCGTAGAGTTCAGCCGAACTTATCTAGATCAATCTTGGCATGGTGTTTGAACTTCATCTGGTGTAGAAACTTGTGAAATATTGTGGTGTACAGACTTTGGTTCCCGAGTTATGGGCTCTCAAATGTGGGGCGTGGACTTGGTGAAATTTTCACATAACAATTTTAATTAAGATTTGCTTTTAAAAAAAATCAATAAAGGGCTGCTTTTTTGCAGTTGAAAAACTTATACTAGTATGAAATTTACAAGAGAACTACAGTGTTAATCATCAATGATTTAATGGGAAATGACATTTTTGGGATGTAATTAGTTCAATATCAAGGCTCGGAGGACAGAAAGCGATAAATCTCCGAAATTCTTAGTGTTGGCCAAGATTTCCTATATAAAGATATGCTAGATAAATTTCAAGTTGTTAAGACTATATTTTTTTACTCAATTAATCGAAGACAAATACCGTCGCTGTTGACGCGCCTCCATTAAATCATAATTATTCATTCACTAAGTTTTATTCATTTAATATCACTAATTTTTTGTTATGATAGTAAAACTTGAAGAATCGTTTTTAACATTACTTTTACATTGTTATAAGCTGAATGGATGATGTAAACATGAAGGCAACTTTATAAACAATCTTTTTTTCTAATTTTTGACTTTCGTTTTATCATTAATCTTGAGGCAAAATTCGGAACCAAAAGGGATAGGAATGGGTAATGGCGAAAACTTCATAATGAAGAATTGCATAATTTATACCCGTTTGTTTAACATTGTTAGTCAGTAAGTCTCGAAGGCTCAGGTAGGCAGGTCATGTAGCAAGAATAAAAGAAAGTAGGAACGCTTTCAACATCTTTTACAAGGAAACCCAATCGCAGAAACACCATTAGGAAGACCTTCGCGCATATGGAAGGAAAATATTGGGGTGGATCTCGCAGAAAAAGGAATACAAAGTAGAAATTGGATCCATTTGGCTAAGGACAGGAGTCAGTGGAAAGTTTCTGGGAGTGCGGCACTTAACTATGGGTTTCATAGGCCATACGGCTATTTATATCTTTAATTTTCTCACCTTTTATATAATGAGCACTAATTTTTGGCCACCCGCTGTGATAAATCGTACGAAAAAAAATTTCAAAAGGTTTTTTTTTAAGTAGTGTTCTAGCAGGCTAAAGCATATATCTTTACATCATTGGATCGGACCTTGGTCAGATAACGAAAAAGTCGGTTGAAACAGAAATCTTTATTTCATAATTTCTAAATTTAAATCATATGTATAATGCTTAAAAAGGCTTACAGTTCAATGATTTTAAGTTATCAAAATCAGAAGTTTCCATCACAAGTTGCTCCAGTGACACACAGTTGAAAGAAACACTGTATATAAAACACACACTTATTTACGATGTATGATGTGTATTGATGGAAAAAAAGCACAAAACTAAAACAAGAATAAATAAATAATAAATACAATTGAGTCTACAATACTGAATGAAATACAGTACTGTATTTTCTAAATACATTTACTAAACGAAGGAAAACACATTTGAACTTAAAAATATAAAGATCTACTTTAAAAAAGTGTGTGATTTATGGATTTGTATATTACTATGGAGCATTGACGTAACTGGTTTCAATCAGTACTTGTATTCTTGGGTGTAACATATCTAATTTTAACCTGTAGTAGGAAGCTATGTGAAACTACTGTTCTCTTAGATATCTGTACTTATGTTTCAGTTTGAGAAGCAGTATGCGTATAACATTCGCCACAACTATGGACGAGAAGGAAAACGTGCAAATTATACGCCATACAGTTGCATGAAGATTATAACATCAAGTGTAGGAGCTGGTGATCATCATGGATGCCCATTCAAACACAATGATATGCACATTTTGAAACAACAGCTTACGAAATATCGTCTTTCACAAGCTGGTGAGTATTAGCTCGAATTAAATTGTGAGATTACTCTATTTTATGGATGAACACTTGATTTTTATGATGTTAAGTGGTACCTATATGCTATGTTCGTTATATGTCTAAGGACTTTGTAGCTTTCCTTAGGGTACTTAAAAAGAAAAGTAAGTAGCTTATCAAGAAATAGAGACTTAACAGGTTGTTAAAATAACATCACAAACGTAACCGTAACTATTTGAAGACAGGAACTATCAGGTATGTCAAATAAAGAAAAAAATATCGTTAATTAAGACCTAATAGTGAATTATTTATCATAGGGGCGTAGGAAATGATAAGTTAGAGAAAAAATGGTATACAAAAGCTTGTATTACGCATGTGGATACATAACGACTCATAAAAACATTAGATTAATAATTCGAATAATGAAACGTATATGCAGGATGACTCACCTAAAACTACTGTAGCATTTACTTCAAATTAAATAATAATCGTGGAAATTCTTTACACTTGATGTCTTCCATTTCAACTCAGGCAAAAAATAAATAAATAAAAATAAAATTGTACCATCACCATCTCAGATATTGTTGAAACTTTTTTTTTTTGTAGCAACTAGCCGTGTTTTTAGAGACCCATTTTTTTTTATCGGAAAAAAAATCCCGCCAAGAATGGGCCATCAAAGACGGGGAGTACAATTTATGAATTGTAGAAAACATGGAAAATGGTCAACTTCGGAGCCCCACAATTCAGCTATGGAGACAGGTAGTTATAATTCTTGTGGTGTGGACATAGGGATATAAATAAACTATATTTTAGTATAGTTTGGTTTGCGCATGCGTATCGTTTTGTACATAAATTAAGAAATGAACGTCAGTTTATCTGAAAAGTCGAAGTTTGCGATTTTTTTTTTTTTTTCGAGCGCTTCCGATTCGAATTTTAAAATTCTGTTTTCACGGTTGGTAAGACCTAGTTAATCGCTTTCCGAAAAATTGTATCGCTTCTGTGTGTAAACATTTTGTCGAAAAAAAATCGAAAAATTGTAAAATTTTCAAAAATCGCCATTTTTGGGCGTCATTTTCTCCATATTTTAAAATTCTGAAGTTTAAAATATGGAGAAATTCTGAAAACACCATATTTTAAAATTCTGAAATGTTGTCAGATGGTTTAACTTTACATGAATAATAAACACACCAAATACCATTCTCGACCACTGCTTCATGAATTAACTACAGCCTTTTGAAGTTAGTGAAGTTTCGTTAACTTTGATGTCACAGTTGGCAACATTGCAAATAAAAGTGCAACAATTTGATGATGATTGTGGTTCACATTCATTAAATAACGAACAAAAGTTTTTTCCCGACTGTTTTTTATTATTTTGATCAAAAATCCTCTCTGAAATAGTAAAATGAGCCTCCCCCTACTACTCTGTTTTCTTAAACCGAAGTAATCTGAGATGAGCATTACTATTACGAAACACACAAATTTTAAGTTCACTTACTTAAAATGATCTTTGGAAACAAAATTTCACTGATTTTTATTTACTTATTTATTTATTTATTTTATTTTATTTTTTCACATGAACCAATCATTTGCTTGCTTGGTGTCTGTCTCTGGCTAACAGCATGTAACCGTGCAGATGCTCCAATAGGTGTTGGTGCACTCACAACTCGTAGCACATTGTCGATAATCAAAAAACACTTAGTTTCACTTCTCTTATGATCTGGAAACCTGTACCCTGCTGAAGCTCGATGTGGAAGCATAAACAGCACTTTAACTTCACGTAATTCATAATATTTCTGTTACCACCACTGGTTAACATATATGTATGTAACAAAACTTCCTTTTTGGAGACTTCTTAAATCTACACTTTGAATTGCAGAAACTCGATTTTGGGGGAAGCGTGAAGTTAGTTCATGGTGACCCGTTACTGCCATGAAAACTGCCGTTTTCCGAAAGCCAAAGGTGATTTCGTTGAATACCAGTTACCGGTCGCACACTTTCCCATTCTTGCATTTTTTTACCCGGAAATTGTCGAATTCAGTTCTAGGCAACAAAACGAGAGTAATACCCGGAGTTTGTACTTACACTATACTCATGAATTCTTCTGCAGTTTTAATACCGTGTATCTGTTTTTGCCTAAGGTTATGCCGCGTTGCCACATTCTTTACACCCCCCCAATACCGTCACAGAGACCCTTACATAGCCGGTTTCACTGAAAAACCGACTGCTTTATCAGACCTGTCTGCATCTTGAATATGTAAAAGCGATTTTTAAAGTGGAATTCAGCACTATCAGAAATCACTGACACGGTTTGAGAAATTGTAGACACTTGTCGTTTTTCTCCGAGTATTTTTAGAATCTTGTCTATGGTTATGAGTACATGAGCCGAATCGTGTGTTTTGTCGTCGATTATTACAACAAAACTGTCAGTTGTTTCATAATAATATACCACTGCCATAAAGATGGAAATTTGCTCGTGTTTCCGGTGATAACTATGAATTTCACTATGCAAAATAACAGTCCAGTTTTCAACGAAGTCCACATGAAGTAAAATAGAATTTGTATCTTAAAATTTTATACGATGCTTTTCGGTAGCAATTAATTGTCTTCGGATTTTCTTGATGTAGTCATGAATTACAATTCTTACAGTTAAACCAGCAACGTACGATACGAAAACAGAAAGTGGCACATTTTTTTTTTTAACGAGATCATAGTTTTCCCATATAGCATACGTAACACTTTCATTTTCATCAGGATCAGTAATTAAAGACTCCACACTTATTCCTTCCACTCCAGAACGTTCACCACATTCTTGAAGAAGACAGCTGTTATTTTCTACGGAGCATACTACTAATGAAACTAGGTCACTCATGACAGCTTCAATACAGCTCCACCTTTGATTTGTTGCAACGCAGTAGCAGCTAACAAAATTTGCACAATATACACACACACAAACACACTTCCCTCACAGGTTGCGGACTGACCCGCTTTGGTCGAATACTATAAAATTTCGAGTGACACATTCTTATGCTGGGATTGTTCTGTTTATAAAAGTCCGTAAATTTCTTTAATGGAACGCGTAAAAAAACGTTTCGATTTTTTAACTTTTTGTCCATTTTCGACCACTGTAATGACATCGCACTTAATTGAGACTTTGGAGCATTCCAAATCATCACTCAGGTAATAGTTCAGGCTTTTTATAGATCATCAGAATTTATTGGATGGCCGTTTCAAGTAAACTTAAAATTTGTGTGTTTCGTAATCGTAATTTCCACCTCAGATTACTTCGGTTTAAGAAAACAGAGTAGTAGGGGGAGGCTCATTTTACTATTTCAGAGAGGATTTTTGATCAAAATAATAAAAAACAGTCAGGAAAAAAACTTTTGTTCGTTATTTAATGAATGTGAACCACAAACATCATCAAATCGTTTCACTTTGTTTGCAGTGTTACCAACTGTGACATCAAAGTTAACGAAACCTCGCTAACTTCAAAAGGCTGTAGTTAATTCATAAAGCATTAGTCGAGAATGACATTTGGTGTGTTAATTATTCATTTAAAGTTAAACCATCTGACAAAATTTCAGATTTTTAAAATATGGTGTTTTCGAGAAAATGACGCCCAAAAATGGCGATTTTTGAAAATTTTACAATTTTTCGATTTTTTTTTCGACAAAATGGTTACACACGGAAGCGATACAATTTTTCGGAAAGCGATTAACTAGGTCTTACCAACCGTGAAAACAGAATTTTAAAATTCGAACCGGAAGCGCTCGAAAAAATTCTCAAACTTCGATTTTTCAGATAAACTGACGTTCATTTCTTAATTTATGCACAAAAAGATACCCATGCGCAAACCAAGCTATAATAAAATATAGTTTATTTATATCCCTATGTCCATACCACAACACGAATTATAACTCTACCTGTCTCCATAGCTGAATTGTGGGGCTCCGAAGTTGATCATTTTCCTTGTTTTCTACAATTCATAAATTGTACTCCCCGTCTTTGATGATCCATTTCTTGGCGGGAAAATTTTTTTCGACAAAACAAAAAAATATGTCTCTCTTAAAAACATGTCTAGTTGCTATAAAAAAATCAACAGTATTTGAGATGGTGATGGTACATGCTCTGCCTGAATTGAAATGGAAGGCACCACTTATCAATATTTTTATCAAGTGTGTAAATTTTTAAGAAAGTACTCCACCCTTACCAACAAGACAGGATTTGCCACCCCACTTTAAGACTGTAAATAGCAATGCATGGGTTTGGGTTCGAGTCCCGATGAGAACTCATGTGGTTCGAATCATACGTTAAACTGTAGATCCATGTATCGTATAGCCTCGTTGCTGACTCTAATCTAATCTAAATGGCGATGTGGTTCCTTATATCTAATTTAGTTCGATGCAGTATGTTTGGAGACAAATAGAAATATATGGTCATACTCAAAGGTCATGTGAACATCAGCAATATTCAGTCATGAACACTTGGTAGCTCAGAAATACGAGTAAGCCGCGTTTATGCGAAGACCATGAAAGCATCATTTTGTTACATTGATCATATCTTACAGTGTATGTGCGGTATGAAACGTACTTGGGAATCGAACCTCAGCGTTGATAAGTACTAGTAGTTCAGGTGTCTTTTTTAATTGTAGTCATGCTTTAGAAACCTTCAGCTGCAATTAACAAGAAAGATATACTTATTATGTGTTATTGAGAAGGAAAAGAGCATGTTTGCAACGTACTTTTCACTCCAAGAAACCTTCACCTTGACAGGTAGTGGTTCTCGAAATTTCTACGTATGTTGTTCATTGGTTGTAGCCCGTTTAGAGGTTGTTATACATTTTTGCAACTGATTCTCGCGAACCTTTACAGCATTCAGGTCTCCAACGAGAAACACTCTCCTCTGAAACCAATGAGCGCTTCAGGCTGACAATACTGTTATTTCGTTTCGTGCAGACCATTCCATCAAGCATTGACCATAATCTATAATCCAAACAGTTGAATTCTAGGCTCGCACAAGACCAATCATCAGAAGCTGCGAAGCAGATACATTCCTTTGTACTTATCCTTGCCTTGTAGACTGACGTAGAACGCTGATGGAAGTTCCGTTGTTTGTTATTGGAGATGATGCTGTTGAGATCTCTGACTGAGGTAGGATTTTGAACCCACTAAATTGTCGAGCCTTTCTCACGAACAATGCAAGAGTTCGGTGCATACACCTTGTTATTTTGATTTTGACAGTTGATCAATAGTGCAAATATTTTAATCCATGAAGAGGATTTTCAGTGTGGGGTCTTTATTTATTTTCAGCATAAGGTTACAGGGAGAGACTTATTTTGACCCAGATCTATTTTAATTGATGTATGCTACTCTTATCACCAGCAGTCCCACGTGGCTAGGATATGTTTTAAATCTTCACCTAATGCGTCACTGATAGATGCCTGACGAAATTAGGTGGATTTTTATCTCTACTGTTCTCACAAGCTCTGATGCCTTACACTTCGTGTATGATCTGTCCTAGGACAATCATCTGTCGCTCCACTCTCTGTAAATCTCTGGGATATCTGATTTATAGAAGCTCTAATAACTTGGACCAGTATATATAGGATGGACTATTTATTTTGATATGCCCTTGTAACTTTGAAACTAATAGACAAAAATGCTGAAATTCTGTACCATGCAAATATTGGTAATAGGACATTGTTTGACATACTCTGTGAAACCACAAGATTAAGAGTGTTGCCAACTTAACATGAAGTTGTATTTTTTTTTTTCAAGTGGCACTATGTAAGGTTATTAGATATTTCAAATCTACATGTAAAAGAAAAAAAAAACATACAGTACCACACTTATTACATAGTGTTGCAAACTAAGAATTCTACAGTATCACAGACATCGAAAAGCAACCAAACTCTGGAGGATTCTACAACAGTAATAATACAAGTGAGAAGGACGTTAATGCACATCCGAAGTAATATAATGTCGAATATTACCATCATCATATGACATATTTCGAAGAAACAAAGGTGCAAGGAATTGAAAATTTGACTTCTTTTATAAGACTTTATTTCGAAAAAAAAAATGTGTACATAAATATCACATCGAACTACGTACATAGTTTTCAATAGACATAAAGATCGCAATGCCTTTTACAACAATTTGATATCGTAAACCATCCTGGAGGCACATTAAAAAGTGTTAAAAGTTTGCAACACTGCTTAAAATTATATAATTCAGAAAACTTATTGTAATTAAAGCCACCAAAAAATATTGTTGTATTACTGTAGAAGCACAAAAATCAAAAATTGTTTTAGAAAGTTCCCACAAATATGCCATTTTAAGCAATAGATCAAATTTTACCATATTTTTCATATCCCGAATAGTTTGAGATATCAAATTGCTGTAAACGGCATTATGACTTTTATGTCTATTGAAAATCATGTTAATAGTGCTATGTGACAACTATCTAAGCAATTTTTCGTACTAAGCATTGCTGTGCTAAGTATCTAAGCATTACTGTTGTAGAATTCTCAAAAGTTTGGTTATTTTCCGATGTTTGTGATACTGTAGCGTCCTTATTTTGTATGTTTTTCTTCTGTAGGCTACTTAGAAATGTGTAATAACCTTACGTAGTGCCATTTGAAAAGCACAATTTTATGTTAAGTTGGCAACACTGTTAACCGTGTGGTTTCGCAGAGTATGTCAAACGATGCCTTCCCTGCCGATATTTGTATGGTAAAAACTTCCCAGCGTTTTTTTCATTAGTTGAAAAGTTAGGTGGACGTATCAAGATAAATGGTCCATTCTGTATATATACATATATAAATGGGAAGGGAGTCAGAATATCAATATGGGGAAGGAAATGTGTGACAAATGAATGTATTAGTTTTCTTCATGATCAAAATGTCAAAAATATTGAGTCATTATTATGCATTGTAATATATTTCGATTGGTATTTATTGATGTATTTATTTTAATTTTAATTTTTTCAGCAATTCAAGAAGTAATGGACTATGTAAGTCGTGGACATTATCAGCTAGCGTGTCAGAAGTACTTTGAAATTACTCATGGAACAGTTCTTGATACTGGAATTAATCATCCAAATCAGTATTTCATTGAGAGTCAAAATATAATCACCGGCAAAACTCCAGTGAGAACAAAACCAGCAGAAAAGACACAAAATGGTGAGTGAAACATTTTTGTAGTCGATTGGCATAGTCAAATAGTCTGAAGCGCTAGGTTGGCAATCATAATTCGGTCTTAATAACGATTTCGAGTTTTATTTACTACATAGAGATTTTGTCATCATTTTACTGTCAATATCATTTCCCATCGCCCCTTTAATAGGGTACAATCATGAAATATAAGTGCAACTAATAATAATAATAATAATAATAATAATAATAATAATAATAATATCTAAGTACACTATAAGTACATCTCTCCACCGCAACATAAAATAGGTATCCGTAACTTTGTCATATACCATACCATAATGTAAACAAGTAACTCGAGGTTAATTGTACGAATTCCTTCAGTTGAAGAAAACTAGACAATCTGTACATACTGCTATACATAGATTGCATTTATGTCGTATTACGGGCTAGGGAAATAATAAGAAAAGAATCACATGGTTCAGGGTTCATACACTACCTGGATAATTCATGGAAATCGATCATATCTAGTAAAAAAACTGGAAATATCAGAGAAATTGAGTTCAATATTTTTCTATATTTTGAATTTGTTCAAGTATGGAACAAAAGTATTTACTTATTAATTCCCTTAGTAGGCTTCTCAACTTAATATCTTTCCCCTTTAACCGATTCGGTACAATATTCATAAATGAACCTTCGTTGATATAATGGGAGCACTAGTAAGCTTTCCACCTTATCTGAAAGCGATACTGACCTATAGAAGTAGTTCTTTAGAATTTCATCCTTGCAACCCCAGAATTGACTCCTACTCTTTGTAAGACAATAAAGTATTTCGTAGATGTTGCCAAATTCTTGCTACTACCTTTTCTTCAAAAATTTCCTTTTTGACTTTTGTGATATATTCGATGTATTAGCATTTTGTGCAGATTCATAAAATCCTATTATTTTTGCTATATTGAAAAATGACTCGTGAAAATTAAGCAGCGAACTTAAAACAGCTAGACAAAAAGTCGTGTCTACAGTTTTGACCAGAATTGAGTTAGTGACGTCAGCTAGGTCATATCAACGTAATACATCATCTGAAACTCTGAATCTGCAAAATATGATATAAATTGTGTATCTGATATAGACGTTGTACTATAAGATGCTGGCTTATTAGTAAACAGTAAATAACGATTTACTCAAAAGCAGATTTTCTGTGGATATGACTTTTGGCGTTGGAGGGCAGAATTGTCTAGGTGTTTTAAGTTCGCTGCTTAATTTTCATCTCTTTACAGGTATATTAACTTTGAATTATAGAGATGTCTGGCCAAAGATCAGTGTTTAATCGTCAGTGGTTAGATCCAGCATTACGTCCTGAGTGGACGCCTTGGTTAAAGGAGGTTAAAGTGGGTGTGCATAGTGCATTTTGCGGGGTATGCTCTAAAAGTTTTTCATTAATATGCGAGTACAGGCAATTAAAAGCCATGCAAAAGGACCAATACACAGGCAAAGACTAGAGAGTTATAGTACAGTAAAAAATCAAAGAAGTGTTGTGGATATGTGTAAACCAATTCAAAAACAAGAGGAGCAACCATCACAAAAGTCACAGAAGAATTAAAACAACCATCTATAAAAGGCTTCATTGAAGAAGATGAAGTGACATCTGTAGAATATTGTGGGCAATGAGACTTGTAGTGAACAGAGAATCTTACAATTCCTGTAAAAATGATAATATAATGTTTAAACAGATGTTCCCAGATTGTGTAATTGAACAGAATTTAAGCATGGGCCCTTTGAAACATAGTTATGTTATTTGTTACGGCCTCACACCATACTTTAAAGACAGTGTTGTGAATGCAGTAAACGGGTGTCAGGACATTGTAGTGTGCTTTGATGAAGCGTTAAATAAGGTAGCCCAAAAGGAGCAGATGGACATTCATGTGAGGTTTTGGAACGATCCAAAGGAAGAAGTTTCCACGAGATATCTTACGTCAGTTTTTTTGAACCATGCTACAGGTGAAAATCTCTTATCTAAGTTTAAGGAAGGACTTTCAAAAGTGCCTCTGAAGAAGATTTTGCAAGTCAGTATGAACTGACCTTCTGTTAACTGAAAATTTCTGTCAAATCTAAAAGAAGAAATTCAGACTGATTCTACAGATCCACAGTTATTAGTAGATTTAGGATAATGTAGTCTTCATGGGTTCATGGGACATTCCAAACAGTCATGGAACTGCAAAATGGAATGTTAATAATTTTTAAAGGGGCTTTACTATTTGTTTAAAGATAGTCCAACACAACAAGGAGACTACGTTGCATTCTCTGGGACTTCCACATTTCCCCCAAAATTTTGTCAGGTACGCTGGGTAAAAAATGCACAGTGCGCAGAAAGGGAAGGGGTTGATTTGTTAATGCCAGCAAAATTGGCGTTCTTCAACACCTTGGCAACAGAACTAAAGGAATGTTTAAAAGCATTTCAGCTTCCAAACCTATGGTACCGTTCTTGTGCGACACACTTACCAACCTTGTTAAAAGCGTGATGAGGCGATGTGTTAAAGCAGATAGCAGATGTTATTGAAAAGTGTAAATCAGTCAAGAAATTGGATTTGGAAAATAAAGACATTTTGTTGAGATACAAAGATATCGATGTGGGATTTGGGACAAGAAAAGCGTTAACTAAATGTGGAGCTTCTGATCGGCAGAAAACGGAATTTTCTTTGCAATGTCAATGGTTTCTAGTGGTAACAAAAAGATCTTGGAGCACAGCCTTTAAAATATAAATAAGAGATGACCTTGTTCGTGCCGTGTCATCTCTTGATCCAGAAGTTATTGTGAAGACGCTATCTTTGGCTCAGGAGCGAACGAAAATATGTATTCAGATCCTTCATTCCAGCAATCGGTTGTCCGAAAATATTGCAGAGATAGCAGTTGCTCAGTATATGACTTTGTGTAGGTTGACAAAAGAGGAATACCTGGAAGTCTTTGAGAACTTTTGTGAAACTAAAGATAATCTTGACAAATTGTGGACAAGTCTGCTTAAGAAAGACAATAAATTTACTGACTTGGGCTGTATTCAAAATTGTTCTTATATTACATGGAAATGCGAAAGTTGAATCCGGTTTTTCTATCAACAAGAGCCTGTTGGTTGAAAATTTGCAGCAGGATTCAATTGTAGCACTGAGATAATTACATGATGGCATTCAATATGCTGGTGGCATTAGCAATATTCAGATCTCACATGAATTAGTTAAAGCAGCTAAAGGATCCCGGACAAGATATGAAACGGCATTGGAAAGAAAACGCCGTGCAGTAAAGGAAAATAATCTGAAAATTGAAATGAAAAAGAGGAAGCTAAAAGAATTAAATGACTTGAGGGGGAAAAAAAGAAGCGTTTGGAGAAAACTCATAATCTGGAAGCTGAAGAAATAGATAAAGAAATCAGTAAGGTTATGCAGGACTTGTAGAATAAAACTACTTTAGTATAAGAACATTATATATTACGTTGTTTATTCTAAAACTAAAAATTTTTAATGACAATAAAACAGTAGAATTGTGAATTTTGTTAAAATAAAACTGCATGGATAGGGGAATGGCATGAACGATTGCAAATGTAAACCGTGATGATTATCTATGTTCTAAAGTTTTGGATATTTTAAATTTTATTTATTTTAATTATTTATTTTCTTGTGACTCAATATTTAATTTCGATCGTTACTTGGGAAGAAGGGTGGCCATTCTTAAAAATTTAAATATATTATTCTAAAAATTTATGTGTTCTCTTACTGTTAGTTTCTTCCACTAGACCTGGAAATTGCAAAATTAATACCTGGAAAACCTGGAAAATTCAGGGAAATTAAGTTCAATATTTTTGTATGAACCCTGATTGGTTGCAGTGTGGTTCCAAAATCTGACTTCTAGTGTTTTTGGTTTAACGTCCCACGTTTATGCACCGAGTCTAAGGTAGACGATGATGAATTGATTATAATGATGGAATTAAAAATTGGAAGGAAACCGGAAAAACCCGAGAAAACATACGCATAGTGTTTGTCCACCACAAAGTTCACATTGTGAGGGCTAGAATCGAACCAGAGACCCATGCAACAGTTGAGTCCTTTACCACTGATGTACTGCGGGCCCCACTCCAATGTATTACTATAGACAGTAGACATGCTGACCTCGTTAGTCCTTTCACTACAGTTTCCTGATTTTAATGTTTCACATATTACCCCTTTTAACTCAGAGAGGGCCATGGTGACTCAGTGGTAAAGGGCTCACCTCTAGTGCTGAAGTTCCCTGGTTCGAACCAAGGTCAAGTGAGTTTGTGGTGAACAATATGATGCCTGGGAGATTTTTCTGGGTTTTCCCGTTTCCTTTAGCCCATGGCGGCGAAACTGATTTTAGCCCCACCCATCAAAACCAACCCTCGGCTTTGGAGTCTCTGATGGTTTTTAACTGAAGACATTCTTTAAATTCTAATGTGAGGTATAGATATTATAGATAAAATAAGAATTTACCATTGCGTTATCATATGCCCAGTGTGTCTACAGACTATTCAAGAGGTAGAAAACTATTGAAGCTGCCAACACCACTCAAACCTTTTCTTCAATTTGAATTTCTCAACCAATCCTGTAAAACTAATTTGGTTACACACCCATTAGCATACATATTCGTTAACCGTGTAAATTAGAAACTAAAACAGAAACCTAAGTAACGATGAGAAGTTATTTAGCTTCAGCATAAGGACTGGGATTTTCATGATACATTAAAATTTAAAAATTCATTAGTTTGGATCGTTTCTAAAGCAAACGAGAAAATCATTTGACCATTCATTTTCAGCATGAAGAGCTACTGTTTAATGTAGAATCTAAATTACACGCGCTCTACCGGGAATCGAACCCTGGTATCCTATGCCGAAGGCATGTTTGCTAACTATATGTCCACGAGAGACCTTCAAAATATGCGTGAGATTCCACCAGTCTAGCGGGACATACAGAACTGACTCCATGACTCCTCCGTTTTACACCTTCCGTATGTGACTTGATTATTAACAAGTGCGATACTTAAAGGAGCAGTTCGAGTTTAAAACAAGTTTGGTGCAATAGAAAGAGTAACAAAAAATAGGAGACCCGTATTTTTTTATATCTTAATAGGCCGTCTCGTTCAGCTTCTACAGGCATTTATTTTTGATGAATCGTAAATGCTGACGTCACTGGTGGGATACGCGAGAAACTCAATGTGAGTCAGCAACCACTCCCTTGTACGCAGCTGATAAACCTTTAATAGTGCATTAGATTTAATAGATTATGTTTTGGATTTGTTAGCAGTCTTGCTTTATGTTGAATTCTTGAGGGACGTTTTTGTTAGTTGTTTTTCCTACAGCATTAGTATAAAAAAAGAGTAGAGAGAGAGAGAGAGAGAGAGAGCAGTAATTACGTTTGTTGTGCGAAACAGTGTTTCTTCCAGACATGTTTTTAGCTCTGAGAGATTCCCCCGGAGGAGACCAAAACAATACGTCTATAATATAATAAATATAATAGTACTGTGTAAAAATAACGTGCCTCTCCGAATACTAAGTGTCCCACCCGGATTTTTTTTTCTGAAAGAAACACTAGTGTGAAGTAGAAAACACGTGTTAGTACAGCGCGTGCTGTGTCTGTGAAGTAGAAATGCCTATCACTTACTGTGTTTTCGGTTGTAATTCTTGTGCAATTAAAGCTGAGGACATAAAGTATCTATCTTTACGTTTCCAAGTCGTGAGAAATCACCAGATCGATATAAATTATGGCTCAAGAAAAACAATGAAAAAAAAATGTACCAAATAAAATCACTCGTGTTTCAAACATCTTGAAGAGCCTACCTTCGAGAAGTCAAGTTTACTGAAAGAAAAGTTAATGCCAGTGGCGGATCTAGGCTGGGGCCGGGGGCCTAGGCCCCCCAGTTTTTGAGTGACAAAATTGATTTATGCTATTATTTAGATTTTTTGAAAGTTTTTAGTAAACATGATATACCTATCATAGTCTGGGTTCTGACTCTCCCCCCCTCTGAGTTTTTACCGTCTAGATCCACTTCTGGCTAATGACAGGAGAATTATTTACACGCAAACTGAGAAAGAATGCTGTTCCAAGTATATTATTGAAAGGTATAAAATCCGAGCCATTGAACAAGCACCGATCTATGTCCAGTTACTAACGTACAGATATCGTACAAGACGCAATTGACGGTTGTAGTCAAGACGAGGCATTAGAGGGTAATAGAGAAGATGTCACTCATGATTCTGAAGATACTGCTCTAGAAATAAGCTATACAATGTGAATTAGGGAGTGAAATATACCGGTTTGTAGAAGGAATCAGTGACGATGACTGTTCCTCAAGACACTGATTCATCGTTTAATTACTCTGTATCATGTGACAATGATGATGAAACGGGTGATGAGAGTTGTTCCGCGGACAGCTATGCGAATAAAAGAAATTTAACCGGTGAAATGTTTTTCGTATTCTGGCAAACTTTACAGATGTTATTTCACTTTTGCCTCATATGTTGCGCCCCTGTACATACTTTGAAGCACAAAATTATAGGGTCAGCGTTAAAAATTGCAACAAAACGTGAAAATGAACATACTTATGTTTGGGAATCGGAAGAATGATTAAAGAAAACGTACTTAGGTGTTGCAGCAATCTCGTCCGCCATCTATTTACATAATATTGGTTTCGATTTTTTTTTAAGCGCTGAACTTATGCTTTATAGGATACGTTTTATAATATTATAAAAACGTTTGTACAGCCCACCATCAGATATCATTTTCTACATGCAGATGATATTTGTAAGTCTTTGCAATCAGTTCTGGAAAAGAAAACCGCACTTAGAACGTACCACCGCACCTCTCACAAACGAAATGCTTGGCACTGTGTAGTATGTAAGCCTGCTCTCGCTCCTTGACCACCTATGACGTCATCACAAAATCTTTCTTTCTCTGTTACTCGCTAACGACTGAACGTATCGCGATCAAACACCATTCCTTTTAGAATTTTCAACTCTACAAATGGAAATAAATTGTAAAAAATGCATTTCTAAGTCGAACTGCTCCTTTAAGTATTTATCTGTGGCTTTGCATGCTTGCTTTCACAATTACATTACAGAGGCAAATCAATTTAAAGTGTAGTTCAAGAATATTCAGTTGTTTCCTGAATTCTTGTAAAAGAAAGGAAGCACTTAAACATACATCATTCCTAATTGTAAAATAAATTTAAAAAGTATTTTACGAGGGGGAGTCAAATGAAAACCATAAAAGTAGAAATAAAAATCCGCATATGGCGCCAGTGAGCTTTAAGTTGGCATGCCTGTTTACGATAGTATGCCGGATGTCTCCTAGGTGGCAGCAGCTGGCAGATGCACAAACACCGGCGCAACAACAGTTCCAAAATGGCAGCCCCACTAGCCACATGCACCAGCGAGGAGCAGCGTTCTGTGTTTCGGTTTTTGCGAAGTGAAGGTGTGAAACCGACATTTTTAGGCGAATGAAGGTTCAGTATGGAGTTGCGTGTTTGTCACAGCCACAAATCTATGAATGGTGTTACGTCTGTGGCCGATGCTCCACGCCCCGGCCAGGCTCGGCGCGTAGTGACTCCAGAGACCATTGCAGCCGTTGAAGCCACAGACGTAACACCATTTGCAAATTTCCGGCACCATTCATAGATTTGTGGCTGTGACAAACACGCATCTCCATACTGAACCTTCATTCGCCTAAATATGTCGGTTTCACACCTTCACTTCGCAAAAACCGAATCACAGAACGCTGCTTCTCGCTGGTGCATGTAGCTAGTGGGGCGGCCATTTTGGAACTGTTGTTGCGCCGGTGTTTGTGCATCTGCCAGCTGCTGCCACCTAGGAGACATCCGGCATACTATCGTAAACAGGCATGCCAACTTACAGCTCACTGGCGCCATATGCGGATTTTTATTTCTACTTTTATGGTTTTCATTTGACTCCCCCTCGTATTTTTCTCTTCGTCGCAAATAAAAAATCGAAAATCTTTGCGAAATCTTTACGGCCTTGAAACAATATGAGTCAGTCTTTTCTGCCACTTTTATCGTAAGGAGCGCGCGAAACAAATTCAGAGATGGAAGGCTTCATCCTATTTCCTCTTTCCCGTCCGTTACAAGGAAGTGTGTTTGTTTTCAGTCACGTTAAAAGTTTGATAATATTGTACGAAAGGGCACGCATTTAAAAGACTGTTCTGTGAGGCAGGCGAAAGCGAGAATGAACCAAACCGGAGCGTCTCAACAGAGGGAAACGTAAAGTCGTAATTCACATTGTGCTGCCAAATCTTTCACGAACATCAATCAGGTTGCAGACTCCATATTAAAATGACTAAAATTCTTTTATTCGTATTAATTCTGGTTTTCTTCGCATTGAGAAGGCACGTGACTTTGTGACTACATTATAGAGCCGCTCCAGCGTTCGCCTGAAGAGCTTGTCGTGGGACGTAAAACTACAAATTTCATTTCATTTTCCATTTTAATGCGTATCTCTTATAAATCGTATGTATTCACGAAACGAGAAGTTCTGGTCCTTTTAATTCATTTACATTTCTCGTGAGAAGAGACTTTTTTTTTTCCCTGAGGTTTCGTTAAATTTTGCAAAATATGCGAAATTGACTGGACTGTACAAAATTGACTTGAACTTCGATAATATTTAATTTTTTTTTTTAAAGAAAAGCGAATAATAATAGAATACAATTAAGACTTCTGGACAGGTGCATGAAGAACACATGGAATTGGAGGGACGTGCGTAGCAGTTAGTCCAAAAAATTAACTTATTTGAGTGTGTGTGTGTGGATATTTTGATCCGATCTTGGCGTTCCGGGATTAATCTTAGCGGAAAGAAACATTGTAGTGTCTTCGTGACTTCACTAGCATACGTTAGATTAAATGTCCTAGAGATTCTATTTTTGAGCAGAACATTTTATATACGTAAAGCATTATCGACTAACATAAAGAGGTTACTGAGTTGGGTATCTGTAAATATAATTGAATGTTGTATGACTGTATCAACAAATAATATTAATGGTATTTTTGTTTATTGATTTTTTCAGTAACAATATCCCAGTCGTCTTCAACTCCCTCTCTATCTTCGTCAATAACGAACATTGAAGATGAAATGTGGGCAGATGACTTTGACCTCCAAGACATTGAGCAGGGTAATGAGAATAAATAACATCAAAGAGAATTAGATTTTAGAGGCCTCAGCCGTAAAACTTCTAGATCAGTTTATCTCAGTCAGTTTTCAGAATTATATTTAAGGATCAATCAAATAGTGCGGGGACCTAACTCTACAGTTAATGCTCTTTGAGTTATTTATTTTTTTTAACGTAAAAATAAACTTGTGCCTTTTTTAACGTGTGTTTGTGTATTTGTGTATAGTGCGGAGGAATTCGTGTCATAATATGTATTCACTTTTCTGTTATTGGGTATTGTATATGATACTTGTGTGTCTTCTCTGTAAATTTTAACATATTTTTTATGATTACTGGGATCGTTTATCTGTTGCCGTAATGTGAGTTTTATAATTGTTATTAGAATGCACTGTTTTATGAGAATGAAAGAGGTGTCGTATAAGCCTAGGTACTTTTTGAAAATATCATAAAGTATGGAAGTAGTGGGAGAAATGGCTCTAATTTTTATGTCATGATAAGTACAATTATCGTGCACTCAAATTTCTATCGTTATTGGTCCTAGTTGTAAAATAATAATAATAAAAAATATTCATTAATAATGAATCCTACAAGGTACTCTTTCAAAGCCAGCATGTTAATCGTATTTCATCTACTCTCAGTAGCGTAAGATAGCATTGAAGATAAGACAAAATGTTGCTAGAAAGATATCACTTTTAAAGCACACATTAGTTCTTATTGACGAAACAGATATAACGCTAAGTTATTAAAATACGTTTAATCGTGAGTGAAAATCAGTTTAAATTAATTAAATAATAGGGAAGAAATATTTTTTTATGAATTGGAATGTTATTAAAATAATATTGTTGAGTTGAGCTGTGCATATTCGGCACCATCCATGCTTTCGAGGCATTTTGCACATCCAGTGAGAGGATATTTCCTTGTGTCCCACCTCATATTAGCTAGGAAAATAACCATTGATTTATAATTACCTATTTTATTTTCTGTTGATTTATGAAAAACACGAATCAACAATCCGTTCATTTTAGAACGTGTAGCAATTTTTACTGCTTTACATAAAAATAGACTGGTTCTTAAACAGGAAAAGTTCCAAGTGAAAGTTCGGATATTTTAACAAAAAGGAACAGAATCCAACAAGTAGAAATAGAGATTGTTGTTTTAGAATATAAAGTCAGTGTTAATTAAAGTGAATGAATCAAGATACCAAGGTTTTCATTACGCATTTTAGGTAAAAGTATAAATGTTTCATGCAATAACAGTTTTGAAGTAAATAGTCGAATAAGCTTCATTAACTAGTGCACAAAAATAAAATATTTTCAGATCACGAAGAACGTATTCAACTTCGGAAAAAGAAATCTTTGCATGTACAGACTTTGTTATATATAAAAAGAATGTACGAATTCGGTTAACTTTATGTAAATTTTAAACATTTAGGAAGAAATTTCGATACAAAAGTTCTGGCTAATGATATTGTATTTCGTTTTTGCGCATTCGATTAGGCTTGAAATGAAATGAAATGAAATTTTACAGTTTAACGTCCCATAATTATGCCCGTTAGTCTAAAGGAGACGGATGGTTAATGAAAGTAAATGAACATGAAATAATCGTTGGAATGAAATTGTGAAATGAAACCGGAGAACCCCGAGAAATTTCATGGACATAGTCCACCAAAAACTCGGTGAGCCGAGGATCGAACAAGGGGCTCGTACTAGAGGTGAGTGCTCTATAAGTCAGCAGCATTGACTTGATGTCTGAGATGCTGAAATTACAGGAACTTAAAGACTTAATTCATTGTTGTATTGACACCTACTTACAGTTGATCAGTATGAGCCATTTCTAGCTGTTGCTTTCCTCGTTTGGCTACAGAACGGTTTGTTACGATGGTATTTAGCTATAATTCTAACTGGACTAGCGATCCAATCATTCTCGTTGGACTTCACCATGAGTCTTTCACTGACACAAAATATGTTCTTATATCATTACATCTATTGTATGGAAGGCACTTGTGAATATCTTGAGTTTAGTGATAAGTACTTTAATGTGTTCTTAGATATCTCAGGTGTGATGTAGTAAATGTAGTAGGGTTCCATAAGTATCTCATAGAAAATTAGTGTTGCAGTTAAACTGTGGTAATACACTGTATTTGGTATTTCAGTAGTTTGTGTGAGAGTTACTAGTGTAAATAAAGTATAGGCTATAAGCCTAGCAGGAAATTAACATTATGAATACACGTAATTTTTCTTCTTTTTGAATAAATGCGTAAAATGAATTATTACAAGAAAACAGTAAAAAATTAATCATAACACTGAAGAAAGACACTATTGAGACAGTATTGACTAAAACGCTTAATATCACAGGAAAAATTTCCATTCTTTTACACACACGCATATATATATATATATATATATATATATAGTACCAATAACACAAAATTAATGTAGAGACGATTACTATGTTCAAAGAAAAGTGTTATAAATACTGGAATTAGTACATGTATAGATAAAAGTTATCGGTGAAATTTGTACATTTTTTACTTTTATATTTAATATTAGTATTTTGTAAATATGAATAAAGTGTTTTTTATAGAGATCTTGTGTTCGTTGCTCTTGCTACATATTTTCAAGTCTTTCACTTCAATATTCGGTTTTTGGTTCTACAACAGATGAAACTTTGCTGCGTGTAGTGTGAGCACGTGTTCAGTTCACCAAACTCAACTCCCTGGCTTTATATATCAGGAAGACTGTAGCCAGCCAGATAATGAACGTTCAACCAAGTGATGTGTAGTCAGTGCATCGGCTTAAGACAGCGTCATTACAGGGTTCCCACTGGTCAGGAAAGTTAGGGAAAAATCAGCGAAGATGGTTTAGGTCAGGGGGAAAAAACCTGGAAATTTTATAAAATATATTTTTTCTAACATTGATTGTACACCAATTTCAGCTTAGCCAATCATTAATGATCATAGTATGGGACGTGGAGTGTACGTATGAGCAGTTGATTATTATTTGTCTCTATAGAATAAATGCTCTCATATATAAATATTCACCGTTATATATTCCTTACTTATGTGCCAACGCCTTCCGACACTCATGAAAGTCAGGGAATTTACTGCCAAAAGTCAGGGAAATAGATTTCTCCAGATCAGTAGGAACCCTGCATTATTTCTAGACCTTATATTAAAGTGCTTCCCTATTTGTCTAATAAACAATAGTGGATCGAGCATTCTGTTTCACAATGGGAATTAGACTCAAGACTGCACCCATTAACCATTCAGTAAGGCAAACTTTTTCAAGTTTATTCAGATGCGAAAAATAGAATGAAGTAGAAAGCCAAAATAAATATTTATTTGTAGACTTCAATATTAGATATCAAAAAAGTATGTTTATTCTTTTAAAAAAAATATATCACAGGTTTCAGCGTCTTATTTGAATATATCAATATATTGTACAGATTGAGCATAATATCTTTTAGTTTATAATTGGGTTATATCAGTGAGCATTTACAATACAATTGTTTTTCAAATATAAAAATAATAATCACTATTATGAAAACAATATTTGAATACATTACGCAGTTTAAGACGAAGTTAAAAGTTGATTTTACCGACTTATTTTTCGTTCATACACTCTAGTAAGGATGCAAGAAAGGATGAATTCGTGTGGCACATTTGATCAAAGAACTTCGTTATCATTAATGTGGTTTTAATAGTATTATTACTCATAGTGTTTCTATGGGATATAATTCTAAAGACATTAAAGTTGATTCAACAATAATAGTGTCAACTTACAATTTTATTCTACTTATTTTTTGCATCCATATTTGCAAGAAAAAGAAAAATAAGTCAGGAAAACTCGTTTTACTTTTTTCTTAAAGTAAAATACAAATTAATATCCATTATTAAAATAAGACTACTAACTAAACCGTAAAATCACATTAAAAATGTATTGATGTATACAGTATAATGCTGCTTGCCAGAAGAGATATATTCCTCTTAAGGCGTAGTGATCAAATAACAATAAATTATTAACAAAATGTGTTCAAATCTTCTTTTTTAAATAAGATATAATAAACATTTTTTGTAATAAATTTAATTTGGATCAAATTTGACGGAATTAAAAATCTTTTGACATGATAAGATACACGACGCCAAAGAACTGAGTATCGTGCAGGACAGGATTACAAAGAAAGGAATAGTTCAAAGGATTCAAACTATTCACTTGTATAAATTCTTTAGTTTAAGATCAAATAATACTATGAAAACTAAAAGTGTTGTATCACAATTCCTTTTTCACATTTCCGAATACGATCCTGGTGTATGATACATGAATTCTGTGTAGCAAGAATTTTTATAAATATTACTGAAAATATGAACAGGAACCATGATTAAAAGCTCTCTCTTTTATACACTTAAGCGCACCGTTATGCAGTGCCATAGAACGATGCAAAAAGGGAAGCATTGCAAATTTGGCAGTGGTAACTTATACTACGAAAAATCTATAAAGTTAAGTATGGATGAATAACAAATAATCGAGACACATTTTTTACAGTTGTAAGTTGTTATACAATAGTAACTATAAAATGTAAAAATAGAAATAAAAGTTTCGTATTTCGTGAAACTAGTGCTTCTGTGGAAAACAATATATTGATATTCTGTATCACAAAGACGAGTTACTAACCCTGCTTCTGTGTTCTCCAAAATAATTTTAAAACAAGTCCTAATGTACTAACAATCGTGAAAGACCACTTGGTTTCAGTTTTTCCTTGTCTAGTATTCTTGATAACATTAACGTAGATCATCGAGACTGGATCTGTTCTCGTATACTCTTGATCATTACTTGGCACATTTTCTCCAAACCGTATTTGTGTTTCCAACCCCAGTCTTGTCTTGCTTCAGTGTCATCAAATACTTGTGGCCAAGCATCAGCTGAAAAAAACACACAGTGAGTATTTGTATGTTTAAAGTGAGTGGAAACTTTTACCGAAGAAATTGAATCAATAAACAAGAAAATCCATGCACTTTTTAATTATGCTGCATTTATTTTTGAGAGCACTTTATTTTATACCACACTCAGCAACGTGCTTCCAATGCCTACTCTCAATAATAAACAATTAAAAAGTGCACCAATCATCTTCAAAGTTTTTTCTTTTTCTACATGTAAATAATACAATGTAAAGACAGGTCTTATCTCGAAATTTCTTAAACTTAGTGTGTTACTCTTTCAGTTCGTATTCAATCATTTATTTCTTATCAGAAATAATTACGAATTCGGGAATCGAACCTGAGTCCACAGAATAATTACGCTCATTAGAAATCAGCGGAACTCTCCGAAGGAATTAGCATATTAAAAATAAATAAATAAAAGCACGAGCCCCAAAATAAATATATATATATATATAAACTTCTTAAATAATGTGAAATTGAAACCAAAATAGCATTAACACTACAGAATCCAGTTTAGAGAGAATCTGTAAAGATGAATACATAGAATTAATGTTGCTACGAATCTTCATTTTTTTTTTTATTTTTTATTTTTTATTTTAAGCTTTGGAAAGAAACATTAACGTATTAATAAAACAGGATATCAGGTATTATTACTGATAATAAGATGTCAACTTGGTCTCGAACCTTCTGTCTCTCTACTTCTTGAGACGAGACTTGGTTCTTACATCAAGGAAAAGATGGTTCAGCGACTTCATTCGTATTCCCCTTCGCACAACTCTTGCTGTGTGGTACAAAATTCAGTTATCCATCTCAGTACCCCTAGTCTCTCTCCCACTTGAGACGAGATGCGATTCTGAGGTATACGAAATTCGGGAAACTAGCAACTATATTTGAATTTCCCCGGACACAACTCTCTTATTGCATTGTTTAATTCTCAGTCGCCACTTCATCCGAAAAAAAGAATAATTCCAGCAAAGATTCAACTCCTCTTGGACCGAATCAACACCTTCTACCTCTTAAGATGGCAATTGAGAAATTTCTCTCCTCTAACAATCTGTCTAGTTATTATATAAGAGCGCTTGCCAACGACCACAGATGGCAGTGTTCAGAGGTGTATTTTGAAATTTTAATATCGAGTAGAAACAAGAATCGTTGGAATGGTCCTCGCCTAAGACAAGCTGTTAAATACCGTAAATAAATTTAAAAAAATGGCTTGGAGTTTCTTCGGAAATTGAAGCTAGAGGGAAAATAGATTATTTACAAATTAACAAAATACACCGAATTGAATATCAACAAATTGGTTATTTGATTTTAAAAAGATGAATATGTTAATTAATTACCCGGCCGGAGTTTTCTTTTATATACTTTTGATAATATACATTAATTTTCAGACTTTTTTAATGCAAATGAATTAGCAGTTCCCTTAAAGAAGGGTACCACAACAGACAAGAAAATTGATGTTTAGGTTCTTTCATTTAAAATAATTAAAGACGTGTTTCAGCGTTTTTTAAAGCTTCGCTTAGAAGGGAAGAGAAAGTGGTGGGATTGCAGTTGTTATAATAAGATAATCACATTATTTCTAAATCCCTTGAGATTTAGATTAATACATATTTAGAGATGTGAGTAGTGCGAGGCAATAGGCTGAGCAAACACGGGTATCTGGGGCCAAAGTCTCCAACTAGCCGAAGGCTAGTAATGTAATATAAAGACAGGAAAAAGTACTATTATCTATCTATTGGCAAGCCTTTATACTTATACTGCTTAACAATTGTTAGGAAACTCGTTTTGACATGACCTAAATACATCAAGTGACCAATATATGTATGAATGCAGAGATTAGTCGAGTTTTATTGTCCAAGGATGACTGGGGTTCCCCACCATGAAGAGAAATGAAAAATGTAAAGCAATATGGAGAGAGGACATGAAATGCAAACTGCCATGAATGCAGAACTTTCTGATCACATCAGGACGGCACAGCATCCTATACCTTTTTACCATGCTGTTGTTAAAAGTGTTCAGAGGGACCTTAGGTGTGTTGTCTTATTTCTTAAGGGTAGTTTTGAGAATCCTTGATCTACAGAGTCCAGGGTGGTGAATTTGTGTAATTTCCCTTTTGAGAGCATCTAAGGTATGTTCGATGGGATAAGGATCTGGGGATTATGTTGGCCAATCCCAGATTTATATCTTCGCTTTAATGTCTGTTACTTGGACAGTTCCGTGTGGATTCGCGTTGTCATTTATGTAAACCTCTTGAATGCAGGTTCGATTTTTTTATGAGTAAGGGACAAGTCGCATGTAAAGCATCACCGGTGTGAGCTCAGAAATCCAAAGAGTAACTGTTTCTTTCATATATTGTATGACGTGCACATTATGAACACTAAAAGTTTGAAAATCACATATTAACGGTAGCCAGCCCGTTTATAATACACAACTGTATTTTCCGTAACTATTCCAACTGTACACACAGGAGAATGGCCGGTGAAATGTGGTCATAGAGTAATTGTTTCTTTCATATATTGTATGGTGTGCACGTTATGAACACTAAAAGTTTGAAAATAATCTATTAACGGCATATCACGTGTTCTAAGTGGTAGCCAGCCCGTTTATAATACACAATCGTATTTGTCGTAACTATTCCAACTGTACACACAGGAGAATGTCCGGTGAAATGTGGTCACATGCGTGATGAATACATTCCTATAGATGTCATATATCGCAGGGTTCCTCAGTGTATACCATCTGGTTTAAATGGCTCCATAAACAAACCAAAGGGTATGAGGTCAGGTGATCTGGAGGGCCATTCCACGGGACCGTGGCGACCAATCAACTACTCTTGGGAGTTGTGCATCAAGCCATTGGCGCACACCATCATAATGAGGAAAGGCTCCATTGTGTTGAAAATAAGAAACGTTGCCTCTAGTTGCAGAAGGGAAGGAATTTTGTAGTGTCTGAAAACGACCAATGATCTGGTGTCCCATATGTAACACCACAACGTAACCTTTAAAAAACTGTGTTCCTTACTCTGATCAATACTGTTCTGACTACTGTATTGAGTATCCACAATTGAGCAGATCGACCTCCCTATTCAAACAAAAAGAAGCTTCATCGCTGAACATGCCACATGTAAAGAGCGATCTAGTTTGCGTTGGTTCGTAGCCTACGTGTAGAATTCTACTCGTCGATCTGAGTCATCCTCATTTAGTTTATATAGAATGTGCTGTTTATAAGGATGCAGGGATTGGTATGCAATATTTGGACAATGGAGGACTGGCTGATGGGAATTTCCAATGAGAAACAAAGTATTGCGTTTGGGACTCTTCATAAATGATATTAGAACCGTCGTTACCGTCTCATTTGGAGGCAGTGTTTGATCTCCATATGTGTCCAATCTTTCACAGGGTTAATTTCTTAGAGTTTGGTAATTATATGCGTGACGGTGCTGTGCGATACCGGATACCTGCTTGGGTATCATCTGTTGCAATGTCTCTGGAACTGCGTTATCCGGATACAAGGATTCCAATCTTCTGTTTCTTTGTCAGAGGCATGTTAGATCAAATAAGATATTCTGCCAGTATCATTGAGATTTCTTAAATCTTCAGAGTTGATAATGTGCAAATCGTACATCATGTGAAAGAAACAATTACATCTTTGGATTTCTCAGTTCATGCTGGTCTTACATGATATGCGGCATGTCCCTTTCCATTTTAAAATTTTGAACTTGCATTCAAGATGTACCCTACAACTTACGTCCTCCCGCCTAATGCAATCTCCCATTAAGAAATTTCACATTTTCTTCTCAGGTTTCAAAATAAAAGGGCATCCAAAGTCTTTTGACTCACCCTGTATAGAAAGACTAATTTTGAACGATTACGATGCAAGGATATGTATGTAAAGGAAACTAGATGGAAATTGATCCAATATTTTATAGGAAGTTCTTAAAGTGGAAATAAGTTTTCTAAATTGAACAAGTGCAGGAAGAAGTACTATGCGTTTCACGCTGGGTGCTTCCAAGTTTCCTTCGGTAATGGTCGCTTAGTTGTAGCTTCCGATCTTTCCTCTTGTAGTTCATACGTAATTTAAATTTTATTCCTGAAATCCATTCATAATTTAATGTCAGGTCTGTTATAGTTTCTGTATTTGCAGATTATTATTGAGATTCAATAAAAACTCAATAGAGCAGCTATCAATTAACGTCATTACAATTTTTATTCTAATCGGTCAACTGTTCATAGGAAATCAAAAAGTCATGCTGTTGGACCGTTCTGGCTTGCCGCTGGAGACACTAAAGTTGGGCATCAAAGAAAACAGGAAATGAGATAGTAGTGAAATAGGTTAAATAGAAGAGAAACCACTTGGAGAAGCTTTTAATATTGAATTGGGAATAAAATAAATAATTGAACAGATGCAGCTGTGAGCTGAGTGCGCGTATTAAAATTAGAAAACAAACCAGTGTGGTCCTAAAATATTCAAATTTATATTAATCATTTAGTTGCATTTTGAATCAGGATGAAGCTATCGATGATAATGCGTAATTTGAAATATAATAATAAAGCAGATAATGTCTTACCTATGTATTGTCTACTGTCAGGTTTGTATGTCACACTTAGGTCTGGAATATGTTTCTTTATCTCATCTATTAGTTCTTCTGGCGTAAAACTCATGGCTGTAACGTTGTATGTTCTTCGGTTCAGCTTTTCTTGAGGAGTTACCATTATTTCCCATAATGCCCGCAGACAGTCGTCTATGTACATCATTGGCAAACGAGTATTTGGGCGTAAGTAGCAGGTGAACTTCTTAGTTCGGACCGCGTCATGGAATACTTGCACAGCATAATCTGAAAATAAAGCGAAAGTGAAGTTACCGTTTCCTGGATAATTCGTTTACCCGCGTATGATCTAAATCACAAATGACTTCACAATCAACGTAGGTATAAGTTGCATTATTGTTCATTGTTTAATTTACTCCAGCAACATGCACAAGAAAATCTCATAACTTGAAACTGAAATTTTTTATTAGCATTTTGGTCAATTCATTGTTACTTAGAACAGGAAGAATATAATAATAATATGAGTAAAGATGAAACTGACTCTTGCTAATAATAATTATTATTTATTTACTTGATTAATTTTGAAAAAATGCTATAGATTTTTGCCAGAACTAAGGCTAAAACCATGGTTTCATTGTACAATAGTTATGTTATACCATTAGTCACAAGTACATTCAAATTATGTTTACATTTTATTTATTTTATTCTTCATTTACCGTACACGTGCCTCACTAATGAATAATTGAATCTGTATCATACTCTACGGCAATGTTCAATTCTTTTTCATTTATAGTTGCAGTTATTTTCTTCTATCAAGAACTTAATGTAGACCAGAAATATTATGGCATTTATACTAAAGGAAGTGGTGAATAAAAGCTTTTAAAAATATTAATCGACTTTTAAAAAGCTCTATAAAGCAAAACAATAATTCGTTATTATTATCTAAAAACAACTGAAGTCTGTATCAAACCAAACAAATTTAATGTCTAATCTTATAATAATAATAATAATAATAATAATACGTGAGGGCGAGCATTGCTACTCCTACATAGAATAGAATGACATATAATCGTTATACGATAATAAAGATTGTTCGGTTTAATTTTTAGACAATAACTTCTTTCGCTGCTCAATTTTGGTTTCTCGGTGTTCTGTAACCAAGTTTATTGTAATCAATGCATTTTCCAGGAATGTAAGAATTTTATTCGAATAACTAAGAGAGAAGAATTGCATTAAATTGTCTATCCTTACAGTACAAGTGTTCTCAGGTTTTTGAAAATGTAGTAAGTAAGACGGCAACTTTAGTAAGCTCCTAAGACAATATTTACTAGCTCAAATTTGATCAGCTAAGACGCGCTATATTTAAACTTATCCTATAAGATTTACTTACCTGTTGTACCACCACCTGGATTTGTATCACTTGATATCACCCCAGGAAATCGTAAACAACGAAAATCGAGCCCAAAGCGGTGGTGGTAATATTCTCCTAGAAGTTCTCCATGGACTTTGGATACTCCATAAATTGTTCGAGGACGCTGGACAGTAACATTTGGTGTTGGACATCTCGGTGAGTCCGGGCCAAATGCTCCTATCGTACTAGGGACAAATATCTTCAGCTGGTATTGCTTAGCAAGTTCCATTACATTATGCATTCCTAAAGAGAAAATATTTCAAATTAGTCAGGCATATAATTAGGGTTGTTATACACATGCATTTTCTGATTTGCCGTCTACGGCGAGAGCCGTTGCGTTCTTAAAAATCAACACAAATAAATGGATTATTTTATGTATAGGTTCGCAGCCACACTTCAGAAAGCATGCTATTATGTAACAGAAAATAACAGCAGCACGTGTTGTGTAACTATATACCAGGTATTAGGCCACTTTATCCAAATGCACTGTGTGCTACCGTCTATTGCACTGTTCTCGTACTCCTAACGCTGCACCGATTTTTACTTTACAAGATATTCATATCAATATTAACTTTCGTATTACTCTTTGCGGCATTTAATGTGACGGAAGATAAAACTCAAAACTTTACAAAAACATCACTATTGTTATTTTGCTACAATGAACTTCTCTTCTATTGGATTTAATCTTCAGTTTGGAACAAACTGATGGCATTTCATGATTGTAAAAAATCAATAACGTACACTATGACGTTTAGTATATATATATTGCGATTTCCGTAATCTCAAATCACTTACTAGTTTCACATACTTTCATGACGATGCAGAAATTACTGTTTAGACAACAATTGTACTTGAAATAAAATAAAACAAGGATTACAACAAAGGGTCTTAAGCAGAGTCGTTCTGACGTGTGATTAGTGCCATACTAAATAGTTCGACTAACATATGTTCCCTGCAGTAGTCAGACCTTTAGTACGACGGTAATCATACGTCAAAACGATTCTATAAGGCCTAAAATATCCAGGTTCATGACCAATTTCTTAATGTGAGAAAGTTACTTTTGGGCATTAGCAGGTAGAGAAGGCACGGTGGGTGGCCTCCGAAATAAGCTAATTTACAACACATCATGTGCTTTCAAGCCTACAAACGGGTATTGTTCAGGTCTGTGGACATTATCCTCTCTCACACAAGAAGTTTTTAACATGCTCTTTTCTCTAGGCGAGATGTTTGTGTTACGGATTGCAATGCCTTACAGCCAAGATAAGTAAAATCCCAATGCTTGCACCAACTCTGGAACTTAATCGTTCGCTGGAATTTCAGTGCCAGCTTAAGAAACTATATTACTGATATTCTAATGCCGACTAGTATACTCTGATCAAAATAAAAAACAAATTGACATTTGTAGGAGCATGTGTTGACCTGTTTCCAAGTATTCCGCTAAGGCCTCTCTGTGCTCTCTCTACTTCGATTGACAAACACTTCTGAAAAGGTTCTATAAGGCGTCAACATTGTAATGTTCTTGTTTCTTTCTATAGAAACCCTCTACTTCTAACTACAACAACGACGTTTATGATTGTAGCTCTCTCAGTGATCTTAATAACCCTGTGACGTAGTTTCACTTTTCAACACAAACGTGGTTTTGAACTCGGTTCGTTTGTAGTTTTGATCCGAGTGTAGTATACGTACTAGCCATGTGTGCTCCTAGAAGAACTTCTCGGAAGGGCGCGGAGAAAGGTTACAAAATAGCAAAATAAAGAATCACCCTTGTAGCAACCGCTTCTCTAGGATAAAAAAAAAGAAAAAATAGTAATGTGTTCCGTTAGTCAATCACTTTTTATTATATATTATTGAAGCGTTCCTTGATATCGTTCATTTTCAATATATATATATATATATATATATATATATATATATATATATATATATATATATATATATATATATATATATATACTGTATAGGGGAGACTGGGGTATTCACGAACACTTAAGCTTTGATTATAAATAAGTCTTTTGTTTTTAGAGATACAATTAAGATTTCTTGAATTTGTTGGATAAAAAGCTTGGAGTTTCTCCTGTTTACTAAAATGCAGAGCAAAGTCAAAAATAGCATGTTTCAACAAATCAATGAGATGTTTTAAAAATGTTCCTGTGTTCAGGATTGCCCCAGTAGTCGGGTAATCCCGAACATACTGTTTACTTTAAACTTTCCTTTACGAAAGAAGCGAAATACATTAAAATTGTACCGTAATTTAGTATTTAACCCTTTCAGACCTGATTTTTTGTGTGCTCACCGATTTTATTTTTATTTTGTCTTATTCTTTTTGACTTAACAAATGAAATACAACCGTGATTTTGTATGCAGATGTCATATTTAGAGAATTAAATATGACGGACGTAAAATTTGCGTGCAATAGGGTTGAAATACGTATATAAAATACAAAATGGTATTAATCGAACACATCATTGTGATCTATACAGTTTAGAAACTCAAAACACATCACTAAAGCAGGAGGATTTATTGTAAATAGTTTGTTTCGTCAAGGATAAAACAGCCTACGTGGCTGAGCTTCGTCCATTGTGATAGCCCCTGCAAGTACTCTACAAGAAATGTGCGTAGTTACCTGACGAATGATGAAAGCGCCAGAGAAATAGCGAAAAATGATTTAGAGAAATTGAAAGAATACTGACATGAAAACCCAGCAATTTTGAATCCTCCAGATTAATTATATTAATCTTAAAATATGATGTACACATACTGGTATGTTACCGCCAGGGCCGAAAGGGTTAAATCTTTAATAAGAATTATAATTACAAACATAACTCAATTTAATGACAAACATGACCAGATCTCATCATCTTTGAAATTATTACAAATGAAAGCTAATAGATAATAGGCTAAACAAAATGCACTCTTCCGAAACAAATTCAGAAATAACAGTGTATTAAGTAAAGTGTTCATTAAAGTGAAAACATTATTTGGAATTGTAGAAATCACAGATCTACGCATTAATGTTTTGCTTCCAAAGACAGTATTCTTTACTAGTGCAATGTTCAAATGCGGTTAATAGGCTGAACAAAATTGGCTAACTGCTAATGGACGCTAGTAGGCTAAATAAATTTATAAAACACTTTGTGAATCATACACACACAGAAAACTGCAGCCTATGATCAAGGATCAGATATCTAAAATAAGGTTACTGATTATAGAATAATCAAGGAGGCTACTAATGGCCTAAATAATAAATGTAGCAAACTATTCTAATTAATAAAGCTAATAATGCTTATTATCAAGATATGATCTATTCACCAAAACAATTTCATTAACTTATTACTTATTTTTCAATAAAAAAGAACTATTTAAACATTTTTCTTAATTTATTTCACACCATGGGGCAATCCCGAACACTCCGGGGTAATGGCGAACACTCTGTCCGACATTTCCCCATGAGACACCATTTTATTGTTAAAGTTGAAACTAATTAATGACTGCATACAGGCTAGTAAGATTACAAAGAACTAATGCTCAAATATAGGGGAATATATGGCCTTATCTGTAGCAATATAGATACGATAAGAACCAATTTACATTGTCCAGATTGTTGAATTGCGTTATAAGTAAATCGGCAAAAACAACAAAACGTCTTCTTCCTGGAAATACACTCAACTGACTCTCACCAAATTTATGCTACACTTTTCCAGGTCTCCCCGCTAACATACAGCAAAATCGCCTGTTTTCTAACAAGCTTTCTTGGGCGTAAACTTGGGTGTTCGACATTACCTCAATGTTCACGAATACCCCGGTTTCTCATATATATATATATATATATATATATATATATATATATATATATATATATATATATATATATATATATATATATATATATATATATATATCCCCTCCCCCTCCTCCTCTAAATTGAATCTTCAAAGTGAAATGATTAAAACCATCCCTGGCCCGAACCTCATCTATGTTGAAAGTTTGATCAAGATCGGTCTAGTGGTTCAAGAGTTAGTAAGTCACAAACAAAACATAGTCACTTCCATTTTTAATTTATATAGCTGAGCCTGCGCTACACAAGGCATCATTCACATATGAGCATAAATCTCCTTGTCGTTCCTCACAACATCTGTACATGTCTCTTTACAGATACAAGTGAAAGACGTCTTGATAAAAATCGGCAAAGGGTACCATTAGGGGAGATTTTTTAAATATCTCGGATCATTTGCAAGATTAACCAACTTTTACTTGGAGTTTCTAATTCATGTATGATCCGTGTTTTCTTTCTTCTTGTATGCAATATGTAATAAGGAAATACGTTACATACACAATTAATTATAATGTCAGTGATATATGGTATTCTTTGATCAAAACACTCCAAACAATAAAGATCCATCTTAGCCTGAATAAATGGTTATCCTACGTTTTTCATTATCATTTGGCCATGAAACAAACGCCTGAGAGATATATAGCCCCTATATACAGCCATGTTGTGTTGGAATGTATAACTCATAGGATATGGTGCTTTACTTTTTAAAAATTTCAACACTTCCAATGTACCCCTAAGAAATGTAATAAAAAATAATGGCCACGTTTTTTTAAATATTCAATTAAAAGTGGACAATCTACACAAAATTTAGAATCGACCAGCGAAAACAGCACATTTCTAGCACGTGTGGTTTTCGAGATCTCATTGTCGAAAGAATTGGAGACAAATAGGTCCTATGTAAAGTTTCTTTGGAGACAAACATATAAACCTAGCATTTTAATACAGGTATACAGGTGTACAGATATATATATATATATAGATACAGATAGATAGATTGGTAAATTTATATGCTACACACAACACACATTATTCCGACGAATTTAAGGAAAGTGAATTTTTAATCTTAATTAAAACCTTGAACATTACCTTCAATATTAACGCGAATTGCTAATGGAACATTCTGTTCTCCTACAGCACTGAGAAGTGCACTAAAATGGACAAGCCAGTCAATGCGGTAGGTTACAACTACCTCCTGGAGACACTTAAAATCCAGAATATCTGCGAAGATATACGGACCTAGGAAAATGGAAGAAGAAAATGTTTGAATTAGCAAATGAACGTGTATTCCACATTATTATTATTATTATTATTATTATTATTATTATTATTATTATTATTATTATTATTATTATTATTATTATTATTATTATGTCTTGATCTTGGAAAATAACAAATTTTTATTCGTTTAGACCAGTGGTGAATACATTGGATGACTTTACGGTGGCCCAAAAGTAGGTATACAGTTCCGTACAGATCAGCTCACTATATTTCATATTATTTCTTATTGAATTCCATCAGTTCCTTTATTTTTTGTTCTTAAAGCCTTTTTACTTATACCTTAAGCTCGGAACAGCCGAAGCAAATAAATCCAAAGCTAGAATGTTATGCTTGGTCAATGCAGGGGTGTATACCTACTTTTGGGCCACCTGTAGTGATTTGGTGGAAGTCATAAGTACTTCAAGTATTATATATAGTATAGAATCCTCTCCCTTCGTTGTAAATATATACTATCTAAAATGAGAATATAGCAGTGAATATAGCAACACTCTCCGAAACTTTCTACCATCATGTTTCCGTTTGGGGTTTGAAAGAAAGCAGAGCTTTGCAAAAGCAATAGTTTAAGTTGATTTTCAGAAAGTTGAAGGAAAAGGATTCACCAAGCAAAACAATATAATATTTGTCAGGTACGGAAGAAAACAGAAGCCAGGAGGAGAGAATTTTTTTTTCCTGCATAACATTTGCGACCTACTTTAAAATACTTTGCTCCTTTCTATGCATCAGCGCTGTCAGGGTAGAGAATATTGGCACATATCACTTTGAAGAGTTTCAGTGTGATTGGCTATTTTGGCAGTTATTGGTACACCCTCTCAGACGGTCCTGGATCCGGCCATATATATAGAGTGTTTCAAAACAACACCGACAACGTTTGGGAGGTGATTCCTGACACCAAGATAAGACAAAAAGTATAGACCAAGCTGGGTGCACAAATGCTTCCTTTCGGAGTTATAGGCTACCGAAGATATGAAAAAAATGAACTATAAGGGCCCATAGCTCCAAAACTATGATACCTACCTTAGTCGGGCCAATACTTCACTTAGGATTCTGAAACTTGGATATTTGGATAGAGCCCATACTAGTTCCTAAGTGAAGTCTTGACCCGACTAAGGTAGGTCCCATAGTTTTGGAGCTATGGGCCCTTAAAGTTCATTTTTTCATATCTTCGGCAGCCTATAACTCCGAAAGGAAGCATTTGTGCAACCAGGTTGGTCTATACTTTTTGTCTTATCTTGGTGTCAGGAATCACCTCCCAAACGTTGTCGGTGTTGTTTTGAAACACTATATATATATATATATATATATATATATATATATATATATATATATATATATATATATATATATATATATATATATATATATATATATATATATATATATACACCCAGTCTTGCCATAGTTCCACACGGCCAATTCGACTGACGTTGGCAACTACTTTGTTTACGCAATATCGTGCCGAACCTGTAGTGCAAACCAGTCCCCAGTTTGTGTCATTTACTTGTCCAGTTAACATGAAGTGGGGCATCAAAGAGAATCGTATCGCTGTGATCGCGTTGCACAACTGCAACAAGTCGCCGGTAGAGAGATTTTTAATCTTCTAAAGCCTTTGCAAATTACGCAAAAAATTGTGTATCGGTGCATCAAACGTTTTAATGACATCTCCTTGTTCGAAAACTGTAAATCATGGCACGGGAGATGGATATACCATTGAGATATCTCAATGAGATATACCGAAGAGAACGATGTCCGCATCACCGAAGAGGACCTTAAACTTGGAGCTTACAGAAGAACCACAGGAAAACTGTTGACACCTATTTTAAAGAAGATACGAGTCACAAGAACCAATAGGTTACTCAGCGGTAAGCGAACGGGAAACACAGACAAATCCTGTTCATCGACGAAAAAATATTCACCGTTCAAGAAAAAATCAACCAGCAAAATGACAGAATTTATGCCCAAAGTTCTTGGGAAGCTGCTGAACTAATTCCTAGGGTCCAAAGAGGCCACCACTCGGCTTCCATGACGATTCGGTGGGGCGTGTCTTAGGACAGTGTTGCTCAGCTGCACTTTTGCAAACAGGGAGTCAAGACCAAAGCAGCAAACTACCAAACGATGTTTTGCAGAAGGTAGTGAAACCATTGAATCACGCTCTATTTTTTGGCACAGAATGGGCATTCCAGCAAGACTCCGCTCCAGCACATAAGGCGAAGATGAACCAGCAGTGGTTAGCCAACAATGTTCCCCATGCATAGCCGCTGGATTGGCCTTATGGAAGCCAGGATCTCCACGCTGGACTACCGCCTTTGGGACTAGAGATGCACACGAGTCGAGACATGTCTCAAATCCCGACTCGAATTCGAGTCGAGACACACTTTGTAAAATTCGAGTCGAGTCGAGACAAACGTATTTCTCGACTCGAATTTTCGAGTCGAGACTGCTCATAAAAATCTCGACTCGACTCGAATGTCTCGAAAATCTTTCTATAATTTTTAATATTATTTTGAAGTATATGTATGCAATTAATATTCTTCGTAAACAAACTCAACTATGTAGTATCTGAAGCGGCTTGAGTTGGATTGAATGAAAAAGTGAACAAAGTGAACATGTATTCGAACTGCGCAATGTATTGTTAATTCTGGAAAAATTAGAAAAAAATGGAAGCGTGACTGATGAGCACCAAACATCAAAATTTCACAAGGCATGAAATATTTGTTGACGTCAAAGCCGCACACCTCAAAAACCAGAAAAAAAGATTGCCTCATTAACTATCCGTTATCTTGTCCAAGTCAGTTGCTTTTTGTTATAATTTGTGAAGTTTCCTGCAAGTTAATTAGAATGTTGTCATTTTAAATTTATTTATTATACACCGATCAGCCAGAACGTTATGACCACCTACCTACTATCGATATAAACCCCTCCAGGCGATAGCAGCGTCACCTGCCGAGGAATGCCTGCTAGTCAGACACACATACGGTGCATGTAGTATCAGAGTGTTGGTCGTGTGTAGAATGAGGAAGGTGCTCGATTTATCTGACAAGTGAGTTTGACCCAGGGCAGGTCGTAATGGCCCGGAGACTCGGCACGAGAATTTCGGAAACTGCAGAACTTGTCGGGTGTTCGAGGGGTGCTGTCGTGTCTTCAACAAGTGGCGAAATCATGGGGAAAGGATGTCCAAACGTCGAGGGATTGGGCGCCCCCCACCTCATTACAGATGTCGGACGTTGTAGGCTGGGCAGACTGGTAAAACAGGACAGGCAGCGAACTGTGGCGGAACATCAAACACAAAGAACATCAGATTTTGATGCTAGTCAAAGTCAGGGTTGATATGTTTAAAACAAAATGTTTAAAACGAGGGCTGTTGTTTTATTCAGTTTATTTTAAACGTTTTAAACAAATTGTTTTAAACGTGTTTTTTTTTTTTTCGATGCTGGTTGAACATGTTTAAAACAACTAAAATATCAGATTGAAGAAGCTAATTTAATTTTCTAACGAACAACCCATCCTCTACAGGATTTGTGCATGAAGTAAATTACAAGCAGAGTTATATCCTTATTGTAATAGCAATTACTGAACGAAATTCTGCACATCAATGTGCGTGTAACTAATCCAACAGAAATTCAAGTTAAGTATTTGAGCATTTCTTATTTCCAAGAATAACGGAAGTTAAACATACTATACACTATTCTAAGATCCAAATTTACAAATTCAAAACTTGAGTATTTTTTGGTCACTATTACTTCCGTAATAATGAACAGTTCTCACATCATAAACTAGAAGAAATACTCTGACAAATACAATACAACTCATAGAAAAGAGCAGTGACTAGCCTACAAGGAGCAAATGATATATTTTAACTAAACAGTTTTCAAGATACATCTCTATTTGCAACATGGATAGCTAACAATGACTAGTGTCTACGGCATAACAACAAAATTAACCTTTAGACGCCCGCCAGGGATGGTAGACTCTCACGTTCGGGGCTCTGGTGCCTCCTCTAATTATCACAAAGACATTATTTATACACCGTAGGAAAGCTAATAGACCACAGATTCCAACGGAAAAACATTCGTGAAGTTCCCGCCGTATTCGTAGAAAAAGAACAGACATAAAAATCATTAAAAATATGAAAATATTGACTTTGTTGGGCCCTTTCAACCCTTTCAGTCATCCTACGCTGAGAAAATGATGCTAATGTGTAGGCCACATACTTGTGACAATAATATAAGAAATGGTAGCCATTGTTGCCATTGCGTAACGAATTCATTTTATGTAGGAAATATTTTTAAAAATGCACAGAAAAACGTTCATTGAGTTAGACATTCTCTCCCCTCCCCCACCATAGTACCACGTCCATATGCAAATCATTTTTCCTGCACACATCATGTATACGAACAAGAATTATGGTTCTAGACCACTTCAGTGAAATAGTATATCTTGTCTTATATGGAACCGTTCTGAAAATAAATGTAAATTAGCCAAATTTGATCCCCTCTTCCTCTATAAACAGCCAGAACACACAGGTTACTATCATGTAGGAGACTACTTCATCGCTTTACATACCAATTTTTATGGATATAGCAGAAAGGGGGGAGGAATGGCCCCCAAAATCTGATGAAAAAAATTTGAAGAAAAATTTAAAAAACGAACTTCATCCTCCCTCTCTCGGCCATACATACGTACCCTCTACATACATAACATGCATACTGGCGGAAAACTTCACCCCTCAGGAATACTTTGGTACCAAATGATCTTTCTAACTTAATTAGGGGCTGAGCTATTGATGTTTGTTGTAAAAACAAATGCGATTTACGTCAAAAAACTGAAACTCCAAAAATTGGCTAACTTTACCCCCTCCCTGCTCTCCCATATAAGCAACAAGTGCAAATACACGATATCACCATGTAGTGGCCTACTTCATTGCTCTACGTACTAATTTTTATGAATCTATCCCCCAAGAGGGAAAATGGCCCCAAAAAAACTGATGAAAAAAACAAGTAAACACGATATTTACCCTCCTCCTACCGTCACCTGGTACCCCCACATACATAAAATGCACACCGGCGGAAAGTTGCATTCTTCAGGAATAAATTGGTACCAAAACCATCTTCCTGCCTTAATTAGGGACAGAGCCATTGAGGTTTAAAGCCCTGATATAGCAGTTGCGTCAATGGGTGTTTAAAGATTAAGAATGCAGACGACCAGTAGAACGTAACACAAAGAAACTAAACTACATATTCCGTGAACGGAGATCGGGAAAATTCGTCCGGATGACACGTTCATGTCCGTTCCTTGGGTTTTGGGGGCATTTTTTATACTTTCAGTCAAGCAGCTACTGCATCGTTACTATATATCCTAGGATCATAATTCATATCTCATTCTCTTCAGAATGGAGGAGGTTTTCAAATGGTATCACTTATATGCCCATACCATATACCAGGAGAGGGAAAAGTCATGTCAAAGGGAAAATTTCGGGGGAGAAATATTTTTCACACTTTGGGCCCCTCTGGAACGGCCCTGTGTGAACGTAGAGATCTCAAAAAATCTGATAAATAGTACTTGGTAAACTGAATGTGTGTGCCAAATTTCAAGTTTCTATCTTGAATAGTAAGGGCGGGAGAAATTTTATCAAGAATCCCCACAATGCCCCAAATTACCGCAAAAGACCATGATCTCAGGTAAAAAAATTCCTGAGACATCTCTATTTACCCTAGGACTATAATCCGCCAATCATTCTCTTCAGAATAGAACTGCCTTTCAGGCGGTTCCATTCACATGTCTCCATTATGTATCTAAGGCGGGAAAATCCCGAAGAAAGGGATTTTTGGTAAAAATATCCCTTTTTTCAACTTTTTGCCCCTCTGGACCCCCTGTTTTAGCGCAGAAATCTGAAAAAAATCTGTTAAATACTACTCGGTGGACTAAATGTTTATGCACAATTTCAATCTTCTAGGTGCAAAAATAAGCCCGCAAAAAATATATACCGAAAATGCCCCATATTTCCCTATACAGAAGTATATTTTGATAAAAATTCCCTGAGACATCCCTAATTACCCTAGGGTCATGATTCGCCCATCATTCTCTTTAGAATAGAGCTGCCTTTCAGACGGCATGACTCACGTGTCTCCATCATGTATCTGAGGTAGGGATGCGCTCGAGTCGAGACATGTCTCGAATCTCGACTCGACTCGACTCGAATTCGAGTCGAGACACACTTTGTAAAATTCGAGACAAACGTATTTCTCGACTCGAATTTTCGAGTCGAGACACGAGTCGAGTCGAGACGGCTCTTAAAAATCTCGACTCGACTCGAATGTCTCGAAAATCTTTCTATAATTTTTAATATTATTTTGAAGAAAGTATTCACTCAGAAACAGCCTTGAAACCAATTCCAGCTTTTATTCCTTCAGAAAGGTACAGAACGCATAAAATTAATAGTTAATCTTTAAAGATCAAGATTTAATTTTCAGCTCAATTCAGTTAATTAGAACTAATAGTTAATGTCGTTGTATTTGGTTGTACTGCAAATATAATGATAATAATAATAATAATTGATTATCTAATTTGTATAAAACTATTATCCGTAGTCTAAATCTAGTTTGTATAAAACTATTGCGAAAAAGTGAACTTCATAAATTCTCTGAATGAGCAGTTGGTAGTCTATAGTAATTTAGCATAGTTATAATTATTGTGTTTTCGTTCCCATGAACGCAATAGGGTTACGTAACTTCTGGATTATTCGCCTGCCCAACTGTTCTGAGGCTTTAATATGTTGCAGCATATCACGAGCTACGGATAATATATAATGTAACATTTGTTGTACATCACATATTATGATACGAGACTATTTTACATAGTATATCTTATCTAATATAAATAAAATAAAGAGTTTGTTTGTGTGTTTGTCTGTCTGTCTGTGTGCGACCTGGGGACCAGACGAGTGGACCGAGAGTTCCCAAAATTTGGTCACGGGTACCTTAGTCCAGGCCCCAGATCAAGACGAAGCGATTTTTTTTAAATTTCGAACCAGGGGGTCTCGGGGGGGGGACGTTTACTGGTACCTACCTGGGGACCAGACAAGTTGACCGAGAGTTACCAAATTTTGGTCACGGATACCTTGGTCCAGGTCCCAGTCTAAGGCGAAGCGTTTTTGTCAAAATTGGAACCAGGGGGTCTCAGGGGGGCGTTTAGCGAGACATGTAGTAAAAGTAATCCAAATTGATCGACATTAGTGTCAAATCCATAGTTTTCACAGTCGCTGAGATCAATGGTGACACTTCCATCAGCGATGACTTGCAAATTCAGCTACTACTGTATGCGGGCCGGGTGTCAGCGGGTGAGGAATACCGAGACATGTATAAATAGCCCATATTGATTGATACTAGTGTCAAATCCATAGTTTTCGCGGTCACTGAAATGAATGGTGATACTTCCACAGGTGTTGACTTCCAAATACAGCCCCCGTGCGAAGAATGGGTATATTAAGCTAGTATTACAATAAATGAACTGCTTGGATGCCAAGAACTAGTACAGATAAGTACCATTCACTTCTATGAATAGGTATTTTTTAAAAGGATTTTTGTAAACACTAAGTTATAAAACAATGAACTACATACAGTAGTTATGGTTTTGGTTCCCAACATAAAAGAAATATGGATTGTTCATGAGATATTGAACTTCAACTTTCACTCCTGGAAAATTTCAATTTTGGAGTTAGGCCACTTGGCATCAAAGCAGTCCACTATAAGATAAATACATTATGCACATTAGTAACATAGTTGTTCAGGAGCCTTTGATTTCCATCCTCTCAAATGAAAGCGATACATGATACATGCTGACTATATAGGAGAAATAGTGTATTAAGTTTTCGAGCTTTGGTGCGTATCCGTATTTACACTCTGATATAACTTTCAAATCGAGCTAATTGTTTAATGCATTTCGAAAGCTTTTGCTTTTATGCAGCTCATTAAGGAAAATCTATTTCATAATCGTAACATTTATGTACTAAGAAACTATGAACGTAAAGTGGACTCGACCTAGCCCCGTGGCCGCTGTGACTCAGTGGCACAGCTCTCACCCTTGGTGTGTGAGGACTCTGATTCTGTGTGTGTGTGTGTGAACTCCGCGGCTAGTGTACGCGTCTTTGCCGTGGAAGACTCGGGTTCAATTCCCGGCGCGAGCTCATGTAGTTCAGATTCCACGTTAATCAGAGGTCTACATTTCATAAATCCTCGCTGCTGAAAGAGACGGTAAAGTCAAAATCAACTCAACAATACCGTAAATCGAACCAGAGTCTCTCGCGATCAAAGAGAGACTCTGGTTCGATTTACGGTGGAAGCTCATGAATTTGTTACCGGTATCCCACTTTAAACTGTAGATCCATGCCTCATATAACCATACATATAATATATATGCCTTTGATACACTTATTTTCTGACTTGGAAGCCATCGAAAATTTCCGGACACAGAGTCCCGTAGACCGAAAATGAGAAACATGGCTACAGAGTAAAACTGCCATAAAAATTTAAGCTTTTTAGGCTAACTTAATCCTTATATATAATGCAACTAGCTTGGCCAAGTTATAATGGAGGAAATGCTATCATTTGCAACACTCTGAGAATAGAAAATGTTCGCCAGGTATTACTATCCCCCCTCTCCTGCAGAATGAAAACCCTCACTAAAACTCAATATTATATATATATATAACTATTTTGTGTAATGTAACAAACAGTAGTGGATAGTATTCATGTTTTCTTGCAGAGATCCTTACGAGGGTTTGCTTCCATCATCCTCTCCCCAAGAACTAAGATAAATTAAAAAATTGCGATTACTTGTTAATCTTGTAAAATTGCGATTACTTGTTAATCTTATACAAAGGACGCAATTAAAGTCCCAGTGTAACCCCTACACATTTAGATTTTTGCCCTGGAAGAAATCCAGTTATTATTGTTTCTTGATTTCTCAGTCTCACCTACACAAACATACAAATAGAATTAAAGGATAGGACATGTTTAGAGTGCTTGAACATGACATCTAACTATATTTCTCATCAAATGCGTCACAGATGAAAATGTCCGTTTGTACTGCCTCTATTTTCTGGTACACATGTTTTATTTATGTTATGTTGCTAAAATTCGTTAGGAAACAAGTACAGACTGCGCCTGTGTGCCTGACAAAACGTAAATGTACTGGATAATTATTTCTTCACTTTCTTCAAAAAAAAAAAAAAAGTAACCCATCTCATGTCGGCTAACAAAAGGAGGTAGCGGTCCAAAGATAGCCGTTGTTTACCTAAGGTCGTTACACAGAAGGGGTTTCATTCAGTCAGAGAGAAAAGAAAAAATAATTTAAAGTTTCTATATTTGTTTTGAACTGCAATATACTTGTTCCTTTTATTTTAAGAACCATTTCCTTGTGATTTGTCTGCATCAGAAAAAAAATGCAAAAAAATCACTAGAATGTGTCTATTTACCCAAAGTACGTACTAGATCACTAGTTCAATAGTAAAATAAATGTTCAAAAATAAATTCAAGAAGTAAAACACGATCCTACAAAAGACTGTTGACTTGCTCACTGGTTTTAGTATTGTGAATTGAAACTCAAGTGCGCAGTCATGTTGAATACTTCTGTCCCTTTCTACTTTACAACTTGAGGTGGGATGAGGGTCATGATAGATCTAGTGATATACCGCTAAAGGAAGTGCTTCAGTACAGAGTCGGAAGCGGTATGTATTGTTTATACTACTTACAACGTTACCCCCCACATAAAATATAAATTCACCCTTTCTCCCTTCCCTTTTTCGAATACAATGAACCGACTCTTTTGCTGAAGAAAGATGCTAAAAGAAAATTGAAACATCTGTGTCTAAACTTTCTTTGAAGCGCAGTCTTTTGTATTTGTAAGGTTTTGCGAGTGTTTTCGAGATAGTCAAATCTTTTACCATGGACTCCTCCTGCGAACTGACCGTGAGTAAACACCCGATCTCGCTGTGTTCAATTTCTCTCGCACACGTGAAATGGGTTTGTTGTTTCCAAAACAAATAGGAAGTTACCTTGTGCTTTTGCATTTCTGCACGCACACAGGTACCATTGTTGTTTTAATGATCAGAAGAAATATCAAAACCATCCGATATATATGATACAAAACAGCTAACAGAGGGAGGCAAAGATAAAAGTAGGCCTATACCAAGTTTTCCGCGTGGTACCATTATGGAGAATAAATATTTGATAAAGTCACGTAGATGCGCTTAAACCTATTCCATCTGTCCTTATAATTTTTCTGGTCTCATCAATTTCTCAGGAGAATACGTACAACATATGTCCAAATTCCATATATACTCTTTCTAAACTAATGAGTAAACTCATTAAGAACACCAACTGATATCAATAAACAGGAAAGAAAACAATACTTTATACTTCTATCATTTGGTACACATCTCTATGAAGCACAGCTTGTTTCTTTTCGAAATAGCTCCTTCGTGTCACAGCTGTGGTTAGTTTTGTTTTGTGTTAGGATGAAAGAGAGAAATACAACATTTGCTTCGCGGTGAAGTTATATATATTATTAAGATGAGCGGTGATAAGCGAGGTTTAACAAAGAGTGCCTTTTGGATGCACAATTTAATGGGTAGTTGCAGTCCGTGTTGAGAATCGAACCAAAGCTATGTAAGACATGTTAATATTGAGCTCTTTTGTGGTAAAAGTGAACTTCAGAAACACACAAAAGACTTGAAACATCAAGCTAATGTAAAGCAATTGAAAAATAGCCTACCTATCGCTGCATCTTTTCTGTGGCTAGGAACATGCAGTGTGTAGCAACAAGAATCGTGTTAAGGACTTTTTTTCGAACATAACATTCCCTTCCACACCATAAAAGACAATATAATGTTTGTTAAAAGAAAGTGCACATAATATTTTTAAATTTTGTTTGTGATCCTATCATGCATAATTATAAATAATCCCTTTCATACTACGAGAATGAGTTCAACTATACGTCATGGCCCCTCTAAAGCGGGGCCGCGGTGGCTCAGTGGTAGATCGTTCACCTCTGGTGCTTGGGGACCCTGGTTCGATCCCAGCTCGCACCAAGTGAACTTTGTGGTGGACAAACACCGTGTGCGTGGGTTTTCTCGGGGTTCTTCCGTTCCTCCCACTTTCTTCATTCCACGATTTCACTAATTTCTCATCATCACCCCTCTCCTTTAGCCTAACCGGCATAACCGTGGGACGTAAAACTCAAAGATTTCACTTCATTTTTTCCCTCGAAAGCGATATGTTTCAAAATTATTTATTGTTAGATATTGTAAATTTACGGTATCTATTTTAGTGGACGGAAAATTTTGCATCTAATCGGATAATTTCATGGCTTCTAACAGGAATTCGCAGTTACGAAATTTGCATCACTGTCTTTTGAAAGGATGCCTAGAAAAAATACTACTAGAAAATAACTGAAAACACAAAATGGATTTGATAGCCAAATTCACGTCATCTTGGTGCGTCATCATTTTTCTTTAAATATTTGTATTTAGATTAGAGTTTAGTGTCCCTTTCAGCATCAAGGCTATATGAGACGTGAACTTACAAATTAACGTGGGTTTAGAACCACAGGAGTTCCCATCGGAAATCGAACCTAGGTCTCCCGCACCAAAGACGCGTACGCTAATCATATGGACAAGGGTGTTCGATATTTAGTAATGTGTACATAAAGTTTTGAAATTGCGCTTGTATAATGGAATGCAATTCCTTCTACTGACATAAACCTTCACAATACTTAGCTGGACAAAGTATCTTTAAAAAGATTTGATTTGATTTTAGTTTAGCGTCCCGTTCAGCAGCGAGGCTATATGAGACGTGGACCTACTGATTAACGTGGAATCCGAACCACATGAGCTCCCGCCGGGAATATCTTTAAAAAGAAAATGTCACTCTTTATGTTTCAGTTCCTGGTTCGACTGAAGGATGGAACAAATTGCAATGAGCGTTTTTGGATCCTACTTTGTGTAGTTGATTCATCATAAACTTGGTATTTGATACGGATATGAACTATTACACTTATTTGGTGTTTATTTCTAAATAATAAGTCCTAATACAACTTCATAAAGTTGTAATTTTTCTTTAGTTTGTATCACTTTACACAATGACAAATCCAAAAGGTGTGTTGTATCGGTGCAGTACCAGTTTTTCACGTTTTTCAAAATGTTCCAAAACCCAAAGAATAATCTTTAATTTCTGATATTTTAGTCGTCACAAATTACAATTTTATAATGTAGTCAATGTTTATAATTACTGGGCAGTTGGGCGTTTAAACTAATGACATCATAATAAAGTCAAAACCATAATTTTGAGTTGAATTGATTCTGAGTTTAACGCCCCGTTCAGCAGCGAGGCTATGTGAGACGTGGACCTACTGATTAACGTGGAATCCGAACCACATGAACTCCCACCGAGAATCAAGCCCAGGTTTCCCACGCCAAAGGCAAGTATGCTAACCGTTAGCCACGAAGGAGCTCCACGATAATTTTATTGGGCGATAAGGAATATCTCGCCAGTGCTTTTACAATAAATAAAATTTTATAAGTATTAAAGAATAGTGGTAAGAGATTTTATAATAGCTCTTTTATTTATGAGATATGAGTATTTTGAAAAAAAAAAACAACTAAAGAATAGGTTGGCGGAACCACAAAAGACTCATAAAATAAACTTTCTTATAAATACATACGCACCTTACTCACCTTTTATAATTGCTATGCTTACGTTCTCCATAAAAACAGAAATTCTCTTTTAGTGATACTTTACACAAGATCATGAAGTGGGTTCAAATTTAATTAAAGGCAAAATACAATACAATAATCCTCAAATATTGCCTCAAGTGAGTTTAAAGATTTCTAAACACTAGTACGAAACCGGGCTCTGCCGTTGCGATCGATTTACAGGTCTTGAGACGAAAGTAAGAAGGGACTTACGCACACAGTAAGTAAAAACAATTAATATGCCTGTAACTTTCCCCCAAATGGGTATATCTTAAAACTAACCTCACCATTATTTTTCTAATTAAATTCTAGCCCGAAATTATGTATCATATTACCTTATTCCCATTTTGAAAACTTGACCTTAATTCAAAATGGCGGATTTCAAGATGGCTGCCATCAAGGTCATATCTACCATACGACTTCCCCCCAGGACTTACATGTATCCACACGGTTTTTCTTCACTTTTCTTCATTAACGCTCCGTTTACAAAGGGTAGTAAGGGACTTCTGTAGTAATCTCTAATAACCACATCACAACTCTTAAAAGTTATTTAAAAAAAAAAAAATAGAAAACATGCACCATGGCAAAAATTTGTCATCACAAGTAATGATGCATACATGCCTTCTATCAGCACAAAAAGTTTCATTGAAATTGGAGCCGGACATTTGAGTGATGTCCCTTGTGGGATGTGATTGAACGTCACGTCAGAACACATCCCCCCCCTTCCCGGAATTTACGGGAATTAGGTGAGCTGAGTGAGCACATGTGGTGCCAGCTCTCTCCAGCGACCTATCAAGGATCATTGCGTGTATGCCAAGACGTGTCGCCGTTTTTATCTATGCCAAAAGTCAACATACTGACAATTAGGTAGGTAGTCATGATGGTCTGGCTGATGTGTGCGTATATTTTAACTCGTACATTTTGTCTCGACTCGAATTTCGAGACGTCTCGACTCGAATTCGAGTCGAGTCGAGACAGAGACTGTCGAGTCGAGACACGAGTCGAGACAAAAACATATTTTCGAGTCGAGACACGAGTCGAGACAACATTTTCTCGAGACGAGTCGAGACAGGCTTAAATCTCGACTCGACTCTACTCGAATGCATCCCTAATCTGAGGCGGGAAAATCCCGAAGAAAGGGATTTTTGGGTTAATATATATTCCTTTTTCCCAACTTTTTGCCCCTCTGGACCCTCTGTTTTAACGCAGAGATCTGAAAGAAATCTGATAAATACTACTTGGTGGGCTGAATGTTTATTCACAATTTCAAGCTTCTAGGTGCAAAAGTAAGCCCGCCAAAAAAAATATATACCGACAATGCCCCATATTCCCGTATACAGAAGGATATATTTTTTAAAAAAATTCTCTGAGACATCCCTAATTACCCTAGGATCATGATTTGCACATCATTCTCTTCAGAATAGAACTGCCTTTCAGACGGTACCATTTACGTGTCTCCATCATGTATCGGAGGCTTAAAAATAGTGAAAAAGGTTTTTTTCGTTAAAAAATCCCTTTTTTAACTTTTGCTTCCCTGGACCCCCCCTTCTGCTAACGCAGAAATCTGAAAAAAATCTGGTAAATACTACTCGGTGGACTGAATGTTTGTGCAAAATTTCAATCTTCTACGTGCAAAAATAAACCCGCCAAAAAATAATGAACATAGGCTTAATAAAAGAAAAAAATATTTTATTTAATTATGACGTCATCACCTCCTATGTCTCGACGCAGGAAGGTGTGAAACCATACGTAAGGTCTTCTACAATGCCTCTGGACTTGAAAAAAAAATATAAGCTGTTTTAAAAATGGTCCAACGTAATATTAACAACGTAAGGTGCGTTTTGTTAAGAAGTTACCATTATTTTTTATTACTATCAGTAAATAAATGTAATATGACAAAAAAAAGTAGTAAAGGTTAAATGAGTGAGGTGGAATAGACGTTAAAAAGGAAAATAGTGGTAAGTCACTGTCAATATGGTTTACGAAATTATATGTTAAAATCTGTATTTCTCTTAAAGTAATAGATAAGGAATTCATTACTTACCACTTTCCACTATTTCTTTGGTTGGCTTAATGATGTCGGACATAATAACATTATTTCGTCCATATTTAGCTCTAAGCAGCTTAGCGAGCCCAGTTCCCAATTGTCCCAAACTACCTTAAACGAAAATCAAAATGATGGTTATATTGTGACAGTTTCCTGTAAAAATCGGTTGAACAAAATTTTTATTATTGTTATTTAATTACATTTTAATTTTTTAAAAAGATTTCTTAATGAATAAATACGGAATTGCAACTCAATTATGAATTTCTTGTGTGAAATAAGTTACCTTGCTTGTTCTTGCAATAGTGCTGATCAGAGGTGGAGTGGGTCAATGGGTCAACAGGACTTGACCCACTGCGGCCCACCACCCACCATGACCCACCAATCCACTCTGCTCAGCGCATTGTAGACAGCATCTTCTGAACACTAGTGAATTTGTCTACTATTTACTTTCAAGGTCTCCATTTTTCTTCTTTGTTTTAATTTGTTTTTATTTATCCTGAGATGAGTATATCTAAGTAAAAAAACAAAGAAAGAAAGAAAAAGCTTCAGGGACTTTTGGATATTATTTTTAATTGCAATAGTAGTAATAGGACTTACAACTTGGGTTTCTAGACACTGTCGAATTTTGTATTATTTGTTTTTCTTTTATGTTGACCTATAAGGGTAACCAAGAAAGTTCTCTCGGTTTTTGTGGAGGTTTGTGTTCAATTGGCCCTCACACCGTGAGTGGAATGCAAATGGAGATAAAACGAAGGTCATTTGTTGGTGTGGGTATATCCAACATACTACGTGGTTGTGGCAGTTCAGTTACACCGTGAACTTGCGTAAGGACAGAGTGTACATGGGACCTCCACAGAGCGTCAGAAGGGTGTGGATGCTATATGAGTTCAAACCGGGGTTAAACGCCGCTGCAGCGGGGCAGAAATTATGCGAGGCCTTTGGTGAGTGTGTTGTGACTACGCGGACAGTGCAGCGGTGCAGCAGTGCAACAGTAAAACTTTAAGGACGGTGACGAAACACTCGAAGACGCACAAAGTGCCGGAAGACCAACACATGTACAAAATGAAGATCTTCAGGCAGCAATTGAGTCGAACAGTGGTCAGACATGTGAAAAACTGGGACTACAATTCAGTGTGAGTGGAGAAACCATTCGGCAGCTCTTCCATCAACTTGGGAAGCACTACAAGTTGGGTCGATGGATCCCACATGATTTGACTTCGGGCCAGAAGGCAACGCGAGCAGACACCTGTGTTTCTTTCCTGTCTAGTTAGAGGAAGAAGCCATTTCCGGACAAGATGTTGACATGTGATGAGAAGTGGGTCATGTATGATGCTCCACGGCTCCGTCATCATTGGTTAGTATCCCATGAACCGGTTCCAAACAGCCGAAACGAGCACTGCACCAGAAGAAGGACCTCCTGTGTGTTTGGTGGACTGCTTGCGGCATCCTGCATCGGGAACTGCTACCAGCTGGCTAGAGCATGAATGCTACTATGTACTGTTAGCAGTTGAGCCGTGTTCAAGAAAAACTCAAAACTCTGGAGCCAGCACTTCTGAATCGCAAAGGGGTCCTTATATTACAGGACAACCTAAGCCCCACGTGTCTAGAATGACCCGGGACACCGTTCTACGCCTTGGATGAGAAACACTATTCCATCCGCCATACTCCCCGGACATTGCACCGTCCGATTATCACCTGTTCCATTCCCTGGACAATCACCTTAGAGGACGCCAGTTCAAATCCCTATTAGAGGTGCAAAATGCACTTGATATCTTCTTCGCTTCACGGCCCACCAAATTCTACCGCGATGGAATCCATGGCCTTCCAGAACGTTGGCAGAAGGTCATCGATGCTGATGGGGCCTATTTTTGATCTTCGAGGTACATTTTAGGTGACATATCGATGTTCGAAGGTGGTGGGTGAAAAATGCAACAGAACTTTCTTGGTTACCTTTATACTTTACCTTGATTTGAGATTTTCAAATTGTATCCTATTTTCCACTGGAAAGTGCAAATAATTTAATAAGGAAATCATTATATATGATAATTAAATTGAAATTCATGGCAATATGGCTCATGACAAACACTTTATTATTTTATATCGTGAAGGCCAGATCCATCGGTATTGTAACAGAGCGGTGTTGAGCGATTGACCGTAGAAGTTCAAACTCTGATTAGTGATAATTTCACAGCCTTGTTTTATTTCAACTGTAAACTGTTTATTCAGTTAAGAGGAAAGCGTAGATCATGCGTCAGAGTTGATGACGATGGGTTTTAGTGGGTGCTGGGTTAGTGGGTCACGGTGGTTGGTAGGTCACAGTGGTTCATGGTAGGTGGTGGGTCTCCGTCTGTTTATCATGGGTCAAGTTGGAAGCCCAGGACTCAGTCCCCTGTGTATGTCCCCGTTCATATAAGGTTCACCGTACTTCCTCTATCAGCTAAGGTTATTAGCATCACTTGCCTATTGTTTGTTAACATGTTCGTCTTAAAAAAAGGTAACAATAATATTTTCTCACGAAAATTGGTGGTCTTCAGTCGGGAGAAGATGTCGTCATAAAGAAGACCGGGATGTATTATTTTTATGTGAACATAATTCTGTATCACTAAAAATCGGTCGTGATGAGAGATAGGTGGCTTAAAAAGATGGTCGTTCAGAGGGATGTACCACAATAAGAACGCTCATCTTTGGTGCACGTTATTCTGGGTTCGATTCTCGGTGTAAATAGTCTCTTTGTTATCGTATAATCAATCATAAAAAGTAAAAGTAAAATAGACATTTTTAGAGACGTCACACTGTATAGCATTCAAATCTCCTATACCAAATAACATTATTCTTCATTGGTGTCATTGTTTTTGCAACGTAAGTACAAAGTACATACAAATAGTTTGGATGTGGCCAGGGCTGGATTAAGGGGGGCTGTAGCCCCAGAACTTCACTCTGATCAAAACATCAAGTGGCTCTCTAAAAAGATTCATAAAGATACAATCACCATCACGAAATAACATATGACCAAAACTATGAAACATATTCCCTTAACCCGGCGATACTGGCGCCAAGTCTCACAAACCCGTGCCACTTGCTTTTGATCCTGTTACTATTACAGTAGCTGGCCGTTAGCTCTGATTGGGATTCAAATTGAAAAGTTTATTTTTCAATGGACATAATTTATTATCTTGTGATAACATATTGAAACTTTTGAACTTTTTACTAAATAATAATTGTAATCCTACCAAATTTAATAAATGGGTCTATAAGACTAGGCGCCTGTGCTCAAGCCACATTAACAGGCGCCAGTGCCACCGGGTTAACTTTCCTACTGTATTTTCACAGAATGTATTAGGCGGAGTCAGCAGGAGCGACACATTTTTCTAGCCCCGGGTCTCCAGATGGGTTAATCAGGCCCTGGATGTGGCTTTAGTTATATAGCCTATAAAAAACAGTCGGATTCAAAAAAAGAAAAAAAGGCCCAGTTTTAGTATTAACAAGTATCAGCGTTACGTGCACATTATGTGAAGTATCCTTTGTGTGGCATGATATTATTTTCAATACTGAAACCTGAAGTTTTATATTTCTGCAACTTCCGGTTTTAGAAAAAAAAAGTAGAGTGGAGATGGAATATATTCTTGGGACGCTTCATTGATTGCAGAAAACAGCTTTTTAGTTATTTAAAAACGCTTATACTCTATAGCAATCACCGTTAATATCGGAGGAGGTTGATTTCTGTAACTTCCGGTTTCAATTTGAATAGAGGGTTAAGAGAAAAGATGGCGCCTATTCTTTAGAACGGTAAATTAATTCCCCGAAAAAAAGTTTATCGCTATCTCTTATTGTTTTTACTGTATGTCGATCAATATTGAAACCGGATATTGTAGTGGACTTTTATTACTTCCGGTTTTAATAGAGGGTTAAGCATGGAGAGAAAATGTAATTTGGGACTCTTAGGCGCTTCTCACTATCTATTACCGTTTTTGCTCTATAGTGGTCAACATTAAAAGCGGAAACGGCTGTTTTCTAACACTTCTGCTTTCAATATTACCTTCATGAATTAACTAAGTTCCTAACCTTTGACCCTCCACATCCTAGCCAAATTTGATGGCGATCCATCAAGTAGTTATTATTATTATTACTATTATTATTATTATTATTATTATTATTATTATTATTATTATTATTATTATTATTATTATTATTATTATTATTATTAATTTTGTTTCTCGGATAGATGGAGGGGCTGCTGTAGCTCAGTGGTAGAGCGTTCACCTCTGGTGTTTGGCGTCCCGGGTTCGATCCCAGCTCCCGCCAAGTGACCTTTGTGGTGGACAAACACCATGTGTGTGGGTTTTCTCGGCGTTCTTCCGTTTCCTCCCACTTTCTTCATTCCACCATTTCATTCATTAGTCATCATCACCGTCTCTTATAGCCTAACCGGCATAATCAAGGGACGGAAAACTCAAAGATTTCATTTCATTTCTTTTTCGCAGCGGCGGCCGCTGAAGGGGAGCCAATGTGCCGTGGCACTACCATAAATAATACAAAAATAATATAAATAATATTTCCATCTTACTAAATAACAAACTTTTTAATTTTATGCACAATACCTTACTTGCAACGTCATCATTGCTCACGAGAAGCTGGTTTGAGTCGCGCTCAGTGATTGAATGCGCTCAGAATTACCCGCACGCTAGCAGTCAAAGCAATACATAGGCCTATCTCTACTCTGTTGTGCCAAGTTCTCCTGTGCTCTCCCGACTGTTCTAAAAATGGTTTGTGCGCATGCTCGTTAGCTGGCAAGCAGGAGGAAAGCACGGAGAAATAACTAGCGTTTTGTGCCACGACCAAAGGTGGCTCGAAGCGGGAGATTTGTTTCGTCTTATGTTTTGATGCTCTAGGAAAGGGGTCTTTGGTTTGGAGTTAAGTCGCCTGTAATTCTAAGACGTGACTCCCGATTCACTTGTTCCTATTGCAGTGTTTCCAAACTAGTTACTTATTACATACCAATATGGACCATCTAGATTTGACCCTCCCAAAAATCGATTTGGAATTTATTTCGTTATTGTGTTGTCAACCCAGGTATGATAACCCCCCTGATTGAAACATAAACATATTGTGCGCTTGAGTGTTTGTGGTGTTGAATGTGGATGTGTATGTAACTTGTTAGTTATATATTTTTGCGAAGTTTTGATGCTGAGTACTTAAGTGTAGTGCTGTTTTCCTCTTTCTCTATATTTGTAACTATTTTCCGTGAAACTAGAACAATACATTACGATGAATGCTGCAAGAAGTTTAGTGAAATATCCGTTTTCATCCCTATCATATGACGACAAACTAACTGGAAGCAGGAAATTTAGGAAAGCAAATGCCTAATTTAAAGTTGTATGTTTAAGCAGGTGATCCGTAATAAGGAGAGATGGCATCAATTTAACATGAACATATTTGAAAAACAGTTCGAATTTGTGGTTGCAATGTAGCCAAACCTTTATTTTGTTTCCGTGTGTTGTTTGGGGGGGAGGTTCGCAACCTGGACAAAATCTGCTTTATGTTTATAATAAGTTTACTGTAGGCACAAACTTCATTCTAAATAACTCTCTCTCTCTGTCTCTCTCTCTCTCTCTCTCTCTCTCTCTCTCTCTCTCTCTCTCTATATATATATATATATATATATATATATATATATATATATATATATATATATATATATATATATATATGTGTGTGTGTGTGTGTGTGTGTGTGTGTGACTGTAATAAAATAATGTTACTCGTGAATTTACATGTACTCTTTTTTACGGATATGCGCTTATTTATTGTGTACGTTTTGGCACTACCATATTATATACTCACGAGCCGCCACTGCTTTTTCGGATAGATGGACGGATACTTTTTTATTTTCTGGACTGACGCACGAACAGACAGGGAAAATTTATAAAGTAGTTTTCGTAGATCAAGCTCCTTAAGTAGGTATTTAAGTAGTGGTTAAAAAAAAAATCTCTGCAACTTAAAGAGCGTGCTTAAGTTTGTATGGCGACGCATGTAGAATGATAGATGCATATAGTAATATATTATAATCTATAAGCAATAATTGGATAAATGGCAAGGGTATGCAAGTATTTAACATTCTTGCTTCGTAATCTGTAGGTTCGGGGTTCAAGTCACGCGGCTAGTCATTGAGACTTAGTTTCTTCTCAGTTTCCACTATGCTAATACCGAGGTGGTACCTTGAAATATGCCCTAGCCGACATCCACTACGTTCCACATTATTATTATTATTATTATTATTATTATTATTATTATTATTATTATTATTATTATTATTATTATTATTATTATTATTATTATTATTATTAATTATTAATTGATTGATTGATTGATTGATAAATATACCTATAAATGTAAATTAGTCTTGTAGATGGTATCTGGAAGATTGTTTAAAATAATTAATTTAACTTAATTTTTTTAAAAACATCGCTCAAGAAAATTATTTTCAACTAAGTTTTTGAAAATGAATTTTGTTGTTGGATTACGGTTTAACATCTTTTTTAGTACGAAGGCAATATGAAACCTGGAAACCCCATCGTAGCTTGACGATACAAACCCTTCATCCAGGGGGCATCATTTAGGTAGGGCAGGAGGGGATACCTGCTGCCTCCCCAAGAGTTTGAGGAATACATATACTTTAATAGGTTGTCTACTCTTATACTAGTACAAAACGTGAAAGTCTTATGTCAGTGGTACTCTTGCCCCTCAAGCGAAGTTTGAAATGACACCCCTACCTCCATCGCATGAGTTCGAACTGAGAATCGAACGCGAACTGAACACGCATATGCTAAATACATGACCACGAGGCCGCTCAAAATGAACTTTATATAAGAAAGATTTTTTTAAAAAATTCTATTACAGTGGTACTTTGGAATATGAATAATCCATTCCCGAACTCTGTTCGAGTTTTAAGATAAGTTTTCCCTTTAAAGTGGTAGAAACTAGTTTAGTCTGTTTTTGTTTTTCCAAACTCGAATATTTTAAGTAATAATTTCGTTTTATAACATTAAGCAAAACTTTGCAATAAAAATAATAATCTACTGACCTGTAATTAGAATTCTAGGAGCTTCATCGGACGTGCTTCCTGACATACTTCGAACAGAATTACTTAAAAATATACACTGACTTCTCCAGCATGTCTTTCGTGCAATTTGTAACAGCGAACATGTTAGCATCTTCTGAAATCTGAAAGAAATAATATTAAAAACAAAAAATAAATAAAACAACTACAGCCTATTCTTCACATATATATTACACATATAAATATTGTACTTAAGTTACAGCTATTATACTTGCTTTTCGAACCGGACATCCTTGTTCCGCAGAAAATTAAATTAATGTAGTACAATATACGACTTGTGATGAGTCAAACAGAACCAAAAATTACGGAAGTATAGTGATGATTGAAAGGAAAAAAAATGTGAGACAACTTTCAACGACATGTAAATTCATTGAAATGTTTGGAGCATGCACGAGATGAGACGGGACAGAATTTTTGAGATAACACAGAGAATACAATAGAAACATATATTTTTCGAGACGAGATATCACTTTCATGGCTTATTTTAGAGCCGAGACTATCTCTCCCAACTCTCGTCTCTTGCATATCCATAACCTACTATTCGATCCCGGGTTCGATTCTCGGTAGAGGTACTCGGTCGAAAAAGTATAAAAAGCTTTTTCAGGCAAGCCACCCTGAATGAGGTTTTCCTGGGTTTTCCTCATTCACACCAGGCAAATGCCGGGGTGGTATCTAACTTATAGGTCTCAGGCCGCTTCTTTCCTTCCCCAATCCTTTCTTCCTTCCCTTTCCCCGGATTGTGTACTCGCCGAGGGACGTCATCCCTGATACGTGACGGGCTAAATGGTCATAGATGCCGAAAGCCCAAAAATCTAAATTCTAAATCCCTAACATAGCTAATAGCTAATAGCTATGTTGCTTTACATTCAAGTGAACCTATGTCACAATTGTTTTCTTCCTCAAAGTATGAGCTACTTGTACAGTATCAACGTTTTAATCTAAACATTAAAGTAGAATTACATATTATTGTTTGCTAGTGTTAGTAGAATATAGCTCGGTATATAAATGTTTATAAATATACCATTGCATTTGCTAATAAAAGAAAACAAGGAAAATACCTGTTAATCTTCTGAGGTAGTGCTGACAGTAATTTTTTAATTAAACAAGTTGTTTTAGTACGGCAATAATATTTGCTAAGACAAGAAAATCGTATCTTCTAAGGTCTGACGAAAAAATAAACTGTTTTCTTGATGTTTGATACAATAACGTGGTAGATCCGCTTGAGAAAATATTCTGCACTCTTCCTTCTGAATTCTGAGCACCCAAACTAGTTGAGGAGATAGAAACACCCAGAAAGGTTATTCTTAATTATACCCTCCATTTATTGCTTCCCATTCCTTTCCCTACCAAAGAAGAGAAAGAAAGAAAGAAAAAATTTAAGGTGCGTTGACCAGACCTTTGAATTGCCGAAAGCAATGATCTAGAAAAAAAAAAGGAAAGAAAAGAAAAGAAAAACGCAACATTCTGACATGCCAAAATAACCTATTGTTTAAAACTAATATAAGAAATAATAGATTATTTTTTACTTTTTTCTTACAAATTTTGTCTCACTTTCAATAATCCTGTATTGCATACACCTACGGAGAGTTATATAAATTGATGTCCTCACTTTTTAAAATATATATGAGGAGTGATCAGAAACTAAGGTTCCAAAGCCTGAACTAATAGGGTGACCATAAAATTTTCAGCTGAAAACAGGACAGGTTGCGGCTTTCTAAAAATTATGAGAAATGAGAAATAGGTTAATGCCTAAATTAGTACTTGTTTGCCTTAGCAGTACCTAATACATTTACGTTGTATATAAGCTATAAAATATAAACAGCATTTAATTTACAATGTACGTGATGCTGCCTGCATTTGCTTCTTTGCCCTAGCTGGATATAAAATGGCTAGAAGTGAAAAGAATGTGGGTAGGATTCGTACTGATGCTGAATTAGCAATCCTGGACTTTTAGATATACCTTTGTTCTTATCAGCGCTCTGTTATCAGAACTCCCCCTCCTCTCTCTCTTTCTCTCTTTGTTACAGGGCGTGGTCAAATAATTCGATACCGGTACTTATGAAAAAGGAAAGACACGTTGAAGTTTGTTCAACAAACAAGCAATTGTTATAACCTCTGCTGCCTTTCGAGCAATACAGCAATATCTTATGGACTTCTCCCGTTTCCTCCCACTTTCTTCATTCCACCATTTCATTCATTACTCATCATCACCGTCTCCTTTAGCCTAACCGGCATAACCGTGGGACGTAAAACTCAAAGATTTCATTTCATTTTTTCACCTAATAATAACACACATTACTTTCAAAATAAATGTAATGAATGAAACTTAATTAGAGCTAATATGTAGACAAATACTTTTACCAGATCCAGGTAATTGTATAGTTTCTTAAACGTTTCAGGTGCTCAAATGACAAAGTAATAAATAATAAGACACTAGTCTCTTCGTTAAGGGTGTCCCAAAAAGATTGTATCCTTTTCTTTATTTTTATCTAAAAAAAATGCCCAGTGTGTAAAAAGAAATGTCAGTGACATGAAATCGCATTTTAATTTATCTTAGCAACGGTGAAAGAGGAGAAGTTGATCAAATCCGAAGAACCCTCAGGTTGTGTGCCTTGAAGAAAGACTGCAGTTCATTTATTTATGGTCTTTCATTTGATATTTTCTTCACAAAAATCAATATCAGAAGGACAGTACATGTCGTACGCGATTGAAGGAACTCTTCCAATCTTGGGATGGTGATAGAACTTGGTACACGTTTGTGATATTTTAGTATGGAAGGTTTTGGTTCCTGAGTTGTTGGCCATCAAATTTGGGGTTCAACTTAGCAAAAGGTAATTACATGTGATGTGCTATCGACGATACCAGTCTGATCTTGACGAAATTTGATATGATAGAAGTTCTCATGTATCTTACTATACACATGAAATATTATAGTATATAGATAATTGGTTCTATCGAGTTATTGATCCCAAATTTGGGTTTGGAGTTGGTGAAATGAAGAAATTTCACTAAAACACGATCAATAAAAACCCTTCCGATCTTGACCAAACTTGGTATGATTATAAAGATTGATGAGCTTTGTACAGCCACCAGCAAAAGTATCTCCCTCCTAAGTGCTCTAATTCCATTATTTGGGGTCCAGGTCATTTGCAGTTGTGAGAATACCTGAACAGATGCGACTCAACCTACACAAAACTTTTCCCGGCACTGACAGCAGTTGGTAGCACTGATCCAGGTGTTTATGGAGGTAAAATTGTACTAGGAATGCAATGGATATACCCGATTGCAATGAAATGCTGAGCGAGCTTAAACTACGTAATCAGGAAGCGTTTTTCGGTGATTATTCCTCGATGGTACATTGGATTTTTGATTTCGACCTATGTTGTCACTCAGCACGACATACTCTATCAGCGTGCTAAGTTTGGTTGAGATCGCCCAAACGGTCTAGGAGGAAGCGTTTTTCAGTGATTATTCCTCGATGGTACATCGGATTTTTGATTTCGACCTATGTTGTCACTCAGCACGACATACTCTATCAGCGTGCTAAGTTTGGTTGAGATCGGCCAAACGGTCTAGGAGGAAGCGTTTTTCGGTGATTATTCCTCGATGGTACATCGGATTTTTGATTTCGACCTATGTTGTCACTCAGCACGACATACTCTATCAGCGTGCTAAGTTTGGTTGAGATCGGCCAAACGGTCTAGGAGGAAGCGTTTTTCGGTGATTATTCCTCGATGGTACATCGGATTTTTGATTTCGACCTATGTTGTCACTCAGCACGACATACTCTATCAGCGTGCTAAGTTTGGTTGAGATCGGCCAAACGGTCTAGGAGGAGTTCGCGGACAACCAAACGGCTAACCCGAGTATAAGAGCTTCGCTTCGCTCAGCTCAAAACTAGATGACTAACGAAGCACTTCTCTATTCTGAGATGAATCTCTATGGTTCGGATCGTGTTGTCCAATGAACACCATATATTATTCTCAAAATTTCTGTGTATGTAATGTATTACTTCGTTATATATTGCATGTTCAGAGAAATACAAAAATACAGACCACGCATGAATCAGAAACTACTTGAAAGTAGATGAAAATATAAATCTAGAACAACTACTGGAAATAAGTTTGCAAATGATTGCCTCCATTGACAGACCTTTTGCAATTCTCCTCATTCCAACATCTTATTCTTTCTGGAGAGGATAATCATCTTGCTTCAAACACTCAGTATTAATTGAAATTGACATTGAAACATTTGAAAAAAGTTTGAACCTGGCCGGGATTTGAACCCGGGTCTGTCGAATAGAAGTTCAATACGCTAACCTATTTCCTACCACGTCACTTCAAATTCCACCCAAACTATTAGCCAGTTAAAGTCGTTGCATGTAACACTATACACAAGATACTAGTGCTCGTATAGGGGGACGTTTCTTATGTGAGTGTCACATCTTTAACTCAAAAACAAGTTATAAAACCTTCCTCAATGACGACAATATCACGAAACGTTCTTAAAGTTAAGGCTACCTTATCGCTTTTAACGATGGTCCCGATTACCAATACTATTCTTGTTGACCTCAACTTCTAATTTCAACAAGAAGAAAATACGGCAGACATTATTTTCTCATTCTTTGAATTCTATCAGCACGTGTAGAAATAGAAAGTTCTATTTTTATTTTTTGTAAGTACTAGTTTATTTTCTTATCTTTGTATGAGGAATTTGTAATAGAGTGGTAAACTATTAAACTCGTATGGCAGAGACCCGGGTTCGAATCCCATCGTGGCAATTATTGTTTGCTCTAGTGGAAGATATTGTTTACGTAATTGGACTTATTCCAGGAACACGAATACAGAAATATCGAGGACAGTTAAAATTCCGACCTTGCTTTTCAGAGTGATTCAAACCCCAATGGGCTTCACCTACAATCGTCAGTGATCTGCCACAAATTCCTCATACAAAGATAAGAAAATAAACTAGTAGTTACGAAAGATACAAATAGAACTTTCTATTTTTACACGTGTTTGATACAATTCAAAGAATGAGAAAATAATGTCTGCCGTCTTTTCTTCTTTGGAAATTAGAAATTAGAGTGAGGAAGAATAGTAACGCAAATTGGGAGCATCGTTAAAAACGATGAGGTATCCTCAGCTTGAAGAATGTTTTGTGATATTGTCCTCATTGACGAAGGTATATGTAACTTGTTTCTGAGTTAAAGAAGGAAATCCTAGCTAGGTTCAAATTTTTACAAATGTTTCAATTTTAATTTCAATACATACTAAGTGTGACAACCAAGATATCCTCTCCAGAAAGAAAAAGATGTTGGAATGAGGAGAATTGGGGAAGTTCTGTCAATGGAAACAATGATTTACGAACTTATTTCCAGTAGTTGTTCTAGATTTGATATTTTCACCTACTTTCAAGCATTTTCTGATTCATGCGTGGCCTATGGCTTTATTTCTTTGAACATACAGTATATAATGAAATAATATATTACCGGTGGCATATTTACGATTTTGTTTCCGGAGGGGCTTTGCTAACTTTCGGGGGGGGGGTTTGCCTGGAAATGTGAAAATTCTGCAAGATATTCCATTTACTTAACTATACTAAGTAAGATTTCGGGGGGGCTTAAGCCCGGAAGCCACCACCCTAAATACGCCACTGTATATTACATACCAGCAATATTAAAATTAATATATTGTGTTCATTGGAAAACACGCTCTGCACCATGGAGATTCATTTCAGAATGGAGAAATGTTTTGTGCGTTATCTAATCACAATTTTACTTGCACAAAGACCTGACTCGGTGCTACCAACTGCTGTCAGAGCCGAGAAAAGTTTCGTGTAAGTTTGGTTGCATCTGTCTAGGCGTTTTACAAACTGCAAATTATTTGGACCCCAAGTAATGGAATTAGAGCAGTTAGGGTGGTGACATCCTTTTGCTGGTGCCTGTACACATTCGCGCAAAGTATGAAATATTATAGTATATATGTAGATCTTTAATTTCCGAATTATTGGCAATCGGAGTTGGGTTTGAATTTAGTTACTATGCATATGACATATCACGTTGTGCATATCTTTGGTCCTCAAGTTATTTTCCACCGAAATTGAGGTTTAGACGTACTTGAGTCCAAACTCCATGTTTGATAACCAATAACATAAGATCGAATGCCTGCAGACGAATATTACGCTTTGTTAGACTCAACATTTCAAATTTGCTCAACTGGAGCGCGCTGCACTGCTGTAACAGAAACAGATGAACATCTCGCGTATTCTAACACTCAAAAAAAAAGTGTTCTTGCTTTACTTCTATTTGGAGTTTTGGACAAAACTCGTGCTGCCACCTGGAATAAACAATACAAATTTCTTGAATTTGCGGTTATTCTCATATGTCTTATGTTTGTATGAATCATTGTAAGAATAAATCATTTATGGTAGCCATGTAGGGTTATTGTATATGGAAAATTTCTGTTTTCAGAACTGTGCCACCTCTCAAGAAATTTCTGCATCCGCCCTCTGTTTAAGAATTGATTTAGTATCAAAACAATCAAGCTTTCAAACACAGGAAATAGGCAACGCTTATGCTTGGTGCCGAATTAAAGAATATCGCTAATCGCTATAAACAAGGAAGAAGGAATCTGCACGTGGAAAAGAATAGAAACAACCACGTAAAACTGTCAAGATTTGCAATCGACTGGTTGACCTTGAATGATCCCATCATTCACGGACTAGCAACAGAGTGGTTTACCTTGGTCCTTTCTTCTCTCTGTTTTGGTTTTGATTTTTCTCTCTTATGTCATATATATGTATAGGTATATACAACTGCGAGGACTATTGTATACATATTACAAGTGAGAAATCTAGTGGCTAGCGTCGCTGTCTGAGTAGGTTTGCCTTCTTGCTTCTCTTTTTTCTACAGCAGTACTTGTCAACCGAAAATATGACAATTGCGACCAGCAACTCCTTCGTTTATGTGAAAAAATCAGACAATTGCGATCACTTTCTTTGAAAAGTAATTTGAAAAAGATGAGTCGTGACGATTGCGACCACGTTGTTGAACATCTTATAAGCTTGCATCAAATTGAGGGTTAATATTTTATATCGAGGCTAAAAATTAGCCGGACTGTTGAATGAGAAAACTACTCGAAAATTGAATGAGTAATATTATTTTTTTGAAACAAATTATAGGGTTTCAATAACTAATATTTTGACACTTTCAGTTGATCGCAATTGTAACTAGAAATGAAAAATGAAATGAATATTTCAGTTTAACGTCCCATCATTATGCCTTCTTAGGATGATTAAAGCAAGTGAATGATGATGGAAGAATTAGTGGAATGAGAATGTGGGAGGAAACGGGAGTACCCGAGAAAATTCACTGACAAACCACAAATTTACTTGGCCGGGGATCGAACCAGAGACCCCACGCACCAAAAGTAAGCGCTTTATCACTGAGCCACCGTGCACTCCAGATTATGATAGACTATTTCCGTGTTAATCGCAATTGTCGTACGTCGCAATTGAAGTTTTACTTAACCAATTTTTTACTTAATTTTAAATGACACTCATTTATTAATTTTTCTCCATACATCAAACACTTCGGTATAGAACATCCTTCATCACTACACTATGTGAAACTCACTTTTAGATACTTCTCATTATACATGTCACCTTTGTGTTCTTAGAACATAAAAGAACAGATACATTTAGCGCTATCATTTAATGTCACTCACTGAAAATTGTAGAAATCAACATCTCGATCAACCAGTTAATACACTGAATGGAACTAAGGAAATTCAATTATTTTGTCACAGGTTCATCATTTCTTTAATATTCGGAATTTATATGCTTTGTGGATTTATGAACTTTTCACTCAAAGTGAAATCAAATCTTTCAGTTTTACGTTCTCCGTCTAGGCTGTAGGAGGCAATGCTGACGAGAATGAATAAAGAAAGTAGTAGAAAACGGGAAAATCCCGAGAGAATCCGCGATACTTGTTCTCCACAAAGCTCAGTTGGCGCAGGCTGGGTTTGATCCAGGGACCTTATGCACCAGAGGAAAATGGTCTACCACTGAGCAACCGCTGCTCCTACTTGTCACTCGAACTAAATTTCTTGGTACCATAATTCACAAAAAAGAGCCATGGCCAGACAGAAAGGTTAGGGATTGTTCACACATCTGCTCGCTTTATGGCTTTCTAGGGCGGAGTTCGTTAACCCTTAACTCAAGTAGTTCTCAAATTGTCTCAAGATGATGAATCAACTGAGAAAAGCATGCCTGCTACCAGGAATGGAACTCAGGTCCCTAAGTACTAAGGATGCACAGACTAACTGCCCACTCAAGTATATTATATTTGCAATTTCGTACAAAGTGAACCAATGTGCCTTCGCAATCTTGATTTTTAAACAATTACTAAGATAAGACTTAATTATTTTTCACTCATACTTTTGTAGGTAGTGACGAATTCATGCAAGTAATGCTGTAAGCTGTCTGTTAAGAAATATACTGATTCTGACAGTTAAAAAAACGTAAATACTTACCTGCGTTTGTCTTCGGATAGTAAACCTAATCAAGATTGAGCCAATGCAATGTTATTCAAGATTACCATTTGATTTGGCCTTGATCTCTTCAAGCATTTTTCTTATTTTTTCTTCTCCGTTACGTTGTGACCAATAGGAAAGAGTACATTGATGTCGGAGAGCTAACCTGCAAATTGCGTAGTGGCGTCTAGGTATGCATATACTAAAGTTCGCAAAACATTTCGCTACATTTAATTTATTCTTATATATCTTTGCTCTAAATTTAATTCGTGGAATTTATTGTAGATTTATGCCATAGAAAACTATCATTCAACTATTTATAATTTATGTGCTTTGCCAGCCTGTAAAACGTATTTTCTGTTCTCTTAAAGTAAGTAAAAAAGAAAAAGTACAAGTTACACGCCCGTACAGAGATTTGGATACTTTAATTTCCGTAAGTTTTCTGGATTCTTTGTTATTTTGTATCTTCCTTGCTTCCTTATGGTGTGCAACAGCATGTCATTTATGTATAGGGCAGACAGGGTCGTAACTTGGGGGAAAGGAGGGGAAACTGACCCCCAGGAAAGCTCCCCGTCGTTCGAGGGGGGAGGGCACTTTAAGACAAAATTTTCTTACTCCACATGCGATACGAACATGAAATTATAAATGAAGCATCAAACAGGTTCACTATAACACATAAACAAAACGGCTCACAAAAGGTAAGTAAAACAAAAACGAGTCATGGAACCATTTCAATTTTAAAAAAATGTTTACTATTAGGGGCCCTACAAATAATATTTATTCGTATGGCTTTGAAATTTGTCAATATTCTTTCCCTAATTAATTTGTCATACATGGCACGGATCCAGGGGTGTAACTAACGGCCCCGCAGACCTTGCCATGCGGGAGGGCCCACAGGCTCCGGGGGTCCATAAAGAGTAAGAGAAAGATGGAAAAAGGGGGCCCAAGAATTAGAGAAGCAAATTTTTCTAGGGGGCCCAAATACATATATTAATGCTTCCCCCTCCAAGAGAAAAATCTAAGTTACGAGGCTGAGTGCAGAATTCAGTAAATGTCAGTATGTCTTCCTAAACGACACATATTCCTTTCTAAAAATATCACTTTATATTTTCAAATACACTATTCAATGAAAGTACATTTTGTTCAAAAATTAAAACAGGAAATGAGACGTGTTTATCCGCCGGCCACTGCGGTATTTACTTCATCCCGGGAAGCATGTTCTGCATTAACGTATGTCATCTTCTACATTAGATTTTTGGAGGACATGTCCCCTGGAAGACTAGAGCTAAACTATTTTTTTTTTTTTTTTTTATCAACTTTCGCTTAATAAGAATAATAACTTTGTATCATCATTTTAATTGACATTTTCATAGCTAGGAGGTATAAGGTGAATTTTTCTTTTTCTTTATTTAACGTCCCACATTTATGCCCTTTAGGCTACGGGAGACGACAATCAAAACAAGTGAGTAATGATAGAATAATTGGTAGAATGAGAATGTGGAAGAAAACGGAAGTGACCCGAGAAAATTCATGGGCATGATGTTGTCCACCACAAACTTCCTTGTCCGGGGATCGAACCAGGGGCCCCACGCACTAGAGGTAAGCACTCAACCATTGAGCCATCGTGCTCTTTTAGGTGAAATTTAAAGCCTTGGTTAACAGATATATACAATAGTTTCAATTTTTATTACATTCTTTCTTAAGTAAGAACCATAATTTATTTTTCTATATACTAAGAAAACATATATTTGAAAACTTTCTTTATTCTAAGGAAATATAACAAAAAACCGTATATTTTCCTTGAGCGGGGCGCTCTCTCTTCAAAATTCGCCACTGCTTCACATTTACATAATGTTACAAAATCAACAATGTTACAAACCACCATAATAACTTAGCTCATCATTTGTTTCAATTTCTTCACTATGTCTCATAATTTTTCACGCTTATTTGTAGAGAGTGTCCAACAGAAGTTGTTTGGGCCAATTTCACGTTTGCATACTCAATACCCACAATTAATCAAAACCACCATCTAGAATTAGGTCACAATTTGTTCATTATGTCTCATAATTTGCTCAAACTTATTTATAGAGAGACTTTTCTACACAAGTAGGTGAGGCTAACCTTACACTTGTATATTCAATGCCACACAATCAATCAAAACCATCATCAATAATTGAATCATACATTTTTTCCAATTTGTTCACTATTTTCCATAATTTGCTCACATTTATTTAAGGGGAAAGGGACCAACCAAGGTGGAGGGACAAGATATATTGATCGTAAACTTTAAAGAAGGACGGAATTTTACCTATACATTGCAAATTCAGTGAAGTATTTAAAAACCTCACAAACCTTACTTGTGTTGAACGTTCTCTTTATAAACAAAAGTGAACAAATTGGCACATAGTGAATAAATTGGTGCAAATTATGACTTATTATTGGTGCTGGTTTGGATTGATTTTGTGACCTTGATCATTCTTTATTATTTAGTGATCTTTCCTGTGGTATCCGAATTTTCAACATAAAATTCTGCAATTGTCTTTATTTACGGTAGCTCGATTATAACACTGAAACAAATCTTTAACATTAATGGTGAATTGGAACAAATTAGGTTCTAACTGCCTCGTGAGGTTTCCTGCTGTTCTTCCAATTTGTAACAATTTCCTACATAAATTCCAATTTCCAGTTTCGCACATCTAAATTTATGTACTCTATGTCCCAATATAAGTAGGAATAAATTATGTGGCATAGTGAAAAAATTGGAGCAAGTTATGATATTATTTAAGATCTCATACTTTTTTTTTTTTTTTTTTTTTTGCAATATATAATTTTGTCTTTGCTGTAATGTTACTCTTAAGTGTTTCTTATGTACCAATATAAGAGTGAACAAATTATAGGACAGCAAACAAATTGGAATAAATTACGATTTAGCTATTTAGTGAAATTTCCTCTGGTTCCTTGAATTTCCAACATTAAGTTCTGCTCTTGTCTTATATTCGCTCTTAATTGTACGGCATTCCGATTACAACTTTGAACAAATTATGATTTAACTATTTCGTGACGTTTCCTGTGGTTCTTTGCATTTGTAATATAAAATTCTGTCCTTGTTAAAATTTGCGATTTGTTGTACGCAATGTTCCAATACAAGTGTGAACTAACTATTACTGTGGACTTAGATAGTACTATGGTCTTACTATTTAATGAGGAGTTATATTTTTTTTATTTTTATTTTGCAATTAAAATTTTGTCTTTATGTCAGCTTTACCCTTAACTGTTCGCTATGTCCCAATATAAGGTTAAACAAATTATGAGAAATACTGAACAAATTGGAATAATTAATGATGGTGGTTTGGATTGGTTCTGTGACATTGAGTATACAGGTGTGAAGTTGGCCCTACCAATTAGCGATGGCCACTCTCCTTAAATAAGTGTGAACAAATTATTAAGTATAGTGAACAAATTGAAATAAATTATGACCTAAATATTGGTTGTAATTTGGATTGATTCCAAGACATTCGTTATGCAAGTGCGAAGAATCCGTCCCCTCCTTGTTTTGGTCGATTTCTCCATGAATAAATCTGAACAAATTATGGGACACAGTGAACAAATCGTGACGTAATTATTGGTATTATATAATTTTAAAATTTTGAATATGTGTGTGTGTGTTGTGTGTGTGTGTGGAGGGGGGGAGCAACTTCACATAGCCCACAAAATCTTTTAAATGAGGGGAGGGTTAAAAGTGTTGAGAGACGGAACATTGAGATCTTGTATTGGAATTTGAATGTAAAGAAACGAAGAGGGAAGCTAACAGAAGAAAAAAAGTGAACCTATATTCTGTGAAACACAATAGAAAGGAGGTAAAAGAAAGATACTACTACTACTACTACTACTACTACTACTAGTACTACTACTACTACTAATTATTATTATTATTATTATTATTATTATTATTATTATTATTATTATTATTATTATTATTATTATTATTATTATTATAACCAGCTTTTTAATCTAATCCGAGACTTCTATTTTAGCCAGCTGTAAGCATACATATTAAATATTGACTAGTATCTGAGCAATAGTTTTGACGATGTTTCCGTTTTGAAGCTATAAAATATTCTGTAATGATATGACGATTAGTTTCCATGACGATAAAAATCTTGAGTCTGCGATGGGAAGCAGTGAATTGGACATTGCACCGTCCGGTTTTCACGTAAGTTCTTCGCTGTCAAGAAGTGATCGAAATACCGAAAGATGTGATTAGTAGGAGAGATGTCAGGAGAATACGGTGAGTGAAGACGGGTTTCATACTGGAGATCATTAACAATCTGCCTCGTCGTTTGAGAACGTATATTGAAGTGGATAATGTAACCGTACATTGAAGTTAACTTTAAAACAATATGTCTGTCGACCATTCTTGCTGGTTGTTTGTATCCAGGTTTGTAATGCATTGCAGAGTTCAACATTGCAACGATCCACAGTGATACGCAATGGCTTCACTTCAAATAATAAAGAAATTATGCTAGTAGAGATTCCAATAGTAGCAGCAAAACATTTTGCGGTTGGAAAGATGGTTTTGGAATCCATCTTGGACGTTGACTCAAATCCGAAGGGGGGGGGGGATCCTGATTTTTTACAATTGTCATAAGGGATCTATTTTTCATCAGAAATGACAATATCAGACAGGAAACCTTTTCATTTATTCCGTATACTCATAGAATTTCAAGCTTTCAGACAATGATCTCTGTTAGCTGGTGTCAAGTCATGTGACAACCATGAGTTCTATTTTCTCATCTTACCTGTTGCACAAATATGTTAAACGACTATCATGGTGTAATTATTTCATCTACACATTTTTTTATGGCATGTTTCAATTGTTCCTTATGATCTCAGGAGGTAAGAGGAGAGTATGCGGAGAGAGAGAAAGAGAGAGAGGCTTGAGCGCATATGCTACGTGTCTCAGTCACAACATTGGGGTGGTCTTTTTCTAGCACCTCCACAAACCGGCCATCACGGTTTGGATGGTAAAACTATGCGTTGCAGCACTCACGAATTGTATATACAAAGGAATCTTCAACACTTAAGAATTTTATGATATTGGATAGGAATGTTCATAACTTTTGTGTCTTTTTTTTTTCTGGCTGCAGCGAAATCAAGAGTAGGTACTATATGCATGTTAAATAATGTGTCTTTATTTCTATGTAGAATCTAAAATGTTTCTTGGAATTTGTTAAATAAGATGTCGATAGAGTCCTCAAATTCTCATGACATATTTGTTTATGGCGTAACTTTTCTGTTATATATCAAATGAAAGGATAAGTCACGAGGATTCAAAATATATTTTATAGGCATTTTATTACATGTAACAAAGAAAATAAAATAATACATTCTTTATTCAATAAATATAAGTAAACTCAGTAGTTTTCAAGTTCTTGAAAAATGAACAATTGCTTGTTCCAAACACTCGCTAGCGAGCTCGCCTGTAATGGAAACGTTCAAGATGCTCAATTTTGAAATGAAATGAATTTTCAGTTTTTACGTCCCACTTTTATGCCGGCTAGGCTAAAGGAGACGGTGATGATGAGAACTGAATGAAATGGTGGAACGAATAAAGTGAGAGGAAACGGGAGAATCCCGAGGAAACCCACGCACACGGTGTTTGTTCATCACAAAGTTCACTTGATGCGAGCTGGGATCGAACCAGGGACTCCATGCGCCAGAAGTGAACCATTGAGTCACCGCGGCCCTTCAAGAGCTCAATTTTGAATGGAAGTGGTGAGTACAACTGCACATGTTTCTAGATCTGATAATTAACTCCTTTGTGGCTAGAGCTCCTCCGTAGCTAAGCGGTTAGCGTACGTACCTTTGGCGTAGGAAACCCGGGTTGGATTTCCGGCGGAGCTCATGTGGTTCGGATTCCACATTAATCAGTAGGTCCACGTTTCATATAGCCTCGCTGTTGAAAAGGGACGTTAAACTCAAACTGAACTCAACTCCTTTGTGGCTATATGATTCGCGTACGCTTCATCGAGTGGGAGACCCGCGTTCGGTTTCCGAAGGAAGTTCATGTAGTTCGGATCGCTCGTTAGGCTGTAGGTCCACATCTCATAGAGCCTTGCTGTTGAAAGGAACGATAAACTTTAATTCATCCATCCAACCATAGATCTGCTAGTAGGGCCACTAGATTGATTTGCAGCTAGAGGAAACGTTAGGAGAGGGGATAGTAAGTTTTAGTTGTAATTTACACTGATAGAAGAAATTTAACGTTTTGTCCTTCTTACTCCTGGTGCGTGTCTACGTTTACATAGTAGTTCGAAGATTCAGGAGAGCAATGGCGTACTCAACGAGGTTTCGGGTTTTTAACTATTCTTGAGCAAGATATTATGCAGAAATAAACAATTACGATATTGAGATACTTGTACACACACTTGAAATTAGAACAACTTCAAAGATTGAACCCCTTTCTCTTCAGAACTCCCGCGTACTCCAATGCAAACGAGAGAAAATGGTTCTTGATTCTCCTATCACAAGCCCATGCCATTTCATTTTTAATCTCATTGTTGACCCCCTTCGGTTTGTTACATTTCTTAGCACAAAATTACATATAACATTTTTTGTTTAATTAGTTGGCAACATTTCTGCACTGCAGTCCGCATTGTTTACAAAGGATGCAAAGCTTCGTGAAAATCTGATTAGTAGGACGAAAGTTACACCTCAAACAATTTGATGGCCAAGTTTGGAACCCAGACTTCTAAACAGGGTTGGACTGAGAAGGTGTCGGGGGCGCATACCTTAAATCATTAGGAGGGTGTACTACCTCTAACGTAGAGACGTTTATACTATAATATATGCGTATTCTATGCAGACAAACTGGCTGATCAACAGTAGTATACGAAGTCCTAATACAAAAATATCCTCGCAGACCATTTAAACGTTCAAAGTGTATCAAAGCCACGTACACTCAATAAAACATTTACAGGAAACATAAAATGAGGACCTTGGAGGTCAAGGAGTTTTATTGACTTTTGAAATAAAGTTCATTTATGCCCAGGGACTTCCCATAGTGAAATATATAAATTGGGAGGTGAACCATGACGCAATCCACTCATCGGTAGACCCTCGAGTGGACTACGATGTGGTTCGCCTCCTAGTTTGCATATTGAGCTTCTGAGAGTCCTTTTCTGAACATAAACCTTATTGGAGTAGTCATGAACAGCTTATATCCTTGTATTCAGGGGCCCTCAATTGAACTGTCTGAAATCAGTAAACTAAATGCATTTTCAAGTTATTATCAATCACGAGTGAACTATGAAGTTTTTCACGATTTGTCATAAATTAGCATTTTTGGAAACAATGGAAGATAAAATTACAAGAAAAAGTGATGTAAAAATGTGGTAATCTACCTTTTGTGGCATCTGACATTTTTTTAAAAGTTTTACACGTAGTTGTTGACAGCTCGAAAATGCAGTTACGGTAGTTCACTTTGATTTCAGACAGCTTAATTACTATTGAAGCAATACCATATTATACACATACATAGCATTCAACTTTCATCTCTTTGATCTGTTTACATGACAAGAAACAAGGATATTCTTACCTTACATCAGGAGTCTTTTCAATGCTGCACTAACGTGATAGAGTTTGTTAATTATGGCATCATTATTCACTTTACTTCACTTTCACACTGCATTAACAAAAACGATTCCAGGTTGTATTGACCGAGATTCGCCCTTAGTCTAGATTTAATAATCTTGAGTTGGAAAACACTCGTTCACAATTTACTTGTGTAAGAGGGATCGTAAGGAAGAATTTGAACATTTTAAAAAGCTCTGTATAACATAAGGAATACATGCGATATCCATATATAATTTTGAACCGAAACGTAGGGCAAGACTTGCAAGGTTTCTTTAATTTGATTTCCTGTATCGTTTGTTCAATATCGTCCCACTCTGTTTCTTCTTCATACTCATAAGTTAATTCTTCACTATCATATTCACTCTGAACACCTCCTTGCGATATCTTGGACCAAACCTCTGCAAATGATTTTAATTCTTCGATAAGTTTCCTTTTATCTATGCTGGGGATTAACTCATAGATTTTGATCATTACATTTGAGGGTAGTTCGTCTTTTAAATCAGAAAACCACCTTGGATCAAAACACGCCAAGTCTAGATAAAGGTTTTTATGTTTCGAAAACTGGTTAGTCATAATTTGATTTTGTCAAGGACAACATTGAAAACACACAATATGAAGCTTTTTCCTCTTCCATATTTCCTATAATTTCATGAGATGTCAATTCACTTTTTTTTTTTTTTTTTTTTTTTTTTTTTTTTTTTTTTTAAACCTTAGGTACTCTTCTTTACAGGAGCTCTGTTTCAATTCAAAGATCTTTAAGTGAAGGACGCTTTTCTACTCTATTACTAATCTTTTCTGACAGTACGCTTACAAAAGTCTTTGCTACCAGACTAACTTTATCATTTATTCCTTCCTTTATTTAAAGCATCCTGTGCAGCGGAAATGAACTTGCAAGCTTGGACATAATCAAGAGTCTTGGTCATTATAACTATCGGGACTTAAATGAAACTATAGTTTTCCCAATATTTTAACGGGAATTTTCTTCCAAAACAAAATGCAGTGAACGCAGCGAAGTCTTAGCAATCCCATAATAGGCCTAAACTATCAGGGCTGAAACTTATCGAATCACAGATACCGCCGTAACGAATCATCAAAATTGCCAGCAAGGCATTTTATAACTTTTACATTTGAAAAGAAATGTTTTAACTAATATTTGTGATTTAAGTCTACACATCCGGGAAAACAGTGCTGCGAACTTAAAATGTGCAGAACATCGCTATAGAAAAAATATGTAAAAATATACAAATTTGGGCCTGGATTCCAAATTAAATAGTTGAATATGATACAGTCACAGAAATAGGTTACTTTATCTCTGGATTCAACGTTCAGAAAAATGACCAAGTGGTACTTCACTATCTTCGACCCAAAATCCGTTGCTGGTAACCATTCATTGAAGAGGGCGCACCGGCACGCAAACCAGTGGGTTGGCAGGTCAGTCCGACGCTGCTTCTATAAATGCTATATCAACAATGTATCAACTGAATCAGACCTAGGCTTTCTTCTATACCTGAAGTAATTCCGTCCTTGGCGAGAGCTCCTTCTTGGCTAAGCGGTTAGCGTACGCGCCTTTGGCGTGGGAGACCCGGGTTCGATTCCCGGCAGGAGCTCATGTGGTTCGGATTCCACGTTAATCAGTAGGTCCCGTCTCATATAATCTCGCTACTGAAAGGGATGTTAAACTCAAAATCAACTCAACTCACTCTGTGGCGAGAGGGGGAAGAATCAAAATGTCAAGGGGCTGCACTGGTTTACTATTTGCCTTGGGTAAGAGTGACGTGTGATTGGAAGTTAATTTTTCTCGATTTTGGGGCTCACAGGGGCTAAGTCCCGCCAATGATAGCGTTGGTTCTTTCTAAGATCTAAATACGTTTCCTGAGATCTTTGATTTGATATATGACAACGAAATACACACATTAGAACGTTCCCCCACTCCAAAGTTATTTAAATATTTCAGTTTATATGCCCTCTAGGCTAAGGATGACAATTGGAGCAAGTGAATGATGATGAAAGAATTGGTGGAATGAGAAAGTGGGAAGAAACGAAAGAACACGAGAAAACTCACGCAATGATGGATGTCCACTGCAAGGTCAACTTGGTGCGAGCTGGAATCAAGGCAGGGACCCCACGCACCAGAGGTAAGCGCTCTACCAATAAGCCGCCGTGCATCTCCAATGCTAAGTCTGGGGATCCACGTGCCTGTCACTGTATACATACATCCGAAAAGGAAAGAACAAAGATGGGATAAAACTATTTAAAAAGAGTTTATATATACATATATATATATATATATATATATATATATATATATATATATATATATATATAAGTGCTCATTCCTAGAAGCAACAACCATCGGATCCCATCTGAGTTTTCATAGACGAGTGAACAGTTGTTCTTCCCGGGGCCGCTGTGGCTCAGTGGTAGAGCGTTCACCTCTGGTGCGTGGAGTCCCTGGTTCGATCCCAACTCGCGTCAAGTGGACTATGTAGTGGACAAACGCCGTGTGCTTGGTTTTCTCGGGTTTATCCCGTTTCCTCCCAGTTTATTCATTCCACTATTGCCTTCATTTCTCATCATCACCTTCTTCTTTAGCCTACCCGGCATAACCATGAAATGTAAAAATAAAAGATTTCATTTCATTTCAAGAGTTGTTCTTCCCCCACTGGATTTTGACAGGACCATTAGCTACAATTCTACGCAAAGTAGATCTGAAACAGATCCACATCCTTCAGTTACTGATGCGGAAAGAGTGCCTCTGTTTTCCTGTCTTGTTCTACAGTATCTCACATTTTACTTATTATTATTAAAGAAATGAAATGTTAAGTATATACAACAATGGAATATTATTCGTATTTCATATTGTTTTCGCATTTACTTTTGTGAATTGTGTTGTCTTATATAATATAATATAAAATTTAAAAAGAAAGAAGGCAAATTCAGTTGAAGTAAACAGAAACTTCCATCGCAGGAAGTCGTGAATAGATGTGCATTGCGTAGTCCTTTGTCACTGAAGATGTGAAGTGTAAACATTAGATTGGGTTATTATATTTGACGCGTTCTTGCTTGTAACAAACACTTTTGCCACGAGCCATAAACGTGTTCACAGCACAGAAACTACCGTGAAAGAAAATACCTGCTTCAATTTTTGTTTGGTTTTACTTTTTCTTTGGAAAATGAAATTGGAGTGGAGCTTTCTTACACGATAGATGAAAGTGTTGGAGAATGGTTAAGTTACGACAAATGAGTGTTTAATGGCTCCTGTAATGAAACAAGCGGAACTCTATACACAATCTTGTATAGAATATTTATTCTTCATGCAGCATATGAACTGTGACATTTATATGATATATAAGGTTGCCAACCTTTGAAAATGAAAATACCGGACACCCTCCTGAAGTACGTATCAGGGGCGTCATTTCAGATTTCACTTGAGGGAAGCAAGAGCACCACCGACATAACTTCCACGTTTTGTATAGTATATTCGTAGACAATCGATTAAAATATATGTATTCCTCTAACTCTTGTGGGGGGTGCAACTGCCCCCTTCTTCCCCCTAAACGATGCCCCTGGTATGTATACTCTTAAGATTAGGGTATATGACATCGTCGCTCGTCAAAAATGTGAAAATGGTTACTTTACATAAAATTGAGCGGTTCGGAGATCGAATTTAATAAGTTTAGTTACTTTTGAAGCATTTATTAATCTCTTTTCTTTCTTTCTTTTCTTTTCTTTTTCTTTTTTTTTTTTTTTTGAGTCGGCACACGCAATTTTTGTAGTCTATCATCAATAATACATCGTATTTAAAACAGAAAAGAAAATAGACCCTATAGTTGGCAATATAATTATGTTATGCACAAATTATACTTGAAAAACTTTCACTGAATCTGGATACATTATTTAATTGGAAGATGTAGCTGAAGATGAAGCTGTGTTAGCTACGCTCTTGAAAGGATACTTTTGTTGACCTTTAGCAAAATTTTGATAAGTTCAGTAAATTTTCCTGCCTTCATCCCTTCAAGAAATTCCCTGCACAACAGGTCGATATTAAAGCTCTACTTTAACCATGTTCATCGATAAACGATTCCTTTCATCACTCCAAAATAATCTGAATAGAATAGAGAATAAGACTAATACGAGGAAAAAATACCAGGACATTTAACGTCTGGTTTTGAGGTCGTACCGAACACCGGACAAGGAGGTCCAAAACCGAACTGTCCGGTAAAATACCGGACGGTTGGCAACCCTAATAGTATACTACAATACATTGATGTCCACGTTGTGATCATTTCTATAATATACCGGTACTCGATGAATATGGCAAGATCAGTCAGTCGTTTAATATAGTATCCATGATTAAAATAAATAAAGAGTTTAATATTGCTGATCAATAAGCATCCTAATCACTACAGTGGTGGGTTTTTTTTTTTTAATTTTTTAAAAGAAAGCTTCTTCGTGGCTGTATGGTTAACGTAAACGTTTTCGGGGCGAGAGACCTGCATTCAATTCCCAGTAGGAGCTCATTTGATTCGGATCCCAACATAAACTGTAGGTCCAGTCTCATATTGTCTTCGAATAACCAATACGCATATCTCAAAATTTGCGATTTTGTGTTAACACTGGTATTTTATATGAAATTGCTCTGCCTTCGATCTATCGATTGCTCTGCCTTCTCATCAACTCGATATCTCAGGAACGAAGGCCCCGACGAATATTTTTTACAGAGCAATCGGTATATCTCGTAAAATCACATAAGATACAGATGTCAACGTCGCAACACATGAGATACGTTTATTGGTTATTCTAACGACGATATGAACCTCGATGCTGAACGGGATGCTAAACTTCAAATCAACCGACAATCAAGAAGATCCATTGGACATCCAATAGTTGTCTTTGGATGAGTAATGGACGTCCATATAAATTTAACTTTAATTTCTAATAACAGCCCCATTCCTCGTGTGGAAAGGATAGGAACATCCAATGAAATAGTGCAGTTTAGACGGTTTCAATTATTGCTGGTAGTATGAAACGAACTGAAATCTTTCAGTTTAATGTCTCAAGATTATGTCCTTTTAGGCTAAGGGAGACGATGATTAAGGCAAGTGATAATGATGGAAGAATTCGTGAAATGATGTGGGAGTGGGAGAAAGGAGAGTAAACCCCGAGAAAACCCAGGAGCACGGTGTTTGTCCACCACAAAATCCACACGTCGCGAGCTGGGATCGAACCAGGGACCCCTATTCCCCAAGCACCGGAGGTGAACGCTCTACCACTGAGCCACCGCGCCCCCATATTTGTAAGAGAAGTTTTAATGACTTGGCCCCCCTAAAATATCCATGCCCCCCCCCAAACCTCTGTGGCTGGTTTCGGGCCTGGTATAGAGTTGATAAAAACCAAATATTTTACAACTGTACCATAAAATTACAATAGAAAACGGTAAATTACAAATAACACTACTAGGATATACAAATGACTTGTATATTTTGTAAAATTTGTTTTTGCATAATATTTTACGACTTGTAAAATCCGCTCCGCCGTTGCTGGTCCCACCAGGAGCTGTTGCCCAGCCCCAGGTGAGAAAGGAGAAAGATTAGGCTTCAAAATTATTTCCCTGTGAAACAATAAATCGGCAAAACAGCAGACAGACAAAGGTGAACCTGAGTACCTGAAGAAGGAAGCCCCTTCACTAAAGGTGACATTTCCCGAAGTGTTAGACGTAGACCACTTCGTACTTAAGAATACCTACTCTTATCTAATATGTAAATTAAGTTTAGAAATAGATATGAATAAATAAAAGAATATTGCCAAAAATAGAATGAGTTCTTTTCATGAAACTGTGCAATTGAAAATATTAATTAAACATGGAAACAAATATTTTCAATTTACATGCAGTATTTTCCTCCTCATTCGCTGCAAGATCCTTGACAGGGCTTCAATCATGATTTTCAATCCGAAAGGGTTGACTTAATTAATGCCTGAGAAAAGTTCGTAATTCTGAGACATGAACACACGATCACTCTAATTTGTAGAGTGGATAATGTTATATCTGGGTGTATGTGGTGGCATCACTGATTCTAGAGCTCATAAGAAAGCTCTATGGTCGACTTTTCTTTTTTTCTTTTCTTTATTTTTATGCTGTAAAACTATCTATTACTGCGTCGTGAAATCCTTGACTTTTCTCTGTGCACTTCCAGAGGGTCTTTTCAATGGAGATTATTGACAATTTGGTGAAACTCTCTTTTATTTATGTTTTTCTCAAGTAGGTCTTTACTCTTTTCACAGATGAAAAATTCTTTTCGACGATAAACGTGGAAAAAGCATTTCCAGACCCGAACCTGAAACAGAAAAAAACTTCTCTGTCCCGGAACCTGCCGACAGGCAGATTTCTTCTTCTTCTTCTTCTTCTTCTTCTTCTTCTTCTTCTTCTTCTTCTTCATAATAATAATAATAATAATAATAATAATAATAATAATAATAATAATAATAATAATAATAATAATAATAATAATAATAATAATAATAATACAGTACAACCCCTCAAATCCGAACTAATTGGGGCTGAAGCCTGTTCGGATTTCGGGGTGTTCGGATTACCCGGGAAATAATATTACGTACTTATTTCGTCACTGAATTGACGGTAAAACAACGACTGAGGTTAGACAGGGTGGCCCAGTGGTCGAAAGGGCAGTGACCTTGACTGGCGGGTGTACACTCATGTCCAAAATGATTGTCGCATATCTATAACTGTCTTCTTGTAAGAATATAATTAGATAATGATTTTGAATAAGCATTAAGTCTAAAAATGTTAAAACCTTAAAAAAAAACTAAATTTGTGTGATTAAATCTATTTTTTTCATTTTCCAGCTGTAGTTATTTTTTTTTCTCCTGAGAACGTATTCGGATTTGCCGGGTTTTCGGATTTCCGGGGTTCGGATTTGAGGGGTTGTACTGTAATAATAATAATAATAATAATAATAATAATAATAATAATAATAATAATAATAATAATAATAATAATAATAATAATATCATCAGTTGGCTGTATTTGCTCGTTATAAACTCGCTGAACTCAATGATTGATTTGATAGGAGCCAAATTCAACGTCGTATTTTTGCAGTTAATAAGATATCCGTACATATAGGAGCTTACTAAAGATTCTTAAAACTTAAGTATAATATATTCCAAATACGTACTTATTTAGTGTGGGTCGATCCCTCACCAATATGGAAACAAATCTGGATTGTAATAATCTATTATAGCAACGCTCTCAACCAGACTCCGTTGTTCCAGTCAGTTATGACGTTAGTAACTCTGCAGTTTAGTAGAGCATTCTTCAGAATTACAAATAAATATTTTTCTTGAAAATTAGCAGTTCTACCAGGCCTTCGCAGTGAACTCTTTAACATAATATGATAAACTAGTTGAAGGCAAGTGGCAATAAAATAATAAAGATAATATACAAATATATATATTTGTATATTATCTTTATTATTTTATTGCCACTTGCCTTCAACTAGTTTATCATATTATGTTAAAGAGTTCACTGCGAAGGCCTGATATATATTTGTATATTATCTATATTATATATATATTTAAATAAAGAAGTTTAAAGTCCAAAGAAAAGTCTGTAATACTATTACTGTTACTTAAGTACGAACTGAAGACATCCCAGCCGCTAGTTCTCATTGTGCTGAACAATATGATATGGATGAGTGTAGATCCTCATGCGTAGTTTTGGAGTAAAACTTTTCTTGTGAACCTTGTAATACCCCATTACACGTTGACACGCATTATAATTTCATTTAATATTATTTGTTCCAGTTATTAATATTTGTTATTGTTGAACTGTTTTAAAGTTTTGTTATTTACGTTGTCTAGTTGACAATTTTGATATCCAATGTTATAATTGCCATCCTATGCTTAATGTGTACCGCAAAATTATCGGCAACTGAATAGCTGTTAGGTGAAATGTATCACAATTTTCTCCTGAAAGATAAAGAAGAAAATGAATTTGTTTATAAAATCAAACACAATTCAAAGATATAAAGGTTTAGTTAGAAAGATTATAGAGATTATAGGAGATGCAAGATGGCGTATTAGTGTATAGGAGTATATTTTTATATTCCACGTCACCCAAATTGGCGTATGGCATCAGCCAATGAGCTCGCAGCGCGCTATTACCAAACCTTCAGTGACGAATCTAGCATTCATAATTGTCCACAAATACCAACAAATTAAATTATAAATGTTTAGATTCGTCACTGAAGGTTTGGTAACAGCGCACTGCGAGCTCATTGGATGACGCCACACGCCAATTCGGGTGACGCGGAGTATAATGTGCTTGGTTTTTGGAATCTTACACAAATGCTCTGTGGTTCTTTATCTCTCTTTTGGTGAAATATGCGTATAAATTCAAATAATTGTGGAAAGCACTCGTTAGAGTGAACAGTTACAAATCTATATTTAATCTACTAAAATAAGATTCCTTGATAAACAATTGACGATCACTCATTACTATGACTATTTATAAATAATTTACAGTTTATACACTAATCAATTGAATTCACTCTATTTAAAGACTCATTATAATTTCAGGCAACTCGACATTTTGTTCGTGCCAATAATAAAAACAATATATATATATATATATATATATATATATATATATATATATATATATATATATATATATATATATATATATATATATATATATATATATATATATATCAAAGAAGAATATATCTTAAATACATTACAGAAATAATTTTCAATAGCTAAACTTTTCATGCGATATTAGAAGAACTTGCGGTTATTAGATTAAATATCACAGCAAGAAAATACAAAACAAACGAATCAATTAAAGCTCATAGCAACTTTAGCAATAATAGTATTTCATTACTGTTGTCATTCAAATGTTTTAACTTTCATAATATATTGTCAAACACTTTGTCTAACAATTACCCATTAACAATTAAGGTCTATTTAACATTTGTATTTAATACGCATTTTTAGCACTCTAGTAGATTTTAGAACTGTACTAGTGTAATAGTACTAGAGTAGACACTGGGACGTGATGTCTGATGCACTTAGGTATAACACCGTTTATGATGAATAAATAAATGAATAAAAAGATTATAGAAGAACACGCCAACATGGCGACCATCTTAATTCAAGAAGTTTTAACGTTACTATTGTTTCAACTTTGTTATTAATAATCTTCTACATTTTGAAATTTTTCCATTTTGAGCGTTTCTTTATTATGTGTGCTTTATTTTCATTATATTTAGTGCTATGATTAAGGTGGATCACCACCCGGAAGTCAGTACATATTTTAGCTCATTGCCTTAACTACTGCGCAATGAAACGTTACATATTATAAATATTGTACTATAAGACAGAGTAATGTTTCAGCTAAAGCACAAGACACTGGTTCATTTGGTTGCCTCTCCTGATATCAAAAAATCTGACAAATAAAAGAAAACATTTGATTCGTTTTACAATGAGCACACAAGATGGCACTTGCTGTAAGATCTAAATAGAAGTACTCAGTTTTACGAAATGTTTATTTGTATAGTATTTTAAAGTAACGATCTTATTACGAAATAGATATATTGTTTGACCGTTTTTGTGTTATGTTTCATGTTTTATTTTAAAATTAATTAACACTTAAGGAAATAGATTTTGAGACAAAACTTGCGCAGAACGCCATAATGCGTTATTGCCAAATTTGTACGTTTACTGTAGTAGTCACAATAAGAAAATTCCTGGATTCTAGCTGTTGCAGTTCGAAAAGTGGAATTGCGGTAAGGGTCGAAAACTAATTTCTCTAGTAAGTATCCAAGCAGAATTCCATGGTTACTTCCTTTATTATCTGGCATCAGTAAACACTCGACACTATCTGGCAACGCCACATTATTTAACCAGCGTTTAGCATAGCACTGGGAACACCTAGTGATCCATCTTAACATTTAATATGAGCAATTAAGGCAATTCTAACTTCTACATTTGGACTGGCAAATTCAAAACATGTTAATTGCAGTATAGCTGTGATGATATTTCCTCGTAATTCAATATTTTAATTTTTAACCAATTAGAGGACAACCCTTATAACCATTAATGGTTAAGAAGAAAGAAAGAAAAGATTGTATTTATTCAGTTTTAACGAATAATTTAACTTCTGAACCAGCGAAAGAATCTTGAAAGGTAATAATTTATATATTTTAAGCAAATAATATGTTGTTTTGTGGGTTAAATAGAAATTACAATGTCTAATCAAGGAAACTTTAGTTGATTTGGAGTTTCTTCCCTCGAATATCGCAAACTCAACACCAAAATCCATTGTAATGATATTTCAACTATAATTAGATTGAACATTTATATCCAAATTCTACATAGGTATTTCACTGAAATTTAGACTGTAACCAAGTTAACAATCTTAAAGTTACGTGAAAAAGTTATGCAATAATCTTCTTTTGATAGAACGTTCTTGAATTTTGTTCTAAAACCAACTACAATATAACTCAATTATAGCTATAATACAGGGTGTCCAATATATAATGCAACCCGGAGTTTGGGATAGTAGAATTTTTGAACCGGAAGCGGTACACAGATAATGGTTATACCAAAATGAAGCCTTGTTCATGCATATATTTTTAAACTAGGAAGCAACGATTGAAGTACACTAGGAACCACACAGTGTTGCCAAATGTAATCGAAGGTGTAAATCAACTTTTTTTACAAGTCACGTAAATTGACTCATAACTCATACGTATGGATGTTCTGTCGTTAATTTTCAGTTTGTATAGTTGGAGTAGCTTGGAAACTATGGAATGGAAAAAAGAATTTTTCATTTCCACCGATAACTAATCGGATGAGGCCTCTGTAAGCGGTTACTAGGGAAAATGTGGTTTTCATAAATTAACATTCTGAATTGGCAACAGTGCTGATGTTTCAGTGCATTAAAAGGTGTGTTAAGGACCTGTCTACATTACGCAATTCCTGGAAACAATGAAAAAGGAACATTGAAATTATCATGATAACACTTTTATTTACATGCACCCGGCAACATTGCTATTCATCACGAACTGAATTGTCAGTTCTACGGCAGATTCCGGAATTGCCCCCGTTTTGATTCAATGAATAGCAGTGTTGCCGGGTGCATGTAAGTAAAAGTTTTATCACGAAAGTTTGAAAGTTTCTTTTTCATTGTTTTCAGAAATTGCATAATGTGGATAGATCCCTAACACATCTTTTGATGCACTGAAATATCAGCAGGGTTCCCAATTCAGAATGTTAATTTATGAAAACTACATTTTCCCTAGTAATCCATTACAGAGGCCTCATCCAATTAGTTATAGGTGGAAATGAAGAATTCTTTTTTTTTCATTCCATAGTTTCCAAGCTACTTCAACAATACAAACTGAAAAATTAACGACTGAACATCCATACGTATGAGTTATGAGTCAATTTTCGTGACTTGTAAAAAAATTGATTTACACCTTCGGTTACATCTGGCAACACTGTGTGGTTCCCAGTGTACTTCAATCGTTCTTTCCTAGTTTAAGAATGGGCAGCGGTGGCTCAGTGGTAGAGCGTTTATCTCTGGTGCTTGGGGTACCGGGTTCGATCTCAGCCCCCGCCAAGTGAACTTTGTGGTGGACAAACACCGTGTGCGTAGGTTTCCTCGGGGTTCTCCCGTTTCCTCCCACTTTCTTCATTCCACCATTTCATTCATTACTCATCATCACAGTCTCCTTTAGCCTAACCGGCATAACCGTGGGACGTAAAAAATATTTCATTTCATTTTTTTTCCTAGTTTAAAAATATATGCATGAACAAGACTTCATTTTGGTATAGCAATTATTTGTGTACTGCTTCCGGTTCAAAAGTTCTACTATCCCAAACTCCGGGTTGCATTGTATATTGGACACCCTGTATTATGGTACAGGTCAAATAGAGGTAATACTTTACAACGCTGGTTTGGCTATTGTAGCATATGTGAAGATCCCATATCGTTGTGGTATATGTATTATCGGTACTTTATTATGAAAACGTGGTAACATGACATGTTGGCATTCAACAATGTACCAAGTTAACCCCTCCCACAAAATAAGGAACCAAGAGTACAAATAGCACAACGATATGGAATCTCCATGCATACATACATCATACTACTACTACTACTACTTCTTCTTCTTCTTCTTCTACTACTACTACTACTATTACTACTACTCTACTACTACTACTACTACTACTACTACTACTACTACTATCATACTACTTCTACTAATTATGTCGAGAACAGAACCAAACCAACCCCTGTTGGGCTTCTAACCCGTTCCTTCTACTATTACTACTACTACTTATGCTAAAGCAACCTTACCCTACACTAAGCATTAGAGTGCTTAACTTACCTCACATTGTAGGTGGGTATAGTCTAACAAACTCCACAAGGAAATTGTGTAATCTCGTTCGCGGAGGAAAATGTTTCCTGAAAAGAAAGGAAGCTAGATGTCCAGCGAAATGGTACCTCTTGTTACCATATCGTGGAATACTATCCTTGGCATCCCATCACAAATGCTTAATATTTTGGGTGTGCACTCCTGTCACTATATCTACGAAATTCAAGGAATGATTCACTGCGACAATCCTACCTCATTCAACCTATCATAAAACTTCCAGCAATTACTATGAATGGTTGTACTAGGCTCAACCCATTGCTAAAGAACTGAAACAAGGACTTCAGCTGAATGATTTTGCACTACGCTCATAAATCAGGGTTGAAAAAAAACATGATTTAAAAAAAAACAAAAAGATCGTTTTTTATGTTTAAAACATGTTTTTTTGTTTAAAACGTTTTAACGTTTCAAACAAAGTACTTTGTTTTAAACAAAAAATGTTTAAAATGTTTATTTTGTTTAAAACAATAATCTAAATAGGCATATATATTACATTTTTACACTCTTAGATATTGCTTGCCATCTATATTCAACCGCTAGATCAAATTTCGGGAACTTCCCTAATCTCGATCCGCCCAAATGTTCAATTCCGAAGAAAGAAATCGGGAATTTCCCGATCTTCGTTCACAGAATATGTAGTTTAGTTTCTTTGTGTTACGTTCTATCAGGACTTTAAACCTCAATGCCTCAGTTTTAAACCTCAAATTAAGGCTGGAAGATGGTTTTGGTACCAATTCATTCCTGAAAGATGCAGCTTTGCTGATGTGCATTTTATGTATGTGGGAGGAGGGTAAATATCGTGTTTTTTTCTTGTCTTTGCTTTTTCAACAGTTTTCTGGGGACCATTCCCCCTCTTGGGAGATAGATTCATAAAAATTGTTACGTGAAGCAATGAAGTAGGCCACTACATGGTAATATCGTGAATTTGTACTTCTTGCTTATATGGGGTAGCAGGAAGGGGGCAAAGTTAGCTAATTTGTGGAGTTTTTTGACGTAAATTACATTTATTTTTACAACAATCAATAGCTCAGTCCTTAATTAAGCTAGAAAGATGATTTGGTACCAAAGTATATTTGAGGGATGAAGCTTTCCGTCAGTTGCATTTTATGTATATAGGGGGTACGTATGTACGGCCGAGTGAGGGAGGATGAAGTTTTTTTTTTTTAATTTTTCATCAAATTTTTTCATCAGGTTTTGGTGGGTATTTCTTCCCCCTTTGTGGTACATCCATAAAAATTGGTATGTGAAGCAATGAAGTAGTCCCATACATTATATTAACCTGTATGTGTACTTGTTGTTTATAGAGGAAGAGAGGGTCAAATTTGGTTAATTTACATTTATTTTCGGGACGGTCCCATATAACACAAGATATATTTCACTGAAGTGGTCTAGAAGCATAATTCTTGTTCGTATACATGATGTGTGCAGCAAAAATGATTTTTATATGGACGTGGTACTTTAGTGGGGGAGGGGAGAGAATGTCTAATTCAATGAATATTTTTCTGCGTATATATTTTTTAAATATTTCCTACATAAAACGAATTCATTACGCAATGGCAGCAATGGCTACCATTTCTTATATTATTGTCACAAGTATGTGGCCTACACATTAGCATCATTTTGTCAGCGTAGGGAGACTGCAAGGGTTGCCAGGGCCCCGCAAAGTCAATATTTTCATATTTTTAATGATTTTTTATGTCTTCTTTTTCTACGAATACGGCGGGAATTTCACGAATGTTACCTCGTTGGAACTTGTGGTCTATAAGCTTTCCAATGGTGTATAACTCATGACTCTGTGATAATTAGGGGGGTCACCAGAGCCCCGAACATGAGAGTCTACCGTTTTGTTAAAATCTCTGGCGGGTGGTTAGAGTTAATTGTTATGCCGTAGACACTAATCATTATTAGCTATCCACGTTGCAGATAGAGATGTATCTTGAAAACATTTTAGTTAAAATGTCATTTGCTCCTTGTAGGCTAGTCACTGCTCTTTTCTATGAGTTGTATTGTATTTGTCAGAGTATTTCTTCTAACTTATGATGTGAGAACTGTTCATTATTGGAAATTATAGTGATCAAAAAATACCCAAGTTTTGAATTTTTGAATTTGGATCTTGGAATAGTGGAAAAAGTGTGTTTAACCTCCATTATTCCTGGAAATTAAGAAATGTTCAAATACTTCACTTGAATTTCTGTTGGTTTACTTATACGCACATTGATGTGCAGAATTTCGTTTAGTAATTGCTGTTATACTAAGAATATAACTCTGCTTGTAATTTACTCCATGCACAAATCCTGCGGAGGATGGGTTGTTTGTTAGAAAACTAAATTAGCTTCTTCACTCTGATATTTTAGTTGTTTTAAACATGTCCAACCAGCATCGAAAAAAACACGTTTAAAACAATTTGTTTAAAACGTTTAAAACAAACTGAATAAAACAACAGCCCTCGTTTTAAACATGTTTTAAAAACTTGTTTTAAAGATTTTGTTTTAAACATATCAACCCTGTCATAAATACTTTCCCTGATCCTACCTCAATATCCCCCAAGACCCATGTACCGTCAATTAATCTTCCGCAGTGATTTTTACGCTTCCCGAACTTAGATTCATCTATCTGAACTACTTTCCCTGGGCCCCCTAGCTGAATAGAGGAATCTAAGCATGAATAAATGCTAATTTCACGGCAGAAGTTAAATCAATCAATACAGTACTTGATGAGATACCAAAATTCCAGCAAGCATTATTGATACTTGGTCGACTGTTCAAGCACCAATAAGCAACTAATCGTGTCACCACAAAATAATTGAGCTTTGCTTTTAATTTTAAATTTATTTATACGTGTTATATTAACTTTCTTTATTAATGTTGTAGGGCTACTGCCGGTAACACCAGTTTGCCCATAAAATACGCCGCTGAGTTTTACACAATTTTCTAGTAGAAGCACTCCATGATTTTGTAATAATGTGAGAGATCCACTTCTTTCTCTGTCAGCTGTTATTTCCACAAGCCTATACTCACTGATTTCGCACCCGTCACAAACTTGAATACGCATAAGAATCCCACCTTCAATTTTCGACCTCAATTTACCACGCCTACTCGTCACACTAAATGTACTTTCGTACTTAACACACTTCGGATTAATACACTGATAAGCTCGATCAGTGGCCACATAAATACGGCAAGGTCACTCAAAGTATTGAATGCAATTACACTTTAAAAATCATTTTAATGAAATAAGGATCTCATACTTCACAACACGCATTATCATTTAATATTTAAAAATTCAACGAAAAGTAATCAATGCTTTATAATTTTCTGCATGAAGCAACGAACTACTTACCAGTTTAAGTGTTCCGCCACACTCGCGAAATACAAATTCCGCTACATGCACGCGCACACACCCACTACAATGTAACCAATCAATATGGCGTCCATTGCTCAAATTTTATTATGCAAGATCTTTTGTAATTTTTAAATTAAAGTTACTTATAGATAATAATTTGGAATCTTCGTTATCAGCGATATTAAATCGACAACATATCTACATTAAAATAAAGCAGAAAGTGCACTTCTACCCACTCGCGAAGTACTACACCAGGCACTTAATATATAACCCAAATAAACTCGCACTAATTGCAATGCATACTTAATCTTAAGACAATTCTGCTATGTTTACAAATAAAACTTATGCTTGATTCTTCTTAAACCAACGAATATTCATTCCTTGCCTTTCTCATTTTCCATAGCATTGGGATGGAGAACACAGATATATCTCGTTTGATTTATACGTGCCTATACTGCGGTAAAGTTGTGAACTAATTTTCTTGTTTACAAATGAGGTCAGCCACATGGCAGGGTTGCCAGATGTATTAGTTTTACTTGTCATTTCTTTCATACGCAGTTATTCAAGAAAATCAAAAGGATATCCTGATCCAAATCAAATTTCACGGAATCAGTCGTGTAAATAATTTAAGTCGTTGTATGTTGAATATGTAAAACTATTTAATATGATATGAAACACTAAAGCATTTAGATGGCTGCAAACTTGAATTCTACATGTGAAAATATAATTTCAATATCAAATATTATAGGTCTATAACTGGAATATCAAATAATATCAATAATCATTAATTTAATACGTTTACTACAATGGTGGAGCCAGAAAAATATCATGGGATAATAAACTGCCATGTTAAAGTAGCATAGACAAGTATATACAAAAAAGTCTTTTTTTTTTTTTCTTTTAGTTTTCTTTTATAGGCTACAGGTTTGAAATACTGATTAAATTAGTTAACAGATACAAAGAAGTACTCAACTCACTGCCGTTACAATTTATGAAGAGCTATGGCTACCCAGATGTAGCACGCTCAATGTGTTGATGTGTGGTTAGTGTATCAGCTCTCAGACGTTCCTGATCTTCTGCACCTAATTTCACTAATTCTTAATTCATGTAATTCCCCAATTGTCTCATGATGATGAGAAATGAAATTTGTCTTTTAGTTTTATGGTCCGCGATTATGCCTTGGAGGTTAAGGGAGGCGATGATAATGAGCGAAATGGTAGAATGAAAAAAGTGGGAGGAAAAGGAAGAACACGAGAGAAAACCATGCAATGGTGGATTGACCATCGCAAGGTCAACTTGGCGCGAGCTAGGATTAAGCCAGGGACCCCCGCACCTGAGGGGAGTGTTCTATACTGAGCTACTGCAGCTCTTAATGATAATGGATGAACATCAGAAGTCTTAGTGGTCCAATTAGGAGTAGGACCACACACTATGAAGTCTCGTGCACTAACAATTCACCTAAGTAGCTTAATAAATTAAAAAAAAAAAACTTGAGTAACCTGTTTCTTTTTCTATGTTCTTTCATCTACAGACGATACGTTTTTATGGTTAAGCTGACTAGAATGAGTCCCTCCCCCCAAAAAAGAGCATTCAGTACACTGAAAACAAACTCTGTACTTTAAATTACCAAATATCAATGTAAAATCATTTACCCTTCGTTTTGTAAGTTGATAATACATTTCCTTACATTAAATTACATTTTTTTTTACATTTTACAGTAAATTTATAAGAAAAAATATTTTTATTGATAAAAATTTAATTTTACAGGATTTCATATTAGTAATTTTACTCCATAGGTGTAAATTGATTTACATAGAGGCTTGGCAAACATATTGCCACCGATTTTTGTAAATTTACTTATGATTATTTTTACAGTGTACATAACTAATTTGTTAAAATCTGATGTAAGGTTAAAGAGAGCTTCTGGGAAGTAAATTTTGTTTTTAACATAACTGTACAATTCTTGTGATAAATTATGAGAAAAGTTTATTCTCGGGAATCACAAATAGAATATACTGAATATAAACAGAATCAATTTTTGATATCACTGTACTAGGAGGCGAGTAGGCTTATCGCATCAGCCTCTTCCCTACGTCACTAGTCTACAATGTGAAATTATGCAAATACTTTGAACAGTATGGCTATACAATGTGAGCCCACTTTATCCTTTTCTATATAATTTTAACACTTTATACGTAATTCTTCCAATATCGTAAAGAATTACTTTGTGTGGTGATTTTTTTTCGCTTCAATATCCCACTTCAACTTAAACAATCATTTGAACATTATAATATTATAATGTACTGTGTGTATTGATTTTTAGTGCTCGTATGTTCTGGCCACCCTGTAAAAATGCAGAAAAGCACTCATTCCTTTCTTCCCGACAACTCTTTCAACCAATAACAACAATAGCACACAGCAACGACTCCAAAAACGCAAACGCACGAATCGTCAGATAAGTAATACCTGAAAGCAGTAGTGTACGCAGGAATTTATTTCGGAGGGGTCCAAACTCAGTATGAGGGTATTTTATATTAAAATTCCTAAAATTGCCCCTAAAATTAGGCTAAATTTACCCAAAAGTCGAAATTTCGGGGGAAGGGGTCCGGACCCCCAGGACCCAGCCCCTGCGTACGTCCTTGCCTGAAATTATAAATAACTGTTATTAGTACTATAAAATGTTTATTTAGTTGATAAACTATAATATAATACGAAACTGTGATTTTTTGCGAGTAAAGGAAAAGGTTATAAGCATTTAATGTTATTTATAAAGGAAATAGCAATAAATAAATAACGTTCAAATTTTAGTCACCGTTACACGTTAATGTATTAACGGATTAACTCCATTAACGAATTCGATCGAGATGACCGCTCCACCTATGTATCGCAAAAAAAGAACAATTAAAAATTCACTTCCATTCAAAAATTATCGTATAGGCTAACGTAAGATTAAGTCATCGTCACCCGTTAAGATGTTAGCTGATTTTGACTTCATTAACGAATTTGGTCAAGGTGAAATGTTCTAGCTATCTACTGCAAAAAAAAAAAAAAAAAATCAAAAATTCGCTTCCGTTCATGAGTTATTATGTGGAGTAACGGGCGTACTGATATTACAATATTGTCTCATGTGCGTATAGGATTTGGTTTACCGCAGGAAAGAAGTCGCTTGAGTTTTACAGGATTTAGCTTAGTTGAGAATATACAATCTTCTTCTTTTCTCCTTCCTCTCCCGAAATTAATAGACTGGTGAGTAAGTTTTTCATGCTGTGTCAATCCCATTCGTGAAATTCCAGTCATATATAGAAAGAAATGCTAGAGTATGGCACAAAAAACAAGAGAATAAAATACGTGATTAGAATTTTAAAAAATGGCTCTTATACGGAGATGGACAATGTTCCTGGGTTCATTGCATGTTTCCATTTGTCGCCAGATGAGGTACGTTCAGAATCACTATTCGGATTGAATATGCTCTCATCAGAGGAAAGAACGCGATCCTATTCCTCCTCGGTCCAATGCTGATATTCTTGGTACCACCACAATCGGTGCCACCGACAGCAGGTGCCAACGGAACAACGTAATGGCCATTGACAAAAATGTGACATACCATTGAGGAATTGGTCCTTAAATTTCTGCTTACTAACACTTCCTCTCTAGTATTCGCCAGCTTTCCTCTGGAGAAAAGATTATTATTAACATTATATTAATAACATATTATATTAACATAATTACGTTTATTTTACACGTTAGTTTTTACGTTAAGGTGTTACGCTAAGATTTGAGTTGTGCCTTGCCTTGGACAGATTACTTTTATCACATAATTTCTTTCATTATCGTTACTTGTCTATTCCTGAACTTCCGCTTTAGCCCACAGAAAGTAATAGTTACAAGTGAAACGAAAACTGTTCTTGTGAAATCATATGATTTTATGCCCTGGCAACATCGATAAAATTTCACCTGTCTCGCTCTTCAATTCAACTTTGCGTGTTGTTGATAAGAAGTACATGTAGCTGTGAACTTGGGATAGAACAGGATAAACGCTCTGAAAGTATCAGTTCACCAGCCACGTACTATCTCATTATCAGATTTAGACATTCATTAAACTTATGGGTGGTAAAATAAATAAGAATTGAATATTTAGATAAAAAATTGACATAAACATTTACGATTTTCCACTTTGAATAGTTATGTCTTGCAGTTTGATTCCAGTGCGGTTTCCTACCTGACAGCTCATGCGGTTCGGATTTCAAATTAGTGGGTGTGGCATGTCTCATATGGTCTTTAATGCTGAATGGAACATTAAACTCCAAATCAACAAGAGATTTTGTAATGAGATTCTCTATAAACTGACAGTTTACATTTTATTTCCATAATTTTCTAATATATGTATTTTGTAATATGCTAACCTCACTTAAGTAGTGAAATACTTAATTGTTCCGAAGTAACAAACTGTTCATTATTTGATTAAAGCCAATACGTATTTCCTTTGTTCAGTGCCAAAAACTACGTGAGGCACGGCCATACGTTAGCTGTGGCCTGGTGGTTAGTACATGCATCTTTCGTGCACGTGGCTCCGAGTTCGATTCCCGGTGGGAAAGTAGCACAAAAATTTAATTTCATCAGCTTTCATTTTCATGATCATTCATCTCCTTTAGCCTAAAGGGCATAAATTGTGGATGTTAAACTAAAAAAAAAAAATCATTTCATTTCATTTTACGGACTTAAATATAACTAAAGAAGATCCTACAACTCACATGCGTAACGATAAAATAATGATCATAAAGTAAGTGATTACTTTTCGGCAATTTGGGAGTTTAGTTATAAGATAGAACCAGTATAAATCTGTATATAGAACATAAAAGCAATATATATATATATATATATACAGTGAAACCTCCCTTAATGGACACCTCTGTAATACGGACAGAATTTTTTGTCCCGGCAAAAATATATGTTCTCTTACGTAACAAAACCCTCCCTTTTACGGACACTCTCAGATACGGACGCGGACAGTCCTTTCTTGCCCTAAAAGTTTCAATAACCTCTTCATAACGGACAGGAATTATTCTCGGTTCTGCAACATATTACAGTAGACAGAAAAGTCTTTTCCCCACAAGTTTATCTATCGTGAGTCTGGACCTGATGAACCATCAAATAGAAAAGCTTCAAGCTGAACTTGAAACTTTTTTTCTGCCCGCAACAAACTGCTTTCTGGTAGAAATCTTAGAAAACCTTTAATAAGCAATAATACTTATGCAGGGTCAGTCGTATGGCCAAGAATTTTATGCGAAAGATATTCCCTTCCCTAACAAATTTAGTCCTTTTTCCTCTGGGTTTGCATCTTTCCCGACAATTTCATAGATAACAAAACAAACATTGTTTGTTTTTCAATAACATTTTTAACGAGCAATGTTTCCTCTCTTACTTTTTTGGAAAATCAACGTTTTTCTTTTACTTATGATACTGGAACAAGTCTGGGTTAGAGTTTTCCCGGCTTCCTTTTTCACTTTCTCTACGAGGATATTCTTTGTGATTAGGGATGGGTCCAATAAACATATGCACTCCTAATAACTTGCCTTTTCATCCATTCCGCTGACGAAGATGCAGCGCCAGTACATAAACACACATACACATACATGTTTCTTCCGCAACCGTATTGAAGAGCCTCAGAGAACACTTGCTAATGAGATTTATTACCTTTATAGAGGAAAAAGCATGCATTTTTCGCTAAACAAAAGAGTTCAGTCGGTCAGTGGGTTCCTTCCTAACACATCTTTTGAGAAGGTTCTGAGAATTTGAAATAAATGAAAAACGCTTACTCTAATTAATTATCCCTAATTAACATTTAACAGAAATAAATTTCTCCTTCATCCCTCCCAGTTATTCAAATACGTACTGAATAGAGTATTTTCATATTGAATTTTACGTATTTACGCTGATACATAATGTATTTACTGTATATTACTGCGTTGTGAGAAATTAAATTTCTGTAACCTCTCTGTAACGGACACCTCTCAGTAACGGACAAAAATTCGTGTCCCATTGGTGTCCGTTATTCAGAGGTTTCACTGTATATATATATTTTGAAGCACCGATGTGCGTCATATGACATAGTTTGTACAGACATCGTTTTGAAAATTCTAATTGCACATAGTCATCTAAAACTTTTTTTTTAAAATTTTAAATAATATATTACTAGCATTAAACACGCGTTAAGTAGAGTCGAGAGTTGGTTTATATATTTCAAATTAAAATACATTTATTAATGGACTTTCATAATAAATAGGTTGAAAATAATAGCTTTGATAGGTTGTTTGTTGAAGTTTACTGTCTCTTTTCAATACCGACTTTATACGAGACATGAAATTACAGTTTAAAGTGGAATTTCAACGACTATAATGCGTCTAACGCTCTTCCATGAGAACCAAACCTGGAACCTCATGTACCACTGCTATATCCTGCAGTCACCAAATCAGCAGTGAGACCTTATAGTTGGTAAGAAAGAGGTTTATATTTTCTTAATTTTTTGCATATTAACGATGAGTATCATTACTCTGTAAAGTGTTCTATGTAAAGATGCTTAAGTATGGTGAAACTTAAAAGCAACTTAACGTGTGTTCTTATCAAACCTTTGTGTAACAAAATTATTCATAGTTTATTCCAAAATGTTATATATTGAATTAGTGGCAGGTATATATAAACACTATAAAAATGATTTTGACAACCAAAGACACTAATAAAGACATTACATTTTTAAAAAAGCGAGAAAAAAGAAAACTCTTACTATAAAACAATTATCCGACTATATGTCCGCATTCGAATAATGGCAGTTGTACGACCAGAGTGAATCAGAGTGCGAGATTGGCGACAATTTTTTCCACTGGCAAAGGGACAGGAACGACCTACTTGTAAACCACCTTTCATATTGCATCATTCTAAAGATTCTTTGCAGGAAATAGCAAAAAAAAATGATATTCTATGCGACACAGTGACTTAGGTCAAATGGAATATATGTATATTTTTAAAAGAAATCTTCACAACTTGCACCACAACGCAACTTTCACAGCGGCTCAGAGATACAGTGCTGTTTTCTAGTGACAAAGGTCAATGGTTCTTTCTCACATCAGTCCATGTGATCTAATGTGGTCAATATTCTGTCCATAGTAGGCCCTCCTTTTTCTCTCATATTCTTATTCTGTCAGTTCATCCATACTTATTTATTTTCGTTAATCATCCACTTGCTTTAGCCCATAGGATGTTAAGAAAGAACTTCATCTCATGATAATATGGGATTTACATTTTGGCTATAGACCAAATTCAATCAAAAATACAGTAGCTGCTCATTACCAACAACTACAAAAATTATATTTGTAATCAACAGCCTTTACTTGCAGCTTTTTGCAATCAAAGGGATTTTGTTTTAAAGTGATACATACAAAAATAATTGTGAAAAATAGCAAAATTGAACAAATTCAAATTGAGATGTGAGAAAAGCGAAATGTAAATAATGATATTTTGTTTTGCCGTCCAATTTTTCTGCTTTTGTACATTAGATCTCCAAATTTTCCTTTCACAGTGTTTCAGATGACACGTTCTGAAGAAATACGGTATTAGGTTAAGGTGGGAATCAGAAGAAAATTAAATCTTCTAGTTTTAGGTCCTACAATTATGGTCTGTAACAAAGGAGAGAGACGAATAATGAAAGTGAATGACTAGGAACGAATTTGGTGTAATTGAAATGTGGGAGGAAACGTGAGAACCTCAAGAAAATTTACAAATATGATATTGTCCACCAGAAACTCATTTTATCTAGAGTCAGAGGTGAGCGCTTTGTAACAGTCACCATGCCCCCAATGGAAATTAGGTTTCTTCCTTCTCTAAATTTGATGACAATTTAACAAAAATTCATTTCTCATGATACTGTGACAAAATTAAAAATAAAAGTTTTGTACTGAAAGTAGAAATATCCAGAATATAATATAATATTTACAACTTATCTCTTAACAAGTGAAATGATATCATCATCATCGTCAAAGGTATTCTGCCATTATTGGCAGGTCACTTGCCGCAGCTAAGAAGCTTCCATGCTCCATGGGCTTCCGCTAACCTCTTCGTCTTCACGTACAATTTTTCTGTTATGATATTGTCCATCAATTATATCCTCCTCCATCCCCTCCCTCTATTTCCTGCCACCATACCCTCTAGCACGTCCCTCATGATACAGTTCCTTCTTAGCCAATGTACCAATCAATTTCTTTCTCTTCTTAATAATATCTAAAATTGTTCTTTTCTCTAACATCCTCTCATTCGCCTTCCGCTCGATTCAGCTAATTCTCTCCATTCTTCTCCACACTCACATTTCTCCACTAATGATCATGCTACTAGTTAAAAGTATCCCCCTTGGATAAATTTCTAATTGAACTATTTATACTAATTTGAGGAAGGTGAATCCAATAGATCTATTTTAAACATATTAATCACTAGGTCACGAGAAAAATGACCTCAAAGATTAAATGAAGCCCTTAGAGGATAAAGGTGTTATGTAACAAATTAAATATGACGGGAAAATTGTATTTCACAACTTTGCCCCTTAACATACCGCCTTCATCCTTTCTAAATACCTGCACCCAGACGAGGACTCACTAAATAAAATGTTACGTGGCATGATTAGCATATAACACGTGCATGAACGTTTCAAAAAAATGTAACATAACACCTTTATCCTCCAAGCGCTTCAAATCTTTGAAGTTCTTATGCAGTAGTAGAAGTGTTCACTCTTAGATACGTTTCTAATTCCACTCTTTATATTATTCTGAGAATACTGAATCCAATGAAACTATTTTCAAGTATATCCGTTCATAAGGACACGAAATAGATTATCTTAAATTGGGGATTTTTAAAGTACCGCTTATGCCAGTGTTTACACTTGAATATATATTTCAAATTATAATTTTTGTATTAACTTCAGAACGCTGAATCCAATTAAACTGTTTTTAAACAATACGCGTCAATTGAGTGCCTAGAAAAGTTATTTCAAATATGGCATATAAATAAATATAAATAATTAGCTCAACTTCGATTTATTTTTATCTCGTGACTCCATGGACGGATATGTTTAGAAAAAAGTTCCATTGGATTCAGTAACCCCAAATTAGAAAAAAAAATAGCGCAATTAGAAGTGTATCGAACTATGGACACTTTTTTTACTAGTGGCATGATCGTTTGTTCTTTATAGAGTATCTTTAGATTCTGAACAAGTTATACAACCCAAACGACCGTACAATGTTCCAGGTTGCAAATCTTTCAGCCCGTGCGATAAAGGTCACTTCTATTATTAAGAAATACCGTAAATACAAGTATTTCATCATAAGAAATACATTATCATTCTCTCATATAGTTACTTCTCCCCAGTAAATGTTGTTAAACACGTGTAGCATTAACGTTTGTCCAAGGTTTAAGACTTCAATTCTAGGTAACGCTAATTTTAATTTGTTCAGATCCCAATTACTAGTTGTGATTGAATTGCAGCAACCATCCATAAAAGTTTTCATATTTTGTTTACCTTCTTACTATAATCACAAATGATGTAATTCTAATGAAAATACTTTAAATCAACCATGTTCAACAGCCGGCCCTCGGGTTGCTCCCGGCGCACTAAGCCCTTTGACCCGTTGTTGAAAATGTATTTCTTATACAATCTCTTAAACTATCCTGAAAGTTTTTCCTAGACAACTGATGTCTATCTTGAAAATATCCTTTGCGTTGGAACATCCAATGTAGAGAGTCTACCACCGACCATTGACAGACTGGTCAAATGTTTCATTAAGATGGTAAGTAAATAGCTTTTTTCTGTTTTTCTTTAGTAAGTAAACATTTTTAATTACCGTTATAACAGTTGTTGCGCTCCTGTGATATTAGTGTACGACGAACGATTTTCTGAATTGAATATGGGTATGCAACTCTTATGAAAATGTTATATATTGTCTCGAATGAAACTCGACGCCAGTAACTCCTCTGTGCTTTTGTATAGAATTGTATTTTGTCCTACATGAAATAAAAGCAATTACTAGTTAATTCCTAATAAGATAGATCACATAAATCTGAAAGCATACACCATTCAATTGACTATAAGGTAACTCTCGAAGAATTTGAACATTTTTTTTTAAATCTTAAATTTAACAATAGGTTATTTGAATATTTCAGGACGAAAATTTTCTTACAATCTAATGCAAATTTATAATTTATCGGTAAATGAGTTTACTGCATTTTGATAATTATGGGTTATTCTTTGAATCTTTGCATTAGAGTTTGTGATGCTATATTTTGTTATTAACCGGTCATTATAAATGAACAATGGACAAGTAATCACATCTGGAAAGTACGTACGTTTTTCGAAGTGTTAGTTAAGATCCGAGTAAGAACTCGGAAAATCACGAGGAAATTATGGAACGCAATTATTCTACTGTAGCCAAAATCCTGTATCAGCTGCGATTTGTCTCTCCAAGCGATAAGGTCTCTTTCCTTTCTTCAGCGTTCTTCCTGACTGAATCTCAACAAGCAGCACCTTCTATATGCTGTTCATAGATAGATCATGATGAGACACACATTTCCCTTTTTTAATTCTTCTCTTTCGTATACACATATAGGCGACTATTTTACCTCGTCTAGGTTGCCATTTCCTTCGGTTTTCTCATTGCGAATTTTGAAGTAAGGCCCTCTATGGATCTTCGTGCATGGGAACCCTTGTGTTTATGTGAGTGAAACGCATTATATGAGCTAAACAATTTATTTCTCTATCTGTTTCAATCCAGCGAAGCTTCAGTAGTTAAATAGTAAAGTAATGCTAATACCTTTTTCAATGAAAGATCCCTTTTAACCTGTATAACTTGTGATCTTTCTTCTGAGTTGCTTCTCTTGTAAGTTCGTGTAGAATTCATATTTGATTAATGTTCTAGAAAAGAAAGTATGCAAAAGGTGTCATAAGCCGCTGCTACCTGAAATTCATTAAAAAAAGAAAAAGAAAAAAGAGTAAGCATATATTTTTTCACTTCTGAAACCTTTTCTTTTCCATAATAAAATACCTAACTGGACATTTTGACATTCATTGTCTTTCAAAATACACATTATTTTATTAATTAAACCCTAAAAACGGTGCAGTAATTCGAGAATTGTGGATATGACTCTAAAACCATAATAAATGAGAAATTCGTGCAACATAAAATGCACACACATTTACTGCAGAGTAGTTTTGAGAGGGACAAAATCACGACTAGTACATTGCGTAAATTATGACCGCACTACTTTGCTGGAATTAGACACCCTTGAAGTCTCTTAGACAAACGAATAATAATTCGGCAAAAGTATCGTTGAAATCTCTTGAGAGAACAGTGCATCGCCTCGAAAAGGTCTCCAGAAACAAGTTGTAAACCAGAAGGATTTAATATTGTTGTCGTGTTTGCGAGGCAATATTTTGCATGGTAGAATGAAAGTGAAAGCGCCATCTCCTTTGTTCCATGATCAAACGAAACGAAATGATAGCTACGACATTTTTAAAGACTTTCACATGTCAATTCACAATGACTTTTCGTTCGGTTATGATTGTCAACACAAAGGGAGAAAGAAGAAAGATATTTATACTGTATTTTGAAGAGCTTTGCAACACTGTTTCATAATAACCCGTGATAAAGGAAATGCACTGTTCTCTCAAGAGATTTCATGTACTTTCCCAGCGAGGCCTTTTTACTTGTGAATTCACAACTAATGCTTCTTCTTAGCATATTGGATCAGGTGCGCACCCAGAATTTTGTTGTTAGGGAAATGTGGTCTAAAGTAGAAAGTTTGGACTTCCTGTATCTCCCTAGTGCATACAAAACACAAATACATTAGAGTCCCTAAAACTCGGAACTCAATAAACCGGCAGTCCGGATAATTCGGCCACATCCTGCCAGGGCGAAAAATCTCGCCCGCAGAACCGTTCAAGGTCATTGCCGGGTATTTTTCTGAGATCTGTCTTATCAGGTAAATTACTGTACAGTGTGTATTCATAAATTTTCATTTTTATGTATAATAAAGGCTCTATGTCTTCATAAAGTATGTACTTTTCCTTTGTTTAAGGGTAATTGGGTAGTTTATTCTCTGTTGTATTCTGAAGTAACCAATACATACAAGTACAGTACCGTATTTTCTAAGGAAACACTCGTACTTATTCTTTTCTTAACCCTATTCTCGATAACCCGGCATTTTGAGAAACTCGGCCACCTTTCGGTCCGTCTTAGGCCGAGTTTTCGGAACTCTACTGTATATGATATAATGAAAGGAATTACGAATTTTAAAGTGCAATCTGGACCCGTGGGTGCGTCCTTTTATTAGACACGTAGGGTGGCTCTTTAGATCGCGGAAACGATCACAGATAGGTCGGTATTAAGCTTCGTCATTACAGTTTTGAGACTTGGAACTAACGGAGATGAAATGGATTTTTTCTTTTTTGCTCCTAATTTTTCCAAACCATTTCGTTCTGCAAATTTCTTGTTGGAAACAAAAGATCCTATGATTTCAATAATTAATCTGAGTGACGCAAAGCTTTTAGGTTCATTTAATGTTCCTTTCACTGCTTATGGATAATTCGAGAACAGAAAAAGGTTAACATTTTGCACAATGATAATTGAAATTGGTAATGCTGGCTGATAGGACAAGTCTGTTCTAGCTCACTTAGAGACAAGGTGGTGTGGGATAGAACGGTCTATTTTAGTCCAAAAAATTAAAGAAAATCTATGTTTTATTATATTCATCAATATGGTTTACAAGTATTCTGAAAAAAGAAAGAAGGAATCAACTATGCCAGCGTTCCAAACAAAAAACTGTACGTACCAGTGTTCAAATAGTTAAGTGGAAAAGGTCATTCGTTTTTGTAGTACAAAGTCAGTTATAATTTTCAATGGAAAATAAATTCCTCCATGTTTGTTTAAGAAATATCGAACCTTATTATTCGCCGGTAAATAAATGAAGTACGGGTACCGTCCTTTGGTAAAGAGGTGTAAAGAACTTTGACGTGCATCTGTGAATTTTTGGTCACTCGCAGAAAACGTTAGTCGCGATCATTCAGTCTTTGAGTGAGGACATGTTTTCACCGTTGGTCGGAATTCCAATTTGTGTCAAATGACGGAATGCCTTGAGCAGCGTCTGTGCATCAAATTCTGTCAAAAGCTTGGTAATATCCAAGCATAGACATCTCTCAAGATACAGCAGGCATTCGAAAATGATGCCATGAGCATCTCGTGGATCAAAGAGCGATGCAACAGATTCGAAGATTGCCGTACATCAGTGAATAGTGAACTACGTTCAGGTAGACCCTCAACAAGCCGAAATTAGACTGTAATGGAGGAAGCGAGAACTTTGATCACGCAGAATTGACCTTTCACAGCCTGATAACTTGCAACCGATGTTGGTTGGTAAACACTGAATCGGTACATTCAACTACGATCGAATGAGGTTTTGGGCTTAAAGAGACTGTCACGTAATTCATCCCGAAGCTGCTAACAAAGAGTAGAAGCAAGAGCAGAAGTAACTTCGATTGAAAATTGCACAGGAAAATGCTGGCCACCGCACAAAGTGACCTCAACTTCCTTAAACACTGTGATCACTGGTACTGAGGCATGAGTTTATGGGTACGACCCAGGAATAAAGACGTAGCCCTTATAATAGAAATATCCGTAATATTCGAAGCCAAAGGTGATGCTGTGGACCTGTGGTCAGCAAAAATTGGGAAGTCTTCACGATAATTCAGGCTTCGCTTCTGATTCAGATTTTGTTTTGGCGAAACACAGCACTCCCATGGTTCACCATGTTCTCTATTTTCCAGACATGGCACCGTGCAACTTCTGGCACTTCCCAAAGTTGAAAATGCGGCTAAAAGGGACTCGATATGATCCCAGAGAAGATATTAAACGTCATTGTCTCAGACTATTCCAAAATAAGCTTTCTAGACGTGTATCCAACAATGTCAAGATCATCGAGGTGTTTGGCCTCCTAAGGGGTCTATTTAAGACTGAGGAAGATTAGAGTCACTGAAGAAATGTATTTTAGTCGACCGAACGTTCGATATTATTTTACACACCTCGTATATATCAATCACTGGATTTAAACACATCAACTTAGACAAAGTCACGTTTAAATTAGCATGCGTAAACATTCTCTGGATAGTACTAGAGCATTGTGTATGGCTTTATGCAAACCTGCGTCGTGGATCCAGATATAATTGTTAACGTCTAAACATACATACAGTCACTGGTGGATTCAAGGGTGTATATATAGAAAATTGCACTACTTTATTCTCAATTGATGTAAACCTCTGTATATTACCTACATTAATAGTCCAGAAAGGGATCCACCTCCTCCAAACAACTATTTTGGATCTACTAGCGCATACAGTGCAATTTTATATACTGGGCAATACACCGTCCTGTCGTGGTTCCATCTTAATGTAAGTTCCGCTGAGTCAATGCTTGATCAAGAAATACCATGCATTACATTACAACATTTTGGTGCGTAATTTTGCCTTCCTCAAGATGTCTTCTCTTCTCTAATGAAAACAAAAGAGTCTGATGAAGGATGATTTTGTATCTGCGAGCCATGACAAGCGTATACACAACCTACTTGGGTTCAATGATTTTCGATGCTTTTAGCTACTCAACCAGTAAACAGGCTGAAACTCACATGATAAAAGTTCTCATGTTCCTGTACACTTTATAGGTGGCAGTAGTGATTTATTGGAATTCTCCTTTGCATTAGGTTCTGTAAGAGGTACATAGCATGGCATCAGTTTGAAAGTATTCTTTGCTTAAGAAGCGACACAGACTCTTGAATAAGTGGGACTTCCAATTGAGAGAAGAAACACTGTTATTGTTGTTTGTGTAGAGGTGGAGTGGAAACAACAACACAGAGTTCTTCAGCGTTTGATTTCAACAAGGTTCTTCCATCTTCCTTTCTCTCTCTCTGCCATGTTCATCTTAGCTTTGTGTACCGATGCGTAAAGGGCTTCTTCTTATTGTTTAAAAGAGGCATCTTAAACCAATGAGGAAGTTTCGCGATTGCATTAACATGTTACAAGTACGTACCAATGCATTTACAAGTTCGTAAAGATTCACAATATTCCATAAAACTTTAATGCATAAAACGACACGCAGAGGCGGATCCAGGGGGGGGGGAATCGGGGCGATTGCCCCCCCAGAAGAGGAAACTTTCTTATTTTATATATAAATAAAACCCGTCCCACAGTTTGGAGCTCTTAAAAGTAGCAATATTACAACCCCCTTTCCCCAGAAGTTCGTCCTGGATCCACCCTTGTACGACACGAGAGCTTATGGGTTATGAAAGAGTGCGTACTTCTTTAGGAATGTTTCGGATTCCGGAATTCTACAAATGAAAATCTTCATTCCGGAATCGGAATTTAAAATTCTTAACTTAAAATTCCGAAATCTCCATCTCGGAAATACGAAACCGGACAAAACCGTGTGTGGGATTTTCTCCAATATTACCATATTCTCTCCTACATCATACCATATTCCTCCATCATCTAAAGCATTAGCATTTATTTATCCGTCTATTTTAGCCTACAGATCATAACCATGGAACGTTAAGCTGAAAGTTGTGTCATTTCGACCATTTAGAGTAGCGTTTCTCAAACTTTTTCTATTGGGAACTACTTTTATTAGCATATTGTATAGAGTATCCTACTCTTGTCCCCTTGGAAAGAAAATTAATTTTATTTCTTAAAGAAAAAATTGAGTTGAGTTTAACGTCCCTTTCAGCAGAGAGGCTATATGAGACGAGATCTACTGTTTAACGTGGAATCGGAACCACATGAGCTCCCGCCGGGAATCGAACCCCAGGTCTCACACGACAAAGGGGCGTACACTAACCGCTTAGCCACGAAGGGGCTCAGAAAAAAAGTATATACAGTATATACCCAAATACAAATATTCTTAAAAACACTAATACAAATATTGTAAAGCGGCGTGGGAACCCGGGTTCAATTCCCGGTGGGAGCTCATGTGGTTCGGATTCCACGTTAATCAGTAGGTCCACGTTTCATATAGCCTCGCTGCTGAACGGGACGTTAAACTCAAAATCAACTCAACTCAACTCAAATATTGTAAATACTTTTTAAAATATAGTTATATAAAATTACCTTAATTTTATAGTTATTTGGTGTTAATAGGATAAAATACAAATCGTATTAATTCTTTTTTAAACTAATAATGAAGGTTATCGAGAATATCTATTATATAAAAGAGAACGCACAAATCCTTTGTTAGCTCATCACGCTAATACGGCTGAACCAATTTCTTTCATTTTTGGGGGGTTATTAGGATTTGGACCCTAGATGGTTTTTATCATATCACTTTAATTTTTAATTACCAGTGTCTTGAGATAATTGACCATTCAAGTGTCCATAACGTACAAATCCTTTGTTAGTTCATCATAGGTATAAAAATAAACGTATTTATATGCAACCCGCATGACCGTGTCACTCGGCGGGTTAACATAAATGACAGGCGCTATAATGTTAACATTTACTGCAATTTGAAAGCGAAAAAGTAAAAATTATCTAAGTAACAAAGTTTATTGCGTTCCGGGGTGACCGCAGCGAAGCGGGGCGGGTTAACATAAATGACAGGCGATATAATGTTAACATTTACTGCAATCTTCTATGGTTTTTATCATATCACTTGAAAGCGAAAAAGTAAAAATTATCTAAGTAACAAAGTTTATTGCGTTCCGGGGTGACCGCAGCGAAGCGGGGTGAACGCTGCTAGTTCTGTAATAAATTAGTTTCGTTTCATGGTATGAAACTACGGTAGACTTCCAAACTATGAGAAATTCAATACTCAAACTTGAAGTAGCATTTCTATAACTACTTGAATAGAGGAATAAGATAAGAAAAATAACTATTTGTCGCTATCTGTTTATCTTTTTCTGTTTTTTTTTGTTCTATGGAAATCAGTATTGAAACCGGAAGTGCTAGTAAAGTTCAACCACTTCCATTTTCTGTAAAGCATTGCGGGTGGTAATGGTATATTATTTTGAGATGCTGAATCAATTGTAAGAAACCGCTTCTCGCTATCTGTTACTGTTTTCATTCTATAATGGTAAACGTTGAAACCGGAAATGGGTAATTTGAACCACCTTTGGGTTGACTAGAGAGTTAACGTGTAAAATGGAACCAATTCTTGGGACACTGAATTGATGCAGAAAACAGTTTCTGGATATTGTGATACCTGCCGACAGACGGACGGACAGCCGTTCTGTAAGACTTCGGATATAACATAGTTCGGAAGTCTAATAATTTATTCTATATAAGCTATTAGTACTTGTATAATTTATCCTACTAAATCCTTTTTCTATAATCTACCATTTACGTAATCTCAACCTGTTTGAGAGTCTCAACTACAATGTATAATCCAGAATTTATTTTTTATTTTTTCTGTCTTTTTTATACTAATGTTCAATCTAAGAGGACCAGAAGAGCAGACCTCAAGGACAACAGTTTCAGAAACTCTAAATTACAACATATTAGGTATCGATATAAAAATAGTAAAGTTAGTGAATTTGAAACACTAACTTGCGAGTGGCGTATATTTTTAAAAGTTGCAGTAGACTTTTTTGTAAAAATAAATAAATAAATAAATAAATAAAAAAAATCAACTGAAAAATAATGAATTACATAATATGGAAATGGCAGGAAGTCTAACACACAGAAAGCACTGTAAACCGGGGCTAGATTACACTCAGAGATTAGTTGTATACGTTACCTTTTGTATCTGTATTTGTTACAGTTTCACGTGGCTTATATATATTTACATCTACTGTCGTTTCAGGTGGGAAGACAGCGTAGAAAATGATGAGAAAGTACCAGAAAACCCCAGGGTCCAAACTCTACTGCAATTATAAGCCAGAATCCATAGAACCAGCTGGAGGAGATTAGAGGAGACATGGCCAAGAAAGAAACAGCACTGCAACAGAACCATTCAAAGTGCCACGGGAAACACTTGTTCGGAAGTATACGGGCAAACTACGAGACCAGTGTTACATCTGAGTGTGTTAAGTGGAGAAGAGCAACTCTCGACGTTACCGTTTTTGCTCCAATGAAGAAGAAGTATGGACACATACTTGATCAGTGGCGAAGAGAAAATCATAAATAGATACCCTGGCTGTGTGCCAAAGGTACCGTTTTCTTCACCCTGATCTAGAAGAAGTGGTACTGTGGGCAAAAGTTTAGTGTCATGATTTCGGGCTACCGGCCTGCACCCACTAAAGCCTAATGAGGTCTTGAAACGAATTCCAGATGGAGTGGACGCCGCTATTGATGCATTTGAATGAACATTAAATACCATTTTGGTGAAGCTGTTGCAGAAACACCGAAGGAGCAGAATAAACCAGAAACAGGAAGAAGACACAACCAGGGAAAGACACATATGCACCATATATTGTAGAGGTAGAGTTGTAACTTCTCATGTCTGCAAAGGATTCTTCATCAGCGACCAAACGGCAGTGCAGTATTACATTCATAATCAACGTGATTTTGTTAGCTACATTCAGTTAGACACGAACTTCAGCTTCTCGTGGTACTCAACTGCAACGGACGTGAAGACTAGTCCGTTAAAAAAAAAAAAAAGGCAAGGTAATCTAAACTTGTGGTATTTACTGTGCAAACTGGAGAAATTGCAGGCACAAATGACTGGATTAGGTATGCAGGTATAATATCTGTAGCTGCTGCTATTGTGGTCCTTGTAATGGCAGAAGTACAGATCCATATTACATCTGCTCCCATTGCGACGATTCACAGGACAGGACGATTACAGTAGGGATGACAGTACAAAGGACAAAGGGTTTGTACCCCAGTAACCATATGTGATGTTTATTTCTATCCTGTCTCCGTACATTGATGTTCATTTCTGGTTCTATGTTCTTTCTGTTATTACTGGTGTAATTCGTTTTGTATGGTATGAAGTTGCTTTTTACCACACTTTCTACATTCATTCCTGAGGTACACATTAATTCCAATGCAAATACACAAACACACTGTGTCACTTTCCATAGCATACATGTATAAACGTGGGCGTCCAATAGCCCCATCACCGCGGTTACTTTGCTACCTCTGACGAATAGTTTTAGGATCTTTGGGCTGAACGAAATTCACTTTTCATATTGTCCCTGGAAACACGGTCCAGTAGATACTAAGCATCTTCTTTTGTTTGCTATAATAGGATATTATGCCTAACTAGTACAACTTACGTGTTCTAAATGTGTCCAAGTAGCCCCATACTACGGTATACTACGGTATTAACCAAAACTGTTTACTCTTGTGTGATTTCGTCACCCGTTGACTCCAACCTTTTACAGCAGCGAGTGATCTACGTATAAGATAAACATCACCTGGGCCGTTCAGAGCACAAAATCAAGTTCAATTACCAAACTTGTCAAAAAAAAGAGCCATAAAGTTTATACAATACGCTTAAATACATGGAAAAGTTAACACTATATTTTACACTGTAAAAGTTATTTACAACATCTGATTGTAGAGACACTAATCTTTTAAGCTTTGAAAAGAGCTTCAGAAAGAGGTAAAGCTGAAATATGTCCAAAATGACCAAAAAGTGGTCCTGATTCCCTTATACACTGGACGCAATACTTATCATCAAGATAGAAAGTACTTAAACACGCAACCTTTTAAGACTATGAAGGATCTCTCTCTCTCTCTCTCTCTCTCTCTCTCTCTCTCTCTCTCTCTCTCTATATATATATATATATATATATATATATATATATATATATATATATATATATATATATATATATATATAAATGAAAGAAGGCATTCACTCGAAATTGGATGGGACATTAGCGACTGCCGAAAAGTCGTTAAGTAAAACGCTAAGGTACGGGTGAGTGAAGGACTAATAATAAAATAAATAAATAAAACGTTTCATTTTCTATCTCCGAATTTAAGAAAATCGATGTTAATCATTTAGTTTTTTAAAAAATGTTAGTTGAAAATCATGAATACTCCAAAAAAAATTTCTTTGTAAATTTTTAGCATTTATTTAAATTTCACGACCTTATAGTGCTACGGCTGGACGAACAGCTTATGATGATTAGGTGATGTCTGACCATTATATAGCCTCATTCTCAATCGAGTTGCTAGGTCAGCACCAAATATTCTGTCTTCCGATCAGGAATCGAATTCGAAAGTTTGCACACCAAGAGCAGGAGTTTTAATTGTTCGGATACGAGTACAAAACAAGAAAAGAAAATAAAAGAAAAAAGAAGGAAAAAAGAAAAGAAAGAAAGAAAATTAAACTATTATGTATTGGTACCACAAGGACTAATTTATAGCATTTAATTTATACTCAAAACTCTGAAACACTTATTAAACAGAATGAAAATTTTACCGGGATGCAAATTTTACGTAAAAGAAACTTGCTAACATTATTGGATCAAAAGATCCAATATATTTCAGTCAAAAATTTTTCTTGTAGACCTTATATCTGGAGAACTACATACAGTGTAGCAAAACCCAAACTATCACTTAACTCAGTATGATGTGCTTATTCCGTAGAAAATACGAAAACTCGATTTAGGGGCCGTTCTAAAATTTTGTGGCCCTTGATCCAAAAACTAATTATTGACCAAGATCGCAATCTTTTGATCCATTTTTGGGTCATTCCTAAAATTCTTGTTTTGCCGTTCTTTTAATATAACAGAGTGAACTTTTGTTCAAATGTGTTCTCGTAAGACTATAACATGTTGATTTAGAACTATTACATAAAAACAATTTAAATCACACAAGTGGTACCAGGTATGTCATTTTTGTAACTACATAATTCCTTGAATTAATACTAGTGATATGTTAATTTATTTTAATATAAATTAATTTTAAATAATAAAAAATATATTTTGACGAAAATGTATTGATTATTATTTAAAAACTATTTTTTTCATTTTCTTAGATACCCTTTACATGGGTGTTGATTCAACGAAGGAACATTTCGGCACCAAACACCAGATGGCTCTGCTAGTTCTTTGGCACAAGGACATCTTTCAGCAGGAACCATGGAAAAAGTACGGGAAATACACTGTGGCCTCGCAAGTCACACATACAGCAGAAACACCTTTCCTGTCACAACTGATACTTTAGGTATCTAAACTATATATTTGTATACAATATTTATTTCGTAGTTTTTTAGCGTCTTTAAAGCGGATATTACATAAGCGTTGAAATTATTTATTACTCAAGGAAGTACTGTACCAGTCGGCGAAAAGTGCAACCGAGAGAAACATTATGCGACAAAAACAGATTTGAAAGCTTGAGTACAATTCCAAAGGACAAAATATTTTCATAAATGACTTTTTTGTTGTAAAATAAGTTGACCATTAAAAAGAATCATAATGCTTTTCGTTAAAAGTACATCTTGTTAAATATACGTCCGCATGTATGCTAGGGGTGCCCATAAACAAGAAATCACGACGCAAAATGGATTAGACCCCCTATTAATATTTTATAGTAGAGTGATATAATTAGACATTTAAATTAGCAACTAAAAATGTGTGTACAAAGGTGTAATGTGCATAGTAACACCTTCAATCAAGCCTTACCATGACAAAGATCAGTGACGACGGTAGCTTTAATTTCTTGGGGTGGGGTAGGGGGTTGAAGCAGGGGTTAGAGGTATTGTTTGGGGGGCAACCATTTTTTCGTATACCGAAAAGGATGATCTTATATTACTTGACCTACATCAGTGGCGGATGCATGGGAAGGCTGACCCAGCTCTAGTCCTCTCTCCGTTAGTGCGGAGATATTGAAAATGGATTCTGCTTACAAGTACATGAGTTTTTCATTTGTGATCCCGATGTTAAGACTTTTTATTTTTGGCTCCCGGCACACAGTGGTCGGAAACTTTAAAAAAGCGGACAAAAATGGTTTATTCCGAAACTATAGAAGATGATGGACGTCTCTCTATCGTTCTATACGTAATTGTCCTTTCTAAATCGATTGCAACTACTGTGAAAGTGATTCGAAAAACCCCTGCTGCAATACGTGCACTTATATATACAAGGTGGTCCAAAAGTGTGGAAACCCCTCGCATAAATGTCAAATACTAAAAATATAACCAAAGGAACAATGTAGGGGAGTAATAAAAGTAAGGAGAAATTGGGGAGGACACAGAACAATGAAAGCCGCCGTCTTGAAATCCACCATCGTGAATCATACATATAGTTTATAAATTGAGAACGTAACATGTTGACGCATTATGTGAATTGGACGTTGCTAGCAAGTACGAAGTTATGACAGGTGTTAATATGCATTCAAGAAGCGATTACAGGTTCAATGTGATCTCCCTCTGATTGTATGTGCAGCTAATAAATAGACGGTGTAAAACAAATGTGTGTTTGGCCTTAGGATACAAAATTAAAGTTCGTGGTTTTGCACTCGCACCATCTTCGAAAAAACACTAATACTTACTGGAATGTAATTTAGTTCAGGATTACGTTGTTTCGGTAATATTAAAAGATTCAGCATAGAATCTTGTATACTACTGCACTGACGTGTAATATACAGCAACTCCACATGACTAATAGTTTATCACTGCAATATGTATGAAGGCTTTCACTACAACTTTGACTCAGGCATGAAGGGCAATCCAAATTACGTACCTGACAATATACCTTTTCGCTTTGTAAGGCTCAGATAGCAGATCTCGATTGCGACCACAACAACATTGCTAATCACGCATTTCCAGTTAGATGGGCTGAGTACTTCAGGAGCACTTGGGTGCAGTTATTTCCAATGCTCAACCTTTGTACTGCTCATGGACAACTCGATAAACCCTATTTTAAAGATAAGCAAGGATAAGCTTAAACTGCACTTTTATTTGTTCATGTTTCCATGCATTTTATAGACAGCGAAAGTATACATATGTCCTGAAACTCCGGATTTGGAAGCAGGAGATATTCTTATAATCAAATATCAATACCGATTTCAGAGGAGGCGAAGTCGACAAAATCGATTTTTGACCGCTTTTTCTGTTTCCGACCACTGTGCGGCGTAATACGCGAACTTACAGTTTCACTCCAGGTCTCTCTCTCTCTCTGTATATATATATATATATATATATATATATATATATATATATATATATATATATATATATATATATATATATATATATATATATATATATGGGTACGTATGTATGCAGCACTATATTTCTCCGTAACTATTAGCCGGATCTAAACCAAATTTGGTGGACAAGTAACACATCGACTAAGCAGACTAAGCAATGCAGGTCACTATATTTGGTAGCCGACCTCGGCCAGAGGCAGGGTTGGCTCGGCAACCGCGGCTGTGCTGTGTTCTACAGCTTTGCACGTCTGGAGCTTCTTGAAATTTTTTATACTAAAAAGTAATATTTTACATTTTTTTTAAATTTTTGCAAGAAGTTTAGTTTAAAAATTTTACAGGAACAAAATCGAAAACTTTTAGACAAAAAATTGCACAAAAGCTCCTGGAGGACTCAGCCCATCTAACTGGAAATGCGTGATTAGCAATGTTGTTGTGGTCGCAATCGAGATCTGCTATCTGAGCCTTACAAAGCGAAAAGGTATATTGTCAGGTACGTAATTTGGATTGCCCTTCATGCCTGAGTCAAAGTTGTAGTGAAAGCCTTCATACATATTGCAGTGATAAACTATCAGTCATGTGGAGTTGCTGTATATTACACGTCAGTGCAGTAGTATACAAGATTCTATGCTGAATCTTTTAATATTACCGAAACAACGTAATCCTGAACTAAATTACATTCCAGTAAGTATTAGTGTTTTTTCGAAGATGGTGCGAGTGCAAAACCACGAACTTTAATTTTGTATCCTAAGGCCAAACACACATTTATATATATATATATATATATATATATATATATATATATATATATATATATATATATATATATATATATATGGTAAAGAAGAAATTTAGTTTGAAAAAAATTATTACAAGTGTGACAAAAGATTCGTTTTAAAGAATCGAAATTGTTTGCAAGTATGAAAATTAGACCAAAATATTGTTTAAACAAAAGAAGAAAAAAAGATTTTAATTGGAAAGTTCATATACTAATTTTCATTTCTCTGCCCTTAAAAGAATCGGAGATATGGATATTTTACTATAATAATGGCCGCTCCCATTTCCACCCTTTTTCCTCGTCGAATTTAAGAAAATTCTTCCTTAGTGGTCACTCAATTGACTCTCAGTGTCAATATTTCTGTATTTCTAGACTAGAATTCGTATCCTATTCATTTAGGTGGCTCTCAATCGCCTCACAATACTGAGTCAACGACGAAACTTCTGTTTTCCACCTTGAAATTGAACATGATACAAATGTAAGAAATGTGCGTCCGTTAACCATGCAGCTACACGTGAGAATATGGATGTAAAATAAGGATACTGTTTTAGTGGAGGTCACAGTGTATTGCAGTTTTTAAATAAAACCCATTAATTTGAAAGTTGCTTTACGTGTTCAACATTTGTAGAGGTAAACCTATGTTTTCCATTATTTTATTTTCAGTATTTTTCCAGGTACTGTTGAAATAAGTGTGAAATTAATACCTATCTTTCCATTAAGTATAGTCTTTCTTTCCGTTGACCTTGAGTTGGAGAATTTTTCTCAGAGAATTTTTATTCTTTTTTTAAATTAATGCTCCCAACTCTGCATTTGTTAATGCATGATACTTCCTTTGCGTATGTATGCTTGTTTAAAAACTATAATGTGTATTATTATAATTTCACCTAGGATTCATGTAGCACATTTAATAGTATGTATGATCTTGCTTAAGATGCAATTATAGAATATTACGAGCGTCTACTAAAGAAGCTAATTGGTTGATTCTTTGCTGAAAAATTGTTTATATATATATATATATATATATATATATATATATATATATATATATATATATATATATATAGTGGCGGACCCAGGATATGATCAAGGGAGGGGCTAAACCATAATTTGCCATTTTATCCAGTGTAAAGCAGAATTGAAGTCCATTTTATCCAGTGTAAACCTGAGCGTCAAGGGGGGTGGGAGCTATAGCCCCTTAGCCCCCTTGGATCCGCCTTATGTATATATATATATATATATATATATATATATATATATATATATATATATATATATATATATATAGATAGATAGATAGATAGATAGATAGATAGATAGATAGATAGATATAGATATATATTTCTGCATATTGCAATGATAATGTCGAAATAGCTAGTGTGATTTTACCACATGCCAATTACTGTTTTATCACAAACAAAATTCATAAGAAACAAACAAAACCTTGAACCTAATGAACTCTTTATTGTAATCAAAATATGTAATAATCTCGTATTACACACTCACACCAATTAAAGTATTTTATCACTTGCCAGGTGAGGTGACATTGTTTCCGTAACAAACATAGGTAAAAGAAAATGGGCGCGGACAAAATCCAAACAAATAAAATGGAAGAGGTCAAAATCCAAGGGTCCAAGGGCACAAAATTCAAGCAAAATTCTTGCGAGACTGTCAAAATCCGAAGAATATAATTTATTTTTCTATGTGGTAGGCCTACGTATATCATTTTTGTATGACATAATATAATCTAATATAAATAAAAAGTTTGTTTGTGTGTGTGTCCGTATGCGCCCTGGAGACCAGATGAGTGGACCGAGAGTTACCAAATTTTGGTACCTTGGTCCAGGCTCAAGACCAAGACGAAGCCTTTTCTTTTTCCAAATTCGAACAAGGGGTTTTCAGGGGGCGTTTACCGGGACATGTAAAAGTAGTAGAAAATGACCGATATTAGTGTCATCATTTAGATCTGACTGAGTGAACAGAATAGGGTCCTCATCTATGCCTACTGCAAACTCAGTATTATCCGTCTCCTGCATGGTATCTATGCCATCACTGTCATCCGTATCTAATGTCTGCGGAGGCTGTGGTATAGGTATATCCGGGCCATGTAGAACAGGACGAATCGCTGAGCGAATGTTGTTCGGATACTCAATAGTCTTGAGCAAAAGTAGCAGTCGTCGGTATGATTCTGTTGCTCTCGCCAGACCATAGGGATGCCAAATCGTAATGACTTCTTTCCTGACGCCCACAATCGTAAATCTTCTGCACACACAACACACATGACCTGTGGAGCCCATGGTTTCTTGATGTCGCCTAGTTTCACTCCGAAATAGGCATGATAGACTTTTTTTTTTTGGACAAAATCAGTAGTATTTCTTCGGTTTATTTTTTTCAACACAAGTTCACCACAAATATAACAAAAACTATTAGGACGGTTTACACAGCCTCGGATAGACATTGTACATTAACACGTACTTCCTTCCTCAAATAACACAGTGACGAACAGGAAGTGCCATTTCTAATGTGAGAGTTCGCTGTGTGCCGCTAGGGGCGTAACTGTTGAACAGTTGAAAGCGATTCTCCGCTTCTGAGCTTCATATGTATATACAGTATTTTAATATCGTATATATTTTAATATCATTATATTGCATTGTCACCAACTGCAAATGTAAGCTATTTGTGCCAAAACTGTGGGTGATACGATGTTTTGAGTATCATTTTCGAATTCAGGAGATCGAAATACATAAAGAACGCCCACATTTTCGAAAAAAAAAATTGTGACCTTGCAATTTGTTGCATTGTGAATCATTGGAGTAACACAAAGATGCTGTTACAACCTGTAAGTTACGAGTGAAGATGAAGACGGAGATTAGGAACTAAACGTTTAGACCCATTGAAGTTGTTGAGAATCATTTATAGTGTGAGTAAAAGGAAGTAATACATCATCTTAGCAAAGCTTTAATATTCAGAGAGATCTTCGAAGGCATTAGAGATGCACAATACTAGAAATGTGTTTTTTTCTCACTCATATAGTGACCCGAGGACTAGTACGATGTACTTTGAAATGTCAATAACGAATGCTGTCAAACATGTATTTGGAGCAAAGGTAAATGGTGAAGGACTGTTTCTATCATTTGTCACAGTCTGGTGACAAAGTCCAAGAATTAAGTTAAGAAACTTGTAATGGAGGGTGAATTAGTGTGTAGAATGATTTAGCATTTGTATGAGTGAACAAATTGAAAGTTCCCAACTGAGGATCCAAGAGTGCAGGCACCATGCCGTTTTTTCTCCATATAATCAGTATTGAAACCATAAGTATTATCAAATTTCAACCACTTTCAGTTTTGGTAGAGTGTTGCGGGTTATGATGATATGCACTGCCGGACGGGCTACGTTGGCTACTTGGCAATCGCCAAGGGCTCGAGGCCCGAGGGCCCCCACAGGAATCAAAAAGGTGAAAGACCTGTAGGCCTTGGTCGAATTTTCGCGATCGTAAATGCTTTCTTGAATCTTTATACCAAAAAGTTTGCGGAAGCATATCATCGTCTTTCTGAAAATAGTCTTCTCGGGCCCACTTTGCTCATATAAGTACGGCTACGTAAAACAAGTAAAACTTCGTACTTACCAAAGGCCTCCCTCTAGTCTATAATGTTAAGTTTATATATAGAGAGGGGGGAGGCTTTAAGGACCTGCGCCAAGGGCCCTCAACTTGGCCAGTCCGACACTGATGATATGCTCTCTTGAAACTCTGAATTGATTGCAGAAAACCATTTGTCGTTATCTATTACCATTTTTGTTCTATGACAACAGGTGTCGAAACAGGAAATGCCTAATTTCAACCACTTTCGGTTTGAATACAGGTTTAACGGAGGAGATAGAATCTTTTCTCGGGACGATGAATTAGTTGCAAAAGATCAAATCTCGGTATCTCTTACTGTTGGTTCTTTCTCTATGGAAATCAATATTGAAGCCGGAAGTAATAATAAATTTGAACCTTCTTTCTTTCTTGAACATTTCATCTTGAAGCTTCTAGTTTTGGTAGAGTGTTGCGGATAGTCATGGCATGTTGTCTTGCAGAGCTAAATCTTTGCCAAAAGAACAGCATCTCGCTCTCTGTTACCGTTTTCGTTCTATGGCGATAAATATTGTGACGAGAAAAGACTAATTTGAACCACTTCCAGTTTTAATATAGAGGATTAAAGGAGGAGATGGTAAAGTGCCTATTGTTGACATGTTGAATCGATTGGAGAAAATTGCAACTCTTTATCTCTTACTGATTTTGTGATACCTATGGATAGACGAACGGACGAACGGACGAACCCGTTCTATAAGACTTCCGATACTTATGCATAAAAATAGTTTGTAAATCTAAAAGCGGTAAGAGATAGCAAAAAGTAGTTTCTTGAAACTGATTCAGCGTCTCAAGATAAAAATATTATCTTCTCCTGAATCTCTCTAGTTAAACTGAGAGTGGTACAAATTTACTAATAGTTACGAGTTCAATATTGATTCTTATAGAGCGGAAACTGTAAAAGATAGAGGAAGAAGCGGTCTTTTTAGAATCGATTAGCGTCCCAACGATAGGTTTCATCTCCTACATTAACTCTCTATCCAAACAGAAAGTTTTAGAAATTAACCAATTTCCTGTTTCAACCTTGATCGGCGTAGAATTAGTTGATAATAGATAAGGACCTGTGATGCTTTGCAATCAATTCAGCGTCTCAAAAAAAGATGCCATTTTTATTCGCTTCTCTATTACTAAAACCAGAAATTTCATACTTTTACTACAAATTCCGTTTTGAATATTGATCTCTATAGAGCAAAATCGGTAAAAGATAGGAAAAGCGGTTTTTTAGAATCGATTGAGAATCGGTTCCAACAATAGGTTCCACCGCCTCCATGAACTCTTTAGTCAAACTGGTGCAAGTGACATTTTTGGATCACTTGCTGGTTTTTATGTTTAAATAATGCTTTAAATTTAAATATTTTTTTATATAAGTATATTGGTATTGATTTATATGTTTTAAGTTATTATTATTATTAGGTTAAGAAATCCAGATCTGGTCATTGGGTGATTAATTATTGTTATTATTAATTGTATGTAAATGTAATTGTTGTATTTAGTATATATTTATATTATTTCTATTTTCAGCTATTACAAAAAATACCTCTAGTAAAAAGAATAGTGAGATAGCAACTCTGTTGTAGGGTATAACAGTCAGTTTCAAAGCATTCAGAGAAAGCTTCTTTTTGGTAGGAGAACACCCTCCTCCCTGCCATTCGTTTTTTCTACATAGCTTTGATACGATAGCTTTCCTATATGTACGGAAGATTTTTTACAGGGAAGGTGTCAGTCGACCGTCAGCCTTGGGGGAGACTTCGAACAGTCTCCAAAATGTAGTCTATAGGACGGACTCGGCTCGATGAGCCGAGTGGGAACTTTTTTCTCCCCGTAAGAAAATATTAGGTCTTCAAATAAATGAAGGGAGAGTATTACGAAAGTCTTGCTTAGACTAGTTAGGTTCTCCGAGTCTTAAATAGGGCAGAAGGCATGAGCTATATTAGGTTCTACCTTCTAGTAGGTTTTCATTTTTAGGGACTTCTTTCTTGGACTCAAATGAGGTCCTGTGAGAAGAAGGGACATAGAAAAATAATTCTTATACTAATTCAAGGAACAGATTTTGTCTAGGGAATTAGGCCCTGTAGAACAGGGACAGGATTTGATCCTTGAAATGCTACATTCCATATTTGGGTAGATATGGCATTTAGATTAACAATTCCCTTATATTAGAATTTTGAGTACATGTTCAAAACTAAAGCTGTATACGGCTTTGGTCGGTTATAAAGTATTTTGTTCCTCTTGCAGGACACATTAGGTTTTTATTAATACTCTGAACACAGATTCCTGGGTTCGATCCCTCGAAGTAGACTCGTGAGAGGCTACTGATAGAGTTTTTAGATTTTTTTTTTTGTTTTGAATCACATCTCCTATTTCAGGGAGTATGGTTCTTATCTAACCTTTACCTGCCAGATCTATTTAAGGATCTTTCGCTACTATAAGTCGAACTCATTTTTCCTTACTTACCTACCTATCCCTATAATAAGTATTTAGATAGATATCCTTCTAGTGCATCTCCTATTTAAGGGAGTACACGAAATAGGGTCGTAGGCCAGGGCTTTTGATGTAGTGAGTCAATGCCCTTTATAAGTTAAGGTTGACAGAGGACGCTTTTAGTGAGGGCTAACCCTTCTGTCTGCCACAGGCACATAATTAGAGAAACCTTAGCTTTATAAAGTTTACTAAAACTAGAGAAAAATTAAGGAATTAGAGAAGAGAATACCCAACAGGTATTTCTCATGCACTTTTAAAGAAAGATATTTCATAGAATTATCAACTTTTTCTAAATAAACCTTTAATAGAGGTAACTCATGTGTTATGATTTCATATGTAGATAAGATCCTGAGTTATAAACCTGTTTATTAAGTTAATTATCCTAGGCATTACTTATTTTCTTTTAAGATACGAGTCTGAATATAATTTATTATATTCTATTTTATTTTTTAAAGTTTGTCGAAAATTTTGTGATAGAGACACGAATAGCTATAGCTCACCGTCTGACGGATTTTCTGTATTACATATAAAAAGTAACATAATCATTTCCTTATTTTTTTTTTCGACAAACACTGAAGAAGTAAAAATTAACAATTTCCGCTTTCAACGTTGATGATCATAGAACAAAAACAATAAGAGATAGTGAGAGACGGTCTTTTGGAATCGATTCTGCGTCCGAAGAATACGTTCCATCTCCTTCGTTAACTCTTTACTCCAACCGGAAGTGATAAAAAATAAGAATTTCCAATATCTACATTGATGGGCATAGAACATAATCGGCAATAGATAGCGACAAATTACCTTCACCACATCTCTGTACTAGAACCGGAAATTGTATACATTTACTACTATTTCCGGTTTCAATATTGTTCTCTATAGAGCAAAAGAGTTAAGAGATAGGGAAAAATTGTTTTTTGATATGGATTGAGCGTCCCAGAAATAACTGGCTTCTCAATATTTAAGCATGCAAATCGGGAGTGCTGGAAATCAATCCTCTTTTGAACACTGATCATCAAAATGAAACAGTAATAGCGAGAAGCAGTTTTTTAAGAAATGTATCCAGTTCCGCAAGAAAAGGTCTGACGTAATAGAAGACGTCAAATGATTTTTTTTTTTTTTTTTTTTTTTTTTGGTATGAATTCCTAATCCAAACAATGGATATCATGTCGTTCTTTTCTTCTACTGAAGCTGGTAGTAGTAAGTACTAAATTACAACTTCAGGCTTTAATACCTAATAATAATTATACGTAAAACATGGCGATAATCTGTTTTTGTTTCTTTTTATGTGGATTCAGGGTCTGATAAGTAAGTCACATTATCCTTCTATTGCAGCTAGAAGTTATAGATCTACTAATTTTGGTTACAATCTCGAATTCACATAGTTTAGAAGTCTACTGTAGGTTCCAAATATGAAAGAATGTCCCAATTTGTCCTTTCATCCACTCTTGAATTTCAGTTTTCAGTATCAAACATTAATAATTTTCTTTTACAAAATTCAATAAAAAAAAACATTACAGTATACTTCAGTGTAGAATATGAACAAAAGAGATATGAGGAGTACAAAGATTATGATAATGAAAGATATATTGAAATGATTAATGAAGGAACCACATGCACATATTCTGCTTATATACTACAAATCTACATGACTTGATAGAGAACAGAGCTCGTGAACCAGAGACATCCTGAATGCCGATAGAATTCAATAATCTCCTAGTAGTGTGTAGATTTGTCGTAGAATGTTAGGTTAGAAAAAAGAAAGAACATCCTTCACTGTACTACCGCAGAAAAAAGGAGAAAAATTCCAGAATTAAACAATACCATACTTGTCAAAAATTCTAATTATAAAAGAGAAACATCGTCATGCTATCCTTCGAATGTTATACATTTCTCAAGATATATTTGTAATGTTGGTTGTAGCAAGACAAGGGATACAATGACAAGTGCTTATAATAAACGATAAATATCTCCTAGTAGTGCATTATGCTAATTTCTAATAGTAAACAACCACGCTAACAGATGTCGCTGTCATTTGCTTGCCTGACCTTAATAGATGTTGCTACCTTTCGGATTGATATGTATAACTAACTAAGTAACTTTATGGCCTATAAAACCCGGAGGTTCAATGCCGCGTTCACAAAAGCTCACCACTGACTTCTATCCTTAGCCAACTGGATCCAGTTTCTACTTTGTATTCCAATCTCTGCAAGATCCATCTTAATATTGTCCTCCCATCTGCTCCTAGATCTTCCTAATGGCCGTTTTCCGATTGGTCTTCCAGTTAAGACTTTGAAAACGTTCCTACTTTCTTCCATTCTGGCTCCATGACCTGCCCACCTGAGCTTCTTAGATTTGATAACCTTACCAATGTTGGGTAAATCATATAAATTATGTAGTTCCTCATTATGAAGTTTCCGTCATTCCCTATTCCCGTTCCTCTTGGGTCCGACGGACATTGAACTAACTGGAAAACTCCGAAGCGCCTTTCTTTTTTAAAGATGAGTCTGTCAAGTTAAGGTACATATTGCGTTTCTTGTGCAGTTTTGCTTTTGAGATCTTACAATATAGTAAGACAGAACAGTATGTGTACAGGCATCTAGTTTGTAGTCACTTTACAATTGAATAATTTTCTTAACAATATATATACGCAATATAGTTATGTAATATGGGGTGAAGTGGGTATAGTTTAATTTTTTTCATGTTGGTGGCTATTTACCTATAATGTATGTGTAAATGATAAGTTGCTTCATAAGTTTATTGTTTTTCCAAGTGATTTATATATGTTTTGAAGACGCAAATGCATATCCAATAGTATTTATTTAAAGTTTAGAGATATGTAGAGAAAGTGTTTATGTACCGTAATTGGTGATAATCAGTGTTGTAATTCATACAATTTACTCGTACGACAATTCTCAAAATTTTGCAAAATATAATTTGTTATCATTTTCGTATTAAGTCAAAATGTCCGGACGTGTCTTACCTCACGTAAGTTTGGGATATGTTAGTCAGTGCTTGAAACCAAAGTTCAAATTCTCAACAGACTCTGTTGACCAAACCTTGTTATAAGTAGAACTGCCCGTCCAATAATAACACATTTTATATCTAACAAAAACTATTTTTTCTCTATTTTAGATGCCACAGACGTACAAAAAGAACTAAGAATACTCAATGATGAAGTAGAAACTAGAAATATGTTGGCAACAGTTGAAGCTCTACAGTCTTGAGAAGCAGCTAATAGTATCAATACCATCTTTAGTGTTCCATATGAGACATTACACAGACATGTTATCACGAGAAAGGTGGCAAAGTTAGACATTGGTGGTCAATCTGTATTTAGTGATGAATACGGTAATACCTTCAAATATTGTTTGTAAACTTTTTCGAAGAAATGTTTACCTCAGACATCACAAGATATTTGTCAGACAGCGTTTTGTTATGCAGAATGTTGGAATTGGAGCATACGTTTAACAGAGAACTGTAAAGCAAGATATAATTTTTTCCTATAGTTTCCTGTATCGCCATCTAGAACTTCTATTCGGACATCTATTGGTATTTCACAGGTTATAGTATCTACTTTAACTCGTGAGATTGTTCAAAAATGTTATAATATTTTGGAAAATGTATTTATGAAATGAATTTTCAGAACAAAGGTAAAAGAATGTCGGTAAAACCAGTTTGCTTTTTAATAACGAATCTGCGAAGAGGTGTGGAGAGGATAACGTGACGTGATTTCCGCTACGTATATAAAAGGATAAAAATATCCCAGTAATTACTTGTGGCAACTTAAACGGAATCTCTGAAACTAGAGATGGATGGAATTTAGCAGGTCCTACTCTCCCTCGCTAAAAGACGTTATTTGATAGTAAAGTGAGACAATCTAAGCAGAGATCAGAAATATTAATTTCTCCCTTTCACGTTGCGATTTTAAGAACACAAAATCACGTGTCGAAGATATTTCAGAAACCGAAAGCATGTGCGAGTCTTGTGAGAAGTCATTTCCCAGCTCTACGATAAGCAAATTGCTCAACTGGATACAGTGCAAAAGTTGTTGCGTTTGGTATCATAAATAATGTGTAGATGCTGTTAATAAATTGTAGTTTCTGTGTGGAAAATGTTAAATTACCAAGAGTTGCCGTTTGTTTGTGGAAGATGTAACCAATTGCGCATTAAAGCAAAACAAATTTGTGCCTACAATTATGTGCCTCTAGTGCACGATGATTGTAATACTTTCCAGTCATCCTGTGCACATTTGATCAAGCTGCATAACACTAATTAACTATGTAAAATATATGAGAAAATAGAGTAGTTTTTTGACCAACTGTATCTACCAACTTCACACCGTGTAGAACCTACCAACTTATTTCACCCTACATTTGAAGTTTGAGATCATTTACAATGTCTTAGTTTATTATTATTATTATTATTATTATTATTATTATTATTATTATTATTATTATTATTATTATTATTATTATTATTATTATTATTATTTAATGCATTACATATGCATGAGTAATTCAATGTTCACGAAGCCATTAAGATTCGAATACATACATAAATTAAACCTTTATACTGCAAATTTCTTGAAACCGACCTCGAAACCCCAGTGACTATACAGGGTGGCCCAAAAGTAGGTATACGCCCCTGCATTGATCAAGCATAACATTCTAGTTTATGGATTTATTTGCTTCGGCTCTTCCGAGCTTAAGATGTAAGTAAAAATACGATAGGAACAAATAATAAAGAAACTAAGTCTACCCCATGCATAACAATAAGAAATGATATAAAATGCAACGAGCTGATCAGTACGGTACTGTATACCTACTTTTAGCCCCCCCCCCTATATATTGCTCTTGTTAGTAGTTAAAGACTACGTCAATGATATTTGGAATAATATTATATACTCTACAAGCCATTAGAATTTCTATAACTTTTACGTTATTAAATTACACAATCTGAACATGTTTGAGATCTTAACTATAATTGGCAATATTCAATTCGCTAGAATTTTATTTTTTATATCTTTTTATATGTGTATTAATACTCAATCTAAGTGGACTACAAGGACAGACTTCGAGAACCATTCAGATTATTTTCGCGGGCCACAGTTTGATAAACACTAGTCTAAGATATTACGCTGGCAATCCAAGATCCATCTGTCACGGATTCGAAGCCCGCACGAGGCTTGGATGTTATATATTGTACTTTTGGCATTCATGTCATTATCATCAACCCTATCTCATCCTCTTCTTTAGCCTAAAGAGCAGAACCATAGGACGTAAAACCAAAAACACCAAACAACGCAACATAATTACGTAGTAATCATTCGAGTAAACAAATTATTATTAGTCACGAACAATTAGTGTAATTATTGTTCCAATTAATAAATATATGAATAATGAACAATTGTTCTAATAAATGTTGAATAATGATCACTTGTTCTAATAAAATTTTAAATAAAAAAAAGTCAATTGTTCTAATAAATATTAAAATAACGAACAGTTGAATCGAACATTTCAGGAAGGATACATGTAATAGTTTGGGTGAAATTGACCTATTTACCATTCTGATAAGAAGGGTTTATATTCGTATCAGTACATGCAAAATGCGTCTCAACCCACGATAGCTGTTATTTCAATGAACTCACGCAGTAAGGATAAAGAGTTTATTTTTTTGTTTATTTCGCAAACTTGATATCGTAACATGTGGCCTTTCTGCAATGACGGATTTAATTGTTATAATAAATATTCAAATAACGAAAAATTGATCTACTAAACATTTGAATAAAGAACAATTGGCCTAATAAATATTTGATTAACGAACAATTAATGTAATGAATATTCAGAAAACGAACAATTAATCTAATAAATATCTGAATAACGAAAAATTGGTCTAATAAATATTTGAATAATAAAAAAAGGTCCAAAAATATTTGAACAATGAGCATTAAATCTAATAAATATTGAAATCATGAGCAATTATTCTTCTAAATATTTGATTAATGAACAACTAAAGTAATGAATATTTGGAAAACGAACAATTAGTCTTATAAATATCTGAACAACGAAAAATTGGTCTAATAAATATTTGAATAACGAGAAATAGATGTAGTAAATATTTATATAATGAACAATTATGTCATTAAATATTTGTTTAATGAACAATAAATATAATGATTATTTGAGGAACGATCAATTGTTCTAATAAACATTCAAATAGTGAAATATTATTCTACTAAAATTCAATAATTGAATTATTGTAATGAATATTCGAGTTGAGTTGATTTTAAAGTTTAACGTCCCGTTCAGCAGCGAGGCTATATGAGACGTGGACCTACTGATTAACGTGGAATTCGAACCACATGAGCTCCTGCCGGGAATCGAACTCGCCGGGAATCGTACCACGCCAAAATAAACAAATGTTCTAATAAATAATAGAATAACAGTTATTCGTTAATCTGTTTTTGAATAAAGGAACAATTGTTCGAATCATTCCAATCAAGACAACTTTTTGAGTAATTCTTAAAATGAACTAACATTTCAACAATTCTAACGATGTTAATTAATTACGTACATCATCTTTCTTTCTTACCTGGCTGATATATATTTTATATTGATAATTATTGGACCTAAAGATTTTTCAAAAAAAAAAAATCTTGTAGGCCTTATATCTGAAGAACTACATACAGTGTAGCCAAGCCCAAACACTTAACTCAGTATGATGTGCTTATTCCGTCAAAAAAAAAAAACAAACAAACGAAAACTTGATTTAGGGGCCGTTCCAAAATTTTGTGGTCCTGATCTAAAATTACATCAAAAGATCCAATATACAGTATTTCAATCAAAAATGTTCTTGTATGTCTTATATCTGGAGAACTACATATAGCGTAACCGAACCTAAACTATAACTTAATTCAATATGATGTGCTAATCCCGTAAAAAAAATTCGAAAACTCGATTTAGGAACGTTCAAAAATTTTGTGGCCCCTGATCTAAAAACTATTGTCCAAGATCGCAATCTTTTAATGTATTTTTTATCATTCCCAAAATTCTTGTTTTTGTCGTTTCTTGGGAAATGAACTGAAATTTTAATTATGCGAGTTTTCCGATTTCTTATTCAAATCTATTTTAACATCCCGTAGTTTGCGAAAATAAAATTTTTGTGATACAATAGTTTAAATATTAAATAATAAATTTTAATTGAAGAAATGTTTACTTTATATATAATGCAAAATTATCTTGAAACAGCTAAGGAAGTTTTAACTTCTCCTGAATTTAGGTTTTAGTTAATTTCAAAGAAAACAGAAAAATCATCCCCCCCCCTCACATATAAATAAACAAATGGACTGAAAAGTAAAGGTAAGTACTTAACAAAACTAAATATATAAACTCTTAACTTATTTGTAATTCCTGTCTACTTAACTATCCGCTCTATTCTTACATTCATTTAATGAGACATAGTGTTAAGAAATATATATTATTCTATTAGTGCGAATTTGTTAGATATAAATATACCTAACCATATAAAAGTAACGAACCAGTCCGTTGAGGCTAAGCAACGCGATAATGGCGAAGAAGCAGCGCGTATCAAATAAAGAAATGAAGACGTTTATGCGTTTGTCCTCTTGAGGACAGCAATGAGGGTCAGGAAGACAAGATATGATCATCATATGCAGATGATCTTTATGTATCACTGATGAGACGAATGACCTAACGGTTCCCTTATGCTTCGTGAAGTTACTGGATCGCGTCGGCTATTGTAACTGTGGACTCACAAATAACTTTGCTTCTGTATGGCGCAAATATCGTCTCGGCTCGGTAGACGTTAATTAGAAGTCGTTGAATGCTTTTTATTCTTTGCGACACTTTCACTCTTTCGTAGTATCAATGGGTTAGCTTCTTTAAGATGTTTTTTGAGTTACAAATCTCATTTGGAAGTAATAAAAGCAAGCATGATAATAGACGAAAGGAGGTGCATGTACTTGTTTACTAGTATCCCCCTCCATTTAGAGCAAGGAATTAAATAAAAATATTCAGATTTAAACTAGCGACACCTTACACTGAAGGAGCGGGCGAAAAATTTTGTCTAATTTCCAACTTTTCAATACCTTAATCTTGATAAATTTCATCATCATTTAATAAGAGTAAGTCTTAAGCCTTCAAGAAAATGTATGCCATTTGCATATTATACATTATTCGTTATTATTATTATTTTACGTAAGTTATGTACATTGAAACATGTTCTAAAGTTGGAAGAAACAGACAGACAGATCTTGATGGATCGATCGCTGGAAGCTCGCTTACTCAAGTAAAACATTATTTAAGTAGAAATAATAATAATAATGAATAATAATAATAATAATAATAATAATAATAATAATAATAATAATAATAATAATAATAATAATAATAATAATAATAATAATAATAGTATTTGTAAAATGATGCTTGCATGGTGAAGAGTTTTAATGATTGAATGAAAAGAAAAGTACTGTATAAAAATACAGCCTTTACTGTACTGTACAGAAATACAGTACAATCTTTACTATACAGAAATAAATAAATAATATTTTTCACTAAGAGCAGCACTTCAATGCGCCAAGTGTATCGTGCAGATAGAATTGCCTGCAAGACAAGAGTTATGGCTAACTCGTCTCGAAAGGGTGTCGTAAAAGTGATGTCTCAGCTCGGAAAGAGTACAAGTTTCTTTCTATTGGAAGAATCTCGGGGGGGGGGGAAGCTTTTTGTGCAGGTATAGAAGGATAATACAGGAATTTACACAAGGATAAGAGAAATTTACAGGTTAACTTATAGTCGCATTCATCAAAAAAAAAAAAAAAAAAAAATGCCGCTGTTCGACGATAATCTAGGAGGAAAATTCAAAGCCCAGCCCACTCTGGAGAATCTTATTAAAGCATATTTTAAAATTGGTTTCGATACGTCAAGAGTATGTGCATTACACACCTCTGTATATAATAACGAATAGATTGACGGACTTTAAAAAAAACGAAAAAAAAACTTTTTAATCATTACAGGTCACAAAACGTGTAAATTCATCGAAAATCTATATTTTTCTTTTTCAAGATCAGAAGAAGACTTTACTACTGTTGTCCAGCGAAAGTTAAGTAAAAAAAGAAGAAAAGAAAAAGAAAAGAAAGGAAGAAAAGGAAAGAACTGGAAACTACAACTTCCAGCTTTTCCCAACTAAAATGGTATACTATATTGCAGGATTAGGGTTGTTAGGAGATATTTAATTATTTATATTTAGTCTCGTCCTTTTCTACCTTCAGGACCGCGTGGCTCAGTGGTAGATCGTTCATCTCTGGTGCATGAGATCCCTGGTTCCATCCCAACTCGCGCCAAGTGGACTTTGTGTTGGAAGCACCGTGTGAGTGGGTTTTCAAGGAGTTTTCCCGTTTCCTCACACTTTCTTCATTCCACTATTTCATTCATTTCTCATATTCACCGTCTCCTTTAGCGTACACAGCATAACCGTGGGATGTAAAACTTAGAGATTTCATTTCATTTTCATTTCTATCTTCGAGGTGTGATGTCGAGGAATTACAAAAAAGGTTTTCCTGTCAAGGCCAATTTCTTTACATAATTCTATCCCATTCCTCGGTTCTCTAGCGCTTTTACTCTTATATTATTTTTTGTGGTCTTCCTTTTCATCTTTTTCCTCGGAGGCATGTCTCCCATATATGCTTTGGTGACTTAAATCTTTCATTCGCCATGTATATTGATTTGCTTCGAAGCTAGCGGCTTGATATTTCAGGATTTCCTTGTACGAGAGCAGGCTACCACATAATTGATGAAGAAGAAAGTGTAAAAGATAACATATCAACAATGTATGTAAAGCAAAGGTTTATATTGGAGCTATTCTCCATCATAGCTATTTAGTCTCCTTACACATTTCCCCTATCGAAGATCAGGTTTCAAAATACTCTCTTCATAGAAGTCCATCGTTTGGGAGTATAACCATCTGCGCATAACAGATTTGACTTTGTGGTCGAAATTGAAACGTTGACCGGCCAAGAATTTTCTTCATTAGACAAAAATGATGATACTCTAAAGGTGTCAAATCAAAACTTGCACGACGCGTGCTCGAACATCTACGACTCAAATTTCTCAAGTTTCTCACGAACAGGAGCAGCAGCATGGGGCGTGTATTCTCATGAAGAAATGTGACTTTAATGTTACGGCGTTTGTCACGAATCAACTTTGCCAATGTTATTTCATACAATACAACAATGGCGCCATATGTTAAAAAGATTCACCAGTAGATCCTTTTACATATCCTAAAGTACAATGGTAAATTGAGTCATCTTCAATTTATGCTTTGGTGGGGAATTGGTGTTTCCATTCCATTTATTCCGATTTGTTTCAGGTATTTAGTGGTACGACAAGGACTCGTCCTACCTGTAACGATATCTTCCAGAAAAGCATGTCCTTCTTTAGTGTACCGTGCCAGATAGTCCACGCCCATCATCATTCGCTGCCCATTATGGGCATCAGTGAGGTTCTTAGGCACACAGCACAGTGACAACCCCAGCTCTAATTTGTTCGGGGGGCAAGCGGAGGAGAAGAGACTTTTTTGGAGGGGATGCAGCTATTTTATTTTTATTTGTACCGAAAATAAAAGTTTAATTTTATTTGACACTATTACAATACAGTATGTCTGGGGGCTGCCTTCTTGCTCACCTCCAGCGTCGTCGCTGACACAGCGAGCACTCATTTTACAAAATTTCAGTTTGTCATGCACTGCACCGTACAAAATATTGAAAATGTTCGAAGATGAATTCACTGCTCATTACGAATTGCTTCTTCAATGATCGTACAATGTGATGCTGTTAATCCGCAAAGTTCATGGGTCCCCTTCAATAAAACTTTCACCACCAAATTGCTAAAGAATTTAGTTTCCCTACATATGCACACTAGTATCCTGTGAGCGTCACCCGGGTTTTATCCATTTTCCCACAAAAGACGAACTACTTACGCTTCTCTGATCTTCACAATTAGATAATTATATCACATACTCCAACTTTGCTCAGTAATTCACGCTTCTGTCGCTAGAGGTACGCCTGATCGAACAACTGCCGACTCAAAGTACTTCTCTTTCATGGTTTACGTTCCAGATGAGTATATCTCGTGAAAAAAAAAAAAATGTGCGTTACTTATTGATCCGCCCCCGCAGTTTGTTTTCTGATCATATTTCTTCTAGTTTTCTCTATTGTTCTCCGTAAGTAACTGATTTCCAGAGTTTGTTAGGTTTGAAGATCCTTTCTGTTTTTCTTCTTTAAAATTTAATGCAACGTCTTAATTAAAATGGAATTAAATGCAACAAAGATTTGTGTAGAAAAAGTCCTAATATACTTCGCTGGTTGGATTTTAGTTTAGCATCCCTTTCAATACCGAGGTTATACGAGACGATAAGCTTCAGCTTAACGTGGAGTCCGAATTACTTGAGTTTGCACCACAAATTATAATATTCTTTTTGTGTTTTATGTGCTGCAAATACTTCTAATCGAAATCCCTCAGTTTCAATTTAAAATTATTGTATGTTGCTATGTGAAACCATATATGTGTATGTTATATAGAAATTCTGACTATCATAGGGTGACCAACCGTCTCGTAAAAACGGGATTGTCAGTACCATTCCCGGTGTCCCGAAAAATGTTCCCGGGACGCCAAAATATCCCGTATTTACGCACATTGGGTACAAAAAAACTTTCCAATCTAAAATTTCCTAATTTATATTATTATTTTCTAAGCTATGTGATTATATTGGAATATGTCTAATTACTGAGCAACGTCATTACGACGTTTGCGATAATGGATGTCGTGGCTGCGCTGTTTTCTCTCCTAGACCTCCTCCTCCAAGACTCCCATTCCGCAGACGACAGTGCAAGGAGCTTAAGTCTTATGAAAAACAAACTGTTTTTACTCTCTGTTTCGGGCGGTGAAAGACTGAGGCGCTGTCATCAATACAGTACAGTGTTTCTGTGATTTAACTAAGATGTAACATACTGTCCTTTACGAAAGGTGAATAGAAGCATAGAACTATAAAAATGAAAGCAAAAAAGAAAACTAGTTTTAGTGAAATAATGTTTAAAAGTGAGAAAAAGCAAATAAAGGAAGTTGGAATCCGATGCTAAGAGTAGTTCGTTATAAATTCTGCCGATGACAGATTTTGTTGATTGACAGATATTGATGAATGTTTCATATATTTCTAGTAATGTTTTCAAAATTTCATTTTTTGTTAGTTGCTGATAGTTACTTGTTATTTAATTAATTCCACAACCTTTTCAATAGGTTTTAAAACGAAAAGTGTAAATTTGCCCTTTTTTGTGACAGATGCAGAGAGAGAGAACGGAGAGGCAAAAATATATATATATTTAGGGGAGCAACCTATCCAAAAGTAAACAGTTGTCCCATTTTTTCTAGTTGACGATTTGGTCACCCTAGACTATCACATACCTTCGTTTTTCCTCTTAAAAGTCGATAAATCTTTATTTTTTCTTTGAATAATCTGGCTACCCTACTTCTCAGTCTTACATCCAGTACCGTACTGGGGGGGAGGGAGTGCGAGCGGGACGACTGTCTCGGGCGCCGAAGTAAGAGAGCGAAAAATTCAGGAGGAAAAAAGAAAAGATATATGTATAAAATGGAAGGAAAAAGTAATGAAAAGTACTCAAAATCAAGGAAACGCAGGGCTTATTTTTGAAAATTTTCTTACGCTTCGCGCCAACCATGCTGGCACCTCGCGGTTCGTCTGTTGACCTCATTCATACTTACCAGGAAGGGGGGGGGGGGCGTCATATAGTCTCGCCCCGAACACTGATTTTCCACGGCACGATAATGCTCACATTTAAGTTGTGTTGTATGTTTGCGTATCTGCCTGTTAACATAATATCAGTCGGAACAGATCCTACTGGATGGGAGTGGGGAGGAGAAGGCACTAAACTGAAATTTCAAAAAGAATTTTTCCCTCACATCGATAACGTTACTGTATGAGAATTAGGAGGGCCTAATTCCTTCCCCCTTTCTCTATATGGATATCCATGAATTGCTTTTAAGTTCATCCCACGCTTCAGCAGGCTACTGAAAGATTATATGACATAAGTTAAATTAGGTTATGAGAAAGAACTAGAAGTTTAGTGCATATCAGAAACTCTCGAAAGATGGTTTCTTAAATTAGAGAAAAGTTTCAGACAGAAATTTCCATTTCAATCTTTTCGAATTCGAATTTTTGTTTGAAACCGTAATTTTGCACTGTAGTTATATATTGTGGTGTCAATGTATCAGGGCCGGATCCAGTATTGTTTGAGGGGGGTGCACCAATAACCACCAAAATAACCAGTCACACTGAACCTCTTCAAAGTGACACGTGACAATGTTGTTTACCTCTGACAACACTGACGCATAGAACTGAGGAAAGATTAAAGAGGGTCGCAAGTAATATGCAGGACATTAATGTTCTTCTCTCCTCCTGGCTTCTGTTTTCTTCCGTACCTGACAAATGCTATATTATTTTGGTTGGTGAATCCTTTTCCTTCAACTTTTTGAAAATCGCCTTAAACTATTGCTTTTGCAAAGCTCTGCTTTTTTTTAAGCTCCAAATGGAAACATGATGGCAGAAAGTTTCGGAAAGTGTTGGTATTTTCACTGCCAGCTTCTCATTTTAGATAGTGTATTGTAGCGGCCGACCTGAGGCGCCTTCGGGCCGACCTAATTTTTTTGCTTTTCTTACTGTTATTAAATTCATAATTACTATTTAAAAACCTTTTAATTGCTTTATTGCCATGTAATTATTGCAGGTATTAGTCAATGTTAAATTTCTCTCTTTATATTTTGTTCTTTCTGTGGAATAACTAAGCCAGACGAATACTAAAAGTTAGCTGTTGTCTCGTAAAGAGGAAACTCATATCTTTTTCTCCCCTCTTTGCATCTTGAGAAACAGATCTGAATTGGTAACCTATAACCTTCGATTCACTGCACGTGCAAGGGAATATCTAACCCTTGTGTCTCATCTGAGAGTCTGATGTTATTTTCTGAATACTCTCATTGTCCTCTGTTTAAGCCCAGATGTTCTCAAAAACATGGTAGACGTATAATTAACATTTTGGCGCCGAAGTTGACACTTCGAAAATACTAAATATGTCTATTTTGACACCGTATAAAATAAGTGTCTTGGGAACACTTGTATTTTTGGTATCATTGTGAAACTATTAAGAAACCTGTAAAATCCAGATAAAGCCTGATTTTCTTTGTAATATCAAATTAACCTTTGACTTTTAATTTGGATAGTATGTACTAGATGACGCTAAAGCCTTATACTGTTTGTAATAACGCGCATGCGTGACTATTCTAGTTAACACCCTAAATAGTCGTTTAGATTATCAATACCCAATCTAAACGTAAAGACTAATTTCATTGCACACGAGTATCCGCCCTTTTGGAAAGATACCACCCTACTATACTCCCACGTACGTAACGTGTGAATAAACTCCCTGAATACAAAATAGCTGTACAAGCTGTTCTCAGGGGGAAATCATTGTGTGTCTACGAGGCACGAGCTTCGTGCTCGTCGCCGGGGGCTCCGGCCCACTCTTCGGGCTCAGGCTTCTGTCCTTCGCCCGCCGGACTTGCGTTTCTTCTCTGACTTTGTTAGAGTCATAGAGAGAAGAACTTAGTGCATCCTCAGAGTGTGTTATTACACTGTGTTAGTGGAGAACTCCGTCATCTCCGTTCTCCTACCAAGGACCATCTCTGTTTTCATTTCGTGTGCGCAATACAGCAAGAACTTTGTTACTGTGCTGAACGTTGTTTCTAGTAAGTTTACTACTACTACATGCAGGCAGTCGTAATTCAATCTCTTCATTGAACTGCCCTTGTTTCTCTTTTATCATTGGTCATATTCTAACCCCTCTCAAGTTTCACGCATACGCCACTAGACTTGTGTGTCATCTAAAGCTACCTCTGATGTATAACAACTTATTGCTTATCAACTCTTCTGCGCTGTACAAAAGCAACTTACAATAAAACTCATACTACTTCTAACTCGGCGTCCCAGTCATTTAAAACGCCTATCTAACGTTTTCAAAGTACGACCTCACCTACTCATATTCTCTCATAAAGTGCCTCCGAAGAAGCCGTTCGTCGAAGTCATTATTATCACATCTCTTTCGTTCTCTGGTTCCTACGTGAACCACTACACCAGTCACGCCCGTTGAGGACCGAACTCTTTATCTTCTGTGAATTTGAGTGAACCATCACCCTTCTGTGCGTGTTCTGCGACTTCAGTACTATTCCTGCATTCGCCGTGAGAATTCCGATTGGAGAAAGGAATTCATCCTCCGTAGGCAGTGGAAGCATCCTGTTGGTTTTACCGCTCGAACCAATACAGACATCTTCTGGAAATTCTTGGTCGCAACGAACATCTTGTTACCACGCTAAGCTCAACTGGACTTATACAGGACTCGACGATATCTCCAGAGGCCACTTGGAACTCTTTCATCTGTGTAGGTGTTCAATTGCGAGGTGAGTGATTTAAATTGTTTTAGTGATCTTAATTGTGCATCTTGATTCCTCGCATCGACTCAGAATCACGTCTACTTCTTTGCACCCAATAGCCGATTTCAGTGTTTGTGTAAAGTGATTCTACAACTAAGGTTGTTAGCGATAACTATCTCTTCCATTTTATTGTTTTATCGATTAAATTGTTATTAGGCTGAATTATTTAAGTATGGCCAAGCCTGACCTTGTCTTGTGAAGTTTATGTACCTGAGGTCCATTAAGTGTGTTAATAATCTCGTTTACATTGCATTAGCTTTATTTTAATTCATTGTTGTATAACACGTGCCTAATTATTAAGTTGTCGTCCCGCTACAAATATTTATTTCTTTGCACGAGTCCTAGTTGTCTATTATTTTGGTGTGCTAATTAATCTCGTGGTTGTGTGGGCTTCACGTTAACTAGTGACCCCCCTTTTGAGCCGCCACTGCCCTAAAGTGCTGGCAATTACCTGCGGGACATTCATGGATCAAGTCTCCCTTATAACCTCGTAAACTCGTGCTTGAACTTTGTAATTAATTATTGTCATACATAGGCACTCATCCTGTTCTCTCTCTCTCTATCAACTCACCTTGCCGACAGCCTGGTTAGTCGGACATTGTTTGAACAGGACGGACCTCCTCCTTACCGTATTAATAAATTGCCGAGCCCCATAGACTGCTCAGCTCCATTACATTTTTAATGTCAGGCTACTCTCTAAGTCAGTGATATTCTTGAGACCTTTCGTGGTCCTTTATTAATTATTCTGTTAGTTTGATTTCGGCTACCTTTGGTAGAGATATTGTCGCTAATAATCTCTTTTTATGTTCGTGACCTGTGGTGGGACTCCCTCACCAGTGGCCGCAAAAGTTCTGATCGCCTCCTGCCACCGGCCCCGACAGTATATTTACAACGAAAAGGGTGGCACGTGCACCTTTGCACCCTCCCTAAATCCGACCCTGCAATGTATATGTATCTCTTTTCTGATATCTTGATATTTCCTTATTTATTTATTTTAATTGTAACATTTTATTTTAAGTGATCGTTATAAAATTGTCCCATCAAACTAAAACGCTTTCGGCTACAAATACAATATTTAGGTAAATATTTTAACATTTTATAAACTTTTTTTTTTTTTTGCTAAATTCCTTAATATTTAGAAATACAATGTGATTGTTTAGCGAAAGTGATTTTTATAAAAAAAATTCTTTGCGTTCATGGTAAAGCGTGTTACTAATCTTTTCAACATCTTTTCAACGTATTTTGATTTATCAACTTCATTAGTGGTGTCCTGGGTTCGATTCCCGGTGAGAAAACCTTGAAATTTGAACGCATTACGGTGGTTCGTATTCGGTCTTAAAATGTAGGTCCATGTCTCATATAGCCTCAATGCTGCTCATAAATGACCACCATCATTACCATCATTCTAATTTCCATTATCCTACCGCAAGCATCGGAGTATACGAGATCTTTCTACTTGTCAATCATAATCTTTTCTGACACTTTCCTCACCTTATGCCCCTTATTCCACATCATCATGTTTTTATCCAATACTATCTGTTTTATGGTCTTCCTCGTGGTAGTTTTCCTCTGTACAGGCTTCTTAGGAAGTATACTTTATTTTATATTCCGACTGTAATCATTGGATATTAAGCTAAAATCCTTCATTTTATTCGTTTATTATGTGATCCACCTTATCTCGCAAATACGTGATTGTTCCATTGATAAATACTGACAGTTACAAAGATAAATTAGAGTTATTATTTTGAATTAATTAAGTTTAAACCTGGTAGAGAGTGAAGTGAATGTAATTTCTGTTGATAAATATCACTGCCAACTTTACATGAAACCCAATTCATTATAAATTTCAAGGAATGTAATTACGGAGAAATGTTACTATATCTTTTATTCTTTTCTGTCTTTTATTTATTTACTTATGTTTAAATCATGTACAGAAAAACCTGGAAGTAAACCCAAGCAACTCACCGATGTCACCAACATACCAGTTAAAACAAAAAAAATACGTGTCCCATTATTATGAAATCTGAATTGTATTTCTTTTAAAAATGCTCTTATACAGAAATTGGAGCTATATGTATTGTTTAGCGAATCTGAATGTTGCTGCGTCTTGTATCTCTAAGCATGTAGATGTTATTAGTGAAACTGGCGGGTGGATAATTTCCTTGCTACGGCTCAGAAAACTAGGGCACCCCTCCCAGGTAAGGGATTCCCGCCTCGCTGGCCACAGGAGAAGTCAGTTGCAACTTGACTTGTCAGTGGAGAAGACTGTCTGTTGTGGGTTAGTTCAAAAGGAAGAAACAGGAAAAAAAATAAAGTTGTATGAAACGAACATTCAGTGTTTACAGATCAGGTGTAGTTAAAAGTAGCCAAAATATTAGTGTGTGCATTGGAAGTGAATGAAAAGATTTAATTGGTTTCTTTTCGCACATTGCGACGAAAGAAAAGACACTAAATAAAAAGCATTGTAAGTAGTTTATTTATTTATTTATTTATTTATTTATTTACTTTTGAAATATGTTAATAATTCAGATGTTGTTCATAAGTAGTAATTTTACTGAATGGGAATCATGGATAATTCATGATTTGCAACAACCTACGTTGAACTTCAAAATAAATCCATCTTTCTCATGATAACTTATTTCTTCTAACTGAAAATTCAGCACTTGCACACACCATTTATAATAAAGTAACACACATGCACACACTACTTAAAATAACACAACACACATGCAGACACTACTTATAATAACGTAACACACATGCACACACAAGACATACAATGACATTAATGAGTATTAAGCGTGGTTCAAGTGATGACCAACATTTTTGAAGCTATATAAATATATGTAATAGAAGAATTCTTCATGTCACTGAGGAAAATAACTTTCGAGTTATAACGTTTACCACATTAACACAAAGTTCGAACTTTCAGAAGAAGAAATGATATGAACTGTCAGGGTTAGGTTTAATATAACTGTATATGAGTAGCATTCAGCGAAGTTTAAGCAAGAATTGAAATATATTTAACTCGGTTTGGAAAAATTACTTTAACTTTGTAGTCAGAATTAACAATGAGTTAAACTGGACATTTTAGTTTATTTGAAACTTTAATTTAACTATAAAATAAATTTATAGGATAACTTACCATAAATTGACATTAAGGATACCTTTAGTCAATGACTTTACACATTCCTTATTTATTCATTAGTTCATAAGCTGTTACTATTTTTAATATACCTCGTTGCAATGGCGCTTTTGAGAGAAGTCACAACGGTAAAAATTACAATTTTATCTCTAGAAGTTATGAGGAATAAACTTACCTCATGTACTTATCTTGGATAGAATAATTAAGATACAGGATAAGTTTTGTTCACTTGGCTCCTAGCGATAAAATTGTTATTTTTACCGATCTGATTTCTCTTTAGAGCCGCCACTGCCTTGTTGCTTGGTTGATTTGGAGTTTAATGGACCTTTTCAACACTTAATTTATATGAGACATGGATATAAAGCTTAATGTGGGATCTGAACCATTTAATCCTTACAAACGAATCCCTAAATCTCCCACCGCGAAGACTCATATACTAAGATCAGGAGGTATCCCGTTAGTAGATAAGAAGTTCCTTTCCATTCGAAAATATATATATATATATATATATATATATATATATATATATATATATATATATATATATATATATATATATATATATATATATATATAATAGTTTCAAATGTTTATACAAATTGAATTTTCTAATTTATATGTAATAAAATTTATGGTTTACCACTACAAATGCGTAATTTGCCACGTACGGAAATTCGAGAATTCTTAAATGAGCAAAATTATTGTGAAAACTTACAGCAGCGTACACACCACTAAGACGTCCATTTAGATATAAAAAGATCTCATAATTAAAAGCAGTGGCGTATTTACGATTTTGTTTCGGGGAGGGCTTTGCTAACTTCCGGGGGGGCTTTGCCTGAAAATGTGAAAATTCTGCAAGATATTTCATATACTTTACTGTAGTAAGTAAGATTTCGGGGGAGCTTAAGCCCGGCAGCCCCCTCCTAAATACGCCACTGGTATGGTAAAATCATAATTAATTTAACCCAAAAAAAAAATTGTCAACTAGCAGTCAAATATTACATAGGAATAACTTTATTGAGACTTTTCTTTTCAATTTAACTTTCTAAGTATCATTAAGACACACAAACATAAGAAGTGCTGAAACGAAAAAATGCTCTTTGATTGTGATTGTACTACTGATATTACATCAGGGAATAAAATTCAAAACCAGACAATTATATTCAGGATAACCAATTTTTAACTGGACAGTTCATATACATATTAGGTCTCGGGTTCAATCTCAGCCCCCGCCAAGTGAACTTTGTGGTAGACAAACACCGTGTGCGTGGGTTTTCTCGGGGTTCTCCCGTTTCCTCCCACTTTCTTCATTCCATCATTTCATTCATTACTCATCATCACCGCCTCCTTTAGCCTAACCGGCATAACCGTGGGACGTAAAACTCAAAGATTTCGTATCATTTTTTCATATACATATTAAAAAATGTCTAACCTTAAGACTTCACGTTTGTGTAACGGTCTCTCTCTGCACTGAAGTATCAGTTGTCGATTGCAGTTTTCGGATCAAAGTCCTTTCATGAAAGGCGATTGATGGAAATTGTCAGCAAATCATCCAGTGATTTCCTGAATACTGGTCGCCAGCTTTAAATTTCTAGTCGCCAGTGGCGACCTGGCGAATGGAAATTTTGCACCCCGCCTTAAATTATTGTGCTTCCCTGTAGTAATTGTCAACAGAATTTGTATATATATATATCGATGCCCAATTTCGCGGTTATATACGTGGGGAGCTCAAAAACATGTTCCTCCAATTTTCAGGTTTTTTCAGTAACTATATTAAAAATCCCGAAGACATTACATAATTTCTCTGCCTGTATTCTATTGGTAATTATAATATTGTTCAAGAGAGACGAGAAATTTCAAATCTTGTCTTGATGCTCGTCTCAAAAACGAGACGAAAGTCGAGACGAGAAGTGCATTTTTAAATTCGTTACGAGACGCGAAAAATGACAAATCTCGTCTCGATTTCGTATAAAACTATACATTGATAAAATGAGGTTATGAACATATAGAAGAGCATTTATAAAGTTTAAAGATATGCAAATCAATATACACTATACTCCAAAAATAAATATGGTTTGATTGTTGTTATATCATAACCTTCGTGCACCTCTTGTGACTTGGAAGAATTCTGATAAATTCTAGATGACATTTTTTAAAAAAGAAAGGCATAAACTTACAAAACGAGTCAAGTTTTACGAAATTTCTTCTCGTGGGCAACACTATAGTGTCAGTCCTCCGAAACGATTCCTCGATCCCTCAAAGCCTTACTGCACGTTCAAGTTCGTAGTTATTAACTGCATAATAGTCATTGATTGACGATGTCCTGATATTGCAGGTATAGACTGATCCATATTCAAAACAAATTTACATATACAATTATACTCGTCGTGTTCTTCAACAACGTTCAAATAAGTAACAGAATGCGGTGATGATTTCAGACGATTTCTCCCGGGGAAATTTCTGTACACTTGAGGTTAAAGTAGTACTAGTGCCAAATTACTAGTAAGCGTTGTCAAGGGCGCCGATTTCTCAGTAAATTTGGGAAGGGGGGCATTCAGATGTGGAAAGCATATATGAGGATTTTAAGACAAATTGCATTCAAATTATGCCAAATATTGTAAATTTACAAAAACAACGAGGGGGGCCTACATGAGCTTTGGGGTGGCCCGTACCCCGTCGGTCCCCAGGAACTACGATCACCTTACCTTCTGCGGAGGCTGGTGTGCTGGGACCTTCAAACTAAAATCAGCACTCTCTGAAGTGACGCATTCTCTGGTGTGAAAATCAATTTCGTTCGAACCGGATGATGTGGCGTTCTTAAATACATTTCTTATTTTTAATCTTAACAGTTTTCTCATGCTATACTTCATTGAAATGATTCATTGAAATTTTCGGAATCATTCGGAAAATTTCACCCTATAATGTACAGGATGGCACATAAGAAGAATAAACTCCGGTGCAATTCTCAGATTTTCTTCCACTATAATAAGTATAAGCTTTATTATAAAAATCACAATTAAACAACACATGTGAACAGAATAACCATAAAATCTAAAATAGAAGAAATAGAGCCAATACTTTTATAAAAAGTACTAAAGAGGAGTATTTTGTGAAGCAATTCGATATTGACTTAATAACATAAGTTTAGAAAGAATGCATTAAACATAATGTTCCTTTTTGTTAGAGTAAAGTGAACAAATGAGGCTAAGACTTCCGAAGGTTGAGTGCGTAAGTTTTATGGATAATAGAAAGGTGATTTGTTCGCAGCTAATGTTTTTAGTCGTAGTTCCACTTCTTCATCTCACCCCACCAAAATATTATTTCCTCTTTTTAGTGTGATTTTTTTTCTAAACTTTTGTTAAGAAAGTAATAACGCTGAATTATCCCACCAAAAATTATTTTCTTTTTACTGCAATTTAGAAATGCATTGTTTGCAAAAGCTTTCTAACGGTTACTTTTTTTAGTCTTTACTCAGTATGTTTAATAGCGTTGTTGAAGATAATAACCCCTTTCTTCTTATTACAGAAGGATATAATGTTCAAATTGATTAAAATAAAGTCAACGGAGCGCCTTGTCATTTGTAATCAACCAAATTTCAGTGAGAGCTTGACTTGTAAAAGCAGCAAACACTCGATAATTATTTATAAATAATTAATTTGTATAATTTTACAATGAAACGACAAACTAGAACAAAAGTAATGTAAAATTACTGTTCTGATATCGGATTTACGTACCTGTACAAAATATCAGAGTTGTAATTATTAGGGAAGTGTGTGAAATTTAAGTGAAATCAAATGAAATCTTTAAGTTTTACATACCACGGTTATTCCGGCTAAATTAAAGAAGACGGTGATGATGAGTAATGAATGAAATAGTGGAATGAAGAAAATGGGAGGAAACGGGAGAACCCCGAGAAAACCCACGCTCACGGTATTTGTCCACCACAAAGTTCACTTGGTTTGAACTGTTATCGAACCGAGGACCCCATGCACCAGAGGTGAACAATCTATCACTGAGCCACTGCAGCCCCTGTGTGAAATTTAAGTTTCTAGGAATCCTGCCAACTGATCCAGTAGCGTGCAGTGTCAGATTCGATTCCTGGTAAGAGAGAATTGAAAGTTAAATTTACTTTACTTCAATAATTCACTTTCATTTTTCATCTGTCTCCTTTTAGCCGGAAAGGTATATCTCTGAGACACTAAACTAAAAAATTTCTTTTAACAAAAGAGACACTGACCAAAGCTTAAAACTTTATTTTAAATTAATTTTGTTAAAACAATTAATCCAAAGCTATGAATAATCTTACTAAAAAATTTCATTTCATTTTTAAGTTCCAAGAGTTGAAACTAACAAACAGGAAAGTAAGCTAATAAAAGCATTATTAAAATGCAAAGCAAGAATGCGGTTGCTGATCATAAGTTTGAAAATTCTCATCATTCGGGTTGTCAGGAAAACACCAGAAAAATCTTCATAATTGAATGAGTGTTAGAAAACTTCCTAGAATTCAATAATCTCCCATTAATAATAAATTTGGCTTTTTAAAGACAGACTGTAATTTGACCTTTGATTCTTGATATCTCGAAGTCTGCATGCCGTATTTGCAAATTCGCCAGCGTACTTTGCCCATATAAAAAACTAGCTCTTGCTGACTGCCAGAAACATCTCAAGAATCTTATTACAACGTACTTACAATGTTTCATTTTTTTTCGTTTCCTATATAATTAAATGAAATTTTCCAATTTTAACTACCATTATAATGTCCCATATGCTAAAGGAGGCAGATGATTAATGGAAATGAATGGTTATGAAAGAATTGTGGGTAGAATGAGAATGTCGGAGGAAACGAAAAATCCAGAGAAAACGCATGCACATGATGTTCTTCACCACAAACTTAGATGACCTGGGATCGAACCAGGAGCTATACCTGAATTATCAAACCAAAAGTGAACGCTATACCTCTGAATCATCATGCCTTCCTCTATGCAATGAAGAAACGACAAAGATTTCAATGGAAAACAAAGGGTAAAACTATAATCTACTCTTTTAACAAGGTAGAAATATTGTTGTTCAATCTGTTTAAATTCTTTTTCTCTAGAAACTACAAAATGTCTTTAACTTTGCTTAGATACCTACAATTCCTTTAGCGTAAAGTAGAGGTAGATCAGAATGGGCAAAGTATCTTGTAAATAAAATTAATCGAACAGAGAAAAGAGATGATATTCAGAACTGATAAATAAGAACGGTAGCAAATTCTTGCGGAAAGGGTGGTGTGCATTAAAGACCACGACAAAAAAAAAAAAAAATGTAAATCTTGACATTTTCAGCAAATATCAAATTAGGAAAAGCTGTAGATGAATGGTGAGATAAACAGAACAGAGGGCAGTAAAAGTGTAATAATTGCCGTGTAATAATTTTAATTTGAATCTTCCTTACATTTAATAAAATTTGACCCTGGGTTTACCTCAAGCAATCAAAGTCATTCAAGCTTTTCGGTATTAGACACTACTGAATATACGTTCTCTTAACCGCCCATCAACTTAATCGTTTATCTTCTAAGGAATAAGTCATTTTCGTCATTAGCCGCACTCAGTGCTCCATACACACAATAATAATAGATTAAGTATAGCAGGCTCGATCATATTTTTTGCAACTTTATGTATTTATTCAATCAATACACATATACTGTAAATCAGTGTGTGGTTTGTATGATAGTCTATTGTGCTTTATTCAATATACAGTATTTTGGGGACACGATGGCGCAGTGGTAGAGCGCTTACCTCTGGTGCATAGGGTCTCTGCTTCGATTCCTGATCAAGTAAGTCTGTAGTGGACAACATCGTGTATGTGAGTTTTCTCGGGGTACTCTCGTTTCCTTCCACATTCTCATTCTACCAATTCCTCCATCATCATCATCATCCGTCTTTCTTAGCCTAAGTGGCATAATCGTGGGACGTTAAACTGAAAGATTTCATTTATTTTCGTTTTCATTTTCAATATAGACCTACAGCATTTCGTTCAGTTGAATGTTACTGTAGCAACTTGTGGTCAAAACTTATTATTTTGGATGTTTAATTATTGAATTAAAATAGCATAAGCCTTTCTTAAAACTATTTTGAAGATACTGTACAATTTGAAGGCTATGAAGTGGTGATTTTCGTTGTAATCGACTTTTCCGTAATCTGACCACAGTCCGATCTCGTGATGGTCGGTTAACAGGGAGATCACTGTACTTTTTTTTTTTTTAAATATGTATTACGACGCTTTCTTTAAATCTTCTACACTAAAATTTTTAAACGGTCCGTGAACGTGAAACTTCATTGTCAACATCACAACAGAATTCTGACAAACCGCGCAGGTTTGAACAACTCCTACGTTACGCTTAGCGATCACAAGAAATACGTGCATGCACCTCTGAAAATATTAACTGAAAGATACTTAGAGTTAGCGATAATTTTAGTTTAATTATATCTCGTTAGTTTGTTGTACAGTCCTCTTCTTAGCGTCATCATAAATAGTAAGTACTTGCATAGTAACTACAAGGTATCTGATCTTGTGTTATGGTATCTGATGACGAAATAATATTTTCTCATAATTTTCGATGTAGGTTATCGTTCTACAGTAAAAATAATTTAATAGTAACTGTTCTCTACCAACTATATATCCTATTCTATTATGCGACCAACAATGCTCTGGAGTTGACGTGCACAGTATAAAATCCAGGAGAACTTCGTGAATTACCTTTCACAATGTGAAATTACGATCGACTTCTTAGAATTGGTCGAAAAAATGAAATGAAATCTTTAAGTTTTACGTCCCACAGATATTCCGGCTAGAATGAAGGAGTCGGTGATGATGAGAAATTAATGCAATGGTCAGTGGCGTATTTAGGGGGGTGGCTTCCGGGCTTAAGCCCCCCCGAAATCTTACTTAGTATAGTAAAGTAAATGAAATATCTTGCAGAATTTTCACATTTCCAGGCAAAGCCCCCCCCCGAAAGTTAGCAAAGCCCCTCCCGAAACAAAATCGTAAATACGCCACTGGCAATGGTATAATGAGAAAAGTGAAAGGAAACGGGAAAACCCCGAGAAAGCTCACGAACACGGTGTATATTTACCGCAAAGCCCACTTGGTGCGAGCTGGGATCAAACCAGGAACCCCATGCGCCAGAGGTGAACACTACTACTGATCCATCCCGGCCCCAAGAACTAATCGAATGTGAAAACATGTACTAACAAAGAGTCAAAAATAATAACTACAAAAAATTACAAACCGTGCTTTTATAAAATTCACGAAGAAAAGAAGGGAAAATGGTCCCTTTGGTTGGGCAAAATGAAGAAATAGGATTAAGACTATGAGTTAAGTTGAATTTCAGTTTAGCGTCCCTTTCAGCAACGAGGCTATGTGAGACGTGGACCTACTGATTAACGTGGAATCCGAACCACATGAGCTCCAGCCGGGAATCGAACCCGGGTCTCCCGCACCAGATTAAGACTATGAGTTCTAAGTGATTCGCTATAATATATTATAATCAACCGCGCTCAATATTTTTATAGTCTTCAACCATTTATTATTTTTACCTCATAAGTAAACCTCTCTCCTTTTCTTTCACTTTATGAAAGCTTTGTTTTTAATTTTAAAGGAACGTTATCAACACTAATAACAGAATTATAGTCAAGTAGTCAGCTTCCCTTAAAGAAATATTAAATAGCATTTAACAATTTGTTAAGTGTTAACGATACTTAGTCTAACAGGCACGAGTTCACTAAATTAAGTCTTGTTTGCGTGACAACTTCTCTCTCGTTTCATGTAGTCTATCTACACTTTTTTCTTCAAATCACTGAGCATTGCGAACGGAATCATTTGTAATATACTTTTTCTCTCCTGTTTGCTGCTCTGAACTAGAGATGTTAAGCGCGATTTGTCTCATATTACAGTTATTGAAATATTTTATTGAGCCGACGAAATAACTCTTTTTTTAAAACTTTTATCAGTGCAATTAAACAGAATTTCTCAAGGTTATTTCCGCAAAAGGCTATTAACACTTAAAAAGATCATCGCTTTAATGATTCCAGAGTAAGTCCTTACAAAAATGCATGCGATATTGTTGAACAAAAAAAAAAAAAAAAAAAGAATTAAAAAAACTATTACAAAAATCCAGTAGACTGAATCGGAAACATTTTTCTTTCAAAGTCCCGTTGACGGTGAATATCATATACCGCACGGAAAAGGTATAATTTTTACATACAACAATTATATTCATTTGTTACTTTTGGAACTATTTGGACATTCTTTGTACACTCCGAAAGATTTCTTACATATACTTGAAACATTACAGGCCAATAACTATCATTATCATTCCGGTTCACTCTTCTCTTAATTGTTTATTTCTTTAAATATGTATATGCACCATCCGATCCATAAACTTTTGGACTAAAGAAATAAAAGGTATATGCCACTGCACTAAACTTTCTTTTGGAACCATGTCATACTATAGAGTTATTGCTCAAATTTTTATTTTTGAAATACAAACAAAATTACTTGAGTCGTTTTTGAGAAAAATCATCCTGCAAAATATACCCATACTAGTAAAATAAACTTTTCTGGATTTTGAAGATGCCACTTATTATGTAGGGTTGTAAGGGGCTACTTATATATGAAAAATGGACAAAATCATTCCAGTTTTTTTTTTTTTAATGGAAATTGACCGAAGAACTCTTTCGTAAGTAAACCACTTCAGAATTTTTCCGTGATGAACGAATTGTAATATAATAGGGTTATTAATGATATAATTATAGGCATTTGTGATATACCTAGGTATATATACAAAATTGTTAGAAAAGTTGCCAAGAAAATAGGAATTTTTGTTTTCGTCCTGCAGTATATTACCCTTAATTAAATGTAGGATAAACATTCGAAAGATTTCTATGCAGAATCCGATATTTAAAAAAGGTTAGTTTTAAAATATGTTGTCGATACGTTATAGGGTGTGGCCTTTAGATCTCTGTACATAGGCCTACTTACAGATAAATCTCCAAAAACTCCTTTTACGGTATGCTGGAATTCCAAAACGTGTAATTGTGTTGAAATGTGGAATTCGATTTTGTCACTATTACACGATTTTCTGCGTTCATCACTCGAAAATTAAAAAATAATTCTTAATTACTCCAAATAGAATCAATTTCTTCCGATACAGTGATGGTATATTGTTTCCAATTTCTTCGTAGTGCTGGGAAAGTTTTCTGTTTAGATTTTCTTCCGTCAGAGCTTTCTGAATCTCATCAAAGGAAGAAAAACTGGTTAATGAGATACACATTAGATAATTATGACGAATGTAATATTGTGGCTTTTTCCTAGAAACTAAAGAAAATTATTGATATCGCATGGATTGATGCATTGTCATGTAGAAGACAAAAAGGACCACGAAACGAATGTTTCAAATGCTTCAATTAAACCAATTCTAACATCTATGAGGTCGACAGATCAACTTTGCAACAAAATGTTGTTGTCCAACACATCACAACATTTAATTCAACTTCTGATTCGGGTAGGAAACATAGGTCTTTAATTCTTCATAACAATTAAACTCACACTAACATTAACTATCGTAATTTACGATGGCGATTGAGCTTTCCACGATGTAATCTATTGTTCTGGTAGATAGTACTAGTAGAAACGAAATAGACAATTGAGTTTTAGAATTTATGGTACGAATTGTATATAACACAAAAAGTTTTGCTTGATGTCTAGTGAAGGGTTTCTCAACCTGTGGTGCGCATACCGCTGGTGTTACGAGAGCCATTGTTGGTGGTCGTGATAGGAATATGCTAAAAACAAAAGTAAAAATGAAATCTTAGCTTAATGTCCCCCACTTATGCACTTTAAGCCAAAGGAGACAGATAATTAATATAATTGAATGAAAGAATTAAAGGAATGAGTGTGTGGGAGGAAAACAGGAACATCCACTGACATGATGTTGTCTAATACAGACTCATGTTGCCTGGAAATGAACCAAGTATTTTTCACAGTATCTAACAGGAAACAACAATTCTGGTTTTAGACTAGGAGAGGTATTCAGTTCACAACTTCTGTAGGTATGCAATCCCGCAACACAAATTGCTTTCTACAGCTTGAAGCGTTAAGTTAGCATCAATTTAATTAGTTAGAAAGTTAACGTTTGCTTGCTTATATAAGTTCAACATTTTCAAATCATGTTGACAGACACACTGATCACTTTCTATGTCTGAAGACATTTTATGTTATTTATGTCCGTGTTGATCCATTGTAACACTATTGCATTGATTGTTTTTCTTGTTTTAGTAGTATATCTACAATAAGGTTTTATTATCACCACTATTTATTGAATAATATTGCGTACACTTGAAACCAGAAGTGTTTGAGCACTATCGTTTTGTATATGTTTATATTTTACTTGATTCGTTATTCGTGATGTAAAACATCCGTTCTAAACTGAATATTGTAGAGTATCTGGTACACGTTGCAAACCTGTCTTCCTGTCTGTAACAGTAATGTCATGGATACAATATATTAAAAGTTTCTACTGTCCTGGATTTGTCCTTTCCTCTTCATCTGTTCGCTTTTTTCCTCCTGAAATTTATCATTCATGGTTTAATTGTGCTATATAATGAAGAACAGTAATCAGTTATTGTCTGTGTCAAGTCGTCAGACTTTTTTTTGCTTCAATTTTATTGAAAAAGAGAGGCTTAGTAACAACTCCTCTCAAATTTAGAAAATTTTGCATTCTAATGTAAATTATAAAACAAAAGAACACTTGAAGAAAATAAATGAATTTTTGCATGAGACATAGAATAATTGATAGTGAAAGTTGTTTGGATCTGTTCCAATACTCTACTCCTTATCAAGAAAAAAAGCTTACCAAAGCCCTAATTTTTTAGACCTCGTGTGTACAATACAGATCTCAATATATGTTGATTTAAAAAGTAATTTCGTTCACCACTATCTCTATAAATAATAAAAATAAAAATAATCTTATTTGTTTGTAATCACATCACTGCAAAACGGATGAACCGTTTGAAATGATTTTTGCAATATAGTTAATACCTACCTGGAACTAGACTTTTTAATTATGTCACTTTGATTAAAATCCGCATCTTAGGGGGAAGAAAGTGTTTAAACATCTAGTATCTCAGAAGCTCCTCAAATTAAGAAGATAAACCTCTTTATATATATATCACCTCCTCACTGGAAATGATTGAACACACCCATATTCCAGCATGTACAAAATTCTGCTTTAAAGAGGGAAGATGAATAGAAAATATAGATATTCAAATCGACGTTGTATCATCATCACGGGAAACCGGCTGAACCATTTGGAATGAATTTCTCAACAAAGTTAGCACTTGAGTTGACCTGTGTTTTTCTCACTACACTTTGATTGAAATATGAATCCTAAGGGGAAAGAAGGTAAATTGTTTGCAGAGAATAATGGCTGCACTAATTGAAGAAAGAGGGTTTCAAAAATAGCTTTCAAATATTCTTCATAAACTTATTATTCTGACGTGAAGAATGGAAATTTCAGCTAGTATTTATAAATGGTTGAAGAATCATTTGTTTGTTTGGTGGTGAATATACAGGGATATGCTCTTTCACATGGCTAAACAACTTTCATTTTCAATAGGAAAGAAGTCTCCAAAAATGGCAGATACATCTCACGAAAGGAAGAGCCCATTAATGGTCTAAAACAATATACTCTTCCTTTAAAATTTGTTGCATAATTTCCATTTGGGATAAGGTGACTGAACATTCACAAATCAACAGGAAGCATTTTCTTTCTAACCATCTCCACACGCAAAAGGAACAAAACATTAACACATGGATTGATGCAATCGTTCATCAAGTGTGAAAATGGAATATTTTTGTTTTGCTTTTCTGATCTCTCTAATTATTGAAACTATACAGTAGAAGGCGATTATTAAGCCGGTAACCAAACAAAAAAATAATGCTTGATATAAACAATCTGCGAAGAAGTTATTTATGTAACCATTTTCCAGCGTTGTTTGAGATGTATTACGTTCTTAAATGACATATCCGCCAAACTTTCAAGGAAAAGCTAAATGCAATAGGTAACATAAATAATATTTTTATGCATTATTTACATTCAAGGAAAGTTTAAATTTATGGAGTTTATTTTACGGCATGTCAAACATGCAGGTCATATTGATGATCAATCTCACAATATGAAAAGACATCCGATACAGTTTAGTACCTTATTGCGTTTCCATACAGGTAAATGAACAACATGCACGCTTTTGATGTGCGTTGTGTCGGGTTCAGTCCTTGGTGAATGTAGCACGCAACTTGTAAGGTTTCGACGTAAAGAATCCTGCCTCTACCAACAGCAATTATCTACGCTGTTGCATATGACCTTTCCACTGATCTAGTGGTTAGCCCGCACGCCAACAGTTGAACGGTCATCATTCCTCATACAATTACCTTATTTTAGGTATTATATACTACTACTACTACTACTACTACTACTACTACTACTACTACTACTACTACTACTACTACTACTACTACTACTAATAATAATAATAATAATAATAATAATAATAATAATAATAATAATAATAATAATAATAATAATAATGTGTTAGTACCTGCTCTTTAAATTATATAAAAATACTTATTTCAATTTTAATTGAATTCCTTAGGTTAATTTTCAATTTTATAATTTGTTCGTATCAATCAAAATTTGCTCATATTTGCTTACTTTGCCAATACCTGAAGTGCACATTAGGAATGTTTATGCACTCAATTTGAAAGTAAATTTCAAAACTCGTGGTGTATTGATATTGAAACTTTTACACAACTAAACCCCATATACAGTGTGTTTTAAAAGTTCCCTGACATAGGGTAACTCTGTTATTATAAGAGTTACAACAAAATATAAGAGGGGAAACCCTCTCCAAATATGACGTTTTCAATCTAAAGTGAAGGATTTTTTTTTTTAATCGGACGAGTCGTTTGGTTTGTACATTCTTTATGCGCTCAATGTTAAATGAAAATGCAACGTTGCCCTTTACCTGAACCCACAACATAAGTGAATGAAGTTACTGTCTTTTACACTAAGGTGTAGATGGCCAACTCTCCTTTCAATCTGCCCCCATTCACCATACTCTTACAAAATTTATCCACCTCCCATCCTGCCCTCACCCCCAGCCCCTCTATTAATGGCTGGGGGATTCTTTACGACTTACTAAATTTCAATACTTTTCACCATCTAAAAAGTTGTTTCTTATATCTTTAACAACAGAATAGCAATTTTTCCAATTTTACACACCCAATGGCTCTGTTAATATCGATATTCAAATAACAAGATTACACTAAATACATTATTTCATATCCCTCATTTTAACATGTGTGTGTATTGATTCATCTTCGTAAGGACATTGGAAAGATATTTCATTTAAGAAATAGTGAAGTTTAGTCTAGTGAGGCAGAGTTGAGGACAATAAACTTAGCTCATCACTCAAGTAATAGTTTTCCGACCGGTCATAGTCATTCTTGGGCTTAAGGTGCAGAAGTTTAGTTCGTTTAGTTTATTGGTATACATTAGTAAATTTCCTGCATCACCCGAGTGTCACTTACAGTCAACTAAGAAGTTTTCACACATTATAATGATTTCCTGCTGACCTTTTTGTATTTGAGTAGGAATTATACTTTTTAAACTTTCCATTAATTTCAAATACTTTTTAAACTCTCCATTAATTTCAAACATTCTTGCTCTGTCACTTAGTCTCCCACAGCAACCATCAGAATACAGTGTTTTATCACGCAGTGTTCTAAACCATTTTTCCCCGCTTAATCTCCTCCAATAGTTTAACTTTTGCCGTCAATGATTTTATTTCAATCAAGACAATCTTCTTATTCTTTTCTTACCCAAATGTCAAACTTTTTTATACATTCATAATTTCTGTACCATATACACGTAGTTCAGGCTTCCATTTAAGTTATTTTCTTAACTCCGTTCAGGTTAACTTTATTTAAAACCAAATCATAAAACGTGATTTTATTGCATGTAAGAATCATTTCATATTGGAGAGGAAATACTAGTGCTGTACAATTGCTATCTAAATGGATAATCTGAAGCAACTAACCATAGAAAGTCCATCTCGTATTTCGTGGATAGGAGTTTAGTTCTTATTAATATTGACTCTGATGACTTGTTAACGTGCTTTAATTTCTATACATTCTTCACATTTCCTAAATGCATATTTATTTTGCGTAGTGTTCTCTTATATATTTTCAGAAAGGCACTTAGTGCATGTTACTTGTCTCACAAATGCATTTACTAAAATCAGGTGTTTCCTTAAAGGATTAAATGCTTGAAACTCCTCATGATGAAAGTGCGTACACCACTGCAACCAGCAATAGGAAACTATTAACTTCTAATTAATTATTTTTGTTCTATTACTTGCTGAAATACCCGTTATGCAACATACTATATTTGAAGCTAAAGAAATCAGTGAAACAAATAAATAAGGAAGAGTAAGGCCTTCGACGTTGCTCATGTCAGTTCCCGGACCAGCTGCAATGTCGCTTCTTGTCTAAACTTGGGCTCAAATGTCTTCTGGATTGGCACCAATTAACTTAGCGATTCCGAAAATTATGGATTCGACACTAATTTCTGTCATTTTGAACATGTTATTTTCACGTCCCCAAACTCCCATGACGACAGGAATAAAAGTTGGATTTGAACGCCATCGGTAGTGTTACTATTCATCTGAACGATTTGATATTAATATCCGATGTCCTGGCTGTTTATCATATTCCTTTACGCATACATTTTGATCCCTCATAATTTACAACCCTTTGCCGAAATTCTAGAAAAAAGGTTTCGTACAGGGTTAGATGTAGTGAAGATCTATTCGTGTGCTAAATTTGGTAGCTCTAGGTTACTCTTTTGTATACGAAAAGCTGATGACAGACGGTCCGATCACATTCACAAAAGCTCTCCATTGACTTCTGTTCTTAGCCAACTGAATCCAGTTTCCACTTTGTATTCACATTTCTGCGAGATTCATCTGCGCCTACATCTTCCTAAAGATTGCTTTTCGATTGAATTTCCAGTTAAAACTTTGAAAGCGTTCCTATTTTCTTCCGTTCTGGATACATGACCTGACCATTTGAGCCCCCTAGATTTTATTACTAACAATGTTTGATAAACGACATAAATTGTGCAGTTCCTCGTTAATTAAGTTTCCCGTTCCTTTTGGGTCCGAATTTTCGTCTCAGGATTTTATTTTCAAATACTTTCAGTCTACGTTCTTCCCTCAGAGTAAGCGACCATGTTTCGCAATCATGCAACACAAAAGGCATGACTATCGTTTTATATATATTAAGCTTCAAATTCCTCGACAAAATTCGCGACGACAAAAGATTTTGAACTGAATAGTAACACGAATTCTCTGCTTTCAATTCGACATTTAATTTTTTTTTCGTGGATATGGTTTTGGTCTGATAAATATTGATTCTAGACATTTGAAAGTATCTAAAGTATCTATGATGGAATAATGTCTTGAACAAATACACATCAACGAATATATTTTCTTTCATACGGCACACTGGACATTGAGCAACTTTAGGATAAGTCACATTTGTTTAAAACTTACCAGCGCCATCTTAAATCGTAATGGCGTCACTAGTACCAGCCGCTATCTCAGAGTGTCAAGTTGGAAATAACCCTAGCAGCAAGATTGATAGGTAATGGTTGGTATGGTTGGGAATTAGGAATTGCAAAAATAGAATTAAAAGGTACATTGGTCTAACGTAGTTTTCGTGAACGTTGGCCAACCAATAATTTGGCATCAATTATCCAACCGTTCAAACATCGCACGTTTACTTATTTCGCAGGGTTTACGTTGGCAACGTAAACCGCAAAGTGGCAACGTTTGGCAAATGTTCCGCAAAGTGGCAAACGTTGGCAGTTGGCTAGGCTACCGTTTTCTCCTGTTGGGTCTACCGTCTGTCCCGCTAGGGTTCAAGTTCCCTATACATATTCGGAATACAAAAGTCTCCTTTTCAAGTTACATATACGTTGAATTAGGTTGCTGCAAACGAAATGCCCGTTTTGGCTCCTGATGGGAAACCTACCTCAGCAACACAACATAGGGATGAACTTAGGTATAACGTCACAAACTTTGTATATGTGCAGCAAATACGCTGAGGTACCCAGACAGTCAGGAGGCAGTGCGATGTTGAACATGGTCGTGTGAAAGTGTACCATGGAGAACACATAATTACAAGTTGTTTCTCTTTACGAATTCAAACTGAAATATTCTGCACAGCAAGCACAAATACACATTAACAGTGTGTTTTGGCCAGAGATGACGAATGAACGCACTATTTGTTATTAGTTTGTCAAATTTCGTTGTGATGTCCAGCATTACAAAATGAATCCCGTGTACACCGTTCAACGTCATGGAATGTGCTTCTCAGTAACACAATGAAAGCAGACCCTCGGAAAAGTGTGCCATTGCAGATGAGTTAAACATACACCATACCATTGTCATTAGGGGGCTCTGTGCAGTTGGTAAGGTGAAAAAGTTAGACCAAATGAGGTGGCACCAGCCAACGAGAATCACCGTCTGCTCGTGTGTCGTTCTCTAAGTGTGAGGAATAACCAGGAAACCTTCTTACATCGGCTACAATCGTAAATGGCCAGAACAAGGGCTGGATCATGATGAACGTCCAAGAAGGTTTCCTAAACCATCTCTTTATCAACATAAAATGTTACTGGTCTGTTGATCTATGGTGAGACTGATCCATCATATTTTCTGAGCCGAGGGAAAGCCATCAATGCAAATCGTTGTAGGACTGAACTCCATGATATACACTATACATTTTTTTCAGCAAGTATCCAGCAGTAGCCAACAGATATGGTGATCTCGTGTTGCATGGCAATGCTTGCTCACACGTCGCGTAAAGAACAGTGCAAGCTTTCATGGTATAAAAGTGTGTAGCTGCAGAGGACAATCATTTTATTAACTAGATTTTAAATAGTATAGTAGACAGCCAAATAACATAAAAATAGCAAAGTGTATGATTTAAAACCCGATTTCCCATGCTTGTGGTTACTAATATATCTTTGGGGGACAGTAAAAGGTTATTTCTTACTTCGGAGTTTAAACGTCATTCGTCTTGGTATCTAAAGCCTTGAAACTTGAATCTATAATATTGAACGTGGTACCTTTATCAGATCACTCCACTAAAAATCGAATCCAAGTTTATGATAAAACCTCGAAGGAAATCTCAAATCATATATGTTTTCTTCTTTTAAAAAGAAACTTCTTACTATAATATGAAGGAGAACCCATATTTAATATGTAATGATATCAACAAAAGTATTTTGCCTGGTTGATCCAGAGTTTAACGTTCATTACAGCATCAAAGCTATATGAAACGTTAATCTACAGGTTAATGTGGGATGCGAACCACATGAGATCCCAGCAAGAATCGAACCTGGACCTTCCTCATTAAAAAAGAGTAACTAACAATATAGCAACGAAAAGCCCAACAAGAATATTTTATCGTGCGAAGAAATACATGCACGTACTGTCAAGTAATACTTTTAATTGTTGTATTATATTTGTTGCAGTAAAAGTTACTAGACGTTTTATTTTTCTAATGAAAGGGTAATAAGATTCTTTAAAAAAAAAAAAAATTCTCAACAAAACAAAATGGCTATAAAATTCTTTGTATTTAAAACCTTGTCATGAAACGATGGAGTGATTTTAAAGTAGAAAAAAATTGAGTAAGATCTTAATGTACATCTTTGTGTTTTGTTTAAATATTTTTCCTCAAGAACGTGAGGATGCATTAAACTAGAAAACAGAGACAATAAACAATGGTAATTAATAAAAGAATAGAACACATTTACATCGTTTTCTCTGCAAGCATCTTTTTTTGTAGATGGAGACAGATGCTGCCGCGTGATGCTGAACTGTGAATCGTTCCGGAGGTGTGTGGTTGGTGGGTAGGCGGCTTCATTTTCCGACACAGAAAAATCTCTGTTGTGCATATCTTAACACCGTTATTAGGTGACAGTTATTGGAATAAAGGAAAAAGGAACAAGCAAGTAGCTGTTTAACAGAACGCTGTGACGGACTGTTGACGTGGATGTCACATAACATGAGTCATCCGAAAAGTTTTTCTTAAAAAAATCTGTTTCATGTCGTTAACAACTCGCATACTCTTATATAAAAAAAGTTACTTTCTTTTTTAAACAAAAAATAATTAATAAAAACCAGTTTTCCTATTATATGTACGCTTTCGTTGTGTGAATTAATAAAACATCCGTTATATCCATATTTGCTTTTATGCCTTTTCATTCTTCTTAATAAATTATGACTACAGGATCTAACTTCCTAACGCTCACCACATGTCAGATAGTATTTAATTTTCGCATGCAGCTGGGTCAAGTGCACTACAGATAAGCAATTATGTTATTGTCATGCACATGCCCTATATTTCGTGATTCTTACAAGACAATAAAGAAGTGAAATCAACAACACTTACACGTTTATACAAGTGCCTTGATGGATTCTCATTGAAATCAAGAAATCAAGATCATCAGGGAAGCATGTACTCTTTCAAAAGTCTACTAACACAGTTTTATACATTCTAGAAACAGTAATTCATAATATGCTGAGTAATAGTTTAATATAGCCTATAATTTTTCTAGCTTCTTACCACTGTATTGTGTGATTCAAGAAGTACTGTGCAACTAGGCTGTGTAGGCACTTAACAAAAGGAGTTCGAAATTATGTCCACGAGTGTCTTCCTAACTTTTTAGGCATGCATTTAATCGCCACAATACATTGCAGACCTTAAAGAAAGAATAAAAGTATGATGAAGTAAAATTTGGGTAGCGAGAGGCCAGGAGTTTCTTAGAGATTAGACCCTATATTTCTCCTAAAACCTGTCATATTCAAGTTTCATCAACTTATTAGGTGCGTGTGCGGGAGGTGCACGCCTAGAAATTTTTGTTGGGAAATGTTCAAGTTTTGGAGCGTACAATACTATAAGTCACTATGTCTATGCAGTATTGAATGGGCATTATTCTGCACCCGAATAGACGATAAGTAATTGTAAAATACTTCCACGTATATTTTCAGAAGAAAGTGGTATAACCAAATTGTTTTTACAGGAGAAAGAGTAAAAATTAAGTGCAAGATCAAATTTTCATAGTATATCAATAATTTTCCTGTTAAACAAGCATGGATTTATTGAGAAAGTGTGTAAATGTATTTAATATACTGAGTTAGGAAGTGTTTTTTTTGGGGGGGCGGGGGGGGGGGCGGATCGTACCTTGTGGTCTCCCTGTAGTGCGGTAGCGCCTGTTGTGCGTAGGAGGATGAAATCATGGAGTATGGTACAATAAAATTCACTAATCGCTGTTTCACTACAGAATACAGTATTGGTTCATCAATTAAAGTTGGAGACGAGAAGAAATGAATCAGAATTTTCGTGATTAGACAGAGCTCGTTGAATAGAAACAAATATACCGTACTTTCTGAGATAATACTTTACTTCCACGACGCATTTTCGAGATGAGACAGCCTCAAATCTTGTCTCTTAAACAACTCTACTAATAATTCTACCTGGACATCGCAGCATCCTCCCCTATTTTCTGTTCATTCAAGAATATTTCATACGTAGCATGGTAGGATTCTCTGACGATTAGTGGTGGAATCATTTACACTTATCACATAACCCACTGGTATTTATTTTTGCATCGCTGTTACTCTGTATGAGAAAACAGTTTGTTTCTCTCTCTTTCTCTCTCTCTCTTATTACGAACTGTACTTCATGTGCTGTTTGTTACTAGTGGTGGGCACAAAAACAGGTTTTTCGTTTTTCGGTTTTTAGGAAAACCGAAACCGGTTTTTGAGAATTTTCAATAAGACAGTTTTCCCAGAAACCGGTTCGGCTTTTACAGGGGCCGGTTTCGGTTTTCTTCAAAACCGATTCCGTTTTTTTTTTTTTTTTTTCAAAATTGTTTCTATTTCTGACCAGATTAGTGTTCCGTTGTTCTCCGTTTCCACAGAAATAGTTTTATGCGTTTTCTAAAAGTTTTCACAGAAATCAGCTTCGGTGAAGACCGAAACCGGTTACAGTGGGAAAATCAAACCGGTTTTGGAGAAAACCGAAACCGGTTTCGGTTAAAAACCGAACCGTTTTTTGGAACCAAACCTAGCTGTTACAATCTAGATAGCTTCCTCTTGCGTTAGCTTACTCAATGTTTTTTTATGAGTTCTGCAACATAATCATCCCAAACCTCTCATCGATATCCAATAGTGAGTTTGTTTCATTAAATTGTGTCACTGTATATGTCCAGTGAATCTCTAGGATTTAGACATTTGCCTGTGAACATCATTCGCTTTATTAGGTTCAGGTGGTAATTGCAAAACCGAAACAAAAACATATATAAGTGCATAGTGCATATAAGTGCACTTTATCATGATAAGAAATACTGATGTCACCGTTTATTGTTACTTCTTGTCAATATCCTCTCCCATTTAAAGAATAGAGCATTCGGAAACAAGGGAGGAATTCAATGAATTGCGTTGCCGTCTCTATAATCTTAGAAATCTACAATAATTTTAGGAATGATTAAAAAATGGATCAGAATATTGCAATCTTGAGCAATAATTAGTTTTGGGATCAGGGGCCACAAAATTTTTGAACGGCCCCTAAATCGAGTTTTCGTATTTTCCACGGAATAAGCACATCATATTGAGTTAAGTGATAGTTTGGGTTCGGCTAGACCATATGCAGTTCTCCAGATATAAAGCCTACAAGAAAATTTTTTGATTGAAATATATTGGATCTTATGATCCAAAAAGAAAATTGAAGGGTTGATTTCGGTAAAAACTCATTAAACGAATTTGAAATTTTACAGATTTTTTTTCTTTTTAGTTTCTTTGTGATGTTTTACAGTGCAATTTATATTACGTAATTTAAATTGTTCATGGTCCTCATATACCCATCTAAATTATTAGACTCCCGAAAGAAGCAATTACTCCAGTAAAATTTCAAATTTAGGATCTATTATATGAGCTCTTACCCAAATCAAACCTTCAATTGCTTTTAACACGTCTACGTAATTCGAGCAACATAAAAAGAGGAGGAAGGATGTAGAAATTAATTTCCTCTCCCTAGAAGTTTGTTCTCCTCTGGATGCGTCTCTTTTCCTGACATTACTCCAAAATGTTTGATTTCTCTGTTGGAAACATGACTTTATCTGACACTGCATAAAAGTACGTGCATAAACATTTTGAAGTAGGCCAAACGCAGATGAAAAGAAAAAGAAAAGAGACAAGAAAATGTTGGAAATGTAAAAAAAAAAAAAAGTAAATGATTAGTGATAATAACTGCCATATAATTCAAGAGAAGCTAGACAAGCCCTTGTTCTGTAGAGTACATTACAGAATGCAATATGTATTATCTTTATCATCAATCGGTCTCACATAAAACAAAAGAAGTCGAACGGAAGTATTTGAATCTTTGTCATAAATTGAGGTTATGTCTTCTTTTGAATGATATCCTTGTAAGATAATATTTCACGCTTCAAATGCGTTTACATCTCTTGTAATGGATTTTAAATTTTATTCCGTTATGTTTGCTAATCGAAGCCACCCATTGTGCTTTTATTTCTCTCTCTCTCCTTTTTTCTGGTAACATTTTATTATCTTCCTTATTTAACATTACGCAAATACGGAAATGCAGTGTAGGCCTATATGGGTATCTAAACAAAACATTTCAAACGTTTTATCAATGGGTAATTTCTATTGCCGTCTTTGGAAAGCAAGAGGACGGACTGCTTCATCAGAATTCTTTAAACAACAAGTAACAGCCAGTGTACGTAGCCTTTAAAAATTGTCCTTAATTCAATTTTTATTTTACGAAATCTTAAATTTAGTGTTTCTGATACCCAGCAACGGATCTAAAAGGTAAAAACTGAAGGGCCAGCCAGAACCCAGACTATAATAGATATACCATGAGTTTACACGAATGATTTCAATTTGAAATTCATTTACCCACTTCGTTAACAGGAACTAGAAATAAAAAAGGAATCATTCCTTCTTTCACCAGTTACAGTTAAACATGAAGTACGAATTAACAATTAATAAATTGTAGGCATTTACAGGTATAGTAGATAATCAGATAAGACATAAGCCATTGTGCTTTATGTGGCAAAAGAAATGTAATTAACATTCAAGTTAGAAATTGTCGGAGAAAATAAATGTTGAATCTAAATATACAACCCACCACTATTAATGTTATCCTAAAAGTGTCCTGTGAACATACATTGGCAGAAGACTATTTTTGTCACTGAGAAGACTGAGGGATCTAGGTCCCGCGGCCTCAGACTAGATCCGCCACTACTGACACCAACAATGCTTTGAGGCCCAATGAATTAATTTAGAACTTTGTGCATAGCTTAAGAACCAAATTGCTTCACACAATGATATTTTGCAAGCCTGTATAGTAGGTAAAGGCTATCATCATGCCAAGTTTGATTCATATCGGATGATATCGGTAGAACTCGTGTGATATATAGTGTCATTACGGTTGATTTTTTCGCAGGGGAGAAATATAATTAAGAACGAAAATAATAAAATCCATCTAAAAATTTGATAGGCCACCGGAGGTGAACACTATTACTTAGCCAGCCTGACCCCTATTTTTGCATATCTTTATCCAATCGTCTTACACTCGTAAAAGCAAACAAACATGTATTTGAAAACAAAAAAAGTACATATTAAGTTGGTAACAGTCCATTAGTTACAGCAATTGATGATAATACATTTGAATAGTCTCTATAGCATGTGTAAGGTTACTAAAATTTCTTATAGATTACTTTGAAATTATTTGAATTTACCTTAATTTTTCACTATTGTCTGGGTTCACATTTCTCAAATCTTTATTGGGCCATAATTTCATCATTTATCGTAATTGGCAGCTTTAACTTTGGAATATGTCACACCTTCGGAGAAGGTAGCTTATCTAAGTCTGTATACAGAATATTCATAGCCCATTCTACAGTTGGGAAGCAGTCAATTTCAAATTCGATTTACAGTTGGCTCCAAGTTTATCCTAATACAACGTGTCCAAGTACTCTGGAACTTTCCTTCTTCTGCCTTGGAACATTGATGCTCATTCCCCCAAAATCGGTGTGGCGCATCTCCTGAAATTTGACATGTCTATCTAATTTTAAACTTTAAAACAATGGTTCTGCCAACCTTCACTTTAAGGTTATAGGGTAACGCCTTGATTAAATACATTCTTCATATGTAAATCATGCACTTTTTTAAATACAAATGTCTAGTTGTAAACTGCTTTAATATATATTAATTAATTATTTTTGCGATCCACTTATAATTTCAATGATTTACTTTATGTCATGATCTTATCTTGTAGACATCCCTGGTTTAGAACATAAGAAATGATGGGAAGAAATAACCAACTGTTAGCACAAAGATCATGACCACCTTTGAGCAGAAACTGCTGCAAAGATATCATTCACTTGATATGCATTTTTGGAAATTTTACAATAGAAAATGCAATCTTCAATGTTGCTATCTCCATCATCAAGTGTTCACAGGAGAATGGCATTGTGTCCGTCCGAAAATAAATATCCCAGCTTCGCTTCCTGGTGGGGACGCTCGATCGAAAAAGTGTAAATGCTGTTTCAAGCCAGCAATCCTGAATGATATTTTCCTGGATTTTACTCATTTACACCAGGTTAATACCGGGATGGTACTTAACATACAGGTCCCAGGTCACTCCTTTCCTTCCCAAATTCTTTCTTTCTTCCCCTTCCTCGGATAGTGTGATCGCCGAAGGACGTTATCGCTCATACGTGACGAGCCAACATGGCCTTAGATGACAAAAGCCCAGAAATCTAAGTCCAAATAAGTTTGTGGGGGACAACTTCGTTTCCGTGAGTTTTCTCGAGGTACTCTCGTTTCCTTCTACATTTCATTCCACCAATTCTTCTATCATCATTCACTTCCCTTAATCATATATTTCCCTTAGCCTAATAGCACAATCATGGAACGTTAAACTAAAAGATTTCGATTTTCTCTAAAATTACGCATGTTAATTTATCCTAAAATATCTCATTTTGTTCAGTTCAACGAAGTCTATGAATTTGTGTGTTTCATCTCTAGATATTTTCCCTCCCGTTACAGAATAAAAATATTTTAGGATTTTATTTTTAGTTTTCACGGCAACTGCTTCGTGTCACTATGTACTGAAATATCACACCGAACAGTGCAGAGTGGACCGTAACAAAATGAATTTTCTTTTCCTTTTACATCTAGAGAAATAAAAATTCAGAACTTTTAACTTACACTAAAACACAAATGCTGAGCAAAGCAACAGGACTTAAAAGTGACGAGCAGTGGGAAAGTCTTAATTTGTAGCTTATTTTCCAATGGACCAGGGAGGATCTTGGTGTTTCGTATCAATTTGATCAACTTCTATTATGACTGGATGATTCTTTATTGATTAGCCAATCAGCATTCAGGATTATCCGTGTTTCTGTTATATATGTCTGTCAAAAGAATTTAAAAATTCTTGACAATGACTATATATATATATATATATATATATATATATATATATATATATATATATATATATATATATATATATATATATATATATGCAATTTCATTTATTTTCGACAGTGTCTGAAGAAGGGTATGTTAGATATCCGAAACTGTTACATTTATTATTTTATTATTTTATAGTAAAACATTGCTTTCCTCAGCATTTTGTATATCAGTGTAAGTTATTGAATATAGCAAAGCTAGTATGAATCAGTTAGAAATTTTAAGAAGCATTACATTTTATTTCTTTATTATATTCAGTATTTGTATGAGTGCAGCCTTGTGCCTGTTTTATGTAGGAATTTGTGTATATAACAAACAATGTATGTACATACACTTTCATCTCTTTTCTTTGGACTTCTTTCTTTTTTTTTTTTTTATCATTGATGTCAACGTAGCCTTATCTTGGTGACATCACGTAACATGGTTATGCTTCGGGGTTGGTGTCCTTTACACTACTGCGAGCATGCTTTAAGTGCGTTACATTCCCTTTCTACACTACGTGGAATTTGTATACTCTCAAAATATATTTATCGACACAAAGTATATATTTCTTTAAGAATCTCTACCTTTGTATTAATGAGCAACGAAGGTAAAATGGGTAATATATCATCGGATCACTGACATAGTGACGCAGCCCTATTTCATTTTTTTTTTTTTTTTTTCGAAATTGAGTTACTTTGAAGTAATTATCGCCTCACAAGGTGCTGTACATTAAAACTCAACAGTAATAGACTTATAGGACTTCAAAGGTTTCGACGTATCTCAAAAATGTATTTTTACTTAAATCGACATAAGAACTTGTCTCAAGATAACTCGATTTTGAAAATAATAATTTAAAAAATACATACATTGCATGCGTTATTATGTCAGCCAGCTGACGATGTGTAAATTGAAATGTGAACTTTATTGCGTGAAGAAACATTTAAGATTCTTTTAAAAGGGAAAAGTATGGTGGAGTGTAGGTACGATGGAAAGTAAAGGAAAGTATGGAAGGTTTTCTTTTTTATGGCAATACATGTGAATAGAACCCAGTAGAAGGCTTATGCCCACATAGTATACATCGAACTGTGCTGGTATAGCGTAGATGAGGATACCAGAAACCATACCAGTTGAAAAAAATTAAATAACTCTGTTATATTGAAGTGATTCTCAATTATAATTCGTTCATCTGTACTGATATCAGGTTGTCTAAAAAGTACTGAGCCCTTGGACGTCAACATTAAGAAGACATTTACTGTGATTTGAGAACAACGTTATGAAGCCACATAAGCATCATTTTGTTCGAATATATTCTGGCATTTTCCCAGGAACGCCATAATCCGTCGGTAAGGAATTTCTGTGGTTTCTGCTAAAAATAAAAATAAAAATAAAATAAAATAAAATAAAATAAAATAAAATAAAATAAAAAAGTCACACGTTGTTTTCACAGGCCTCTTTTAAAACTAGCGTAACATCATTAGAGAGTTCAACAAAGATTGAATAACTGATGGTCTGACGGTGTCAAGTCTGGGCTATATGGTGGGTACCATTTAAAAATCATCAACCAGGTTCTCTTATTTCTGGTAGTGTTAATGAAGTAAGCGGTTTGGTGTTGTTAGTGTGATATATAAGACCCCTTTCTGTTTACAAGTTCCGACCATTTCTTTTCAATTATTAGGTGTACTTGTGATAATTGTCAATAGTACAGGTCCGAGTCTATCGTTTTGTTCAGCGGCAGTAGCTAGTGATACACCAAGGCTGCTGCTGAACGCACAGCATAATCTTCCTGGACGTCTGTGCGGTCTTTGCCAGAAACTGTGGAGATTCTCTGCAATTCGTTTAGGACTCTTTTTTGCAAATTGTTATAGGTTATCCGCTTTTCATAACTCATGATCAACCACTTCAGAGATTGATTGAGTTCATTACGTTTCAGTACAGGTTCGCAGATAGAAACTGAATCAAGAGGAAGTTTTCGAGTCAAAACCAAACGTCCAATTTCTTTTTGTAGCGAGCTTTCTCCAAATGTTTAAGACTGTTTGGTGATTAATCTTTAGCTCTTTAGCTATGTCATGACTGTTTACATGCCAGTCTTGCTAGTTTTTTTCTTCAGAATATCATCCACTTTTGCTATGATTGGTCGCCCACTGCAAGAAGGACCTTGGCCATCGACATTTCCAGACTCAAAGCAACTGAACTATCTTATGACCTGCTTTTGACAACGAATCTTGTCCAAAAACAGCACAAATTTCTTCACGAGCCTGCATAGCTTTTGCGCTTTTAACGAAATAAGATTGCGATATGTAGCGCAGTTTTTCAGAAAAGTCACTCATCTTCACAAGGCAAAACTTCGTATATCCGACTATAAGAATTCGAACACTTTTGGCACATGATGACGTTAGATGTGATCCAGCATGTTTCGTATAGCCTGACGTTTGGAACACCAACGCAATCTTATGCGCAAAAGACTCACTACTTTTTAGACACCTGATATACAAAAGAACATGTGTAGTGTGTATGTGTCATCAAATTTTAGCATAGAAGGAAGCAACCTAGAGCCAGCAAGTTGTACACACAGAGATTTTCACAACATGTAATGGCTTACGAAACTATTATTATTATTATTATTATTATTATTATTATTATTATTATTATTATTATTATTATTATTATTATTATTATTATTATTATTTTCAATTCACGGAGGGATTGGTAGGGTCACATATTCTGGAAGTTCAATATGTATAGGCCTACATTATATCAGAAGCCCTTCAAGTTAGACAACCTAATCTACTCCACTGTATTGAGGTTGCCTATTACTCAGTCGGTGCTAAGAGCGGGCGCTTCTGCGACAATGGTTGATGAAGTAAGCACATTAGAAGTGAAATCACATGTAGAACAGCGCATGAAATTATACCTTTTTATTTCTTTTGAGAGAGTTTATTCTTCTAAGCAGAGCGTTGCTTTGTCATACCAGTTTAGAATTTAGAACAAATTACAGAGAGATTAATTCATGAAGTACCAGAAAGAGCTGGCGGACGGAATTTCAGTGAGATAGTAGAATATGGAAAACTTACAGTTTAACAGTGCTCTGTTTGATGAAATTTCTCTGTCAACAGGGTGGTCACATCAAGCGTATACTGCAGCGGTGCATGAAACACTCACCTGAATTCTCCTGACACTCACTGCTCGAAAAGCAATATCCACTTTCAAATTGGCTGAATGGTTCCGGTCTATAATATAAACCTCACCTCACCTTCCACGGTACGAACTTGATTATAAAAGCCGCAGTGGCTCAGTGGTAGAGCGTTCGCCGCTGGCGCATGTGGAACATGGTTCGATCCCAGCCCGCATGAAGTGAGCTTTATGGTGGACAAACACCGTGTGCGTGGGTTTTCTCGAGTTTCTCCCGTTTCCTCCCATTTTCTTCATTCCACCATTTCATTCATTTCTCATCATCACCGTCTCCTTTAACCTAGCTGGCATAACCGTGGGACGTAAATCTTAAAGATTTCATTTCATTTTTATTATTATTATCATAAAGTATGTTCCTTTTTCTAAAATTTTACACTTCTAGTCAGTAATTGGTTCAAATATCTCTAATATTTTTCACACTCTCAGAAATTCAATTTTTCAATTTGTGTCCGGACCTCTCTCCACCTCCCCTTTTGTGAGCACCTCTATGTACTGTACTCTAACAAATTCCATAGAAAAAGGGGGCACGGTGGCTCAGTTGTAGAGCGTTCACCTCAGGTGCGTGGGGTTCCTGGTTCAATCCCAGCTTGCGCCGTGTGAACTTTGTGGTGGACAAACACCGTGCTCGTGGTTTTCTCGGGGTATTCCCGTTTCCTTCCACTTTCTTCATTCCACCATTTCATTCATTACTCGTCATCACCGTCTCGTTTAGCCTAACCGGCATAATTGTGGGACGTAAAACTCAAAGATTTCATTTAATTTTTTACATAGATAAACATTTTATGTAAACCATTTTATTATCATTTTCAAGTAACCATCAGGATATAATTTCATGCGGCACCCTACATATATGGGTAGAGCTATGGTGAAAAACTATCTAAATTGATGAAAGAATAGACAAAAATCAGAAAATAAAAGAATTTGAAAAAAAAACATCCGAATAATAAACAACAAACGTCTCAGTCTGTGCGTCGCGTTAATTTTAATAAAGCTAATAAATGTCACTACCTGCACTATTATTCACCAATATAATTAAGTCCTTGAATAATTGTATGAATATGGCATGGGGTCTGGTCATCATCATCATCATGGCAGGTCGCTTGCTGTAACTGAGAAGCTTCCATGCTCCACGGTCTTCCCCTTGCCTCTTCATCTTCAGGTACGATTTTTCTGTTTTGATCGTCCATCAACTGTAGTCTCCTTCGATCCTCCCTCTTTTTCCTGCCACCACACCCTCTAGCACGACCTTCATGAGACAGTCCTTTCTTAGCCAATGTCCCAACCAGTTTCCCTTCCTCTTCTTAATAAAATTTCAAATTATTCTTTTTTCTCCACAATTTCTAAAATCCTCTCATTGGTTTACGCTCGACACAGCTAACCCTCGAAGCTTTCTTCTCTACATCCACATTTCGAAAGCTTCCAGTCGTTTTTCCTCGTTTTTGCGCAATGTCCATGTTTCTGCCCCATACACTACAATACTCCACACGACGAGTTATATGAATCTCTTATTCTTAATTTTCTTAGCTCTTTATTCAAGGTCCTACAAAATGGTATTTTCTTTCTCTTAAAGGCTTCTTTCGCCATTCCTATCCTTGCTTTTATTTCACGTTCACATTTCATAACACTACTAATAATACTACTTAGATATCGAAAACTAGTCACCTGTTCTATTTTCTCCCGTCCTACTACTATATTTGACTACGACGCCTTCGTTCTAATTACCATGGCTTTTGTCTTGCCAACATTTATGGTAGTCGTACTGAAATGAAATGAAGTTTTTAGTTTTACGTCTCACACATAAGTCGTTTAGTCTAAAGAAGGCAAATGAATAATGGAAGTGAATGATGATGAAGCAATTGGTGCATGAGAATGTAAGCGGAAACGGAAGAACCCCCGAGAAAACCTACGGACAAGTGTGGCCGCGATGGCATCAGGGACCCAACGCACCAGAGAAGAGCACCCTACTTACTACTGAGCCACAGTGTTCCACATGAGCATCGAAAAAAAAAAAAAAAGATTTGATTTGATTTTCAGCTTAGCGTCCTTTTCAGCAGCGCGGCTATATGAGACATGGACCTACAGCTTAACGTGGGATCTGAACCACAGAAGCTACCGCCGAGAATCGAACCCGGGTCTCTCACACCAAAGGTGCGTATGCTAACCGCTTAGGCACGAGGGAGCTCAAACTAAAATAAATAAATAAATAATAAATTTGTCAAATGTGAACCGTTATAGCTTTTAATTACTCACGATTTTACCCTATAGTGTACAGTGGGCTGGCAGTTAAATAGAAGCTTTCCATACATGTATTGCTAATATATGAAATTTAAAATTTAAAATCTTAATACACATATATTGGAAACTTGGTGGCTTGGAATTCAATGTCTCTTATCTCTCCCTGAAAATTACCGCCCACAACTCGGATCCGTACAGTATACCAAAGACAAAGCTGTAATATATATATATATATATATATATATATTTGAATAGATACTATGCTTTTATTTGTTCCTCTACAAAAAAAAAAAAAGAGAATATTTACTTGCAAAATTAGACAAACATGAAAGTAATACACAAGTAGTATAAAGTAAGCGTTAAATTCCTGTTTTTTAAATATTCCTTTTTCTGTTCCTTTTCCCCCATTTCCGATTTTGAAATACAAACGCATAGACGATTTCTTGTTATCAAGAAATATGATTTGCTACTCACGATTATTATATACCATCTCCTGTGATATTATGAGTTCAATTTCTCTCACTTCCATCCTTTCGGAATTACAGGATGTTTACAATCTATTCTGGTATTATATGAATGAATGAATTTTTTCACGTTAAGGAAATTAAAAAACTTTTACTTAATAAAAAAGGAAAAAGGAAAGAAATGTTGTTTATGGCGGATATGCACAATAAACATTTTCCATTTACAAAATGGATTCTGTTACAAAACACGCAAACAGGAAAGACAGGGATAAATAATTTCACGATTATTTGAAATATTTCGGTAGTATAGTACTGACAATAAAATCGACCATGAAAACAAACAGAGGAAGAAAGATTGTTTATTTTGATGAAAAAAGTTTGGATTTCATATAGGCTATTTTCTCCGTAGGCCTATGTATGTTTCTTAGCGCGTAATAATAATAATAATAATAATAATAATAATAATAATAATAATAATAATAATAATAATAATAATAATAATAATAATAATAATAAAATTACCAAAAAGCTGCAATACAGCAAGTGACACGCCCCACAAAAGATGGATACATTGATATCTCAATAAAACTCAACCAAGAATAGATTGAAGATCTTCGCCAATATTTTACTAAAAAGGAAAAAAGAAAACAACCGTTTGTTTCATGCAATATGTAATGCAGATGCAAAATCAATAGCTCTCTATGTAACCAAGGCGGAGGTCACGAAAAACTATTGTATGAAACAAACTATTGGATGAAAAAAAAAAACATAGCAAATAGAGACCAAAACAATTTCGCGAAACCTTTAAGAATCACATAGAAGATAGCAATCAGATAAATGACAACCAGGCGCGCACCCAGAAATTTTTGTTGAAAGGGGTCAAAGCTTTGGGGGTGTCCAATTCTATAAGCTACTACATCTATGTAGTATTGAAAGGATATTATTCTGCATCCGAAAAGAAGATAAGTAATTGTAAAATACTCCCACCTATATTTTTAGAGGAAAATGATAAAATTATATTTTTATAAGAGAAAGAATATAGATGAACTGTAAGATCAAATTTTATACTACATCAGTCATTTCCCTGTTAAACAAGTATAGATCTATTGAGAAAGTGTACAAAAATGTATATTGAGTTACGAAATTTTGGGTGGGGGGGATCCGGACCCGGTAGACCCCGTCGCGGGTGCACCCCTGACGACAATCAAGTACTTGTCTCAAGAAAACTGCGAATCTTTTCAGATACAATAGGATTTATGGCAGTCATGGAGATCGGAGTAATACTAACCTGAAACTACTGTAAAGATGTATTAAAAAAAGAAATACATAATGAAGATGCAAAAAAGATGTGGAGACATCTCAGGAACAATAGAGTTAACCACAGGCTTGTGGTACATAATGGCGTGCACGGGCTATCTGAAAAAAAAGGAAGAAAAAAAAGAAAACAAAGCAATGTTACAAAAAGCAAGACCAAATTATTATTTCAACCAGAGTCGGATTTAGGTTTAGTGGGGCCCTAAGCTGTTGAAGGTAATTGGGCCCTTTACGTGTCGAGTTGAACGTAGGCACCCTATATACAGAAATGGATAAACTAATGATATTTTAGGAAGCAGGCTAGCAGAAGGGGCGCCACTACTTACATCATAGTAGCCTACCCAACAGGAAGCATTGTTGCTACGTCCTACGTATATGTAAATTTCATTTTATTGATTGATTTTCTTATACTTTGGAAATGGATATCCAGTTTTCTTCAGGTTTTCGGGACCCCCAAGACAGTGGGGCCCTAAGCTATAGCTTGTTTAACTTATACGTAAATCCGGTACTGATTTCAACTACAGCTATTGTCCCTAAAAGCACTGTGACACAATTGGACTATATAAACGCAAAACATCTTTCAACAACCTTATAAAAATCAGTGATTTTGGACATTATTATATGGTTGGGAATTTCTTTGGAGAAGAACTCTTCCGATAATTTGCACTTGGCAGAGGCGGCCGTCATGTTAATAAGTTAGAACAGGTTTGAAACTAATACATAGTAATATTAGAAGATTTTTAAAAATAGTTTAACGTCCCATGGTTTTGCATCAAGGATAAGAGAGATGGTCGAACCAGGGACGCAATGTATCAGAGGTATTATTGTAAGTATTATGGCATCATTATAATAGTTCATTTGTTACAAATTGAGAATGTTAATCTACAGTCTTGTTCAGAAAACCTATTGTCATATTCTTCCAACCGTACTTTTGATACCAAAAATATGAACTGGGCAAGGGAGATTTAAAATTGTTTGATTCAAAACCATTTATGGATAAGAATACAGGACTATTCAAGGCGTGTGTTCCTGTTTCGCAGAAAGGGGTTTAAACCGATTTTTCACGCTCAGCGTTGCTATGTTTCGAAGAACAGAAAATTAATCCAAAGCGTGTGTTCCTGTTTCGCAGAAAGATAAATTTTAATTTTTATATACTGTACGTTTGTGGAAAGCATATACTGCATCAGAAGTACGCCGATATTTGTATTAGATGTTGAGAAATTGATTCCATTGTAATATTGTAATCGCATATCCAAATTGTAACAAAAAAATTATTTCATAAATAATTGTGGAAGTCAATATGGCTGGTGTATCAGCACATCATAAAGTGAAAGAACAAAAACATAGTGACAATGGAACATTTAAGATTTGTCCACATCTATTTTCGTAGTTATATACATTGCACGGAAAGTATTTCGGTGATTTTTCAACTCCTCTTCTGCTTATTGCAAAGCAAAACTCAGTCATTGTACACACTCATGCTTCAGCAAAGCAAGAAAAAAGCTGAAGATTGTTGCTTCCAGTTTTGTGTGCAAGAATTTATGAGTGACTTTGAACAAGTGGCAATAAACGATACAGGAGAAACATTCCAGTAAGCGACATTACGCGTTTGTTTGTTTCATTTTACATAATCCATATGGAGAAAAGTACAAGATATTGGATTGGCTCCACTTTACGAGGCTGATAATATGAGGAAATAGGTTAGGAGAGCAGATGCACTTTCACTCGCTCCTCTTAAAGACATTCCTGATGCATTTCCATATATGCAAGACGATGCACCCGACATCTCAGAGGCACAGGTTTTCCTAGACTATTTGACGGACACCTATGTTGACCTGAATGCAACCTTCCACCCGTTAATACAGCAATATTTAAAAGTTTACTCTTTGTATAGGATTATTAACATTATTTGACTCCTTACGTTGTACAAATTATATTTTTTTATTAATGTTTCATGACAATAAGAAACCAATTTGATAACAGCGATAAAAGCACGAACCATGGCGATGTTTAACATTTCAAGTTTAATAGGAAGTAGACATAAATCATCCCTATATATACAGATTCATTCTACTTTTGAAGCAAGCACTGTCCGAGAATGCTGCTGCTGGAAGCAGGCAATTTTACTTTTCGGAAAAGATTGCGGAGACGTTTAGACAGTCATGCTCAGGTTCTTAAGAGTACATTTAAGTTTGGCGAGATTGGCCTAATTCCATACTTTAATTCAGTATCTCATTGCATTCATTCGGATAGTTGAAATTACAGTGCAATGAAAAAAGGTGATATTAAGAGTCTGACCTGTATACTAAATTTATTACTTAAGGTTCATGCCATTATTGTTCATTGCAAAATATTTATTATTATTATTATTATTTATGTGTCTGTGTGTTTGTAATTCGCTTTTGTTGCAGCAAGTCACGATTGCACTTGTGCGACAAGACTCTATTGCCAGCCGCACCTCTTTGAATTTATGTTGGTGTTTTGTTCATTTCATCAAGTTTTCTAATATTGAGATTCTATCAAAACTTTTCATGCGATTCTGTGAAACAAGAATGGGTAAACTGGGCAACATTGCATAGCTTTAAGGCATTCTGCGAAACAGGAGGTGCCCAAGTATATTTCGACAAAAACTGTTCTGTGATCCTCGATTAATCTTTAGTTTTGACATAATAACAACTACTATTTTTACTACTATTGAAAGTTTTAAAAAATAATTCTTTCTCCATCTGTCGGTATGTAGACAGATATCAAAGCAAAAACGATAAGAAATTGCGGGAAGTTGGTTTTGAATATGAATTCAGTGTCTCAAGAATGGATCCCAAGACCCACAACACGAGACGAGACAAGACGTAAAATAAGGTTTTCTCGTCTTGTTCCGTAAATTTTGTAGACGTCTCCTTTCGTAAATTTATACACAAAATTTGTCGTGATTTTCTTCCTAATTTCATCTAGAAGTTATCAGAATCGTTCCGCGTTACGAGAGGTCCATGAAGAGAGTGATATTTATTATTAAACCATGTTATATAATGTATTTTTAAATATTAATAAATGCTCTTCATTGTTCTCGTGCAAACACTGTATCAATTTATAGTTTTTTATACCATGAATCACGTAACAGTTGAACATATTTGAGACCTAAGACTTGGGTGAACTAATGTTAAACATGAGACTTGGGAAATGATTAGTCTCGAATTTAAAGAGATGCTTCTCGTCTCGACTCATTTTCAAAACAAGAAGAGAATTTTTTTTTTTTTGTCTCGTAAGCCACATTAGTCACAACAAGATTTTAGTTCCGCCCTTATCCTTCTATCGCTTTTGAGTCCCCGTATTTTAGAATCAATCATAATTTTAGAATGTGAAACGCTTTTGTTCATTAACTTATTCTCTTTGTTTTTCATTATCCCAACCAATTTGTTTCCTCCATTCTCTAAGGACTGCATTTGAAATAGTACTCATATTTTGATGAATAATACCATCTTTAGTGAGCGTTGATTGCTTGATTGATTTGGGTTTGCTGTTCCTTGCAACAGTGATGGGACGTGGACTTACAGGTTAACGTGTGATCTGAATCAAATGAACTCCCACCGGAAATCGTATTTTTGCTTTTATTCGTCCTATTAAAATAGGTAACATTCTTTGAGATTTTCTGTTTTCGCCTTTTCCTTTTATTTTGTTTATTTTTACCACTAATTTTAGTTGTGCTTCTTGTTATTGTTTTCTATTTTATTATTTATACTTTTAGCTTTGTCGTGATTTGAGATTTAATTTTATTTTTGTTACTTTTTCTTTTTTTATCTAGCTATTTTATTTTTCACTGGTTTAAAAGTCAACTAGTGATCAACTAGGGAAACTCTCCAAAGAAGGAGCCAAATGATAAAGAAAATACCTTATGTAGCCAATATCATTTATTTAAAACCACTTGGCAGCCAGTGCCTTTAATCATCATATTAGAAATCATGTCGTGGAATGGATAGAATTTTGAGGGGAGTTGAGTTGATTTTGAGTGTAACGTCCCGTTCAGCAGCGAGGATATATGAGACGTGGATCTACTTATTAATGTGGAATCCGTACCACATGAGCTCCCGCCGAGGATCGGACCCCGGGTTTCCCACGCCAAAGGCGCGTACGCTAATCGCTTAGCCACGAAGAAGTTCAATTTTGAGGGGAGACATGTCTGGCCTGTGAGCTGTATTTTTGTCCCTTACTCGTTTTGATCACTGCTTTATGTTGGGAGTTTCTTTTCTTATATATAATAAAGACTATGTTTGCTATTGAAATTTCCGTGACGGGTACAAATAATCTTTGAGTTAACGTCCTCAAAACCGCGAATCAACCAATTATTCTCCATACTCATGTTTTGGCAGCTTTGTTATTTTTTTATCACATTAGTAACCTGTAGGCTTATGTTTCTGATCAATCTAGTGCACAATACTCCAAACGAAACATTTTGATAAATCTTTTTCCTAATTCTTTACTCAATTAGACCTATCTAGAATGTTTTTTTTTTTCTTGCAAAAAATGTTCTTTCTGCAGAAAGAGACAAAAATAAAAATATTGACTGTACAACATTGCTTGAATCTGTACAATACTTAAAGAAGTTTAATTTATGATATATTGTAAAATTGCGTCCATTTTAGAAGGACAAACAAATAATCGCCACAATCATTTCACCAGGTCGTTTCAATTAACACATTATTTAGCGTCTCTTAAAAGAGTTCTTAATAGCAAACGTGGGTTATCTCTGATTACGATGCGGCCATCGATTTAACTTGAAGGGTCTATGACTATAGAATTATTTAGCTACTAAACAGGCTCTGAATATTTAACGGAATGTTGATGAAACCGGCGGCAAGACATTTAAGAAGGCTTCTGCACTCCAATAAAGTGATTTCCAGTGTTGGCAGACATTTTTAATACTCAGTAAGAGTACCCAAGTGTTAAAATATTATTTGCATATTCATATTTTTTCTCATTAAATACACGTTTTATCTTAACCTACCCATGAATTAATTATTCAACGCTTATTCAAGCGTTGCTTTTAAATTAATTTCTAGAGTATGAAAAGGATACAGAAAACTTTATTAATTTAAATCAACATACGTGCATAGGCCTACAGTAGATCCTCTAGAATGTATAGAACGTTCAAAAAAAACTTTTTACCGACATGCCCTGCTTATAATAGTGGATGTAGTACACCTAAAATGAACTACATGAGTTTGAGATCTAAGTGAGACGTACAGGTATTGACATATCGATTAAGAAATAGAAACATTGTAATTAGGTTCTTGTTATAGGTACTAGTAATGACATATTTAGTAAGTAATATTTCGAGTTTATGTTTGTAGTGCTGATTTGAGAAAATGATCTAAAACGGAAATTTTGCCTCAAAATTTCCTTAATATAATTTTAGACTCTTGTTTGCTAAGTATTTATTGAATTTGCAGTATTCATTTATTGCACGAGGGTGTGATGAGTATTTTTGACTCTTTCTACACGCTCCTCTGCTTCAAAATTTCCATTACAGGCATACGTACTGTAATTACAAAAATCGTATCTACATACAGTGCTCCGAAGGAGAACATTTGAAAGCGAAAAGAGAATCATTCCGAATACAATTTCTTCCATATACGTATTTTAACATTCATTTTTAAAACAAGTCATTTCACTCCTTTTTAATAATTCATAATTCTTTTGAATGTCTAGTATATGTTTACTTGGAATCTTATGTGTTTTGTATCCAAATAAGATCTCATTTTAAATGTGCGCAATTATGATAGAACTAATGTCCACAGCTACTTACAATTCGCGTAATAATATTTTTCTAAATGATTTAAATTAATCTTGAATTGAAATGTGTAATGTGAAAAAAGTAAAATTACTTAGAATTCTGATTATTACTTAAGTATATACTACTGTGTCCAAATTCATTTTCACCATTGGTCACATTCACCATCTTTTCTCATTATCATCTCAGATGAGCAACTCAGCGATTGTTTTGAAGTAGTTTTTCACCCTTTCCTATCCTGAGCCAGACATTTAATTGTTTTGTAGCTTTTCTTCCAATTGTGGCCGTTGTCTAGGTATTTTTCCTTCTGCAATTCCCCCCATAGCTATTAACATGATTCCTCCAAGTCTCATAATGAGTCAAATCATCCTATCTCGTCTTTTCAAAACATTCTTCTGTATACTCTCTTTTCGCCTCCCATTTCCAATACTTTCTCATTCGATACCTTGTCCATCTAATTTTCGTTCAACATTTTCATACATTTTCGAAAAAAAGTTAAGGCATTGTTACTTCAGAGTAGTGAATATGACGAGAGTAGGCGACAGCATTATTATAGTCAAGCTCGTACTAGGAGAAAGAGAAACTTTGAACATTGTCAGCGAATATGCTCCACAATTTGGGTATCATGAAGAGACAAAGCAAGAATTTTGGATGGAGCTAGTACTCTGCAAAATTGTTCGTTACATGAGAAGTTTGTCCTAGGAGGATATCTAAATCGGGATGTAAAACGACAGAGATCAGTATTTAAAAGAGTACATGGAGGTTATGGACTGGAAAACAGAAATAAAGAAGGCGAGAGCATACTACAAGTAGCGGAAGCCATTTTTCCGTTAATGGCAGAATAGACTTGCCACAAATTTAAAAACATTTACTCTGCTATTGTTTTCTGCCAATTTCTTGATTTTGAAATAAAGTTTACTTCCTTTAATATCGCTCATATAATTTAGTACGATTTTATTCTACTTTTTCCCCTTCTACTATATATTTAAGTACTCCATAATAAAACTGTTTCTTCATAATTACTTGCTATCGGTTTCTTTTCCTTTTTTTAAGTGCCAATATATTGTATTAAAATGCTACGTTTATATGTTTGTGACCAGCTACTTTCGACAATAAGATTTCAAAAACCCAAGTTCTAAAAACCTGCCGTTTTTGCTAATCGACTGCAAATTTTATGTAGATTTGCTAGTTCATACTGAAATTTTTGAGCCTATAAGGTTAATATTGTCGCTAGCGCATTGCTAAGGTTGATATCCTTGTGTTAGACAACCACCACAAGAGATACGTATAGCGGGTAGACGGACATTGCAGGCACTGTGCTTTAATCTGAATGGGAAAACCTATTGCATTCTGACAACTTCAGAGGCTTATAAAGCCGCAATGAGACGCACTCGAATATGGATTTAACTTACTAACTACCTCTAAACCAGTGATTTCCAACCGGCGAAAGTCAAATGAGTAAAGTAGTGCAAGCTGCTAACGGAAATAAACTGAAATTATGAAAAAAAAATATACTTCTTCTTCTTCATGTTCACCTCAACCATAGGTTGGTGGACAACATGGAAATTTTAAAACTTTTCTCTTCCTTGGGAGAGCTGTTTTATACTTTGATAAGGCCTTTTCTTTGTAACTGCGTCTAGATATTCTATCCTTGGTCTTCCTCTTCCTGGTTTTCCTTCTGCCTTTCCCTCTATCAGCACGGTGAAGTCCAACGACACATTTCTTGATGTTGGTAGTCATCTTTTCCTATTGAATGATTGTTTAGCCTGTGCTATTCTGGAACTTACGCCTTTTTCGCTTCTTCCGTTAGAGGATATTAGGCTTCCTAAATAGCGGAACGTCTTAATGTCTTCGATTTTCTCTCCATCTAGCCATACGTTTGCCTTTTCCTGTCCTGCTCTTGTGCACTTTATCATTTTGGTTTTCTTCTTATTTATCTTCGTTTCGCATGTTTTTTCCCAGTTGGTCGTTCAAGTTTGAAAGTGCTTCTTGCAAGTCCTTTTCGTTCTCCGCTATCAATGCTATGTCATCAACAAACCTTATTGTGCTGAAAATCTGACCATTTATTTTACGTCTTTCTCGTTTTTATCAAATAATTCTTTCATAGTCTCTTCTATATAGGCGTTGAAGAGGAGAAGTGAAAGTCCACATCCTTGCCTTACTCCTTTACTTATTCTTGCTTCCTTCTGATCCCTTCCTATAACAGCTGTCTGGTTCCTATAAAGTTGGTATATTATTCTGCTGTCTCTGTAATCCACTTTCAGATTCTTCAATGCTCTGAACGTGATAATCCAATATACGTTGTCAAAAGCTTTCTCTATATCTACAAATGCTATCACAATTGGTTACTTTATTCTGATGTGCTGTTCCATGATAAAAAGTAGACTCAGTACTGCTTCAATTGTTCCCCTTTTCCTCCTGAATCTAAACTGGTCCTCGGATAGCCGTTCTTCAATTTTTCCTTCTATTTGTTGTGCGATAATTTTGCACTGTTTTTTATGCATGAGAAAGCAAGCTTAACGTTCCGTGTTCTTCGCATTTCCGTGCGCCTTTTCTCTTCGGGATGGACCCAATATGCTTTTCTCGAAGTCTCATGGTATTTTTCCCGACATGTATATTTCATTAATAAGATTATATAGTTTCTTCTTTGTTGCTATTCCAAGATTCTTAATCACTTCCGCTGACATTTGATCTACTCCTGGGGCTTTACCATGTTGCATTTTCTCCAAAGCATTGTCAAATTCACACTGCAAAATTGATGGTACTAATTCATTTTCATCGACGTCTTCTTCCTTCTCTATCTCTTCTTCGTTCTCTTTGTCTCCTTTGTAGAGTTCTTCAATGTATTTTTTTCCATTTTCTTGTTATTTGCTCCTCTTCTATTAATGTTATCCCGTGCTTGTCTATGATAATGTCTGTGCTTTTCTTTTTCTAAATTGTGTATCCAGTTTTCTCTGGCCTTCTTTACTTCTCTGTTGATGTCATTTCTACACATTCTGTATTCCTCTTCTTCGTTTGCTATCTTGAACTTTCTTCTTTGCTCCATCATTTCCAATATTTCTGCTGTTATCCAGGGTTTATATTGGGTTCTCGTTTCTCTTCCTATGTGCTCGACGGCAGCTTTTATAATCCCTACTTTCATGGTTTCCCATTTCGAGTCGATGTCATCACCTGCTAAAGCTACCTTAGACGTCTCTTTGTCTGTCGCATTTGCAAATTCCCTTTTTATGTTTTCACCTCTTCTTAGCTTGATTGTGTTCCATCTTTTGTTTGGTGCTACCACTCTTTTCCTCTTTAGTCGGAGTTCGCTCTTCATCAAAACTAAATTATGGTCTGAATCAACGTCTGCTCCTGGGTAACTTTTACTTCTTCACTTGATTTCTAAATGCTTGTCGGACCAGTATATAGTCTAATTGGTATATTTCTTTGTCTACTGGTCTTGTCCATGTGTATCTTCTTCTTTCTGGTTGTTCGAAGAGAGTGTTCGTTACAGTCAGATTATGGCTTTTGCAGAACTCAATTAATCGTGCACTTCTTGCATTTCTTTCCCCTAAGCCGAAATTCCCAGTTACATTCTCTTCTTTGCCTTCGCCGACTTCTGCGTTCCTGTTACCCATGATGAATAAATTGTCCTAGTCTTCAACTTTCATCAATATTTCTTCTATTTGCTCATAGGTTTCTTCTACTTCCTCATCTGCGTAGGTTGATGTAGGCATATATACTTGGATTATCGTCATATTCCTCGGTTCGGTTGCTATATTCAACATTACTATCCTTTCATTGTATCTACAGCTGCCTATAACTTTCTGTCATATCTTCTTATTCAGGACAAAACCGACTCCTGCTGTACCGTTTACAGCTCCTGAATAAATCATTCTGAAGACCCCGCTCCACATATATCCTCCACCAGGTGACCTAACTTCGCTGATTCCCAAGATATCTATCTTCATGCGTTCTATTTCTTTCTTAAGATTTTCCAGTTTTCCACACTGTAACAGCGATCACACATTCCAGGTTCCTATCCTGCAGGTGTTTCGTTGGATGACGACCGAGGAGGTGCTGCTTTGTTTCCCTCCACTGCCGGGGACGACCCTCTGTGAAACAGTAGTACCGTATTCCCTAATATTACATTCTCTTATTTCTCTTTCCATGTTGTTTTCTAGGGACTGAGTAAAGTGGTGGTGTCCCAAGTCCTTCCACCTCGCAGTGAAAAGTCATAGAGGAAATCCTGTCCCTGCCTGTTTTCGTCCACATCTGAGCCTTGCCGATCTAAATCATCTTTAGCTTTAGTGTTATAATGGTAGAACTGATGTCCACTACCATAATATCTCTCTTCGTCTGGATCCTACCCCTAAAGACCTGTCCGGCATGGAAAACCCTCTGATAGCGAAGCTATCTCCGGCATAGCTCTTGGGATCATTAGATTACGCAAGCCCTCCACCGCGACAAGGTGGAAATATTGAAGGAGGGTAAAATATATACAAAAAATATAAAAGTAATATTTACACAATCTATAACTGATTCACAAGTAGCAAGAATGTATACTAAAACAAGCTGTTTCTTATGGTTGTTTAACTTTCAAATATAACCAATATTGTAATAAAGAGGCGTCAACTATCATACAAACACAAAATAACTATCGAGGAAGAACTTTTATTTTGTTATTATTAAGAACACTGCTGATAAAAAAATAATACTACAATACTATGCAGAAGTCTTACTACTAGAGATAAATGACAACATCTGGTTGAAAATTTTGTATCCAAAATACGATATTCTTTCCTTCCCTAGTCCATCTTTTATAACAAACAAACAAACAAAAATGAATTAAACAAATGAATGGATACTTTGGCATATGTTACGGTAAATAGCACTTCATCCGTAACCATTATGGTTGAACGCATAACAATTTGCAGCACTTTGTAATAATAATTCACAATATAATTATAACTTATGCAATACACACACAACAAAACCTACTAAACATGACTTTTATGTAATAATCATGTTACTAACTACAAATAACTTTTTTTTTTAATTTAAAATCTCAAATCAATTCTTATTTTCACACTGTTTATTATGTTTGTATGCATCACTTATTATTATTATCCTAATTGTGAAGGCGTGCCCTTCATAACTTGACTGAGCATGCTATAATATTTTTTTAAATCAAGCATTATTTCCGTTTCTTACAGTAATTATGACCTTAAAGGAACCTCACCCTTGATATTTGAACAGAAACAGTTTTTTTTTTTTCGCTGCTATTTCGTTTAACATTACGTGCAATTACGAGAGAATTTCACGGTCAAAGTTCATTAAACGTATGTTAAGGAAGGTTTAATGATCCAGCAAAGGAAATAATTATATATTCATGAAATTAGCTCTTTGCCTTAGTGCAAATCACTTGCCATTGGCCGTTCTATGACGTAGGAGTGCGCGAAGAGTGGAAACCCATTGAGCCTAATAACTAAAGCCATTATTTTCGGTTCGTGCGTTCTCAGTTTCAAATCTTGTTGGAAGTACAACATCTCGGGAATAAAGTCAATCGTTTGACCACTAAGAATGAAAATATCGAGAAGTAAAATTTGCTTCCAGATAGCTAACACAGGATATTTCGATTGAAATTTTCATATAATAATACACATTTAAAGGAAACGTTTCTGAGGATACAAATGATAATGTTAGATATAGCAGAGGAGAATAACAAAACAGTATTTTCTAGATTCAAATCTCGATCACATCTAGAGATGGTTTGCTTTGATTTTCAATACTTCATATATTTTCCCAATCATTAATTCCAATGAACGTGTCAATAAATTTCAGTATTGTCTCAGTATATACATTACTTTTGTCTACATCTATGACAATTGTACTGAAATTAAAGTTAATTTATTCCGAAATTATTGAGAAAAATATATATGCATGCCATATTTGAAATGAAAGGTGGCATACGAGTACATTTTGCTTCTGCTACTGACATGAATAAATGAATATTAATAGGCGGACGCCACCCTCACTGGTGCCTGTAAAAACACACAAAATACAAGAAAAATGAAAGAAACAAACAGAAAATTGACTTTAGAATACCAAATTAGAAAAGTGTTTTATTTTGAGTGTTCATTTTTAAAGCCTCCCACCAGTATTGCGTTTGAAATATATTTGCACCTTAACCTTTTTCAGACAGGAGTGACATATAAATACATAAACTCCTAAACGTGTCGCTAAAGTCGTCAGTAAAGAGCAATAGCGGTAGCAATTTTTCTGGAGATATACCTCAACCACAATGACTGGTCACTGGTAGAAAAAAAATAAATGAAATCTTTAAGTTTTACGTCCCACGGCTATACCGGTTAGGCTAAAGGAGACGGTGATTATGAGAAATGAAATGAAGAAAGTGGGAGGAAACGGGAGAACTCCGAGAAAACCCACGAGCACGATGTTTGTCCACCACAAAGTCCACACGGCGCGAGCTGGGATCGAACCAGGGACCCCAAGCACTGGAGGTGAATGCTCTACCACTGAGCCACCGCCCCCCCGGTCACTGGTAGAATGTGAAACTAAAGTTAAAATTGTGTAACAAATAATTACATAGTCAAATGCAGAAGATATTATCTAGAGATTAAAAATGAAATGATATCTTTGAATTTTACGTCCTACGATAATGCCAGCTAGGCTAAAGGAGACGGTGATGATGAGAAATGAATGAAATGGTGGAGTTAAGAAAGTGGAAGGAAACTGGAGAATCCCGAAAAACCCATGCACACGGTATTTATCCACCACAAAGTCCATCACGAGCTGAGCCACCTTGGCCCCCTATAGCTAGAGATTATTTATTTGAAAGAAGTATGCAAATAAATACAAATTAAATATTCTGTTGGCTTATAATTGCAATTATTTTAGTATCAGACACATCAAATCATTGTAGACAAACTATATAAATGACAGGCATGCTAAAACATCTCAATCTCAATATCAGTCACAGATAAAAATGATCCACTCTGGCTCTTAATTACTTATATTTTCTCTAATCAATTATTTCTAGTCAGCGGGTTTTAGGTAAGATTTTTGGTTGCTTACAGAAAATATCTTTGCAGAAAAAAAAAAACTACATGAAAACTAGTTCATTCATTGCAAAAGAACATGTGTATGGTTGGCTGAGTGAAAGATAAGGCATACGCCTTACGCTTGCCATTGTAATAAATAAATATGCAGGCTTGGTATTCATTTTTTACTGCCACATGTAGAAATACGTAAAATCCAAGAAATATCAAAAGAACAAACATTTTTTTTCTTTTGAGTATACAGTACAAAATGCTGAAATTCTTTTCTGGTATTTTCTTTTTCTTAACATAGTTTATTATTATTATTATTTTTAAAGTACCTAACTCGTATTTTCCCTTTTAAAGCTTAGTGTTCATTTGTAAAGTTTTTAACACTCATTTCCGCTTTATGTCTTACAGCTCGGAAAAACTAGGTCCTTGTTCGAGAAACAACTTCCGCTTTTGTGAAATACTTGAACGTCTTGAAGCGTGTCGCCGCGCCATGCCGGCCCTGACCCCACACACACAAAGCTGGACAATTGCTCTCGGTGTGTACTTGTTCTAATGGATGGTCCTTTATCGTGTGTTTATCTAATCAGATTGCACAGAAATGGAAATTGAAGGTTTCCAGGACGAAGAACAAAGCAGCTGGAATCATTATATAGTTCCAAGATGTATGGTTGTTATCCCAAAAATTATGTGTATCAGATAGAAATGGGGGGGGGGCGGTGGCTCAGTGGTAGAGCGTTCACCTCTGGTGCTTGGGGTCCCGGGTTCGATCCCAGCCTCCGCCAAGTGAACTTTGTGGTGGACAAACACCGTGCTTGTGGGTTTTCTCCGGGTTCTCCCGTTTCCTCCCACTTTCTTTATTCCACCATTTCACTCATCTCTCATAATCACCGTCTCCTTTAGCCTCACCGGCATAACCGTGGGACGTAAAACTTGTAAGATTTCATTTCATTTCATTTTCAGATAGAAATGGATTCCAACTGATACGACTTTTACCTACTTTCAGGATCTTCCTACGTTTCCCGTTACTTAAAATAATAATATAAAAAGAAGAAACGAAAATGCAATGAAGAACAAAGAAAATTTAGGAAGTAAATCATCTATAGAACATGCTAAATAGTAGATCAGCGGTTTCCAACTTGGGGTTCGCGACAAACCGTTCAGGGGTATGCTCGGACTTTATCTCTTCATGACAGAAAAGATACTTTATCTTTGTTTACGGTGTAAACAATACACTAGAAATTTAAACATTTAGTTTTACGTTTAGACTAAAAGATATGGCGATTGTGAGGATGAAATGAAGTGGTGGAAAGAACTCCGAGAAAACACACATACAAGGTATTTGTCCATCACAACGAGAGCTTGGATCGAACCAGGGACCTCAAGCACCAAAGATGAATGCTCTATCACTGAGCCACTGCGGTTGCAGCAATATATTAGATTTGCGCTAGAAATTTCAATAGTGAAGAGGGGAGTTTAGTACAATTAAAATGGAAACAGATCATAACTGGCATCAGCTCCATCCTCACAATCAATCCATCATTTTTCGCTGAGTAATTGGCGCAGGTTAAAAATACAAAGTCGATATACTTTCTGGTTTTTAGATCCAATTGACTCTCAGTACCTTCAAAAATGGTATGTTATAAGCAACGTTGGACTTCTCGGTCCAGGTTAGCTTTAGGATGACATAATTATTTTGGTATAAATCTAACGTTTTCTGGGTAAATTTCAATCGAAAGACTGTAGTAGGTAATTTAGAATTTTATTCAGGCAATGGAGGATATTTCAGCTCCTAGTTGTGAAATAAAAATGTTTTATTAAAATTTGGGTACAATTTGTGAAAAGAAGATTAACAAGAAGGTACAGAACATAGAGTAGATCGGAAAAGATTGAAGTAGAATGAATAATTAAAGTAATTAAATAAAATAGAAATTTTAAAGTAACAGTTTTTATGAAAAGAAAGCATTACATCATATGTTTTTCTTATTTAAAAATTAAATAATGATCTAGACTACAACAAACAAATGTTTCAAATAAACCTGCCGAATAGAAACTTTTTTAACGTAGAAAAATACGGAAGAAATATGTATAAAATAACATTGAACTATAATAACATAATGGATTAGTACTGTTAAGGAAGGAAGGTCAGAGAACAGATGACAAGATTAATACAAAAAAATATATGGAAATACCAGTAAGATAAATAAATTGAACCGCTGATTGCAGAAAGGATCTATGTCCATTTTGTGGAGATTTAAGGCATTAAAGAAAAACTGTTAAATCCATAACTGCAGGCTTTTCTTGCGCTTCGATAGTTCAATGTTGTGTTTACACTGTTGTGATACTTTCTACACTTGTCCTTCCTGTACACAATGTTGTGTATACCCTTAGAGAAATGGAAAAGTTTATCAAATTTCAGAGAGATATGACTTTCTGCGATCATCGATTCAATTGCAAAATGATCCAGGTCAAAGAACGATGGAGTGAAAGAAATAGCTGTCGATGTCTTGTACTCGTGTAGACCCACCGGGACGATAGAATCGGAAATTTATGATTAATAATTCCATTATAGAGATTCAATTGTACATGTTACCTAGTATTCTTTATCAATATGAGCTCCTCTATATGTCTAAGAGGTTAGCTTAAGTGCCTTTGGCGTGGGAGACAAGGGTTCGATTCCCGGCGGAAGCTCATGTGGTTCGTATTCCATGTTAATTAGTAAGTCCACGTCTCATATAGCCTCGCTGCTGAAAGGGACGTTAAACTCAAAATCACTTCACCTCACTTTCCACCAATATAAGATACTATAACTTCTTATAATGTTAATATTTAGTACATACGTTTTCGAATATTATTGAGATTAATTTCAGTGTGGGTTTCCTACCGGTTTTCAGGATCAAAAGTTTTTTTTTTTTTCAAAAGTTTCATTACATCAACTTCATTTAGTTTGGATTGAACTATTCTTTTCGATTTCGAAATTATGTAAAATATGGAACATGGGATCCTCCTGGTGATACAATCAGATTCGTTATTCATACTTGCTAACCACTTATCTCGGAGAACGCTCTTTGATAGTTTTGTGAAAACATTGTTTGATAGTTTTGTTACATATTGATTAAGTTTGTGCCTTCGTTATATTCATAATGTGGTATGTGTTTCCCGTTCATACATGACGGAAATTCATATATAAATTTTATAACCCTAGCAATAAAGTAATAATTAGATCAAATGACGAAGTTGTAAATTCCCTAACCCACCAAATCCATATGCCACAATGCGCTATGGTTTCCCTTTCTATCCGCCTAAATACTTAATCAGCCGCTATTGCACGCGCGAAAGTAAATTTGCTGCAACACACCATAGGGAAAAGTGGAACGAATTCTGCACGGTCAGCGTGGAATGGAACGCAGCAGATATCCGGTTCCTGTGGAGCATGAAATTTCTCATTTCCGGTTCCTTTCAAACATTAACTTCTATATTATTACTTGTTAAAATTAAGAACACTTATAAGGAACGTTTGTACGACTTATTTTCCAAATTCTTTCTTTTTGATTTGGAAACCAACTGAAACGTTGATGTTCATAACTTTAAAAGTGGTCATGAGTTTCTACCCTATTTTTTTTCATATTTTATTTTTCTCCAATACAGTACCCCATACAAGGAATCAAATAATAACAGTAACATTACTCTGCGTAATTTTCTAGCAAGTTCAAAGTGCTATTCAATAAATTGCTCATATCTTTGAGACGGTCCTAAACCTACAATGTCCTAATAGATTTGAAAGTGACTTAACAATAGAACACATATCGACAATTCAAACTATTTCATTAAGTACTGTTTTCTAAGAACTAGATAATTACTAGGATTTTTTTTAGAATTATTCTTTGAATTTTTGCAATATTTTGAACAATACCAAAATAAATAAATAAATAAAAAGGAAAAAGGAAAATGAGGTGGGAACCATGGAAATATTAGAAACAAGGCGGAGAATTTTTATTCTTATCTTCATAAAATATAGTTCAATTTTGAACATTTCTTTTCCTAAAGTTATTACAGTACTACATAATCCTTTAAGGATTAATACTATCAGTTATTATAATATTATCAGTTATCAAAAAAGCATATTCTTTGTATTTTGTTGATTGTCGTCTATGTCTTTCATGCGTAAAATGAAATGAAATCTGTGAGTTTAACGCCCCGCGTTATGATGCCCTTTAGGGTAAGGGAGACGATGATTAAAGCAAGTGAGTGATGATGAAAGAATTGGTGGAATGAGATTATGGGAGGAAACAGAAATACCCCGAGAAAACCCACGGACACTATGTTATCCACCACAAAATTACTTGGGCAGGGATCGAACCAAGGACCCCACGCACCAGAAGTAAGCGCTCTACCGTAGCCATCGTGCCCTCCCATTTTTCATACTATATTATCCCTGCTAGTACACACTACGGTTAGTGAAATCCCGATCACAATTTAACACACTCATGTGCAAGACAAAACAATTAATGTAAATTCAGTTCCTTGTGCTACTAATCCGAAATAAAGCATTATTTATTATTTCTGTACGTGCTAAGTCTTTTCAAATACATATATACTGTAATGTTCCGAGCGGTCAGTACATTCTTACATGTACGATACAGCATGACTTCTGCAGTGTAGTTGAGTTTATTTCGATCCGAGTACTAATGAAGGTTTAGTTTGAGATCCTCTATACCAGGCTTTCCCAAGTGATGTGCCGCGACACATTCATATATTACGCAGCTGCATGGGATATATTGCGAAATTTTAGAATTTAAAAATAAAGTTAAGTCATCCAAATGCTCTTATATGACGCATTTTACTTTTAATATGAAACCTTTAATAATAAGTTAAAAACAATTTTAAGATATACTGTACTAGTCAGCAAAGGCATTAATGCTCAAATCCACTTGTCGATACTTAGACACTACTATATAGAAACAGTTCCTACTATAATACTACTACTATAATTTATATTACAATTGTAATTTTTATAATCTTACTAGGGCCAATTATCCGCTTCGCTCGGTTAAAATTTAAAAAAAAATATATAAATATGTTCCATTAGTCAGTCATTTTTTACTATTACTGAAGCGCTCTCTGATTGACTACTTTTTTTTATCTTGCCGGTCGTACATCCCCCTCCCCCAAGTTGCGGGGCTGAATTTGGATTTAAACGGCATCGAAACTGCCACTGTTCATCTCAGCGGTCTCAAAAGCTGTGGATTCGGCACTAATATCGGTCATTTTTGATCGTATATCTCTTCTCCCCCAAGTTGCGGGGCTGAATTTGGATTTAAACGGCATCGGAATTGCCACTGTTCATCTAAACGACCTCAAAATCTATGGATTCGACAGTAATATCGGTCATTTTGATCATTTTTATATATTTCTCTCTTTCCCTGTCTCCTAAGTTGCACTGTCAAAGTGAAATGATAGAAAGCCATCCCAAGTCCGTAGTTCATCTGTTGAAAATTTGATCGAGATCAGTCGAGTGGTTCAAGAGCTATTAAGTCACAAACATAGTTACTTTCATTTTTATATATACAGAAAAATAGATAGATAGTATTGTAATTTATATTATAGTAAAAATCTAATAAGTGTGTCACGATATCGTGAGTGTATAAACTGTATTTCTAGTCAAAAAGATTGGAAATTTTTGCTCTACTCGGCAAATTTACATAACTGGTCTTTACATGACTGGTCACCTACTTATTGCCTTTCTAGACATATTCCAATCACACTCTTTCATTAATTATTTTGAAAATCTTACGCAAAATCGTCCAACTACTCCAGGGTTTCCCAAACGCTAGTGTGTATTTTGCGTACCAAAAAATTAAATTTAAAATGTATTGTACCGTTTGTAATCAACTTCAGTATGAAGGAGGCCGTTACAATTACGAGTTTTTATTTTATTTTTTAATTAAATTTTCTGTAAAAATTAAAATCCAGAACTTTGAATCTTTTAAAGTACTATAGATTGGGAAATAATTATATAATGTAGGATCAATTTTATGTTTAGACACATTGATGCCATAGGAAATTATATTTTTTTAATCATATAAGCATTTTACAGCATCACATCTTGCTCGTCCTAACTTGACCCTCGGGACACCAAGATCTTTCCCATTCTATGAAAGGTCTGGTTTTTTCCTTTTCATTTCTCTTTCTTATCTATGAATGTTTCACGTAATAAGTAATACACATATAAGAGTTATTTCTATTTTTCAGAAGACATTCCAACTATGTATAAAGAATATTTTAAATTTCAAGGCAGGTGCGTAATATTTAATGCATAAAAGGGGCAGTATTTCTGTGTGTCAGAGGAATTTTCAACCCGATCTTGATATCCCGAGGAAATCTCCAGAGAGAATGTCTTAAATGTTGCTGGAGCGGCATGTTATACTTAATTAATTGAAAAAACTTAACATTTTATTTATACATCTAAAATTTCTTAACTTCGAGCAAGTTATTACCCAAAGAATTCAAAGTATCATATTACCAAATGGTTTTGAGTATCACTCAAAATATAGGGGAAAATATTAAATTCATTGATTTCATATAGTGACTAATCAATGTACTCAATTTAAAATACAGACCTTTTTTTTTTCAGAAACTTGAAAACTATTATCTCTGAATCTATAGAGGTAACCAAAAAAGTTCTGTCGCTTTTGGTGGAGGTCTGTGTTCAATTGGCCCTTACACCGTGAGGTGAATGCGAATGGAGATAAGGCGAAGGTAAGTTGTTGGTGTGGGTATATTGGACACAGACCCAATACTACCACATACTGCCTGGTTATGGCAGTTCAGCTACACCGTGAACTTGCGTAAGGACAAAGTGAACATGGGACCACGTGCCGGAAGACCAACGTACAAAATAAAGATCTTCAGGCAGTAATTGAGGCGAACAGTGGCCAGACATGTGAGGAAGTGGGACTACAATTCAGTGTGAGTGGATAAACCATTCGGCAGCACCCCTGTCAACTTGGGAAGCACTACAAGATGGGTCCCACATGATTTGATTTCGGGACACAAGGCAACACGAGCAGACACTTGTGTTTTTTTGCTGTCTTATGTGAGGAAGGAGCCATTTCTCGATAGGCTGTTGACATGTGATTAGAAGTGGGTCCTGTACAAAGCTCCATGGCGCTGTTGTCATTGGTTAGCATCCCATAAACCGGTTCCAAAATAGCCGAAACCAGCATTGCACAAGAAGGTCCTTCTGTGTGTTTGGTGGACTGCTAGCGCAATTTTGCATCGGGAATTGCTACCAGCTGGTCAGAGCATCAATGCAACTATGTACTGTCACATGCTGATGGGGACTAATTTTGATCCTCAAGGTACGTCTTAGGTGACATATCGATGTTCGAAAGTGGTGGTTGAAAAAGCGACAGAACTTTCTTGGTTACCTTTATATTAAGGCGAATCTGAGATTGAATTGGACAACAACAGCCATACCATCTATTAAGGAGAAACTGATCCTGAAATATACTCTGATCAACTTCTTCATTATGGCGCTAGCAAGAAGACGACGGTACATAGCATAATTAATGACAGGAAGCGCAAAAATGTCATTATCTCTTAAATTTTAATTTGTGTTTAACTATAATAGATATTGTCTAAATATGAAACATATAACAATCGAAAGATGACCGCTAACGCTTTCGTGTTTGGTGGGAGTTGCCCCGGGTTCGATTCCCGGTGGGGACATTTAGTCAGAAAAATGTAAAAGATTTTTCATCCTGAGTGAGGTTTTCGTTATTCACACCAGGCAAATGCCAGGATGGTACCAAACATATGGGTCCCAGGCCGCTTCCTTCCTTCACCGATTCTTTCTTCCTTCCCTTTCCCCGGATAGTGTGTGATCACCGAGGGACGTCATCCCTCATAATGTGACAGGCAAACAGGGCCATAAATGCCAAAGCCCAAAAATGTAATTCCTAGTCCTAATTCCTAATCAAAAGATGACATTGTGCTGAACAGTATGAGATACTTGAAGATAAATTGTGATGTTTTTTTTTTTTTTTTGTTGTTGTTGTTGTTGTTGAAAAAATCGAAAAAAATATGGCTAAAAAAGTGTGTCGTTCGCAATCAGTAAAAGATTGATGTTTCTTTCTGCTGGTTGTTTTTCATTTATTATTATTATTATTATTATTATTATTATTATTATTATTATTATTATTATTATTATTATTATTATTATTATTATTATTATTATTATTTTGCAAAGATACATTTTTAGTAGCAGATTATGTTTTCTTCTTCTAACAGTGATAAACATCCACTTAACTCCTTCCGTTCCAGGCTCTAATTGACTACTCTGACTCTAAACACACTGCCGTGCAATATCAAGCAAGAATAAAATGAATTTGTGAAGTTGTCTACGCAGGTACGTCATTGGTAATAGCTGTCGCAGGCATAATGACGTATGCACGTACATCACTGGTGCAGAAGAAGTTAACGATACACATACTACTAGCAACACCGAAAGCATTCATGGTGTTCACATACCCTAAATGTAAGCTTATGTTGTGAGGTTTTATTCTTAATTAGGGATGCACACGAGTCGACTCGAGTTGAGATTTAAGCCTGTATCGTCTTGTCTCGTCTCGAGAAAATGTTGTCTCGACTCGTGTCTCGACTCGAAAATTCGAGTCGAAAAATGAGTTTGTCTTGACTCGACTCGAATTTTACCAAGTTTGTCTCGACTCGAATTCGAGTCAAATCGAGTCGAGATTCGAGACATGTCTCGACTAGGGGTGTTTGATAAGGCTGAAGACCCATCGAACTTCGGGAGTGGAAATTTATCGAGTTGTCATCGGTTACTCGAAACCGTTCGAGTATTTGAAATTATCGAAGTTTCGGGTATTATCGACATTTCGAGTATTATCGAAGTTTCGGGTATTATCGACATTTCGAGTATTATCGAAGTTTCAGGTATTATCGAAATTTTCGAGTATTATCGAAGTTTCGGGTATTATCGACATTTCGAGTATTATCGAAGTTTCGGGTATTATCAACATTTCGAGTATTATCGAAGTTTCGGGTATTATCGACATTTCGAGTATTATCGAAGTTTCGGGTATTATCAAAAGTATTAATGAACAATTCGGTTCCTTCATCTCTCCAATGATTTCTTCTTGCAGCCAAACTAATCAAACAACTTTTTTCATCTGATAAGTTATTGTAAAGTAGTATTTGTCGAAATCATATGTAAACTTATTTTTCTGCCTGCCTCGTTATTGGCGCAATCGGCAAAGTAACTATTAGTAGACTAATGTTGTCTTGGATTCCAATTCCATTCGGGTGGTGCATATTTTCTCTTCCTCTTTCTCTCTTTTGACAGACTGCTTAAACTTTGTACAGATCTGTGGGGAAAAAACTTTTCCTTCACTACATTGCTAAAGAGAGAAGTTTTAAAATGAACTCTCTGCATATATGTAATACATATTATATATAACTATGATAACCTCGAATACATCGTTTCTTTCGAACGCTCCGATAATCCCGAACTTTTCTAAATATTCAAGCGACTCGACAAATGCGATCATATTGATATATTTCTGTATTTGCTGTTTTCAAACAATTTGAGATTCTCGAACAGTTCGAGTGTCTCAAAGTTGTCTAATGTTTCTTACATTTCGAGTGCCTCGAACACTTCGAGAGTCTCGAACATTTCGGGAGTCTCGAAAGTTCGATAATTCGATAAAATTAAAATTCTTTATCGATGAAACGGTTTTGAAATTTTATCGACTTGTTATCGATTACTCGATTATCGGAACAGCCCTAGTCTCGACTAGTGCACACCCTTATTCTTAATTATCCGCATTGTAACAGAAGGTGTCAGGGAGAAAAGAAAATGAGAATGCTTCTCTGTATAAATCAATGGATTAATAACAAAAGCAAAACAGGTGCATAATACCCTTATGATCTCTCGTTTACAATCGTTTTCATTTACTTTACTTATTGTAAATACTCTAATACAATTATAACAAACAGCATAGTATTTTTGAAATTAGGTAGGCCCTATTGAATACTCATGATATACTACAATATTACAGTAAATGGACTAATGTAATTATTCTTTACAAGACCTTAGGTATTTATACTTAATAATGTCATATACTGCGCACACAGATTATTAGTCTACTACAAAAAATATTTGAGAACATCTGATAATATCTTTAACAAGACTTTGTTTCATAGATATACTAGATGGCTTAGTTGGTAAATTCCTGATATTCGTTATTCTCTTTGCATTACTTACGAAAATTAAAAGAAGAAAAACAAACGTGAAATGTATAGTGAGTGGAGAGTCTTGTGTTTCTTCACAAATTAGTTCTTTTACTTTAGATTTTCTTTATGATGCTTACTGTGTTTCTTATTCTGCGACCATAACACATGGCTTTTAGACTTCCAAAGTATGCTATGCTTTAAATGTCGGAAGTCTTATAGAACGGTTTTGTCTATTCGTCCATAGATATCACAGCAAAAATGATAAGATATATCGAGATTCGGTTTCTTGCAATCGATTTAGCGTCCCAAATATAGATTTCATGTTCTCCGTTAACTCTATATTCAAACCGGAAGTGGTTTAAATTAGTCATTTTCGATTTCAACGTATATCAACATAGAATGAAAACGGTAATAGATATCAAGAATCGCTTTTTTTTTTTTTTCAAACGATTCAGCGTCTCAAGACAACGTACCATATTTATCTCGAACACTCTGCCAAAGCCTGAAGTTGTTGAAATTTACAAGAACTACTTTCGGTTTCATTATTAATTTTTACAGAGTGAAAACGGTAAGATAGATCGAGATACGATTTTTTTTTTTTTTTTTTTTTTTTTTTTTGCAATTGATTCAGCTTTCCAAGAATAGATTCCGCCTTCTCCATTAATCAGCAATTAAAACCGAAAGTGGTCGAAATTTACTATTACTTCCGGCTTCAATATTGATTTTCGTAGAGCAAAAACGGTAAGAGATATGTAGATGCTATCTTTTACAATCATTCAGCTTCCCAAAGTAGGTTCTATCTTCTCCCATAATCATCTAGTCAATTCAGAATTGGTTCAAATTAACAATTTCTGGTTTCAACCTTTATCGCCATAGAACAAAAACAATAAGAGATAACGAGCAATTGTTTTTTTCTAAATATGGATTCAGCGTCCGAGGTACAAGTTCTATCTTTGATCTTATTAATCTATTGCAACAAGTAGTTATAGATTCAATTTTGATTATTGAATTTCCATAGCTTGGAAGTCTACCGTGAAACAAATGTCATCTGTTAAAAATTATAATTGAGTTTGTATTAGCTAGGTTGTCTTATTGTCTATAAAAATGATACACAATTTACATTGCACCGAGTGCAGAGCAACATAAGACCTATATTTGGGGGGGGGGGGGAAGGAAAATTAAAGATAAACCAGCTTAAACTGCGCTGTCTATATAGCATATTTTTTTCTTATAAATCTATATCTGACAAGGGACCATTCCGGTTTGATGAATTCAATTGCTGAAAATGAGTGCTAGCAATCATTTTCAGCAATTAAATTCACCAAACCGGAATGATCCCTTGTGAGTACCTCTCATTGCAACTCTACAGGTCTTTGAAGTTGCCAGCATGCAAGTTTCATGCAGTTCAGATTAAAGCAAAGCGCCTGCAATGTTCCTCAACCCGCTTTACGTCTTTCTTGTACTGATTGCCTATAGTCTTCGTGTCTCATCTCCGTTGTTTTTCAGACGAGAAGAGCATTTTCAAATTCAAGCAAAGACTAGAAATTCTCATCTCGTTTTTGAGACAAGAAATTTCTTGTGGACAGTACTAGATCACTCAAGTCTTAGACCACTAACACTGTTTTAGTGTTCCATGATTCATAGTAAAAAAAAAAACAACTATGAATTGATAAAATGATTGTAAAAACACAACGAAGAACATATATCAATGTTTTAAGATATACAAGTCATTACACAATATACTTCAATAATAAATATGGTTTAAATGTTGTTATATCACGCCGTTTCTAGATCTCCTAGTGACATAGAACGATTCTAGTATTTCTAGATGAAATTAAGAATAAAGTCATGCCATAATTTCTTTTATATAAATTTACTTAACGAAACAACAAAACATTTCGAAAAGAACCAAAAAAAAAAATAGTTTTGAGAATCGAGAAGAGACAAAAAAGAACTTCGAGAAACAAGACAAGACGAGAATTCGACAAATTTACAACACGAGACAAGAAAACATTTCTCTTCTCTTGAAAACACTGCTCAAAATGACCCCTAGGAAGTTCATTAGAAAAATAACGGCATTTCTTTTTCTTTCTTTCTTTCTTTCTTTCTTTCTTTCTTTTTTTTTTTTTTGGAGGAAAGAAGACAATGAGAACTGACAAATCTACACAAAATTTGAAATTAACAGGCGAAAACGGTACGTTTCTAGAGTTTGTGATTTCCGAAATCTTACTGTTAAAAAAAATGGCCACTAACATATAAACGCACCATTTTAATATATAGATAGATAAATAATATTAAACTAAAGTGATGTCAATTTAAGAACATATTCAAGCGTAATTCTTTATTCTTTTCTGCGTATCCTGCTTCTCGTTTCAGTGTATAGACTAATTAGGAAACATTTGAAAGTAACTCTGTAGATTTGCACTTTTCTAATAAAAAAAGATGCTAACGGCCTTGCCTTGTATAGTAGGCTTGGTAATCAAAGAAAGTTAAAAAATTATTCTTAGAGTTAGAAGTCAAGTCTCAATTTGGATACATATTGATGACCGGCTATACACGGTGACCGAAAAGTAGGTATACAATACCGTACTGATCAGCCCATTGCATTTTATATCATTTCTTATTGTTATCCATCATGTATTCTTAGTTTCTTTATTATTTGCTTTAATGTGTTTTTACTTACATCTTAAACTCGGAAGAGTCGAAGCAAGTAAACCCATAAATTAGAATGTTATACTTGATCAATGAGGGTGGTTATGCATACCTTTGAGCCACCCTGTACTTCCTTCTTACTCAAAGGACTAAGAAAAAAGGGTAGAAATTGCGTCTTTTAGCGGACCACCATACAACATACACAGTAACGAGAATACATATCCTTGAATAATATGCAACTTTCAACTCACGTTCTTATTTCTTGATTTGATTTAAAAAGAAAAAAATCTGACCAAATTTCTGTATATTGTATAATTTTGTCTATTTGGAAATTTACACTCTATTTTGGTCTCTATGTTACATGGACCGCTTGGATGTCAGGTAGCCTAACTCCAAAAATGATAGTTTCATTCAGTTCTATACATGGATACTTTTAAAAAAAGAGTTTTGTAGACAGTAAATTATAAAACCACGAAATGAAATAAAATGAAATGTTTGAGTTTAACGTCCCAGTTCTATACATGGATACTTTTAAAAAAAGAGTTTTGTAGACAGTAAATTATAAAACCACGAAATGAAATAAAATGAAATGTTTGAGTTTAACGTCCCACGATTTTGCCCATTAGCTAGGGGAGACGATTAATGAAGTAAGTGAATGATAATGGAATAATCGGTGGAATGAGAAAGTGGAAGGAAACGGAAGTACCTTTCCCGAGAAAACACACGAGCACGACGTTGTCTACCACATCCAAACTTGTCCGAAATCGAACTAATGACTGCACGCACCAGAGATAAGCACTCTACCGCTAAGCCACCGTGCCCCGCTATAAAACCATGAAGTATATAGTTATTGTTCATCTATATATATCTAACAGAAATATGAATTGTTCATGAAAATTGGAACTTCAAATTTCACTCCAGAAAAGTTTGAATCTTTAAGTTAGATCACTTGGAAACCAAGCGGTCCATATGAGAAGAGACCTAATGTTTAACATAGGTAACTATGTGTCTCCACGGGAAGCAAACTTCAGGTTTCCATGTCGAAAGCTAGAACGCCAACCGCTAAAACTAGAATAAACTTATTTACTGGTCTAGTACACACTCAACGAAACAATACATTTTGTTTTCTTGTTTAGTCGTAATGTATATTTCTTCGTAAATTTCTCTTGAACCAGTAAAAGTACTGCCTGTAGGGAATATTTCCGTTATTATTTTTTACGTTTTAAACAAGGAGCCAAATTGTTTCTATTTTACCAAACACGTAAAACTCATACATTCATTCCTCCGTGTTACGAATCTCAACTTAACGGATGTCAGAAGCAAAGGACAAATTTTGGAATAGTAGATTCAATTTGAAAGTTTTGATTTTAAACTAAAAATTTTTGAATTTACTTGTATTATGTTGTATATTTACAGTGTACCAGGTATTATACACAGTCAGATGTCCTTTATTAAAAATAGTATTATTCATTAGTATTACTCTTTCTTTATTGATAATGTAATTCTGAATATTAGCCAGTACCTGGAGTTAGGGACAATTGCCAATATTGGACCACTATTATTCCCTTTTAGTTTGCTGAAACGAAGGATGAGTGTATTGTTAATCCCAGCTTCTTAATTGTACTTTTCATTAAATTATGAACTATATATTTATTTCAAATTCATACAGATTACTGTACCTAAGAGCACTGAAGAAGTAAAATTGATCATTAAACCGAAAAAAAAATCCTGGTCTCTTGAGTGGATCCAGGTGCTCTGATACTAAACTTAAGCGACACAATCTATTCCTTCTAAAGTAATTCAATAAATACTTTTTTTTTTAAATTTCTACGTAGCAAATATTCGAAATGGCAACAGAATGGCGCGGTGCTGCTACTATTTATTACCTTTAAAAGCTAGTAAATTGAGAAAAACGTAATAAACTGAAAATTTATCGTAATATTCGTAACTCATTGAGAAATTCGAATCAAGTGCATGCCAAACTGAACTTCGAGTTTTCACCAGTACAACCAGTGGCGTATTTACGATTTTGTTTCGGGAGGGGCTTTGCTAACTTTCGGAGGGGGCTTTGCCTGGAAATGTGAAAATTCTGCAAGATATTTCATTTACTTTACTATACTAAGTAAGATTTCGGGGAGGGCTTAAGCCCGGAAGCCACCCCCGTAAATACGCCACTGAGTACAACATTTACTTTTTCTTTGCTAATATCTGAATAGTTAGTGTGTGTTCCCAGATTCGATTCCGAATTAAGATATAACAAACTCTAGTGTAAACCTAACATAATAGGTCGAGCATAGATTTGCTGACCATGCATCATCCTGTTACTTCAACATGGGTCATATTGCAATAGTCAGGAAGTTAATTTACGTACTGAATAGGCTGTTCTATACATTACCTATGTAGATTAAGTTACCATATGTTCTTATTTGAGTCGCTCTGATTTTGTTTAAAAGCACATTTTTCGTCTTGACATTTAAAGATACGATGCGTCATTGAATCATGAAGTAAAGACGTGTCACCAGCTGTACTTTGTGCAGTGGGTTGTAAACTAAACTATGCTGTTTGCGTACACGCTTATGTATGTGTGTGTGTGTAAGAGTGTTTGAGCAGAAGGTAAAGTTGTGTGTATGTTTTTGTGTGCAACGTGCCGGAACTATGTGTTACAGTCTTTGACCCTGGGTAGGTCCCCGTTACGATGGCATTGTACTGTACTAGTATAAGGAAGGGAGGAGATACATTTTCTGAGAAGAAACATTCGTAGCACTTGTAAAGTTACTGGCAGCAGGCGAGACGAGGCACAGAAATTGAAATTTATTTTGCTTCACTTTCTCCTTTTGAAATGAGTTGTTCTCTGGTAGAAAGTGAGGATCTTGTCCATCTGATACATTTTCTCCATAATTCTCTCCGTAGAAACATCTACCTTTAATAAAAATATATTATATAAGAAGTTTTAGATCAATACTAATACACGTTTTTTTTTACACCACATTCTCCTTCTGGAATATTTTGAGTCTTATAGGTAGTATAAAGTCAACAAAAAAGACAAAATATATAAATAATTCAGTCTTTATTTTGTATTTTCATTTTAAACATTTACAAATACAAATATTACAGGACTTTGAGGTTCTTGTAGGAATTATCCTTCACCTTCTTTTCCTATCGAGACAAGTTTTGTGCTCTATTTAAACATAGAAGTAGGAAGATTAATCCTAAGTAGTAGAAAATACGCACAAGTAAACTGTACTTCTCGCCTCCAATTGATACATTAATGAAAATATCCATTATATTTCACTTATTCCTGTGGTTTTCCTCGGAGAGATATTTGGTAACTGAATTCCACACTGTTATAACGAGTAAAAGGGTTTTTAAAGGAACTTTTGTATGTGTTGGAGGAGGAGTAGAAACGGAAATTAGGATTCGGGGTAACCCATTAGTCTTTCTGAAGTTTTAATAAATGTGATTTTTCTAGTCATTTAACATTTTTGTATTTATAAAATGAATTTTCCAATTTAAATTTATTTGGAGACTGGAACAGCAGGGACATATTTCTCAAAACTACGAGTCTTGTAATAGTTGTGTACAACTTTTCAAAATAAAATCTTTCACAAATTATATGTACCATAAAATCAAGACAATTAGAGATATCAGCATAATATTTAGAAATTACTTCTACTACTATTTTGGTATTTTACTTTACTATACATTTTACGACTTATATTTTTAAAAAAAACATAATTATTATAAGACTAGTAGTTTTGAGAAATACTCTCCTGGTGAGATATTTAAAATGATCAAATGCGCAAAACTGGGGTGTTCTATTTCCTTGTTTTACCACATGAAGAATGAGATATTAAAAATTGTTAAATGGACAAATCTGGAGTATTCTATCACCTTGATTTACCACATGAAGGGTAAGATATTAAAAATGATCAAACGGGCAAAGCTGAAATGTTCTACAGCCCTACTTTATCACACAAAGAATAAAATGGACAAAGCTAGAGTGTTTTATTGCTCTGCTTTACCATACGAAGGATGAGGTATTAAAAATTTATCAAATAGCTGAAGCTGGAATGTTCAAATAGCTGAAGCTGGAGCCTTGCTTTACCACATCAAAGGTGAGATATTAAAATTCATCAAATGAGCATATCTGGAATGTTCTATCGACTCACTTTACCACATGAAGGTTGATATTTAAAACGTTAAAATGGACAAAGCTGGAATATTCTATCTTCCTGGTTTATCACATGAAGTGTGAGATATTAAATCGCTTAAATGATGTATGCATTTAAAAGGCAATACGATCAATACTTTGCAGCACTTGCTAATTTCTTGCACTTGTTTAGATATTGACTCTTGCTTTTCCAGCCGCTGACATTCTGCTAAAATGAAAGAGAAACAATTTGTGGTTCTCCTATCTTCAGGAAAATGAAGTCATGGACATACTATTTCCTCTAAAGCACACTTCGCTCACAATTGAAGTATTTTTCAGCGAAAGTGAAAGATAGTTCTCTAGGAAGAACCTGATAATAACTTAATGTAAGTCATCTCTGCTTGTATGGATAAATTGTGCACTGATCATTCGGACAGTAAGATTGCCCTTGACACTTAGTGCCCTTACACGCCCTGACGCTTACTGCCCTTACACATGTAATCCTAGCAAATATGTGGACACATCACTTTAGTGTTGCCCAACGTCTCGTCCCGATCCTAGTCTCGAAAACAAGACGAGAAGTGCATTTTTTAAATTCGAAAGGAGACAAGACGAGAAATTTCTCGAGTTTCGTGGGTAACATTAGTTCATCCAAGTCTGAAATCTGAAACACTGTTTTAGTATTACATAATTTATAGCAAAAAACTATAAGTTGATAATGTGATTGTACAAACACAATAAAGAACATTTCTCAGCATTTAAAAGATATGTCAGTCATTAGACTACACAATATACATCAATATTAAATATCGTTTAAATGTTGTTATAACAAATTCTTCGTCGATCTCTCGTGACGTGAAAGAATTATGATAACTTGGATATGAAATTAAGGAGAAAATAAAAGCATAAAGTTTGTACATAAATTTACAAAACGAAACGAGAAAAGTTTTCCGAGAATCGAGACGAAATGAGACGACAAAACTTCATTTCTTATCTCGTTTCGTCTCATGGACAACATTACTTGACTACTCCGATGTCGTTATTCTGTGGTTGACACCGAAAGCAAACCAATTAGAGAACACCGGCAGTTGCTGTAATGATGAGTGATGAATATCTTTTCTTCCGTCACTGTAGATAATAATACATTTGATATAGCTAATTAATTTTCGATAGCTGTGAAGAAGATAACTCAAAATTCTCTTTAAAAATGACTCAATTACCTCTTATACTAGTAACAAAAAACATTTCTCTAATATTCAGTGGCGTATTTAGCGGGGGCTTCCGGGCTTAATCCCCACCACCGAAATATTATTTACTATATTAAAGTAAATGAAATATCTTGCAGAATGTTCACATTTCCTGGACGAAAGTTAGTAAAACCCTGCCTCGAAACAAAATCGTAAATACGCCACTGCTAATATTTATCAAATCAATAAAGCGAAAACTTAACATCCATAAATAAGCCGAGTTTAATACTTAAAATAATTAGTACGGAAAGTTGAGAGATCTGTAGGTATAAGAGAGGGTTCTGACACTCTTCTGCTTCGTCAAATTCATATTAATCATAGGGTTACCCACTAATTATTGATTTATGTCTGTTTCGCCGACAAAATTATACATCATTTAGCAGGTGTTAAGAACGAAATACTGTATGTTCTACTTCCACTCATTTCTAATATAAGTTAAGTGTATTACCTCTTGATTAATTATCACCCTTCATTAACTTTTGAACATAAACATTTCTTTGAATTTTTAACTTTGATTTTTTAAAATTATTTTCCTCAGTTCACTAATCCCAAAGCGTCCAGTTCACAAAGATAAGTGGTGAAGGTCGATTTACATATTATTAATTTACTATAAGATATGTATCTAGGCTTGATACAAACAAACACTGCCACAGTGGCTTAGTGATAGAGCGATCATCTCTGGTGCGTGGGGTCCTTGGTTAGATCCCAGTTCGAGTCAAGAGGGCTTTGTTGTAGCAAACATCTTGTATGTTGTTTTTCTTGGAGTTTTTCCCGTTTCCTTCCAATTTCTTCATTCTATTAGTTTATTCATTATCATTATCACTACCTCAGTGCATAGTATAATTGTGGAACATTGAACTAGAAATTTGATTTCATTTCATTCATTCAGTTGGGACGGCTTTATTATTAGGTACCATTCCAGCATTTTTTGGTAAGACTAAAGGGCTAAATTGAAAAACTTCTGTCAGGCTTGTCACGGAAATCTGATTAAATTGATTTGGTTTATCTTTCTGATATTCAAATAGTATTTTAAATAAATAAAAATGCAAAGTCAATGTTTGAAGTTACTTTCCACGAAATAACAAAGTAAACATATTTATGGACATTTTATATGCACAGATGCAGAGGGATCTCAGTGGTAAAGCGCTCACGTCTGGTATATGAGGTCCCTGGTTCGTTCCCAGTTCGTGCCAAGTATACTTTATGGTGGACAAATACTGCATGTGTGGGTTTTCCAAGGGTTCTCTGTTTTCTCCCACTTCCTTCATTTCATGTTGCCTTTTATTATCATGACTACAGTCTCCCTTAGCATTTGAGCATATTCGTGGGATATTAAACTAAAAGAAATCGCTTTATTTGTAATATTTCTTTGCACGTTTTTATGTGGTACAAACCTATTGTATCGGTTGATCAAAATGACATAGGAATCTGTGTCATATAACTCACATGAATGCTTTAAATCCTAGTTTTTTAATAGTTTTGTACTCAGTGTCTATCTTTAGCAAATTTTTACACATAGAATTTTCTCATATTAATGACTCCTGTTCAAAATTTTTTGTGCAAACATATCGCCACATAAAGATATAATTTAAACGTCCCATGATGACTCAATAGTAAAGTGATCTGTGATGGAAAGGATCCCTGGTTGAATCCCGAAGGGTTCGGTTTGTGATGGTAGGTTGACATTGTATACAGGTATCTTCTCGGAGCTTTGTTTAACTTCATTTCACCGAATCTATCACGTGTTCAATAGCGGCTCTTGAGAGAAGTCATTTTAGTAGAAAAAAAAATCAGCATTTTGTTTCTACAAGGTAAGGGAATTAGTACATTTTTTTTCGTTACAAGCTGTATTCAAGAATTAATGCATATTTTAAGATTTCTTAACTTGTATCGATGAGGCGCCCCTCAAGAGCCGTCAGTGTATATTTTCACCTGCTTTCTTCATTTGTTTCCTTTAGCTTAACGGGATATGACTATATACAATAAAATTTTCAATATAAATCTATAAACAATAAAATTTTATATCCTTTCAATAATTTTCTATAATTTTCAATAATTTTCTATATATTTTGGGAGTGGTAGCAACATTATCTACAGATTTTACTTTATTACTCAAAATCGTTAACGACCCGAAGGATATTGTTGTCAAGCTGTCCGATGTTTATTTTGTAACAAATATGATGGCTACAGATAATCTATGTATTCTTAGATGTGCTTATAAGGAAGAAATCAAAATTTTAATGTTTATACTTTAAATTTATACATATATTCATATACGTGAATAAATTTGATAATGATTTCTATAAAATGTACATATTTTTTCAGTATTTCATTGTCATCTTTTTTCCAATGCTATACTTGACATTGGATTTTTTTTTTTTTTTTTTTTTAAGTTTTGCAAAGTTCTTCGAAGAAACATGTAGTAACTACGCATGTATAGCTAACAGGATGAAACTTTTACTTCCTGCATATATAGGCAACATGTTCTTGTATCTGTCACTTCAACTTGACATCTCTGTTTATCCATACGACAACAAATAGGGAAATAACATGACATGAAACTTAGGAACATTTCCGCGAAGCTACCAGGAAGACTAAATAAGAATATGTACACAGAACATTTCTTCATGGTCACGGAATTTACATTGAACTGAAATCTGTTTCGGTTTGAAGTATATAAAATATTTTATACTAACTGAAATCTGTCTTGGTGAATTTTCAGATGAAACATAAAAATTACATTGACTGAAGTTTGTATGTTCAAGTGAAATGTGTCAAAATTTGCATTAATAACTAAAATCTATTTCAGTGTACTTTCAAGTGAAATATATCAAAATTTATGACAATTACAGAGATTATGAAAAACATGAAATTATTTTTAACAAGACACGAACTGAACAAAAATTTTAAAAATAATGTTTAAATACTAAGATGTCAGTTTCGGGTCAATTTCCTTCGTATTTCTATACATGATGGTTAAATTATCGAAATTTTCAAAAATTGCCATAGTTACTTGCTTTATTTAATATACATGAAGGGTTTTTTACTTCATTTTAGCAATAGCATTTTCAGCAAATTTCAAAAGTAAACATAATTTTTGTCAGATAGATAACATTTTTCACAAAAACGAATGCTACTTAAAGAAAATCTCCCTAATTTTCAATAAAATTGGGGTGTATGAAGATGATTTACTATGACGTAATGGTTATTACTTTGAAAATAATATATTTTATAAAACTAACGATTATTCTCTTTTTCAGGCAGAAAATGGCGACGTGATGAAGCCGAGTGACTACGGGCGCCTATGGCTGCTGCTGCTATTGGCAGCTGCGGTGGCGGCCCAGGGGGAGGAAGGGAAGTCATGTCCCCCCGAACATAACATCTTACCTTGTCGATGCAGGTTGAGAGGTGATGATATGCAAATCTGGTAAGATATCGTTGATTCCTTTTACTTTCTTTCCTTCATCATACATAAACGCGATCGTTCCGTGTTTCCATTCTGTTAATTTATGAATGCAATTACCTAGGTAGTATTGATCATAGGTGGTATGAAGCCAATAATGTAAAGAGGAAATTTGTACTGCAGTTCAGGAATGTATAAAATTTGTGTTATTTATTATGATTCCGGCGTTAAAAACTAGAGCTAACTGCTGCAATATGTTGAAGGGGGGGTTACGAACTGCTGCTGTTGGGAAGGGGGTTACGAATCCTTAGAAGTCTGAAAACAAACAATTCTCTACCCTACTACACACTCTTTTTATCACCTTAAGCAACTATATAGCAAAAACGCGATAACTAAGTACTGAAACTATCCACCAAACGACAGTTATCTCTGTTGGTTAGTTGACTGCAAAGAAGAATTTTTTTTTAAGGATGTTTTGATAAAATAACGGAAATTATCATTGTATTCCTGCTTTTATGTAATTCCTATTCCTATTCATTCCTATCTGTAATTCCTAGAAATTTCCTTATGTAATTCCTATTTTTTGTCCTGTAGTGGATTCTATAATTAAGAAAGTCTCTTTATTAAACACAGCATTTCTGAGTTCTGTGTTCAATTTGGACCTGGCTAACGTGATTGGTTTTCTCGTAACTAGCACTGCATTACTTGCTTGCAAGGGTAAGTTATGCAATCCAACTTATCACGGAAATTGTTTGGTTGCCTAACGGTTAAGGCTTATTAGTACACGAAAAAAGTTATACATCTGCATATACTTATCAATTTATTGGAAACGTCTGAAATTAGAAACACAAGATTTATTGGTTGACAACGGTCAGGTTTCGAAGAAAATCGAGAAATGAAAATTTTTATGGCGCTAAAAGGTATGTCATTCCTTACTAACCTGATGCAATTGATTAGCTGGAATAAATCTTTACTTATTTATGTACTGCATATAAAAAATATAGTCTACCATTAACTAGCATATTGTATGTAGCCTATTGTTGTTCGATTTCTCCTATTAACTAGCAGATTGTATGTCTTGTTGTTTGATTTCTCCTATTAACTAGCAGATTGTATGTCTTGTTCAATTTCTCCTATTAACTAGCAGATTGTATGTATTGTTGTTCGATTTCTCCCATTAACCAGCAGATTGTATGTATTGTTGTTTGATTTCTCCTATTAACTAGAAGATTATTTGTATTGTTGTTTGATTTCTCCTATTAACTAGAAGATTATTTGTATTTTTGTTCGATTTCTCCTATTAACTAGAAGATTGTATGTCTTGTTGTTTGATTTCTCCTATTAACTAGCACATTATTTGTATTGTTGTTCGATTTCTCCTATTAACTAGCACATTATTTGTATTGTTGTTCGATTTCTCCTATTACCTAGCAGATTACTTGTATTGTTGTTCGATTTCTCCTATTAACTAGCAGATTATTTGTATTGTTCAATTTCTCCTATTAACTAGCACATTATTTGTATTGTTGTTCGATTTCTCCTATTAAGTAGCAGATTATTTGTATTGTTGTTTGATTTCTCCTATTAACTAGCAGATTGTATGTATTGTTGTTCGATTTCTTCTATTAACTAGAAGATTGTATGTCTTGTTGTTTGATTTCTCCTATTAACTAGCAGATTGTATGTCTTGTTGTTTGATTTCTCCTATTAACTAGAAGATTATTTGTATTGTTGTTCGATTTCTCCTATTAACTAGAAGATTATTTGTATTGTTTGATTTCTCCTATTAACTAGAAGATTATTTGTATTGTTGTTCTTCCTCCTATTAACTAGCAGATTACTTGTATTGTTGTTCGATTTCTCCTATTAACTAGCAGATTATTTGTATTGTTGTTCGATTTTTCCTATTAACTAGCAGATTACTTGTGTTGTTGTTCGATTTCTCCTATTAACTAGCAGATTATTTGTATTGTTGTTCGATTTCTCCTATTACCTAGCAGATTATTTGCATTGTTGTTCGGTTTATCCTATTAACTAGCAGATTATTTGTATTGTTGTTCGATTTTTCCTATTAACTAGCAGATTATTTGTATTGTTGTTCGATTTTTCCTATTAACTTGCAGATGATATGTATTATTGTTCGATTTCTTCTATTAACTAGCAGATGATATGTATTGTTGTTCGATTTCTTGTAACAGTAACACACAATAAGATAAAATGAAAAAATGTAAATAATGGAGAAAAGCTCAAGAATAAAAATTTAGCAGGGTGAATAACCTAATGGTTGTCTCTTACAACGTTGTTGCAACTTGTCTGAAAATTAAAATTTTGCACATGCATAGTGACCAGCCGCAACAATGAGAAATTGGCTTCATTGCAATGTTAGGGTACTTTGATGCTCAATTATCTGAACTTACGGACTTTTTTCTTTTTTTGTAGAAAGTTTTGTCGTGGGGTATGGTGTACGAACAAAATCAAAGTGTGAATGGCCTCCACTGGAGCACTGTTTTGGAAAAGGATGTGCCCTGTACAAAAGTGAAATATATAATTACATTAAATTTATCTTAAATCCGGAAAGAGGTGGGATATCTCCCCTGAAGTAGGGTATATGATGGGAGAAGCACTTGATTACGACGCCCCAGGTTAACTGTATAGGCTAAAGAAGACGGTGATGATGAGAATTAAAGAAATGGAGGAATGATGTAAGGGGAAGGAAACGGGAGAACCCCGAGAAAACCCACTCACACGGTGTTTGTCCATCAAAAACACTACTTGACGTGAGCTGTAATCAAACCAGGCACCTCATGCACCAGAGATGAACCCTTTATCCCTAAGCCACCGCTTGATTAATATCAAAGTGAAATCCAGAAACACATCTCGATCGAAGTACTATGTTCCATAATTCATTTCAAGCGTTGAACCGTTTTGTCATGAAAACGTCTTTTTGATTTACATATGCGTCTATACGGGGGCATATTAAACATTTTTGCGTCCTTTCACTATCAATATATACCAGCGTAGAAAGTTGAATATTGAAGTGAATAACCAATAATTGTCAGTAAAAAAATAATAATCTTATACAATAAACTAATAATATATAAATAATATAATAAACAAACTAATAACATTTATACGGAGCCATATAATATTATATAGCATAATAGAAAATAATACAGTATAATAAAAAATGTACAGTATATTTCGGACAATGCATGGTGTTAGAAAATTTTTCGCCTCTCAAAAATTGCTGCTCTGGGTCATGGTTTATGTTGGCTCATGCGTAAATACGACCCTCATATATATAAAGATACATTGTTTAACACTGTGTACCACATTGTGCCTATTGGTGCTTCAGGTCGTGATTTGTGTACTTTGCGTTTTATATATAACTTTGCAAGTATCAGATGAACATATTGTGGGTCTGGGAGCCCTAAAATATGTAAACAGTTTGCGATTTTGGATAAGCGGAAAATCGGACCACAAAATGTTAAGAAACCGCCAATTTGTGCTGCTATTCTTAATACAGAATATAAGAGTGTTTATTATCAAAAAAATAAAACAAAAAAATCGTTCTGTGTACATTACATAGTTTACTAATACCCTTCATACACCTTTCTTGCTAGATCATGGTGGTTACATTCCTAGAGCGCTTGCTTTAGATAGAAGGAATATCTGTTTCTTTTCCAAGTTATATTAGTTGAAGGTAGGACTCCCAGATTTTAAGCCTTAAAAAACAGGATGAAAATTTACACTAAAAACCAGGGCACTTACTGAAAGTTCATTTCCTACTTTTTCATTTCACAAGTTCTTTTATAAAAATCATTCACTTTTATTTGCCATTCATCTCTTTTAACCTACAGAGCATAACTTTAAAACGTTGGTCTAAAAATTTCATCTCCTTTCACATTACTTGTTGAAGACCGGAGAGTTTTAATTTGCTTGAGAAGAATCTTAAATCGTCTGTGATATTGTCTGGCGACGTTATTACGTACTTCTTTATTAAATCAAAAGATCCCATTTATTTCAGGCAAAAAATTTCTTGTAGGCCTTATATCTGGAGAATTACATATAGTGTAGCCATACCCAAACTATCACTGAACTCACAAAGAACGGACATACCTGTAAACGTGTCATTTGGACTTCCGAATCAAACCTAGTCCATTCGATAAATATAACAAAGATATGTTCGTGTACCAAAAATTAGTTGCCACGGACAACGGAGTACGTCTCTGAGGCTCATTAAACCTCTTAGTATAAACAAAATCGTAGACTCGCAGTGAAATAGCCATTGCTTCAACACTGTTCATTGGAAAATCATGGTTTATACTTCATTCTCTTCAGCATGAAATAAGCTTTCCAGAGGTGGTGGTATGTATTGGGGACCATAAAGTACTTGAACAGGGAAAATTAGGAGAATGTTGTTAAAACTCCCCCCAGAAATTCCTCCCATCAACTTCGGACCCCTCTGGAGTGGCCTCGGGTAAAAGTAGGGATGCGCACGAGTCGAGTCGAGTCGAGATTTAAGCCTGTCTCGAGTCGACTCGAGAAAATGTTGTCTCGACTCGTGTCTCGACTCGAAAATATGTTGCTGTCTCGACTCGTGTCTCGACTCGACAGTCTCTGTCTCGACTCGACTCGAATTCGAGTCGAGACGTCCCGAAATTCGAGTCGAGACAAAATATACGAGTTAAAATATACACACACATCACCCAGACTATTATGGCTACCTACCTAATTGTTAGTATGTCCACCTTTTGGCACGAATAACAACGGCAACGCGTCTTGGCATGGTCGCAATGTTCCTCGGTGGGTCGCTGGAGAGAGTTGGCACCACATATGCACACACAGGTCATCTAATTCCCGTAAATTCCGGGGAGGGGGTGATGCGCCCTCACGTCACGTTCAATCACATCCCAGATGTGATCGATTGGGTTCAGATCCGGAGAGTTTGGGGGCCAGCACATCACTTGGAACTCGCTCCTGTGTTCCTCGAACCACTCCATCACACTCCTGGCCTTGTGACATGGTGCATTATCTTGTCGAAAAATGCCACTACCGATGAGAAACATGGTCGTCATTAATGGGATGTACGTAGTCTGCAAGCAGCGTGCGACGCCTCAGCCGTCATGGTGCCTTCCTCGAGCTCCAATAGACACATGGATGCTCACCTGAATGTTCCCCAGATAATAATTAAGCCGCAGCCAGTTTGTCTCCGCCCCCCAGTACAGATGTCAAGGAGCTGTTCCCTTGGAACACGACGGATTCGCACCCTCACATCGTCATGATGAAGATGATATCGGGATTCATCAGATAATGCAACGCTCTGCCATTGTGCCAAGCTCTAGTGGCGATGGTAACGTGTTCATTTCAGTTGTAGTTGCCGATGTCGTGGTGTTAACATTCGCCATCGTTAGTAGTGTTCGGTGCATTGTGTGTTCAGACTAGTGTTGTGTAGGTCTGTGAAAAAAAAAAAACAGAAATTTTGGGTAAAAAAAAGTTTTTTTACGGTTTTCCCGAGCTGGGGAAAAAACGGAAAATTTGGGTATTATCAGAATCATCATTTTTGTTAATATGTTAAATCAAACATATTTAATAGAGATATCTTCATTGTTCTATGTAAAATTCCGGAAATTTTAAAACCATTAGAAAAAAATCATTTGTTCGGAAATATTGGCAAAAACAGGAAAATATAGTTTAAAAACTATTTGTTGACCTGATGCTAGTAATCTTACTTGCTGTAACATGTCTGCAACACATACAGTGGGAAGTCGAAAATTCGAACTAATTGGGACCACAGGTAGTTCGGATTTTCAAATTGTTCGGATTTTCGAAAATGACCAAGAAAATGCCATTTAGGCTTAGATATACTGTACGGTATGTTCTTCTATCGATACAGTGGTTATTCAGTACATGCAGTAATTACAATACCGTACGTAAGGCTACTTACATTTAATGTTTCTGAAGAACTGCTTGTACTCTAAATAACACTGATATTATAAGTCACACTTAAAACTTATAGGCCTAAGTAAAAAAAAAGTAAAAATATGTATGACAAACAATTACATGTAAATGAACTGTTGTAAAAACAGTGACTTCACATAACATCGACGAACACGCTATTGTTTGTTTATCGCTAGCGTTAAGACAAAATGTAAAAAGCTTCTAGGGAGCGCGTTCGGATTTTTTACGTTAGGATTATCGACGTCCTACTGTATACAATGTATTTCGCTAACGGAAAAATACTTAAAGCAACAGGTTTTAATTCTACTTTACACTCATATACCGCACAAGTGAGTAAATTTGAGCAGCGAGAAATATATTAAGTGAAACTTCCGTTAGTTATTATTACAGACTAGCAGAATATCCGTTCTTCGCACGGGGAGAATACGTTTCATTTTGGACGCAAAGGGCACCAAAACTGTCACCAATGAAGTTGTGGAGCCCCAAAACTATGAATTTGACATTAATACCGATAATTTTCAATTATCTTTACATGTTACTATCCCCCTTAGAGTACTAATGGGGCTGAATTTGTGGATTTAAACGGTATCTTCTGTTCATCTCAGCGAGTATGGATTCGAGGCCATTTTCGATCATATATATATATATATATATATATATATATATATATATATATATATATATATATATAGAGAGAGAGAGAGAGAGAGAGAGAGAGAGAGGCGGATCCAAGGGGGCTATCGCCCCCCCCCCTCTCTTCACGCTCAAGTATACACTGCATAAAATGGGCTTCAATCCTGCTTTACACTGGATAAAACTGCAAACTATGGTTTAGCCCCTCCCTTGATCATATCCTGGATCCGCCGCTATACTGTATATAATGCTCAAAAAAATTAGGGGTTCAGCTGAAACATCACACAAGACCTTAAGATAGTGTATGAATAAGCTTGTGTTTGACTCATATATATCATACAAGAAGGAATGCTTTAAGATACACTAGAAAAATGGGGCACATACTGGTGTTGGGGCACGGAAAACCTTGTTCACATGGCTCATGACACAAGACGGTTATGTGTGTACCTCTCGAACTGCTCACAAACAGGCAAGGCAACAACACTGATTGTTCCTTAATATGTCATATGATCACTTCGAATAGCCATCAGAGCCTCGCACCTGCGTGGCATGGATTCAATCGGATTATCAATGAGTTCTTGGGGAATGTTGTGCCATTCATCCAGAAGAGCGACTTCCAGCTCTGGAATGGTTGTTGGATTTACTGGCCTAGCGGCAATTCGTCTGCCATGCATATCCCAGACATGCTCAATTGGAATGAGATCCGGAGAGCATGCTGGCCACTTCATCCGAGCGATACCCTCAGCTTCCAGCATCTCATCCACTAACCGAGCTCTGTGAGGACGAGTATTGTCATCCATGAAAAGGAACGAATCACCAATGGCACCAGCATAAGGAAGAACAAGAGTTTTCATGATCTCATCCCTATATCTGAGAGCCGTCAAAGAGCCATTTCGGATGATGTGGAGCTCAGTACGCTCATCAATGCTGATTCCTGCCCACACCATCAGTCCACCACCATGATACTGGGATCTTTCTCGCACAAACATGGGATTGTGTCGTGTTCCACAATCTCTCCAGATGAAAACACTTCGATTATCAGGCTCCACACTGAATCGAGACTCGTCAGAGAACAAAACATTGCCCCATTCATTGCGTACCAACCCACGATATTCCTCTGCCTACGCTCTTCGATCAACACGGTGTCGTGCAGTTAATGGGAACACACCATAGGCCTACGTGCGTAGAGACCACCTTCTCGAAGGCAATTGCGGACCGTTTGAGTGGATATTGTGCGTCCTGTTGTTGTTCGGAAGGCTTGCGGGAGCAGAGTTGTATTCTGACGCCGGTTTCGACGGGCTGTTAACAAGAGATAACGATCGTCTCTGGCTTTGGTTACTAGTGGACGGCTCTGTCCTTGTCTTCTTCGAACGCTTCAAGTTGTTTGAAATCGATTCCACAATCGGGAAATCACACTTTGTGCCACTCCTATGGCACGTGACACCTCCCCCAGCTGTAACTGACCAGATTCCAACCTGCCAACAGCTCGCCATGCCAACGATTCTGGCAAATCACGTTGTTGCGCAATTTTACTACGTAGATTTGTGACGAACTAAACACAATGAGAACAAAGGTATCCTGGAGCTGGAATGTGTTGGCAGCGCCACACTACAAAATGATATCCGTTAGCGCCACGTCACTGATTACGTGCACAGATGTTTCAAACGGTTCGTTTGCACGTTGGGCCTTCATGATTTTAATTTGAACTGGACAAGATACAGTGTTCTCACATTATTCGTAAGAAGTTTTACATGTGTTTTCATCTGATTCCCTAATTTTTTTGATCAGTATATATATATATATATATATATATATATATATATATATATATATATATATATATATATATATATATATATATATATATGTTAGATAAATATACACATTCTTCGCATGGAAGTCAAGGCCTGTGGAAGTATTACCCTCATTGCCGCAACCGCGAAAACTATGGATCTGAGACAAAATCGATCATTTTGGATTACTTTTACATGTCTCGGTATATCCCCCCCCCGCGCTGATTCTCGGTCTGCATACAATGGTTGCTGAATTTGCAAATCATCGCTAATGGAAGTGTCACCATTGTTCTCAGCAATCACGAAAACTATGGATTTGACACTAATATCGGTCATTTTGATTTACTTTTACATGTTTCGGTATCCCCACCCCCCGCTGACTCCCGGCCCGCATTCAATGGTAGCTGAATTTCTAAGTGATCACTATTGAAAGTGTCACCATTCATCTCAGCAACCGCGAAAACTATGGATTTGACAGTAATATCGGTCATTTTGTATTACTTTTACATGTTTCGGTATCCCCACCCCCCGCTGACTCCCGGCCCGCATTCAATGGTAGCTGAATTTGCAAGTGATCACTAATGAAAGTGTCACCATTCATCTCAGCAACCGCGAAAACTATGGATTTGACACTAATATCGGTCATTTTGTATTACTTTTACATGTTTCGGTATCCCCACCCCCCGCTGACTCCCGGCCCGCATTCAATGGTAGCTGAATTTGCAAGTGATCACTAATGAAAGTGTCACCATTCATCTCAGCAACCGCGAAAACTATGGATTTGACACTAATATCGGTCATTTTGTATTACTTTTACATGTTTCGGTATCCCCACCCCCCGCTGACTCCCGGCCCGCATTCAATGGTAGCTGAATTTGTAAGTGATCACTAATGAAAGTGTCACCATTCATCTCAGCGACCGCGAAAACTATGGATTTGACACTAATATCGGTCATTTTGGATTACTTTTACATCTCTCGGTATATCCCCCCCCCCCCGCTGATTCTCGGTCCGCATACAATGGTATCTGAGTTTGCAAATCATCGCTAATGGAAGTGTCACCATTGTTCTCAGCGATCACGAAAACTATGCATTTGACACTAATATCAGTCATATTGTATTACTTTTACATGTTTCGGTATCCCCGCCCCCGCTTACTCCCGGCCCACATACAATGGTAGCTGAATTTCCAAGTGATCACTAATGAAAGTGTCACCATTCATCTCAGCGACCACGAAAACTGTGGATTTGACACTAATATCGGTCATTTTGGATTACTTTTACTTGTCTCGGTATCTACTCCACCCCCCCCACCCCCGCTGACTCCCGGCCCACATGCGATTGTAGCTGAATTTGCAATTCATCGCTAATGGAAGTGTCACTATTGATCTCAGAAACCGCGAAAACTATGGATTTGACACTAATATCGGTCATTGTGGATTACTTTTATATGTCTCGATATCTCAACTCCCCCTTCCCGTTGACCCCCGACCCGGTGCCGCATAGCATGAATTTGGAAGTTAATCCGATCGGAGTTTCACCATTGATTTCAGCGACCGCGAAACTATGAATTCAACACTAATATGTTATTTTCTACTACTTTTACATGTCCCGGTAAACAACCCTGAGACCCCCTGGTTCGAATTTTGACAAAATCGTTTAACTCTGGTCTGGAGCCTGGACCAAGGTTTTCGTGACTAAAATTTGGTAACTCTCGGTCAATTTGTCTGGTTCGCAATCCGGTTCCGGTAAACGCCTCCCCCTGAGACTCCCCTGGTTCGAAATTTGAAAACAACTTTTCGTCTTGATCTCGGGCCTAGGCCAAGGTACGCCTGACAAAAATTTGGTAACTCTCGGTCTACTCGTCTGGTCCCCAGGCCGCATACAGACAGACAAACACACAAACAAACTGTTTATTTTATTTATATTAGACTAGATAGATTCTTGCAAATTATACCAGATTTTCATATTATCTTTCCGAACTAATTTTAAAGACCCGCTCCTACTTATCTATATATGTATACAGTATATCTATATCTATATATGTATATAACAAACGCAGGAATTACCCCATAAATAACGCTCCTGGAGGACCCCTTTCTCCAAAAAATTGCTGGGGAAACACTTGTACAAACTTCAATTTTCGTACCGGACGATTACCGAGACACGGTGAACAAAAAAAAAAAAAAAAAAAAAACCACCTTTTGCGATCGAATTTAAAAAAAAAAATAGTTCTTCTCAGGTTAGTATTCACTGATAATATTTTTATAAAATTTAAATTTGATGGGTAAATCAGTGGACTTTGAATACATCCACATCGTATCCACTGAGTTGCGAAATTGTGTACCTCCAGACATGGACGGCCGAAGAAAATTTTCTAGGGGGGCATCTTCAATGTTTGCTATATTAGTCTGGCATTTAATGTGCATGGTTTGTTCTATTACGTATACATTTTCGTGAGCCAGGGAGGTTCATTCTTATCAAACACGGAGATTATGAAGAAGCAGATCTACTGTACAAAATATAATAAAAACATCTCTTTTGGATTTCTATCATCCCGCAGTCCAACCCCGAGACGGAAACATAAGAGATAGGCTTTTTGTTTTTAAACAAGATAACGTGTCTAGCGAATGCTTTACATTGTGAAGATTATATTAGTAAAAATTAAACGAATATAATTTTACAACTTAATATACATATTACTAAATGTTTAGCTCCCCGTTGCTATGTTGTTAGCGATGCGCCTTTCTCGAAGGAGGTTTGATTCATGGTAGGAGCTCATGTGTTTCAAATCCGACATTAAATTGTACGTTCACGTCTTGTAGAGCTTTGCTCCTAAAAACGACGCTAAACTATAATCTAATTTAATATTACTAAATATTAAAAAATAATGACTTACCAATGTGACGTCAATTTGGCAATCATCAAATCCATTTTATACTTTCACTTAATCCAGTGGATATTAATATAACAATTACAAGACACACGCGCATATAAATACTCAGAAACAAGCACATACACACGTACACATACACAAATATGAACACTTCAAATCTATTTACATGTGTTGGACTGCACTGCATCAAGCATCTTCTCATGTATCTGCATTTTCTGATTCATCCACAGATTTGTTATTTGTACACATCAACCATTTTAGCATTTTCGGGAAGGTTCAGGGTTCGTTCTTCATTTAAAGAGTCAGTTCTCTGTATTGGAAACAGAATGAGGGGAGGGAGGGAGAATTTATACTTTATGAATGGATAACATTTTAAGAAATATATACAAAACATGCCGCTTCCGACGCAGCACTAAAGCATTTCCTTTAGCGGTGTACTACTAGTGGTACCCTGATGATGATACCCTCTCAAGTTGTAAAGTGAGAAGGGACAGAAACATCCCAGACACTCAGGGTTCAGTTGACAATAATAAAACTATGGGTAAGTAAACATCTTGTGCAGAGTCACGTTTTGCTTATTTTTGAACATTTCTGTGAAATCAACAATACAACAGCGGAAATACTAACTGGTTTTATTACTCCAACCATCGCTTCAACTAAGGGATAATTCCCAACGGTCAGTGAGCCATCTAAATTTTCGTTCTTTTTCTGTTTTCGTTCTCTTTCTCTTTTTCTGTCCTCGTTCTTATTCTCCACATCTTTAATGAAGTAGGGGGCGCCCAACCCCTTGACATTTGGACGTCTTTTCCTCCTCGAACACCTGACAAGTCCTGCAGTTTCCGAAATTCTCGTGCCGAGTGTTTCTGAGCGAGTACTTACTTCAAAATAATATTAAAAATTATAGAAAGATTTTCGAGACATTCGATTCGAGTCGAGATTTTTACCAGCTGTCTCGACTCGACTCGAGTCTCGACTCGAAAATTCGAGTCGAGAAATACATTTGTCTCGACTCGTCTCGAATTTTACAAAGAGTGTCTCGACTCAAATCTCGACTCGAATTCGAGTCGAGTCGAATCGAGATTCGAGACATGTCTCGACTAGAGCGCATCCCTAGGTAAAAGCACACAATTCAAATGTATCTTGAAAAATACTATAGGGGATAAGAAAGGTATGTACCAAGTTTTGTATTGATAGACAAAGTAAGTATGAAAAGAAAACGTGTATTGGTATACAAATTCGTTAAATCTATTATTTCTATTATTCTGTATACAAGTGTCACATTTTACTGAACCCCCATGACATCGCAACACATTTTTTTAAAAATATTTTTATAGATAACTAGCAGCGTTCACCCCGCTTCGCTGGGGTCACCCCGGAACGCAATAAACCTTGTTAATTAGATAATTTTTACTTTTTCGCTTTCAAGTGATATGATAAAAACCATAGTAGATTGCAGTAAATGTTAACATTATATCGCCTGTCATTTATGTTAACCCGCCGAGTGACACGGTCATGCGGGTTGCATATAAATACGTTTATTTTTACCTATGATGAACTAACAAAGGATTTGTACGTTATGGACACTTGAATGGTCAATTATCTCAAGACACTGGTAATTGAAAATTAAAGTGATATGATAAAAACCATCTAGGGTCCAAATCCTAATAACCCCCCAAAAATGAAAGAAATTGGTTCAGCCGTATTAGCGTGATGAGGGAACAAAGGATTTGTGCGTTCTCTTTTATATATAAGATAATCTCAATATAATAATGTTAAGTTTATAAGTTTCTATATGAAGCACTGACTGTATGTAGTACTGAGCATTATTTACTGTTGCTGGAGGTGTTGACTGGTATAGTCTGTTTGAAGATTGATTTTTAACTAATTATTATTAAATGTTTCAGAATTTTTAGATTCTAAAATTTCGCGACACTCCAGTTAGGAACCACTGCACTATTCGATGTATAATCTGTGGTACATTCAGCATCTGTTTGAAGCCATGCTTATAAACTTGTGTGGCTTGTGTGCCGGATTCCTTTTTTCTTAAACTTTTTTCCTACTTATTCATCACGCATAAACACGCGTGTAATGTGTAAGCGCAACAAACAAGGCCATTGACCACGTAGGTAGTTGCATTTCAATTCATGTAACAACAAGAAAAATTACCGACTTCGGTAGATAATTGTACAGTTGTTCCGTACTTTTTGTGTATGTTTTTTTAAATTTCGTATATGGTAAGAGGGGTAGAAAAAATAACAATGTTTTTGTAGATATGACTAAACAAAAGAATGAGATTTTATTAAAAGGAAAAGCTATTGTTGCTCCGGAAGTTTCATATGTCGTTCATAAGGCGTAGTCCTTTAGATATAACTATATACCTATTAGGTAATATATTCTGCAATCCTTGTTATAAAAGGAAAATGTTTCAGTCTGTGAACAACACTAATTTTCCTAATAGTTAACACTCGCCGCTCCGATAACTAGAGTGCAGACAATTTACTGATTTAATACAATTGTGACGATTCAATTGTAACTTAAAACTACAGAGTTTCAATTTAACTATTTCAATAAGACAAGTGCGTAACCAGAGCGGACTGGTCCAGCCAACTGCCCTGTAAATTCAGGACGGGCTCACACCAACTTTAGAAAGAGGTGAGTCCCATTAAATCTCAGGCAGGAAACCTGTATCAAAAAATATTTCTAGCTAATTTATACCCAATTGATATGTATTATTATTATTATTATTATTATTATTATTATTATTATTATTAGTAGTAGTAGTAGTAGTAGTAGTAGTAGTAGTAGTAGTAGTAACTATTCTGCCTTTTGGCAAGTTCTGGGACTAATGAGTTTTTTTCTTTTCTCCTTAATTTTCAGTTTCTTCTATGCTTCATGATTTTCAACTTCTTCTTTTAACTCCCAATATTTTCCCCCCCTATTTTTCAAATCTTCGATCACTTTTGTTCTTGTTCTTCCTATTCCTTGCTTTTCTTCCATCTTTCCTTCAATGGTGGCATGAAGAAGACAATTTCTTAGCAAGATGTGTCCAATCCAATTGGCCTTTCTACGAAGGATGATGGCTAGAAGCGTCCTTTTCTCTCCTATCCGTTTTAAAAATCTTCGTTTGTTACTCTTTCTGTTCATTTTATCTTCTCCATTTTCCTCCAACACCACATTTCTAAGCTCTCTAAATATTTCTTCTCTAACTTCTAGAATGTCTAAATCTCTGAACCATAAAGTCCAATATTCCATATATAGCACTTGACCAATTTCTTCCTTAGTCCAATATTAAGGCTGCTACTTAAGAGTGATCTTTTCTTGTTTGAATGTTTCTTTGGCTATGGCAATTCTCGACTTGATCTCTAGTGCAATACGCGTCTTTCGTCAAAATACTTCGCAGATATTTGAAATGATCGACCTCTTGAAGTACTCTTTGTTCTACTCTGACCCGTAAGGGCGCATATCTACGGGATATTCTCAAGACTTTCGAATAACTTTAAAAATAAAGTTAGAATGAAACTTAAGGCAAAAAAAAAAAAAAACTAACAAAACAAACGAGTTTAATTCTGTTGTAACTAAAGCTAGGGAGTTTCCCATATGTTTGCAAAGAAATTCAGTGATGCGAGATACGTCGTTGAAACTTCTCGCCCTGTAAAGAGAATGCCAGTAGGAACTTTTCAAACAGATAAGCTGTTCAAAAGTGAAACAAGAATTTGGGATTCCCCATTAAAAGATAAAAGTTTTCAATGTTATTTTAGATATTCAATTCAGAATTAAATTATCGATTTATCTTAAATCAAGCATTGATCAAAGTTACTGTTTGGCTAGATCCTAACCGTTTCCATGAGAGATCATTTTCCCAGAAGAACTATCTGATTCAATACTTAGCTAATCATAGTAAAGTGGAAGAGAACAAATTCAAGAGGAACTGACTCTATTTGCTTGCCATTATAGGGACTTATAATCAACCAATATGTAAAAAAGCAGGATACTATAAGTAATGAAACTGACAGCGAGCAATATGATCATAGAAGTGAAAAAGAGGAAAACGAAGAAGAGGAAGTTAACGAGAGTGAGGAAGATGAATGGATGCTGGAAAACAGTGTAAAGTGTGTCTAGCTTGTACACTGCAGTTGTTTCACGAATTAAGCCTATTTGGTCCATTATATATATATATATATATATATATATATATATATATATATATATATATATATATATATATATATATATATGTGTGTGTGTGTGTGTGTGTGTGTGTCGTATAAAGCATATAACTATTCGTTAACTCTTTCGTTTACCCAAGTATCTTGTGAATGAATCTTCTCAATTATGAAGTTCATCAAAAATAGCTTGTGTTCTTCGCTTGAACAAGATTTGTTGAAATATTCTCTTTCCTATTGTATCTAGAAAAATAATTTTTATTTGTTTACGGCAAAGTGACTGATGATCTTGCATCTACCCAAGCTACGAGAAGTCATGTATTGAAAACGAAACAAGCACAAAAGTAATGTTAATGAAATCCTTGCTCCATTGCTAGTCACATGAAAATACATATTAATATTAGGTTAGATTTTTTGTAGGTATATACACATGTAATTTAGAAGTAAATTTTGATCTGTTTGAAATAAGATCTGATTTGTGAGGAAAGAAGCTTAAACTATTACTCGAAATGTTTTTAGCTCCGGGTAAAAGCATGCTGGAGGTTATAATTTCACTCCAGGTGTATGTATGTGTGTAATTGTGGTACATTATTCCTCGGTAACTACTGGCCGGATCTGAACGAAGTTTAGTGGGCCAGTAGCACATTACCTAAGAAATAAAAATCACTATATTTGGTGGCCACGTCGGCCAGGAACAGGCTAAGAGCGGTAATAGAGTTTGTGTTCCAGATCTTTGCACGCCGCCGGGAAATTCTGAGTTCGATTCACGGGCTGGTTTCCTCTTGTTTATTTATTCTTGTTTCACAATTAAGCTCAAGTTAGGTTTTACTTAGTGAAAATGTGTACTACTTCTTGTTGTTCACCTCAACCATAGGTGGGTGGAGAACATGGAAATTTTAAAGCTCTTCTCTCCGTTAGGAGAGCTGTTTTATACTTTTAATAAGGTCTCTTCTTCGTAACTGCATCTAGGTATTCTAGCCTTGGACTTCCTCTTCCTGGTTTTCCTTCTGTCTTTCCCTCTGTCAGCACGGTGATCCAATCGGAGTGTCGAATAAGATGGCCAAGCATGCTGTTTCTTCTTTTTCCTATTATCTTCATGATCTGTCGTCCTTCATTTGCTTCCTTTAATACGTCTTCATTCCTTTTCCTTTCGGTCCATGATATGCGCAGCATTCTGCTCCAATACCACATTTCAAATGCTTCCAGCTTGGATATTTCAGCTTTTCTCAATGTCCACGTCTCTGATCCATAAAGCACCACGCTCCAAACCAGAGTCTTACAGTAATAATGTGTATTAATGAAGTTAATCTTTGCGCTTTTTTTAAAATATGACAATCTTTTGTTTAAAAAAGGGTGTTTATGTTCATTACATAAATATCTAAAAGCACCAATTCCAATGTTGTATGTGATCACAATTCTAAAGGTAAAGGCCAATTACACATTCTATGCGTTAGTGAAATTATTCCTTTTTATACTTTCAGGAAACGTTTGTAATTAATCTTTTGCTTTTATATATCAATAAATGTGATACAATTTATAGGTTAGAGCATAAGCTGATATTTTATAAAGCATAGAAACAATGCCAAATATATATTTTAACATTAATACAGTGGACCCTCATTTTAGTCTAAAAGGTTGCCAGTCCGCCCCTGACTTTATTGTATTTAATTTAAGCCACTGAAGCATTAACTTTCTCTAGGTACTTTTCGTGGCTACTCTTGTCGTTTGATTACAATGTATTTTCTCCTTTAGCTTTCTCTTCCCGTTCTTCATTTTACTGAATTTTCTTGAACGTATCATTCAGTGTCACAAATTCTTTATCATTTCTCGTCCATTTTGTTTTCCTTTTAAAATCTTTTTAAATACATATTTTATTTTTGATGTCACACAACATCTCAATGTATCCTTTCCATTTGCCGGAAGCTGCATCTCGCTTGTTAAAATACTATTCTGTTCTTAGTTTTAATATTCTTATAATAATTCTTCCTCACTCCCTTTCTATTCCCATTGAATTTGCCTCCATTAGATACACTCCTTAAAATTTACTTATCCTTTTAAATTCCTGCTATCATCACATTTACATCTACTTCCTATTTCCTGTCTTTTATTAAATTCACTTCCTAATTAGCGACCCAACTTCCAATTCTTTTCTCTTCTACTTTGCAATTTTGTTTCCATATTTTTCTTTCCTTAATTTCCAGTGTGTCTTCTATAATCGATGCAACTTTTTACTCCTGCTTTCTTTTTATGATACCATACCATTACTTGACACTTGCGAAGTTCCAAATGGTCCTATAATTTTTTTTCTTAACATACAACCATTTCTTCGAAATTCGGAACGGATCTATCTTTAAACTTTTGGGGTCATATTCAAAAATAATTTTATGTGTGATTTGCCTAGTACTAATGATTTGGCTAAACTGTGAGTACAATTTCAGTATTTACGAGTAGAGGAAGTTGAAATCCACGACTTTTCCACAGGGTTGTCCAAATACATTATGAGAAAAAAAAAAGTACGACAGAAAGGTAGTTAATATTCTCTCTCGTCTTGTTTTCTGCTAATCAGTCCTGTAGTCGTAAGATTTTTCACCGGGTATACGCTGTTTTTCAAAATTAAAAATCGATATTTTTTAAAATTAAAAATCTAAAATGTGTGTATTAATAATTTCATTAAAATATAAAGGTTGCGATACTGTTTTGTAGTCTAAAAGCAATTAATGTTATTTTCTTGGTGATACTCCTTAGATAAATCTTCATAGACATTAGATAATAACTTAAATGAGCGTAGGCACGCAGAAGGAATCAATTCACTGCGAAGAGGAACAAAGAATATCTCGTCTGATGTACCAGCATTAAGACAATTGTGGTGATTAGAATGGAAATACGAATATCACAGTTAAACAAAATGCTAATATTTACTGATCAAACCAACACGAACTTGGACAGAGACAGAAATGACGTAATCTTTATATTTTTTCTTTCTCTTCCTTTCTCTCTCTCTTTCTCTCCTTTTACGATGATCCCTCGTGGCTATAACGCTTGCGTACGCGTCTTCGATTCCCGGCGGGAGCACATGTGGTTTGGATTCGATGTTAAGCTCATGTAGTCTCAATACGAAACTCTAATTCTAGCTAGAAACTCCTTCGTGGCTAAGCGGTTAGCGTACGCGTCTTTGGCGTGGGAGACCCGGGTTCGATTCCCGGCGGGAGTTCATGTGGTTCGGGTTCCACGTTAATCAGTAGGTCCACGTCTCATAGCCTCACTGCTGAACGGGACGGTAAACTCAAAATCAACTCGAATTCTACCTACCTAATATCTTTCGTAATCACAAAGTAGTGAGAAAAAAAAACAGATTTTCTTTTTCGCATGATCGATATCCTTGAACAGCAGATAATAATAGGATAAAAAAGAAAGTGGTATAGTCAAAGTGGTATAGTCACTTTATCACTGGAGTCATGATCTGATTAAGTAAATAATTAACAAATAGAAACGAAACATAAACTCTATACGACTTAAAGCAGATTGTAAAGTATATTGACTAAGATTGAACAGAGAGTATACCACACATACCTTCTGTACATCCTCGACTACATTTCTACTGTTAATGTGTTTGAACAGCCCTGCTGAAAGGTCGTGGCTTGCCTCTATCGATATAGGCATCAGTCATAGTTAACATAGTTCAAATATTCCTCAACAAGGAAATTATAATTACGTGTTAGTAAAATCCTTAGTACGACGATAACCACACGTAAAATCGTTTCTGAATATGGGGCAGGATGTCTAATTTCTTGTCTTCTATTTTTCTTCCTGACGTTATTTTAGTTCAATTCCCCTTCAGCCAGACAAGATAGTGGTATAAGGGCTTCCACATTCTTTTATCATTAATTTCTACCGTCACTGGTAGAACACTTGCATCTCGATAAATCTACATATAAGTAAGGAAGATTCTATGATTCTTAGATAACCTTCTCGCCTTCTGACAGAGAAATTGTACACTTTAACACTATCTATTAATTGTGGTTACTCTCCATCTCTTTTCTTTACACCGTCTTTCTAGTGTGTTACTCAAAATAAAATTGATTTTCCAATCATAGCCTAACCTTTTATTGATTATCTCCAATTATGTTCTTTCCCCCTCTGTAATTCCCAATGTTCTTCATTGATTTTTCTTTCCAGTTAGTTTAGTTTCTTCATTCTTCTCAACATACAAGTTTCCGAGAATGAATAAATGAATGAATTAATTAAATAACTAATTTCTTTCTTTCTTTCTTTCTTTCTTTTCTTTTCTTTTCTTTTTTGTTTCGAAAGCTGTTCTGTATCAATAGCCTATATCAATGATTTCGTGTGTCTCCTCATCTATCTTTTTCCTTTTTTGGTGATCGAACGATACGTTCCCTATTATCAACGTGTTTTGTCGGCGAAAACTATCAAACGAAGACTTGGTTAATGGATTCTTTAAATAAACTTGAATCTATACTAACCTATGCAAACAAATATAAACAAACTGCTTTCTAATTGGGCAAGCTTCCCAATTAGTCAAAATGAAACTACTAGTGAAGAATTATCATTCATTCTCATTCTCCTTATCTGGAACAAGGAAGAATTGCCACAAGAGTGGAAAGAATCAATCATTGTTCCAATTCACAAGAAAGGCGACAAAACTGACTGTAATAATTATCGAGGCATTTCTCTTCTGTCAACATCCTATAAAATCCTTTCAAATATTCTGTTAGCAAGATTGACCCCATACGCAGATGAAATTATTGGAGATTATCAGTGCGGATTTAGACGAAATCGATCAACTATCGACCAAATATTTACCATTCGCCAAATACTCGAGAAAAAGTGGGAATACAATACCCCGGTACATCAACTATTTATTGATTTTAGAAAGGCTTACGACTCGGTTAGGAGAGAAACATTATACAACGTTCTTACAGAACTTGGAATACCGAGAAAGCTAATTAGATTAATTAAGATATGTTTAAGTGAATCCCAAAGTAAAGTCCGGGTAGGAAAATTTTTGTCCACGAGCTTCCACGTCGAAAATGGCCTGAAACAAAGAGATGCGTTGTCGCCATTATTATTTAACTTTGTGCTGGAATACGCCATAAGGAAAATCAAAGATAGCAACCAGGGCCTACAGTTGAACGGCATTCACCAGGTTATGGCATATGCTGATGATGTAAATTTAATAGGGGATGATAGGAGAACAGTAGAAATAAATGCAGAGATCTTATTAAACGCTTGCAGGGACATGGGTTTAGAAGTAAATGCAGAGAAAACTAAATACAAGGAAGTGCGTCGGGACCGTAACACGGCAAATTGTGGAGGCGTTAAAATACTAAATAATGCTTTTGATAAAGTGGATACTTTCAAATATTTAGGATCAATATTAACAGACGAAAATCATATTCACGAAGAAATTAAATGTCGACTAAAAGCAGGGAATTCGTGTTACTATTCGGTACAAAATCTCTTGTCGTCGCGAATTCTGTCGAGGAATTTGAAGCTTAAAATATATAAAACGATAATCATGCCTGTTGTTCTGTATGGTTGTGAAACATGGTCGCTTACTCTGAGGGAAGAACATAGACTGAAAGTATTTGAGAACAGGATCCTGAGAAGAATATTCGGACCCAAGAGGAACGAGAATGGGGAATGGCGGAAGCTTCATAACGAGGAACTACATAGTTTATACGGTTTACCCAACATTGTTAGGGTCGTCAAGTCTAGGAGGCTTAGGTGGGCAGGTCATGTAGCTAGAATGGAAGCAAGTAGAAACGCTTTCAAAGTCTTGACTGGTAGACCCATAGGAAAACGACCATTAGGAAGACCTAGGCGCAGATGGGAGGACAATATTAAGATGGATCTCACAGAGATAGGAATACAAAGTAGAAACTGGATGCAATTAGCTAAGAATAGAAGTCAGTGGAGAGCTTTTGTGAACGCGGCACTGAACCTCCGGGTTCCATAGGCCATAGAGTTAGTTAGTTAGTGAAGAATGACCTTTCACTAGTTTCACCCTATTCCTGAAGTTTCCTTGAAACAAATTGCATGTCATATGCAAACTCTTGGAAGGTTCTATACAAGACATATATTTTCTTTTGTCTACCTATTTTCCTTCGAGATACCTAGTTTTGGAAAAAAAATATTCAACCCATCACCTATGCCAATATCTCTGCTTAGTGTTATTCTCTATAGATGCTTCACACATATGCTAAATACGGTTGCATACTGATCTTATTGCTATATTAATTTCATTCCTAAAACACCTGTTTCTCTAAATCACCAATGACTTCTTCACCTTTGCTGCTCTTTTTAACCAACGTCCTGAGGTTTTAGTGCCAAAACAACAGTACCTCTAGATAGGGCTTGAAGAGTACTTCCTACTACACCTATTGGTCAACGTCTACCTTCTGGGGTCCATTGCAATGGAACTGTGAATAAAGCCCTTTGATTTATGAGATATGAACAACATCGTTAACGCCGTTTTAAAAAAAAATTGCAAATTTTGATTTTCACCCTTCAGTAAACTGTCTTTAATTTTAGGATTGAGAGGAAAATTAGGGAAAAAACCTGGAGAATCACATAAAAATCTTAAGTTGAAAATTTGTGCCGATTCGTGGTACGTTGAACGGTAGGACCTTTACGCGAATGTGCGGTACATCAGGAAGAACGGACGTCGAAAAATAACTTTTTCGGTGTGTAGAGGCCATAAAACAAGTTTTCTTCTTTTATTAAACAACCATCACTCTTTCTTTCTTTGTCGAAAGAAAAGAAACACATCATACATATTATACAATAATTTTAGGGGACACTCTACTTAATGACCCTTCTAAAAATAAACTCAACTATTGATCATCTATCTTCATACCGAAACTTGTTTTTAACAAAGTCTTTCATTCCCACCTGGAGATGGGCGGGCCGTGGAAGATTACGCCTTCTCTATGGCCAGAGGTTTGGCAAGACTGTGGACAATAGATAAAATAGGTGTAGAACAGGATACAGTTAATTATGGAGTAATATTGTTATAAGCCTCAGTGGCCAGTTGAATAGAAAAAAATTGTTGAGATTACTGAGAGTCAAATAAATAGTTCGGACTTAGAGTCATGTAGTTGATGGTTGAAAGAAGTTTATGGAGGATATGTTGACGGATGGCGTTGATAGATGCGTCGAGCAGGGTTATAGTCGGATGTATGGGCCTCTCGTTTATAGATTGCCAGAAGATGGTCTAAAGGTGGATATGCATGGCGTGGCATCGCAGGAGTCTGATCCAAGAATTCTGCAGTGATGGGATGATTAGCCGTTATGGCCAGTGCATGATATAGCGGGTTCAGAGGCGATAGATGTGGGCTAAAAGAAGAGGCATTGAGGTATGGTGATAGACGACCGGACTTGGAGTTCTTGCTGGAAGAGAATAAGCTATGCGTAAGACGCGGCGTTCGAGGACTTGGAGTCAGTCATAGTACTGTTGATTTGCTAAGAGCCTGCTAGATGTCCATAGGTTATAGCGGGACGGACGAATATCTTATAGGTGAATAGCAAGAAATCAGAATATAGGCCCCATGTAGTTCCTTTTAAGCGACTCAACAGAAGAAGGCACAGGTGTATGTTTTTCTCAAGAATCTTTAAATGAGGTCTCCAAGTAAGATGGCTGTCGAAATGAACGCCAAGGTATTTGATACTATTTTGGAGAGGGATTGATGATCCCAGGACGGTGATACGAAGACGATCAGGAGTTCGTGAGGAACAGGATTTATTTTTATTAGTACCGAAGAGCTTCATTTGAGTTTTAAGCGGGTTTATCGTCAGTTTCTACCGGAGGCACCAAGTAAGCAGATTATCTATTGCAGATTGTAGTTATATGGAGATGCGGTCGACAGATGATCCCAAAGCAAGATAGGCTGTATCGTCGGCAAATTGCAAGACGTGAACTGGTGGCGTTGGAATAGGTATATGAGCGACGTACAGTATATAAAAGAGCGGGCATAGGACTGACCCCTGAGGTACCCCCGCACCTAAGGTGAATTCTGCAGACCGTGTCCCATTGATTTGGATAAAAGCTCGTCGGTGGTGTAGAAAATTTGCAATCAAGCGGACGTATGGAAGCGGTAGTAGGTGCTTCAGTTTGTAAAGCAAACCTTGTAGAGCAACCAGACAATCTCAAAGGAACGTTCTATATAAGGAAATCAGGACCGAGGGAAGATTCTTGTTATAGTGATTTACTATGAGTGATGAAAGTTTTAATAATTGGTCAGTCGTTGCATAGAATGGCCGAAAGCCTGCTTGCGTGAGTGGAAGGATGTTGCGTTGTTAGAGATAAACGCATTTTATATTATTTAATGTCATGTAGCCGTTTGACTAGTATTCTTTCAAAGATTTTGCTGAAAACGGTGGTGAGATTGATAGGTCTGTAGGAAGTAACTTGAGTAGGATTCCAGTTTTTCTTCCATTAAGAGATTATTATATATGATCTTGTACAATATGTGACTTGAACTCTTCTACAAAACGAAGAATACAATGCGAGCACAAATTCTAGACCTTCTAACTTACCCACAACAATAATATACAGGATCGCCCAAAAGTAGCTATACAGTCCCGTACTGATCAGCTCATCGCATTTTATATTATTTACTTATTACCCATACAGGTATTAACTTAGTTTCTTCAATATTTGTTCTTAATTTTTTTCACTTACTCCTGAATCTCGGAACGACCGAAGTAAATACATACATTATCTTAATAAATTAAACTGTCATACTTGATCGATGCTGGTCTGTATATCTACTTTTGGGCACCCTGTATTCCAAAAATATTACACAATGAATTACTTAACCTCCTCTCTACATCAACGGATGCAGAAAGGTCATTTGGTGGAGGCAAATCGCCTTCTGGACGATTAATGTAGGATTTTTATATCAAATCAGAATATAAAGTATTGTAAAATATTTTATATAAGCTTATAAGCCTAGAAAAATAGCCTTTGACGGAGTGGAGCCCCCATCACCCTTTCAGCAGATCCACTAATGCCATCCTCCACTTTGGCTTCTTCATAATTCATGTTGTAAAACCATACAATATACTGTACTTCTGTATATTTTGCAAATAGTTTTTGTAGTGTTATATCAGACTTAATAACACGGAACTCATCTGATGTAATGCTTTATCTCCTTGATATATAAGAACTGTCAGCCTTTCTTCACTACTTTTGCAAAATCCTTGATTCATTTACAAGTTGTTTTTTTTTTTTTTTTTTTTTTCAAAGTTAGTAGTGTATCAAACAACAGAACTTAATTTTACATTATATCGGGCAGCAGCAGATACTAACTTTTCTTCAATGATATGGATTATAAACTTTCTTTGTTGTATGGGAGAAGGGAGGGAAATGATGGGAACTTCATAACAAGGAACTGCATAATTTATATGGTTTACCTAACATTGTTAGGGTGATTAGGTCTGGAAAGTTCAGGTGGGCAGGTCATGTAATCAGAATGGAAGAAAGTACGGTTGTTTTCAAAATTTTAGCTGTAAACGCAATCGGAAAAAGATCATTAGGGAGACCTAGATGCAGATGGGAGGACAATATTAAAATGGATATCACAAAAATAGGAGTACGAAGTAGAAACTGGATCCAGTTGCTTAAGGACATTAGTGATGGAATTCGTCATGAGTCACTTGAATCATGACTTTTGTCCGAGTCATCCAGGTCTGGATTTCGCTTCTCAGACTCGGTTTAGAGCAGTGACCCTGACAGACCCGCCGGCTCAGAAGCAGCTGAATATCATCTCTGCAGCATTATAGCAGGATTTTGTATTTAATCAATGATGTTAACCGATCGAGGTCAAACATTTATTTGTTTGATTCTCGGCGTGACGTTTCTTAATCAAGATACTATGTTTTCAATATTTCAAATATAATTTCATGTTTATTCGTCTTCTATACATGATTTTTGAACATAGTCTATAAAGAAATAATTAACAAAACGCAGAATTGTTTGTGCTCAGCAACGACAAGTTCTAGAAGTCGATTAAACTTTGACGATCTCTTATAAGAAATACAAGTAGCTTATCTTTTCTGTGATTCTGACGCGTTTGTACTTTGATAAACCTTGCATTTATATTTCAGTGCAATGCTTGACACACACAGACGCAAACAACAAGTGAAAAAGAAACATGTATTTAGTGAAAAGGCAATGAAAGAAGAGAGAACCATTTTCTTAGAATTGTATTAGTAGCATCACACATACCGGTACTTTCCATGTGTATGACGATGTTTTGTCTCCGGGCCCTATTGGGTCATGGGTCATGGGTCTATCCGGATCAGACTGCGCCACTCCGGGCCATGCTTCTGTCAAGGTAACTCCGAGTCAGGGGTCACGAAATTCGACTCACTGAAGGATCAATAGAGAACTTTTGTAAATGTGGCATTGAACTTCCCAGTTCCGTAGGCCATAGAGTTAATTAGTATGAGAGAATAAAAGTAATAGTATTGTAATTTTCCCGGTCTTAACTATTTTAAGAAACTGTTTTTACAAAATTTGAATAGTTAATAAAATTTTACAAAATTTTCAAAAGTTTCAAAATATCTTATGAAATATAAGCAATGGCATCAACCTGCAAAGTCCACCTACACTACTTATACTTTTTTCTATATTTTACAGGTGCAGTCACAGTGACCTGCCACGAGTAATTGAAGGTTTACAAGCTGCTGCCGAACATGTGAAAAGGGTCGACGAAGTGATCATTGAGAATAATCATCTTCCTGCTCTCCCAGGGCGCGCTTTTACTCCGCTGAAGATTTCAAGACTTATGCTGAGAGACAATGGACTGGAAAGAATATCTCCCAACACGTTTGCCGGCCTCGAAGATACTTTGCAAGAACTGTACATAGTCGAATCTCGTTTGCGAAGTTTTCCATTTGATGCTGTAGAGGATATGTCTCTGCTGGAGGCGTTTACGTTAGAGGGAAGCAGTATTCGAATGATGCCAAAATTTGTAAATCTACCACAATTACGATACGTTCGCGTAGATGGAAGCGAAATAGACAAATTGCCGCCTGGCATCTTTCATGCGTTACCTAAGCTCGAGCAACTTCACATTGTGAAGTCGTTAGTGACAAGACTCGAGGCTGGGCTTCTAACTGATTTGCCTCAATTGAGCATAGCAAATTTTACGGGTTCCCGTGTTTCTTGGATTCATCCGCGAGTTTTTACAATGCTCCCAATGCTTCGAGAATTTTCATTATCACATAACCAAATTTGGGATCCAGGAATGGTAGGACGTGCTGTTAGAGACTTACCTCATTTAGCAATTCTTCATTTGGACAACAATCTTATAGAAAAACTCCCAGAAGCTTCTTTTGTTGACATTCGTGCTCTGCAAAGTTTATATCTTCAAGACAACCAAATTTACGAGATACATCGTGGTGCTTTTGAGCGACTGCCTTTCCTGTTGCGCTTGGACTTGAGCAGAAATGATATTCTCAGGATACATCCTCAAGCGTTCATTTCAGTTCGCGCTTTAGAAGAAGTGTCTTTGGCTGGCAATGAGTTAGACCATATTGGTGAAATTAGAGTATTAGCTGATAGTCTTCCTCGTCTTCGACTTCTTGATCTCAGCAGTAATAGAATCGAAGAAATACCTTTTGGTGCGCTACGCGGGCATCCTACGTTAGAAAGACTACACTTAAATAATAACAGAATTCGTCGTGTGCAAAGAGAGGCCTTCACAGCAATGCCTGCGCTGATTGAACTTCGATTACGCAATAATTCTCTTACGAGTTTCCTTGAAGGTCCATTGTGGAACTTACCTAGTTTAAAAGGGTTAGATCTGTCAGAAAATGGCTTTAAACGAGTGGACGGGCGGTTATTATCCAATTTGCCATCCCTTAGATATCTGGATCTCAGCCGAAATTCAATTTCTGTAGTAGACGTAGGGGCGTTTTTAGGTAATCCTGAGTTGGAACAACTGAACTTATCACACAACAGTATTCCGTCCTTGCATCCTAATGTGTTTCGACATTTACGTGAGTTGTATGATTTAGATTTATGCTATAATCAACTTACCACAACACCAACGGGGCTCTTTTCAGGACAAGTGGCACTAGAGCATCTTAGATTAGCGCGAAATCAGATAATGGAGTTAGTGCCAACAGCATATCCTGAAAGAAATATGTTGAAGTTGCTTGATTTAAGTGGGAATGGGATTTCATATCTTCCTCCTAAAGGTTTATCTGCGATGATTCAGTTGCGAAAATTAAGGTTTGGGCAGAATGCTCTTCACGATCTCGAAACTGGTGCTCTCGATGAATTAAGGAGCCTGGAATCACTAGATCTAAGTGACAACAGAATTCTTCATATTGGAGAGCATGCTTTTAAAGATCTGCATGAATTGCAGGAACTAGATTTGAGTGGCAACCGGATAGAGATGGTGCGTCCAGATTTTCTATTATCTATGCCACGCTTACAAAGAGTTGACTTGAGTCATAATCAAATAGCAGAAATTCTTCCAGGTGCTCTAGATCATGCTGGTGAGTTACGGGTTCTGAATATTTCCCACAATGCATTAAAAGAAATGCCTATTGCTTTTCACAGCTTAGTATCACTTGAAGTTTTAGACATGACAAATAACCGATTAAATCGAATTGAAAGATCTTCCGTTAAAAGCATGCCTTCTCTTGCAGAATTAAGGGTATCTAGAAATAAATTGCAAAGGATAGAAGAGGGTACATTCCAAAATTTACCAAATTTGGCCATGATTGATATGGACGATAATGAGATTGAGAGTATAAGTCCAAGAGCTATTCGTTCGTTACCTAGTCTCATAGCTCTGAAGCTTGCACGAAACAAACTCAGTGTTCTTCCTAACAATACATTTTCTCAGCTGCATTCCCTTCAGGCTGCAGAACTGCAAGAAAACAAAATCAAACATATCTCAATGGCTGCGTTCAATGGTGTTCCACGACTTCTTATGCTGAATTTAAGTCATAACCTGCTGCCGTCGCTCAATCGAGCGGGATTGCATAATCTACATTCACTTGAAGTTCTGGATCTCAGTAATAACAAATTAGCAAATGTCCCCAACAACAGCTTCTCCAATATGGAATGGCTTGTAGAATTGAAGGTAAGATTATCATTAAATGTAGTTCTTCCCAGACATGTTTCTAGAATTAGTATCTATAAAAAGAAGAATTGTCCTAGATACTTTCGGAACAGTATTGATTACAGCAAAACTTGTGGATCTTTTTATGAATGTTCCAAAAACAAATCTTATGTACACTTAGGTACATATGACTGTGTAGGATTCTTAAGTGAGTTAGATGAAAATGTTTAAAATAGATGATGTTTCAAAATAGAAGATTAATAAAACTTCTTTCCTACTATTTTTTTCCTATAATACATACGATACATCGTACAATATTTGTTGTTAATTTTTGATTCAACTTTGACCTTGACTTTTGATTATATAAGAACCGAAAGATTTTGTTACTGTCTTTAATAGTTACAGGATTCAATTACGCTAAAACCAAAAATGAAATTATATTTTTTTTTATTGTTTCTCTTATATGCCGTGGTCCACTTGGAGGTAAATTTCTACCGGTACGCTAAAAGTAATAAGTTAGGTGTTGCTGTAAATACTGTTCGGTAAAACCTACTTTATTCAATTACATTACCAACTATGAATGAATATACTCTCGGGTATTGCTTTTAAGTAATAGTATTTAGTCTAAATTTTCACAGCTTGTATGAGTTTTAGCATCTAAATTTACTGGCCTATGCCCAAACTGGCCACTTCTTATAAGAGTATTATATTCACTTCAGTAGGTTTACTAAAATGGAAACAATACTGAGAAATCTAGAATATTTTATTATTGGCAAAACGAGGTTGCATTCCCAACTTCATTATTGAAATAAACTAATTGATCGTATCTTTAAAGAAGGGAAACATTCCGTTTAGCTGATTTTGAGTAAATGAACTTCCTGCTGGCCACAATATTTTTGTTCCTTCAATTTATGTTTTTATGTCATTGAATGTTTGTCAGAATTATGTGATTATACAGTTTGTTTATTCTTCAGTGCAATGGATGCGTGCAGATATAAAATCTCATTTTGGCACAAAGTAGTATATTTCCATTTTCAAATGACACATTTAATTGGTCCACCAAAAGAATATATTAAGTCAAAATGAAACTAAATACTGAGAAATTCTTCTTGATACACCTAAGTATGTCGCAATAAATTTTATTTCTCTTTTGATTAATATACACCAGTGTGCAGAATATGCGAAGAAGTGGGGCTTATGTAAAATAAGGTTGAAAGATTTTTAGCACACACACTCTGTAAATTCGGAAACGAAATCAAATGTGCTCAACAACTACTATATAAGGCCTGCTATACACTGTGAGATAAATCCTAGGAAATATGTTCGGATTTATCTTAGGAAAAATGTTACGACATAACTCGTAGGAAATCCTACCCTTTTGTGCCATAGCCTACACGTGAAGCTTTTTCCATGTGAATAATGTTATATATTACAAAGTAAAAAAAAAAAATGATGAATTTCTATGCTAACTACACTGCACATCTTACTGATATTGATACCAGGCACTATATTGTTAAATTGCACACCTCTGAAAAAGAACCCATAAAAATCAGAAGATAAATTAGCAATACATGCCTCATCAGTCCTTGCACCACTCTTTATTTTGTCGAGTATTTTTGTTTTCTGTTTTCATTTTCTCTCAACTGATGCCGCTTAAATCGAAATCTTACGAATTTTCTTTCCGAAATAGAGCGTGGTCTAAACAGGAGAAATCTCATAGGATCGTTCACAACACAGGAAATGGAATCCAATCTGATGCCATACACGTTGAGATTTTGACTTTAGGAAAAATCGTAGGAGACTTTCTAGGATCTCGTAGGCCTCTAGTGGCGTTTTCAAAAGTTATATTTCACTTCTCTCTTTCAAAAAAATGAATTTAAAAAAAGAATCTTATTTAGTAAACATTGTTTTTGAATATAATTTAAGACAAAGTAAAAATGGAAAATTAATAAATAAGGAAGCACATTAAACCGCGGGGCACATGGGCAGATACAGAGTCTCAAGGACCAAATATAAGGGACAGGAAATGCTCTTAGGAAGCAAGGATGTCTAGCTATCTTATCGCAAGAGCAAACTTTTGTAAGCGCTCCCTTAATATAAATATATATTTCATTTATGCTTGTATATTCTAGATGGATGACAACAGGATATGTGGAATTCAGGGTTCTCCATTCAATGGGATGCCACGACTTCGAATTCTCAGCTTAAAGAATAACAAGATGACAACGCTCGAAGAACCAACATTTCAAAATCTGAGGACGAATATTGCAATACTGGATGTATCAGGTACTTTTTTCTAACATAGTAATATGATTCTTAAGATAGTATATGTCTGAATGTTCTGCCCTTTAAATTATAACCCATTTACCCTAGTAGCACACTTGGTGAGTTAATGGTCAGTGTAGTTGGAAGCTGGGAAATGTAAAATTGAAAAATACGTTGACTTAACGTAGTTTAAAGTGTAGGTTGACCAATCAAACAATTTGCCGTCATCTACCCAATAATTTCGACCTCGCATGTGCAGATACGTATTTTATTTCTTTAGTAAGGGCTATGTTAACAAATTAAGTTGGTTGGCCAAAGAAGTCAATTTATAATGTAGGGCCAAAGTTGATGGTTGGCCAACCATCGCTTCCCACTGTTGGGTCTAGTATATGTGCTGCTAGGATATCTAGCGCAACTAGGCGGTCCACTAATTCAATTTCTTTCCTATATGGTTCAAAAGGGATTTTAAGGAGCTGGAGTGAAGGGATAGATTGAGAATTAGAATTATGCATACAAGAGCTGCATAATTAAGGCATTAATCATCTCACAGCTACTTAAAAATTTGGAAACATTAAAATTAAAATATTATAATAAATAATCATATGTATAAACAATAGCGGAGAAACTGGCTTTGCTGCCCCTTCCGCAGAACTTGTTTCAGTTCTACATAATATGTTTCAGTCTAAAGTGTTTCAGCGAAGTGCATGCTGCAGCTCTAGAATTCACGCAGTATTTACATTACGTATTAGGTGAAAAAAATCGTACATTGTTCTGGGTTTAAGTGATAAGTAACAACGCACATGATATCTACCTCTAATACAATCAATATATTAAATACTGGTATAAAATCAGTTACTCTCCTATTCATGGTGTGGCAATTAGGAAAAGAAACTTTTTTTTGGGGGGGGCTGCGAAGTTAGTTTTGACACAGACGTTTTTCATATTGATGAATCTTGCGTGTGACTTTGGGCACTTGCAGAAATTTCGAACGGCCGGTCGCCAGTGTGGTGTGTAATGCGGCTAAGCATAGACTGGTGTTAGGTCAATCCATGCCAAGTGATCGAGAAAAAAGAAAAATTGCCGCTCGACCTTTTTAAAAAAATCTAACTTTTTCATGTATGTTTACACTACATTAGGGTATTTCAAAACCACAATTAATTATTTTTAAAATATCTCGTAGCGACGCAGCTTCTGCCGCCATTTTGCGTTTTCTCGATTTCAGGCGTTTACATTGTTACGAATATCTCAGCATGTATTTGTCCTAGCAAATTCAAAATTGCTGAGCGTGCCGAACTTGTGCAGAGCTAAAACTTTGACCTCTTAACATTTTTGCCACAAACCACTTGAAAGGGGTAAAATCAGGGCTTACAGTAGCAACATTTTTTGACATTGAAGGCATGTTTGGGAAGAGGAAGCAACTGACGTAGAGGTCTGAATTTATGAGTGCTTGTAGTTCGGGGTGATGAATTTATACTCAAAAATTTGCATACCTGTAGCTGCTCGCAAAGGCCTGAAAAAATGTCGTAAAGTTGGGGAATTATGCCAATTTAGCATATTTCATTGTCCAATATTTCCAATGGGCGTGGATAAAAGTATTTGAAATTTTGGAAATAGTTACTCCTTTAGTATACCATAACACACAACAAAGCGCGTTTTGTGTTTTTGAGCAGAAGGGGGTCAAAGTACTCTGATCTTATACTCCGATCTTTTCGAGCTAGAATTTTTAAAATTCGACCAAATGAGTAAAAATTTTTAGTAGGTGTATTACAGAACGAGAAATGACTATACTATTTCTAAAAGCAACAAACGTGATGGTTTGAAATGTGTTTCTACATTGATATGTTCAAGAGTTGTAAACAAAGTTCTGTAAAATCTAATTATGTAATCGGTAGTATACTTTCGAACAACTACTGCAAAATAAAATAAAAAAGAAATCTGTCTCTCAGATTAACAAAAGATATAAGTATAGATTTGAAGCATGATAACAGAGGTGAACAAATGCAAGACCAAGATCAAGACCGGGGTGGTCATGGTCTTAAGTCTTGCACATCCAGTCTTGGTCTTGGTCTTGCACACCCAGTCTTGGTCTTGGTCTTGGTCTTGCATGCAAGAGTCTTGCAAATCTTGCGTTTGAGAAATCTCAAGCTTTTCATAGGTAAATTTTACTATGGATATAACGGATACTAAACTCTACAATGCGCCAATAGTAACGGAAATACAATTTATGTTTCTAAATATAATATAGTTTAACTCTGTGTAAGTATGATGATAGTGTACAACATAGGTGATGGATGACCTTTATTATTATTTTTTTTAATGGGTGCCCACGCTTCACTACTTGTAAGATATGCCTAAATCACAACGTTTCGTAATCTGTTTACATTTTTTAACAGATCCAACACTCCACTGGTTCCCAAACTGGTTCCCTGAGACGCATGAAAGAAAATCAAGACGGCGCATATTATTGAGATACCATGAATTGCAAAATTATTTTTACACCCTAAAGGCGTCAGATTTTTCTTTTCAACCACGATTAGCTAATCCTTGTATTAAACAAACTTTCAATTAAATACTGATATTTCGTTTTACTGATTCCAATATGTACTCTATGGGGCAGAATCATTGACATTACGCAAGAGCGATGAAGAAATTGCAAGCTTTCGAAACATGGGCAGGGGGAGAAAAGGAGAGAATTAACTGTGTTAAATGGAAAACGAATGAGAAGGTGTTAGGAATATTAGCAGTAGGAGAAAAAAGAATTTTAGATATTGTTAAGAGGAGGAAGAGGAACTGGTTAGGATATTGGGTGACGAGGAACTGTATTATGAGGGACGTGCTAGAGAGTATTGTGGAAGGAAAGAGAGGGAGAGAGCGAAGGAGACTAGTTGAAGGAAGGTACTAAAACAGAAATTGCTACCTCAAGACGAATATACTAGATGAGACCACAACCGAACCTCGAAGCTTCTCAGTTGCAGCAAGTAATGATATGTTTAGCAATACTGACCAAAAAGAGAGAGAGAGAAATAAAACAATAATTATTATAATGAAATATCTTAATATTTTAGAATAATTTGAGTGAAAACTGAAAACGACTCAACTGTCCATGTGTTTTGTGTAAACTCACTTTATATAAATACTTTTGACCTGTATTAGAAATACAAAATAACTGCATCAAACTTCAAGTTATTTGAAGTCTCACTTGTGAATATGGATTACTAGCATCAATTACCCACTTCGTTGGGACAAACTAATATATATATATATATATATATATATATATATATATATATATATATATATATATATATATATATCGTTAGTCAGTCATTTTTACTATTAGTAAAGCGCTATCTGATATCGGTCATTTTCGATGATTTTTATATTTCTCTCATCTTCTCCCCAAATTGCGGGGCTGAATTTGGATTTAAACGGCATAAGAAATGTCACTGTTCGGAAGTATCACTGTTCGCCAGTGTTGGGCAAATTTCAATTGAATTAACAATTAACAATTAATCTGCAAATTTAATTGTTAATTGCAATTAACAATTGAGGTAAGTAATGGTTAATTATTAATTGCAGTTGCCCATTAATAATGGAGAATCAATTGCGATGGAAAGTAATTACAGTGGAAAGTAATTGTAATTGAATTCAGTCATTCAATTGCAATTGCAATTAATTGGCAATTAATTCAATTGCAATTTATTTCCACAGCAATTACTTTCAATCGATTGATCAATTGCAATTGATTTTCACTGATTAATTTTCAACACTGTAGTTCAGAGAGGGCGTGGGACAATGAAAACTTTAGCCACGACCAATTGACTCACCACCCATCGTGACCCACGACACACCGTGACCCACTCTGACCCACCACTCATCATGAACCACTCTCACCCACTGTGACCCACAGACCCACCAAAACCCATTGTCATCAACTCTGACCCATGATTCACGCCCTCTTCTCTACTGACTAAAGAGTTTAAGCTTGTAATAAAACAAGCCTATGAAATTATCACTCATCGGAGTTTTTTTTTTTCTACGATCAATCGCTCAAGCACCGCTCTATTACAATAACGGTGGATCTGACCCTTCTAATATAAATAAAATAAAGAGTTTGTTTGTGTCTGTCTGTCGATCTTTGTGCGACCTGTGGACCAGACGAGTGGACCGAAAGGTTTCAAAATTTGGTCACGGGTAGCTTGGTCTAGGCCCCAGATCAGGACGAAGTTTTTTTTTTTTTAATTTCGAACTAGTGGGGTCTCAGGAGGATGTTTACTGGGACCGGTCTGGGGACCAGACAAGTTGACCGAAAGTTACCAAATTTTGGTCACGGATACCTTGGTTCAGGTCCCACACCAAGGCGAAGTGTTTTTCACAAAATTCGAACCAGGGGATCTCAGGGGGACGTTTACCGGGACATGTAAAAATAGTAGAAAATGACCGATATTAGTGTCGATTTCATAGTTTTCGGGGTCGCTGAGATCAATGGTGAAACCCCGATCGCATTAACTTCCAAATTCACCCTATTTGGCTGTGGGCCGGGGATCAACGGGGGAGGGAAGACCGAAACGTAAAAGTAATCCAAAATGACCGATATTAGTGTCAAATCCATAGTTTTCGCGGTCGCTGAGATCAATGGTGACACTACCATTAGCATGACTTTCAAATTCATCCACCGTTTGTATGCGGGCCTTGGGTCACAAGAGGGGGGAATTCCGAGACATGTAAAAATAATCGAAAATGACCGATATTAATGTCAAATACATAGTTTTCGGGGTCGCTGAGCTCAATGGTGAAACTCAAGACCGCGTTTACTTTCACATTTAGCTCCGATCAGCTATGGAACGGGAGCATTATAAAGGGGATCACGAGACATGTAAGAAAATAATCCACAATGACCGATATTAGTGTCAAATCCGTAGTTTTCGCGGTCGCTGAGATCAATGATGATACTTTCATTAGCGATGATTTTCAATTTTAGCCACTATCGGCTGCGGGCCAGAGGCGTTGTTTTTTCAAAATTGGAACCAGAGGATCATAGGGGCTTTTACCGGGATATGTAAAAGATAGTAGAAAATGGCAGATGTTAGTGTCACATTCATAGTTTTCGCGGTATCGGCTGGGGGCCAGAGGAGATTTTTTTCACAATTCGAACCAAGGGGGTCTCAGGGGGCGTTTACCGGGACATGTAAAAGTAGTAGAAAATGGCCAATATTTGTGTCGAATCCATATTTATCGGGGTTGCTCAGATGTATAGTGACACACCCGATAGTGTTTACGTTCAAATTCAGCCCCCATCGGCCTTCCTAATGAAAACACATGTACCTTGTTGGATATATATTCACACAAAATATATGCAGTTTTAGAAATGTTTCTTAATTGTTCTCCCGTTGTACAGTTTATTTACATTGATATTTTATCTGATCCGTGCGAAGAGCGGGCATAACAGCTAGTACGAAATGGTAAAGTGTTTGTCATGGACCAAAATACAATGAATTCAATTATATAGATAATTATTATAATTATCATTGTATTTCCTTGTTGAATTATAGATACTTTTTAGTGGAAAAAAGAATAAAATTTGGAAGTCCCAAATCTAGTTAATGTAGACTAACGTAAAGGAAAAAGTATAAAATTTTCCATATAATTAAGCGTACCGTACAAGCTTAAAATTTCCATGTAATTAAGCTTACAGTACAAACTTTATGTCTCTTCTTCTGACAACTTGATTTTCTTGAGCTCTGAACGCTAAAGACACGCTTCAGCAATTATTATAATAGAAAGCAATGTGTGTATATATAATGCGAAGCACTGTATTTTTTGTTTCTCAACTAATATCGATCGTTTTCGATTACTTTTTACAAATCAACCCACTACAATCTTATATATAAAAGAGAACGCACAAATCCTTTGTTCCCTCATCACGTTAATACGGCTGAACCAATTTCTTTCATTTTTGGGGGGTTATTAGGATTTGGACCCTAGATGGTTTTTATCATATCACTTTAATTTTCAATTACCAGTGTCTTGAGATAATTGACCATTCAAGTGTCCATAACGTACAAATCCTTTGTTAGTTCATCATAGGTAAAAATAAACGTATTTATATGCAACCCGCATGACCGTGTCACTCGGCGGGTTAACATAAATGACAGGCGATATAATGTTAACATTTACTGCAATCTACTATGGTTTTTATCATATCACTTGAAAGCGAAAAAGTAAAAATTATCTAAGTAACAAAGTTTATTGCGTTCCGGGGTGACCGCAGCGAAGCGGGGTGAACGCTGCTAGTTTCCTATACGTAGAAAGTCCCAATTCCATAAAAGAGATTTTAAAAAAATGGAAGGACTCGTTCTGTTTATTTTTACCTCCATAAATTGATGTCGAGTTTCGTGTCGAGCCGAGTTTGACAAATAACTCACTCGTTCAGCTCGTTTTAACTCGTTTTGAAATCATGATCTGATTATACTGGAAAGCGAAAGCCGAGAAATGTAAGCAGCAATGTGGAATACTTTCAATGGTGCTCACGACAGGGTTGCATTTTGTCTCGTACTTTAAGTGCATCTCGACGGGTACTTTTACTGCATCTCGTCTCGTCTCGATAGCAAAACGAGTTTTTGTGCGTCACCGCAAGTGGGTCAAAATGAGCCTACAAATATGGCGGAACAAGTTATTGCTGTTCCGTCACCAACACAATTCGAGGTAGTTTTCTTCGCATCATTTTGTGCCGTTTTGAGTACCTACTTCCACGTTTTGTGCGTCATTGGAAGTGGGTCAAAATGGGCCTCGAAGGTGGGACGAAAATGACCCACTGCTCCGCCACTACCGAATTTCGAGGTCGTTCCTTTCACATCGACTAGTGCCTGTTTTGTGCCGTTTCGTGCCTCTATTTCGACGTTTTGTGCGTTACCGTAAGTGTGTCAAAATGGGCCTCCAAGGTGTGACGAAAATGACCCACTGTTCCGCCAGTATCGAATTTCTAGGTTGTTTCTTTCGAATCGTTTAGTGCCTATTTTTTAAGTTTTCTGCGCCTATTTCCTCGTCTTGTGCGTCACCGGAAGTGAGTTAACCGGGCCTTCAAAGTGGGAGTTAAATGACTCACTGTTCCGCCACTATCGAATTTCGAGGTTGTTTCCTTCAAATCGCCTAGTACCTGTTTTGTGCGGTTTTTGCACCTATTTTCACGTTTTGTGCGTCACCGGAAGTGGGTCAAAATGGGCTTTCAAGATGGGACGAAAATGACCAAGAGTTCCGCCACGTTCCAATTTCGAGATCGTTAATTTCACATCCTTTTATGCTTGTTCTATGCCGTTTTGTGCGCCTATTTCGACGTTTTGTGAGTCACTGGATGAGTGTCAAAACGGGCCTCCAAGGTGGGACGAAAATGACCCACATTTTCAGCCACTATCGAATTTCGAGGTCGTTTCCTTCACATTGTCTTGCGCGTGTTTTCTACTGTTTTAAGCCTATTTCCACGTTTTGTGAATCAATGGTAGTGGGTCAAAATGGGCATTCAATGTGGGAAGAAAAATGACCCATTGTCCCACCAGTATCGAATTTCGAGGTTGCTTCTTGCGCATTGTTTAGTGCATGTTTTGTACCGTTTCTGAGTGTATTCTCACGTTTTGTGCGCCAACGAAAGTGGGTCAAAGAGGACCTACAAATATTTCAGATAAAGACATATTCATCCCACTTTCAAGGCCCATTTTGACCCACTTCCATTAATGCACAAAGTGACACAAATCACGCACAAAAAATGTGAAGGAAATGACCTTGACATGCGATGGTGACGGAACAGCATTACGTTATTCCGCTATACTTGTAGGCCATTTTGACCCATTTTCGTTGTCGCATTAAAGTGGAAAGAGGCGCACAAAACGGTACAAAACAGGCACTATACGATGCGAAAGAAAGGAGCTTCAAATTCGATAGTGGCAGAACCATGGCTCTTTTTCCTCACACCTTGATGGATCATTTTGACGCATTTCTGCTGATGCTCAAAACGTTGAAGTAGGCGAACAGAACGGTACAAAATACACACTAAACGATGTGAAGGAAACGTCCTCCAAATTCGTTGGTGGTGGAACAGCATTAACTTGTTTCGTTATATTCGTACGTCCATTTTGACCCACTTCCGGTGACCCACAAAACGTACAAAACAGGCACTAAACGATGCGAAAGAAACGACCTCGAAATTCGATAGTGGCGGAACAGTGAGCCATTTAACTCCCACTTTAAAGGCCCGCTTAACTCACCTCGGGTGATGCACAAGACGAGAAATAGGTTCAGAAAACTTTTGTTTTTAGAAAAAGAGCACTAAACAATGCGAAAGAAACGACCTAGAAATTCGATAGTGTCGGAACAGTGGGTCATTTTCGTCACACCTTGGAGCCCAATCTTGACACACTTCTGGTAATGCACAGAACGTGGAAATAGGGGCACAAAACGGCACAAAACAGGCACTAGTCAATGCGAAAGGAAGGACCTCGAAATTCGATAGAGGCGGAGCAGTGAGACATTTAATTCGCATTTTGAAGGCCCATTTAACTCACCTCCGGTGAGTTTGATGCAGTTATTTTGTATTTCTAATACAGGTCAAAAGTATTTATATAGAGTTTACACAAGGGACATGGACAGTTGAGTCGTTTTCAGTTTTCACTCAAATTATTCTAAAATATTAAGATATTTCATTATAATAATTATTATTTTATTTCTCTCTCTCTCTTTTTGGTCAGTATTGCTAAACATATCATTATTTGCTGCAACTGAGAAGCTTCGAGGTTCGGTTGTGGTCTCATCTAGTATATTCGTCTTGAGGTAGCAATTTCTGTTTTAGTACCTTCCTTCAACTAGTCTCCTTCGCTCTCTCTCTCTCTTTCCTTCCACAATACTCTCTAGCACGTCCCTCATAATACAGTTCCTCGTCACCCAATATCCTAACCAGTTCCTCTTCCTCCTCTTAACAATATCTAAAATTCTTTTTTCTCCTACTGCTAATATTCCTAACACCTTCTCATTCGTTTTCCATTTAACACAGTTAATTCTCTCCTTTTCTCCCCCTGCCCATGTTTCGAAAGCTTGCAATTTCTTCATCGCTCTTGCGTAATGTCAATGATTCTGCCCCATAGAGTACATATTGGAATCAGTAAAACGAAATATCAGTATTTAATTGAAAGTTTGTTTAATACAGTGAAACCTCCCTTAACGGACACCTCTCAATAACGGACACCTCTACAATACGGACAGATTTTTATGTCCCGGCAAAAATATATGTTCTCTTACGGAACAAAACCCTCCCTTTTACGGACACTCTCACATACGGACGCGGACAGTCTTTCCCCCCCCCCAAACGTTTCAATAACCTCTTCATAACGGACAGGAATTATTTTCGGTTCTGCGATATATTACAGCAGACAGAAAAGTATTTTCCCCACAAGTGTATCTATCATGAGTCTACACCTGGTGAACCATCAAACAGACAGCTTCAAGCTGAACTTGAAATTCTTCTTTTTTTCGTCTGCCCGTAATAAACTGTTTTCTTCTGGAAATCCTAGAAAACCTTCAATAAGCATAACTCTCATACAGGGTCAGTTGTATGACCAAGAATTCTATGCGAAAGATCTTCCCTTCCCTATTAGTCCTTTTTCCTCTGGGCCTTGCATCTTTCCCGACAATTTCATAGGTAACAAAACCAACATTGATTGTTTTACAATTACATTCTAAACGAGGAATATTTCCTCTCGTACTTTTTTTAAAGCAACATTTTTCTTTTACTCATGATACTGGAATAAGTCTGGGTTGGAGTTTTTCCGGCTTCCTTTTAGGTCAATAAACATATACACTCCCAATAATTTATCTTTTCATCGATTCCATCAACGAATATAACGCGCCAATGCACAAGCACACATACTCATACACACATTTCTACTGAGGATTCTCAGAGGACATTTGCTAATAAGTTTTGTTACCCTTGTAGAGGAAAAAGTATAGCTTTTTCGCTAAACAAAGGAGTTTAGCCGGTTAGTTGGTTCCTAACACATCTTTTGAGAAGGTTCTGAGAATTTGAAATAAATGAAAAACTCCCCCCACTTTCCCTTCCATGCATCTTTTGCAGTATGCAAATATATTAACACATCCCCCAGCAATAATATTATTTAACAGAAATGAATCTCTCCTTCATCCCTCCCATTAATTCAAATACGTACTAAATACACTATTTTCATATTGAATTTTACGTATTTACGCTCATACATAATGTATTTACTGTGTATTACTGCATACAATTACCGTTGTGAAAAATTAAATTTTTGTAATCTCTCTGTAACGGACACCTCTCAGTAACGGACAAAAATTCATGTCCCATTGGTGTCCGTTATTCAGAGGTTTCACTGTACAAGGATTAGCTAATCGTGGTTGAAAAGAAAAATCTGACGCCTTTAGGGTGTAAAAATAATTTTGCAATTCATGGTATCTCAATAATATGCGCCGTCTTGATTTTCTTTCATGCGTCTCAGGGAACCAGTTTGGGAACCAGTGGAGTGTTGGATCTGTTAAAAAATGTAAACAGATTACGAAACGTTGTGATTTAGGCATATCTTACAAGTAGTGAAGCGTGGGCACTAGGGATGCATTCGAGTCGAGTCGAGTCGAGATTTAAGCCTGTCTCGACTCGTCTCGAGAAAATGTTGTCTCGACTAGTGTCTCGACTCGAAAATATGTTTCTGTCTCGACTCGTGTCTCGTCTCGACTCGACTCGAATTCGAGTCGAGACGTCTCGAAATTCGAGTCGAGACAAAATGTATGAGTTAAAATATACGCACACATCAGGCAGACCATCATGACTACCTACCTAATTGTCAGTATGTCGACTTTTGGCATGGATAAAAACGGCGACACGTCTTGGCATACACGCAATGATCCTTGATAGGTCGCTGGAGAGAGCTGGCACCACATGTGCTCACTCAGGTCACCTAATTCCCGTAAATTCCGGGAAGGGGGCGATGTGTTCTGACGTCACGTTCAATCACATCCCACAAGGGACATCACTCAAATGTCCGGCTCCAATTTCAATGAAACTTTTTTTGCTGATAGAAGGCATGCATGCATCATTACTTGTGATGACAAATTTTTGCCATGGTGCATGTTTTCTATTTTTTTTTAAATAACTTTTAAGAGTTGTGATGTGGTTATTAGAGATTACTACAGAAGTCCCTTACTACCCTTTGTAAACGGAGCGTTAATGAAGAAAAGTGAAGAAAAACCATGTGGATACATATAAGTCCTGGGGGGAAGTCGTATGGTAGATATGACCTTGATGGCAGCCATCTTGAAATCCGCCATTTTGAATTAAGGTCAAGTTTTCAAAATGGGAATAGGGTAATATGATACATAATTTGGGGCTAGAATTTAATTAGAAAAATAATGGCGAGGTTAATTTTAAGATACACCCATTTGGGGGAAAGTTACAGGCATATTAATTGTTTTTACTTACTGTGTGCGTAAGTCCCTTCTTACTTTCGTCTCAAGACCTGTAAATCGATCGCAACGGCAGAGCCCGGTTTCGCACTAGTGTTTAGAAATCTTTAAACTCACTTGATGCAATATTTGTGGATTATTGCCTCACACACACACACACAGAATCAGAGTCCTCACACACCAAGGGTGAGAGCTGTGCCACTGAGTCACAGCGGCCACGGGGCTAGGTCGAGTCCACTTTACGTTCATAGTTTCTTAGTACATAAATGTTACGATTATGAAATAGATTTTCCTTAATGAGCTGCATAAAAACAAAAGCTTTCGAAATGCATTAAACAATTAGCTCGATTTGAGTGTGAACTTAAAGTTATATCAGAGTGTAAATACGGATACGCACCAAAGCTCGAAAACTTAATACACTATTTCTCCTATATAGTCAGCATGTATCAAGCAATCGTTTAGCTTTCATTTGAGAGGATGGAAATCGAAGGCCCCTGAACAACTATGTTACTAATGTGCGGAATGTATTTATCTTACAGTGAACTGCTTTGATGCCAAGTGGCCTAACTCCAAAATTGAAATTTTCCAGGAGTGAAAGTTGAAGTTCAATATCTCATGAACAATCCATATTTCTTTTATGTTGGGAACCAAAACCATAACTACTGTATGTAGTTCATTGTTTTATAACTTATTGTTTACAAAAATCCTTTTAAAAAATACCTATTCATAGAAGTGAATGGTACTTATCTGTACTAGTTCTTGGCATCCAAGCAGTCCATTTATTGTAATACTAGCTTAATATACCCATTCTTCGCATGGGGGCTGTATTTGGAAGTCAACACCTGTGGAAGTATCACCATTCATTTCAGTGACCGCGAAAACTATGGATTTGACACTAGTATCAATCAATATGGGCTATTTATACATGTCTCGGTATTCCTCACCCGCTGACACCCGGCCCGCATACAGTAGTAGCTAAATTTGCAAGTCATCGCTGATGGAAGTGTCACCATTGATCTCAGCGACCGTGAAAACTATGGATTTGACACTAATGTCGATCAATTTGGATTACTTTTACTACATGTCTCGCTAAACGCCCCCCTGAGACCCCCTGGTTCCAATTTTGACAAAAACGCTTCGCCTTAGACTGGGACCTGGACCAAGGTATCCGTGACCAAAATTTGGTAACTCTCGGTCAACTTGTCTGGTCCCCAGGTCGGTCCCAGTAAACGTCCCCCCCGAGACCCCCCTGGTTCGAAATTAAAAAAAAACGCTTCGTCTTGATCTGGGGCCTGGACTAAGGTACCCGTGACCAAATTTTGGGAACTCTCGGTCCACTCGTCTGGTCCTCAGGTCGCACACAGACAGACAGACAAACACACAAACAAACTCTTTATTTTATTTATATTAGATAAGATATACTATGTAAAATAGTCTCGTATCATAATATGTGATGTACAACAAATGTTACATTATATATTATCCGTAGCTCGTGATATGCTGCAACATATTAAAGCCTCAGAATAGTTGGGCAAGCGAATAATCCAGAAGTTACGTAACCCTATTGCGTTCATGGGAACGAAAACACAATAATTATAACTATGCTAAATTACTATAGACTACCAACTGCTCATTCAGAGAATTTATGAAGTTCACTTTATCGCAATAGTTTTATACAAACTAGATTTAGACTACGGATAATAGTTTTATACAAACTAGATAATCAATTATTATTATCATTATCATTATATTTGCAGTACAACCAAATACAACGACATTAACTATTTGTTCTAATTAACTGAATTGAGCTGAAAATTAAATCTTGATCTTTAAAGATTAACTATTAATTTTATGCGTTCTGTACCTTTCTGAAGGAATAAAAGCTGGAATTGGTTTCAAGGCTGTTTCTGAGTGAATACTTTCTTCAAAATAATATTAAAAATTATAGAAAGATTTTCGAGACATTCGAGTCGAGTCGAGATTTTTAAGAGCCGTCTCGACTCGACTCGTGTCTCGACTCGAAAATTCGAGTCGAGAAATACGTTTGTCTCGACTCGTCTCGAATTTTACAAAGTGTGTCTCGACTCGAGCGCATCCCTAGTGGGCACCCATTAAAAAAATAATAATAAAGGTCATCCATCACCTATGTTGTACACTATCATCATACTTACACAGAGTTAAACTATATTATATTTAGAAACATAAATTGTATTTCCGTTACTATTGGCGCATTGTAGAGTTTAGTATCCGTTATATCCATAGTAAAATTTACCTATGAAAAGCTTGAGATTTCTCAAACGCAAGATTTGCAAGACTCTTGCATGCAAGACCAAGACCAAGACCAAGACTGGGTGTGCAAGACCAAGACCAAGACTGGATGTGCAAGACTTAAGACCATGACCACCCCGGTCTTGATCTTGGTCTTGCATTTGCTCACCTCTGTTATCATGCTTCAAATCTATACTTATATCTTTTGTTAATCTGAGAGACAGATTTCTTTTTTATTTTATTTTGCAGTAGTTGTTCGAAAGTATACTACCGATTACATAATTAGATTTTACAGAACTTTGTTTACAACTCTTGAACATATCAATGTAGAAACACATTTCAAACCATCACGTTTGTTGCTTTTAGAAATAGTATAGTCATTTCTCGTTCTGTAATACACCTACTAAAAATTTTTACTCATTTGGTCGAATTTTAAAAATTCTAGCTCGAAAAGATCGGAGTATAAGAGCAATTTTACTCTTTCTTTATTCTGGAAAGTTTTTCACATCGTTTATTTGAAACCAATTAAGATTACTCAAATAGGATGATAGATTTTAAAATATTTTTGGTATCACATCCTTACTTCAAATACGCTTCGAAAGGAATTCGATTTTTTTTTTTTTTTTTTTTTGTACAACGTTCTTACTTAAAATAGGATTGTCTAAAATAAATTCAACCTGCTTATCATTCTAATCTTTTTCTGTTAAAATTTTTAAAAATGAAAATAGATTTATTTTACCTGTTATTTTCATTCACAGTTACCTTAAGGAATGATCTGAGTCGAAACGAACAAATATGTAAATCAACGGGGTTAAAACAGAGTGCAGGTACTTAGAAAAAAGCTTTATCAATATATGCATGTGTGATAAAAAGCAATATTCAATGTTTATGAATAAGTTTTAATAATGAGGAAAATTGTTTCATAAATTTACTTATTTCTAGGTAATCCCTTATCTTGCTCATGCAATTTGATGTGGTTAAGAGCTTGGATGGATGACAACACGCAAGATATTGGAGATCCTCATTGTTCAGATGGGACCCTGTTGAGAGATATGAGATTTTCCCGCACAGACTGTCAGAGCAAATCACCAGACGCCACTAAAAATGGTTGCGAAGCAGAATATCTTCATGACGGCAGCCCTACTTCAGGTAAGTTTATTTTCGCTTATACAATTTTTTTTTTTTTTTTTGTTACAACATGTATTTTTCTTATGTTGAGTATTCCCTAAATTTTGGCAAGCATGTCTCGAGGAAATATTTTGATTTTATTGTTCAAAAAAACTCTTTGACAGAAGCCAAAGACATTCCACGATTACATCATAATCCTGTGCTCCTATGTAAGAAAATATTTGTGTTGATTTTGGAGATCACACAAACAAATCTTCATTCTTTAACACCTTCTGGACCCAGGAACTCTTTAATTTTCGATGTTTGCAAATATCTTGCTTATAGAAAACAGAGTTTCTTTTGCCGCGTTGGCACACTTTTGTTTTATTTATTTATTTATTTTTTTATTTTTTAAGGACACTCAGGATCATATAGTCGTTATACTTCATCATTCAGTCACACACATTGACACACACACACTTGTACAGTCAATCATTCGTCAAATTCGAGTCTCGTGACAGCCTCTTTTCATTTTGGCAGAGTTCAGCATGCTAACTATCATAATAGCTCTCTACTCTGAAGTCCCTACCTTATATTCACTTGCAAAAATCTTACAAACTGGTATACATGAATAACTCTTTTATAATGTCTATTAACGTCATTAAAAAAAAAAATAACTGTTTACAAACTGTATACGTCTGCAATAAATTAGGATAAATCTCTACCATCATTAGGTTATGAGATAGGTACTTTTATTAGAAACAATGAACTTAGTTTACAACATGATAGGTCCTCGTATTTACAGTTTTGTAATGTATATGCGGCATTCAATTCTTAAATGCTTCTTGCTTATTCTTAAGACACGCTAGCCAAAACAACAAGGGAGTCATTTGTTTAGGGCATTGCAGGGGCAATCCTCACGAGTTTGAGATTCATACACATTTTAAATAAATAATAATATACCAATGAAAAAATTAAAATTACTTACATCGGGGATCTTGTCCCCTCCCCAAGTAAAATCTGAAATGATACTGCTACAAACAAATGAATTATCTGCTAATTAAATCGTTTTTGTTCACATCTACTATTTAAGTTAAATGAATATAGGGAAATGCGGGGAACAACGAAACAGAAAGCTTATATATGGCAATACCTTATTATTTCTTACGATATTTTCATTTTGAAAAGCATGTCTTGAAACAGCCAGCTTTATCCTATGTACACTGTGCAAATTCATTGATACAACTCAAAATATAAAGTTAGGATAAACAATTTTCAAAAAAGTTATGATTGTTTCATTTTATTTCAATAGCGGGGCACAATAGATGAATACAGTGATAATGGTTATGCTTTGCAAAAACTGCAAATTTGTTATCGCATTGAAGAGAAGCAAATATTAGTGTGCATGAGGATTATATTTTAAAAATTCGTAGTCGTACTTATATATATATACAGGGTGTTCCAAAACAACACCGACAACGTTTGGGAGGTGATTCCTGACACCAAAATAAGACGAAAAGTGTAGACCAATTTGGGTGTACAAATGCTTCCCTTCGGAGTTATAGGCTGCCGAAAACACGAAAAAATGAAATTTAAAGGTCCATAGCTCCAAAACTATGGGGCTTACCGTAGTCGGGTCAAGACTTTACTAAGGAACTAATATGTGCTGTATCCAAAAATACATGTTGCAGAATCCTGCAGTACTTCCGCAACAATTTTTATACAGGTAGTTAGTGAGCACTTCAGATTATATGCCCGTAACCAAATTGCCTGTACAAAAATTGTTGCGTGAGTACCTTAGGATTCTGAAACATGTATTCTTGGATAGAGCACATATTAGTTTCTAAGTAAAGTCTTGACCCGACTACGGTAGGTCCCATAGTTTTAGAGCTTTTGACCTTTAAAATTCATTTTTTCATGTTTTCGGCAGCCTATAACTCCGAAAGGAAGCATTTGTGCACCCAGGCTGGTCTATACTTTTCGTCTTATATAATATTATCTATTTATTAATCAATTTTCTGGACTTGTGCCTTCAATAACGTCATATTCTAAGACTTGTTTTAGCCAGACTCAGTGAAATTAATTTCGGTATTGCTTGAATGAATTTTTGTGATACTGTTTGTATGTATAATTACATTTGAAATTTGTACCTTTTTCTGCATCTTCAACCAAACTTTTACACCTTTTTACTAAAATTTTGCATTTAAAATTCCTAGCTCTAACAATGACTATTTTATTGTATGCCGTAATATATCTTGCTCTCTCATACATTTCTATTTAATTCCAATATTTTCCTTTACAGGTCTTGGAAGCCACGTGCTAACAACCCAGCTTATAGTCAAGGAAGGGACGCCACCTCCAGATGCGCCATCTCCTGAAGAATCAGAATATTTCTACGACGAATACGTAGATTACCAATACTACGACGAAAACAACAGTAGCAAATCGAACAATGAAAGTAACACAGTGCCTCTTAGAGGAATTGTACCAACTCCAACGGCAACCAGTCCACAACTTAATTCGCACTACATTTCTGGTGATACACCAACATTGTACGCTGCAACAAAACCGAAAAACCAATCAGATGCTGTAAAGAAAGTGACAGGCGATGAGACGAAGAAGACGACAGGATCGGAAGGAACCAAATTCTCGCTATTTGGATTTCCCATACCTAATCTCAATTTAAATCTGTGGGGAAATGCACGGACTAGTGACAAGAATATGGCGAATAATAAACTTTTCCGAGCTCCAAATCTACCTTCTGCTGTCGCTGGTTCCAACCAGAAAAATAATCATGAAAAGTCATTTACATCTGAACCCAACGTTATGCCGCGTCATCCAGATCCTATTGTGAATACTAATCCCCACAGAGCACTACCTCCTCCTCCCCCTCCTCCACCAAATGTATCGTTTATGTCAAATACTAAATTTGGTACTACTGGCCAACAACAACACCTTCCGCAAGATGTCCCAAATAAGCCCATCCTTGAATCGGGATTTGTACCAATTATACCAAATTCTGGAGGTTTTATTCCTATTCCCAATCCCACTCATCATCTTTTATTATCTACTTCGAATGGGTCCTCTTTCCCACCTGGACAACAACCAAATCCAGAGGCAACTACTCCCAATAGGACTGAAACAATTGTCCCTGTTCCTTATAATCGAGGACATGTAACATCAGTTTCTCCAAATAACACGTATGTGAAATCAAATGTACAAAAACTTGAGTCTGTCCCTTCAAATGAACTGGATTCTGTAGCATTTCCTTCGAATCAACCGAAACTAACTCATTCGAATCAACCCAAGGAGATAGCTGAGAAACCTCGGGATCATCTAGACTCGCTTTCGGAACCATCCACGCAGCCAGATGCAACAAAATTCAGTTATTCTGTTACGGACAACCCATTCCAACCGAGGCATCCAGATCAGGGAACTGTTGATAAATCAGCGCCAGATTTATCAAAATTTTTCCTCGGTTCCATCTTTGGTACCAGTGACAGCAGTAGTGCGTCATCAACGAGTACACTGACGTCAATATTGTCAGAACTTACCACTTCGTTGCAATCTTCAACACTTTTGCCACATACACAAGCGCCTACACTACTTCCAACTGTTCAATGGGGCGTAGCAACTGAATCAGAAGAGGTTCCTACAACAGTACCATCATCATATGTTGTTGACGATTGGACACAAGGACAAAGTGTACGTCGGCAACCAGAAATCCAAAGAAATGTATTACAAACAACGACATTTGGTTATCCCGAAACAACAGGCGCACCAACGATAATGACTCACCCAAAAGAACAGAATTCATTTTTTAATGACTTATGGGGAATGATCATTAATGGAGTTTCCGAACAAACAAATAACGAAACTACGACAATAATTCCTAGTACAAGTTTAGCTCCTAGAGTCACATCCACCACAGGACCACCAACTCCACTTTCTGCCTTTCTAGTGCCAGGATCTTTAGCTCCACATTCTCCTCCAGGGAAACCAACGATTGTAAAAGTGACCAGCCCCGCCCCTTGGCATAATGCTGCTTCTACACCAGTTCCTGATTTCCCTCAATCACCTCACCCTGAGGAATATCTTCAAGGTCCAGTCCCAGGACCTATTCCAGCCCATTCAGCACCTTCTACGAGCCCTGGGTTCACTAAGAATAACTCATTAGACTGGTACTACAAAAACTACAATCAAACGAACATTGAGCCTTACATTGGTCCAGGAAAGCGAAGCAACGGTAATTGTATATCTCCACGTCTTACAGTAATAATAATTCTTTTATTACCATCTCTAGGATTACCGTGAATTAGATAAGTGATTATAGAACTGTGAAAAATATGTCGTTTTTACAAGAATAATCTTGTACGATCTGAAGTAAACTGACTTTTAATGTGACTGCAAAGAAATAAATTCAAGTGAAATGTACAGAAAGGGAGTACAGCAAAACAAGTCACTCTCGGTAATTTTTTATACATTGATGAATAAATACAAAAATATTGATGACATCTAACATATCCTTTCAACTTGAATGTTTTAGTTGATTGTTCTTAAATGTTGACGGTGAATATGTAAAACGAGGTACTAGGCATCTAACGATAAAGTTGAGCGAAGTTTCATAAGATAAGTAATGTACAACCAATGGGAATACACTTTGTATAAAGGTACGCTAGCTAAATTCGATAATTTTGTTTGAAGTAAATAAGGTTTAGACATTATTTTTAAGATAACACTATTTGCGGTTAAACTAATTCAGGACCCAAAATTCGTATCTCAATTCGTTACATCATGGAAATGAAGGTAGTGCAATAAGAAATTATTATAACAAATTGAGGGCTCTTGTTTTCTTAAATGTGTTAGTTCCGAGATCACAAATTACTTTGCCTGTTCAATTCCTGAAGACATTTGGATTGTAAGAATCAGTCTTCATAGTATTTCTGTATTATAGAATTAAATATATAAAAATTAAATGAAAATTAACAAACTTAATGAGAACACACTCGTCATTGAAGCAATAATGTATATGTCAGTGTGAAGATCCATACTTTCTACATACTTTGATCCAAAATTACATTGCTACCGAGATAATGTGCTTCTTACTCGTAAGCTCCGGAAATGATTTTCAGTTGGAGTTTCCACTAGATAACAGAGCATATTATATTTCAGGAAAAGATACATTACTATAATACGTAAGTGCAGGGAGTGGAAATGTAAAGGTATTGGGGATATATATACGTATATGGAATACCGGGAGAGTATTTTCCTAGAAATAGGAAACTCATTATTTTAGCAGTAATACATATACTAAATACTAGTCAAATGGTAGGATGCTACTGACAGACAAATGTAGGAATCAGCGATAGTTGGGACCAGGATTGAAGGAAGGTTTGTAAACTCTTGATTGACGAAGTTCCTTTTACCTTGAAGGAAGTCACTCTAGTAATAGGTTAATCACATTCTAATTTCAATCCACTAGAAAAACAATGAAATGGTACTGCAGTAGTGAACATAAAGTTTCATAAAATTTCATATGTATAAAAGCACCGGCATGTCATTTCATTTTCAAACACACAAAATGTCTGTGTATCCATTAAAAAAAAGAAAAGAAAAGAAAAGAAAAGTGATACTACTAAACTACTACATGCCGAAGTTCTTTGGTACTAACAGGTCACCTTTTATGTAGCGAATTAGTGTAATATGAGACACATGCAACAGTTATGCTCCAGTCCTATCATTATGAACTTCGTAACTCACTGGTTCGCTTGTCATGAAGGTCAATACCAAAAGAATTTTCTCCCGTAGTTTATATACATGGCCCAGGCTCGTAAGTAGCAGCATTAGTTTAAAGGGGTTGGATAATTCAGTAATTAATCTACTGTAGGTATTTTCGTTGAATGCTGTACATTTTTTTTTTTTTTTTTTTTTTTTTTGCGAGTTTTGTACAGTAATGAGAAAGTTAGGGAAAAAAGAGAAGTCGTTGCTTCTGATCTAAGGTCGATCACTACAGTGTGAAATACAGATAATTATTTTGAACAACTTGTATTTAAATATAAAACTTAGCAAGTTATACACAATTTAGTATCTTTCACATAAATTGAGTAATCGGCTAATACTAAGTTACACGAGATTTATTGTACTATTTATCTTGTGGATATTAATATGAGTTGGAAATGTCTGGTACCTCGTTGTTTATTGCTAGCAAGGAAGTGTAAGTAAGGATGTCACTATACAAATGCTGATACGTGGGGGGGGGGGGGACTTCCCTTGAGGACAAAATTTACACTGGATGAAGTACAACTTATGGCACTTGGTAGTTCTCTCACCCTCTTGATGCAAGTCTGCATCCGCGCCAACGTAAACTGCGTAAACTTATAGTCTATTACGCACAAATTAAAAAATAGTAATCTTTCGCAACAAGTTTCCTCAGATACGAACTAAAGAAACAGGAAGAAAAGAAATATTACAAAGATCAGCAACTGAGACACAAACAGTGCTACAGTAAGATGCTAGTTACCGGAACTTATAACAAAACGGGCTCTGCACCTAAACAAAAGGACCAATCATATATGAAAATTATCGTTTTATGATACTTACTTGATTAAATACAACACAATGAAACACAAAATGTTTTCACAAAAATTGACACAGAGTATTACAAGCGAGCAAATAAATGTGTTTTATGTTTTGTAATTATATCTCGCTTTATTAACGTATGCACATTTTCATTTTAAACTATTTGTTCACATTACTAAACATTATATAAATATACGATGATAGTTAATCATTAATAAAATATAATAAATTACATGTTATTTAAAACTTTTCTCATCGAGGTACTTCTATATGCGTACTTTATATAGTTTTCCTATAGGGCCGCCAGAATCTTACAAAGGCAGAAGTCTCGGCCAATCACAATTTTAGGTTAATATCAGGTGCCATTATTGACCAATAGCGAACGAGAATAGTTAGGCCACACACACACACACACACACACATCTATATATATTGTTTCTCATCTAATGGAATCCCTAACCCAATAAGATCCTGTAGGTTTGCTTCATAGTATTTGCTGATACACCTTGGCTTGTTTGCTAAGAGAAATAAAACGCAACTATCAATTTCACTTCCAGGTCTAATACGGGACTGATACAGGGTGCCTGAAAAATAATAGTGATAATGGCGACATTGTGATAGCATCGTCACGTGATAGTATTACGAAGTTGACAGTGGAGGAAGATAAAACTCACGGAACTGTTAATCGGTAAGAGTGCTGGGCAAGACAAAAATAAATAATTAATAAAGGTTCAGAAATAAGAATTAGATTTCTGTGCTTCCGGCAACTATGACCATGTTAGCCCGTCGCGTATGAGGAATAACATGCCCGGGGAATTGGGGAGGAAAAGAAGAATGGAAAAGTAAGGAAACGGCCGTCACTTGAATATTCTTCCTCCAAGCATCCTTTCCGATCAACTCACCACGTGAACTTTATTTAAGTTTATTAAACTCTCCATTTTCAACTTGAAATAGTACTGCATGACTCTGGACGCCATTACAATATGGCTTCGTGCTTTTATTCGCAAATCCGAATATTCTTTTTTTCATTTTATTACTTCTATCCCCTTCCTATCTGATGAAGCGTTTTGCAAAAGATTACCTAAATTTTAAACTTGTGTGATAATGTTTTGCCTTACTTAGACTTTTGTTTTTCATGCCTGCTTTGTACTTCTTTGTACCAACTTTGTGGCATCCTTACATGTATGATGTAATAAAAACCATGTGATGCATTATTCATCAAGCCAGTAATAAACATTTCTTATGAAATAATTGGTCTTGTCATTTTTAATAATTTCTTTTCGTACATTTGTGGATTGAAACGCAGTATACAGAAAAGTTATTGACTTCTATCTGTGTTGGCACAGGATATGAAGATGCTGAACAAAATTGAGGAATCTTAACTCATTCACTCACACGGCATGGTGATAAATTTTATTTCCTTAGTGCAGTGTAGGTGCAATGTGAGTTAGGGAGTGACTTCTAATATAATTAAGAAAAACTTTATTAAAAGCGGATGTATTTCTAGTCAAGCTAAGTCCTGTAATCAAGAAAGAAAAGCAACTTCTTGAAGTGGAATGTCAAAAGACATCTAATGTTACGGAAATGGAATTATGTTCTATCTGTTTAAAGTTTGAATGTTGAGGGTACATGTCGAGTAAACGAAAATGCAAACGATTCTCAGTCATCATACTCGTCCTCTTACGATTTAAGATATCTGCATAAAGAATATCCAAATCAACCTGAATTAAGCAGATCTCCAGTGCTACATTTGGGAAGAAAAACGTTCTTATCAGAGGAACTGGTTCCAGCAGATGCCGTGGTTGAAGTTCCATTAAAGCAAATGCCGATTTTTGTTTCGCATGCCGAAAGTTTGGGACAGACGCTGGGTACATAGTGTCTACATTTCGAAAGACCTGAATGAGAAACTGGAAGAATTCCAGTATTTCGGAAGTGAAAAATTTCAAGACCACTGGAAAGTCAGTACCACTTGAAGTGTATGGAGATATGGCCAATTATAAAGTAAACAGGATATCTTTTCGAAGCCTATATTATGTAATTTAGCTTATTGCTTCCCGTAGGAAAAGCGTGTTAGTTGTTATTTCTTTTCTCTTTGTTGTCATTTTGTCTTCTGAACCATAAAGTAAATTGATGACTGTTTGTCCATTCTGTTCCATAAAGTAAACTAATGATGTTTCCGTGGGCCATACCAGACAAATGTTTGGATGGTATCTTGACTAAAGACAGGGCCAATACCTTCCCACATCTTTCTCCCAAGTTATTGTTATACTCCAGTATAAAGTGTCTTCATGCTGTATCTGGCACTTGTTAAATAAATAAATAAAATTTACTATTTGCATTAAAAATTGACACTTCAAACTTTGTAAAAACACAAAACTCTTTGTGAATAATATTTAGTGTATAATTTACAGTTTACGGTAATAATGAAATTTGGAATCAACTGCAAGAAAGTGTTGAGTGAATCTGGGAAAAGAGCAAGGGCATTTTTTCTCGTGTTTATCATTGTTTGTGTACACATTATTTCTTCATCAAGGGAAATGGAAAGAAAAATCTGGAGCTGCGCAAAAAGGTGTACAGGAGACTGTTAGCAAAATCTCACAATTCATGTTTCGTTAGCACCAACTGGAGCCCTCACTTGATTGTGGTTTTGTTTGTGCTTAAATTCTGTATCAGAACCGAGATTTTATCGAATGGTACCAACAGCTAAATATGAATTCCGAATACCTTGGGTCCCCACCGGGAATTGAACCCGAGATCTCTTGATTACAAGGCGACGAGGTTAACTATTCACCTTGAATACTAATTATTTATTCGAGAGTAGAGTTTTTGTTGAAATTAGCATTTTAAATCATCACATAGTTATGTAGGTGTAACTCGAGAGTAAGAGTTAATGTTAAAACTACTGTCAAAGACTCTATTGTATCTCTAAAAGTTATGAGAAACAGGCATTTACAGCAACACGTAAGCAAACAAATCAAAAAAGGAAATCACATTTAACGTTTGTTGTGCTTATTTAACTAATTAAGGCATCATAAGTCCTGAACAAACCCTTCTGATGAAGATGTTATACAGCATCGAAACTTGTATACTAAAACTTTAGTTATTACCAGTATAGTGGATCGAAATAAAGAAGTTTTTTCATGATTTCTTCAACTGAACCCTAGTAATGCAGTGTAGTTCACTAAGAGACCGACAGTCAGGAAGGCTGTGTTCGATTTTCTGCCTGCATCGCCATAAATTTTCTGATATTTTTTGGTGTGTAGTTACGCTATTCAACTGGTAGCTGATGAAGGGACATAGGTTTGGTTCTCTCTGAGGTAAGTTATTTTCTGACTCCTCCATAACCTGGTTCCTAGAGTGTTTATTTTGCTGTACGTCATTGCAAGTTCATATTTTGCTGGTATCTCCCAGCCTTGGGTGCAAATCCTACTAGTGGTTCGGATTTCACTTTAACCTTTATGTCCCATCCAATATAGTCTCGTGTTAAGAAAAAGACCGTTAAATACAAAATCAATAACTGTTTTCTTGTATTTAGAATATATTAGAAGTTTGACTACATCTAAAACGGATTTTTTTTTTTTTTTTTTAAAAAGACCTAAATAAATACCCAGACTTTTGCATTTTGACATTTCTTTTGATATTCTGTCCGTGTTTGAATTTTTCTTTAAATTAGAAGTATACATACACTATCTTCCCATGGTGCTTTGAAGCTAAGCAATGCAGATCCATGATAGAATATAAAAAGGAGGCAATTTGTATTTAAACGGCGACTGAATTGCTTTCTTGTGTTGTTAGTTGTAATATATTATTATTGTGTTACTTATTTCCGATATTCGTTAACTTTTCTCAGGTTGCAACGTGAAAACGAGATCTTTTAGAGCAACAAAACACTGCATCGGAATCCAAGATTATTAAGACCCCAATATTTACATCAATTATTTCCTTCGTTATCCTTCTTGGGCGATAATATTTACCTATCATAGGCAACTTTGAATCAAAGAAAAATTATAGTATAAGAAATTTTCTTGAAATATTCGACTTCCAGAAATCATTTGATCCCTTCCTGAAAATATATAGAGCCTCAGAAATGCAATTTATCTGTCGCCTGAAAGGTAAAATGAACTTAATTCGTGTTGTGGTGAAGCAACTAAGGGAGATATTATCGCATAATTCAACTAAGCAGAGAAATTCAGCGTTATAGCTGATGAAACCGGTGATATTAGTTTCAATGTACAACTTAATGTATGTGTAAGACACGTTTAAGATTATAAACCATTGGAACCTTTTTTTTTTTTTTTAATTTGTAAAAGTTACAGAGTTAAATGTTCATGCGCTAAGCGGTTAGCGTACGCGCCTCTGGCGTGGGAGGCCCGGGTTCGATTCCCGGCGGGAGCTCATGTGGTTCGGATTCCACGTTAATCAGTAGGTCCACGTCTCATATAGCCTCGCTGCTGAACGGGACGTTAAACTCACAATCAAGTCAAGTTAAATGTTCATGCGATATCAAAAGCTATTGTAAATCCCTTGCGTCATTCGCAAGTAAAGACGGAAAGTATAATCGTGAATCAGGTCTACGATGGTGCAAGCGCTATGAGAGGCCACATTTTAGGAGTTTAAGCTATTTTCAGAGAAGAATATCCTTATGCGGCCTTACTCATTACTACGCTCATCACATTAATCTTGTTTTATTACATGCACGTTCAACGGGGAAATTAAGGATTTTTTAAACCTTTCACAAAGTGTCCATAATTACTTCTCTCAGTGCTTCTTCATGGTCGTATTACAGATATTCAAATATTACTCGATCCGAGACCTTCCAGTATATCGAATTCTTGAACATTGCGTTGGTCATTTCACAGTTAAATTGTAGCGCCATGTTGTCGAATTACTTTGTAATTCTTGAAGATCTACGGGAAGATGAAAAGCAGCACTCATCGTGTGATGCTAAGGATCTATATGCAACCTACCTCTAACAACATCGCATATTTGTTTGTCTTTACACACATTTTTGGAGTCACGGACGGACTGAATGCATTTTAGATGAAGATATTACTCTAGCAGATGCTCATGCCTTCATTACCTCAGTAGAAGAAACACTACATGATATACGAACGGAAGAAACATCACTAAGTCTTTTCTAGAAGGTTCTTAATTCCAGAAGGCTCAAGAAAATAATATTGATACACCACACCAGAAGTGTAAGAGAAAGTTCAAATTTGTAAGCAATAAATAATTTCATAATTACTGCCAAGATCTCAACCAAAACGTCGCCACATCTTGGCGAAAACAATTTTCGGGTGGGTATTATTTATCCTGTGTGATACACCATTACAAAAACATCTTGACTTTAAGTGATGAAAGAAAATTATCTTGCAAGGTGCGCAAGTTTCCCATCATACGTAATCGAATTTGGTAAAGAAAGAAACATAGAAACACACACACACAAGTTTCGCAATGGGTAGACAGAGAGAGACAGTGAGTGTGTGTTCAATGCCCCACGATTATTCTCCGAGATTAAGGCCAATGATGATGGGCTGGATGATAGTAGTGGAGTGACGAAAGTGGAAGGGAAAGGGAGAGAACCTCGAGAAAGTCTACAGACACAGGGTTTGTCCCCTCTAAAACCAACTTGGTGGGATTTGGAATCTAACCATTGACCTACACGTCAGAGGTGACTGCTCTGCCACCGAGCTACCGGGGCTTCTCTTTAAATATTTATTACAAAAATATCCATTTACATTATCTCATAATAGTAGTAGCTTTGGACTTTTCGATATAACACGGCCATTATTTATTTATTGTGGAATTATTTACAATTTAAAATCTCTTATCAATATTGAGATAGCTTGGCGTCTCTTGTAACCTGAAATCTACATGTTTATACTCCACATATATCCAAATACTCCATATATCCACTAGACTCTCGCTAATCCGGCCCTCAATAATCCGGCGCACATCTAACCAAAAACATGTGCACAATGAATTATCGTGTGTATGCGCAACAATGCTTAGTTAAACAATGCTTTATATACTGTACGTATTCGAAATTGTAGCACACCGTGTGCGTGGGTTTTCTCGGGGTTCTCCCGTTTCCTCCCACTTTCTTCATTCCACCATTTCATTCATTTCTCATAATCACCGTCTCCTTTAGCCTAACCGGCATAACCGTGGGACGTAAAACTCAAAGATTTCATTTCTTTTTTTTTTTTTTTTTCGAAATTGTAGCATTCTTTACAGTTCGGAACCGTGTCTTCTAAAAGGAAACACGTTACGCTAGACCTCAAGCAGAAACTCGAAATTTTAGATAGGATAAATGTATATTTGGATTGAATAAAGTATATCCTCTATGTTTTAAAATTACATCCTTCGATTTAATAAAGTACAGTACACTATATCCCCTATGTTTTCAAAATAAATAGGAAACAAGATACTGTAAATAAATAAATCAAATAAATGTCAGACACTCAATAATTCGGCACTTCCGCTACTCCGGCACCCATATGTGCCAGGGATGGCCGGATTAGCGAGAGTCTAGTGTATATGAAAATCATCAATTATATAATTTATTATTCGGGGTCGCAATGGCTTAGTGATACGGCGTTCACCTCTGGTACATGGGAAAAATCTTTGAGTTTTACGTCCCACGGTTATGCCGGTTAGGCTAAAGGAGACGGTGATGATGAGTAATGAAGAAAGTGGGAGGAAACGGGAGAACCCCGAGAAAACCCACGCACACGGTGTTTGTCCACCACAAAGTTCACTTGGCAGGGACTGGGATCGAACCCGGGACCCCTAGCACCAGAGGTGAACGCTCTACCACTGATCTGGTACATGGGGTCACTGGATCGTTCCCAGTTCACGGCAAGTGAACTTTGTGATGGACAAACACCGTATGTGTGGGGGGGGGGTTTCTTCTGTCGTTTCTTCCCAATTTCTTCATTCCACTATTTCATTCATTTCTCACTATCACCGTCCTCTTTAGCCTAGTCGATATAACCATGGAACGTAAAACTCAAACCTTTCATTTAATTTTTAATCTATTATTAGAAAGAGCAGGAACATGGTGCAAAATATCACATCGATATCCAGAACCTAATAAAATTCTGAGCTTGAAGTTTTTACTTCCTGATGAAAACCTCTAAGGGAATAAAATTATAGGAGCTCTGTATTGATCATCATTCCCGAAAAAACATTTTTAATGTAATAATTTTTACATTTTCATATATATGAGACTCCTGACAAACAAAATTTCATTAGAAACTTATTTTCGCAAAGTTGCGCTACTGTATATAATATACGGAAACTAATTTCAATAAACACGTTCCTTAACGATTAAATTAAACCAGTATATCGATATAAATTTATTCTGACAAATCTCGATATATACACTAAATACTGTACAGTAAATTGAATTATTAATTTACTTTTCCTATAATCTTCCTATTAGCTTTGCATGATTCCTGATTCAAAAAAGTACACTCAAATTGGCTATTTTTAAAGTTAATACTAATTTTTATATGAGAGCTTAGACATGCCATTTAATAACAACTGGTGCAGTAAATCCATTTCCAATCATTTGATTTGCACACAATAAATAACTAACAGATACACACCCAAATATAAATTTAGCTAACAATTTTAAAAGCAACAACAAAATAGCAGACTTCAAAATCTCCCGCACTCGCTTTTGCCTTTTCCAATGTTGATACACTCTGGTATTGAGATTAAACAGAGGCTGAACCTAGATCCTGAAAGATATATATGAATTACTATATCCATAAAACTTTCTTAAGGTAGTTACTAATTTCGGTTTCTGTATCTTCTATTTCTTAATTATTTTCCTTGAAATATGAATGAATCTAAAAGGAAGAATGAAAAGTATACTGGATATAAAATGATATCATTGTGCTAGTGTGGTATCACTGCTGCTGAGACGTTTTTTCCGATGTCTCTTTGCCAGGTTGTTTCAGCGAGTGAGAAGCCCGCAGCCACATGCGCGCGTCGCTATCAAGTGGACTTGTTTCAGCCGCGTTGAGACATATTTCTTGTTGTCTCTGTGTAGCCTGTTTGACGGAGATAGAACTTTTCTTTCCCAATTTTGAAAAATAAAATTATTTAGAAATTTGACTCGACCACTATTGTTATTAACCAAGCTATCGCTAACCCTATTATTTCTATATTTTTCTTCAACATGAAATATGTATTGGTTCTTATTAATAAGGAAATTCTAAACCTATGTTTTTCTTTTTTAATTAAAAAGGGTAGACAGTATCTCAATGTCTCATAGCACTCTATGCTACTGTATATCAGGTTGGTCCTTAGACATATGGTAAAATTTCAAAATAAAGCAACTTACTCTCTGATCATCTCAAAAGTTTCCTTTTGATATAGAAATAGTTTGAGCAAAATATCATGTAGGAATTTTAATATTTAGAGTGGCTCCACAATGTTAAAATTTTGCCATGTAAAATCCTAATGCCAATTCTTTGATTGTGCTATATGTTTCACACAGTCAGTTATTCACAGTAAATCAATGTAACTGTACAAGTTTCGAGTAGTCTCTACTGAATTATTACAGAACAACATATTCCGATTGTGAGTAACCCCATATAGGTTTGCAATCACTGATCCTGAAGAAAAGTTTATTTCCTTGCAACAGGGAACTTTTCCCGTGGGTGTTCGATTACTTGGATCGAATACTGCAATTGCTCTTCAGTCTTAAAGCGTCCTGACTGAGTCGCTTCTTGTATTAGGGCGACACCACGCTCTGCATGATCATCTGCGGTTGCTGTTGAGCAAATAATTGCCTTACGGGCTTAAAGTTATTCCTATATTCCATATATCAGGGATTTCACTGAGGAAACCACCTGTGGGATCTCAAGAAAGCAAATATATTTCTGCTTTTTTGGTCACAAAATCGACGTGTGTCTTACTTTCTACCATCGCCAAATCCACTTCTGCTCGGATTGATAGAGTTCCTCCTCCTATCTCTGCTGCAGATTGCACCATAGCTCGTTTTGTGTTAGAGTCTAACTCTGAGTCAAAGAGACTAAGGAGGATAAGTTCTTCTGACTGGTACTATATATATATATATATGTCATGTCATTTTGTGTGATGTTGCTTCACCAATCTCATGTTGAGGATAAGCCTGAAGTTCCTTAAGGACTTGGAGATCATTTCTAGCTGCCGTAGAAGCCTAAGGTGTCAGAAACCAGAATTTAACACAAATCTTCGCAAGAAATATGTTGAGAGATCTCGCAATTCCTACAACTCTGTCTGTGTCAGCTTAAATTGGTCCTTTGCCATCCATCGAGCTTGATGTATTTGCCCAGGAGCTCGAAACTTAATCTGGGTTGATGGACCAGATGGTGAACTTCCTAAGAAGAATGACATCAACAAGAACAGTTTGCCATAATCATCTCGCGTTGACGATTCTGCAGTTGGTGCACACAGAAAGATATTACATCATCCTGGACATCACGAATTTCTGCTGCTGCAAAATCGTCTGAAATGACATCCTCATACTGAAATGACATCCCGTGCCTGATAAAGTGTTTTTGCGGGGTGTCCTGCTGCATTACTTTAACATGCAGAAAAGTGCGACTGAAAGTCATCGTATTTTGGTGGAAGATAAGATAAGATAAGCTTTATTGTCATTAAACAACATTTGTTGTAATAGACATTGTCAAATATACCAGGCATCTTCGCATCAAATATACCAGATATATATATTTACAAGTTTTATCACACTACCAGGCAAGTTTTATCTATGTATCATTGTTCTTGCTTTCAACTCTTGATAACAGATTTTTTCAAATTCAGAGATACTATATACAGAATTGCTTATAAGGAAGGATTTACAAAAGTTTTTGAAGTTGTCGTGAGGCATTGTGCGTACATTTTGTGGTAATACATTAAATAATTTCATACCTGTATACTTATAACTCTTTTGAGTAGTGGTTAACCTAACTTGTGACATATTAAGGTCGCTTTTATGCCTAGTATTGTAGGAATGAACATCGCTTCGGTGATTAAAATTATCTAAATTTTCTTTTATATACATGAGACATCGATAAATAAATAAAGAAGGCACTGTCATAATTTGAATTTCCTTAAACACTTCCTTGCATGATGCTGTTTTAGGCAATCCCTTAATTATTCTTACTGCTTTCTTTTGCCATTTGAAGACATTCTGTGCACCAGAAGAATTGCCCCAGAATATTATTCCATACTCCAAATGTGAATGAAAAAAGGCATTGTACGATGTTATAAGAGATTTCTCACTAATTACAGTTTTTAATTTACGCAATAAAAACAATACTCTGGATAACTTTCTACATAAATTTTCTGTGTGTTCATTCCAATTTAACTTTGAATCGACGTACATTCCTAACAGTTTTACAGATTTACGTGTATCTGAATGACTCGTAGAATTACTAAGATTAATGTACAAAGTTTCTGTTTTATCCTGATTTACTGTAAGTCCGTTACATTTAAACCATATAGAAGACAACTCTAACATTTCGTTATTCCTACTTTGAATATCAATTATATTTTTGTCTGAATTTACAACAGTAATATCGTCAGCATATAAAACACAACTATTGGGCAAAAAACTTGGAAAATCGTTTATATATACAAGAAAAAGAAAGGGCCCCAATACACTACCTTGTGGAACACCATTTGTTACACACATGAAACTTGACTTTTCATTTCCAATGCGAACAGCTTGTTTTCTATTGCTAAGATACGATGCAATTAATGATAATTGCAAGCCAGTAATACCATAATAGTGTAACTTCGCAATTAATATATTATGTGACACGGTATCGAATGCCTTACTCAAATCTAATAATGTAACTCCAACATGAAGATTGTTCTCCAAATTATCTAACACTTCTGATACTAAATTTTCCACGGCTTTAGTCGTGGAACACCCAGGTCTAAATCCAAATTGCATATTATGAAATAATTTATTTTCCTCAAAATATCTTGACAATTGATTCTTAATACATTGCTCAAAAACCTTAGATATTATTGGTACCAAAGATATTGGGCGATAGTTATTAAGCTCCGTTTTATCATTTTTCTTGTAAATCGGAACTGTAACAGTGAATTTAAGGCACTCCGGAAATTCACCTTCGAGAAGTACGCAATTGAATAAATAGGTCAAAGGTTCAACTATTATGTCTATTATCTTCTTTAGCATGTTGTTAGAAAACCCATATATATCCTCACTATTCGAACCTTTTAATTTGTTGACCACTGACAGTACAGTTCTAATATTTATAGGGGTCCACAGAAAATGAGTACTATGTTGATTAATATTTGTCTGTGTCAATAAGCAAGCGAAATCTACTTGTGAACTAATGCCATTTTTGTGCCTACCAGTTAGTTTGTTAGCACTATTTACAAAATATTCATTGAATTTATTTGGGGATATCTTTATCGAGTCTTCAACAACCTGTCCATGCTCTAGCTGAGCGAACGTGTCAGAAGTGGTTTGCACGGTTTAGAAGTGGTGATTTCGGCTTGGCAGACCAAGAGCGAGCTGGACAGCCAAAAAAATTTCAAGACGAAGAATTGACAGCATTGCTCGAGCAGGATTCGTGTCAAACGCAGGAACAACTTGCAGCAGCATTAGGCGTTGATCAAACAACAGTCTCCAAACGCTTGAAAGCCATGGGAATGATTCAAAAGATGTCACATTGGGTTCTACATGAATTGAAAGACAGAGACGTTGAAAGACGAAAAACCATTTGCGAATTGCTGCTTCAACGACAGAGCAGAAAGGGGTTTCTGCATCGAATTATTACGGGTGATGAGAAGTGGATCCATTACGAGAACCCTAAACGAAAAAAGGCCTGGGTGAAACCAGGTGAACCAGGTCCATCACAACCAAAACGAGATATTCAGTGTGCAAAGGTTATGCTGTGCATATGGTGGGATATGAAAGGTGTGGTGTACTATGAGCTGCTGCAACCGGGTGAAACTATGAATGGAGAACGTTATCGACGACAATTAATGCGTTTGAAGCAAGCTCTGGCCAGAACACGACCAGAATGGGAGAACAGACATGATAAACTTATTGTTCAACATGATAACGCTCGCCCACATGTCGCAAAACCGGTCAAAACCTATTTAGAAAATGTCGGATGGGAAGTTTTACTCCACCCGCCGTATTCACCAGACGTTGCTCCTTTGGACTACTACTTGTTCGATTGCATGAACAACGATTTGATTGGACAGCGGTTTACTTCTTCAGAAGATATCGAAACATGGGTCTCTGACTGGATCGCTTCCAAGGATGAGGACTTCTTTCGCCACGGAATCCGTACATTGCCTGACAGATGGGCGAAAGTGGTGGCTAGCGATGGACAATATTTTTCTTAAGGTATTTATGTATTTTGTGTTTGTACTACAGCTTCAATGTGTGCGTACCAACCGCACGAATTAATTCCTAGACCAAATATATATATATATATATATATATATATATATATATATATATATATATATATAATGAACAAAGACTTTATATTAAACTGTTAAATTTAATATACAGTGTTTTACTAATTAGAATTTATTGTGGGAAAATGCAAGGGAAAGGGATAACAACTTCAATAAAGTAATTAAAAATAAGTACGAGAACTAGACACCATACCTCTGTTTAATGAGTCCCATTTGATATTGATTCGATGAGTCCCGTTTGATTACAGCAAACTGCATATCGGTAGCGTTTCTCGTTTCTTTCCTATTTCAGGTGGTACTTTTGATGCCTTCCTCTTCGATTTCGTGACTCTTGGTGTAGGTTTGCACTCTCTTGTTATTATTGTATATTATATATATATATATATATATATAATTTAATGTGGGTTGCCTGTATCCCTGATACTGGTTCAGCTGCACCGTATACTCCTGGCCAATGATAATTTCGACTAAAGAAAATTTATGTGGTGGCCCCCTGCACTTAATGTCCTAAGCATGTACTAATTTTGTTTAATGGCTAATCCACCCCTGTATATTAGTATACCATTTATTAAAAAGCATGTTTTTCAAACTCGGGGGGACAATTGCCCCTGCCCTTCATAAATAACACATGTTTATCACACTTTGAGAAGAAACTGAAAAACACCAGGACGCTAATACGCACACAATCTATACAGTAAATAAAATTGAAACTGATTCTGTTTGTGACTTAATAACTTTTGAATCACCCAACCGATCTCCATAAAATTTTCCACACAGATGAGATTCAGGCCTGGGATAGGTTTCATTATTTCAATTTGACGGTGTAACTTAGGAGAGGGATAGGATATATATATATATATATATATATATATATATATATATATATATACAGATATAGATATAGATAGATAGATAGATATGATCGGAAATAATATATATTAGTGCCGAATTCATAGTTTTCCGGGTCGCTGAGACGAAGTAACACTTCTAATGCCGTTTAAATTTAAATCCAGTCCCAATTACTACTCCTAATGGGGGATGGTTACACGTAAAAATAATTGAAAATGACATATGAGTGTCGAATTCATGATTTTTGGAGCCCTTTATGTTCACAAGGAAACGTATTCTCTGCGTGTGAAGAACGGGCATTCTTCTAGTATTCCATATATCATCGGCGGCTGGTACTATATGTTGCATGATTGTGCAACCGGATATTTTTCATACAAAGATATTTTTAAGTATTAAGGTAGTGTATCAGTATAAAATAAATATTTGTTCTTGAGCGCAAGACAGCATTGATGTATTTCTAAAAAAAAAAAATGCATTTAAAAAACTGAAAGAGAGAGAGAGATTTACATTTCCAGTTGCAGCGAGCGTTGCCACTTGAAGAAGCAACATTGAGCATACGGCAGCGAGCTCCTGTCTCTTAACATGGGGAAGTGGGTTTATTCCTGCATCGCTATCTTTCCGCATTGTCCGCTTCCAGTTGCACCTTGCTCAGCAACTGTTATATACGCAGTCTCTTCTGTACTGGTTACGAATTCCTTCGCGTGGCAGCGCTTGACTCAATTGATAAGGTGAGAGTGATGAGATACAGAAGCTTGGAAGAAAGAAGATATTCACAAAACACAAACTCGAAAAGAACAAATACGCGTCTGATGGTAGTGGTGTTTCTTCCAGTCATAATATTGGGCGAGTTTTGCCCTCCCAAAGTTGGATAGCGTTCCCCCAAACCTAAGAAAATTGAATTACTATCCAGTCCAGCCCCTTTTGATCTTGTTCCCTGACAAAAGTTTCTAGAAAGAAGCTTGAGTAGTAGTAGTAGTGGTTAAAAAACGGCGTAAGCGGATTTGACATGGTGTAATGGCCCACAGACTCTTCATTTTCTGATTGAGAGAAGGGAGATCATGTATTACGAAGGTTTTATAGTAAAGTCCTAAGCATAGACATCGGCAACAAGGACCTAATGGCCCGCTGGATTTTCCAAAAACGTTCGGCTCTTCGAAATACAACATCAAACATTTCTTTCTCACTCACTACAGTAATTAATATATTTACTACAGTTAATATTATTATGAAATATGCGTCAATAATTATTGTATTACATGCAGGGGGAACGCGGGATACGTCGTCCACCCACTCCCAAAAAAATATCTATCTCATCCCTCTACTTCTTAAAAAATTACAATGGGCAAAGACAGACACAGGGGACGGGGTGACGTTTTGCGTCCCCTTACCTTTTCAGATCCACGTTTACCCCTGATTACATGAAGAAAATTACATCAAAGTGTGTTTATTTGATACTTTGCTTTGTATCGGTATTTTCCCTTCCCCCCCCCCCACTTGCGGGTGGGGAAAAATCCTGCGGCGTTTGTAGTCCTAAATATTCATTATGATAAAACAGGAATTATCAAAATACAAAATAATTCCGTATTTTAATTTTGTGCTCATATTGGTGCAGTTTTTAAGAATGTTTACTGACTCCAGAACTGTCCAGTATCGGTTCTGTTTCAAGCAAGATGTTTTCCTTTTTTCGGTATTGTAATATTACCAGCCATGAAATCACGAGTTTCCAACATGGAACACCAGGAAGTATGTCGAATGAAAAACTGAAGTATAAATGCAGTCAACGGGACTTAATATTTATGATATTTCTTTCCACTCCACCCTGTTAAGCAATTTGTAATTAATATATCAATATTTTTTATTGCCATATACTAAAGGAGATGATGAGAATGAATGAGATGTTGGAATGAAGAAAGTTGGAGGAAACAGGGCAACTCCGAGAAAAAATACGTACACGGTGTTCGTCAACATAAAACCCACTTGACGCGACCTGGGATCGAACCAGGTATCCCAAGTAATTTAGATCTAGGAAAGAATTTGTGATACTGAAAGAATAATAATCTTACTATGCACAGAAGTATACATATTCTTTTTGTGCTTAAGAGGTTGCTTAATTTTGTTTTCAGAAAATTCCTCCAATTTAAAACATCGTTACAGTTAAGAACTGAAATAAGGAAGATTCAATAGTCAAACATACATGTAATACGATCTACAGAATGAATGGTAAACCAAATCAAATCAAACGGACATTGATAATTACAGAAATATCTAGTGCTTGCAATCGCAGTTCGATTTTTTTCCAACTTTGAAATATACTCCTACCACTCCCAAAAGAGAGATGCCTTTATTCAGGGTATTTTCCGCATCAAATTCAGTGATTTCGAATTCATGGTTAATTCCTACTGATTGAAAACTGACAAGTCATTCCAAATATTAATATTTAGTAAATTATGTCCCGAAGGAGAAAAAGTCCTACCACTAGTCTAATACCTGCTCTGTGATTTTCGTAAAAAATTAATCTCAAAATTATTCACTTTCAATAATAACTGTCTTCTTTAACCTAATTTGCTGGAATGTTAAACTATTTTTCTTTTCTTCTTCGAAGGAAAAAAATCTTAGATTTCATGCTTCTTTATAGAACAGCAGACAAAAATACGTGGTTACTGAAAATTGACTTTTTGTCCCTTATATTCATACAAAGAAATAGTAACAAAATGGTAAGGTGCTTCTATATATCCTAAAGAAAATAAATCGGAAAATATTTGCGGTAGCGATGCTTTCTATTCAGAAAGACTTGGCGAGCAGCATTGCAAATTTCAATGAAGTCGTAGAAAAATCTTAAGCTCGAAAATAAACGAAGAAAGACCTTCTATTTTAAATAACGTATAGTATATTTAATTAAATAATTTTGTTTAACTGCGTGTATGAATAGCCCCTATATGAGTTTTTTCTTTCTTCTTTTTGGGTTACGCCATCATTAATAGCTTACACAACCTGCTATATATTCGATTTATCTCTTGATTTGATTTTGAGGTTAACGTCCCTGTCAGCAGCGAGGCTATATGAGTCGATTTATCTCTTGTGCAATAACATGAATATTTAAGTTTTGTATATATATATATAAATGTACCTTGATAGTGTTTGTTTCAGAAAAAAAGAAATAGCTTATACAGTGGCCCAAAAGAGGGTATACAGACCTACATATATAAAATATACAGGACTGTGTACCCACTTTTGGGCTACACTGTATATTAAATCAATATTAGAGAACATACTTTAATCAATGAATATAGAAATAGGGCTTAAAAAGACTTTCCTCTTCATATTTCCTGAATATATATATATATATATAAGACTCAAGAACGCTGGGGGGAGGGGAGCACTTGCGCGTACCTACATACCTTTGATATTGCAACCGGTGCTTCTACAGACCACGAATCGCTACTGATCAGTGGCCCTAACAAGACGAGGGCCAAGGGGGCATTGCTCCTTCCCCCCAAGTTCTGGTAGAAGCATAAAGAAATCAAAGAATCATTCTTTATTCATAAATATAAGCCGTCTTTGAATCTGGATATTGGCAACATCGATAGAATCTGGTTACCTACCTTTGATACTTATTTTGAATCTGGCAATAGTAACGTAACATAGACACTGTGCCTCCTTCGACTAGCTCATTCTTTACGCTGTGCTCTACTCTGACATTTCAGTATCCATTCTTCACATTACATTTATTTAATGGCATGTATCCCTTGTTTTACATTTTTTATCTCCTATCCTTTTTATCCTTGCTACGTTGCCACTGAAGACGGAACCAGTTTGGCGTTCCGAAACGTATGAAGAATATTTAGGCTCCCCAAGAGAAAATTCATTGGCAAGTAGCCAATATTTTGTTAATTTGACCATCCTCTCATACGCCCATTATAGCTCAAATAGAAATGTTATTCCAAACAATGGTTCAAAAAGAAATTACGTAATCCCTCAAGGAAACTAAGCGACTGACTGTGTAGGATAGTCTTGAAACACGAATGAAAACAACAAATACTATTCTGTGTTAGTATACTTCACTGATACGATTTTTTAAAGAAAGGGTAATAATGCCATGCCATTGGGAACAGGAATTCTCTAGCATAAATTCAAAGGCATAGAAATTAATCACATCGTATAGCAAAAAACTGACAACTTCTCTAAATGTGTTTATTTATCAAAAGTCAGGAAAAAAAATGTTGCAATAAGATTCATTCACTTCATATAATTAGGTTAATTTCGAATTTCTGGAAGCAATAACAATAACAAAACTGCAACAAAAATCTTCATTTATTTACACCTTTAAATGACTACCACTCCGAACCATTTTATATATCCACACTCCATGCCAATAGCAACAGGACTTAATAAAAATTGTACTCTTGAGACTTTTTTTTTAAAAAAAATATACACAAGTCTTTTCCTTGTGAGTTATTACAATTTGGATTCAAGACGGTTACCTCAAGATTAAATTTATTTATGAATTACAGAACTCAACACGCTGAAGTACTACGCACCTATTTGTTAACAGTAATTGTTAAAGAGTGCGGCTCTGTTAAGATTTCAAAGAAAACAAGTTCATATTAAATTAAGAGATTAATTTCACAACTCTCATTTCTTCTTCTCTTCTTTCGATTCCTCTTTATCTTTCTTGTCATCCTTATTTGCCTCTTTCTTATCCTTGTCCTTCTCTTTGGTATCCTTCTCATCTTTTTTACCTTCTTTCTTCTCGGCGTCTCGATTCGTAAGCTTATTGTTAATCAGATTATGCAACGCGATAACCGACCGAATAAGCGCGGCCAGGTACACCACGAGCATTTGGTCGTTTGTCTTCACATAAATTGAGCTTTTGAAGTCTTTGTGGGTCATATCAGGTAACAGGTTGAAAATATCTTGTAACTGGTACACAATTTGATGATTAATTGGTAGGGTTCCTTGCACCACCTACAACAAAAGAAATAAGAACAATTACAGAAAGAATGTATTCATTTTACAGCTTAAGGTATATGCGTTTTATACACAGCCTGATCCGTTTCTATCAGAATAATTTTCCGACATCACCTGTCAACCTAGGTATCAGAGAGCAACAAAACTGTACGCACACGTGTATCAGTCTCCCAGCTGTTGAGTAGCAGAGTGAAGGTGTTGTAGTAGGTAAAATTCCGCCAAAAATTCGCTTTTAAGAAGCGTACGTCATGGGTCTTTCACACATGCAAACTTCACCTTTTTGCGGATAGTAGAAGTGTCAGAACAATACCTTAGTATCAGGACATGCCACAGTCAGCGTTATAATAATAATTATTATTTTTATTACGTACTCTGCCTTTCGGCAGGTCCTGGAGATATATATATATATATATTTTACTTAAGGCCTGGAAACGTTTCTTCCACGTTTTTCGATCCTTAGCTTCCTCTTTTAACTCCCAATATTTTCTTCTGTTTCTCAAATCGTCGATCAGTTGCGTTCTTCATCTTCCGACTCCTCACTTTCCTTCCATCTTTCCTTCTATGGCGGTATGAAGAAGACAATTTCTTTGCAAGATGTGTCCAAACCAATTGGCCTTCCTACGAAGGATGCTGGCTAGAAATGTCCTCTTCACTCCTATCCGTTTTAAAACATCTTTGTTTGTTGCTGTCTCTGTCCATTTTATCTCCATCTTCCTCCAATACCACATTTCGAAGCTCTCTAAATATTTCTTTTCTAACTTCCGTAATGTCCAAGTCTCTGAACCATACAGTCCTATGCTCCAGATATAGTATTTGACCACCTTCTTCCTAAGCCAATATTGACCTTACTAGTTAATAGTGATCTTTTCTTGTTGAATGCTTCTTTCGCTATGGCAATTCTCTTTGACAGTAGGTGTCTCTTGTCAAAATACTTCCCAGATACTTGTAATTCTGGACCTCTTCAAGTTCTCTTTTTTCTACACTGACTCTAATGGTGCATTTCCTCGGGATATTCTCATGAGTTTCGTTATAGTTAAATGTTATACAAAGAGCTTCCATATTCCACATCATCAACGAAATGGCATTCAAAGAGTGTCTCTGGAAAAATTCACGAAACTTGTACTAAAGAAGATCCAAGATAGAGCGCCCTCTGAGAATCCAACAGCACAGCGTGTTATGGCCAAACGATTAGATGTGGCCCAATCAAAGTGAATCGTGCAATCTATCACAAACAGAAGCTCCAAAATATCCCCCAGACCAGCATCCATGCATTTCCACCACAGCATATTGTGAAACGAATGAGCCTGTATGAGCGCCATCCAGATGACCACCACTGGAGATTTATTCTAACAATGGACGAAGCATAGAGCTATTTACGTGACTGTCGAAATATTCGAGCTATCAATACAGACGTACTCATGAGAAAGACTGAGAACATGTACTATTCCCAGTTCAGACAAACGAAATATCAACATTGTATAGCGACGACACTCATCGTATGGAACTGCACCACGACCAAAACATCGCTGGCCTTCTACCGACACATGACAGCTGTAACTAATATTCATGCTAATCCATACAAGGATATTCTCGTTAAGTGTCCATGTGGTACTATCATGTATTACCGCCCTTTTTGATTTCTCAAATAGCTCATTTCATCACACCGGGAAGGAATATCACGTGCTCCATGATCGCGGAATGGAATACCTTATGTAAGCAACAATTTTAGTTTGCTCGGAAGAAAACGGACCAGTCTCTGTATTTACAAGTTTTGTGACAATACAAGTGTATATGCCAACCAACTACCCATGACGACGATGAAGTAGTAACATATGACAAGATTAGTGACACTGCATCAGAGGGAAGAGCTAAGATCAATACCACAGTAATGAAAAACTTCAATAGCGTAGTGGGGAAGGAGTTGTGAAGCGGTGGGGTCATTTGGAATAGGCAGAGGAAATTCACGGAGCCAGATGCTTATCGACTTTGTGGTCAACATGATATGGTGAGAACCAATAAGTGCTTTAAGAATAGAAAAATCGAGCTGTACACATAGGAAAGTCCGGGAGACAAGAAACGCTACCGAATCGATTACACTGTTGTCAAGAATGGTTTCAGGAATAATGAACGGGATGCGAAGACAACACCAGGAGTGGACATTGTTTCGGACCACAATCTCCTAGTATCGGAAGTGCACACCTGATTAAAGTCAATCAAGAAAAATGAGAAGAGCAATCGAAAATAGAATTTAGAATGACTAAAAGTTATGGACAATTATTGGAAAGAAGAGATTGATGAAAAATTCTGTGCAATTTACAATGTGGTAGGCAGCGCAGAAAATAGCTGGGAAAAAGTTAAGCAGATTCTGCTAGACATACTCAACAATACCACTGATAAGATGAAAAGAGCACAGAGAAAACGAGGCTAACTGAAGTGACGCTCAAAAAAATGGAGGAACGCAGGACAAAAACCACGGTAATTAATGAATACATATGGCTTAATAATGAATTGTGACCAGAAATAGACAAAGCCAGAGAGAAGTACATGGAAAAGATGTATGAAAAAATAATGGAACTTCAATGGCGCGAAAGATATGATTTGATGTATCAGAAAGCACAAGAAGTGGGAGGGAAAGCTAAGAAAAGTATACACACGTTTGAAATCGGGTCATGTAGTCACCAGAAAAACCGCCCCCGAGATGATGTAATCGAAGCAAAGGAAGAGGTGGATGAAGAAGAAAAAGGATCCAGTATATTGAAAAGTGAAGTAGTACAAGCCATCAAAGACACGCGGAGGAAGAAGAACATTAGAGATGATATACCAGCGGATTTGCTTAAGAGATAATGGGAAGACTGTATTTACTTCTTAACAAAATCTATCTGACAGGAGAATGGTCAAAAGATCTTCCAGATGTTACAGTGTTGCATTACCTAAGAAAACGCAGCCAAAGAAATGTAGTGATCACAAGACTATTAGCCTTATTCCCCACACTAGAAAGACTATTGCGCCCATACTGAAGAGGAGGGTGGAAAATAAGATGGGTTGGAGGGAGACCAATTTGGGTTCCGGGTAGGAAAAGGAGCCAAATTGGATTTATGGATTTATGAGAATTGTATCAGAATAAGTTTTTGACTTAAGCGAAGAGTTATGCTTGTGCTTCATCAACTGACAAAAAACCTACGGCCAGGTCAATTAGACCAGACATGACACCCCATGCGTGTTCTACTGAGATTTGTTGATGGAGCTTCTTATCAAATTGCTATATTTGAAACATGAGTAAATGTGTAATAATATGCGCATATGGTAAGAATTGAAAATGTTTTTCCTTAAGTACTCCCTCGGTTTGATTTGTGGAAAATATTTTATTTTTTATTTTTCCTTTGTTGTTGCTTTGTTTTCGTACAAATATTATGGAATATGAATGGTTTTCTTTAAGTAAACCTTACAATAATACCATGCAACGATCTATATAAACCTGTACATAAATGAATGTACATATGTTTGAACTGTTTTTATACGTGTAAACTGTATCACTTTAGAACAGTATGGAATGTCTACTCAACGTGGAATAAGAAAAGAAACTACGTGAAAGTCAACGATCCAGCATCATTTCAAACCATCATCTTCCTACAAAATCTAATACCAAGTACAACTGATACAACCACAAGTGTCATACTGATCTTGAATTAAAAAGAAAAGAATCTATACTTTGAAATGAAGAAAATTTTTCCTTTTGAATTATAAACAATATACAGAGTACCTACATAAATGAAATACTAGTTCAGTAGTACAACGTACTACTGGAATGCAGTCAAGGCGCAAGAATTTGATTTCTATAATACGGCCTTTGTCAAGAGCAAACAACTTCTCTCATGCTAAGCTTTTCCCTTTCCGTTCTTTACACTAACTACTTAATTTAATTTTATTTTGGAAAGAAACAAAGAACAGATAATACTGTATATAACCCGAATACCTGATATTCGTATTATATATGTACCAAAAACTAATTACACTTCCCTACTCCTAAAAATGAATAATCAAAAAGAATATGTATTTCAGCAAACGTTAGTTACGTTTCTTACCTGTTCCAAATAATTCTTGATTTCCTGGAGTTGTGAATGAAGTCCTTTTAACCCAAGAAGTTGGTTTGTGATTCGCTGGGACAAGGTTCCGACGGTAGTGTCTTTAATATCACGAAGCAAATGCTCTACGCCCACCTCTTCGGCTTCTTCAGCTCCTATTTCACTTGGAACATGCTCAAATGTCTTTGAGGTTGGGGTTCCATCCTATTCGAAACAATGGAAACTCAGTTATATATTTCGCAAAAGAACGTGTCATTGTTTTAACACAAATCCACTCATATTATATCTAACATTTATACCCTATTCAAAATAGGAAAAGAAGATGTGCCTTTGCTTGATTCTTTTTCAGGGTAGTAGCACCATTTTTCAAAGAAAGATGAGTGGTCTTTCTTTTTTTTTTTTTCCATACGTACATTCAGCATCAATAGTATCAACCCTTTACAGTTCCAACCACAGTCTATTAGCGTAACTCACATATGAAGTTTATGAAAATTCAACTTATCTTACGTCAAACAGAGTAACAAAGCGCAATAAACATAACGTTAAAAGAAAAACGCAATTAACAAAAATACTAAAAGAAGCTTCAACAAGGTGTTCCAGAAACCATACCCATCTACAAATATGTAACCAAACCATCCTTTACGATGGTTCAATATGTTATCATGACATGTCATCCATACAGCAAACTAGCATGCACAAAGAAAGATAATGTTTTCCTAATTCTGTTGATATTCGAGAAAGCTCACGTTTATCGAATAACGTGCATTGAAAAATGAAATGAAATGAAATCTTTCAGTTTAATGTTCCCACGATTATGCCCTTTAGACTACGGGAGACGATGATGAAAGCAAGTGAATGGTGGAAGAATTGTGGAATGAGAAAGTGGGAGGAAACGGGAGCACCCTGAGAAAACCCACGGACACAAACTTACTTGGTCGGGAATCGAACCAGGAACCCCATGTACCAGAGGTAAGCACTCTACCACCGAGCCACCGTGCCCCCCCCCTCCCCTTACGTGCGTTGAGAACATTTATGCACACGAATGTTGAAATTGATTCCATGGTCTTGGAAACAATTAGTTCTCTATATATTGGGTTATAACTAGCATAGTATTGTAAGATTCCCTGTGTGCAACACGATTAGTCATCTGTGGAAATGCATTGTCATATAATGTATAAAAATGAGAAAATGGGATCGAATCACGGGGAAACGGCTGAACCGTTAAAAATGAATTTTTGAATAGAGTTTACATTTACCCCGAACTGTTTTTTTTTTTTTTTTTTATTTATTTATCATGTCACTTTAATCAACATGTGTATCTTATACGGAGAGGGGGGTATGAAGATCAATATGCAATAAAAAAATATCACGAGTCCACCAAATTATGAAGATGAAACTTGGTCTATAAACTCCTCATTAAAAGTAACGGGACACGTACCCAAGTAGTTTTGAAAATACCCGTTTTATGGGAGAAAGGGGTCATTTTCTATATTTTCTCGCCACATTGAGAACTACTTTGTTGTTTGTGATCCTTTGGTGTTGTTTGCGTTGCTTGTGATAGGGAAATAGCTGAACCTTTTGAAATAAATTTTGGAACACAGTATCTACCCCAGATAGATTTTTATCATATAACTTTCAAGAGTGTACTCTAAATTGGGGGGGGGGGGGAGAGAAAGAAGGTTCTAAATTTATCTCAAAAATGAAGTGTTCTATGAGTTTTATCATAACATTTTCATTGAAATGTGTATCCTAAGACGGAAGGGGTTCAAATAGTTTTTCCCATAAATCTACCCTCCCCGTGTGAACAGCTAGTCTGCGATATAAAAGTAGGTCGATTCAAGTATGTGAAAGTAGGTCAAATAAACTTTCTCAGACTGCAATAACTGTGCTTTTTTTTTTTTTTTTTTTTTTTTTTTTTTTTTTTTTAAACAAAGGATCAACATTTAGTTCTCATGATATTTAATAACGTAATTACATAATTCAACCATACTAGACTGTTTAATAACTTACTAATATTCGTACTAAATTCGATAGACGAACTTATATTGAGCAGATTTTCAGCCACTACTGCGACTTTGTGGGTGAATGCTGTTATGAGGTAAGTTGATAGAGATAGGAAAATTTACCTTCCGAACTAAAGAAAATGTTAACTCTTACCTCTATTTCATTCCGACCATAAACCATGCACTTTCCGTCTATATAATCCACATACATACCTATACCCATCAGAATGAAGATAAAGAAGATTTAAAAATCACAGAGGATAAAACGCATTAAAGGGCTCCACAAGAACATAAAAACAGAAATTAATTTGATACATATGATGTAACTTTGATAATTAATCTACCATTTTTGTAAGTGTGCCTTATTTTCTGCTTGTATATATCGCTGTCGAATGAATTAAGGGCTATGATTAAGGCCGAGGATTGAAATTGTGATTTCATTAGTACATATGAAATCACAGTCGTCACAAGATGCTCGGTTTTAAGGAAGCAGGATTGTCCAATCACAACAGGGTTCTGTAGTAGAACCTACGTAGTCCAAAATGTGTCTGATGAAGGCAAAGTTAATTTGCCGAAACTGTAACGCTATTATTTATTAGCTAATATATGCTTTGATCAGAATACTGTACAAATTATGGTACTCAACAAATATGATGTACACTCAAATTTCAGGTCCATAAGAAAATGGTTGGGAATACTTAACGGGATGATCTACCTTTTCTCGGCACAATAATTTTTATATTGGACCTTATGGGGAGAACATGGCTACCGAATTTCCTCAGTTTCTAAGGAACTAGGTATCTCTAATGAGAAAGAAAAAATTTGCAGCATTCTACGGAAGTTTATTAACGGGTTGAAATACTTAAATTGTATATTTGTCTGCTAGTTTAGCAGAAATAAATTATTAAAAAATAAATAAATTAGTTTCTTTTTATACAAATTATAATATGTCTAACTTTGGAACCAATTATGGTAGAAAGATCAACTTTTTTTTGTTTTATTCCTTGAGAAGAAACGACTCTAATAGTTTTAATCACAACCATATCTGATACGCCAATTAAAAAATAGTATTTTAATATAAGTATTAAAGTCCACCTGTCAAGAAGTTTGACGAGGGTAAGTCACGCCCCACTCTAAGCTTGGCCGCGGAAAGGGCGGGGGTTGGTGAAATGGAGGGGAAGGGGGTGGATGTCTGAATGAAACAGGTTCTCGACCAGTTTCTGAGATTACCTGTCAGCTGCCAAATACTGTTAGCTTTATAGAGTTTGTCTCCCTCAATGTTTCCATACTAAGAGACTGGACGATGTGGTGTGAAGTATCCTCTTTTCCCCGTTACCTCTGGAAGTTCATCAAGATGCATTCTAGAGTGCGCGGGAAGAACAGTATATATCAGAAAACGCTGTTATTTTGGGATTTTTTTTCCCTTCCGGACAAATATTATAGCATACAGTAGTGGCGAAGAGAAGGGGGGCATAGGGGTGCCCCCACAGGATTCCGACAATGTAAAGTCCTGACCCCCATATATAGGTGTCCGTAAAAAAAAATGTCCCCTAAGTTCTTTTTAAAATAATGTCTTGGGAATATATTTCAAATTTGAGGTGTTTTCCTGGTAGCCGTCATTTTCCAATATGGCCGCCGCCCTACGTAAATCTCTCTCTCTCTCTCTCTCTCTCTCTCTCTCTATATATATATATATATATATATATATATATATATATATATATATATATACAGTGAAACCGTGGGGAATCAAAAATTGTCCGCTATAGAGAGGTGTCCCTTCAAGAGGTTTCACAGTATTTCGTTATGTAAATTAGTGAGGAAGGTAAATATACAATTAGAAAAAATATTTTTGCATGAATCACGTATTTACGAATATCACATGCATTATCCTCTGTCATCCAATACTCTATGTTCGAGGCACAACATGGAAATAACATGTTATAGTTCTCTGCACTTTATACTTATCAGTACTTCCTTCGTTTTCAGTATGGCGCTTTAATTTGTGGGGTAATTGCAGTCCTGAAGTGTCCTTTTTGAGACAATATACATACCTGAGTGCAAAAATTACTAAACTTGTCTTCTGGTTGGTTAGAGACTCCAACGGGACAGTAGCATAATGTGTCATCCCTAACGGCGGGCAATTGTCAATCACTTTTGTGTTTAAAACAGCTTGGGTGGGAGTGGGATGCAAGCAAAGGACATAAGAGTGTTGTTAAACAGAGACGCTTCGTCTGGGTTGCTGAACAGACAGTTGAGGGGGCAAAATATTGTCGCAATGCTTCCTTGGTGACACATGTATGAATTACTAAAAATGTATTTTTACTACACTTTTCGACTTATTTCTAGAGAAAGTGTCCATAATACGGAGGTAAATAATACCTATAAAAGGCAGAAAAGGCTGTCCGTGTCCGTACTAGAGACTGTCCGCTTTAGAGAGGTTTGCCAATATGTTTTTTCCTATTCCAACGTTTGGGGATTACAAAATATGTCCGTTAAGGGAGGTGTCCGCTTTATAGAGGTGTCCGTTAGTAGAGGTTTCACTGTATATATATATATATATATATATATATATATATATAAAGAGAGATCGTGAACCAAGGTACTTAGAAAGATAATTTTGGTGTCAAACTATAGGTTTCTGAGGCCGATGAATTTAAATATGGCATTGTTTATTGCCACTTAGAAACCTTACAACCTGGCAACACTGTTGTCTAACGATTAACTGTACAAAGTATCAAATGCGTATATGCACGCATTACTCTAGGATGTAGCGTACTTCCTTAGGAATAAACGAAACCTACTTTTTCTGGTAGCTTTCATCACGACAAGACATATTTTATATGGTAACATGAGAGAACATTGGCAGCCAATATGGCAGCCAATATGATGGCTAATTACTAGGCAACCAAGTAATGGACTTATTCAAATGCCTGTCAGTCCTAATTGGCCTAGAGCCTAGAGAATGGGAGAAAGAGGCAGGATACGGTCTCATTGAAGAAGTGTCTCCTGAGGGGGCGAGGGAAATTTAAAATACTCCATTTTTTAATGAAAAACACGGTTTTGCCTCCTTGTCCGCAGACAACACTGCACACCAAATGCTCTATAAGACGTTCTCTAAATAGCCCTGTTAGATCCAACCTGTATTGTGTGTAAACCGTGCATTTTCACGAAGGAACAGCGGAGCAAAAGCCCTGTTTTTTGTGATATTTCTGGTTTCTCGTGCTTACTTCGCTAAGACTAAGCACTGTAAGCCAATCTCCAATTATCCTATAGCAGTGTTAATTTCAGATCATTTCCTCCGGAGGCACCACGCACAGGGGGGAAAGTGACTAAAAATTGCGTGCTCCACAGAAATTTCTACGAAGATCTCAAGCACCCGAGGGTGAATTTCGTAGCTCTTAGGAGAATTTCCCCTCAGAATCCCCCCTGAAATCATCACTGTCCTAGGGAGTTGAAACAAGAAGCAGGATACGCAAAAAAGAACAAACTTTCAAAGCATTTAAAGTTTAGGCTCGTTGCGCTAAGCCCCTTCTTAGGACGAGGATATGGGAATTGAAAAATGCACGTTTTCTTTTATTTATTTATTTATTTATTGAAAACATGTTTGCCTTTTTTTGTCCCCAGACAATCATGCAGACGACACACACCAATTGTCTTATACAAAAATGTTGCCATGATAGCTCCTGTAAGACCCATTTGGAACGGTGTCCATACTGTGCAATGTTATATGGGGACAAGGGAGCAAAGCCCTGTTTTCTTTGACTTTTTCGTTTTCCGCGCTCACCCCGCTAAGACTACGCACTGTCAGTTAGTCTCGATTTATCCTAAAGAGTTGAAAATCAGATGTTTGATAAATATTAACATGGGGCCTTCAGTGTACAAGGGATTCAATTTATTTACTTCTTATTTATTTGTGAACGAGAAGGACACTAGGGAGGGGTCGGGCCTCCAATTTCGAGGTCACATCGGCCCTTTAGGGAAAGCTAGATTTGAAAAGGAAGTGGTCGTGGTCCTGGCCGTTTTAGAGAAGGTACCATCCCGGCATTCGTCTGGTGAAACTGAGGAAAACCTCAGCCAGGATGATCGGCATAAGCGGGATTTGAACCCACACTCAACTTACTCAGTGCCGCGTAGTATTCGGCCGCTTTTCCCCCTACATCACCGGCTGGGTTAACCACCGGCAGAGAGTTTGCACTATCTTCGTATTAAAAAGGGACATATTTCAATGCTTTTTCATGACATTTGTATAAAAAATAAAATAAAAATGTGGGATTTGAATTCCTTGTGCACTCACGCCCCCATATATCAAATATGATTTTTTTCTTGTGAACGAGCTAACTGCCTTGATTTCAATGGAAAGAAACCAACTTGGTACACAAACTGATTTGTACAATGATCTTGGATGAGTTCGTTAACCTGAATGACCAAATTGAAAATTTGAAAAGACGCCGTTTGAACCTCTCAAAATTTCTTAATTCCTACAACTGAATCGTTTCATGCTAAAAGAGTGTTAGTCCATAATCAATGTTTATTTTAGTTTATCAAGCCTGGGAGGCATGCAACTATAGTGGTCCTTATGTAAGTTGAATGGCATAACTTCTAGCTACCCTATGGCCACATACCATAAGTAATACATTTAGAGTAGAGGGCAGAGGGCATTTGAACAATAAATTTCCCGAAATTCTTATTTTCTCCTTCAAACTCAGTAAATTTTCTTATACAAGTGCATCAATGTGCTGAATATGATATACCAATGTGACCACAGGATGGAGAACTTTTTTAAATTTTCGATGAGACGTAAGCCCATAAGGGATATCGTTCAAATATACTCCCTTGGGAGGTAGATTTAAACAAGGGTAGGGAAGGTTTGAACAAACAATAATATGAGCCCAAGGATAATTATGGTGGTCCGCTTCAGAGGGCTACTTTTTACGGTAGAGAACTAATTGCTAATATATATCACTCAATGTGGTTGAAAACAATATGCTATCAAGTCTGAATTATTAGAATTCGATTTTTAGTTTGGTTTGCCCGGAAACTGCCTGAAGTTAATGTTCTGGACTCGGTCTGAAGGAGACCCTCAAATCTCAATAAATAGACCAAATAGCATTCCGGTCGCTAATTTTGATTCAGTTCATCTTATAGATACCGATTTAACCAATTTAAACCTTGCTTAAAATGTGTCCCGCACTCTTCATTCAAAACTGTCCCAATACGTATGACACACACACACACACACACACGAAAAAACGTCAGAAATGAAACCAAATTTGGTTCAAAATTGCCTTACTTCAATGTGAACGCCAGCATGATCCAGAAAAAAGTACAAACGACAGCCGTTTCAATTTTTCAAGGAAAGCTGTCTCTTGCCCTGTGCCAAAAGTTTTTTTTTTTTTTTTTTTTTTTTTTTTTTTTTTTTTTAACTCTTTGATTTACTAATGTACTCTCGAAAATATTCATCCTTTCTTTACATGCAACATATTTTCTGAGGCAGAACTAGAAATATTTCCTGAGATGACATAAAAACAAACAGTAATGAAAAATATTTTCTTTAAAATGTCAAATTAAGTGATACAGGGGAGCGAGGTGAGGAAGTCTCAATTGAAGGGTAAGGGAAAAAAAACAAGGAATGTCCATGTATGTGCTTTTTCGGGTGCTCTGTCCTATCTGTTTGTGACTTTTGGTACTATTTGACTGTATATGCCATGCATACGTAGATGTAAAAATGTCCATGTAAAAAGGGGCAAAAGATATAACTAACCCTATTCTTCTTACGCGGTTTTCAATATTAAATAGCATTTTTCTCGAAAATTCAGTTTTGTGACATTCCTTCTTTTTTCCCCTTACCCTTCAATTGAAGTCTCATCACATCACACAAGAACTAACTCGTTAAATTTCATTACAAAAGATTCTTTTGCAAGTCAAAATAATTTTGCACAATGTACATAAACTTTTTAGTTGTCGTTAGAAATAAACAAAATAATAATGTCCTAAATAACTTCATTTCTCCACTACAGCTGTAAAAATTGTTCGGAACTTTGATCATATCTCTCGGGACGAAAACAAAAGAAAAGGGTGGGCGCGGATGCTTTACCCTCGTCAAACTTCTTGACAGATGGACTTTAATACTTATATTAAAATACTATTTTTTAATTGGGGTATCAGATATGGTTGTGATTAAAACTATTAGAGTCGTTTCTTCTCAAGGAATAAAACAAAAAAAGTTGATCTTTCTACCATAATTAGTTCCAAAGTTAGACATATTATAATTTGTATAAAAAGAAACTAATTTATTTATTTTTTAATAATTTATTTCTGCTAAACTAGCAGACAAATATACAATTTAAGTATTTCAACCCGTTAATAAACTTCTGTAGAATGCTGCAAAATTTTTCTTTCCCATTAGAGATACCTAGTTCCTTAGAAACTGAGGAAATTCGGTAGCCATGTTCTTCCCATAAGGTCCAATATAAAAATTATTGTGCCGAGAAAAGGTAGATCATCCCGTTAATATCATTTTGTAGATACTATCTAGCTCTCTCTCGACATTTTTGATAATTTTTATTATCTTTAAATTATTTACTAATTTTTTTAAAAAAAAAAAGAAAAGTGAGAGTCGAAATTAGCGAAGTGCCTTAATATGCATAAAATACAGGGCTCTTATAAAGTTCTTGCTATAAAACAAATGATTACAACTTTTTTAAAATAATAATACTGCAGTGAAATAAATGTTAAGATCTTTATTGGTACTTACATTTTGCATCATCATCCATAGATAACACCGCCGTCATCATCGTCACACCTCCAGCTAGGTTCCGTTGACATCCATACAACGTTGCAACCTCAGTGATATCCGTGAATGCTATTCCGTCTGGCAGTCATTTCACTAATGTAATTGATCACTTCACTAATCTTAGCTTTCTAGGCCCTGCAAGTCCTTTGGTTTTTCCGCATACACCTGTGTTTTAAAATGTGACCCCATAACCAAAAAACACAGGGTGCCAAATCGTGAAACCTGGGGGGCCAAGGGCTGGGGCCTCTGCGCCCAATCCAATTGCCAGGTAGCTAACGATCAAGGTAGTCACTGACGACTTATACAGAATATGGGGAGGGGGGGGACTCAGTCTTGCTGGTACTGAAAGTGATTCTTGCTTTCCAACCTAACCAATTCGGGCATCAAAAAATTTGTAAGCATTTGAAGATATGTGTCCCCTGTCAGTGTTTTCGTTGAAGAAAAACAGACCTATGATACGGCACACCATACGTACACTTTCCAGTTGTCTCCTTCGTGCGTTTCATATTCATGGGGGTTTTCAGTTCCCGAAACAAGACAGTTGTGTCTGTTTATCCTTCCTGAAATATGGAAAGTTGCCTCATCTGAGAACATGAGTAACTGCAGAAGCTCCCTGTCATCATCCAACTCCTTTCAGCATCAATTCACAGAACTCCAGCCTCGTGTCTTGATCATCTTCTGACAGTTCATGCACAAATTTAATCTTGTACGATTTGGCTTTCAAAGATTTACGCATTATCTTGCGTGTTGTTGACTGAGAGATTCCCAACTCCAGAATCTATTTTCTTGGGACTTCTCTCCAGGCTGTCGTCAACCCTTCGCGCCGTGTTTGGGCTCACTGGCGGTCGACCACTTCTCTACATATCACAAATACTCCCGGTAGCCACAAACTTGCTGTGCCAACTCTTTATACCCCTAACATCAAAAGTACTTTTTTTGTACACGCGTCTGAAGTATCGCTACATCAACACACCTGATTTCAGTTCTGCACAATATCACACAACACTGTACTTTCCCTTGTACCCTCGCCATTTTTATAACCTATTGGCACCAGCGTTGCCAACCTCATCATTGTGATAGTATTGCGAATCAAAAACTTACGGATCATCGCACAACTTAAAATGTATTTCACTGCAATATTATTTTTAAAAAGATTATAAACATTTGTTTTATAGCAAGGACTTTATAACAGCCCTGTACTCTACATATAAAACTAGCAGTAAAATAACCCATCACTCACGACAACCAATAACATTTAAAAAGTACACGGCATGATGATGACAATATTAGTATATCATATTATTAATGCCGAATACTGAAACACTTACGTCATGAACTTCTTCAACTGCTCTATATGCTTCTGTTGGTAGACCAAGATCCTTGGGTTTGGCATCAATGATAACAAGGACAGAGTTACTGCAGTATCGTCGAATCAATTCATTAATAGCTACGTCATTCTGATGGAGTTTAGGTCCAGTGTGGTACCAACCTACAATCTTCTCACGAGCTATGGTAGAAATAAACACAATATATTAAATATTTCATTTGTTAAATTAAAATTAAAATTACTACACATATATACTCCAATATAAATTTAGAATGCCCTCCTCTTTGATCTACAGATTAGCGTGTGGCTGTGGAGAACGAGGTCTCGGATTCGACTCCCAGTGGGAATATCAATTTCCAACTTTAAATTGCAGGACTCGTTCTATAAGCCTCGCCGTTTTGACAACGGACGTACATAAATACAAATCAGTCAACTAAATTTAGAACGGACTTCAGAAATTTTTTTCAGACATTTTGAAAATTTGTATTTCACACTGAACTAGAAAATATTTTATTTAGAGTTAGAGATGAAAAAAACCGGCTTTTTTGTGAGTTTTTTTTCGTAAAAAATCGCACTTTACTTAAAAAAACAAAAACAAAAACAAAAAAAAACAGAAACTTTAGGTTTTTGACTTTTTAATGATATTCTTATTCAAGTATCATTTTGTTTTCCTGTAGTGGATTCTACAATTACAAAAGTGCCTTTACAACATCCTATGTTCAGTCTGGAGCTAACTCCTTTATTGGTTTTTTAACTGGTATTTCATTGGTGGCCATTAAGTGTAAGTTATGCATGAACAGACGGTAATGTTGTTTCCCTAAATTCACACGGACAGACGAAAAAGTATCATAAATCAGGAAATAGAAACAAACACACATTTGATTAGATAGAATTTCATTTACACCTTAGGAAACAATTTAGTGTGAACCTAAGATATTTTATTAGAATCTAATACAAGTTCAGTTTACAACATTAAAGCCATAAATAGTCACTTCAGGTATGATATTAGTTTAACGGTATTAAAAGTCCATTGTCACATAACGTGTTTTCTATAATTTCGAGAATCTATTCTTTATATCGTGTCAATATTTTTGAAATAGGAAATTTGGGTATGGCGTTTCTAACCTTCTCCCGCTCGAATTTCAACGCCATCAATGCATGTTACATACTTAAATAGATATATTTGTTTTGCGTAAACTCCTACATAAAACCTGTCTTTAGCTCCACAAAAGCTGAAGTTTAAATTAAAAATATAGCTTATGCATAAATTCTAAATGATAACTTTGCTCCACTAAGTCGAACACTACTTTTTCAGAACAGTTATTGCAAATATTATCAAACTGTCACTAAAACAATATTATCTAACGGTTCTACAAAGAATCTGATCGAACCGACCTGATCAAAAAATCACGGCGTACACCGATTTGCCTTTATTCCTACTGAATGATTATTTATCCTTTATTATTGAACTTTTCATATTTTTCTTTCTCCAGAATGCAGTAATTAAATGCTTTCTCGTGTTGTAATGGGAAATAAATTATGGAACGTACTGGTATTGTTTCATTAAACTAGAAATTCTGTAAAAGCCCAAAATTTTCCAGGCAAGAAAGCCGTAAGAAAAACTTCGTCTTTCTTTCTTTTTTTAAAAACAGGGTTCCTACTGATCTGGAGAAATCATTTTCCCTGACCTTTGGCAGGAAATTCCCAGACTTTCATGATAGGTATCGGATGACGTAGACATATAAATAAGGAGTAAATAGCGGTGAATATTTATATATGAGAAAATTTATTCTATAGAAACAAATAATAAATTGCTCATACGTACATTCCACTTACCACCCATAAAAATCTGAGCAATGTTCCATACTGTGATCATTAATGGTTAGCTAAGCTGAAATTGGTGTACAATTAATATTACAAAAGATACATTTTATAAAATTTCCCTGACTTTGCCTGATTTCTAGTCTTTTTCCCTGATTTTCCTGACCAGTAGGAATCCTGTTCAAACAGCTCTTTTCTTTTATTTCGAGTCCTTGCATCTCTATTTAGAATCCAGGATCAATACCACAAAAAACAAAAGTTGATCCGTTTCCAACGGAATAATTTGCAGAATATGGCACTTGTTATACCAGGCCTCACATAAAAACAAAACTGTACGTACAGATGGATCAGTCCCTCAGATATTATGCAGAAGAGTGAGTGTATTACACTTGGCCAAATTCCGCAGAAAAGGATTAGGATTTTAGATTTGTGGGCTTTCGGCATCTACGGCCATGTTAGCCCGTCACGTTTGAGAGATGACGTCCCTCGGCGAGCACACTCTCCGGGGAAAGGGAAGGAAGGAAGTGGCCTGGAACCTATATGTTAGATACCACTCTGACATTTACCTATATGTTAGATACCGTGTCTGGTGTGAATAAAAAAATTAAAAAAACAGGAAAACCTCATTTAAGGATGGCTGGTCTGAAAAAGCTTTTAACACTTTTTCGACCGAGTACCACCACCGGGAATCGAACCCGGGACCGCTCATTTCCGCAGGAAAAAAATGTAGCTTCTAAAATGAGAACGTCTTGGCTCTATCCCATGCAAACTTTTTTCCTACAGGAGAACAGTGTCAGAACAATGGACTTATGGGAGGACCACACTGTTATAATTAAATGTTACGCACAGCAACCTCCCCCACAATCACGTCCCCAACGAAATTGCATTCAAAGAAAGTGTCAGTGGAAGTCACAAGACCTGTACTAAACCAGATCTGCGATATGGTGGCCTGCGAGATACCATCACCAGTATGTTATGGCCAAACGATTACATGTTCCCCAATCTACAGTGAATCGGGAATCCATCATGAAAATTGAAACTGCAAAGTGTCTACAAGACCAGCTTGTATGCATTTTCTCAACACTACAATGTATTGTGGAGCAAAAGAGCAAGGTCAGAAGGCAGCACGAGTACCACCTCATTGGTGACCATTCGAAATTTGTTGTAACCATGGATGAAGCATTAATCTATCCAAGTGATCGTAGGAAAATTCAGGCCATCAACGAGAAAGGTACTCATGAAAAAGATTGACAGTGTATATCAATCAAAAAAGGCAATACTGTTTATAGCCAAAAACATGCCTTATTCTTATTTTACACAGACAAAATACCAGCATTATATGGCGAGAGCACCCATCGTGTGAAACTGGATCACGACAAAGCTTCAAGTCGTATGGCCAAAACAATGCTGGCCTTCTACCAAGGCATAGAAACTGTAACCGATATCCATGCTATTACGTTCGAGGATATTCCCGTTAAGAATCCAAGATGCTAGTCCCATGGATTACTGCACTTTTGGCTTCTCAAACATTGCTTTTCAACACCTCTGAAAGTCTGCAAGCAGGAGTGGAACAAGATACTCCTGGCACAGTTGCAACAAAGTTTACTTTAATGGAATCTGAGATGTTGTACAATGGCCCATATGATACTGATCGTAGCGGGCTGGAGTATCATAGGTAAATAATAATTTATTCCGAATGAAACGGACCACCCCCTGTATTTACGCAACCTCCTATCTTCGAAGAATAGTTTGCGAAGGCTAGCAAAGCATTTTGCATACAAGAATTATGAAAGAATGAATGGAAATGTTAAAGACCAGTAAAGATAATATAGCCCTATACAGTGTATTATAGAAAATATATAAAATAAAATATACCGGGTGTATCAGAAGTTTGGGGGCCAAAAGCCAACTCCGTTATGAGTAAAAGATACGAAAAGAATATAAAGATGGGGAAGTTGTTGAAAATAGGGGATTTTCAATCTAAAATTATCATTTTATTTTCAATCGCACTAGCTGTCTGCACTCCGCACACTTAAGATGCCCAATATTAAATGAAAAATTTACCGATATCAGTTCAGCAGGGTGTTCGGATCGAAAGTTCACAAAAATGAAACGGTGAAGGTGCACATCATTGTGTGAAGGCGTAGAACTTCAAACCAGTCTCCTAACAATGTAGTATGGTCGGTATGGTGAGAGCCTACTGGGACAACCTTTGAAACAGCCAACGTTGCATCTTCATTTAACATACCAGGGAGCCGCAGTGGCTGAGATGTAGTGTTCACATATGGTACGTGGGGTCCCTGATTCGATTCCAGTTCGCGCAAACTAAGCTCAAACAGCTATGCGTGTTTTCTCAGGGCTCCCTGTTGCCTCCCACTTTCTTCCATTCTCATTATCACCTTCTCCTTTAATCAACACGGCATAACTGTGGGACGTAATCTGACAGATTTAATTTCATTTCATATCTTTTATCAGTTTGGCTCTGATACTTTCCGATAGACAAACGGACATAGCCGTCCTATACGACTGCCATACTCAGGCAGTACAAATAGGAGGGGATGAAACAGAACAGGTGCCGTGTTTTCGATACCTGCGTAGTATTATAAAGAACGACATGAAGTGCGAACGTGAAATAAAGTCAAGAATAGGAATGGTGAAAGAAGCATTTAGGAGGAAGAGAAGTCCGTTACGTAGGTCCTTAAATAATGAGTTAAGGAAAAGACTCCTATAGGGTTTCGTGCGCAGCACTGTATTCTATGAAGTAGAAACATGGACATACCGTAAAAGAGACGAAAAACGACTGGAAGTTTTCGAAATGTGGGCGTGGAGAAGAATGGACAAAATTAGCTGGTCAAGCTGAAAATGAGTGAGAAAGTGTTAGGAATAGTAGGGAAGAAAAGAACAATTTTAGATGTAATTGAGAAGAGGCAGAGAAACTACTCTGGACATCGGCTTAAAACGGACTTTATCAGGAGCGACATGTTCCGTCCGTCCGTAAAATTGTTATTTTACGATTAAAATTAGTGATTGTATATGAAAGAGGATTGGGTAGGATACTTAAGTATTACGTCCCAGGGTTATACGGCTAGGCTAAAGGAGACGGTTAACAATGAGAAATGGGTGAAATGAAGAAAGTGGGAGAACTCGAGAAAGCCCCCCACACACAAAGTTTGTCCACCAAGTTCACTTGGCGCGAGCTGGGATCGAACCAAGGACCCCATCACCAGATATGAACGCTCTACCACTGAGCCACCGTGGTCCCATATGATATTCAATTCCACTCTCGGAGGAATTTTTTCACAATGTAAGAAATCAGTATTTTATGTTTACAAATGCAACGTTACAAGTGTGAAGCTATTTCAACGGCTATACTACAATTAAAATGAATGAGTGCATATCAAAGACGACCGTGCAACGTACCAATTTCTACCGGTGAAAAAAAGTGAAATCTTTTGAGTTTTACGTCTCAGGATTACGCCCGCTACGCTAAAGGAGACGGTGATGATGAAAGAATGAATGAAATGGTGAAATGAAGAAAGTGGGAGGAAACGGGAGAACCTCGTGGAAACCCATGCACACGGTGCTTGTCCACCACAAAGAGCACTTGGCACGAGTTGGGATCGAACCAGGGACCCCAAGAACCAGAGGAGAACGTTCTACCATGAGCCACCGTAGCCCTTCTACCGGTGGAGTAGTTCTGCATGATGTAGGAAACATGTTTTTTATAACAACATTATCCATGGCTTTGGATTGGATTGGATATATTAGATATCCGAAACCGTTACACATTATAGTTTAAAATACAGTGTGTGTTTAAGCTTTGATCAGTGTTTCTTTTGTTACAATGTATTTTATGTTTACAAGTGGTTTTTTTTCTTTCTTTTTTTTCCACTATCCTCCTTTATGTGCATACCCTTCGTCGCTGACGTACTCCTATGCTGCGCTCCTGTCCTGACTACGTTAGATAGCATTCTCGCTTTTAGTGGTCACCTACCACTTTTTTTTTTTTTTTTTTTTTTTTTTTTTTTAATGGCATACGTCCGGATGTCTATTTATACCCGTAAGGGAAAGTGCCCGTAAAGTGAATCTACACCCATGAATGCAACTCTTACCATAAGATACGTATCTAAAGTATTACGAGTAAACTTCGCGATAGAATAATTGCATATAACAGGAAAACAGGCAATTAGGTAACACGTAATTTCCAAGGCATATCAGTTGGCATGTATATTCTCATTCTACACACCACTATTAGAGCATGAGCTAAGATGATAATAATAGTTCAGAACACCTAGGGAATTATTTAAAGTAAGGAAAGTAAAAGAAAAAGGCATTTTTTATTTTTTTTAATTTGACAGACTATTCTTACTGTGCACTCGAAACAAGATTAACTTAAACTTCTTTGCATGACACTGTACTTCAAGATTTAACTGAGCTTTCCCCGTGTCTGCGTGCACCTTTAGTGAACGTCGTTCCGGTGGAGGACGAAAAAAAAATCACAATCACTTTCTTTCATTAATCATGTATCTCTTTAGCCTAAAGGCATAACTGTAGGACGTTCAACTAAAAGAATTCAATTAATATTATCTAAAAATTACTCATATTTTTAGGTATTCTGATCATTCAATGTGTTTAGATTTATAGTATATCTTATCTAGTACACTGCTAAGACATAAAATCTTACCATTTACTTTTTTGAACATTCCAAACATATTCTCTAAATAGTCATGATCAAGAAACCAAACAGACTTGTCTTTGTCATCTTCGTCGAAAGGAACTGCCAAGAAAGAAAAAAAAAATACAATTATATGCATATCCGTAAATAATAAAAATAAATTAGAAAACTATACTATGCTCTAATGGTTAATATTATTCTGAATTAGTACATCTGACACTGTAATTTGGTCTCATTCAATCTCTGTACATAACGCCGGACGCAAAATTTTTCCTTGCCAGGACGCCATTGGCGACTAGAAATTTAGAGCTGCGACAAGCGTTCAGTAGAAATAGCTTCTACCTAAATTCACAGAGTTGCGCAGTTTCTGTTTCGTACGAAAATAATTGTCACTGAGTGAGAGAAAACACGGAATGTGAAGTCTTCACAATGGACATGTAAAGTGAAGTCTTCACAACAATTGTAATTCGCCAGTCCTTTTCCACCCTCAATTGAAAACTTCATTACGAGATTCCCAAATTTGCTTCCAATTGCCACATTTTGTGCAGTCTTACCTGCGAGTACTGCTTCATGTGAGAGAGGCCCCACCAGTTTCAACAGAGTTAAAACTACCTATAGGATTTCACTGAAGACTGACACTGGATGATTTGCTGACAATTTCCATCAATGGCCCTTCACTTAAGGACTTTGATCCGAAAACTGCAATCGATAACTAGCATTTCAGTGCAGAGAGAGAGCGTTACACAAACGTGATTTTAACATATATATATATATATATATATATATATATATATATATATATATATATATATATATATATATATATGAATTATTTAATTCAAAATTGATTATACTGAATCAAAATGTCTGATTTTGAAATGTTATGCCCTGATGTAATCTCTTTCTTTGTCAAACCAAAGACCGTAGCGAAAGGGGAGACCTCTCATAATTTGTATGTGAGATACTGGCGACAATCATTTTTGGATTGGCGAGTGCGTCTGACTTTGAAATTTTACGCCCTGCATAAAGTATAAATTATATCAACACGAATAATATTATTATAATTTTATTTGATAAATCACAAATGAATGTACTTTCAGAACACGCTGTGTCTGATTTAAACCATATGAGAAATTGGTAACTTGAATCAATTGCCTACACAAGGGATTTTAACTCCATTGAGCAAGATATTATACACACATTTTTAAAATAGATACGTTATGAAAATACAAAATATTAAAATATATAAACATATAGAGATGAAATCTGTTGGGTTTAATACCGGAGAGGAGGTTCAGAAATATGAAAAATACTTAAAATTTAAAAGAAAGAAAAGAGGGAATCGGCTAATTTTCGTGAAATTCATAGAAACGAAACAAGATTAATGTGTTATTTTGACATGTTAAAAGATCCGCTTGTTGGCACTACTTTAAGTGGAGGTCTGCTTACGTAAGACATTAGAGTGCAAAGAGGCAATTAGTTGAAAGATGGCAGTTTTATGTGACTGATGCGACATTTCAATTTTCAGTTTTATAACAACGTAGGCGGTGAAAAACAGGAGCTATTCCGTTACATGAAGAGGCACGAATTATTGAAATTACAACAAAAATATTGATAAATGCAGGACGACCATAGAAATAAAGAAATGGAGAAACAGTAATGTGTTTAATATGAATATGGTATTGATGGTGTGAAAATAAAAAAGTACGCACATGGAAGGTTATCAGAGAACTTAAGTTCTCTACCAGAACGTAAAGGTTACTAATCACAGTGAATGGGCCGAGAAAGCAAGTAAATCACCAGAACTTAGTGTTTTTAGTGTTAGAACGAATACTATGTTCGTTTACGCAAATACAGATCATCCCTGACGCGCCTGCTTCCTACGGAGGCACCCTTCGCTACCATTTGGACCCTCTTGCTCTGACTCGATTACATAGTATTCGTGCATTTTAGTGACCACCTAATAAAGGTTACTTCGTGTTTTTACACTATAGTTTTTGATATATTTCCTCACACAGTATTTACACAGAAAACGGTATAAAGTTCTCCTAAAGTGAATGTGCACCGAGGAATTTGCACTCTTAAGAAACACTTTGCAAGATAGTGACAATGAATTCCCCGACAAATAACAAAATGTTCACGTTTTTAAACCTGAAAATACTGGCCCTATTCTGCGCTAAAAATTGTGGTTTATTATTACGCTACTATGATGCAAAATTAGTTTGTAATAATCACCAAGCACAGATTGGTGTATACATCTCGCACTAACTTTCCGCATATCAACCGTCACTTCACGCCTGCTCCATCTAGACACAGCCCCGCGCGGGTTTACATCCTTAGCCCTGATAAAAATCATGCTTTATGTTTGTAATAATGGAAAGGGTTCATGTATGTTTTTCTTAAAAGAAGCTGTTTTAATACAGTATACGTTACCAGTTATATTACGTATTTTCTCGTATATAGGTATGTAGAGGAATATTGTTTACAGCACGAGTTTGCAAGTATATTATATACCCACTGGTAATTGCTAGGGAGATGCCAAGAAGACAGATGATACTCTAGAAGGAATTGAAAAACAACGAAGAAATGTAAATTTGAAAGAAATGAAATGTATAAGAAATGTAAATTTGGAACAACTGTTTCTGGTGACACTCCTCAACTTCAACTGTTTCAAGTCGAGTATCGAAATGTATATATATATAAAAAAAAGTATAGTAGGCAAAAGAATACTAATTCCATCAATAAAGTTTCATTATTATATAAATGTCCCCACACTCAATCTGTACGGTAAAAAAAAAAAAAAAAAAATGTATTATGAGATTGAGAGCGTGACTCTTCCTTGATGAAATTTTGAGTACGCCACTGCTTAATGTGCCTTTGTACCGGATTTAGAACATCTCAAACAACTCCTTGTCACCATTAATAAATCACTCAACACACAATTACGAAATGAACTCAAAACACACCAGCAAAACTGTTCGAGACATCCAGCACACCCTTGGCTCTCCAACTGCCAAGAAGAACCCCAACTACTCGTTTCTGATTTCCAATTTTTCCCATTCGATTAAAATGATCAACAACACTAAGTAAAACTAAAGGATGGACCACTACTTTCGTGGTTACTACGTCCTGACTCGGCATTTTCTTTCTTTTCACAGATCAGAACCACAACAAGCACCTTCGCCGCACGCTTGCACCACAGATTTTGATGACATATAGTTCGCTGGTAGGTTACAGAGTTGCCAACACCAGAGAAAATAATTATCAATTTTCGTCTAAAATTATCGTATTTTCGTTATGCATGTGATAATATTGTAGAAACAAGTATAACACTACTAATAATAGCAATAATGTATAATAAACTTATTTAGTAATTTTCAGTTTGGAAACTGTGGCTCAGTGGTACAGCACTTACTTCTGGTGTGTAGGGTTCGTAGCATGAGCGCCGACTACGAAGGTGCTCCGGGGCTCCAGCACCCACAGAAATAATCTTGAGGGTACGGCGCACTCACAAGATTTTTATATTGATAGAGACAAAATAATATGTATATACAAGGGCGGATCTAAGGGGGGGCTACGGGACTATAGCCCCCCCCCTTGACGCTCAGGTTTACATTGGATAAAATGGGCTTCAATTCTGCTTTACACTGGATAAAACGGCAAATTATAGTTTAGCCCCTCCCTTGATCATATCCTGGATCCGCCACTATATATATATATATATATATATATATATATATATATATATATATATATATATATATATATATATATATATATATATATATATATTATTTTTTAATTTTTTTATTTTATATAGCAGTGGTGGACTTCAACGGGAAACAAACAAATCATAACATGTCCAATTTCATTGTATGACTATGAACGGATGCAATAAATTATGATTATGATCATGATGAAGTCCACACTACAGATGAAGTTTTTCATGAAACATGTGCACTGATTACGTCATCAATTCTACAGAAAAATGAAACTACATTGACTGATTCTCTTACACTAGAACAAGAATCTCTAAGTTCTTCCTCTTGTGACGCCGAAGATATGTTATCGATTATCGTTTCACAAGCGATATGTGAATATATAACGTAATGGCTTTTGATGATATTCAGGTAACTAAACATGGTGGTTTACCTAGAAAACGGAAGAAGAAATCTTCCAGTGTAGAGGAGCGAAAGAAAATCAGATTTAGAGAATTAAGGCGGATTTTCATGCCCGCGTTAGAACGGAAGCATCACATGTAGCGTATTCACCGTAAATTATTTTCGTTTTCATACATCCGTGCGTGTATTGCGCCAAATTACTACGGTACTCCCTAGCTAATGCGCATGCGTAAAATAGAAAGTTTGCGACTTCCGCCATGTTAGTCAGTGAATACAATAGTGTACGCGCGCTACTTCCGTCAGAATTGAACAAATTTCTACTCTGACGCGAGTGTAGCGCGCCATCTCCGATGCGTGATTTCATTGGCTGTTTAGCACAATCGCTCGCAACTCACGGAGGTAAAGGACACATGAAAATCCGCCTTTAGTATTAAAACATAATGTTAAAACTCCAAGCAGTGACTGCTGAAAAAGATGTACGTACAAGAAAAATATTCCAGACCCGCTAGGAAGAAATAAATAAGCACTTTTGGAAGGTGAGCATAAATTAAAGACGTATGTTTGTCTTGGGATGTACAATTCGTCATCTAGTACAAAGACGTTGAAGAGCTGATAGCAGTGGCGGCTAATGTTAGTGTTGCAGCGTTGCGCAACGACCAAAGTATTTCAAGAAAAAAATATTATTATCAATAGTAGTAAAGAACAGAAAAATACTTTTAATACTCGCATATATACACTTTAAATAACATATTTTTTACTTCTATAACTGTCCGTTCCGTTAATCCATTTTAAAAAGCGAAAAATAATCCGTCACAGAGTCTCTAATTTATATTGTGTTGCAGCGAGCATACAACAACTAGATTCCTTCAGCGCGGGAATTGGAGCGAATGTTGTCTCCTTTCCCCTATCTTAGAAGTTAAAGGGACTGGTCGTTGCAGTGCTTCTGCAACACAGCACGGTTTACAGTGAATGAGAAGGTTTTTCGCTCTAAACAAGATTTCTAAATTTTATTTCACTAGCAATTAACAAATGGAATTTGTTTTTATGCATTCATATTTTTAAATTACAGGACCATACTGAAGCAAATCAATATAATGACAATTAAAAAAAAGTGATTGCAGAATAAGAAAGAAAATATCTAGTAGAGCAGAAAACAAATGAAAGTAGACCCGCATTTACAAGTTAATTCTTAGCTTATATTGATAATGAAGGCTTCTTCCACAGTAATTTGTGATTCAAATATTAATAAGTCAGTATGTAGAATCGTCCCCCTCCCTTGGTGGATAGCCTAGTATTTTAGTATATACATATTTCTTTTATAAAATAAGTATATTTTATACTCTTGATAATTTCCACATAAAACTGTATGATGGGGAACTCCACATTGAATTAGGGACTAGTTAGCAATGTTCAGGGGCGTAGCCACGAGGGGGCTCAACCGGATCCGGACCTCCCAAAAATTTCGAAAGTTGACTAACATTTGTAGACTTTCCTAACGAATTATACTTGTTTAACAGAGAAACGATTGATGTAGGCTAAATATTTTATTTTACGCCTCATCATGTACTCACTCTTTTCTTAAAAACATTTTTTTTTTTTTGGCTAAGAATATAGGTGACAGTTATTACTTATAGTCTTTTCGGATGCAGAATAAGAAAGGTATGTATTGCATAGACGTATCGAACCCCTCCCAACACACATTTCTGGGTGTAGAAGTGGCAGTACTGTTTGTTTTGATGTTTTTCGACTTTTACCTTCTGTTAGGTATACATGCTGACCCTACATCTGGCGTGTTTCGAGGTTTCCTTTTCAGAACATATGACATTGATAAGCATTGTTTCGCCTCATGTGGAAGTATATTGTGTTCATCGTGCATTGCGTAATAACCAAGACGGATGATTTAGAATGTAGTTTTTTCTTTTACGCACATGTGTGTGTGTTGATGTATGAATATGTAATATTCGGAATTCATATACCAGTACCTCTTTTGTATCACTGTTTTGGTTTTTATTTATTAGATTTAATTTTATTGTGTGTGCTTTAATTCTGTAAATAACCTACAAATTCTGAATGAATTGTATACCGTGACTTCTGTAAATAACTTGCAAAAAACATTGACCAGCTTTCAACTGAGGAAAAACTTGCAATTAAGGCTTAGACAAAACAAGCAAAGGACAATTCAGGAGAGTGTTCGAAAAAAATCCAGTTTAAATTTACAGGATATCTTATGGCAGTAATGTTGTTTGCACTAGATACATTTCCTCAATTTATTTTAAATTTTCCTGGATAAACTGAATAAAGCGTGTTCAATGGACATTTTTTATAACACTAATCTCTGTTACGAACTCTCTTCAGTCAACGCTGAAGAGGAACTCGGATCACTGTCAGGGACTGAGTTTGCTAGAATGAATCGTTCGCAATAATCTAGAAAAAAATATTTAGTGAATCTACAAAGCTTCTGAAATTAATATTAACTGTACCTATGGCGTCAACAAAAGACGAAAAGTATTTTTCTACATGAAAAAGAATTGACACTTTCAAGGAATTGAATGTCCCAAGAAAGGTTATCACCATTGGTTATGCTTTCCATCGAAAGAGACCTGACAATAAGAATACCAGAGTTCAACGAGCATGTATTAGACAGATTTGCTCCAATCAAAGATAGGAGAATGAACTTACTAATTAATTAAGGTGGTTAATCGGATAAAATGTTCTGCATTTTTTTAATTTTTTTTTTTTAAACAGAATTTTATTTAATTTCACATGTCACATAGCATTTGCATCTAAAGTTATGCTGATTAGTCAATGTGTCCACTTTATATCTTCTGTCTCTTATCGTTCGTACTGCAACACCCGAGACCACAATCCATCGGCCGCCACTGGCTGATAGTACATACCGTAACAGGTCATTTCAGTATTTTCTGTGTAATGAGAAAGGAGACAGAAATCAGTATGTAAAACATTCTTCTTGACTATATGAAGATTTACGAAGAATAATAACACATTTGTACACAGCGTTCTTTGCACTGACGTTTCTTTGACAATCACATCCCCAGAAGTTGCAACTGGCAAAACACCTTGGAATGCAAAGAACCATGACGTTATCAACAAACACATCGAGTCGTTCAATCCAGTTGCTCCACATTATCGACGAGAACACGCCCCAAATAGAAAATACCTTTCGAATTACATCAATATTAAAGGTAAGTACGATCATTTTATTGAGACCAGCGGAATGCATTGTTCCTATGAGCTTTCTGAAGAAGATGAACGTGGCTTTTACAAAACTTGTAAAAGAATAATGTGATTTCTGTGAAAATTTTGACAAGCACAATTCGGATCACAAGCAAAATCCAAAAATGTTTGACTGTGTTGATTGTTGTCAGTTTACAGAACACATGGAGAAGGCCAGTGTAGCCAGAGATAAGTATCAAGAACACAGCAAAAAATGACCCGGATAAACTTTATTTCTCTGCTGACTTGCAAAAAGTTATTATGCTAGCTCGTATGGAAAACTTCAAAAGTGTTGTTTTCACTAAAAGATTAATTGCATTCAACGAGAGCTTTGTACCTTTAAGAAAGAATGCGAGGGAACATCCATTAGCAGTTATCTGGCATGAAGCAACAGCGGGAAGGAAACAAGAAGACATCATAAGCGCTATTCATGCCTTTTTCCTCCACTATAGAGATACAGGTAATATTATTCTATGGTTAGACAACTGTTCTGCACAAAATAAATGTGGTGCCTGTTGACTTTTCTGATATACATTGTAAATGATTGTAAGGAAGTGTCTACGAAATGTGTTGAACTAAATTATTTTGAAGCAGGACACACATTTATGTCTGCTGATTCCTTTCATCACCAAGTTGAACTTTCCTTGAAAAGGCAAAGTAAAACTTATGACTTCGTAGCTTTTGAAACAGCAGTAAGATCTTGCAGCAAAGTTCAGGTAAAAGCAGGGGTGTAGCCAAGGGGGGGGCCCCCAAATGGTTTCCTGGCCCCCCCAAATGACCAGCTTTTAAAACATCATAGTAAAATTATCTCGCTTCATTCATTTAAAAGTAACAAAGTTTATTGACAATTAATAATTTATGGTAAAATAGTAAGAAGAAACATTGTTTTTTTTTCATAACGATCGAAAGATAGTATAGTATACTAGCAGCGTTCACCCCGCTTCGCTGCGGTCACCCCGGAACGCAATAAACTTTGTTACTTAGATAATTTTTACTTTTTCGCTTTCAAATTGCAGTAAATGTTAAAATTATAGCGCCTGTCATTTATGTTAACCCGCCGAGTCACATGGTCATGCGGGTTGCATATAAATACGTTTATTTTTACCTATGATGAACTAATAACAAAGGATTTGTACGTATGGACACTTGAATGGTCAATTATCTCAAGACACTGGTAATTAAAAATTAAAGTGATATGATAAAAACCATCTAGGGTCCAAATCCTAACAACCCCCCAAAAATGAAAGAAATTGGTTCAGCCGTATTAGCGTGATGAGTTCACAAAGGATTTGTGCGTTCTCTTTTATATATATAGATGTTCCTTATACCGATCGAAAAATAGGATACTTTTTTTGTGACAGCAGTACACAATTTACTGCGATTTATATTTGACAGTTTGAAGACAAACGTTTTAACAAGGTACTACAAATACAGCCATAAAACAAAGGTATTAAACTGATTTGTAAGTACAGTATATTTTTATATGCTTTAACAAGTGTTTTAAAAGACATAGAGGAGGGAAAATTTGGTGAGAAACAATGTTTTTATTCAATTTTGATTTCATTCGCTCTCTTTTATTTCTACTCAGTGTAATAAAATAATTATGTTTTTTAGTCACGAATAATAAATATTTTTGTCAGGAAACTGTAAACAAATTAAGTGAAATTTCAAAGAAAATCAATCTTGTGTAGATAGGTTCTGTATACAATGCCTTAAATTTAAATATAAAGGTAACCAAGAAAAGTTTTGTTGCTTTTTCACCCACCACCTTCAAACATTGATATGTCACCTAACCTGGAAGATCAACAATAGTCCCCATCAGCATCACGACCTTCTCGAAACGTTCCGCAAGGCCATGGAATCCATCGCGGTAGAATTTGGTGGCCCGTGAAACGAAGAAAGTATCAGGTGCATTTTGGACTTTTACTAGGGATTTGAACTGGCGTCCTCTAAGGTGATTGTTCAAAGAATGGAACAGGTGATAATCGGACGGTGCAATACCCGGGGAATATAGTGGTTGCAATATTGTTTCCCATCCAAGGTGGAAAATGGTGTCCTGAGTCATCTTAGCCACGTAGGACTTAGCGTTGTCCCGTAAACGAGGACCCATTTGCAATTCAGAAGCGATGGCTCCATAGTTTTGAGTTTTTGTTGAGCACAGCTCAACTGCTGACGCTACACAATTGCATTGATACTCTGACCAGCTGGTAGCAGTTCCCGATGCACGATGCACCAAACACACAGAAGGACCTTATTCTGGTACAGTGCTGGTTTCGGCTGTTTTGAAATCGGTTCATGGGATGCTAACCAATGATGACGGCGCCGTGGAGCTTCGTATAGGACACACTTTTTATCACATGTCAACGCCCTGTCCAGAAATGGCTCCGAAACAGTAAATAAACACAGGCGACTGCCGCGTTGCCTTCTGGCCCGGAGTCAAAATATGTGATACCCATTGACCCAACTTGTAGTGCTTCACAAGTTGATGGATGTGCTGCCGAATGGTTTCTCCACACACTGAATTGTAGTCCCAGTTCCTCTTTGTACATGTGTTGGTCTTCTGGCACGTGGTGTTTTCGGGTGTTTCGTCATCGTCCTTAAACTTGTTAAACCATCGCTGCAATGTCCGAGTCGTCACGACACCCTCATCAAAGGCCTGGCATATCTTCTGTCCCGCTACAGTGGCGTTTGATCTCCATTTGAACTCGTTTAGCATACATGCTCTTATGAGGCTCTCTGGATGTCCCATGTTCCCTTTGTCTTTACGCAAGTTCACGGTGTGTCTGAATTGCTACAACCAGGTGCCCAGTATGTTGGATATATCCACACCAACAACTGACGTTCGCCTTATCTCCACTCGCATTCAACTCACGGTGTGAGGTCCAATTGAACACAGACCTCCACGAAAAGGGACAGAACTTTCTTGGTTACCTTTATAGTTATGCACAAAAGTATAGCGTTTGGTCCCAGGTAGTAGTTCTTGATTAAGCATAATAAAAACTATCTTGAATATAATTTATGAATAATAATAATAATAATAATAATAATAATAATAATAATAATAATAATAATAATAATAATAATAATAATAATAAGAAGAAGAAGAAGAAGAAGAAGAAGAAGCTAAAATAGTGTTTTTAGTTTTCCAGAAGAAAACCAAAATTTTCCTTTCTTTCAGGCCTCAAAAACACTAGCAGCAACACTTTTTTTTTTTTGGCTTTGTACATTGTAGCTGGCCCTCCCTCAAAAACGACGGGCCCCCCCTACACAAACCTGCTGGCTACACCCCTGGGTAAACGTAATGGAAGTTGAAGACTTCAGTGACTGGGAAACGGAGTGTTCCTTATACAAACTCAATAAAGAGAAGGCCTACCGTCCAAAATTAGCTGATATTATGTACATCAAAGCCCAAAAAGGTTTACGATCAGCTAATCGTACTTCAAAACGGTTCTGCATAAGGCGGATTATGTCTTAAGTATTCAGCAAATGATTTATAAACGTGTTCAACAAAGTTGGTTTGAGAGTGGAACATACGTATATACTCAGTAGTGGAAGTGAGATGGTATGAGGTGGTATGCCCAGTGTTGCCAACAAGTTAATACAAAAAAACGCTAAATAGGAGATGAAATTACTCCAATTTTGGGTGAAAAGTCGCTAAAAAAATTTTCGTGGAATTTTGCCTCTTTCACACACACACACACACAAGATAAGATGTGTATAAGATACGTGATCAATTCAAACCATAGTACTGTCTACGCTACAAGAACATATATGAAAGACATATATAACTAATAATTATTTCACTTTTATACATTTTTAACTTTATGATCAATTTTGCTTCAGCGAATTCAAAAATGAGTTTAGAAAAACGAACAAAATTAAAGGACTAGGAAAAAATCTTACACACTTCACTTCTACTCTCGCCTCTACAGATAATCTGTTTGCTATCGGCAATGTATTATTTGTGCCTCTCTCTCTGTAAACTAAAGGACATTAAAAGCTGGGATTGATCCCCATGAGTAGGTTAGAGATAACAGCAATCAAAGTGGGAATATAGAGATAAATGTTATGCACTTTCCCAGCTCGTCAACACCTGCACTGATTCAAATAAGCAAAAGGAATAAACATATCTGAACTGATTCGAGCTAATAGTGCTTATTTTAGGACAAGTTGTTCGCAGCACAAAAGTCGCTAGATTTGTAGGTAAGTCGCCAAATCGTCATTCTAAAATCACCAAAAAAGTCGCTAATCGGAAAAATTATTTTTTGTCGCTATCCTGGAAGGCGAATCCCCTAGATTTAGCGACTTTGCCCCCAAATTGGCAACACTGGGTATGCCACACCGTCTCTGTTTTTTCAGTGATCAAGACATACCATCTCTGGTTTTTCAGTGATCAAGACATACCATCACTGGAAAGTGAATTCTAATATACCTTTAATAAGTCCATTTTCGTAAACCCCGTGATTGACGAATAGCTTTGCACGTCAAAAATTTAATTTCTTATTTAGAAATAATTTCTAAGTTACCAACACTGACATTTTTGTTTTTTAATTTTTTAAAAATTCTCACTTTTTGTTTTTTAAAATGAGGCGTCTACAAAGAAGTTCAGCCCTTGCTCCTGCCCAAAGTAGTGTATTGAGGCGACTCCTTTAAATTGAAATCGGGAAGTATTCATCTTTTGTGAGTTCGTCGTGAATTCTTTTGTGCCTACAATGATAAAGAAATATGTAACTGAATGCAAGAGACAAAATTAAGCTTATCAAATCAAAAATCTGTTGCTTTCATTAAAAATTATATTTGCATCTTTCTAATAATTAGATAACTTTGTGTGTATGTGCGCGATTAGCTTTGTGCAGTCATATATATACCTTCTGCATCTGAATGGGCCCCCCAAATTTACAGAGAAGTCGGCGCCCTTGCCCTCACTGTATATAAAAACTTAGATAGCTGGTATGTCAAGTCAAAATTGTAATAAAACATAGCGCCTCTGCTTTTTCTCCACTTCGAACACTGTATATACTCATAATATATTATCCTTTAACAAAATACACGCTAATGAAAAAATTTCATCAAAAAGTCAAATTTCATCAGACATAAAACCTAACTAATTTAACTCAACGCAAAAAAAAAAAAAAAAAAAAAAAATGCAAGAAGCAATTACAAAGATCTGCCAATTTCCACAAACTTAATTGCAAAGTTTGCGCTTGGTTCGACAAAAATCATGAGGAATAACAGTTCACTTCGTTGTTATCTTCATTGTTCTTGCCTTTCGATGGCTGTATTTATTTTCATCCTTTGTTCTTCCTAGCCTTTAATTATACGGGAACTAGAATAAATACTATCTAAATATCCATGTTTCAGAATCTTGCAGTACTTGCACAATAAGCCCCGATTATTTATGCTCTGCGTGTTGGCTACTGACGGGCACATTGCGTTAACGGGTTACGTCAACGCTAACGCAAACTTTGCTGTTTAGTTCGCTTTGCTATAATTAGTACAGAAGTTAAAAACTTCTTGCGCCTTATGCAGAGTCGTTTTGACATATGATTATCGTCACACTAAAGGCCTGATAGACGAGTAAAATTGAGATTGAACCTAGAAGTAAATGTAATAAAAGGTATTTTTATTGTTTCTGGTCCTATTGAGTGTCTTGAATAACATATCAAAAGTCTACCAAAATCTGACTACGGGAAACCCGCCATTTTGGGCCGCCATCTTAAATTTTTCATAAACCATTTTGATAAACTTTTCTTGTAATATCTTCGCAATGAATCAAGCTAGAGACTTGGTTCTGTCTCAAATCGAAGCTAATAAACAATACAATCAAGAAAATGTACAATTTGTATAATTGTATACAGAATTATTTAAATATGGTTACTGTTAGGCTGAAAAAGTTGTTGGGTTGGTCTTATTATGTCATTTTTATGGCTAATAACTATGAAATCATCAGAGATACTGGAAAACACCCCGAAATAAAATTAATAGATTCCAGTCTTACCTTTTCATCGATACCATAACTGTTAACCTATGTCTGAAAGTAAGGGAGCTACGTGGTTTAATGTGATACAGGTGTTGTATTTTGAGTCACTCATATACGCAATTCAGAAATAATAAACACTTCTGACCAGAGTATATACACTTGTTTATTAAAAACTAAATTCCAGTATAACAGTTTCAACAACGTAACGTTGTCTTCATCAGACACTAACTGAAAGAGATATCTTAGAGCGCAGTTATTTATACTAAAAGTGAAAGTCCTTGTGTGCATGGGAAGCCACCTGGGTCCGACTTCCCCGGGCGTCATCTTTCGGCCACCTGCCCTGACTTAATTACCCTCCCACCTGTGTTTATCTTTTCCAGACACACCTGTTGTTTATACTTGACCAATTGCCTTAAAACATTTTCTCTTAATCTACCTCTGATGCCTATTAGAAATAAATAACAAACTATACTACCTACATACAACTGATTATAAATACAGCAATACAAATATATATATTGTATTTATATATATTGCGCTCTAAGATATCTCTTTCAGTTAATGTCTGATGAAGACAACGTTACGTTGTTGAAACTGTTACACTGGAATTTAGTTTTTAAAAAACAAATGTATATACTCTGGTCAGAAGTGTTTATTATTTCTTTAGTGAGTTCCAGAGTCGTGATGGATAGAGTTGCACGCAATATATATATATATATACATAAAAATAAACTATAAAATATAAGAATATATAAAACTCTATATAACTATATACAATATTAAACTATAACAATTAAAAACTATATATAGTTTTTGCAGTGGTGCCCACCCCCCTCATGTCCATGACGTACCCCCCTCAATTGTCTATCCGTAGGTGTTCTTCCATGAAACAAATATTTTCTATTAATTTTTACACCCTCAAATATATTTATATATATTTTTACCCCCCTCCCCCAAATATTTCAATGACGCAGTTTGCGTCATAGCGCCCCCTTGTGGGCACCCCTGGTTTTTGTACGATAGGGAACAAACTAGTCAAGATCAAGGAAGGACTGAGTATAGGTTCAAGATTAAGTCCAGTGTTGTCAGGGCAGGTGGCCGAAAGATGACGCCCGGGGAAGTCCGACCCAGGTGGCTTCCCATGCACACAAGGACTTTCACTTTTAGTATAAATAACTGCGCTCTAAGATATCTCTTTCAGTTAGTGTCTGATGAAGACAACGTTACGTTGTTGAAACTGTTACACTGGAATTTAGTTTTTAATAAACAAGTGTATATACTCTGGTCAGAAGTGTTTATTATTTCTATAGTGAGTTCCAGAGTCGTGATGGATAGAGTTGCACGCAATGTATATATACATAAAAATAAACTATAAAATATAACAATATATAAAACTCTATATAACTATATACAATATTAAACTATAACAATTAAAAATATATATAGTTTTTGTACGATAGGGAACAAACTAGTCAAGATCAAGGAAGGACTGAGTATAGGTTCAAGATTAAGTCCAGTGTTGTCAGAACTGGTGATGAACAGATGGGAGCAGAAAGTGATAGAAGAAAGTGGAAACAACCTAATTTTGTTTTGCAGATACGTGGATGACTGTTTGGGAGTATGGAGAGGAACAAAGAGACAGCTGGAAAAATTCGTAAAGAAGGTTGAAGATGAAGATAAAGGGATAAGACTGGAAATGGAAGTGGAGAACAACATTTTAAACTTCCTGGACATGACTATAGAGAGAAAAGATGGACGATTTACAACAAGATGGTATAGGAAAGAATGTGCGGCAGGAGTTTACTGCCACGAAAGAAGTGATGTGGATTACAGCACAAAAAGAAACTTCATAAGGAATATGGAGAGAAGAATAGAAGAAACAGATACTGAAGAGGAGAAAAAGAAGGACATAGAGAAGTTCCACAATTTACTAGAGCAGAACGGGTACAACAGACAGAAGTTAAGGAAGAACAGAATTGAAGAGGAAAGAAGGAAAGGAAGGAGAAAGGAGAGAAAGGAAGAGGAGGAGAACAAATGGCACGGGATAGAGAGCATCGGGGAGAAGACAGAAGTACTAAAGAACTTACTTAGAAGAGGTGGTGTGAAGACGTACAGAAAAGGAGGAAGAAGAATTTTGGAAATGATTAAGAAAGCGAAAAGTAGAACGAAGGAAATATGTGAGAAAGATGAAGGTGTAGTGTATAAAGTGACGTGTAAGGATTGTGATATGATATACATAGGGGAAACAGGGAAAAAAAAACTTAGGGAGAGAATTAAACAACATAGGGATGATGTGAGACTTAAGAGAGAAAATAATGCCATATATAAACATGTTAAAGAAACGGGGCATGATATAGATTGGGAAGGTGTAAAGGGGCTAGAAAGGGAGAATAGACCAATGATAAGGAAATGGAAGGAAGCACGAAGGATAAAGAAAGAGAAAAGTGACAAATTAATGAACTGGACAAGTGGACTGTTAATACATGATCTATGGGATAAATTATTAGAACAAATTGAAGTGAAAAACCAAAATTGAACATATTTATATGTAATTTATATTCATATATTTAATATTATATATAGTTTAATATTGTATATAGTTATATAGAGTTTTATATATTGTTATATTTTATAGTTTATATATATATATATATTTGTATTGCTGTAGTTATAATCAGTTGTATGTAGGTAGTATAGTCTGTTATTTATTTCTAATAGGCATCAGAGGTAGATTAAGAGAAAATGTTTTAAGGCAATTGGTCAAGTATAAACAACAGGTGTGTCTGGAAAAGATAAACACAGGTGGGAGGGTAATTAAGTCAGGGCAGGTGGCCGAAAGATGACGCCCGGGGAAGTCCGACCCAGGTGGCTTCCCATGCACACAAGGACTTTCACTTTTAGTATAAATAACTGCGCTCTAAGATATCTCTTTCAGTTAGTGTCTGATGAAGACAACGTTACGTTGTTGAAACTGTTACACTGGAATTTAGTTTTTAATAAACAAGTGTATATACTCTGGTCAAAAGTGTCTATTATTTCTTTAGTGAGTTCCAGAGTTGTGATGGATAGAGTTGCACGCAATTCAGGTACTGTGATTAGGCATCAAAACAAGAAGGAAGTTGGCAGAAACAACAAATGACATCTTGGATCGCTGGGTAAAAAAGGTCGACATACTGTGGAACATTTTACGTCTTCTAAAGCCAAGTGTACCTGACTGCAGGGCGTGAGTCAACCGGTTCACAAGGGTGAACATCATTCTGTATCATCCGTGGTTTTCCTCCCTATTATCGACATGGATCCAACCAATGTGTCTTGCATTCTGTCAACGCTATTATTTATAGCAAAGCATGCAGCACGTTATAACCAAGTTCCCATAGTAACCTTTAATCAGCCATTTTTATTGAAAGCAGTTGGAATCGTATGCAACGAATCACAGGGTAGTCCTTTAAAGAAATGTATTCTTAGACTAGGAGGTCTGCACACGATTATGAGTTTCCTTGGGTGAATAGGTTTTGTGATGACTGGATCCTGTTTAGCCGAAATTTTGGAAGTTGTGTATGGAGGAAACACAGTGAAGCATCTGCTGGCGGACAAACCAATTGCTAGAGCTATTCGTGGCCACATACTGGTGTCAACAGTCCTTGATAATATTTTAGTTAAGGAAGCAGTAAGTACAGAACCTGAAAGCACCGATATAACCATAGAATGATTAAAATTTGAACGACTTCTGAATGAAGAAATGTTGGCTTCCGAAATTCCTAATAATGTAATCAGTAGGCTTTACAAGAAAGTACATGATTAAAAAATGGAAGTGATAACCAGCAGAACATCTGTACTGTGCATGATGTACATTGAAATGATGGATATCCTGAATTCATTGATTAAAGCTGAAAGAACAGGCAATTGGGAAATGCATTTCCATACGGTAAGTGAAATGCTTCCTTTTTCGCAGCATGTGGCCATAATTTGTATGCATGTTCAGCTCTAATATACTTACAAAGCATGTTAGAAGTTGAAGATGTGGCTCCAAACGTACAAGCAGTTTTCATGAGTGGACTAAATGTTGTGAAGTGAAGTAATATGTTTTAGCCCGGGCTCTCCACGGATTTAATAATTGAGCAGGTGCTAATGAGGAAAAGGCATTAGCAATAGGTTAACACATGGTAAAGGAATGACACAAGAGCAGCAGCTCGTATAGGTAATGTTGCGAACCCTTTGTGCACTTCTCTCGACCAGGGGGTGCAAGAGTTTACTGGGATTAAACAGGCGATGACTAAGCAATATATGACTCTAACAAAATCTCGCGTGAAGAGGAACAACGCTGAACAACGTGGAATTTTTGGAACAACTCAGCGTTTTTCATCCTGATCAAAATCTAAGAAACGTAATTACAAGTATCACATATTCTGCAGAAATAAATCCTGTAATGGCTGATGAAGTAGGGGCAGAATTCTTGTTGATATGAACGATAAATTGGTTACACAATTTCCATTCAAGAGAAACAAAATGGTGAAACCATTAAAGGCAGTACAGGTAGTTAAGGCGAAGGATGAGACATTTAACATAGACCCTTAAATGCTTTTCCAGCGTCTTCTCATTTATACAAAAAGCAGTGAATTTCAAACTTGTTTTCCATTACGAGCTATGTAGTACCCAGCTTCGAAATTTGACACACATGGACTTATGAGAGATTCTGGAAAGAGCCAGCTTACACCGTACTTGCGAGGCCAATACCTGGTAATCCATACAACACCAGGAACTATGTATTATGTCATTGATGGTGGGTAGTTCCTTCATCGTTTGCCTTGGGGTTAGCAACAAACATTTGAATCAATCTTCCTTTCATACGTACAGTATGTTAAGTCAAAGTTCAATCAAGCAACTATTATGATTGATGCCTACCAAGGAAAACACATATCAACAAAGTCTGAGGCTCACTGCAAGCGCATCGACGGTTCTCGTCATCACCAAGGACATGTTCTTGAGCAACAAAGAGAACAAACAGATTTTTGTAACACTGTTGGCTAAGAAGTTTGCGGAAGCTGGGTATAGTATCAAACATGCTCCTAGGGTCGCAGATGTCCTATCCTGATTGTAAAACAAGCTATTGAAATATCGCAGGTGTGTCTGACAGCAGTTACTGGTAAAGACGCTGACCTTCTAGTACTGTTAATCCAGTATTTCGACAACAAACTCAATGATGTTTTCTTGTGTCCTGAACCAAAGGAAAGTTTCAAAACTGTGATAATCTACAACATTAGGGCAATCAAACAAACACTTGGTGATGCCGTGAGATCACACATACTCTTCGCTATGCACTACTGGGATGTGACACTACATCCAAACCATATGCATTAGAGAAACGGCATTCCATTCTCCTCATGCGAAAGAGCGAATGTTTCCGAGAACATGCCACAATCCTCAGAACTGCTGGAAGAACAGAATAACAAATCAAGACATCTGGTAATAATGCTATGGCGTGTCTATATGGGGTCGAATTGGTAAAACTCTCAATGACATTCGTTGTCACAAGTTTACCTCCAAAACAGTTAAATCGACAGCTCAAGTGACTTCTGAAGTACTGTCGCCTACTGAAGATGCCTACTACTATCATTCTCTATGTGCATATCTTCAGGTTCATGCCTGGCTTTCCAACGACCTCCATCCGCTTCAATGGGTTTAGAAACTCCATGAACTCCACTGGAACAACTGTCACCAGCGAAGATGACCCAACTCACCGCATCTGAGCAGTTGTTGAAGTTCATAAAATGTGGCTGCTCTACACCTCTGTGTCCTACCATGCAATGCAACTGCAAGAAACATGGCCTTAACTGCCCAAGTGTGTCATGGAATCATGTCACAGAAGCGACAAAAGTGGGCCCGGAAAGCGATGGTGACTAATTCTGGTGCTATTGCTTCACCTGCTGCTTGTGCAATTATGATTGAAACAAGATACTTTCGCTTGTGTTTTTCCTCCCTTTTTGATCATGATAAATTATGAAAAAAGTATATATTATCCTTCTTGGTTTTCATTTAGTTACTTTTGTAAATTCTGGTTCAATTCAAAGCCACCATAAAAACTGATTTGTTCATTTGAACATATTACTAAATTAAATAAGACAGATCTTTTGTTCTGCATCTGCATTTGTTATAACAACTTTGTATGTTAATAAAAAATATTCTGTATATAAACTGTTTATTGATAGTTATAATGTTTCTCGCATTTAAAAATTAACTATTATCATTATGGCATGTAAGTTTTCTACATGATGTTTCGTATCAAATAGTGTAAATAAAATATATTTAATTACAAATACGTATGATTGTAATTTATTGAAAATTCAAGTTTCTCTCCTTCATCCATGGGCGGAGTTAGGGGGGCATTGCACCCAAACTTTTTGATAAAAATAGAAATGCCACCTAAAAGATGGCCACCTACCAGAACCTCCGAGACCAACCAAAAGGTCTGCCCTCCCCCCAGCAGACAATTCCTAGCTCCGCCTATGCTTTCATCTATAGCTAATTTCCTTTACCTCGGCACCAACTTGATGAAAATCGACCTTACGGAAACGGAGTTCTAGTACCTGTTTTACCCAGCGATCCAAGATGTCATTTGTTGTTTCTGCCAACTTCCTTCTTGTTTTGATGTCTATTCACAGTACCTGAATTGCGTATGTGAGTGACTCAAAATACAACACCCTGTATCACATTAAATCACGTAGCTCCCTTACTTTCAGACATAGGTTAACAGTTTTGGTGTCGATGGAAAGGTAAGACTGGAATCTATTAATTTTATTTCGGGGTGTTTTCCAGTATCTCTGAGGATTTCATAGTAATTAGCCATAAAAGTGACATAATAAGACCAACCCAACAACTTTTTCCAGCATAAAAGTAGCCATATGTAAATAATTCTGCATACAATTATACCAATCGTACATTTTCTTGGTTGTATTGTTTATTAGCTTCCATTTGGGACAAGAACCAAGTCTCTAGCTTGATTCATTGCGAAGATATTACAAGAAAAGTTTATCAAAATGGTTTATGAAATATTCAAGATGGCGGTCCAAAATGGTGGCTTTCCCGTAGTCAGATTTTGGTAGACTTTTGATATGTTATTTAGGACACTCAATAGGACCAGACACAATAAAAATACCTTTTATTACAATTAATTCTAGGTCATCGTTTTTTTGGCCTAAATTTACTCGCCTATAACTGCTTACCTGAAGAAATGTGTGGGGCATATACAATATTTGAAATAATTTTGACTTAAATATAGTACATTGGGAAAGTATGTATATAATATACATATGATTAACTATTACTTCTAGTATTTTGTACAGAAATTATACATTAGAATTTACTTGTTCTTTGCAATGAACTAATACCATTTATGTTAAGGTTTCATTGCTACTTCCGTGTTTTTCATTCGTGTGCTTTGGCAGTCGTGATGTCGCTAACTCAGTTCGCATTTCATTATTCTGAAGAAATTGAGAGTAAGTGACCTATCGTAGCAGTGCTAATCGTAGATGTTATAGGTCTTATTGTTATTATTATTGAACCTGTAGGTAAGTTATCTCTGTTAAAGATCAGTACGATAACAGTAAATTACAACAAAATTAAGAAGAATGTAGGTGAAGAAAAAAGTCAGGGTAAGATATCTTTGTTGGTGATATTGTTAAGGTATTGTGCATAATGAAAAAAAAGTAACATCCGAGAAACGTTTACATGTCTTCCTTAATTGGTATTGAAATAAAACATCACATACGTTTGCCAAAATAGACCCGTTAATTGAAGCTGTCATTTGTCGAAGTTTATGCTTTAGTGACACTGATTGCCTCGTAGAGGAATCATATTAAATATTAGATTTCTTATAGTGGGTCCGATGCTTTTTGTAGTGTTACGATAACAGCTGATGCATTGAGGATGTTTAATCATCCGTTTGTCACGTTCAGGTAATACTTTTTAAGGTCAAGACTTCCGATGGAGCCAACAATAAAAGCACATTGCAACGCACTGAAGCTGCGTGATATATGGAACTAGGAAGTAACTCTAATTGACTAAGCCTGTCAAAGATGCATTAATCTCCTTATCTATACTAAGTAGTGTAGTATATTGTTTCATTCTGGATGCACCTATGGTCTGTGCGGTTAGTTTTTGGAAGGCGCCACTCTTCAAACGTTACATAATACCAGGGTATCCCTGTTCCTCCTGGCGAAGTGGTTAAGATGTGTGCTTTGCGCTTAGCTCCCGAGTCCGGTCCCCGGTACAGAAATAAGGGCCGCGCTGGCTCAGTGGTTGAGTGTCCACCTCTGATGCGTCGGTTTTGTCGGAGTTCTCCCACTTTCTTGATTCCACCGCTTCATTCATTGGGTTAAGTTCCAAAGTTGGTCGTCCGTTTCTAGTAAAATGTTGAAAATTTACCGGGAAGAAATGAATATTTACTGGTTTGTATGCTTGATAATGTATAAGGAGAATGGAAGTCGTGTTTATTTTCTTATATAAACGGTTCTAAACATGGAAATGTTTGGCAAGCGGAAGGAATTACTTGGCGCAAGGTTACTTCATGGTAGGATTATGGGAATGTAATGAGCATTTGTTTTGTAAACATGGCTGGTGGTAATCAGAAACTCTATTAAAAGTAAGTAAAAGAAAGTGCGGAAAGCAAATAACTAACGAAACGTAGAGAAAGTTATCCTTGTCAATATAACGGTAAGTAACATAATTAACGTGGCGGCAGGGTTCTAGAACACAGGCCCCCCTTCCCATTTAGCTGTAATAAAGACAGAAAACAACGTTCCCTGCGGGGTTCTAACTTGCCTTCACTCGCTAATGCTCGCTCGGCAATACTATTTGGATTAAATATTTAACTTTGGTACAAAAGCGAATCAATTATTACGCTTTTAGCGAAAAACTAGGCAAACGACCAACTTCGGAATAAATGCCCATTCATTTGTTACCATCGCTGTCTCCTTTAGCCTACACACGGCATAAGTGTGGAACATAAAACTGAAATATTTAGATTTTTCCGGTAGAGATATTCGGCGCAGGTACAAGGTAGAAGTGCCTTATAGTTTGGATTTTGTGAGCTCCCAACAAACTAGTGTACATCTACGTGAAGCGTCACTGAAAACAATAATAATAGCTGACCTCTCCGACAATCACGCCGACCTTCCACCAGGTTATGTATGCCCATTAACGATTAAATTTTTCTGCTAATCCATACGTGTTAGATTAAGAAGACGTACAGATTAAACCGTGAGTATCTAACTATATATAGGTACCGATACACATAAATGTAATGATTATGTACTTTCTTATACATAAAATCAACTTCTTATGTCTTGGAACTCCTTTATAAAATGGGAAGTTAGCATCGAGAAATGGTAAGGCAACTTGATTTATCATTAATTTAATCACTTCATATTCATACTCTGCCTGCGGTCTCAATTCCAAATACCAGTGTGGATTACTAGATTTTACACGTAAATTTTCTAAATGTCGGTATCCAGATTAGGTATATGTGTAATCTGCGTTGCTAATGAGTCCATTCAAATTATGATCAAAACTTCAAAGAAAAACGAACACAGAATTCCGCTATTGTTACTTAGTATTTATAATTGATTCAAGTCTTATAGATTTGATTGATTGAGTACAGTTGACTTGATTTTAGTTTAGCGTCCCTTTCAGCAGCGAGGCTATATGAGACGTGGACCTACTGATTAACGAGTTTAATGAGGACGTCAGCATCGAAGTTGTTTGTCCCCGTCCTGTTTTATAAATTTAATAAATACAAAAAGTAAATATTGTTCACGCCCAAATGATATTTTAACCATAGTCCGAGTCATCATTTGCTTGTAGAGTCGGTTGCTCTTGTTATGCTATTAACATTTCTGATGTCGACGTATAGGCAAGTTATTATTTCTGCATTCGCACATGATAACATCCACTGTGTTTCTTTCCATCGTATTTTGATGGTAAGTTTATCTCCAGATTTAGCTGTCTAAAAGCGTTTGACCTCGGCAAAATGAGAACACACTGAGAGATTAAAGTGATTTGTTATTGTCATAATAAATAGCTTGATACAATTGACAGCACATTTCCTTTCAGCTAAGAATTCGGTTAATATTAGCGCACAAACAACTAACACACGTTGCACAGTACAATTGTCCACCAAAATAAATATAGGTCTAGGAAAGGTTAGAGCTGTGGTGTGTAACGTTAAGGATCAAAGAATGATTTAACGTTTTAATGTTCGAGGCTTCCCTCCAATCAGGGATAAACAATTTTACTGCTACACTCAGCGTAAACCACTGATGTAGCCCAACATTGTAATAATTAACATTTAGATGTACTGTACGTTCTTCTTCTTCTAAACTATTTTCCCAGTTGGCTGGCGTCGGGATTTCGAATCGCTGTTCTCAGCCTGTGTTCATATCCTGTGACACCACACTGCAAGATATCGTTCTTAACACAATCTCCCCACTACTTCTTTGGCCGGCCTCGAGCTTGTTTCCTACTCATTTCTATAGCATCTACTCGGTGAGGTATGTAGTCCAAAGGCCTTCTTCTTACATGCCCAAACTATCTCAGTCTACTTTCTTACTGTTTTTTTCTACTACTGGTCTCACCTTTACTGTTCCCTTGATAATTTCATTCTTAATTTTGTCGTTCCGTGTCGCTCCACACATCTACATCTCCGCAACATACAACTTCCGTTCCTCTCTCTTCTTCGTCGTCCAACATTCCGCTTCGATAATAAGGCAGGCCTCACTACCGTTTTGTAAACTTTTCCTTTCAGGCGTATTGGTACCCTGCGGTCACACAACACTCTTGCCTCTTCTCTCCATTTCGTCCAACTGCTCCTAATTCAGCTGTTCACATATTCTTCTATTTCTGCATTTTCCTGCAGAATTGATCCCAAGTGCTTGAATTTCTTCGTCATTACAACCTGTTTCATCCAGTCGTATTCTTGTATTCTCGATTACATTTTTCCTGAAAGGACAATGTAAATATTCTGTCTTAGTTCTACTAATTCTAAGTCCTTCGCTCTCCAGTGCTCCTTTACAGGCATTTAATTTCTCCTGCAATGTTACCTTGATCTTACTCACTAGCACAATGTCATTTAACTAACTAACTAACTCTATGGCCTATGAAACCCGGAGGTTCAGTGCCGCGTTCACAAAAGCTCTCCACTGACTTCTATCCTTAGCTAATTGCATCCAATTTCTACTTTGTATTCCTATCTCTGCGAGATCCATCTTAATATTATCCTCCCATCTGCGCCTAGGTCTTCCTAATGGTCGTTTTCCTATGGGTCTACCAGTCAAGACTTTGAAAGCGTTTCTACTTTCTTCCATTCTAGCTACATGACCTGCCCACCTAAGCCTCCTAGACTTGATGACCCTAACAATGTTGGGTAAACCGTATAAACTATGTAGTTCCTCGTTATGAAGCTTCCGCCATTCCCCATTCTCGTTCCTCTTGGGTCCGAATATTCTTCTCAGGATCCTGTTCTCAAATACTTTCAGTCTATGTTCTTCCCTCAGAGTAAGCGACCATGTTTCGCAAGCATACAGAACTACAGGCATGATTATCGTTTTATATATTTTAAGCTTCAAATTCCTCGACAGAATTCGCGACGACAAGAGATTTTGAACCGAATAGTAACACGAATTCCCTGCTTTTAGTCGACATTTAATTTCTTCGTGAATATGATTTTCGTCTGTTAATAATGATCCTAAATATTTGAAAGTATCCACTTTATCAAAAGCATTATTTAATATTTTAACGCCTCCACAATTTGCCGTATTACGGTCCCGACGCACTTCCATGTATTTAGTTTTCTCTGCATTTATTTCTAAACCCATGTCCCTGCAAGCGTTTAATAAGATCTCTGCATTTATTTCTACTGTTCTCCTATCATCCCCTATTAAATTTACATCATCAGCATATGCCATAACCTGGTGAATGCCGTTCAACTCTAGGCCCTGGTTGCTATCTTTGATTTTCCTTATGGCGTATTCCAGCACAAAGTTAAATAATAATGGCGACAACGCATCTCCTTGTTTCAGGCCATTTTCGACGTGGAAGCTCGGGGACAAAAATTTTCCTACCCGGACTTTACTTTGGGATTCACTTAAACATATCTTAATTAATCTAATTAGCTTTCTCGGTATTCCAAGTTCTGTAAGAACGTTGTATAATGTTTCTCTCCTAACCGAGTCGTAAGCCTTTCTAAAATCAATAAATAGTTGATGTACCGGGGTATTGTATTCCCACTTCTTTTCGAGTATTTGGCGAATGGTAAATATTTGGTCGATAGTTGATCGATTTCGTCTAAATCCGCACTGATAATCTCCAATAATTTCATCTGCGTATGGGGTCAATCTTGCTAACAGAATATTTGAAAGGATTTTATAGGATGTTGACAGAAGAGAAATGCCTCGATAATTATTACAGTCAGTTTTGTCGCCTTTCTTGTGAATTGGAACAATGATTGACTCTTTCCACTCTTGTGGCAATTCTTCCTTGTACCAGATAAGGAGAATGAGTTTGTGTATCTTGTTCCACAATTTTTCGCCTCCAGCTAAAATTAACTCAGCCGGAATTTCATCTACACCCGGAGATTTGTGTTTCTTTAATTTCTTTATAGCGGCTTCCACTTCTATTCGATTGGGTTCTGGAATATACGGTTCTGCAGTGTGTATCTCCTTTTCTCCACGCACATTAGTTTTTGGCTGCGTGTTCAGCAAATCGTCAAAGAAATCTTTCCATCTATTTAAGAGGCTATCCGTATCAGTGAGAACTGTTCCGTCAGATTTCTTTAATATATAAGCACGAGGTTGATAGCCTTTCTTAAATTCGCTGATCCCCTTATACATGTCCCGAATATTTTTATTTTTACTATTATCTTCAAGTTCCTTAATTTTAGCTTTCAAAAAATCCCGTTTCTTTGTTCTAAAAGTTTTGGAAGTTTCCCGCCTGATATCTGCGAAATTTTGTGTAGTTATTTCATTCGGATTTTGTAGCCACCGTAATTTTGCCTGTTTTCTCTTCTCTGCTAGTTTAATGCATTCTTGGTCGAACCATGGTTTGTTCCTACGTATTTCCGCGTGTCCCAATTTTTCTATTGCTGAACTTTTAATGCTATCTCTAATTTCAATCCAAGTATCCTCAAAACTAGTGCACTCCGAGTCTTCTAAGACCGAGAATCTATTCGAAACTTCAATCTGGTATTCCTCTCTTACCTGGCTCTCTTCTAATTTCTTTAAATTAAATCTCTCCGTTTTCGGACATTGAATATTACCTTTATTCAACGATAATCTCTCCCGTATTATCGCTACTACCAGGTAGTGATCAGTGTCACAATCAGCCCCTCTAAACGACCGGACGTCAATTATGCTAGATTGTCTTCTTCTATCTACTAAAACGTGATCAATTTGATTATGTGTTTTTCCGTCTGGTGATGTCCAAGTGTATTTATGAACGTCGCGATGTGGGAATTTTGTACTCTTCACGATTAGGTTTTTGGATGTTGCAAAGTTCACGAGTCTAACACCGTTGTCATTACTTTCCTTATGCAAACTTTCGTTCCCTATAATCGGTTTGAAAATATCCTCTCGTCCTACCTTCGCATTGAAGTCCCCTAATAGAATCTTCATATGGTATCGCGGGAGTTGGTCAAATATCCGTTCCACTTCTTCGTAAAAACTATCTTTTATATCGTCACAATGTCATTTACAAATAGCATATTCTCAGGCGCTAACTCTTGGATATCCTTTGTAAATTCATCCATCACAATTGCAAAAAGGTATGGGCTGTCTGGATCCCTGATGAAGTCATACTTTAACTGAGAACTCTGCTGTTATTCCACACGCGCTCTTCACTCCTGTCCTACATCCATTATACATAATTTGAATTATATTGATGTATGTGTTCTGGACACACTTCTTCAGTGTCCACCAAATAAGATCTTGTGGTATTCTATCATACGCTTTTTCTGCGTCGGTGAAAACCATATGAGGATCCTTCTGGTATTCTCTATACTTTTCCAATAGCATCCTAAGTGAAAATATTGCATCTGTTGTCGATCGCCCTAGCATGAAACCAAACTGGTTCTCTTCTATTATTTCGGTCTCTTCTCTCAATCTCGCTTCAATCACTCTCTCCCAGAGCTTCATTGCATGGCTCATAAGTTTTTTACAGCATTCAAATTAAAATATCCACGTAGTAGACAGCCTTTCACAAGTTGTCTTATTCGGACCTTAATAATTAATTTCATAAGTACGGTGACTAAGTTGCACATTGGTTACTGTGGGGTAGAGCCGACTATATTAATAGCAGTATAAAAAATATGGTAAACGGACTTAAGTTTATCTGTGTTCAAAGTTGACAGTGTATGACTTTATTGAAAAATATTTTTTGTTGACAGTGCCATATTTGTAGAAAAAGAGTATTTGTTGTAGTTTCATGTTAATAACAATAGGACTAGTTATCTATTTGGTGTTGCACACCCTTTGATGAATGAATATATATATATATATATATATATATACTAGCAAAATATAGCTATTCTCTGCATGGGTCAGATAAAATATCTATATACATAAACTGAACAACGAAAAACAATATCGGTCATTTTCTACTACTTTCACATATCCCGATAAACTCCTCCTGAGACCCCCTGGTTCGAATTTTGGAAAAAAAAAAAAAAAAAAAAAACGCCTCTGGCTCCCAGCCAATATAGGCTGTATTTGGAAGTCAATGCCTATGGGAGTATCACCATTTGTCTCAGCGGCCGCGAAAACTATGGATTTGACATTTTCTACTACTTTTACCTGTACCGGTAAACACATCCCTCCCTGAAACCCCCTTCGAATTAAAAAAGAAACTTCGTCTTTGTCTGGGGCGTGGACAAAGGTACCCGTGACCAAAATTAGATAACTCGCGGTCCATTCGTCTGGTCCCCAGTCCGCCACACAGACTGACAAACAAACACCAATTCGTCATTATATATATATATACATATATATATATATATATATATATATATATATATATATATATTTGTACTTTGTAATTGAATCGGTGAGTAGAAAAAGGAGAACATTCCCGAATATCTTACTTTCGGGAAACTAAAAAAAAACTATTTATTGAGAAATCTGTTGCTCATACAAGATTGTTTTGCATTATAAACTTGTAGTGTATGCTAAGGATTATTATTTGCCACGAAGAAAAAACATTTAAATATGTTATATTTCCGGCTACACAGGAAATTTGTTTGCGGAATATTCTCCTTTTTCCACGCAACAAACAAATGTGGCAAAAAAGTGTACAAAATATACAGAAAAACCAATGTTATTTCTAAACACATGGTTAAAAACCGTCAACTCATTAATACATGGTACATTTAGTGAAAAACTTATTTACATTGGAAGTTTCAAAACAATATTAGTGACATTTTCTTTTAAAAATGAAAAGTTATTTATAACATCAACTTAGATGCGATACAAAACGTAGAAAATGTATAGTAAATGCATTTAGAATAAAGTTTGTTTAAACAAAACACCTTTGTATCTACTCATCATCAATGTCACTACTAGCATCTTCAGAAACTGGCAACTGCACGATATTGTTATAGAAATCTTGATACACCTCCGGCACGTAATGCTTAACTTTTTCAATGTCTCTGAGCTTCTTTGGATTCACTGGTACTTTTGCCCTGTAAGCAAGGTCTTGAGGAAACACCATCTTGCTAGCGTCTGTTTTGTTCAGTTTAAAAGTTACGTTTTTTATGCCATCAATGTACTGATAGGCTTTTATGCAGCCTTTAGTTTCACTATTGTACACAAGATGTCTATATTGACTAATAGAAAACTTCTCACCTTTTTTCTCAATGTCTGTTGTAGTTTTCTTGAAATAGTAAGGCCACCAATCCTTAAAGTTAATGATATCATCGTTTTTGACACTCCTTACCTCAAACTGTGGAAACGTCTTTTTGGCTGTTTTAATGATGTCTTCATATTGTTTTGGTGTATAAATGCGATCATACCTTTTTATTGCCCTTTTAATAACTGAGAAGTTTCGATCACATGGCAGAAAGCTGTGGCCCCGGATTGGAAAATAATGACTAACCACTTTAAATCTATCATTCATGGTTAGGCCCAAAAGTAATCTGCTGAGGGTGTGGTTCCGATTCTGACCCCCACAAGCATCGCTAAATATATGCAGTTCTGTAACTTCATCTGGGATGCTATTAATGAAACTGTAAATGAATGAAGATACTTCATTAGGGCCCTTCTTCGCCTCTCCTTCAGTATATGTAAAGAATACTGATTTCTGTCTACCTATATCATGGATATTAAAAACATAAAACCAAAGTTGCCGTAAATAAAATATTTCCTGAACAGGAATGAACGGTAGGGGAAGATTCTGCATATAGTCAAATGTTATGGCCATGACGTCATTTCTACTTTTACACATGTCACTGACTTCCTTGAATTTAGAGTAAAATTTGTTTGCCCGCCTTTTATGGACAAGTAATTCTGCTACTGCAACTTTTTTTGCTATATCATTAAGAGTTGTAGATTTTATTTTCGTGTTTAAATCTTCACATGTGGGACACACATCCACTTGTGGACGTCCAAATCGGTAACCATAATTTTCCCGAAAATAACGTAAGTAATACTCATATTTAACAACTGGTTTTAACTCTGGATGTTTTTCTACAAACAGTTCGTGCATTGTTTTCACTGTTAAGTCAGATTGTAATAAGTAATGGGCTGAGATGTGTAATGTGAAACCTTTGTGGGGAACGAGGCAATATGCTCATCTAATTTATTCAAAACTATAGCACCTAACGTATTTCCCCGGTTAGTGTGTTTACCTCTCTTATCCTCTGGTTTCTGATTTGTTTCTACTAGCTTAGTTAAACGTTCAACTGCTTTATTAGATTTTATGGCATGAAGAGCCATGTAAGCTTTGCGACACACCTCTATTCTAGTATTATATTTCATTGCAAAATATTTAAAAGATGAAGTATTACGCTTAGATTCAGTTGTCAAAGGACGATGACGTGCAACATCATGTCGTTCAATTAAGCCTACAAGATACGTATCACGTTCGTTCTTAGGACGTCCACAGAAAAGAACATTTATTATACATCGTTTTTCTTCTTCAGTAAACATTTCTGTACATTTTTTGCGACAGTTACAATCATTACCTGTTACTCTTGTTTCCACTAAATGCCCCTTACTTGTCACAAACTCTTCTCCGCGTTGTCTAGCTTGTTTTTCAATTTCTTCGATACGCTGGTCTTTATTGTGCCTACCCTTTTTCCTTTTAGGTTCATACATATCGTCTTCAGACGAAGACATTGTTGAGACACAATTTTAAAGAATACTTCAAGGCACTAGAATATTATTTTGCAATGTTCATAACACGTAGCATTCCGGTGTTAACACGACTACTTTACAGTACACAACCTTCCACGACTGATGTGAAAGCCTACCTGTGACTGGCGCATCATCTAGTGGCCGATCAGGGAATTACTGGTGTTGCGTGGAAAAAGGAGAATTTTCCAGGAATGTTCTCTTTCTTCCACTCAGCGGAAATTTCAAATCAATGTCTAACACTGGATTATGAAGTAACACTCTCTTTTTTACGTTCATTCCATGTATTTACTCATAGAGAACAAAATGGCTATTTCAGTTTGTTTTCGTTATTTTTTGGAATATTCTCCTTTTTCGTCTCACCGATTCAATTGGCTTTGAGTGTTAAGTAAATTATTAATTTGCTAAAGATCAAGGCCGTAAGGTTAATAATAATAATAATAATAAAAATAAAAATAATAAAAAGGCGAGTGCCGAAATTAACAGGTTTTAAATCACTGGTCACATGGAAAGTGAACGCACTATAAATATCCAATAAATAATTTTCTGTCTTGTAGATATATTCGTCAGGTGCAACGCCAGAATCACAGCGACTAATAAGATCACGGTGCAAATGATTTAATAAATTGCTTTAATGAAACAATGGCTCTCTATCTATATTAATCATAGATTTTCCAGAATGTATTGAAAGTATAATAAATGTTATGATTTTAGTTCAAAAATCGTAATAATTTATTTTTTGTTGCAGTTTTCAGCTGAGGCATGCCATATTGCTCACATAAATATGGCGTCTGGAGGGGTTGGGAAGGTAAGTAGATTTTGTGGTTAGTCTACTATGTTGTGCTACCCTGTAGATTAAAATATTAAGTACATATTCAGGTTGAAATGCCCATCTAAACTATAAATACCTCTGAACGAAAACTCAATTTATGTAGTTAGTATTTTTTAATAAATGGCAGTAATTTTAAATGTCAGGTATTATTGATATATTTCATCATACATTAGTGAGAGAAAACAAAGAAAAAAATCAGTGTTTGCCTAAGTGTGCGTTTTAACAAATTCAGGAAAGAAATCAAACTATCTACCCGACTGCCTATACATATTACTTAAAAAATTAATTGAACAATATATGAAAGACATTGTGAAATCTTCAGATGCAGTGAAATCTTCAAAGTGGTAATTTTCTTTAGACCCACGTTAATCACCAATAGTCTCATTATTACAAATAATGTACATATTGTTTGTATATAACAAAAGGATGGCCAACTTACGATTTCATTGTATTTCGAAGTGGTCAATAATTTTTCTTTCTTTCAAGGCTACCGATCCCGATCTTGGATCAGGTGAAAGCTTCAAACGCCAAGGATCATTTCGAAAAGTTTTATCATCATATCCAAATGTTGACTCTCAAGTAGCAATGTCTGCCAAAATGATAGACCGTCCAGCCCCAGCGACTAAGGGAAGCCAAAAATATGGACAATTCGCCCAGGAATATTGTATAATGTCGGAATAGTAAGTCATATTCTGGACACTTTATTTTACTTGTCACTATTGTTTTACTTTTTTTAAAAAAGGAATCTTTTGATTCAATTTCGGATAGTCAAAATGTGTATATATATACCGGGGTTGGCAAAAAAAACTTTTCTTTTTTGAAAAACAAAACTTTTTGTTTAAACTTTTTTTGTTTTGTTTAAACCATGTTTGTTGGTTTAAATAATTTGTTCTATGTATTTATATTACATATGAACTAAAATAAGTTTGTTTCGCTTTGGTGTTATTGTGCAACGACAGGGTTATGCTGGAAAGGGTGACATAAGTTTAAAGCGGAATCCAAACCGCTTCTCGGCTTACATCCGAGTGAAATTGTCCTCCATTTGGATTTGGAACAGCAGAATGGGAGTTCCACCTACTTCACTCCAACACCAATAGTATATTTGCATATTTGGAAATCGGAATTGTCCCGTTTCATTATAAAGTTGGGTGGTACGGTCAGTAATTTTCTTAAATCGGGATACTCTCGCCTTAGCCACCGGGAAAATCCTGTTATTACTTTCAATGCAAAGCAATAACGGGAAAAATCCTTGATTAAAAAGTGAAAAGGAGATAAAACTAATGCAGATGGTTTGATATGTGGGAACATCACTATGCAGTTCACATATATATATATATAAATATAACCAGTTGCTTTATACCACCTTGGTTTAAAGCATCAAACCCTGATATATACTGTTTAGGGAATTGCTGTTGGATTATCAACCATAAAATTCTTTTTATATATAATGGCTGTTAGTCTTGACAGAAATTTGCGATACTTTGTTAAAGGGCTGTAATTACTTATTATATTGTTGGCGCTTCGCTATAACTGCAAATCTGCACATTTGGATATTGTCAATTTACTACCTTCCTTTATGGTGAGTACTACACTGCCAAGGACAGTGAAAAGTTAAAAACTTATGTACGTCCGTTTAAACAGCTTGTGATTTTTCAGTATTCTTGACTTTTCAAACATAACAAGTTCAAAGCCAGTTTTGATTCGTGGTTTTGACGTAGCTAACGATATGTTAAAGTTAAGTGTTAAAGTACAGTACAGTATAGATAAATTTAGCACAGGATCGTGGATTCGATTCTCGATGTCATTTAGTCGTGAGGTAAATAATTAAATTTTAAAAATAAGTAAACTTTGGGACGGGAAGTCCGCAATCATTGGAAATCTATAGGCACACATCACATAATTCAACATGCGCCATTAAACCGGAGTTCATGCGTTGAAACTATCAGTGTACTGTATTATTATTAAAATTAAATATAAATTACATTTTTCTTCGTACTTTCCCTTTTAAGCGGAGAATCTCTGTTCTCTCTCTCTCCTTGATTTGTCTTTTTTTAAATAATGAAGAATCTCCTGTTTCTTTAATGAAGTTTCTCATTAATAATAAATTTTTTAAGAAAAAATAAATAAATAAAAGTAAATGCTGTTCCTTATCGATGATGAAATTTACCATTTGTGCTTGAAAATTAAAGATCGACAGAAATAAAGATAAATGACATATTCATTATTTATCAGAAAGTAATCACTGAGTCTAATTTCTCGAAATGTTGAATAGCTAGCTATTAAAATTTGTGAACATTGGTTATTGAAATTGCCATATTCTTGGCTGCATATTTGAGTTGTTGTTATTAAGAAGTATCACTTCTTTTCTAACTTTTCCTTTTAATTCTTACTATTCTTTCTTTCCAGCAAAATGCTTCAAAAACAAAAACTTCCTGGTGTGTATGTAATCCCATCAGCTCAATCTTCATTGTGTAAGTATTGTAGGACATACTTCAAAATGGAATTTGTCTTTATTTTTTATATTTATTATTCTTTTAACATTTATACTGTCATCCCTTGTTGGTAAAATAAAGATAATAAGAGTGGTTGGGGGTAAATAATAGGTAAGTTCCAATCCGGAAACTATTGTACTTTTAATGCGGGTGAGATTAAGAGGGAAAAGATTCCAGATTTTGGAAAACATTCCATTAACCATTGACTGCAAACAACTAAAAGAAATACAGGAAAGTGGATTGTCCAAGCACAGTAGCTACGCTACGGTACAAACCATGTGATATGAGTAGAGAGCACCGACTTCAGCAGTCAGAGAGTGTATGGCTGTTCTCGGAAGATGACTGGGTGGCGTAGTGGTTAGCGCATCAGCACGGTATGCCGGAGATCCCATGTTCGAGTCTCCGTCCAGTCATTCACTTTTTCACTATTAACTAAAAGAAATATTTAAATGGAACATACTGGGCAATTTTATATAACTTTGTGATCATACTGACACACAATCATAGTCATACGTCTTGCAAAGAAAATCAGAAAAATAAATACACTGCTGAACAAGACTGCAGTTATTTAATATAAAACACATTTACACGTGACGTTTCGATCTTCTAGCCAAGATCCTCATCAGACGTACACTGAGGTGAGACTCAGTGTACGTCTGATGAGGATCTTGGCTAGAAGACTGAAACGTCACGTGTAAATGTGTTTTATATTAAATAAGTGCAGTCTAGTTCAGCAGTGTGTTTATTTTTATTTATTTATTTATTTGTGAGCATAAGTGTTTGGTTTTGACTATTATTTTAGCTGCAAAACACTTTTCTTCCATTTCCAAAATGAACGTTTTTTTTAATTGCTTTATTTTAATTACAAAACATGTAATTGGATTTTTATTTTTATATATATATATCTACATTTTTTAACAGTGAAATATATCTATGTCTCTCTCATACTTCGTTGTACTTACTTATTTTCAGATTGGTTTGGTGTAATATTTATTCGCCAAGGACCCTATCAAAGTGGCATATTTAGGTTTACTATTACTCTTCCCGACAATTTTCCTGACGATGAGTTGCCCGTAAGTAACATGTTTGTAGAGATATTAACTTATTTTGTTCGATATATATTTTTCAAAATATTAACTGGATACAGACAACCACTGATACTTCTGTCAAGTGTATTCAACAACGAAGTTACATCAAAAAGTAACTTACTCTGCATTGAATTTTTGGAATAATTAAACTTAATTCCAACTCCAAGTGTACTTTAGTCTTTTAAGAGTCCTTTTGTTTTTGTATTCCAACATTTAATTACATTTAACCAGCTGATATTTATAACGACTTATGTTATACCCAAAACTTTTATATAAAAAGTCAATTAGTCTGCCTCCTCCTAAAAAAAATCCCAAGGCAACAGGGCATCTATCTTTTATATAGCGTTATTCATAATTCCCTCCAGGGTTTCAAACATTAAGGCCTTGCACATATTGACCAGAGGAAGGCCAGCCAAGCGGAGGTAGCAGAGGATGCGGAGGGGTAGAGCTGGGAGTATTCGCTGTGTGTCTCAGTCACAGTATTGGAGAGGCTTTTGTGTAGCGCTAGTAAAATGGGGTACGAGGCTTTGTAGCATTGTTTACAGTACTGAACCTCAGCTCGGCTGTTCTGTCCTCTGGTCAAGATACGTCCGCTCTATTATTGAAACAGCCATAATAGAAACGTCAACTATATTTATTTATATTGCAACAATTTGTGTGGGTAGAGACAATGACAGTCCGGGATCCCAGCCCTTCACCTATTTATTTTACAAAAGTACAAAATAGTCTTTGTGTCTACAAAGTTAATGTGTCTTCTTTATGACCAGAAGTGAAGGAAATAATGTTTTATACGGGCATTCCTTCGCTCATGGCAGCCATCGGAATGTTTTATAGCGACTTCAGGTTATGGTCCTTAGGCAACCTCCTCGGCTCATGGCAGCCTCGCGAGGTATGGTTTGTGTTGAGAAATCCCCTTTACTTCAAGGCAGCCTCCAGGGGATCCTTAGAATGTAGAAAGTTGCTGAATGTCTCCAAGATTCATACATACCTTAGCAAGTGCTCGATATGACCACCCGGTAACTCGGCAGACATCAGTCCTGTATTGGAATTCTTGTCACATGTGATGGTCGATATCAGCGAATACTTGCTTGATTCTGTGCCATAGTTTTGGTAAATCACGTAGCATAAAGGATACGTACACGTGATCTTTGATGTAACCCCATACGAAAAACTCACATGAAGTTCAGTCAGGTGACCGTTAAATTACACACGCAATGGACGCAGACTCCGTCTTCTTTGATGGCCACCGCGGTTACCTGACGTAGCACTGTGAGAGTTTTTTTCGTAAGGTTACATCAAAGATCACATTACCGAAGGGCCTTATGAAAACCCTGTATAATATAACTTCAATCCATCTAACATTCTCTCCGGTTTACTCCGTGAAGTTGTTCTCAACAATGTTGTTTTTAGTTTAAACCATTTTTAATAATCCATTATGTTTGTTTTTATTCATAATGTAGAAACGCACTTGTTATGCATAGTCTGAACTCTAATGAAGTGGGAGCTTTCCCTTCTTGTCTAATGAGTAGAGAGTGCAACTTTGGTGCACGTGGTCCCGAATTTGATTCCCAGTGAGAGCACAAAAATCACATTACCAGTTAATTTTACAGTCATTTACTTTCATTAATTACCCGTTTCCTTTCGCTGAAAGGGCATAATTGTTGGACGTTAAACTAAAATTTGATTTCATATCTCATATTTGTTGTTTGATGGATTCTCCTAGAGGAAGTGATAGCCTACCTTCCTAAACAGCTAGACTAAATTACGAAGACAGTAGCGTAGGGGTAGTACGGTATGGCCAGTTCTCTTCCCCTATGTTTCAATAATAATACTAATAATAATAAATGGAAATTAAAACTGAAATAAAAGATTGTGAATTAGAATGATGAATACGAGGTAATAAACAGGAATTCAGTAATAATGACTTTGTTATGAAGTATTTGCTTGTATGACTACTACATTGTCGTGCACAGGGATTAATGAGTATAATTTAAGATTGGAATATTTATGTATGTATATTTAGATTAAGATTGAAAACTTGATCGTATAGAATTGTACGTATCGAGATAAGTATGAGTCATTCTGATAAAATGTTTGTACTGACTTTGTTCTTTTAGAAGAGTATAGTTATTTTTTAATTGTAACATCACATGGTTTTGCCCTTCTAACTGAAGGAGATGATGGGAAATGCATTATAATAATAGTGAACGAACAATTCATAATAGCCATGCCCAAGTCATAAGGATCATGCATTTGGTTGTAAAGAGTGTTTATGTTGGGTAGCAGATAATATGGCCACAAATATGTAGAACACTACAAGTATGTGGCTCTAAGTAAAGATATTATAGAAGAGCTGAAGAAAATTTACCTTTGATGTAGTTCCGCTAGTGTAGTTTATTTATTTATTTATTTATTTTTTAAAGGGATGGGAGGCCGTAAGTTGTTAATAGTGTTGTTTATAAACCAATTCTTCATTATCTTTCAGAAAGTCCATTTTGAAACTCCTGTATATCATCCAATAGTACATCCACAATTAGGTCAACTAGACATAAAGAGAGGATTTCAGGAGTGGAGAAAAAATGTTAATCATCTTTGGCAAGTATTAATGTACATCAGAAGAATATTCTATAAAATTGATACATCGTCACCATTGAATCCTGAAGCTGCTCTCTTGTAAGTATCTTAAAGAACTTTTTCTTTATTCTTGAAAGCATATGTGTACGAATTCTGTTAAATCTTCAATAAATATACATTATTCGAAATAAAAAACTACATTATATGCTAAAAATATCTGATAAAAATATTTTGGTTATTAATTTTCTCGATATAATAACTTAGGGCATTATGAAATAACACTTTGAGGTAAGATTTTGGTTGTAGACATTTTGACCTCAATTTATTGTGAAATAGTTTCATTATATATTCTGGCATGCCTCGATCCACGAGATTCCAAAATCGATTTCCAGCTGGGATTTTGACTTGTTTCCCATTTATGTATAATCAATTGTGCAGGCTAAAAATAGACATGTAATAAAACAAGAATAACCCAGAAACCTAAATATGTTTATATGTTTTTAATATATATATATATATATATATATATATATATATATATATATATATATATATATATATATATATATATATATATATATATATATTTCAGATAACAAGAAGCAATTTTAAGGGCATTGTTAGTTTTTGTAGTACGTGTTATTAATCAAATAGGAAATTATTGAAAAGAGTATTAACGCCGGAATTTACTGTAGCCTTATGCTTAAAGCACTCTCTGAAAATATAATATCTCTATTTTTTAAAAATCGCATTTTACGATTTCAATGTTCTAAAAGCATGTAAAGGAAAAATCATGAATAACCACGTCTTGTGATTCATGGTATATACTTAAATACAAGTGAGTGTTTTTTTCTTGTACAGTGTTTATTTATGATTACAATAATGTAGCACTATAAAAAGATGCAGATCTATATTTGAAACTTCAGTCTGTACATAACGAAAAGATAAGACTTGGAAGGAATAACTTGGAAAGTAGATTGTGCCATATCACTTGCAGAATTAACGAATAAGACTGTCGTTTTATTGCATAGGCTGTTCTGGCCTTAAAGTAGGTTTTTTCAACATAATTTACTAAGAAATAATGGAAAGGGAAAACTGGAAAAATAGGAGAAGAGAGTTATTATAATAAATTCCTTATAATAGGCTGTTGAGTCCATTTGAGTACGTCTCCAACCGTTTGCTGATAGATGCTATAGGGTACATAACTCAAATAAGAGCAGTCTTGCGATACACGCTTTCTGTGCGGCAGACCTGAATTGGATTCCCAGTAGGAATTTATGTGGTTCGGATCCTAGTCTGAGCTGTAGGTCCAAGTGTCAATTATCCTCAGTTCTGAGTGGAACTCTAAAATGTAAATCAACAAAGAACAGTTTCGCCTTGAACTTCGAATGTTTGTGCTTCATTCGTACGATTTCAGTGTCCTCTGACATCTTCGGTGTCGGTGTCGAAAGGAGCTTTAACAATGTGTCTAGCAGTTTTTAGATGTAATTGTAAGAAACAATAAACCGTATGAGTAAATTACAAAAATTTGAGGTGTAAGGTAAATCTGTTCGTGTTCTTATTTACTAAACTGTACTCTTGGGTATGTAGTTTAAAACTCAGAATTTTCACCAGGAGTACAAGGTAAGATTTTGAGCTCTTCTTATGTACTTACCTACCATGAATCTTAGCCTGTAAGACAATAAATTAGACTTTTTTTTTTTAACTGATTTCCTTTCTTCGTACATTCTTTCGTTTACCATCGTCGTATCAGTTCCTTGGTCTACCTTCTGGCCATTTATTGTTATTCTTATGAGTAGAAATTTCTGTAAGTATTTTTCTTCTTATTTTTTTTATTTATTTTTACATCTCCATGCGAGTGTAGCCTATATTTTTCTATTTTTTCTTGGATACTCTTGATTGAGCGTCTTTTCAATGATTTCATTTCTTTCTCTAATTTGTTCTTGTCTTTCTGCTTCGTAGAAATCTCATTTCTCATTGGTTGAATTCTGTTCCACTTCCTTTTCTTTCTTATTTATGTAACCTTCTGTTCTGCTCTCTATGCTTTTTTCGCTTTTCAAACTATGTTTTCCTTCCTTCCTTATAGGAGATAGCACACTAATTTATTTGATTACATTTCGCTTGAAACTCATATTTTCATGCTCATCCGCCTCTGCACTGATCATATCGTTGTTTGACTTATTATGCTGTTTCGTCTTTTATTATAATATTCTGAACGTCTAATTGTATGTGGATGCGGCACTGGATACATTGTCTTATCCCAGGGTGGAAAAAAATCATGACTTTTTTTAAAACAATCATTTTTGTTGATTTTTTTTATTTAAATCAGTTTTTTTTTAAATTTAAATCAAATCTTTCTCCTCGTATAATACAAGTCGCGAACTGAAGTAAAAACATTAGGAATTAGTATTAAATGTTAATTGCACAATTTAAGTGCAAGAATTGGGCCGAACAATGTTTGTTAATCATTAAGGGAAAAGTACAGCAACGTTTATCAACTTGACACTTTTTTCCACGAAGGTTACTGATCAAAATCAGAACTGGCTTGTGGCACGAAGTACATACAAAATACATAAATTTCGCCTAAAGTTATAAAATCTAAAAAGATTTTAAGTTTCGGAGAGGGGATCGGACCCCTCTAAATACAATCCTATTATCTGGAAACAAACAGACGCGCGCACAAAAGAACTTCCGTCTTAAATGTCAATGGTAATTTCCTCTGTGGAATAGTTAACGATTTACAAACCCTATGTGACTAAGAGAAGAAAGCAGGATTGCCCCGTTACCAGCTCAAATCGGGATTTTTCCTAATCGTCCTTTGCATGACACTCGTTTTCATACTGTTCTGTACATACATTTGAGTCTCATTGTATTATGATTATTACAATAGAACAGAAACGGGATTTTACTTATTTTCACTTTAAATTAACTTATTTCGGAATTTGATTTAAATCAGTGATTTTTATTTAAAAAATCAAGTGATTTAAATCAATCCACCCTGTCTTATCCCTTCTCTAGATTTATGAATGCTGTTTTGCTGAATTCCCAACTCTCTTCAATTAGTTCTCGTAGTGTAAATATGAGCTCTATAAGGTGTCCCAAAAGTCCCTTAACAACTTTGCAAGAGACTTGTAGGCCAGAGGTAACCGTAATATAACATTATAGGACCTTGCTATTTCAAAGAGGAACATTGATAGTATAGGTAGGTGACTTTGGCGGCTGATATCTTGTTTTTATTTATTTATTTCAATGAGAAGGCTACATGCGGCATTATTTTGTGCTAAAATTTGACAAGAAACAATGGTGAAATCAGTTTCCATATACCTTTATTCGGTGAAAAGTTATTGATTCAAAAATGTACTTGTCAATGTCCCGCGATCAGAGACGTAAGCGAGTCTGCCATAAAAGCTCAACACTTAACAAAGTTTCTGGAGTGATAGCGTCACAGGCTTCATTGATTCGGTGACGCAGATGAAGTATGTGATATCGGAACAGCATAAACCATGGCTTTGAAATGAGCCCATGGATAAAAATCAAGTGCCGTAAGGTTTGACGACCTGGTTGCCCATTAAATTAGTTCTCATCTACCAATCCACGTACCAAGAAATTCAGGAAATTGAACATCAAGGAGCAACATTTAACAGTGTTCCCATAATGAAGTAATTCACCATGGACTCATAATAAAGTGCAAGCTACGAAACCTCTGACTCGACAAAGTTCGGTATTGTTCCCTCCCCTCTAACCAGCTTTCCCATTTCACAGTGTTCTCGGACCTCACTTTCACCTGCACAAGCGAACATGACACATCTCGCATATGGCTCAATTGACACCCGTGAACGCACACAATGATGAATAGAGAAAGTGGAACCGGCCTTGAATTAATTGTGGCCTCCTATTGGTTTGATGTTGCACCATAGGGATCAGCTGCAGTAGAAAAGGTAGATCTTGCAGAAGTGTTTCCAACTTTTACATTAAAGAATGTAAAATCACAGTAGTAAGACACGCAATTTTCTGTTTTAATTTCTAGCAGATTGAAGATTGTCTTTCCATTTCAATACAATAGTGTTTCCACTTTCCAACCCTACTTTTGATTTGTGATTTTAGGTCTGATTCAAAAACATACTTTAAAATTCTCCCTGACGGCTATATGGTTAGCATACGAGCGACATCAGAGGTCCAGATTCGGTTCCCAGGTACCTCACATGATTCTAAATCTTACATTCAGCTGTTTAAAAGATGATGATGATGATTATTATTATTATTATTATTATTATTATTATTAATAGTAGTAGTAGTAGTAGTAGAAGAAGAAGAAGAAGATAATAATAATAATAATAATAATAATAATTGCTTTTCATTGCTAGCCTATATCAGAGAGGAATTTATATGCTGTTTCTAAGCTATACTTTGAACTAAAGAATAAAAGTTAAAGCACGCCTAAATAACACTTTTAAATGCCATTACTACAAGCAGCGCAATAAGTGCACAATGAAACCTGTTCAGTTGTTACCTCAGTAAGTTCTAAATTTCCGTCCACCCATTTCCATCAAGATCGTTTGTTCACTTTGTTTAACGTCCCATGATAGGCAAGACGATGATGATGGTAGCGAACTAAATGGTGGAATGAAGAAAATGAAACACCGAACGAGGCAAGACGATGATGATGGTAGCGAACTAAATGGTGGAATGAAGAAAATGAAACACCGAACGAAATGGGAAAACCTCGAGAAAATACCCTCACATGGCGTTTATTCAAGACAAAACTCATTTTGCGCAAACTGGAAGCGAACCAGGGACCCAGCTGCACAAAAGACGAACGCTCGGCTACTGAGCGATAGTGACGCGTTCTTGAAGATCGTGGTTTTGTTCTAAGATTCATTATAAGTACATTAGACGATTAAAAGGGATCATCAGTCAATTACTCTTACAAATGACACAAATGCCACTTTCTTCTAATTTGCGCCCTCGCCTTCGGTGCGAGCAGTCCCGGCTTCGATTCAGGCCAGCCACCCTGAATGAGGTTTTTCCTGGGTTTTCCTATTCACACTAGGCAAATGTCGGGTGGTACCTAACTTATAGATCCCAGGCCTCTTCCTTCCTTCCCTTTCCCCGGATTATGTGCTCGCCGAGGGACGTCATCCTTCAAAAACGTGAAGCGCTAAATGACCTTAGATGCCGGAAGCCCAGAAATCTAAAAATTCTAAATCCTTCTAATTTGATACTACAGTGTCATAGTTTAGGTTCAATATTTGATACTTTATTTTCTATTAGTTCTATGGAAACTTTTTTTTTTCAATTCATTAATCACTGAAAACTACTTAATAATATCAGACAAACTGGTAAGAAAAGCTGATAATGGAAACTCTGTTTCAGCGCAAGGACATGAGTTTTCTTCTGCTTGGTTAGAACGAACTGAGAATCTTGGTTTATACGTTGCCCCGTGGTTGTTTCCTCATTTGTAGCTGTTTCATGTCTTCTAGATCGACGTCTATCTTTCACTGAACCCGTTTCTCTGAATCGATTAATCACATATGTACCAGTTATATGAAATAGTACCTTTGTTGAAGCCATTGACATTGTCCCGTCAACTCCTCTTGCCCAACATCAGGATGATCTGGATTCGTTTATTGTTGTATAACGTCATTTTCTTAGTCAATTACCCTGTAACAAAAGAGATATGTTATCATTTTTATCATCAGCTAAAAATGCTAACATATCGTAAATGATCACCAATCAGAAATTGTCAACATCGAATCAATAACTTTTCACTAGGTAAAGATATGTGGAAACTGATTTCTCGTAAAATTCTAACCCAAAATGATATTTCACATGCTCGCTTTCCGGTTTTAAAAATGGGCCTGAATCAAGACGGCTGCAGCCAAGATCACTTACACCCAGGATTGGCAAAAACCATGGTTTTTATTGAAAAAACAAAAAAACTCGGTTTTTGGTTTAAATAATTTGCTCTATGTATTTGTCACATATGGACAGAAATAAGTTTGTTTTACCTTGGTGTTATTTTGCAACAACCGGGTTATGATGGAAGGGGTCACATAAGCTTAAAGCGAAGTCCAAACCGTTTCTCGACTTACATCCGAAACAAATTGTCCTTCATTTGAACTCGAAACCGGGACTAATTGACCACAAATGCGATACGTCTGCCGACTCACTCACGAAAGACTTCTGATAAAAATACGTTGTACTGATCTTTACATACTTGTTTATATAACTGTCAAGAGTTGTTTCAGAAGGACAAAAAGATAAACACTTGCACAAGTGAAACTATTATACAGAATTACATATGGACAATTTCAAAATACTACAAAGTACAGAAGAATTAATTTAGTCCAAGTTAGTTCACTATGACTTTTATTAGTCCAAGTTAAAGAAACACAACGACTTAATTTGCCTATCAGTAAGAAAAGTGAATAAAGATATGAATTATTTGAGTTCACTTTGACTCTGACTCATTTATACATAAATAGATACCAAAGATACTTCTGTTTGCAATAAATGACTCTTGTATGAACCCCCCAAAAGGTACAGGATTTCAATGTATTTTATCAATAGTAAACATTATTAAAACGAAACAATATTTAGAATTTTTCTTTGATTGCAATTACCTAACAATAATAAACTATATAAAAAACATCACAAATGAAAGATTCATAAACTTATTTAAAAGAAAAGTTGCTTTTGTAGTATAATCTCTTTGAGTAGTGAATGGGGAATTTAGGTCTGTATATAATACGAATAATATGAGAGAGTGAAACATGGTAACATACAAATGTGTGTTCATCAAGATTTTACGAACGCTTACACTTTTACAAACATTTTTCGCTTTTTGGTTTAAACCAGTTCTTTTAAACATCTGGTTTAAACCAGCCAATCCTGAACAAGTGTGTACTCAACTCACTAAACTTGCCATTCGTTTATTTATTTATTTATTTATTTATTTATTTTCACAACGTCATCTGGTCTGGAATCTTCACTTACAGTTAGATACGTAGTTTATGTGATTTCTGTACCCTTCTCAATCTTTCTACTCTGTGTTGGTACTTCCCGGCGGGAGCTCATGTGGTTCGGATTCCACGTTATTCAGTAGGTCTACGTCTCATATAGCCTCGCTGCTGAAAGGGACGCTAAACTAAAATCAACTCAACTGTGTTGGTACTTGTTCTATCTACTTACTTTATTGTTAGCAGTTTCTCAAAATACTTTAACCATACTTTTATATTATTATTATTGTTATTATTATTATTGTCTTCAGCAATCGCAGATTTGTTTGTAAACTATCCTCTCCAGACCTTATTCGTTTTTCTCATTGTTTGTAGTAATCTGTCTTTTACTATTAGTTTCGTTTTCTTTTCTTTTGAATGCATTTCCGTTGTTTCTTTCGTCCCTTAGCTTACATATTTAACTTCATATTTCTGGCACTTGGGACTTTGTTTAACTGAGTTCGTTTCTTACTATTTAGTCGTAGAGCTCAGATACTTTTGGTTTTTTCCTTGTATTACAGATTTTTTAAAACTTCTTTCTTAAAGTTTCAATCGATCACCTAGATCGTTTTTCATTCCTATCCTTGGAATCGCTTTCTCATTTCCGAGTGCTTTTCTCCAATTCAGTCGATAATTATATAACCTATCACAGATTTTATCGTTTCGTCCTAGCTGTGTCGTATGTGACTTTTTTAAAGCACCCGTTTGCTATTTTTACCCATTGCTTTGAGATAACTCGTAATTCCATTTTATGTTTATTTCATTCTCTAAAACCAAAGTAGCCTTCCCCGTTAGTCTAGTGGTTAGCGTACACCTTTGGTGCACGTTATCCGGAGTTCGATCCCTGTTGGTAGGTCCACGTAATAGCCTCGGTAGCGAATGGGATGCTGAACCTCTAATCGAAAACAAATGTGTTCCAGTTCGTCGTGTCTTTGTCTTTTCCAAGTTGCGTATTATTATTTGTACATTCTGTATTTCCATCTTTGTCTCTTCGAAAAAGTCTATATTGTCTTGATTGCAGATCAGAGGATATACATGAAAGATTTTCAGCCTATATTCTTGTGCTTACTGTAATTGCCATGTTTGTTTCTGAAACACATTTGATTTCTCTCATATATCTTTTTTAGTTTCTTACTAACATTAGTTATACTGTTGTTTTCACTGTAATATAGTAATCCTCCTGCTCTTAAATCCTTTCTTTTTTATTTCAAAAGATCAAAATATGTCTTTTTTTTTTTTCCATAACGTCTGACAATTCTACTTTCTGATAAGATAGGTTAATCAGCATAACAAATTCCATAGCAGATCGTTTTCAAGAGGCACTTCATATCTGAGCTTTTGCGTTTACGGTTTGCTGGGACAGACGCAAGAAACACTTGTACTGTTAACCAATCTGCCACCAGGATGAAGTAGGTTTCGAGTTTGACACTGGTGGATAATATAAGAACAGGATCCCCTACGCTAAGAAAAGCTAGAAGGGTGGAAAGGGGGAGATTAGTGTGTATAGAAACTTTTACTGTAAATCATAAGAACACTTATGATTTACATTATAATGTTGATAAACAGTTCTAATTACTGTACTATGAATATGTTACATTTGTAACTTGGAACTAATACAGTATGTTTTCATTTTAGATACGAACGTAGTCCGGATGAATTTCGACAAAAAGTGTTTGCATGTGTGAAATACAGCCAGGAACATGTTTATGATAGACCGACGAGTAGTGATCCTCATTATTTGTGCTTTGAGCCCTATGAACCAACCCTTCATGACGCAGTGAAGGAAGATATGTTGAAACCAAAGGTAAATTTCATATTTACTTTTCTTAAATACATTAGTTTATTTTTTCTTCTGCCCAGGAACACCCTATTCCAAAAAGAATGAGTGCATTGATTATAGCTGTTTTGAGGTAAAAAGAAAGAAAAAAAAGTACAATTTTGGGTATTTTCAGAAACAGTAAATCAAAGATGGCAGGTTCGAGGCCTCAAACCAACCTTCGCAATCGGGAAAAAGTTTGCAGATATGATATTTTTCTTTTAAGTGTAATAAGACGTGTTAAAATGTTATTAAATGTAGAAAAAAAGTAACATTCATTGAAACATTTAGTGATCTGTTGAGTATATAAAACAGTATATCCGTCTTTTAATGAACATTAATGAAATTTGAGAACTTTGGAGCTCTGTAATTTCGAAATCCGTTCACATATCAACCTGAAATAGCAAGGTTTGTCTGTTCCAGTGGTACCAAGAACTATACTAAATTTAATCAAATCTTGCATGGTACGGTAGAAATTTGTTTGATAATTATGATGATTTGACATAGAATGGCTCTGTATTGTTATAGAAGCAAAGGAAAGCAAAAATTGTTTTAAAATGTTCCCACAAATACACCATTTTATGGAGTACAGCAACCTTTACCACTGTTTTCCATATCTCTGGAACAATATAAAGTATCAAATTACTGTAAATGACATTATAATCTTTATCTTGAAAACCTTTACGTAATTGAATATGGTACTTATCAAAGCAGTTATTTGAAATAAAGCTTTTTGAAGAAGAAAAATAGTCAAATTTTCAATAGCTTGCAGTTTTTATTCCTGTTCGTTTCAAATACGGCATATTGTGGTCATTGTATTCGATATTAAGGTACTGCGAATGTACATTGCCCCGTCCGTCTCACTCATATTATTACTGTTGTAGAAGCCCCCAGAGATTAGCTGTTTTCCGATGTTTGTTATACTGTAGTGTCCTTAGTTCTAACACGGAAATTATTATAAGGGTTCATTTTACAGGTAGACTTAAAATTGTAATTAGTTTATGTAGTACCATTTTAAAAATATAAATTTATATATTGTTATAGCAACAGTAGTGATCTCGTTGTGCTGCAAATTACATCAAACAATGTTTCCATGTCGATATTCGCATGGAACTAAATATCAGCGCTTTTCATGTATGATTGTCAAAAGTTGCAAGGGAGTTTTAACGTAAATAGTCCAGCTTGTATACTTTTTTTTTTTTTTTTTTTTTTAAATAAATAATTAGTGTTGGTATCGGAAATTTGTTTCACCAGAACGAACTGACTAGTAAAGAAATGAGAAAATCGGTGCCAATAAATCGGAACTTTTCTGTATAGTCTAAAAATTATGTTATGCGTTGAAGGTGTAATTTTCCCATTGTTGGAATGAACAAATATCTAAAGGAGAAATCAAATGTATGTGTTCCATATTCTTCTGATGACTTATGAATTAAACTGTAATAACGTATTTATGAATTAATTGTACTTTACTTAATCACAGATATGAAATGCCATGTAAAGGTTTTCAAATATACATATATGACAAGCTTCCAACGAAGTATAAAACCATATATTATTTATCAGCTTCTACAATATCCTAAACACCGGAATAGTTTGTGAAAAGTAACAATATCTCCAGAAAGTAATTTGATTTAAAATCACAGAAATACAGAAACAGCTGAAATATGCTTAAATCTGTTCGTGTATTTTTCCATCATCTCATTTCATATTTGCAGTCATATTGTTATACATTGTAGTTGTATAAGATGAATCATATTGTATCCAGTAGGTTATAAATTATATTGTTGAGTCTAATATAGTATTATTTCAACAGAGAAACGAAGACAACGGACAATCATCCAAAGGAACGTCATGGGTGGAGCCAGGATCCTTGGAATCGTTTTCTGCAAAAGAATCATGACATCTTCCCATTGAATTGCTACTGTAAAAATGTATAACTGCTGATTGTGAGCGTTATTATGTGATTTGTATTTTATTTTATTTTATTTTTTCCTGTGATGATAAATTGTAGGCGTGTGAATTTTAGACGAATGAAATGCAGTATTACATACTTTCTAAGCGTTGTCTTCCAATTTTTGTATATATCCTTGTAACAAAAAATCGTTAATTTATCTTGCTGTACAATATGTGCCAATATAGATGTTTATAAAATGTAAATTAAAGTTTTATTTACAGATACTGGTTCCATTATGTTTATTATTATTATCATTTTCACAATGTATTTAAATAATCTTGAACTGTTGTAGTTGACTTGTATATAAATATTTCATTTTGTATATATATTGTTACAATTCTTTTGTATATTGTTGCGAATGTGTGGATGATCGTTATTGCGATTCATGTAGATTTGTTTTTATATATTATGCAAGCAGTAAGATCGAAAGACAACAGAAAACAGAAAAAAACTACTACTGGACTACCAATAAATCTAACAGTAAGATTTGGCGTACGGGCCGAATACTTTTTGTTTTACTATCGCTACTATGAAGTTTGTATCCGGTACGTATTCTTTAACCTCAGTTCTGTATATCCCTTCTGGTAGTCACTTATCATCTGTTATTCTGTTGAAATGTGTATATGTGACGTCCGAAAGTGACGTAATCTTGACTTTCTAACCAGCTGATAAACACTCTGCTGATATTTTTGTGTTACTTTGTGTATCAGCATAATAGTTCAATTTATAAACGTAAACTGAGCAAAAGAACAGTTGGTGAGTTGATTTTCAGTTTAACGTCCCTTTCAGCAGCGAGGCTATATGAGACGGGACCTACTGATTAACGTGTGGAATCCGAACCACATGAGCTCCCGCCAGGAATCGAACCCTGGTCTCCCACGCCAAAGGCGCGTACGCTAACCGCTTAGCCACGAAGGATCTCAAAAGAAGAGACAATGAAAGCTCCAAAATATAATTTTTGTCTACGAGAATTTGACATTTGTCGTTTAGATATAACCCGATAATAACTCTTGTAGATCACGTAAGTCATAAATTAATGCGTATGTATCGAAGACATCTAAACACAACACATTGTAAGAATTGTAAACATTCCATACTAAAAAACATTAAAAATCCTCTTCTCTGATCACATCAAGTAGATTAAATACCAGTCACTGTCTATTCTGGCATTGATATAAATAGGGGTGGAGAAAATAATGTTCCCCTCCCCTCCCCCCAAAAAAGTGAGGCTGGATTCATAATAAATGCTGGAAACTACTTCTTTATGCGTGAATGATATAATAATATGAGAATTCTGACCCAATTAAATTCAACAGTAATATTTACAAATTCGGATAAATAAATCCAAGCTTCAACAACGCAAAAATGATAGTTGGATTGAGTCTGTGTGTTGTAATCATTGAGAGAAGCGAATGTGTCTCGCTGTGTGGGTGTTTATATCTGGACATTGGCAATACATTAAGTATGTTACATACATAGTGTAGATATACAGTAGGTTTATTGACGCTGAAATTTGACTTTCACGAGACAAACATCGTACAGACTTCATCGTAGAAATTGAGAATATTAAATTTGAAAGTACTCTCATAAAATCAGAAACTGAAAATCAGTTGATTCAAAACAGACTTTATTCTTCTGAACTTACCAACAGCATGAACTGTTTTCGATCGTCTGGAACATCATCAGCTGATTCGGGAAATTCAGTGTATACGTTTTCAAATAAATTTGCGCTAATGTATGACTTGAAAATAAATACATATTTGTTGTTCCACGCCGTCTTTAATTTCACTAATTAAGTACTGTATAATAATAATAATAATAATAGTAAAAGCGCCCCAACACTAGCAGGTTAGTCAACAACACACTGAAGTTCTTGCTTTCTACGAAGCCATATAGTTTACCGTGTTTTTTTTTTCTTCTTTTAAAGCATTCACAGATAAGGGAATATAAATACAGGATTGCCAGATTAATGTATTATTGTCAAATGTGTTTTTCTTAAAGAAATAACTTTTTTTCCATATCGTATTTATATCCATGCCAAAGTATAGCCAGACTAGAGTGCTTTCAAAACTAGACACAAATTGTCAGCTCAAAAACACGTGCAGATTTGTTTTGAAGAAGGGAATCTACGTCACATAGTTATTGCGGTCACTCAGCGAGGGTCGAATCAGAAACGTCATTTTACCAAGTGGGTAGAGAATTTTCTTGGCAACAGACCTTAACATTCTAATGTTGCCGCTAGTAAACGTGTTTTCAGAAGGAAAGAATCTATTTTAGTATTTCGTTTCTTTGTTGAAGGAGGTGATTAAAAAACACACACACAACCCCCTCCCCCTCCTTCCTAACATGCACAAATTGAGACGACAAACATATCCTTTCATCTATTTAAAGAAACCAATATTTTCCTTTTCGTTAACTTCACAGGACAGTTCCAGTTGATGACTCACCGAGATGCGCACGAAGTCGCAACAGCATACCACGTGCTTCTCCAAAAGTCAATTTGTTTCTAGTTTTGAAAACACTATAATTTTGCATCTATTTGATATAGTTAGAACAAATAATTCTTGAAAATTCAGAATCTTTCAATTTTTATCTCCTTTCGGCCACTTGAATTTCGTCTACATTCTGTTCAGTAAATATGATATGCTTATTATTTTTACAGATTAATGTTTCGATATAAGCTTTCATAAATTTACATAGACTACATTATTTTTGTAGCTTATGTAAAAGAGAAAGGTTAAATTTTCAGAAATAAAACTACAGTTTGGAATTTCATTTTTATATTATGTTCACTATATGCTCAAAATCAAACTGTTATTAATGAATATCTTTGGTGTATGAAACAACATACAGGTGTAGTAGGATTTCATTCATGTTAGTTAATAGTTACAGTATTTCATATAAAAGGCAGGATTGCGTCACTTCTCGGAATAAAATAAGATACTAAAGATCCCACGAAATTAACATCTTGATATTGCAGAACCTGGTAATGATTTCTGTTACAAGTATTTATGAGATCCGTATTCTGCTTACAAGTTTTAATTAATAATCAACCATTTACTTAATAAAAGACATATACAAAAGAAAAAAAATAAATTCACAGAAAAGAATGTACGGTATACATTATATTGCACTATATGTTTATGATTACAGTTATGTATTTAGCGACAATCTTCTCTATTTTAATTTCTCGGAGTTAATGGAATATAATTACTAAAAGAGCATATAGAACACATTGTAATATTAATTCCCTACTACCAAACAATGCATTTGAAATATAGGAGGAAAAATACAATACAATGAGAAGGAACATTATTTAGATTAGTAGATAATTAGTATTATAAATATAACACATTTGCTATGTAGATGCCAATAAGACTTTGACAAAAATAGCAAAGTCCATTTTTCTAGAATTGCTTTTTTATAATAGTGCTCAGGAAAGGGAAGCTCTAATGCGTTAACTTTGCGTTTCTTCTTAATTGATTTTCTCTAGAGGCGTTTAAAGTAGAATGACAGTAACTATGTTATGTAATGCTTACTTTAAAACGAAATCGTACCCTTGCCTTTGGTAACTGATCATGCCCTCGAAGAGTTGTATTTGCAAAGCTATTTCATATACTTACGATGAGCAGACTGAACTATTTTCCGGTCCTTCCTGATCGAACTACTCCGAGACTAAGCTAAATTGAGCAAACTTTTATAGTGGGTTGGTGTCATTGTTTTTTAGGTGGTATTAAGGTTCAAGAATCGACACATGCTAGCTCTTTCAAATATTTCTTTAAGAAACTGAGCTTAACTTCGGAAAATGCATTCAGCGGTGATGCTGATAGCCTCCTTTTAATAAACTAAAGCTTCTTCACTTGTTATCGTTTTCCTTTCTTCCACAGATTACCAGCGGATGCTTGATAAGTTCTCTCAGTCCAATTTTGCACCTCGAATACCATTACTGAGCTATCTTCACAAAAGTGATTTTTAACCTTATCTTAATGCCTGTGAGATCTTAATGTAATTACAAAGAACTTTCGATTAGTCAGAATGGGAACAGTCGATTAGTTCGAATTAGTGCGTGTACAGTATTTGAATAATTACTACCTTTACAGTATTTGAATATTATAATAAGAATAATCGCAGAAGAAATAACTAGAAGTGTTTTTACAATAGTTTAAAATTAACTCTTTCACCTTCAAGTAATGAGATAACCGTTCGGAACATTACAATATGTAGCACTTGCACACGTAGAGGTAGTTTTGATTTTCTGTAATCCCCAAAACACTATGAAATGTACACTCATGTCCAAAATTATTGTTGCATGTCTATAAATATGTTGTTGTAGGAATATAATTTGATAACGAATTCGCCCGGTATTATAATGTTAGTAGGTGTATAATCGGCAAAGACATGTATGTGGTAAATTTCATGTCAAAAGAGCAGTTAATAAGAACAATAGAACGGAAATAAAAAAAAAAAACTCTCTTGTCCATTTAGCAAAATTTTGTTTTACTCATTCTAATTGTCGTATTTATAATTCTTTTCCTATGAAATTTACCACAAATATACATTTCCCGATTATACATACAGTATCGGTATTAAAGGTACCCTGCAAAATCATTATCAAATTATATTCGTACAAGACAGTTACAGATATGCGACAATCATTTTTGGACATGACTACAGTTCGTGACTTTTAAAGGTTTTTCATTAACAATTAAATGAAAGTCGCCAAGAAATGAATGAAAATTGTATTTACACAGAAGGCAATTGTAGTATTATGGTATTAACGCCAATATATATATACCAAAACGTAAGAGAAAAGAGATGTCCTGCAGAGTTGCATATAGTTCAACAAAATTTCAAAGCTTGATAAGTGTTCGGCGTTCGTTACTCGTCACAAATTTTCATTAAGTTGCACAGTGCTTGTTCAAAATGTATGAGTTAATGTTTGTTAGAAATTTTAATGTGAATATTATATAGCAAAACTAGCAGCGTTCACCCCGCTTCGCTGCGGTCACCCCGGAACGCAATAAACTTTGTTACTTAGATAATTTTTACTTTTTCGCTTTCAAGTGATATGATAAAAACCATAGAAGATTGCAGTAAATGTTAACATTATATCGCCTGTCATTTATGTTAACCCGCCCCGCTTCGCTGCGGTCACCCCCGAACGCAATAAACTTTGTTACTTAGATAATTTTTACTTTTTCGCTTTCAAGTGATATGATAAAAACCATTATAACGCCTGTCATTTATGTTAACCCGCCGAGTGACACGGTCATGCGGGTTGCATATACATACGTTTATTTTTATACCTATGATGAACTAACAAAGGATTTGTACGTAATGGACACCTGAATGGTCAATTATCTCAAGACACTGGTAATTGAAAATTAAAGTGATATGATAAAAACCATCTAGGGTCCAAATCCTAATAACCCCCCAAAAATAAAAGAAATTGGTTCAGCCGTATTAGCGTGATGAGCGGACAAAGGATTTGTACGTTCTCTTTTATATATATAGATGAAAAGGCCTAAAAATGACAACGGTTGTTCTTGAGAACGCCATTGAAATTCGCTGTAGTAGTATTGTGATTATACCAAATTAATTTAGTACTTTAAGGATTTGTTCTTGTAAGAGTACATTTCGGATGTGTGCTAATGTCAGACAATTCTGATGAATTTGTGTCATTAATGTTTGGTATTTTCATCGTGAGACGAGTAAATCATAATGAATTAGTAACTCTTATACAAGTTGTGCAACAATAGGAAGATAATTAGGTAGAATTTTCAGTTTCGACCAGCAAAATGTTTTAAATTATATACCGTTTTATAACTTTTTAAAGTAACTTTACTAGATGTTAAATAATTTTTAAAATTAAAAATAGTTGCTGATATATTGATTTTTAAAAGAATTCAAACATAAACTAGATGCAATCTTATTTTCGAATTCCAGTAATATGTAGTTAGTGACGCTGATACTCGTAATACATGCACCACATTAGGAAAAAAAGTTCGGTTTTCGAAAAAACTATCAACTCTGGACTGTTTTGCCCATTCCGACTTTAACAAGTTAACTTCAAAATATCAAAATCGAACAGATTTGACTGGTGCATATTTTCGTAAAGTTTGTGCATAATTATTTGTTATAGAGAATAATATGCACGAATATGCCCAATCTCATATGTAGTTTTGCATAAAATTAGCACATCAATAAAGATACGTAAATTTTCTTTGGTTAAACTAGCCCGGGAAGTTATTCAGGAAATGGTTCTGAATTTGGCGTGAAACTACTAGAGCAACGATATAAACGTGAGAAAACTATTACGTGATACAGAATCAATTAATTTTCCTTCAGACCTGATGGAACACACACAAGAGTTCACTGTATTATTATTATTTAAAACGTATATTGTTAGGTACTCTGTAGACTTTGAACGATGTTATTTGAAGGTAACAAGCATTTTCGGTGTTAACGGTGTGAAAGTTAATAAGAAACAGCTAATTATTATCAGTTTAAGTGTTTATTGAATAGTTCAAGTTGATGAAAACTTGTTTAGCAGATGCGTAAGGAGTAGAAAATGACACAGATAATACCTGTGATAGCTATGTTGATCTTTCCGATTTTGTTTTAATATATGTAAATTCTCAAGTGAATAATACACAAAAAATAAAATTTAGCAAATAATATGTATGTAGTATATTGTCTTCTCAATCAATATTTCTCAGATTATAAGCACTCCTCAGAATTACACAAGAGAAGGAATGCTGGATACAATATCCTTTTTATTTAAAAAAAAAATCTTATTTGGACAACGAGAACAAGAATTTAATATTTGCAACTACATGATTAACAATCGTGCCATTTTACTTTGTTGTAAAACATGCGCGAAATGTTAGTAGTAGATGTCCATATTTTACAATCTTAGGTGAGTTCATTATAATCCATTAGTGAGGCGAGAACATTTCGTGTATATAAATCTGCACACACTGTGTGAATAAAGTACATTTGTCATTAAAGTAGTGAGGTACAAATTTAATTAAAATTCTAGATCTTTTGTTTTCTTATTATTATGGCCAAGATAAAATGTCCATGGACAAATTTAGAGTTTTCAGACAACATTGAAACATTATGCAAGAAAAGAAGCCAGCAGTGTGTAGAAATATTAAGGTTTATGTGTATATATTTGTGTGCTGTAGCGAGTATGGCAGCTGGTGTACATAATGTAAAATTTAACATAAATAAATTAAAATTACCTGAATTTAGTATATATTTTTCATTAAAAGTAGAAGAAGACATGAGTTGTATGGGGCTTAACTATTTGTAAGGAGTATGTTTAGCATATCTGTTAGAAAATTAATGAACTACTATAACACGATTGGATCGTGTTGGGTTCGGTTCCAGTTCGGGGCAGCCGTTCTTATGGCATGCAGGGTCTAATTCTTGTTCGAGCTAACCACTTTTGTGACTGACAGAGTCTGATTTTTACCTGATCCCATTTGGGATAACCAATTTTTATAAATTTGCTGGAAACAACTCCTGTTCAATACAACTTACCTGTGGTGGATTTTAGTGATTGGCGTGAAGAAGGCATTCGCAATATAAATGATAATACTACAATAGAGAATACGCAAACCTCCAAGTTGGACCCCGAACCAAAATACTATTTCATTGAGGTTGCGACTGCGAGCGCCCACCGTCATTGCCACGCCTGCTGGCGATAGCGGAATGAATACAAGTTACTAAACATAACATCCACCATTTTGGGTAGTGATTGTGCAGAAATGCTGTAAAGGTAATTGTACATATAGAAATAGATTGTATGTAAATTTTATTCAGTTAACACAGGTTATGTATAATACTTACGTTAATGACATTACAACATTTTGTTAGTGATTTTTACTTAACATGTACCAAGACACCATGAGCCCAAAAATTTATTAATGTGGAATTTACGCAATGAGATTATTATATACTTTTATTTTTTTCTTTAAGAAAATGACGCACTACGAATGCCGGCTGAAATTTGCATTACACGATGCACTAGCATTGAACACACGCTATTTTCGTATCACACTTAACTACACTATAAGTTGATGGATTTGGGGGGGGGGGAATCATGTAGCTATTCTTCAAAAAAAAAAAAAAAAAAAAAAAAGGATTCCACGGTGCTTCTTGTTGCTCGTCGAACAGTTATTATTTAGGTTCCGTCATAGTTATTACTCTTCAGTTGTGAGTGCAATTCGCCCTTTTACCTGTGTTAGTTCCTTACTCATGCCTCGTTGATTTCATACATTCACATATTATACGCTATTTTAGCACACAAACGTAGATTTTGTGTTAATTTTATGTTTATCATTCGTGTAGGATTAACTTGTTCTTCCCATAGTCGAATTTACAAAAATCGTGATCGATTGCGAAGAAAAACTTAGATATTATTCACAGTCGCCACAGAAATAGAACAATCTAGGCCACCATAGCTGCTTAGCACACCTTCGCGGCTTTTTTTACCTCAGCGTCAGTATGTTTGCGCCTAGCACGCCAGAAAAGATTTTACAAATGTTCATAATAAATATTCTTCATCAGAAATACACATATTAAAGGGCGTTAAATAAGTTCACCATTAAAACAAAATAATTGAAATGTTGAAAACAATAAAAATAAGTCTAGATGATGTTTGAATTCGACGAACTATGTTTTGCATCATTTTAACCATATTACGCCTCCTTTGTTCAGTGAACAGGAAGCACGAGTCATCACTCACAGGATTGCCAACTTACAAAAAGATAAAACTAGAACACAGTTTGCGTTGACGAACAGTACATGGAGCCTCATTCCAATTCAGCCAACAGTAAATGGGAAATTTAAAATGGAATGGGAGTGAGGGGGGAGCCACACGCTCACAAATGGCGTGCGACACGGACGATGATCTTTGAAGATTATCAGAACCCTGGGATCTTGGGTTTCCTCTTCTTAGAGTTATTTTTCCGGTTATTATTCCTCTTCTTTCTTCCATTATTAACATTTGATCCATTATGGTTCATTAACACTTTACACAGACGTAGATGGGCTTTTTATTTTATGGGCTATATACTTTAAATGGGCTCTCTTTTTGTATGTGTAAATATAAGATTACATTTGTTTTCATAATACAATATTTCAATATAAGGAATAATATTGATTATCTATTATATTTTCATTTTATATTATATCCTATTCACATTCTATTTATTAACATCAAACCAATATATTTCTTACACTATTACTTAAATCATAAAATTTTCAATTTTTTTATTTTTTATTTTTTTTGTAAGTATCTGACTCGTGTTTTTACATCTTACACTAAATATTCTTATCGTACTAAACACATGAAATTTTCAATATTTTGAGAAAAATGACACATGAAATGCAAAAATAACCTTTTCATCAATATATGCTTCCTTATAACTAATTCTCAAAATAACTCCTAATAATGTAATATTTCCATTCTTCAAACCTTTAAAATACAACATTTAAACAGCACTATTAATTAGTTAGTTAACTTCAAACACAATGCAATAATACAGTAACACGAATATATGAAATGAAATCTTTCATTCGTAAACAAATTTTTAAAACATATTACATATTAAAAACTTTATTTCACACAATATTGAGTAATATACGTTTTGTCGAGATTTAATAAAATTTATCGGCGCCTTAAAGATTCACAGCTAAATTTTTACAACGTAATAATTCAGTTATGACTCTCTCTGATCACTCGACGGGATCTGCCTGGCTAAATTTCGAAGGAACCTACCCACAATGAATTATTTGTTCTACCACCCCGAGATGAGGCCGAATTAAAGAATACAAGGTTAAAAACTTAAAATAATAAAGAATGGGATTTACCAAAATAGCTTACTCCGAGCATTAAAAATATGTTACATTACCCAATACACATAAGGGGGGGGGAACCTCATCTCCATGACTTGGCATATTTCTTTGCTGGTTTTTCCATTGCTTTGGAAAAGAAATATTAACGGCCATCTGGAAATCGCATAGCGGGTCACAGATGCCTGCATATATCATATGAAACGACTTTTTTTTTTACATTCCTTGTACTTGTTCATTTAGTGCCACATAAGGATTCTGTAGATTTACTAACGCAAATTCCAATACATCAGATGAACATAAATTTTTACAGTACAGAAAATTCAAATACTTATCAATATCTAGCAATTTCTCCAAGATTTTATGTATTCGTTGGTTATTACTTCTGGATTGAACACTTTGAGATAAACACACTGGTGTTGTGGTTAATGCATTGCAAAGAACAGTTTCAACACTGCTTTCTAGATCTGAATTTTTAAATTCGCTTGAAATTACATCATGGTATTTCTCAGAACTATGTTTTACTGCGAGCTCTAACCAGATTTTACGAGTTTGTTTCGTAGGTTTCCACACCTTAAGTCTATCCACAGAATGTGAACCAATTGATTTACCAGTTAAAGGATCTAACAATTTACCAATCTTCTTAATTTCTAATTTTCATACGGTTCAAAAGGAAATATTTAATTTTGTATTCATCTTTTTTTTTGTAATATACAAGAATCTTAAACATTGCTACGGTCAAATTTTCAAAATGTACACCATCCAGTTTTCTCGCAAGCATGTTTTTATCCAATTCCTACTCTTGGTTTTTCAAGTACAACAAGAATTTTGAATTTTATTCCAAAACGTTTAATAAACATGTCTTCGTAATTGCCTGTGTGTTTTTTGCAACAAATATTTACTTTCATAATCACTGATTTTCCATACGCGTGTGATTTTTCCCTGTCAGTAGCAACAACAAATCGTATATTGACAGAAATTTTGACTTTCGGCTTACCACATTGCTTCACTAACATGCAATTTCCACATATTTCGTCATTATGTTTACTGCACTTATTTTCTTTCAAAATTTTGTTACGGGAAATTCTCTGCCCAATTTTGTATGAAATATCGAATTTGCTTTTATGATCAACCCAGTTTTTCATTTTCCCTGTGTGCTTACGCGTGGGTGCTGTTACTGAATGCTCGTGCCACCTAGCACAAGTTCGTTGGACTAACCTAACTTTTGCCTTTTTCTCGCGTTTGTTTTGAATTTTCGACGCTTGGCTACGACACGGTTTTCTCACCTGATTTCCACATTTTTCACGGACACCATCATGATTTTTAACGACTAATTCCTGCATATCGTTTCCTTTTGCATTGACTTTTGACCTTTTGAACAACTTACAACGCTTACTAGGTTTCAACTTTTCATTTCGCTTTTCACTTACATTTTCTGATTGTGCTTTTTCTGGAGTGACTACATTGCTTTTTTCATTACTACTTACCACCATACGATTGCCTTTGTGCTTACATTGGGTTTTCTTAAAATTCCTACGGACAAACTTTGACATTCTTTCAAAAGATCGCAATATTTTGTGCATGCCTTTTATCTTTCGTTTCAATTTACACAACTTTCGTTTCTTATCAGATGTGTGCTTACTACGCTGTGACCAATATTTATACTTGCTGACGGATTTACTCAAAATGTACTGCAACTTACTAAAATTATTTCGACAACTTTCAACTTGTTTGTGCCATGACATTTCACTAACATTATTCTCTTTGATGTTACTAGTGCCTGAACTGATTTCATCATTCATCACACATATTTGGGTGCATAAAAAACAATAAAACCTTATGCGCTTGAAATTTACAACATACATATTTATTACCACCAAGTGAGAACTGTTACCACTGTTTTCCTTTTTGTCAATCTGAACCCTAACTATGTTCACGAAGTACGAACATATGTCATTACTTGGAATACATGCTAACTTATCTGTTTGTGACGTGCTTTGGACGCATCCTAGCTCCATTAAATTCAACATATGACTAATGAGTAAAGAGCGCATTCTTTTGCCTCCATTCATTAATATTACTACATTAGTACAATTACACGTACAAAACCTATCAGTGCATTTTCCTCCGTAGCATGACAAATATTTTATGTTCAACGCATCTACTTTCTGTTTAAACTTCGAACGAACACTAGGCCTACATGACGTAACAGTTTGGCTAACTAAACCTTTACATTTGTATGGCACTGGCTGACTACTTGTTTCTTTACCATTGCAAGCGCTAACAAAAACTAACTCATTTACTACCTTTTGGCACCTTTGTTCTACATCTGCACAACTAGCCTTTTCATTTGGAGCTTCAATTGATTTAATTTTTTCAAGTGCTTGGACCCCCTTTTCTTCACTTTTACCCCAAATTTCTTTCTTTGCAACTTCTATTTGTGCCTGGAGTTTATCGTTGACGTGCTTTACAGTTATTTCATTGACTTCCACAAATTTACTTTCCAAAGATTTCCCAAAATTATTAATTGTACTTTCTAAAGATTCCCATACGTTATTAGTTTGCTCGCTAACCCTTTCAATTTTGTGTTCTAAAGATTCGTTGATTTTTTCAATTTTGCTTTTTAATGATTCGCGTACCATATCAGTTTGTTCAATGAGTTCCTCTTTATATGCTTTAAGTGCGTCCAGCACTAACTTAACATTACTTTCATCCATTTTTACAATTACAGAAAATTTCTCAGTACGAGTCAGATACTTTATACCTTTACGTTTTTACACATAAATCACTACTTTTTACATGTACGGTGAAGGAGTTCTGTCCCTGTTCGGGCGCCATTCTTGTAACACGATTGGATCGTGTTGGGTTCGGTCCCTGTTCGGGCGCCATTTTTATAACACGATTGGATCGTGTTGGGTTCGGTTCCAGTTCGGGGCAGCCGTTCTTATGGCCTGCAGGGTCTAATTCTTGTTCGAGCTAACCACTTTTGTGACTGACAGAGTCTGATTTTTACCTGATCCCATTTGGGATAACCAATTTTTATAAATTTGCTGGAAACAACTCCTGTTCAATACAACTTACCTGTGGTGGATTTTAGTGATTGGCGTGAAGAAGGCATTCGCAATATAAATGATAATACTACAATAGAGAATACGCAAACCAAGTTGGACCCCGAACCAAAATACTATTTCATTGAGGTTGCGACTGCGAGCGCCCACCGTCATTGCCACGCCTGCTGGCGATAGCGGAATGAATACAAGTTACTAAACATAACATCCACCATTTTGGGTAGTGATTGTGCAGAAATGCTGTAAAGGTAATTGTACATATAGAAATAGATTGTATGTAAATTTTATTCAGTTAACACAGGTTATGTATAATACTTACGTTAATGACATTACAACATTTTGTTAGTGATTTTTACTTAACATGTACCAAGACACCATGAGCCCAAAAATTTATTAATGTGGAATTTACGCAATGAGATTATTATATACTTTTATTTTTTTCTTTAAGAAAATGACGCACTACGAATGCCGGCTGAAATTTGCATTACACGATGCACTAGCATTGAACACACGCTATTTTCGTATCACACTTAACTACACTATAAGTTGATGGATTTGGGGGGGGGAATCATGTAGCTATTCTTAAAAAAAAAAGGATTCCACGGTGCTTCTTGTTGCTCGTCGAACAGTTATTATTTAGGTTCCGTCATAGTTATTACTCTTCAGTTGTGAGTGCAATTCGCCCTTTTACCTGTGTTAGTTCCTTACTCATGCCTCGTTGATTTCATACATTCACATATTATACGCTATTTTAGCACACAAACGTAGATTTTGTGTTAATTTTATGTTTATCATTCGTGTAGGCTTAACTTGTTCTTCCCATAGTCGAATTTACAAAAATCGTGATCGATTGCGAAGAAAAACTTAGATATTATTCACAGTCGCCACAGAAATAGAACAATCTAGGCCACCATAGCTGCTTAGCACACCTTCGCGGCTTTTTTTACCTCAGCGTCAGTATGTTTGCGCCTAGCACGCCAGAAAAGATTTTACAAATGTTCATAATAAATATTCTTCATCAGAAATACACATATTAAAGGGCGTTAAATAAGTTCACCATTAAAACAAAATAATTGAAATGTTGAAAACAATAAAAATAAGTCTAGATGATGTTTGAATTCGACGAACTATGTTTTGCATCATTTTAACCATATTACGCCTCCTTTGTTCAGTGAACAGGAAGCACGAGTCATCACTCACAGGATTGCCAACTTACAAAAAGATAAAACTAGAACACAGTTTGCGTTGACGAACAGTACATGGAGCCTCATTCCAATTCAGCCAACAGTAAATGGGAAATTTAAAATGGAATGGGAGTGAGGGGGGAGCCACACGCTCACAAATGGCGTGCGACATGGACGATGATCTTCTTTGAAGATTATCAGAACCCTGGGATCTTGGGTTTCCTCTTCTTAGAGTTATTTTTCCGGTTATTATTCCTCTTCTTTCTTCCATTATTAACATTTGATCCATTATGGTTCATTAACACTTTACACAGACGTAGATGGGCTTTTTATTTTATGGGCTATATACTTTAAATGGGCTCTCTTTTTGTATGTGTAAATATAAGATTACATTTGTTTTCATAATACAATATTTCAATATAAGGAATAATATTGATTATCTATTATATTTTCATTTTATATTATATCCTATTCACATTCTATTTATTAACATCAAACCAATATATTTCTTACACTATTACTTAAATCATAAAATTTTCAATTTTTTTATTTTTTATTTTTTTGTAAGTATCTGACTCGTGTTTTTACATCTTACACTAAATATTCTTATCGTACTAAACACATGAAATTTTCAATATTTTGAGAAAAATGACATGAAATGCAAAAATAACCTTTTCATCAATATATGCTTCCTTATAACTAATTCTCAAAATAACTCCTAATAATGTAATATTTCCATTCTTCAAACCTTTACAATACAACATTTAAACAGCACTATTAATTAGTTAGTTAACTTCAAACACAATGCAATAATACAGTAACACGAATATATGAAATGAAATCTTTCATTCGTAAACAAATTTTTAAAACATATTACATATTAAAAACTTTATTTCACACAATATTGAGTAATATACGTTTTGTCGAGATTTAATAAAATTTATCGGCGCCTTAAAGATTCACAGCTAAATTTTTACAACGTAATAATTCAGTTATGACTCTCTCTGATCAGTCGACGGGATCTGCCTGGCTAAATTTCGAAGGAACCTACCCACAATGAATTATTTGTTCTACCACCCCGAGATGAGGCCGAATTAAAGAATACAAGGTTAAAAACTTAAAATAAAGAATGGGATTTACCAAAATAGCTTACTCCGAGCATTAAAAATATGTTACATTACCCAATACACATAAGGGGGGGGGGAACCTCATCTCCATGACTTGGCATATTTCTTTGCTGGTTTTTCCATTGCTTTGGAAAAGAAATATTAACGGCCATCTGGAAATCGCATAGCGGGTCACAGATGCCTGCATATATCATATGAAACGACTTTTTTTTACATTCCTTGTACTTGTTCATTTAGTGCCACATAAGGATTCTGTAGATTTACTAACGCAAATTCCAATACATCAGATGAACATAAATTTTTACAGTACAGAAAATTCAAATACTTATCAATATCTAGCAATTTCTCCAAGATTTTATGTATTCGTTGGTTATTACTTCTGGATTGAACACTTTGAGATAAACACACTGGTGTTGTGGTTAATGCATTGCAAAGAACAGTTTCAACACTGCTTTCTAGATCTGAATTTTTAAATTCGCTTGAAATTACATCATGGTATTTCTCAGAACTATGTTTTACTGCGAGCTCTAACCAGATTTTACGAGTTTGTTTCGTAGGTTTCCACACCTTAAGTCTATCCACAGAATGTGAACCAATTGATTTACCAGTTAAAGGATCTAACAATTTACCAATCTTCTTAATTTCTAATTTTCATACGGTTCAAAAGGAAATATTTAATTTTGTATTCATCTTTTTTTTTGTAATATACAAGAATCTTAAACATTGCTACGGTCAAATTTTCAAAATGTACACCATCCAGTTTTCTCGCAAGCATGTTTTTATCCAATTCCTACTCTTGGTTTTTCAAGTACAACAAGAATTTTGAATTTTATTCCAAAACGTTTAATAAACATGTCTTCGTAATTGCCTGTGTGTTTTTTGCAACAAATATTTACTTTCATAATCACTGATTTTCCATACGCGTGTGATTTTTCCCTGTCAGTAGCAACAACAAATCGTATATTGACAGAAATTTTGACTTTCGGCTTACCACATTGCTTCACTAACATGCAATTTCCACATATTTCGTCATTATGTTTACTGCACTTATTTTCTTTCAAAATTTTGTTACGGGAAATTCTCTGCCCAATTTTGTATGAAATATCGAATTTGCTTTTATGATCAACCCAGTTTTTCATTTTCCCTGTGTGCTTACGCGTGGGTGCTGTTACTGAATGCTCGTGCCACCTAGCACAAGTTCGTTGGACTAACCTAACTTTTGCCTTTTTCTCGCGTTTGTTTTGAATTTTCGACGCTTGGCTACGACACGGTTTTCTCACCTGATTTCCACATTTTTCACGGACACCATCATGATTTTTAACGACTAATTCCTGCATATCGTTTCCTTTTGCATTGACTTTTGACCTTTTGAACAACTTACAACGCTTACTAGGTTTCAACTTTTCATTTCGCTTTTCACTTACATTTTCTGATTGTGCTTTTTCTGGAGTGACTACATTGCTTTTTTCATTACTACTTACCACCATACGATTGCCTTTGTGCTTACATTGGGTTTTCTTAAAATTCCTACGGACAAACTTTGACATTCTTTCAAAAGATCGCAATATTTTGTGCATGCCTTTTATCTTTCGTTTCAATTTACACAACTTTCGTTTCTTATCAGATGTGTGCTTACTACGCTGTGACCAATATTTATACTTGCTGACGGATTTACTCAAAATGTACTGCAACTTACTAAAATTATTTCGACAACTTTCAACTTGTTTGTGCCATGACATTTCACTAACATTATTCTCTTTGATGTTACTAGTGCCTGAACTGATTTCATCATTCATTACACATATTTGGGTGCATAAAAAACAATAAAACCTTATGCGCTTGAAATTTACAACATACATATTTATTACCACCAAGTGAGAACTGTTACCACTGTTTTCCTTTTTGTCAATCTGAACCCTAACTATGTTCACGAAGTACGAACATATGTCATTACTTGGAATACATGCTAACTTATCTGTTTGTGACGTGCTTTGGACGCATCCTAGCTCCATTAAATTCAACATATGACTAATGAGTAAAGAGCGCATTCTTTTGCCTCCATTCATTAATATTACTACATTAGTACAATTACACGTACAAAACCTATCAGTGCATTTTCCTCCGTAGCATGACAAATATTTTATGTTCAACGCATCTACTTTCTGTTTAAACTTCGAACGAACACTAGGCCTACATGACGTAACAGTTTGGCTAACTAAACCTTTACATTTGTATGACACTGGCTGACTACTTGTTTCTTTACCATTGCAAGCGCTAACAAAAACTAACTCATTTACTACCTTTTGGCACCTTTGTTCTACATCTGCACAACTAGCCTTTTCATTTGGAGCTTCAATTGATTTAATTTTTTCAAGTGCTTGGACCCCCTTTTCTTCACTTTTACCCCAAATTTCTTTCTTTGCAACTTCTATTTGTGCCTGGAGTTTATCGTTGACGTGCTTTACAGTTATTTCATTGACTTCCACAAATTTACTTTCCAAAGATTTCCCAAAATTATTAATTATACTTTCTAAAGATTCCCATACGTTATTAGTTTGCTCGCTAACCCTTTCAATTTTGTGTTCTAAAGATTCGTTGATTTTTTCAATTTTGCTTTTTAATGATTCGCGTACCATATCAGTTTGTTCAATGAGTTCCTCTTTATATGCTTTAAGTGCGTCCAGCACTAACTTAACATTACTTTCATCCATTTTTACAATTACAGAAAATTTCTCAGTACGAGTCAGATACTTTATACCTTTACGTTTTTACACATAAATCACTACTTTTTACATGTACGGTGAAGGAGTTCTGTCCCTGTTCGGGCGCCATTCTTGTAACACGATTGGATCGTGTTGGGTCGGTCCCTGTTCGGGCGCCATTTTTATAACACGATTGGATCGTGTTGGGTTCGGTTCCAGTTCGGGGCAGCCGTTCTTATGGCCTGCAGGGTCTAATTCTTGTTCGAGCTAACCACTTTTGTGACTGACAGAGTCTGATTTTTACCTGATCCCATTTGGGATAACCAATTTTTATAAATTTGCTGGAAACAACTCCTGTTCAATACAACTTACCTGTGGTGGATTTTAGTGATTGGCGTGAAGAAGGCATTCGCAATATAAATGATAATACTACAATAGAGAATACGCAAACCTCCAAGTTGGACCCCGAACCAAAATACTATTTCATTGAGGTTGCGACTGCGAGCGCCCACCGTCATTGCCACGCCTGCTGGCGATAGCGGAATGAATACAAGTTACTAAACATAACATCCACCATTTTGGGTAGTGATTGTGCAGAAATGCTGTAAAGGTAATTGTACATATAGAAATAGATTGTATGTAAATTTTATTCAGTTAACACAGGTTATGTATAATACTTACGTTAATGACATTACAACATTTTGTTAGTGATTTTTACTTAACATGTACCAAGACACCATGAGCCCAAAAATTTATTAATGTGGAATTTACGCAATGAGATTATTATATACTTTTATTTTTTTCTTTAAGAAAATGACGCACTACGAATGCCGGCTGAAATTTGCATTACACGATGCACTAGCATTGAACACACGCTATTTTCGTATCACACTTAACTACACTATAAGTTGATGGATTTGGGGGGGAGGGAATCATGTAGCTATTCTTAAAAAAAAAAAGGATTCCACGGTGCTTCTTGTTGCTCGTCGAACAGTTATTATTTAGGTTCCGTCATAGTTATTACTCTTCAGTTGTGAGTGCAATTCGCCCTTTTACCTGTGTTAGTTCCTTACTCATGCCTCGTTGATTTCATACATTCACATATTATACGCTATTTTAGCACACAAACGTAGATTTTGTGTTAATTTTATGTTTATCATTCGTGTAGGATTAACTTGTTCTTCCCATAGTCGAATTTACAAAAATCGTGATCGATTGCGAAGAAAAACTTAGATATTATTCACAGTCGCCACAGAAATAGAACAATCTAGGCCACCATAGCTGCTTAGCACACCTTCGCGGCTTTTTTTACCTCAGCGTCAGTATGTTTGCGCCTAGCACGCCAGAAAAGATTTTACAAATGTTCATAATAAATATTCTTCATCAGAAATACACATATTAAAGGGCGTTAAATAAGTTCACCATTAAAACAAAATAATTGAAATGTTGAAAACAATAAAAATAAGTCTAGATGATGTTTGAATTCGACGAACTATGTTTTGCATCATTTTAACCATATTACGCCTCCTTTGTTCAGTGAACAGGAAGCACGAGTCATCACTCACAGGATTGCCAACTTACAAAAAGATAAAACTAGAACACAGTTTGCGTTGACGAACAGTACATGGAGCCTCATTCCAATTCAGCCAACAGTAAATGGGAAATTTAAAATGGAATGGGAGTGAGGGGGGAGCCACACGCTCACAAATGGCGTGCGACACGGACGATGATCTTCTTTGAAGATTATCAGAACCCTGGGATCTTGGGTTTCCTCTTCTTAGAGTTATTTTTCCGGTTATTATTCCTCTTCTTTCTTCCATTATTAACATTTGATCCATTATGGTTCATTAACACTTTACACAGACGTAGATGGGCTTTTTATTTTATGGGCTATATACTTTAAATGGGCTCTCTTTTTGTATGTTTAAATATAAGATTACATTTGTTTTCATAATACAATATTTCAATATAAGTTGAATAATATTGATTATCTATTATATTTTCATTTTATATTATATCCTATTCACATTCTATTTATTAACATCAAACCAATATATTTCTTACACTATTACTTAAATCATAAAATTTTCAATTTTTTTTTATTTTTTATTTTTTTTTGTAAGTATCTGACTCGTGTTTTTACATCTTACACTAAATATTCTTATCGTACTAAACACATGAAATTTTCAATATTTTGAGAAAAATGACACATGAAATGCAAAAATAACCTTTTCATCAATATATGCTTCCTTATAACTAATTCTCAAAATAACTCCTAATAATGTAATATTTCCATTCTTCAAACCTTTAAAATACAACATTTAAACAGCACTATTAATTAGTTAGTTAACTTCAAACACAATGCAATAATACAGTAACACGAATATATGAAATGAAATCTTTCATTCGTAAACAAATTTTTAAAACATATTACATATTAAAAACTTTATTTCACACAATATTGAGTAATATACGTTTTGTCGAGATTTAATAAAATTTATCGGCGCCTTAAAGATTCACAGCTAAATTTTTACAACGTAATAATTCAGTTATGACTCTCTCTGATCACTCGACGGGATCTGCCTGGCTAAATTTCGAAGGAACCTACCCACAATGAATTATTTGTTCTACCACCCCGAGATGAGGCCGAATTAAAGAATACAAGGTTAAAAACTTAAAATAATAAAGAATGGGATTTACCAAAATAGCTTACTCCGAGCATTAAAAATATGTTACATTACCCAATACACATAAGGGGGGGGGAACCTCATCTCCATGACTTGGCATATTTCTTTGCTGGTTTTTCCATTGCTTTGGAAAAGAAATATTAACGGCCATCTGGAAATCGCATAGCGGGTCACAGATGCCTGCATATATCATATGAAACGACTTTTTTTACATTCCTTGTACTTGTTCATTTAGTGCCACATAAGGATTCTGTAGATTTACTAACGCAAATTCCAATACATCAGATGAACATAAATTTTTACAGTACAGAAAATTCAAATACTTATCAATATCTAGCAATTTCTCCAAGATTTTATGTATTCGTTGGTTATTACTTCTGGATTGAACACTTTGAGATAAACACACTGGTGTTGTGGTTAATGCATTGCAAAGAACAGTTTCAACACTGCTTTCTAGATCTGAATTTTTAAATTCGCTTGAAATTACATCATGGTATTTCTCAGAACTATGTTTTACTGCGAGCTCTAACCAGATTTTACGAGTTTGTTTCGTAGGTTTCCACACCTTAAGTCTATCCACAGAATGTGAACCAATTGATTTACCAGTTAAAGGATCTAACAATTTACCAATCTTCTTAATTTCTAATTTTCATACGGTTCAAAAGGAAATATTTAATTTTGTATTCATCTTTTTTTTGTAATATACAAGAATCTTAAACATTGCTACGGTCAAATTTTCAAAATGTACACCATCCAGTTTTCTCGCAAGCATGTTTTTATCCAATTCCTACTCTTGGTTTTTCAAGTACAACAAGAATTTTGAATTTTATTCCAAAACGTTTAATAAACATGTCTTCGTAATTGCCTGTGTGTTTTTTGCAACAAATATTTACTTTAATAATCACTGATTTTCCATACGCGTGTGATTTTTCCCTGTCAGTAGCAACAACAAATCGTATATTGACAGAAATTTTGACTTTCGGCTTACCACATTGCTTCACTAACATGCAATTTCCACATATTTCGTCATTATGTTTACTGCACTTATTTTCTTTCAAAATTTTGTTACGGGAAATTCTCTGCCCAATTTTGTATGAAATATCGAATTTGCTTTTATGATCAACCCAGTTTTTCATTTTCCCTGTGTGCTTACGCGTGGGTGCTGTTACTGAATGCTCGTGCCACCTAGCACAAGTTCGTTGGACTAACCTAACTTTTGCCTTTTTCTCGCGTTTGTTTTGAATTTTCGACGCTTGGCTACGACACGGTTTTCTCACCTGATTTCCACATTTTTCACGGACACCATCATGATTTTTAACGACTAATTCCTGCATATCGTTTCCTTTTGCATTGACTTTTGACCTTTTGAACAACTTACAACGCTTACTAGGTTTCAACTTTTCATTTCGCTTTTCACTTACATTTTCTGATTGTGCTTTTTCTGGAGTGACTACATTGCTTTTTTCATTACTACTTACCACCATACGATTGCCTTTGTGCTTACATTGGGTTTTCTTAAAATTCCTACGGACAAACTTTGACATTCTTTCAAAAGATCGCAATATTTTGTGCATGCCTTTTATCTTTCGTTTCAATTTACACAACTTTCGTTTCTTATCAGATGTGTGCTTACTACGCTGTGACCAATATTTATACTTGCTGACGGATTTACTCAAAATGTACTGCAACTTACTAAAATTATTTCGACAACTTTCAACTTGTTTGTGCCATGACATTTCACTAACATTATTCTCTTTGATGTTACTAGTGCCTGAACTGATTTCATCATTCATCACACATATTTGGGTGCATAAAAAACAATAAAACCTTATGCGCTTGAAATTTACAACATACATATTTATTACCACCAAGTGAGAACTGTTACCACTGTTTTCCTTTTTGTCAATCTGAACCCTAACTATGTTCACGAAGTACGAACATATGTCATTACTTGGAATACATGCTAACTTATCTGTTTGTGACGTGCTTTGGACGCATCCTAGCTCCATTAAATTCAACATATGACTAATGAGTAAAGAGCGCATTCTTTTGCCTCCATTCATTAATATTACTACATTAGTACAATTACACGTACAAAACCTATCAGTGCATTTTCCTCCGTAGCATGACAAATATTTTATGTTCAACGCATCTACTTTCTGTTTAAACTTCGAACGAACACTAGGCCTACATGACGTAACAGTTTGGCTAACTAAACCTTTACATTTGTATGACACTGGCTGACTACTTGTTTCTTTACCATTGCAAGCGCTAACAAAAACTAACTCATTTACTACCTTTTGGCACCTTTGTTCTACATCTGCACAACTAGCCTTTTCATTTGGAGCTTCAATTGATTTAATTTTTTCAAGTGCTTGGACCCCCTTTTCTTCACTTTTACCCCAAATTTCTTTCTTTGCAACTTCTATTTGTGCCTGGAGTTTATCGTTGACGTGCTTTACAGTTATTTCATTGACTTCCACAAATTTACTTTCCAAAGATTTCCCAAAATTATTAATTGTACTTTCTAAAGATTCCCATACGTTATTAGTTTGCTCGCTAACCCTTTCAATTTTGTGTTCTAAAGATTCGTTGATTTTTTTCAATTTTGCTTTTTAATGATTCGCGTACCATATCAGTTTGTTCAATGAGTTCCTCTTTATATGCTTTAAGTGCGTCCAGCACTAACTTAACATTACTTTCATCCATTTTTACAATTACAGAAAATTTCTCAGTACGAGTCAGATACTTTATACCTTTACGTTTTTACACATAAATCACTACTTTTTACATGTACGGTGAAGGAGTTCTGTCCCTGTTCGGGCGCCATTCTTGTAACACGATTGGATCGTGTTGGGTTCGGTCCCTGTTCGGGCGCCATTTTTATAACACGATTGGATCGTGTTGGGTTCGGTTCCAGTTCGGGGCAGCCGTTCTTATGGCCTGCAGGGTCTAATTCTTGTTCGAGCTAACCACTTTTGTGACTGACAGAGTCTGATTTTTACCTGATCCCATTTGGGATAACCAATTTTTATAACTTTGCTGGAAACAACTCCTGTTCAATACAACTTACCTGTGGTGGATTTTAGTGATTGGCGTGAAGAAGGCATTCGCAATATAAATGATAATACTACAATAGAGAATACGCAAACCTCCAAGTTGGACCCCGAACCAAAATACTATTTCATTGAGGTTGCGACTGCGAGCGCCCACCGTCATTGCCACGCCTGCTGGCGATAGCGGAATGAATACAAGTTACTAAACATAACATCCACCATTTTGGGTAGTGATTGTGCAGAAATGCTGTAAAGGTAATTGTACATATAGAAATAGATTGTATGTAAATTTTATTCAGTTAACACAGGTTATGTATAATACTTACGTTAATGACATTACAACATTTTGTTAGTGATTTTTACTTAACATGTACCAAGACACCATGAGCCCAAAAATTTATTAATGTGGAATTTACGCAATGAGATTATTATATACTTTTATTTTTTTCTTTAAGAAAATGACGCACTACGAATGCCGGCTGAAATTTGCATTACACGATGCACTAGCATTGAACACACGCTATTTTCGTATCACACTTAACTACACTATAAGTTGATGGATTTGGGGGGGGGAATCATGTAGCTATTCTTAAAAAAAAAAGGATTCCACGGTGCTTCTTGTTGCTCGTCGAACAGTTATTATTTAGGTTCCGTCATAGTTATTACTCTTCAGTTGTGAGTGCAATTCGCCCTTTTACCTGTGTTAGTTCCTTACTCATGCCTCGTTGATTTCATACATTCACATATTATACGCTATTTTAGCACACAAACGTAGATTTTGTGTTAATTTTATGTTTATCATTCGTGTAGGATTAACTTGTTCTTCCCATAGTCGAATTTACAAAAATCGTGATCGATTGCGAAGAAAAACTTAGATATTATTCACAGTCGCCACAGAAATAGAACAATCTAGGCCACCATAGCTGCTTAGCACACCTTCGCGGCTTTTTTTTTACCTCAGCGTCAGTATGTTTGCGCCTAGCACGCCAGAAAAGATTTTACAAATGTTCATAATAAATATTCTTCATCAGAAATACACATATTAAAGGGCGTTAAATAAGTTCACCATTAAAACAAAATAATTGAAATGTTGAAAACAATAAAAATAAGTCTAGATGATGTTTGAATTCGACGAACTATGTTTTGCATCATTTTAACCATATTACGCCTCCTTTGTTCAGTGAACAGGAAGCACGAGTCATCACTCACAGGATTGCCAACTTACAAAAAGATAAAACTAGAACACAGTTTGCGTTGACGAACAGTACATGGAGCCTCATTCCAATTCAGCCAACAGTAAATGGGAAATTTAAAATGGAATGGGAGTGAGGGGGGAGCCACACGCTCACACTACTTATATCTGTAGGTTTTCTAGGATTTCCACCAGAAAGCAGTTTATTGCGGGCAGAAAACATAAAAAGTTCAACTATATTTATATTTATTTCTTAATAGTTTAACTAGTTTCCATTGATAAAAAACATTTTTTACAACGTCTCACATTAGTGGTATAAATTGCATTAAATTCCATATAAATGAACTCAAAAGAATTTCTAAATTTTGGAAAGTACAATGAGGTTCAATAAGATAGATTACCATTTGATAGACATGTTGAAATTACAGAGATTGTTTCCGATCTATGGAGCCGAAACTACACACCTTGTTCAGCACCACCAAACGGGAAGGGAAGGAAGCTGCCAGTCGTGTGGGCAGCTTGGACCATTGACTGCGTGACATTTATGATAACTGCATATCGGGACAAATGCCGCCGAAAATAAGTGCGTATTGGGAGGGCTACATGACTACCCTTTCCGATGTGAACTACAGTTAGTGCCATTATCAAAGTGTGCAAGAAGTGTGGATTTACTGTGTCCAAAAATGGCATATCACGTGTGTTGAAAGGGGGCAGGTAATGTGAGGCGTGGAATGATTCATGTGGGGCAGAAACAGGCCAATCCTTGGCCTGCTACTAGCCGCACACGAGCTAGAATTTTGGAAGTCGGGGATCCGGTCCCCAAGGAAAATCCACTCTCACAGAGAAATATCGCGAACCGAGTGCAGACATCATTGAAGACAGTGCACACCACCTTCACTGCGATTTGAAGTTGGTAAAACGACGGAAGGAGCCTGTTCATAAATTCTTGCTAAAACACATCCAGGGATGTCGAAAGCTGTACGAGCCGTATCTGGCCTGTCCAAAGTGGAAGTTTGTTGTAACAGTGGACGAGGCATAAGTTTGTCTGGATGACTGTCACTATATTTTTTTTTTATCGATCGAGAGGTGCGAGAGACTTTCAAAGATGGTTCACCGAATGCAAGGAAAGTTTTGGTATAGGTTTCATAATCTTTGATAGATACTCGTACAAGGGCAAGCTGACCATTCATCGTGTAACCAAAAATACGAAGTTGAATTCGGTATATTATTGGGCTAAGGTCCTGACACCCGTTTATCGCCATGACGATTCTACGAGAGAGACAAGAATCGTGTGTGGGTGCATCAAGACAAAGTGTTAAGTCACACATCTCGCTAAACCCGCCTCTTCCTCCAACAAATGGCAGCAGAAATTTGAATTCGTGCCATTCCATTCACAGACATTCCAGTGAAGTCACCGATGGACTTCTGCGCCTTCGAGCAGCTCACAAGAGACCCGCACTGTTGAAGTGATATGGAAGGCCCATTAGGAGGAGTGGTTGTAGCCTGACATGATTACACTGCGTGCCAGTCTCCTACAGTAGAAACTTCGCTATTGGGCAATTGCCCAGATGCAGGGCCACCAAATAGAGCACTCTCGATGGTGGCCACATGGTTTATCTTAAGATAAGTGCAGTTTGAAATCATCACCACACATTAGAAACAACCTTTGTATAATTTGAAATAGTTTTTGTAGAGAATGTTGTTTGAATATAGAATGGTTGAACCCCATGTTATAAATAGGTAAATTTCAGTTTCAGCTCTCCTGAAAATTAGATGGCTCTTGAAAGTATAAAGTACCGAGAAATAAGGAGTATCATGTGTTAAGCAGATTAAGAAACAAGGCTAATCATTACATTAGAATGTGAATGTCTTTCATCAGTACAGTTCCCTTCACTCTGATAAACTGAAAAATATATTTTATAGCATGCCTCTGACTTAACATTAAATGATGATTTAGTTAAATAATTTAAGTTTCGCATTTTAAATACTAAATATTTTAGCTTTATGTCTCACGTCTATGCCATGTAGGTTAAAGGAGACGGATGATTAGTGAAAGTGAATTATTATGAAAGAATTGGTGGAATGAGAATGTTAAAGGAAACGGGAGAATCTCGAGAAAACCCATGAACACGATGTTGACCAGCACAGTCACATAGTTTGGGATAGAACCAGGGATCCCTTACACAAAAGGTGCGCTTTCTACCACTCGCCATCGTGCCTTCTATTTAGCAGATCAATTACAGTAGTATCTAATAAATTCTCTGTACAGCTATGTATTTTACTCTGATACTAAGTATGTACGTCCTTGATTTAATTTTTCCTTGAAAAATCAATGACACTATATCGTACGTATTCATCCGATCAGAATTAAACTTGGAATGGTTATAGACCTTGTCCTGCTACATAAACGTGTGAAACAGTGGCGTAGCACACTTTTGCGGGCCCCCCCGCAAAGTATAGAGAAGAGGCCCTAGTTGTAAAGCCAACAGAAGTAAGGTTGAAGCTCTACTTCTTTAAATCTTTATTCATCGCAAGACTTCGGGGCCCCGTATACCTCGGGGCCCCCCCGCACTGCGGGGGTTGCGGGGGCAGCTGCTACGCCACTGGTGTGAAATAATATATAGTGAAACCTCCGTTAACGGACACCTCTATAATACGATTTTTTTTTTTTTGTCCCAACAAAAATATATGTTCTCTTATGAAACAAAGAGAACATATATTTTACGGACACACTCAGATACGGATGCGGACAGTCCGTTTTCCCCCTCAAACGTTTCAATAACCTCTTCATAACGGACAGGAACTATTCTCGGTTCTGCGATATATTACAGTAGACAGAAAAGCCTTTTCCCCCACAAGTGTATCTATCATGAGTCTAGACCGGTGAACCATCAAACAGAACAGCGTCAAGTTGAACTTTTTATTTTTTTCTGTCCGCAATAAACTGCTTTCTGGTGGAAATCCTAGAAAACCTCCAATAAGCAATAACATTCATTCAGGGTTAGTCATGTGGCCAAGAATTCAATGCGAAAGATCTTCCCTTCCCTAACAGATTTTGTACCTCCCCCCACCTTTCTTCTGCAACCGTACTGAGGATCCCCAGAGATCACTTGCTAATGAGTTTTATTACATTTGTAGAGGAAAAAGCATGCCTTTTTCGGTAAACAAAAGAGTTTAGCCGGTTGCAGTATACGAATGTATTAACACATCCCGCAGCTATAATATTGTTTAACAGAAATGAATTTCTCCTTCATCCGTCCCAGTAATTCAAATATGTGCTAATAGAATACTTTCATATCGAATTTTACGTATTTACGCTCATACATAATGTACTTACTGTATATTACTGCATACAATTACTGTTGTGAGAAATTTAATTTCTGTAACCAGGGCCGGATTTCCCAGTAGGCCCGGGCCTATGGGCGAAAGCTCCCAGGGGGCGCACTGCCGAGAGAAAAGAAATTAAAAAATATTTAGAAATAAAAATAAATAGCCATAACTTAACATATTTTTGAATTGATTAAAAAAAATCAGGCTAATTAAGCATTCTGATTTTGAAGTTCATGGGAACAAATAATTGTTGATCAAGTTCACCAATCTTTTGTTAATACATTAACAGTATTTTGTTAAGCCCAGAACCAAGTAAATTCCTCAAAAAACTTGCAATGATAAAATTGCATCGTGGAGTGAGGTTTAAGCAATTAACATATAGGCTAGGCACCCCGGTTACCCTAGCAGACATCTGCTACATTAAATACAAAATATTAGCAGGGTTGCCAGTAACATACGAAATTTAATACCATAAAGTGTTCTACTAATTATTCGATATACACAAACCAAATAGAAACAAACATGGCATACTGCAATAATTATAAATGTATCAATTAAACGGCGATATGTACAAAAATTGTCAAAATAAAGGTTAAGATTAAACAACAAAATGAAAAAGTAATTTTGAAAACATGAGCGAAACCACAAATGACCGGTGATTAATCGTAGCAATAATTATCCAATATTAATCTACATAAATACCATTAAAATATAAACCCACTTAGAATGTGGGGACCTCACCATGAAAGACCAAAAATACGAGGTGTTCTTAAAAGTAATTATATGCTCCAAAGTTAAGCTAATTTTCCATTTAAAACCCATGAAACGAAAGTAAATTTACACAAATCGAAATCTAAATTATACAGTAATAATCTACCTGGACTCTTATATAATTGACAACCCCTCAAAATCTAGGGACGGTACAACAAAAGACCGAAAATACGAAGTGTTTTAAAAATGATTTTGTACTTTTTGTCCAGGTCCCATAAGATTTAAGATACAAAAACCGGAAGTGACCTTATAGAAATCGAAATCCAAGTTATGCAATAATGATCTTCATAGATCCTACTATAATTTATACCCACCTAGAATCTAAGGACGGTACTACAAAATACCGAAAATACGAGGTGTTTTAAAAAATAATTTTGTATTTCAAGTCCAGCTCCCATACCAATTAAGACACAAAAACCGGAAGTGACCTTATAGAAATCGAAATACAAGTTATGCAATACTGATCTACACCGATACCACTATAATTTATACCCACCTAGAATCTAGGGACGGTACTACAAAAGACAGAAAATACGAGCTGTTTCAAAAAATAATTTCTTACTTTTAGATCCAGCTCCCATACCAATTAAGACACAAAAACCGGAAGTGACCTTATAGAAGTCGAAATTTAAGTTATGCAATAATGATCTACATCGATCTTACTATAACTTATACCCACCTACAATCTAGGGACGGTACTACAAAATACCGAAAATACGAGGTGTTTTAAAAAAATATTTTGTTTTCTTTTAGATCTAACTCCCATACCAATTAAGATACAAAAACCGGAAGTGACCTTATACAAATCGAAATCCAAGTTATGCTATAATGATCTACATCGATACCACTATAACTTATATCCACCTAGAATCTAGGGACGGTACTACAAAAGACAGAAAATACGAGGTGCTTTAAAAAAATAATTTTTCTTTTAGATCCAACTCCCATACCAATTAAGACACAAAAACCGGAAGTGACCTTATAGAAATCGAAATCCAAGTTATGCAATAATGACCTACATCGATACCACTATAATCTATACCCACCTAGAATCTAGGGACGGTACTACAAAATTCCGAAAATAGGAGGTGTTTTAAAAAATAAGTATTTACTTTCAAGTCCAGCTCCCATACCAATTAAGACACAAAAACCGGAAGTGACCTTATAGAAATCGAAATCCTACTTATGCAATAATGATCTACATCGAGACCACTATAATTTATACCCAAGTAGAATCTAGGGACGGTACTACAAGATAACGAAAATACGAGGTGTTTTAAAAAATAATTTTGTACTTTCAAGACCATCTCCCACACCAATTAAGACACAAAAACCAGAAGTGACCTTATAGAAATCGAAACCCAAGTTATGCAATAATGATCTACATAGATACCGCTATAATTTATACCCACCTAGAATCTAAGGACGGTACTACAAAATACCGAAAATACGAGGTGTTTTAACAAATAATTTTGTACTTTCAAGTCCAGCTCCCATACCAATTAAGACACGAAAACTGGAAGTGACCTTATAGAAATCGAAATCCAAGTTATGCAATAATGATCTACATCGATACCACTATAATTTACACCCACTTAGAATCTAGGAACGGTACTACAAAATACCGAAAATACGAGGTGTTTTAAAAAATAATTTTGTATTTCAAGTCCAGCTCCCATACCAATTAAGAAACAAAAACCGGAAGTGACCTTATAGAAATCGAAATCGAAGTTATGCAATAATGATCTTCATAGATCCCACTATAATTTATACCCACCTAGAATCTAGGGACGGTACTACAAAATACCGAAAATACGAGGTGTTTTAAAAAATAATTTTGTATTTCAAGTCCAGCTCCCATACCAATTAAGACACAAAAACCGGAAGTGACCTTATAGAAATCGAAATCCAAGTTATGCAATACTGATCTACACCGATACCACTATAATTTATACCCACCTAGAATCTAGGGACGGTACTACAAAAGACAGAAAATACGAGCTGTTTTAAAAAAATAATTTCTTACTTTTAGATCCAACTCCCATACCAATTATGACACAAAAACCGGAAGTGACCTTATAGAAGTCGAAATTTAAGTTATGCAATAATGATCTACATCGATCTTACTATAACTTATACCCACCTACAATCTAGGGACCGTACTACAAAATACCAAAAATACGAGGTGTTTTAAAAAAATATTTTGTTTTCTTTTAGATCTAACTCCCATACCAATTAAGATACAAAAACCGGAAGTGACCTTATACAAATCGAAATCCAAGTTATGCTATAATGATCTACATCGATACCACTATAACTTATATCCAACTAGAATCTAGGGACGGTACTACAAAATTCCGAAAATAGGAGGTGTTTTAAAAAATAAGTATTTACTTTCAAGTCCAGCTCCCATACCAATTAAGACACAAAAACCGGAAGTGACCTTATAGAAATCGAAATCCTACTTATGCAATAATGATCTACATCGAGACCACTATAATTTATACCCAAGTAGAATCTAGAGACGGTACTACAAGATAACGAAAATACGAGGTGTTTTAAAAAATAGTTTTGTACTTTCAAGACCATCTCCCACACCAATTAAGACACAAAAACCAGAAGTGACCTTATAGAAATCGAAACCCAAGTTATGCAATAATGATCTACATCGATACCGCTATAATTTATACCCACCTAGAATCTAGGGACGGTACTACAAAAGACAGAAAATACGAGGTGTTTTAACAAATAATTTTGTACTTTCAAGTCCAACTCCCATACCAATTAAGACACGAAAACCGGAAGTGACCTTATAGAAATCGAAATCCAAGTTATGCAATAATGATCTACATCGATACCACTATAATTTACACCCACCTAGAATCTAGGAACGGTACTACAAAATACCGAAAATACGAGGTGTTTTAAAAAATAATTTTGTATTTCAAGTCCAGCTCCCATACCAATTAAGAAACAAAAACCGGAAGTGACCTTATAGAAATCGAAATCGAAGTTATGCAATAATGATCTTCATAGATCCCACTATAATTTATACCCACCTAGAATCTAGGGACGGTACTACAAAATACCGAAAATACGAGGTGTTTTAAAAAATAATTTTGTATTTCAAGTCCAGCTCCCATACCAATTAAGACACAAAAACCGGAAGTGACCTTATAGAAATCGAAATCCAAGTTATGCAATAATGATCTACATCGATACCACTATAATTTATACCCACCTAGTATCTAGGAACGGTACTACAAAATACCGAAAATACGAGGTGTTTTAAAAAATAATTTCTTACTTTTAGATCCAACTCCCATACCAATTATGACACAAAAACCGGAAGTGACCTTATAGAAATCGAAGTCCTAGTTATGCAATAATGATCTACATCGATCTTACTATAACTTATACTCACCTAGAATCTAGGGACGGTACGACAAAATACCGAAAATACGAGGTGTTTTAAAAAAATATTTTGTTTTCTTTTAGATCTAACTCCCATACCAATTAAGATACAAAAGCCGGAAGTGACCTTATATAAATCGAAATCCGAGTTATGCTATAATGATCTACATCGATACCACTATAACTTATATCCACCTAGAATCTAGGGACGGTACTACAAAAGACAGAAAATACGAGCTGTTTTAAAAAATAATTTCTTACTTTTAGATCCAATTCCCATACCAATTATGACACAAAAACCGGAATTGACCTTATAGAAATCGTAATCCAAGTTATGCAATAATGACCTACATCGATACCACTATAATTTATACCCACCTAGAATTTAGGGACGGTACTACAAAATTCCGAAAATACGAGGTGTTTTAAAAAATAAGTATTTACTTTCAAGTCCAGCTCCCATACCAATTAAGACACAAAAACCGGAAGTGACCTTATAGAAATCGAAATCCTACTTATGCAATAATGATCTACATCGAGACCACTATAATTTATACCCACCTAAAATCTAGGGACGGTACTACAAGATACCGAAAATACGAGGTGTTTTAAAAAATAATTTTGTACTTTCAAAACCATCTCCCACACCAATTAAGACACAAAAACCGGAAGTGACCTTATAGAAACCGAAACCCAAGTTATGCAATAATGATCTACATCGATACCACAATAATTTATACCCACCTAGAATCTAGGGACGGTACTACAAAAGACAGAAAATACGAGGTGTTTTAACAAATAATTTTGTACTTTCAAGTCCAGCTCCCATACCAATTAAGACACGAAAACCGGAAGTGACCTTATAGAAATCGAAATCCAAGTTATGCAATAATGATCTACATCGATACCACTATAATTTACACCCACCTAGAATCTAGGGACGGTACTACAAAGTACCGAAAATACGAGGTGTCTTAAAAAATAAATTTTTACATTCAAGTCCAGCTCCCATACCAATTAAGACACTAAAACCGGAAGTGACCTTACAGAAATCGAAATCTAAGTTATGCAATAATGATCTACATCGATACCACTATAATTTATACCCACCTACAATCTAGGGACGGTACTACAAGATACCGAAAATACGAGGGGTTTTAAAAAATAATTTTGTATTTAAAGTCCAGCTCCAATACCAATTAAGACACAAAAACCGGAAGTGACCTTATAGAAATCGAAATCCAAGTTATGCAATAATGATCTACATCGATACCACTATAATTTATACCCACCTAGTATCTAGGAACGGTACTACAAAATACCGAAAATACGAGGTGTTTTAAAAAATAATTTTGTATTTCAAGTCCAGCTCCCATACCAATTAAGACACAAAAACCGGAAGTGACCTTATAGAAACCGAAATCCAAGTTATGCAATACTGATCTACACCGATACCTTTATAATTTATACACACCTAGAATCTAGGGACGGTACTACAAAAGACAGAAAATACGAGCTGTTTCAAAAAATAATTTCTTACTTTTAGATCCAGCTCCCATACCAATTAAGACACGAAAACCGGAAGTGACCTTATAGAAGTCGAAATGGAAATTATGCAATAATGATCTACATTTATTCCACTATATTTTATACCCACCTAGAATCTAGGGACGGTACTACAAAATACCGAAAATACGAGGCGTTTTAAAAAATAAATTTTTACTTTCAAGACCAGCTCCCATACCAATTAAGACACGAAAACCGGAAGTGACCTTATAGAAATCGAAATACAAGTTATACAATAATGATCTACATAGATCCCACTATAATTTATACCCACCTACATTCTAGGGACGGTACTACAAATGACAGAAAATACGAGGTGTTTCAAAAAATAATTTTGTACTTTTAGGTCCAGCTTCTATACCAATTAAGACACAGAAACCGGAAGTGACCTTATAGAAGTCGAAATTTAAGTTATGCAATAATGATCTACACCGATACCACTATAACTTATACCCACCTAGAATCTAGGGACGGTACGACAAAATACCGAAAATACGAGGTGTTTTAAAAAAATATTTTGTTTTCTTTTAGATCTAACTCCCATACCAATTAAGATACAAAAACCGGAAGTGACCTTATACAAATCGAAATCCAAGTTATGCTATAATGATCTACATCGATACCACTATAACTTATATCCACCTAGAATATAGGGACGGTACTACAAACGACAGTAAATACGAGGTGTTTTAAAAAATAATTTTGTACTTTAGTTTCACCTCCCATACCAATTAAGACACAAAAACCGGAAGTGACCTAATAGAAGTCGAAATTTAAGTTATGCAATAATGATCTGCATCGATCCTACTATAACTTATACCCACCTAGAATCTAGGGACGGTACGACAAAACACCGAAAATACGAGGTGTTTTAAAAAATACTTTGTTTTCTTTTAGATCTAACTCCCATACCAATTAAGATACAAAAACCGGAAGTGACCTTATACAAATCGAAATCCAAGTTGTGCTATAATGATCTACATCGATACCACTTTAACTTATATCCACCTAGAATCTAGGGACGGTACTACAAAAGACAGAAAATACGAGGTGCTTTAAAAAATATTTTTTTCTTTTAGATCCAAATCCCATACCAATTAAGACTCAAAAACCGGAAGTGACCTTATAGAAATCGAAATACAAGTTATGCAATAATGATCTACATCGATACCACTATAATTTATATCCACCTAGAATCTAGGGACGGTACTAAAATATACCGAAAATACGAGGTGTTTTAAAAAATAATTTTGTACTTTCAAGACCATCTCCCATACCAATTAAGACACAAAAACCGGAAGTGACCTTATAGAAGTCGAAATTTAAGTTATGCAATAATGATCTGCATCGATACCACTATAATTCATAGCCACCTAGAATCTAGGGACGGTACTACAAAATACCGAAAATACGAGGTGTTTTAAAAAATAATTTTGTACTTTCAAGACCATCTCCCATACCAATTAAGACACAAAAACCGGAAGTGACCTTATAGAAGTCGAAATTTAAGTTATGCAATAATGATCTACATCGATACCACTATAATTTATAGCTACCTAGAATCTAGGGACGGTACTACAAAATACCGAAAATACGAGGTGTTTTAAAAAATAATTTTGTACTTTCAAGACCAGCTCCCATACCAATTAAGACACAAAAACCGGAAGTGACCTTATAGAAGTCGAAATTTAAGTTATGCAATAATGATCTACATCGATACCGTATAATTTATACCCACCTAGAATCTAGGGACGGTACTACAAAATACCGAAAATACGAGGTGTTTTAAAAAATAATTTTGTACTTTCAAGACCAGCTCCCATACCAATTAAGACACAAAAACCGGAAGTGACCTTATAGAAATCGAAATCCAAGTTATGCAATAATGATCTACATCGATCCCACTATAATTTATACCCACCTAGAATCTAGGGACTGTACGACAAAAGAACGAAAATACGAGGTGTATTAAAAAATAATTTTGCACTTTTAGGTCTAGCTCCCATACCAATTAAGACACAGAAATCGGAACTGACTTTATGGAAATCGAAATCCAAGTTGTGCAGTAATGATCTACATCGATCCCACTATTATTTATACTGACTTATAATCTAGGGGCGGTACAACAAAAGAACGAAAATACGGGAAATATTAAAAAATAATTTTGCACTTTTAGGTCCAGCTCCAATACCAATTACTACACAAAAACCGGAAGTGATCTTATAGAAACCGAAATCCAAGTTATACAATAATGATCTTCAACGATCCCACTATAATTTATACCCATTTAATATCTAGGGACGATAGTAGAAGAGACCGAAAATACGAGGTGTTTTAAAAAATAATTCTATACTTTTAGGTCCAACACCCATATCATTTAAAACCCAATAAGAGGAAGTGACCTAATAAAAATGGAAATCTAATTTATACAGTAATAATCTACATAGATTCCTATATAATTGACACCCACTTAGAATCTAGGGACGCTGCCACGAAAGACCAGATATATAAGACGTTCTTAAAAAGAATTTTATAACCTAAGGTACAGCTCCGTTATCATTTAAGACCTAAAAACCGGAAGTGACCTTATACAAATCGAAATCCTAATTATGCAGTAGCAATCTAGATTGATCCGACTACAATTGACACCCACTTGCAATCTAGGGACGGTGCCACAAGAGATCAAAATATACGAGGCGTTCATAATAATAATAATATTATACCTTAAGTTTCATCTCTCTCATCAGCTAAGACCTATAAACCGGAAGTGACCTTATACGAATTGAAATCCTAATTATACAGTAATAATCTAGATTGATCCGGCTATAATTGGCACCCACTTAGAATCTAGGGACGGTGCTATAAAAGACGAAAATTACAAAATATACTTAAGAATAATTTCATACGTTAAGGTTCAACACTCTTATCATGTTAGACCTATAAACGGAAAGTGACCTTATAATAATCGAAATAAAAGTTATAAAGTGATAATCTTAATAGACCCCACTATAATTGACACCCACTTAGAATCTAGGGACGCTACCACGAAAGTTCAAAAATGCAAGGCGTTATTAGAAATAATTTTATACTTTAAGGTTCAGCTTCTTTAAGATTTAATACCTATAAACCGGAAGTGACCTTATACAAATCGAAATCCAAATTATAGTAACATTCTGTGTAGTTTCCACTATAATTGACGCCCACTTACAATGTAGGGAAGTCAACACAAAATTACAAAAAATGCTAGGAACTGTTATAATAATTTTATACATTCAGTTTCAACTCTTTTATTATTTAAAAGCTAACTTTACATGAATGTAACATAAATTATACAATATTATTCTTCATAAGACCTACGCAATTTTATAAAATGTTTTGCATATCTTCATTTATAATATTATTTATTTATGTAGTAGCCTATGTACTTTGTTAATTCTTTTCTTTCTTAATTTCTAAAATGCAACAATGCTTATGTACAGTGAAAGCTATGTTGTCCACCATAAGTTCTATTGAATAATAGGCAACTTAGACATGTTTCCAATTTACAGAAAATAAGTGTGATTGTTGTATTTTCAGAATAGGATTTCTAGCATTACTTGATTATAAAATTTCAGTGAGCAATGGCAGGACAGCTACTTTTAAATAATGCATATAGAGTAAACATAACAATATACAGTACCAAAAAGAATTACTGCAGTATGTTTTATATATTTAGGGGAGAGGTGGGTAAAATGATCCCTGCAGATAAAATGATCCCCTACCCCTACAGCGGAAACTGGTGGCGCTACCTGTCGTATCGCGTAGTTGCTACGTCACACATAATAAGCTGTCCTTTTTCATCAGTTCTCTATAGGTGAGAAACGTTTTGTTAGTCTTCCAGACGAAAAAATATTTCCATAACATTGTCTATAAGGTAAGTGCTATTTTTTTTTTAACTTTATTTGTACTAACGCATGAATTAGAATATAAATGAGAGATTATTTGTTGAAAAAATCAATGTTTAACTCTATACATTTAGCAATGCAGGTGGAAGTCTCCATGTTTTAACACACAAGAACGTATTTAATAGAAGCCATATGAAAAGGCAAAATAATTCCAGGATCATTTTACCTTAGGATTTTCCATTTTCTTAGGGGTCATTTTGCCGTTTTTGTTTATTTCACTCAAGTTAATCCTGATTAGCACGATAATAAAATTCTTGGAGATAGGCCTACTATAAGTGATGTCCAGCAGAACCCATCGAACCTTTCTCATCCTCCTGTTCTGGAAGCTGTTGTTCCAAAATTAAAGGAATATAAAAAGAAGGCATTGATTTCTAAAATGAAGAAGTTGCAAGGCGCATAAAAGAAATATAGTCTGCTTTTGACGATGAATCCATGACACATACCGAGTGTATCTATAGTCATGATCATATTCGAAGCCTGCTGGGGGTGACAGTTAGATAATGTGTCAGCAGTTCCAAGAATGGGTCCACGATCAGTGTGTTGATGTTGATGAAGATGCAGATTTCTTTGTATATGACATGTGTTCTGCTACCTAGGCTACAAGAAAGCTGATTCCCAAAAAAGCATAACAGAACTAACTGTTCAAAAAAATGTTTTCTATATTGAACTATATATTAGCCTACCTTAAAAAACTATAAATACTATTATTACTAACATGTTTTAACAAGTATTACTACACCCTGTACTCCACTTTTTTAAAAATTTAATATCATTTTTGTAAGTTTACAATATTTTTCTATTATTTTCAATGGAGGGATCATTTTACCCACCCCTAAAGCAAAATGATCCTTTATCAATAGGTTGAAATTTGTGTTAAAATAATATCAAACATATTTATTGACAATGTTCAAAATTGCATGTTAGAAACCTGAGATAATACCTTATCCTACCAACACAATATAAATCATTAAAGCTAAGATCTGGAGGCCAGTTTGTCTTAAGGGGATCGTTTTATCCACTCTCCCCTACATACCTTTCTCTTCCTGAAAATATTCTGGTATACTGAATTATTCGAACTGAAAACACAATAACACGAGCAACCATAAAATAGAACCTTACGTACGCACTTTATTGAAATTCATATTGTAGCAAACTGAGTTATTCAGATTGAAAACAAGAAAAGCAAAATTATACAGTACATAGAAAAATATATATGCAGTTTATATGACTTTTTTCAGTTGTTACTGTTTTTCTTATTGCAAAATACGGTCTTTTTTCTTTTTTTCTTTTTTGGCATGTATCCACATTATAATTTGGTACTCAACTACCTCTTGTTAATGAGCTGTAAGAGTTTCCCTAGGAGCAAAATATGTTTTGAATAAATCTTAAGGGAATTCATATGTCAAAACCTCCGCTGTCTTTCGACAAGCCATGTGCCAATAGTTGACAATTGAGATGGTTAACTTTAACCTTGAGAATTTTCCGGAATTACTAAAGCCCCTCACTGATGAAAGGAGCCGATATAGCTATTGGTTTTACCAAAAGATACAGGGTACAGAAATATGCAAACCGTTTCCTGTATTCCTGTTCGTGCCTTTTCTTGTTCACATTTTCCTCCACCACCCCTTTATCAGGGTAGTGTTCTGGCCATTGACCTCCAAGAACAAATGTGGGAATCTATGCTTCCTCGTCTCCAGTCACAAATACAGAACATCTGCCTCTCATATGGGAATACGAAAAATGACAAAACGGTATTTTGCGTGGCCAAGATATGCAGGTAAATTTATCATTATTATCATAGGGTAAACATTGCTTCAATGCAGCCAACTTCCAAGACAGACAGGTGACCAACATACATAGTAAGTAACGAATGTCTTATGGGAAAATGTAGGTTCAAGACTAACCAGGTCAAGATGAGCACGTGGCCAAAAACGCCATTTTCTTTAGTATAACGAGCATTTTTCAACGGTACCACTCACGTGTCCGTATTATACACCTCAACTGGAAAAATCGGGAAAAAGCCGGAATATTTTTTGAAAATCCCACCAAAAAACTTTGCCGTAGAGATCTGATTTTTTTTTGTAAGTAATACGTTCTTATGTATATACATAATACGTGTGCAAAATATTTATCTTGTATCTGAAAACAAAGATTGGAAAAATTGTTGAAAGTCTTAATTTAGGCCCTATATACATAAAAATAGACATACATGTCAATTTCATTTGTTCACTGTGCAAAAGTGGTATGAGGTAAAGCCGTGCAATTTGGTGTAACTTTAGATGAAGGACATAAGTTTTGTTTCACCATAGAAGCATGTCACTCGTACTAAAGATTGAAGAGATATAGGGTCAAAGGTCAAATTTCGATTTTTTCCTTTTGGAACTGCAATGGTAAATTCTGAAAGAGCCTGAAAAAATGTAAATCGAAGTGATAACAAAGAAAAGGCTGTATGGTATGATTCTATGTTGCAAGCCGACCAAATATGCGTCAATCAAGTGTCACGGTCAGATCAAGCTCATAGGTCATCTTGAGAATCCATTTGAATACAGTGAAAACAACGCAATGTCCGTACCTCATCATGTCAAATGGGTTCTCAAGGTGACCTGTGACCTTGATCTGACAGTGACCTCTGACCATGACACTTGATTGACGCATATTTGGTCGGCTTGCGACATAGAATCATATCATACGTTTTTTTTTTTTTTTGTTATCACTTCGATTTACGTTTTTTAAGGCTCTTTCAGAATTTACTATTGCAATCACATAAGGAAAAAAAAAAATCGAAATTTGACTTTTGACCCTATATCTCTTCAATCTTTAGTACAAGTGACATGCTTATATGGTGAAACAAAACTTATGTCCTTCGTCTAAAGTTACACCAAATTGCACGGCTTTACCTCATACCACTTTTGCACAGTGAACAAATGAAATTGACATGTATGTCTATTTTTATGTATATAGGGCCTAAATTAAGACTTTCAACAATTTTTCCAATCTTTGTTTTCAGATACAAGATAAATATTTTGCACACGTATTATGTATATACATAAGAACGTATTACTTACAAAAAAAAAATCAGATCTCTACGGCAAAGTTTTTTGGTGGGATTTTCAAAAAATATTCCGGCTTTTTCCCGATTTTTCCAGTTGAGGTGTATAATACGGACACGTGAGTGGTACCGTTGAAAAATGCTCGTTATACTAAAGAAAATGGCGTTTTTGGCCACGTGCTCATCTTGACCTGGTTAGTCTTGAACCTACATTTTCCCATAAGACATTCGTTACTTACTATGTAATTAAATGAAATTGACACACGAATTAATCAACCCCTATATATATAAAATATATATATATATATATATATATATATATATATATATTGGCGGATCCAGGATATGATAAAAGGGAGGGGCTAAACCATAATTTACCGCTTTATCCAGTGTAAAGCAGGACTGAAGCCCATTTTATTCAGTGTATACCTGTGCGTGAAGGAGGGACTATTGCCACCCCTTGGATCCGCCACTACATATATATATATATATATATAGTAAAAATTTACTGCGTCATTACTATTAGGCCTACAGTCATGGTTCAAACGTCATTTTTCTGTGTATAACAAGCCCTTTCCAACGGAACCAATCACGTGTCCGTATAAATAAACGGGAAAAACGAAATTTTCTTAAAAAAAAAAAAAAAAAAAACTCCTTTTAACACTTGCGCCCTTCAGACCCGGCTCGTTTCGGGAAGGGATATCCAAAGAAAAATTGAGAAATACCCAATGGTACACACAATCCGTATGCAGTTTCAATCTGATATCTTGAAAACTAAAGGCGTGATTTTTTTTTTTTTTTTTGAAATATGCCTTCACTCCCACTTGGCGCCGCCAATTTGACCAGCCGGTTTCAAAACACATCTTGGGGATTCTGTGGTCCATCCATCATTTGACCAATAAAAAAACGGCTTAAATACTTGTTATAGAACCTAAATAAGCGACCAAAGACAATACTACTCCATGGTGACAAAAGTTACTAAAAATCCTAAAAGGGTTAATCAAACGAGTTGAAACTGAATGTATATATTAATTGCATCGTATTTTTGTCCTTTTCTAATGACGTCCATACATTCTAAGTGGGCTTAAATTTGGGTTTTATGAGGATTCATATTGTATACTTTTGATTAAGATTCATATAAGGTCACTTCCGCTTTATAGGTCTTGAATAATTAACGAGTTCAAACTAAATGTATAAAATTATTTGTCCATTTGTAATGACGTACCCACATTTTAAGTGGGTGTCGATTAAAGTGAGCTTCATGAGGATTAATATTAGATAATTTGTATTACGATTCAAGTAAGGTTACTTCCGGTTTATATGTATTAAGTGGTAAATAAGTCGAAACTGAGTGTATAAGATTAAAGGGCCTTCTGCAATAGCAAGGTAAGTGAAATTAAGGTTTTGAGGTAGAAATGTTATAAACTTAAAGTACAACATGCAAAATGCAAACAAATTGTGTTGTTCTCACAACAGGCACTTTGTGTACTCGTATGCACTAGAGAAGACGGATCATCATCATCATAGGTATGGCAGGTCACTTGTCGCAGCTGAGAAGCTTCCATGCTCCACGGTCCTCCGCTAACCTCTTCGTCTTCGCGTATGATCTTTCTGTTTTTTTTTATCATCCATTAATTGTAGTCTCCTTCGCCCCCTCCCTCTCTTTCCCGACACCATACCCTCTAGGACGTCCCTCATGGTACAATCTCTTCTTAGGTAATGTCCCAACCAGTTTCTCTTCCTAATAATATCTAAAATTGTTCTTTTCTCACCCACCATTTCTAACACTCTCTCATTCGTTTTCCGCTCGACCAAACTAATTTTTTCCATTCTTCTCCACACCCAGATTTCGAAGGCTTCCAGTCGATTTTCATCACCTTTACGTAATGTCCACGTTTCCGCCCCATACAGTACAACACTCCACACGAAGCATTTTATGAGTCTTTTTCTCAACTCTTTATTCAAGGTCCCACAAAACAGACTTTTCTTCCTCCTAAAGGCTTCTTTCGCCATTCCTATCCTTGCTTTTATTTCACGTTCGCACTTCGTTATTACTAAGAATACTACCCAGATATCGAAAACTATTCACTTGTTCTATTTTCTCCCCTCCTACTTTTATATTTGACACAGACCGCTTCGTTCCAATCACCATGGCTTTTGTCTTTCTAACATTTATTTTCATCCCATATTCTTCAAAGATCTTTCTCGTTTTTTCTAACATTTTATTGATTTTCTTTTCAGATTCTGCAACAAGCGCTATATCGTCTGCAAATCTTATGCATCTAATCATTCTACCTCCTACCGAAATGCCATCATCATCATGTAAACTCTTTTTCACTATCTCTTCTAGATAGACATTAAATAGTGTTGGCGAGAGGCAGCATCCTTGTCGAACTCCCCTTCCAATTGCACTCTCTTCCGTCAGTTCTTCCCCTATCCTAATACTTACTTGTTGATTCATATATAAGTTTCTTATGAGTCTTCTATCTTTCCATTCCAACCCTATCTTCGTTAGAACTCCCAACAACAATTCCCAATTCACGCGGTCAAAAGCCTTTTCTAAATCAATAAATATAACATACACCTCTTCCCTTTTTCTGTAAATCGCCCGCCCTTAATAATCCAATTGCATCTCTTGTGCCCTTGCCTCTTCTGAATCCGAACTGCTCCTCCTCAACTTCTTTATTTGTTCTTTCATATAACCTTCTGTTCAGTATTCGGAGCAGAATTTTAGCTGCATGAGATATGAGACTAATAGTTCTATAATCCTCACATCTCATTGGGTTCGATTTCTTAACCATCGGTATCATGATCGTTTTCAGAAAGTCTCTTAGCCATTCTCCTGTTTCATATATTTCATTGCATAGTTGGAACAATTCTTTCTTTCCCTTGTCTCCTATATTTTTAATGAATTCGATTGGTGTGTTATTTATTCCCTTGCCTTTCCATTTCTAATCTCGGATATAGCCTTTTCAAACTCATCCCTAAGAATACCAAATCCTTTATCATCCTCGCGTACTTCATTTTCTACTTCAGCATTTAGGCTACACGGTCTATCTCTACTCTCATATACGTCTTCAACGTATTCTTTCCACCTTCCTATGACCTCATTTCTCTCGCTGACTACCTTCCCATTCTTATTTTCTACTCCCATCATAATACCCCCTTGTTTCCTCCGAAATTCCATAGATTTCACCTCCTTGTACATTTCCTCATATTTCCCAACTCTTTCTAATTCTTCTATGTCCTCGCATTTTCTTTTGTAAAACACTTCCCTCGCTCTGTCTGTTTCTCTTCGTAATTCATTATTTAACTTTCTGTACATTTTTCTGCCCTCTTCTGTATCAACCTGTTTCCACATCTTCCTCTTCCTCATTTTCTGCAACATCTGCTCTGTAACCCATGGTTTGTTAGCAGTTTTGTGTTCGCGGTAACCTACTGCTTCTTCTGCAGCCTGCTGTAAGCAACGTTTAATATGTTCCCACCGTGCGTTACTACCTGCACCTATTCTTTCCTTGTTTGAACATTTTTCTTCGAATTTTTTAACGAAAAGATTTCTTATTTCCTCGTTTTTCAGCTTTTCAGTATTCAACACTTTGTTACCTACTTTTCTTCTGCCTACATTTTTCAGTTGAATATCTACTTCGGCCAGCACAAAATTATGATCAGAGAAAATATCAGCCCCGGGAAGGGTCTTCGCGTTCTTTAAGCTATTCTGATACCTGTCCTGAATCATAACGTAGTCTATCTGATATCTTCCGCCGTCTATTGGTGATTTCCATGTATATCTTCTTCTCTTGTGCTGATTGAACCAAGTGTTCCCAATTACTAGTGAATTCTGTCTATAGAAATTCACCAGTCCCTCTCCCTTTTCATTTCTTTCGCCTAAACCATATTTGCCTGCGATACTACTTCCTGTTTTTCTCCCACAACTGCATTGAAATCTCCCATTAGAATTATGCATGCACCCTTCTTCTCCCTATCTATAATTTCTTCTATTTTCTCATAACTTTCCTCTACTTCTTCATTTGCATGCAAGTCATCGGTGCATATGTCTGTATCACCACTAGATCTTTCGTTTTTCCTCTAAGTCTTAACATCATAACTCTATCATCAATAAATTCTACTTTCACTACCTTCTTCTTTAAGCGCTTTCCAAGAATTATTCCTACGCCATTATGACCGCCCTTTTCATTACCTGAGTAAAACATTCTATATTCTTCGCTGTTCAATACCCCATTACCTTCCCATCTAACTTCACAAACGCCTACCAAATCTAAATTATTTTGTTTCATTTCTTCTTTAAGATTTTCTAATTTTCCTCCCTGTAACATAGTACGTACGTTCCATGTCCCTATCCTAAATCTTTTGCTCTTCCTTGTCTTTCTTTCTCTGTTTGTCTTCCCCCCATTATTACTTTCTCGTCCAATAGTCCTTCCCAAGCCATCCCCCTCCCGGAGATCCGAATGGGGGGATATTTTACCTCTTGAACTACATTTTGACCTGCGAAAGATCATTGTTCATGTTTTCTTTTTACTGCCAGCAAACTAGGGAAAATAGATTGGTGGTTTCCCGTTGGCCTTCCACCCCGCAGTATCCCAGCCGTTAAAGTCACTCTGACCACGCCTGGGACTAATGTCCAGTTTGCCGTACCAATCACTATGATTTCCGCCAACTTGGCTACTGGAGAACTGCTGCCTTCTCCCAGAACACCCTTCGTCTGGCTACTCCATTTAGACCAATTCGGTATGGGTGACCCTCCTGGTAGTGAACTACCACCGACACAGCTCTAAATTTCACTGTAGCACGCAATCCTCCCCACCTGATACATAAGTGTCTAGAGAAGACGGAAAAGAAAGGTAAATCCACACGCCTTATTTATCTATGTTTTACTAGGAATCAAGGTAACTCGACTTACCTTGTTATCGCAGAGGGTCCTTCGATTACTTTTAATAACGCCTCGTATATTTTTGTAATGACGTCCTTACATTCTAAGTGGATATCAATTAGAGTGTGATTTATGAAGATTCATATTGGATACTTTGTATCAGGATTCACATTAGATCACTTCCGGTTTATGTCTTAAATGATAAATGAGTTGAAACTGAATGTAAAAAATATTTTTTTAAATCTCTTGAATTTTTGATCTTTCATAATGATGTCTACATTCTATGTGCGTGTAAATTAGAGTGGACTTTATAATGATTAGTATTGTATAATTTGTATTATGATTCATATAAGGTCACTTCCGGTTTATAAGTCTTCAATCAAAAGGGATTGGAACTGAATGTATAAAATCATTTTTAAAAATTCTTTGAATATTTGACTTTTTGTTATGATCCCTACATTCTAAGCGTGTTTCAATTAGAGTGGGCTTCATAATGATTAATGCTGGATAATTTGTATTATGAGTCATAGAAGGTCACTTCCGGTTTATAAATCTTAAATGATAAACGAGTTGAATCTAAACGTATAAAATTATTCTTAGAAACATCTCGTATTTTTAGTCTACTGCAACTACGTCCGCACATTCTAAGTGAATGTCGATTTGGGTGCGCTTTATGAAGATTAATACTGCATAATCTGCACTACAATTCATGTTAGGTCACTTATAGTTTGAGACTGTTAATTGGTAAGCGAGTTGCACAGAATGAATACATTTATTTTGAGAATGCCTCATATTTTAGTCCTTTCCTAATGACGTTCCTACTTTCCGGGTGAGTGTCAAGTAGAGTACACTTTATGAAGATTACCACTGGATAATTTGTATTATGATTCATGTAAGGTCACCTCTGGTTCAAAAGTCTTCAACGATAAACGAGTTAAAACTGAATGTATAAAATTATTTTTAAAAACGCCTGGAATTTAAATACTCTTGAAATGACTCCCTACATTCTAAGCGGGTGTAAATTAGACTGGGATTTATCTAGATTATTATTGTAAAATCTGAATTTCGATTTTTATAAGGTCACTTCCGGTTTATAGGTCTGAGATGATAAGGGAGCTGAAGCTTAAAGAATAAAATTATTTTTAAGACAGCATCGTAAATTTGATCTTTTCTCGTACAGTTCCAAAATTCTAAGAAGGTGTCAATTAAAGTGTCATACATGTAAATTACTAATATACAATTTGCATTTCAATTTCTATATGGTCACTTCCGGTTTTTGTGTCTTAATTGGTATGAGGGCTGGACTTAAATATAACAATCTTTTTAAAACACCTCGTATTTTTGGGCTTTTCTTGTGCCGTCCCTAGATTCGAAGTGAGTATAAATTGTAGCGGGATCAATGTAGATAATGATTGCATAACTTGGGTCTTGATTTCTATAAGGTCACTTCCGGTTTTTGTGTCTTAATTGGTATGGGACCTGGACTTGAAAGTACAAAAGTATTTTTTAAAACACCTCGTATTTTCGGTATCTTTGTAGTACCGTCCCTAGATTCTAGGTGGGTATAAATTATAGTGGTCTCGATGTAGATCATTATTGCATAACTAAGATTTCGATTTCTTTAAGGTCACTTCCGGTTTTTGTGTCTTAATTGGTATGGGAGCTGGACTTGAAAGTAAAAATTTATTTTTTAAAACACCTCGTATTTTCTGTGTTTTGTAGTACCGTCCCTAGATTCTAGGTGGGTATAAATTATAGTGGTATCGATGTAGATCATTATTGCATAACTTGATTTCGATTTCTATAAGGTCACTTCCGGTTTTTGTGTCTTAATTGGAATGGGAGCTGGACTTGAAAGTAAAAATTTATTTTTTAAAACATCTCGTATTTTCGGTATTTTGTAGTACCGTCCCTAGATTCTAGGTGGGTATAAATTATAGTGGAATCGATGTAGATCATTATTGCATAACTAGGATTTCGATTTCTATAAGGTCACTTCCGGTTTTTGTGTCTTAATTGGTATGGGAGCTGGACTTGAAATACAAAATTATTTTTTAAAACACCTCGTATTTTCTGTGTTTTGTAGTACCGTCCCTAGATTCTAGGTGGGTATAAATTATAGTGGAATGGATGTAGATCATTATTGCATAACTTGATTTCGATTTCTATAAGGTCACTTCCGGTTTTTGTGTCTTAATTGGTATGGGAGCTGGATCTAAAAGTAAGAAATTATTTTTTTAAAACAGCTCGTACTTTCTGTCTTTTGTAGTACTGTCCCTAGATTCTAGGTGGGTATAAGTTATAGTGGTATCGGTGTAGATCAGTATTGCATAACTTGGATTTCGATTTCTATAAGGTCACTTCCGGTTTTTGTGTCTTAATTGGTATGGGAGTTGGATCTAAAAGTAAGAAATTATTTTTTAAAACAGCTCGTATTTTCTGTCTTTTGTAGTACCGTCCCTAGATTCTAGGTGGCTATAAATTATAGTGGTATCGATGTAGATCATTATTGCATAACTAGGATTTCGATTTCTATAAGGTCACTTCCGGTTTTTGTGTCTTAATTGGTATGGGAGATGGTCTTGAAAGTACAAAATTATTTTTTAAAACACCTCGTATTTTCGGTATCTTGTAGTACCGTCCCTAGATTCTAGGTTGGTATAAATTATAGTGGAATGCATGTAGATCATTATTGCATAACTGGGATTTCGATTTGTGTAAGGTCACTTCCGGTTTTTGTGTCTTAATTGGTATGGGAGCTGGACTTGAAAGTAAAAATTTATTTTTTAAAACACCTCGTATTTTCTGTGTTTTGTAATACCGTCCCTAGATTCTAGGTGGGTATAAATTATAGCGGTATCGATGTAGATCATTATTGTATAACTTGGATTTCGATTTCTATAAGGTCACTTCCGGTTTTTGTGTCTTAATTGGAATGGGAGCTGGACTTGAAAGTAAAAATTTATTTTTTAAAACACCTCGTATTTTCGGTATTTTGTAGTACCGTCCATAGATTCTAGGTGGGTATAAATTATAGTGGAATCGGTGTAGATCAGTACTGCATAACTTGGATTTCGATTTCTATAAGGTCACTTCCGGTTTTTGTGTCTTAATTGGTATGGGAGCTGGTCTTGAAAGTACAAAATTATTTTTTAAAACGCCTCGTATTTTCGGTATTTTGTCGTACCGTCCCTAGATTCTAGGTGGTTATAAATTATAGTGGAATGGATGTAGATCATTATTGCATAACTTCGATTTCGATTTCTATAAGGTCACTTCCGGTTTTCGTGTCTTAATTGGTATGGGAGCTGGATCTAAAAGTAAAAAATTATTTTTTTAAAACAGCTCGTACTTTCTGTCTTTTGTAGTACTGTCCCTAGATTCTAGGTGGGTATAAATTATAGTGGTATCGGTGTAGATCAGTACTGCATAACTTGGATTTCGATTTCTATAAGGTCACTTCCGGTTTTTGTGTCTTAATTGGTATGGGAGATGGTCTTGAAAGTACAAAATTATTTTTTAAAACACCTCGTATTTTCGGTATTTTGTAGTACCGTCCTTAGATTCTAGGTGGGTATAAATTATAGAGGTCTCGATGTAGATCATTATTGCATAACTAGGATTTCGATTTCTATAAGGTCACTTCCGGTTTTTGTGTCTTAATTGGTATGGCAGATGGTCTTGAAAGTACAAAATTATTTTTTAAAACAGTTCGTACTTTTGGGTATCTTGTAGTACCGTCTCTAGATTCTAGGTGGGTATAAATTATAGTGGTCTCGATGTAGATCATTATTGCATAACTGGGATTTCGATTTCTTTAAGGTCACTTCCGGTTTTTGTGTCTTAATTGGTATGGGAGCTGGACTTGAAAGTAAAAATTTATTTTTTAAAACACCTCGTATTTTCTGTGTTTTGTAATACCGTCCGTAGATTCTAGGTGGGTATAAATTATAGCGGTATCGATGTAGATCATTATTGCATAACTTGGATTTCGATTTCTATAAGGTCACTTCCGGTTTTTGTGTCTTAATTGGAATGGGAGCTGGACTTGAAAGTAAAAATTTATTTTTTAAAACACCTCGTATTTTCGGTATTTTGTAGTACCGTCCCTAGATTCTAGGTGGGTATAAATTATAGTGGAATCGATGTAGATCATTATTGCATAAGTAGGATTTCGATTTCTATAAGGTCACTTCCGGTTTTTGTGTCTTAATTGGAATGGAAGCTGGTCTTGAAAGTAAAAATTTATTTTTTAAAACGCCTCGTATTTTCGGTATTTTGTAGTACCGTCCCTAGATTCTAGGTGGGTATAAATTATAGTGGAATGGATGTAGATCATTATTGCATAATTTCGATTTCGATTTCTATAAGGTCACTTCCGGTTTTCGTGTCTTAATTGGTATGGGAGCTGGATCTAAAAGTAAGAAATTATTTTTTAAAACAGTTCGTACTTTCTGTCTTTTGTAGTACCGTCCCTAGATTCTAGGTGGGTATAAATTATAGTGGTCTCGATGTAGATCATTATTGCATAACTAGGATTTCGATTTCTATAAGGTCACTTCCGGTTTTTGTGTCTTAATTGGTATGGGAGCTGGACTTGAAATACAAAATTATTTTTTAAAACACCTCGTATTTTCGGTATTTTGTAGTACCGTCCTTAGATTCTAGGTGGGTATAAATTATAGTGGGATCTATGAAGATCATTATTGCATAACTGGGATTTCGATTTCTATAAGGTCACTTCCGGTTTTGTATCTTAAATCTTATGGGATCTGGACAAAAAGTACAAAATCATTTTTAAAACACTTCGTATTTTCGGTCTTTTGTTCTACCGCCCCTAGATTCTGAGCGGTTGTCAATTATATAAGACTCCAGGTAGATTATTACTGTATAATTTAGATTTCGATTTGTGTAAATTTACTTTCGTTTCATGGGTTTTAAATGGAAAATTAGCTTAACTTTGGAGCATATAATTACTTTTAAGAACACCTCGTATTTTTGGTCTTTCATGGTGAGGTCCCCACATTCTAAGTGGGTTTATATTTTAGTGGTATTTATGTAGATTAATATTGGATAATTATTGCTACGATTAATCACCGGTCATTTGTGGTTTCGCTCATGTTTTCAAAATTACTTTTTCATTTTGTTGTTTAATCTTCACCTTTATTTTGACCATTGTTGTACATATCGCCGTTTAATTGATATATTTATAATTATTGCAGTATGCCATGTTTGTTTCTATTTGGTTTGTGTATATCGAATAATTAATAGAACACTTTATGGTATTAAATTTCGTATGTTGCTGGCAACCCTGCTAACATTTTGTATTTAATGTAGCAGATGTCTGCTAGGGTAACCGGGGTAGGCTAGGCCTGATATAATTTTTAAATAAAGGTTTTTAGGAAAGTAACTTTAACCAGACTAGGGGGAGGAAAAATTATTGGGCCTAGGAGCGCCAACATGCTAGATCCGGCCCTGTCTGTAACCTCTCTGTATCGGACAAATATTCATGTCCCATTGGTGTCCGTTATTCAGAGATTTCACTCTAATGTGCAAGCTTTTGATGCCCGAGTTCTGGCCAGTCAAATTTTGATTCACGTCTTTGAAAACAGAAAAAAAGGCAAAAAAAAAAAAAAAAAAAATCAACGAAGTTCATGCGATCGAAATCAAACTTGGTATGGTGATGGTAGGTGGCCTTAGCTCTTGCGGGGTGTATCATGGTGAGGGATCCTCACAGAGATGTTCATCAGTTGCATGGCAAGTAATCGTTGAATCAAAAATAAAATAAAAAATGACAGAATAGTCCCCGTCAAAATGTCAAGAAAATATAGAATTACTCTCGATTTCAGAGGTGTCTTTGTTTGCAAACCGCGATATTACAAAGAACTGCTTGACATAAGTAATATTTTGTGTACAATCAAGAATAATGGAGTAGTACTTGTTCTTAAGAACTTCCTTAAATTTGAGCTCGGTCGAGGATAGCGATAGCGTACGGTCCTTTGGAAGTGGAAGGCCTGGGGTCTGTTCCCGGCGGGAGCTCATGTGGTTCGGATCCCACGTTAAGCAGTGGTCCCAAGTTTCATATAGCCTCGTTGCTGAATGGAACGCTAAACTTGAAATCATCATCATACTTTTACTCTTAAATTTTTGCTTGCTAGAAATTTTGTAAATTCAATTTGAACAAATTTATTTCTTCATGAGTCCTGGACGCTAAATTGTATGAAGCTAACCTATAACCTAACCGAACAATGGCTAATAAATAGTCTTCCTCAAATATATTTGCAGCGCTTTTGTTTTGTTCGAATTTGAATCTCGAATATGCAGTCGATAGTAGTTCCACGTTTCAATCCTTTTTCGAGATCAAATTATCAATTTGTGACACTAGTTGGCTAGCATGAGCACCTTTGGTTCTGGATTCGTTTCCTAGTGGGAGAGCATTATAATTTGAACGTATTATGGTGGTTCGAGTTCTACTTTAACTTGTAGATCCACGCCTCATGCAGCCTTTGTGCTGAAAATAGATGCTAAACTTTAACAATTTACCAGAAACCATTTTACTGTCTGCAGAACTAGAGCGAAACATGGAGAGATGTACACTGTGAACGAACCACTCACAAATATAGCAAAATAATCACATCAATCACAAAGATGACGAAAGTAGCAGATATTATCGTGAAAATAGAAAGACATACAATGACAGTGGGTCTATCATATTGCAAGGCAGGGCCGGACTGACCAGGCTGTCTACCTGGCAATCACCAGGGCCCCCCGAGGCCGGGGGGGGGCAGTGCTAAAAAGGGGGAAAACGAATAATGCCGAATGCTCAACATTAAAATATATAATGACTCTGCCCAGTACGCGAGTAACTTGCGAGAGGGTTTTTTCCAAACTAAAAATTGTAAAGAATCGCTTATGGTCCTCTATGACCGACGAGATGCTCTCTCCTCTAATGCTTATTGAGGAGAGAAAGAGACTTATTTTCAAATATTGACAAAGATCTGGTGATTGATGAAATAGCCAAATCAAGCGACGAACTGAAATTGAAGTTATTAAAATAAGTACTGTTAACGTGAAAACTATTAATGTTCTAATATTGTATTGATTCTTGATCAGTTTTGTGTTTCTAGGAAATGTGTGTTTTACCTTTTTGAAACTTGCACTTACGGAAATATATCCTGTGCTGTTTAACTATAATCCATTAATAGGCTGAATAGAATATCACATTTATATTTTACGTATGTATGATTTCTTTGGTGTGTAAAAAAACTCTTTTAAATATAACATTTTAAACTTGGGCTGTGAGTCTGGCTTTAGTGGTAATATGGAAACGGATCATTACAGAAAGTTACTACCTGATTTACATTTTCCTAAGAAAATTTATGATTTAAATGAAAAATGACGTTACAGTTTCTTTTGAGGGGAGGGGCTAAGCAGCTATCAGCGCCAAGGGCCCTCGACGTAGCCAGTCCGGTCCTGTTGTAAGGGTGTAAACGGGGTATTTTTTTTTTTTTTACTCGTGGGTGGAAGGAGGAGTCGCCCGAAGTAAGGAAGAAATACAATACTCTCATATCTGATAATTGAAATCATGAATAAATTTTGTTATTATTATTATTCTTTCTGTATATGTTCATTTTCGAGTTAATCATTCCATATCGGACTTCCGAAGAAAAAAAAAACTATCGAAACAACTTATTGACCGTGCTGATAGCGACTACTCCCCGTCACGACCCCGTTTTCAGTTTTGTTAGTGATAGGAAAAAGAAGAGTGAGAAAGAAGAGTAGCAGAGGGAGGCAGGGAAAAAGAGAAAAAGAGAAAGAATGAAGAAAGATAAAGGATTGGAGGAGAAAGGATTACTGGATAATTCAGGAAATATAGTAATGAACTTGAATGGTTATTAACGAAGGATCAATTCTGAAGTGATCCGGAAATAGACACATGTCCATACATGGATACATATGAGCCTGACCTGGGTCCAGGCGACTGTACAAGAGGGAGTTGCCCAAACCCAGCCCAAGCTAGGTGAAAATGGAATTTAATTGGTTGTAAGGTAATCCTGAATGGTAAATATTAATTATCCAGTCTCTGAAGTCCATAATCTGAGATCGACCACACATATGAATTAGCCGAAGAAAGGGGGGGAAAATCAAAGTTATCAACTTACTGTAATATATTTATGTATTGCATCAATAGGAATTTCAACTTCTCTGACAGAAGACGTCGTGTTCAGGCTCATTCTGCTATTTTGGCTTCTTGGTGTAGTATATGGATGGTCGCGCGTTGATATGTCGCGTCGGTAACTGCACCATTCAAAACAAAGCTTTTTTTGGCGGTGTAGCATTTGAAACGAATAAAAAATGGTAAAATCTGGATTAAACTAGATTTTAGACAGACATAGATATCTAAAAGAGGGGTGAAGACAGGCACAGACAATTCTGCCAAAATTTTAGATTGGTTAATTATTCCAAAATTTCCGTCCAATGGTGGGCCTATATTTCCGAATAGCACTGACACCGTGAGATTTGTAATTATCCATTTAAAATATCCATATACGAGATTTATAATTAATTAATATATGAATAAAGATATTAATCCCCAAAAATATGATTCTTAATGAATTTTTACCATCTTCCATGTTGATTTGGAATAAGGTAACGAACAAAGACACAAATTATATAAACCCCTTATTGAAGACTATATTACACAAAAATAAATTCTGGTAGAGACAGAAGAGAGGATAATGTGAAATATTTGTTTGGTATTGGATAGCCACCGTTACCCGTTAGTGTTACTGGATTGACTCCACTAAAACTCGGACGAAATAATCGCTCTGTCTATTGGATAAAACCATTTTTAAAAAATCGCTTACCTGTATGTAATATGGGTATAGATAGCCACCGTTAAAGTCGCCGGTGTCCGTTAATGTTGACGATTGACCCCACTAACAATTTGTCTGAGATAATCGCTGTAGATTACTATTGAAAGAACAGAATTCAAAACTTTGCTTACATATATAGGTTATCGCCTATAAATAACCATCGTTAAAAAGTCTCCTTTATCCGTTAGTATGTTAACGAATCGACCCTATTAGCGAACTTGGTCGAGGTAACTACATGAAGAAATCAAGGTCGAAAAGTGGGAGGGCCACAGCCGACGGTGGCGGGCCACCGGTAAGGATCATACACGACTATATATACAAAAACCATCTTTTTGCCGGATAGGATTGGAGGCAGTAGGTAGCCGTCGACCTTGTTCCGACCGTTTGCCGACTATATGTTGGCAGAGACGCGACGTTGCGGCAGGGCTGCTCATAGATCCGACTCTCTGCCGAAGAAACAGACAGCCTCTGTGCCAACATCATTATCGAGACGACTTAGCCGCTAGGCTGCCTAATTCTCGACCCTAAACCACTGCCTACCGTTTCGTCGTAGTTTTCTCGACCGTAAATCAATCGTCGGAATGTTGTCTTTCCGACGTCTTTTTATATCCAATGACGTAGATTTGCCGCGCCTTTGCCGACCCAAAATCGATATGTAGGAAGTTGTTGTGCCGGAACAGCTACTTTCGTGGCAATATAACATTTTCCGTGAGTCGGACAGTCGCGAGTGGCCCTTTTGCTGCAGAGGCGGACATCGCCGGCAATTCCCCATGGGGGTAATTGCACTAACTGGCTGTTGGAAGAAACAAAATAGTTTGAAAAAAATGCTTACATGTACTGTACAGGATAAATAGCCACTGTTTAATTATCCATTAATACGTTAACGGATTGATTCCATCGCTTACATGTATAAAATATACCTAGATAACCATCGTTAAAATCTATATAGACTGATGATTCTGGAGAATTCGAGGGACATCTATCCAGCAGTGGATTGACAATGACTCATTATGTTAAATATACAGTAATTTGTTTTCAGAATGTAATGAAATCCTTTGAGTCGCACTACTTTTCAGTTCATCTGCGACAAAACCAGTCTATTCGAAATTATTATCATTTGGATTTAACTCTTCATTATATTTAACATCTCGTGTTTATAGGGTAAATAGGTTGGTTATTTGGTTGAAGTTTGACGTTACTTTCAATATCCAGCTTTTATGAAACGTAAACCCACAGATTTATCTGGGATTCGAACCACATGTGGTGCCAGTGGGAATCGTGTCAGGTTTCCTGCGCTAACCATGTAGCCGCGGGGGTTGGGGTGGAGTTCTGTAAGGTAAATGAGAAAATCAAAAATGGTTATGACAATTGTAGTCAAATAACATCATGTTATAGAAATGCCTCTTCCCTAACAGGCAGAATTTGCACTCCTGATTTGTCTTTCTTTCGCTAGCCAGCGTTTGAGATACTCAACTAACGAATAACTTAAGTAGGCTGCAGGTTATGAAAACAAAGTAATATACCGAAGTTTTGCCAATGATATTACTCAAGAAAGATGCACACTATACAGTCTTTGCTTAGTACATAAGGTTACTATTATTTTTACACAATTCTCCACTTCAGTTGGTAACACACACACACACACACACACAAATCTTCCGGCAGCTGAATTCTCCGGCTTTACTTTGAAGCTTTCTTGGAGTTAAAAAGTGTGTATTGATGTAGTCCCATAGCACTTCCCTAATGGGTACTGATCTACAGAAACACTACAGGATGAGTTAAAGGGAAACAGGACTCACTAAACACTGAGCATTAATGGAAGAAATAATAAGAATATTTTTATTACGGTCAGTGGCGGCGTAAGGCAAACTGGGGCTTGGAGCCAGTGAAGTAGGTTGCGGCCCCTTTTCAAACAATCGTGATTTATATACTTCTATTTTTGACACTCATTTACATAATCATTCTTTCTGTTTGCTCCTCCCTTTCCCGTTGGTGTGTGTGTTTAGATCATTATAATCTGGGATATATATTAAACAAATAGGGCTGACATTCAGCACCACTGTCTATTTTTTAAATGCTTAGAACCGCCTTCAGGCTGGTATCTACAAATAAAACGACCACGATTATCATTGCATATTTTTTTCTTTTTTATTCGTTTTTAAACAAAGGACACAATAGAAAAACGATTAGGGAAACAAGTATAACAGAAAATACAACCCACAAAAGAAATAATCTTAAGAACAAACAAAACGTAACAAACAAGAATCCAGAATTTATCCTACACCTGACACACAATCATAGTCATACGTCTTACAAATAAAATCAGAAAAATAAACACACTGCTGAACAAGACTGCACTTATTTAATATAAAAACACATTTACACGTGACGTTTCGATCTTCTAGCCAAGATTCTCATCAGACGTATACTCTGATGAGGATGAGTGTACGTCTCAGGGGCGTCATTTAGGGAGGGCAGGAGGGGGCAATTTCCCCCCCAAGAGTTTGAGGAATGTATATACTTTAATGGATTGCTCTTGCCCCCCCAAGCAAAATCTGAATGACGCCCCTGCCTATAATCTTAGTAGTATCATGCTTCAACACAAGTTTATGTGAAGACGTTGCTTACGCCTCATTCAAAACTTTCAGCCACTACTTGCAGTAGCTATTACGGTATAGATTTCCTAAACATACGAAGAATATTTTGCACATCTTTGCCCAAAATGAAACAATACATTTATTTTTCTTAGTAACGAAAAGTGTTACGTCCAAACTTATGTACGTAAATTTTAATAGGGAAAGGCGTTGTACCTGTGAACACTTTTAGAGTCTTCGAAATTTTGGTGCTAATATTCAGCACTTTTTCCCCAATTTTTGTCGTACATTTGAAGTGTCATCTCTTTGCTATCAGATACGATGATTTTTAAACGTGTTACATAATTACAATAGCTTTATAAGATAAAATAAGAACAAATCCGTTTTGTTTACAGGTACATTATGGTCGTGTACCTTTGAACAGACCCTCTTGTACCTTTGAACAGTGATAATTACAATGTTTCTGCGGCAATAATATAGAAAGAAACCACAAATATTAACATTATAAATTGCAATAAAAGGTTTAGCTATAAAAAGCTCCCCAGAATAAAAATTTTATCAATTAAATTAAAAATTGAAGAGAAGTTCTAACAAAAACTTGTGAACAATAAAGTTGAGCATATACAACTCTTTAACATTATGTTATATAATAAGCGAATATATAGAAACTACTTAAAATTATAATTAATAACTTTATATCCTAACCTAATCTATATAAAATATATCAATTGTTTTAACTACTTACATTGTGTAACTTTAAACAGTAGCTATTATTTATCGTTCAAAGGTACACGATGCATTAATGTTCATAGGTACGTACAAGAGGGTCACCATTACGAAAAAAAAGTTCTCCACTAGCTTAAATATTGAACAGAAGTTAAAACTAACAATATTACTGTATTCACCAATGATACTACCCCAAGTTTGGACAAATAAATATCACAAGTTGCGAAAACCGAAGAGCACAAAACTCAAAAGTTAACTAGAAAAAATCTTCGTTTTGGGGGTGAAAATATTAAAAGGAACGTTACTTGACACAACCAGGGGCGTCATTTAGGGGGGCAGGAGGGGGCAATTGCCCCCCCCCCTCAAGAGTGTGAGGAACACATATACTTTAATCAATTGTATACTAATATACTAGTACAAAACATGAAAGTCTTATGTCGGTGGTGCTCTTGCCCCCCCCCCCCAAGCGAAGTCTGAAATGACGCCCCTGGATGAGGATCTTGGCTAGAAGATCGAAACGTCACGTGTAAATGTGTTTTTATATTAAATAAGTGCAGTTTTGTTGAGCAGTGTGTTTATTTATCCTACACCTATACTATCGTAGTATCAACGCATACTGTAATTAGATGGAATAGTGGAAGTAATGCTCCTAATAATACAATTAGAGACAAATTTACGTACAAAACGTAACAATGAGCTGATATTGTAAAAATTGCAAATAATAATATAACCGATGCGATTTTTAAATGTAAGCTCTATGTTTTCTATGGTATTTTTGTTCGGTTCTCGCCTTTGGTGTTTCTCCTGCGCAATTTCTCATATGGTTAAGTTTATTCATAGTTTCTCACCTGTCTGAATTTACGTTAGATAGGTTTTATTTGAATAGATTTTCCTTCCTACAATTAGCCCCATTCACTTTAACATTCGGTTTCTCTCCAGTGATAATGTACGATCTATTTAGTCCCGCTGCTTTCGTCGAAATATCAATGAATAGCTAAGCACTAGAATATTTCTCTCCTGCTTGTCTTTTTTACTATTGTTTTCAGATTTCGCACTTGATATATGATTATATTATTTTGTATTTAATAATTCAGTCATGTTTATATTCTGTCACTTATGACTATTTCCATTACCATTTACTAACGTACTTAGTATTAGAATATATTATAACAAAAAATCCTGAATATATTGAATAATTGGGGATATTATAGATTAAATATGTGAGCACAGAATTCTACTACGGGTTATACCATCCTACTTTTCATTACCACCTATCACCAGTCAATTGACAAATCTTGACAGTTTTTTATTACTCTTTTGGTACTTTTGGGAGCGCGGTGGCTCAGTGGTAGAGCGTTCACCTCCAGTGCTTGGGGTCCCTGGTTCGATCCCAGCTTGCGAAGCGTGAACTTTGTGGTGAACAAATACCGTGCTCGTGGGTTTTCTCGGGGTTCTCTCGTTTCCTCCCACTTTCTTCATTCCACCTTTTCATTCATTTCTCATCATCACCGTCCCCTTTAGCCTAACCGGCATAACCGTGGGACGTAAAACAAAGATTTCATTTTCTTTTGGTACTTTTGTATTTTTATTGCCTTTACTTAAAACATGACACTACTTTCGACAGTAGTTCCACTACCACATTAGCCTATGTTCCACCAACATTCAGAATGATACCTTCCTTGCTTTGGTAGCAGCGAAAGTCTCAACTGTATTATCAGAGTCCAGTGGATGCTATTTCATTTTCGATAGAAAGAATGGCCAGATTCGTGAATCTTTCCTGACTCATTGTAGAACGCAAGTAGGATTTTATCAATTTCATTTTGGTGAAAAACCTTTCACATGATGCGACAGATAGGGCAGTGTTATCAAAATCTGAAGAGCGGTTGCCAAACTTTAGTAAATTTCAAGCCCCATTGAAGATACATATTTCAGGATACCTTGTGGTGAAAAGTCAAGTTGTTCTTTAGCTTTCTGAGCACACCTTAGTGAACGGATTAAATCCTTACAATCCTGAAATAATAATAAGCCATCCAGGTCATTCGGGTAGAACAAAGCCAAATCAGAGCAACATGCTTTTAGCCTTTCCTCGCTTTCATCACCTAGCTGCTGCACAAAGTTGGCCATAGAACACAGGAATCGTTCAGATCATGCATCTGAGTAAAATGATCATACCTTTGTTGTCTCACCTAGAATTTCATTGATAGAGCGCTTCACTTCGGCCTGTACAGTCAGGTTTCATTCTTTGCTTCTCCAGGCATACATCTTCTACTATGTGTACCCACAGTTATGTTCCATGCCCTACAACTTCTTTCAGCTGTGGATATAATTTCTTTGCCCAGCTCAATGGTGTTAACCAGGCTCTGTAACTGAATAAGAGTTTGATTGAAACTCATATCCTGAGATTGAAAGCATTTTTGGATCCGATCAAAATATGAGAGATTTGCAGACCAGAAAGATAGTAAAGCGATGAAGTTAAATGACTGGATGCTTGCAAGAAGACCAACATCTCCTGTAGTATCAAGCGTTTCAATCGAAATGTCACGCAGATCTTCCAACGAATCAATTACTTCATCCAATTGACTAGAAAGTGCCAAAGCTTCTGCTTTTGAACTCCATCTAGTGTCATTTTCATGTTTCAGACCAATCTTTACGTGATTTTGCAGCACATTCCATCGGTGAGTAGATCTAGAGAAGAATACCAACAAAAGTTCCATTGCTCTCAACAAAGTCACCGCCAGAATGTTAACGTGCGCAGCATGTAAGCCACAAGGTTCAATGAATTATTGTTACAAGGAACGAAAATGGCTAAAGAAGTTATATTCCGTATCAAAGTTTGAACTCCAGAATATTGCCCGGCCATTGTAGCCTGATATCACAAGACTGGACTCTGGAATCTTAAAACCAAGCATATCACATTGAAGTTTCTTTCAGTATTTAAGCAGAAATACTCTCAACAGTCTTTCATTCGACAGAGATGAAATCAGTAAATGCTTCCCGAACTTGAACAGAATCACGTTGTACGTGAACAAATCGAATGATTTGTGACAAGTGTTCCATATGAGAACAATCAGGAGTTGAATTAAATATAATGCTGAAGTATTTTGATTATTTGAACATTTGTTTTCTTATTGAACATTTTCTTCACTCTAAATTTGTGAGTTGAAATGTAAATTCATACGCCAAAAAACAAGAGCAGAAATGGGGAAACCAGGTAAGCAAAAGGGTTTCGCTCACTGAAAATTCGACTTGTAAAGGACAAAAGAATAAAGACAGAAGGAAAACAAGTGAATCAGCGACTATAGCGTCTGCACCAAAGAGCTTTTAATTAGGAACAGAATGCTAGTACCCTAATAAAGCATTATATACGTTGACCCCTTTTTTCTACCCTTCTCTTGAACTGATATATGAACAGGGAGTAATCTACACCCCCCAACACCCCCCTAACACCCCTCCAAATTTCTTTACACACACCCCTGGATGGAAAAGGAATACTCCCCCCAAATCCAATTGTATCAATCAGTATCACATAGGTTATTTATTACATCAAGTTAAAAAAGGAAAGGAGGCAATATTCTTATTTATTTATTTCACTTCAAAATAGGAAGCGACCTCGTTCTCATGTACAGCTTCGAGAACCACATGACCTCATTTCGGGTGGTGTTTCGATCGAAACAATTGACAAAACAGGCTGCTGATACCTACCCTCCTGGGCTCCGCGGTCGTTTCTGAGAAAAGAGATTGATGGACAGATGCAGATGACTGAAATTGGCAATGTCTTGAGCAGTTATTCACCTACCTCTTCCTCAATTAGGAAAAGTGTGACAATATAGTAATAAGCCTATACCAGATTCAGTTGGTAAGTGCTACTCTGCAACGCTCACAACCAGAGGGGGGCAAGGGAGGGCCTGGCCCTCCCTAAATTTTTCATGTTCCCTCCAGACTTCAATACAAAATGCACAATTTAGATATTTGTAAGAGAATTTTTAATGACTTAGCCCCTCCTAACATATTCATGGATCCCCAAAGCTCTGTGGCTGGTTTCGAGCCTGCTCTGCAAGTAGTGTATCAACGGACGGACGTTAGAAGGGAGTAGTCAAAACGTTTTTAGAAATGAAGCGATTGATCGAAGTATTTAGACTGAGTCTAGTGTTATGCAGGAACGCATTTGGCGCTAGCTTAATTTTTTGAAAAGTATATTTTTATTCACGTAAATTCATTGAGCGGAACAGGGCTCATAGTGAGTCACTTTTTTAAAGTAAAATTGATTTTTTCAAGTTGGTCACTAAAAGTTACTTTTTTAAAAAAAATTGTCACTAAAAGTTACTTTTTTGAGAGGTAAACTGACTTTTTCGTGTGATTTATGTTTTGCATTGGCAGTTTTCGAAGAAAAATAAAAAAAAATGGAAAAAGGTAGAAACTTGTTACTCATTACTCTTCTGAAAGCTTCAGTACTTGCTGCCACATGTAAAACAGTCAGCTTTATTCTCACTTCAGCTTTTATTCTTTCTAAAGCACAGTGGATGCTTAAGCTCTCAAGGTGGGGTTGAGAACCCTTCTGTGTCTATTCTTTTTTCTATCATAATAATCTTTTAGTTTCCTTTCGTAATAGTTAACGCTCCGTTCAACGTTGTGTGTGTGTGTTTGTGTGGTTCATCATGTACGTCTTGTGTTACGCTTCTTGTATTTTCTTAAGACTAGGTGATGAATTTGAATATTTCACGTTTTTGAGAATTTTTAATGCAAAGTTAAATATAATGTCTGGGATGAAGAAATTCGGAAATAGACAAGAACTGGTTCCACTTACTCAGAAGCTTTTTACATCTGCTAAAGTCGGCCAAACATTGACGTATTTTTCAGTCGAACCATAAAATTTCATACTCTAGTCTTGTTAGCAGCTGTCAATACGTTAGTGTATGGGACCTGGCGTAAGTTTACGTACCGAGCTTACCATAACTATAACACAACCAGCGAACGAGTGCGGGCGGCCGGTTTTGGAACTAAAATGCAAGCAACAGTGTTTCTAACCGGACTACTTGTAATCAATCTATCACAGTTCTGTAATCAATCCATCACAGTTCTTTCTGTCTTGTTCGTAATAAACCACTTCACGCATATGCTCAAGTCAGGGGCGGAGCGATCGGGGTCTTGAGTAAGAAAATTCTTTTGCATTGACATCATATTCGGATGTACTTCAAAAGTTGGTGAGAGAGAGAACTGATAATCTTTCACCGCCACACTCCTAACCGTCTCCCCAGGGGTCCTGGGTTCACCCCCTGATTGAGATGGTACATAAAGATAATTTTGTCTAATCTCTGCCATTATTTAGCATGGTTTAGTAATTTTTAAAAAAAGATATTTCTGCCACATTTTGAAAACTTTCAAATAAAGTTTTCAAAATGTGGCAGAAATATCGTTTTTTTTTTTAAAAAAAAAATACTAAACCATGCTAAATAATGACAGAGATTAGACAAAGTTATTTTTATGTACCATCTCAATCAGGGGTGGACCCAGGACCCCTGGTGAGACGGTTAGAAGTGTTGCATTGACGGCGGAGGGGGAGCGATTAAAATTGGGTGCCTAATAATTGAAGGTTCCTTATAACTCCAGTAAAATTCAGACAAAATCTCTGAATTACGTAAAAAAGAAAACATACAAAATACATTTTCAGGGTAACTCTTACAGCCATTACGTTATTCTAAGATTAATGTTACTTCTGAAATTGATTAGAGCAAATATGTATTTGAATAACAAAACCACTTTCAAAGTATCAAGTTTGAAAAGAACGAAGTTTGTCTTCCATTGTTATCTCATTGCTCAAAGATACCGGTGATGAAGTAATTGGCTGGAAATCAATCGGCCGTATCTTACATCAATTTATAAAGAAGATGAGTGCCAATGTTAGATATGTCAGTTCAGTATTTAAAAAAAAAGCCACCCAATCTCTTGCATCCATGCGTAGCATTTTAATACTTACACTTGAAATAAAAATACAACTGAATAAAGACGATTGAATTTGCCTTTGAATTTCATATGTGAATAACAATATAGGACTTTTCAGATAGAGGACAGGAAAGAGCAGGTTTTATTAAACAAGACCGTACGTCTGATATGATTGAACTATAGGCAACTTGTGTTTACGGGCTAAACTCAGTCCTCTGAAGTCAATCGACAAATACCTTTAAGATGTTCAACAGGATAACGTATCAGCATTATTATATACTAGAGACACACATATAACACTAGGCTCCCAAGTTTCAAAATTATATTGTGTGTGAAAACAGTTAGTAGATTTAATTCTTTGTGACCTGATAGCTAAAACCTGAGAGAAATTCAGAGTTAGTCCAGATAAAATTTCTTTCCTCATAAATAAAATTTATTGTGTGCTGAAGCAATGATACTTACTCTTACACTACCCATACGCTGATGTTTTATCAATACTTTTATTCGAACTCTACCAAAGGGCTGGATTTCTATAATGATACTAAAAGACGGGTGCACTGAACCAAATTGTACAAATCAATCCCTAAAGGCAAGCTATCCAATCCCATAAATCTTTAAAAAATGAAGGAAAAATTTCTTCTCCTCCTTTTTCCCCAAAGGGTTCACATTTCTCGAACAAAAAAAAAAATGGAATTTCTTTATTTTAACGTCCCATGATTATGTTGTTTATGCTAGAGGAGACAGATGATTAATGAAAGTGAAGGATTGTAAAATTAAATTTTGTTTTCTCAATGGAAATCAAACCCAGAACCACATACAATAAAAGCACATGCGCTGCCCAATAGACCAGCGGAAAGGACTTTCACAGTTTTCGAGAGGAAACGTTTCGAGATTCCTCCCTGGCTAAAACTCGAAAAAATAATTTATTTGTCAATCGATAAACATACACTTAAACAGCAGCATCATGAGCCTTAACCTTAACTTGATTTAAACTTACAGTTACAAGATATTGCGCAAAACTCTAAGCTATCAGCCCAAAATTAATCTTTTAGTCACTGACATTGTCATTCCTGCGTTTTACAGGCTGCTACTGTTTTATAATGAAATCGAATAAAATCAATTAATCAGTATTAATAATCAGTATTAATCAATTTTTATTCAATCTGCTTAATACACGGTAGAAGCTCACTGAATTGTCAACTGTGCTATGTTGTTCTTAAATTGGTAATTTCCATTCATAAATCACTATTCACAATACATCTGCATTACTTCAGGAATGGTTCACTACAATACATACATAAGTTACGGCGTTTTTTATTAAGCGTAAAGAGATTAGACTATGCATAACATCTAAACTGCAACTTTAGAAAACCGTTGGATACACTGCAAAGTGAAACTCTCCGCTCCCCTGTCCCACCGCGTTTGCCAAGAAACTGATGTAAACACAACAGCAGCGCCATCCTCCCAAAACCGCACAGCTATCCTGGTCAGGTTATACCAATCATACTTTGAGAACCTAAGAAAGGAGGAAGCTCAAAAAGAAGAAGTAAAGAGAAAACAAAACAACAAACAAAGAGAGAGGTGATGGAGAAATTGACAAAGGAAAAAATGGGGATGATGAGATTTTGGTCACTTCTTCGTGTGCTTTTGGCCATTTTTTGGTTACTTTTCAACTATTTACAAGAGGTCAGACCACTATGAGCCCTGGGATTATTAAAATTAGGGTATATTATAGAAGACAAAACAGAAAGATACAAAATATTTGTAAATTGAAAAACTGGATTTCTGGAAAACAACTAAATCAATGAATATTTTACTTATGAAAGATATTCAGAGCCAATAACGTAGCCAGGAGGGGGCAGGAATGGAGATTAAGAGATCAAATAATATCGCAAGAATTAACGTTAACAAAAGGGTTAGAATATTAAAATAATGAAATTGGAACAATGTACAGTATTAATTGTGATTTCAGCATGGGACGAGGGATTTTTTCCCAATTAATATTTTGGAAAAAATCACCCACTAAAACTTGCTGGGGGTGAATAAATTGAAATAATAGCAGAATTTTGCCAAATAATTACAATAATTCGTATGTAATCAATTCACATGTAGTTACTGGGTAAAATAGTGGAGGTTAATTCCTAATGCAGTGAAATCTTTTTTAACGGGCATCTCTCAATAGTGGACGTCTTCGTAAGAGGACAATCTTAATTATTCTTCCATGCAATAAATATGTGTGGTGTGGTGTTATGAGAGAGAACCCTTTCTTTTAGGGACACCTCTCATTTACGGACAAATAATCGGTTCCACTGATGTCCGTTTTGAGAGGTTTCACTGTATTACTTAGTTTAATAATAGTAATAAATGCTCAAATGTGTGAACTTACTTTATTGAACCTACCACTGCGAAGAGCTGATAGTAATAATAATAATAATAATAATAATAATAATAATAATAATAATAATAATAATAATAATAATAATGATAATGATAATAATAATAATAATAATAATAATAATAGTAGTAGTAGTAGTAGTAGTAGTAGTAGTAGTAGTATTGCAATAGTTGTGTAACAAAATATACTGTTTTCTTGTTTGAGTTTGTTTAAAAATTATATCACTATTCTGAGAGCACCCCCCCCCCTTTTACTTTGAACACCCTCTCAAGTAAAACTTTCTGGCGTACTTACTGTATATGAATAAATAAATAAATAAATAAATAAATAAACAGTGATAGTTTAAGAAGTAGGCTAGCAGACGGGGCCCCATTACTTGCATCATGAGACCTTAGAATGGAAATAACACAATATACTTTGACTTTCATTATATTTTGATCTACACTCGACTTTTCCTTTAAATTTCTCTGAGGTTATTGAACAGAATGAAACTTTTATTTTATTCATATTTCAATCCACATACATTTTTTCCTTTAAATTTCTTTGGGGCCCCAAGAGAGTAAAACTTTTATTTTATTTATTTTTCACCTACATTCAACTTTTTAAAAATTTTCTTGGGGGGGGGGGGGGTCCAACAAAGTGAAACGTCTATTTTGTTTTTTCGCCTGTATTCAGCCTTTTCCTTTAAAATTCTTTGGGGGCCCCCCAAGAGTATGAAATATTTTCTTTATTTTTCACCTATATTCAGAGCTTTTTGCTTTAAATTTCTTTGGGAGCCTCCAAGATAATGAAACTTTTATTTTACTTATTTTTAATCTACATTCAGTTTTTATTTAAATTTCTTTCGGGTCCCCAAGAGAGAGAGGCCCGAAGCTTATAGTTCGTTTAGCTTATACAGAAATCCAACACTGATTAGCTTTACTAGACAGATATTTCTGTTGTTTCATCCGTTATTTAGTGTAATATTGAATGACAATTAATTGCGTTTACATTTAGGGAAGGTGTGGATTATAAACCTTGACGACCCTTGTACGGCTCATGCTAACAAGGTTCTTTAGTAATGATTTTTTTACCTACCGTTGGGGGCCCCACAAAGTGGGGCCCGGGGCGGGGGCACTGCTCGCCCCGCCCTTACGCCGCCACTGATTACGGTGCATGTGTTGGTGACTTGTAGATCGACTACTTAAAGACCTATAATCAGTTTGACGATTCCGTATTTTCTGTGCTTCAAAATTTTACTGAATGACACAATCTGCTGTCTGTACATGTTTAAAAAAAAAAAAAAGTATTATTTTGAAGCGCGGATCTCCGGGTGGTTGCTTGGTGTGCTCTATATAAAGGCCGCCACTGAATGGTGGTAGACTTTAACCGGCTATATAAGCGTATAACATGACATCTTTTGTAGGCTTTCCAGTCCCGAGTTGAGCATGCCCCATGCCGACAACACTGTTATTCATTTCTATGAGATTACTTAAATTAAAATGTATAAAAGAACCATGGGCATCTCTGGCGGGGGGACAAGGGGGACGCGTACCCCCAATATTTTGAAGTACAAAATATTCCATATTTTATTCTAATTTAATTTATTTACTAACTACCGTATTTGGAATATAATATTCGGGCTGTGAAACGATTATAACAGAGTTCAGAGTTCTCAGGGGGTCCGTGAAAGTAACAAATGGAATCGAAGATAATAAATAGCTTAGGTTAGGTAGTACCATTTAAATAGCTTTTTTATGTCTCCCCCCCAAAAAAAAAAATTTACATGCCAGAGACGCCAGTGAAAATAACAATTCTCCAACTACAAGATCTGGAAACGAACATTCGCAGTGCCATTGAGAACATTAAGGTAAAGTAAAGTTTCTGCCAACATGGTGAAACGTATAAACCAGTGTTTGAATCAAAACAGGGGGCACATCCAGCATCTGCTGTAGAGCTAATAACTCATTGTGTGGTAGTAGCAGCGTTGCCGACTGCATGCAACTAAAAGTTTTATCATGATAATTTCAAAGTTTCTTTTTCATTGATTTTAGGAATTCCATAATGTAGACAGATCCTTAACACACCTTTTGATGCACTGAAAGGTCAGCAATGTTGCCGATTCAGAGTGTTAATTTATGAAAACTACGATTTCCCTAGTTCCTCCTTAGAGAGGCCTCATCCGATTAGTTATCTTTGGAAATGAAAAATTCTTTTTTTCTTCTACTCCATAGTTACCATGCTACTCCAACTAAACAAACTGAAATTTAACGACAGAACATCCATACGTATGAATGAGTCATGAGTCAATTTACATGTTTTGCAAAAAAAAAAAAAAAAAAAAAAAAAAAAGAAAACTGGCTACATCTGGCAACACTGTGTGGTTCCTAGTACACTTCAATCGTTGCTTCCTAGTTTAAAAATATATGCATGAGCAAAGCTTTATTTTGGTATAACCATTATTTGTGTATCGCTTCAGGCACATAAGTTCTACTATCCCAAACTCCGCGTTCCATTGTATATTGGACGCTCTGTATTATGTTGTACAGCTTTTCGGTTCCCAAGTTATGGTGCAGACAAAAGAAAGAAAAAAAAAACACTTTACACAAAAAAATGCTACAAAATGCTTCTCTACGGCTTGTACTATCAAGTATGCTAAATAACAAGCTAAAAGTTTCCCAAATTTGACTACCGGAAAGGCCGTTGTCAAGATAGCGTCCAAAATGGTGGTTAACGCTTTTAAAATCTTACACTGAAGGATAGGGTTGGCAAAGTAATTTCCTCGTTATTTTTGTTTTACGTGAATTGTGTGTAATTTAATAGTAAGTTACGTCAAGTAGAAAACCAAGGTTTATTTTTACGCAGATACGTAAAAATTGTTTTTAAAGAAAAAAGCTAAAATTCAAAAACAAGTTATAGTCAAAAGTAGAGCCCAAAATATAATTTCCTCTAACTTGCAAGAATCAACTGAAACGAAGTCTAAACTTTCAGAGTAAAGCCTCCCTGGCCAAAATCTCGCCTGGTCAGATCCTCGCGGGATGACATCTATTTTACCTCTTCACGTTCTACCTAAATATTTTAACTCTTCACAACGATCAGAAACTGTTCTCAATCAGTATTTCTTTCAGAAAAAAATGTTCCGGACGGGCACACTTGGTATCGGAGGGGCACTGCTGGTATTATTCTATTTATTATTACATTAAAGGCATATTATTTTGATCTTCTCCGGGCGAACTCTCATAGCTCCGGGGGCAGTTCCCCCCCCCCAAAAAAAAACGTGTCTGGAATAAACAGTTCTTAATTCACACATATTTAGCACAGAAACCACTGCTTCCTGAATTTTATAAATACAAGCTAATCAAAAAGTTCTTGCCGTTCTAGAGCAGTGATAGACAAAGAACAACAGGTACAGTGGATAGTACGTATCTTTAGGCGTCGAAGTAATCTCCATCAGTATCCAATACCCAGTAGCGTAGCCAGGATGTGTGTTTGGGAGGGGGGGCCCAAGTGCTGTTATAGGTACACATAGAAAAATTACAAACAAAAAATATATAAACATAAAAATATATAAAAAATTACAAACATCAAAGTACCAAAGTACATTGTCGGACCTCTTTGGGGGGGGCCCGGCCCCTTTGGGCCCCCCTTCCCTACGCCACTGCCAATACCAATACCTTTTGCCAAAGTTCCTGCAGCACAAAATATCTTTGTGATAAAACTCGGTGGTCGTGGGTGCAAAGAAGACCATGAGAGCGTTCCGCAGGTCTCCCTAACTTGCGAATGATCTCCGGCGGAGGTGATTAGAGAGGAAATGAAACAGGTTGTAATCTTTTGGCGCAAGGTCCAGTGAATATGGTGTATGGTACAGTGTCTCCCACTCAAGTTGCTGAAGGCTCTCCCATGTCTTCTTTGCCATATGTGGCTTGGGATTGATATATACAGAACCAGAATACCCTTGCGATTCACCAATGCCTGCTCTTTCTGAAGCAATGCACGGTGCATCCTTCCCAACTGCTGGGAGTAGAGGTCAGCACTGATGGTCTGAGAAGGTAGAAAGAACTCGTATTGCACCATTTGCCGATAATTCCACCATACAGAGAGCATAATCTTCCGTGGACGCAGAGATGGTGTTGAGGTGTAAGGAATAGGTTCACGTGGCGACAACCTGCCTAATAGGCTTTGGAGTGTCATAGAGGACCCACTCTTCGTCACTAATGAGCAAGTGATCAAAGATGGGTGTGGTCAAGTGCTGAGTAACCAAGGACAAACAGGCTGTTAAACGTTGTTCTTTGTTGCTTGTCGACAACGCATGGGACACCCATTTGCTTAACTTGTATGACTTGACTGACCCTGTCCCTACAGGTGCAGTCTCACTGTTTCAGCGGAAACATGGAACCTTTCCGCAGACCACTGTCCTCCTCGATGGATGCTTTCAGGTCATCGTTTGCTTCAATATTTAATTATACTGCCTTCATTCTTTCTGGTAAATCTTCATTTTCTAATTTCAAAAGCTTCATATCTTCCTGCAGGATGTTTACAATTTGTAATATGGGTACAGTCAAAAGATGAATCTATGGTAACTTGATCGCCATGCTGTTTGCATGTTGGACAGAACCACTCTACATATTCATCAATTCTTTCTTCACTTCGGATTTTACCACATTTATAATGTAGCTATCTATCGCAAGAGTCGCTCAAAATTCCATTCTTTACAGTTGTTTTACACTTCACAGTGGAAGCCATTCCGAGATATGATACTATAAAAATGAGTTACAACAACATGAATTCTGTAATATTAACTCACGTTCTAGACAAGGCTTAATCCTTTTGTAGTTAATCTTTTGCTCGATAAAGTAATGTGTCATAACGTATGGTGAAAAAAAAAAATGCATAGAAACTACAATCCGTTTGCCACACAGAACATCCGCAATTTTATTGTGTTCTCTGATAGGTACGCAAGAACTTTAATGTATATACAAACACATTTAAGCCATGTGCTGGCCTTGCGACAATGCGGGGAGTTTTCTGCATAGATGACGCGAAACACGATGTATCAACTTCAATCAAGCATCTGAGGATCCATCGGATAAGACCTGCAACAGATGTTGGCTGATAATTATCTGCATACACTTGTCTCTAAATTTGAGCAAAAATCCTCAATAGGCCGAAGCTGAGTACCATTAGGAGGATTTTGATCTTTGGGTATGTAGCGTATACCGTAGTGTGCCATGACTGCAAGGCTTGCTGTAGCGAAGTGGTAGCTGGCTAAATCTGACCAAAACACCACATTGTCTCCACGATGATACGTGTTGATGAACTGTTTAACTTTCGGCAGACAGAACTTCACATATCGTTCGGTGTTTAGCGTAAGACCGGTGGTGAAAAACTAGTTTTAGAGAGTCCCTTTTCACTCATCGCAAGCCATAGTAATAACTTATGTGGATATTTTGATTTCACAGAAAAATGCACTGAATCAGGAACATCACCAATTCCTAGACCATAGTAGGCCGTATGCAGAGTCGTTCTGAAGCGTGATTAGTGCCATACTAAAGAGTTCGACTAACATATGTTTCCTGCTGTAGTCAGTCCTTTAGTATGACGCTAATCACACATCAAAACGACTCTGCATAATGCTCAGTATGTTTTAGGCTGCTAAACGTGATCTTTTAATGTAAAATAGGTCTCATCGTCCATGATGCACACATCATTTGTAGCAGTGGTAGCAGTGTAGTATTGGTGACCCGAATTCTTAAACGTAGTTAATGAACTACGACTTGTCGTTCTGTAACCTTCGTTATTTGTCTGGTAGTCTCATTTTCCGTAAAGCGTCCTTCACTGTATTTTCATCACAGCGAAATTTCCAACCAAGTTTCCGGTATGATTTTGCCACCTTACCTGAAGTAGCTCGTCGAAGTTGTTTCAACACATTGCGATCACTTAACATCGATTTCCGTCCACTGCCGACCTTGCTTTCCACGCCCTTCTCTATTTTCGACACAATATTATACACCGTTCGTCTTGAATATCACACAGCCTGAAAGTGTTTCACAACTTTTTAACATTCGGATTGTCTTTCCAATATTGCACGAATATTTTACGATACTGTTCGTCATTTAACGCCAGACTAATTTCGTTCTGCGTCATTCTTCTCCTGCATTTGCTAATGCACGTCAGATACACTACTCTTCCTGCATAGTTCATATAGTGTGCCACAGTCTGCAGTGTTGTGCATGCTTTGTGCATTTTTTGTTTTCACCATACGTTAATACCAGACAAATCACAAAAAACAAAACTGGTTTCATATTCCAGGTCCATATTCTGCAACGGTTTACATGAACAGAACGCAAAATTTAGATACTACTTTGCGATAGTCGGGATTATAGTTTTAATTACTTATTCAGTAACAAGGCTTATGGGAGACAACGTATTCCCTTTAGAATTTTATATGCATTAAATTTAGATCTTTTTCTAACTTAAAATTTCCTGTAATTTATTTTCCTTTTTATAGTTGAAACCAGGGGTGCCCACAAGGGGGGGGCTATGACGCAAACTGCGTCATTGAAATATTTGGGGGGGGTTAAAAATCTATATAAATATGCTTGAGAGGTTGTAAAAATTAATCGAAAAGATTTTTTTTTCGTGGAGGAACACCTACGGATAGGCAATTGAGGGGGGTGCGTCATGGACATGAGGGGGGTGGGCACCACTGTTGAAACCAACCCTTTTCTAAAATCTGCTTCCATGTAAGTAGACAGATCCCCCAGCGTCTAGTGAAACCTTAAATATTATCCCTGTGTTGGATCCATTCTTCATACTTAATCTATAGAAGAACATAAGTACCAGCCACTCGCAAAATGAAGGGCCAAACACACGCTGTCTGGAATTTCTCAAAAGACGTTCAGTAATCTTGCTAATACAGGGTTGCCAATGTAGTTAATGTTAGGATAGATTTGTGAGTGCCAATAACACCACTACTCTCTTATTGTTGATGTTTTATTTTAATTATCCCTCGAGCTCCCTCTATAAAATGTTAAATTGTTATAACGTGCATTTAAAGAGAGATTTTACACATATTTTGTCCCTTTTGTTTTTGGTCTAATATCGTACGAAGAGGAGAGCGGGAAGTTCAGATGCACTGACAACTCTACCGTTATTGTCTGTTTTGTGAGAGTGATAAGTATAAGTGAGGTGACTACTTCGAGTTTTTCTGTGTTTGTGCGCACGCGCTAACCACTATATCCGCTGGGATAACTATTTCGAAAATGTTGGTTAACAGCTCAATTAAAGAAACTATTGTTGCTAGTCACTGAATGGATGTTAATAGCTTATCATAAAATAATTTTCAGCAAATTTAGATGCGTGCGAACGAGATTCCTTTTCCATTAATTGTCTTAACACTAAAGCAATCTAGTGAAAATAAACTAATTGTTTTAGTTTTACCTCGCTATACTTTGCGGAAAAATGTCGCTTGCGCAAGACTGATCAGAAAATAAGATTTGAATTTTACAATCCATTCCATCTATTTACAAGAACACTACAGAATAAACTGAAGGACAACGAACTCACTAACACACTGAAAATATACCTATAAGGAGGACAGTGATTGATTTAGGCATTTTGCGGTCCTAGGCAATTTGTGGCCGAACAACATGATAATCTGTTCAATAATGAATTTGATCCAAATGTTTGTTTTTTGCTACCCCTTTGAGATCTGCGGTCCTAGGCAGTATAAATTGTTTGCCTAATCGGAAATTGAATGCTGATGGAGAAATAATTGAAATACTTTTATTCATGGTGCATGTTATGGTGTCCTCCAGATTTACTACTTATAGAGGTGTAATCGAGTTGATCAGGATTTTGTAAACTTCATAACCTTATTAGATAGCTCACTTGACCATAATGAATATATCTGGAACCAGAGATGTGCGTCTACGCGTAAAAAACGATAGTTTACGTTTACGTGTCAACTATGCGTAGACAATGTAAACAACGTAGACTATGTAGAATATGTCAACAACACGTAATTTAATATGGCGTCGTGGGCAATAAAGGAACTTTCTTTTGTCGTTACCTTGCGAAATTGCGTAAAAATAAAATGCCTAGACCAGCGAATAGTAACTTTGGAATACTTAGTTTCGTCTTGATGAAAGAAAATGAAAAATATTATGCATTTTGTAAAATATCCAAGAAAAAAATTGGCAAATACAGCAGCTTCAAGACTGAAAGCCCACAGGTGAGAATTAGTTTTGTAAGTTTCATTATAAAAGCAGTGCTCGAAGTGGAAAATCTAAGGAAGTGGTATGTGCAGAGCAGAGTAAACATACATATTAGATAATTCCCTCTACTTTTTATATGTTAGTCGTTTCCCTAATCTTTCGCTGCACCGAAGCAAAACAACTGAATGAGGAAATATGAACAAACGAGCAACGAAATTCTTCCTTACATTTGATAGTGGTTGTCTACATAGTCTACACGGGAAAAGGTGTAATGTAGATTACGTATATATTACAGTAGACAATCGCGTAGACGTAAAATTATAGTTTACGGCACATCACTGTCTGGAACTTAATCAAAAATAGAAAGGTTTTGAAATTCTGATAATCTGAATTATTTGCAAATATTCAAATAAACTAGAATGAAAAGTTTGAAAATAGAATTACTTTTTACTTTTCCACCAAGCAAAATGATCGAAGCAAATTGATGATGAACTCGTATTTCAACTGCTTATTACATCATTTGAATCGCGAGCGATCCTCAAATTTTGCGAAAATCATTACCGAATGGGACCCTATATAATTTTAGTAATTTATTTATTTGTTTATTTTTCATTTGACAGCGTCTAATACTTATGTTTATTTTTCATTCTGAACCGTTCTAACAATGGCGGATAACGACAAAGGACCATTTCTAGTGCCTCTTGAACAGTGCCGTAATAAAACTCTTCGGGGCCCCGTGCAAGAGGATATCCCCCCCCCACACACACACAAGCGAATGTATTTTTCAATATAATAGTAAAAGCAGCAAACACAATGTTACATACACACACACAAACACACACACACTATATATATATATATAAAGGGTAGAAAGGGTATATTTCCATACTACAGCATTTCACAATTTACGATAATTTTACGGAGCTTTTAACAAACACAGTACCATATTCATTGTGCAAAGTAAGTGAAATGTCTTTTTAATATCAGTCAAAATGAAAAAGATAATCACTTACATTTTTAAGAGGAAACGAAAAATACAAGAAATTCTGTTATTCACAATATACCATGGTTATATACATGTTATTTACAGAAAATAACATAATGATTAAGAAATAAAAAGGGAATATTAGGGATGTTGCACAATTGCTGAAAGAATTTCAAAATAAACTTATTTTAATGGATTCAAATATTCAAACATGGAAGTACCATACAATACAGCAAAAATTTTAAGTCGTTTCAAAAAGCTTTTCCTCCTAGCTTTAGCATCAGCCTAAATCTGAAACAATCATGTCTACGATTAGTTTTGAAGTTTGTTTTCGTTCTTCGTTTAATATAGCAACATTTGTTAACGTTTGTTGTAAGGTACTACTTCTCAAGTATTTCTTTATAAGCTTTAATTTCGAGAACGAGAGTTCAGTTGAAGCCACGCTTACTGGTGTTAGAAAAATTATACCTGCAATAAGCACATTAGGAAAAGACGTAGAATACCCATTTGCCACTAAGAACAAGCCTATTTCCCGAATTGTTCGAAGGTTACCTATTTCGGCCCTATTACAATATCTGAATACCAGTATTTGCCGTGGAAAATCTGAGCTTACATCACTACATAGACTACCAGAGTAGTATTGGCGATACTCTGCCGAACTCTCGATTATTCAATTTGGGTCCCCATGCACCATAATGAATGAATTAGGGATGCTTTGGCCCGGGATTACGTCACCTATTGAAATTTTGCTTATGCTTATTCAGGGGCCATGCACGCTGGTACGAATGAATCAGAGGTACCTTGGTCAGGCTATGACGTCATTGAATTGGGAGTATTGGATCAGAGGTCATGATGATTCTTTAAAATTACTAAAAATATGATCTTGATGATTCATTACGTTATGAAATAGTACAGGTTTACGAATGTTTTCGTTCCCTTTTATGGCATAAAATTTGGAGATTGTTATATTTTGATGAGATGGACTAACACGGGTGCAAATGAAATCTTTAGTTTTACGTCCCACGATTATGCCGGTTAGGCTAAAGGCCCATACAGCAGAAGTGAACGCTCTACCACTGAGCCACCGCACCTCTACTGGTATGAATGAATTAGAGGTAGGTGGTTCGAGCTAATATGTTCGTTTGACGTCACTGAACTGGGATTTTTTTTTTTTTAGCTTGGAGCTTATGATGGCTTGTTTCGTTCCCTTTTATGGGTATAAAATTACCAAAACAAGGTTTGATTTCTTTCTTGATGACCTATTACATTATGAATTAGTAGACCCCAGTAATAGTATAAATTAGTATTAATATTAATATGAAACTTGAAAACTTTGGAGTTCCTTTGTGGCTAACCAGTTAGCGTATGCGTCTTTAACGTGGGAGACCAGGGTTCGATTTCCGGAAGAAGCTCATGCGGTTCGGATTGTTATCCCTTTGATGAGATGGACTAACACTGGTGCAAATGAAATCTTTAGTTTTACGTTCCACGATTAGGCTAAAGGAGACGGTGACGATGAGAAAGGAATGAAAGTGTGGGAGAAAATTGGAGCATAATGTTATCCACCACAAAATTACTTTCGCGGTGTTTGAACCATGGACCCCATACAGCAGAGGTGAACGCTCTACCATTGAACCACCACCTCCCTTACTGGTGCGAATGAAGTAGAGGTATTTGGTTTGAGCTAATGTGTTTGTTTGACGTCGGGTGACCCTATTTCACTTTTGGGACCCCCCCCCCCCCACACACACACATGGACCATAACGAATGAGTTAGAGATGTTTTGGCCTGGGATTGCATTACCTATTGAAATTTTTGCTTATGTTTACTCAGGGGCAGGGATCACTTAGGACACATAAGATCACATTGATTTACATCAGGAGTTGGGGGAGGGAGGGGAGTATCGCACCTCGTACTCTTTGATGAGTATAAAAAATATTAAAATTTGGACGTTTTTAACTTATCCTATTATCTTTCACGAGACATTTTTGTTATATAATAGAGTACAATGGTTTACTTTTTGGGAGTTATCGTTTCCTTTGGAGCCTTATTACGTTATATGGAGGCATATTTAAAATTATTTCCTTAAATTTGATAAGTACTTTGTGATCCATTTGTTCCGCTTCAGGGGTGAACATGGATACCTTGCAATTGTCCCGAGTTCAATTCTTGGCGCTAGTTTAGGAAATGTTGAATTTAACGTCCCCCCGTGAAAACGATGGTGATGAGAAATGATAGGACGAAACAGGGGAAAACATGTTCCCTTTTAGGGGTACAAAATTGCCAAAATATAAACGTAAGCAATACGTTGTACCACGTGTTTGGTCTTTTGGCCCAATTTATCCTCTTGGATGAGGTCCTATTACCTTATATAGTTATATGGGCGTATACAGGGGTTCATTATCTTTCATAAGATATGGGTATATTTGTGCACCCCTTTAAATTTGGGTGGAGTACTTTGGCTCACACCCTTCAATTTTGGAAATTGCCCAATTTAAACATTTGGTATAATAGTATAGGGCTCTAATATATATTATTATAAATTTGGGTGGTCCACCTCGTTCCTTTTAGGGACACAAAATTACCAAATTTTACTGCAACCACGTATTTGGTATTTTGGCTCATTTTATCACCTTGGATGAGGTCCTATTACCTTATATAGTTATATGGACATATACAGATGTACATTTCCTATTATAAGACATAGGTACGTTTGTGCACCCCTTTAAAATTTGGGAGGAGTACCATAGCCCACCCCTTAAATTTTGGAAATTTTCCAGTTTAAGCATTCGGTATTATACTACTGGACTCTAATATGTATCATGATAAATTTGGGTGGTTCACTTCGTTCCGTTTTAGGGGTACAAAATTGCCAAAATATAAACATAAGCAATATGATGTACCACGTGTTTGGTTTTTTGATCCAATTTATCCTCTTGGATGATGACCTATTACCTTATATGGTTATATGGTCATGTATAGGGGTCTATTCTCTATCATAAGACATAGGTACATTTGTGCATCCTTTGAAATTTTTGGGAATGGTACCTTGCCCCACCCCTTAAATTTTATAAATTGCCCAACCACGTGTTTGGTCTTTTGGCCTAATTTATTCTCTTGGATGATGTCCTATTACATTATATGGTTATATGGTTATATATAGGGGTCTATGACCTATCACAAGACATAGGTACATTTGTGCACCCCTTTAAAAATTTGGGAGGGGTACCCTGGTCCATCCCTTAAATTTTGGAAATCGCCCAATTTAAACATTTGGTATAATAGTATAGAACCCTAATATAGATCACTATAATACCCCTATGCACTCCTCTTAAGCTTTTTGATAAGAGAGAACCACGATATTTTAAGGTTACCTTCTTGGTCTTGGTGTTAGTTCGTGTAATTTATATCTTAAATAACATTGACGGTTTAGTTAAAATCATCTCAAAATATTTTAGCCAAAATTTTTCAGTGAGTGCAAAGAGGGAATTGTTTCACGGTTAACCGCCAAACGTTATCCCGTTTTTAACTATTCGATTAAAATTTATCGGTTTTTAAATTTCGATTAACAAATAAACGGTTTTTAACTATTCGATTAAATTTTGAGTCCACTATTTTCCAGTTATTACAAAAGTTCAAGTGAAAATTTGAAACTAAAATTTTTCGAACTCAAATTTTTTCAAATCAAAAATATACAAACTGAAATTTTCGAATTAAAAACATCAAACTAAACTTTTCGAACAAAAAAGTTGAAATCAATATTTTCGAATTCAAATTTTCAAACAAAAGAAAAACTGAAATTTTCGAATTATAAACATCGAACTAAAATTTGAAATAAAACTTTTCGAATTCAACTTTTTAAACCAAACAATTTCACACTGAAATATTTAAACTAGAAATTTTAAACTAAAATTTTTCGAATCAAAACATTTCAAACCAATTTTAGAACTAGAAAGTTGAAACTAAAATTTTCGAACAAAAAAAATTGAAATAAAACTTTTCGAATTCAAATTTTTTCAAATCACACAATTTCACACTGAAATTTTTGAACTAGAAATTTTAAACTAAAAGTTTCGAAAAATGAAATCAAAATTTTCAAACTAAAACATTTCAGTCCAAATTTTTGAACTAGAAAGTTGAAACTAAAATTTTCGAATTCAAATTTTTGAAATCAATCAGTTTCACACTGAAATTTTTGAACTAGAAATTTTAAGCTAAAATTTTTCGAAAAAATGGAATCAAAATTTTCGAACCAAAACATTTCAATCCAAATGTTAGAACTAGAAAGTGGAAACTAAAATTTTTCGAATTAAAAGTTTCAACCTGTTTTCGAACTAAAAAAAATTTTATAACGAAATTTTCTAATCAAATTTTTGGACCTAAAATTTCAAACCAAAATTGTCGAACTGAAAGTTAAAGTTTGGAACAAAAGAAATAATTCGAAATTTTCAAACTTCTTGAAAATATTTAACCATAGCCGTTTACTGATTTTAAAATTTTAATTGTCTTGAAGAAATATTTGGGACTAAGTTTTGAGAGATGAACCGTTTGGTAAGCCATAGCCAGACCGAGACATTGATATTGCTTGAAATGAAGTTTAATCAAGCTTTATTTCATCAGACAGTACTAACTTACGATCCGTTTTAGTGCATTTTTTGTTTCAGATCAACGGCCAGCCATAATTGGACTTTTTTTTTCGTATCATCATGAAAGCACGCCAAGCTTGTTCTGGTCATAGCCGCTACGCTACGTAAAACTCTGAATCCTACCACAGAACAACCATAAACGCATATTTCAAGACCTTGAATCGAACCTGGGACCATTTTAAGAAAAGGTTACTTACCACAGCGATTCCCATCTGATGAGATCAATCGACCCAGCCAATCTCTTGAAACAATATTATACTGTAAACTAATCAACTTTCAATTTAAAGAAATGTTGATTTTGCATTTGAAATCATTCAGTTTTATCACCGGTAAAGAATGCAGCATTTGCAGATTTGTTTTGCGACATCATTCAAAGCTCAGTTTGCTTCGTGTTCTGCAATAGGATTTCTTGAAAACGTGTTTGTGATGTTAGTTTGATTTCTTCCCTGAGATACGATACCAGTGTTGGGCCGTTCTACTATTAAGGATCGTTGTTTCACAACAGTGCGTAAACTTCATTCGTCAGTCTTTCCATGATAAACAGTTTATTTGTGATCAAATGGACATTGAGTTTCCACCAATTGATATTGCATTAGACCTTAAAAGACTTCAACTGGAATTAAAATTATATGCTAAAGACAAACTAGTGCAAGAAGTTCAAAATACATTGTATCGACAATATCCAGAACCACTATCTGGTATGGATGTATGTGGAGTGTAATAAAATGATCCATTTCAATGAATTGTGTTTTTTCATTTCAAGTACAACCCCAGGTTCTGACGTGTACTATTGCACCACAATGTTGTCAAAGGTTTTTGTTCTAAACAGTTCCGGTTCTTTACTAATAGGTGCACAAACTTTTAAAAATGTCAACTCAAACTTTGAAACAAAAATTTCAAACAAAAATCTTTGAAACAAAATTTTCGAACAAAAATTTTCAAACAAAAAATTTCAAACGAAAAAATTTTCAAACAAAAAATTTCAAACGAAAAAATCAAACAAAATTTTGAAACAAAAAAATTTGGAAACGAAAAAATTTTCAAACAAAAAAAATTTCAAGCAAAAAAATTTCAAACTAAAAAATTTTACGTTTCACGGTTAACCGTCAAACTTTATCCGGTTTTTAACTATTCGATTAACAAATAAACGGTTTTGATCATATTTATCAGTGAGTGCAAAATGTTGAACGAAACCAAGATTTTAAATGTTAAACAAAACTTAAAACTGAATACAGCAAAGATTTGAAAATCATCAGCCAATCAGATTGTACGAAAGATAGTGATCAACCAATCAGATTGCAGGAAAGATAGTGATCAACCAATCAAATTGCATTAACAATAACTTTGCCAGTGTTGTAGCATGTATTGCCTTTCGTCTATGAGTCATAAGATTCAATAAGGATAGCTATCAGATTTCAAATCAATCACCACCAATGATCTTAGACTATGAGCTGTGACTAAAGTTCAATGTATTGTTTCTAATTTCGCGCCTTATGTTAAAATTCTGTTTATCACCATTCCCAAATTTAAAGAATACTTCTCTTGATATACCTAAGTCTTAGAGTTAATCATATTATTATATGTTCAATAAGATCAATAATGTCCGTCAATTGTTTACCTGAGTAGAACCAACTGTTTTCTAGAAGTGTGTGTACTCAAACTTAAGAAGTACCACAACAAAGGAAATGAATCCCTGTACACTACCTCATCAAGGACAATCACGTGGTACAACGTCTTGCTTACGTTTATATTTGGCGTGAATAATCAAAACCAATGACGTAATTTCATTTGACAATTCTTAAATTATACTACAAAGTTTTAATGTACCAATGTCCTGGACTCCTAATCCCATCATAGGTTAATAACTGATCACGTGATCATACTCATATTTGACAATGATTTACCCAATGAATGATATACTATCCAATTACCAATTATTGATACGACAATAAGAAATGTACCCCCTCCCAAAATTTAAGATTGGTACACAAATACACCTGTGTCTTATGAAAAAAAAGTAATAAATCCTGTACTTATTCAATAATAAAACCGGTCAATAACATTTAAATTTTGAATATTTGGCCATAAGAGGAACACCAATGGGTCCTAGAAAACGTTTACCGAATTTTGTTATTTGATAATTCCCAAATTTAAAAGGGAACATAAACATATAAAGGTAATAAACCATATAACGTGCTAAATAGGTGTCAATAACCTCCGAAATTCGATTTTTGGTAGTTCTTTACCCATGAAAGGGAACGATGTGGACCATCCAAATTTATAGTGGTACATATTGAAGTCCTGTACTATGATACCAAATGCTTATATTAAAACAATTTCTAAAACCGACTGGATGAGCCAAAATACCCCTCCCAAATTTTTCAAGGGGTGCGTCAATGTACCCATGTCTTATGATAGGAAATGAACCCATATACATGACCATATAACCATATAAGGTAATAGAACCCGATCAAAGGGAAGAAATTGGGCCAAAAACCAAACGCATGGTACAACATATTGCTTATGTTTATATTTTAGTAATTTTTACCCATGAAAGGGAACAAGATGGATCACCCAAATTTATCATGATACATGTTGAGGTCATGTACTATGATACCGAATGCTTAAATTGGAAAATTTCCAAAATTTAAGGGGATATGGAATGGACCCCTATACATGATCATATAACCATATAAGGTAATAGGACCTCATCCAAGGGGATAAATTGAGCCAAAACCAAACACGTGGTTGTACTAAAATTTGGCAATTTCGTACCCATCAAAGGAAACGTGGTGAACCACCCAAATTTATAGTAATATATATTAGGGTTCTATACTATAATACCAAACATGTAAAAGGGGCAATTTCCAAAATTAAAGGGGGTGGGCCAAAGTACCCCTCCCAAATTTTTAAAGGAGTGCACAAATATACCTATGTCTTATGATAGGGAATAGACCCCTATACATAACCATATAACCATATAAGGTAATAGAACCTCATCCAAGGGGATAACTTAGGTCAAACCAAACACGTGGCACAACGTATTGCTTACGTTTATATTTTGGCAATTTGTACCCCTAAAAGGGAACGAGGTGGACCACCCAAATTTATCATAATACATGTTAGGGTCCAGTACTATAATACCAAATATATAAAATGAGCAATTTCTAAAATTTAAGGGGTGGGCCAAAGTACCCCTCCCAAATTTTTAAAGGAGTGCACAAATGTACCTATGTCTTATGATAGGGAATAGACCCCTATACATAACCATATAACCATATAAGGTAATAGAACCTCATCCAAGAGGTTAAATTGGGCCAAAAGACCAAACACGTGGTACAACGTATTGCTTACGTTTATATTTTGACAATTTTGTACCCCTAGAAGGAAACGAGGTGGACCACCCAAATTTATCATAATACATATTAGGGTCCTGTACTATAATACCCAATGTTGAAATTGGGCAATTTCCAAAATTGAAGGGGTGGGCCAAGGTACCCCTCCCAAAAATTTCAAGGGGTGCATTAATATACCCATGTCTTATGATAGGTAATGAACCCCTGTATACGCCCATATAACCATATAGGGTAATAACACCTCATCCAAGGGGATAAATTAGGTCAAAAACCTCCGAAATGTGAATTTTAGGCAATTTTTTTACCCATGAAAGGGAACGACATTGACCCCCAATACTGATAGAGGTACATACTGTGGTCCTAGGCTACCATACCAAATTTTTAGATTTGGCAATTTTCCAAAATTTAAGGGGTGGGCCAAGGTACCCCTCCCAAATTTTTCAAGGGGTGCATTAATATACCCATGTCTTATGAAAGGGAATGGACCCCTGTATACGCCCATATAACTATATAGGGTAATAACACCTCATCCAAGGGGATAAATTAGGTCAAAAACCTCCAAAATTTGACTTTTTGGCAATTTTTTACTCATGAAAGGGAACGACATAGACACCCAATACTAATAGAGGTACATACTATGGTCCTAGGCTACCATACCAAATTTTTAGATTTGGCAATTTCCAAAATTTAAGGGGGGTGGTCCTATGTACCCCTGCCAAAATTTAGGGGGTGGGCCATGGAACCCCTGCCAAAATTTAGAGGGGGTGGTCCTATGTACCCCTAGGTCATTGACCCCGGCCAGGGACCATGGGTCCTGAGGCAGGGACCCAGGGGCCAAAAAGTTTGCTGAAGTCACGCCCATAACGAAAAAAAAATTCAAACAAAAAATTTCAAACGAAAAATTTTCAAACAAAATTTTGAAGCGAAAAAATTTTCAAACAAAATTTTGAAACAAAAAATTTCAAACAAAAAATTTGGAAACGAAAAATTTCAAACAAAAAATTTTAAACAAAATTTTCGAACAAAAATTTTCAAACAAAAAATTTCAAACGAAAAAAATTTTCAAACGAAAAAATCCCAAACAAAATTTTGAAAATTTTCAAACAAAAAATTTTTAAAACGAAAAATTTCAAACCAAAGTTTCAAACAAAAAAAAATCAAAAACTGAATGCAGAAAAAGATTTAAAACTCATCAACCTATCAGATTGCACGAAAGATAGTGATCAACCAATCAGATTGCAGGAAAGATACTGATCATCCAATCAAATTGCATTAACAATAACTTTGCTAGTGTCAGATTACATCACCTTATGATTAAATTTCAAACTGTTGTAGCATGTATTGCCTTTCGTCTATGAGTCATAAGATTCAATAAGGTTAGCTATCAGATTTCAAATCAATCACCACCAATGATCTTAGACTATGAGCTGTGACTAAAGTTCAATGTATTGTTTCAAATTTCGCACCTTATGTTAAAATTCTGTTTATCACCATTCCCAAATTTAAAGAATACTTCTCTTGATATACCTAAGTCTTAGAGTTAATCATATCATTATATGTTCAATAAGGTCAATAATGTCCGTCAATTGTTTACCTGAGTAGAACCAACTGTTTTCTAGAAGTGTGTGTGTACTCAAACTTAAAAAGTACCACAACAAAGGAAATGAATCCCTGTACACTACCTCATCAAGGACAATCACGTGGTACAACGTCTTGCTTACGTTTATATTTGGCGGGAATAATCAAAACCAATGACGCATTCTCAAATTATCCTACAAAGTTTCAATGTACCAATGTTCTGGACTCCTAATCCCATCATAGGTTAATAACTGATCACGTGATCATACTCATATTTGACAATGATTTACCCAATGAATGAGATACTATCCAATTACCAATTATTGATATGACAATAAGAAATGTACCTCCTCCCAAAATTTAAGATTGGTACACAAATACACCTGTGTCTTATGAAAAAGTAATAAATCCTGTACTTATTCAATAATAAAGCCGTTCAATAACCTTTAAATTTTGAATATTTGGTCATAAGAGGAACACCAATGGGTCCTAGAAAACGTTTACCGAATTTTGTTATTTAATAATTCCCAAATTTAAAAGGGAACATAAACATATAAAGGTAATAAACCTCTGTACATACCCATATAACGTGCTAAATAGGTGTCAATAACCTCCGAAATTTGATTTTTTGGTAGTTCTTTACCCATGAAAGGGAACGATGTGGACCATCCACATTTATAGTGGTACATATTGAAGTCCTGTACTATGATACCAAATGCTTATATTAAAAAATTTATAAAACCGAGTGGATGAGCCAAGATACCCCTCCCAAATTTTTAAAGGGTGCGTCAATGTACCCATGTCTTATGATAGGAAATGAACCCATATACATGACCATATAACCATATAAGGTAATAGAACCTCATCAAAGGGGAGAAATTGGGCCAAAAACCAAACACGTGGTACAACGTATTGCTTACGTTTATATTTTGGCAATTTTGTACCCCTAAAAGGGAACGAGGTGGACCACCCAAATTTATCATGATACATGTTGAGGCATGTACTATGATACCGAATGCTCAAATTGGAAAATTTCCAAAATTTAAGGGGTTGGCCATGGTACCCCTTCCAAAAATTTAAAGGGTGCATCAATGTACCCATGTCTTATAATAGGAAATGGACCAATATATACATGACCATATAACCATATAAGGTAATAGGACCTCATCCAAGGGGATAAATTGAGCCAAAGCCAAACACGTGGTTGTACTAAAATTTGGCAATTGTGTACCCATGAAAGGGAACGAGGTGGACCACCAAAATTTATAGTAATTTATATTAGGGTCCTATACTATAATACCAAACATATAAAATGGACAATTTCCAAAATTAAAGGGGTGGGTCAAAGTACCCCTCCCGGGTGCACAAATGTACCTATGTCTTATGATAGGAAATGAATCCCCATACGTGACCATATAACGTATAAGGTAATAGGACCTCGTCCAATGGAATAGATTAGGTAAAAAACGAAACACGTGGTACAACGTATTGCTTACATTTATATTTTGGCAATGTTGTACCCCTAAAAGGGAACGAAATTACATTAATATATATTAGGGTCCTATACTATTATACCGAATGTTTAAATTGGGCAATTTCCAAAATTAAAGGGTGGTCCAAGGTACCCCTCCTGGGGGTGCATTAATATACCCATATCTTATGAAAGGTAATGAACCCCTGTATACGCCCATATAACGATATAGGATAATAACACCTCATCAAAGGTGATAAATTAGGTCAAAAGACCAAACACGTGGTTGTACTAAAATTTGGCAATTGTGTACCCATGAAAGGGAACAAGGTGGACCACCCAAATTTATAGTGATACATACTAGGGCTCTATACTATTATACCAAATGTTTAAATTGGGCAATTTCTAAAATTGAAGGGGTGGGCCAAGGTACCCCTCCCGGGGGTGCACCAATATATCCATGTCTTATGAAAGGTAATAGACTCCTGTATACGCTCATATAAACATATAAGGTAATAGGACCTCATCCAAGGGGATAAAATCGACCAAAAACCAAACACGTGGTACTACGTATTACTTACGTTTACATTTTGGCAATTTTGTACCCCTAGAAGGGAACGAGGTGGACCATCCAAATTTATCATAATACATATTAGGGTCCTGTACTATAATACCAAATGTTTAAATTGGTCAATTTCCAAAATTTAAGGGGTGGGCCAAGGTACCCCTCCCAAATTTTTCAAGGGGTGCATTAATATACCCATGTCTTATGAAAGGGAATGGACCCCTGTATACGCCCATATAACCATATAGGGTAATAACACCTCATCAAAGGGGATAAATTAGGTCAAAATACCCCGAAATTTGACTTTTTGGCAATTTTTTACCCATGAAAGGGAACGACATTGACCCCCAATACTGATAGAGGTACATACTGTGGTCCTAGGCTACCATACCAAATTTTTAAATTTGGCAATTTCCAAAATTTAAGGGGTGGGCCAAGGTACCCCTCCCAAATTTTTCAAGGGGTGCATTAATATACCCATGTCCTATGAAAGGGAATGGACCTCTGTATACGCCCATATAACTATATAGGGTAATAACACCTCATCCAAGGGGATAAATTAGGTCAAAAAAAAACCGAAATTTGACTTTTTGGCAATTTTTTACCCATGAAAGGGAACGACATAGACCCCCAATACTGATAGAGGTACATACTATGGTCCTACCCTACCATACCAAATTTTTAGATTTGGCAATTTCCAAAATTTAAGGGGGGTGGTCCTATGTACCCCTGCCAAAATTTAGGGGGTGGGCCATGGTACCCCTGCCAAAATTTAGAGGGGGTGGTCCTATGTACCCCTAGGTCATTGACCCCTGGCCTTGGGGCCCCTCATTAAAAATAATCCAAAGTTAGGCAGAGTGTCGCCAATACTACTACCAGTACCATTGCACTCGTATTTCACTCACTGAATGTATTGATTTGGAGCTGTCAAAATCTAAGACAAAATCTTCCAGGTGCTTGCAATCAGTACACGTGATTTCCCTGAGGCTGTCCTCATCTTCCAAAAACAGCAAGTGGCACTATATTTTGTTACATAAATAAACAAATCAAACTGTATCTATGAATGTATTTGCAAGCCTACGAACATAAAGTTCGTAAGGCGAAACGGGAAAATGCACATCGAGATTTCCCGTTCCGCCTTACATTAAGATGAAAAGTGATAACAGGTTTTACATGCAAATTTCATTGCTAGAGGGAGCTCCTCTGTGGCTAAACGGTTAGCGTACGCGCTCTTGGCGCGGGAGACCCGGGTTCGATTCCCGGCGGGAGCTCATGTGGTTCGGATTCCACGTTAATCAGTAGGTCCACGTCTCACATAGCCTCGCTGCTGAAAGGGACGCTAAACTGAAATTCAACTCAACTCATTGCTAGAGGTCATAAGGCGAAACGGGAAAAGGCGAACAGTGCAAGAATCGTCGGTCACTGACATCGTTCATGCTTCATTGTTCCATTCTGAGAAATTCACTTACAGAAAAGAAACATTTGCTTCCGAAAAAAAATATACATATATTGTAGTTACTCATCCGAAATGTAACTCGAAAAAAGTAACGTAAACTAGGTACGTTACTTGAAAATTTGTAACGCGTTACCGTTACAGTTACTTTGGAAAAAATGTAACGCATTACTAGGGAACGTTACTTGAAAGTAACGCGTTACTTGTGTTACGTTACTTTCCAAAACTGACTCCAAGTACTATGACAGTTAGGCGTGAGGTAAGAAAATTTGGATTTCATGGTCGAGCGGCTACTCATAAACCACACATCACGCAGGTAAATGCCAAATGACGCCTCGCTTGGTGTAAGGAGCGTAAACATTGGACGATTGAACACTGGAAAAACGTATGGAGTGACGAATCACGGTACACAATATGGCGACCCGATGGTAGGGTGTGGGTATGGCGAATGCCCGGTGAACGTCATCTGTCAGCGTGTGTAGTGCTAACAGTAAAATTTGGAGGTGGTAGTGGTCGTGTTTTTCTTGGAGGGGGCTTGCACCCCTTGTTGTTTTGCGTGGCACTCTCACAGCGCAGACCTACATTGATGTTTTAAGCACTTTCTTGCTCCCCACTGTTGAAGAGCAATTCGCGGATAGTGATTGCATCTTTCAACACGATCGAGCACCTGTTCATACTGCACGGCCTGTAGCGGAGTGGTTACACTACCATAACATCTCTGTAATGGACTGGCCTGCATAGAGTCCTGACTTGAATCTTATAGAACACCTTTGGGATGTTTTGAGATGCCGACTTCGTGCCAGGCCTCACCGACCTTCATCGATACCTCTCCTCAGTTCAGCACTCCGTGAAGAATGGGCTACCATTCCCCAAGAAACCTTCCAGCACCTGATTGAAAGTATGCCTGCGAGAGTGCAAGCTGTCATCAGTCATTTTCAGTCAGGTGTCCGGATACTTTTGATCACATAGTATATATATATATATATATATATATATATATATATATATATATATATATATATATATATATATATATATATATATATATATATATATATCAGGGGCGTCATTTAGGGGGGCAATTGCCCCCCCTGAGTGTGAGATTTATATAAATTTTATCAATAGAATACTAGTGAGTTAGTGAAAAACGCGAAATTTTACTTATATCAAGGGGTCTTGCCCCCCAAGCAAAATCTGAAATGACGCTCCTTATATATATATATATATATATATATATATATATATAATGTAATTAGGAAGGGCTGCTGAAAAACTTGTAGCCCAACCCAGAAGTTTAGGTAAAATTATGAAATTGTACAGTTTTGAAAGACATAATTCTTTTCAGTATGTTTGACATTTTTATTGCATAGTATCTCTGAAGTTATTATGTGTGCCCAATCAGCGAATTTCACGAACATCAAGATAACAGCTGTCATAAAATTTTTGTTACAAGATGGAAAGTCACCAATGCAAATTCATGAGGAAATCAGTGAAACATTACGAGACTCTACTTCGTTATATACAGTGGTGAAGTGAGTGACACAGTTTAAACGTGGCGATTTCTCAACAGATGATGTTTTACATCCAGGATAACCACAAACAGAAACTTCCAGAAATCGTGGATGCAATTTGTGTCATTATTCTTGAAAGTTGCAGAATTTCATCAAAACATGTATCAGAGATTGTAGACATTTCTCTGGAACGGGTCGGTAGCATAATTCATAATGACTTGGTCATGTCAGGAGATCAAAAGAGTGAAAGAATAACGGCATCGAGGAAAATCTTCTCCCATTCTGACCGTAATGTCGATCAATTTCTTTCACGAATGGTCGTAACCATGGACGAAATACTGTTGTACCACTAAGATCCTAAAACGAAACAACAGTTAATGGAGTGGCAGCACTCATTTTCCCCTCACCCCAAGAAGTTCAAGAGACAGAACTAGGCTGAGAAAGTGTTTGCAACATTCTTCTGGGGTAAGGATGGAGCCACACTCGTAGACTACCTCTCCAATGGTCAGATATTTAATGCAGAATCTTTGCATTATTCACAAAACTAAAATGAAATTCAAAGTGCAATGCCGCGGAAAATGAAAATAAAGGAATTATGTTTCTTCAGGAGAATGCAACTGTATATCAAGCACTGCAAACACAACTGACATTTCAATGTCTAGACCATTCGCCTTATTCTCCAGATTTAACTCCCTCTAACTATTACTTATTTCAAAAACTCAAATAACACTTAAAAGGACGCCATTTTAGATCTGATAAGATTATTGCTGCGAACAGTGGAGCGAGGAAGTCTAGCTTTTTAACTGGTCTGCAAAAAACTGGAGCACTGTACAAAGAAGTGTGTTAAACCTCGGGGGAGTATGTAGAATAAATAAAATTTCATCTTTCCACGTGCACTACTCCTGGGTTGGCCTACAAATTTTTCAGTAAAACTTCGTACATTTCTACTCAATATGGTAGATATCACGTCAGTGCTATGAAGCAAAATAACTAAGAGAGCACTAGTACATAGGGCTACCAACTACTAACTCAAGATCAGCACTCTGACAAAATCTTTTATTGGGAGCTAATCAATTGAATACCATGCATTTATTACCATTTGCCATAAGGAAAAGTACAGTTCTTTTTATATATCTTCCAAAAACTAAGTTGATTGATTGGTTTTTGGTTTTACGTCCCGTTCAGCAGCGAGGCTATATAAGACATGGACCTACTGATTAACGTGAAATCTGAACAACATGAGCTCCCGACGGGAATCGAACCCGGGTCTCCCACGCCAAAGGCGCGCGTGCTAACCACTTATCCACGAATGAGCTCAAAAAAGTTGAGTTGAGTTTAACGTCCCTTTCAGCAGCTAGGCTATATGTGACGGGTCCTACTGATTAACATGGAATTTGGAACCACATGAGCTCCCGCTGGGAATCGAACCCTGGCCTCCCACGCCAAAAGCGCGTACGCTAACCGCTTAGCCACGAAAGGACCCTCCAAAAATTAAGCTCTGGTGCGAGTACCAGAGCTCAAAAAATTAAACTCTGTACTCGCAAATTAAGCTGTTACAAGCCCATCCTATGAATACTGAATGCCGAGAACAATGTTTCAGAAAAAAGTATAGAATATTTAAATAAAACAAGTGTGTAACACAAAACTTCAAACCTGGATAAATACATATGAGTCATTTAATGTATATATGTTAATGGCATTACCTTTCTTTTGTTTCTAATCGAGATTGATCCAATGCGAAGAAACAAGTCGACCTATTCTACTATTCTTATTGAATTGATTTGTAGTTTAGCGTCCCTTTCAGCAGCGAGGATATACGAGACGGGACCTACTGATTAACATGGAATCAGAACCACATGAGTTTCCTCCGGGAATCGAACCCGGGCCTCCCACGCCAAAGGTGCGTACGCTGACGCTTAGCCACGAAGGAGCTCTGTCTCTACTATTCTTGTTTGCAAGACAAATGAAAGTTCTGTTTTCATTTGAATGGGATCTATAATGTTTGCATATTCTCAGTTAGAAATTTAAAATCATAACAAAGAACTATAACTAAAATTTACCGGAAAAGCGCTAAATTAGAAAACGGAAATATACGTCACAACAGGCGCTCAAATAAGAAAGCTTGTACACTGATCTGCCACATAGTAAATGCATGGATAGTACAATCCGACAATGAGAGTGGTTATGATACTGACGTAAAAATACCGCATGTAGAATGTTTTAAGATTGTAGGAGTATGGGGGAGCAATCTGGGTGGCAGTCAAGGGGGTAGGAGTAGCCACCAGGGGGCGTTTGCCCTCTTGCCCCCCTCTGGCATCGTCACTGTCTCTATGCTTGGGGGCTCCCAAAACATAATAAATATTACTGGTAATATTGCTATAGTTAGTGGTAATTTTAAAATTGACAATGATTTTCTCTAGCACATAAGAGACGAATAATAAAATATAAGTACTCAGGTCCTACTGAATAATTAATGGGTTCGACGGGGCCCCCATGCTTCGGGGGCCCTGGTGTGTAGCACCGCTTGCACCATTCAGTGTTACGGCACTGCTCTTGAACATGATCGCATGCAGATTTTTCATGGGGGAGGGCAAAGTTTGTAATTTCATTATTATTATTATTATTATTATTATTATTATTATTATTATTATTATTATTATTATTATTATTATTATTATTATTATTATTATTATTATTATTATGGTATTTTGACATAACGCTTAGTTCCGATTAGAGGAAGAGAAAAGACATAAGAGGAGTAGGCCAAGGGCTGATTTGTACGATGAAATCCGGTGGAGTTTTACCAAATAAAACAAAATGCTTGTGTATGTTGCTGACCACCTAGGGTCGTAAAAGTGGTGTTTTAGCAACTGCAATTGGAGATGTAAAAGAAATAAATTAAAATAAATGACTTTGGACAATTAGATTTAGAAAATATTGCATGTGCCAGGAAACTTAATTGATGTTATTGACTCATTTCAATCTAACGAGAGGAACATAGGCTCTAGCTTGCGGATGTCCTTAATTTAGAAGGAAGCTGCTAAGGATAGGTTAACGATCCTTGTGGATAATGCTTTTCATATACGCATCACTGACGAGAGTGGACCGGTGAAATTAGTATTTTTAAAAAAATCAGTAATATGAAAAGACAAAAATAAACAAACTTTCCATTCACAGAGGTTTTTCAAGTCAATTGCATCCTTCAACTGCGTAGTAAACAGAAAATTCTTTATTACCGTCGCTTGGCTAAAAATATTCTCTCAATCCCTTTGCCATCAACATTCCTTTTACGTCGAGGGATTTATCCAAGGGTGATTTATCCCTCAACCTGGCAACACTACCAAAACTTAAATAGTATATTTTATGATTCAGATCATAGTATGAAGATATAAAGTGTCGCTACCGCGGAAAAATACTGTAATGTTCTCCCCTAATTAGACCGAATAGTTTCAAATGTGATTAGCGTATGAACCTAGAAGACGCATTAAATATATATTATAGTTTGTTGGCAGTTAATCCAATATATTATAACCTATATTTTATTTATGTACAATTTATTTTGCTGAACATTGAACATTCCCTGCGGAAGTGCTCAAACTGAATCTTCATGTACTATGGTACAAATGACTGCACATTCGATTTTGTTCGTTTACGGAGAGGATCGGAGGAGTTGGGGAGGTTGTTGCGTGGGTTCAAGCGTATCTACGGAAAAATATTACAATAATCATGAGTGTTGAAGAGGAAGTTATGAGAATTCAGAAGCAATTAACCAAAATCACATCTGGTGATGGAACTGTACGTGATTACAGTTTTATTTCACTTTATGAATTTTAAATATGTACGTTCGTTATGACATCCTCATTTGAGTGCTGTTCCTCCGTGTAAGCGTGATCGCGCTTATTTTTTGTTTAAGGGTATAGGATATGTTTATATTTAAAATATGCTGGATTATTCTTTACGTTATTTACTACACGATATCTCCATAGTGAAACAGTTAATAGGTTTGAAGAGTAAATCGGGTAATATTTAGCTCTTCCCATAATGGGTATGTTTGTAAACAATGAACAGGAAAAGCGTTTACTTTTTCTTTGTAGGTTCGAACAATCCAGAATCAGTTATGATTTTCTTAGCTTCGAGATGATGTAGTTTTAAAAATAGTAGATGTAGTAGAGCGGGTCCCCACGTTGGATAAGGATTTACACATTAAATTTTAACACGGCAAATACTAAATAAAACATTGCAAATTGTTGATTTAAATAATCAGCCTTGCACTTTGAACTATGAGTTTTTTTTAATGCTAAATGATGCATTCCTGAATCACTTTCAAAAGCAAAAGTGTTTTTCCTTTTAAAAAAAATTGTGAACGAGTTAGTAGGTATAGAGATAACTGCAAAGTGAACTTTTATTTTAATAAATGTCTTGTTCTAAATACACGTACATAACATGTTATACAAGTAATGGTTGTACTCACTAAAACTTACCGGGTTATAGTTAAGGAGCCGTACTTCCCATTTAGGGAAGGACGAGAAACGCCATACTTTCAGGAATTATTCATTGACTATCTAGGATGTTAAAAAGTAGGTAATAGACTGAGTTCTTGCCCTTGTACTTAGGGTGTTTAGGTAGTGCAACAGTAAGATGTATCCTCGTGCACGGGAGATGAGAAGTAGCTGTTCTTAACTATTACCACTTACCGTTACTTTTGGGTACATTCATTTCCATTTCTAATCAGTTTTTAGAAATACATGTACTGATTACTCAAGGTTCACATCAGTGAAAGTAAAGCTCCAAATAATAAAAATAAAGGGTTAACTTTACAACGCCCGCTCCAGCAGGTATACTCAATCAAAAACGAGAAATTACACACTAATAATTTTATGAAAATGCATCAAATCTTACTTAAACTTAAGCTAACCCGTTCCTAACCCCTACCCTACTTATTTATATCTTACTCTACCCTACTCTACTATACTTTTTAAAAGGCCCTACTTATCGATGTGCAGCTGGAGCGTGTCTTGTAAAGTTTACCCAAAATAAATATCGATGAATTCACTGAAAAGAAAACACCGGTAATTATTAATACATCTATGGGCTGCATTATCGAATCGACAAAAAAGCTGAAAATACGATTATATATAATAAGGTAAAAATAACAGGCTGTGAGATATTCGATAGTTTAGTTAATATTGTTAGTCAGGTCGCAGCATGACGATATTTTGATATACGAAAGTTGGAAATTTGTACATCATTGAATTCCTCACCTGTAGAGAAATTGTTGGATATAAAATCGGTTATTTCCTTTATTTATCGTGGTGATGTTTATTAATTTTATAGAGAATTGTGTCAAGGTCAGAAAAATGATACAGTATAAGAGAAATTAAGTTGCTTTTTGAAAATGTATTCATAAAGCTAATTGGAACTTGTTCACTAGTTTCAAAGTTGGGTCAAGTATATATTAGCATTGCTGGTTGGCAACCTTATGCAAAGAATAAAAATGACAATACCATTACATCAAACCTCCATATGTTGCTACCCTGGTGCATGCCCAAATCATTCGTAGAAATTCATAATATACATGCTAACTTCTGAATTTTTTAAATGACTACGTGTTATCCTAGTACCTAGTATCCTATTATATGTAATTGTTTCATCACTAAATTCACTCGCTGTGTCCTAGAAGATTTCTTAGGATAGGAGTGCATTCATGAGTGCAAATTAATTTTACGAGAACTTCCTCTTACAAGGTATAAATACGCGTTTGAACGTTTGCAAAAAACACGAACCAACTTATGCTAGGTGGCTACTAAAAGCGAGAATATCTTCTAACCGACTCAGGGCAGAAGGTCAACAGTGGAGCTCATACGGGGGTTTTGTCTGCAGAGAGCAGGCGCGTCAGCGATGGAAGGTGTGCGTGAAAATGAGGATATCGCATAAAATAATATTGATTATGTAAACATAAAATGTACTTTTCCTGCATAGTGCAGAAATATTCCGCTTGTGGGAATTAGTATTTTACACACTTGCCTTTGATATGTACTCATTTATTTATTTTAAGCCTAGTATAACTGTTCTAATAGTTTCAGACTGGTGACATTACACTTATAAACATGAAATGCTGGTTCCCTACATTGTGAAGAATTCCTCCGCCAGTGGAATTTAATATCCTATACAATCTTCTTTCATATACACTCACTCATTTTAACGGTGAAATTACGATTTTTAAGACGGACTGTTTTTAATCAGTACCAATTAAACAAACATATCTTCCTTTACGTACATACCCGCATTCCCTAACGCGTATATTCCCGACGGATACGTGGTGCTCCAGCTTCACCTTGTACTGACTCGGATTGGATAAAGTGTTAGTTTAAATAAACACCTAAGCGCGGGTTGGTGCGTGTTTTTCGCACTTGTAATAGCAATTACAGTCAGACAATCACAATACACAACCACTTCAGAAAAAACAAAATAATTTCGCTTACCATAATATTAAAAAGTCAGCAGCAGCGAATAACTTATCAAATAACCTACAGATTTTCCTTATTGTCCCTCAAAGAGAAGATATCAAATATGACATCAACGACTTACATTGTATCGTTGTATTTCAATCCTTTTGTACACACTAAATACATTCTTATCGTCCAAACAAATTTCATTTACGTAAACCTTTTACCACTAGCTGAAGTACACACAAACTTAATAGAATGATAAACACACACCATTCCGGGAACACCTTGTCCCATTAAATTACGGAAGATAAATAACGTACCTACTCCTCGGTATCATCACATCTACATTCAGTTTCTTAATGAACTAAGCCATGTCTTTCCAAAAATTTCAGCCGCCTATTATATCCTATCATATAATATAATTCAGATGAAAAATAATGTAACTTAATGTTACAACTTTCACATAACAATAACATACTAACACCACAAACCATGACATGATCACACAACGCTCTCACCACATAAACGTAAAACAAAACGAACAACAGCAGGTAAACTATAATAGTGCCAATGAATTTAATTTACTTTCTTCAACGGAGGAATTTAACAGCTGATGCTAATGTAAGCTTAAACCTAAATTTTATTATTTATTGAAAGCAAGAGAAGAAAAAGAATGTTGTAGACAGAAGCCAATGTATTATTTGACGTCCAATAATATTTCATCAAAGCCTGGAAGGTCGAATGAGCTTAGTACTAAAGCTCCCAAAATGGAGATAAAGCTATTAAGTAATCTTTGAACAGACATCATTGCACAATTCAACAGATGTCCCATTTCCGCTGTTATGTATAATCGCTGGAAGTTTGCAAAATGGACACACTTATACGCCTTGGATTTTTTTTTAATTACTATTTTTCCTTCTAAACGGCGTGACAAACATCTTGGCATTTGAAGGCGGCGCTCCAAGTTCTCTTTAAATGCTGCTAGCAAATGAGAGGCCAGCGGTATTGCCACGTTTATTTTGTACACATCCCACGTCTATCTCCTGTCACCTGATCGCGCTGTAGTTTGTCTGCTTAGTCATGGCTACACCCGTTTACCACTTGGTAACGTCGCGCCAGAGCTTGCGTTTTATTCGTTTAGCTGAAATGCCAATATGTTTGTCACAGGCTTTAATTCTTTATTTTTGGTACACAGCCTATTTCATCACTATTTGCTATCCAGTATCTTGCCAAAGCTGGGTATATGTGAATCCTCTTCAACGACTTCTTTCACTGCACCTTGTTTGTGGTGGACCTCATTCTATATATTATCTGTCAGCGATTTTTCAAACTTATTTTCCCTCTTCTTTCCGCGTCGTTTTTAAATTTTTTTCCTTAGATTGTTCCTCAGTCTCTCTCTCTCTCTCGGCTGTTTCCTATGAGTTTCGCGTAGATCAGGAAACACACCAGATCACGTAGTACGAGAAGTCAGAAAGCAAAGGGACTTGGGAAAAGGTACATTTATTCTAATGATAGAAAAACATATATTATTTTTCTACATAATCTCTGTACTTAACGCACTTCTCCCAACTTTTCACAAGTTTTTTTGATCTCGGAAAAAGAAAAAATTTCGGTTGCACCTATAACTAATTTTGCACCGCATCAATGACTAGCTGATGGTTGACGTTTAAATTTCTTAACTTTTGGTGATGATGGGTGTTTCGGGAACCATCCTCGTAGCCTTCATTACGGTTCGTGATGATGTACCCGAGTTCCATCTACAGTAACTATTTGCTGTAAAAATTCTTCTTCCTCGCGACGACAGCTGGCCACGAGATGTCCAACCTTTGTGCCCTACGCTTCGCGATAAACAGCTTTTACCATATTGTGCTTGCATTCGATGAATAATTTCCGTAGGTGTAACACCTTCCGCTAACAAAAAGCGAATCACTACCCTAATTTCTTCTTTCGTGCAGATCGACAATGGAGCTGCCATATTTAACGGTCTGTTACACTCCAACGACTAACGCGGGAATAAGAGTGACACGTTGCATAGGAGTTGCAGACGACACTAATTCAGCGCTGGATACTAGCAGTGTTACCAAACCCTAATGTGAGAAATTGTGAGTGTCCCTTTATTTTTTTACTTCCTCTCGTAATTCATGACACGGAAAGTCAAGAGACCTGGATTCGATTCCAGGTAGAAAGGATTTATTTCTCGTTCCAACGCGGCACGGGTTCCCTGGCCTAACTGTAAAGTGGGACATAAGAGGTAAAGGTGTAGCTCGGTGCAGATATACTACCTCCTGTACATGCTATATGCCAAGATAATGAAAATCTTTACGCCACATAAAATATGGTTCAGTCAGTCTGTTCTAAACGGGGAACATCTCTTTACCGTAAGTCCTCTCAAATGGCACCGTTCTCTCTCACCTTAATAGCCGACTGGACAAAGTTAAAAGATTTCAGTGAATTGAATGGGAACAACAGAAAAATAAAATAAAAAAAGAACTTAACTAATGTCCTATTCGTATTCCCCTTATGCTAAATGAGATGGACAAATAACGAAAATGAATCATTATGGAAGGGTTAGTGGAATGAAAGTCTGGCAGGGAACCGAAAAACCCTGAGAACCATAGTCAAAATGTCCATCACAAGCTCTCATAACCTGGGATCGCACTAGGGACCCCTCGTATCAAAGATAAGTGTTCTACCACTAAGCCTCTCTTCTTCTAGAGGAAAATAGTTTGATATGTAATCAGTGGTTTTAGGTTGAAAATTTTTCTTGTAAAGGAGAAAAATATAAGATCTTCAATCAATTCCACAATAATGTTCTTTCACGTTTAAAAAAATCGACCTTCTTAAAGGAAAGTGTGCAATAGAAAGAAGATCAACGTAAATCAAATATTCATCTTACCCTTAAAGTTTCCTTTCTTATCAAAATAAGTGAAACTAACATGACGTAAACCATTCCTAGCTATAGGCGTGGAAAAAGGTGCAAGGTGGCACCGAAAAATCGTTGAAAATTCAGCAAATTTGATTTACAGTAAGAGATAAGAAAACAAGATAAGCTTTACTGTTCTAATTAGCCTATGCCTTCCATATTATCCATCACTATAGGAAAATATAATCTGAAACAAGGTATAGGATAATATCACAATGCCGTGTTTCAGATTGCATTTTCCTTCAAACCATTATCTTTCCATTATTTTTACGCGCTTTGCACTAGCAGTCATCATAGAATTTTTTGATACACCATATTAACCCTTCATCGCCAATGCTCTTTCCATGTATGGTGCCGTAAATTTTTTTTAGATCTTTGGATGGAAACTAGCTGTTCATCCCCAGCTCTTGGACAGTTAATTATTTAAACAAAGTAATTGGCGCATTTTTAATACTATTTAAATGTGGTAATATGGATCTACTTTCTTTATTGCGTCTGTAAGAGTTTGTCTCAAAGGTTTTGAGACACGTACACTGTGACTTTTCTTGACAGGTAGAGTCCTTCAATTTATGACAGCATGTTTTCGTTAGGTTCTAGAAATCTTGCGCCTAAAGAGCAACCTGTTTTCATAAATTTATTCGATCTTAATGTGAGTGACGTCATTTCTTGGGAAAGGTCACAGCGTAAGTGCCTTAAACTGTTCAGGTAAACTTTAGAGACGCAAATCTTGTTCAGTTAGCTCTTATTGTTTATGTTATATCTAGTGTTCTTCCTTTTTTTTTAAAATCTTGTTGCTTTTCGCACATGTTCTGTTTGACTCTGGATTCACTATTGGATTATTATTTCAGTAAATTTTATACATTGGCTCATTAATTATTCTGCAGCACTTGCAATCTTGTTTTTCTTCCTCTTTCTTCTTGTTTCCTGTTTGAGATCGGCAGAATTTCTCTTCAATATTTTTCTAGGCTTTTCAAGTTTCAAAGGTAGACTTTTCTCATTCTAAAACCCTAGCAACGTTCTACAAGGCAACAATTTCTCTTAAAATCGAATATTGTTCACCTTTCTGAACAATGGCAGCTCCTGCAAAGCTATCTCGGCTAAACTCAGTTCTAAACTTCTTCCTTGCAATAGTACGTTTCTCGTGCGATGACAAAACACGAACTGTTACAAACACTAAATGTTCAACTACCTGACATTCGTCATAAAATCAGTGACCTCAAATATCTGTATAAACTCAACACACGGTCAGCTCACGTCCGAAACCTACTTTCAGAACTGTATTTCCGAATTCCATTCAGACAAACACACAAGACACATCTTTCTTCATATAGTACGGTCTATACTTTCAATAGTTGAGCGTTTTCTGTTCTGCAGGCTTCTTCCTAAATTAATAAAATCATAGAATATCCATGCACCTGTAGAGTTATTTAATTCTGAAGGTGCATATAACTGCACTGCGACCTCATTTTAGTGGCCTTTCTTGTTATTACGTAGATATTTTGTTATTATTATTGATTGTCATTATTATGTATTATGTTATCATCTCTTAAGATTTGTTAGATATTGTAGTGTAAACTGGCTATCAGCTATATCTGGAATTATGTTAGTAAATAAATAAAATAAAATAGATTTATTGAAGAGGAAGGCTTCATTTAAATCGGTCGTTTTTTAATTAAACAAAGAACCCTTATATATATATATATATATATATATATATATATATATATATATATATATATATATATATATATAGTCATTGAAGTTTGTATTAATTTCAGGGTCAAGAGCAGGCGTTAGATCTGCTGAAAGCTCTTCAGAAACTTCCGGTAAACCTAGATGTCCTCACGAGTACAAGAATCGGTATGACTGTGAATGCTCTTCGAAAGTCGAGCAACGATGAAGAAGTAATCAGCTTATCAAAGACCCTTATCAAGAATTGGAAGAAATTTTTGTCAGGTAAGCAATTGACAGTTCATTAAGTTTAACTTGGCATATAATATTATTATAACTAAATATACGTTTACGGTATATCTTAAAAATTAATAAGCACTCGGTTTTTTGAAAACTTACTAGTCTCAGCCAATATGTATTATGTTTGGAAACAGCTTAACAAAGATGTATTCAAAAAAGACAAAGAATAGACACAAGGAATACTTTTATGCTAAGTTATAGAAAGAATAGACACCTTCATTTGTTCCACTTTTGTCTATGCGTAAGCTTCTAGCCTAAAATACCATTTAGTACTAAAAGTTGCTTTTGATTTAATGTAGATCCGTAAAGTTGTTGACAAAAGATATATGGCCACTTCATTTTAAAAATCCGTTCATCAGAACCAGTTCTTCAAGGAAATCATTTTGAAGAAATAATATGTTTTAGTTATAATACAATTTCAAAAAATCTAAACTCTTCTTTATGAACGAAGAACTCTAAAGCAATTTTCCACTGGGAAACAACAATTAGACATCATGTAAAAAAAAATAAAGAAAAGATAAGAAAAGTAGGAAGGCGGCTAAGACCTACACATTAAAGATATCAGTCATATGAGTATTCGCCTGGTGAAAGTGAGGAAAAACCTGCAAGACTCTGATTTCGTACCTTTGAAATCCTGATAGTGAAACAAACATGCAAACTGTTCAGTTATGGTAAATCGAGTATAACAATGAGAAAGTTATAAATGGAGTGTTTTATTTCAAAATTCTACGGTCCTGTTCTGTAGACTAATAAAGATTGAGCCGCCACCGGGAATCGAATGTGAAACTACTCATTCCATAAGCATATAACCAAATAATTTCACTACTTAGAAATCCTATACACCAAGAAGAGAAAGTGCTAAAAATGCAAATGAGTGTGAAAAATAATTTAAGAAGTGGAAAGAAACAAAGTACTCGGAATATAAGGTTAGTTTCATTTGATATTTACTGGAATATTCGAAAGAGGATCTTCTATTATTTCGAAAATGTTGGTTTTCATCAAGGAGCCATGTAGAATATAAAACTTTACAAGTTAGTGTCTTTTATATTCTTAAAGAAAAGAATACGGTACTTTAAACCTTAATTAGATTATAAATACTGTAAGTTTTGTAGATTTGAATATATATTTAAATATATTGGTAAGTAACAAAACTGATTTATCGTCTAATAGTAGTTATGAACTATTTTCTTCAAGAATATAAAGAAAAAAACAGTTGTTCAAATATTGAGTTCTTAATAGCCGAGATGATACATAACCAACGACTTCGAAATAATAACGGTGAAGAATTAAAACTTTCTGCTTCTTTGAAACGTTTCAGTTATTACCAAACTAGTTCCCGTTATATATTCCGTGGGCGTCATTTGAAATTGAATGAATTTGTTGTATTCTCTTGCGGAATATTCGAGGTCTGTAATAAGACCTATGCTGGAACTCACGAATTGACAACACCATGCGTCTCCCTCCCCCAAACACATACATATAGCGCGCCTCGTCAACTTTTTATACAGCCTCAATGTAAGCGACGAGTTCGTCATGTGAACAGGTAAAGGAAGAGAGCTTGTATTGTGAGATGAATTATTATGCTGCGTCTTGAAAATGAGTGAACGAAATTACGAGCAATGGTGAGCCATCAGGTACTGTTTCCAACTTGGATACAACGCGAGTACAAAAACCAAGCTGGCGTGTGGCAGTGCTACTTTTTCGCGATCACGGTTATTTAAGTGGTTCAAGGCGACATTTTCCGAAGGCCGGAAATGGAACCGAGACATCTTGTGGACTAACCGTTGGTTAACTGTCAGGGCAATAGCAGGCAAACTGAATTTGAACCACACGACTGTCCATCAGATTTTGACTAACGAACTGGCGATGAGAAAACTGTATGCAAAACTAGTACCGAAAAATTTCAGTTCTGAACAAAAACAACAGCCAAGACGTGTGTCATACTCTTTTGAAGCAGATTGAATTTATTTATTATTATTATTTTTAAGAATCACGAGTTGACAAGACTTTGATCTTCGTGTAAGATCCAAACTACGCGTTAAAATGCAGAGTGATATTCTAAGCTTGTTTGCTTTATTGACAGTCATTGTCCAAAAAGAATTCATGCCGTGCAAACGGTTAACAAATATTTTTACTATGAATTCCTTAACATTGCGAAAATGAGTCGTTTCTTTGCGGCGAGACATCTCAAGCATCTGGATCCTGCTCACGACAGTGCTCCTTGTTACACAGCACATCCAATTGTGGAATTTTTGTCACCCGAAAAACATCCCTGTGATTCTTCAGCCTCCGTATTCGCCTGACTTTAGTCCTTGTGACTTCTTTCTTTTTCCAATTGTGAAAACATCTCAAAAACCATCACTACTGGACGACGGGAAACATCAAGGCGGCTGTAATTATTCAGCTAAAGGCCATCCCTCTTTCTCACTTCCAGCTTATTATAAAGACTGAAAACAGTCGCCGTCGCTGCATGGTTTCCCAAGGGAATTATTTTATTTTGAAGGCGTTTTTTTTTTTGTGTGTGTGGGGGGGTGGGGGACATTATAAATAAGGATGAGTTACAGACCTCATATTTATCTCTACAATTATAGTTGATTGGTAAATAAGCTCATGTAACGCATGTATTGTTTTAAGGTCCAAACGCAAATAATAAAGAGACCCCGAGCAGTTCGAAGAAGCCGAAAGAGAAGGAAGAGAAGCCTAAAGAGAGTGAAAATAAAGAGGAGAAGAAAGAAAAGGAGAAACAGAAAGTGTCATTTCCTCCAGCACCAAGTAATACAACAGACGCTGTGAGGCTCAAGTGCAGAGAAATGTTGGCAAACGCTATTCGGGGAGATGGAGGTAAGAATGATAGTCATCAAGATTTTCTTTATAGATATTAGTGTGATATTTATTACTTAAGTGCCAGACAGTGAATTTGTTGCTTGTAGAGAAAAATGATTAAGAGGTACACCGGTACTTAGTTGAATTGAGTTTTGGCGTTCTGTTTTCGCATGTAGCACACGAATTACGAAGGACTATACGTATTATTAACATGGGCTCCGATTCTCGGGGTTTGAATACCGTACAGTTGGCGGGTGCACATTGTTCAAGAATTCAAAGTACTTTATAAAAATAATACAATATAAGTAAAACAAATTTAAGTTTTCATATTTTGTGTAATATCAGTTATGTGTAATAAGAGTAAATAAATTTCACATACCTTTTCTTATTTTTATTTTTTAGAATTCTTATAATTTCAATACACTATGCAATACTGGTATCTTCATTAGAGTGGACTCCGCGTTTTGAATAGCAAATAGAGTGAATATTGCTTCCTTAATATCTTCATCACATGTATTTGACTTACTAACGTCGTAAAAATCACTGCAAAATTACCAAGAACTCAATCACTCAGTAGAAAATTAAACTAGCAGGAATGATAAAAGAATTTTCCCACAAACGTATATTCAAAATCAAGTCGCAGTTATAATTCAGAGTAGCCAATCTTTATTAGTACATTGCTTGCACTTGTAAAAAATTGCTGAAAAAGTTTTTTGGTACAGTAACAAAAATTAAATACTATACTCGAATTAACTGGAGATTTCATAAGTGTAGGAAACGTACTAATACAATGATTGGCTGCTCTGAATTACAGTGATGACCTGACTTTGTGTATATGTTTGTAGGAAGATTCTTTATTCCTGCCAGCGTAATTGTCTAGTGAGTGTTGGAGTTCTTGGTGATTTTAGAATGACTTTAAGAAGTTGTTAAGTTAAATATTCGTGATGAAAATATTAATGAAGTAATAATGTGAATATCCATTTTATTTACTAAAAAGATGTCGTCCACACTGGTGAAGATACCAGCATCGTATGAGGTGTTGAACTTGTAAGGATTCTAAAAATAAAAGCACGCAAAGATACGTGGAATTTATGTACTTACAATAATTTCGAGAAATTAGGGACGCCATTTCAAACGTGCACCGGAAAATATAGATTGATTTTCGTAGAATATAGTGAATATTACGAAAATGTTGGTGGTTTTCGTGCAGTACATTATGAACTATATCAGTTTAGTTTCGTTAATGTATATACAAAGAGTAAATCCACTGGTCACTCATCAACGGATCTGCGAAAATATTAAACGCAGCCTACAACCTTGAAATATTGTACAGATGTTCTTTTCGCATTTCCAGTTGTCAATAAGACGAGCTGTTTTGAAATGAGTTTCCTATGGATGGATAATGGGGCTTTTTTGTTTCTCGTTTACCAGATATCCGAAACTGTTAGGCATAGAACCTTGAAATTCTGTACAAAGATTCTCCTATTACTACAGTGTATTTTGGACACTTGTATACTTTATGATACCTTTAATTGTAATTTCAAGTTTCTAATTAATAGTTATAATAACACTACTCAGTGTACAGTAAGTTTCTAAATAAGTTATAAGCCAAAGTTTACAGTGAAAAGGAGCAGGTCAACAAACCAGAGAAAAGACGTAGAAATTGGCAATAGCTGACGAAACTTTCATATGAGCTGATCGAAAATTGAACGTATTAGGTAAGAGTCTTCGTTGTAGTTTAATAATTTATGGCTGTCCCTGGAAAAGAGTCGTACTAATGTAAAATCTGTGTGATTGTATTGTATTTTGTGTATTCCTCTGTATAGGACTACTTATTCTATCTTCTCACATCATCATCACAATCCTCCTCCTCTTCTTGCTAAGGGAAGGTAACGTGTACATTTGTTTACATTTGCAGAAATTCCTGAAGGTTGTCCGGAACCAGAAGAGCTTGCGGAAGAGCTTGAAGAGGCCATATTTAATGAGTTCAGAAACACAGACATGAAGTACAAAAACAGAGTTCGCAGTCGAATGGCTAACCTGAAAGATGCAAAGAACCCCAGCCTGCGGTTGAACTTCTTAGCAGGTGCCATTACGGCAAATAGGTTGGCAATTATGACGGCAGAGGTGAGTAGTCCAATTGTTCTTAACCGAAATTATCATTAGGAACTTAATATTGCGTAAGAAAGTATACAGTAACAAGGAGTGATGAAATTTCTAATAGTAACACTGCATTCGTAAAATAGTAGAATAATGTAACATTCTAATGAACTTGACCTCATATTTGTCTAATATTGACATATTCTTTAAATTCTGTGATACACGAAATTTTTACGTTGCGGCCACTGTAGCAAAGAACCTTCCTTGTAGAGCCTTTATCAATTTTTGTGTTTGACATAAAGAGATAAGACTGGGAAGTGTTCGCAAACCCTTTACTTTTAATAGTGGTTCATTATGCAAAAGACTATCACAATAGTCTGACCTTGAAAATATTGACGAAATATATAATAAAGTTGCAGAGTAAGAAAAAGCATGACAATGAGAAAACATCACTACTTTTTCCTTGAAATATCGAACGACTACAGTTCAAAAATGTTTTGTATTTATAGTACTTAAGTACATAGTGTATGTTTCCTTGCAATTACAAACTTAATTTTATCAATAAAGCTTGTAAGGAAAGCTTTATACTTCGTGTATTTATTTACTGGGAATCAAAACAACTTTGTAACCAACACTCCAAGTTAATTTGTTCTCATAATTTGCCATTTGTCTTGCACGTGGTCCAGGACTCGGTTCCCAGTGGGGGAACACAAAATATTTAATTTCATAATCATCCACTTTCATTAATCATCCGTCTCCTCTGGCCTAAAGGACATAACCATGGGACGTTAAACTTCTAAAATTCATTCCACAATTCGCCATTGTTCTTATTCTTTCAGGGCAGCTTTCCTAACTAGTGTAAAAATAGTGAAACTATCACAAGTTGATGAGTGATACAGATGTTTCCACTACAGTGCCGAGAGATCCGAAGAACGGGTTAAAGAATAAAAATGAAATGAAATTTTTAGTTGTCCGTTTTACAGTTATGCTCTTTAGCAGAACTCAGAAAATCCTGGGCTCCAGGTCGCCATGGCGACTGGAAATACGAGTGTGGCTGGCGTCTAGCTTTTTTCAACATTAGTGTTCCCAGTTTTTTTTAATTTATATATTATTATTATTATTATTATTATTATTATTATTATTATTATTAGTAGTAGTAGTAGTAGTAGTAGTAGTAGTAGTAGTAGTAGTAGTAGTAGTAGTAGTAGTAGTAGTAGTAGTAGTAGTAGTAGTAGTAGTAGTAGTAGTAGTAGTAGTAGTAGTAGTAGTAGTAGTAGTAGTAGTAGTAGTAGTAGTAGTAGTAGTAGTAGTAGTAGTCGTCGTCGTCGTCGTCGTCGTCGTCGTCGTCGTCGTCGTCGTACTAGTAGTAGTAACAAATTCGATATGAAGTTGAAAGTGTCCTATTTACCTTGAACCTTAACATGAATGGACCATCATTAGAAAAGTTTGATCTACTCAGAAAAGTTAAAAATTGGCATTTCAATACTCAAACTACAAGACATGTACATGGACATAAAAATACACACTGCTGGTTTATAAAACTTGACTTATATACCGTTCAGGTTGCCGTATGTTTGAGAGATAGCCTGTAGACTGAGGTAAGCTGTGTTAGTTAAGAGGCCAAAACATGTAAACCTATGTATCAAATTGGATTGTAATATTATGGCGCCAGATTTTCAGAACTGGTTCCTAGATCAGAGGAGCCTTGATCCATACCCTTTAGGCTACAGGTGACGTCTGATCGATGAAAGTGAATAATTACAAATGTGTTAAACACAATCACAACACGTTAATTTGTTAGTTTTCCAAACTCATATTGTAGCCAAGTACTACACAGATGCAGTTCGTTTCTTCATGTTTTAAACGTTCCAAACCAAATGTTAGTTCTCTTTCACCACATCTTACAGAAACGAGGGTATATGTGGCAGGTAACGAGCATAGACTGGGCCCTTTAATGCAGAATTGCAAAGGAGTCACTGAAACGATGGCGAAGATCATCAGTATTAACGGTGGGCACAAAAACTGGTGTTTCGGCTTTTAGAAAAATCGAAAACGGGTTTTCAAAATTTTCAAAAAACCGCTTCAGTTTTCTCCAAAATTGGTTTCCGTTCTCTTCAAAAACGGTACGGTCTTTACTAAAATCGGTTTTCTCCAAAAACCGGTTCGGTTTTTCACCGGTTTCGTTTTTTCCAAAATTTGTTCTATTTCTAACCAGCATAGTGTTTCGTTGTTCTCCAGAAACCGAATCCGTTTCGATAGAAATAGTTTTATGTGTTTTCCATAAGTTTTCATCGAAATCAGTTTCGGAGAAGACCGAAATGCCGGTTTTTCGGGATTTCGGTTTTTCTAGAAACCGGTTTCCGGTATTATAAAAACGGTTTTGCCCATTCCTAATCAGTATATCATAATTATCAGTAGATATATTACATATTTATGTGTAATACGTTTTTGTTGAAATCGATAGATCTAGTAGGCTGAATTGTTTTGTTTTAATGGTGTTACCATTCATACCTCACAGAAGAGGCCCGTTGCTGTAGCAATAAGGTCGAAGGAAGGAATGCTCCGAAGAACCAATCGGAGAACCACATCCGTCATTATGGCTTCTGTCAAGCAGATCAAGATTCAACTGTTGTTGTTCAGAATAACACTCTGATGTGTGTGGGGGGAGGGGGGTTACATATACCTTCCTCCATTTTGGCTAACTCTCTGATTGGGGAACCCCAAAAATACTTCCTGCACCGGTGCCCGTAAGAGATTTATTATGGCCCTAAGTATGTTAGACGCAATGCTGGAAATGGGTTGTATACTCTACTATAATATATTCTGACAACTCTTCTTCCCATTAGTTTTCATACCAGCAGCTTTCATAGTGCGATTGTACATGTAAAGTTTTTAATTTTACGGTACACTTGGAAAATTTATATGCAAAATATGTAAGATGCCGGCTCTAGTGTTTTACATTTCTCATTTTGAGTACAGATTACATAGCGAATGTTTCGGAAACTGATGTAATGGTAGTCTTAAAGAAAGGGAGTATCGTTCCTTCTAATTCGAACACCTTTTATTTGGGTGAGAATATTTGTGTAATAGAGATACGACTAAAACTGCCAGTGGATGTTGATTTTTGAGACCATTATATTACTTCAAAACCAAAAATCAATGTCGGTTTCTATAACACATTGTTGATTTCAAAAACCAGCAACAAAAAATGTCATGAAATATGAACAGCACTAATATATATTCATATTCATGAAATAAGATGTATGTTTTTGTAGATGCTTAAGAATTTATCCTTTTGGTTGGGAATGAAATTGATGAATGAAAGGCATAAAAAATCTCCCTTAAAGAAAAGAAAGAAAGGAAAAGCTTTCACCCGCTTCGACAATGCATAACATCACTAGTTGTAATATATTTGGAGATTTCATATCTATGAAAGAAAGAAAATTTGTATGTAAAGTTACTTCAAATAACGACTTTTTAAAGCTGTTTTTGAAAAAGTTGTCATTTGTATTTTCCTTACTCAGTTTGGCGACTTTCAACAAACCTACAAAATTCGTTACTGAATTCTTTTCTCTCTCTTCTATATATATATATATATATATATATATATATATATATATATATATGTGTGTGTGTGTGTGTGTGTGTGTGTGTGTGTCTGTTATTTTCGAATTTTTCAATTTTGAGTCATCCATTCGATAAAGCATCAAAAACTACCTAAAGAAGTGATGGAATTTTTCGCGTCACTCTTACCGTTCCCGAGATATTGGACAAAAAAAAGTTCCAATTTCGGGAGATTTAAGGACCATATCTCGGGAACCGTAAGTCATAGAGACATCATATTGGTGTTGATCAATACCTAAGAGGATGGTGAACATTTTGCTACCAAATAGTAACCACTGGCCAACTGGTCACCGTTCCCCAGACTTAGGTCAAAAATTTCGGATTTCAGGAGATTTAGGGACCCATATCCCGGGAACCGTAAGTCATAGAGAGGTTACAAGAATTGTTTGAGTATAATAGTAAAGTACATAGAACAATTGGTATAAAGCCTGTAGAAGTTAGCAAGACAAATTAATTCTTTTTAAGTTCGTTCTGGCAATCTCTTGGAGCATTTTTTTTTTCTTTTTCAAAATATGTAATGTATAGCACCCTTGCGTGAGAGTGTGAGATCCTTAAAATTAACTTACGAAGGAGCTTAACAGGATTATTTGAAAAAATGACATTTTTAACTTGAAAGTGTAAAAGCGTAAAATGAATATATTTTAGAAAATGGAGAGGAATCAACCGAGTTTCCGTAACCATATCCTCCATAAGTTCAAATTCAATAAATAAATAAATAAATATATATATATAAAACGCAGTTTGATTCCCGCTTACTACAGCTCTTTTTCAGTCGGAATTTTCATTGAATACAATTTCATAAATTTTCTACAAATAAGTTCCTTAATTTCTTATTTTGTGTGTTATCACAGGAGATGGCAAGTGATGAAATGAAAGAATTGAGAAACAAGTTCACAAAAGAAGCTATCAATGATGCGCAGCTTGCACAGGTTCAGGGTACCAAGACAGATCTTTTGAAATGTGGCAAATGCAAAAAGAGGAATTGTACATATAATCAGGTAAGCACACAGAAATATTTCTGCTTATATTACGGAAATAATAAAGGTGCTGAAAGGAAAGGTTAATTCCGAAAACAGGTAAGTCATAGTAATAATTTCTTGTCTTATTTATAATATGAAGAATAGTTCAAGTTTTTTCAATTCTTATGGATCCACAGCATTTAAATCTTGTACTGAAGCCATATGAAAGTGTTTCGGAAGGATTTTGTGACTATTCCTTTTTTTGTGAAATAAACAGATAATTTAAATATGTTACGTATAATTTGTAACAAGTCTTGGGATCCTTTTTCCAACAAAAATCGGCTTTTGATATTATCAGTAAGTTAAATGTGGATACCTAATTGTATCGTGAGTTTAGGTACACAAAACTTGATACAATTATTTAAAAAAATAACAAGATATTAAATCAAAATGCTCGCCTTTGTCTTCATATAGGCTTTGCTGCGTGTGTAGCATGTATGACCATGTTTAAATTCTCCACTGTTCTTACCAAGGACTTTTTAACAACAAAATTCTTCAACTAAACTTTTCAAGTCTGCACTCCGATCTCTAACATGATCATAATAATTTAGTCATGTAACAAATCTGTTGTATAAATTTCATTCCACTCGTAGGTATCTTTCTTGGTATTGCATTTTTCACAAACAGCAGTACATACATAAAATTTCTTCCTTTTAGTATATTTCGCAATAAAGAACTGATAAATTAACCTGATTAGTTAAGTGTGTGTGAAATTTATCCTTATGGTAAAAGCGATTTCGAACAATTACATTGTAATAAATGTGTGAATAAATACAAGTCAATCTGATTCTTCGAAATGTGAATAATATGTTTCTTCCATTATTATAAACATTTACTATGCTTAAGTAAGCGAGAAATTTGATTATTTCTTCATTATGAAATTTTTTTTGCATTTGCCCAGAGGAAGAACTACCTTATAGTATTAAAAAGAATTAGTATTTATTAACTTCAAGATTTCTGGCAGATTTGAGAGGCAAAAAATTTAAATGTTAGATTAACATTTTAAATAAACTCTAAACCTTGCTTTTCTGTGGCCTGTTTTTGATTGTTCAAAAATATGTTAAACATCGAATTTTCCCTGCGGTTCACTCAAATAAAACAAAGGCTAACATCTGGAAGAAGTGTTTCCGCAGTGTGCTGCAGTTGTATGTTCCAATGATAACGACAAAGCAACTGAAATCATCATTGAAGAAAAATTATTACAGGATTGACAATATATATATATATATATATATATATATATATATATATATATATATATATATATATATATATATATATATATATATATATATATATATATTACATCAACTTGAAACATCGCTCAAGACGGACATTATTAAAACAAAACATGATTCCAAGAAATATGGCTTTATTCCATTCAGTTTGAAGGAAATTAGAAAAAAAAGTTTAGAAGGCATAATTTTAACAGAGCACAAATGCCTCCAAAACATAAAGAAGAACTTAACAGGTTACGAAAGTTTCTTCACTAATCCACTGGATTGCGCTTGTGTCTATGAAGACTTCCCGTATCTGCCAAGACACTTTAGGAGTGACAAAAAAGAACAAATACACCAGACTGAAAGAATATATTCATAATGCCAATCCCAGCGATGCCCCAATACCGGGTCATTCGAAATACCTGATGCAAAGCAGAACATCAATAAAGTGGAAGTGAACAAAGAAGAAAAACATAGAAACAAAGGGTTTTCATTCGAATAAAGAAATTAAGTTCCTGCATCTTCATTCTGGACAGAAGTTAGAATATCATTGATACTTTTGCCGTTACGGAAAAAGAAATACAAGAACTTAAGATTTGTGTATTGTGAAGCTCAAGCAATTAGTATTTACCAGTGTAAATATTGTCTTTTTTTTTTAATTCTATGTAATTAAGTGCCATACATCCCACTCCTAAAGCCTTTCTTCTTATCTTTCATGTCTTGACAATGCTGACAACTGTCAGCAAAAATTTGACGTTTAATATGATATTTTGAACAATCTATAACAGGATACAGAAGAGCAAGGTTAGTGGATAGTTTTCGAGTTTATTCATAAGATTGCTCTTCAAGTGGCTTACATTCTATTTGGTTGAAATTTCTTTAAGTAGACCTGATGACCAATCCTATTATTGTTTCAGCAACTGTCGCAAATAGAACTAAAATTTAATGTAAGTGAAATACACGTTGTCGTCAAAAATCGTCCTTCGAAAATCATCCTATTTTCTTCTGTCCAAGACTGATCTTTAGTTGCTACTTATACTTTGTTTTTGTTGTCCAATGATTCAGAAATTTGATTGTGCATTACTGTGGGAACCCGAAGTGTACATAACGTAATATTTCACACGCTGATAAACAGATCAAGATTTACCACCATGCCAAGTTTGATTTCGATCGTATGAGTTTCGTGTATCTGTTTTGTTTTGGAATACATGATACAAAGTTTTATCCCGATCGGGTGAGTTTGGTGTATGGGTTTTTGCGTTTGAAAGTATGATGCAAAATTCGACCACCTATAACTAGGGAACGGTAAGCCTTGTAACGTTGTATGCTCACACATACAACTGTGGTCCCGCGTTCAATTTGTCCACAGGTAAAAGTCAAACCTTGCCCAATTAACAGACACAATTCCTTCCTTTACCTGCACACAAATCAAACACAAGCACACTAGTCGAGTTAGATTCCCCGATTCTTGTTTTGGCAATAGCAGAGTAAAAGCACTGAAAAATAATATAATTTTTTTTTCCTGGAAGCAATCAAGCCTGTTTTGACTAGGAGATATATGTAAACTCTCAAAATTCAACTTGAACAATTTATTATAAACAGAATATAGGTATAACAACAACAAGAAATTTTTAAACCCCGTAGCAAAACGATTAAATATTGAAATAACTCCAAAACTTCCCAACAAATGACAATTTCAACAATTAACATTTAATTTATCCAAAGTTACGAAAATATCAAATTCTTTGAACATTAATTAGTCAAAAGCAACGTGAAAAGTTTCAAAAGATACAATTTTACCCGTATATACATTTACTCTTTCAATTCACTGAAGTTTACCACCCTTCCGGCACTCAGTGACAATCCGGATACACATGAATATTTAAATTTGCTTTTCTTTCCCCAAAACTCACAATATTTATTGGTTAGGTTAGGAATTAACAGTAATACGTCTACTCGGGTATTACGCGTTTGTTCCCACATGAAAATTCCTACTTAAATATTCTCCCAATAATATTTTAAAGTTGGCATAAATGTGCTTAATGGGATCCGAACCCCGCATGCGCGATCCGAACCAATATATTTTATAATGGGATCCAAACCCAAGGATTGGGAGTCCCATGCACTGCTCTGACAAATAACGCGAGGACGAATAAATTTCGAATCTCCTTCTACAGCCAAAAGAGGTTAAATAATTCGTCCTCACCTTATTCCCCAGGACAGTACTAAGAGCAAACCCAATACTCCACGTTAGTAGAAAAATAGCACTCTACTTACCAAAGAAAACACACACAAAATTCTTAAACATGCATTAATATTCATAATATTCTGTTCACACACTAATTGAAGCAATCTTTCATATAGTATCAAGCCAACTGTCACATAATTCCAAAACCATATGTTCGAAAAGGAATTTCAATGTTATATCATACCGAAAAATGAATTTAACTAATTCCAAGAGTTTTAATCTAACCCTTACCCTTTCCAATCTTCAAGTGACCGAATTGCTGGGCAAACCCACCCAGCTGCTACAGCCACAAGTGCTGCCATCTCTTGAGATTCGAGGGAACTCCTCGTGACAAGCACTCATAAGTGAAGTGGAAGGGCATCTATTGAGTAGAAGCCGTATTACCTAACTCCTACCTTTACATCCAAATATACAATTATAATTCCATCTGAAATCTTTTTTTTTTTTTTTCTTCGACGGAAACGCTATATACGTTACATATAGATCCGTCTGTCCAAAAATTTTTAATTACATCCATCAAAAGTATATGCGTTTAAGGAGAAGAATCTTGATCTTAGTTCTAATTACAAATTCCATGCATTGCATGCTTATAGACAAAAAATTTTACAACTTACAGTCTCCATCCAGCTATACTTTGAGGACGTGCTTTATTACAATGGTAAGATAGATCCGCGTACAAATGAGTATCCATTTCCGGGTATATACTGGAAGATCGTCTTCCCACATTCTTTCGGACATAACCACTAAAGACATTAGGACCAAAACCACGGACAGCTCCTGCAGGATACAAAAATTAAGCGACACAAACAATTCACACAAACATGTCACAAATATATATATATAAACATGATAAAATGATCTTCCTTACAAAAAAAATTTTTTTTTTTTTTTTTTTCTTACACCTAAACCTTTTAGTCTCCAACCTGGTTCACGGGTTGTGCATTCCTCGGCAGAATATACCGTTTACAATGCTGAACATGTCTTTTTATTTTGACCTGGGGGTTGTCCACCTTCTCCAACCATAAGGTATTCATAGTTGGTTGACCAACTACATAATAAGGACCCTCCCAAAGTTCAGCAAGTTTAGGGTTGAAATGCTTTTCTAATGATGCCTTCATAAATCTTTTGGTTAAGACTTGGTCACCAACTTTAAAGTTAACTGGCAAATGCCTCTTAGAGTAGGTCTTTTCACATCTTTTCCAGGCGTTCTCCAAATTTCTTTTTATGATTTCATATTTCGTATTTTTATCGACTTCTTCGTCTAATATTCCCAAATCTACTAGCCACTTGACATCAAGCGGGCTGTACATGGTTCTTCCATAGTAGATATCACATGGAGAGAGACCCGTAGTTTCATTAAGACTCACATTGATAGAAAAAGCAATTTTAGATAGTAATTGGGCCCAATTCCTTTGATTCTTATCAATGTACGCCTTCAGAATTCCCTTCAAACTACGTATCGTTCTCTCACAAATGTTCGGAGATGGATTATAAGGCGAAGTTTTTATGTCCTGTATCCCTAGGCTGTACAGGAAATGAGTAAAGTACTGTGATACGAAATATGTCGCGCAATCATGAACCACCTTAGAGACAAATCCAGTTCTTAAAAATATATCCATCAGTTTCTTACAAATAGCTTGACTTGAGAGTTTCCTCAAAGGTTCTAAGAATACAAACTTACTACAGGCGTCTACTACAACTAATACATATTCATACCCCTGACTACTAGGCCATTTCCCGGCAATATCAATAAAAAACGTGTTGTTTGGAGCTTTTACATGTCTCGTATAATAATTTCCCTGAGGCAAGGTGTTCCTATCACGAATCCTTTGACATTTAGAACAAGATCTCACAAACTCACTGATATCTTTAAACATATTCGGCCATGTCATACGTCTAGCAATGGCGGCAGTTGTCTTTCTTACCCCTCTATGAGCACCACTTATCAACTGAGAATGGAAATAGTCTAGTATAGTTGGTACTAAACTTTGTGGAACTACTACTCTATAACCATCCCCAATCTGGCTCTTCGTTTTCTTTAACAAGATACCATCTCTCAAAACATACGAGTCTACACTTTCTTTCTTTTTTAATTTACCTATAATTTCTTGAAGATCTTTATCTGACTGTTGATGTTCTTTCAAAGGTTCGTTTAACAACGGCAATTTCCAAAAATTTACAAAACTCAAGTTGACATTTTTACCATTATCTTTGATAACCTCAGCTGTATTAGGTTCATTAGTATAGAATTCTACATGATTTCCTATTCGCGAGAGGAAATCTGCAGCAATGTTAGAGCTCGTCCTGATATGGAGAATTTTAAACTTAAACTGAGAAATTTTCTCCATCAGAGTACCGTACTTCCTTTGCCGTTTATGATTATGTAACAACCAAGATAAAGCCTTCGAATCTGTGTAAACTACAAAGAAATTATGCAAATAATATTCGAAACGTTCTAACGCCAAAGATAACGCCTTCGCCTCCAACTCGTACACATTTTTGCTCCAATCTGATGGTGGTATGGCCTTTGAAAACATATGTACTGGCATTAATTCGCCATCTTTATTATATTGAGATAATATCGCACTGTAGTTTTTCAGAGAAGAATCACAATGAATAACAAAACTTGAATTCATATCCGGGACCTTAAGGATTACCTCGTCACAAAACGCATCTTTAAGTTTTTGAAAAGCATCATCGTGTTCTTTAGTCCATTTAAATGGAACTTTTGCGGAACGCATCTCCTGTAAAGGTGCAATGATTTCAGCAAAGTTATATACAAATTTTGAAAAGAATTGGAAAAATGCACACACCCTATTCAAGCCTTTCCTATTCTTGGGTTTCGGTAAATTTTTAATGGTTTCAAGTCGGTCCTCATCTATGGTCATCGTTCCACGTTCAAATTGAAACCCTAGATATTTTATTCGGGTTTGAAACAAAAGAGTTTTGGAAGGTGATACAGTTAACCCAGCTTCCCTGAACCTACCTAGAACTTCCTCAACCAGTTTTTTGTGTAACTCTAAATCAGGTGTAAATATTAACACATCGTCATAAAATATTTCTAAGTTATCCCCAATTAAGCCATCTAATATTTTAGACATCAAATAACTCAAAACATGAGGTGAAGTTGATAACCCCATTGGCAAACGCCGAAATTGATACATCTTATTTTTAGTTACAAAGGCAGTTACCTGTTTACTATCCTCAGTGAGCAAGCACTGGTAAAAACTTTTCTTGAGGTCAATCTTTGAAAATATATGGTTATTTGATATGCTAGAGATAACATTTTCAAGATTGGGTGACGGAAAGTTCCGTGTAATTATCTTTTTGTTCACAGAGCCGTAAGCCACGACTAGTCTCTTACTGTGGTCCCTATTCTGGACCAAAAAGCATGGACTGGAAAATGGAGAAGCATTAATCTCTTCTACCACCCCCTCTTTTACTAAATCTTGAATAAAATTATCTAATTCTTTTTGCTTATAGTTTGGTACACTATACGGTTGTAACTTAACTGGAGTTTTATCAATTAATTCAATTTGATAATAGAAATCCTTCACACATCCTAAACGATCCGAAATGACATCTGAAAAGGAAGTTACTAAATTATTTACATAATTTTGTAATTCAGGATCTTGAACTAAAAGTTCCGAAGAAACTTTATAATTACCTTCAGAAGGTGCTGCATTCTGCCCAGAATCAGTAACCTGAAGCACCTCATGATCCACATAGGTTTCCAATTCGGCAGCCAACTGTTGTTCTCCAAGCGCCTGCTATTCTGATCTGCAAGTCTGATTTTGTAAGGCTCTAGGGAATCGAGCAGCTTCCTCAGCCCCCTTCGAGCATGCGGGAGTGGGATGAACCACGCTATCCCTAGAAGATAAAAAGTTTGTCCGAGGAGTAGACTGTTGTAGGTTAGATGGGGGATTTATAGGAATTATTAACTTCCTAGCTTGGATTTTGTAAAGTCTGTTTGACACATCTATCACCGCTTGATATTTTCGATGGAAACTATTTCCCAATAAGAGATCAAACTCTGAAGATGGAACTATATAAAAGTTTTCTGTAAACTGTTGAAAACCCATCCGAAAATATAAGCGAACTCGTGATTTTACTGTCACTTGTTGATCACCAAGACCTACAACTTGCAAACTAACATCTACTTCTCTGATTTTACACTGTTTTTGCAGATTTCTAAAGAATACTTCACTCACAAAGCAGGACTCGCTCCCTGTATCGAGGATTGTGTTAACTAATTTCCCTTTTATATATGCAGGCACAACCAGAAGATCTCTATTATGTTTATTAGGTTGTGAAGAATTTATATTTTGGAAACCTGATTCATTCACCAATGACGTATGTTCAGAATTTCTACCCAAAGCACTGTTCCTTTTTCGAAAATGTTTGTTTGAACTCGAAGAACTAGTCACAATATTCTTCCTAATGGCACCTGTATTACCTTGATATTGTTCACTACCTGATGACGTATGAGTATTCCTACCAGAAACTATTACATTTTGATTTTGTTCAGGATTTCCGTCTAAACATCTACCTTCAACCCAATTTACCGGTTTATTATTTACACTAGGTTGACTAATTACATTACAAGTAGCCGTTTTATTTGTTATTCCCTGATGGGGATTTTTATTTATACTACCCATTACTGGTCCGACAGCATTTCTCAATTTGTAATAATCGCTACTATATCTATACATATTATCAAAATGTAAAGCTGCGTCCTCAAGCTGTTCAAAAGTCATCGGTACTCCCCTACAGTTGAAAAATTTATGAACCATTGGACTAACCATATTACAAATTAAGTTACAAATCACTGGTTCTTCGAAGTTCATATCCAAAACATGTATTAATGCTAATTTCTCCTCCACAAATTCATACAAGGTTTGATTTTCCCTCATAACACGGTAAAACTCTAAACGCATAAACTGTGTTCTAGCCAAAGGTGAGATGAATTTAATGACAAGTTGTCTACAAATGTCTCCCCAAACTGATCCTGTACCAATCATCGACTGCAAAAGATAATTAAATTCCCCTTTAGTCCGCGCTAAACTAGCTATTAAAATAACATCACACGGTAAATCTTTACTACGCACTAATTTGTCTAGTTTCAAAATGAATTGGAATGACAATTCTGTATTTGTACCGTCTACTAAAGGCAATTGATTAGTCTCGGCTAACAACAATTTATACACCCCTTCGGTTGCTAATTTATTAAAATCAAAATTCAAATGCTCAGAATGCATATTATGTCTGTGTACATTTCGTCTATCTAAGCCTGGAACAGAGGAAGAACGTATCCGTGACCTCCCACGATTTGGTTCAACAAAGTTACCATCAAAATTTGTCGCAGCATTATGAAAGCAAGGATTTTCAAAAGCTACATAACCTACAAATCCTTCTTCACTACTCGAACTACTACGATCAAAATTATCTATATTTTCATAATTCTGCCTATTATCCATCTTTCCTGTAGCCAGAATGCAAAATTATCCGTAAATTCTTCTCCTTTTACAAACAATAAGAAAATGCGCAACAACTCGTGCCAACTTGTGCTAGGTGCACCCTCAAAAATTTCTTCACACAAAGTTATTTTCTTATCATATATCTCCTGAATATTACTCTGCGCTTTATTTCCTAACATTAAATTCTAATCTAAGCAAGTATATAGCCAAAACAAGTACCACTTGAAGATTGGAAAGTTGTAACGTTGCACGCTCACACATACAACTGTGGTCCCGCGTTCAATTTGTCCACAGGTAAAAGTCAAACCTTGCCCAATTAACAGACACAATTCCTTCCTTTACCTGCACACAAATCAAACACAAGCACACTAGTCGAGTTAGATTCCCCGATTCTTGTTTTGGCAATAGCAGAGTAAAAGCACTGAAAAATAATATAATTTTTTTTTCCTGGAAGCAATCAAGCCTGTTTTGACTAGGAGATATATGTAAACTCTCAAAATTCAACTTGAACAATTTATTATAAACAGAATATAGGTATAACAACAACAAGAAATTTTTAAACCCCGTAGCAAAACGATTAAATATTGAAATAACTCCAAAACTTCCCAACAAATGACAATTTCAACAATTAACATTTAATTTATCCAAAGTTACGAAAATATCAAATTCTTTGAACATTAATTAGTCAAAAGCAACGTGAAAAGTTTCAAAAGATACAATTTTACCCGTATATACATTTACTCTTTCAATTCACTGAAGTTTACCACCCTTCCGGCACTCAGTGACAATCCGGATACACATGAATATTTAAATTTGCTTTTCTTTCCCCAAAACTCACAATATTTATTGGTTAGGTTAGGAATTAACAGTAATACGTCTACTCGGGTATTACGCGTTTGTTCCCACATGAAAATTCCTACTTAAATATTCTCCCAATAATATTTTAAAGTTGGCATAAATGTGCTTAATGGGATCCGAACCCCGCATGCGCGATCCGAACCAATATATTTTATAATGGGATCCAAACCCAAGGATTGGGAGTCCCATGCACTGCTCTGACAAATAACGCGAGGACGAATAAATTTCGAATCTCCTTCTACAGCCAAAAGAGGTTAAATAATTCGTCCTCACCTTATTCCCCAGGACAGTACTAAGAGCAAACCCAATACTCCACGTTAGTAGAAAAATAGCACTCTACTTACCAAAGAAAACACACACAAAATTCTTAAACATGCATTAATATTCATAATATTCTGTTCACACACTAATTGAAGCAATCTTTCATATAGTATCAAGCCAACTGTCACATAATTCCAAAACCATATGTTCGAAAAGGAATTTCAATGTTATATCATACCGAAAAATGAATTTAACTAATTCCAAGAGTTTTAATCTAACCCTTACCCTTTCCAATCTTCAAGTGACCGAATTGCTGGGCAAACCCACCCAGCTGCTACAGCCACAAGTGCTGCCATCTCTTGAGATTCGAGGGAACTCCTCGTGACAAGCACTCATAAGTGAAGTGGAAGGGCATCTATTGAGTAGAAGCCGTATTACCTAACTCCTACCTTTACATCCAAATATACAATTATAATTCCATCTGAAATCTTTTTTTTTTTTTTTCTTCGACGGAAACGCTATATACGTTACAGCCTGGAAACTAGACATTTCATACGTTTATATAACTGATCAAGATATATATGTTTTTGAAAATATGACGCAAAATTTAATCACCCCTAACTCGAGAACCATAAGGCTCCTGAACTTGTGCAGGTGTAGGTAGAGCAAATTACAGTCCGGAATCGTTTTTCCACTAACGGTTTTTATTACAAAAATATTACTATAATGTAATTTCTCTAGTATTGGGTAAAGAGAGGCGACCCAACGCGACAGCAGCCTAAGGCAGGATCTCCATAGAGCTCTGGAGCAAGCTAGGGGGAGTGAATTTTAGGATCCCCAATGCTCCGTGCACGCAGTGAGGGGGGAAGGGTTAGGGTCACAGAGCTCCGAGCTAGCTAAGAGAGCAGATTGGAAGCCTAAAGTTCCGAAGAAAACTAAAGGCTTTGGGATATGTCTCGTAAAGCTCCAGAGCAAGCTAGAGGAGTGATGATCAGTCGCATACTGTCTTTCCTTGGAATCCTCTCGATTATATAAGTGCTCCAGGTGAGGCGGTGGCGTTGCTGTTCGCTTGTCGTCGTGTGACCAGTGTATCGCTGTTGTCTCTGTCATCTGCAGCCATAGTAATCCATGGTAAGACTCATGTTGGGTGTTTGTAAACACAACCATGCAGGATATAACAATATAGTTGATGAAGATCTACCATAATGGCAAATTTGATCCCGGACGCAAAATTTGACTACCCATAACTCGGGAACTGTAAGGCTCCACAACATTAATATTTCATATGCTTACGTTTGGTAAATTTGATCCCGATCGGGTCATTTACGTATGTATCGGATTTTTTTTTTTTTTTTTTTTTTTAATATGATGGAAGATTTAACCGCCATAAATCAAATAATAGGTTTGCACACCATCATATTTCACATGCTTTTATAGTACGTGAAGTTTTACAACTGTACTAAGTTTAATCCTGATCGGATGAGTTCAAGGTGTAAGGTTTTGCTTTTGAAAATACGATGCAAAATTTAACTGACCATAACTCGAGAACTGTAAGCCTGCACATAGCATATTATTTCTTACTTTTATATAGCGGATCAAGGTTTATTATCATAGAAACTTTGCTCCCGATTGGATGAGTTCGTCACAATATATAGTGTCAAATGATGGTCAGAAAGAAAGAAAATCAAAAACTTCATCCATATTTATAATAATTATTAATTAGAGTCACTATTTTTTGGTGATACGCGCAAACGCGAAATGTATCAGTTTTGTGCGAAAACGTTGTGTACGTAAAATATATAATTTTTAACTATTTGTTAGGCCCTATAACACTTGCGATTAAACGCAAAATTCTGTCGAATTAGCGAAATTTGCAGCAAGTCCAGATATTCCACGAAATTTACACAAAAGTGACAGTTTTTCGACGCAATGTCATAAAAATTTCCATTTTTGAGGAAATAGACCACCATAAATTTCTGAAATTTTACATGCGAGCTCCAAATGGTATCTACTGGTGAAGTGGATAGTGTGGAAGGAGTGTTGCGGGGTATGTTAGATGAACATTAAGAAATCACTGGAAAGTGTGTCTAATTAATGTCATATCAGTTTCGAATGTTGATGGGGAGAAGGCTCTCTCTTCTTACGATGACATACTTACCGACAAAAGAACAAAACCAGAAAACATTGAAACAATTCTTACGTGTTATTTGCATAAGTAAACTGTGAACACTAAAGTTATTTTTTTTTATTAATATTCTCTGTGTGTGTGTTCTTTTTTCTTTAAATGATACTTTTATTCAGTGAGGCTGCTTATATTTTTTTTAAAAAAAACTCAAATATTGTTTAATGTAGTCATGCATGAGCTCATGTCATGGTGATTGATGAGTGAAAATTAAGGTGAAATAAAAGGTAACTAATTGTAACTGCCAAGGAAAATAGTGTTCTTACATTGAATTTTTATTCACCGATTTTATCCCGCATATTTTTATAACGAAATTGTAAATTCTTATTTACCACAAAATCGTATCTTTAGTTATTACTATTGTTAAATAATTAGACAAAAACTTAACCTGAATTTGTGTTGCTATAATTGTTCTAGACTGTTTCGACGGAGACACCCATCTTCCTCGGCAGATGGGAAACTTTTGCAGAATGAGATCAATAATCTTTACAAACGAGACTGTGTTTTGTTTTCCCTGACGTTTTATGGATATAAAAGGGTATTAAGAGAAGCAATAGAAATTAAATTAGCAGAAAGTTTTAAGTGTTTTGGTACTGTTTTTAAAGTTTTTAAGTTTTCAAATTTAATTAACAGTAAACTAAAAAGTTTTCTTTTAATACATTGTGTTATGTTCCAACATCTCAGAGTCAATAGATGCACCTGCTTCTTGAATACATGCTCGAAGTTCAAGTAAATTGTTAGGTAGGGTGTCTGATATACTTGGCCTTTAACGTAATCCCACAAAAAAGATGTATGGAGTGATATCTGGCAACCAGAGGGAGGGAGAACCTGATTGTCACGACTAGCTCCATTGATTTGGCAGCCTTCTGTTGAGTTCCCTTTCGACATTTCGGTGCCATGATAAGAATTCTCCGTCCTGCTGGAAAATAAACTTTTCCATGTCCTCTTCCAGCTGCGGGAAAAGCCATGTCTGCAGCATGTGAAGATAGAAAAGTCCGTTTACATTGTCATTCTCCAAAACATACGGCAATACATTTTGAACGGGTGACTACGAAAACGTTTACTTTGGTTGAATCACAGTTATGTTCTTCATAACCGTGGGGATTTTCCAAAACCGCAGACCCTCACATTTTGTTTGTTTACTTTCCCCGAAAGGTAGAAGGTAGGCTTATCGCTAAACACAACTGATTCAATGAAATCATCTCTTTACATAAGGTTTTGCATCGCAACGCAGGATTCAAATCTCGTATTTTTGTCAGTAGGTTTGAGCACCTGTAACAATTTCAATGAATCGGTATGGGTGTAATTTCAACGTTTTCGTAGAGTCTTTGTCACTGTTATCTGCTTCAAGGTCAATTCATTTCGTGCACGAACCATTGATTTTTTTGGTCTTCTGCCGAAAGTCGCACACTAACAACCAAATGTTTCCTTATTATTAGCTCCCAGCCAGCCTGTTGATTTTCTTTTGCAGATACATCCACTTTCTTTAACTTGTCTGTACCACTTCCGAATTGAGTACCCGCTTGATGGATCTAGCCCGAACATCGTCCTGAAACTTCATTGAATAGCAACAACAGACTGTTTTACATGAAATTCGAGAACACAAAATGATCTGCTTTCGTTTTCTGCTACTTTGATTTACTGTCGCTCCAGCAGCGAAATGCATACTAAATGTCATCTTTGCCAGCCACTAAAAGTTTTTATTTTATTTAACAGAAGTTGCATGCATTGCATAGTTCTGACTATGCAATGAAATATATGAAACAGGAGAGTGGCCAAAAGACTTCCTGAAAACGATCATGATAACAATGGCTAAGAAATCGAACCCAAAGAGATGTGAGGATTATGGAATTATTAGTCTCGTATCTCATGCAGCTAAAATTCTGCTCCGAATACTGAACAGAAGGTTATATGGAAGAACAGATGAAAAAGTTGAGGAGGAGCAGTTCGGGTTCAGGAGAGGTAAGGGTACAAGAGATGCTATTGAATTATTAAAGGCGATCGGTGAAAGATTTATAGAAAAATGTGTATGTTGTATTTATTGATCTAGAAAAAACTTTTGACCACGTGAATTGGGAATTGTTGTTGGGAGTTCTAACAAAGATATGGTTGGAATGGAAAGATCAAAGACTCATAAGAAACTTATACATGAACCAACAAGTAAGTATTAGGATAGGGGAAGAACCGATGGAGGAGAGTGCAATTGGAAGGGGAGTTCGACAAGGATGCTGTCTCGCCAATACTATTTAATATCTATCTAGAAGAGATAATGAAAAAGAACCTACATGACGAAGACGGCATTTCAGTAGGAAGTAGAATGATTAGATTCATAAGATTTGCAGACGACATGGCTCTTGTTGCAGAATCTGAAAAGAAAATCAATAAGATATTAAAAAACCTGAGGAAGGGCTTTGAAGAATATGAGATAAACATAAATGTTAGAAAGATAAATGCCATGGTGATTGGAACAAAGCGATCTGTCTCAAATATAAAAGTGGGAGGGTAGCAAATAGAACAAGTGAATAGTTTTCGATATCTGGGTAGTAGTATTGGTAATGACATGAAGTGCGAACGCTAAATAAAAGCAAGGATAGCAATGGCGGAAGAATCCTTTAGGAATAAGAAAAGTCTGTTTTGTGGGACCTTGAATAAAGAGTTGAGAAAAAGACTCACAAAGTGCTTCGTGTGAAGTGTTGTACTGTATGGGGCGGAAACATGGACATTACGTAAAGTGATGAAAAATGACTGGAAGCCTTCGAAATGTGGGTGTGGAGAAGAATGGAAATAATTAGTTGGGTCGAGCGAAAAACTAATGAGAGGGTGTTAGAAATGGTGAGGGAGAAAAGAACACTTGTAGATATTATTAAAAAGAGGAAGAGAAACTGGTTGGGACATTGCCTAAGAAGAAATTGTATCATGAAGGACGTCCCAGAGGAGCATTGCCATTTACCTGGACTCACAAGATGAGTGAATGAAATTACTGTCTTTTACGGTAACGTGTCGATGCCCAACCCCCATTCCAAACCTTCCCCCCTTTCAGTTTGTTGTGGTCCGATAAATAACAACATTGCGTTTTCATTTAACATTGGGCGCATAAAGAGTGTACAGCCCTAATGGCTCGTCCGATTTTTTTAAAAAAAAAATCCTTCACTTTAGATTGAAAACATCATATTTGGAGATGGTTTTTCCTCTTACATTTTGTTGTAACTCTGATAAGAACAGAGTTACCCTATGTCAGGGGACTTTTGAGACACCTTGTATATAAAGTAAAAGTTACTTATACAATATAAAAACACAGTATGTAATAAATATAAATATAGGTTTGTCATTCGCACACAATGTTTTAAATTTTGTTACTTCGGCGTGGTAATTAGCTAGAAAACGATACGGCACATCGTTCTTTTCTCCCCTCCGCCGCTGATGAAAGATCTAGAAATAAGGTCGTCATTTCAACGAAATACTTGAAATATCCATACTGTGTTACTCCCCTTACTAGCAAAACATCATAAGTGACTGTTATGCATTTGTAAACAGCTGCTAAAGTGTGTTGACCAGCAAGCGGCGAAACGAAAAAATAAATAGCCTGTTATTTTTCTTTTCTTTTTTTTAAACACTGTAGCAACGTGAATTCGATCGTTATTTGATGTCAATTTCTTGCTAGCCCCCAGAACGATATTTGTTTGAAGTATCTTTTTATTTCAGTTATATAATTTCTAGAAAATCAATGTACAGATTGTTGTTTTGTGTTTTCATTTTTCACTTGAAACTTCAAAATGTACCCTGATATTAAAATTAATTTTTGTTCTCTTCAGTCAAAACATGTAAGTATATAGAAATAATGTGTTTATGTTTTACAATATTCTTTTACTTAGATCGTTCAAAAATGATTGGCACTATAATTTTTATGTGTTCACAGGAACCATTTACTGAGCAAACGAATACAGATTATATTACATATTCCCTGCCAATATCAATACACTTTTGCTATCGTTCTGGCAGCTTCCACATTTGCATAGCAAACCATTCTTTGGGGCTGTCTCGGCGCCACTGATGGACAACTACGTGAAGTTCTCCATTTGTAGTAAACTTCTTACCCGGATGACCTTTCATTGGGTCGAATAGGGCATAGTCGCTCGGAAACAGATCAGCGAATGTGGAGGATATGGCAGCACAGTGAACTCTAGTTTACGCACGGCGACAGTGGTCTGGTGACTGGCATGTGGCCGTGCATTGTCGTGTTGGAGCAGAGCACCACGGTCCCATTTTCCGTGGCGGCGTTATTGAATGCGTCGGTGGAGTTGGTGCAGTGAACTGCAGTACCGGTCACTGCTGAGGGTCGTATTGGAACGGAGCCAGTCCACCAGTAGTATCCCTTCCTGATCTCAGAACACAGTCGCCATTTGTTTCTGCACGAATTGTCCCGGCCGTGACTTCCTGGGACGAGGGCTCCCAGTATGCTTCCACTCCATAGACAGGCGTTTCTTTTCTGGAGTGTCGTGGAAGAGTCATGATTCGTCGACGGTGACCAGACGCTCAAAGAACTCTGCTTGATCTGCACTGTACTGTTGAATAAAGTGTTGGGTATCTCCACACGCTTCTGTTTCTGCGCAGTGGCAAAGAAATGGTACACCCATTGTGCACAGACCTTCTTCATTTTTAAATCCTCATGGATGATGGTGTGGAGCGTTCCCCGTGATGGACCTGGTGCTGTCTCTAGTTCATCAAACGTGCCCGATTATCAAGTCATTAACACGCTGGGCATTTTTTTTTTTTTTCGAGCAGTTGCTGGACGCCCAGTGCTTTTGCGTTTTTCAGCACAATCCTTGCCGCCTTTGAACTCTGATTCCCAACGAAATATCGGATCTGTGACTTGGTGCTGTTTCTCCACATATGGCTATTAACCTCGTGTGGATGTCTGAAGCAGTCTCTCTTTCCAGAGAAACCATATAGTCCACCATTGCCCATGATTTTCTGCTTCCACATTGTCTTCTTGCCATACACTAGCGTACTCGAAAGCCGGAACAAGTGCTGCTGCAATGCGCCACTGTGGGAAGCAGCAACACCACCTGGTAGCCGTAGAGAATACTATAGTCTATCTTCCGGCATATATCGACTAGGGATGGGCAAAACCGTTTTTTTTAATAAAACCGGAAACCCGATAAACTGACATTTCGGTTTTCTCCAAAGCCTGTTCGGTTTCTCACCGAAACCGATTTCGGCTTTCTCCAAAAACTTGCACGGTATTTCACCGAAACCGGTTTCGGTTTTTCACCGAAACTGATTTTGGTGAAAACTTTTGGAAAACACACAAAACTATTTCTGTGGAAACGGAATCGGTTTCTGGAGAACAATGAAACTATTCTGGTCAGAAATAGAACAAATTAAAAAAAAAAGAACCTGTTTTGAAGAAAACTGAAACCGAATCCGGTGAAAAACCGAACCGGATTTTTAAAAATGTTCGAAAACCGGCTTCGGGTTTTGTAAAAATCGAAAAACTGTTTTTTGTGCCCACAACTAATATCGACACACATTTCAAACTGCTGCTTTGAAGGAGTTATAGGGAAAATGCCAATCAATATTGAACGAACTAAATATTATAATTTTAGGACTGCAAATAGTTAATATAACTGAAATGAAAATATACTTTAAACAGTTAGTTTTGCATTAATTTGGTTGCACTAAATATGGGAGCATAAATTCAAATTTTATTAAACTGTGTTTTGTAAATCTACATTAGAAGCTAATGTCAATACATTCCAAGCACTATTTTTGTTTTTACGATGTATTTTTTCACCTTTGTCTGAAAAAAAAACTTGTTTTAAAAATAAAGCGACAGCCCGCGAAATTTTTCTTTTTTTTTTTTAACTATTATTATTTACAACTCTAGAACCAACGAAACGGAAAACGTCTCAGTGCGCGACGCTCATTTCTAATAATAGTCATGCTACACTTTTTTTCAAACAAACAACACGACACTAAATGATACGCGCGCAGCGATGCCGGATTGCGGATTTTCCTTTCTCTTTCCGGTCTTTCTCAGTCTAGGAATACAACAAATTAATTGCCAGGATTATTCACAACGTAAAACGTGTTATTCCAATAAAATTTTGAATATTCACTGTTCGTGCCGGAAATGTAATATAAATTTAATTAATTGTCTTTTAATTTATACCATTAGAACTGTTAAAATTTGTCGTCCACTTTATCCTGCTGTAACCATCATCTATGATAGTTCGTATTTTGTCTCTGTGTTAACCTGAGTCTGAAATTTATTATAACAGGTTACAAATTTTGTTATTGACTATTTCATAAAATTTCCTCTTGTAATTTTTCTGTATGTTGAGCAAAGGATCATCCTTAGTCTTACGTGATAGTTTCTCGTTGGTTTATAGAGGCCTTCCTCCCTGATAATTTCCTTGCTTCAGCACAGATGAATCAAACAAATGAAATTATTTCTAAAGCATCTGATTTTAACTTTTAATTTTCGGTTTTCTTCCTCTGATGTGAATTTCTTTCGAACCTTTTCTTTAATTTGGAAAAACTGGCAGTCATTTTTTTTAAAATGCGTTTTCTATAGCTCACGAAAACACAATGCGAATGTTATTTACTAAGAAAGAAATCGAGGTACAGTTATACGAGTAAAAGTAAGAAGCCTTGTTCCCACCTAATTATATCAGTTCTCCGCGTCTCGAAGCAGTCAAGTTTGTTTTGAGTGCTATAATTTATGGTACCATTTAGATGCATGCACGTTTGTTCAACAACCATGAGGTCATATGTTGAGTAGAAGGATATGGATGAAGAAATAATAAACGTGGAACGCGAAGAAAAAAAATATATTTTCTATACTGAATAAAGAAATGTTTGTATTAAAATTGTTTTTCTAAAGAATTGAGAGCTACTTTCTTTATTTACACTTCTTTTGTTATATTATACGTACGAAAATGTTTGTTTAAAAATATACTGTTACATATCTCCAAGCAAAGAAAGCCCAAGTAGTGTTAATAAGTTATTTTGTTTATTATCCTGTGATAGATTACTTATTCGACTTCATGTAGAAGGGAAATGAACAAAAGCTTGAATGAAAATCTACTAGCATTTGTGCGAGACAACGCATTCTAAAGATTTTCACAGTTGTGTTATATGGAAACATTTAAAGGTCTGTACGGTTTGCACGTGTGTTCATAATTCATTTTGCTGTTTGTTAAAAACAGCAATTAATATAGTAATAGAGCGGTCCCGGGTTCGATTCCCAGTGGAGACACTCGGTCGAAAAAGTGTAAAAAGCTTTTCCAGGCCAGCCATCCTGAATGAGGTTTTCCTGAGTTTTCCTCATTCACACCAGGCAAGTGGCGGGGTGGTACCTAACTTATACGTCCCCCCCCTTTCCTCGTCTTTCTTCCCTTTCCCCAGATAGTTCGCCGAGGGACGTCATCCCTCATACGTGATCGGCTAAATGGCCATAGATGACGGAAGTCCAGAAATCTAAATCCTAGTGTAGTAATAGAATACTTCTAGGTAGCGCGTCTAATATTGACAACTTTTGCAGTGGTGCGAGGAGTCAGTATATACTATCGCCTGCCACAAATGGACAAACAGCGTAACTATGTTTGGACAGAGAGCAGACCACCTCTCTCAAGGCCAAGTAACTTATCATTTGAAAAGCGCTATAATACATATCGGTACCTGCGCTATCGTTTGCCTGCCTGATGCCAATAGATATTGTTACTTCCGCTATCACTTGTCGGCGTGATGCTAATAGATATCGCTAGCTTGGTGGTAATTTGAAAAATTAAAACTATTGTGACGGTTAAATTCAACTTCAGTTTAATTATTTGAAAATAGGACAAGGAATGTAACCATGTTTAGCTTTGAGCATTAATATTGTGCATTTCAATAGTAATACATTATGACGAGTTAATTGCAACTTATACTGTAAGTTTTCAATGTAATTATTTGAAAATGGATAATAATTATACTGAATATACCTATAAAGTACTTCGCTATTTATTATTAGGACAAGGGCTGTAACCATATTTGTGTAACCGCCCGTTGGCTGGTGGGTAAACTCAAATAAATAAATAAACTTGTTATATGTAAACAATTACATCTTTTAATTAAGCACAATTTTAACCTACAGCGGGCCGCAGGCTTGGGCGGAACAACTAGTAATAGTAATTAAGAGGCAGGTAATATTACAAATTTGAATTAACCTTTACATTATAGTAATATTTGGTTGTTACATATTGAAATATAAAATTATATAATGTAACAAAAATTCAAATTCAACACAATAATTGCACAGTTTCCTAAGTTAGTGTAACACGGATGGAACACCAAAAAGTTTATTTAATTGAAGAGTTGTTACTCTTTAAAATTCCTTATATGAAATAGGCTTTCTGCAGTAACCTTAAAAAAAAATAATAACTGCTCTTCTAAATTCACGTTATAGAATACGATTTCCTAATACACACGATCGACTGTAATTTTTGCATTAAAGAGTTGTTAGTTAATTTAGTGACTTTTCTTCGTTGTCTATTAATTATTGCTCGATGAATATTCATTTTATTATTCACTGTATACACCATGAACTTGTTTCGAAAACAAGTTAGAATACTGTTTTTAAGTCTTACTTATACTTGTGAATTGATGTAAAAATGCTCGTCATTTGTCATCGTTTCCAGATTCCACTGACAGGGACGCATATTTGCGGATCCCAAACGTTTCGGGTATTTTCTGATCTTATTGGCCGATACAGATAGCACATCAAATCATGACCTACATATAGCAGAAAGTAAACGCCAAATGCTGTCGGCCCTCGTAGCCGAGCGTGCTAGCGCAACATGCTAGTAATGAAAATCGTTTTTGGCGTGGGTTCAAACCCGGCCCAAGGAAAGTTTTTTTTATATATTTTTTTTTAAAAATTCATAACACATTTTTCATTAAAATAAGATTGAAAATAATACTCAAAGAGTGATTTACCAATCATTTTTTAAAAATTTTATTAACACTTTTTTTATTAAAATAAGATTGCAGTTTTACTATACGGATTCATATTAAAAGGAGTAGTAGTGTTAGTAAAAGTAGTAGTAATAGTAGTAGGAACGAGTTAAAAGCCCGGCGGGGGGTGGTTGGGTTCTGTTTTCTACATCAAATGGGCAAATTAAAGACTTGCCCAAATTTTTCTGTACACTTTACATGACCAACTTAAAACAGCTGGCTGGGGTAACGCGTGAATACTGAAATGTTTGGGATCGGCAAAAATGCAACAGGGACGTATCATGGATGGATTCCTCACCGGGGGGGAAGGTGAAAGATTCTGTTTTCTCTTTCATCGGGCCTTTGCAGCATTGGTCTCTGTCCCTTGGCATTGACATTAATGCAGATTTTTAGTGAATAAAGCTTAATTGAAAACATGAGAATTGTGGCTGTTAAATGAACAACGCTTTTTAAATCAACCTGTAACTACAAGTGCAGTTTAAAAAAAAATATATTCTAACACGTTGAAAGCAAAATTATGGTGAAGATAATCAACAATATACTAAATATTTATCGATATCAATAAACAAGAGAGCGAAGTAAACAGTCACTAAAATTATTTGATTAACAATTCTTTTAATATGAAAACTACAGCTGCTTGTGTGTATATATTAGAAAACCTTGTTCTACATCGAGAATTTTGAAAAAGAGCATTTAAAAGAAAAATTGTTGCAGTAAGCCCTATTCCCCACCATGAAATTTTAAGAATACTTTTATGATGTGAGAAGATAGTTCAGTAAGTAACTCTGACTTGCAAGGAAGCCATGAGTTTCTGTCGAAACAGTCTTGGACAATTATAGCAAGATACATTCAGTGGTAAGTTTTTGCCTAGTTATTTAATAACATGTCAATTTCTGTCGTTAAATAAATATTATCAATGTTCTAATGTTTAATTATTATTATTTTAGGTACAAACAAGAAGCGCTGATGAACCTATGACAACCTTCGTACTGTGTAATGAATGTGGACACAGGTGGAAATTTTGTTAAGTTGACTTGTTGTGAAATCTTACACGTTTTGTACTCCGTTACAGTGTTTTCAAAAACTTATCCTCTACTTACATATATTATACATATATATGTTTAGTAGCATCTGTGTACCAGTTGGATTGAAGTACTACATAGTTTTTCATTTTTTCTTAGAAGGGAAATATCCGCAGGAAGGAGATTAAAGAAAATAAACACATTCTTGTAAGATACGTCTTTAGTGTTTACATCGATTTTTTTCAGTCCCACCTAGCGTACTGTAAACTGTGAGTGAGTATTACCATGAGGAAATTGAAAAAGTTCATGATGATCTCGTGTGTCAATTGTAGGGCCGTCAAAGGGAATACAAACCGTAACAGAAATTGAATAATTGTTTTGGTATTAAATTATGTGACTAAAATTTAAGAGAATAAAAATAAAACTTTATATAATGATTTACAGCTTTCTTTTATGTATATTTATGTTTTAAACAAACAAACAAAACTAAAAGTTTGAGGGAAACTAAATACAATAAGGCATGTGCAGCGTAATTGTGGTATAGTTGGAAGATGCAGGTGTATATAAATATGAAAGTTGTATTCATGCAGATGTTTTGGTCTTTAAAAAACACACGTGAATCACACACGTGTTGAAAAAGTTTAAAGTTAAAATTTTTCTCAGTTTTTGTGTTCTTTAGTTTGTTAACGTCACAACTCATGTTAACAAAATTCACGCTTTTTATTGCATGAGAGGTGTGACACATCGTAATTTCGTAATAGTAGAAAATAAGATCGTTTTTGTATCCTTTCTTTTGAGCGAGATGTTGGTGACAGGCCTTTATTTCTGTTTTCCCTGACAAAAAATGTGCTTTGTAGTTTGTCCAGTTGTAAAATGTACAAAATAAACAAATTATAGAAAATGAATACGAAGAAATTTATTTTCAAGTGTTCCGGTAGACGAGGTGGATAAAAATATTCATCAGATGTGTATATAGTTGTAACAGAGAAATCCAAATTCAGCATATGAAAATGAAATTGAAAGATGTATGTACATGATAGTTACGAACACTTCAGGCACTAAACAGACACACCTAGTTTTCGACTGTTAAACGGTTCCGTAATGGAGTGTAGGGATTAATTAACCCTTTAATTGCCAAACATTAAGAAATTGCCGTACAGATGTTTTGATTTCTTTTTATGGTTGAAACGCGTATTCCTAACCATAATTTCGGTATACAAAATGTAGGATGTTTATTTGCAAGCAACATTGCCCGTAATTTTAGCAAGTCTTCTCGGGTTGTCAGTCAGGTAAATGTATTGACATCCGAATGCACATATTCATCTTCAGGGATTGTAATGAAGAGACTGAAGATATGGGCATGTATATATGGTGACTACTTAGGGGGAGGGCTATGTATGGGGCTTGTGATTGGCTTAGGGATGCTGGCTCATGATTGGCTGTTGTTGTGGCTCTGGGAAATGATTGGCTGTTGTGGCTCCGGGAAATGGCTTTATTAAATGTCTGTTTTTTGCTCGTGAAAAGGGCCGACCAGATAGGGTTGAGTCTATTGAGACTGTTCCTTCCCCGTGAGATAGCATCCCTCAGCCATTCAGAAGCCAGCATTCATAGCTCTGCCTCTAAATAGTCACCATGCCCCTGAAGAGAGAATGTAATGTCTGCATTCGAAACGTCAAATGTCAACACATTCACCTGGCTGATAGCCCGAGAAGACTTGCTAAAATCACGTTGCCAGGAAAAATTCAGTTCTTTCTTCGTTGCCCATAATATTGTCAATTATAGTTGGGAATATTTCTCAGAAGGAGTAATTCGCAGCAGTTTCGTTGAAATATTTTCCTGCACACCTTAAAAACCGCAAATAAAAGAAACTTTTTGCGGAACTCAGGAAATAAAGGTTCTTCAGTACTAAATTTCTATGTTCCCTATTGACGATTGCTACCATCTAATAAGTGATACGCAAATCACGTATATCAATCTTGTATAAGTAACTAACTAACTTAGTCTATGGAACCCGAAGGTTCAGTGCCGCTTTCACAAAAGCTCTCCATTGACTTCTATCCGTAGCGAACTGGATGAAGTTTCTACTTTGTATTTCTACTTCTGCAAGATCCATCTTAATATCGTCCTCCCATCTGCGTATACTTCTCCCTAATCGTCGTTTTTCGATTGGACTTCCAGTAAAAACTTTGAAAGCATTCCTACTTTTTTCACTATAGCTACATGACCTGCCCACCTGAGCCTCCTAGATTTAATGGACCGTAACAATGTTTGGTAAACGGTATAAACTTTGTAGTTCTTCGTTACAAAGTTTCCGCCATTTCCCATTCCCGTTCCTCTTGGGTTTGAATATTTGTTTGAGGACCTTGATCTAGAATACTTTCAATCTAGGTTCTTCTCTCAGAGGTAAGCGACCATGTTTCGCAACTACACAGAACAGGCATGATTATCGTTGTATATTGTAAGCTTCAAATTTCTCGACGGAATTCGCGACAACAAAATATTTTAAACTGAATAATAACACGAATTCTCTGTTTTTAGCCGACATTTAATTTCTTCGTGAATATGATTTTGTTGGTTAATATTTGCACTAGATAGATCAAAGTATCCATTTTATCTATGATATTTTGACGCATTTGCGGTATTACGATCCCGACGAACTTCCATATATTTAGTGTTCTCTGCGTTTACTTCTAAACCCTTGTCTCTGCAAGCCTAATAAGCCCACTGCATTTCTTTCTTTGTTCTCCTATCATCTATTAAATTTACATCATCAGCATACGCCATAACCTGGCTAATACTATTCAGCTCTAGGCCCTGGTGTTATTTATAGCGTACTCCAGGACAAAGTTGAATAATAATGGCGTTATTGTTCATAAATATGAATATTGCATGAAAACAATAATACTAATTCAATGATCACTGAAGTTATCGTTCGTGCGTATAACGCATTACAAAGCAATGTTGCTTATGAGAACCAAGGCCGAATAAAGGGTTATGACTCTTTACTCAGCTCACTTTTTATTATTATTATTATTATTATTATTATTATTATTATTATTATTATTATTATTATTATTATTATTATTATATTATTATTATTATTAAGTGAATCAGTTAGACAATGAAGAATATGAGAAGTACAAAATGATCCTGGTAGCACCTACAAAATGCTATTAAATAATAACCGTTTCCAATCCATTTCTTACAGATGAAAAAGTTGGCTGCTTTATGTCATAATTGTTTGGCATCTAAATTTATGACGTATACGGAAGGGGGCGGTGGCTCAGTGGTAGAGCGTTCACCTCCGGTGCTTGCGGTCACTGGTTTGATCCCAGCTCGCGCCGTGTGGATTTTGTGGTGGTCAAACAGTATGCTCGTGGGTTTTCTCGGAGTTCTCCCGTTTCTTCTCACTTTCTTCATTCCACCATTTCATTAATTTCTCATCATCACAGTCTCTAGCCTAACCGGCATAAACGTGGGACGTAAAACAAAGATTTCATTTCATATTCCGTATACGAAAGGTCCTGAAAACAATTGTTGATTTATGCAATAGCATTTTGTAAATACTATCTGGCTTATTTTCTTATATTTTTTATATTCCTCATTGTTCATTGAAAAAGTACTTTCGCCAAAACCATTTAAGATCAACAAATTGTAAACGTTTCGGCAAAAAGTTATAGCCTTCTTCCAGCATTTATAGGGATCTAATGTTATCCATGGAACTGCATCTCCTTGATTATGTTCTTCCGAATATCATTACTTTTCTTACTTCCAGTAATCCTCCATAAAACTTCCCTCGCATCTAAATAATATTTTCACGAGCATCAACCAGTATCTTATGTAGCTGATTAATAACAATTAAAGAATCTTTGCACCACAGTGTCATTTATTTCCCCCATTCTTTTCTTTCACTAACACTAACACAGTTGGTCCAAGACAAATGAACTTCGTTATTTCCTGATTTACATATTGGAAATCTGTACCCGTACTCCAACGGTAAGTACATTTTAATGATTATTGTATATGCATCCTATTAAATCAAGTAGATATTGTTCGTTGTCTCTCAGTTATTCACTAATTTTTTTTAAAAAAATAAAGTGTGATGATCTTAGCGAGAGAGCCTTAAGGAAGAAGAAGAAAAATGTTCTTTCCATTCTGCATTCCATTTCTCAGGCTCTGAAGTTTATAAGATCATATTCAAAAGCCTGACAGTGATACAATATTTAATTCGTGTGTGTAGTATTCTTCCCTACGTTCGAGATACCTTTAAGATTCGAAAGCTAAGTATCTATATCAGCGTTTCCCAACCTTTTTCAACTTGCGGCACACTACGGGTGTTACTTGGATTCTCGCGGCACACTTATATATATTATTATTTGTAAATATAAAACACAGTAGTATTTTTTCTGCGATTATTGATATCCTTTTCACAGAGAAGAAAGTTCAATCACTGGTTTTCTCCGTGGTAAATCATTATGCTTATTTTTCATTCTAATTTAAAAATAGAAAGCAATTGCAATGAAATATTGGACTCAGGTTTTTAAAATTACGCTTTCTTTTTAAAAACTGTATCCAACCCTTTACTAAGAAGGAAGATCACTAAATAACGAACGAACAAACAAATCTCTGTTACTTTTAAAACACAAGTGTACGTAATTTGTCCAAAGGATTGAATGATATTTTAAATTTTCAAGTTACAAAATAGTCTGCAACAATAAAGAAGCAATAATGGTCATAACAATGATAACCATTTTTTTTCAACATTAGAAATGTACAGAACAGTAACACGGTATGAAACTTAAAATTGTAGATTCATAGTAGAGGTTCATAGTAATGTGAAATACAAATATACATTTTTCCCTACGTTTTGCAATTTGATTGCTATAAAATTAATAATTTTGTTTCGATTCCTCGCGGCACACCAACGGCCCATTCACGGCACACCGGTTGGGAAACGCTGATCTATATGGTGTCTTCAGTGTTTTACAAGTAAAATGTACTTAACTGTTATGATTATCTGTGTATTTATTAGGAGCACATGTGTCACCGTTAAAAAATAACAATAGATACAGTTTGCTCCAGCAAAGTAAAAACTGATCATTATTATTAGCGACGAACGACATACGAAGGTGGATTGGAAAATCACACCTACAAACTTATGAAATATTTGGATATTTTTTTACGTAATCCTCCTGAACCGAGATACATGTATGCCCTCTCCGGTAACGCTTCTATACCACTATCAAAAAATGATTTCTCGAACCTTGCAAAATATCCCAGTATAGCGCCTCTGCATCCAAAAAAAATAAATAAATAAAAATAAATAAATAATAAATAAAAACGCTGACCTCCTCCACAAAAAACTAAGATTTCTAAACAAGTGAATGTCCGAGGGGGCAGATCAGGCGAATAGAGCGGCTGCAGCAATTGTTCGAACCTACAGGAATGAATTTCTACCATGAATGCAAGGGACGTGAGTTAATGACAGCACAATGCTCGATTTTCTCTGTCACAAATTTCCGTCACTTCCGCCGCCTTGGCGCCTTAAAAACTCCTCACCTGAAACAATAAAGAAATAAGATTTTACACAGTAACTATTACCTGACCAGGATAGCAGTGCGGTTTTGGGAGGATGGCGCTGCTGTTGTGTTTACATCAGTTTCTGGGCAAGCGCGGTGGGACAGGGGAGCGGAGAGTTTCACTCTGCAGTGTATCCAACGGTTTTTAAAAGTTGCAGTTTGGATGTTATGCATAGCCTAATCTCTTTCCGCTTAATAAAGAACACCGTAAGTTATATGGTTGTAGTGAATCATTCCTGCAGTAATGCAGATGTATTGTGAATAGTGATATATGAATGGAAATTACCAATTTAAGAACAACATAGCACAATTGACAATTCAGTGAGCTTCTACCGTGTATTAAGCAGATTGTATAAAAATTGATTACGTTTTTTGAAACTGTTTGTCTTAACTTGAGCCAGGAGCGGATCCAGGCTGAATGTTTGGGGGGTGGTCGTTCGAAGTCAAATCAAGGTAAGAGTGTATTGCAAAAAATATAATAATAATAATAATAATAATAATAATAAATAAATAAATAAAAATAAAACAACTTTAGAAAAGGAGAAGTAGCTATTGTCTGCAATTTCTATAACAGAAATGGCCACATACGATTTCGAAGGTGGACATTTTTTTTTTTTTTTTAGCAAGAACGCCAATGTAAGTAACTTCTTTGACTTCTGCAACGTAAAAAAAAATAAATAAATAAAAAATAAAAAAAATAGTAAGGCCTACCTATTTTAAGTTTTATTTTACATTTATAATACAAAGTTGAAAATTCTTAGGTTTCATTTTTAAAATATAAAAAAAAATCCTATTCTGGGGAGGCAATCGCCCCGATCGCCCCGCCCCCTGGATCTGCCCCTGACTTGAGCATATGCGTGAAGTGATTTATTACAAACAGGACAAAAAGAACTGTGATAGATTGATTATAAGTAATCCGGTTAGAAACACTGCTGCTTGCATTTTAGTTCCGAAACCGGCTGCCCGCACTCGTTCGCTGGTCAGGTAATACCAACGGATATAGCTACGCAACTAATGTTTACAGACAAAATAATAGCTTCCTTCCTAATCAATCCACGAACTTTCCAATCGTTCCTCGAGTTTTTTTAAGCCCCATAAAAATTCGTTTTGCTCGATTTTTCCGAAAGCTACGCATAAGAATGTATCCTAAAGCATGTTATTTTGTTCAGCTCCATATGATCTTTCGATTAGTACTCTTCACTATCAGTTTTATCTTAATATGTGATGTGGCTGTCGTATAGTATGTTTTTAGGATTACTTATCCATAACGTACTTATACACTCTGTAAAGAAAAAATAGCGACACCTCAATTTTCAAAGTAACTTACACAGAAAACCATAGTTGCAGCCCGTTAGAAGAGGAATAGAAGGAAATGAAGAGTGGGATAGTTCATTTGCGTTATCTGTGACACCTGTGGTGTACGACATCGCTTGCCAATTGTTTGTGTATCAGTAGTATTTTCGATACATGGCACTGAGTGCGTCTCGTAAATTATTGTAGTGAGAAATTCTGCATTGCATTTGTGATGTGTGGGCTGAGGTAAATAGCATTTTATGATTGTTCTTTGCTTTCTCATTGTTTGAACAGTGTCAAGTGGCAAAATTGTTGTTGTGCAGTGATGTTTGTGTGTGATATTGTTGCTACATGTGGACCGTAAACAAATAAGATGGGTAAGAAATGTGAGTTGTTGCCATGTGAACAAGACATAATTCTTGCTTTGCGCAGCTAAGGCAAATCTCTAAGGGAATAGATGGAATACTGAAAATCCATCATTCTACGGCAGGAAGAGTAATTTATAAGCGGAAACAGCATAACAAATCGTCCCTTCGTCAACAGTGTGAAAGAAAAAAGAAAGCATCACCCAGAGCAGATTGCTAAATGAAATCAATAGCACCGCAGATTTAAGGAGTGATTCCCCAAAAATCGCTTCTGTAGTTTGACATGATCTTGGAACTGCAGTTACTCGTACAACTGTATTGTCTTGACTGTATGAAGAGGATATTACAAAGAAGAAACCGTGTAGAAGGTCGAAACTGACAAAACACAGAGGACTTCAACATGTAGTTTTGTGAGTCGATATTCAACTTGGACTTTTGACAACTTAAAGCATGTCGTTTTCTTCGTTGAAAAGAAGTTTAGAATAGTGGGAAACGATGGTGGTGTGAAGTTGTGGATACGAACAAGCAAGGAACTTGACAAGGATTTAGTTTAAGAGATGCAAATATTCAGTTACTGAGTGATGGTATGGGCTTGGTTCACCGTTAAAGGCATCAGACCAACGGATATATGTGAACGATCGTTTGATGCACGAAAATATCTTCAAATTCTGGTAGTTAAAGTTCTTAAAATAGCTAAAGACGACTTTTCTGAAGAAAATTTGGACTACTTCCTTTTCCAGGACGATAATACTTCATGTTACCGAGCGAAAATCGTTAATACGTGGTTCAAGAATATGACTATTTAGAGACTCCTGTGGCCTACAAACTCACCTGACATGAATCCAGTTTACAATTTGTGGATCAATATGAGCAGAAGATTCAATAGACAACTATCTCAAACAGAATGGAATTCAAAGAACAGATAATCCGGGTGTTATTCCGAGAAATCGAGGTTGCATTTGCAATAGCCTTGTTACCAAAGGGCTCCGATGATTCGCTGCACTGCAGAAAGCCCATGGTGCACATACAAAATACTAGTTTGGTGTATCGTACTTCCCGATGTTTGCACACAATATGTCTTACCCTAAAGAAATTCCATTTCTTGTTTTCTGCTATTGTTGTTGATCTTTTTCAGTTTTATGTATTACTCTTCCTACAAACGATTTTGCTCAAAACACACATAGCTACTTATATATGCATATAAATTCACTAAATTCATGTCAAAAGCGTGAAACTCTGGCGCAAGTATTAAGAATGAACTGCTCATTAAGAATATGTATTGTAATACTATCAGGAATTCATGTAAAAAATCATATTGATTAGAGTATGTTGAGAAAACCATATCCGAGCAAGTGTCGCTATTTTTTCTTTACAGAGTGTATCTATCAACATAGCATCGATGAGTTTTGTTGATAGATATATGCCTCATCTTTGAACATTTTTATCTATCGTTAAACTCGAAACATTGTAGAAATTTGTTTAACTGTATATATATATATATATATATATATATATATATATATATATATATAGAGAGAGAGAGAGAGAGAGAGAGAGAGAGAGAGAGAAATACATATGCATTAAGAAAACTACAATATAAACTCTTTCGTTAATCGCTTCATTAGAAAGGAAACAAAAAGCAGGAAAAAAAGGTTTTGCCTTTGAACAACCCAAATCTCACAAAAGTATAATCATTCTCTCAGCTGCCATTCCTCCAATCTCATTTGGCTCCTAAAGTACAGATACTGCCCTTCGTATATCTATAATATATTAGAGAAACACCTCTACGCCTACGCATAAATAAATTAACGTTACTATAGAGATGTAGCACAACTCAACCTACGGCTAAAAATTTTCATACTTCTACCTAAAAAATCCTAATACCAAACTTACCATCGTACCACAGAAGGAAATGGAAATATACAGGCATTTCCATTCTACCTGCGAACCGTAACCATAAACCTGAATTAAAATAATAAGTAAGCTCGTAATAGTAGTAACCCTGTATTAATAGTAAGTAACTCGCACTCATCAATTCTGCACCTGCAAAATCTGTTGTCGAAATAGTTTGAGAAGTTTTCGGCTCCCTTCGTCAAAACAAGTTTCGAAAAGAGCTAGTTGGTACCCATGAATTTGTATCATACAAGACATCTTTCCTTTGTTCACGTTGGAGTTTGTTAGGCTAGGTGTAAATGCGATCTTCCGTTGATACCAGGGAGCGAACCTCCAAGTCATCGCCGTATTTGGTGATTCACATTAGAACTACTGATTCCCTAAAGAATCCAAAAACACAAACATAGTTACAAATAACGCAGTTCAGTTGAAAAGTTGAACCTGGAACAAGGTAACTAATAGAAGACCAAGATCATGATTGTATCATTAACTTTATTCAGAAATGTAAGGTTCACAAAAATGTGAGTTAATCCAGTTGGAGACAACAGTACAGTTTTTCGACATTTTATTTATAGAAGTCATGCAAGAGCAATAATTGCGTGTAGTTTGGATCTGGCAAGCACATTTGGTTTATATATGATAGGTTGAGTTCCTTATGATTTGAACATACTGTATATAAAGCTTTTTCAGTAATCCTTATCATAGTGAATAGAGACACCCAAAGAAGCGTATACTCATAACTCTCCTCCTTACCATGAAACATGGCAGCTTTGTGATGCTTTTGGCCGCAATTTCCTATCATTCCGTAGTCCTGTAATTGCGTTCACGTTATACGTTACTGACAATAATTATGTGAACTTGCGATTATTTAGGTGACCACTTGCATCCTATGGCCCAAATGTTATTTCTAGTCATTGACGCAACTTAAGATCCGAATGCACCAATTCACACTACTGAAGCTGTTGAGTTGTGGTTTCATGAACATCGGTGTGCACTACATAGAATACCTATGCTGGACCGCCCAGTCCCTAGAAATCAATATTATTGAATACGTGCGATCAGTTCTGGAGCTCAGCACGAATGGAGAATTTGCTACGGATTCTGACAGAATTGAGTGCTCTGCTGCATGAGGAATGACAATATTCTTTTGAAAACTATTCATGACTTACGTTCCTCCATACCACGACGAATCAGAGCTGTACTGCAATCTAATAGTGGTCCTACAATGAATTAATCAAGTAAGTTATATTTTCTTCAGTTTAAAGTATATAGATAGATAGATAGATAGATATTGGTAACCATTTACGTATACACGGTAATCGTAATGTACGTACTTGCAAATTGATAGACTGTTTGCTAGATGTATTTAAGAGAACTTTTTGAAATCTTTTTCACATATGGCAAGTTTTATGAAAATTATTCCGTATATTAATGATTGAATCAATGAGATCTTACTCAGTTTGCTTATCAGATAAACTTCTGTGCGTATTTTTTTCAATTTATCACCGACTTATTCATCCCAGTTGTACTTAGAATCATTCTCAATTCTAAAACTTTATAAGTATCAGATAGTTGTATTAGTTAGTCACCTAAATGCGTTTCGTGTATATTTTCAGAATTTTGTTTTCCTTCATTGAAGTTTATTTTATTGTCGTTTCTACGCTATTTGCATTTTGATCACTTTCACCCGTTTCGTAATTTTAATTGTTATGCTATCATATATATATATATTTTCTTCATATCAAGACTTGTTTGAGATTTCAATAAGAACGCTTGCCATCATCAACAAAAGAGGGCGGTTTTATTTGTAGCTATATCGGATGTATCAAAAGTTCGAGGCCAAAGGTTAATTTCAAGTAAAGATAAGAAAAATGAAAGTTGTTGGAAATAGGTAATTTTCCATCTAACATGGCGAAATTTTCCAATTATGTCCTGCTGAATTGGAAAAGTTACATTTTTGATTACCACATGGCTCCTTACCAACATGGAGTCCAAACAGCTATGCGATTCGAAAAGTTACACCATTTTATATTGAAAACTACCTATTTTCATGAACTTGGATTATTATTATTATTATAACCTTTACTTGTAACGGAATTCGTTTATATCCCAGAACTTTTGATTCATTCAGTATATAGGAAAATCGTAATACGTATCTTGGGAGCTTTTGTAAAGACTGTCAAAAAAGATACATTTTTCGCAAACTTGAGTATAATATATTAATTATTTCTTGAGGTAGCTCAGAATACACAAGTTCTAACTTCGGTACAAGTTTGAATTTGACTTAGCCCTGTATACCTACGTGTAGAGAGTTTTTCCTTCCTCTGTTTCTAGTGCTTTTCTGAAAGTGAGCAGAAAATTGAGTTTTGTGACTGAACTCCCTTTCACAAGCACCCGAGATATTAGAAACAGTGTAGAAAGCTAAAATTGATCCATATGGAACTCCGTGTTTAATGCGCCTTACCTGTAACTTTATTGTTGTTATTTCAATAAACTTCATGCGATTAATGATAGGATTGAAGTCATCAGTTAGAGTGAACGGTAATTTCGTAATTTTGTAATTTATTTAGCAAAATTTCGCGATGAACCCAGAAAAAAAAAATGTTCTATTATTCTTTCTTTATATACGTTACTTAGAAAAACAACAACTGCGTTATTGATTGCTTTTTCCTAAAACCAAATTATTATTATTATTATTATTATTATTATTATTATTATTATTATTTAATAAAGAAAGGATATTAATGTGTTATACGTAAATTCTAAAATTATGGAAAAGCTAAGTTAGAAACAGTAATTTCCTAGGCCAGTGGTTGATTCTTTTTTCTGTGTATGTCTGTTTTTGCAATTTAAGATCTTCCGGAAATGTGTGTGTTTCAAGAGATGAATTGTATATACTTAATAGTTACAGGAGTAAGGAAATGTTTAATGCACATTTTAAGCAGGTAGTGAGGAATATTGTGGAGTACTGATTTGTCTTCATTTGTTTAACAATTGACCTTATGACTATGTGGTAGGTGTTAAATGTAGCTCGTCTAGAATGGCTTGTTATCTGTAACACTGAAATAGTTCGAATTTATAAACTAACGAAATACTGCACATTACTATAAATTTACAGTAATTTACTTAGTGAATTATCTCGTAATATTTTCTGCATTTGGGTATGCCGTGTTCTAATATTTTAACTTTAGTTACAAATTCTGCAAGCGACTAAGTCATGGTGGTGAAACTATGCTGTTTTACGTTAATTTTTACACCATTTTCTGAATATGATCTAGCAATATTGACAAAATACTTTCTGTGTAGATTTGCAATATGATATTTATTTATTGTTTCTCCGACATTGCAAATTAATTTTTGTTGTCCTTTTTCTGATGGTTCATTTACTATTTGCCGCAGAGCTTTGTTTCTAATTCTAGATTATTCTGTTTGATGTACGGATTCTTTGCTGCTTCCTTTGAGAATACTTGTATGTTTTCTTAGAATGAACCAGAGATTAAGATATTTGATGCATCCAGTAAAAAAGTTATAATTTTACACAAAAGAGTAAAATGTGCCAAATTGAATTCGGTATATTTTCAATAATTTCATATCTAGTTTTATTGAATTTTAAGTTTTCTACAACATTCTGTTTTAGAGGTTGGAACAAGAAATTATGGCGGGCACTGCCCACTCTAGTCCCTCCATGACTACAGGCTTTTGAGTAATCTCTACAATTTTTTCTTACTGCTATACTCGGCATCACAATTCATCGGCTGTCACTGCTCGTATGTAAATTCTTAAGTTGTCAGTAGTACATTTTGCCAAATTCTTACACATACCTTTGTTCCTGCAATTAGCATGACTTTTTACGATTCTTGAAAACACATATCCAACTGTAATTTCACGAAGCTCACCGCTTTAACACGAACGAAATACTGAGTATCCGAAAATATCAGTATTTCGTGCTCATCTTTTTGTTTAATACTATACTGAAATCAGACACAAACTTTATTATTGTTATAAACAGTGCTCTGAAGTGACCACATCTACATTAGGGTACAACTAGTTCTTTACCTCCCTGTTAACCGGACTCAAAACCTCCGTTTTTAGTATAACTAAATGCTATAGATTCTAGTCTCTCAACTTTAGCTTTGTCCTAAAAATAGCTAAACCTGTTCGCTAAACGAAGCGGTAATGGTAGTGCGAGGAAAGAATATTTAAGAACAGGCCACTGGCAACTATAATAGGAATAAAAGTATATCCACCGGGATATATAATAAGAATAAATGTATCCAGTGTACACTTAAACATATATTTCCATTTGAAACTGGCTGCTGGCCAATATCTTTTCTGAGTATAGTTCGTAACTTCTTTGTTAAGCCTTGTCAAAAATCTTTAGTTTTAATATGATTTTTAAAATGTATGTGCGAATGTACTTATACATACATACATACACGAATATAAGTTAAACCAGCTAGGTGTTACAATAAACAAGAATTTCTATAAAAACAAAGTCTTTTATTACATATTTGAATACAGCAAATAAAAATAACACAGACAAACGACATGCAAGCTTAAACTATCTTACATTTAAAAAAAAAAAAAAGTGCAATTATAAAATGCAAGTGCGTACATATTCGCGATTAGCTTCGTTCTTCGAATTCTTCTTTCAATTCTGAAACAAAAAAAGATAATCAGTTAAAAAAAAAGAAATAGCGATACATTTACTCATACAGATGACAAATAGAAACCACTGGCCACAGGAAAATAAATTTTATAGTAAGTTTATACAAACTAAGTACATAAATAAGAAACGGAAAATCTACTTTAAGAAAATTTTATGCAAACAATTTTTGGATTTTTTTTTTATTATGAAGAGCAGTGGCGTATTTAAAGGAGGGGCTTCTGGGCTTAAGCCCCTTCCCCCGAATTTTTTTATTATTTCAAAGTAAATTAAATATCTTGCAGAATTTTTAGATTTCCAGGAATAAAGTTTGCAAAGCCCCTCCCGAGACAAAATCGTAAATACGCCACTGATGAGTCTGGAAAGATGATTTTAAAAAATCACAAATTATACTATTTTTTAGATGATTGTCATCTAATAATTTGTTTTTACGATGCTCTATTAATTTGGAATGGACACATGTCATACGAAATTAATGAAAATTCTTGAAAAAAATTGTTATATCGGCAGGAATCGGTGAATATGCTCATTAAATTTTATTTCTCTTCAAACTGACTTCGCATTGTGGTTTCCGCTTCTATATACTAGAGATGCAAAAAAGCCGGCTTTTTTGAATCGATGGTTTTTTTCACATAAAAAGCCGGCTTTTTTGGGAAAAAAAACGAGAATTTTGGAAATTTTGGCTTTTTTCAACTTCATGATTTTTCTATCTAAATAGCTTTCTTATAGTATATTTTATAGTTAGATAAGAATTCCATGACCTGAATGTGATATTTCGCTCTGAAATTCACCATCAAGATGGATGGAGCACGTGTTTTACGAATTAAAGCTAACATGAAGAATGTAGTATTTGAGGGTAATTTTAGAGGCTATTTAACTTTATTTTAACTTTTGAGTTATCGACATCTCTTTTCTTCTCTAGTTTGTCATCCGTGTTTCATTTCTAAGAGCTTTTAGTACTCTAGCTTCTAGCGCAAAAGTTAAACTTGCCCGTTTTTCTATTTATCCGTCAAAGCGTACGTTTTTCAATATATCCGTCAAGCCGTACTTCCATATTTCTGTTATACTGTAGCTGTGAAGTGATTTAGCAATAATTTTCCGGACACAACCTTGAATACCAATTTATACAAATAATCAGTAGCGGATTTAGAAAAGTACTTTAGGAGGGTTTATTCTGATTGTTTCGTTTCCTAAAAAGTCCTAATTTTATTTGGGAAGTGCTTGAAGTTTATGAGTACAGGCATAATATTTCGTTTCGTTTATATGTTTAGCAATAATCTTCCGGATACAACTTTAAAAATCATTTTATACTGAGAATCAGTGGCGGATTTAGAAAAGTATTTTGGGAAGGGTTTCTTACTAATGTTTAGTTTTTTTAAACATTCGTAATTTTTATTTGACGGGAGCTTAAAGTTTGAGTAAAGGCATAAATAATAGATATTTCGTTTGTTGCAGACATTCCGTAACTTTGGGGAACGGGCTTCAGTCCGAAAGACAGCCCCCCTAACCTTCGCAAAACCGTCACTGCTGGTAATTAGTAATAATAACGATTTAAAAACAATAAAAAAGGAAGTCGCCCAACTCACAGTACACACACTATTTCTACATTCACAGATGGAATGAAGAAAAGCTTTGTCAGAATGGTCGAATGCTGGTTGAATCCCGGACTTCCCGATAGAAGCGCAAAAGCTAATCACTCAGTCATGTTTGTTGTGGAGTTGTATTTAGCTTAACTTAAATATATTCCGTAGTTTTTTTTTTTTTGGGGGGGGGGAGGGGGAGTTCCGTAATGATATGTTGAATCCCTCTTGTTAAAAATTCTGAAAACTTGAGGATTGGGTAAACTGTGATGGTGGTTCTATAAAACTTAACTGTAGAATTTCAAGAATATACAGAACCAAAAGCTCTAGATGTGCAGCCTTTAAGTGTATCATATAAATCTAAGTATTTCTCTTATGTTTTATTTTAATTTTATTTTGTTTCAAAAAGAGGGTATGGAATATTTTGAACTAAAAATACTACATACTATTTTGCTAGTTATTTGTGTATTATTTTAAAAGAAGTGTTTACTTTTAGGGTTGGCTGGTTTACACCAACTTTTTTTTTTAATAACTGGTTTAAACCACAAAAATAAAAAGAATGAAAAATGCGAATCGTGTGAACTTCATGGTAACGTTTCCAGATATCAAACCACCTGCAATAGTTTTATTTCCCTCTCACTTTTTAATCAAGGTGTCCCATGTTCAATTCTCGGTCGAACCACAAACCTTCTTTCATGCGTAACCCAAGTAGCGGTTCGGATGTCAGTTTAAGTGAAAGTCTTCTCCTTGATAACCTCGGTATTTCGTAAGGATGTTAAGCCTAAATATACGAAACAGACCAAATTGTATATTTCTGCATGCCTAAATGCGTGTTGTTTTATAAAGAAGCCAATATTGCTTAAATATATTGATAGAAATTGGTAAAATTTATCGATTGCCTACGTAGCTTCCAACATTAGCTTGGATTGGACTTTCAATGATATCTACGTACCGGTACTAAATTTGTAATTTAATACCTCAGTTTTAGCGTACTGATTATGGTACGTTGACCTTTAAATTTTACATGCAAAGCAATAACAGGATTTTCCCGTTATTGTCTTACATTTCAAGTAATGACGGGATTTTCCCAATGGCTAGGGCGGGAGATTCTCAACTTAAGAAATTTACTGACCGCACTTCTTTAAGCTTATGGGAGTTCTTCCGGCATAACCCCGCTGTTGCATAATAACATCAAGGCGAAACAAACTTATTTCTGTGAATATGTAATATAAATACATAAAGCAAAAAATCTAAGTCAAAAAAGCCTGGTTTAAACCAAAAAAGCCTGGTTTAAACATCCCCCAAAAAACGGGTTTTTGGCATTTTCAAAAACAACCACGGTTCTTGCCAACTCTGCTTACTTTTGTATATAGGAGGTTAAAAAATTCTTATTATATACATTGGTTAATCCTGTGGAATTCATAATGTAAATATGTTGAAGAAAAATTGTTTGAAATATTTTTTCGAAATTCATAGTTTATTTTCGATGTTTTATATTATTATCAGCATCAACCACTAATTAAATGATTTTTTGTGTTATAGAGAAGCGATACAAAGTCTGTTTTATCAATTTAAAGCAGTATTTTGAAAAAAGCCCAAAATTTCCCAAGCAAAAAAGCAAAGCAGAAAAAACCGAGTTTTTTTTCCAAAAAACCCGGTTTTTTTCCGAGCCCTTGCATCTCTACTATATACAGTACCACCATGTATATAAATAATTTATTTGAATGGCTACTACATTGCTAGTATATTTTTACTGCGCATGAGCAGAAAGTATCTACTCTTATTCTAGATGAATATGTTTTTCTTTATTTTTTCCCAAAATTTTAATATTGCCTTTCGTTAGCCTAAGGACCACAGTGATTTCTCCACTGAGTCTCAAGGGCCGCCAAGACCTAGCTAGCTCGTAATACTAACACACTAGCGCCAACTTGTGGGAAGCGCAGAATTGCTCAAAACTTCAATTGTGCTTGGTTAGTCAAAGTGTACAGCGCCATCTTGTAACGAATAGTACAAAACCTGTTCTGTAAAATTTCTGCTGCGTGATCACTTGTTTGGATGATTCAAGTACTTTCGGGTGTTTTCGAATATGCTCTATGCACCAAAGACTCTTAGTTGTCTACTGTTTTTATACCACGAGTTAAACAGTTCCAAATTTTGAATTCGGAGAGGCAAGCGCGATCTGAAAAGCGAACTTCAGTGTGACTAGTGTGTTGAGTGTCTTAGTGAGAATATAGTGTGTTTAATTGTGAATAGATAAAACCAGTGTATTCTATTTATTCGGAACCCCTGCTTGTGATTGTATTAACTAGCATTATTTTGATTTGAAGTTACTTTGCTTTTGTGTGGATTTGTATAAATAAATCTGGAAAAGAAAGGGAAGATAGTGAGTGAGTGCAGAACGTTTAAAGAACAAGGGGAGGGGGCATCGATATTTCGTGATTGAGCCAAATAATAAGGCAATCGGTGTAATTTGCCAAGAAACTATCAGTCCTAAAAGAATACAATATAAAATGTCATTATGACACTAAAATTCTCAGAATTATACCAAATTTACAGGAATCCTACGGTTATAAAAGTATGAATCTTTGAAAAGTGGATTGAAATCTCAGCAATTTTTATTTAAGAAAGTAAATGCTGAACAAAAACAGCAATTTGTGCAAGTTTCCGTGTGACTCATTCAGTAGCGAAATATGGGAAACCATTTACTGACGGCGAATTAATCAAAGATTACATGATTGTAGCAGCAGAAGAAATAGATCAAGGAAAAGGTAATTTATTTTTAAAAAAATCAGTTTGTTAGCAAACACTGGCTCGAAGAGTAGATATTGCTGAAAATATATTAACTCAGTTGTATGAAGAAAACCACGTTTAGAGTGGTCCTCTTTTTTGAACTCCGAACATTAACCGAAATTTTCTTTAATGAAAAGAATCTTTCTCTTGCTGAGCTACATAACAATGACTGGTTATGGAAGTTTGTATCTTATACAGGTTTAACTAAACATATGAATTACCTTAATTTAAAGTTACAAGGAAAAAATACAATTTCTGCGTGATTTATGCACTCATATTTAGTTCTTTCCATAAACAAATGTTTTGTTTCAATCTCAATTGAATGATGATAATAATAATAATAATAATAATAATAATAATAATAATAATAATAATAATAATAATAATAATAATAATAATACATGTCAATATTCTGTCAGCAAACTGAGGCTCCTTTTCCGGTAAATTTTGAATTTAAGGTTTGGCTGCTTTAAAATTATTATTATTATTATTATTATTATTATTATTATTATTATTATTATTATTATTATTATTATTATTAAGATTTTAATGCAATTGCAAACGTCAAGAATTTTAAAAATCTTTGACGCCGACATAGAAGCCCTTGCCCCAGAACTTAAAATGGAAATGATTGATTTGCAGTGTAATGATAAAGAAAAATATTTCAACTAATTGTTGGAATTCACATAGTTTGATCAGTTGCATAAATTTACTCGTGGTATTCTTTGCGCTATCGGAACAACTTATCTGTGAGGGAAAAAAAAAATACGGATCCAATTTAACTGATTTGCATTTGAAGTCTGTTGATAATTTCCACTAGTAAACTTGATCCACAACTGCAAACAATTATCAGTGGGAAGTTACAGCTACATAAATTTCATTAATCATAATTAAAATATTTAATTTCATTATTGAATTACCTATGAATATCACTTATTGTGAGTTTCTACGATAAATAATATATCTTTAATTGAACATTTAATGTAATTTCATTATGTATGGCACTTATTGTATTTCTTAATTGGTCATATAAAACCATTGATTATTATTTTATATGATTTGCTTCGTAAATTTTACAATTGAATCAAAATAAACTGGCAGGCCGTAGTTTGGAGATTCCTGGTTTAACATATTGAAAAGTTATGAAGTTAGATGTGAAATGGCTTTTCGATATTTGCTATCCATTCAATCTTAATCACATTTTGCTAGTGAAGATTTTAATTCATTTTACATTTTGCTACGTAATGTTTGATATAACAAGATCTAGAACAAAGTGTTCATATGTAAGAAATCATAACTTACCGTCACATTGATCTCTTCAGTTGGAACTTTCACCCAATATTTTGTGGCAGTCTCGGCGATTGTCACACTAAAAATTGGAAATAAAACAATGAGTCTTAAACCCGTAACAAGAAATTAAATTCAGATGTTACTTTGTGAAAAACTTTTAAAAGATTAGTAGAATTGTGTTTTGCGTTAAATTTGTAACCTATTGCAACAACAAATACTAGACATCTTCCACATAATACAATTTAACAAAGTAATGTGTGTTAAGACATTTTAACGAAATTTTATCTTGGAACAGTGACAAGATTAGAAAGCAATTACAATAAAACTTCTCTCTGTTGTGTAAGAGAGGAATGCTTCAAATTCATATTCCTTCTGTTTTATAGTTCTTTATTTAAAAATAATAAAGACTTAAGGAGTCCTATGGTCCAGCTTCTGCATAGCATAAACTGCAATTCCCTGGTTCGATCTCAGCTCGCGCCAAGTGGACTTTGTGGTGGACAAACAGCATATGTGTAGTTTTTTTTATTCATTTCCACCATTTCATTCATTTCTCATCATCACTGTCTCCTTTAGCCTACACGGCATAAATATGGGACGTAAAACTTAAAAGATTTCATAAACTGCAATTCACGCTAGGATCCCTCTGTATTAATCCAATCTAAGGAGATTGTTTTTTTTCCCTAACTTCTAATAAATAAATAAATAAATAAATTTTATATTTATTTATTTATTTATTTATTCCATCCATCCTCTTCTTTGCCTTTTTCAATTGTGCATTTATAGGCTATTAGGTAAGAACTTCAATAACTAAAGTAAAGCAAATTAATAAATTTAATACTGGCCTACAAAACCAATTTTCGTTTTATTACAAAAATAAATAGGTTTTATGGCCGGACTAAATAAATTGTCGCCTGATATTACAATTATATCAAGGCTTGCAACTTGCATACAGTATCTAAAACAATTAAGATTGGAATATCTGAGTAAGCGTATATTTTTCACTCTGGCACGAAAAGAACGCAGCTTATCAGTTGCATATAAGATAATCTTTCATCATGGCGTTATATAAGTTTAAAATACACTTATTTCATTCGTGTATCAGCAATTTATTTGTACAAATACATGTTCTGACACTAACACTAGCTCGAGTATTTTTATAAATATTATATTACAAAATATTAACGAAAAAAGGTATCACCGCGAAGTTTGGTACAAAAACTAAAATGAATAATTTCAACTACACCAATTTCATACTACAGATTTTTTTTTTTTTTTTTACCTTAAAAATAAATTTTAGCAATACATTGCTTCAAAACAGTTCCAGATTTTGATTTACCTGATTTTTTTAAAAGTCATACTTACTATAAAATTGCCTTTTCGGAGAGTTTTGGAGGTGCAACCCATTCCACAGTTACTGAATTCTTTATGCTTGGATTATTATGAGTTACAGCATTCTGAAATATATAAAATATTTTCATGAAGATTAATGAACTTTTAATAATAATTTTGGTAACTAGTTGTATACACAGTAACTTTACAGTTATATAAAATATTTATTATTAGCTTAAAAATTTATTTGTTAAATATTTTGTAGGTTATGTTATTTTAAAACAATTCTACACCTACAACAATTCATTTGATCTAATGCTTAGCTTTATTTTTCTCTTAAAGGAAAATTTAAATCCATAGATGACTGCAAAAATATTTTACTTTGGTACTACATACAGATATTGAAATTACATTGTAAAAGTTTTCTAATATTACATTCAAGTTGATATTCACTATTTTTCGTATGATAGTGTGGTAGTCTTAATCTTCGATTTTCTTTCAAGTCAAATCTAATTTTCATTTTAGTAATTTAAGTTTACAAAACTTTATAAAAAAGACAAAACTAAATTTAGTTGTAAATAATTTTATTTAAAAAATTGAATCATAAGTAAACACACTGTTATAGAATCCTGTCTAAATTAGTATTATGCACTAATGACAACTTCATTTATATAATTAAAACTCTACAAAAAGCTGGCACAAAACCTAAACTCGAAAAAGTCCTTATTGCACGTGGCTGTACGTCACGTCTATGAGCTTTTAAATGATCAGCCTCAGCAAAAAATAATATAAAATCTCACGTAAAGTCCAGAGGTACTCAAAAACTAAATAACACAAGATTCATGTCCGTTGTCGTCATCAACATAGCTTAAGTTCTGATCTCTTCGTTTACCAAACTTCAATTTAAATTATAGCAATATTTATATATTTAAAACAATATTCATTTCTGATATACACATGATATCTGTGAAGAGTTTTTGGTTTTCAAACTATGCTATTAGTAAGTACGGAGTCTTATACAATGGCTTCGCCCGTCCATCCGATCGACAAGTAGCAGAGCATAAACTAAGAGATAAGAAATTTTATTTTGATATGGATTCAATGTTCCAAAAATAAGCCCATCTTCACTCCTTATCCTGCTATTGAAACTGAAAATGATAAAACATCCACTTTTCATATTTAAGAACATCTTTCAGTTTCAGTATTATATCCCATAGTTGGAAAAATTAGTCTACACGTAATTTTATCAAGAGAAGGGAGGTACAAGCTCCTAACTTGATATCGTTCCAAGATTTCCATAGATAGATCTTAATAAATACTTATTTTTCGTAATATATTGTTCAAGAGGTAGGGATTAAATCCTAGACCTCGCCTCTTGCGCACGCCACTGGTTGGAAATTAACATTTTGACATTGTAAAACGAAACTTTCCCCTTTTAAAATATCGATAGTATATTGATGAAGCTTCAAAATACATTTATAATTCCCATTTGGCTTTCCCAATCTGTTAATCTTATTATTTAGTGATTTGTTATTGTGTCCTATAGTGAAATTAAAGTAACTTATTTTCAAAATCTGAATTTTTCCCTAAGAAAGTTTTTATTCAATTTTGAAGAAAGTAAAGTAAATGGTGCTATTCAAAGTCTTAATGATGTAGCAATAATAAAAGATTGAAATCAAAATTAGTATTGTAATATATATATATATATATATATATATATATATATATATATATATATATATATATATATATATATATATATATATATATATATATAATCATTGCTTTAAAAAATAGCAAATGTAATGAGATTAATTCATACTTTAATTCATTTTAGTCCTTGTAACATTTACAAAATTTGCATGTAAGAACTACTGACACTAAAGAAACAAATCTTAAAAATAGGCCCAGAGTTGTACACAACAAATTTTGATAATTCGATTGTTTTGAAAATTCGTTCATGCACAAATATATTGCGTTAAAAGAAAAAAAAAAGAAAGAAAGAAAGAAATAGTTGCCTCAAACAGGGATATGTGAAAACTTATTCATAGTGTGCAATTGTGAGCTTTAAAATAATTTACCCATTCAATTTTGTAAGCATATAATGATTCTCAGGTACAGTAAGTATGATTAATAGAAGACTTTGGAACAGAATAATGTTAATCATATTTCGTTAATCATAAGCCAAGAATTTACAAGGTTAAAAAAAAAAAGAAGCATGAAGTTAGAAGTTCAAAATTAAAAAGAATCTCTAGTGATTGCCATTGTATACAATACTGCGGACCAGAAGAAAACTATACTTGAAAGCCACTCTCCATTAACGCCCCCTCCCTACGCTGAGTGTTTAATTTGCGTAAATCGTACATTTTCTAACTATTTAATCACTTCCAGTCTTGTTTTATGTGTCTATGCCAATCATGAGCTGAACAGTGAACCATTTGAAAGGAACTACATGAAATTTGTATTTTTCTAACAATCTGCCTAGTACATCTGCTTTGTTTTGCAGAATGGGCTGCTAATCAAAAGGTTAAAGAAAATATTTCTTTAGTTAAAAGTAAAGTCTCGATTTAGGTATATTGGAATGGCCATCTTCCTATTACGTATGGACTCAAAAGGAAACCCTTTCATTTTTATTTCTTGGCCAGATGTGGCCCGCCACTTGACCATCGCTCAAAACAAACCTGATCCTACTACATTTAAGTGAAGTGCTAACATTACTTTTTGGACTTTAGAATATAAAACTAACATTTAAAAATAAATTAATAATAATAATAATAATAATAATAATAATAATAATAATAATAATAATAATAATAATAATAATAATAATAAACAAAAGTGTGAGGTGAAGGCAGCAGCACCCTGTTTCCGCTTTTCATGTTCCAGGTTTTCCTTCTGCTTCTTTTGGTATTGTGATTCGCTTTATCAAATTCATTTCATCTTAACGTTTCGTAAGTTCGTAATTGTATTCAATTACCATAATAAATTACAATTTGCTGGTTATAGAGTGAAATTAAATTTAGAAATAATAAATAATATTAAATATATATTAATAATATTAACTAGCAAACCCGCACGTCCTGCGCAAGCGTACGACACTATTGTCTGAATGATTGAATATGATACAAAATTAAAAATATTTATGGCTAGCAAAGTAGTTTTAATAACACGTTAATATCTTTAAGAATTTCTCGATAATTACTCTAATTTAAGACGTCCTCGAATCTAAGACGCACCCCGATTTCGCTCGGTTAAATTAATTAAAAATAGTAATATGTTCCGTTTTACTACTACTAAAGCGATCTTTGAAATTGGTCATTTTCGGTGATTTTTATATATCCCTCTCCCCTCCCCATGTTGTGGGGCATGGCATGATAAAAATTATCCCAGGCCCGAATGTCATGTATGTTGAAAATTTGATCCAGATTGGTTGGGTGGTTCAAGAGAAGTTTTATTTGTTTTCATATATTTACCCTCCTCCCCTCAAAGTCTACCATCAAAGTGAAATAATAAATTTCTCAGGTACACTCATGTCCAGAATTATTGTCGCATTTCTAAATATGTTGTAGGAATATAATTTGATAACGAATTCGCCCGGTATTTCTTATGATGTTAGTATGTGTATAATCGGCAAAGACATTTATGGGGCAAATTTTATGTCAAAAGAACAGTAAATAAGAACAATGAAACTAAAATAAAAGCTTTCTTGTCCATTTAGCAACATTCTGTTTTACTCATTCTAATTTTCGTATTTATAATTCTTTTCCTATGAAATTTACCACAAATATAAATTTCCCGATTATACACATAGTATCAGTATTAGAAGTACCCTGCAAAATCACTATCAAATTATATTCATACAAGAAAATAGTTATAGATATGCGACAATCATTTTGGACATGAGTGTACGAACTTAATCTATGTTGAAAATTTGATTGAGATCGATAGGGTGGTTCAAGAGATTATAAGTCACGAACATAGTCACTTTCAATTTGGATCTAAAGTTTTTTGTTCACAGACACCGCTATTAATATATAGAACATAATATTAACGATAATATTAAACTACAATTGAATAACTTAAGTAAAAGAAGTTTTGCATTGGATGGAGCATAAAAGCGAGTGAAGGCTTTTAACCTCCATCCAATGCAGGCATGTACGCAGGAATTCATTTCGGGAGGGGGCAAAGGCATTTGGGAGGGCGTTCAAATTCAATTTGAGAAATTATATTAAAATATATAAACTTGCCCCTAAATTTAGACTAAATTTGCAGAAAAACTGGGATTTTTGGGGGGAAGGGTTCCGGATCCCCGAAACCCACCCCCTGCGTACGTCCCTGATCCAATGAAAAACTACCTTTACTTATGTTTCCAATTATCGTTTAACATTAATTAATACTAATAACTGCACATTTAATCACGTGTAATAGCAATTCATATTTAACACTCAATACTAAACATTCAACTACAATCACCAGCTGAAACTAGTTTCTGTGTTGGCTAGTGAGATACACGTGCAAGAAGTAACAAGAATATAACAGGAATTACTGACGAGCCTATCACCGTTAACTTTTGTTAAGCCATGGCATTTTGAACCATAGAAAAAAAGAATAGGCGTCAATTTTAAAATTTTTGCCAGTAGTCAAAAGTTTGACTCCCATTTTCGCCGCATCTTCCAGATTGCCGCCCGGGGTGGTCCACCTCTGCCGCTCCCTTCACTACGCCACTGGATGAAGGGTAAAACTAAGTTTATCTTTATCTAAAAAATAGTTTCTCACTTTTACTTGAAATTTGTCTTCATTTAAATGTTGGTTATGCTTATAACACATTTGTGAACTTTTAAAGCAACAAACTACCAAAGCGAACACAAGCAAGTGCGATCGACAGATTAGTGAGAGTTGCTGTTTTTAATTAAACTACGTTAGTTTAACTCTTCCAAATATTGTTCAAAGTGGATAAAATAATTAAAAAAAGAACTTACATTCTTTCCAGTTCCGCAGCTTAGTTGCTGAGCATTATTTGAAGAACTCATAAATCGTCCAATAGGCTTGTCGCCAACACGTACTTGGAACAGGAATCCCTTGAATCCATTAGTGCAACTGACGGTAACTTAAAAAAAAAAAAAAAAAAAAAAAAAAGTTAATGTATAATGTCAATGTCAGTAATATGTTCCAAATTTCTCAAATTATATTAGTTTTTGGAAAAGATCTCACCATTTGCATACATTTACTTTTCAATTTAATGGAAACATCTGGAGCTGGAAACATGTTGGATGTCTGGATTGGTACAGTTGGGTGGCTGCCGCAGTGTCAGGTTGTTAGTGGTGGTGTGTTCGGTCAAAATCCATACTACGTGAGAAGCAGTGGAATGGCAGTATGCAGTCAATTAAGTATACGGTGTTGTGTAAATGTGCGAATTCTGATTTCCAAACGGGGAAAATTATCGAGAAGGAAGATTACTTATCGAACCAGATTTCTCTCTTGTATTCATCCGCAGTCCTGTGTGTCTGTATATGTGTGTGTGTTTTCTCGGTACTAACGTTTTCGCGCTACCACGTTTTCGAAATCGCAACCTGATTGTGGCGTTAAAGTTATGTAGCTAATCGGACTGAATACTGAATATACTAGGCACGCTCAGAATGGATGTTTCCCTATACAGTAAACACTAAAGCACTGACTTTCAGGGCTGGGCTGTATTAACGCATGTGTTAGCATGGGCCGCCATGGTCCAGGGCGGTAAGTTTAGGAAGGCGGCAAATGTTCTCGAACCAGATATTGCCCAAGAAAATATTTTCGTCCATCACTATTTTTCTTTAGAAACCAATCACAAGGATATCATACGCGATCAAGGAATCTTGTTCGATCTTTATTAAAATTGGCATGGCGATCGACTGACTAGATTAGTGTACATGTGAAATATGTTACACAAACCTTGGTTCAAAAATTGACAATCAAATGTGTGTTTTAATTATGAAAGGATGTTGTACAATGCATACTATCGACAAAACTCGTCCAATCCTAAATTAAATTGGTATGGTTTTATAGTTTGCCCTATTTATTATAGTACACACATTAAATATTATAATGTGCGGGCTCTTGTTTTTAAGTATATTTATATCGTACATTACTAACTTTCGTCACTGAGTTAGAAAAAACAAAGTATCTATCGATTATCAATTTAAAAGATAAAAAAAAATATGCTAGTTACTGAATAGAGAGCTGTATATTAGCAGTATATGTAATATTATTAACATAAAAAAAATCCTTAGCGCAACGGTATCATTCTAAATTATCCAGAACATGCAGCAATGACATTTCCAATGGCGACTAAGATTATAGAGAATATGATATAAACAAATTTATTTTGGAAAATTAATTTTATTGATAACTGGATTACGGAAGTCACAATTGTTGAAACTTGGACAACATAACATGACGATTAAGATTCATTATGTATTTGATGTCCTGAGTCCTGTATATATATGCTAAATCATTGTAAATTAACTTGCAATCTTTTGTAACAAAGTAGTTCATGACATTTAAATTATATACAATAAAGCTAACAAAGATTATCCTTATTAATTTGTTGACAATTGATAGGAAATACGTAACTACACTACTTACCCTGGATGTTTTCTTTGAATTCCTAGCATTAATTCTACTGTATGCTTGGTCCCTTATGAATAGTTTTCGATACTACATATGTTCTTTGTGAGTAATGCCATCAGTAATATAGTTCATAGTGACAGGGTTGAGACGTAAATTCAACATTATTGTTATTCTTTTTATTGGATTATACAATGACCTAGTCATATTTCCATGTACACTCATATCCAAAATTATTGTCGCATGTCTATAAATATGTTTTCGTAGGAATATAACTTGATAACGAATTCGCCTGGTATTTCTTACAATGTTAGTGTTTATAATAGACAAAGACATGTTTGTGGCAAATTTCATGTCAAAAAAGCAGACATAAGAACAATAACACGAAAATAAAACTTTCTTGTCCATTTAGCAACATTGTTTTACTCATTCTGATTTTCGTATTTATAATTCTTTTCCTATGAAATTTAACACAAATATACATTTCCCGATTATACACTTAAAATCAGTATGAAAAGTACCCTGCAAAATCATTATCAAATTATATTCTTACAAGAAGACAATTATGAATATGCGACAATCATTTTGGACATGAGTGTACATTTATCTGAATAAGGTATATTATATCCGTTTTAAATTTATATTTATCTGGCAAAGGGGTTAATCATATTCCCTTATTAATGATGATTACATCTTGCTATTATCAATACTGCAAGGTTCATTTCATTATGCAAGTTTATTCAGTAATTATAGTATTGGACCAGCCACAAAATTCAGCATATTAGCACATAATATCAGAATAATAATACTTAACCTAATCTAACACTACATACTCTAACCTTTGTTAGCATTGATAATAGGGCAATTAAATATGCATATATTTAGGGACCAACGCATAGGCATCATCCGGATTGAGTACAGGGTAGCAAATGATATATTCTTATTTTTAATCCCGTATTTCATTTAACTGGTCGTATTATTATTAGCTTCCAGCTAATTACAACTGCCTAAGATTGTTTTTATTAATTGCTTAAACGCTATCAGTCTTCAGTAGCTAATGTAGATCAATTATATCTCATTAAATATTTTCAGACGTTATTATAGTAATTAGAATTTTCACCGTATATTCACATCATTATTTTGCAATAAATAATCAGTTGCAATAGCGTGAAAAAAGTTAATTCATTCTAACCCAACTATTCGAATAATCCAAAAGAAGTAATATTCCATGTCAGGTTAACAATAAATTTCAATAATAAAGATAGACCTAACATTTGAAGCAAAACAAGTTAGGGCATGCCCCCTCATAGCTTGTCTGTATTTGTGTGACAGGAAGATAAATTACTTATAATAATGCATTATAACCAATTTAATCAGAACGGATATACTGAAAGTCAATTATAAAATAATAATAATAATAATTCATTGTGGAATAATAATCGACCAGGTGAAGCAGGATTTACTATAATATGGCTCCTTTATTATGTTCGAATTTAGATGATAATTATTTGAAGTGTCAATCTTGTTACCTGTGTTCTTACTATGTACATTTAAGACGCAGTATATATTTTTTCTGCAACTACTTTTTACCACTTTACAGTTCTATTGTAGATTCTTCTGCTTCAATTGCAATTATTTTTGCTGACAATTGCAGGATACAAATTTCTTCGAATCTTCACATCGTACAACCCCGTAAAACATCGTGCTCTCGGGAACAGACTAATGTTTACATCTATAAACAAATTTTGGAGTACATTAATCCCATTAATTTTAATATTTAAATTGTTTTCTCATTAAAAGAAAACTATCTTCTATATATTAGTTTCTAATTACACTATTCTCATTTTGTAAAATTATTTATTCTTTCCACTCACCTAGTCCATCCTGTTATCTGATAACAAATATGAGATTTTTTATTGAAGTTATATACGTGATCACTCATATGCATACGCAATCCAAAAATGCATATTTTATTAATGTTCAATGGGTGTACAGAGTATTCCATGCAGGGTGAAATTCCCAGACATGCCATCAGCCAAATTTTGAGATGCTTTGACTTATTGATTGGTCCAAACTAGGCAAAAGATAAGCCTTGATAGCAATGAACACGGTATCCTTTGGTGCGATGTCGGAAGTGTTAAGGATCGACAGCATCATTGTCTCTCGTACTCGGGAAAACGCATGCTGCGATGTTTTCTTTCACGCTTATAACTGAAGAAAAAGTGAAATATACCGTGACAAAATACACGGTATTGTGAACACAAAAAACATGGAGTTACCGGTTACAAACACTTCCAATTTCCCTCCGAAACACTGGATGTCCATTGTTGCAGAGGCTTACCTACTGCCTACTTTGGACACTCCTTGAAATCAGGGTATATCTGAAAACTATTGAGAACATGTGGGAATTACACCCTGTAGGGAATACCCTGTACACCTGTTGAAAATTGATGAAATATGCACTTTGAATTGTGTATGCGTGGCTTCTTTTGCGCTGATAAGGACCACCATCCACAATTTCTGGAATTCGAAATAGGGCCTGCTGAAATTTTGCTATTTCCCGATTTTGGACAGCCCTAGCTCTGAAACTATGCACTTTTCGCCATAGGTCCATAAGAACTTTTTCTCTTATTTTGATGTGAGAAATCGCGTCTTACACTTTGTCGGTCTAGTTCATTAACACCCTGTATATAAAGCTTGATAATACGGATTCAAACTATTTTCCCCTCTCAATATTGAATACAGAAAATGAGGTGCACCTTATACTCCAGCAAATACGATATTTTCTTCAAAAAGTAATTTTAAAAATTACTGTCGCTGACCCATGTGAGTTAATGCTCAGTGATGTCTACTGAATGGTTCTGATCTCCAATACCAAATTTCCCCCTTCACGGCTTCGTTCTAGTTCATTAAAACAATGCTATTATAGCATTAAAATAATAATATTGTACAGAAGTTTTCAACTCCTTTACATTTGCAACTATCTTTTTCTGAAGCCCTTAAAATTTTAATAACGAATCTTGAGGCATCACAACATACTTACCCATTGAAGACATCTCTGATAACATAACTTGGAAAATTATTTTTATTAGTCGCAATACAAGAGGCTCTACAAGTATAGAGAACTATGTCTTAAGTATACTTACATGTTACTTTGGCTCCTCCTCGTATGCTAGTGGTTGAGGCTTTTGTAGTACAAGGGAAAGTATTGTGCGGCTGAGGTTTTTCACCATGCTGAGGTTCCATTGAGTCGCATACTCCTGCTGGCGCTCCACTTCCATAGCCACTGACGTAATGGACTGTGGCCAATAATAATCCAAGGGCAACAAATGTTGGCTTCATCCTGGAAAGATCAACACTTATTAGGAACATTTATTTTTGTAATTATATGAGGCTCATTCAGAACGTAAGATCCAAAAGTGCCCAAAGATTTCGAGTGGCCAGAGAGGGGCGCGTTTGTGTAGAAGCAATTGTGTTGCGTTAGCGATAACCTGACAAGAGCAAAATGGTGTGGAGTCAGTGGTGAGAGAACTAGTAGGGGAAGGCGTTGTACCTGCGAACACTTTTAGAGTTTTCGAAATTTTGGTTCTAATATTCAGTACTTTTCCTCCAATTTTTGTCATATATTTGAAGTGTCATCTCTTCACTATCAGATAGGATAATTTTTAAACGTGTTACATAATTACAATAATTTTTATAAGATAGAACATATCCGTTTTGTTCATAGGTACTGTACATTATGGTCATGTACCATTGAACAGACCCTCTTGTACCTTTGAACAAAATTATAATTACAACGTTTCTGTGGCAATAATATAAAAAGAAGCCTCAAATATTAACAGTTATAAATTGCAATAAAATATTTAGCTATAAAAAGTTCCCCAGAATTGAATTTCTTAAATTTTAATTTAAAATGGAAGATAAGTTCTAACAAAAACTTGTGAACGATAAACTTGAGCATATACGACTCTTAACTTTGCTTCTTTACACCCAATACTTGTAATGGGAAAATACCAACTAAAATAGGCTAAATCTACATTGTGAATATCAGCATTTTTTGCTACACTGTGAAATCCAATGTAAAATTAACTCAGCAGAACATTGAATGCAAACTCGTAAACCTAACGTTGTTTCTTTATTATAGATATTCTAAAAGTTCAGTTGGTTCATATTAGTCTCTAACTTAGATCTTAATATTTATTCAAAAGCCAATAGGCCTAAATAGCTATCTAGACCATGAAAAGAAAGCTTAAAAAAAAAATTCATTTACTTAACATTGTAGTTGCTACCACTGAAGTCAACCTCAAAAATCAGTTGTTTACTCTGCCTTGTAGTGGATCCAAATTTCGACGGTGGAAAAAACTTTAATGTCGGATTCCATAACATCAATTATTTCCTACTATGTACACAAACTATTTAGTATTTCCAACACGTTTCAGGAACCTAATTTGAAAATCTGTGACTTCAGCATCTACAATTTCACCAATAACACAACTGCTCGTTTGGAATTTCTCTATTTCTTATAAACATTATTCTTCTGAATTAAGGATAGGTCTAACTTTCCTCAAGGCTTCGGAGTCTTCATCACTAGTGGTGTAGTGCTACCATGCAAACTAATGTCCGGAATAAGATCATGTTCTGAACCACTTTGCAATAATTCTTTTAAAATTCGAGGTATGCACAACGGTCTCTGAGTCATACATTGCGATCTGTTTTCTTGTCTATTTCTGATTCTCTTTTTCCGAGCTTCCTTTTCGGGGATGCTTGTAATAATTCTTGTTCTTCCAGATTCCCCCCCCCCCCTCTTGTTCCTGTCTAGCGTGGTTCTGCTTTTGGGTAAGGTCATATTTGCACTTGTGAAATGCTGGCTGTGGCAGTTGCAATAGTGGTCGTAGAAAGCTTTGCTAAAGAGTTTAATTGACATATTATATTTGTATATCTCTCTGTAGCGGTTGAAGTATTACCTTCCATTGGTTGGGGCTCTTCGGATGGCTGTTGAGACAGAATTGATGTTGAATTAGGTCGAGTGCTTTTTCTATAGGTGACTCTTTTGGAGGAGTTCGATCAGTAACGAAAGAACACGGAAAATGATCATCGGTGAAAGTATTAGGGTAAAATGGGAAAATTCCAGTTGATTTAAATCTACTAGTTATATTACTAGTACTGAATGCTCTGCTATACACTTTCCCTGCAATCTCTGCAATTCCATAAATGTCAAATGCCAGGATTGTACCTTTGAACAGTATTATTTATCGTTCAAAGGTACACGATGCAATAATGTTCATAGGTACAAGAGGGTCACCGTTACGAAGAAAGTTCTCAACTAGTTTAAATATTACACAGAAGTTAAAACTAAAACTATTGCTGTACTCACCAATGATTCTATCCCAAGTTTGGAAAAATAAATATCAGAAGTTGTGAAAACCGAAGAGCACAAAATTCAAAAGGTAACTACAAAAAAATGTTAGTTTTGGGTTTGAAAAAATTAAAACTAACACTACTCGCCACAACAGTCAGTAAACAACTGTCAATCACGTTTGTAGTGCCCTTTCTCCCTTCCTCTTTCAAACAAATTTTAACGACTGCTCTGAATTCGAGAAAAGTACAGGTGTTAAAAGGTACACTCATTTCCAAAATTATTGTCGCATATCTATAAATACTGTATGTTGTTGGAATATAATTTGATAACGAATTCGCCCAGTATTTCTTATATGTTAGTATGTGTATAATCGGCAAAGACATTTATGTGAAAAATTTCATGTCAAAAGAGCAGTAAATAAGAATAAAATGAAAATAGAACTTTCTTGCCAATTTAGTAACATTGTTTTACTCATTCTACTTTTCGTATTTATAATTCTTTTCCCATGGAATTTACCACAAATACCGTATACATTTCCCGAGTATTAAAAGTACCCTGCAAAATCATTATCAAATTATAATCAGGTTTCTCGACGCTAAGAAACTGTTCAGATCGAAAGTGTGTTAGGTGTGTGAAGTGTAAGTACCAGATGTCATGCGTAAAGGATGGTCAAAAGATTGTGCAGATAATTCATAGCAGACCGCAATGTGCACAACGAACACTGTAGTGGCCGACTGTTCATGGTTACACTTTGATGGAAAGTATGCAGCAAGCAATTTCGCAAAAACCGGCTGCTCACAATGTTCGAACTTTTATAGTTATCCAGCAACTGCAGTTCTGCAAGGTGTTTGTACGACAATTCTAAATATCTGACAGCTTAACATAAGAAGCAGCGCCTAGCGTCCAATTTGACTATATATTAATTATTTCTGAATTTTAGTTGAGTTGATTTTAGTTTAGCGTCCCTTTCAGCAGCGAGGCTATATGAGACGTGGACCTACTGATTAACGTGGAATCCGAACCACATGAGCTCCCGCCTATTTCTGAATTTTATTCAGAACATACTTTGTGTATTTGTGAATAATAGTAATTTCAAATACCTTGGCAGGTACAGTTATTGGTACTTTAACTTTTTACATCGGTATTATTTCAGTTAGAATTAGTCAAATATCAGCAACTTTTCGTCTAGTTACAAAGCGAGAACAGGCTAATGGCATAAAAATATTATCTGTAGTGAATATTTTAGCGACTGGAAAAAATCTTGATATATGGTGAGATTTTGTCAGGTCCTAGAGAGGTTCGAGGTCAAACTTTTGATAGCATCTTTAACTTCCTTAATCTCAACATGAGTAAGTTTAAAGTGATTCAACAGATGATACTTATTCTTATGATAAACGCTGAAGACAAATTCAAGATTTGTTATAGAGGACTGAAAGTGTTGTATAAATACATTAGCAACATATATTTCGGTATTTAACGTTCTTCATATTTAGGGTATTGCTATCGGATTTTTTTTTTTCAACATAAGCCCAAAAGAATGTTTGGATTTACAAGAATATTGGATTCGTAATAATTTACATAACTATCATAGGCCTATGTGTTTGAAATTTTGAGTGGTTACAGACTTAATTTCTTGAAATGATCGGCAATGTCCCCAATCCGTTGTCTCCATGTTTTTCGATGATGCTCCTTATTAATTTGATTATTCTAGGAGTAAACCAAATAATAGGCTTATATATGTGATTATTTTTTTTTTTTCACGTGGTATACACATGTCAAAAATATTTTACAAGAAGTATCAACAGCTTCGTAAACCGTAGTCCTGCTAGCCACTGTTTCGCAAATAGCAGACGTCATTATCATTTTATAAACCTACATGAACAGACAAATTCACACGTACTTCCAGTTGACGTGGAAAGTTGAAATTTGGCATGTTTATAACCTTAGGAAAAAGAGCAACATTATTTTTAAAAACATTTTCAGGAGGTATTTACAAAAAAAAAAAAAAAAAGTTATAGAAAATTCTCCATGTTATTTAAATGTGTTTATATAAAATGTTTTAGGTAATTGGAATGGAGTAAAAACTTTAAGGTCAGTATCCTTTTAAATATTTGATATTACTATCCAAGTAAATTACTTTAAAAATTCCAACTTTAAAAATTCCAACCAACCTGAAAACTTTTTCCATGCTATTTAAATGTGACACTTTCTACACCCCATAATTATTATTCACTTCCAGAGGGACTAGAATGAAAAAAAATGGCGTGGTTGTAGCTTCCCGAAAATAATCTACAGCAGAATTGCCAGAAGTGAATATTTCTAGTTTCTAGGAACTTTAAGGGGGAGAAGAAATTTTTCCACGTATTTAAATTATTTTTCAATGAAGAATTTAAAAGTGTAGCTACTTCAAACTGGAATAGAAACTAAAAGCTTGGTATGCGTGTAGGGTTTTGGACGCAACAAGACAAGAAAATCAAAATTAAAAATATTATGTTTTTCAGGGAGTTCTATTTCTTAATTCGACATCATATATTTTAAATGAGACTACACACACAAACACACACACACACACACACACACACACACAAGTTTAGGTACTTATAGCAGCTGCAAAATCCTTTGGGGGGGGGGCTGTAACCAACAGGAAAAGTCCGAAATGTTAGGTTTTTGGTATATAGGGGGGTTACGGGGTATATTAGGAGATTTATATATAAAATCTTCTTGACATAACTGCGTTCACAATTTTGTTCATACAGAGATGATACGTGGCATTTGTACTTTCCTCTTAGAAACTTTGTCTCCTTTGTTTATCAAGCTGCATTTGCTATCTTGATTCACAATTACTACCGTTTGAAAATTTAAAAAGATCCGTAACTTCTTTAATATTGATACTGGAAGAAACCTGGAAAATCTTAATCTTTGTAAGGATCTCTAACTTTTGTTTCGATAATTTTTTCAATACACCGCTTTATTATAAAATGGAGCTAGTTTTAAAACTCAAAGCATGTTCAATTTCCTTGCTATTGATCGTAGAGAAAAAAAATGAAGAGCTTTAACAAGCAGAAAAAAACAGGCCGAGCGAGCTCGAGAATTTGGAGGTGAATACCCTTTTTAAAATTAAATAAAATCTGATTTTTACGTTCCACGATTATGTCGTGTAGGCTAAAGAAGACTGATGATGAAAATGAATTAAATGGTGGAATGAAGAAAGTGGGAGGAAACGGAAGAACCCCGAGAAAACCCACGCACGCGGCGTATGTCCCCACAAAGTCCACTTGGTGCGAGCTGAGATCGAACCAGGGACCCCATGCACCAGAGATGAACGCTCTACCCACTGAGCGTTCGCGGCTCCCAACCCCTATCTAGCCGAAGGCGTGTTTCTCTATATAACTGTTTAAATTAGCTTTATGGAAGTTCGTCTGATTTAACATGTGAACTTTTAGTACGGAATCTTTCTGTAGCGGGTTAATAAAACAGGGTGATAATCTTCAGACACTAATGATTGAGGTGAATGTCTCCCTTCAATATTGATATGTGTGAGAACTACATTTAACGTTCCACAAAGGTTATTTTTAACACTTTGCGTTTCTAAATTGTATAGATTCATAAAGAAATATAATTTCCGGCAAGTGTTGGTAGAAACAAGAAAATCAAAATCAACTCCGATTACGTGAAATCGGTTCCAATCTCCTATAAGGAGAACGTTACTTTGTGGTTGTAGAAAGCTACACAAACAGTCAATATAATTTTGATATACGGAGTAGTTAGGTTCAGGTGGAAAATACACGAGACCCACAAATAGCAAAGAAACATTTACACTAATTTTTATACATGTATAAACATATCAACAAAGAATTCAAAATTTTGGAGGTGCGGCTAAAGATAGTCACGGGGGACTCAACCTCTTCTGGTCACCCCCTAGCTACGGGCCTGCTTCCAAGGGGAAAGTGCATTTGATTACCATATAGCAACAAGGGAGCTCTCAAGATGTTTATTAGTTTAGGGAAACAAACAGCACGCAGTGGCATATTTAAGGGGGGTTCTGGGCTTAAGCCCCCTCCGAAATTTTATTTCCTTTTTTAAAATAATAAAATATCTTGCAGAATTTTCACATTTCCAAGAATAAAGTTAGCAAAGCACCCCCCCCCCCCGAAACAAAATCGTAAATACGCCACTGAGAACATGTAAAGGCATAAAGATCAAATTGTTACTGCTGTCAAATTATGTTTAGATTTAGCTGCTCATCACTGCCATCCCGAATTCTTTAAAATAGTGCAGGAATTAAAGAATATTTCTTTGTGTAATTTTCTAGACACTACAAAATATTACGTACTTAGCTTTTATTTATATATTTGAAGATGTCACATAGCCCTAATTACTGTAAAATTAGTGGTATATATACTATCATGGTTCGTTCTTAGTTCGTCACCCAAGCTAATGAGATCATAATCGAATTGAAGACTACTCTTTCAGAATGGGAAACTTTCGACAAAACCAATTATTCCATTAAGAGTCTTCATCCCGGCGAAATTAAAATACCACTAATTTTACAGTAATTATGTGATATCTTCAAATAGATAAAAGATAATCGAAATGGGGAACAAGAGCGCCCTAGACAATATTATTTTACATGAGAAACTGTTATCACGACTCACTTATCTGCTTTCCATTTCGAACCATTTTGAAAATCGGCATTTATTTTCGCGTTTCTAAACAGCTGAAAACGGGAAGCCGCTAGGTGACTTGTGATAACGATACCTCACGCAAAATAATATTGTCTAGGGCGCTCTTGTTCCACATTTCAGTTATCTTTTATCTATTTGAAGATATCACATAATTACTGTAAAATTAGCGGTATTTTAATTTCGCCGGGATGAAGACTCTTAACCCGTAACTTAGCAATGTGGGAAAGTAAATATTGACTGATGAGCACTTAAACATCAAAATTTGACAGACATAACATTATTGTTGGCTTCGAAGTTGAACAACCCAAAAAGACAAAAATACTGTTTTGTCAACTTTCCGTTCATTGTCCTTGTCAGATTGTCAGTTGCTTGCGCCCTAACTTATGAAATTTGACACGTGTTATCAGAAAATTGTACCCCTCCTTCCTTTCGCATTACTTTGTAAAGATGAGAAAGACATACTCGAGAAGAGGCAACTTTTTTTTTTTTTTTTTGAGACGAGACAGGCTTAATCCTTTGTTTCGCCTAATACACATCACTAATTAAATTCAGAAGTTATTTTATTTGATGCTTAGCTTGAATTTGATTTATATATTACACAACTTCAAAGGAGTTATTTACAATTACAGTATTAGAAAGTATTCTTGAAATAATCATTGTTACAGAACAAATAAGCAATATGCATGTATCAAAACTTATTTGCGGATGCGGACTGAAATGTTACGAGTGAGAATATTTAGTATCCGCGCATAACTCTAGGCAGATTATGCGTCCGTGGCATACGAAACGGGATTTCGAGCTTAAACCCTGTGCTTGACAGCAGCATCATTTCAAGTTTGGACAGCTCATATAGCCTCGCTGCTGAACGGGACGTTAAACTTAAAATCAACTCAAGTGAAATGAAATGAAATGAAATCTTTAGTTTTACGTCCCACGGTTATACCGGTTAGACTAAAGGAGACTGTGATGAGAGAAATGGTGGAATGAAGAAAGTGGGAGGAAACGGGAGAACCCCGGGAAAACCCATGAGCACGGTGTTTGTCCACCACAAAGTCCACACGGCGCGAGCTGGGATCGAACCAGGGACCCTAAGCACTGGAGGTGAACGCTCTACCACTGAGCCACCGCGTCCCCCAAATCAACTCAAGTTGGGAGCTGAACCTGCGCTCTCTACACAGCGCATCATCCACATATGAGCATGAATCTCCTTGTTATTCCTCACATCTGTACATGCCCCTTTACAAACAAAAGTGAAAGAAGTCTTGATAAAAATTGACAAGAGATGACATAAAGGGGAGATTTTTTTCGATTACTTTTTCAATATCTCGGAGCCTACTTCCGGTTGGAGTTTTTAATTCATATATGATCAGTGTTTTCTTCTTGTATTCAGTATGTAATAACTAGAGACCGGATGTTAGGCAAAATGCCTATTCCTTAATATTAAAGATATGATCAAAAATAACGTTTTAAAGTTTATATGGGTGGTTATAGTTTCAATTTAAGCCAATTTTATTTTGCCTATTTCGACCTTTACTGCCTAAATAATTGCTTTAGTGCCTAATGTTGCCTATTATATGCATTTTCTTCAAAATAAGCCTTCATTGGGAAAATATATAATTTATATAATATAAATAATACACACACACATATATATATATATATACGTATATTAGGTGTTTGTAATCACAAGCACATATACAACATATAAAAGAATCAACTTCAAAGGTGTGCACATACTTCGGTAGGTGATTAGTGATATCAAAAGAAGACAAAAAGTCCTTTTGTATTTTGTCGAATTCCATGTCGTGTACGAGTGAGGACAGTGGTGCCAACTGCGAATCGAAAATCGAATTTTGACAATTGGAAGGGAACAGAAAGATGTGCACATACTTCGAGAGGTGAAACGTGACATGAAAAGAAGACAAAAAGTTCTCTTGAATGTCACGAATCACCTCCCGAAGTATGCGCACAACTTTATGTCTCGTTCCGATTGTCAGGATTCGATTTTCAATTCCAAGTGCCCCCCCTGTCACTCGTACACAACGGGGAATTCAACAACATGCAAGGGGACCTTTTGTCTTTTGATGTCACGAATCACCCCCCGAAGTATGTGCACATCTTTCAGGTTCACTCAGTATATATGGAATGCATAACAAGCTTCGATTTTATATATACAATAAAAGATGATGTTAAACAAGTATGTTTCTATATTATTTGAACATTATCTATGACCTGAATCTATTTTTTAATTTTATTGAGTATTTATCTTCATTATTTTGAGTTACATTTTAGTGCCTATTTTGCTGCCTATTTTTTTTAAATTTTTAGTGCCTATTTGCCTGCCTATTTTTCAGGTTTTTAGCGCCTCAACATCCGGTCTCTAGTAATAACCAAATACATTACACACACAATTATGTCAGTGATATATGGTGTTCATTGGGCAAAATACTCCAAACAATACAAATTCAACTTAGAGTGGAGAAGTAGTTATCCTTCGTTTTTCATTATTTGGCCATGAAAAACGCCTGCGTGGGATGCAACCCCCTATGCAATTATGCTATGTTGGAATGTATAATGCGTAGGATATGACGCTTTAGTTTTTTCTAATTTCAACACTTCCAGTGTATCCGTAAAAATGTAATAAAGAAATAATGACCGTTTTTTTAAATACTCAATTAGAACTGGACAATCTACATAAAATTTGCAATCGATCAGTGAAAACGTAATCTTTCTCGAGCCTGTAGTTTCCGAGATTCATTGTCGAAATTATTGGCCACAAACATATAAACGTCCACAAACGTATAGTTTAAAAACAACTCCAAAGATGGCAGCACAATTCATTTTAATTGATTTTGGAAAAGGCTTAATAAAATACAAAGGCTTTGAACAATAATTTAAAAAGGATAAATTTTATGAAAAACTGTTCTATTTAAAAAATTTAAAGTACACATACTTTAAAATATATGTCATTATTAAAAGTGAAATTACAAATAACCGTAAATCAAAGGTTTGAAACTCAAAGTTATAGCCTAGGTTGGAGCTTAGGCGCCTCTGTTGCTATTGTAGCATTTTATAAATACAATACAATTTATTAAAAGGACGTGTTCCCCAAACTCAGGAAGGAGTAATTACCCCTTGCCCTCCGCAAATGACTCTTCTGCTTCCTAAGCAAGGTATTATGGAAAAAATAACATTTCCAATATTATTGTGCATGTAGAAAAAAAAACCACGCTTGTCCTAAAAGGAAATTAAATTTAGTATTCATCCCCTTCTCCCTTTAACGAAATTCTGCGTACGCTAATGCTTTGTAATGTTAATCATTCAATCCACACACCATTAATTTTACATTACTTCATGTACTCTTCAAAATATTCAAATTAATCAAGTGTAACCAATCATGTATTTTCTTTCAATTCTTCTCTTTGGCAAATCACTGTTTTCCCCGAGGGCTCATCTCCACTTTCTTTGACTGGCCTTGAACTTATTTTTGTTTATCAAACCAACCAATCAGTTCAAACATATACAAGGAAATCGTTTCGTTAGTTCCCATCCTCAGTGGGAAGCAGTTTTGAAATCAAGCTAGGATTTTTCCTTGGCCCAAGGCGAACCACAATTTGCGAAGACATCTTGACGAGTATACACTTAAGATTCTCATCTGTATAGGACATTCTCAATCATAATTACACTAACCTAACTTGTACTTCAAATGTCAGCAATTTTCTTTACTTCCTTGTTTAGTTTGTATGGATTTTATAGAAGCAATTATCCGCGATCTTAATCCCAAGCACTGGTAGGGCGGGGCAGTGGCGGCTTCTAAGGGAAGTCAGATCGTAAAAAAATAAAGTTTCATATCCACAAACCAAGGAAAGAAAACTTGCGTAATGTACTAATTCTTGTATAAACAATTAGTACAGTAGTCAAGTTTCCTTCCTTTAGTTGCGAACAATAAGTTTTTTTTCTATATGACTTTCCTTGCAAGCCGCCACTGATCGAGGCACTTTTCTAAGCTATTATTGAGAGGCTATTAGATTGTTACTTTAATTTTGGGAACCATCTGCTTGATATAAAAAACTGATTTAAGAAAGTCAAATTACGGCAATACAGCAGGTATGGTGATCATACATCTACCTGAAAGCAGTCTAGTGGTTATAACTAGGGGAGGGGGAGTTGATTAAATGTCATCTGTTTTCTGGTATAGCGGACACAATACCCGTCAAATACACATAACATTAAACTTCGTTCTGTGGCGTGGGAGACGAGGGTTCGATACCCGGCGGAGCTCATGTGGTTCGGATTCCATGTTAATCAGTAGGTTCACGTCTCATATAGCCTCGCTGTTGAACGGAACGTTAAACTCAATCAACTCAACGAAACAAAAAAAATGTATTTTTAAAATCGATTGTTGAGACAGTTTTCGACTTCTTGAAAAACAAGATTGAGAGTGAGAATTGACAGACATCTGCAAACTCATTCGCTCACCACTATCTTTAATACATTTTGCCAATTTTCTTTTTTCCAAGTCTAGTTTTTTTTTTTTTTTTTAATTTTTCCTAAGAATTTCCTTTTAACATGTTATACAATCGTGTATTTGTTTACATTTCCTAATACAGGAATCGACTGAGTTGAGATTGTGACCTTCAATTAATGAAGGCCAAGCGAAACCAGAGCAAGGAACCAGAAAGGAAGTAAAGTACAAAACTCATACTCTCAATGTCAGATATAATTATTCAACAAATATCTACCATGTAGTAACGCTGTAAGGAAGGGGAACAGGCTCCATAAAACTGGATAAATGAGTGGCGGCCCTTTAGGGAAGCCACATAGGCTAAAATTATAAACTTTTATCTCTACAAACTAAAGAAAGGAAATTTCTCTATAATTCGAATTCTTGAATACAATTGAATGATTAGCAAGTTTGCGAGATCCTCGATAGACGGAAAGGACGTGTAGAATGATCACACCAAACACGAACTCCACAGATATATCTTGCCATATAAGTCTTTTGAAAATCTTAAAAATCGGGTATCAGGATAATCTCCAGCAGAGAACAAACATGTTGAAGAAAATGTACAGAAATATAACAATGTTTGATGGAGTGTTTAGAATGGGTCACAGGCGTGCGTTCATTTCTGGTTGGTTTTACAATTTGTAAATCATACAAGCATATATTACACTAGCAAAGATTCCCTCGTGTTACTGCAGGCATTTTCTTTTCTTTCTTTTTTTTCTTTTTCTTTTTTTTTTTTTTTTTTGTTCCTTCCGTCTTCCGTTTAAATTCGCCTTAAGGAAGTCATGTAGGAAATCGTAGAAATTCGTACATCTCGTAGGGTACTTAATGAACCACCTTCCAATCCTTTTTGTCTCGTAGGTCTAAGGAAGAAGGGAAACAGCTAAAACACGCGTTTATTTTGAATGAAAAGTCCAAATACCAATTTTCATGTCTAACGTTAAGGGTTTTCGAGATGAAATAACTCGAATTTCATTCACGTTGAATTTCCAAAAGTCCTTTCTTACCAGCTTACGTCACAAATCCTATGTACTGTACAACTTCCAAGCTTAAGCAGTATGACCTAGGCATTGATCAGCCAGGACTTCTTATGGAGATTTATTAATCATACATGCCCATATTAAGAAGAATTGTCATTATCTAATACCGAAATCCCAATCACAGTTGTGACAAAATAAAGATGCCGTCACCCCCCCCCCCGAAAAGTAACAACACCTTTCTTTCCCTAGTCATGAAGGCAGGTAAAATTTATACACCAAACAGATTTAAAAAAAAAAAAAAAAAAAACTTTGGATGGTCCATCTAGTCTGTCACTACTTGCTCATATTATACTTATTATTATTATTATTATTATTATTAGCCTGATTTTGTTTTTCATTTGTTACCAAGGAAGTAAAATTAATCCACTCTCAGGTGAAAATTATAGAGTACGATCAAATCCTTTATTATTCTAGTCTATATACAGAGTATTCGCGATAAAATAGATGGCTTTTCCAAACACTAGCCTGAAGTATAAGACTACGAAACAGTATTGAAAAAGAAGTAGGAAATATGAAACGTGAAAAGCGGGTTCGACAACAAAGTTCATTTTTGCTGTGAGCCCGTTAATTATGCCATTGTACAGTACGTAAACAATTCAGGACCAGGAGAAAATACATTTATTATTATTATTATTATTATTATTATTATTATTATTATTATTATTATTATTATTATTATTATTAAGACACTAGCTTCTTTCCAATCCTATTTGCGCACCAAACCATGGTTGTACGAACATTACGTAATTAAGTACTATAGCTGGTCTTCCGGAGATCAAAATGAATCATTGGTCGTTCACGCGAAGTTGTAGCTTTCTTTATGTCTCGCTAATTCGACGTATACTTTTGTTTTCAAGGTCTAACGAAAATTCAAGGCCTGTAAACGTGTTAAGAAAAAAGTCTGGCATTGAAATTTTCATTACCGTTAAAAGTAGAACAACGCAGGAAATATTTTCAATAGATTGGGGAGTTTCAATTATGGGTTTTATCTGGAGCTGCAACCAGTGGCGTATTTAGGGGGGGGGAGGCTTCCGGGCTTAAGCCCCCCCCCGAAATCTTACTTACTATAGTAAACTATATGAAATATCTTGCAGAATTTTCATATTTTCAGGCAAAGCCCCCCCCGAAAGTTAGCAAAGCCCCTCCCGAAACAAAATCGTAAATACGCCACTGGCTGCAACAGACAATTGCCCGCTGAATCGATAGAATAATATACTAATGTACTTAAAACTACTTTCATCTGAAGGTTCTTCGTCCCCCACTACTGATTTCAATAAAATAAATTCTCATTGTTGAAATGTAAGTCCTTAACTTATTAGAAAATTAAATTTGTACTACGTAGAATTTTGTTCAATCCTTTCTCTTCGCTTAGTTTCAATGTGAACATGGGCGCCTGAAGAAAATTTTCTAGAGGGTTCATCTCCCTAGTTGCTATATTACGTTTGGTATTTTTTTTTAAGAAAATCTTAAGAAATTTAATACATTTCCTGAGCCAGGGGGACTCGGGCTTCCCCTTCGGGCGCCCATGAATATATATACCATAAACTAGCCTTCGGCTGAAACAAATTTAATTATTTAAATGGGAAGTCCATATAGTAAATTTCATGTCTCTAATCTTCAGAGTCCGAAATATGGACATTTTAAGATAACTGCCACACCCCTTACCCCCACCCACCTTTCCCGTCGAATTTCCAAAATGCTTCCTGAGTGGTACCTTACGTCACAAATCCTACACACTGACCATATTTCAATTTCCTAACCTGAGAGGTTTGATCTGAGCGTTGATTAGTCAATCAATCATCACTTCTTTCATTTGTAGAGTTTGAAACAAAGATTAAAGGAACTTTATAGGCTATAGTTTGAGTGAGCGTTGGTTTCCTTTTAGTTCTCCCGATTCCTCCCTCTTTTGACATTCTACTATATCACCCACTTCATCACAGTGTCCCTTAGACACTATGCAAACTCGTCGGATGTTTAAAAAAATATCACACATTTCAGTTTATCAATATACTTCATGATGCGTGCATAACAAATAAGCCCACTTATGTTTAATGTATGGGAGAAATATTGGAAGAATATCGAGCATTTTTTTGAAGGGGGGGGGAGGGATTCAGCTGCAGTCTTATTAAAATATACTAGATTGCGGTCGCAGTGTCAACATTTGGGGAGGACAGGAGGCAATTGCCCACCTAAGTTTGAGACATGCATTTCAAATGTGTACTAATATGATACTTAAAAAAACGAAATTATGTTAGTGGACAATTTTGGGTCCCTTCCCCTGGCGAAACCTAATATGACGCCACTGAGTCACAAAGGTTTAAAGTTTTTTGCAATTCCGATTTCAGCTCAGTGAATAGACTATAAATCGGATAAGAAGATCCGAAGATTTTGATCTGAATGTACTATCACCACAAATATGATTTACAATATTTGGATTTAAACAGTATCAGAAGTGCCACTGTTCGTCTCAGCAACCCCCAAAATTACGGATTTGACACTAATATCGGTCATTTTCGATCATTTTAAAATATTTTCCCCCTCCCCTAAGTTCACCGTCAAAGTGAAATAAAAAAAAAAACCCTAGGACCGAACCTCATCTAGGTTGAAAATTTAACAGAGATCTATCGGGTGGTTCAAGCGGTACAAAGTCACAAACAGAGACTTTCATTCATGTTTTATATATATATATATATATATATATATATATATATATATATATATATATATATATATATATATATATATATATATATATATATATATATATATAACATTAACGTACATCCTGAAAGGATATTCAAGATTGAAAGGTTTAAACAAATTCCGCGTACACCACTTGATAAATGTAACTAATTCAAGTGTTGGATAAATGAGGATAAAGTGGGGACTATGAAAGCCCCAAGAAATTTCACGTAGCCCACACGCTACTGTAAACACACGCACATACGGTCGATGTTCGAACCTAATCCTCCGCACTAGAGATGAGCACTTTCCCACTGAGCTACGGTATGAAATATTCGTTAACACTGCATTAATTATTTTGTCATATCTTATTCACAAACAGAAAATATTTGACAGCGACTTAAACCTATTCGTAATTAATTTTACATAAAGACATGAGAAGCATTAAGTACCCACTAATATACCTGCACCATTAAGTAAACAAAGAAGAAAGAAATAAAGAGTGAATGTCTTACCTGTCTGCTTTTGTGTGAGTGTCTGGTCTTCGCTGATAAGCCACCTATCTGCCTAAGTTCGTATGAACTTCTTCAGGCCACAGTGATTGTTGATTGGTGTTGAAGTGCAAAGTGAAAGCGGAATTTTATCCAATGACATTAAGCAAGCTCTTTTTCCCTATTCGCACACAAGGATGAGAACTTATTATGTGTTAGGAAATGGCATGTAAAGAAAGAGAGTGAATCATTATGCATTTTACAACCAAGCAAGTTTTGTTCCCAATGCGAGAACATTTAAGAACCAGTTAAAAAGAAAGAAAGAAAAAAAAAGAGATAAATGTTCTTTAATGTATGGCTGGATGTCTTGAGTACATTAGTATTGGTAGTAATTAGCTAATGCCTTAACACATCTGCAGTTGTTTTCTTATTAACGCATGGAGACAGGTTAATTGTCTTTGAAGAAAACTCTTATTTCATGGAAAGCATGAAAATGACAACTATATAATTTGCCAATTAGTAACTGTTACATCAGGTAAATTCGTTCTCGAAATCAGAATATTTTTCCAGGAAAACAGAATACCGTATATATATATATATATATATATATATATATATATATATATATATACTGCAATATCACCTTTTCTCTACACGTGCAAGAGAAATGAACATGCAAATTGAAAACATTATTTTTCTTGGAATTTTAGATTTAAAGAAAATTAGAAAGACTACATAGGCCTATAAATGATTTTCGTTTCTTTTTTTTTTTACAAAAAATATTCATAAACAGGCGCGGATCCAAGAAAAGAGCTATAGGAACTATAGCCTCCCCCCCCCCCCCTTGACGCTCAGGTATACCAGAATAAAATGGGCTTCAATCGTACTTTTTTTTTGTTTTTTACACTGGATAAAGCGGAAAACTATCGTTTAATCCCTCCTTTGATCGTATCCTGGATCCGCGGCTGTTCGTGAACATCAGTAGCGTACGCAAGATTTCACCAGGGGGGAAGGAAGCAGTCAATCTCCCAAGTCTATGTCATTTCAGATCTTTGTATACATATTTTAATATGGTGTATATGCTCAAGGAAGGGATTAAATCTGGAAACCCGTTTTGGATACGCTCCTGGTGAACATGAACAGGGAAAATATAAATAATATGGTCGAAAGTACAATCATCGAGAGGTGAAGGCGTGAAGCATATTGTTTGCATGCAAAATACGTACGCAATGCATAAATAGTGATACACACGAAATGAGACTTAAGGCTGTCTCGTCTTATCTGGAGAAAATGGTGTCTAGTATCGAAAATAGATACGTCTCCTATAGAGTTTCGACTAGTAAGTACGCCGGAAATTTTTACCTGGGGGGTGTTCAAAATAAAAGGGGATGCTCTCAGAATAGTGATATAATTTTTAAACAAACTCAAACAAGAAAACAGTATATTTTGTTATGCAACTATTGCACTACTACTACTACTACTACTACTACTACTATTAATATTAATAATAATAATAATAATAATAATAATAATAATAATAATAATAATAATAATAATAATAATAATAATAATAATAATAATAATAATAATAATAATAATAATAAAGGCTCTTCGCAGTGGTAGGTTCAATAAAGTAAGTTCAAACATTTGAGCATTTATTATTATTATTAAACTAAGTAATACAGTGAAACCTCTCAAAACGGACGTCGGTGGAACCGATTATTTGTCCATAAATGAGACGTGTCCCTAAAAGGAAGGGTTCTCTCTCATAACACCACACCACACATAGTTATGGCATGGAAGAATAAGAAAGTTTGTCCTCTTATGAAGATGTCCATTATTGAGAGATGCCCATGAAGAGAGGTTTCAGTGTATTAGGAATTAACCTCCACTATTTTACCCAATAATTATATGTGAATTGATTAAATACGAATTATTGTAATTATTTTGCAAAATTCTGCTGTTATTTCAATTTATTCATTCCCAGCAAGTTTTAGTGAGTGACTTTTTCCAAAATATTAATTGGGAAAAAATTCCCTCGTCTCTTGCTGAAATCACATTCGTTTAGTAATTAATACTGTATATAGTTCCAATTTCATTATTTTAATATTCTAACCCTGTTGTTAACGTTAATTGTTGTAATATTATTTGATCTTCTAATTTCCGTTCCTGTCCCTTCCTGGCTATGTTATTCGCTCTGAATATCTTTCATTAAAAAAATATTCATTGATTTAGTTGTTTTCCAGAAATCCAGTTTTTCAATTTATAAATGTTTTGTCTTCTTTAATATACCCTAATTTTAATAATCCCAGCGCTCATAGTGGTCTGGTCTCTTGTAAATAATTGAAAAGTGACCAAAAAATGGCCAAAAGCACACGAAAAAGTGAACAAAATCTCATCATGCCCCCTTTTTCTTTGTCAATTTCTCCATCACCTCTCTGTTTGTTGTTTTGTTCCTTCTTTATTTCTTCTTTTTGAGCTTCCTCCTTTCTTAGGTTTTCTAAATATGCTTTATAGTTACGGTAAACAGACTTAGCAGATGTAAGAAGCTTCTGAGTAAGTGGAACCAGTTCTGGTCTATTTCCGAATTTCTTCATCCCAGACATTATATTTAACTCAGTATTGAGAGTTCTCAAAGCTATGAAATATTCAAATTCATCACCTACTCTTAAGAAGAACATACAAGAAGCATAACACATGACGAACATGATGAACCACAGAAACACACACACATAACGTTGAGCGGAGCGTTAACTATTATGAGAGAAAACTAAAAGACTATTAGGATAGAAGAAAGAATAGACACAGAAGGTTCTCAACCCCACCTTGAGAGCTTAAGCATCCACCAACCATCCACTGTGCTTTAGAAAGAATAAAAGCTGAAGTAAGAATAAAGCTGACTGTTTCATATGTGGCAGCAAGTACTGAAGCTTTCAGAAGAGTAATGATTAATGAGTAACAAGTTTCTGTCCTTTTCCATTTGTTTTTATATTTTTCTTAGAAACCTGCCAATGCAAAACATAAATCACACGAAAAAGTCACTTTAACTCTCAAAAGAGTAACTTTTAGTGACAAATTTGAAAAAAAGTAACTTATAGTGACCAACTTGAAAAAAAGTAAATTTTAGTTAAAAAAAGTGACTCGCTATGAGCCCTGTTTCGCTCAATGAATTTAGGTGAATAAAAATATACTTTACAAAAAATTAAGCAAGCGCCAAATGCGTTCCTGCATAACACTAGACTCAGTCTAAAATATATATAATTCTTACTTCGATTGATCTCTTCATTTCTAAAAACGTTCTGACTACACCCGTCTAACGTCCGTCTGTTGATACACACTTGCAGAGCAGACTCGAAACCAGCCACAGAGCTTTGGAGAGCCATGGATATGTTAGGAGGGACCAAGGCATTAAAAATTTTCTTACAAATATCAAAATTGTGCATTTTGTATTGAGGTCTGGAGGAACATGAAAAATTTTGGGAGGGCCAAGCCCTCCCTAGCCCCCTCTGGTTGCGAGCCTGTTGCAGAGTAGCACTTACCAACTGAATCTGGTATAGGCTTATTACTATATTGTCACATTTTTTCTTATTGAGGAGGAGATAGGTAAATGACCGCTCAAGACGTTGCCAATTTGAGTCATTTGCATCTGTCCATCAATCTCTTTTCTCGGAAACGACCGTGGAGCCCAGGAGGGTAGGTATCAGCGGTCTGTTTCGGCAATTGTTTCGATCGAAACACCGCCCGAAACAATGAGGTCGTGTGGTTCTCGAAGCCGAACATGAGAACGAGGTCGCTTCGTATTTTGAAGTGAAATAAGTAACTAAGAATATTGCCTTCTTTCCTAAACGCTAAACCTTTTTTAACTTGATATAAATAACCTATATGATACTGATTAATACAATTGGATTTGGGGAGTATTCCTTTTTCATCCAGGGATGTGTGTAAAGAAATTTGGCGGGGTGTTAGGGGGGTTGGGGGTGTAGATTACTTCCTGGTTTCGACGTGAAGCATAATAATAATAATAATAATAATAATAATAATAATAATAATAATAATAATAATAATAATAATAATAATAATAATAATAATAATAATAATGCGAAGTAATGTACATAAGAACTTTTAAGTGTGCAAAATTTGCAACATTCTGATCAACACACTGCAAACCTCCCAGCTATAAGGAAGGTACTGACAATCGAACAAGACAAGGAAGAATACACCAAGGTCAAACCGTTATATAAGAAGGGGGCCAAAACAAACATCGAATATTATAGACCAATTTCCTTATTGTCTTCTTTTCAAAAGTCATAGAAAAAGTTACTATTGTGCTGCCAAAATGTCTTGAGCCGCGGCAAAAATGCGAACTAAAGCTCACACCCGACACACCCACGTGTTGAGCCAATAAGGGTTCATCAGTTGCTAAGCGAGAGAGCCTTAGCGAAAGAGAGTGGAATTCCTTCAGCCGATAGCAGCGCCCGAAACGGAAGACTAGGTGTCAAGTTAATGTGGTATATGTTTAGCGATCCTTAATTCCACGTTAAATTTACAAGTCCCCGCTTCATATAGCGTCGAACTGAGAGGAACATTACTCTCCAAACTAACCAACTAATTGATCACGATATTTGAATATCCCGTGTAAACGAATTTTCAAGCCTATATCGTACGTTACACCAGTAGATGCTAAACTTAAACAAACAATAACACTCAACGAATTCCTTACTAAGTCGCAACTACTTATTTTCTTAAAGATAATAGAAAAAAAAATGCATTTTTCCTTGCGAAAACCAGTAGATACTACATTGATGTTACCACCTTGACACACATGCTTTCTTCCCATTTCATGTTTTTTCTTTTTTCTTTTCTTGTAGTTGTGTTTTCTCTTCAAACAACAGTTTTCTAAACATTATTTAAAAGAACAACGTAATTAATATTTTAAAAACCTTGAACTTAACTCTTTTTAATTTCCTTTTTTCAGTAAAAAAAAGTTAAATTTTATTTAAGCAGCAGAAAGAGAGAGAGAGAAAAAACTCTGATTCTTGTAGAATTATTACATAAGAGAACAAGTTGTGAAGGAATTTTGGTTATATTTCAACAACTTTTTTTTTTTTTTTTTGCTACCAATCTCATTTGCGTTGAAATTATGCTTCAATCAAGTATGTTTTTAAAAATCCACACTGCGTGCACGAGAAGTCATATCTTTGGTTGCTTCAGCTCCACAGTTCCAATTATCATATTTATAAACTGCACGCTTCTTCCTTTTTCTCTTTCTTTTCCAGTACGGAATAGGCTTTCGAATGACACAACATGCATGCATGTGATTGTGAGAAATAGGACAATAATCGTTGGAGACATGTGTTGAAGTTTCTTTTTTATTGACGAATTTTCTGACGTTGCAGCACAAATTAAAAGAATCAGCGTATTATAAACTATGAAGCACTAAGCTAGAATTGTTTAACAATTTAAAAAATGAACTTGCCTTATAAAAAAAGAAGAAAAGCTCATCGCATGGAGCGCAGATAACACAGGTAGCGACATCTATTAGCTTGAGTATTTATTATTAGAATTAGTATGACACACAAACTGAGACATTGACCGTGAGTTTGTAAAGGGGAAGGCCCGTAGCGTGGAAAATAAATTAATTACTATGCAAATTAAATCAAAATTTAAATAAATTTGAATATACTAATCTTGAAATGCTAATGTTCTGAAAAATATGTAAATAACTAGCTAAGTCGGTAGAGCAAAATATGTAATATAAAAGATAAAGTTATTTAATGAACAAAATGAGAGTGATTTAAGATAGCATTTCAAATCAAAAGAGAGACTCTAAGTTCCAGGTCTACGTGTTTCTCCAGGTGGTTAGAGACAATACTAATTCTCACTCACACAACAACACTTGGTTGTTGGGAGACCGCATTTTACCGGACATTGACAACTCCAGGGCAGCTGAAAGGAAAGACACGATAATATCACACTGATCACATACCTTGTAAGACTTCCTGTGGAGAATGATGTGCACACGAAATTAATTGGATAAGCTTTTAATTAGGTGTAATAACACACGCAACAACACTATACACTGTGACTTACAATAATAATTAAAAAAAATAATTTTGAAATTTTCAGGATAGTTTCGCCGAAATGTTTATTTTCACTTTAAGGCCTGATTTATTTAGATTAAATGTTCGTGCACGTTTTATCGTATCTTCATTGGTTCTCCTCTTCTTCCGGAGGTCCTCCTGGTCATCTTCTTGCTGCTCCCGATGGCTCTGCTATCTTCCGCTTAGCAGAACGTAGGTCCCACGGAGGTCATGTTTCTCTTCCACATTAAACATGACGATACTCTGCTTCCCTCCTGGTTCGCCGTCGGTCGAACATTCAGAGAACAATTAGCAATTCTCTGGATCTTGTGTCTGCAGTGGATCTTGGCACAGGTTGTTTCGCCTAAGCTAACGCGATCCAGCCTGTTATGTGGCTCTTGCTCGACTATCTAACTTCATCACCCTTATAGAAAAAGGGAAGATGACACTATAAGGTTCGTTTAACAGATTATATTATATCCTGCTCATACGTTATTAAATGTTCGTACACCACTGTCCTGTACTTAACGCACACAGTTGCGAAGTTCGTCGCGCAGGATTAACAACGAGATATAATATATATATACATTTTACGAAGATCTGACGAGCTTAAATGTTTGTCGCTAACACTGTCTCTTAGTATAACAGAGACACCAATTTCTCTCTCCGTCAAAACCGAGTTTCTCTATGCGAGAGCGATACCTCTCTTCCGATCACCAGACACGAATTCCCTTTCTTCCCCCTGCCTCCTCGGTTTTGTCAAAACCACCTTCCACACAAAAGGCTGGGCTCGCCTCATAGCTTTTGCGAGTCTTATGACGGGGTGAAGTGGGGAAGAAAAGGGGTTGCCTACAGAGGTCATTGTCCCCTCTGACCTGAATTTACACTTTCACTGTTTCTAATGTACATCATTTAAAATTGTTAATAGATACAAGCAAACTGATGTATCCACAGTATAGCTGAAATGTCTAGCTTTAAAATGATGCATAGCACTTCACTAATCATGTTCTTATTAACCATGTATTTTATGTTTTTCTTACAAAATTTGCTTAATTTTCGGCTGAGAGGACACGCTGCTCTCCTCAGACCTGACGGTCCTGACACCTAGCGGGATTTCTCCGCGACCACTCACCTCTGTGAGGGGTTGCTATGTGAAGTTGTCATATTTTCATTGTTTTTGTTAAGTTAAAATGTTTGTCAACATACCACACACGAGAATTAATACCTATATACAATAAGACAGCTTATTTGTAAGTGTGACATGCTGTCATATCTTAAAACATAGAAATTTTACATTTTCTCCCTTGTTGGTGCAGTTTTTCCCCTCAGGACGTCGCCTGCCAAGATACCGGAAGTTTATGCTCTTACATCTATCATGCATTCCTTCCATGAAGTACTGCCGGACTTGCCGTCCTGTACTGAAATAAGCCTTTTTTGATACGACACAAAAATAATACAATACAGCGACTAACCTAAGCTATATTCTACACTAACGAAATATCAAGAAAATCTTTACAATATTAAAAGAATTACTTGTGGAAGTAAAATTATCTACAGGGGTGAAGGATTCTACATGGAATGCTCCGTTCCTCGGTTTTTCTCTGGTGAGGTGAGGGGAGCTGCGAAATTCTAGGTTTGGTTCTGGCTGGCGGAATTTCCGTTGGAAATGATGCTAGCTGCTTAAAAGGTGTTACTTCTGGCCAACTTCTAAAATTATCACACCTCTTTGTAGTCGAAGTTTCGCATGTACTTATGAACTCCAGCAAGCAAACTTAAACAATGGCTGCTTGCGACTTGGAGTCTACATGCGACATCGTCTCTGACCATAGTAATTTTCCCATATGTATCTATCGCAGGTTTATGCACACTGAAGATTCATCCATATTCTCTTCTTTCTGAAAATTTATAGGTAGCAACCCTGGACCAGCTGCACTTAAGTCTTGGGTGTTCTTTTCCTAGAGACAAAGAATCTCCCAACTTTGTTTTTTTTTTCTCTCTGTGTGCTGGGTTCATGCGATGTACTTCCTAAGATTTCCAAAGCATTGCTTTCTGCACATATTATTCTCCATTGAGGTGTTTAATTCAACTTCTATCTTGATTTAATCCTTACCCTTACATTTATATAATACATATAATAATAATAATAATAAACACAAAAATGAAATAAACTATACACAATTACTTTCACAACTAATCCTTTATTTATTCTATCTTAAATGCAAATTAATATACGGAAAGTATATGTGAATATGTAAATTTTAGGCAAAAATAATTATATGCATATCACGATTTTAATATATTTACATAAGCTAATGTATGTACGTTACATTTATCCCCCTCTGAAGTGATATACAAGGTTATTCCGATAATCCTTGTATATTCCTACATTTGTGTTGGAAATAGTTACATCATAATCAAAATATAATATCAAAACAAATAAACAAACACTAACATGATACGCAAAACTAATTGACAATAAGAATAAATATTCGAAGCTAATGAGGATCCAGAAATGAAAACATGTATGCATAAATGAAAACAAAAACATTACACTCCTAACCTAGAAACTAGCTATACTATTTAACTGTAAAAAGAAAAATTCAGGTATGTATTGTTACCTCCGCTGCTTGCAGTGAGGTACAGCGACGAAAACAGGTTTTTTACCTCAACACTGTTTTCTTCTTTTCCTCTTCTCTTCTTCAAGCAGGCAGGTTAGCACCCTGCTGAGGGTTGTTTTCGCGTTCAATGAACCGCTTGAGGTGAAAGCCGTTACGCTTCATTATGTGTTCCTTGGTGTCAGGGTCACCCAAGGTATACACATTTTTCTCTGTTTTAGACAGGATACGGTAGGGCCCAGAATATAACAGTAATATCTTCTTAGTAATTCCCTTAAATGCGTCAGATTTTGGAAAGTTTCTGACCAGTACTAATTCTCCAACTTCGAATTGCACAGTGTGGTGTCGTTTATCGAAGCTTTTCTTCCTCTCTTGTGCATTCTTGTTCAAGTTCTTGGCCGCTATCTCCGAGTAATATTGTATGCTCTTGTGCTTTTCCACTTCCGGGATTTCAAAGAGTCTAGCCACTTCTTTTGACATAGACTGTCCAAAGTGCACTTCATACGGGCTTATGTTTGTCGACAGATGTACCACCGAATTCAGACACTTTTCAATTTTTTCTATATGTTTTGGCCATTCTCTCTGCTTGTCATGGCAGAATTTTCTCAACATTCTCACTGTCGAACGTACCCCTACTTCCGCCATATTTCCTTGCGGATAATACGGTGTACTGTAGATGGGTTTTATTCCTAGCTCGTTTAGTTCTTTCCTCCATTTGGCACTGGAGAACTGTGACCCATTGTCTGTCAGAACAACCTCTACTGACGGGCACAGTTTGAGAAATTCCTTCAACTTTTTGAGAGCGGTACTCGTCGTCGCTCTTCTACATGGAAACAAACCTATCAATTTAGAGAATGCATCAACACACACCAAAATGTAGCTTACATTGCCTATCCCTACAGGCAATTGCCCTAGCCAATCGACACAAACCATGTAGCTATGTCTGTTTACTACCACGGGGTTCAGTGGTCCCGGTTGGTATGTGTGTGGGGGGTTTGCTTTCTGACACAGTCCACAAGACGCTGTGAATTTCCTGATGACATTTCTCATTCTAGGCCAAACGAAGTACTCGGATAGCATTGGCACTAATTTGCTAGCAGAGACGTGTCCACGCTCGTCATGATAATACTGGAGCAGTGGTTGCACAAGTACTTCCGGTATGCAAATGCGCAAACCATCACGGTCACGCTTGCATAACCGTCCATTTGAAAGAAGGTACTGGTGATTACTGCTTGCTACCTTTCCTGTATGGTCGTCATTCATAATTTTCTTCTTTATTTCCCCATACACTGGATCCGACGATTGCATCTCGGATAATATTGCTACCAGTTCCCTGAGTTTCCCTGGTAACGCAGTTAGTATGGTCATTAGGGACTCGTCTACTTCCTGTTCTCGTCGAATTTCTTTCCGGTGTTGGGCGGATATCTCGACATATAGTCACTTAAGTTTTCTTTCGACGGGACATACTCGAACTCGAAAGAAAGTACGCTGAGTGCGAGTACCCATCTCACTAGCCTCTGCGACGTCAGTCTACACAGTAACAAGAAGCGAAGTGATTGGTGATCTGAGCGAATTTTGAACCGGTTGCCTACCAAATAATGTTTGAATTTATTGACGCCATCTATCACCGCTGCGCATTCCTTCTCTGTGATCGAGTAATGACGTTCCGCAGAATTGAATATCCGTGACGTCATTCCAATGATACGGATGTTTCCATCATCGTCTACTTGATAGAGATGCGATGAACAACTAACATCGGATGCATCGCATTCCAAGATCAGTTGCTTGTCAGGGAGAGGCTTTTTCAGTACCACTTTCTCCTGAAATACTTCCCTGATCCGGTTGAAAGCATCTTCATGACAAGGAAGCCACTGAAACTTTGCTCCCTTTTTCAGTAGCTGGAATAACGGGAAAAGTATTTCTGAAAACTGCGTACTGAATATTCTGTAAAATTGACAGTACCCTATAAAGCTTCTCAACTCTCGCACATTTCTGGGTCTTCTGAAAGTCATCACTTTCTCTACTTTCTCTTGACACTTCCCTATGCCCTCAGGCGAAAGTTCATAGCCCAGAATGTTAATGCGCTGTCTCGCAAACTGACATTTCTTTAATCTAAGTGTCAGACCACCTGCGTGTAATTTCCCAAGTACTACATCAAGATGACGCATGTGCTCATCAAAAGAAAAACTGGCAATTGCGACGTCATCAACATAGTGGCCGCTAAAGCTCCTGCATTCATCTCCTAAAATTGAGTCAATTGCTCTTACACAAGACGCTAGACTTTGCTTTGTACCAAAAGGAAGTTTTACAAAAACATATGTTATGCCCTCATGTATGAAACCTAAATATTTTTGACTTTCTTTTTCCACTTGAATTTGGAGAAAACTTTCCACTGAATCTATTACTGAGAAGAAGCGTCTATCACACAGGTCCTGAAGTGTACTTAACGCTGGAATGGGCTGGTCGAATTCGCTTCTAGTGATCTCAGACAATTTACGTGCGTGCGCGTCCATCTTTCTTTGGAACAACCACTAGTGGGCTCGTGTACGATGTGGAAAACTTCTTTACAATTCCCCACGCTAACCATCGATTTATGGTGTTGGTTACCTGATTCTTAAATCTTAGCGCATAGGGATACATTCTTGCTTTTAGAGGTCGGTCGTCTGTGACCTCGATAATGTGTTGGTAATTCTTTATACACCCGGGCTTCTCGTCAAAAATCTCACGGTGTTTATAGAGAACGTTATACAATTGTTGTTTCTCATCCCTACTTAAATCGGTGTACTTTTCGACATGTTCCTTGATCTCTGCTGGTGTAGCCTGGGTTCGAACTTTAGTCCAATCATGTGGCGAGTACACGACATTCGCCAGTTCAGCGGTGGTTGGGAATTTACCATCATCCAACCGTGTACGCAGTGTTGCCAATTCCTTACCACGGCATCCTCCTGCATCTAACAACTGAGGCTGAACATTCGTATGGGGTCCTCTATTTGACACGCACATACTACTAACATTGGGACTGTCACCAATCAACTCTCTAACATCGTCGTCGAACTCCCAGGATAATTTTCTTATGATCAAATCGTCTTCCTCGATCTCTATGTTGCGAAAAGAAACCTTTATTGAATGGGGATGGTTAAGCTGCAACACGCCCTGATCATAATTCAGGACGGCTCTACTCTCTACGAAGAACTGAGATCCCAAAATCAGTTCTCTATTAAGCCCTTTAACAATGATTCCTACGGTGTAGTACATTTTCCCTTCTACTTCAATTTCCAACATGGCTTGTCCAATGAGTGACGCAATGGACCTACCAAAAGCAGACTTGACCCTAATGTTAGTGGATTTTATAAATGCTGGAGAAGGTTCTCGCTTACTAACGCGTTCCCACAGCTGTTCTGACAAAGCACTCACTGTAGCCCCGCTGTCCAGAAGTGCTAAAATTTTCTCTCCAAAAAGAACTACCTCCACTACCGGTAGTGTAATAACATTATTGGTTGGGAGTTTTCCTGCACTAGAATCTAATAAGTTACGAAAAATCGCATTCGTCTCATCGAAATTTTCCTTATCTAATTTAATTTCCTTCCCATTTCTCAAAATCAAACAGATTTCTTGACGAACACCTTTCGCAGCACTGGAAAAGTGTTGCTTCTCAATGATTTCCACACATTGACTACATTTACTTTCTATATTTTCAATTTCTTTAACTAGCGTCTCGCAGTCTACTTCATGAGATGAGCATTTCTCGTTTTCATTATTACGTACGTGTCCAGGTGTAATAATCGCAGGCGTTTCCAGAATATTCAGTATGCATCTTGCATCTCCGCCTCCCTGTTCACGCACGAGATGTCCTCAGTTTCGCACGCTGGTAGGGCTATTCGGACGTGAGCGATTTCGAGACTGAGGCTGTCTCGATGGTCCTGCCCTCTGCGCTTGCACACTGACTTCATTAATCTCCTGAGTGTACTCGTTTCCACTCTCGTGTCCAGAGTTCCTACCTCTGCCACGACCACGCCTATTTCTATTCATGCCTCGTGGTGCCGCGCTGTCTCTAACTCTCCAGCCACGATCGCCCTGTTGCCAATTTTCATCATTATTGTGGCTCCTATTCTGGTGGTTCTGATTGCCTCTCCTACCCCTCTGCTCATAAGGGCCCCTATTTTGGTTCGTCCTTCTGCGTATCCTGGAGGGGTTACTCGGCCTATTGTTCCTTTGTGAGGGGGGTGACTTTTCACTAGCTACTTCCTGAACTTCTAACATGTTTATTCCCCTCCTACCACCATTGTTGCTACTCTGGGGTTGGTACGTGCTTTGCAGCTCTCCAACAATTCCCAGTAGCTCTTCGATTGTGCGTGGCTTCGACGAGACGATACATCGATAAATCGAGAACGGTAGTTGTCTCGGAAGCACACGCAATAAGACTGATTGGGGCAGTGGCGGGTCGAGAATACTATTATTGTGTAACAGTTCTAATAAGTATTCCGTCGGTTTCTTGTTGCCTCTCGGCTCGAATCTCGACGTCAAAATCGATGCTCGTAGGTTCGCCAGTTTTTCTTCATTTAGATAAGTAGCCCGGAAGTGACTCAGTAATTCTGCATAACTCTGGCACTTAATTGAGGTTACTTGGAACCAACGCCTGGATATTCCCTTGAATGCTCGTCCACAGAAGGCCAACCTTCTGTCTTCAGGCACGCCAGTCAGTTCGAAGTAGCTCTCCAACTCCTGAAGGAAGTTGTGAGCCTGTATTTCACTTTCACCACCAGAAAAAATGGGCAGTGTAAGGTCGCGATGTAAGAAACCTAGTGCGGACGCTAATTGACACGTTTGAGGTCCATTTTGCAGTTGGAGAGACGACTGCTCTGCATTATTGTTTCGTCTTGAATGCTCAGGGGTCTGTCTCGACGGGCCTGGAACCGGAGATTCCGCTCTGTTATTCGAGACGGATGCAGACGTGTTCACATCGCTTGTCCGGTCTCGAACCGTTTCTCTCAGCGATTCGAGCTCTCGTTCCAGCTTGGAACATACGTGACTCACATTTTCTTGAATTTCCTGAATGCCATCCCGACATTCACTTCGAACTTCTTCGAGCTGCTGTTCTTGCCCGAATTCTCGTCGTGCTCGAATCAATTGCTCTCTCCAACTGATCTCGACTTGTCTCAGGTTGTTTTGTAGTTGTCCTACAGTTCCCTCAACATTGTCAATACGCCCAACTAAATCTCCTACATTCTCGCGGACACCTTCCACTTGAGTATTTATATCTGTTACGTGGTCCCCTACTCTTTCAATCTCACCACGCAGGTGACCCACTTCTCGGTCTACTTTGGCTAAATCTGCGCCTAGAGCCTCGGTGACCTCTTCAATCCTATTTCCTGAGCTAATCTCAAGTTGTCGAACTCGCTCATCTGTTTCCCGGATCGAATTCTTGAGCTCATCGCACGTCACCGCTAACCTCTCATTTAGAGACTCTGCAGTCGCGTCTAAACGAGCGTTTAACTCCTGAACACTGCTGTTAAGCTCATGTCGAACGCTGACAGTGATTTCGTGCCCTGCAGTCTCTAATCGCTCTAGTAATCTCTGGCTTGCTTCTTCCTGTTTTCGTGACATTTCCTGCATTGTTTTTTCTTGTTTACAGGAAATTTCCTGAAGGGATTTTTCCTGCTTCTTCTCCTGGCTTTCTAACCTACATGATATCTCCTGCAGCGATCGCGTCTGGTTCTCCGACATTTCCCTCAACATTGAAAACAACGAGGAGAGGGCGGGGTCTGTCATGTTGCTCACGAGCCGAGCCGAGGTTCCCGGAACTGGTTCTTCGTTGCGCTCCCTCTCGGCATCGCTAGCTGCAGCGTTGCCAGCGTTTACATCTGATACCTGCGCTTCCCCCACAGGTGTTTCCTGTCTAACTGTTTCTCTGTCGTCATTATCTCCTACCCCTTGTGTGTAGTTCTCTAGGTCTACACCAAACTCGCCTAGCTGATTGAAATTTTCTTCACAGTTATCCATCTTCCTCGTCTGGCTACGCGTTCTCACCATGAATACACGAAAATATATAGTAAACAAAGATTTCTAGCACACGAGTTTAAAAATTGATCCCCCTCCTAGTCTCTAAATATGGGGAAAATTCTCTAAATGTACATATCTATCTCTAAATATCACACAAGAAATAATCATAAATACACAAGCAAAAACACACACTGAAATTTTCTTGTTCTGCGCGAAAAACAAACAAACAAACAAACAAACAAATAATTAACCTGACACGCGTAAGGCTTATTTCAGTCAATACGGTTGTGTGAGAAATAGTATTGCTCAGCTGAGGTTTTCAATCGACACAAAATTATTACCATTGCAACAAGATTACAGTACTTAACTTTACTTTAACTTGCCTCAGCTTTTACTGTTCAGTTGTATTAAAACAACAAATTTTAAAAATTGCAAAAATTTTGAAAGGTTTACCAAATATAGTCTGAAAAGTTTTCTCGTATCCTTATGCAGTTACTGATTTTCTACCTGGAGAAATTCATGCCCCATGCTAGGTAAGCCAGATTTGTAAAGGGGAAGGCCCGTAGCGTGGAAAATAAATTAATTACTATGCAAATTAAATCAAAATTTAAATAAATTTGAATATACTAATCTTGAAATGCTAATGTTCTGAAAAATATGTAAATAACTAGCTAAGTCGGTAGAGCAAAATATGTAATATAAAAGATAAAGTTATTTAATGAACAAAATGAGAGTGATTTAAGATAGCATTTCAAATCAAAAGAGAGACTCTAAGTTCCAGGTCTACGTGTTTCTCCAGGTGGTTAGAGACAATACTAATTCTCACTCACACAACAACACTTGGTTGTTGGGAGACCGCATTTTACCGGACATTGACAACTCCAGGGCAGCTGAAAGGAAAGACACGATAATATCACACTGATCACATACCTTGTAAGACTTCCTGTGGAGAATGATGTGCACACGAAATTAATTGGATAAGCTTTTAATTAGGTGTAATAACACACGCAACAACACTATACACTGTGACTTACAATAATAATTAAAAAAAATAATTTTGAAATTTTCAGGATAGTTTCGCCGAAATGTTTATTTTCACTTTAAGGCCTGATTTATTTAGATTAAATGTTCGTGCACGTTTTATCGTATCTTCATTGGTTCTCCTCTTCTTCCGGAGGTCCTCCTGGTCATCTTCTTGCTGCTCCCGATGGCTCTGCTATCTTCCGCTTAGCAGAACGTAGGTCCCACGGAGGTCATGTTTCTCTTCCACATTAAACATGACGATACTCTGCTTCCCTCCTGGTTCGCCGTCGGTCGAATATTCAGAGAACAATTAGCAATTCTCTGGATCTTGTGTCTGCAGTGGATCTTGGCACAGGTTGTTTCGCCTAAGCTAACGCGATCCAGCCTGTTATGTGGCTCTTGCTCGACTATCTAACTTCATCACCCTTATAGAAAAAGGGAAGATGACACTATAAGGTTCGTTTAACAGATTATATTTTATCCTGCTCATACGTTATTAAATGTTCGTACACCACTGTCCTGTACTTAACGCACACAGTTGCGAAGTTCGTCGCGCAGGATTAACAACGAGATATAATATATATACACATTTTACGAAGATCTGACGAGCTTAAATGTTTGTCGCTAACACTGTCTCTTAGTATAACAGAGACACCAATTTCTCTCTCCGTCAAAACCGAGTTTCTCTATGCGAGAGCGATACCTCTCTTCCGATCACCAGACACGAATTCCCTTTCTTCCCCCTGCCTCCTCGGTTTTGTCAAAACCACCTTCCACACAAAAGGCTGGGCTCGCCTCATAGCTTTTGCGAGTCTTATGACGGGGTGAAGTGGGGAAGAAAAGGGGTTGCCTACAGAGGTCATTGTCCCCTCTGACCTGAATTTACACTTTCACTGTTTCTAATGTACATCATTTAAAATTGTTAATAGATACAAGCAAACTGATGTATCCACAGTATAGCTGAAATGTCTAGCTTTAAAATGATGCACAGCACTTCACTAATCATGTTCTTATTAACCATGTATTTTATGTTTTTCTTACAAAATTTGCTTAATTTTCGGCTGAGAGGACACGCTGCTCTCCTCAGACCTGACGGTCCTGACACCTAGCGGGATTTCTCCGCGACCACTCACCTCTGTGAGGGGTTGCTATGTGAAGTTGTCATATTTTCATTGTTTTTGTTAAGTTAAAATGTTTGTCAACATACCACACACGAGAATTAATACCTATATACAATAAGACAGCTTATTTGTAAGTGTGACATGCTGTCATATCTTAAAACATAGAAATTTTACATTTTCTCCCTTGTTGGTGTAGTTTTTCCCCTCAGGACGTCGCCTGCCAAGATACCGGAAGTTTATGCTCTTACATCTATCATGCATTCCTTCCATGAAGTACTGCCGGACTTGCCGTTCTGTACTGAAATAAGCCTTTTTTGATACGACACAAAAATAACACAATACAGCGACTAACCTAAGCTATATTCTACACTAACGAAATATCAAGAAAATCTTTACAATATTAAAAGAATTACTTGTGGAAGTAAAATTATCTACAGGGGTGAAGGATTCTACATGGAATGCTCCGTTCCTCGGTTTTTCTCTGGTGAGGTGAGTGTATGTACGTTACAAGTTTCCAACTGAATTACACCCCCTTCCAAGCTAAATTTTCAGTAATAAGATGTCCGTTGCTCTGAATGCTGTAAGGCTAGAGACATGAAATTTTGACTTCTCTACTAAAATTAATAAACACATGTTTCAGCATTTTTTTTCTTACATTAGACGTAGATTAGTGAACCACCCCTTCTCGTCTCTTCTAGGTCAAATACAAAGATCTTGCAGTTTAACGTCCCACGATTGTGCCCTTTAGGCTAAGGGAGACGATGAGTAAGGCACGTGAATGATGATGAGTGAATTGGTAAAATGAAAATGTGGGAGAAAACGGGAGTACCCTGCAACCCACGGACACGATATTGTGCACTATAAACTTACTTGGCCGGGGATCGAATCAGGGACTCCACACACCAGTGGTAAGCGCTCTACCACTGAGCAACCGTGCTCGGCGTTAAAGAAACACTGGAGCGTGATTAATTATTTTAAATGAAAAGTCTAAATACAAAATTTTCTTTCTCTATTCCAGCGTTTCTTAATCTGTGGGTCGTAAGCGGAGATAGAAAAGATAAGTGTAGTTAGCTTCTACAAGTAGAAAAATGTATTTTTAAAGATTTTTTAAAAATTCCTTATTTTGATAAACATGTTATGGTTATATTCATACAAATACAGCAAAACTTATTAAATAAACTTGTAAACTACTGAAATGTCATTTAAAAAGAATTGTAATATATATATAAAGGATTGTAACGTGCAAAACCTCGTTTTGAAATATAAGAAAACTAAAAATTCAATAGAAAGTGCATATTATAATGCAGTCGGGTTGATTTTGAGTTTTTCAGCAGCGAGGCTATATGAGACACTGACCTACTGATTATCATGGAATCCGAACCACATGAGCTCCCGCCGGGAATAGAAACTGGGTCCCCCACGCCAAAGGCGATATTATAATACAATACAAAATGAATCTTATCACATACGTACACACACACACATACACACATATATACACACACACACACATACACACACACACAACTGCAACCGATAAGGACCACAATCAAAAGGCTTATTATAAACCGAAAATTACTTATGGGGGCCGTTGGCAAAACAGGCGTGATTAAAGGGGGATCCTGACATGAAACAGGTTGAAAAAACCTGATTTAAATGTAAGGGATTCGAAATACGAATGTCTTATTATAATAAATGCAACCTTCACCCCTTTTCCTTTGCATCTCTTTTCTTCCATTCTACGTAATATATATATAACTAAAACATCTCTAAACTAGAGATGGTAACGAGACGAGACTTATACAGTCCCGGTCTCGTCTCAAGTCGAAAATCACTGTTTCGGTCTTAGTCTTGCCTCTATCTCGGTCTCGAGAGCGAAGTATCGATCTCGTCTCGGTCTCATCTCGTAAGCCTAGAAATCGTGTCTTCACTATTCGCATTTTCCCGTTTTACCTTATGATTCTTATCACAGGAAACGTCAATCAAAAATTGGTACTTAATAATTTGTTATCGTAAGGCAAAACGGGAATTCCTTACAATAATTTTCATATATTGGTAGCCCTGCTTGAGCAAATATAAATGTAATTAAAATGTTCGACAGAAAGATACTCAGAAACTGGAAAGAAATAAGATTCATTGAAATGGAAGGCAACAATGTAAGAAATTGGAATTCAGTTGTTTTTTTGTTGATTTTGAATTTGACGTCCCTTTCAGCAGCGAGGCTATATTAGATGGGACCTACTGATTAACGTGGAATTCGAACACATGGGTTCCCGCCGGAAATCGAACCTGGGTCTCCTATTCCAAAGGCGCATACGCTAACTACTAAGCCATAAAGAAGCTCTGAATTGGAATTCAGGACTTAGAATTAATGATCAGAGGCAGTGGTGGGCTGGCGAACTTTGGCACACCATCAAAATTTCGTCCCACGAATCCGACCATCATGGTTCACGAATCCAGATTTTCGACGCCCCTACTGCAATTCACGGGAACAAAGTTATACCTAATCACAAAAAAAAAAAGAAAAAAGAAAAGAAAAAGAAAGAAAAACAGAAAAACGACGCAAACATAGTCCTACAAGTCCTGGTGTGCCTAATAGTCTGTTTTGGTATGTATAATTTTCAGCAGATAATTATAGCATTAAATTTTCCTGCTTTCAGGATCAAAATTTGGGCCGTTGACATGAGACACGAATATTCCCTTCTTATTTCGGGTCGCAGGTCCAAATGAAAGCGTTTGCTTCGATTCTGCTGCCACTCTCTCAAATTCACGTTGCCATTTCTCATTTCTTGTTATCGGATTTTTTCCCGTTGTATATATAAAAACAGTATAATCACTTTTAACACTATCCACCTTACATGTACGTACTTTATTTCTTTTAACCTCAATGACAATCGTTTATTCTGTCTATGGAAATAGAATTGCAACTCCTCCAAAACAACTGAACTCTGATGTAGAAAAGTTTTAAAGAGTGGGGAAAAAATCTTTGCCGACGCTCACAATTTACGTGTAAAGCAAAAGGACAAATTAAAATGATAGTTCTCACAATAATGTTTCATTTATTGTATAGTGAAAACATTTTTGCAGAAGCTCCGGCTCACAAAACTTCCCAGTCATCAAACAGTCTAGCCCAATGTTCATTATTGTGCAAAAAATTTCAAGCAAAAAGTGTACGACTATACTTAAGATTAGGTAGGAAAAAAATAAATAAACTCTTCCACAACCCAAAGGGGGGATAGTTTTATTTGGTAAAAATAATATTTAAAAATGAGAGCAACAAGGAACTTACAATAACAATATATATACAGGGGTAGCCGGGAAGTGGAATGGGGAGCTGGCCCTCCAAATCATATCCTGCCAAAGCCAGGGACGTGAGCAGGAATTCATTTCGGAGGGGGGAGGGAAAGGTGTCCAAATTGTGACAAATTGTATTAAATTTTGCAATATCGCCCCTAAAATTATATAACATTTACAGAAAAGTCGGGATTTCTGGAAAAGGCGTCGGGTCCAAGGACCGCCCCCTGCTTAAAACAAATGAAGAATGTTTGTAATATAAAATGAAGTGTTTTTTTTTAACGAACGATGCTAATACGTTAAAATAATTTTAAAAAATATAATTAAGCATCCATTGTGATACTCTGATTTGCCTAACTGGATTCAAAGTTGACTGTAGATTGAGTAATAAACAGATTTCTCTAAAGTAATACTTAGATGCTGTTGCTCATTGTATACATATGGAAAATAAATAGCATCTTGTATAAATGTTCTGTACTTCTTGTAGTTACTGTAGTTATTTGGCCATATGAATAAGCAAATCAAATTGTGTCTATGAATGTATTTGCAAGCCTACCAACATAAAGTTAGTAAGGCGTAACGGGAAAATGCACATCGAGATTTCCCTTTCAGCCTTACAACAAGATGGAAAGTGATAACAGGTTTTACATGCAAATTGCATTGCTAGAGGTCATAGGGCGAAACGGGAAAGGCGAACAGTACAGGAATCCCTAGAAATATAAACTGTGTGGAATTAAAAATGTACTAGTAGTATTATCTTACAGCCTGTCGTTTCCTCTTTTTATTTTTCACTTCATTTTTGAGTGGAAAATTACTGTACAACGCACACCCGTTCATGGCTAAGTGGCTAAGCGTATTCAAACCCATCAAACTTGGGATAAAACCGAATAAAGATCCACATCCCATTTTAAACATTAAATCTTGTCTCGTATAGCGTAAGAAGCCTAACAATCAATTCTAATAAATCAACTCCAATGCTTCTTTTCTGTGGAATCAATGTAATTCAATCCCACGTAACTAATAATGCAAAAGATAGCATCAAAATTTACGATTTCTCTTTTATCATCTGTTACGTTCTCTTCGACTGCTGTGTTCACCACGTAAAATTACGCTTAACATAGATTACCACTTCAGTATATTTTGTTTTACATCTCTGAGTCTAGTTGACACTTAATAGCACACGCTTCCTACAAATGTATGGCCTAATAGCCACATAATTCATCTTTGCTATGCGTAGTCTCGAGTTGGATCGCAAACGAGTTGTAACCAAATTCCGATGTCTCTCGTACTTCGGATCCCATGTTGAGAACATTCCATGTCTTGTACTAATTCATACGGTTCTAATACATTATCTAGCCATATATCCTGACTTTCTTCTTGAACCTAACAATATGAATATTTTCCAAATTGTCGCATACTTTCGCGTTTGCAGTAAAGCAATATGAAACTGCTTTCATTTTACATATACCCAAAGAGAAAACATAGATTATCCAAAATAGAAAAGAAACTGAGAACACTATCTACTATGATTGAAATCCAGGTCTCTATCGCCGTAGACCCGTACACTAATCTCATGCCCACTAGGAAGGAGCAACGGGCATAATTCGCCCCAGAGGCACAATACTATATATTCTACTTCAGGTAGAGAGCAATCTGTCATTTAATGGAAGCGTGAAGAACATATTTTATTATTATTAACCGATCAGATTCTTCCGAACCTTTTGAAAATGCAGTTTTGTTAAGACTAATAATAATAATAATAATAATAATAATAATAATAATAATAATAATAATAATAATAATAATAATAATAATAATAATAATAAAGAAAATTAGTATATGTAGGCTAAAATGGATATAGGCTTTCCTCGAAATGCATGGAAAGCAATCGATTCTGCAATGCATCATCTGCTTACTAATTTTCCTTATTCCTGAACAAAACTAGTTATTTTACACACTGGATTATAATGTGCATTAATAATTATGTAACTGTAGGGTGAGAAAAGAAATACGTTAGAGTAGATTAATTTACGTAGGCCAAATTCTTCTATATAATAATCCCTTATTTATTTATTTATTTATTATTATTATTATTTGTGAGACTATAACATGGTGTACTTTCTTGATAAAATTAGAGCAGCGATAGCTTAGTCAGTAAGATGTCTACCTAATGTTAGTAACAGGACAGACGGGTTTCTATCCTTGATTTGGGGGATATTCTTCTGATTTACTCTGGTTCAAGTGTGGCCTATGAGCACATCTAATCTCTGTGAAATGGAGACCTGGTGAGAACCAATAGTAAAGGCGGCTAAAATATGATCCTGACCACCTCAGCTCTATCAGTACCGAGATCAGGGAAGTATACAGCCGCACTGTCCTTGGACCTGAACTAAATGCAGAGCATACCTGTATTTCATACTTCCATGGAGGTAACGTTCTTCATCGTATATCTATTCTGAATTACAATATTGAATTAAAGATTAAGCATCAGGAATAGTTTCCTTATTTCATAGATGAGTAACAATCTGTTTAAGAGTAAAGTATTTAAGAATTGAGGTTTTAACTTCTTAAAAATACTTAATTTGGCAAAAATGTAGCTCCTCTTTCAAAGTCCCTTCCGCTCCGCTCCATGAAAATGTCGGGTTTAAGAAATGCGGTGAAATGTTGATATTAGATATTGGTATTAGATTATTTACCTATTTTTCCTTCTTTTTTTCTGTTCTCTTTTTATTTTCTTCTTTTTTGTGGGTACTGAGCACCCCCTTCAAAAGTTTCCGGAAATGCTCGAACACTGGAGCACCTACAGAATCGTCACCCTGTATATAGATATTCATCCTTCAGGGAAAAAGTACCATTCTGTACGCAACAAGTGTTGAACTACTGCGTATAAGTTTGCATTAGACCAACATCTACTTGTTTGATGACGCCACAGGATGCGCATGAGCGACGAAGCAACTATTCACGCTTGTGGTCTTCCATGACTCAGGATGGAAATATACTCTTAAGTATGTGATTATATTAAAAGCAGCACGTGAGTAATGGGAGTATCCAAACGATATCCACGTTGGTTAGATTGGAGTTCAGCTTTCCTTTCAGCAACTACACTATATAAGACGAGGACCTACAACTTAACGTGGCATCCGAACTACGTGACTCCCACCAGGATTCGATGTCGGTCTCCCACGTCGATTATGTGATTGATAGAGCATTACTGTTAAAAAATAAAGCAGAAGTAAATAAAATTATTTAAAAATGTTTCTTTTTTTTAAAAAAAAAAAGCAAACAAAATAAAACGGGATACAAACAACGCCTCGCGGCCGAAACCTCGCTGCCCAAAATCTCGCGGCCCAAAACCTCACGTGACAAAATCCCACCTGGCCAAAACCTCACCCCCAAAACCTCGCAGACCAAAATCTCGCCTGGCCAATATCGCGCCTAACTAAAACATCGTGTGCCTCAAACCTGGCGTACCCAAAAATTCACCGCCCAAAATCCCACGGACCAAACTCTCGCTTAGCCAGAATTTTGCGTGGCCAAAACTTCGCCACCCAAAACCTAGTGGGCCAAAATCTCGTGCGAGGTTCTGGCCAGTCGAGGTTTTGGGCGGCGTGATTTTGACGAGGCAAGATTTTCGTCTGCGAGGTTTTCACCGCAAGATTCTAGCCGCGAGGTTTTTTAAACCAAACCAATAAAACAAATCGTGTTAACATGAAAAAGATGGTTCTGATTTCAAGAAAATTATTTTTTACGTTTTAGTAGGATTTATTTTTTGTTTACTATTTTTTTTTAAAAAAACGGAAAGCATGTTAATATTAGATATTTTTCTACTTTATTTTGTTTTCGACTTTTTAGTTGTAACCAGGGGGGGTTGGCTGATTTAAACCAAGGTGGTTTAAACCATGGTTTAAACCAAGGTTTAAACCAGCTGGTTTTTTCAAAAAAACCAACTGGTTTAAACCAAAAAACAAAAAATGTTCGCAAAAGTGTAAGTGTTTGTAAAATCTTGATGAACACACATTTGTGGGTTATCACGTTTCACTCCCGTATATTATTCACTTTATATTCAGACCTAAATTCCCCATTCATTACTCAGAAAGATTATACTACAAAAGCAACTTTAAAAAAAAAAAAAAAGTTTATAAATGTTTATTTTGTGATTTTTTTTGTAGTTATTATTGTTATGTAATTGCAATCGAAGAAAAATTCTAAATATTGTTTCGTTTCAATGTTTACTATTGATAAAATAATCGAAAATGCCGTACTTTTTGTGTGTGGGGGGGGTCATACAGACCCCACGAGAGGCATTTAGTGAAATAAGTATCTTTGGTATCTATTTATGTGCAAATGAGTCTGAGCCAAAGTGGACTCAAATAATTCGTATCTTTATTCACTTTTCTTATTGATATGCAGATTAAGTCGGTGTATTTCTTTAATTTGGACCAATAAAAGTCGTTGTTAACTAACTTGAACTAAATTAGTTCTTCTGTACTCCGTAGTATTTTGAAATTGTTCATATGTAATTCTGTGTAATGGTTTCACTTGTGCAACTGTTTATCTTTTTGTCCTTCTGAAATGACTCTTGACAGTTATATTAAGAAGCATGTAAAGATCAGTACAACGTATTTTTATCAGGATTCCTTCGTGAGTGAGTCGGCAGACGTATCGCATTTGTGGCCAATTAGTCCTGGTTCCGAGTTCAAATGGAGGACAATTTCTCTCGGATGTAACTCGAGAAGCGGTTTTTATTCCGCTTTAAGCTTATGTGACCCCTTCCAGCATAACCCGGTTGTTGCATAATAACATCAAGGCGAAACAAACTTACTTCTGTCCATATATGATATGAATATATACAGCAAATTATTTAAACCATAAAAACCTGGTTTAAACCAAAAAAACCTGGTTTAAACCAAAAAAACGGGTTTTTTGGTTTTTTAAATAAAAACCATGGTTTTTGCCAACCCTGGTTGTAACTAAATACATTTTCTATCGTTGAAGACTATTGTTTGTTTTTCTTTACCGAGACTTGGTGTCTTTTGTCATTAGCTGTCTGAGGATTACAAAAAAAAAAAAAAAAAAGTAAAGTGGTGAAACGGAACCAAGACTACAAAAGCATTAGGCGCTCTAAGTCTGTGGCTTTTTGAGAATGCGTTTTTGAAGCGCTATTCCCTAGAGCGAACGCGACCAAGGTGGCTATTTGGTAACTTTACTTTTGCCAGAGTTATAAATCATAGTGTGAGCCAGTCAGGGTTTCCAGGTCCTTTTTGCCAAGCCCAGGTCTATAATAGCAGAGTTCCAGTACTCCGCACAAAGCATCTTCAAAGCAGCTGTTTCTTGCTAAAAATCCCCTTACCTGGCAACACGTCTTTCCTTTCTCTCTTTCCTTTTGACATCTTTTAAACAGCAGGCGGTCTATTGTTCCGAAACGCACCAAATACGCTCGAGCTGACGTTTTCTCCGTGTTTATGTTGCTTTCGCGTTTGTGATTAGCCATCAACATTTAAATACATGGTCAGCGTATTCCAAGCGTACGCATGAGCAATAAAAACGCTTTGCAAACGCCACAAATAGCCGGGGACTAAGTGGTTCGCAATAATCCATTAAAATCAACCACGCCCAATCCTTTTATAGTCTTAGACCCATTTCTTCATTTTACTCAGAAAATAAATTCCTTTTCCGTGAATTTTATAAAAGTTATGTATTTTTTTTTTTTATAATTTTTCATTTTCATTATGTTTTCACATTCAATCAGTTCTTGAGGTCTATCGTACAAGGTGTTTCAAAATGAATTCAGGGGTTTTAAGTCTTTATAGTATTTATTACATTTAACCCACAATTATCAATAATGCATCAAACAAAAGAGAAACTCAAACAGTTTTTGTTACAAGTGTTCAATGTGAGCACCATTCGTCACTCGGTATACATCAAGTCGATAGGCGAGTTCTTCCCAAACTTTGATCAGTGTGTTTGTAGTAGAGACCTGCACGGGCCGAATATTTCGGCCCGAGCCCAATCCAGCCCGAACGTACCTCGGCCCGGCCCAGCCCGGGCCCGAAAAGTTTTGGAGATTTTTGGCCCAAGCCCGGCCCGGCCCGAAAAGTTTTTAAAATTTTTGGCCCAAGCTCGGCTCGGGCCCGATAAATTTTAAAAGTTTTTGGCCCGACCCCGGCCCGATAATTTTTTAAAAAATTAGCTCGAGCCCCAATCTTTCTCAAAATTTAGTACTAAATTTGACCTAACCCTCAGAAACATTTTCTAAACTCTGGTTCACAACCTGAAGCTTGCGTCCCGAATGGTACAATTACCTCCTAGAACTTTGCCTGTCATCGAGAGAACAAAAACTCCATTCCCTGTAACAGAGCTCCTCCGTGGCTAAGCGGTTAGCGTACGCGCCTTTGGCGCGGGAGACCCGGGTTCGATTCCCGGCGGGAGCTCATGTGGTTCGGATTCCACGTTAAACAGTAGGTCCACGTCTCACATAGCCTCGCTGCTGAACGGGACGCGAAACTGAAATTCAACTCAACTCAACCATTCCCTGTAACAATAATCCAACTTAATTGATTTTTAGCATAAAGTGAAGATGGCAATATTGTTTAGCGACAGGCAAAACATTCCCACCCCTTCTTGTTATATTTTGAGTTGAGTGAAGGTCAAGGTCAGAGCTTAATTTACCGCATGCCTGCAATCCTCTATAGTGAAAGTGGAACCGCTAAGCAACACAAACTGTAAATAGCTATTGCATTCGTTGTAACATTTTTCACGGACACACTTCTTCAACGTTTGGCTTTATTCCAATTATCATTTAACGAAAGTCATTTAAAGAATTGCAATTGATCAACCCCAGCCCAGCACGACCTGAAAAGAAATCAGTGTCGGCTAGCCCAAGCCCGGCCCGGTCCAAAGAAATAATAGTGTCGGCCCGGCCCAAAGAAATAGCAGAGTCGGCCCGTGCAGGTCTCTAGTTTGTAGTAACAACTGCTTCAATCCTCTTGTTTAAGTCAGGTAGGTCAGCTGGTAGCGGAGGCACATACACGTGATCCTTTATGAATCCCCAAAAGTAAAAATCCCGTGACGTCAGATCTGATGAACGTGGAGGTAATGAGAAACGTGGAAGCCACAAACCTTTCTTCGGGATATGGCACAAAACAGATTCTATTTATTTTAGTCTCGTTGCTACCCATATCATCTTGTGGGGGTTGTTGACCCCCAGATGCAAACATTATGAGTGTTCACATCGCCAGTTAGGTAAAATATCGATTCATCACTGAAGACGATACGATCCAGAAACTCTTAATCGGCATGTAGCAATTAGTCGCCATCTTTGGTACTAGCGCTTTCTAACGGCAGACAGAGGAAATAGTGCATGCGCATGCGTCCGTACAAAACTGTTTTACAATTGTAAGCTAATTGTAATAAATATTACAAAGCCTTAAAACACCAATATTCATTTTGAAACATCCTGTACTTTTAGAACCTGAATCATAATTTAAGAAGTCCCCTAGATATTAGTCTGTACATGCAGGGGCGGCTCTAGGATATTTTATACTCTAGGCGAAAAACATGTCTGCGCCCCCCATAATCTCTTTCCCCAAACCAAAACTGAAGTGAGGCTTTCACCACATTACATTGTTACAATTTGTTCAAGCATTAAATAAAATAAAACTTACTCCCAATGCCTCTCTTTATGGTATTAATAAGTAATCTATAGGCCCAAGCCAATTATTATTTTTTTTTTTAAAAAAAAACTTTTATTGCTGTGGCATTTGGAATAAAATTTTAGTAATATAACCAGAGGGCAACAGGAGATTTAATGTATTGTAATGTAAACCATGTCGATATCCATTGTAAATGTAAAACAAAAGATAGTTGTAACTAGTGCTCTCAAACGGGTCGGGTCACTCGGGTCAGCTCAGGTCGGGTTGTCGGGTCAGGCTACTCGGGTCGAGTTGTCGGGTCAGCTCGGATCGGGTTGTCGGGTCGGGTTATCGGGTCGGGTCAAATGGATCAGCTCGGGTCGGGATGTCGGGTCGGATCAATCGGGTCAGCTCGGGTCGGGTCAATCGGGTCAGTTCACTTTGGTCAACTGAGTTTAGGTTGAGCTTAAACTCGGCTGGAGTCGAAAGCTGCTGTTTTTCACTAGCTGCCTAATTAAAAATAGCAATTTTCAATTGATTTTATAGAAACCATAAATCTATTTTGAACACTTGCAGCTAGTGTTTTTATGGTAAATGGTTATTTTTGTACTTGTGTGTACTTTAATTTTTAAATGTGGAAGATTGATTTTACCAATCGACTGTAATATTAATATCTACGCCAATATGGAGTCTGGATTTAGAACAAAACTAGAAGTTGTTTAAGCAAGGCCAAAAGAAAGATTGGATATGGACGACCAAGCCCAAGCAGGGCCGCAGTGGCTCAGTGGTAGAGAATTCATCTCTGGTGCATGGTGTTCGTGGTTCAATCCCAGCTTGTGCTAAATGGGCTTTGTGGTGGAGAAACGCCGTGTAGTGGGTTTCCTCGGGGTTCTGTTTCCTCCCACTTTCTTCATTCCACCATTTCATTCATTTCTCATGATCACCATACCCTTAGCCTCGGTGCAGAATCGAGGGACCTTAAACTGAATATTTCATTTTATTTCACCAAGCCCAAGAACATCTATACAAGAACAAGATAAAGATTGGATATGCGAGACGAATTGCATAGTAATCTTGCTCTTGGCCTTGTTTTGGTGATCACGAAGTAGCGATGAGCATATTTTCTTGCTTTCCGTATAGTATGAAAGACCATAATCAAAATCACACTTGGTCTTTATTTGTACGGATGAGGCGGCATTCTTGGCTCTTGTATAGCATGAAAGACCACCAAGACTACGAAATGCAGGACCAAGACTTGACTGTGCAAGACAAAGAATAAGACGCAGTATTGATGACCAAGACCCAGGGTGCGAATTGTTTGAATTTCATTTGTTGGGCTGAAAGTGATGGAATAAAATTAGTACTTTATAATTAATTATCATACTGTATTTTTAAATTTTAAATTACAAAATTCATATTATGTAACTTCTTACTTGCAACTATATATATACTGTAAAGTACGTTTTAATTACCGAGAAAGAAATATTCAAGTGGCGCGGGTCCCGGAATCATAAGAACCTATTTTGGAATGAAAGTTGAAGGGTTGGAAAAAATCACGGGTGTTTTCCCGTTTCCTTAACCCTTATCATTGTAGTTAAACGATTTCCTTTTGTCTCCTCCAAGAGACTCTTGCTACTGCCTTCCGAGAAGACCCCCTGCCGTCCGAGCAGGTGAGAACACTGACCTTGAATAAAAATTTCGTCACATAGAACTAAAGCAAGAAAAAAAAATAAATTTCTTCCACGTCAGACATTGGTATCAGTTATAAAAAGAAATAACCAAATCTCAAAATTGCCAAATATTCATTAAGATGCATATACAAATTCCCCCTTGATCTAGCTAGTGGTTAACGTGTAAGACTTCGGTACACGTGGTCCGGGCTTAATTCCCAATGGGAGTGCATTTTGGCGTTCACCCAGTGTCGTGACCATAGTCCTCTCAAACGGGTCGGGTCGGGTCAGCTCGGGTCGGGTTGTCGGATCAGGCTACTCGGGTCGGAATGTTGGGTCGGGTCAGTCGGGTCAGCTCGGGTCGGGTTGTCGGATCAGGCTACTCGGGTCGGAATGTTGGGTCGGGTCAGTCGGGTCAGCTCGGGTCGGGTTATTCGGGTCGGGTTGTCGGGTCGGGTTGTCGGGTCGGGTCAATCGGGTCAGCTCGGGTCGGGTTGTCGGGTCAGGTCAATCGGATCACGGATCGGGTCACTCGAGTCGGGTCGGGTCGGGTCAGTCAATTCGGGTCACGGGTTGGGTAGGGTCAGTCTTCAACTCGATCCGTTGAGAGCACTAGTTGTAACTCTTTCTAAAAAGATTCCATAGAAAACGTGATTAGTAACTGCAATGTGTCCAAAATTTATTTTTTCGCTGTTCAACGAAATGAAAAGTTAAGGGAATAAGAGGTATACTATAAACAGCTTTGTGTTTTGAATTTGTGTAATTATTCTGTCAAAAGCTGACTGAGTAGCTTAGAAAATGTCTATGTTTTTATCTGATCATATAAATTTGGTGTTCTGTGAAAGAAGGACCTTTGAATAATCGACAGTCTAGGGTGGGAAAGATGTAAAAGGTGGATATTTGATGCTACACGAAATCTTGAAGTAGGCTTCAGATCTTAAGTTTGCATTGACTACCTTATGTAGAAACTTTAGGTCAGTGACATTTCTGCGAGCATTCGGATTCTGGATATTCAGATAATGCAGGAGATCTTTAGTCATACGAGTAGAATGAACAGTGGGTACACGGAAACGTACTATGGCCAGATAGCTGTTCCCCGCTCTATATAGGTGAGCAGTAACCGATCCTGAGTGATTCCACTTTTCATTAACTTCCTCTTCCTAAATGTGTAGGGCACTGGCGCACATACGTTTTGGCTAATGTTAATAAACCTTACGTAAAAAAAAAAAAAAAAAAAAAACCCTGCCATTCCGCCCCTACATGTTTTCGCCCTAGGCAGCCGCCTAAGTTGTCTATATAGACGAGCCGCCCTGGGTACATGTCAACTCTGGAGCATTTTCGTTGCATAACAGAATAGGATTTGTAGAGAGAGCAATATTAATAATTTAGTTAAGTAAATATATTATACGTAGAAATACATAAAACTAACAATGGAATATCGCATTGTCACCCGACATCGTCACTGTACATAACTTCATCATTGTGTGACGTCGAGAGTTAAATTGAGGACACAGTTTTAGCATTGTAAGTTAAAGAAAATCGAGTAAAATAGGGAGAAACGGACCTGGAATATGCCACAGTCTCCTGAAGGGGCTCAAGCTTCCGAGATCTCTTTCTCGGAAACTTTAAAATTAACACTGGTAAGATTCATATCAAACTAATTTTGAGCTCTGGAAAAGAAAATGTAGTCACTCGTATAATAATTTTTGTTTATTGTAAAACCCATAATTAGGAAGTAACTTCTTTTTCTTTTTTCTTTTTTTTCTTTTTTTCTTTTTTTTTTTTTTTTTAACTTACCCAGAACTCAAAGTGTTATGAATTTCGATATGTCCTGCAACTTTCAAATCTTGCTGTATTTACAGGTAGAAGGTTGCATTCAGTTCGTCAATATAGGTGTACACAAAGTAGTCTAAGGAAAACCTGTGTCTCCGGGATGTCGGGTGCATCGTCTTGTACGTACTGTATATGTGGAAATGCATCAGGAATATTTTCAAGAGGAACGAGTGGAAGTGCATCTGCTTTCCTAACCTGTTTCCTCATATCATTATCACCCTCGTAAAGTCCAAGCAGTCCAATATCTTGTACCTTTCCCCAAATAGATTTGGTAAAATGAAACAAATAAGTGCGTGATGTTACTTGCTGAAATATTTCTTTTGTAGCGTTTATTGCTGCTTGTTCAAAATTAGTCATAAATTCTTGCACACGAAAGTGGAAGCAACAATCTTCAGTTTTTTTCTTTATTTTCTGAAGCATGGGTGTGTGCAATGACTGACTTTTGCTTTGCCATAAGGAGAAGAGGAGTGGGGAAATGTCCGAAATACTTTCCGTACAATGTATATATTTATGAAAATAGACATGGACAAATTTTAAATATTTCATCTATCACTATCTTTTCGTTCCTTTCAATTTACAGAAATTCCCTTTCACTTTACGGTGTGCTGATATACCAGCCATCTTGACTATCTAAATAATTTATCAAATAATTTGTTTATTACAATTTGTATATTTGATTACAATTACGATGGAATCAATTTTTCAACATGTAACACAAGTATTGCCGTATTTCTGCCGCAGTACAGGTTTTCCATAAACTTATGTAAAAAATAAGATCTCTTATTCTGCGAAACAAGAACACACACATTGGATTATTTTCTGTTTTTCGAAACATGGCAACGCTGAGCGTGAAAAGCCAGCTTGAACCAATTTCTGCGAAACAGGATTCTGCGTAACAGGAACACACGTCCCTGGATCCCTAGCTACGCCTTGATTGTATTTTTGCTTAAATAAGTATTATGAACTTTCGACTCACCATGCACTATAGCTTAAAATTATGCTTTATTAAAAGTTCTAATTGTAGGCAATTATTATTATTATTATTATTATTATTATTATTATTATTATTATTATTATTATTATTAGTAGTAGTAGTAGTAGTAGTAGTAGTAGTAGTAGTAGTAGTAGTAGTAGTAGTAGTAGTAGAAGTTTGACCACGAACTAACTTCCACCTACATAAATGTTCATGCTCAAATCTAACTACGGCCTTTAATGGCAGTATGTTTTATGTGGTGGGCGGTACAACTTGTTAAATATTGCACTGTCCTAAACGCAAACTATAACAACTGTCTGCGGTCCCCTAACTTCTACCGGCCCTTCCCCTACATTTTTGGACTGGCTACCGGCCTGTTTCCGTCTATGTTTTCTTTACCAAATAGTCAATAATACTGTAGACTGTAGCTAACCGCCATGCCATGTAGAGTCGAAAACGTAACTTCTAGAACATTGCGTGTGCGTTATTATCGTTGGTGACGATTTTGACTTATTTATTACAGGGATAAATGAACACCGTTTTCTTAGAGACCAAAACGATGTGTGGTTTCTGCCTTTGTGGAATTTCCCCGTCATCGTTCTCATCCTTCGTTCTCAACTATTCATGCCAATTTCTCCAAAGTCATGAGTCACAGTTTAAATATGATAAAAATCTTTGATTCTATTTGAATCAAGAACAAGAACAATAAAACCAACATGATGAAAAAGCTCCAAGAAGTTTGTTTCTTCTAATGGTTTTTCCTAATCTTCAACTGAAGTTTTTTCCGTAATCGAAAAAAAAATAGCATGTACATTGCCATATTTTAGATAAAATGCCATATAGTTTAGATACATTTGAGATGAGAGAAAAATAGCAACTGTCATAGTTTCTTTTGGTTATATGTAACAGTTCATTCTGTTTTCTTTGTATGCCAGACTTACCTTCTTTGTCAATTTCTTTTGAAAGATGAACAAAATTTGTGATTTGTTTTCAAACATCTGAACGTTATCACAAACACTTCTTGTATTTAAGTTACAGGGAATATCTAATATCTGTTCTTCTTTCGTTCTTCGGTGGGTGCTTCTTTTATTGTGATTTTTGCTAATCTTTCAGAAGGTTTAACTTCAGTTTTAACGAGCTTTTGTATTGTTTATAGCATAATAAGTGCTTCTAATTGCGTTCTGCGTAATTTTAACTCATGTGAAATTTTTTGCACATTCCTAGCCAAATCTGACCAAAACTACCGTATATTTATTCACACCGTGCACAACTGTGGCCGAAATAAGTGATTAAAAATCATTCACAATGGCATGTTGATACTAGTGCTGTCGAAATCGGTTTTTGAAAAAATCGAAAACCGGTTTTTGAAAAAAGTGAAATCTGATAAAACCGAAATGTCGGTTTTGAAAACCGTTTTTGCGGTTTCGGTTTTGAAAACCGCACTTGCGGTTTTTGGTTTTCAGCAAACCAGTTTTCTCAAAAACCGAAAACCGCAAATGTCACAAAAATTCAACAGCACTAGTTGATACAGTAGTAGAACTTCAAACTACAACTCTGTAACTCTAATAACATCATAATGCAGCAATGGCTTATATTGTGTATTAGATTATTTTGTATTGTATTTTCATTCACTCGTGATTGACTTTGTGCCGTTGAGGCATACCAGTTGAGACATTCTTCTTGTGGGGAAAGACCACAAAATTTACGGAAAGGGAATCATCACAACGGAAAATAGCCACGAAGCCGGCCTGAAACCCCCATAACTAGAACTGCCTTATCTAAAGAGGAAAATAAGATGATGAAATCTTCCATCCTTCAGGTACTGATGAAACTGGATAAATGAGTAGAATGACAAGAATTCATTTAACTTGAATTTCACTATGATAAGATCTAGTTGAAATTGCAATTCATAATAGTAATAAAAAATGAGAATACTACAGACAGTTTCCTCTGACGATATTTGTAATATTGTAAAATAAGTTATTTTACAGTTGACATATTTTTGTTTTTGTATTGTCTGCGTTTATCTAAAAGGACAAAGCCAAACTAACTGACGTCCATAGTCCTACGACTCAGTAATTAGTCATAGTGATTAGCCATTAGACATTATTATCACTAATTTTATATGTACATGATGAACGATGATAACTCTGATGTTTTACATGAACAAAATTTGCAATTTACATACGTCGGAGATATTTTCCTAGCGCAGTATGCACAAATAATCTGATTGGTCGAATACTTGCTCTCTGTCAACATTCGTCCGTGTGACGCCCTATTGTTCAACATACAGAGTGTCTCAAAATTCCCCGACATAGGGTAATTCTGTTATTATCAATGAAGTCACTGTTTGAAATGGAGGTTGGCCAATCAACATGTTAGCGTAAAAGACAATAACTTTATTCACTTATGTTGTGAATCCAGTTAAATGGCAACGTTGCATTTTCATTTAACATTGGGCGCATAAAGAATGTACAGCCCCATCCGATTAAAAAAAAAAAAAAAACTTTTACTTTACATTGAAAACATCATATTTGGAGATCGTTTTTCCTCTTACATTTTGTTGTAACTCTAATAATAACAGTTATCCTGTCAGGGGACTTTTAAGACACCCTATATGAATTGTCTTCTGTCTATAGATTAGCATGTGAAGGAATAATTCAATGGTATTGTTTTTTTTCTTCTTATTGGAACAATACAACACAGCAGAGAATTAAAGACCTGAACTGAACAACGTGCCTTGTTTTCAGGAGATACAAAAGCATTATAATACTGACTTTTTATTGTTTGTGGTTTCTCTTAAAGCTTGAACTGCATGAAACAGATATATCGAAGTGAAAAAATATGTATGTATGTCTGTGGAATAGGAATGTTTCTGAATTCCTTCCTTGTGGCCTCTGAAATTTAGATGAAAATCCAACTTAAAGGCGCAGACTACAGTCCAGTGAATTCGCCTAATTCTTAATATTGTGATGACGAGTTTAAAATTTTGATAATTTAATCTTGTTTTCATGTATGAGTGTCTCGTCCTGTATATATATACATATATTTGTGTTTTTAAGTACTGTTACATGTACAAAACGTGTTTAGTTGGTTGCATTTTAATATATTAATGTAAAGCGTGAAGTTGTGATTGTTATGATACTACGTATAAAGTTTATCAAAATCAAACAGATAAATATATCGCACCAAATTCAAAAGGAAGACGAAAAGATTCCAATAATATTGTTATTAAATGTCTCAGACTAACTTGGTTTCTCGTTGTTTGCGACTAAGGTAAAATTCATTAAGATTTTCCAGTGCAGCGATGTGATTCGCCTAAACCGGCCTAAATCCCTCAACTGGTGCAATTCTACAGGGTGTCCAATATACAATGCAACCCAGAGTTTGGGATAGTAGAACTTTTGAACCGGAAGCGGTACACAAATAATGGTTATACCAAAATGAAGCCTTGTTCATGTATATATTTTTAAACTAGGAAGCAACGATTGAAGTACACTAGAAACCACACAGTGTTTCCAGATGTGACCGAAGGTGTAAATTATTATTATTATTATTATTATTATTATTATTATTATTATTATTATTATTATTATTATTATTATTATTATTATTATTATTATTATTATTATTACAAGTTACGTAAATTGACGGTTCATAACTCATACGTATAGATGTTCTGTTGTCAATTTTCAGTTTGTATAGTTGGAGTAGCTTCGAAGCTATGGAATGGAAAAAAGATTTTTTCATTTCCACCGATAACTAATCGGATAAGGCCTCTGTAAGGGGTTACTAGGGAAAACGTGGTTTTCATAAATTAACATTCTGAATTGGCAACAGTGCTGATGTTTCAGTGCATCAAAAGGTGTGTTAAGGATCTGTCTACATTACGCAATTCCTGAAAACAATGTAAAAGAAACTTTGAAATTATCATGATAAAACTTTTATTTACATATACCCGGCAACATTGCTATTCATCACGAACTGAATTGTCAGTTCTACGGCAGATTCTGGAAGTACCCCCGTTTTGATTCAATGAATAGCAGTGTTGCTGGGTGCATGTAAGTAAAAGTTTTATCATGATAATTTCAAAGTTTCTTTTGCATTGTTTTCAGGAATTGCATAATATAGACAGATCCTTAACACACCTTTTGATGCACTGAAACATCAGCACTGTTGCCAATTCAGAATGTTAATTTATGAAAACCACGTTTTCCCTAGTAACCCCTTACAGAGGCCTTATTCGATTAGTTATCGGCGGAAATAAAAAAAAAATCTTTTTTCCATTTCATATTTTCCTAGCTACTCCAACTATACAAACTGAAAATTAACAACAGAACATCTATACGTATGAGTTATGAGTCAATTTACGTGACTTGTAATAAAAATTGATTTACACCTTTGGTCACATCTGGCAACACTGTGTGCTTCCTTTGTTTTTTTTTTGTACTTCAATCGTTGCTTCCTAGTTTGAAAATATATACATGAACAGGACTTCATTTTGGTATAACCGTTATTTGTGTACCGCTTCCGGTTCAAAAGTTCTACTATCCCAAACTCCGGGTTGCATTTCATATTGGACACCCTATATTTAGTTGAAATATTTTGTATTAAAAAGAGGATTTTGAATTGAACTTATTCTACAATATTACTCAAGTGAATAGCCTTGGAACATTGATCCCGTCGAAGAAAAGAAAGAAAAAAACGAGGAAGGAAACAACCATCCTACGGTTAAAAAATAATTTTAAAAAGTTAAATCTGGTCCAGAGGAGTTACGAGTCGTTCATGGCTACTATATGGTTAGCGCACGCACCTTCGGCGTGGGAGACCTGAATTCACTTCCTGTTAGGAGCTCATGTGGTCCAGATCCCTCATTTTGCTGTAGGTCCATATCTTACATAGCCTTTGTGCTGAAATGGACACTAAATTCCATTCCAACCAATAAATGAGCACAAGACCACATGAGTTTCCCTAACACCAATGAAATTGCAAATAAATTAAATCTACTTTATATCATCAGTCTTAATGTAAAATCAATAAGCAATGTTCATCTTTTTGTACACAAGATCTACTATAATTAAGGCAAGAACACACTTGTTTTAAACCTTCCTTTTTAGTTAAAAAAGAGAAAGAAAAAAAATCGAAATCATTGATTCAGTTGAGTTGAATTGATTTTAGTTTAGCGTCCCGTTCAGCAGCGAGGCTATATGAGACGTGGACCTACTGATTAACGTGGAATCCGAACCACATAAGCTCCCGCCGGGAATCGAACCCGGGTCTCCCATGCCAAAGGAGCGTACGCTAACCGCTTAGCCACGAGGGAGCTCAAATCATTGATTCAGTTTAAGCATTCAAGAAATAGTTGTTTTCCAATATCATTTAATTTCATCCGACTGACCTACATCATTAGATTTCTATTACAATTTTCTTATAATTGTGTATGTTCGTAGTCTGTGCAAACTATTTGAAAAGTCCAAAAATAATAATTATTAATGCTACAAATTTGCAATTTTAGATGTGATTCAGAGGCAATATAATTGGCTTTAAATGTTTAGTCAGCGACTAGAAAATTGGCATTATTATAAAAGACTTATTCTTAATTAGGTCAATGATGCAATATGGTTATAATTTTCTTTATTAAAGCTTTTCTTACAAGGTCTGGTAGTTAGTTACATCAACAAAACCTTCAGGTTTAAAGGAAGTTATTTTTATTTGTTTTTTTTTTTTATAGTTCTGATAACTGTCTCTCTTAATCATGGTACAATAAAACATATTATTATGCTTCAGTTTATTCCGTTATGTGCTTTTCACATTCATTTTGAGGATTCACTAAGAAAATTGTGTTTTATACATATAATCCAGTGTTCTTTTTTTTTATTGTATTTTAAAACGGTGCCAGTATTCACCTGAATATGTTATTACAACTTCTATACTTTCAACGTGTCCACAGACATTTCTCATTACATTTGTGATATTGTTAATTCACTCGATGTCAATGCAAGCATTTGCAAAATGTAGAATATATACAACGATGGCCAATTTACAACACATCGCGGGCCAGAACAAAATAACCAAACTTTGGGGCCATTAAGGGGCCATTTTCCACTTTTGTTCCCGCTCCCGGCCCCAAAGCTAAAATCCACTATGTGTGCACGTCATTCATTTTCTGATTTTTTGTTGTATTCTCCGTATCCTGGGTCTTGTTTCATTTATGTACCTACCCTCAATTTTTCTAACACGGCCCGGTACCTTGGAGAATGGCCTTGGTAACTAGAAGATTTAAGAAAATAATTTCACAGTTACAAATCGTGTGTCTTCAAGAATATTGTGATAGCCACTTCTTGTTACTACACTGCAAAAAAATACAGAAACTACTTTTAAACACAGTAGGACACTCCACACATTACCGACACTCTTGGAAACCTTCAGATGACATATATTTACCCCTTGTGGATACTAGGGATGGCAATGAAGTTCCGGCTCCGTGAGGAATCGGTTCTTGGAGATCCGATTTTTAGAACCGTTTCCAGAACTGGATCCAAAAACTCGGTTCCAGAACCGGATCTTAGGAATCGGTTCCAGATCTTGATCCAAAAATTCGGTTCCGGAACCGGATCCACTCAGAGTCGAAAACCGGTTCCACCAGGAACCGGTTTCGGCGGTCCCTAGTAGATACTGTGTTGTCCAAGTATGTCCCACATGTATGTACAAAATGTGCAAAATGTATGTCATCCCTTTGTTTTCGAACTGTTTGCCGAGAAGAAGTGTTTTAAATATTTCATACTAGATACTGTTTGCGGAGAATGAATGCTTTTGGATACACAAAGCACACTTTATAAACACACACTTGATATATTTTCCCCTCAACATTTGTACTAAAAATGTTTAAATGCTGTTTTATTTTTTTCCCAGTGTAATGGATTTTTAAAAAAGGAATCAACCATACATTTTTCATTTTTATTCGACAGGCTGAATGAAACATACTCGCGGGCCGCCATTTGGCCATCAATGACATACAATATTAAAAAGGCTAGAAGAATCGCATTAAATACATAAAAATGTGGTACTGCGTACCGTTGGGTACCGCCAAAACTAAGCACTGCACATATCTAATGTAATTATAGCTGGCTATAGGGATTGTCCTAAGTTTGATAGTGTCCTAATTTTGTACTTTCAAAATCCCAAATATACTTGAAGTAACAAGTATGTTCAAAAACACTTTTCTTCTCCCCGCCATTGTCATATAATGAATAGATTAAGCATGAATGCACGAAATATTTTCGCCATCATTCGTTTCTTGTGCGTTCTAAAGAAATGTGCTACGTAGACCTAGGGGATAACTTACGAACAATGGTTAGGTTTGGCGTTAACCTATGAAAATAACTTAAAATTAACTTTTGTCTACCTTACTAATATAAGAAATTTACAAGAATAAGTAGGTGGAAGATAAAGAAGTGTATTACAGGAAAATAAATGTCATATTCAGGTGACCTAGACGTCCTAGTTTCGCTGGGGCCCGAATTTACTTCATCTGTGCCCCCCCCAAATTGTTTAAAACTGTGATTGTCCTAGTTTTTCTCCAAAATATAAGTTAATGTCATTTATGGAATATTTAAAAGATATCACTTTTTATTAGTTATCATTCTATTGTTTAGTGAGTGTAGACTTATTTTGCAATTAGTTCTGATATTTCAACAAAAAACAAGTGTATAACTATGACTGTATTGAAAATTTTCATAGGGCCTTTGTGACACAAAAAATACTACTAACAGTGATATACACACTTTTAACAATGACACACGTAGTACTTATAAACATTTTAAATAGTAATGAACACCACAAACCAGGATTGAATCCAGACACATTAACCTGCGTCAATTTGTGAAAGTTGGAAGGCAGCACAGGTAAGGAAGCTATTTTGAAGAAAACTCATTGACTTCCGAAGTCCTACTCTTCTTAGCATATGATTATTGTATATTTATAAATAAATGTATAGTAATCATATACGAGGGAGTCCGAAAATAAGTTTTCCCTCTCGTTTTTTCCAGGGTAACCGAACAAGGGGGGAAACAAGAAAGTCCTGATCTCGCACCCAGCGAATTCCATCTGTTTCGGGCTTTAAAGAAGACCTTCGGAGGCAGACGCTTTGGAAGCAATGCTGAAGTCACAGAATATGTTCGACGCTTGTTCCGTATGCAGAGCCCTGATTTTTTCCTGGAAGGGTTTTTGAAGTTTACAGACCGGTATGACAAATGTATCAATGTATACTAATGTCCAAAATCATTTACTCATATCTATAAATATGTTATTGTACAAATATAATTTGATAACGAATTCGCCTGGTATTTCTTATAATGTTAGTACAGTAGAGCTTCGATTATCCGAAGTAATTGGGGGACATGGGTGTTCGGAAAACTGGTTTGTTCGGATAATCGAACTGTACTGTACTGTACTGTACTGTACTGCACTGTACTGGACTGTACTTCTACAGCCAGAGCCAAACCGACAGAAGTGTGCTGATTGTTGAAACACAGCGACTGGCGGCTGGGCCGGTCAGCAGCGCCTTATGAAGGCCCCATTAGAAGCAATGTTCCGCCAGCGGTGGCTCAGTGCGGCGACTACTGTGGAAAACTTGGTTTGGGAGTGAGGGGGATGATGGACGGTAGGGTGGGAGAGTAACAGGTGCGAGCGAGTACACAGTTCGGTTAAGCGGTCGTTCGGTTGACCGACATTCGGATAATCGACGCTCTACTGTATATGTATAATCGGCAAAGACATGCATGTGGTAAATTTCATGTCAAAAGAGCAGTAAATAAGAACAATAAAACGAAAATAAAACTTTCTTGTCCATTTAGCAACATTTTGTTTTACTCATTCTAATTTTCGTATTTATAATTCTTTTCCTATGAAATTTACCTCAAATATACATTTCCCGATTATACACATAGTATCAGTATTAAAATCATTATCAAATTCTATTCGTACAAGAAGACAGTTATAGATATGCGACAATCATTTTGGACATGAGTGTACGTGGTACATATATGGAAAAATAAAGATACGTCTGAGCTTGAATGTCATATGTTATTTTTGGTCTTGCATCTCCACCTCTGTCCACAGTCGCCTGTGGAAACTTATATTTGAACTTCTCCTTGTATATCATTACTATTTAAATGATAAACTATACATTTATGGATTTACGAATTGCCTAAGGACCCCTCAATAGTACTTTAGGGAGAATTGCAACAGGAAAGAGTAAGATTTTAACTTATGTATTTCCCTATCGGTAGAAATAAAACTTTCTCACACATACGAAAGAACTAACGCTAATCCCACTAGTAAAAAAACACGTTTACGCTTGGATAACTTTTTAATTGCATTTGTTCTTACACTAATTTGAGAATACTGAATCCATAATTGGAAAATTAATTAAATTTTAACGGATTAAATTAATTAAAATTTATGTCTTTCAAAATATAATTGACTAAATTAAATTAAAAATTGAGTGTAAAAAATGTATTTCACTTCAAAATTAATTCATGAAATTTAAAATTAAGAAAAATGAATATTTCTGGATTATATTCTGCAATTTCCACTATTATGCAATGAGATTTGTCTTCAATTTAAAATTTACGTTAATGTAAAATTTAATGAATAAATACATGGGAAAATTAATCTATTACTATGAAAAATTACTGATTAAAATAAATTGATAAAATCATTAAACGGCGAAATTACCATATCATAAAAATTAGAAATTCATTTCACATAGTTTCTATGAAAAAAATTAACGATTAACTTTATAAATCTTATACGATATTATCAATTAAAATTTAACTTCTAAAAATTAATTAATTAAATTAAAAAATAACAAAAAATTAATTGATTAATTTAATCATTAAATTTTAATGTATTAATTACAAACTTGGCTGAATCGAATGAAGCTATTGTAAAACGTATTCATCTATAGGGTGACGAGAAGAATGACCTGAAAGTTGGGATATTTAGACTACTGTTTGTATCAATGGTAAAAATGGTAAAAGATACGATTATAATTGCACTTTTTGTACGAATTCAGCGATGGTGAATTCAATGGAACTATTTTTTTTAACATACCCATCCACAGGGTCACGACAAAATGACGCTGTTAGGATATTTATATTTAAATTTGGCATAATATTTCTAGTAACCTCATGGACGGATATGTTTAGAAATACTTTCATTGAAGTCAGCATGACCAAAGTAGTAAGAAAAAAAAAATCAGAAATATATCCTACCATGTACCGGTATACTTTTGCCCGATGATGTACGGGGCTAGTACGTGTATTTAAAGTGTGCATGGTCTCAGGATCAATTTCTGATATAGGAACATAGATATTTGGGATCTTACTTGGAAATTTCATAATACAGAGGTGCCCATAAGGAAGACTATAACGCAAAGTGAGTCATTAAAATTTTAAAGGATCGAGAGAAAGTTAGTTTAAACTAATTAGAAACTTTAAAAAATATATAATTTATGAGAAAACTTATTTATTTATTTATTTTATTTTATTTTATTTTATTTTTTACACTTTCAATCCTATGCTCAAGCGGTACTCAAGGTGCCTATTTAATGCAACTGGGCAAAGAAGCCAGAGTTCAGCTCGGGATGGTACAGTCCGCAGCAAAATACCTGAAACATGAGCATGTAAGTTTATTGTGAAACTACGCCTAACAGCGCAGGGAATCAACATAACGCCTAAGTGGCACGAATCATGCCAGGAGAAACCTCGACATCCTCCCCTGCACACTTATTTTGGAGCAATGAACTTCGTCGTTTCACAATAAACTTACATGCTCATGTTGCAGGTTTTTTGCTGCGGACTGTACATATTCGTCTCTTAGAAATTTCCTCCGGGTTGTAGTCGGTTATTGGTTGTGTAGCAAACATACTTGGGCTCACATCTAAACGAAAATCTTATTTGCTTGACATTTAGCAATGAAATTGTGAACATTTTGTAAGTTAAAAGTTGTGTCAGCTTTGTTGTTTTGCGGTACTTTGGTGACGAAGATATATACTTAGAATACTTTGCTGAATGATTTGTGCTAAAAACATTAAAACATTTTTTTCTATTGTAATATGTATGAATGAATAAAAATGTATAAAGAATAGGTAGTGAATGTTTTGGATGAGCTAATATTTGAATCTGGATTTTACGGCGCGTTTGATGATTCCTAGATATAATGATTCTCGGAATTATCATATACTCATATGTATTCTCTGAAGATAATCAGAAGAATTAATCAAACACTCAAGAACGCCAATTACATTTTCATCAATACATATTTGAACATATGTAGTAACTTTTTGTTTAATTACTTACTGGTGGGGTTGCTTTCTGTGTACAATACTGTATCAAATTGAACCATACAAAAGAGAACTACCTTTAAACGGTTTTCATATTGGTATTTTTTGTGTGTATTTTTCATGAAGGGAAAAATATTTATTTCGTGGAGCTTTGTAGGAGCTACACCGAATAATAACAAAATAATAAGGGGGGCGGTGGCTCAGTGGTAGAGCGCTCACCTCTGGCACGTGAAGTCGCTGGTTCGATCCCAGCCTACTTCTACTTTCGTCATTCCACCACTATAATCCATTTGATTATCACCGTCTCCCTTAGCCTCGGTGCATAGTTGTGGGAAGTTAAACTCAAAAGAAAGAAAAACATAATCAAATTTTTCATGTTTTCTACCTATATTTTCGTTGTAAAAATTATTGAGATTTAAGTAAAAGCGCATTTGCAGGTGATATTGTAGCAATTGCACTAATGTTGTTTTCATCTTAAAATAGAATGTTTAAATGTATAATTGTCATGCATCTTGCATGCCTTTTCTAAAAACACCTTATAGTCCTTTCATACACAGTAACTGAGTTTCGCCACTAGTATGAAAGGAAATATGTAAACCAAGGAACTAATAGCAGACACTGACACCTTTCTTTGTTTTTTTTTTTTTTAATACTTCAACACACGTATTTTTTCTGTAGTGGGATGGATTTGCCAGGACACAAGAAATATGTTGCACCTTGGCTACTAGACTATATTAACGTAAATCCGTGGATTTAATTCAAACCACAGTAAAAGGCCACGATGGGCCACTGGTAGAATGCTTACCTCTGGTGCGTGGAGTCTGGTTTGATCCCCGACCAAGTAAGTTTATGGTGAGTGTCCGTGGATTTTCTCGGGATACTCCATTTCCTCCCACATTCTAATTCCAACAATTGTTTTAATCATCGTTTCCCTTAGCCTAATGGACATAATAATGGAACATTAAACTGAAAGGTTTCATTTCATTTCATTTTTCAAACCACAGTAGCTACCACCGGGAATCAAACCCGGCCTCCTGCATAGGTAGTGAAGTTCTAACCACTTAGTCACGAGAAATCTCATCGATGTATGTTTGATTTTCTCAACAACATATTTTCCTCCTTTACTTCTTTCCTTAGTGGTTTAATAATAATAATAATAATAATAATAATAATAATAATAATAATAATAATAATAATAATAATAATAATAATAATAATAATAATAATAATAATAATAGATCCGGAAAATTGGCAAATAGGAATCCCTGAAAATTGGATGATTAATATACAGAGAAAAAATTTTATGCGTTCATCACACGGATAATACCCCATTTTAACACAAAATATAGGAATAGTCTATAGTTGTTCTAAGACAATCGGGAACTCCAGTATATGGTGTAAAATAAGGTACATTTTAAGTTGCAAACAATTGTATATTTTTCGTCTCTGATCAGTAATCCAACTGTTTTTTTTTTTTTTTTTTTTCCAACAGATACATTGCCAACTTTGTTTGGTGGCGGCCACTGCAATATTCCCGTCCGAAAGCTTCCATTTAACACAATGCTTCTTCACTATAGCTGCGAATACTGAGAGCTGCTCGAGACAGTTGCGCTAGAGCAGACGGTGGCAGCAACTGTAGTTGCTTCGTACGAAAGCTCCAATGCGTGACAAGCAGTTGTGCAACTCAGTGGCTGTGTGTGAAAAGAGAGCTTATATAGACATATTTTAAAAATACACTAAACCATTTGTTCCCAAATTAACACCCGCTGCATCGCGGCACACTTGTTTGGTTTTTGTTAACTGCCTATGAAGGCCTTGACTGAAACACACTGCCTCAAAACTAATTACTAAGTCGTGTCGATTTTAATTAATTATTAAATACTTCAATACTTTTTAAATTCTAAAATTTTGCGACACACCGGTTCGGAACTACTGCCATAAACTGTCTGGAAGCTTGCATTTGCATAACCATATAAGTACAGAAGTGAAAGTTTTCATCAAGGCCGTACTTATGGTTCGGGAGGGGTTTATTCAATATCAGAACCACTGAGTACGTCAAAAAGCAGGTTTTTTTGGGGGGGCAGAGGCCGAGAGAGGGAATGTAATGAATTTCGGGGGTGCGTCATAGATAGGATTGCCATATTCCTGCTATTCCAAACCAGCATCAGTGGCGGATCTAACCCGCGGCCGGGGAACCTAGACCTCAGGTTTTTGAACAAAATAATTTAAGCCATTATTTACGGTATATTTTTGTATTTTATTTTAAATTCATGATGTACCTATCATAGTCTGCATTCTGACTGTCACCCCCCCCCTTTACTTGGTTTTTACCTTCTAGATCCGCCACTGTAAACCGGGGCACTTTGGTGGGAGGTAAATCTTCCAAACCGGAACAATTTAGTGGTAGATTTATTTTCATTCCTTCTATTGGTAGAAAGTAACTAAAATGTACAAAAGCCATTTTTATTTTATTCCTGTTGGATGTATCAGAAATTGTGGTTGGTGAAACAAGACGCATGTTAGATCCAATAATTATATATGAATTACTGTATGCCATGACTTGCCGAGTTCTATCAATATTCAATTGAACTATAAAATAATATTACATTGTAGCTGTTATTTGATGTTACATTTCAGAACACCTCAATGAGGATAAGGTATTCAAAAAAGGGGTAAAAAGATTGTCACGACTGGAAAGCGAGACAAAATGTAAACCACAGGACATCAGGACAGGACTTGAAACTGGTTTTGTCCCGATCAAAGCCAGGTTTATGATAACCCTAGTCATAGACAAAGCACAAAAAGATATTGAAATTAGCCTCAAACGGTTAATAGGATTTGATCCAAACATTTGCAGGAAAAAAAGGTTTCATACGAAATCTCACTACTTCCTTTAGGTTAACTACTTTTCATGCTTTATTAATATCATCACCATTGTTTTTACGCTTTATAAACGTGCGAAATAACTTCCAAATTCGATATAATCACATAATAACGCTGATTGACTTTCCCTTTGTATTATACCAAATAATAATAATAATTATACCATATTTCAAATATTTGTAAATTTATGCTAAGAATGCTGTCAATTTTATTGTAATATAAATATTTTATTGCATGACTGAACACACTGATATAAATAAAGTAATATCCATTTGCATATGCCTCGACTTACAGGTTCTGTAGCAAATTACATGTTGGCGACGATTGTTTGTCCTTCACTAAAGTTACAAACCATATATTTACGATATGCCCTTACCTTCACATCAGCGGAAGTACAGTAGAATAATACGTACACACTAGGTCTAACAAGATTGTTGTAACACTTTTCTTTTAGTCTTTTCTTTTCTTGCAATGTATCTTCGCAAAAGAGTTTCGTGATTTTTAAGGAAATCTCTCATGATTCGCACAGATAATTACAATGTCGTCCAACAAATTCTTATTGGCGACCTTGAAAATATTGTTTCAACTACTATACTGCATAGATTTTTCTTTTTTATATAATTACAGTAGATTTTCTATATTACTATGTTTTCTATCAACTGTCTATCAAGGTCATTTTCCTTCTAATTTACTTTTGTTGCCATCACAAAAGATTTGGCATTATTTTTGCTGAAGGATAAGCAACAGTTGGGGGGGAATTCCAGATTTAATTCTCACTGTCTTTGGTAAATTAATTTCATGACATTTTAGTTTATTTACCAACTAAGAAAACAATGAATGTATGTTAGGTTTTTCCTCATTATTAACGCCAGAAATAAAATACATTGTATTCCTGGTTTTTCGTGATAGTAACAGGGAAGAATGGCAGGAAAAATGGAAATACACGGATATTCTCTACTTTGTTTTTATGCAAATAGTTCTGCAAGCTTCGGCTTGATTGTACACTCATGTCCAAAATGATTGTCGCATATCTACAACTGTCTTCTTGTAAGAATATAATTTGATAATGATTTTGCAGGGCACTTTTAATACTGATTCTATGTGTATAATCGGGAAATTTATATTTGTGGTCAATTTCATAGGAAAAGAATTATAAATACGAAAATTAGAATGACTAAAAGAAAGTGTAGCTAAATAGACAAAAAATGTTTTATTTTTGTTTTATGGTTCTTATTTACTGCTCTTTTGACATGAAATTTGCCACATACACGTCTTTGCCGATTATACACATACTAACATTGTAAGAAACACCAAGCGAATTCGTTATCGAATTATATTTCTACAACAACATGTTTATAGACATGCGACAATAATTTTGGACATGTGTGTACATTGCCCCTACGTTAGCTACATCTCTTGGAGTCAGATAGCAGGCAGCGCAACTAACGACATTATATTCATCTAAATGTAAGCTAATATGAAGTAGTGTGATTGGCAGACTGAGGCGTTTTGAGTTCCGTTTAAATGTTTATGTAATCTGTAGCTCTTAAATGTTTTGAGTTATGAGTATGACCATGTTTGAATTATAAATAGCATGACTAGTACAGTCATTGCAAAACTCCGAGCATACTACTGATTTTTCAGAATTTTCTATAATAATAATAATAATAATAATAATAATAATAATAATAATAATAATAATAATAATAATAATAATAATAATAATAATAATAATAATAATAATAATAATAATAAAAACATATATCCATACAAAACTCAGTTTGTTGGACTTGACCTGTAAAATAAACGCTACTGCTCAGGGGTTTTCAAACTTATTGCAGTTGAGGCTCCCCTCAACCACCAAAATCTGAATGCGCCTCTCCTGTCAGAAATGAAATGTGTAAACATGAAATACATGTGTCCCTAAAAGAAAGATTATCAATGATAAGCTATGTTTCATTTATTAATCACTAATGGAAATATCTCATTAACACAGGTGATATGCACTGTACAAATTGACTACACCTTTTATTGTTATTAGTCGGTGTTTATTATAAATTGTGATAAGTTAGATATTTATGTTAAAATTGAAAAATTCTAGCAGAGAGGGAATTTAAATAATAAAAACCGGTACATTTAAATGCTGAACAGTCAATGGGATGTATGAGCTTGATTTGAGTCACCCAATTTGTTAAATCTCGGCACATAGGCCTATTTTGAAATGTCAAGATGCATCTCTTTCTGAATTTGACCTATATTTGGATTTGATCACCACCATGGCTGAAAATCCAGTTTCGCAGAAAGAGGAATTTAAGAAAGGAAGGAGCACTCGCAAGACCTTCGTACTTAATTCCGGATACTCATTCTTCACTGAGCTCCAAAATTCAGGCAACGATGCAGAGAGAAACTTGGTCTTCAATATGCTGTCTGAAGAAATATCAATAAGCTTTTCCTCTTCTCGGGTGGTGAAATTTGGTGGATTCTCTGCTTTTAATGGATTCACGACCCAGTTGTACTGTGTGTCCTCTGGAAAGCACTTCTCGAATTGGACATAACGTTTTCAAGTATTCCTCAAGCACTGATTTGATTTCTTTATTTATCTAGTCCCCTGTTTCTTCTAACAACTTGCGTAGTGTAGGAAAGCAGTCATTAATGTTTCTGTCTTCAATGCTCCTCTTCCAAAGCAGCAACTTTCTTTTGGAGCCTGACATCTTGTCTGACAACTACAAAATGTATCATTCCCTTGTAAAGACATATTCAAAAGGAAATATCACAAAGTTCAAAGGAAATATCTCAAAAATATCACAAAGCTATGCCAGTTTCTGAAGAAAGGCAGAATCGATGAAATTTTCAGCACTAGGATGATTTTCAACCACAGGATACAAGTACAGTTCCTGTTGCAGTTCAAAAACACGGAAAATTCCATTGCCACAGGACAGCCAACGGGAAGTGCATTAATACAGGAGAGAAGTATGCTCAACTCCCATATCAGCACACATATTTGAAAAAAAAATCTGTTTTTTTGGGGCGATTTTTGACGTAGTTCACAACTTCTATTACTAATAACAGCATGTCGTTTAAATCACTATTGTGATTCTTGGAATCAAGGGATTCCCTATGTATAATGCATTGAGTCCAGAGTACATTAGAGGCTTTCTTACATATGAGAGCTTGTAATCCTTGATAACGTCCTTAAAAAAAAAAAAAAAAAAAAAAAAAAAAAATCTTCGCGCCGCACAGTTTGAAACCCCTGCTATTGCTCATATAAAGAAATTGAAACATATGGTCCTGTTTCCACTGAGACAAATTTATTGAGTATATATACGTTCAATGAAATACCACCCCTTAGTCTTGATAAGAGCTTTACAAATTCCAGGCATTTGTTTGATTAATTTAGCCAACTTTTTGAAGTTATGCGACTCCAGTAGCTCTGAAAAGCCTTCAAAAGACCTACAGTATTCACTGACATCTATTTACGGACTTTCCTGTCAAGTTCATCTTACAACAAATCCAGTGATTGTAGCAATTATTCCATTTGTTGGTGATATAAGCGTCTTCTTTCCATTACAGATAATTACTGCATAGCTTGAAAGAATATTTGGGACGGTAATCCTGTTGTAGTACAAAATTGCCACCCAAATACGCGTTCTTGATGGAATTCCATGTTTCTCCTAAACGTTGTGAAACACGTTTTGTCCATTATTCCATTAATTCAAACTAAATTATCAACTTGGTCGTCTGTAAAGCATCCCCAAACAGTGACGCTGCCTTCGTTTCTTGCTGTAGGCATTATGCGGTCGGGATGAAAGGGCTCTTCCGGACTACGTACAAACTTCTAGCATTGGAAGGCGAAAAGTTGGTATTTAGATTTGTCGGTCCATAGTTCCCTTTTTATTGTTCATAGTCTCAGTCTTTATTTTATTTCATTTTTTTGGGGGGAGGCAGAGGAGTTTTTTTTTCTGGTAATATTTCCTGCCAGAAGAAATGGTCTCTTTATCGCAATCCTACTCCCAAGACCATAGATCTGAAGGCGCTGGGTCACCGTTCTATTTGATACTGATTGGAAATGACTCTTCCATATTTCTATTTGTTCTTCCGGAGCGGTTAACGTCTATTCCGGTTGCTTGCTTTTCCAGCGAACTTGTCCTGAAATGAAGTTGTTATTTTTGGACGATCAGTGTGTTTCTGTATAATATTTGCACCACTTTGCGACTATCTTTCAAGAGTCCGACGCACTATTCCACCTGATCCGTGAGCGATTTTTTTTTCAGAGAATGACTCTCTCTTCTCTTAAAATAACACTTAAACGTGAGCTTCGACTCTTATTTGTAGTTAAGAATTTCTTTTCCGCATTGTACTGTATTTGCATCTTCTTCTTATTCAATTGGTTCACGTGAATGAAAACAGATCGCATTTTACAAATTTGCATCCAATTTTGTCCATATTACCAGAGGACTGAACAGCGCATATACAACTGTTTGTTGAATTAAAGAGACAACTACTGACAATAGTTCATATATACACCACTAGGTGTCATACAAACGATGCATCATCAAAGCGTGACGTTAAGTTGTCTGTTTATTGCCAAGCAGCTTTCCTCAATAAATTTTATCTCGATGTCAACAAGACCACGATTTTCGTATCCTTATATGAACAACGTTGTTTATTTTCAAAAACGAGCCCAATAAACGTGATTTTTTTTAAATGGATATAGTGTTTTGTATTTGGGAAAATAATTCTGAAAAATCAGCAGTGTGCTCAGACGTTTGACAATGACTGTATGTCTATATAATATGCACATTGATCTTATTAGAGATAATGCAATAAATAATGAAGAATTAATGTTATGGGTCATAGTTTCTCACATTGTGGTTCATGAACCATAAGTGTTCCTCCAGGTCTACCCATGTGGTTCTCTTCCATTAAATATCAGTCCAAAAAAGACAAAATAAAATTTTGATATTATAGAATTTACCTCTTTTTTACGGCTTAGAAGTGGAAATTTCGAAAACGCTGAAACACACATTCTCTTATTATTAATTAGGAGTTTATACACATAATTTTACATCTTCAACTTAAGCGAAATCTCACATTCAGCACTTTCTCAATTTAAAAAAGGGAAAATTTGAAATTATTGAAATGCGCCCCTTTTCCCCCTTAGAGTGGAATTTTCGAAAATGTTGAAACATGTATTCCATCATCTTTATTTAACTCAAGTTCTAACTTAAGCGAATTCCCACATTCGTCACTTTGTGAATAAATAAAAGGAAATTTCCATATAGAAATGATCTCCTTTCCTCTTTAGAAGCGGAGTTTTGTTGAATTATTTTTATTCAAGAGATTATATATCGAATTTCATATTCATGAATACTTACAGTGGGCATTGCATTCCAGGTATTATTTTCTTATGTGCGTGCTGTAATACCAGGTATTCATTCACTGTTAAAAGACTGTCCAGATCGTTGTACAGGCCTTGATTATTTTGCACGCGCGAGAACATTCGCATTGTTGATTTCATATATATATATATATATATATATATATATATATATATATATATATATATATATATATATATATATATATATATATATATATATATATTTGCATTGTGGAATATTTGGTCTGAAAAGGGGAAATTTTCATGATCTCAAGGAATTTAATGCTGCTTCAGGTTGACAGCACTGACGGGAGGTAAAAGACAAAGTTTTTCGCGCTTTTTCTCTTTTCTGATCTCAAAATATGATCTCGAAGTTGCCAACTGTTTATCGTCAAAATAAACACGATGTATGTCCTAATTGAATGCTCCTTTAGGCCTGTTATCTACTGAGACAAAACATTTTTTCTTTTCTGTCAATAAGATGCTGTCGCATAAGGAGAAATAGTAGAACCAAGTCTTGCCTTGTTTTCACTAAAAAAATTCATCATCTCCAGGATTAATACGACCCATAAAAGGATACGATTTCATGACATCCCCATGGATGTCATTGGCATTTTGCAACGGAGTCTTTTTATAACACCCACATGAATGTCACTTGAAACCTAGGGATTAATAAAGAAAGGGAATTTTGAGCATCCTAGAATGCCACGTTTTCCCCTTAGGAGCAGAATTATCGAAAGCCTATTGAATACCTATTCTCTTATTATTACTGAAGACTTTATATGCCAAGTTTCAGTTCTCTAACTTCAGAGATTCATGAGATACAATCAGGGGCGGATCCAGGGGGGCGATCGCTGGCCCCCTCAGAAGAGGAAACGTTCTTATTTTATATATAAATAAAACCCATCCCAGAGTTTGGAGCTCTTAAAAGTAGCTCTAAGTAGCAGTAACAACCCACCGTCTCCACCAGAAGTCCGTCCTGGATCCGCCCCTGGATACAATAGTCTTTACATAAAATTTGAATCCCCTTATGATTTGCAAAAATCCTTCCTTATCCCCTAGTTTCGTGACAAAAGGAGTATTCTGTCCAAATTTCAACCTATAGCAATACGGCCTGGGCAACAATGAGACACTCGCTTTTACTCTTTTATATAGGTATTATTATTATTATTATTATTATTATTATTATTATTATTATTATTATTATTATTATTATTATTATTATTATTATTATTACTATTATGAATGAATGCTCAATATGGTTTGATGTGAGTCCATTAGTCAAGGTAGATAGGTTTCACCCCCCTTTCGTATTCGAATGGCAGGTTGACGAAAAGTTAAATTTTTTAAATGCAGATACAGCTCAAGCTCAAGGTGAGTTATATGACTATGTAAGAGCAGACTTCTATCAATTATACGAAGACATTAAAAATGAGATGAAAGTAGATAGGTTTTCAGGAAAAGTAAATAACAGTACGGTATTATTGCAAGATGTTTGGAAAATATATTGAAAGCAAATGTACCGAAAAAGCATATTATACAAAAGAAGAAATACAAAGCTCCTTGGATTACTAAGGAGTTAAAAGCATTAATTAATAAAAAAACAAAATATTTTGTAAAATTTAAGAAAACTGGTAATTTAGTCATTTATGAAAAATTTTCGGTTTTAAGAAAAAATGTTAAAATAATGTACAATAAACTTAAAGAATGTTATTTTGAGCAGTTGGAAAATAGTATTTGTACCAACAAAGTGTATTTTTGGAATAACTTTAAAAAGTCTCAAGACAAAAGTGTACCAAATAGAATTTTGTTCAATGGTACCACCATTACAGGGATAAAGCAAATTGCTGAGGTTTTTAAAGATGTATTTTACAATAATTTTAATTTAAAAGTTAATACCCTAGATTGTGCTGTAGTTAGTAATCTGAACAGCAATAATATAACGATTCCAGTAATATGTGAAAATGATGTTACTGAAGTAATAGGTAAACTTCGGCCATTAGCATCTTCAGGACCTGGGAGCTTTCCAAATTATATCCTTAAAGCATGTTCGAAAGAAATAGCTCCAGTCTTGTCAAACATATACAATACCTCATTAAGAACAGGGTCGTTCCCATCTAAATGGAAACATGTACATGTGGTACCGGTTTACAAGAATAATGACAAGTTAAATCCGAACAACTACAGGCCGATAACCTTATTGAACATATTTTCTAAAATTTTTGAAACCATCATTCACAAACACTTGTTTTCTAATGTAAAAAATATATTGCAAAAATCACAGCATGGCTTTTATAAAGGGAAATCAGTTGTAACCAATCTCTGTGAAATAACGGATTTTATCTACTATGCAATGAAAAGTAGATCACAAACTGATGTCATATACATTGACATGCGTAAAGCTTTTGATTCAGTTGACCATAGATTACTGTTAAAAAAAACTGTCAAATACAGGTGTAACACCCTTGTACCTAACATTTTTTGAAAGCTATTTGACTGGCAGAACATACCAAATTAAAATTGGAAATGTCGTGTCAGATTCAGCCAGTATTAGTAACGGGATTCCTCAAGGTTCTCCTCTGGGCCCATTACTTTTCTCTATTTTTATTAATGACTTACCAACAGTCTTAAATCATTCAAATGTTTTACTTTATGCTGATGACATTAAGCTTTTTAGTGTAGTAAATAATATTGAGGACAACGATAGGCTACAAGATGACTTAAATAGAATCATTGTGTGGTGCAAGGATAACGGTATGAGTATCAATTGTTTGAAAACTAAGTGCATGATCTACAGTAACAAATCGCAATACTATGTAAGTCAATACGAAATACAAGGTACTGTAATACAGAAAGTTGACACAATAAAGGATTTAGGTGTAACATTTGACAGGTCACTACACTTTGGTGATCATATACGAAATGTATGTAATGAAGCAAGAAAAATAATCGGTTACCTGTTTACAATGGCCTGCTTTCTGTCAATCAAATACATATGTACTCTTATATAAATTACTGGTAAGGTCGAAACTAGAATATGCATCAGTGACTTGGAACAGCCTAACAAAAACTCTCGTAAACAAACTCGAGATGGTGCAAAAGTGTTTTATTAGAATACTTTGTTTTAATTTAGGACTTGACTATTATTCTAGCACGTATGGATATTGGATAACGTATTTTAATTTGGAACGACTGGCTGACAGGAGAAAATTGATTGAATCTATATTTGTAGAAAAGTTACTTGACAACCAATATACATCAGACTATATTTTAAAAAATGTTGATTTTAAAGTTCCAACATATGGTACAAGGGTAAAAATTTTATTGCAACCGCATAATAGAAAACACATTTTAATCTGTAGGATTTTAGAAAGCTATAATGCATGCATATCTTAAAATATGACTTTATTTTAGAATTTTAAATATAACTTAGTAGTTTTTATTTTTTACTTTTAATTTTTGACACTTCTTTGTTTTAATAATTGACGTACACTACACTGTCAGTGTTTTTATTAATAATAATTTATGTTATAGATGCAATCATAATTTTATCACTAGTACTATATATTCATTGCTAAAATAATGTAGAATAAGACAAAGTGCTGTATTTTTGCTGTATTTTAGCTGTTCTCAGCACGTAAAAATAAAGTTTATTATTATTATTATTATTATTATTATTATTATTATTATTATTATTATTATTATTATTATTATTATGTTTTATCTTTATGACAAGGGATCTAATTGCAATCTTGATTTTATGCCGTATTATACAGTATCTTTACGTTATAATCATTTATTCAAAGAATCAATCTTTTATGTTGAAATATGAAAATAAGTGACCAAGGTGTTTTGCATTCTGGATGTGCAATTTTAAGCAAGGTCGACTCATTCTTTTAAATGGCATTTAAATGAAACTTTATTTTGCATAGCTCTGTTAGGTTATGTTATATTATAAAACTGACTATTATTTTCTATTTTAATCTTGTTTTATAAATCAGCTTGAACCTTGTAATTTGAATATACGAGTATTAACCTTCTGACAAAGGGCCTTAATCTGCTAAGTCAACACCTGTCTAATATTCATTCTATACTATAAATTTTCTGGTCTGTTTAAAAAGATTATAAATAATTTTAACATAGTGCTATATTCTTGCCTATGAGCTGTTCACAGCACTTAAAATAAAGTTATTATTATTATTATTATTATTATTATTATTATTATTATTATTATTATTATTATTACTTTATCAGGATTTAAACCGGTTTAAACTTAATAATCTGACGGCTGTCTCTGGCAAGTGCAAATTATAGGAAGAGTTCTTCTCCAAGGAACTTCCTGACCACATGACAGATATCTAGTATAATCGCTTTCTATAGATTTGTTAGAAGCTGTTTTGCATTTATCTGTTCCAGATGTACCACAGTACTTTTAGGGACAATAGGATGTAGCTCAGATAACAATTAGTCTTACGGAAATTTTCTGACATTTTCACATCTTTTTAATTTCGATTGCCAAGTCTTTATATTTGCTAATTTTCACATTAAACGTTGTACTGTTCATGCGTTGTGAGTCAATGGCACTGTGACATTTTATTATTATTATTATTATTATTATTATTATTATTATTATTATTATTATTATTATTATTATTATTATTATTATTATTATTATTATTATCCTCTTCCAGTGTATTTTTAAATTAGCTTTGGAGAGACATGACAGACAGCTCCTGCACTTTAATAATGTGATACTACGAAAACCGTAGATCTAGTCATAGATCAGGGCTGTAACATGTGGGGAGTACGGGCAACTGCTCCCCAAGGTAACTCCCCGACATTCGAGGGGGCCCACTTTAAGACAAAATTTTCTTACTCCATATACGATTCATACATGAAACTATAAATGAAGCATTAAACAGGCTCACTACATTACATAAACAAAACAGCACACAAAAGGTAAATAAAACAAAAATGAGTCGTAGGCCCATTTCAGTAAAAAATGTCTACAATTAGAGGTCCTAGAAATAATATTTATTCGTATGGCTTTGAAATTTGTCAATATCGTCCCGTTAATTAATTTGTCACGTATGAAACGGGCCCAGAAGCGTAACTAACGCCCCCGCAGACCTTGCCGTGCGGGAGGTCCCACAGGCTCCGGGAACCACAAAGATTAAGAGAAAGATGGTAAGAAGAGGTCTAAGGGCCTAACTTTTTCTAGGGGCCCAAATATTAATGATTGTCCCTCCAGAAAAAATCTAAGTTACGGCGCTGTCATAAATGATAACCAGGGTAAGGATTTTTATGTGTTAAAAAACTTTAAAATGTTTATTTTTGTGTGCTAAAAATGAAAAAAAATATTTGCTAAAAATTAAAAAAAATATTTAACAAAAAATGACAAGGAAAATTATGGAAAAACGCCCAACATAAGAAAAATAAATACTGGTACTCACTAATAGCTCCTATTCATCAGCTGTTGAAATTCCACATGGACATTGCATTGAATAACTAAATTGACCATCGTAAAGCCATGCATATTGTCACGGAATAATGCCTTATATTGAAGAAAAAAAATAATAAGTTCCACATCACAATGTTAACGTCGCGTATTTAGAAAGGGGCATATCACGAATATTCAAAGCATCAGCTTCACTTATGTTTTTTCATTCCAATACTTCAGATATTTTGCATAAGGTTTTATAGCCAATCATTTTCTCAAACAAATCCATAAAATCTAAGTTGAGGCAGCGAGTAGAGCAACAAATTCTACTGCATTTGGTTACGTATCATATTGTTTTGGTTTCCTGTGAACTACTTTTTAAATAATAGTTGTATTTAGTTTGTAATAAACAAAATAGTTTTAACATACAGTTAATAAAACTAAATAGTAATGCTAATTAAAAAGTAGTTCACAAGAAACCAAAACAACATGACATGTAATCAAATGCAGTTGAGTTCGTTCTTCTACTCGCTGCCGTAACTTAGATTTTATGGAAATTGTTTTTTTTAGCAACACTGTAATTTCTATGGATGGCAACACTGAACATTCTTGAGGTTCATATTTTATGTTGTAGAATAGCATTATCTATGATTGTGGTAACTTGCATTTCATTATCTCCTCTCACTGATGAATAGGGATGCGCTCGAGTCGAGACATGTCTCGAATCTCGACTCGACTCGACTCGAATTCGAGTCGAGATTCGAGTCGAGACACACTTTGTAAAATTCGAGACGAGTCGAGACAAACGTATTTCTCGACTCGAATTTTCGAGTCGAGACACGAGTCGAGTCGAGACGGCTCTTAAAAATCTCGACTCGACTCGAATGTCTCGAAAATCTTTCTATAATTTTTAATATTATTTTGAAGAAAGTATTCACTCAGAAACAGCCTTGAAACCAATTCCAGCTTTTATTCCTTTAGAAAGGTACAGAACGCATAAAGGTACAGAGCGCAGTCTTTTGTATTTGTAAGGTTTTGCGAGTGTTTTCGAGATAGCCAAATTTTTACCATGGACTCCTGCTGCGAACTGCCCGTGAGTAAACACCCGATCTCGCTGTGCTCAATTTCTCTCTCACACGTGAAATGGGTTTGTTGTTTCCAAAACAAATAGGAAGTTACCTTGTGCTTTTGCATTTCTGCACGCACACAGGTACCATTGTTGTTTTAATGATCAGAAGAAATATCAAAACCATCCGATATATATGATACAAAACAGCTAACAGAGGGAGACAAAGATAAAAGTAGGCCTATACCAAGTTTTCCGCGTGGTACCATTATGGAGAATAAATATTTGATAAAGTCACGTAGATGCGCTTAAACCTATTCCATCTGTCCTTATAATTTTTCTGGTCTCATCAATTTCTCAGGAGAATACGTACAACATATGTCCAAATTCCATATATACTCTTTCTAAACTAATGAGTAAACTCATTAAGAACACCAACTGATATCAATAAACAGGAAAGAAAACAATACTTTATACTTCTATCATTTGGTACACATCTCTATGAAGCACAGCTTGTTTCTTTTTGAAATAGCTCCTTCGTGTCACAGCTGTGGTTAGTTTTGTTTTGTGTTAGGATGAAAGAGAGAAATGCAACATTTGCTTCGAGGTGAAGTTATATATATTATTAAGATGAGCGGTGATAAGCGAGGTTTAACAAAGAGTGCCTTTCGGATGCACAATTTAACGGGTAGTTGCAGTCCGTGTTGAGAATCGAACCAAAGCTATGTAAGACATGTTAATATTGAGCTCTTTTGTGGTAAAAGTGAACTTCAGAAACACACAAAAGACTTGAAACATCAAGCTAATGTAAAGCAATTGAAAAATAGCCTACCTATCGCTGCATCTTTTCTGTGGCTAGAAACATGCAGTGTGTAGCAACAAGAATCGTGTTAAGGACTTTTTTTCCGAACATAACATTCCCTTCCACACCATAAAAGACAATATAATGTTTGTTAAAAGAAAGTGCACATAATATTTTTAAATTTGTTTGTGATCCTATCATGCACAATTATAAATAATGCCTTTCATACTACGAGAATGAGTTCAACTATACGTCATGGCCCCTCTACAGCGGGGCCGCGGTGGCTCAGTGGTAGATCGTTCACCTCTGGTGCTTGGGGACCCTGGTTCGATCCCAGCTCGTACCAAGTGAACTTTGTGGTGGACAAACACCGTGTGCTTGGGTTTCCTCGGGGTTCTTCCGTTCCTCCCACTTTCTTCATTCCACGATTTCACTAATTTCTCATCATCACCCCTCTCCTTTAGCCTAACCGGCATAACCGTGGGACGTAAAACTCAAAGATTTCACTTCATTTTTTCCCTCGAAAGCGATATCTTTCAAAATTATTTATTGTTAGATATTGTAAATTTACGGTATCTATTTTAGTGGACGGGAAATTTTGCATCTAATCGGATAATTTCATGGCTTCTAACACGAATTCGCAGTTACGAAATTTGCATCACTGTCTTTTGAAAGGATGCCTAGAAAAAAATACTACTAGAAAATAACTGAAAACACAAAATGGATTTGATAGCCAAATTCACATCATCTTGGTGCGTCATCATTTTTCTTTAAATATTTGTATTTAGTATTAGATTAGAGTTTAGTGTCCCTTTCAGCATCAAGGCTATATGAGACGTGAACTTACAAATTAACGTGGGTTCAGAACCACAGGAGTTCCCATCGGAAATCGAACCTAGGTCTCCCGCACCAAAGACGCGTACGCTAATCATATGGACAAGGGTGTTCGATATTTAGTAATGTGTACATAAAGTTGTGAAATTGCGCTTGTATAATGGAATGCAATTCCTTCTACTGACATAAACCTTCACAATACTTAGCTGGACAAAGTATCTTTAAAAAGAAAATGTCACTCTTTATGTTTCAGTTCCTGGTTCGACTGAAGGATGGAACAAATTGCAATGAGCGTTTTTGGATCCTACTTTGTGTAGTTGATTCATCATAAACTTGGTATTTGATACGGATATGAACTATTACACTTATTTGGTGTTTATTGCTAAATAATAAGTCCTAATACAATTTCATAAAGTTGTAATTCTTCTTTTGTTTGTATCACTTTACACAATGACAAATCCAAAAGGTGTGTTGTATCGGTGCAGTACCAGTTTTTCACGTTTTTCAAAATGTTCCAAAACCCAAAGAATAATCTTTAATTTCTGATATTCTTGTCGTCACAAATTACAATTTTATAATGTAGTCAATGTTTATAATTACTGGGCAGTTGGGCGTTTAAACTAATGACATCATAATAAAGTCAAAACCATAATTTTGAGTTGAATTGATTCTGATTTTAACGTCCCGTTCAGCAGCGAGGCTATGTGAGACGTGGACCTACTGATTAACGTGGAATCCGAACCTCATGAACTCCCACCGGGAATCAAGCCCAGGTTTCCCACGCCAAAGGCAAGTATGCTAACCGTTAGCCACGAAGGAGCTCCACCATAATTTTAGTGGGCGATAAGAAATATCTCGCCAGTGCTTTTACAATAAATAAAATTTTGTAAGTATTAAAGAATAGTGGTAAGAGACTTTATAATAGCTCTTTTATTTATGAGATATGAGTATTTTGAAAAAAAAAAAAAAAACAACTAAAGAATAGGTTGACGGAACCACAAAAGACTCGTAAAATAAACTTTCTTATAAATACATACGCACCTTACTCACCTTTTATAATTGCTATGCTTACGTTCTCCATAAAAACAGAAATTCTCTTTTAGTGATACTTTACACCAGATCATGAAGTGGGTTCAAATTTAATTAAAGGCAAAATACAATACAATAATCCACAAACATTGCCTCAAGTGAGTTTAAAGATTTCTAAACACTAGTGCGAATCCGGGCTCTGCCGTTGCGATCGATTTACAGGTCTTGAGACGAAAGTAAGAAGGGTCTTACGCACACAGTAAGTAAAAACAATTAATATGCCGGTAACTTTCCCCCAAATGGGTGTATCTTAAAACTAATCTCACCATTATTTTTCTAATTAAATTCTAGCCCGAAATTATGTATCATGTTACCCTATTCCCATTTTGAAAACTTGACCTTAATTCAAAATGGTGGATTTCAAGATGGCTGCCATCAAGGTCATATCTACCATACGACTTTCCCCCAGGACTTATATGTATCCACATGGTTTTTCTTCACTTTTCTTCATTAACGCTCCGTTTACAAAGGGTAGTAAGGGACTTCTGTAGTAATCTCTAATAACCACATCACAACTCTTAAAAGTTATTTAAAAAAAATAGAAAACATGCACCATGGCAAAAATTTGTCATCACAAGTAATGATGCATACATTCCTTGTATCAGCAAAAAAAGTTTCATTGAAATTGGAGCCGGACATTTGAGTGATGTCCCTTGTGGGATGTTATTGAACGTGACGTCAGAACACATCGCCCCCCTTTCCGGAATTTACGGGAATTAGGTGACTGAGTGAGCACATGTGGTGCCAGCTCTCTCCAGCAACCTATCAAGGATCATTGCGTGTATGCCAAGACGTGTCGCCGTTTTTATCCATGCCAAAAGTCGACATACTGACAATTAGGTAGGTAGTCATGATGGTCTGGCTGATGTGTGCGTATATTTTAACTCGTACATTTTGTCTCGACTCGAATTTCGAGACGTCTCGACTCGAATTCGAGTCGAGTCGAGACAGAGACTGTCGAGTCGAGACTCGAGTCGAGACAGAAACATATTTTCGAGTCGAGACACGAGTCGAGACAACATTTTCTCGAGACGAGTCGAGACAGGCTTAAATCTCGACTCGACTCGACTCGAATGCATCCCTACTGATGAATAAACAAGCAAAAGAAAAATGGTAAATTTTATATTATTTTTAGTAAGGCAGGCTCTTAATTTTTTTCATACGACTTCAGCTTTCAATGCAGAGAGAACATTCAGCTTTCTTTCAATGCACTATACTTCCTGTACTTTTTTAACTGAAGTACTCAATAAATCTCCCGTAGATTCTAGTTTCTTTATAGAATGAATCAAGAAACCGAAATTGGCAGATATGAAAGCCAAGTCACATTTCAAGCCACTGTCATTTACTTAATTTTGAAGAATTTCAATGGATGAAGCATTGTCTGGGTTTAGTTGAGTTACTACAGATACAAATGCTTCAAAATTCTCCGCATAAAATAGTACTGCATTAAGCCAGGCACCCCACAATGTAATTACGGGTGTTGGAGGAAGTGAAAGGTCGGGATTTATTTCTTTGAAAAGTTGAATTCTAGTTCGCGATTTTACGAATCCCCCCCCCACCCATTTGACACTAACTTGTCTACTTTAGGATAAAGGGTCCACACAATCGATTTTTTTTTTTTACACAATCGATGTAGGGCGCGTACGACACATGTCACGTGAATCGTATTAGTGTAGCATACAAAAAGAGCTTCACCATCTTTCCTCATATAAGGAGCACCTTAAGTCAGAGAAAGCAAAACATTGTCATATTTCACATCATTCGGCCACAAAATGTGCAAAGATTCATTGAACAGCCTAACAATTGTCACGTGATTCGTAACTGAAAGTTCTTTACAGGCTATCAAGAAATGTTGGTTGGAAATTATTTCATCATTTTTTCAGTACATCTACTATAACATTCCCACTTTTCTAACACTAACAGAATTATTAGTTGCATCAATGCTCACAAAAAATTTTCCATTTTCACATATGGACCTAATGTGTGTGAATGTTTCTTCATAGCACTTGGATAGATAGTTTTTCAGAAGCGTTGACTCATCTAGAGGACTTAAGTTCGTATATTTGGTAAGAAAAATTTCGGAGCTCGGGATTGTTTATCATATACAGGGGTATGTCAGCATGTCATTATGTAGCCTATTCTTTTTCCGATGTTAATTTCTTTCGAGAGAATGGAAAGAACAATTCGTTGTGAAATTTAGAACAAAATAACAGAAAAACATTTAAAAATATGTATTTATTACAAAAATGTCTAAAATATTTATTTACATAACTTTCTTCAGAAAATATGTATTTTTATGTGAAATAAAATTTGTAGTTTACACTTGCAGACTCTTAATTGGGATAATAAACTTTGTTTTGGGGTTGTACGTGTTTAAAAAAATGTTTTACATATAAATCCGGGCCTTAATGATAACATACACCTATAATAATAATAATAATAATAATAATAATAATAATAATAATAATAATAATAATAATAATAATAATAATAATAATAATAATAATAATAATAATAATAATAAGGTACTGTAACTATTTTCTACTGGTCCCAAAAATCATCGCTCTAAAATTTGGTTTCGCTTTTAAAATGCCAATTATGTTATTTATACTTCAACCTATGTAAGGAGGAAACATAAGCTCCGAACCATTATTGCATAATGTAATCCTACGCTATGGATCTGAAATGTAACAACAGTTTCAGACGAAGTAATTGCAATTAATGTTGAATTCAAGGATGAACGTATGCACAGATTAAATGGAAAGCTGTGGTAAAGTTACGTAAAAAAAGGTTTCTTTTTTAAAAAAGAAATAAATGAACTAGAGATGATTCCGAAGAAAACCATGACCTTTTGACCACGCGCACAAGCCAGCAATAATGGAGTCATTGTTCTTAAATTAAAATAATAATAACAAATGTATATTAAAGTAGCATGTTTTCTGGGAAACTTCCTTATTTTGACAGCAACAGAATATACAATTATATAATTAGTGGTTTCTTTTACCCTTTACTGTTATTTCTCTCTTCTTTTTCTTTGTTGGAACACTCATGATCACTCACAAGGAAGAGGAAAACACGGAGAAATTATTGTGGCTGACTGCTGATTCATTATTCTACATAACTTTGTATTAATTGTGGATTCAAGTGCAAATTGTTGACGTCAGAAGTTTGAAATCAGTTTACGAAAACATATTTAAGAAAACCACACCATATTGACTTGGTATCATGCTTTCTAATTATTATTACAGAATAAATACTAATATTAGATCGGCAACGTACGTATTATCCCAGGAACGCATGGCATGATAAAGTTGAAAGGTGAAAATCAGTATGTGGAGATGAAAGCTAATATGACGCGGAATCTATATCAGAAAGTCATTTCTCACTATTTTACAGTTTTGCTCTATAGAGAGCAATATTGAAACCGGAAGTGTGCAATGTTCCTTTTTTCTTCTTCTTTATCGAAAGGATAATGTCTTCTGTAATCTGACTCCACTAAACTTCTTTTATATAAATCTCTTTCGATAGCACACTATAATAAAAGCTCGCATGGACGGGTTAATTCGTTTGTATGTCAAATTAGTGCTCATTAATATATTAAATAATTATATTTTGGCGTTAGATATTACAATTGTTACAATGTCGCACGGACGTCTTAACACTAGGATCGTACCTCTCCAACTAACTTATTAAACTCTCTTTTCACACTCAGTGTATCCAACTACAATATAATACCACTAATTCATTTTTTTATGCATACAAAAGAATTCGACTGATCTTTGACAAAATACTAAACACTACAGGCTCTCCCTGCCTGAAGAAAATTAACGTAGTTAATTTTTCTTTTTTTTTCTAAATACTTTAAAACAATACTAAATTTACTATAAGATACAATAACAATTATATAAGTCTACATATACTATTATACATAACTCCCTTATAATCTATTTCTCTTTTCTTTAATTTTTACCCAAAAGTTCAAGTTTTCTCTCCTCTGAACAATTATATTTCTTCAATTCTCTATTTGTTCTCTAAAGCTATCCTTCAAGTTGATTGGTATAGGATAAGGTTTGACATTGACTATCTCTTTATCCTTCAAAACAATCTTATATGGCTCCAAATTGGCTAACCTAGGCTCATCTGAGAATAAATCTTTATATTTGATTAATAAATCTATCAACTTTGGCTTAACATACATGGGTAAGTCATCCCTAGCTTGCACAGAATCTATTATACACTGTTCAGTAATACAGTTTGAACTCTTACTCTCCTTTATGAAACAGTTACTCACATTAAAACTATTTAAGTTGACAAGAGTTTCAGTACCAACTTTATCCTTTAAACACATTATATTCTTCTGAAGCTCTAGGACAGCGTTGTATTTATACAAAAAATCTGCACCAATCAACAAATCTACATGAAGACCATCAACAACAAATACAAAAATGTTGAACACCCTGTCATTTATTATTATATTTAGTTCCTGGCAACCTTTTACACACTGTTTGACATTATTTACAAATCCAGACAATATCACATTTTTTGCAGGATTCAGTTTTGCTTTAGGCATTATTGCAACAATTTTATCCCATGCTTTCTTTGATAAAATAGAGCACTCGCTACCAGTATTAATAATACATGTAAACTCTAATCCTATAATACTACAACTCGATCGTGGTGAAGAAAATTTACATCTCTCAAAATTTCTTCCCTCAGAACTAAGCAAAAATTCGTCGTCAACAACAAAACAAATTTTTAAGATGGTGCTAGTTTGTACTTTCGTTTCATCATGATAACACTCTTCCTCATCATTTCTGAATTCATAAATTTGCGTGCCTGACTCTACACCTAGTCAATCATTTCTAGTTTCATTAGTGTGAAATACACGATGATCAGGGAAACTTCTAGAATCCCTGCCTCTTTCATCTTGTTCTGCACTTACGCTATTATCATGCTCAGCACCACTTCTACTAGTTTCATTCTGTACACTCCTTTCATCATCATTATCATCGTTCTTTTCATAATCTTGCCTATTTCTTCGTCTCCAATACCATCTGCCATTTCTGTTTGAAAACCTACGATTCCTTCTGTGAAAATACTTCCCTTCGCGAAATTTATTTTTGGTGTAAGACCTATTCTTATTATCAGTACATTGGGTCTCTCTATCCTTTACTTGTACATTTCTTACATCATATTTGTTTGTTTTAGCATATCTGTCATTTTGGCTACTTGTTTCTTTACCACGCTTATCATTATCGTAATACTTACAACTATCAACAACTCTATTATAGCTTGGAATATCCAAACGTTCTAATCTCTCAATCAGATCAGACACACTCTGTATTTTAACAAGTGATAACATTTTACGTACATCATATGGCAACACTGATAACAATAAATCCACAGTCTCAAATTCGTCAGGGCAAGGCACTAAGTTCACATACTTTCGATACACTGACCATGCATAATCAACAAGTGATTTATACCCTGAAGATTTAAAATTAGATTGATACAAAGCACGAAGTTGTGCAGCTACAATCCTTTTATCAGTATACTTCTGAAGAAAATAGTGTACAAAATCGTTATAAGACCTTATTTTACTCTTCATCGACAAAAACCAACCTTGTGCACTATTAGTAAGTTTCTTTTCCAAGATTAATAAACGATCCCTTTCATTAATGCATCCCATCTCAAAATATGAGGTCATTTCTTCCAAGAACTTTCTCGGACTTTCAGTCATGATGTCGCCCGAAAACGAAGGGTAAGCATTTAATTCTGTGAGTTTAACTGGCCTAGATGCTACTACATTATTACCAAAACATCTATTAAAACATATCCTATCGTTATCGAAAACCTCATTATTAGAATTAAACTGACCATTACCTGCATAGTGAGTAGGAAACACTGTATGGTTACACACACACATACAATCCCTTTCCTTGTCACAACCCTTTCTTGGTTGACAACAATTAACTATATTTTTTTCTTTGACCTTTCCACCTTGAAACAATCGCATTCTGCTGCTTTCTTCAACCGGCCGTATCAAGTTTCTCTCCCTTGCACGTGAGTCAGTAAGAAAGCAACAATGATGTTCCCCCTCACGTCTCTTACAAACAGCTGAGCACAATTCCTCCCTTGATCTCATACATTCTGTTAATTTTTCGTGAGTTTCAGAACCAGAATAAGAACTATTACTTTCTACATGTTCAAAATTATTTGATTTAAAATTATCATTCTGAAAATTTTGCAACAAACCAGGCCCTTCAACTTGCTCATTAAATGGAAAATAACATCTATTGTTAGACTCTTCATAAGCAAAACAATTCTTATTACTGACATTAGACACAACATGAGAGTTTAAACTTCTAGTACAGTCGGCAACAAAAGTATTATCATTAGACCGCGGTAGTTTGCCAAATGTGCCTTGAAAAGATGTACTTACAACTTGATTAGTGTTCCTCCTTCGGCGATTTTGATCCGCACACAAATAAAACGCGTCTTCCTGCTTTTCTTCAAGCTGATTTCGCACCTCTGAGCCCTGGTCTTCCACTTCTTCATTTTCTTGACAGATTCTACTTTTAATGGCTGTCTCCTTTTCACGAACACACAAGTCGTCTGGCCGCTCTTTGACAAGTTTTTCCAGAGAATCAAATCTCTCCGTTAATTTTTCCACTTCCTTTTGAAGCTGATCATTTTCCTTTTTGCAAACAGTTCTATTAGAAACTATTCTTACTTCCAAATCTTTAACTTGGCGTTGGAACCCAAATACACTCTCTTCTAATCGTTTCTGCATTCCTTGCATCTCTTCCATTATTTCAGCACGAACTTCTTGGAGGTTGTTTTTCATTTCAGAACGAACTTCCTGGTGGTTGTTTTTCATTTCAGAACGAACTTCCTGGAGGTTGTTTTTCATTTCAGAACGAACTTCTTGGAGACTGCTATCGAGTCCTGTCATCAAAGCTAATAATTTGTCCAGTTTGTCATCTTTTACCGACTTTTCATTGTGTGTGTCTTCTTTTGTACATTCGTCACACTTCCATGGAGTATCTGGTTGTGAATAATAGTCCTGCTCTTCTGCACTCATTTTTAAACACTTAAAATGATAGAATTTATTACAAACATCACAACCCATAGAAAGTCCACTATCGTCACAACAAACAGCTTCCGTGCTCGTGTCCGACATTGTTACCAAAATAAACGTGGCCACTTAAATCTGAAACACCATAATTGCTCAAACACTATAACATAATGGAAATAACTCACTTTTGAACAAGCCACAAACGTCAAGAATACCACCCGAACCAACACGTACTTTTGAATCACGTCGGGGTCACCAATTTGCAATGTTCCTTTTTTCTTCTTCTTTATCGAAAGGATAATGTCTTCTGTAATCTGACTCCACTAAACTTCTTTTATATAAATCTCTTTCGATAGCACACTATAATAAAAGCTCGCATGGACGGGTTAATTCGTTTGTATGTCAAATTAGTGCTCATTAATATATTATATAATTATATTTTGGCGTTAGATATTACAATTGTTACAATGTCGCACGGACGTCTTAACACTAGGATCGTACCTCTCCAACTAACTTATTAAACTCTCTTTTCACACTCAGTGTATCCAACTACAATATAATACCACTAATTCATTTTTTTTATGCATACAAAAGAATTCGACTGATCTTTGACAAAATACTAAACACTACAAGTGGTAGTATATACCATTTCCGGTTTTGGTAGATAGATAAGAGTGAAGGTAAAACCTACTCTTAGGACGATAAATCAACTTCAAAAAACCACCTCTTGTTATTTATTACCATTTCTATTCCTCGGTGATCAATATTGAAACCTGAAACGATCATACTTACCTCTTTCAGTTTGAATAGAGGGTTAAGAGAAGGCTGAATTCACATCAAGAAATCATTTCTCGCTACCACCATTTTTGTTCTCTGATACATGTGAACATAGCACTTCTAGAAGAAATCTATACTAGTGTATAGCATAGTTTGGAAGTCTAATAATAATTTTAATAAAAGTCTATGAGCAGATTTAGGTGTGTGAAAATAAAATGAATTAAAATATGTAGAACATTAAAATTTCACTGTGCACTGCTTCCAAAAACATTAAAAAAAATAGTGTGAGAAAAAATAAACAAATCCAAATGGCAGGCTCATACTCATAAAAAAAATACTCGTATTTTAATTGGACTGGTAATTATACTTGAATTGTAATTTTTCTAGCTCATAATAATGTAACAGTATTAATATCTAAAATTGAAGTTATTAATTTAGGTAAAACTTAAATTTATTAATGTGTGTATCAGAAACGCGAGAACCAGCTTCTGATAACACACAAATGTACACTTTCAGACTGCTATATATTTTAACATTAAAGAGGTAAATGAAACGTTTTACAATGTTTTGTTTTCTAAAAGACACTATGAACAGAAAGAACAAATCAATGATTTAACATTCCTAATTTAAACTGCTGCAAATAAAGTGTATTTCTCCTCTTTTCTCTCCCTTCATCATCATCATCATCATCATCATCATCTTCTTCTTCTTCTTCTTCTTCTTCTTCTTCTTCTTCTTATTATTATTATTATTATTATTATTATTATTATTATTATTATTATTATTATTATTATTATTATTATCGTTAGTTTTGTTTTTACATTTTGTTGGGCAATTATTGTAATCATGACATATTATTATTGTTAATCGTATATCTATTTTTGTATTGTATCATTCTATATACAGTAAAACATCAATTTTCGAAACGTATTACACAATAGTAATACGTGACTCTTAAGGTGGCAGATGTAAAGGTTTCTGAAATTCAGATTAATTATTTAGGTAAAACTTTATTTCATTAATTTCTGTCAGAAACGCGAAAAAACTAATTTTGTAAACACTATTGTATAATCATTGTATATTTTCGTTTGTGTAGATGCTGACTAAGGCTCTACGCAATTGGTTACATATGAAGTGAAGTAGATAGATTTCATAGATTTTATAAATGTCTTGCAAGTTTTCCAGTTGTTTCAGAGACACTTGTGAAAAATTTTCGATTCAACAAACTTTTTCGTACAAAACCTTCAGACTGGCTTCTCAGGATTTTAGTTTCAGCGTTTATTGTAGCTGGTCTTCTGATTAGTCAAAGCATCAACTCGATACTTCACCAAACTCCAGCAGAAAATTGTTATCAACGACACATAACTTCAGGTTAGTGGAATTATCTGCCTCACGAATACTATAGACAATCACAAGTTAACACTGCATAAACACACACACTCACACTTTGTTGAACATTAAAATCTTTCATTTATTAGAATCTCATTTCTCATTTCTTAAGTTTCATTTCATATTCATAGATCATTTTGAAAAATGAAAGTAAATTGGGAAACGTTTGATTTTAGTATAGAATACGTATAAAGTTTTCCAGCTCAAGATAAAAACATCTCGCTTTTATTTTCTGCAATGGGAACTAATTTGAGCCCCAAGAAGAAATTTAACATGAAATGAAATGAAATCGTCTCAGACAAGTGAGTGTTGATGGAAGAGTTGGTGGAATGACGATGTGGAAGAAAACAGGACCATCACAAACTTACTTGGACAGCGATCGAAACAGAAACCACACGCACCAGAGGTATGCACTCTACCACGGAGCCACCGTGCCCTCTAAAAAGCATTTTGGCTTTCCATAAACGTATCGTATCAATAGCATGCCTTTCTCCTGTAGCTAGAAAGCACGAAGATGAACTTACATGTTTATACTTTTTCTCTGTTCTGCTAATTTTATCGAACTTGAAACCTACAAGAGCTCCCTCGTGGCTAAGCGGTTACTGTATGCGCGTTTGGCGTGGGAGACCCGGGTTCGATTCCTGGCGGGAGCTCATGTGGTTCGGATTCCACGTTAATCAGTAGGTCCACGTCTCATATAGCATCGCTGCTGAAAGGGACGCTAAACTCTAATCAAATCAAATTGAAATCTACAAAATATGTAACGGATGAAAGTATAGTCTGACAGAACGGCCATGTTCTTCCCTCCGTATGTCGACAGGTATTAGAGCAAAAACAGTGAGAGAGAAAGGAACAGCTATTTTATTATGGATTCAGTGACTTGTAAACCGGAAGTTATTTAAATCAACCATTTCCGGTTTCAATGTTGATAAACGGAAAACAAAAAACGGAATTTTTTTTTTAATGCATGCAGTGTCTCAAGGATAAATTTCGTCTCCAGTCTTCTCTCTCTACTAAATCTGGATGTTGTAGAAATTTACTATCAATTCCGGTTTCAGTATTGACGTTCATAGGGCAAAAATTGTAAGAAAGGAACGAAGCTTTTTGATATATATTCAGCGTATGAAGAACAGTTTCCATACGCTCTACTACTTCCACTTGCAATATTGATTCTCATTGGTTTGGAAGACTAGTGAATACTTCACAATGTGGAACGAAACTTACTTGTTATATATGCATATAGGCCTTAAGATAATGACTTTCAAGTGACAATTAAATTTTCTTATTGTCACCTTTATAGGCAACATGTATACTAGCAGAGTGCCCATTCTTCGCACGGGGAGAATACGTTTCATTTTGGACATAAAGGGCACCTAAACTGTCACCAATCAACTTACGGGCCCCGAAAACTATGAATTAGATACTAATAGCGGTCATTTTCAATTGTTTTTAACATATCACTATCTCCCCTTTAGGAGTACTAATCAGTGCTGAATTTGGATTTAAATGCCATAGGAAGTGTCTCAGCAACCCCGAAAACTATTGATTCGGCATTAATATCGGTCATTTTTGATCATTTTTATATATTTTCCCCTCCCCACCCCAAGTTGCGGGGCTGAATTTGGATTTAAACGGCTTCGGAAGTGTCACTGTTCGTCTCTGCGACCCCGAAAACTGTGGATTCGGCACCAATATGTCATTTTCGATAATTTTTATATATATCTTCCCCTCCTTCTTCCTTAGGCTGCGGGGATGAATTTGGATCTAAACCGCATTGGAAGGGTCACTGTTCATCTCAGCAACCCCGAAAATTATGGATTCGACACTAATATCGGTCATTTTAGATCATTTTTAAATATCTCCCTCTTACCTAAGTTCCACCGTCAAAGCAAAGATAAAATCCATCCCAGGCTCGAACCTTATTTATGTTGAAAATTTGATCGAGATCGGTAGGGTGGTTCAAGAGTTCTTAAGTCACAAACATAGTTACTTTCATTTTTATTTATATAGATAGATTTCTGTGAGTACTACCTATGCCTTCTCTAGAGGACGTTTAATTAGCATATTTTACTTCTATATAATAATCACCAATACTAAAAAAATACCAATACTACGTTATGTATAGCTTTGGATAAAATCAAATAGTTTGCCCGTTTTATATATATTCAGGACAGGGGACCCAAATTCAGGATACGAAAATACGAGACACGTCTCTCAATTCTCAAAACGATTGCACTCTCTCACGGAATTAAATCTGAACAAACTAAATATACATACATAAATCTGAACAGAATAAATAGGAAAATTACACGCAACGGTATTTATTACTACACAGATGGGTATAAACCTAGTTAGACTTACGACACTACCAATTACCTAAACTTAATGTGAAGAAAAAGAAGAAGCAGGATCATAAGTTGATGGTACTCAGAGTCAAAGATATTTTCCTGAACTTGTACCCTTATGAATCATATCACAGATTTTTACATTGTAGTGAGAAATATCCATACAGTTTATACTGATAGTAGCTAAACGAGTCAGCAGTATTAACAGTGTTCTTTGAAAAATAAAAATAAGTCTTAGCATAATATATCAAAGGACAATATGTAAAAAGGGTACTTCACAGTGGAATAGTTAAAGAAATCGGGATTATATATATAAAAAAGAAGCGTACCGAAAGCATTTCTCCGGAACTACAGAATGTAGTGTAAGAAACCGGAATAGTCCCGGATTTCCAGAAAATGTGGTCACTCTATCTAAACACCTGCTGGTTACGAGCTGCTTTAGAACTTACGGAATGTGAACTTTTATTGAATCTATATACGTATAGTACACACTTAAGCAGTTGAAAGGGCGTGTACTATACTAACCAAACTACACAAAAGTGAATGCATTACATATAAATTCTAGACAAAATGTATTGTATAAAAAGTAAACTTTTACAGATTTTGTTCCGCAAGCTGGAGACAAGAAAGGTTCAGGGTCTGTAAACCTGAAATGTATATTGAAAGACTAGATCTGAATAATTATACAGAATAAGGAAGTTACTATGGTACTTTACCGCACGAAGTCATTTTTCGAGCAAGATAAGGTGAAAAAAATCAAAAGCTGTTAAAGAAGTCTGCTTTTATTGCTGGAGGCATCAAGTAAAGACAACTTCCCAACACTACACTGCGGATATAATTCATGTCAAGATCAGTTGAAAGTGAAAAAGCTGCATGTTGTTCTTGGCCTATATATCAAAACCATATTCATATGTTTTTACACTGAACACATAGGAGGCTAAATAGCTTAATATTGAATTGTATTGACAAAATATTACCTACGCTGAAAGTGAGAGGAACTACTGATACTTAATCGCAACTGTTTAAATACATTTGGAAGTTTAAACCTTTTATATACTATTGATTATGTTTGACAAATAATTTGGTAATAATATATTTACAAAAAAAAAAAAAAATACTTTTCAAAATTAATAGAAATAAGTAAGAAATATAATGAGTTCCAACTATACCAATTATCTTCAAGTATTCCTTAGTTATAACGTAGCAAAAGGCTAAATGGTGTTTTGACATAATGGGTAATTTTACATCCTCTCTTGCATTGTTCATTGACAATTTTTTCCCCTAGAAAAACTTATTTTATTCCTCTTCCACAAAACTACTATACTTCAAGATTAACAAACCATCATACAGAATCTGTATTTCAGCAATATTTTTTGCCGCAAAACTTAGATAGGCCTATAAGACTGAATAATATTCAGTACAAAAATTTTGAAATATAAAATTGTAACAGTTAAATTATATTACAATTAATTAATATAAAAATAATGCTTTATAATGTTATAAATTACTTTTATTCGAGATTCTCAAAAATAAGTGATAAGTAGAACCTGGATATACTCTAATATCGGAAAACATATAAATAAATACGTAATAACAGTCTGAAATATGTAAACAAATGTAAATTCGATAAATATTTTCTTTTAAATTCTTTCCTTAGAAGGGGATAGACCCTATGTTTATTTTACAAGCACTTACAAAATTCAAATTATAATATTAGAATACTTACATTAAGTATTTTTGAATTTCTGCAATATACTATACATTAAGATATTAACCACAGTTTGAATATATATTTCATTATTTAATTTACAATGTCACTACCAGCTATATTTCAAGATGTTCAGAAGTAGCCCTAAAGGTTCGTTGCCCACACATTTTCACTCAAAAAGCACTTACAAATATTCAAATTACCTTTAATCTTAAGGCAGGCACTGTTTAAATATGTTCAATTATTTAAATTATTTGTCGCCAATCAGACAATACGTTCTTGTACGCATACGTCGCAAGAAGTAAACGGACATACTTCAGGAGGTGAATGTGGTTGGAAGAAGTTTCATTGAGAAGCTGTTGTAACCTGGGTTCATTTCAGTCACTGTGTAAAATTTTCTTCGAACTGTCTCTCTCACATTTCCTTCGACAGCTGCAGGCTGAAACTTGTGTAGTATATACACCTAATCTTAGTAGGCGTTTCGAAATGAACAAGGAATTATTATTCTATCCACATTTGTCACAACATTAAAATACTATGATGGATGAAGCATTGAACATTAACGTATCTATTTTCAACCGTAAACTCATTTTAAGCTTAACATAAACAATCGACAATTAAATTATGGACCCTGTCCTAATTTGGTATTTGGTTGTCCATCTTCCATCTTTCTGTCCTCAGTTAACAATGAGTTTTTGTATGTAGTTTTTAACGTCCTGTAACTTGATTTGTAGATAAATCTCAAATATAATTTTTCCACAACAGTATTGTGTTGGGAAACAGACTTTGCAAAAATATAATTAAAGTGTGATAAAGACGGAGGATATAAGGAGGATACAGGCTGGCAAAAAAGAAGGACGGAAGCAGCCAAAGACGAGAGGAAAATTCAGTCATGTGGGTGAGAGGACACCTTATATTCATGTAAGACCTTTTTCTGTTTGTAAAATCTTAGTTGGAAAAAAATCTGAGCTAAGTAAGGTCTTTTGTGTATAATATTTTGTAATTACGAAATTTACTTCATTTCAATGTAATTTTATTGTGTTTTTGCATTTTCAAATAATCGCTCTCAGTGTTAATAAAGTTTGCTTACTTAAGTATTCCTCCCGGTTCTTTTACTTACTTCCACAGAGAAGAGATAAGATCCAGTATTTTTGAATTGACAGTGGTGGATACTCAACACTACCGATACTATAATATTCTTACATTTTTATTAATCAGTATAATACACGGTAGTGTGTTTATCTGTAAAAATTTCAGAGTTTTAAAACTTTGTCCCAACAAAGATACAGGGTGTCTATTTTTTAAATTTTCCATTTTTGATATATTGTAACTTGTAAAGGAAGCAATTCTCAATGTTTAATTTTTCTTTTTCATATAGTATATTTAGGTACAAACTCTCAACCCCGTCTCAAACAATTAAGTATGATATTACATTCCTTTGAACATTGTAAATTTGTCGATTTCGATGTCAACTACTTAGATTGATTTGGACTATTTTGCATAAAAATTTCATTAAATATATACTGAACAAAAGATAGACTGTTCGTTCCTGAATAAGTTAGTTTTTGTTTTATCTACCTAAAGTTCACAAATTTTGAATAATATAAATTAAAGGAAAACTCTACAAACGCAAAAATCAGCGCGTCTAGTTAAACAAAAATGGCAGCCATTGTAGTTGGAAAAACAATAAAATTATTATTTTTGAACTCTTCAATCATGTAGGAATCCACAAACAGAAAATGGTTGATTATAAAATGGTCAAGCAACCAAATGTTTTTTCCTGGTACACTTGAAATAGACGGACCCTAATATTATTTTGTATTTGCGAAGTATTAGCATTAACTTTGGTGTTAGTCTACCAATCCATTATATCACATACAGCTATTACACTTGCTTTTTCTCTTATGCAAGATAGTTTGATCAAAGACAATGTCAGTTTGTGGTGGAGCCCGTCGTGTTAGAAAGATGAAATTCGGTATATACACTCTCCATTAAAAATAAGGGACACATGTTGCAGCGTTTTTGAAACATTCCGTTTTAAGAGGATATGAGGCAATAACTATACAAATAAAAATGAATGTAATGATGTTTGGTGGCTAAGTCTAGACCATTGTAGTAAATTTAATGATTTTTAGCAAATGAATTATCCATGATCTAACTATATTTAGTATAACATCATTGGGAGTGGAAAGGAAGTAACATGTAAAAATAATCAAGAAAGAACCGATATTAGTGTAGGCTATAACTCTAGTTTTCGAGGTCGCTGAGATAATGGTGACACTTCCGATACCAAATTCATTTTCCATCGTAATGGCGATGAGGATGGGCAAAGTAAAAAGGGGTGAGATGTAAAAATAATCAAAAGGAAAGCAACCGATATTAGTGTCAAACAAAATATTCTGGTGTCGCTGAGATGAATATTGACGCTTCTGATGCCGGAATAGGTAGCATTACTTGCTGATGATGTAAATTTAATAGGGGATGATAGGAAAACAGTAGAAATAAATGCAGAGATCTTATTAAACGCTTGCAGGGACATGGGTTTAGAAGTAAATGCAGAGAAAACTAAATACATGGAAGTGCGTCGGGACCGTAATACGGCAAATTGTGGAGGCGTTAAAATATTAAATAATGCTTTTGATAAAGTGGATACTTTCAAATATTTAGGATCAATATTAACAGATGAAAATCATATTCACGAAGAAATTAAATGTCGACTAAAAGCAGGGAATTCGTGTTACTATTCGGTTCAAAATCTCTTGTCGTCGCGAATTCTGTCGAGGAATTTGAAGCTTAAAATATATAAAACGATAATCATGCCTGTTGTTGTGTATGGTTGTGAAACATGGTCGCTTACTCTGAGGGAAGAACATAGACTGAAAGTATTTGAGAACAGGATCCTGAGAAGAATATTCGGACCCAAGAGGAACGAGAATGGGGAATGGCGGAAGCTTCATAACGAGGAACTACATAGTTTATACGGTTTACCCAACATTGTTAGGGTTGTCAAGTCTAGGAGGCTTAGGTGGGCAGGTCATGTAGCTAGAATGGAAGAAAGTAGAAACGCTTTCAAAGTTTTGACTGGTACACCCATAGGAAAACGACCATTAGGAAGACCTAGGCGCAGATGGGAGGACAATATTAAGATGGATCTCGTAGAGATAGGAATACAAAGTAGAAACTGGATGCAATTAGCTAAGGATAGAAGTCAGTGGAGAGCTTTTGTGAACGCGGCACTGAACCTCCGGGTTCCATAGGCCATAGAGTTAGTTTAGTTAGTTATACTTTCATTGAAATCTGCATAATAAGAGGAAAGGAGTTTAAATACTTTCCACAAACCTATTCCTCCTGTGCAAAGAACGAACAATTCAGCTAATAATAATAATAATAATAATAATAAGTCACAATAGCCAAACTATATCCTTTCTTTTCATGATACACTTATAATTCAAGCTTTATAATCAAATAACAAAGTGTCTACTTATTCTAATCAGGGACGTGTTGAAAGGGTGGAAGAAGAGTGTGTCCCTAAGTCTTAAAAGTTAACAATTTTCTATGTGAATTTTGGTTAAAGTAAATTCGAAATTCAATGTATCTTTCTCTATTGAGCTTTATTCAAGGTGATTATTGAGCTTTACACAGAGAAAAATCCGTTCTCCGGACAGAGGTATATTGTACAAATATACGATATCCTCTTGTTTACTACATAAATCGGTACAGAGCATACGTTATCCGTATGCTATATAGGCATTGCCCTTAGATGTTACATCATGCCGTTGCAGTATGTCTGACATCTAACAGTTTTCCGTATATCACATGCATATAGGCTACTTATGTTACATTCCTCAGCTATATGTTATATACGTCCATTTGTATGTGAATCCTGAACGCTTATGTTGTTTCATACGGAAAGTATGTATAGATGGAACACTTATACAGAAAGTATTATAAAACACGTGTTTTCACTTATACGTCTGCTGTACGTTAAATCCAAAAACTATAGGAATTACGCATGCAACCTATCTTTTTGAGTACGCCACCTACATTTTTTTTCTCAGTGTACGACTTATTAAGAGTCTCTTGGTTGCAATTTCATAATCGTTTTGTATTCAATTCTAACTCGATATATTTTCCGTACATTGATTGGTACTTCACAATCCTCGAAGGATTCTTTCTCGCCTACTTTCGATTCTGAAAAGCTTTTCTCATCTTAAAATTTTCTGCACTCTTTTATTAAATTTATGCACTTGATTTTAGGAAGTAGTCCTGACACGATTTTTCACTTTTGATTTGATTTTGAATTTAACGTTCCTTTCAACAGCGAGGCTATATGAGGCTATATGGGACCTACTGATTAACGTGGAATCCGAACCACACGAGCTTCAGCCAGGAATCGAACCCGGGTCTCCCATGCCAAAGGCGTGTACGCTAACATAATTATGGGACGTTAAACTAAAATAAATCTTGTAGCATGGAATATAAAATGATTTAAGATATCGTGATGGAAAATAGAGAAAATTGGTTGCCAGAAAGGAAATACCGTATAATGAAAAAGAAAAGATCTGAAAGGCTAAACAAGGAAACTAATGTTAGTGCGAATTAAAGAGAGAAACAAATTAATAGGAAATCGCATTTGTAGAATAATATACTAGAGCACATGTTGAAGAGCCGGAAAATAATGAATCAAGATATGTAATCTTCTGTACACTTATTTTTCTTGTGCATTTAATTCATAATTGTAGAGTGTTTTGCAAATATTTAATTTAATTTAATTTTTTTAAGCCAAGAAAATAAACTGCCGGTAGACCTTCCGTCTTCAATGGTGATTTTTGCATGTCAAGCATGATTTTGATTTATGATTTACAAAATGCGACATGCCTTCAGTCAGGTGAGGGTTGCAACAGAGTGGAAGATTTGAAACTGAGGATAGAGACATCTATCGAGCAAAAAAGTACTGTATTTATTACTGGATCCGAAGGTGAATTTTTCAAAACAATTTAACCAAAATACGTATTTGTTGTGACCAGTCGTTCTTTCAAAAAAATGTTCCGGGGGGTACTGCTGGTACTATTCTATTTATTATTATAGTATAGAATATTATTTTGGTCTCCTCAGGGGGACACTCTCAGAGCTCGGGGGGGGGGGGTGAAACGTCTGGAAGAAACACTGGTTGTGACTCTTAACTCCAATCCACCATTACTAACATACATCGTCCTGGGTATTTATCCTCTTCTTTATATATATATATATATATATATATATATATATATATATATATATATATATATATATATATATATATATATATATATATATATAGACCCCCTAAACCTCCCCCCAAGCCGAAATTTTTAAAAAAAGCTTCATGAGACTAGATCTGGTAATGATTATCTGTGAATCCTTTCTATGCGAAAATCTAATGACAGACACATCATATAGATATTTTAATTTCCATAATTGTACTTTAGTGATTTCAACTGGATTTGCTATGTTATTGTAATTACCTATAAGTGGCCTGGTATCAACACACATAAACCGTGATTATGAAAGACCACAACCAAAGATCAAGCACTTCAACCAGAAGTTGCGTCAGTCCAGTGTCATGGATTCCTCTTCCTAAAAACCTGGTTTGGAAAGCGAGATGTTAAAAAGAAAAAAAGCTATACCAATCAAAGAGCCACCTATCGTACGTCCTTCGATCGTACTCTTTTGCATAAAATAGTAGCTGACACACTTTCCTTGTAGCTGCAAGCAAACAGACAGCAAGTTTACTTAATGTCAAGTGGATGAAAGTTATCCAATACTTTTCTTTCTTTTTAGCTTGTATTGCTACTTAAACAGGAAAACAACAAATTATGCATTGGAAATCCAGCGGACGTTGAAGCTAAACGTCTAACATCATACAAACAGAACATAATTCAAATTTCATGTGTAAAAACAGTTCTTTTTTGTTTCTTTCCTTTTTAAAAAATCAAGGTTTCCGAAAAAATCAAGGTTTCTACATTTGGAAAACAAAGTTCATTTGTCAAGAGTTGGCTCAGGTGCTGCAACCTTCCCTCCTACACTTCCGTTAATGGATGGTGGCTTTGAACTCTACACTACTTTCTTCGAATAAAGTATCTGTTGCGTAAATGTTCAGATTTGACAAATTGAACATCAGTCAAATGTTTTGCCTTGACTTTCAACCTTCTCTATATGATTATTCCTCCATATGTTAATTAGACGTATAGCTAAATTACTACACAACATACAATGTAATAATAGTAAACCACATAACATATCCTGTCCGCATGGTGTCAAAGTCTGAAACACTATAAGTACGTTTGATGGAAAGTTGTAAAACAGTCTAATGCAGTTTTTTTTTCAATTGAATAATGTGACGTCATCGTTTGCTGCTCCCATTCTTAGAGCGCACACACAGAAAGAACAAGGGGCACACAGCATTGATCAAGACAGTGGTGACAGGCCAACATGGAGTAGTCGACAGTCACGCAGGGATTCATGATTAATCGTATACTGTCATCATTTGTTTTATTCCATTCTGCTTAGTTCGTTTTCTCCTATTCTTTGCTTACCCTGTTCTCCCTGTCCTATCTCTGATCGTAAAAGTGCGTACCTACGGCATACATTGACCAGTTAGAAATGATTATTCTAAGGAGAAAATAGGCTCTATGATTATAAAGTAATGTGAAAAGAATTGTTTCTATAAGGTGAAGAAGTGTTACATGCAGCATATTAGCGATCACCGTTATACTGAATTTATCATCGAAAAAGTTAAACAGACTTTCTTCCTTAAAACGTGCCAGTTTTACTAACATCACTGCGTCCGATGCAAACTCATTTCATGCATCGAGCTTTCTGATATACGAGGAATGATCAGAAAGTAAAAGTGTATATATATTATTTCCTACAACCAATACAGCCAAGAGATAGGACATACATAAGGTTATTTATTTATTTATTTTATTTTTTTTACATAGTCTCCATATTGGTTGTGGCACTTGTCACATCGTAAGATGAGTTTGAAGATTCCCTCCTGGTAAAAGTCCTGTTTCTGTGTGTTCAGCCACGTTGTCACGAAGTGTTTCACCTCTTCGTCTGAAACGAAGCGACGGCCTCCTAGGTGCTCCTTCAAGTGTGGGAACAGGTGAAAGTCGCTTGGAGCGAAGTCCGGGTTGTAGGGAGGGTGGTCGATGTCCCAGCGAACTTGCTTCAATAGTGTGGTGGTCGTCTGGACTGTATACAGGCGGGCGTTAGTGTGAAGAAAGATTACGCCCTCGGTGAGAAGTCCTGGTCGTACACCTCTACCTGCTACCGATTAATTTCACCTGCGGTTACATGTTTCGCCCACGTAAATCGAATAACTGAGCGAACGTCTTCGCAAGACCAGTTTTAAAAGCAAGTCGTCGTTTGTGTTTACCTACAGCTAACGCCATAGGTAACTGGGGCTGAAACTCTGCACAGTTGCGAACTCCATATAATAAAATTACCGCACACTCCTCACTCCTCTATAACATACGAAACTCCAGAAATATGGGCCTTGTAACCTTAGTTTCTGATCCTCCCTCGTATTACAACACGGTTATTCATCGCTTAGGACTACACTCTGCCTCCCAAAAATACTACTAAAAATCGCTTAATTTTTTCTTTATTTTCATCTCCTGTTTTTTTCTTTGAAATTTGGGTATCTGGACCATTATAGCTTCTTGTGGACTCTGTTTTATTATTTTTTTTTAGCGGGTGGCGGATGCTCGTTAAAAGACAAGAATTTTTGCAATCATTTTTAGGAGCACTCATCATCATTGACTTGTTGTATATTAATAAATTTTATTTACTGTATGACCATTTTGAGTTAACATCAAATCTGTTTTATTGTATTTCTATTTCCATTTTTCTTTTTCTTTTTTAATGTTTGTGTTTAGGTAATTCATTCTTCTCTCTCAATGACTCTCGCTTTTGCGTAAAGATGCTCATGCATATAACGAGTTTAAGAAAAGCTACGTGGTCTGAAATTATTGACAGATGCGACATTATAAACTTCAGCTGTGTGCGCGTTCGAGGTTTCCAAACTTTGAATGTTTGTGATAACATCCTTAGTTTGCAACACTGAATAATAAAAGTGATATTTTAAGATTTTGTTTGACATGTCGATTTGAAATATGCAATAATCTGATGTAGTGCTCTTTGAAAAATATAACTTTATATTGGGTTGGTAATACTATTTTCTGTTTAATACATGCAAAGATGTCCTCTTCCTTATAGTTACTTAGTGCAAAGTTTTGCTTTTCTCTCTCTTTTGGTTCTCTGTTATAGCGGATGATCAAGATAAATTGTCCACCCCATATTTAATGTTATGGAGGCTGAGATATGTAGAACGAAGAAACGACGACAATATGGGAAAGAGAATTTAGAAAAAAAAAACCGACGTAACAGGTAAAAGAACGCGGTTAAGACCCAAGACGAGATGGAGGGACAAGACACAAGATGATTTGAGGGAAAGGTGATGAAGAGAATAAAGGACGCTCAGCAGAGATGTTAGAGGAAAAGAATTACAGACGGGAACGCCGGCTTGATGTAAACATGAGAAAAGGCGGAGACAATAATGAATTTAATCGAATATATCATACAATTTACAAAACTGTAAAGTATATATTTACATTTTTTTTTTTTACGTTAGAACCAATATTTGGAATAATAGTTGATATAGAAAAGAAAGCTGTATGCAGGTACTTGTGTTCTCTCATTACTTGCGGATAGATTTTTTGCGTGTGTGACATTTCGTATCCATGCAGACCTCTATTCATTCCAATTAGTGCTCTCAACGGGTCGGGTTGAAGACCGACCCGTGACCCGAATTGACTGACCCGACCCGACCCGACTGACCCGAACCGTGATCCGATCTGATTGACCTGACCCGATAACCCGACCCGAGCTGACCCGACCCGACCCCCGACCCGAGTAGCCTGACCCGACAACCCGACCAGAACTGACCCGACCCGATCCGAGTCGGGTAGGGTCACGGGTCGGGTTGGGTCAACCCGACCCGTTTGAGAGCACTATGGTCACGACACTGGGTGAACGCCAAAATGCACTCACATTGGGAAACTAGTTTTAAAAGCATAATTTTAGAAAATAAAGTATAAAGCATAATTTTAGAGAATAAAGTATAAAGCATAATTTAAAATATGCTTGGAAAATTCTCTTTAACTGAAAGTTTAACATAGTGTGTTAATATTTTTAAAGCCAATATTTACAATGCAAAATCATTGAGAACATAACAATGCAACAATGAAAAGCTTATTTCCATTTCTGTAAACTTTTCGGTGTAATCCTTTGATGTGGAGAAAAGAAAGTAAAAGAAGAAATTTTTCCACCAACAATGAATAGTATGCAAGAACTCCATACTATATTGTTACAGTGACGACGCCAGCTTTAAGTTCTTAGGGGGGCAAAGGAGGGGCAGATACATTTTCGGGGGGCGGCTATTTGCCATACCAAAAATGACATATTTATTACGTTTGACTTATTTTACATTACATTGTGTATTTCGTTGCTGTTTTTATGTTAGATCTATATAATTATAAATTAAACTTATTTCAAATGAAATTTGTAACTAACAAATAAGTAACGTCTGCACATGAAATATTTTTCAATGAAACTTTTGAAGCCTAAACATAAATTGAATTACTTTCGCGTATGCTACAAGTAACACATTCGTCTATATGCTACGTATCTCTCGCTCCCCTCTCTCTCTCTTTCTCTCTCTCTCTCTCTCTCTCTCTCTCTCTCTCTCTATATATATATATATATATATATATATATATATATATATATATATATATATATATATATATATATAGAGAGAGAGAGAGAGAGAGAGAGAGAGAGAGACAGAGAGAGAATTTACGAGGAGCTGCTGAAAATGTCGTAGTCTAATCCAGAAGGAGTGTAGGTACTAGGTAGAAAAATGAAACCGTAGTTTAGAAGAACATATCTCTGTATGTACAAATATAAATTTTCATATTAATAATGAAATTCTTATTGTTTCTCAGGCCTCTGAAGTGATTATGTGTGCCCAAACAGATAATTTCACGAACATCCAGATCCTTACTGTTATAACATTTTTGTTCCACCAAGAAAAGTCACCGAAGTAAATTAATTAGGAAATCAGTGAAACAACACGGGACTCTCCTCCGTTATATATAGTGGTGAAGAAGTAAGTGGCTTAGTATAAACGTAGCAATTTCTCAACAAATTATGCTTTACATCCAGGATGATTAAAAGCAATGACTCTTCCTGGAATCATGGATGCAATTTGTGACATTATTCTTGAAAATTGCATTTCAGCCAGTGGTGGATATAGCCCGGGGCCGGAGGGCCTAGGCCACCCCAGTTTTTGTGTGACAAAAATAATTTAAGCTATTTATATTTATTATAGTCTGAGGTCTGCACCCCGCTTTCTCAGTTTTTACCTTCTCAGCAAAACTTGTGTCAGGGATTCTGGGCATTTCTTTGGAACTCGTCGGTAGCATAATTCAGAATGGCTTGGGTATGCGCAAGTTCTCGGCATAATGGGTTCCCAAAATATATGTCAGGAGAATAAAAGGGTAACGGCATTAATAGAAGTATTCTTCCAATTTGACCGTAATGCTGATCAATTTCGCTGACGAATAGTAACCATAGATGAAATATGGTTGTACCACTATGATCCTGAATTGGAACAACAGTCAATGGAGTAGTAGCACTCATTTCTCCATCGCCCCAAGAAGTTCAAGACACAGAAGTAGGTTGAGAAACTGTTTGGAACATTCTTCTGGTATAAGTATGAAGTGGTAGACTACCTCCTCAATGGTCAGATATTTAATCCAGAATCTCTACATTACTTACAAAACTGAAAGAAAAGAAAAAGAGAAAGTTCAACGCTGCGGAAAATGAAAAGAAAGGAATTCTGTTCCTTCAGGAGAATACACCTGTCCATCAAGCCCCTGCGAACATAACTGACATTGCATAATCTAGGATTTCAATGTCTAGATCATTCTTATTCCGCAGATTTAGCTCCATCTAACTATTATGTGTACTTATTTCCCAAACTTAAATAACACTTGAAAGACGCCATTTTAGATCTGATAGGGGTAGTGCTACGAACAGTGGTGCGAGGAAAGCTAGATTTTTTTTAAAAAACTTTTCTGCAAAAGCTGGAGCACTGTACAAGGTAGTATATTGACTCTCGGGGGAAGAGAAGAAGAAGTAAAACTTCACCAATCCACGTGCACTCCTTCTGGGTTGGGCTACGAATTTTTCAGCAGTTCTTAGTCAATATGGTAGACGTCACGTCAGTACTTTGAAACGAAATAAGTAAAGGAGCACTAGTATAAACCAATTACTAACTAAAGATCAGCACTCTGACAATACATTTTATTGGGAAACAATTTCATTCCATAATTTTATTATTATCATTTGCAGGAAGGAAAAACACAACTCTTTTTATCTCCTTCAAAAACTTAAGCCCTGGTAGTTGCAAACTCAAGCTGTTATAAGCACATCCTCTGAATATTGGAAGCCGAGAATAATGTTTCAGAAAAAAGAAGTTTTAAATAAAACAAAATATGAAACTGAAAACTTCAAACCTGGACAAATACAAACAAGTTACGTAACTGGTTTTACCTTTCTTTTGTTTCAATAGAAGAAAACAAGTCGACCAAATCTACTATTGTTCGCTAGGCACAATTATTAAAAATCATAAGAAAGAAGTATAACTAAAATTTACCTCAAAAGGGGCTAAATTAGAAAACAGAAATATGCGTGCATACCCAGACGCTCAAAGAAGAAAGCTTGATGATTAATCTGCCACATACTAAATTAATGGAAAGTAGACTACAATTTGTCAATGAGATTGGTTATGATACTGATATATAATACTACATGAAGAATGTTTAAAGATTGTACGAGTCTGGGGGGGGGGGCAGTCTAGGTGGCAGTTAGGAGGTCAGAAGTAGCTACTAGGGGGGCGCTCGCCCCCTTGCCCTGTAATGCGCCGCTAATCTATACCTATACCTCAGCGCATTACTTAGTATTTGGACAAGGGGAAATCGACACTGGTCTGTACCCTCAGATACTAAAATTAAAATATACATAAAATTAATAATTTTTTTCGAATCGATAATAAAAAAAAATAAGAAAATAGTTTATGAATTTAATAAGATTGAAGATTAATTAAAATATCTCCTTTAAGAATTGCTGTCCAGAATTAAATATATCTTTTGAAGGTAAAAATATGTTTAATGTTAATTATTTATTTGTGTCAGGAGATATGAAAGAAATAAAAATATATTAATTTTAAAGTTTAGGTCGGAGAGACTTTTCTCTCCCTGAACCATTTCTTCCACCAATCAATAACAATGATAATCTAAATTTTAGAATATAAAGTAAATTCTTCGGATTCGGAAGCTGAGATAAATGATTGTATCTCCCAGTGGATATCGTGCGGCGGACTCGATCTACCTGATTTCGATAAGAGAAGTTTTCAAACTTCATGGGACGCTCCTCTTATAGACTCCAGATTATCTTCTATTCTTCAGTCCTCCACCAATCCTGAAGATAAGGCACGTCTTCTTGCCACTTCTTCCCCTGAAGCAGGTGCCTGGTTACAAGCTATCCCATCTTCTTCCCTAGGGCTGCATCTTCCCGACGAAAGTTTTCGAATCGCTTGTGCGTTACGTTTGGGAGCAGATGTCTGTGAACAACACCAGTGCCCTGCTTGCGGAAGTTTAGTGGGTAAGAAAGGTATACATGGCCTATCATGTGTTCACAGTGCTGGCAGATACTCTCGACACTCCACTGTTAACGATCTTATTATGAGAGCCCTCATATCCTCTGGAACGCCTTCCGTGAGAGAGCCAATGGGGTGTAGTCGCTCTGATGGCAAGAGACCTGATGGAATGTCTTTGGTGCCTTGGAAACGAGGGAAGGCTTTAATATGGGATTTCACTTGTACCGATACCCTAGCCCCCTCTAATCTTCCTTCATCTTCGACAAAAGCTGGGACGGTTGCAACTCGCAGAGAATATGAAAAGAGACGAAAGTATAGCAACCTGTTGGACAAATACCACTTCGTCACCATAGCCATTGAAACTTGTGGGTCCTGGGGTCAGGAAGGTCTAAACTTCATTAATGAAGTTGGACACCGTATAGCTATTAACACAGGAGACACCCGAGCTTCATCCTACCTTATACAAAGGATAAGTATGGCTGTGCAAAGAGGGAACGTAGCAGCGATGCTAGGAACTCTCCCTCCGGGAAAAGCTTTGGACGAAATTTTCCTTTTGTAATCACTCTCCTCTCACCAAACTCTCGAAAAAAAAATTATTGTGTATTTAATGACTTTAGATTTCTGGAAACAATGTGTGCAGAATAAAGTGATTATAGTGTGAAAAAAATGTAAAAAAAAAAAAAAAAAAAAAAATCCTTATAGAATTGTTAATTTTCAAATAGTTGGAACGATCCCCAAATCTATTGGTATCAATCAGTTTTAATTTGTTGTTCCTTGTCGGCTGTATACCTTCAAGATTTTAGTAAATTGAACAATACCTGATTGTTACATATTAAAAATTTAAAATTGTAAAATAAAACAATTAAAAAAAAAGTAAATTTTATATGTTACAAAATTTTATGTCCATGAAATCCAATACTACAGAAATCCAATATATTTAATAACGAAGTGAAATGGATCTGATTTTATAGAATGTACATCGTGGCGAGAAACATTGTTTGGATATTATTTCTGGAACAAGTTTATTTTAATGGTTCCAAACTACATACGTTTGTATGATGTTGAATATGACGGATGAAGCCTCGCGTCTCCGTATAAGTTATTTTCTTATAATTAATTATAGTAATACCGTGTTTGTAATCAACGAACCTGCAGATAAAGAAAATAATTTTAATAGTATGTTTTAAAAAAAATAAAGAAGGAAGGAAGAAAGGAGAATAGAATGAAGAAATAATAATGATAATATATATATATTGAATGAATAATGTATTAATTAATATGCAGAAAAATAATATATAAATGATTAATAAAATAATGTATTAATTAATTGATGCAGGGAAGGTTGAATCATAATAATTACTTTATTAAGGATATGACTCTAGAAAGGACGCGATGTACAGAATCCTGTCAAAATCAGAAGACACAAGGATCATTAAAATATATGTATATATTTATGAAGTATTTATAAATCAAAGTTTACAATAATCTTAGTGCAAGTTTTATTTCAAATATTAAGAAAATTTAGTGTAACATATTCATTTTCTCAGTTTCGCCGAGCTACGCTGTTTTCATTTCCAGATGTTATTTCACATGTTATCCATGAACTTGTTTAATCTTTGTATCCTTCAGGTATTTTCCCGTAACACAAGCTAAATGGGATGGCGACCGCTGCGTGATGGGCCAACGCTTCAGACGTTTCCAACGTTTGTCAACATTTAAATATTTTTCAACACAAGCTATTGTTGTAGTATAATAATAATAATAAAGGAATTCCGCATAACAACAAATCACATGGATGTAAATATAATATATATACCACAACAAGTAGCGAAACAATAACAAAGTATAGGAAAGAGCTAACTCAAGAGAGGTTGATTTTTTTTGTCCTGTACAGCCCCCCTCTGGCGTCATCACTGTATTGTTATGTTTACTTTTTGAACTTAAGCACTTTCTGTACTTTTTGGGGGCATCTTTTACTTTCCCTTTCTGTATATATGTACCTGTAAGGCGCACACAAATGATAGAAAAAATTTATTCCAGCAAAGCACATCTCTTTACAATGAATTAAGTAGAAAGTTCATTAAATATGAGAGAAACTAGTTGCAAAAAAATATCAATAAATAGATCAAGATGTTTAGAATATTTGATGTATAATAAATATACATTATACACGATTAATGTAAAATAATAATTGAAATTAACAATAAAGCATAATTTAAAAAAAGCATAATTAAACAAGAAATAAAGCATAATGTGGGTTGCTCTAACAATTAAGTTGTATGAAGACGAGAAGAAAACGAAAGCTGATTCCTTAACGAATTTCGTTGATCTTCTTTGTGTCTACAAAAACGCATTCCTAGAAACCTACAAGCTAGGTATCATCTCTGTGATTATATCAGTTTCTAGTGCTATATGTGAAAGGTCATTCTCTTCTTTGAAAAGATTAAAGACTTGTATACGCAAGTCAATGACTCATGATAGGTTGAAAAACTTAGTGTTACTTTATATTGAGAAGAAAATTGCTAAATTGTTAGATCTTTAACAAGTTGTGGATATGTTTGCTGCTGCCCACACGAATAGAAAGATCCTCTTCAAGTAGAGGCATGAACCTATAAGTTATTTTCTTTACCTGTAAAAGTGTATTTGCTTCCACTTAAGTCAACCAGCTACACATATTTTAAACGCCATGATTAAATAACTATTTACTTATATTAGAAATCAATTGCATTAATGAATCCTAGTTGTTTGAGGTACTAAATTCTTATATTTTCACTGTTTTCCAAAGAGTAAAATCATGAACAATAAAGATGGAAACATTCACCTTGAATACACACACACACACGCACATATATATATATATATATATATATATATATATATATATATATATATATATATATATATATATATATATATATATATATATATATATATTGGAGATGTCCCCCTCAAAATCCTCTTGGGCCCTTCATTGGCCCCCCCCTGAAAAAAACTCTAGCTACGCTACTGGACACCATGCGCCAGAGATGAATTCTCTACCACTGAGCCACTGCGGCCCTGCTTGGGCTTGGTCGTTCATATCCAATCTCTCTTTTGGCGTTGCTTAAACTTCTAGTTTTGTTCTAAATCCAGACTCCATATTGGCGTAGATATTAATATTACAGTCGATTGGTAAAATCAATCTTCCACATTTAAAAATTAAAGTACACACAAGTAGAAAAATAAGCATTTATCATAAAAACACTAGCTGCAAGTGTTCAAAATAGATTTATGGTTTCTATAAAATCAATTGAAAATTGCTATTTTTAATTAGGCAGCTAGTGAAAAACAGCAGCTTTCGACTCCAGCCGAGTTTAAACTCAACCTAAACTCAGTTGACCAAAGTGAACTGACCCGACCCGACCCGAGTTGACCCGACTCGCACTTTTCTTTGGGATTCATTTAAACATCTTAATCTAACTAGCTATTTCGGTATTCCAAACTCTGTAAGAATGTTGTACAATGTTTCTCTCCTAACCGAGTCATAGGTCTTCCACCTAAACGTTCATGGCTTGTTTTCTTTCTTTCTTTACTCTTTATTTTTTGAAACATCGCACTGATTATCTTCCAATACAAAACCACCAACGCTATTCCAAGCAAAAATATTTAAAGAACTACAAGAGGAAAATAAGAAAAGTCATCTTGGATCACAACAATACTTTTCGTACAAGAGGGTTACTGCAACAGCAGAAATCAATAAGTCAGGGTATTATTTGTTGCCACATCCGCCTTATTCATCAAATTTGATTCTGTCATACTTCAGTCTCATCTCTAAGCAGAAAAAAAAATCCTTGGTGGTCTTCTATTTTCTTGAGTATCCTGGAAACGGTATGTCGAAAAGTTTTTAGACTAGTTCTGTTTACAATAAAATATTTATCTACATTTGCATATTATCACCTTCAAAACAAACTTTCGTACAGCAAGAATGAGCTCCCAGTGTTTCTGTCCTTCTGAATTAAGTCCTCGAAGTCTCCTTTCAGAAAAGTTTCAGCACCTCCGCAGTGGTCAAACGACGATCCCTAACTTGAATCTTTATCTTTACGAAGATTGGAAGTGAAAGTAAGCCCATATTGTTTCTAGCAAGAAACTTACATGTAAGGGGAACTTCATAACTGTGTGCATTGTCTTCTTCAATGAAATGAAATGAAATCTTTAAGTTTTACGTCCCACGGATATGCCGGTTAGGCTAAAGGAGACGGTGATGAGTGAAATGAAAAGTGGGAGGAAACGGAAGAACCCCAAAAAACCAACGAGCACGGTGTTTGTCCACCACAAAGTACACGGCGCGAGCTGGGATCGAACCAGGGACCCCAAGCACCGGAGTTGAATGCTCTACCACTGAGCCACCGCGCCCCCTTGTCGTCCTCAAGTATCTAGTTATTAGTATCCTACAGAGCCGATCACTTTCGCCCTTAGATGTTATAAAACCTGACAGCAGAACTCGCTATTGGCAATTTAGTCACTCGAGAAGAATTCATACTGCACTGTTCCAGGAATGTCAAATATTGACAATACACTTGAGGTGCAGATCTGCTTCGCCTGTTTAGATCGTGAAAATGACGGACATCCATTGTGATGTTTTTTCCGACTCCGCAGTAGATTTTCCCAGTTTACCGCAGGACTTCACGTTCGTTCTTTTTTGAAACATGATATTGCAAGGGAATCGTGATAAAATCACGGATGTAGACAGAACAGCACCAGTTGCAGAACTTTTGATGCACATAGCACCAGTAGCGTAAGCAGAATTTCAAGAGGATGTGGCTTCAGCTTCCAAGTTCATCTCGTTTCAGGTGTTTGCATAGATACCTTAATATCATAAATGTTTATTTTTGCATGGTATCTTGTTCAAGACGTGTTAAAACTCAGACTCCTCCTTGAATACGCCATTGCATAGAACGAGGTCTCATAGTACACTGACATACTATTCTGCTATCTGGTGGCAAGTTACACACTAGCCTGGAAACGTTTTGATATCTCCTTGTGTATATGAATAATTCTTTTCAAATTCAAATTTTATTAATGGTATTTTGAGTATAATCTAAATTTTTGAAATCTTTAAAAATTTTGCGAAAGTCTGAAAAAGATTTTCAAAATTCTTTCAAGGTGTTTAGTAACTGATTTAACATTTTTTCTTATTATTATTCAATTTACAATCCGGTTGCTTTTGCTGAAACTGAAGGAAAGAATAATTGCAGTTTTGAGGAAACACACATAAACATATTAGCAAATTTTTATTTTCTACGAGAGAATATGCTTTAACTATACAGACAATACTCCGTATATAATATGACGTCAACAACTTCTAACAGGTACAATCGACATAAACAGAACTGCATTATTTTGCATATTCTTTTTCTTTAGTCGAGTCACGTCAAAATTTAGATACCAACACAAAAATTTCTGAAAAAAGATCTGGAAAGTTATTAATTAATACTCGTATAAAAAAGCATACATTTTAACTGGTATATCAGGACTTAGCTATCTGTCTTTCACATGAAAATAATCACAAAACTGTCTTTTAAAACAAGAAACAAACTTCCCATTCGCAATTTCAACTATTGTATCAAATAAGTGATAACCACATACATCTGGTTGTAGTTATTAAACAAATTTAGCAGGAAAAGTTATACATAAATGAAGCTAAAAGTAAAAATAACATTGATATTCCAGGTTTTATTTGTACGATTAATTTGAATATCACAATTGTACAATTTATGTTTAAGATATTCTAGTTTCTTGTTATTTTCTAACACTAAAATGTGACTGAACTAGCGATAATGATATACATCTACTGTATAAATATATAAAACAACTTGATAATGAAAACACATTTTTTTTTTCGTGTTCCAGTTTTTACTAGATGTTCATACATAATTTTGCAACAGTATTGACCGGAACTTATTATCGGTTCACGAGTAGCTGAGCACCAATTTTAACGGCGTGAAAAGAAGAAGTAAAAGATAGACTTACAGAAAAATAACATGTAATTCAAGTTATGATTATCATGTATATTCTCGAAGATTCAATTTAAACTTTACAGTAAACCATTATTACACATAAACTCAAGCAATATAAGAATAAAACATATATTCCTTCAAAACTGCATAAAAGCCACATTATTTAAGCAATCCAAATCAATTTCTTATTGCATATTTGAATGCTCTTTATTCTCGTTTTGGAGCAGCGTTGTCTTAGTTAAAAATAAAGTCTGAGTAAAGTAAATCACAATTATCTGGCTATTTTTATTTTTAATTACTGCATATTGTAAAGATTTTTGTCTTTTAGGGTAGAGCTAAAAGATTGTTCTCGGGATTTTGGACTTTCCCATCAGCTTTTATTATAAAAGTTTTCTCTTGTGTACAATAGTAATATTACAAATAAGTTCCTCTAAATAACCTGGTGATTTGCTGGTGAATTATTGGAGCCCAATAACCATGCGTCTTAGGGCGTGTTGGATAGGTGCCTCTAATGACCACGAGTCTTTAGAGAGGGGAATGGGAAATCTCAATGGCCATGCATCTTAGAGAGTATAGGGTAGGAGCCTCTCAATGACCAGGTGTCTTAAAGAGTTAGTAGTTGATCAATTGGTGGAGTTTGATGCTTTTTGCCGTGTCTTGGCTCCTTTTTATACAGAAATGTTGCCGACTGCTTGAATCTTTGTCACTTGCCGATCGTTGGCAATGATTGACAAAGTCTACTTAGTGGCTGTCGTCTGAAGTATGTTTACAGCCAACATGTAGTGTCGGAAGCATGTGGAACCTTGCAATGTATATCAATATTTAAGTACAGGTATCACTGTATCAAAAAGCACTCATCACAAACAAAAGAAAGTATAAGACTGTACATATACCGTACATAACTAATGAAATTGCAACTCGTGAAATCAGAGCGCAGTTACTCGTAAACGGATAATAGTGTCAAGCCATAGTTTGTAGAATAATTAGAGAAATTAAAACTGTATTTTGGCAAACACTGGAACTACATGACTGACAGCATACTTTACACATAAAATAAACACCATAACATGTATATAAAATCAAGTAAATACAAGATTGCACTTTAATTTTACATATAATGAATTTAATATCTCTATTGCTTTTATTCCTTCTACAACACTGGTGTGCAGAAACCACTATGACATTTAATGAACGTGTATTATTGAGTTGAATCTTTTGGCAGCGACCCGAAATGTGTTCAGCTAGTTTGTTAATTATACTTTCATATATTTATATTTTTAACAGCTTTAAAAATCGATAAATACAAAATAGAAAAAAAAAGTCTATAAAATCATCTTTGTACTATGTGTTAACGTATTGCACATTAAGAGCAAAATGAGAATATATTATGAAATGGCACGCTAAAATAATATGAAAAATTAATTTGAATTTCTAAATTAATTTGGATAAATCTTAATCCACTAGAAGATAAAGGTTTTAGAACTGGTGCATAATGATTGACTCCATATCCTCTAGGATTGTTTGAAGTTCCTTACCTCTCACGTGTAAATTACAATGTAAAAATTAAATGTTAAATTCACGCAATTTTCATCTTTGTCCCAATGTGTGTGAAGAAGGCAGCAACATATTTATAATTTTAGTAAGAGAAAATACTTTTTTCACACTTAAATATCAAAAACTACTGGTCTGTTTAATTTTGTGCATTCCTCAGCAAAATTTCCTTAGGTATACATTATTTTGTTCTTCCTTCAATATCACCTACAGCGATTCTTCCTGTACGCGATATTAAGCTAAGTGAAACAAACAATCTATGATTGCTTCACCTATTTCTTATTTATGACTAAATATAAAATACTAAACATAAGAATACGACTGACTATAAGAACAATGTATGTTTTTCATTAATACAATGCACTGGTTTTGTACTTGTCATGGAATTCGATATAAACAATAGTGTATGTATATAAAATCCAAAAAAATAGAAACTTCTTTGTATCTGGTTTCTAATGTTTTTCTAGTGACTTTTTGAACATATTACTTTACATAATAAGTATTTGTTGTACACATTACTACAAAATTTATTATGATCATACTAAATATCTTAGCGTTCAAAGATTATAGTTGAAAGAATTGAGACACTAGAAATTATGTTGATGTTTAAAATTTGAGCTAAAACAACGTTCTAAATTTTTTACCTTCCATCTACAATTCCGTTCCGTTGAAATTCTAAATTCAGTCTATTATTAGAAAGCATATTGAAATTAATATTCATATATTTTGAAACCTATCGGAACAAGGCTGTACGATGTTCTTAAATTAGGTGCATATACGAGGGCGTTTATAAATAATTATTTCTTTCTATTTGCAGGATTGTATGAAAAAGCTAAAATATGGGAAAGACGGTCCCTTAAGCTATCGGCTGTGTCGCAGAGCCAACTGAATTTCGTGGTGTGATTCACTTTTATTTTTGAAATTAAAAAAAGATGAATTTGGGTAGTGAATGGAGGAAATGCTCTGCCATTTGACACAATGATAAAGTGACGTGTAAGATTTCAGTATGCAGAGTATGCAGTAGCAATTCTGCCAGTTGGAGAATGAAGCGAGTGGCCTTATCTCTTGGAGGTGAACATCAGTAACGGGTCAAATTTAACAATTTAACATAATACACAATAAACTGCACATAATGAAAGTTGCCGCCCGGTAGGTCCTGCTCATCCACAAGTTAGCACAATGATGGGACAAGTGTATCACTCTGGATGGATGTTATACTTAAAAAGACAGATTCTTTCACTAAACTTCGTGTGCGTTACTGTATTCTTTCTTGGTAACAATTATTTATGAACGTCCCTCGTATCAATGTACATCTTAAATGAGAATTTCTATGAATTTTTGGTGTGCAAAACACATTAATACGTAATTTAATGAAAACAACAGAAACATACTAAAAGAAGATAGGTATAATAACCTAAACTTCTCAAAACATTTCTGCATGATAAATTTGTTCGGCACTTGTTAAGTTCTTGATTACTTCTAAAGGACAAATATCCAATGACTTTCTTTGTAATTACGATACACTGACACTTTGTTTTGTTTCTTGCTGCAAATCGTAACATTATCAAAACTGTTATTAATTCCACTATGGATCTATTTTTCTTTTTGTAAATTATTCATTGTAACTTTGGAAAATTCAAGATTACTAATAAAACTCCAACTGACCAAAGCAATATATATAATTTCAAAATATATATACTGCTTTGGTCAGTTGGAGTTTTATTAGTAATCTGTTTTTCTTTCTGGCTATTTTTTTTCTTCAGATTTGATTTTACGGAAAACTTACAACGCTAATACCTCTACGCCAATTTACTTTTCGTATATTAGTAGCAAACATCTTGATGTATTACTGTCTTAACAATAAGAAGCTTTATTAGTGGGTTATGACGCATTAGTCTCAAATTTACTATCGCGCAAGGTTCGGTTTTTAGATATGACATCTTGCAACACACGATACACTTCAAGAATATTTTATCACTAGCACATTACTTTATATATTAAAAATATTGAAATGATATATCGGAAATGACACAAACTATAAGAAAATGTTTGTCAATTATGCTCCTTACACATCAGAGTTTAATGCTATGTTATTACAATGTAGAATATGCGATTTACCTAAAATAGTTGTACAATTTTGAAATAGTTGCACAATTTAATCTAAAAAGAATGTTAAAATTTTCTCGCAAGTAGCACAAAAATACAAATACCTATTTTGTACATAAAATCTACTTAAAAATATTACAGTATTCAGTTTAATATTTGATGCCCTAGCTTGTACTGATTTACAACAGCGTAAGAATTAGACATATGAAAGGAGGTAGATATGATTATTTTTTTACGATTTTAAGTTGTACTTTTTTTCTTTTTTGTACTGATAAAATGAAAATGACAATAACATTTGATGAATTAATTGAAATCTGTCATTGTTCATTTATTAAATATAGTAAAAAATATACAAGTCTAAATGGTGTACAATGATGAAAGCTAGTGTAAAAAAATTTCCTTAAAAGAGTTATGATCCCACACCAAATATTTATGCATTTGATTTTATGCTGAAAAATCAATTAACAAATATTTACAAAAGAACGGAAAGCAAACAAGAAAATTAATTATCAGTAAAAATAACCAGAGATGGCTTTGTGCCTTACACGAGATAAAATCTTATTATTTAAAATTGGCAATCTGAACAAAGTTAAAATAAAACATGTTTTTAAATGTAAACATAATTACTGCTGAGTTCTTATTATAAAGCAGAATTGTGTAGCTAAACCTTTTCAGTGCTTCCTGAGTATTGTAATCTAGTAAATATATTTGTACTTTCAAGATGTCTTTTACTTTTTATATCAAGTTATAAATTATCACATTATTTTGGACAAGTTTAATTTTTATTTACGTCACAATAATTCATGTACCGGTAATATACTTGTCTTCATCAGCTTAAAGAATAGCAATAATAATAAACCGTTCAAAAGTAAATATGATTAATAATTTTCAACTTAATACAAATTAATGGTACTTCGTGTTACTTGTGTTATTAAGCACTTGCTTTATTTATAAACTGTTTAAATAGAAAAAAAATATATATATAACTAACTTCAAACCTTTAAAATATTAGAAATTTGAATACTCCCAATAGTGTAAAATGGATGAATATTTCCAGAGAGATATATACCAGTATACAAACATATTGTATATGAAAATATCACAACTATTTGAGGTTCTAAGACTCCATGAATTCTCTTTTTTTAGTACAGAAGATAAGACTATTTTAAAAATTGCTATGTGATGAATCCTTACGCTGTTGATAGATTTTTGTTACATGGCATTGATACTAGAATACAGATAATCCCATTTGTATTGTTGTGTATGCATGTATCTAAGCAGATTTCAAAATGGACAAAAAATTGTTTTGGAAAAACACACCCGCAGTGTCGTCAGCAGCCCAATCTCTGTACGGTCTCTGACTAGCAAATGGATTCTTTTCAGCAAACACCAGTGTACTACAGCTCGGACACTGTTCTTTAACAACTTTCACATCCTTCTCAGCTTCTTCTTTTGTGTATGATGTTAAAATAAGTGGTGTTTTCTTACAATTAACCAAAAACGGAATTGATGGTTTCCAACTATTATTTTCAGAGCCTTCATATTCATGGAGACCGCAGTTAAAAGACACAATTAAATCTGGTGCTCTGAATGATCTACTTGTAACAAACTCATGATACGCTGTTTTGTTATACATATGCCTCATTTTCCGTCCACCTTTTTCACACTCATCACACAAAGCATTGTAATCATAATTCACGGTTTCTGGAATATCCGGACCAACAAATATCAAACAGCAAAATTTAAGGTTCGGCAACCAATGGAGTAAAGTTTCCCATCTTTTGAGCAAGGAAGTCTCAAACGCTGACGCTCCGACAAGATGAACCGTTAAATGCTCCAAGTTTTCACAGTTCACATCATTCATCCTCTGTAAACAATAAAGAATCGTCAAAGAACATGTTAAATATTCAGACAATAAAGCGTGAGTCTTTGGATCGTTATCATATATTAGGGGACCGATTTTTGTTTCAACAATATAATTCTTAATAAATTCATCCATTGATGCCGGTAGTTTGCGGACAGTTCTCTGAATGGGTATATTCACAAACGGTAACTGAGTACCTCCTAAGCAAAAATAGGAATCCATGGATAGACAGAGCTTAAGCAAGGAACAAACCTTCTTATGACGGTGGCTATCTTTCTCTTCGTGTTCTACAGAACAATATGAGACGCTGTAGCATCCCCGACAATCAATAAGTTCATCTTGCTTAGCATTTTTGCACACAATACATACTCTTGGAAATAAGAATAATTGTTCTTCATCAGTAGTTAGTTTCCTCCCAATTGTTATTTCACAAAGAACCATCTTGCTTACCCGGAAATCCCGCCATTGTTTGGCATCAGTTTCTTCGTTTACTTCATCAAAGAACGTTGTGCTATTTTGAGTTTTTACCGTTGACTGAATATAGTGACACACAGCTTTGTGTGTTCGCCAATGCTTCTTTTGATGTGATACACCACAATAACTAATCATTTTACAACCTCCACATCTTTTCAAGGTACTGCAGGTATCAGGTGTGGCCTTACAAACGTGGCACATTGTAGGGTAGAAAAATGCAGGATATTTCGGTTCCTTCTGCGAAGAAACTGACATAACGTTCACTCACTGCTGACCCTTACTGAAACAGCAATAACAATAGAGTATGAAGAAAAAAAATTGAAATAATTTCGTGTATTTAAAATAAAACTTGCTTCATTAGTTTTACATTTAGAATTGAACGGTATTTGTGTAAAATTGAAATACGGTGTATAAAGGTAATATAGGAAATATTTCCAACACTCACATCCTTATTCCTCTTCAAGGAAATCGAGAAAATAAATGTCCCTTACGCTCAGAAACTAACAGTAAAAATTTACTGAACCATACTGTTGTTCGTAGAAGTTTAACGTTCCTTTCCAGCACCGAGGAAATATGACACAGAGAACTACAATTTAAGGGAGAAATCAGAACCACAGCAATGGATTCAAAATTTCAAGGTTATCTCATTGGGAAGTGAAACCGAAACCCGATGACAAAGAGGCACGCACTTGCCACTAGGTTATCGGGGGAAGGGGAAAGGTCTTTGAACAATAATTGTTCTTGTGAAAATTCGCCGCTAACATGCAAAAAGAGTGGGAATTTTCCAAAATGAACTTCTAACGAAAATATTTGTTACAAAATAAATGAACATACATCTATATGGATAAATTTACACAATGTGAAACTTCAATAAAAATGAAGTTTAGAATACTTCATGTAACTCCATCCACCTCGACTCTGGAACTACTACAAAAATAATTAATACTTTTCTGACCAGAGTTTATACTTATTTATTAAAATTAAAATAAGGCGTAACGGTTTCAATAACTTGATGTTATTTTTTATCAGACGTTACCTCATTGTTTGCTTGGAAATATGGAAAGGAACAAGGAAACGACTAGAAAAGTTTGTAAGAAGCATTGACAATGAAGAGAAAGAGATATGCCTGGAAACAGAAGTGAAAAGGAACAATATGATAGATTACTTGGACATGACAACAGAAAGAAAAGAGGGAAGAATAACTCCGACATGGTACAACAAAGAATGTGTGGTGGAAATTTACTGTCATAAAAGAAGTGACGTGGATTATAGCACAAAAAGAAACTTCATAAGAAATATTGAGTGAATAAAAGAAATAGATAGTGAAGAACAAAGAAGACATAGAGAAGTTTCTCAGTCTACTACAGAAAAATGGGTACAACAAAAAGGAGATAAAGAAAATCAGAATAGAAGAGGAAAGAAGGAAAGGAAGAGAAAATGGAAGCGGAAGAGAGAAAATGGCACGGGATAGAGAGCATTGGAGAAAAGACAGATTTTGAAGAACTTATTAAATAAGGGTAGTTTGAAGAGATACAGAAAGGGAGGACGGAGAGTTCTGGAAGTGTTTAAGAAAATGAGAAACATAAGGAAAGACATAAATGAAGAAGGAGTAGTGTGTGAAGTGAAGTGTAAGAATTGTAATATGATATACATTGGAGAAACAGGAGAAAAGCTCAAGGAAAGGGTGAAACAACACAGGGACGATGTGAGGCTTAAAAGAGAAAATAACGCTATATACAAACATTATTAAAAAAAAAAAAAAAACAGGGTATGATATAGATTGGGAAGGGGTCCAAAGTCTAGAAAAAGATAATAGAACAATGATAAGAAAATGGAAAGAAGCGGGAAGGATTAAGAAAGAAAAAGGGGGAAGATTAATGAACTGCACAAACGGACTTCTAATACATGAATTATGGGATAGATTGTTAGATCGAATTGAAGGATAAAGATCACGGATATGAGAAATTATTAAGAAAAGCAATAGAAATAAAATTATGTGACAGAACACTGAATAGAGAAAAATTTTTAAATTACCTGATATTTAGAATAATTATAAAATAATGATAATAAAGGAGAAAAGTAAAAATAATGATTAAGAAAACAGTTATCGTATATAATAAATTTAAAATTACAAAATGTAACAATTAAATTGAAATGAAATGAAATTTTTGAGTTTTACGTCCCATGCTTATGCCGGTTAGGCTAAAGGAGACGGTGATGATGAGAGATGAATGAAACGGTGGAATGAAGAAAGTGGGAACCCACGCACACGGTGTTTGTCCACCACAAAGTTCACTTGGCGGGAGCAGGGTTTGAACTCGGGACCCCAAGCACCAGAGGTGAACGCTCTACCACTGAGCCCCCCCCCAATGTAACAATTAAAATTATATAACAATAGTAATTTAATGTTATGAAGATATCTCTTCTAGGTAACGTCTGATGAAGATAACGGGTCTAGGTCAAAACCCCCACAGCCAAAACCCCCACACTCAAGAAATGTCAAAACGCCCACACGATCGGTCATAACCCCCACACAAATGGACAAATCCCCCAAACGCACGAACGGTCAAAACCCCCACAGCCAAAACCCCCACACTCAAGAAATGTCAAAACGCCCACACGATCGGTCATAACCCCCACACAAATGGACAAATCCCCCAAACGCACGAACGGTCAAAACCCCCACAGCCAAAACCCCCACACTCAAGAAATGTCAAAACGCCCACACGATCGGTCATAACCCCCACACAAATGGACAAATCCCCCAAACGCACGAACGGTCAAAACCCCCACAGCCAAAACCCCCACACTCAAGAAATGTCAAAACGCCCACACGATTGGTCAAAACCCCCACACAAATGGACAAAACTCCCACACATAGCAACGGTCACAATCTCCACATAAATGGACAAAACCCCCACACAATCGGACAAATCCCCCACACTCTGAAAATACCGTGATTGCACGTCTTTGTTGCGGCTCTTTACGACGCCCACCTTAGTGTTTCTGTCATTACAAAACAGTGCAAGAAGAATAGTTGCAACATAGGTTTAAGTGGAATAAAAAATGTTATTAAAAAGTACAAGGGCAAGACATACAACCAGGATCATTTCAGAGTGTGGGAGATTTGACCGATTGTGTGGGAGTTTTGTCCATTTGTGTGGGGGTTTTGTCCATTTATGTGGGGATTGTGACCGTTGCTATGTGTGGCTGTTTTGTCCATTTGTGTGGGGGTTTTGACCGATCGTGTGGGCGTTTTGACATTTCTTGTGTGTGGGGGTTTTGGCTGTGGGGGTTTTGACCGTTCGTGCGTTTGGGGGATTTGTCCATTTGTGTGGGGGTTATGACCGATCGTGTGGGCGTTTTGACATTTCTTGAGTGTGGGGGTTTTGGCTGTGGGGGTTTTGACCGTTCGTGCGTTTGGGGGATTTGTCCATTTGTGTGGGGGTTATGACCGATCGTGTGGGCGTTTTGACATTTCTTGAGTGTGGGGGTTTTGGCTGTGGGGATTTTGACCGGTTCCCAAGATAACGTTAAGTTATTGAAACTGTTACGCCTTATTTCAATTTTAATAAATAAATATAAACTCTGCTCAGAAAAGTATTAATTTTTTATTAGAATACTAATGTTCCAATTCGAATAAAAATATTAGAATGATTTTAACAGCCCTACTATAGAGTTATAATTAAGAAGAAAAGAAACATTTAGAGTCCAAGCAAGTGACTGTCTTACGCAGCAGGATTTTAGAAAGATCTAGTAACACCCATCCTGGATAGATTAGCCTCACACAGAATATGATACAAGTTTCGTTTCCTGCAGAATGAATCTTCGGATTTCTTAAACCATAAAGTTATTCAAAATATATGTTTAAGTCTAGAACAACGAGCAAAAAGTTTACGGTAGGGTGAGGGTGTGAAGGAAGGTCTGACATACTGGAATATCTTTAAAAGCTATAAACATTCAGCCACTGTACCAAGAATCGATATACATTTCTGTAAGGTTATTAGCAAAGATAATATTTACTGGAAGGTTTTTTAAGTCCGAACATGACAATTCATTCTAGACCATGAATGGAAGAGATCATATGGAAAGTGAACTAGAAAGATCTTGCGATTTGATCTGAAAATGTAGTAAGTGAACATTAACAATAGTAAAACCTTACACGCTTGTATTTAGTAATGATTCCATCTGCCGTATATTTTCAGTATTTCAATCCATAAATGGCAAGTACAGATTACCATCAGTAACAATTGTTATTTCAGAGTCGAAGTGAATGATGGGCAGTAGTTAGAGTTAATATTAAAGAAAGCTCAAGGGCTAAGTGGAAATAAGGCTCCACTCTTTCTAGATTTCCGTAAATAACGGTAGTGATGTAGTCAACACCATGCATTTTACCATTCTACTGAGGCTAAGTGAACTTGTAAGCCACACTCAAACGAGAAAATTTTCCCACTCACTTAGTAAGTAGATACCTTGCCGACTCCCTCATAGCAGTTTTCTCTACTATGTATACTAACAGAAAACGAAAAATGAACACCCAGCATGACCATCATGAACTTATTCACACATTCCATAAATTGTACATGATCATCTACAAAGGGACTTACTCCTGTCCACTGAATGTATAAAGTGTCAGAATGTTATAAGCCACTATCCAGTTTCAATGCAGGCCTTCAACTCTCGCTCTGAGATGTTGGTAGAGGTACTGGATGTATCCTCCGAAATGGAGTTACAGATTCTTCCATCTAGTGTCGGGTTAGATACATGATCAAAGCGAAACAGATTTGGAGATAATGCAAACCAGAAGTTTTATCCTGCTTAAAAAATAAATAAATAAATAAATAAAAACTAACAGTCAGGTTCCAGAATCTAACAAATCTGCGTAGTGTTTATTCATCAAATAATTTTCCTATAGGAGCCTCCCCCCTCCCCCAAGATTCACAAAGCCGAAGTATTGCATTGGAATACAATACGATTATAAGCAATGGAACAAGAGTACAATACGATTATATGCAATGGAAAATAATTTAAAAAAAAAAAAAAAAAAAAAAAGCTGTAGATTTTAAGCAAGGGCAATTTGGAGAAAAGAATCGACCCTACAGTAAGATCAAAATACGGCTAACTTGACTGCTGACTACTTGCGAAATGATTAACGCTAATAACCTGGTGAAAATGGTAGTGTAAGGTTGTCCATGAAAAACTGAGTGAAGAAGGTAAGAAGGTTATAGCAAAATGAAATGATTGGGAACGTGCATGGCAATTTTGGCTAATATCAAGATAATTTTAAAGGCTCCAGTTCGTGCAACAACTGGTAACCATAGACAAGGCCTAAATGTATTTCTACGATGCCTTGACCAAACAGCGGTGAACGGAATGGTGCCACAGTACATCTCCATCCCCAAAGAAGGCCAGAGCACAATAATCTATTACAAAGGTCCTGACCATAACCCGGGATTTGAGGACATGCTGGTGCTCGATTGCCTCCAATGTACTGCCACTATCAGTGCAGGATAGTAAACATCCCTATTGAACTGGGGGCGAACACTGACGGGTAAAGCTAGCAAAATAAATAATTTTTTCACGGGTACACAATGGACTAGAGGAGCTACGGTAACAAATAGATAAAAAAAAAAAAATACTAATAAAAGTTCAACATTCCACCTAAAGCATCCGAGAAAAACAATTGCAAACAGTATCAGTAATAAATTTTTGCTATCGTCTATGCCTTTCTTAAAAAAAAAAACCCTCAAAGAATCACCTTTTTGAAAAATTTTCCCTATAAAACATTTATGAATTGATGAGTGATTTGAGTTTAGCGTCCCTTTCAGCAGCGAAGCTATATGAGACGTTAGCCTACAACTTAACGTGCGACACAAACCTCATGAGGCCCCGCTGGAAATCAAACTTAGGTCTCTTGCGCCAAAGGGCATACGCTATCCACATAGTCAATATGGAGCTCTAGTTTGAGTGCCGGTTCTTGGGGAAAAGGTCAAAATTAAAATTCAACATTTTTAATTAATGAAATACAATATGGGAAAACTATCAGTTACTTAGTAGCTGAAAGCTTTAGAAGTATCAATTAATTTACCAAATAATAAATACCTATACGGTTAGTCTTTCTCAAGCGATGGAAACAGTTAATATATACGCATTCAGGATTAAGTAGTGCGGAATGATCACAGATGAATATTTTATCGACATTTATTTCAAATCTAAATACTGCAAATGGGAAGACGCCTTATAAAGTAAGAAAACCCAACAATTTTTTTTTTAATCAACTCACAAGCATTATTTCTACAAGGTAGAAGGTTGTCAAAACTGTAGTTCTCAGAGCAACGTAGATTTACAAATACACACTGACGATGGTAACAATCAATTGTTGGATCTGTTTGAAACTGGCTTTTACTCCGACACTTTACGTGACTTATGTTTAAGATGGATCTCGCAGAAATAGAAATATAAAGTAGAAATTGGATCCAGTTGGCTACTGAGAATGTAGCATCAAACCTTCGTGTTGGTTATTTAGTTATCATGTAATACATCCTACATCCTACATCCTACTGTTTCATTAAGTAATTAGAGGTATAAGAGTATTTCTTCTAGGACTTGGCTTTACATATAATCTCTTCTAAATTGAAAATGGCTCTCGCTCACACCTCAATGTCAGAGATGCCGTCATTAACATTAAACATGTTGGTTTACTTTGGAAATTTCTTACTGTCTTCATGTATTATAACAACGATATGACGAGTGCATTATACTAAGAAAGAGTAAAGTGAAGAAAGTCATTAATAATCATTGGACATTTGCCTGTTTCCCTGGTGAAGTTGGGAGTTTATCAACCTACCCTTGCAGTAGTATTATACCGGATATTTTGTGTGTTTTAAGATAGTCTAATGTATTTGTATGATTGCACAGATACTAAAATTTGTATTTAGTGGTAGACGACTTCACTAAAATTAACTTATGCGTGTGTGAAATGCAGTCTCCTCGAGGCTTGGTAGACCTTGGGCTAAAGATAAATTGTGTGCAGATTGACAGAAAAGATTGGCTACCAATATTGATTTTTCTTTATAAAAATCGTCTCATAATTACAGAATAATACCTGCCGCTGCACAAATTAAGAATAGGTGTGCACAAAAGTAATGCCTGAAAATATACTGTTTTCTTTTAAAAGTGGCAATGACAATGGAAAAATGTAAATTGGAACGTCGAAATATCCGTGTAGAGTAAGAATAGGGGGTTACACTGGCACAATATTGAACGTAGACCCATCATCTGCGTACACACTTATAATGTGGTTGCAAACATATGTCATAAGAACGATTATGTCCGTGTTTACTGATTACCTTTACCAGGAACGCTTGCTCGAGGGAAAATGTTCTGTAATATTGCGAGAAGTGTGAAAGCCGGCATTAAAGGTTAGGCCGCGAATGGTACAGCGCTGGGCGCTATTCGTAATTATTGCATGTGTGCAACTTATATACCATCAAAACGATTTTCCCAGTGTTCACTTTTACTAAGAATTCTTGAGTAAGAATATAGTTTTGGACCCAGCAGGAAGTGGAGGAACAAGAGTAAATAATACTGAAGGTTAGGACGCAATCACTGTACATGTACGAACCTACAAACTACACATTCGCACCTCATCTTCATCGTGCACCGTTTCGTTACGTATAACTGCATTATAGTAAAGCACATTTCCTAATGATATTTTTCTGTCAATACATTACGCCTTACATGCAGTATACGAATTGAAAGGCAGATGGCAGGGATTTCCTACTTTGACAAAAATTTATCCATCCCAACTCCCTAAAGAAGAAAACTTTCATCCCAGGCAGGAATAACTTTTTCCCCGTCTAAATTTTTTTTTGAAATGGTTATTAAGACAGAAACAGGGAACAACTTTGATTTTGTGTAGCCAAACTCACGAAGCGCTCTTATCTGAGTTAAAACAGTTCACCGAAACATTTGTCTTCTCAATATTTGTAGACTGTTCGCAGTCTACTACATACGAACTCTGATCTAGATCTGAGATCCGATCTCGAATTCGGATCTCAACTTGGATCTGTGTCGAGATCTCAGATCTGGTTCAGAGTTCGCACGTAGAGTCTAGGCGCACGTGTAACTTCGCCTTAGTGCTGCAGCCCAGGCAAAGCACGTTTGAGGTACGCGGGCATATGATGTGTATGGACTGTGCATCGATATTTGTTAATTCACGTAGTTTCTCTAACAACTCACACGTTTTCTCGTGGCTATATGATTAGTGTTTTGATATTCGCGATTGGAGTGCATATGGTGCAGGTTATACGTTAAACTGTAAGTACACGTGTCATATAGTAAGGAACGTGCTAAGAAAGGAACGTTAAGCTGAAACCAAACATTACCACACAACGTTAGATTAATACCAAAAAATCTGTTCCCGTCAGGCATTGTATTCGAAACAACACGAGGCGAAAAGTAGAACAGATATTTAATTTCAAGACTTTGCGATAAAAAGGGAAATATAAGCGTTAGGTATAAATTTATTACAATATCAATATAGTAATGCCATATTCTAGTGTTTGACATATATTGAATTTAAATACAGATATTTAAGTTACTAGTATATGTAACTTCGGCTAACATAAAGTACATATTTTCTTGTTTGCAAGTATCTTATTACATATTCTACAAAACCCAACAGCAAACCATTTATTTCATAAATGATTTTTATTAAAAGTTGTACAAAAACACTAAAGATAATTTCACTCGAATTTTAATTTTACCCATGAGAAACGAAAATTTACATTTATGATACACATTATTTACCTTCATATGTCTTAAAATCAACTTCCTAAAGTATCAGTTAGAGAACATAACCTATTTTTCCGATATGGAGACACGGTGACACAGTGGTAGAGCGCTCACTTCTTGTTTCAGGAATCTCTGGTTCGATACCAGGTCAAGTGAGTTCGTGGTGAACGACATCGTTTTCGTGCGTTTTCTCGCGGTTCTCCCGTTTCCTCACACTTTCTAATTCCACCAATCCTTTCATCATCATCCAGTTGCAATTTTATTCGTGTCCTTTAGCCCTCGTGGCACCACCGTGGAACGTTACCTAAAGATTTAATATCATTTCATTGCTGATTGGTATATATACTGTGGTCGAAGTGAGAAGGTATGCGGTGGTATGCCATACCGCCTCTGGTTTTTCACTGATAAAGACATACCGTCACTGGAGAGTAGATGCTAAATACCTTTAATAAATCCATTTTTGTACACAGTAATTGACAAATAGCTTTGCAGGTAAAAAGATTTTATTTCTTATGTAGAAATAATTTATTACTTGGCAACACCGACATTTTTCTTACTTTTTCCCTACCTTTTGTTTTCAAATGAGTTGTCTTTAAAAGAAGTCCACCTAGTTTGTTTTGATGTGCCATATTGAATCGTTTATTTTTTATGTATGGGTATGTCTTCTTGCCTTAATGCATATAAATGCCATGATTTAAGCATGGGCAGATTTAGGGGTTGTCTGCTGAGGGGGCGGACCTTCTGAGTGTTTGGAATACCCTACAGTCGAGTGGGGACCGGGAGGTTTTCCGCAGGAATTTGTTAATATTCTCATTCGGCTTTTGAGCACTTTCGTGTATAATTCTTTATAATACAACATAGGAGGATACTTTTTTTTTTTATTTCTTTCAGAAAGTTGTTGAAGGGGATTAGTCTCCAGATACACCCCCCCCCCCTTCTTTACAGAGAAGCTTTCTAATGGCTTTCAGTCATTATGTAAATAGAAATGCAACCTTTTAGGCAACATACCATTACTGCATTTCAACACTTAGATATCCGGTATGTGAAGTCAAAATCATAATAAAACTACCGACTCTGTTTTTTACTTCGAACACTGTATATATACGTACATATTTATATAACAATAGTCCATATTTATTTGAAATAGAGATCTCCTGACTTGTATTTATGAAGTTTTATAGTATTTTACTTATATTCATTCGAGAAGAAATTTCTTTATCATTCCTGAAAATGCCTCTTATAATAGTTCTACAACAGCTGCACTTAATTTTAATTCATGTAATATAATTTTCTATGTTGTCGGAAATCCTCTTCAAGAAGAAGACTAACTTAATCTTAATTTTGAAAATTTTACATACGGAGCTTTATTGCTATCTTTAGGTTACATATAAATTTCTTCATTTCGGAATTATAGGATTTATTTTAACGCTTAACTTTGACGAATTTTAGATATTCAAGTTTGTTATCACAATTTCAAATGTAGGTTTGAATAGAAATCGAGATCCGATTTTAGGATCCAGATTAGGACCCAGACTGAGGTCTGAATTTCGAATCCAGATCCGGACCCCATGGATCCGTATGCAGCCATCCTCAAACTATACAACACATGAATCCATGTATGATTGGACTGCATGCATGCATCTACGTATTTGTGATACGAAAAGGATAATATGTACAACAATACTTCCTTAGGTATAATTGAAATTTAGGCACACCACATTTTGCAAAATTTACAGGTAAACTTCAATATTCTGCACGAAGAGAGAAGTTTATAAGGAACAAATTTCAGCAAGCACCAGAATTGAATAGTAATAGAGCTGTATTTTATGTATACAAGTGCAAAATCATTGCAAATGTTAAATGACGGTTAAAATAAGTAAACGCATATGGAAAAAGACATTAGGCTCATTAGATATTATTTTCTGACGGCATAGTATGCAAAAGCTGTATTTTACTTTATATGTGTAGCGTTAACGTTACTAATGTGAAACCATACAAGTCCTAAAGGAATTCGTATCACTGCGAAAAGCGACTTGTTTTCAGTACCCTCGGTTATAGCATACCCAGCTTCGCTGACGCATCTACTCCCTTTGGATGAAACCTCGCGTGGGCCCACCAGCTTTATCTCCGTCTGACTAGGTTAGATAGCATTCGTACTTTTTGGTGGTCATACAGCACAGGTCGGTTTGCTTTTTGCACTGTGGTTCTTATAGCATATATATCTGGACGGTATGTTGTTATATGAGCTTGTTTTAATTCTAGGATGTAATTTAGGGGTGTATAGCGAGAGGTACAATAATTAAATCTCATAAATCAAACTTAAAAAGAGTTTTAATAGAGTTAATTTTGAATGTGAATTTATGTGTCTGTTACTGACTTCTCTTATGCACTTGTAAAGCCTAGCACAGATTTCCCTAACATATACCTTGTATGCTTTTGATTACCGCCCAGCCCCGACCCTGATGTAGTTCTTGTTGGTGGTGAATTATTACCTCACAGCAAAAAAAAAAAAAAAAAAAAAAAAAAAAAATAAGTTTAACGTCCCACGTTATGCAGGTTAGGCTAAAGGAGACGGTGATAATGAGAAATGATTTTGCACTTGTATACATAAAGAAATGAAGAAAGTGGGAGGAAACGGGGGAACCCCGAAAAACCCCTCGAGCACAGTGTTTGTCCACCACAAAGTTCACACGGCGCGAGCTGGGATCGAACCAGGGACCCCAAGCACCGGACCTCAGAGACAGAGTATTAATGACTAGTAGTCCTTTACTAGTCATATAGTGTTTATGCCTAACACCCACTGATTCGGCGGCGTTAAACTTGAAAGGAGTCGTCATGTTCATGATGACGATAGACAAAGATGTGAACCAACTCCATGAACTACCTAAACTGCATGAATTCCCAGATCTGTCGATACTTCCCTTTCTTGAAATTATCTAATATTTTATATCAGGATCTTTGGTGAGGTTGATAATCTAAAAGCTCGTGGACGTGACGTAAAGCCACGTGCAGTGATAAAAGTATTCCGAGTCCGCATTCCAGAATAAATTTCGAAATTTAGAAACAAAGAAGTATGTCTGAGCTAGCTTTTCGTAATGAGTTCAATTATATAAGTAAAGCTGTCATAAGCGCACAAGACAAATTCACAGACATGAATGTGTAACAGAATTTACATAGTGACCTAATTCTTCAGATACAATTGTCCACAAGTTAACTTATTTCCGTATTTTCATATATCATAACTAAACATGAGAAGCAGATTTAACTTGAAAATAAAATTTAAGATTGGTACTACCACAGGTACATTTCTGCGCAAATAGTGAAAAAACTGCAAGGTGCTGGTGTAGTTTTGTCGCATCACATTTTGGAAGATTTACAGGTAATATTGAATACTTTGTATAGAAAGAGATATTTATAAGGAACACATTTCTGCAGGCGACAGAATTTTATACAAAGTAATACAACTGTATTTTAGGTTTAGAAGACAAGAGTAGGGTTTCTAGTGTAAAATCATTAGAAGTGCTTTACGATGTATAAAAAAAAGTGGGTGCATATGAAAGATGACTCTATTAGATGTTATTTTTCACCAGCAGTGTAATTCTGAACAGTGTACAGAAGCTGTATTTTATGTTTATAAGTGGAGCGTTACTGAAATGCGTATCTTTGCCAAAACCATTTGTTTTCACTATTCTCTCTTGCGCGTATACCCACTATCGCTGATGCGCCTGCTCCCTTCGGACGCACCCTTGCGCTAGCACAGGTCTACCAGCTTCGCCCTGTGCTAACGCGGTTAGATAGCATTTGTGCATTTTAGTAGCTACCTAACATAGGTTGGTTTGTTTTTGCACTAGTTCTTATGGCATATATTCGGAAGCCGTATTTATGAGGAAATCGAAAAGAATTGTAGTTTTTCAACAATTACTTCTGCTGGCCCCCTTGAATTTATCTATGCCAAGTGAGATATCTTTATGTCGCCCAGCCAAAGCTTTTACTTTATTTATTTATTTTTGGAGACAATAGTGAAAGACTTTGTATAATTTTCAAGAATTTTTTCGAAGTTCCTTATAGTATTTTTATCACTATTACGAGTTTCTATAGCACTCATAATAGCTTCATCCTAGGAACGTAAAATACAGCTTTTCTAGAATGTAAAGAAATAATCCACCGGCGGAATTTAATGGTTACCTTCCGTTGAGCCTCTACCTGGTTACTTATTATCATGGTAACAGTGCTCCTAGTTGTCCTATTTTCCTATAGTTTCAGAATTTGTGTATATTTGTCCTGTATTTTAAACTTGTCCTTTGTTTCCTATATTTTTCAGGGATTGAATTATTAAAAATACAAGCCAAGGCAGTTCCAGTGATGATTTAAATTGCTACATATTAGCAATATGCTAAATGTGTCTTTGCATTTTTTTTTTTTTTGGAAGGACTAGTCACTATTTTTAAAAAAAATTTGCTTTTTCCTATCCTGCCATGTTCACTCTTTTTTCTTTCTTTCTTTGTGCTTATTCTTTCCCAATGAAGCTTAACTGAGCAACCTTGCCGTGCTCCAGTTTCTTACACCGTAAGCTGTGTTAGCATTTTCTTTCAGCTATGTATGCAGCGGTATTGGCTAGACATTGAGGTGTGTTGGTATTCACCAACATATCCCAACGCCTTCCAACATTGCTGTACATAATATGCAGGGTTCTCACGCGTTCTGGAAAACCTGGAAATGAAAGTATTTCGTGGAAACGCCCTGGAAAAGCCATGGAAAGTACAAAAATTGCGAAAATCTTGGAAATGTCCTGAAAATTATTTATCAACTGGAAATGTCCTGAAATTTATGTTGTATAACAGTTGTTGAATGAAATGCTGTTACATGATTTATTCTAAAGGGAAATGCGTTGATCAAATGATGTTTAATTAGACTCAAATATTTTATTACAGAGAAATAAGTTATAAGTTATCGGAAAAATAAGTTTTCTTTTATCTTTAGAAAGATATGAAGTAATGAAAATGTCAAAATAAAGTTCAACTGTAAAATAAAAGAACTAGAAGGATAGTAAAGAAATAATTTATATTTTTGCGTGCATTTATTGAATTTACATATTCAAAATTATATATGAATAACGAATGTGAGAAGTGTTAAATGCCATGGTAATCATATAAATAAGAGTTATCTATTTCTTTTTCTTTTGAGGTAGTACGAATATGTTCTGAATTCTAACAATATTGGAGCCGCGTTTTTAAAGTGTTATTACTATTTTCAATAACAAATAATTGCTAATTGGGGTGAAGGGTGGCCTTTTTTACAATACATTTAATTTGTTTCTGTGCTTTAGAGGGTAATGCTGAACCAAACTGTCCTATATTTTTTCAATGTCCTGCTGGGAGGCCTGTGGTAATCAATATAACCTAATCTAACGTGTTTTTTATGTTGTCGCAGGTTAACGAAGTTGTGCTGAAGATAATAATACAACCATCATTGATATGCACTCTCCTTTCAACCGTACTATAGCTTGTCATAGTTTGAGACTAGTAAGCGTGCACTTGTAAACATACAACTTTACTTCACTTTGCACAAATACTCCCCTGGTGGATATTAATGTCTAATGTTATTAGCTTCCATATGCAGTCACTCATTTTAACTGTAAAATTAGCATTTTTATGAGATCTATTCTGAATCTATGCCCTTAATTTATCTTATTTAAATTCTAGACTGTTCCATAACTTCTACAAGTAATTCTAAAAAGTCAAAATAAAGCAGTATGTGCAGTGCAAATAAAACTACTACCCCACAAACTTTATTTTTGTCGTTTCTCTTCAACAAAGAATACTCACCTGCAGACCTTAATGTAATATTTGTAAACAAACCAAATATTACATAATTGTAACAGTGTTTACATTTACTCTACTTCTTCTCTGATGATAAAGTAAGGAATGGGCGGAAGCGATAACCATAATTAGATTTAGAGAAAATAAGAATTAAAATGCATAAGGTAAAAGCAAGATTGATTAGTACGTTTTAAACTGGAAGGAAACCTTCTTTAATAAAAATATAATTTAGATTGATATATTAAGAAAAGATTTATTTTCTGCACCGAATTGTCCGTGGTGACAAATAGGTACGTACGGCTAGTTGCAAAGTTTGTTTGAAGTGACCAAATCAATAGCTTCGTGTGTCGAATTATAGGATGTCGCTAATGTAGGGCAGTAAGGTGATAAAGTTCGACTAAAATGCAGAATATTAAGTAGGTTATATAATTAGAAATAGTGAAACTACACATAAATTCTACATCAGACGGGAAGTGTTATCGCACCACACTTGTTTAAGGTAATAAATAGCTGTTCCTTTGGTAAATAACGAAAATTAGAACGTAGTTGCAGATTTTTCTAACCCATTTTAGAGAAGTAATGTACGTGCTTCAACGACTAATTGTATACAGGCATTTTACGTAGTTCACGAGACTCTTAATTACGAGAAGCATGTATTAATATAGTGAGTGATTGAAACTTCTGTGCGATCCCATTTTAGGGAGCATACTTACATTCATGAAATATTGAATTTTAAAATAAAATGCAGTCTTACTGTCGTAGAAAGTATTTCTTAAGGGAGGGGTTTCCTTAATGGATACAGACAGGGGTATAAGTGCGGGGGAACGCAGGAGGCCATGGTCCCCCACTTTAAAAAAAATACAATGGGGTAAGAGGCATGAAAACTACGGTGCAGATCAAGAATAGTCTGTCAAATTAAAAACATTTCTTTCGACATCAACGATAAAAAAAAAAAGAAAGAAGTCAAAGGAAAAGAGATGAAAGTGTACATACATACATTGTTTGTTATAAGAAGGGTTAACCCTAATAATGGTAATAATGGGCTTTTTGTTTATTGTTATGTAAAGTGAAAATGAAATCTTTGTTTTACGTCCCACGGTTATGCCGGTTAGGCTAAAGGAGACGTGATGATGAGTAATGAATGAAATGGTGAAATGAAGAAAGTTGGAGGAAACGGGAGAACCCCGAGAAAACCCACGCACACGGTGTTTGTCCACCACAAAGTTCACTTGGCGGGGACGGATCGAACCCAGGACCTCAAGCACCAGAGGTGAACGCTCTACCACTGAGCCACCGCGGCCCGCTTATTGTTATGTGGTAGTGCCATCAATGTAAATATGAAGTAAGTATAAATTGCTAATTGTGTTGCCTAACAGTTACAGTTTAACTGTTACTAATAGTTTCAATTAGTTATTAACTGTCAGTTAGTAATAGAGTCATAGTTTCTTTTTTGTTACATTTCAATAATTTTTACAATTTACATACTATTCTGGACGAAGTCTATTACAACTATGTTGTCTAATGACTAATAAAGTATTCTATTCTACACTCTCGCATGCCCAAATAATCGTGCAGTTTTACTATACGGATCCACAGTATTTATAATAGTAGTAGTAACGGGTTAGAAGCCCCGCAGTGGTGGGTTGGGTTCTGTTCTCGACAAAATGGGCAAATTAAAGACGCCCAAATTTTTCTGTACGTTTTATATTCTGTGGATCCGTATAGTAAAACTGCATGCAAATAATTTGTACAGATAGATAATATGCCCTGGAAGTGACTACGTTCAATCCTGTTATATGCAATGCCAGGGTTCTAGGACGCTAACCTGCATCCCCGTGTAGTCGTAATAAAGAAAGAAAGCAACCTAGTTACTAACGTACCTTTAGCTGTATGTACGGGTCAACATTCTAAAACTTTTCATGTGCAATTATTTCATCACAATATTCATGCACAGCCTTAGAAGTTGTTTCTTAGAGTAGGAGTTGCATTCATGGGTACAGATACTCTTTACAATAACTTCTTCTTATTGGTATAAATATACATTCGGACTAATGCCATGAAAACGACTGTGCAAAAAGCGTAAATCAAGTTGTGCTAGATAACCACTGAAAAAGAGAATGGTATCTAACTGTGTTACGTAAGTAGCGCCACACTGTGTGGGGGTGTATCTGTATCTGCAGGTGCGTCAGCGACGGAGAGTACGCATAATCAAATAGAACACTTTTACTCGTAAAATATACTTTTTCTTAACATTGTTCAGAAATACTCCTCAGGGGAAAAACAGTATGTTACATGGTTGTCTTTAATGTGCACTCATTCATTTTAATCTTTCTTTTAGTATCTTATGAATTATATATTGTGGGAGGAAGTGCACTCTTGGGTTTCTTTGGTGCAGCTTCACTTTAAGTTTGCTTAACCGTTATGAGTATATAAATATAGCGTGCGGACATATGCCATAATGAAGAATGCAATAAGTGACCACTAGAAAGCAGGAATTGTTTAACCCGAGTATGGGTAGAGCGAAGCTGTTGGTCCCGCGCGTATGTGCTTTTGTAGGCATCAGGCCTGTCAACGATGATGGATGTGCGTGTAAGCGAGGATAGTGAAAGTACACTGCGCTCGTCATGTTACTATATGCTTTACCTGTTGGATAGTTTTGTTGTTGCGTATCATGACTTAACATACGAATTCATTTTATCATGGCTTCCATATTGACTAGTACGTTGTTAAGAGCATACATTTTCGATTACGTTTTTTGAACATTATTAGGGATGCTATACGTAAGATCTGTGAACATTACACATCAATCGACCGACGCCTTGGCTTTCTGGTAAAACTAACTCTCTCTACCTTTAACAGTAGTATTTTATAAGTGATAGTGAATTCATCGGTGCAAGTTAATTCGACTTTAAGTTAAAAGGACGTAATGGTATGGCTATAAATGTAACGTTTTCTCGGCAACGTTCGACAGTTCTAAATAACAATTTTCCGCGTTTTACTAGAATGTACCCCCCAAGTGCGTACAACTTTAATATGCATGCAAACTTACGTGCAGTAAGTTCGCAAGAACACACCAATCTGTGTTAGGTTATCAATCCAAACTAGCTTTTCGTCTATTGTAGTTCAGGGCGAAGGTAGGAACGCACCGCGGGAGGCGTCTGTTGGAGCATTCTCCTTAGTGACGGTGGGTGTGCGTGTAAAGGAAGACAGGTGTAAAAGAAAAACACGCACCAGTCTGTACACTCATTGTGTATATACAACCTCTGTTCAGAAAGTTTGGTGAATATGTGTATATTTCCAATGGATTGTAGTCTTACCTCAAACAGCAGTTACTGTCCTTCGAAATAATCCCCATTTATTGTAATGCACATCGGGAAACGGTTGTACGTCCTGGAAACTCCTGGCATCGTGCTTGTCTTTAAGAATGCCTTCAGCTGGATAGTAACATTACGTTGGACGTCCGAAAACCTTTGCCCTTAGGGGCTGATTTCAATTTGGAGAGCAGGGAAAAGTCCGAGAGAGAGAAGTCTGGGAAGTAGGATGGGTGATTGAGTGACACAGCTCTCCCTTTTGGCTAGGAACTGCTGCACCAGAAAGGCAGTGTGTGGCCGGGCATTGTCCTGGAGTAGGCTCCAGTCGCCTTGCTTGGCATATAAGCTTGACCCGTTGCAGCAGAGGTTTCAGTATTTGTACGTACGTAGTGGCATTTCACGTGTTGCCCCAGGGAGGAATTTTTTATGGATGAGAAAATTCACTTACGATGTTTTCTGTTTTGACATCGTTCATCACCTGTAGCCTCATTTGCTCCCTCAAGGAATTTCAAGGAGTCTCTAGGTTGTTGAATTACAAGAACATCAGGGTTTTCATAAATAATAAAGTAATCCAATGGCACCTAATCCCTCTATATTCGCCTAACTTTGGTGGTCTTTGGGAAGCTGCAGTTAAATCCTTTAAGTACCACTTAAGGATAATGCCTAATGGGAGTGTCATGTCTCACAGTTGGAGAATTACCGACATTAATCACACAGAAAGAAACTTGTTTAAATTCACAAGGAGCGTCGCCCAATGGTCCTAATGATCCAGCAGCATTAATTCCAAGCCATTTTCTTATTAGTCAGCCATTGACAGGACTCCCAAAACGCGACTAACAAAAAGAGAAGATTAAATTTTCAACACTTTTGCAGATGATGGTACATTGAAATAATTATCACAACTACAGGGAAGAAATGAATGGAAGACAAATTGTACCAACGTAAGCCCACGTCAACTGATGCTTTTGAATGAAGACAATTTCCCACTTCTATGGTGAAAGTTAGATTTCATCAAAGAAAAAGTCCATGCAGAGTACCTTCTGCTAAGACGTCCAATGGTTTATATAAACATTCAATTACAGAACTTTGTGTTTTGCCGAACAGTGATCAATCATAGTATAATCCATGTTAAAGTGTTATTTTACTTCATATTTTGAGCTTTTTTTATTTGCTATGCTATAGAAAGTTTATTTACTTTTTTAATAAAAGGGCATTACCCTTTTTTGGCGGACGCCATGTGAACTCATAATTTATTTAGTAATATTTTTAAGAACTGGAAACACTATAATCGGAATACAGATTCACTTGCAGGGTGTCTAGTGATACTGGAAATACTTGAATCATACTGGAATTTAATTTTGATACTGGAATAACTGGAGATATACTGGAATTTTGATCCACATACTGGAAAAATCATGAAAGTGGTAATTTGTCAACTTTTTTTTTTCAATTGTTTTAATAGTCTTAGAAACAATTTTGTATACATTGAGATTGTAAAATTTTCCAAAGCAAGAGTTGTATACATTTTGTAATTACACATTTAAAGCAATGGGTGGAGTCAAGGGCTGTGAGGGGAGTTGGGAGGCTCTTTTAAATTAAGGTATTTTAGAAAATCAAGGCTAACTACATTTATTAAAAATTCTTTTGATGGTAAAACAATTACAAACCTGAAATCATTTAAGAGTGTGATTATTCCTAAAGAACTTTAAAAAATCATTATATTAGGTATTGAAATTTTGCTGATAATTATACTGAATATACTGGAATTTTGAAAATGAAACTCAGTAGACACCCTGACTTGTTATTCAAGATGGTGATTGTTGAAGGAGGGACATGCATAAGGCACGAACAGCACAACATTTATTCAAAAGTAGTGTTTTTTAAGTCAAGTAATATAACGAACATTAGTAAACTTACGATATTACATAGTATGCGGTATTTATTGTATAAATGGAAATAACTAGTGACCAGTGACTAGTAAATCACAAAAGGAAGCATTCGAATCTTTCATTGTGCAATACAGTTCAAACCATTGAAGTGTAAATTATCGCGAATGTGTACAAGCAGTATACATCATGCGTCGTTGAACATTATGGACAGGTTCTTGCGTATTTGATCGGCATAATGGAAGCCCTTTTTTTTACTCTTAAAGGTCGGTGGTATGATATTATTGTTTTAAATGTACACACCCCAACAGAAGATAAGAATGACGATATAAAAGACAGTTTTTAGGAAGAAGTGAAACGGATATTTGACCAACTCCAGCAATACTCTATGAAAATTCTATTAGGAGATTTTAGTGAGAAGGTAGGGCGAGAGGATATATTCAAACCGATTATAGGGAATGAAAGTCTGTATAAGGAAAGTAATGACAGCGGTGTTAGACTTGTGAACTTTGCAACATCCAAGAACCGTATCATGAATAGTACAAAATTCCCACATCGCGACCTTCATAAATACACTTGGACCTCACCAGACGGAAAAACGCATAATCAAATTGATCACGTTTTAGTAGATAGAAGAAGGCAATCTAGCATAATTGATGTCCGGTCGTTTAGAGGGGCTGATTGTGACACTGATCACTACCTGATAGCAGTGATAACAAGAGAGAGATAATCGTTGAATAAAGGAAATTTTCAATGTCTGAAAACGGAGAGATTCAATTTGAAGAAATTAGAAGAGAGCCAGGTAAGAGAGAAATACCAGATTGAAGTTTCGAATAGATTCTCGGTTTTAGAAGATTCGGAGTGCACAGTGTTGAGGATACTTAGATTGAAATTAAAGATAGCATTAAAATTTCAGGAAAAGAAAAATAGGACACGCGGAAATACATAGGAACAAACCATGGTTCTACCAGGAATGCACTAATCTACAAGAAAAAAGAAAACAATTTAAACTGCATTGGTTACAAAATCTAAACGATATAACTACACAAACTTTCATTGACATTAGGCGGAAAACTTTCTTTTAGAACAAAGAAACGCGATTTTTTGAAAAATTGAGGAACTTGAAGATAACAGTAAAAAAAAAAAAAAAAAAAAAAAAAAAAAATCCGGGAAATGTGTAAGGGAATCAACAAATTTAAGAAAGGCTATCAACCTTGTGCTTATATATTAAAGAAAGCTGACGGAACAGTTTTCACTGATGTAGATAGCATTGTAAATAGATGGAAAGATTTCTTTGACGATTTGCTTAACACGCAGCCGAAAACTAATGTGCGTGAAGAAAGGGAAATACAGAACTGTGTAATCTAGAACCTAACAGAATAGAAGTAGAAATCGCTATAAAGAAATTAAAAAAAAAAAAAAAAAATCTCCGAGTTTAGACGAAATTCCGGTTAAGTTAATTTTAGCTGGAGGTGAAAAATTGTGGAACAAGATACACAAACTCATTCTCCTAATCTGGAACAAGGAAGAATTGCTACAAGAGTGGAAAGAATCAATCATTTCACAAGAAAGGCGACAAAACTGACTGTAATAGTTATCGAGGCATTTCCTCTATCAACATCCTATAAAATTCTTTCAAACATTTTATTAGCAAACTGACCCCATACGCAGATGAAATTACTGGAGATTATCAGTGCAGATTTAGACGAAATCGATCAACTATCGACCAAATATTTACCATTCCACAAATACTCGAAAAGAAGTGGGAGTACAATACCCCGGTGCATCAACTATTTATTGAGTTTAGAAAGGCGCACGATTCGGTTAGAAGAGAAACATTGTACAACATTCTTGCAGAATTTGGAATACCGAAAAAGCTAATTAGATTGAAGATATGTTTAAATGAATCCCAAAGTAAAGTCCGAGTGGGAAAATTTTGTCCACAAACTTTCACGTGGAGAATGGTCTCAAACAAGGAGATGCGTTGTCGCCATTATTATTCAACTTTGTCCTGGAATACGCTGTAAGGAAAATCGAAGGTAGCAACTAGGGCCTAGAGCGGAATGGTATTCACCAGGTTATGGCATATGCTGATGATGTAAATTTGATAGGGGATGATAGAAGAACAATAGAAAGAAATGCAGAGCTCTTAATTAAACGCTTGCAGGGACATAGGGTTAGAAGTAAATGCAGAAAAAAGTAAATACATGGAAGTTCGTCGGGATAATAATACGGCAAATGATGAATGTGTTAAAATTCAAATAATACTTTTGATAAAGGAGATGCGTTCTAATATCTAGGATCAATATTAACAGACGAAAAACATATTCACAAAGAAATTAAATGTCGACTAGAAGCAAGGAATTCGTGTTATTATTCAGTTCAGAATCTCTTGTCGCGAGTTCTGTCTAGGAATTTGAAGCTTAAAATATATAAAACGATAATCATACCTGTTGTTCTGTATGGTTTCGAAACATGGTCGCTTACTCTGAGGGAAGAACGTAGACTGAAAGCATTTGAGAACAAGATGCTCAGACGAATATTCGGACCCAAGAGGAACGGGAATGGGGAATGGCGGAAACTTCATAACGAGGAACTACATAATTTATACGGTTTACCAAACATTGTTAGAGCTATTGAGCCTTATGCAGAGTCGCTCTGACCCTTGATTAGTGTCATACTAAAGAGTTCGACTAACATATGTTTCCTGCAGTATTCAGGCCATTAGTATGACGCTAATCATACGTCAAAGCGACTCTGCATAAGGCGGATTAAGTCTAGGAGGCTCAGGTGGACAGATCATGTAGTCAGGATGGAAGAAATTAGGAACGCTTTCAAAGTATTAACTGGAAGACCAATCGGAAAACGACCATTAGGAAGACCTAGGCGCAGGTGGGAGGACAATATTAAGATGGGTCTCACAGAAATTGGAATATAAAGTAGAAACTAGATCCAGTTGGCTAAGGATAGAAGTCAATGGAGAACCTTTGTGAACGCAGCATTAAACCTCCGGGTTCCGTAGGCCATAGAGTTAGTGGAAGCCCAAGTATATCTGCGTCAGTGGTGGAGGGTTTCTACGCTGAAATAGAAGTTAAGGATCCTGTTTATGAGACTCGAGGACAGACTGAATTTCTCTCAAATAGCAGCAGTAACATATGACTCATCTTCCTTTTGAGTATTCATTTGCAAACAACAGAATACAAAGTATTTAAGGCTGAGCTGAATGCTGATGTGATGGCTGAGAAAGCCACTGTTGCATAAGTCGAAAAGGATTTGCAGCTTGTGGAGCTTCGAGAACTCATATTTACAGCCTTCGTTTCACCGAACTCAAGTTTGAAGATATGTTTTTCAAGACAAGCCTTCCCCCTTCCCCCCAAACATCAGCTGATGTAGCTAATACTGATGAGAATGTAATTGTTTTCGTTTCATTTACGCAATCATATGCTTTATAGAAATAAAGGGTTTTTTATTTGAATTCAAACCGAATATTTCCGTTCTTTTTTTTTTCTCTGAAGAAAATCGAGATTTCGTTTACATACTTGTCACTTTTTTTCTTCCTTGTATTTGAATATGCTTATAATATTAAACTTGAGCTCCAAAAATTCTTCTGGAATGGAAAGGAAGTGACAGTGCCTAAGAGGGTAAGAGACACACAAACCGCTTCGATTAGGGTGGGAAGGGGTGACATGTAAAACTAATAGAAGACGATCGACATTATTGTCGAGTCCATAGCTTCCGGGGTCGTTGAGAAGAATAATGACACCCATGTTGGTTAAGTCCAAGTTCAGACCTTGCGGCATGGAGGTTAGAAAGGTGAAAAACAAAATGATTAAGATTAGTGTCAGATCCATAGTTGTTGGAGTCAGAAGAATGTCTTTCCGTTTGAAATGACTTTTGGAACATAGTATTCACCTCATGCTGTTTTTATATCGTATCACTTTGAAGAGGGCATATTCTGGAAGGGGGGAGATATTTCAAAATTTATGCCAAAATTGGACTATTTTTATCGTTACACTTTCATTCAAAGGGGAAGGGAATTCAAATGTTTTTCTTAAACCTATGCTCCACGTGTGAAGAACAAGCATTAAGCTAGTATATTAATAAAAAACTCAAAACACCTATGTGGGTTTCAAGCTATCCCCTTGAGCAAACCCTGCCTACAATCGCATTAGCAACATGTGTAATAGTTTCTTGTAATTACTGAGATATTAATACTTACAAAGATTAAAGAGAAAGGCCTTTTCCCCATTTTCTGTCAATAGATCTCACTTTTGACCGGTATAAATAAAACACATGGTTTACTATATTGTGCAATATATTCCCTTGAATTTGGTACAAAAATGACATTTCTACCTCTGTTGTGTGAGAAGTTACGTTCATTTAAAGATTACCCTACAATTCTGGCAGCGACTATATTGATGACATCGTATCTTTTAAACCGTAATTGGATTCTTTTCTGGCTTCTTGTGAGCAGTATCTCGATTATAGTGCATATTGTAGCAGCTGGTTTAGTTGACCCCTAGTCTCCCTGTACTTATCCACTTTATAACGTTATTTATATGTTCACAGATTACAGTAACCTTTCGACTATTCGCTGGCGGGTTATATGGGATTTCTTTTTTAATATTAAAAATCTTCAATCACAAATAAAGGAGAAGTGTTTTAACACGAGGAAACAAGAACAGTTACTGATTTACACCCTCCATTCCAAAAGAAACCGAACGTTCTAAAAAAACAAAAAAGCAATGTACATTTTGGAACAAATCATTTTTATTAATCAATGTATTCCCCTTCTGCATCGATACACATATTTGCACGCTCCAACAAGTTGTCAAACGACTTCTCCATGTCCTTTATTGGAATGGTCTTTAGGACGGCGGTCGTCGCCTTCTCAATGGCATCAATCGATGCGTGCCACTTTCCTTTCATCGCCAAATGCAGTTTCGGGAACAGATAGAAATCGCACGGAGCGAGATCTGGTGAATAGGGCGGATGATGCAACCGAATAATGTGATTTTTGACCAAAAATTCATTTACAAGTCGGGAACGATGTGATGGTGCATTATCGTCCAAAAGAGTCCAACTGCCGATTTCGCGATATTCGGGCCGAATACGACGAATTCTTGCCAGCAAACGCTTCATGACGCCCAAGTAAAACTCTCCAGTGACTGTCTGGCCGGGCTGAACAAATTCTTTGTGGATAATTCCTTTTGAATCGTAAAAACAAATCAGCATCACCTTAACTTTTGACTTCACCAAGCGACTTTTTTTTGGGTGTTCCTTCATCCGGCGCTCTCCATTCAGCACTTTGCCGCTTTGTTTCGGGCTCATATTCAAAACACCACGTCTCGTCACCAGTTACAATCGATTTCAAGAAGTTTCGATCCTGCCGAGCACTTTTAACGATGTCTTTGCAATGCGCAATTCGATCAACTTTTTGGTCTTCGGTGAATTTGTGTGGTACAATCCGCGGCAAAAAACCTGCAACATGAGCATATAAGTTTATTGTGTAATGACGAAGTCTTTTGCTCCAAAATAAGTGTGCACGGAAGGAGGCCGAAGTTTATCCTGGTGTGATTCGTTCCACTTAGACGTTATGTTCATTCCCTGTGCTGTTAGGCGTAGTTTTACAATAAACTTACATCCTCATGTTGCAGGTTTTTTGCCGCGGATTGTACAAACCGCGAATTAACCTTCTTAAGGCCCAAAACTTCGGTCAAAATGTGGTATGCGGTTATTTGAGGAATGCCTAATTCCATTTCAATAACTTTCACCGACGATTTTTTGTTATGTTTGATGAATTCACGCACTTTTTCGATGTTTTCTTCCGATAATCCGGTTCTGGGACGGCCTGATCTTTCATCATCATCCAGCGTCTCTCTACCCGATTTGAATCGCCTGAACCACTCGTAAACTTGTGTACGGGATAGACACTCATCACCATATGCATTTTGTAGCATTTGGTGCGTTTCACTAAAAGTTTTACCCAGTTTAACACAAAACTCAATTGCAGCTCGTTGTTTGAAACTCATTTTCCGACCGATGTACACAACACACTGACAGTTGTCAATGAGGGACTACGCCATCTACCGGTAAAATATTACAACAGATGGCACTAGTAGTACTATTTGTTTTCAAAAGTTCGGTTTCTTTTGGAATGGAGGGTGTATTTGTAAAATAAACCAACAAACTTGTAAATACTGTTTATTAACTAAAAGTCTTTATCTTATGTCCCGAGTTTTAAACTACGTACCCAAGAGCACATTTTAGTGACTATACTGATTATTACATTATAATAGTACTGTAAATAAAATTTGCTCAAAAGAATTTTTATTGATTTGTGTCCGTGTTCGATCATTTTCCAGATTATCCGCGGCTGCAGCACCACCTAGTTCTGTGGATAATCGAGAGTTTACTGTATTTACATGTTTTGTGCTACGTAAATAATTTAACATTACTAATGCGACGTAAAAAAATGCATTTTTTAAAATACTAAAATTAGTAACCTTGTAGTATTCCTGTGGCGGCCAACATTTCACAAATGATCATTTTGATGAAATTTATAAATTTCATTGTCATCACTATTTACTGTATATAAAAAATTTAAATTTCTATTATACAGTGTATCTTTCATATTATTTTTTGTATTATATATTATTAGCTTCTGTTTAAAAATTTGTCGATATAAATACGGTAATCATGAAACTCACCGAAACGTACTTGATGTAATGGGATGCGTATTCAATATTGAAGAGAATCCAATTAGTATATTATTAAAATTATCTTGAACCAACTACATTATTAGTTGAGTGAAATAAGTGAGATTGAAAAGTAATATTTCGTTAATTTATTAATCAGCTACATAAGATGGCAATTAGTGTTCAAGAAGAATGTTTAGATACAAGGGAAATTTTATGAAGGACTATCAAAAGTAAGAAAAGGAGTGCTATTAGGTAAAAATGGGATGAATGGAATGTAGTTCCACAATCGGCGTTAGTTTTCTGAAAAGATATGTGCTGAAGAATGCAATAACTGTATGCCGAAACGTCCAGATTTCAATCATTTTGTGTATTTTTAATGAATACTAATTTCACCAATTTGGACATAAGTATGTATTTAGCAACATCCAACCTCCAAATGTGTTTCCAAGATAGTCTCGTACTATTTCGACACGGTGCCTGTGTGGTTGGATAAATGCAGCTGTAACTCTATTAAAGATGAATTTATGAATTCCAATACCTGTAATATAGATATTAGAAACAAGTCATTGTACATTTATAGATCCAGGTATTTAGAAATAGGATTTAACCGACTGTCTTTCATGTTTTATTGTTAACTGTTTTGAGTACGCGAAGTAAGTCGGAAAATAAGATTTCCCTTACTATTATGGACAGAGATGTTTATGCAAGACAACTAGTATACTGCGAAAATAAAGGACAAGAGTCACTTTATTCCTCCGCATAAGAACGAAGGACGTTGGTGCATTTATCTTTGCAAGGTTTGAAAACTTGGGAGAAAAAATGTATTCTACATACGGAAAAACTCTTTCATGACTTTCCATTTCGTCGTTGGTTCCAAAGTGCCTTCCGCTGAGAGCCTTATTCGATGCCAGAAAGAGAGGAAAGTCGCTGGGCGTGAGATCTGGACTATAGAGCGAATGGGCAAAGCGCTCTCAACGGAGAGTAGCAAGATGGTTTTGCGTTGCTGTCGCCGAGTGTGATCTATCATTGTCATATGTTTGATTCCAAGTGTCTGGCGACCATTGATTGTAACATGCCTGTTCGCTTGAATCATTTCATCCACATATCTAATGCTCTCTTCTTCGGTAGCTGTTAATGTCCGTCCAAGTCTCGTTGTGTCTCTCAGATGGTCACGCCCCTCACTGAAGTGCTGGCACCATTTTCGCATGATTTATTTCCTCGTGACATGTGAATCGTACATTTCCAGGGGCGGATAGGGCCACCGGGTTACCGGGCGGCGCCCTGTGCGCCCCCTCAACGAATCGCCCCCAAGATGCAACGTATAAAAAAAAATTCGGACTGAGTGGACCAAGCTTTAAATCCTGAAAATCGATGCGGCGTCGTGGAAAGAAGGTAAAGCTATTAGAAGCAGATACTGATGCCTGCAGAATGATCACATGCCTGTTTAGTGCCTCCAAACCTGCAGAATTATTAACTACTGGCTACTAACAGACTGCACACAATATTAAAGTTTGCGGTCCTACCTCATCTGCTACGAATGCTATTGCCAGAATGGGAATAATAATAATAATAATAATAATAATAATAATAATAATAATAATAACTAGTTTCATGAATGCTGAAATTAGTGCTCCCTCCTGGAAAATAAACAAGAAAGTTCCATTTCCGTGAGTCTTGAGATTAGTGGGCTTCCAGCATTAAATACGATTGTTGCTATCAAAGAAGAAAATGAACTGAAAATCTTCAGTTCTAGTGATGCCGGGTTCGAATTCAGTGAAAACATTGAAGAGCTTGATGCAGCAGGGATCAGAGCAACGAACTCTTTCATACGTATACAAGAGGATGATATAAAATTTTTGAGTTCCATCCCATCAACCAAAATAAAGCATACCCTTTAATCCTGAGTTTGTTTATAAACGAGCAAATAGCACCAACGAGGTTTGGCTGTCATATTGTCCTGCTCAAAAGACGTCTTTTTTTTTTTTTTTTTTTTTTTTTTTTTTTTTTTTTACCGTGTGCTCAGCTTATTCTGCAGATCGAACAAACACGATTCTTTAAGATTCTGTGCGTGACGAATGTAACACTAAACACACTTAAAAGCGAATAAGAGAACACGAGTCTTCCAAAATACATCAGACCAGCGTGGATGCTTACGTATCTAACAAACTAGAACATAGTGTTAAGAAACTTTTTCCTCACGAACAGATAAAACAATGGCAGTATGAGGTTGAGAAGAACAGACAGGTAATGCATCGAGTCGTCAAAGTGCTTAAACTCATTGGTAAAACAGGGCTCACTTACAGAGGAAAAGAAATTAAGCAGCCTATAGACTGGAAGAGACAGCTGTAGACCATGAAAACTTTTTGGGGTATTATTCTCTTGTTAAGCAAATTTGACTTTACTTCTGGAAATTCTGCAGAAGTTGAACTTTGATATTGAGAAGTGTATTGGAAATTCAACTGACGGCACAAGTAACATACAAGGATAATATTCGGATTTTTCAAAGCACCCATGATCAGTTACACGTGTCGTGTTGCGCTCATATATCCAATCTTGTCATATGCGATCAGACAAAAAAGTTGCATTGATTCTGTATCATTGCATGTTCTGTGCGGTATTTATGCGTGCGTATAATCTGCGAATGGACATTTGGAAGACTAGTTATTGCGGAAACAAGCTGGTGGAAAACACTGGAAAAACTTCGGTCATTTTTCGAACCTAGAAAGTGCTTTGTACATAGAGTTGACCATAACAATAAAGAAAATTGTTTCTAAAGAAAATATCAAACCAGAAGGTATGTGTAAAGCGAAAGGACATATAAAAGATCTTAAGTTCAAAAGAATTCTGACAGCACAAGTGTTCTTGAGAATATTTCAAGTAGCGACCCCTCTGTCAAACTATTTCCAAATAAAGGGTGCTGGTGTATTGTAGTCGTATCGAATGGTCTACTCTGTCCTAATTGAAAGAGCAGAGAGCTAATTTTGAATCTGTTAAGAATGCAGCGTTAAGATTTACAGAATGGTCCAATAACGAATTGTAGAATTAGAACGTGATTTCTTTGTTTCTACTGACCTGTCGACAACTCGCCTTCGGAGGTGGAAAAGGATGTTTCCCTATGAATGTGAAGATGAAGCTACTTCTGATCCAATGACCAAGTACTGCATTGAAGCATTGAACACAGTATTGAATATAGTAATTTCGAGTATTTCTTCAAGATTCAAGAAGCAAGATACTTTATGGAATTTTTGGATCCTAGAAACTTCAGCCAAACAAAAGAACTTCCAGACACGGCTTTCAATAAACAGTCTTCCCTTGGACTTTTAAAGCAAGTGGGAATTCTTAAAAGTCAGTCTTGATGATGAGTACGATCGAGAAGAAGCGACTGATTCTGTTGATAGCACAAGTGATTCAGAATTAGAAGAAAATAAGTTTCTCCACAAGGAAGGCGAGTGCAAAACGTGTTGCAAAAATGGTTCAATGTGCTTTTCTAATTTTGCAGAGTTGTAATTTGTAAAGTAATGCTAGATTTGCTACTAGCATACAAATTTGTATTAACTTTGCCTGTAACTCAGGTAACATGTGAAGGATGTTTTTCAAAACTGAAATACATTAAAAAATAGGTTAAGAGGTACCATGTCTCAGGAACATTTGGAAACATTTATGTTGATGTCTATTGAAAATATTTGATAAGGAATGTTTCGAATGAAAAGGTGATAGATACAGTAGCATCAAATAGTAGTACACGAAACATCTATTAATTTTGTAATATAGTATACGTACTCCTTGGATTTCATGTAATACTTTGAGCAATTCAGAATATGCTGATGAAAGAATATAAGGTTTTAATTGTTAATACTATTGATGTACTGTAGAAAGAAAACTGTGCAACTTGATTTGTGACATTGAGATGCTAATGACCCTTTTGGGGGGAAGTGCCCGCGCCCCCCTAATGATGCCGATCCGCCCCTGTACATTTCCGTTTGTCGATTATGGGTTTCAGCACCCAGCGTCCCAAAGGCCTATTCATACAACACTTCTTCTGGTAACCACGAGTTTACAACACGTCTTCTTTCCGTGCTTGTCGGGCACAGAATGGGCTACTCATCTGATCGTTCTTCTAACGCTGCGATAGTGCTATCAAACCGATGTCTTAAGTGGTCTGTTGCTTTGCCCCGACTTCCTCTCGTAAAATGATTTCAGACGTACATCTGGAACATCGTTAATAATAAATAAATAAACAGTTTGGTCATGACTAGTGATAAAAATACTATTTTTAAGACTATGTAGTTCCATCATTAGAAAAATTGACGTTGTACTGATAAAATTCTTCCCAAGACCTTGTCTTAAATTCAGTCACTAATTCTTCATCATATTTTATTTGAAAATAGAAAATATTCTTAAATTGATGTGTTTTCTTTCTCTTTCAGATGGGTGTTCGTGGTTTGACGACGTATATAGCTAGACATTCTGATAAATACTTGGATCCTTACCAGCTTCATGATTGTTACGTTGTAATTGATGGAAATAGCTTAGCTTGCCAGTTGTATTCTTGGTGGTCGAAGTGTAATTGCACATTTGGAGGTGACTACGACAAATACGCAGAATGCCTTCGTAAGTTTTTTAATGCGTTGAAAGCATGTAATGTGACGCCTTTGGTAGTTCTTGACGGTGGTTATGAAAGTAGAAAATTAGGCACCGTGTGGGAAAGATTTAAAGGCAGAATCAAAACAGCGAAAAGACTTAATCCTGTTACTCAGTCCACTTTAACAGTACTGCCACTGCTTTTAAAAGAAGTATTTAAAGAAGTATTGTTAGAGCTTAACGTAAGTTTCGCTCAGTGCAATTTTGAAGCAGACGATGAAGTAGCAGCATTAGCAAGAAGTCTGCAGTGTCCTGTGCTCAGCTATGACTCAGATTTTTTCGTTTACGATGTGTTGTATATACCGTTATCCACAATTGAACTTGAAGTTGCAGAAATTCGTGCGGAGAATGAGAAGCATATAAAGTGTATTAATTGCCAAATTTATAATGTAAGTAAATTCCTGAATAAGTTTGGAGGTCTTCAGAAATCCATGATACCTTTAATGGCAGTTTTACTAGGCAATGATTACATTAGCCGAAGTTTCTTCAAGAATTTTTATTCACAAATAAAAGTTCCAAGGAATAACAAATTAAATGAGCAACAACGGAGAATTGCTGGATTGTTGCAGTGGCTGCGAAACGAAGAAGTGGAAACAGCGATACCAAAGGTAATGTTTCTGTAGCAGTATATTGCTAGAAAGTAATAAAATTGTTAAGATGAGCGTAATATAAGGCTGAACTTCTTTTCTAATTTACGTGTAATTTATTTGCTTTACTTTATTGGGTTGGAAGGTAATACAATAATCAGTAGCGTATGGGGACTGCCGGAAAAGTTTCTGCAATCAGTACGATAAGTGAAAACATGAGAAATTTTGGATAATAAAACTATCCATGACTGTGGATTAGATATTGTAACAAAAGAAACACTGACCAAAGCTTCAACTCACACTGTATTTTAAACCATAATGTATTACAGTTTCAGATATCTACCATATCCTTCATCAGACACTATATAGACACTGCAGAACATAAATGAAGATATATATTATTTATCTTAACTCTGTTGGCTGAAGCCTTCAGCCAATCTCATGGGTCCCACTGTGTCTATTTTTCAAGCAATCACTTGCCGCCATTTTTGGTTCTTATACGGGCCTTTTCCCATTTCATTTTCCTGTCCATGCTATCCAAAATTCTGTGCTAAAATTCATTAATAGGTAAAACCCCTTTCCAGTTCATCAGCTTATCTCTTCTTGCCTTCTGTATCCAATCTGCTTCTTTCCACTTCCTTATTGTCATTCTCTTCTCTATCTCCAACACTTCTGTCTTATCTCAATTAATTTCGTGATTAGTCTCCTTTACATATGCGTATATCGCATTGGTATCTTTCTTGCTCTTCACGTCATTTTGTTGTTTTATCCTTTCTTTTATTCTCTTTCCCATCTCTCCTATCGCAGTCCCCACACATACCCTGTAAATGACTCCTTCGTCCTCTTCATTAATCTTCTTTGTGCCTTTTCTATTCTTCTGTGTTGATTTCAATAAGTTTTCCCCACTCCTATAAGCTCCGACCCCTCCTTTTCTTAAGAAGGATATGGTAGATATCCGAAACCGTAATATATTATAGTTTAAATACAGTTTGTGTTTAAGCTTTGTTTGTTTGCTTTTTTTTTTCTTTCTTTCTTCAAAGTAGTCACCTTTAAGATCGATATACTTTTGCATACGCTCAAACCAGTTTTTTTTCTTTCTTTCTTTCTTTCTTTCTTCCACTCTTGGGCTGTTAATTCAGAACTCGCTTTTCGGAATGCTTCAGGCGACACAGATCGCTTACCATGCATTGTATTTTCCATTTGTGACTACAAAAAGAAGTCATAAAGTGATCAATCAAGCGAGTACGGACAATGAGTCATTAGTTGGACATTTTTACTGGACAAAATTCAACGGTTTGGTGTGCAGAGTGGGCTCTGACGTTGCCATGTTGAAGAATGATGGGAAAATTTAGGTTTGCTTTACGCAATTCATTGATGAGATCTGGCAAACAAATTGTTGTTTATCGCTCAGCATTTACAATCCTTCGATCTTCTAAAGCTATGGTTACCACATATCTGTTATAACCAAAGAAATAAACAATCATTTGCTTCGCAGCACTTCTCGAACGAACAACTTTTGTTAGTTTCGGCTCACTTTGAAACACCCGAATGGATTACTGTTTAGTTTCGAGTTCGTATTGTCGCGTCGCGGCACGAAGGAGAGGCTTCGGGGAACAAGCCCTTCGTGTCCGACTGGTAGGAATTTCGTTTTTATGAGAGAATAATATACTGCTCCTATCACTGGCATTCAAAAGATACGGAATAGTTAGTCACACTCCCAAGTTACAAGAATAGATCAAGCTCACCGTATATCAGAATTTAATTATTTATGAGAATGACTGAGAATGCTTAACTGTTTGAAGGGCATACCAACAGGGCGTTAGGTCGCCAAAAGGAGGATAGCCAATAACAAAAGAATAGAAGTACCGCCAGGTAAAGGTCACCAATTGTTGTTTGGTTAGGGTCGTATTACACTACGAGCCCACAATTGATTGCACATTAATTGCACATTAAGCAACAAAAACACAGCAATTAGTCTTGAAAAAGACTGTTTATATGAGGACTTAACTTAGTCCAACAACATCCACGAGCTGTAGGGCTCTGAATAAAGAATAGTTGTTATAATTCAATTGAGGTGACAGTAAATCTAAATTATAGGAGGTGCCAATGTCATCTACAATGTAGGGCTATCTCAAAACTAACACTCGTCAGGGACGGAGTTGAAGTTCCGACAATACAATTAGAATAAGAAGCAGTTAGAGGTACAAAAGACGAGCGTTGTTGGTATGCGAGTCAAGAGCGATTAATACACTAGTAAATTAGAAAGTTAATTGGGTTTCAAATATAGTTAGTCAAATTAAGAGCGTCGGCAGTTGGAATACCACTGCTATCGGCCAGTCAACTTTAACTATACAATTTACAATAAAAATCACAATGATATCGCTCGGATTCAAAAGAGATACTTAATATTCTAAGAGATTAAACAATTTCAATAACTAGAAAAGGGAAACTTTCAGAACCGTTAACATGAATTACGTCTGTAAAATAAAACAAGGTTACATTATAATTTCGGCATCACTTGGGAGGTGATCCCCTTTACAGTTAAGACTTGAGATGTTATACGAATGCGAGTGATAATAGCTTAGAAGGTAATTAATTAAATGACAACCCACCTGAGTAACTATGTCCTACCACAAGTCGCTCAAAGAACCAGATGACGGAGTTCCCTTGGGTTGTGTCGACGCCACTGCAGCCGTTTCATACACACACCTGGTAGCAGGATTGAACAACACTAGTAGATCACACTAAAACAATAACTTACGCACTTGTGTCTCGAGCGGCTGAAACACGAAGTGGAGCGAGAGAGAGACGAAATTCCCAAGTGGGCGTACGAACAGAGATCTTCAAGGCTTCGTACTGGGTTAGATGTCTTCTTGGTATTCTGACATCGCACACGCTGGTCTTCTCTGGATAGAGTCAAAAGTCGTAGTGTGTGACGAAGGGAAGAGTCAGGTCCACGTTAGAGCGGGTTTCGAGTGAAGAACGTCTCACCGGGAGTCTGGTCATCCACTAGACAGCAATGTTTCTGCGCCGATGAAGGCTTCCAATTTAGATTAGATATAAACCAAAAGAGAGAGAAAAACTGGCGAGATTCGGTTGAGGGTTAGTATTGTTGGAATGACGTGAAACAAAGTTCTAATTGAGAGAAGGTTTATTCATGACTCGTCTCAGTCTTTTAATTTGGTACAAAACAAGCGCTTCCGGCATGGGATCGTAATTGAACTAAGAGGCAATTTAGTAATACTGTGATACGATCAAGGAAGCCGTTGGTTCCAAACAGATGAGTTAATGGATAATCGAAGGTGTTTAACACGAGTCAGTCTTAGTGATGTACAGCACACAGAACGTGGAGTGAAAATCTCGGTGAAATAACTGAACACTGTTATGCGGAGAGAGAATAACACACACTCAGTCGTTCTTTTAGTTGAGAAAGATAGTATCTCAACACAGTTACCACTAGGATGTAAATCCCGACGTTTAGGGTGTAGTTAGTCGGTACGGCAACTATACTGGACGAAAAGAACTTCAATGACAGAAGATGCACGAGACATCGAAGAAAGCAAGTTCAAGGGCGGTCTCGATGTGAGGTAAGAGTTTAGTCTCCCGGACGAAGTACGGTTGAAGAGACTCTTACAATTTTCGTCCTAGCGCTTGGAGATCGGAGAGCACAAGTATTCGTTGCGAACGTCCAAGGCGCTAAATAGAGAATAATCCAAAGGGTAGCAGACGGGTGTCTGCTCCCTGGGGGACTTCTCCGTCTCCTCGACGATCAAAAGGTCAGCGATTAAGAATAACCCGAATATTTCGAATAATTCCCCTTTATAGAGGGAAGTAAGCCCGTTTTGTTCCAAGTGTTATCTCTTTCACACGGCACAGGATAGTGACGGGTGAAAATAGAGGGGTCCGTAGGCGGAGATAGTTTCTTTCCTGATTGGCTTTATATTATCTATCAAACGAATTTGGGTTTCTGCATTTGCGTAGAGGTGGTACAAAGGCGTAACCAAAGACTTCCTTTTGACATAATATCAAATTTATTATAATACGCTGATGACTCTAAAGGTTATGAACCAGTGAACCCTAGTGAACCCATGCTTACAACAGCGCAGCTGGTAATACAAAACTGGAATTTACAATGACAGTTACAATTTCCTATAAGTTTGTAGACACATTAAGAGTTTAGATAACATTTTAAAAGTTTAAAAGATCAAACTTGCAAGTGTACGCTGGAAGTAGTAACTTCCTCACTATGACAATTTAAATGGCTAAGAATTTGGAAAACATAGACAGTAATGGAATTTATTACACGGCTTGTATGGTAGAATCTCTGGACATTCACAGTTAATGTCAACGTTAGAAAATATAACAATGATATGAAGTTAACCTTTGTAAAATGTAAGGCAGGAATACTCATTAAGCGTAGAACGGTGTTATCTACTTTGTTTTTAATACACTTTAATAAATCTACTTGGGTTCTCTGAACTGTCTCTGGGGAAGAGAACTCATATTCGTTTGGTATCTCCGGGCAAAGGTTACGGAGAGTGTTTATCTGCAGAAGGGATGTGGAGTCAGACACAGACAAAAAGAAACTAACAGAAAGAAAAATAAAGATTGACTGGGACATCTTCGCTCCCATATGCTGTTTTCGTCTTTCCTTGTTTTAAGAATTTTATAAAAAATAAAAATATATATATACAACTTGTTCCAGCAATTGTAATTATGCAAGGATGTATTAGTGGAGCGTTGCAAAAATTGGGATCGGAAATTTGCACGCTACAGTATGAATAAATCTAAATTTCGCCCCCTTTTGAGCTTCGGTCAAGTTGTGGGGGATTCAGTAGCTTGAAAGTTTTCGTACGTTCAGTTGACCATGCAAAATCGTATGTATTGCTTTTATGTCACTTTAAGGTTGCTTGAATGTCACGGTATGACATATACCGATCTCTCTCAATCATTTCACACTACTGGCAACAACAGACGTGGATGGACGACCTTTACGAAATTCATCACTGAGAAATGTGCAGCCACGCTAGAATTTGGAGAAACAATTGGATGGTGTTTTATTCCTAAAAGCCAAATGAAGTCGCTTGATGCATTAGTTCGGTGTTGAGCCACATTGAAATCATTAAAAAATAATTACCCAAAAGTTCATGAGAAACTTCCATTTCTCACTTAAAACTATTTCTTCAAATTGCTGTCAAAAATAAACGAATAACTTTAAACAAACATTCAAAAATAATTTAAACAGAAATGTCTACTCTTCCGAATTTTATAATAGCGGAGCATTAGCGCCACTTTTAGTAATAATTTGCAGAAACTTTTTCAGCAGTCCTCGCCCAGTTAACCATTTTCATATTCATTTAGCTTATTTGCTTTATTTTCGTATGCTAGAAAGTAATAAAATAAAGTAACCAAGTGTTGTAGGGAATCCGGCTTACCATTTTAATTTTCATCTAATTCGTTTGCTTTATTTTAATGTGCTCGGTGGTGAAGCATAGTATTAGGGCTAGATCACCTCGTTAATTTTCGTTTAATTTTTTTTTCTTTCTTTATATTATAGTGCTCTTAAGTTATACAAGGTATTACAAAAATTTGTTACCAAACTTATAAAGCTTCTGAGGTACCGTTTCGTTTTTAAATCCTGCTGTGAGCTACCAACCAAATGAACTACTAACTTTTTTTAATCTTATATTAATCAAGGAATTAATTTTACAGGAATCAAAGTTAGCCAACCGGAGCGTTAACGCGATCTACCGAAAATGTCCCTGCGAGCTAGTAGTAGCTCGCGATCGACGGTTTGACAATCACTGATTTAAAGTATCGTCTAAAGTTATTAAAATGATCATAGAGTGTGATATGCTGGTTAAAATTGGGCATAAGGAAAGATAGGGCGGCCAAATTAGAATTTTTTTTTTAGTTAATTACTTGGTTAGTCAGTCAATGTAGTTAAGACGTCTTCCGATCAAGCTAGATCACGAAGTTACATTGGAAAGTTAAGCCTGAACTTAACACTTAATAATAATAATAATAATAATAATAAAAAAAAGTATGGCTATATTAAGCTTGTAAATAAAGTTTGGTAAGAATTGCTTTTCCTTTGAATATTGACAGACACTGACAGTACTTATTTTCGTATAAAACCAAGCAAATGTGTCGTTAAAGACAGTCATTGTTGTTCAGAATCTTCATAACAATATTACTAGGTAGCATGTTTATGTGCATGTTGTAGAGTGAGGAAGAAGATGGTTATTAAACAAAGGCCATATTACTAATGCAGTGTGTTCAGGAAAAATTTGTTACAGCAGCTACTTTTTTTATTATTTATTTAATGATGCGTTTTTGATTTGTTTTTTTCGTTACAGTGAAATCTCTGAATAACGAATTCCAATAGGACATAATTATTTGTCCGTAATGAGAGATTACACGAATGTAGATTACTCACAGCTCATGTGGGGGTAATTGTATGCAATATACAGTAAATACATTTGTTGTAAATGTACAATAGGCCAATATCAAAGTTCTATACTCGATGTTTGAAGTACTGAGGGAATGAGGGAGAAATTTTCTTTTGTAAAGAACAAGTGACGCTGGGGGTATCCTTATATGGGCATGTATTGCAAAATGGCTCAAGTACTAGTCGTATGTTTATAAAAGTCCGTTAATTTGCTTACTGACTATTAAAAATAAAATTAACCCAATAAAAACATGCAACGTTATTACTAAATAGTGAAGGTGTAGACAGAACCAACTACTCATGACAACTTGGGAATTTTTTGAGGAAAATTCTACAGTAGTTACCTATCTGTGATCTTACGGACACTAATTTCCGATCAGAATTTACTTGTAACTGCTGGATCAATTCAAGAGGTAATTGAAGATTTATTGTCAAAATGCAGAAAGTATTTTCTTTGCTAAATTTGTATAAGCTTAGAATAATTTCAGTCCGTTTCCGTAAAATGAAGTTCTCTCCCGTGATAATTGTCAGGCCAAAAGAAGTTCGTTCGTATTAGAGTGTCCGTTAAGGAAGGTTTCATTGTATTATTATTATTGCATTTATGTCATCAATATAAATTCGTTTAACTTCATATTGAAAGCTTTTCTTTGTCAAGAGTTCAAGTTATATGCTGTTTCTTTTCCCCTTCGCACTTGAGACAAATCCAAGTGTTTAATTCGCCTCAGTTAATAAATGTAAGCCTGTGCATAACTTTATTTTTTTGATAATATACATTTCTCATGGACACTTACTTTTCCTGTTTAGTGGAATAATATATTGAAGATAAGGTTGTTACCTTAAATGAGGAACTTTCATTTTTAAAATCAGAGTGAAGTAGAATCACTTTAATCTTTTTTTTTAAATCTTTAATTAACTTTCACTTCGCTGGATTGGACGTGTTGATGAGGATGACCTAGGTCCCTCCTAAATCACCTGATTTAACGACCTGTAACTTCTTCCTTTGGGGGTATATTAAGGACCTTGTTTACGTACCCCCATTACCACAATCATTAATCGAGCTCAGAAAACACACCGACGCGCAATGCAGATCAGTAATAGGACGAGGCCACAAAATAGGTGAACGAAGTCGACTACCGTGTGGTCGTGCGTTATGTAAATAAAGGGGCACATATAGAACATTTGTAGAGGGTCCAGAAAACTTGGTGAGTTTGCTGTATTTTCATATATCTCTCATATTTTTACGTGTAATACTTTTGAAAACGAAGGAGTCTTTTATATATATATATATATATATATATATATATATATATATATATATATATATATATATATATTGAGAGAGAGAGAGAGAGATAGTATTTTCTGGTTCACTACAAAATATTCGGTGAATCCGAAATTTAATTTGATTCCGTTTCTCATTGTTAATTATTTTATTTATTTATTTTTTAGATTCTGAGCTTTTTGAAAAAGAAGAAAAGACATTTTGTTAACAGTCAAATTCGAAGAAACATGCGAGTCTACTCACAAAGAACAAGTGATTTGTTCCCGTACTTGGATCATTCAAAGTACAACAGCGTAGAACAGGCATCACCTACAAATGCAGAAGTAGTAGTTGATAGTGTTGTGGAGGGCGCATCTTCAAATGCTGATCCGATTAGTTGTATTGGTATTGATAGTGATGATGAATGCGAACTTTCCGAAGATGATTCAACAAGTGATACTGAATCGGCTGCGAATTCGGAGGGTAGCCCAGAAGGGTTGGACGGTGAAGACGAAGACAGTGAAGAATTTACAGAGGGAGCTAAACAAATTATGGGTTTTGATTTGAGTGATGTGTCTGAAACAGACCTTCTTGCTATTAACGGAAAGCCACTCCCAGAATGGTTTATGAAGTCATACCGTAAAGGAAATTTTCCGCCCCTATTCATTGACATTCTGACACGACAAACATGTATGTTGGTCCCACAGGTAGAGGAGTTTTCTCTCCCAAGTGCTCATGAAATTAGTTTACAAATTCTAAGAGTGATTTATGGTTTACTACTGCGCAATGATGACCCTAAAAGAAAACGTCTGAAGTGTACCTACTTAACGCGGTGTGGTTGTCATGTCAAAACATTTTATCTCAAACCAACCTTTGAATTACCAGTGTTTGGACAATTTCCAACGTTGGAAAAATTAGATAGTATCTCATTGAGTGATAAGCAGAAACTGTTATTTGAAGTCCTAGAAATAAGTATAACCGATAGAGGTTTTTTAGACTCCTTGCCTGATGAGTGGAGATTATACATGAGTTGTGTCCTCTTTTGGTGTAGACATGCACAACCACAGATTACCAATTGCCATGTTATCACTGTTCTTTTGTGCATAATAGCGTTGAGTATAATAGATCATTATGTAGGCATGTATCGAACAAAGCATAGTTTTATGAAGGAAAAAGGTGACGAAGTGAACTCAATACAGGAACGGAGAAGAACTGGAAATCCTGTACACACCACCGCTGGAGAGCATGCAAATGGAAGTGTTAAAACTGCTGTTGAAAATGTAACCAAGGAGGATTGCTTGATGCTGGTGAACTTGTTTCTTCCGTTTCATCATCTCGATGAAACGTTAAGACGTAGTACTAAAACATATTCAGTAGAATACGTACATTGTTTTGCTCAGTTACAATCTTGTCTGCAGGCTGCAATGTATGTAAATGCATTGCTTAATTTCCCAGTACCTCAATGTAAAGTGTCACACTTATTTAGTGGAACATTTGCGTATAATATGTTGAAGAATTTGAAACAAAGATCTGATGCCAGTATTTACGTTGAGAACATGATGAAACCAGGACCATCGGTGTATGGTGTATACAAGCTACTTGAAACCCAAGTTCTATCATTATTACCTGATTTGTCTATCGTACATAAACCTAAAAGACGAAGAAAGAAGAAAATCGTGAGCGAGAAGAGCACAGATGATGAAAAGCCAACGAAACAAACTACGAGAAGACAAAAAGTAACTGTTCGAGATGTAAATAATAGGTTTTCTGTTCTTACGATTGTCTCGACTAGTGAAACTTCAGATACTGAAGATGACAACGGTGGCGATGTGCAATGAAGACCTTAGAATTTGCTATTTATTTTGGAAGGTTCATATGTAACAAAATAATGAAGTGCTAATAATGGTTCTGTAAGTATAGGAAGAAACAAATTTGGGTAAGCCAATATTTCTTCAACAATAAATATATTAGAAGTGGGTAGAAGTAGTTGAATCGTGTTTAAAATTTCTGAAGGTGTGGGTATTTTCGTGAAAGTAACGTAATATGTTTACGTTTCGAAAACGTTACGATCTCTTCGTCCTAGTATCAACAATGCTTTAATTTTTAAAATCATTAATGGTTACTTCCATGAAAGCTTAGTTATTTACGACTTCAGTATCAAAGCATTACTTGTAAGAGAAACTCGATCTGCCTTGTATCGTCTTAGACTTTACCTTGTATTATCGTAGACTGTGCGCGCTAGGAGAAAGTGTTTAATGTTCAACATGTGTGCCGTAAACAGAATTGCCAGTTAACACACTTCTGCATGTTATTCACAGGAACTAATTACATTACATAAAATGATAGTATATTTAGGGTACCCATCGTCTATATAGTCCTGGTGGCTTAATGATGAAATTTTCACTTCTGGTACGAAGGGTCCCTAGTTCGATCCTTGGTCATGTGAGCTTATAATGGACAACATCGTGTCCGTGGGTTTTCTCGAGATTCTCTCCTTTCCTTCCACATTCTCATTACTCGGAACGCCAAGATCGGATTATTGTTGATCCATGTATATTTCTGTTAAATAAATGAGTTTTTTCAGAATAGATGTCACAACTGTACATCTTGCAATATTTTAGATAGTACAAGACGCAAACTATAGGTCTGGTGAGTAGTCGATGTTAGGTACTCTGGAAAAGAAAACTCATTTCTTACGAGAAATATTCAGTAGGTGTCTTGGCACGTTCGGGGCCACGCCCGTGCCGGATTAGCGATTTTGTCAGATTATCGAACGTCAGTGTAGTTTTAACGGGAATGCCAAGTATAAATCACTCTAGATAAAAATACAAACAATTAAAACATACTTTATTTGTTTATGCATATTTTGAATTTATGCAGACGTTATAAATATCTTACTAGACGAAAGATTTCATCATTTGAAGGATCAATATTGAAATAATGCATTATGAAGTTTCTGTTTCACGTTTTTCGAGACAGATAACTATCTCTGGTTGCATTTAATGATCTCGTGCTGGGCTTCGAGAATATTTTACACTACAATACATTGTATATACACAGTTGTTATATTGTAGAAGCTGATGTGTAAACCGCCTGAAAAGAAATTGTACTGGAATGGAAACAAAATAGTCAATGATAAACACTGAGCGAACTATAGACATGGGCAGCGCAATGACACGATCTGGCGATCAGGATCAAGATATGCCTGATTCTACCCGAAAACTCGAGCGGTTCGATCGATGCCGAATTTCACAGTGTGCCGAACCATAGAATGCCGGATTATATAGCGCTTACTGTACAAAACCGACCCCATCTTGGCGTTGTGAAGATGAATGGTTCACTTTCATTACCCGTCCTTCCTTAAAGGAAATAACCATGGGACTTAAAACTAGACTTTCATTTATTTTTTCCCAAATTCTTCTACTGAAAAACAGTCACTTCTGAACTGAATCCTGTGATTCTGACTTATAATCCCTTTTGATATAGTTTTCCTCGTGTAGTATATAATTTTGTAAAAAGAAGAATGTAGTTGCTAAAGGGTTTAAAATGTTTCAACTAATTTGCTTTTACCCAAGTCTCAGTGTCGCATTTTACGTCAGGAACGCTGCTCATTTGTAGGCACCCCAGGCTTAAGATTGTATTGAAAACAACATGACACTTACATATTCAACACAGTCCACACTAAAGCCTTATACTAGAGTCGGGTGATAAAGAAAGGATATATCAATTATTTTCATTTTCATAGTAGACATAATGGAAACACATCAGATGTAAGTTTCGCAAACACTGATGATAATTGTGATAAAAATAGGGAGAAAATTAGAATCTCTCCTAGCGCGCACATTTTGTAAATGGACAGCTTCAAACAGGAGTGGACCAACCCACATTCCGAAGTTTACAATCAAATTTCAACAGTGATGAACATTTGTAGACGTATAACTTGGAACATGCTTATGCCTTTCAATAACTATCTATGCATTATATATTATTGTTATTTATTTTCAGTCCTTTCAAATAAAATCGACATTTCTTCATCCAGTGGTGATAGGAACTTGATTATTCAATTTTTGGGGTTGATCCATTTTTCCTTAACGCTGTCCGTATATAAACTAACAATGGTGCTAATTAATTAATTTCAAATGTATACTACAATTGACAATATTAATGTATATATAATAATGAAATAAATGAATATACAAGAAACTAGCGTAAATTTTAGTAACAACTGTGCTACATGAATAATGATTTTTTTTAAAACCTTAGATACATTATTCTTGTGACCTTCACTGTGTCTACTTAGTTACTGTGGTAGGTATTAGGGTCACTATGTACCTAGATATAAAATCATCTTTTCTTTTGCAGGTTTCGATATATTTTTTTAACTTTTGAAATAGAATATGGATGATTGCTTTTTAGTTCCACCATTATGCACCGCGGCTAAGGAAGATGCTGTTAATGATAAATAAAATAGTGGATAACTATCCATTACGTCTCTGGAACTTATTCGATTATTAAAAACCTTTCTGACTGATTCTGATATATTTTTTTAAAAACTGACATAAAATGTAGTAGTCTCAACAGCTTAGCGTTGCGTTCCATAAACTTTTAATCTCTGTTAAGTTGTTAAAACTGTTACACATTATTTCAGCTTTAAGAAACAAATATATTACTCTGGTCATTTTTTTTATATATATATATATATATAATCGAAATAGTGGAATGAAGAAAATAGGAGGAAATAGGAAAGTCTGAGAATACCACGTATATGATGTTTAATATGGAAGATATATCGATCCCGAATATAATAGGCATGAAATAGGTGCGAATAAATATAGTGTTTCACCGAACCACTAGGTAAGGTTGTCTTTAACATCAGTGTACACGGACTTCCCGCTAACTATAAACTAATGAAATACGACATTGTTATTTGATTCTGATTTTAGAAGTGATAATTTATGGTTGTGGTGGCATTAATCTTGATATCATTAGAACGAAGGCATCGTTTGGCTTGGCTGAGCATGGAAGACTATAATGAAGCATAGAGGAAGATGGTGTTCAGAGTACACGTGACTCATAAAACGAACATTGACAAATGTGAATTACCTAACGATAACATTGGATGATTTTAAACAGATGCAAGTGATGTTACCTTAAGCGTCCTCCCTTATACGAGGGTAACTCAATATATAAGTCGCGAATGTGCACAAGGACCTGTTTACGGTAAGATGTTTTTCCAGGAAAGCCGTTTACAACTGAGTGCAACATTTCAAGCGTGGTTGAGCCGGTGTCAGTGATAGTGGTCGTCTCAGTCGTCCCGACAGAATTTCACAGTGACGTTACTGTGAGGAAAGTTGAAGACATAATCTGGGCAATTGACAAGATGACTTTATAGTAGAATTGCTGCTCATAAGGAACAGCATACATCATTTTGCTTGACAAATTTAATTTTCACAAAGTGTGTGCACGATGTATTCTCCATAAGCTCACTAATCGACACAAAGAAACTAGAATAACCCTGTCGTTACATCTCGTAAGGTACGTAAGAAAAGGTAGTGAACTACATCGTCACTCCTGACGAAATCATCAGTTTCAACCGGAAACAAGCGCAGTATGGAATGGAAACATCTCTCATCACCCAAAAAGAAGAAGTTTAAAGTCACCCAGTTATCACGGAAGGTGATGGTTACCATCTTTTGGGACAGCCAAGGCATCCTATTCGTGAAATTTCCGCACCTCGGTCACTGTCAATGAAGCTACATATTGCCGAACCCTGACGAAGTTACAGTTAGCCATTTTCAGGAAACATTCGGGTGCTTTGAGAGTTGAATAATACTGTTAGTTCACAAGCTCGTCCACACGTTGCCTCACTACGGTCCTTAGGTTGGGAACGACAGCAACATCCGTCATACAGTCCGAGTTGGCACTGTCGGACTTTCATCTTTTCGGATCACTGAAAAGTCCATAAAGAAGACCAGCCGACTACTACAACAACTACGAACATTCTTTGGTGCTGGCTTCGAGGAACTCATGAAACACTGGGACAAGTGCCTACATGTACTTGATGATTAACGTGGAGAAATAAACTCACTTTTATCAGGCATTTCTTTACTTTTCTTTCTATATCATTTTGTGACTTACGTGTTGACTTACGCTCGTATAAAGTGGTGTGACAAACTGATGCTGATTAATTGGTTACATTGTGAGCTTCCCTCTGATTTACTGAAAGATGGACAGCCAAGTACAAAAGATGGAAATGGGAACACTGTGTGCTATAGAAAAACCTTCCTTCTTAACTTTACGATCTTTCTAAATAAGCAGAAATAGCATTGACACAAAACGTAGTCACTGTCAGTAACATTGATATGTATGTTTCTGTTACTTTTCAAGTTAGAAAAACATTTTATGATACACTAAACATACTAAAGGTTCCAATTTTGTTATATACGTTGTACGTCCAACTTCTTGAGTAAACTTACTAAAATGTGCAAAGCAGGAATTCAGTACTAAACTTTCTCTGCGTCTGCCGTTTGAAATCGGAAAAAGGACAAAAAGAAAAATCAGTGGTGTTGATACTGTCTAACTTGCTTAATATTAACGATCCATCGATGAGTTTCTTAAAACAATGATTAATTTTCATCTATAGTATTCTGATCTAAGTGTAATTTCAAAACTTCTCAGGAGCTACTCATACTGGCGTGAGTTCAGAAAAAAATTACTAATGCAATCCAGAGTGAAACAATGGCTTCCAAACCCATTTCTAGATGTAAAGCTTAATTTTAAAAAAGCAAGTTAAAAGTCTTCAATGCGAATTCTGTAGAGTAGTTAAGAGAAAAGCCATTTTCCTCAACGACACAAAATCTTGTGGTTCTTATTTCTCCGTTACATTTTGTGTCATTTCTTAAGAGAAAGGGGACATTTTTACAAAAAAAAAAAAAAAAAAAAAGAAAAAGAAAAAGAAAAAAGAAAAGAAAGAAAAGGCTTGAAACAAAAGCCTCTTCATTCAAATCAGGATTCCATTCCATCTCCACGCCGCCTCTTTTTTTTTTTTTTTTTTTTTTTTTTTTTTTTTTTTTTTAAAGGGGGAGTCTTTTTGGTTATGGAATTTTTGGAATTGTGAACTTGCAGTTCACACGTCATCCATTAAAGATTTGATAAGTTTTTGTTTTAAGACTGTGATCTTGAAGTTCCGACCATTCAAGTTGACACACAAGATTTGATATGTTTTTTTAAGACAACAGTACGAGCCGAGTTAAACTCCTTGTGTGAGTGCTAATTAACGACCTCAATGTATATATAAATGAATAAATGATGAAAATACCTGTAGTCTGCAAAATGTCAGATGCATGAGGAAGTAACATTGAGGATGACGTGTGCAGCGGCTGGCCGTTGTTAGTAGTGTTGATTATCATCGGTAGTAGGAATATACGGAGACAGGTTGCATGGCAGACCCCCATATAACTAAATCTGCCATAGGCACCAACGGTCGCCATATCCGCAAGAGTAATCCATCGATCCACATTCACGTTCGGTCATAGCAGCCACATTACGGAGAAATTAAGAATTGCCCCGATGAGCCATTGTTCACCTGGTTCCATGTGCTTCATGTTCGTGGCGTTTCTGATCAACTTTCTGCATGATGTGACCGAGCGTGGATATGGCTCGTATAACACATTTCTCTTGCAGATCTTGCTGTAGTGACCATTGGCGTCTATGATCGATTTTGAATGTAGCGTGCCTGTCATATGGTATCTGTAACCTAAACCCCATCATATAGGGTAGGTAGCGTCCTTTTTAGCACCGAGGCCATGTAAGACATAGACCTATAGCTTGATGTAGGATTCAAATCTCCCGATGGAAATCGAACTCTGGTTTGCCGCACTGAAGACACGTACGGTAACAATATACGTACGTAGGGAGGGAATAGAAAGCGACTGCGACTAAAGTGACTACTTAAATCAGTATCTGACTAGCCTATTGTGACAATCACAACCCGACGCAAGTTTCATAACATTCTGGGCGGGTATTCAGGTTATGAAACAACGTTTAGGCTGATTTTTTTTAACGAATTGTTCTTTACTTTCTCTCTTGTTAAATCAAGAACTTAATTTATCGTTTCTTTCTACTTTACGTACAAGTATATTATAAGCTTAAATTTTTTCCTGTATATTATTGTATTAAATTTGTCTATATATGCATTTTTTTTTTAAATCGGAGCTCGATTCTTGGTTCTTCCATCTATTTTGTAAAGTGCTTTCAAAACTAGACATAAATTGACAGCCCAGAAACACGTGCAGATTTGTTTTGAAGAAGGGACTCCACGTCACGTAGTTATTGCGGTCATTCAGCGAAGGTCGAATCATAAACTTCCTTGTAGCAACAGTGGGTGGAGGGTTATCCTCACAACAAACCAAGGACCAAACGTGCTCTGTGGACTACAATCGGGTATTTTCTATCTGAAAGGTAGTGTCTGTAGAAAAGATTGCTCCCTTTGTATAAGAAACATAGTTTCTCCCAATTGTGTTGGGCAGATTCGACAGGTACCCACTATGCTAAATCTGCGGTAAACTGATACATTAAATACAGGAATGATTTTGTTGATCAATATATGAACTCACCCTACTGCCTACAACTTCGACCAATTGAACGATATTGGGCAATTGTAAAGAATATTTTCAAACGATTGTAAAGGTATCCGAAACATAACTGAATTCATGAACCGCCGGTCTCAGATCTCGAAAATGAATTACAGATACTGTGAAGAAGTTTACGGGTGTTGTCCGACGAGTTTCGTTTATTCATCACCATCAGACATGAACTGTAATTATTTTTTTCTTGTCCTTGTATTCAACAGGTGGTGTAGATTAATACAAGTAAATAGTAACTTCTTCCTGTACATCCTCTATTTTTACTTATTTTCATCACAATTGTTGGTAGTTACTTTTCGATACACTCCTTAGATCGGAGGTTAAAATCTTGGAACCTCCATGGTTACGCCTTCTAACTTTCATTCAAGAGTACATACTTTCCACTTGAAAAAAGAAAAACAAATTTAAAAATCCACCTTAATTTTAAGATATTTAAAACTACATATTCAGGAGACTCAATTTTTAAAATTCCTGGACCCAGGAAAGGACCCCCTAACCCTGAATAGTATTTCATACCCCGAGATCCCCGGTCGTGAACTGTGAAAACCACCAATTATTTTCAAAATTTGGAGTTCTTGCTTACTGTTCTGTTGTGGTGTGTCTGTCTGAAAGCGATGTACATGTTTTAAGGCAAAAATAACTAGAAAATGTCCATCTGACGATGTCATATGCCTCAATTTGGAAGAGAAATTTAGTAAAAGTACCGGTAATCTTTTTGATGTAGGAACATTTCATATGTTTCTAATAGTTTGGTTAATTTTTGCGTACTGTACAACAAAACTATCAGAAACACCTTTTGAATTCATGAAAAATATTTCTGAGGACTACAAAGAAGTGAATCCACGTAGGAAACTTCCAAGATCTCTAATTACTGGGCTGACCCCAGAAAAACACTTTTTACACAAAATTCCACTACAAAAGTCTCACTTTGTAAAGAACCCTGCTTCGAATTTTTCATTGAAGAAAACACTATCATAAATTGATACACTTTAGTGAAGTGAAGTTGCTGAAAATGTAATCAAATGTTCAAAAAATATTAAAGATAAGTACAATAAGTAAAATATATTTTGTTGCTTTCTTTATGCGTATTATATGTCACATCAACCTTTTATTTTTGTGAATTTTATGCACTACATGATGCACTTCTCAATATTGCCTTATTCTTGGAATGTAAAATATGATACACGAAAATAAAGAGCAAACAAAACTTTCCAGCGATGTATGATACCCGAATTTTTACATTTCTAGATTCCGAGATCTTATTCTTTTAATATAGGAAAAAGACCAGCAGTCATATTAAGGCTTGTGTCTCAGAATCCAGCTCTCAAGCTCTTTTGCATAAGTATTACCTTGCTTGCTACTGGGTAACGGACTACTATCAATACTTTCGACAAAATTACATGCATTTTTAATTTTCTTAAGCTGTTCTTGCATGCCTATAGGTCTATTTGTATCACATATAGAAATCTACTTACTACTTCCACATTGGTTTAATATTGCAATCAGGGGGGGGGGCTCCAAAAAGTTGAAATATTCATAGATTATTATTATTATTATAAATGTACAAATTAGTCGTCATTGTTATTTAAAATACTTTAATAATGTTATTTATTCATTTAACCTAAATTGGTACACTGATGTACTGCTTGTAATATACACTTCGGTGCGTATGGTCCAGGATTAACTCCCGTGGGGCACAGTTTTCTTGTGTTTACCATCATATTGAAGACTGCATTCACGAAAATAGCGGTATGAGATCTAGAAGTCAGAAATAATAGCGCCTGAGAACCGATGTCGTAATCAAGAATTGTATCTACTAAGTTGAAATATTCCACCTGGCCAGCCATAGATCCCCTTGAGCTGTAGAGTTAGAGTATAGTTTTTATTATTATTTATGCAATTCTCGTTTCTTCGTTAAATATTTAGCATTTCAGTTTGGTAGCTCAGATATCCGGTCACTTATGAAACTCTAAATAGTGCTATATATCTACATTGTATTATTAACAAGAATATATTATTATAAATAACATATATGATTTCAATACAAATACTTGAAAACAAAACGAAAAGCCACGTTGCCTCAGTTGTAGAGCGCTCACCTCAGGTGCGTGGGATCCCTGGTTGGATCCTAGCTCGAGTCATATTCTGCTTGTGGTACACAAACACTTGGGTGTGGGTTTTCTCGGTGTCCTCCCGTTTCCTTCCACTATCTTAATCCACCATTATCATCTATCATGACTGTCTTCCTTAGCGTTGGTGGATATTCGTAAGACGATAAAAATGAAACCACAGCATAATAATACGATTGATTTGCTTATTTAAGTTTAGTGTCCCTTCTCAGCAGCGAGGCTATGAGATGCGGATTTATTCTTTTGCATCGTTTTACTAATATTAGACAGAATGGATGCAATATCCAGAAAAAAACCTAGCAATGGAATGTTCTCTTTCTCCGACAGTTTTTTTTTTTTTTTTTTTTTTGTAAATACCACTCAGTTTAGAGCTATCTCTGTTGAAATGGTCAGTATTTTCACACTCGAAAAGTAGGAATTGCATTCTACAAGAAAAATCTGTAAAGACTGCCAATAGTACGTCCTTCTCATTTGAAATCCAACGTATGCGAAACAATTTTTTGATTTTCAGCAGTCCTACGGCATCTGTCGCTGTCGCGATACTTTTAACTTTTGCATCTGCAGATGGCTTACAGAACACTTTGTAAAGTTCATCTAACAAATATTCAAAGTTATGAACAGCATTCACAACACCAAAAGCTCTTTCAGAAACAAGATCCATTCGATGTGCCATGCAGTGTACGTTAATTAGGCATGGGTTGACATTTCTTCTAATTCGAGCGGCAACAGCTTCATTTCTCCTAGTAAACACTGCAGCCTGTCCGCGCAAACCTTTCTTTAAGATTTAAAATATTTATACCATCTTCGGAAAACGCTTGAATAATTTTCTATTCGAGGGATTTTGCATCGGCACTTTCTACAGATACTAATTTTTAAAAACAACAGCAAGGGTTATTTTCTTCGTCCACATAAGTCGTATATAACAGCAAGTGCTTATCCGCAGACCTGTCTGTAGATTCGTCAACTGAAATTCAAAAACAATCTGTTTGAGAAATTTTACCAATTTTGCAAGCAACTTATATGCTAGAGGATAAAGGTCTTCATCCCGCCACAACGGAACAGCAGGCACAGTTAAACACCTGATCCCTTTACAGCTAAACTACTTTTTTGAACAGGAATACATTTAAAATTATTGTTTGTCTAAAAATTTTCATTATAAACCTACTTATATTTTCATATTAATGTATCCCCCTACAGCTTTTGGTGGAGGGGAAAATGCAAGCATAAAATTTTTAGTTGGGGAAAATCCCTCCTGTCCTCCCCCGGGATTTCGCACCCTGATTACAACGATATTTTCTGTCTGCCATTAGCTTCTAACAGTGCACAAAATTTCGTTCCAATCATTGAGAGATTTGTTTATTACAGGAGCATATATATCTGTCTGTACTTCGCGGTCATCAACAAATGTAACTCTTTTTACTGGTTTAGCATTTTCTGCTTCGAGTTTGGTACTACATATTTCACTTTCCGCATATTTAACTTCTGACAAAGGTACTTCTCGTGCTACCGTGACAACAGGTGTTATATGTGATAGATTGTCCATCACAACAGATGTTACATTTTCTTTATTGTAACTAGACCTAAGCTCACAATCATTATTGGTGCTACATTTACGAAAATCTTTACCTTTTCTGCTCTACTCGTTCTACTTTTCTTCTGACATTGTCGTCATTACAATCCAATTTCAATTTTCTCTCAAAATATTCCAAACTAACATTATTGCTACGATTATACTTCTCTTTCAACCTCTGATACAGGTTAGTTTTCTCAAACCACATACTCTTAAATCTACTTTTTCAACTTTTGCTCTATATTCGTAAGTAAAATGAAACACATATTCTCCAATGTTTGCTTAGCAAATTTTCTAACCTTATTTCTTTCACGGAAAATGTCTAAAACATTTTCTACATCTGCTAAAGCGAACAATACATCTCTGTACTTATATTGTTTTATCAATGGGGCATTTTCGATTTCATTTCTATCTTTCAACAACTCTACTATTAACGTACTGGCTAAATTTCGCTTTTACTTCTAAATATAAAATTTCAAAGGAGGAGCATTACGATTTTTATGTGTTACTAGAAAGGCGGAATCAAGATGTCTTTTCTACACTTTCGACTTCGTCCCTGCTCGGGCGCCAATTTATAATAGTAGCGGTTCAATTCCGGGCAAAGCCAATTATATAAAAAGTCATCCGAGACTTATCCGGAATGAACAACAGGACATCTCGGCATCATCCGAATTTGCTCCCGGGACAGCCATAGGACTTCCACGGGATATCTAGATGTTCACTAATATCCCAGAAAACGGATATTCAACGGGACCTCAAAGAGATGTCCACCAGTAAATCGTGGGATTATGTGGTCCTAGGTATGTCCATCGTTGAATTTCCCTGGGATCTCCTGTCCCATCCGGGACGCCCCGTGGATATCCTTTAGGACGTCCCATGCAGGACGTACATGGGATTTCTACTCTGTCCCAGTAATCCTCGGAACTATATGGGATAATTGGGATCAAAATGGGGCGTCATGTGCTATGTGGGAAGTGGCCACGACCGGCACAAAACATGCTGGTGGAAGAAAATATAAGAAGTGGCCAATTCAGAGATTCGTCTAGACGAACCAAATTGTGAGGTAAACCATTGAATTTCGCAACATGTATGACAACAATGAAACATTGTTATTCTACATTCATTTAAAAAATTGTAACATGAAAAAAATTGGGTTTTAGTAGAAATTGTTACCGAAATTTTACCATGCAAGAACTTAAATATTCGTTATTACTATACTAATATTATATTTAAATATTCGTTATTTTGAGTTGGAAGCTTTGATAAGACGAACGATACATTGTACTTAATTTATTACAGGTATTAAGGATTTAGATTTCTGGGCTTTCGGCATCTAAGGCCATTTAGCTCGTCACGGTTTGAGGGATGACGTCCCTCGGCGAGCACAGTCCGAGGAATGGGAAGGAAGAAAGGATCGGGGAAGGAAGGAAGCGGCCTGGGACCTATGTTAGGTTTACAGCCCGGCATTTTCCTGGTGTGAATTAGGAAAACTCAGGAAAACCTCATTGAGAGTGGCAGGCTTAAAAAAGCGTGCTACACTTTTTCGATCGAGTGACCCCACCGGGAATCGAACCCGGGACCGCTCGTACCAAAGGTAAGAGCGTTAGTGACTAAGCTACGCGGGACCACTAAATTTATTTAAAAAGATTACCTGTACTATAAGTGCAAACATATAAATCACTAGCACAAACATACACAATCTATTTATTAGATAATCATAATATTATTATTTTTATTTATGTCCTGTGACAGAAATTAACGCCTATTGTGAATGACCGATGAAAGTTATTTCACATGTCGATGATTTCAAAAATTCTGAAGAATTCCTCAAACGCACATTTCTCACTCTTCTGTGTCACTGAGGAATCACTGCACCGTAATTGTCCCATTCCGAGCAGCTGATTTTGTAAATGAGAAAAACTTCGAAAAGAGGTTGGGCACCTGTAGTTATGGTGCTTACTTCTTTATGGTCTCATAGCCTCCTGTCGAGCTGCTTCTTGGCCATCGACTGACTAGCTTCTTCCATCAATTGCCTACTGGAAGAGGAAAAAGAGAGGACAAGGGAAAAGACATTTATCACTATGTACCACAATATAATTACTATTCAATTATGTTCATCATCAATGAAATTAACATAAGGAAATTCTGGTTTTTGCCTTCTACTAGCTTTGATAAACAAGAACTGATGTAATAGTTATAATAAGCGATTATATCATCAACCAAGTTAAACAAATTAAGACTTGGTTTTCTTTCTTTCCTTACACGTAACTCTCGCAACAAATATATGTATGCTCAGATGAGACCTGTAGCTATTCTGCTAGCTACTGTACATGTATACTCGTTTGAAGCTCCTAGCTGCACTTCCAAGAATTCTGACTGGCAAACTTCAGTTCTAAGAACTTTAACAATATATGAAGGTTAAATTAAATGTTGTATAGAGTATATAACGTTAATACAGTTATAATAACATTATTCACTTTATTATTGACGATTTCCGCATAGAAAGTTTAATGTAAATAAGAATTTTTCCAAATGTAATAATAAAGGACTATTAAATACTGGTAAATGGATATAAAACCAGGCACATTCGTATTCAAAAATAGATTAATGACTCGTATAAAATTATATTTAAAATCTAGGTCTTATTATTTTTGTTGAAGGTTTGGTCTCACTTAAACACATGTCGCCTTATGCGGAGTCTTTTAGAAGTAAGATTAGCGACATACTAACAACTGACTACTTCGGGAAACGTTAGTCGAAATACCGGTACTAGTATGGTACTAATCACGCTTCAGAAGGACTGCATAAGGCCCATGGGATCATATTCTGAGTAGTTGTGACACGTGAGTAGCGCTATACTGAAGAGTTCGATGAACCTATATTTCATACAGTAGTCAGGGTCCTTAGTATAATGGTAATCAAACTTCAAAATGACGCTGGATACGCTCCATGGGACCTTATGCAAAGTCGTTCTGAAGCATGATTAGTACGATACTAAAGAGTTTGACTTTGTTTCCTGCAATAGTCAGGTTTTTAGTACGACTCTAATCATAAACCAAAACGAATCTGTATAAGGGCCATACTTGTTACGAGTTTCATAAAAACTGAAGCTCCCAGTGGAAACAAAAGAATCACGATATATTCACATATTCGTGGCGGTTGCTTTCAATCATTTCAATGTATACGTGTATGGTCAATATCTAGTAAAGAAAAAGTGCAATTCCAGTAATTGCAATTTAGGAACAGTTTTATCGGTATATCCACGTGTACGAAACACCTTCAATTCAGTGCAATTGGTAATTTGTCTTCTACTTTTTTATTTTCTGCTCTGATTTTTTTCAAAAGTTAGATGTATTCTAGATTTTTAAATAGCAGGACAAATTATTTCCTGAGGCGAAAGTATTATAGAGAATAATGATAGTATAGCTGCTTTTCTAAGTATTATAGAGAATAATGATAGTGTAGGTCTTTCCTAGTTCACGGTTCCATAGATTTGCAAAATTTACAGAAGAAAAAATGTTATTTGAAACGAGGAATATATAAGTTATATACGAATCTGAGAGCTGACTTTCCTAATAATGTTAAAAGGTAAGAGTGCACTTTATGCCGAACATTCATTGGAACCGATTCCTCGCAACAGTTCAGAGGCCAGATTCCAGATCGGAGCGATCGAAAAGTAAATTCTGGACAAGTTTTGCAGAACACCTAGTAAGCAATCGTAACCTAACTACTCACCAGCAAACTAAGATATATCATGACAATGATAATAGATTACGATTACTAACCAAATGATCTACAACACTCACTAAGAATTTACTCTTCAATTGTTACGTACAAGGGCAATATCCTTGAGAACTGACGCTAAAGTCTTCCGAGATATCAATTCAGGTGAAACGGTGACTATCACTTTTGAGATCTAATTGGGGGCCTAGCGCCCCCAACCCCCCGCTCAAGTACCATAAAAACATCCAAAACAACAGTAAATAATCAAACTACTATAAAGCTAACGTAAGAAGGGAAAAAAAAAAAAAACCTCACCACTAATTATAAATCAGTGCAGCATGACGGAGAAGGGTATTTATTCCGAAGTTGGGCGTCTTATACTTTAAAATCTTCATAAAAGCTATTAAAATTCATAATTGTTCAATTCCTACGTTCTTAACTGACGTTACGGTTTCTTTCGTTACATCGTGAGGTAGGGGAGAGGTTAGGTTTGGCTTGGTTTGCATATACATCAGAGGTGCCCTTGGACGTCCGAACAAAGCTTACTATTTAATTCACACAGCATTGCCGAGCGAGCGTTAGCGAGTGAAGGCGGGTTAGAGCCCCGCACGGCACGTTGTTTTCAGTCTTCATTAAACTCAAATTAATATAGTTTTTTTTTTCCACTTACAGTACCTTAGTACTTCGGTTCGTACTGAAAACAATAACTTTCTCCACGTTTCTTCGCTGCCACCTCCTTTCCAATCTTCCCACAATTTGTTTTTAGGTTCATTAATTTATGCTCTTCACATAGTTTTAGATGATTTGCTCATTATGAACGTATTGCTTCACGAAATTTAACACAGTCAGTTCACATCCTGTGCATCGTTTAGATATATTTGCTGCCATGTTGATAATATAAATGCTTGTTAGTTTCCCACAACGCAACTATTCTGTTACCTTGCGCCAATTAGTTCCCTCCGCTCGCCGAATAGTCCCATGTTTGTAACCGTTTATATATAACAAATAAAGATATTTTTCGAGATCCTTATATATTATCAAGGACACAAACTATCAAATTATCCATATCTTCCCTGTAAATTTTAAAAGTTTTGCTGGAAACGGACGCCCAACTTTGGAACTTAACCCCGAAGAAGAACAAATTACATCTCACCAAGACAATGGAACAACCAGCAGCAAACCTTCTTTTTCTTAAATAAGCGAAATTATCACAACGTTAAGTTAAATTTCTCTTTAAATTCAACCACGTATTCTCGATAGACTGCGTAACACCGACTATCCACTTTTGACTACGGCGCATTCGACCGACATTAAATTTGCGTCTATCAAACAAACTCTCGTCCACCTAAATTCTTACTACAATTCTCAATATTAATCAGTCGACACAATATCGCGAAGCGACAAGAATTCACTTCAGTACCACAAACCTATTAGAACCAAAAAAAAGTAATAATAATTAATATCCGAACACCGAAACTCACTTCACAATATCAGAACAACGAAACAACATCGAAGCAAGACATATTCATCGTACAACATTTGAAAATAGAGCATCATCAGTCAGGAATACATAACAACCAATCAGCGACTTCAACACAACCAACCAACCACAGCACAGGAGACATCAGTGCCATCAATCGCTAAAACACCAAAACTACATTCACATCAGGAGAAACAGAAACACCGATTCCGTACCTGTTCCGGTGACAGGTTCTGTTCCTCCAATGCCACTTTCAGTGACAAAATCATTTGTTCGGTATAAACTGCATTCTAGCTTGTTAAAAACCTTAATCTAAAGTGAAGTATGCTTATAAGCACGTAATAACTTATAAGGAAGTTACGAACTCAATTCCTTTGTCAATGTAGTGTGTTAATTCATGATGCGTAAAGTTTCCTAACGGGTAAGGCATGTAGTAAGTGAATAATGCTGCTTTCACTATCCTCCCTTCTGGGTATTTTCACTCCTGATGCGCCTGGTCCCTACAGATGCCCTGCCCCGACTCGTTTCGTTAAGATTTACTTTCGGTGGTTACCTAGCATAGTTTTTTTTTTTTTTTTTTTTCGCACTATATTTTGTATGGCATATGTCCGGAAACTATTGATACTCATAACGGTTAAGTCCTCCTAACGTGAATCAGTGCTCAGGAATGAAACTCCTCCCAAGATATATTTAGGCTTATAAGGTATTAGGAGTACATTTCTTAATGAAAAGCTTGCATAAATTATGAATTTATGTGTGGATCCGTAAAATTAGATACCGATCGGGTTTGGACTCTTGGGCGTTGTCTTGGGAGGTGAAAGTTAGACCTCTTTATACGTTCGAAAACAAATTTTAATAACATTGAGGGTAGGGGAAATTAGAATTATTAGGTTCAGTGGAATGTTTCTTACAACTTTAAATGAGGGATTAAAGTTTATTAATTATTAAAAATCCAACTTTAATATGACAGTTCTTAAGATACAGCATTTCACGTCATCAGTGCCTACAACATTTGGATTCCTGCAGATTCGTCATAAGGAGGTGAAAATGGGAAAATCTAATTATTTGAACCTCATTGCATGTCCCAAAATAAATTTTATGTAAGAGTCAAGGAAGTCATAGTGGGGTACTGGAGTGTCGTTAAGTAGGGGAATTTTCCAATAACAGATTCAGAGAAGTTCCTCTTACATCATATAATAAAGCATATAAAGGTAATTAATTTAGTGTAAACCGGACACTAATATTAACAATAATTACTGAGTTACAGTGTTTTATATATATTTTTGACGTCATCATTGCCAAGAAACGATGCTTCATTTGCTCTCTTGGGTACTGGGTACAGAGAAACGAAAACTCAAAACTGTCTTTCTCACTGCACGACCAAATATGCGTCAATCAAGTGTCATGGTCAGAGGTTACTGTCAGATCAAGGTCACAAGTCACCTTGAGAACCCATTTGACATGATGAGGTACGGACATTGCGTTGTTTTCAGTGTATTCAAATGGGTTCTCAAGATGACCTGTGACCTTGATCTGACCGTGACCTTTGACCTTGACACTTGATTGGCGCATATTTGGTCGGCTTGCGACATAGAATAATAACATACAGTTTTTTCTTTATTATCACTTCGATTTACGTTTTTTCAGGCTCTTTCAGAATTTACCATTGGAGTCCCATAAGGAAAAAATCAAAATTTGACTCTTGATCCTATATCTCTTCAATCTTTAGCACGAGTGATTTGCTCCTATGGCGAAACAAAACTTATGTCCTTCATCTAAAGTTACACCGAATTGCACGACTTTACGTCATACCACTTTTGCACAGTGAACAAATGAAATTGACACACGAATTAATCAACCCTCTCTCTCTCTCTCTCTCTCTCTCTATATATATATATATATATATATATATATATATATATATAATGGTCTACTGTTAATTTTTTTGTAAGTTGTCCCGCTCTTAGCTGTTAAATTATGGTCACCCTATCCAGAACCCCCATCGTTACACTTTTTTCTTTTTTTAAGTGAAATTTGTTTTGGAACGCACAATGGGTTTCAATACTTACATTTTTTTAAATTTTGGTTCTGCATATTTAATACCGGATAGTCCACATGAAGCGTTGTTTCTGTATTAATGACGTCACAAGAATATATAAAACACCATTTCTCAATAACTATTTGCAATATTAACGTCAGATTTTCACTAAATTAACCAGATGTACTTCCTCTCTCGAAGAATGTAAGAAGTGTTTTTTAGGTATAATAATTATAGTTTCCCCCACCTTACAGCAATCCAGAAGCCCACCTTTAAATTCACTGATTTTTAAGTGAAGTTTCCTTTGGAACATACAATAGTTCAGTCAGTGATCCTTGCTCCCTGTTCAGTCAACCATTATTTATGCATGTGTTACCAAAGTTCACTAGTTTGTAAAATTCTAAACATACCAGTGAGCTCACGCTATGAGAGAGATTTGTTTCGGATATATAATAATTTATGTGACTGATACTTGCAGCTGAAATCGTGCAATGAATGTAGATATTGAAATAAACCTATAACGCAACTACAGCTCTTTTCAGATGAGAAACAACACGAGCAGTAGCCAATAGTACGCGATATTTAGCGCAGCGTTGTCGAATTGCGGACTCCCATTTCCGTACTAACACATTCTCCATTTAGGAATACAATATACTTGACAAGATTATTCATATCGTAAAAGGGATTTTCCACTAAAATTTAGAACATCCACTGTTCATGCTGGAAATATAAACTAAATTAATTGTCTTTTAGTGTATACTATTAGAACTGTTAAAAGTTCGTCGTCTATTTTATCCTGCTATAATTATCGTCTATGATAGTTTGTATTCTGTCGTTGTATTAGCCTGAATCTTAAATTTATTATAACAGGTTACAAATATTATTATTCACAATTTCATGAAATCTTCTCTAGTAGTTTTTCTATATGTTATGTTGTAAAGGACCATTTCCAGTCTTCCAGTATTGATAAAATACATAAAAATGACATACTTTCTTTTCTGGTTGGGGGGTCATACAAACCCCACGAGAGGCATTTATTGAAATCAGAAGTATCTTTGGTATCTATTTATTAACAACCTCCTTGCGTCGTGCCTAAATTGCATGGGGATGACGTTATTATTGACGCTTGGAGATCGCTACTACCAGGGTTTGCCCAAGTGGGCCCAGCCCGAAAAAACCCACCGGGTTTTTTCGGGTTGGACCCACCTGAAAAAACCCACCTGGGTTTTTGAGCTTTTTGTTAATATATTATTGATACAACTAAGGTGATCATATTGAAAGTGATTTTTATCAGATTTTGGACTTTCCTTGGGCGAATTGAATGCTTTCACGTTAAAGTATGCAACAACATTCAACACAAGACCTTTATAAAGTTCTGAAGGCACTGAATGAATAAAAAAACCTTACCTTAGCTTGAGATAATTAAGTAACAAATTAATGTATGGATTATGCTTATAGCCTATTTGAAGGAAAAAAAATGCAATTTTATACTTTAGAAAATACTTTCCGTGAATAGTATGCTCGCCAATTCGGCGACGCCGAGGGACGCTGTCCCTCATACGTTTAACGCGTTTAAAGCCATAGACGCCAGTACTACCAGTAAACATGTAATGCATTAGTAAAACTATTAGTATTATTTCTTACCTTTGATGGTAACGCAAGTATTCTTCAGTAAAATTTAGTTTTCCAACAACAGTTTAGTGCAGTTATTTGTAGGTACTCTTCAAATAAGCATTCTGTAGAATCAACACCAACAAAAGCGTAAAAATTCGTCAAATTTAAAAAACTCGATGCTCAGAGTTCCGAACTACGTACAGCTTACTATTTCAAGTACTGAATTCGAACTTTCGTACTAGTGGAAGTTTCGATGTACAGTAAAGGAGCTGTATTTTCGAGGGAGGAGGGAAAAAAAATACATGTCCCGAAAGAAGTTCTCGGGAAATTCCCCCAATTGAACGCACAAAGCATCGGAACTGAATACTTCAACAATAAAACTATTTATTTTATGCTGGAAGATATTTAATTTCATTTAAGATTCTGAAACATCCTAACTATATATAAAACTACATGAGCTGACAAATTATTGAACACTTCCTGTAGGGCTACAATGATTAAATTTGGCTACAATGATTAAATTTGGCTTTCCGGTACTAACCGACAGAAAAATTGCCAAAAGTGAATATTCTTAATTTTTAGGGGGTATAAAGAGGGGATGAAAAATTTCCCCGTGTTATTTAAATGGACCTTTTTTGGACCTATAATCTCATGTTTTAGGTACGTAGAATTGGAATAAAAACTTGAAATTCGGTATACTTGTACGTTTTCTTAGCAGTACCTAAGTAAATCAGTAAAAATTTAAAAATCCAACTTTAGAGTGGTTTTATAGGGAACTGAAATTTTTTTCCCATGTTATTTATGTGGAACACCTTTTACACCCCCAAATTATTGAGCACTTCCTGTAGGGCTACAATGGTTAAATTTGACATCATTGTAGCTTTTCGGGACAAACCCACAGGAAAATTGCCAAATGTGAATATTTTTAATTTTGAGGGGGTCTAAAGATTGGATGAAGAATTTCCCTATGTTATTTAAATGGGCCTTTTTTGGACATAATCTCATGTTTTAGGTACTTCGAATTGGAATAAAAACTTGAAAATCGGTATGGTTGTATGTTTTCCTTAGCGTTACGAAGTGAATAATCAGAAATAAAAATTTCTGACCGTAGAGTAGTTTTATGGGGAAATGAAAAAAACTTTCCCGTGTTATTTATATGAGTCGCCTTCTACACTCCAAAATGCTTAGGCACTTCCGGTAGGATTACAAAGATGAAATTTTGGCATGACTGTAGTCTTCCACGACTAACCGACAGGAAAATTGCCAAAAGTGAATATTTTTAATTTTGAGGGGGTCTAAACATTGGATGAAGAATTTCCCCATGTTATTTAGATGGGCCTTTTTTTTAAAACTTATAATCTCATGTTTTAGGTACTTAGAATTGGAATAAAATCTTGAAATTCGGTATGCTTGTATGTTTTCGTAAGCGTTACCTAACTGAAACATCAGAAATAAAAAATTCCAACCGTAGAGTGGTTTTATGGGGAACTGAAAAATCCTTCCCATGTTATTTATATGGGACGTCTTCTACACCCCAAAATGTTTAGGCCCTTCCAGCATGATTGGAATGATGAAATTTGGCATGATTATAGCATTCCAGGACTAACCGACAGGAAAATAGCCAAAAGTGAATATTTTAAATATTTTTAGGGGTCTAAAGGGTGATGAAGAAATTCCCTTGTTATTTAAATGGGCGTTGTCTTGGGACTCAAAAACTTATCTTTTAAATAGTTGAAATAGGAAAAGAAATGATAGAATTGAGGGTTCAAGAGATGCGAGGCCGTAGGCCGAGTGAAGACAGTGTGTGGGGGGCGATGCCCCCGGGTGGGCAGATTCAGGAAATATGAAGAGCAAGTTCACGAAATTCACTGTTGATGCAAAGGGCAATAGATAAGAAATGTGAGGCCGTAGGCCAAGCAAACTCGGGGACCTGGGGGCAGAGCCCCCAGCTAGCCAAAAGCTAGTTTATTTTATAAAATATGAATTATATCTTTCTTAGTGGTCTTAAATTAATTTTCTGGAAAGATCCCTCTTGCAACAAGTGCTCGGGAAATTCCCGAACTGAACGCACAAGGTATCGAAAGTGAACTTCAACAATAAAAACCATTTATTTTACGCTGTTAAATTAATATATTTGGTGTTCATATTTGGCAAACGTCACTGAGGCTTCTGGGACGATTCAATCTGCATTTGTTCGTTCGTCTGCTTGTACCACACATACTACAGGGAATCACTTCCGGTCTTTTAAGTGTAAAGTTTCAGAGTACAAGCACGAGACACACTAAATTTCCTGTATAGATTTTGGCGGCATACCAACGTAAAATTTCAAAATGGTGACAATTTATTTTTTTTTCAAAATAGCGGGTATGCACGCTACAAAGCACAATTTTCGGTCTTTTAAGTCGAAATTTTTAGAGTAGAAGCACGAGGTACTCTAAATTAGCTGTATATATTTTGGCGATGATCCAACGTAAAATTTCAAAATGGCGGCAATTTTTTCAAAACAGCAGTGATTAGAAAATTGTTGCAAGTTGTGACAATGATAATCTTGAAATATAAATCACATTTTAACACTTTTACCCCAAAGACATTGAAATATTTTGATAAAACCCAATTAAACCCGAAAAAAACCAATAAAACCCGAAAAAACCCATATGGGCCCAGGTGGGTTGGGCTTTTTCAGAAAAACTCGGGTTTTTTCAAACCCTGGCTACTACTCACCATCTGAAATGAGTAGGTTCGAAGTGGGAGCAGAGAAAAACCACACAAATTGAGCTTTCATTTAAATAACTGTTTAATTCAAAATATTAAGTGTGAATGTATGTTAGTGTTGAGTGAGTATAACACGTCAGATCACATATCGACAGCATCTAAGAATTCCGTCACGAATAATTCGTACATAGCTGAGATACACATACCTCAATATCTGATGACTGCCTGGACTGGATGTTGATGCTTCTATGATACAGGATCTCTTTTACTGCAAATAGTCGGCGAACTGTAGAGTCCGACTATAACCCAACCATACTCCAAGTTAATGGTTGAAAAATAGGAAATGATAGATCTTCCTAGATCTATTCCGCTGAATTGGACTTGCAGCTGACTACTCAACTGCGACGAGCTCTCAAGTGGTTCTCTCTAACGATCCTCCACTTCTGATCCTAATCCTCTCTGACCAGAGGTTTTTATTTTCCTTTCCAGACATTCTGGAATTCCCTTCGTTGATCTTTTGTCTATCTCAGCTATTGGTAAAACATTGGTTTCACCCGAATTACATCGTGACCAAATTCCCAGACCAACAATTTTCTGCAAGTCTGACGGTTATGCCACAGTCAAAGTGTGTCACTGTTACGTACAGAGTTTCACATTGATGACATTTCATTATTTTTAAACACAACGTTGCAAATCATAATAAACATGTAAACTGACGACTTAGCGTCTAGCCATAACACAGCAATTACATTTAACGCATTTACAAATTATTGACATACGTCAACAAATAAACACAAGCACGTGTTTATACTACATAACAACATTTCATTACTATAATTCAGTATTTTAATACAACTTTGAATGACTGTGATTTTCTATCACCAAAATAATATGACCCAAAACCATATACCTCTACATGCCCCCCCTTCAAAACGAGGGAACTGCGTTCACGTTTAAATTTCTGGATAGAAATTGACAAACATTTAGTATAAAAATACTAACAAAATAATTGAACATATTCTTCCATCACCTATATATATATATATACATATCAATTTAATATATTCCTACAACCATTTATCATAAATACAAATTCTGGCAAATATTATTTATTTACATCCATTCTCTTTATTTCATCTTAAAAAAAATCTTGACAAGAATCTTTGTAAAAAGTGTCGGCTCCTGCCATCTATTATATTTTACATGTAACTATATGTTACTTCCTGCGCTCTCAAACGCACATATATGTACTTTTTATTTCATAAATGTGTCAGAGCCAACTAACTAACTAACTAACTCTATGGCCTATGGAACCCGGAGGTTCAGTGCCGCGTTCACAAAAGCTCTCCACTGACTTCTATTCTTAGCTAATTGGATCCAGTTTCTACTTTGTATTCCTATCTCTGCGAGATCCATCTTAATATTATCCTCCCATCTGCGCCTAGGTCTTCCTAATGATCGTTTTCCTATGGGTCTACCAGTCAAGACTTTGAAAGCGTTTCTACTTTCTTCCATTCTAGCTACATGACCTGCCCACCTAAGCCTCCTAGACTTGACGACCCTAACAATGTTGGGTAAACCGTATAAACTATGTAGTTCCTCGTTATGAAGCTTCCGCCATTCCCCATTCTCGTTCCTCTTGAGTCCGAATATTCTTCTCAGGATCCTGTTCTCAAATACTTTCAGTCTATGTTCTTCCCTCAGAGTAAGCGACCATGTTTCGCAACCATACAGAACAACAGGCATGATTATCGTTTTATATATTTTAAGCTTCAAATTCCTCGACATAATTCGCGACGACAAGAGATTTTGAACCGAATAGTAACACGAATTCCCTGCTTTTAGTCGACATTTAATTTCTTCGTGAATATGATTTTCGTCTGTTAATATTGATCCTAAATATTTGAAAGTATTCACTTTATCAAAAGTATTATTTAATATTTTAACGCCTCCACAATTTGCCGTATTACGGTCCCGACGCACTTCCATGTATTTAGTTTTCTCTGCATTTACTTCTAAACCCATGTCCCTGCAAGCGTTTAATAATATCTCTGCATTTATTTCTACTGTTCTCCTATCATCCCCTATTAAATTTACATCATCAGCATATGCCATAACCTGGTGAATGCCGTTCAACTCTAGGCCCTGGTTGCTATCTTTGATTTTCCTTATGGCGTATTCCAGCACAAAGTTAAATAATAATGGCGACAACGCATCTCCTTGTTTCAGGCCATTTTCGACGTGGAAGCTCGTGGACAAAAATTTTCCTACCCGGACTTTACTTTGGGATTCACTTAAACATATCTTAATTAATCTAATTAGCTTTCTCGGTATTCCAAGCTCTGTAAGAACGTTGTATAATGTTTCTCTCCTAACCGAGTCGTAAGCCTTTCTAAAATCAATAAATAGTTGATGTACCGGGGTATTGTATTCCCACTTCTTTTCGAGTATTTGGCGAATGGTAAATATTTGGTCGATAGTTGATCGATTTCGTCTAAATCCGCACTGATAATCTCCAATAATTTCATCTGCGTATGGGGTCAATCTTGCTAACAGAATATTTGAAAGGATTTTATAGGATGTTGACAGAAGAGAAATGCCTCGATAATTATTACAGTCAGTTTTATCGCCTTTCTTGTGAATTGGAACAATGATTGACTCTTTCCACTCTTGTGGCAATTCTTCCTTGTTCCAGATAAGGAGAATGAGTTTGTGTATCTTGTTCCACAATTTTTCGCCTCCAGCTAAAATTAACTCAGCCGGAATTTCATCTACACCCGGAGATTTGTGTTTCTTTAATTTCTTTATAGCGGCTTCCACTTCTATTCGATTGGGTTCTGGAATATACGGTTCTGCGGTGTGTATCTCCTTTTCTCCACGCACATTAGTTTTTGGCTGCGTGTTCAGCAAATCGTCAAAGAAATCTTTCCATCTATTGAAGAGGCTATCCGTATCAGTGAGAACTGTTCCGTCAGATTTCTTTAATATATAAGCACGAGGTTGATAGCCAAAGTGGTCTCAAATAATTCGTATCTTTATTCACTTTTCTTATTGATATGCAAATTAAGTCATTGTATTTCTTTAACTTGGACTGATGTAAGTCGTAGTGAACTAACATGGATTAAATTAGTTCTTCTGTACTCTGCAGTACTTTAAAATTGTCCATATGTAATTCTGTGTAATGGTTTCACTTGTGCAACTGTGTATCTATTTGTCCTGAAATGACTCTTAACAAATATATTAACAGGTATGTAAAGATTAGTACAACGTATTTTTATCAGGAGTCCTTCGTGAGTGAGTTAACAGACGTATCGCATTTGTGGACAATTAGTCCCGGTTTCGAGTTCAAATGGAGAACAATTTCTCTCGGATGTAAGCCGAGAAGCGGTTTGGATTCCGCTTCAAGCTTGTGTGACCCCTTCCAGCATAACTCGGTCGTTGCATAATAACACCAAGGCGAAACGAACTTGTTTCTGTCCATATGTGATATAAATACATAGAGCAAATTATTTAAACAAAAAAAAAAAAAAAAAAAAAAAAAAAACAAAAAAAAAAAAAACAAAAAAAATGGTTTTCAATAAAAACCATGGTTTTTGCCAACCCTGCCTGAAGTTGATAATAAACTAAATATCTCGAGAAATGCGCATGCAATTTAAAAGAACACGAAATACGTGTCCAGGATTTTAAAAAGATGTATTCAACATACAAACGAAGTTGTCCTCCCCCTTAGGAAAATTCACAATTTGAAATGGAAACCTATTAATTTTATTGAAGATTTGGATTCTGCAACTTCGGATCGAAAATATGCCAACTGTTACTTGAAGTACTTTTTCGTTATCCTTGTAGATGGCGCTGTAATTCAAAATGTGAATATCATCGTACGTCATCTGAGGTTGATGGTAGACTAAATATTTCAAGAAATACACTTACAAATTAAAGGGACACCAAATACATGTTCAAGATCTATTCAACTAACAGGAAACGAAGTTGCCCTCCCCCTCCTTAAGGGACAAACTTTAAAATTTCAAGTGGACTAAACTGAATATCCCGAGAAATCCACTTGGAATTAAAAAGAACATGAAATACATGTCCAAGATTAAAAAAAAAAGAAAGAAAAAAAAAACATTAATATAACACTCACTCATTGTTCTATCAATAGTGTTTAAATGCTTTGTTCATCAAGCATATAATAAGATAATACGTTGCAACAATTTGCACTTACCTTGGGTCCGTGGGGTCCGCAGTTCGATTCTAGTTCGCGCAAGGTGTACTTCATGATGGACAATCAGTCTGTTCGTGGATTTTCTCGGAGTTTTCCCGTTTCTTCCCCACTCTTCATTCCGCCATTCATTTATTACTATGATCACCTTTCCCCTTAGCTCGGAGTATAATCGTGGAATGTTAAACTTTCATAAAATATCCCCAAGTTGTCCTGATGAAGAAATCAGAATGATTTCGAAATATTGACAGCGAGTAGTAACTTTACTTGATTTGGAGCACAAATATATAGTTTTGAATTCAACTACTGTATTCCACTCAACCTCTGAAGTAATGTGAAAATGTCTGACAGTTACTCCTCGAAATTTGGGATTCTGTAAGATGTTTATTTTTTGAGAAGAATGTTTCTGCATATGAAAAATCATACTTCCATACGAAATACTGCGACAGTATTGTATTTATTAACTTTTTACATTTTTTTAAGTAAGTTTAAGAATGTTTAAATTAATCAACTTTGTAAATAGATATTGAAAATCAATTCAGAGAGGGGGCGCGGTGGCTCAGTGGTAGAGCGTTCACCTCCGGTGCTTGCGGTCCCTGGTTCGATCCCAGCTCGCGCCGTTTGGACTTTGTGGTGGACAAACACCGTGTGCGTGGGTTTTCTCGGAGTTCTCCCGTTTCCCCCACTTTCTTCATTCCACCATTTCATTCATTTCTCATTATCACCGTCTCCTTTAGCCTAACCGGCATAAGCGTGGGACGTAAAACTTAAAGATTTCATTTCATGTTTTCAATTCAGAGAGAAGGGGAACCTAAAAATTTGGTGGAAAATTTTACAAAATTAGAGTTTGCCTTTTAATTTAAAATTATCTAACATATATAAAATTAAAGTATACTATCATACCCTCCTGAGGCCCAAGATTTTTAAAAAAGTAATTTCTTTTTGTTTTAACGATACTTAAAGTCCTAAACCAACAAAGAAACGCAAAATTAAGGAAAATTTTTAAAAACTTTATTCTGTCACGTGAGACACTATGTAGAGTATTCTCTACATTGGGCCTTTACTTGAAATAGTGCATTATTTTAATATGACCAGAATAAGATGCGTAATATGAAACTTTTAACAAACAAAAATATTTTTTCTACATGACTGTTCAGATAATTGCTCCAGGCACACACACATTCACATTTATAAAACATAATACCATCACACTTCTTTTATTATTTTGAACCTTTTTATGCCTCTAAACCTGAAAATATTTTTGAAAACACTATACGAACTAGATGTATATAGTAAAGATTATTTTCGGAGTCACCACAATCAGTGACTAACACAACCTTATTGGTTTCTGTGGAATTCCAAGAAACAATTTCTTGTTGGCTGCAAACACAAAAAGACATTACATTCTATGCAATACGTTCTGGAAAAATTGTTACATTTCTCATTTCTGCATCTGGGATAGTGCTTAATTTCTCCATTGATAGCCGGCATATGTTTTGCTGCGCAGACTCTCTTCGGTTTAGGTGGCAATGGACTTATAGGTCTTCCTCTTGCGCGTATTTCTTCATCTTCTTGATTATTTTCGGGAGAATCATCTTCATCAGTGTGAATAAGTGTTTCTGCGATATTAATTTGAAATCCAGAAGTTTCATTACCTCCTTTTTCGACACTTTATGCTTCTTGCATTCCGTTGTATAAATAAACCAACTATTTACAACTGCTAAGTCAAACATATGGAAAAATCATGCGTATTGTCCATTTTTTGGTTCTTGATGACATCCGATAAAATGACAACATGCGATCACATAGATCTACTCTCCCCATGAACTTATTATACTTTGCAACCACTGCAGGCATTGGAACTGAAATATGTTTCTGATCCTTCTTGCTCCATCTCTCACATGTGCCGAGTGGTTCAATTCCTGCTTCACTGGATACCAATACAACACTCCTGTTATCATACCACTTAACTGCTGCCAAAGCACCATCACTCCTTACAACCATGTCATGGCTGCCTCTGCCTTCCTTCTTTAGTGTAGTGTCTGATTTGAGGAGACGCTTTGCTTCATTCAGTAGCCTACTTAAGATAATGGTTCCTGTAGATGGCATTTCCTTGCTATTGAGAAAGTCGATTAGTTGTACAGACGTAAAATATCGATCAAAATATAACCTTGTACCAGAAGGAATTGTTTCTATTAACTTTACAACAGAGGCTCTTCCAATGCCAAGTTCGCGAAATTCCTCTGAAAGTGTTCCTTTTCCCTGGTATGGAAAGAAATCAAGTACACAACCATCATGGTTTGCTAGCACGAACAGCTTGATGCCAACAGGATTCGGCTTGCCTGGAACATACTGTCTTATTTTAGTTTTACCACTAAATGGTATGATTTGTTCATCAATGCACACATGAGAGCTCCTAGGTATACCGAGACAACCACTTTTGACCCGTTCTAACAAAGGTCGTATTTTCCAATGCCTATCCTTTCGTTTCTCTTCTTCTGAAATGTCACTATCAAACACAAGTTTCAGCCTTGACCTTAGACAGAAAAAACGATTTCTTGAGAATGTATTGCACACAATAGGAACTTTCGTTGCATTTTGCCAATACATTCTTAAGTTAGGATAGCCAAGACAAGACATATACATAGACACACCAAAAAACTTTTTCACTTCTGTCGCAGTAAGTTTTAATGGAAACGATGACAGTGATAGATGAGTTTGTTCTGTTTTCTCAGCGATAAGATGAAATATTTCATCGTCGATGAACCTTGAGAAGTACGTAATGGGATCATGGATAGTACTATCATAATCAGAGATGCATGTGTCCGGGAGTTTTGGCTCAAACTTCATCTTCTTCCAAATCCGTCGCCTTCCAGTTGAGATATTCCGTGTATCTTCAGTTGATGAAATATCTTCACCTGTTGAACTAGAATATTCCGTTCCAGCATCTTCACATACCCAGTCCTCGTCATCAGACGTGTCTGCATCAGATACATCGGATCTATCCAGAGCATCTAAAATCTCCTCCGGTGTCATACGTTTTCTTCCTGGCGGACTACCTACAAGAAATGGAAAATATTCTAATTAATTAAATTGCTGTCTGCCAGTATTGAAAATTAACAGTAACACATGTTAAGAGACATGCAAGAAAACAAGCGAAAAAAAAACGTGTGCTCTAAGAATCTAGTAAGCAGTTCAATGACTCGGATGGGAGTCGAACCATGGGGCTGTTGAACAAGTGATGGTGAAGTTAACCAGTGCATCACTAGATCCCCGATTATCAGTTTTTATTCTCTTCGTTTTTGAACCTATTTAAAAGCTATGAAACAAACTCTTACTATTCATTCCCTTACAGCCAATTCGGAAGCTGAAATAGGCGTCTTTATTAAAACCTTATTAGAACAATACTGCGAATCAATAATGCATATATTAACCACAATTCTCCATTACAATTACTCACATATCTTACCGGTACTGTATATGATTACAGCAAAATAATTTTCCATAGCGGAAGTTAAAAGTCTTCAATTTCACAGTCAATTGAAAATTACGAAAGAAAAATAATCTTTCTAATGCTTCGTGTGAATAACGAAATCAACGAAATCTACTTATTAAATGAAATTTCAGATCAAGGTATTAAAAACCAAACTTCATTTGTCCATTCTTGTGCTTTGAGATGCTAAATAAAGGTACAAAATTTATTTCATGTATGAATTTATTTTGGGAGGGATTCAAATTCAATAATAGATTAACTTACATGTAAAATTACCCTCAAATTACACTAAATTTACAGAAAAATCAGAATTTCGGAACATCCCCCTACGCACGTCTCTGTCAGGAAAGAGAAATTAAAGAGCACTGATATCATTCTCAGAAACCGTAGAAGCCCAAATGCATATTTGCTCACGTACAACTAATTTTAAAATGGTCTGAACGTGATGGTATTGGATGCACATTGAATATTCTCTTAAGTGCTTACGGCCCAATGTATAGAGGATTCTACATAATCGGAAAATATGCGTTGCCTTTCGGAAAACGTAATTTTTCAACAAAGTGGTGCCATATAACTAAATTCTATAATCCAGGGAACAAATATAAATGGAACTATTAATTACCAGTACCTATAAGAGCCTGAAATAGCACTCACCTTTTGAGCTTCCTGGCACAGCGTCCATTTTGCTTGCAGTCCCCTTTCAATAGAAGCGATTGACAACCAAGTGGCCTATGCAGACGAACCATCTGGTGGCAAAAGTAAGACTTAAGAGCGAAGATATCGAAGAAGAACAATGTGCACGCACAGCATTGCCAGCTACGATAATAAAACACACAGAATTTATGTATAGACCTCTCTACGCGGGGCCTCAGGAGGATACAACCCATCTTCTAAAGCTTCCGATTAGTGGTTAGTTGTGCATTGCTGCTGTACGCGAAATGCAGAATTTGATCTCCATTGAAATGGAAGGAATGAAAAGACATTAATTACAAATTAACTAATTCTCTATTTTCCTTGTTTTGTACTTTATTTTTCTTTCTTTTTTTTCAGTGACCAGTGAAAATGTTATCAGAAGTAATTACTTTTGGAAAATCTACTCAAAAGAGACTTGCGGAGTTTGCGAGTATTTTGATATCTGATGAACCCGTACCGCCTGAGAAAATCGAAAATATCTGGCGAAATTATTTGGAGTTTTTAGTTAGAGCTGTTGGATGGCAAGCAATTTGGAGAGTTCCAAAACATCAACAGAAAGATTTGGAAATAAAATCTTCGTATGTTCTTGTTACGGTAGGTATTTTCTTGTTTTGATATCCTGTGACTTATATCTTGATCTTGATATACACTTACATTGCAACAAATTTGTGCTCTACTGGACTAAAGTAGTAAAAAATCAAGGTCAGTATCTTTTGTGAATCGTATTTCCTGCAGCGTTTGAGTCTAGTTGTATTTATAGGAAGTGCGATTTTAAACTTTATATTAAGTTCTAGGGATGTACCGATATATCGGTATTGGTGATATCGGCCACTTTTGGGAGTATCGGTATCGGCAAATCGACACCGATATTTACCGATACATTTTCCGAACTATTTTCAATTTGTTTAATATTAACAATGACACTTATATTTCATCGGTTTCTTTTAGACTTAAAGTTGATCTAAATTATTATCAATTATACTATCGATTTCTTTGTGCGTGTATAAGCCTACTCCTATTTACTAGTTAAAAACAATTAGTTCAAAAGTTAATAAATACTTTTAAGTTGAGTTGATTTTACTTTAGCGTCCCTTTCGGCAGCGAGACTATACGAAACGTTGACCTACTGATTAACGTGGAATCCGAACCACATGAGCTCCCGCCGGGAATCGGTCCCGGGTCTTCCACGCCAAAGGCGCGTACGCTAACCGCTTAGCCACGAGGGAGCTCAATAAATAGTTTTATCGTTTTCGACTTCGTTAAATAACTCTCTTTTTTAACTTATACACACCAATACCTGGTTCAGCACGCATAATTTTGTCAAAAATTTGTAACGGTAGTATCATTTGCATTGTATGTATGTAATAGAGACTAGTAAGTACAATGTAACTATCAAAATACATTATCACTCTAAATATCAATCAGTGACTCTTAGAATTAAGTTTACACTTTATAAGTATTTGCTGCTTGTAAGTTAATTTTATGTAAGCTGGATTAAATTTAGCGGAAATAATTTTATTTTTTGTATGTGTGGAATCTAACATGAAATTTTGCTTTTGTCTTTGTATGTCAAATTTTTGCCTTATATCTAATATACCCTATTACAATGTTGATCATTTCATTATTCTGAAAATTCCTGATAATATATAAGAAATGTGTCCAAAAGTATCGGTATCGAGTATCGGTAAAAAGTGGTATCGGTACATTCCTATTAAGTTCATTTTCATTTTTTTTATATTAAGCCTTTAAACGCTGAAGGTTCTTCATATCTCCAAGTTCATATGACAACCTCAGCTTTGATAGATGAGATTCATTGCTATTATATATATATATATATATATATGATTTTGACTAGTAGAGATACTTGGCCGTTTTGTTTTATTGTCATTTTATTTTTACCCTATATCTTACTAACGTTTTCTGCTGTGACTTCGATAAGAGAACGAGCTTTTATGAAATCAAATGACCTTCCCCTAAGTTATATTCTTATTTTATTCTCCTGTATGCAGGTAACTACAAATACTCCTTTTTAGACCGGGGACCGCGGTTGCTCAGTAGTTCACATATAGTGCATGGAGACCTTGGTTCGATCACAGCTCGTGCCAAATGAGCTTTGTGATGGACAAACACCGTGTGCGTGGGTTTTGTCGGGGTTCTCCCGTTTCCTCCCACTTTGTCAATTCCACCATGGTCATTCATTTCTCATCATCACAGTCTTCTTTAACCTAGCCGGCATAATCATGGAACGTAAAACTTAAAGATTTCCTTTCATTTCCTTTTTTTTTTAGAGCTAAATTTGTACAAAACAAGTTATTGTTGAAAGGCTCACTGTTGTTGTTCTTGTTGAGAGAAAATAACAAATTTAAGATTGAAAAAGAGTAGTTGTACTTACCAGCATGTAGAACAATAAAACAAGGATACAATATAGAAGGATGTTCAAGATTGGAATTCAGAAAATATCGTTCTCTCAATAAAGCTCACAGCAGTGAGTAAAATGTAGGGCAAAAATAAAACAAACAGAACGAAAAGCTAAAATATATTTATTTATAATGTAATAATATTATATAATTTAGTTGTGTAAAATATGCTAGTTTTTGCCGTGGTTTCTCACATTTATATTTTCTTTTGTTTTCATTCAGGTTCATGGTATTAATCTTAATGACTTTACATTTGATGTTAATGTCATTAAATGTGTTACTGAAGAGATAGTGAAAGGCACAAAAACTGCATCTTTTCTGGATATCTTTCCAACCACAGATCAGAAAGAGGAAAGTGTTTTTGATGTATTGTATATTGCAGAAGCACTAGATCAGTTTAGGTAAGGTTTTGAAATATTTTAAGCTGTGTTTGAAACTAAAGAAAAATTTTCGCTAAGTTATTAATAGTTAAGAAAATAAATACAGTGAAACCTCCCTTAACGGATACCTCAATAATACGAACACATTTTTTGTCCTGGCAAAAATACATGTATTATTACAGGATAGACTCTCCCCTTTACGGACACGGACAGTCTTCTTGTACTCCCACTTTAGTGACCTCTTCACAACAGAAAGGAATTATTCTCAGCTCATACTTATTTAGCGTAGAAGATAATTTCCGCAATTTGAAAATATATCTTCAATTGATCCAGCAATAATAAGCAAATTTCGATCAGAAACTGGTTCTCATAGGATGTAAATGGCATACAATTTAATGTATATATATTTCAAGTAATTGGTGAGGTCTGTCTACATTGTCAGCATTTAATAATAATGTTGCATGTTCTGGTTGGGTTACTTTACTGCAGTCAGTAAGGTAATTAAAGGATTTTTACAAGAATATGACATATACTGAGAAGAAACTTACTGTACATGCGATATATTTATTTTTTATAGAGGATTTTGTCTTTACTCTCCTTGTAATTCGAACACTGAGCACAGTATTTTGATCTAGCATATATTTACATTCATAACTAATGTATTTACTGTATATTACATGAGCTGTGAGTAATTTAATTTTGTGTCACCTCCAGTGACGATTTCTCTAATGTACCGTGTTTACCGCCGGTAAACAGAGCATAATTTATGGAAATTCTTTGAGCCATTTTTCTATGATGTGATCAAACAGGCAGCGTCGCTTTCAGTAAGAAATGAAGTATCCATTTCTCCTTAAAACAACAATTTTCATAAAAGCCTGGACGTGTCTACTTATTTTTAATGAGGAGTTTATTTTCTCGTATTTCAGGGATTTACGCCGTACTTTATTCTGGGCAAAACATTTAACTTCTTTAGCGTACGTATTTCAAAAAGTTCATTTTTTGTTAATTAATTGTCCTCGTAGTAAAAGAGTTTTCTATACAAATCGCACGTTTCCAGATATGTTAGCATAGCCCGGGTGTCTAAGAGTGAGTCACTTTCACTCTTTTATATACAGATTGTCCTTTCCCCTTTTCGGAGGGAATTTTCGAAAACTCCGTAATAGGCTCTTTTTTTTAAATAAAGAATTTATGTAATGAATTTCACAACTTAAGTCAGTCCTTACATTAATCATTTTCTGAATAAATAGAGGGGAATCAATATTATGGAAATTGTCTCCTCCTTCAGAAATCAATTTTCGCAGGTTCTGAAATATGTATTCTTTTATTTTTATTTAAGTGTTTATATATCTATTTTCAATCTCGAACGTAAGCAAATCCCCACATTGGACACATTCTCAATAATAATAATAATAATAATAATAATAATAAAAGATATGGAAGGGCCCCATTTTCACCCGTAAACCCGAAATTCTCAAAAAAAAAAAAAAAAAAAAAAAAACATGAAACATAGGTTCTGTTATTTTTATGTAAGAGTTTATATACCAATTTCACATCGACTTAAGCTAATCCTTATATTTGGCACTTTGTGAATAAATGAAGGGAAATTCCAATATTTTACAGTAATTACTCTCTTAGGAGCGAAATTTTTCGAAAACGCTGAAACAAGTTTTCCGTTATTTTTAACGAAAAATTTATATGCCGAGCTTCATTTATCTAGTTTAAGGGACTCATGAGACACACTATTTTTTCCACTTCCCCCCCCCCAAAAAAAAAACTTCTTTTAATCGTTTCTTTTCCCTTGCTTTCGTCACAAAAGGTATTGTCCTATTACGTTTCCACTTATAGTACTATGACTTGGACGATGATGAGTCTGTCACTTCTACTCCTTTATATGTAGTCCCCACTCCTTTTCTTCCCTTCTAGGCCCAAAAAAAAAAAACGCTGAAAGTCTAATTATTTTATTAATTATTATTTTAAATGAGAAATTCAAATTTCGAATTTCACATTTCTACTCTAACCTTAAAAGAGTCCAAGATATGGATTCCAATATCGATATTATTATCTAATATAATTCCCACCCCCTTTTTTTCTCCCTTTTAGGCCAAATATCTAAAGACGCTTAAACGCGTATTTATTGTTTTAAATCAGAGGTCCAAATACAACATTTCATTTTCCTAACATTTATAATTTGTTATGGAGTTTGTTTTATAAAGCTGTAATTCACATACCTTTTTTCTTTCCTTCTAGATCAAATGTGTAGAAACGTTGAAATCCGTATCCAGTTATTTTAAAAGTCGAAATACCAAGTTTCATATCTCTAACCTTCAGAAATTCCGAAATATGGAAATTTTAATGTAATAATTCCTTCCCTCTTACCCCGCTTCCTAATCGAACTTCCAGATCTTTCCTTTCCTGATGCCTTACGACACAAATCCTGTATACTATCTAAATTTGAAGTTCCTAGCTTAAGCGGTTTAGTGTGGGTGTTGATCAACCATTCAAAACTTTTATCATATACAGAGATCAGAACGTTAGTTGAGTGTTTCTTTTTCTCTTTTAGATTGGAGCGTTCAATGGTAATTTTGCCGATGTGACTTTCCTCGAGAGACGTCACTGAGAATAAGCTAGTAACATAACTTGTTTCGTAAACTGATTTTTATCGTCATGTTTCCATTTTGCCAGATTCGACGTCTAAGGTTTCGAACCTTTTCTCAATTTCATAAGATCTCCGAAATTTTGGGTATAAAGCTCGAAAATTTTCTGAAAGTATTTTCCTTGAACTCTTGGTTTTGATAAAATGAGTTTTGTGAAATTCAACTCCAAAGGGAAAATGATGTGTTTAAATCTTTCTCACTGTTCAACAAAAATCCGACACTTCAAACGTATGAAGTTGAAATTTGGTACAAATTCTCCATCAACTAGGGTTGCGTGTTAGGCAGGGTACTAATTCTTAAGGAAGGAAAAGGGGTTGAACTTTTTCTCGCCTTTCATCAGAACTTAGAAACTTTGGGGCGTAGATAATTGAGATTTTATGTTGAACTTTTTCTCGCCTTTCATCAGAACTTAGAAACTTTGGGGCGTAGATAATTGAGATTTTATGCAAATGTCTTCAGACTAGACTATGAGTGAAGCTGGATTTTGTGAAATTAATCGCCTAAGAGGATGGAGAAGGGGGAGGGGGATACTTTCTCATTTTTCATTACATTTCCGATTCAGAATAGGAAGTTGGAATTTTGTACCAATAATATCCTTACACTATAAGTGAGACTGAGTTTAGAGATTCCACTCAGATGGGTACACGAGGGATTAAAAACAACGAAATTTATGTATGAGTATTTTTTGGTACACAACGTATTAATACACTGATCACCAGTTGAATTAGGGACATCTGCCTAATACTGTGTAGCATCAATTTTTTCGCTCTGATAACGGCAGCTACCCGCCGCAGCATGAACTCCACGAGGCGCCTGAAGTGTTGTTGTGGCATTTCAATCCATATCTGCTGTAAAGTCTTCCACAGAGCCAATAGGTAGGTCGGAAGAGGGTCCACAACCCGAAGTCGTCGTTCCATGGCGTCCCAGATATGTCCGATGGGATTGAGGTCCGGTGACCGTGATGGCAGGGAAATGTATCTGCCACATCAGAGGAATGCTCATCAAACCAGTCTGCTGCCATCCTAGAGCGGAAGCCCAGTGCATTATCCGGCGCAATGTACTAATTACGGTGCGGCTGAAAGATGAGGTCACCATCCGATGTTGCAATCCAGCAAATAATAAGACAGTCATCCAGAAGATCGCGGTAGCATTCATCTGTGAAGGACCATGTCACATGTGTTAGAGAACCCATTTCAGCCCGCGTAAACATGCCCCAGATAAGAATATCACCACCACCGGCCTGCGCAGTTCCCTGCTAGCACGATGGATCCATTTCCTCGTGCGGTTGGCGACGCATCCGTACCCGTCCATCGGCATGTACTACCATGAGCAAAATAAATGACGCGTCTCTTTATTTTGAAGTTTTTTGAAAATATCTCCGTTTTCTTTATATGTTCGAAATTTCGGAAGGTTTCCCCAGCAGGACAGGTTAATAACAAACCCGTTTTTAATATTTGTGTTAGATATTAGCTTAAAATAAAGAAATTAGAAGCAAAAAACATTAAATCCACAGAAATCTCGAGAATTACCAACTCTGCTAAAGTGGGAAATTTTCAAGAACACGAGAGAATTCTGCATTTCAACACGAAGCAGCGACATCTATGTCATTGAGAGAAATGTGGATTAAATCTACAAACTAAACTTTTAACGAATATTTCTAGTATGTCTTATTATATGCATTATCTGCAAACTCCAAATATATGAATATATGCTAAGTATTAACATAAAGATAGAGCAAATAGTGGAAATTATCTATGGAAAAGGACGAATTGGTAGGACGATCGTAATGAAATATCGTCTTTACCGGAACAGGCTCAGTTCACGTAAACAAACAAATAGCTCAGTTAGTTAAAGCAACGAGTCTGTATGCTGAAGGTAGCGGGTTCGATCCCGTGGAAGTGCCGTTATCATTTTTATCACTACACTACGGTTATTTTTTTAATTTTTTTATTTGGGAAAGAATCAAATTGTAACGTATGTGTAAAACTCATGACGATACCAAAGAAAGAAAAAATGCTGTTGTCGCACTTGCATTAGCGTCCCTAATTTTGTTTGCAAACAGTTTCGTAATTATTTCCCCTGTGCTCACTGCTCACCATATGCTCGCTGGCGCATAACGAATGTTTCCCAGTAAATGTTAATTCTAATTTGGAGAATTTTATAAAGTTTCACAATATTTCTCACTAGATAGTCTTCTATCTACGTGTTTGGATATCTTGATAACAGATTTCCCTATTAAATGTTTAATTTTCCCTAGATGTTTAATTACGGAAAAGTTTTACAATGTATTTGTATTGAATTGAAATTGTTTTGAATTTACTACATAAGGTAAGTAGACCGAAGGAGGAGAACTCAAGTAATTGATATTCTACGTAAAAGCAACCTATTGTAGAATGATGATGCTTCTTACCTTCAGCACATAATCTTAACGTTAGAGAGTCAGAGAGAGAAAAATCCTGGTTTTTCCTCCTCTATGACCACCCATCTTAAACCTCTACATATCTTTGTTCGTCTCACAAAATTTCGGTGCTCCAAAAAGATTCAAATAATAATAATAATAATAATAATAATAATAATAATAATAATAATAATAATAATAATAATAATCCTGAATATGCCATCCTTACATAGTGTAGGATATCTTAGTTTCCTAGTTTAAATCTTAAATATCTTAGTTTAAAATGCTTTCTTTAGTACTTATTTGAGCAACCATGTAGGAGGGGGTACGACTTTTTATTTTGCCCCTCTCATTTCAGTAGCCTTCCAACAGAAAGTAATTTTTGATAAGCAGGACAGACAAAATGAATAAGAAATATATTTACAGCATCCTCTCCCCTTTCATGATTGGAATATCACGTAATATTTTTTATTCTACGAAAGATGGCCCTGTGCGGTTAGGGGTAGGTAACTAAAAAAATACCTAATATATAGCGCCCCTTGATTGTAATATTACCGCTCCTTTATTTGTACGAGGGAGCCCCTACACAATCAAGGATGAAAAAAAGAATAGGAAGAGTGTCTATTGATTCCAGTGGTGGATCCAGCACGAACTCCTGGGGGAGGGGAGGGGAAGTGAAACATTCTTTTGATGATGTGAAGCTGTCACAAATTACCAGTTAACTAAACTAAACAATAGTGGGGGGAACTGGAACCCAGTCAGTTTAAATTTATGTAAAAGTTTAATTTTTGGATTCATATTAAAGTTTTGGTTTCAAATGAGAATTTCAGTCCAAGTGGTCAATGATCAAATCTCGTGGGGCTCTTCAGTGTAGGCTAATGAGAAAAGGCAAAATTATTAACATGTTTATAACTTTCGAATTTTTCGTCTATTTTAAAGAAATATTTTGCTTCGTATTAAAGTGTTGGTTCCAAATAACAAACTCAGTCCGAGTGGACAATGATCAAATCTCCGGGGGGTCTTCAGTATAGGGGGCTACGGCTCCCTTATGGGAAAAGGCAAAAATATGAAAATGCTTATAACTTCCGAATTTTCCGTCTATTTTAAAGAAATTATTGGCTTCATATTAAAGTCTTGGCTTCAAATGACAATTTCAGTCCGTGTGGACAATGATCAAATCTCGGAGGGCTCTTCGGTGTAGGGGTTTCGGCTTCTTTATGGGACAAGATTCACGTAGTTGATATTGCAAAATTGTTTTGTATATATAAGTGGAAACTTGCACCATTTGGTTAATTTTATCTCTTATGTTTTGCAGATTCATATTCCAAGCAATAGTTACTTCGCAGAGCTAAAAGAAGGCACTTACTAGTTTCATTAAAATGAAATGTCTTTTATGAGAGGAGCAGACGAACGAACAGGCACCCAAACGTTGGTTGAGTCGTACGGTTGGTTGAGTCGCTTCAATTATTATTATTATTATTATTATTATTATTATTATTATTATTATTATTATTATTATTAATAATAATAATAAAGCATTGCAGGGACCTTTGGTGCAGGGGGTCCGTGGCTCGATTCCACTTCGTGCCAAGTGAAATTTGAGGTGGACAAATACCGTGTGCATGGGTATGTGTTTTCTTGAGATTTTCAATTTTCCTCCCACTTTCTTCATTTCACCATTTCATTCATCATCATTCTCCCTTAGCGTAGGTGCATAATCGTCCAACGTTAAACTAGATATTGCAATTTCAATAATAATAATAATAATAATTAATTCAACTGAAAGGACTGTAATTTATGTGGACAGCAATTATCATAAATATGCAACCATTATAAAAACAATGCTTTGAGTAGAAAGATAATCCTTCCCAAGTGTTAACGAATGCGCACGAGATAAGACATGTCTCGAGAAAGAGACAAGACGCGCTTTGTGACATCCAAGATAATACGAGGCAAATGTTTTGGACACGAGATAGCTTGTAAAATGTCTCGTCTTGTCTGGAATGTCTCGAAAACAAAAGTCTAAGTTTTAAAATTATTTTTCAAGATCTATTCTCTCAGAAGTAGTTCTCTGCCTTAAAATTAATAACGACATTTGTGATTTAAAAAAAAAGATAAACAATGCCTAAAGTTAATAGTTAACTTTTCGAAAAGAAGCTTCATTAAGGGTGAACCTGTGAGATGTCCACAAACTTCGGGAGGTGATTCGTGACATCAAAAGGAGACAAATGGTCCTCTTGCAGTTTTCGAATTCAGCTTCGTTGTCGAGATACAGGGTTGCCAACTGGTCGTGTTTGAGAAACTCACTGGGAATAAATTCAGTCCAAGAATAAACTACTACTCATATATTTTTCAGGTCAATTGACTTATACCATGTTGTAAGGTCAAATATTTATTTATGAAGTGTGTACAAAATTCGCCAGGGTCTTTTCTGAGAAAATCGTCGAGAAAAAGTCACCTCCAAGAATAAACTACCCTTCGTAAATTTTTCTAAGAGAAATATCTGATACTGCAATATAGGGTTGTTAATTAAATATTGATTAATGAAAAATAAACAAAATTGTTAAAACCATTTTTGAGAAAATAGCGTTTTTCGATTTTCGGCTGTTTGTAAACCTCACTTATTTTAGGTGGTAGGAAAAAATGGAAAAGCTCCTGTAAGAATACTAAGTAAACCCTAAGTTTAAAATTTGGTGTAGATAAGTTGAACGGTATGGCCTCTAGGCGAGTGCATATAAAAGTGTGCCGAACGGACGGACCGGAAGGACGGGTGTCGAAAAGTCACATTTTCGGTATGTAGACGCCATGAAACATGTAAATCCGTTGAAATCTGAATTTGATATTATTTTCACAATCACTATATTTTCTTCTCTCTTTTGTCGCTCGAAAAAGAAAAGCCTGAGTTTACCACAAAAAGCTAGGGAGTTTCTCAAAAAATATTCAATTACAGGGCCACCGCACTAAACTTTTTCAATTCAATTTCTTAACTGTGTTAGGCCGCAGTTGTTACTGAAGTGTGTATTTGGATAATACGAATAAAATTATCGTATTATTCAAATACATCGAATGTCAGATTATCGAATAAAAAACTTCGATTGAAGAAAATCCATACTACAAAACTAACTCACACTTTGAGCACATTTTCATTAGACATATAATAGACCAATTAATGCAATCATTGTTTATGAAATATGAAAAAAATCAAATGAGTCACTTTGGGAAAGTCGTTCAAAAAGAACACGTCAGGAGTAACCTACCTCTTGTGAATTGTTTCGAACAATGAGTTAAGATATACTTTTGGTTATTAATGAAATATTTATTTGCGAAATTTGAACAAAATCGCCTGTCGTTCGAGAAAATTGTCGGGAAAAAAACCTTGACCCCAAAAATAAACTATCCGTTGTAATTGTTTTTTATAGAAATGACTTATACTAAAATATAGGGTTATTAATGAAATACTTATTTATGAATTATCAATAAAATTGTCCGAGTAATTTTTGAGAAAATCTTGTGGGAAAAATAACTCCCCGAATAAACTATCTCTTGAGGATTCTTTCAGGGTAAGCGAGTTATTCCATATTACTAGGTTTTTTAATGAAATATTTATTTCTGAGTACGAACAAAATTGCTTGACTCATTTTTGAGAAAACCGTGGAGGAAAAACACCCCCAAGAGTAAACTACCCCTCGCATATTTTTTCAGGACAAACGAGTTTTGCCATATTGTTCAGTTATTAACGAAATATTTATTTTTGAAATATGAATAAACTCTTTTGAGTCGTTTTTGAGAAAATCGCCCAGACAACACTCCACCAAGAATAAACTACCCCTCGCATTTTTTAGGACAAACGAGTTATGCCATATTGATAGGTTATTAATGAAATCTTTATTTATGAAATATGAACGAAAACATTTGAGTCCATTTTGAGAAAATCACTGAGAAAAAACTCATCCTCTTAGTATAAACTACCCCTTGTAGATTTTTCTCAGATAAATGCCTTATACCACAAAATAGGGTTGCTAATTAAATATTGATTTATAAAAAAAGAAAGAAAACAAGATCGTTAGAGCCAGTTATGAGAAAATATCTTTTTTTTATTTTCATCGTACAGGAAACTACCCTTGTTTTGGGAGTAGGAGGGAAATAAAAAAAAACTATAGGAAATACTATGAAAATCTTAAACTAAAATTTGGTGCAGATAAGTTGAACATACCGTAAATTTTTCAACTAATTTACGGTATGTTCAAGTATGGCTTCTAGGCGAGGTATGGCTTCAGGTATGGCTTCTAGGCGAGTGCACAGAAAAGTGTAGCGAACGGACGGACGAACTGATGGACATGTATCGAAAAATAACTTTTTCGGTGTTAGGGGCTATAATACGTGTAAATTCGTTGAAATCTCAAATTTGATTTTTTTTTCGAACACCATACTTTCTTCTCTCATTTGTCACTTCAAAGTAAAAGGAACTCAGATTTACAGATAAAAGACACCTACTTTTACACAGATAATAGACATTTATTGATTTAAAACTGTTTTAGTTTGTGTCATTTCACTTCCAATTGAAAGGTTTTACAATGATTAACGGCATACCAATGACGAGACGGAAGTTTTCAGGAAGTAAATGCATTCAGAAGTCTAGACTGCATTACAGCCTGTTTTTATTTCTGCAATTGTTAACAGCTGTAATTTCGTCCAAACGCTACATGAAATAATTTTTGGTTGACGTCATTGTATTACTATTTTAGTATTGTTCTCTTCAGACTTGGTTGAAGTTTTGTCTTAACGGTTATACATTTTTTCTTTCTTATTTCATCGTTACACATAAGAACAAAATGTTATGGTGAGTGGATAGATTCGAACCTACGAACATTGAGTTTATATTCTTCCAACACTTTACCAATGGACCAAGCTTTGTCTTCACGTTAACGCACGGTTACAGGGTTTACTACGATTTAAATAAAATGGCTGGCTGTTAGAATTCCCTGCTCACATATTTCGATAAATAATTTTCATTGCTTCGAAGATACGTAGAGCAATGTTTAGATACACATTTTAGGAGAGTGAATTTTGGTGTATATAATAATTTCATGCCAGGTAAAAGCTAGATAAGTTTTAATAAAATGTTTCATATGTAGTTCTCAATAATAAGCTTGCTGTTCGGAGTGAAGTTCCAAGGTTCAGCATTGCCTAGCAGTTTTTGCTATTAATATCCCTTCTAACAATATTGGCAGTGGACAAAAGTTAGCCCGTGTTGAAGCTTTTTGCTCCTAATTTAGTTATTTTACTTATTTAAGGAATATATTGAAAATTGTCAGCAGGCACGTATGCAGTAATTTATTTCGGGAGAAGTCCGACTTCAATATTAGGATAAATTATAATAAAATTTAAAAGATAATCCTTAAATTTAGGCTAAATTTACAGAGAAGGTGGGATTTCAGAGGGGAGTCCGGACCACCTGGACCCACACCTAAATGCGTCCTTGTTTGTCAGTAACGTTTCCTCATTTTGAAACCCTCAAAAACTTCGGATATATAAAGGAAAACGAGTTATTTTCGATAAAATATCACTTCAGAAGACGCGACAGTTTTATTGCACATGGTGGTATCCCAAGTTCACAAGGGCAAGAATTCATTAATTTTGATTCTCTGTCATTGTGCTCTATCGAAAGGTTAGGTTTGTAACATATTACTCCTACGAACAAGCATGACTGGCAGATAGGAATACTGAACACAACTCCAGAGAAATGCATGCTGAACTTACGTTTATAGTTACGCTTTGGTGATTTGCCCTCAAGGTCAATCGAGTGGTAATTCAGTTCCGTCCCTGTTCTTAAGCCATGTTCGTATTACTTCGAACAGTTTTGATAATGAAAAGAATGCCTCTTAATATAACAGACTTCTTTCGCGTAAGAAATCGAAACTCAGTTGGTCAGAGCAACTAGTCTGTAAGAATTAGGTTGTTAGTTAGTTAGGAGCCCAGTACGAGTAAGGGTTTTTATTACTATTGTTTTTATCTTTTTTATGTGAGGAAAAATCAAATTGTGACATCGCGATATCAAATGTATTTGATTAGGTAGCTTTGTCTTAGCTAAACTTTAAACATCAGTAACCGTCGAAATTATTTCACCGACTGATCACTTACTGAACATTTCAAACACGTCAAACCAGTGGCATAACATGAAGGTTAACCTCTCCTCCGCAGTCCTTAGTTATGCGTCCATACTTTCAAGGGCGGACTAAGGGCCGAGCGACTGCCCGGGGCGCCAGAGAAAGAGGAGCACCAAAACGAGCCTCAAAAAGTAAATTTTATAATGTGCTTTCTACTGACGTTTTTGGTTTATATTCTTGTAAAGTAGTGGCAATTATATGATCTTTTTCCATTTCACTATGGAAGAAGAGAGTTTCATAGTACTAAGGGGGCTGTATCGAAAAATTGAGAGATGGCATGTAGAATAAAGAGTGCCGGGAATTAAGTATTGTTTGTTTGTTTGCTTGAGTATAGCGTTCCACGGTTATGCCTTAATGGGCAAGGGAGATGTGGATACTAATTATAGTGGAATCCGAACCACTTTTATCGTTCAACAGTAATCCACCGGGAATTGGACCCGGTACCACAGAAGGCAGGCGTGCTAGCCACTAGACCAGGGGGGGTGGAGTTGGTATTCTTTATAGCGGGCCATATTCTTTGTGAACTTTTCCTAGGTAATGGATTTCTTTTTGAAAATGGGTTTAAAACAGGGGCGTCATTTAGGGAGGGCAGGGAGGGGCATTTGCCCCCCGTGAGTTTGAGATGTATATAGATTTTATCATTAGAATAGTAGTAAATCAGTGAAAAACGCGAAATTTTACTTATATCAAGAGGTCTTGCCCCCCCCCCCCAAAGCAAAATCTGAAATGACGCTCCTGGTTTAAACTATTAAAAACACTATGATAAAATGTAAAATATAGGCTACTACTAGGGGAAGGGCGCCAAAAAGTCACTTTGCCCGTGTGAAAATTTGGCCTGCTCCGCCCCTGCGTACTTTCTCTATATTTTTTGGCCTTGCAGCTTGTGCGGTCCCCACGCCACATTGTTGCGGGGGCGCTATTTACGCCTACCCTTCGAACGTAATTCAATAACTGTTTAAGAAATTCTACCATCAGCGTGAAAACGGGAATATATTTTTCTAATAGTCCCATAGAACTTTCACTCAGAATGCCAGATGCAATTTTTCAGAGTGGGCTCTGGCTAAGTAGAAGGAAGATCTGTTTCCTAAGTAAGTTCCTTTCAGAAAGTTTGCTATTTCTTTAACAGTGATGTAAATAAATATACTTATCGTTATTAGCTCGACACCAAACCATCCTGGACAAATCCCTCTAGAACAATGATCGGCAAAAGTTATTCTCAGGGTGCGAATTACCGAGGGGGATGAGGGGGATTTTCCCCCTCAATCACATTTTGTTCCCCCCCAAAGAAGTCAGCTGAAGTATCCCCACCGGGGATGCTCGCTTTCCCCCCCCCCCCCCAAACTATGCTCAGTATAACTCCAAATTTCTTCGGAATGATCGATATAAACTATTCAGTTTTGGTCATTTCTACTTACCACGTAATTGCCCACTATTTTCAACGTTGTTTAGTTGAACTCTATTATTATGACTACGGTTGTTACTTGCAACTGTACCTTTGTACCCTTCAGTTCGTCATCGTTCGTGAATTTGAATGTACTAATTGCGTATAACAAAGCCACATATGAATTTATAAATGTTCTAAGCGGTTAGTAAAGAAGAAGTAAACAAATAGCTTCTTCCACCATACTTAGCGAAGTTCTGACATGTCATATTCATCCTCTACATTTGTATCGATTATCATCTTATTTTAATTTTTGTTATAACATGTTGTTTCATTTTCCAGTATACTCTTTGTTAGTACATGGTCCTCATTCCCTAGTAGTGTGCGTGTATGCAACCCAAAAGTTGCATTTAATTTGTGATAATTAGCATAGTAATCACTGCCTTTTACAGTTTACGGAAATGAACTTTTGAAACTGTACTCAAAATCTGAGATATACGCATTCTCTCGCAAGTATATGTTAACGTACACGCTGGGGATACGCTCCTAGTGAACAGACATGTTAGTGAAGATGATTTTTAGGTGAATAAGCGCATAACTGAAGATTTGTTTCAGCATTTGTTAATACGACTGGTTCTCCGTGTCATTGTCCGTGTCTGTATAAGCATTTCAACCAGAACGGTTCTTTTAAAGTTAACTCTCCATTTTTCCATCTTTCTTTTAGCTGTACAGTTTGCTGTTCACGCTAATAATGTTGTCTGAAAAACTTCAATGTAATGTTTTATTTTATTTGAATAACGTAGCCCATAATGAATCAACTCATCTGCAACCTAACAATAAAGTAATTGTAAGTGTTGACTTCCTGAGCCCCATCACGGAATCGATATTTGGAGGAAAAAAAGTCGTGAAGAGCGCAGCTTTAGCGGGGAGTAGAAGCGCAAGCTCGAAATTTGAATTGAGAATTTTAAATATTTGGCCTTCGATTTGACCTTGATGTTAGAAATCGGGTCCAGCAACAACCCATTTCTTATTTGATAGGCTAATATCTAGATTTTCTTTTTTAAAAAAGTATGTCCGGTTTAACTGATACTTTTAGTGATTTTCATGAGACTAAAGGGTTTTTTTTTTTTTTTTTTTTTTTTTTTTTTTTTTTTTTGCTACCTGTACGTAATAACGCAAAGTGGAAGATTTCAATATGACTAGAAAAATTAACATATGCTAGTGATCATGGCTATCGCTCGGGCCGAATTATTAAGTAATTAAGTAAATAAACCTTAAAGAGGTACGGAGACAAGAGTGAGTACAACATTTAAACACGTTCAGAAAGGTTCTGTGGGGTGTGGGCATGTCAGACAATATATAGGTACATAGTTATTGTCGGTAGATTTATTAAATTAATACATCTCTTATTTATTACAGATGTCACACACACACATATTATATGGAGAGTAAGACATTATTGTCTCATTTTGAAATTTGCACCTTCACACTTTATGTTCTGTTGGCCTAATTTTATCCCCCCCAATATAGATTGTCTAATTCGCACACTGGTTATTCTGCATAATTTTATAAGCGACTCAAGGGTGAAACACTTGTTAACGAAAGCAATGTTGTGTATATACTGCCTTGTTTCTGACAAAATATAAAGTCTTTTGTAATCTTTAGACACTTTTCCTATTCTTTTTGTCACCCTTGGTTGTGTAAGGAAGCCTCGAACAAATAAAGAAGAGGTAATATTACAGATAAGGGGCGCTATAAATATATTAGGTATTTCTTTTGTTACCTAACCATAACGGCCTAGGGTCGTCTTCAGTAGAATAAAAAATGCTACGTGATATTACATTCACGAAGGAGGAAAGGATGCTCTAAATATATTTCTTATTCATTTTGTCTGCCCTGCTTCTCAGAAATTATATACCTTCTGTTGGAGGGTGCTGAAAAGAGAGGAGGGGAAATAAAACGTCGTGCCCCCTCATACATTTTAAATTTTGTGACGTGGTTGCTCAAATTATTACTAAAGAAAGCACTTTAAACTAAGATGTGTAAAGTTATAACATTATGTAAGGGTGGCATATTCATTAATAATAATAATAATAATAATAATAATAATAATGATAATAATAATAAATATGAATGTCTTTGGAGAGCCGAAATTATGTGAGACGAACAATGATATGTAGAGGTTTAAGATGGGTGGTCATAGAGGAGGAAAAACCAGGATTTTTCTCTCTCTGACTCTCTAACGTTAAGATTATGTGCTGAAGGTAAGAAGCATCATCATTCTACAATAGGTTGCTTTTACGTAGAATATCTATTACTTGAGCTCCCCTCCTTCGGGCAACTTTGCTTATGTAGTAAATTCAAAACAATTTCAATTTAAGACAAATATTTATAGAGAAAATTAAACATTTAATAGGGAAATCTGTTATCAAAATATCCAAACACGTAGATAGAAGACTATGTAGTGAGAAACATTGTGAAACTATAAAATTCTCCAAATTAGAATTAACATTTACTGGAAAACATTCGTTATGCATCAGTGAGCACAGGGGAAATAATTACGAATCTGTTTGCAAACAAAAATTAGAGACACTAATGCAAATGCGACGATATTTTCTTTTTTTTTTTTTTTTTTTTTTTTTTTTTTTTTTTTTTTTTTTTTTTTGGTATCGTCATGAGTTTTACACATATGTTACAATTTGATTCCTTCCCAAATAAAAAAAGAAATAAAATAACCTTAGTGATAAAAATGACAACAGTACTTCCACGGGATTCGAACCGTCTACCTTCGGTATACAAACTCGTTTCTTTACCTAACTGAGCTATTTGCTCTCTTACGTAAGCTGAACCTGTTCTACAGTAAAGACGATTTTTCATTACGATTGGGCTAACAATTCGTCTTTTTCCATAGGTAATTTCCACTATTTGCACTATCTATACGTTAATACTTAGCATAGATTCATATATTTGGAGTTCGCTGATAATGCATATAATAAGACATACTAGAAATATTTCGTTAAAATTTTCGTTTGTAGATCTAATCCACGCTTCTCTCAATGACATAGATGTCGCTGCTTCGTGTTGAACTGCAGAATTCCCTCGCGTTCTTGAAAATTTCCCACTTTAGCAGAGTTGGTAATTCTCGAGATTTCTGTGGATTTAATGTTTTTTGCTTCTAATTTCTTTATTTTAAGCTAATATCTAACACAAATATTAAAAACGGGTTTGTTATTAACCTGTCCTGCTGGGGAAACCTTCCGAAATTTCGAACATATAAAGAAAACGGAGATATTTTCAAAAAACTTCAAAATAAAGAGACGCGTCATTTATTTTGCTCATGGTAGTACCAATGTGAAGCGTGACTCATCTGTCCAGACAACCTTTTTCTACATTTCCATGGTTCAATGGCGGTGTTCCTTTGCCCATGCTAGACGTTTGTGTTATGCGGATAGAAGCGGTACTCGCGTGGGCTGATGGCTTCTGTACCCCATGGCGAGTAGGTGGTTGTGGATTGTGTGGCTGTTCGGTGTTATTGTCCTCCATTGAACCCCTCAGCGATTCGATGCACTATGGCCCGTTTATCGGCTGTTACGATGCGGGCCAGTCGGCGCCTACCTCTGTCGTGGACACGCCCCTGACCGCGACAGTTTGCCTGTGCAGGTGCGGTTTTACTGAAAGCCAGGTCTTCACGATACACTCTTGACATAGTTATCTTTGAAAATCCGAGTGCCACTTCCGAAATCAAAACACCCAGTCGTCTGGCCCCCACGATTTGACAACGGTTAAATGGATTCAGGTCCTTCGTCTTCCCTATCATCAAGGTTGGCAAAAACCATGGTTTTTATTCAAAAAACCCGGTTTATTTGGTTTAAACCTTTTTTTTTTTTTTTTTTTTTTTTGTCTAAATAATGTGCTCTATATATTTATATCACATATGGACAAAAATAAGTTTGCTTTGCTTTTGTGTTAGTAAGCAACAACCGGGTTGTGCTGGAAAAGGTCACATAAGCTTAAAGCGGAATCCAAACCGCTTCTCAGCCTATATCCGGGACTAATTGGGCACAAATGCGATACGTCTGTTGACTCACTCACGAAAGAATTCCGATAAAAATACGTCGTACTGATCTTTACATATTTGTTAATATGTCATTTCAGAAGGAGAAAAAGATGAACACTTGCACAGGTGAAACAATTATACAGAATTACGTATGGACAATTTCAAAATACTGAAGAGTACAGAAGAACTAATTTAGTCCAGGTTAATTCACTATGACTTTTATTAGTCCAAGTTAAAGAAATACAATGACTTAATTTGCATATCAGTAAGAAAAGTGAATAAAGATAAGAATTATTTGAGTCCACTTTGGCTCTGACCCATTTATAAATAAATAGATACCAAAGATACTTCTGATATCAATAAATGCCTCTCGTGGGGTTTGTATGATCCCTCACCCCCAAAAAAGGTAGAGCATTTCGATGTATTTCATCAATAGTAAACATTAATAAAACGAAACAATATTCAGAATTTTTCTTTGATTGCAATTGCATAACAATAATAACAAACTATAAAAAAATCACAAAAGAAACATTCATAAACTTATTAAAAAAAGTTGCTTTTGTAGTATAATCTCTTTGAGTAATGAATGGGGAATTTAGGTCGAATATAATACGAATAATGTACGGGAGTGAAACGTGATAACACACACACACACACACACACACACACACAAAAAAAAAAAAAAAAAAAAAAAAAAGCTGGTTTAAACCAGCCAACACTGCACTGATACAAATGCCGAGAGAGGAAGCACACGACAGCAGTACACGCGCGATACGTTTCATTCACATGCACTGGTGGAGCCTTTGCAGGGCAGTTTCAGCAACTGTCCTGCTGTCTCGACTTACATTGGTAATCAGTGTATGTTCTTGTGAGAAAGTAATTTGGATTCGCTTTGAGGCTAGAGAATGACGTGTACGAGCTGCGTTTGCAATGAGGGTTTAAAAATTTTGAGTATAATTGTCCACAAAATGGAATCTTCCAATTTTGAATTCAGGAAAACTATTTAACTTAGTCTTAACTTTGTCAAAGCTCATCTAAGGAGACTTCTGGAGAAGTGTTTGAAGCCGAGATGTGGATGCATAAATTGAGTTCTGAGTAGTCGAGTAATGAATGTACTCATTAAGGTGCGAGAAAATTATTTGATCAAGTCCAATGATGCAAAAATTTATTTAGTGGCTATTTGTGAGGGGTTTACGTAACTCCAAGGAAATCGATCTTGCATCAAAAAGATCATAAAAATAGAAATGTGGTTTGTATATAACTTTGTAACACCCCACTTTCGTGTTGGCACTAGAATTTGTTTCGTTTTGTTGATAGCCGTTTGTTCGAAGTTACATAGTTTTCTTGATTTATTATCGTTTGTGTTATTTTAATTTTAATATTCATGCTTACAATGGTAAACCGAAAATTTATTAAACTGAACCAAAATTTCTTTCCAATCTTTATAGACAACATATTAGAAATAAGTATTTTATGAATTAATTGGTTATAAAGACTTCAGTTTCAGAGACATATCATGAATACTTACAAAGGAGAGGAAACAAAAGTAATTGAATTGAACAACAATGAAAATAAAAAAATCTAATGTTCCGCAGATCAGAAACAAAAATAGTAATTGGATAGAACATAATACATAATTTCATATAAATTAATCTTTGACACCGAATTACACGATTCTGATTAGATGTTGAAAGGAAAGGAATCGCTGAATAGGTAAATTGTAGGACCAGAGTCGTCATCAAAGTTCAAAATCTATTTTTTATGTACTTTTTATTTAGGAAGATGAAAATGAATAATATGCATTACAGAAACATGCAACCCACTTCGGGTTCTCATATGCATTTCTCAAATTCTGTGAAGATCGTCATGCTTTTTAAAGTCCGATATCTACGTTTATCTATATTCTAAGTAAACAATAAACATAATCTGTAAATACTTTATGTTTATTAAGTATTCTGAACAAATAATTTTACAATATGCGGTGGATATCACACTAGTGTTACGATACAGATGGATGATACCAGCTTATATGACATAATTGCGCTGATCTTTGTCTGATGAACGAACTAACCAAGGGAATAATGGTACATCATCTTAATGTTATATAATCAGCTAGCGTTTATGTAACTACAAGAAATAATAAATATATTGAAGAAAGCAAAGTAAGTACAATAATTAAATCGTCGATGGATAATTATAAGGATTGCAAAAGCAAATAGTTTATAAAATATAAATAAAAGACCCCCAATAGCAATTCACGAAAGGAATAATAGATAATTAAAGGAATACAATAAAGGATTCCATGTTTTATATAGTACAATGCCAGAATAATTAAATGTGGAAGAACTGATTATGAATTACTATATTAAGTTATAGGCCTAATCTACAATGCTATTTCTACTACATTAAGCTAGCACAATACTACTACTCTAGCACGAAGCTAAATACCAAGATTCTAACATACATCTAAAAGTAACTAATAAACTAACACATTATAGCAAAGTATATTGACTTACCTGGAAGATGAGTAAAGCTAAGCAATCTACAGTATTGAATAGTAATACTACAAATATCTACAGCTAGAGGATAATTCAACTAAGCTATTTACAAATAACAGTATTTACCTGAAACCGGGACAGCCTTCTTGGTTTCTGATGTATTTAAACAACTTGAAACATAAATGATATTAAAACATAAATAATATTAGATGATTATGTAATCATATGGATTTGTTTAGTGTACAATAACCCAATTTGTTTTCTGCTGTTTACTTTGTAACGCAGAGTAAATCTTGTAATTTAATTATTTGTTGATTTCCTATTTTAACGACTTCCTATTCCGCCTGTCTTAATTCTACGATCACCCTCTTCCATTCCGGATCAGGACAGCGTTTATAGTTCCTGGAGTTTTACTTCAGAACGACCAAATCGGACCTTGTGTCCCCTATTGCTTGGGATGTTCTAGCATGTCATCGTCAGTTGTGTGACATCTAATAATTAATCTGTTACGTAGAGATCAAATTACCTTCTGCGTTGTTGCGTTGTGGAGATGAGATTTCTTCTGCGTCGAAGCAAACGCGCTTGACGTTATCCATAGATCCAAGGAAGAGCTAGCGCAACTGTCAAATATTTTCCATAGATCATATTTTTATTCTTTTATATATTTAATACGATGCTAAATACTTAACGTGGAATACATATTCTTTGCAGTTCTTGCAGTGTAAGGTTGCAAGAGGGAAGGAAGGTGAGAAAATATTGGATATGGAGGGAAAACAATTCTGATCCGAATCCAAAATCGATTTCTCATTGCAGAATGGAATACGAACTCGATTTCGAATACACAGAATATTCGATTTTGACTGTCCCTATAGAGAAAGATTGTTCTGGCCATCCTAGCTCAGAAGCAACCGCTAGTACAACTAGAGCCGCCGTGACCCCCATGTAAAAATGGCAACACTATTGTTGAAGTGGCGTCAATTGTTGAAGACAGGTCTAGTCTACGGATTTTCAACAAAGTGTTGGTAATAATTGAATAGTTGGTAGCAGGTTCTATGAATACTAGTGTATATGACTCTCGCTTGCCTTTCAAAGTTAAGATTTTAACGGGCGTGCAGTTATAACAGGATTACACTCACTTTTTTGTGACTTCGTAAAGTCGTCATTTCTTTTCATATAAAGAGTATGCACATTTGAGAGCTAATAAACAATTAATGGAGTGGTCAGTTTAAAAAAAAAAAAAAACCCTCGGCTCCTCATAACTAATCTGCGTATCGGTGATCTCAAAAAGGTGGATTTCTCTGAGCACTTTGACCAGCTTTGGTAAACACTTCATTGCTGGTATCTTTTTACCGATGGCCTGCCATAATCTACTTGTTATTAACCCATTGTATTTCGCAATGTTTATTTCAACTTTTTAAATGCCTCCTAAAGTTGTCCATCAAATCCTAATTTTGAGAATGGAATATCCGAAATCCAGATCTGTATTCGAGTATCCATGATACGAAGATTTGGATTGGCCCCAAGATTCGGAATTTGAGATCCAGTTCTCATCGGATCATAACATGAAGCTGTTAATGCATAGTGCGTAGATATCTGAGGCTAAGAAAAAGAGTCCATAATGAAAAGTCAGATTCAGAGATGTCTGACTATTCCTAGGCACTTCCTCCTAAGCTTCATTCTATAGTGCACAAGAAATAATTATCTCCCTGGTCTCTTCCTTCAATGCCACAACACACATATTGTCAGAAAGCAATACATGCTTCGTTCCACACTTATGAACCACTTAATTCTCTTAAATTAATGAAATTCTGTTAAATTACACCAAGAAATCTGTATTTCGTGTTATATCTTCTTCTTGTTCACCTCAGCCATAGGTTGGTAGGCAACATGGAAATTTTAAAACTTTTCTCTTGCTTGGGAGAGCTGTTTTATACTTTGATAAAGTCTCTTCTTCGTAACTGCATCTAGACATTCTATCCTTAGTCTTCCTCTTCCTAGTTTTCCTTCTGCCTTTCCCTCTATCATAGAGATGCAAAAAAGCCGGCTTTTTTGAATCGATGGTTTTTTCGCATAAAAAGCCGGCTTTTTTGGGAAAAAAAACGAGAATTTTGGAAATTTTGGCTTTTTTCATTTTCATGATTTTTCTATCTAAATAGCTGTCTTATATGCTTTCTATAATTAGGTAAGAAGTCCATGACCTAAATGCCATATTTCGCTCTGAAATTCACCATCAAGATTGATGGAGCACATGTTTTACGAATTAAAGCTAACAAAGAATGTAGTATTTGAGGACAATTTTAGAGGCTATTTAACTTTTGAGTTATCGACATTTTTTCTTCTCTAGATCATTATAGTTTGTCATCCGTGTTTCATTTCTAAGAGCTTAGTACTCTAGCTTCTAGCGCAAAAGTTAAACTTATGTTTTTCTATATATCCGTCAAAGCGTACGTTTTTCAATATATCCATCAAACCGTACTTCCACATTTCTGTTATACTGTGGCTGTGCAACGATTTAGCAATAATTTTCCGGATACAATCTTGAATACTAATTTATGCAAATAATCAGTAGCGGATTGAGAAAAGTACTTTGGGAGGGGTTTCTCTGATTGTTTCGTTTTCTAAAATGTCCTAATTTTATTTGGGAGGAGTTTGAAGTTTATGAGTACACGAATAATATTTCGTTTCGTTTATATATTTAGCGATAATCTTCCGAATACAACCTTGAAGATCATTTTATACTGAGAATCAGTGGCGGATTTAGAAGAGTATTTTGGGAGGGGTTTTTCTTACTAATGTTTAGTTTTTCTAAACATTCTTAATTTTCATTTGACGGGAGCTTAAAGTTTATGAGTAAAGGCATAACTAATAGATATTTCCTTTGTTTTAGACATTCCGTAATTTTGGGGAACAGGATTCAGTCCGAAAGACGGCCCCTCTAACCTTCGCAAAACCGTCACTGCTGGTAATTAGTAATAATAACGATTTAAAAACAATAAGAAAGGAATTCGGCCAACTCACAGTACACGCACTATTTCTACTTCACAGATGGAATGAAGAAAAGCTTTGTCAGAATGGTCGAATGCTGGGTTGAATCCCGAACTTCCCTATAGAAGCGCAAAAGCTCCACTCAGTCATGTTTGTTGTGCAGTTGTATTTATCTTAACTTAAATATATTCCGTAGTCCTTTTTTTTGGTGGTGGTGGTGGGGTGGGGAGAGTTCCGTAATGATATGAAGCAGGGTTGGCTGTTTAAACCAGCTGTTTTTTTTAATGGTTTAAACAAACAAAAAAAAAAAAAACGAAAAATGTTTTAAATCGTGTGAATTTCATGGTGACGTTTTCACATATCATACCATCCGCATTACGTTTATCTACTTTTCACCTTTTAATCAAGGGGTTCCGTGTTCAATTCTCGGTCGAACCACAACTCATATTTCAAGTGTAAACCAAGTAGCGATTCGAGGTGTCCCTCTAAGTAAAAGTCTTCTCCGTGATAACCTTGGTATTTCATAAGGATGTTGAGCCTAAACATACGAAATGAAACCAAATTATATATTTCTACTTGAATGAATGCCTGTTGTCTTATAAAGAAGCCAAGGTTGCTTAAATATATTGATAGAAATTGGCAAAATGTATCAACTGCCTACGTAGCATCCAACATCAGCTTGGATTTGACTTGGTTTTTATTTTATTGAATGATATCTACATACCAAGTTTGTAATTTAATACCTCAGTTTTAGTGTAGTGATTATAATACGTTGGCCTTAAAATTTTACATACAAATACATTTAAAGTAATAACAGGATTTTCCCAATGGCTAAGGCGGGAGTTTCCCGATTTGTATATAATTCTGTATAATGTTTTTACTTTTGTAACTGTTTATCTTTTTGTCCTTCTGAAATGACTCTTGACAATTATATTAACAAGTAGGCCGGTGTAAAGATCAGTACAACGTATTTTTATCACGAATCCTTCGTAAGTGAGTCGGCAATAACATTTGCAACCAATTAGTCCCGGGTTCGTGTCCAAATAGACAACTTCTTCTGGATGTAAGCCGAGAAACGGTTTGGATTCCGCTTTAGCTTATGTGACCCCTTCCAGCATAACCTTGTTGTTGCATAATAACACCAAGGCGAAATAAGCAAATTTCTGTCCATATCTAATATAAATACATAGAATAAATTATTTAAACAAAAAAAAAAAAAAAAAAAACTTTCTTTTCAATAAAAACCATGGTTTTTACCAACCCTGATATGAAGGGTGTGAGCCAAGAACATGGTAACTAATAAATTTTCAATTGCTGAGTTATGCATCAGATAGACAGCAACGCACACCGCTTCGTTTAGTCCTTCATGTATAGTCTTATATGAAAAATCAGCTTTCCGACTTTCAAAATGGATTGTGCAGCAGAAAATATCTAATTTCTTAAAATAGTAAAATTGTGGGTTACCATGTTCTTGCCTCACACCCTTCATATGTTGAATCCCTCTTGTTAAAGTTCAGAAAACTTGAGGACTGAGTAAACCGTGATGGTGGTTAACAAAACTATAGAATTTCAAGAATATACAGAACCAAAAGCTCTAGATGTGCAGCCTTTAAGTATATCATATAAATCTAAGTATTTCTCTTATGTTTTATTTTAATTTATTTTGTTCCAAAAAGAGGATATGGAATATTTTGAAGTAAAAATACTACATAGAATTTTGCTAGTTATTTGTGTATTTTTTTAAAAGAGGTATTTACTTTTAGGGTTGGCTGGTTTACACCAGCTGTTTTTTTTTCTTTTTTTTTTCTAATAAACAACTGGTTTAAACCAAAAAAATAAAAAGAACGAAAAATGCGAATCGTGTGAACTTCATGGTAACGTTTCCACACATCAAACAATCTGCATTAGTTTTATTTCCTTTTCACTTTTTGATCAAGGTGTCCCATGTTCAATTCTCGGTTGAACCACAACCCTTCTTTCATGCGTAAACAAAGTAGCGGCTCGGATGTAACTTTAAGCGAAAGTTTTCTTCTTGATAACCTCGGTATTACGTAGGAATGTTAAGCCTGAACATACGAAACAAAACCAAATTGTATATTTCTGCATCCCTGAATGCCTGTTGTTTTATAAAGAAGCCAAGGTTGCTTAAATATATTGATAGAAATTGGCATAATTTATCGATTACCTACGTAGCTTCCAACATTAGCTTGGATTGGACTTTCAATGTTATGTACGTACTAAATTTGTAATTTAATACCTCAGTTTTAGCGTACTGATTATGATACGTTGACCTTTAAAGTTTACATGCAAAGCAATAACAGTATTTTTCCGTTATTGTTTTACATTTAGAGTAATGACGGGATTTTCTCGATGGCTAGGGCGGGAGTTTCCTAATTTAAGAAATTTACTGACCGGACTTCTTTAAGCTTACGTGACCTCTTCCAGCATAATAACACCAAGTCGAAACAAACTTATTTCTGTCAATATGTAATATAAATACATAAAGCAAAATATCTAAACTCAAAAAAACCTGGTGTAAGCCAAAAAAGCCTAGTTTAAACTCCCCCCCAAAAACGAGTTTTTGGCATTTTCAAAAACAACCATGGTTCTTGCCAACGCTGCTTATTTTTGTATGTAGGAGGTTAAAAAATCTTATTATATGCACTGGTCAATCCTTTGGAATTCATAATGTAAATATGTTGAGAAGTAAAATTGTTTGAAATATCTTTTCGAAATTCATGGTTTATTTTCAAGGTTTTATATTATTATCGGCATCAACCACTAATTAAATGACTTTTTGTGTTATAGAGAAGCGAAACAAAAATCTGATTTATCAATTTAAAGCAGAATTTTGAAAAAAGCCCAAAATTTCCCAAGCAAAAAAGCGAAGCAGAAAAAACCGTTTTTTTTTTTTCAAAAGAGCCGGTTTTTTTCCGAGCCCTTGCATCTCTACTCTATCAGCACGGTGATCCAATCGGAGTGCCGAATAAGAGGGCCAAGCATGCTGCTTCTTCTTTTTCCCATTATCTTCATGATCTGTCGTCCTTCATTAGCTTCCTTTAGTACGTCTTCATTTCTTTTCCTTTCGGTCCATGATATGCGCAGCATTCTGCGCCAACACCACATTTCAAATGCTTCCATCTTGGATATTTCAGTTTTTCTCAATGTCCATGTTTCTGACCCGTAAAGCGCCATGCTTCATACCAGTGTCTCAATAAATCGTTTACGGACGTCCAGCGACACATTTCTTGATGTTAGTAGTCCTCTTTCTCTATTGAATTCTGGTTTAGTCTGCGCTATTCAGGAACTTACGTCTTTTTCACTTCTTCTGTCCGAGGATATTAGACTTCCTAAATAGGGGAACGTCTTAACGTCTTCGATTTTCTCTCCATCTAGCCATACGTTTGCCTCTTCCTGTCCTACTCTTGTGCACTTTATCACTTTCGTCTTCTTCTTATTTATCTTCATTTTGCATGTTTTTTCCAGTTGGTCGTTCAAGTTTGAAAGTGTTTCCTGCAAGTCCTCATCGTTTTCCGCTATCAATGCTATCTCATCAGCAAACCTTATTCTGCTGAAAACCTGACCATTTACTGTTACGCCTTTCTCGTTTTTCTCAAAGAATTCTTTTATAGCCTCTTCTATATAGAAGGTAGAACAGGAGAGCTCAAAGTCCACATCCTTGCCTCACTCCTTTACTTATTCTTGCTTCCTTCTGATCTCTTCCTATAACAGCTGTCTGGTTTCTATGAAGTTGGTATATTATATTTCTGTCTATATAATCCACTTTCAGATTCTTCAACGCTCTGAACATGATATTCCAGTCTACGTTGTCTAAAGCTTTCTCTATATCTACAAATGCTATCACAATTGGTTTGTTTATTCTGATGTGCTGTTCCATGATCAACCGTAGACTCAATATTGCTTCCCTTGTTCCCCTTTTCCTCCTGAATCCAAACTGGTTCTCCGATAACTGTTCTTCGATTTTTCCTTCTATTCGTTGTGCGATAATTTTGCACAGTATTTTTAATGCATAGGAAAGCAAACTTAACGTTGAGTGTTCTTCTCATTTCTGTGCCTCGTTTCTCTTCGGGATAGGGAATAATATGCTTTTTTCGAAGCCTCTTGGTATTTTTCCCGAGATGTACATTTCATTAATAAGATTAAATAGTTTCTTCTTTGTTGCTATTCCGACATTTTTAATTACTTCCGTTGGTATTCGGTCTATTCCTGGGGCTTTACCATGTTGCATTTTCTCCAAAGCATTGTCAAATTCGCACTGCAAAATTGATGGTCCTAATTCATTTTCATCAACTTCTTCCTTCTCTATCTCTTCTTGGTTCACTCTATCTCCTTTGTAGTATGTCTTCAATGTATTCCTTCCATCTTGTTATTTGCTCCTCTTCTATTAGCGTTGTTCCGTCCTTGTCTATGATAATGCCTGTGCATTTCTTTTTCTCACTGAACTGTTTTCTAACTTTTCTATATACCGTTTCTGTATTGCCTTTGACTATATTTTCTCAATTTCTTTGCACAAGTTGTTTGTCCAGTTTTCTCTGACCTTTACTTCTCTGTTGATGTGATTTCTGCACCTTCTGTATTCCTCTTCTTTGTTTGTTATCTTGAACTGTCTTCTTTGCTCCATCATTTCCAATATTTCTGTAATTATCCAGGGTTTATATTGGGTTCACGTTTCTCTTCCTATGTGCTCGTCGGCAGCTTTTGTAATCCCTGTTTTCATGGCTTCCCATTTCGAGTCGATGTCTTCACCTGCTAAAGCTACTGTAGACGTCTCTGTGTCTGTCGCATTTGCATATTCCCTTTTCATGTTTTCATCTTTTCTTAGCTTGATTGTGTTCCATCTTTTGTTTGGTGCTACCACTCGTTTCCTCTTTAGTCGGAGTTTGCTCTTCATCAAAACTAAATTATGGTCTGAGTCAATGTCTGCTCCTGGGTAACTCTTACTGTTCTTCACTTGATTTCTAAATGCTTGTTGGACCAGTATATAGTCTATTTGATATCTTTCTTTGTCTACTAGTCTTGTCCATGTGTATCTTCTTCTTAGTGGTTGTTCGAAGAGAGTGTTCGTTACAGTCAGATTATGGCTTTTGCAGAACTCAATTAATTGTGTACGTCTCGCATTCCTTTCACCTAGGCCGAAATTCCCAGTTACATTCTTTTCTTTGCTTTCGCCGACTACTGCGTTCCAGTTACCCATGATGATTAAATTGTCCTGGTCAATTCTAAGAACTTTTATCAATACTTCTATTTGCTCATAGGTTTCTTCTACTTCCTCATCTGTGTAGCTTGATGTAGGCATGTATACTTGTATTATCGCCATATTCCCCGGTTGGGTTGCTATCTTCAACATTACTATCCTTTCATTGTATTTCCAGCTGCCTGTAACTTTCTGTCCTATCTTCTTATTCAGGACAAGACCGACTCCTGCTGTGCCGTTTACAGCTCCTGAATAACTCATTCTGAAGTCCCCGCTACACATGTCGTCTCCATCAGGCCACCGAACTTCGCTGATTCCCAAGATATCTATCTTCATGCGTTCCATTTCTTTCTTCAGGTTTTCCAGTTTTCCACGTTGTAACAGCGATCGCACATTCCAGGTTCCTATGCTGCAGGGGTTTCGTTTGATGACGATCGAGGAGGCCCTACTGTGTTTCCCTCCACTGCCGGGGACGACCCTCTGTGAAACAGTAGTGTCGTATTTCCTAATATTACATTCTCTTATTTCTCTTTCCATGTTGTTTTCTAGGGACTAAGTAAAGTGGTGGTGTCCCAGGTCCTTCTACCTCGCAGTGAAACAGTCATAGAGGACATCCTGTTCTTGCCTGTTTTTGTCCACATCTGAGCCTTGCCGATGTCAATCATCTTCAGTCTCAGTGTGGTAATGGTAGAGCTGCTCCCCACTACCATAATATATCTATTCATCTGACTCGTACCCCTCAAGTCCTGTCCGACATGAGAAGCCCTCTGATAGCAAAGCTATCTTCGGCATAGCTCTTGGGATCATTAGAGCACGCAAGCCCCACCCTTCACCGCGGCAAGGTGGAGATATTGAGGGAGGATCGTGTTATATATAAGATCTGAAAAGGGATGGAGAGGAATAATGCTTTGTCGTGACTAATATGACTGTTGTATAAAATATTAAATTCACATTTGACAGGTATTTCTTCGAGCACGTGTGGACTCCTTTAGATGAAGAAATGGATGTCCCTGATTGGCCAAAAACATATTTGGAATCCAGGATGCAACTGTAAGTAAAAACATTTTATTACGTTACGAAATTGGTATATATGTATTTTTAATAATGAAATTTAATCATCAGCTGTGCCTCCAGTATTGTGCAGAAACTGTAATTATATCAACAGCCAGTTCGTTGTCATCCTCGGATCGTAATTAGAAGTAAGTAGGTGTCTTGAAGAAACTTGATTATTAAGACATCTAATTTCTAATTACTATCCGAGAATGACAGTAGACTGGCCATTGAAATAATTAACATTTCTGCTCAATATTGAAGATACATTTGGTTAGTAAATATCTTTATTAAAAGTATTTTAATTATTTTTAAGGGCGTAAGTGAAAAACTTACTTCATTGATTGTGTCTGTAAGTACAGTTTCAACCATTTGCTGTGTGGCCTTGATCACCAGGGAAGTCACTGGCGTACATGAAGGTCGAATCATTTTATGAATATTTTACACTTTTCGTGCAAGGGTTTTAAAATTGAAAAAATATCTTTTGATGGACTGATTGTTTATGTTCTTTTTTTTCTTTCTTTCTTTCTATATGAAACAACTGAAGAGTTAATGATTTTTCTGTATACATCAGGAGTAGCCAGTCTTTTTAGGTTTGAGTACTACTTTTCATTTCAGCAATCACTAGTGGTCTACTTATATTAATATACACTAACGGTGCCCAATTATAATGTACACGTGAGCCATAACCGAAAAACAAAATGCTACTGTTTTTATTTATTTATTTATTTATTTATTTTTCGTTCCACCCTCCCTCCACACCCCATTATGACAGCATATTAAAGAATGTCACAATTCACCTCATTGACGAAAACAACTCATGTGTTCTCCTACAATGACATAAACAACTCGTGTGTTCTCTACAAGAACTGTTTCTACAATTCAATAAGAAGTTTGTCAATAAGGGAGACTGTTACACTTTACGGTTGTTTATTAATGAATAAAAATGCTTTTCACAGAACAGATATAAAATGATTGCAAAGTATAGAGGCTCTTATTTAAAGCTGAATTATTCTTACTCAAAGCTGTAGAAAGTAAGCAATGTGCTTTATACGGGTTATTTTAACGAGATTAACCTATTGGGATTACTCGCATTGAAATTGATAGTGCAAGGACAGACCACCGTTGTCTACTTATTACGATTTGTCGGTCGACTAGAAGCTGCGAGAAACGCATTGGCCACTTCTGTTTTACATCAGCAATGAGAGTCCTGTAGACCCTAATACAATGAAGCCTGTATATGTTGGTCACCATAGGTTCCATTAAAAAGTGGCCAACTTAGGTGGCCAATTTACAGAAAATAAGAATGATTGGTGTATTTTTAGAATAGAATTTCTTGCATTGTGTGTAAAATTTTAACAACCAATGTCATGACAGCTACTTTTAAATAATGTATATAAAGTAATCATAATAATAACATAACATTACTACAAAAAGAACGTATTTTATGCGGCTCCTCCTAGACGTTTTTTTTGTTTTGTTTTGTTTTGTTTTGTTTTGTTTGTTTGTTTGTTTGTTTTAGCACATATGCATATTCTAATTTTGTAGTTCCTGTATACCATCATCTACCTCTTTGTTAATGAGCTACAAGTGTTCCTTCGGAGAAAAGAAAAAAAAAGTTTTGTGAAAATCTTAAGGGAATTCATATCTCAAAACCTACGCTACTTTTCGACAAGCCGTCAGGTGCCAATAGTTGACAATTGAGATGGTTAGTCTTAACTTTGAGAATTTTCCGGAATTACTAAAGCTCCCCACTGATGAAAGGAGCCGATATAGTTAATGGTTCTACCAAAACGAACAGGATAAACTAATATGTACAATTGTAAACCATTTCCTGAATTCCTGTACGTGCTTTTTCTTATCCACATCTTCCTTCACCACCCCTCTATCAGAGCAGAGTTCTAGCCAGTGACCTCCAAGAACAACTTGTGGAAATCCATGCTTCTTTGTCTCCAGTCACAAATACAGCATATCTGCCTTTGACGTGGGTATATGAAAAAGTTAAGAAAACAAAATGGTATTTTGCATGGCCAAGATACGCAGGTAAATTTATCATTATCATAGAGTAAACATTGCTTCAATGCGGCCAACTTTTTTAAGATAGACAGGTGGCCAACTTACAGAGTAATAAGTAACGAATATCTTATGGGAAAATGCAGGTTCAAGACGAACCAGACCAAGATGAGCAGGTGGCCAAGTTGACAGGTTTTACTGTAATTTGAATCTCTCCCTTGATATCTGTAGCACTATAGTGTTAATAGTTTTAATTTTTTCATAGTATTTTTCATAGTATAGATAACAAATGTCTGTATTTTCATTAATTTCGATAGTGTCTGAAGAAGGATATGCTAGATATCCGAAATAGTTACAAATTATAATTTAAAATAAAGTGGGTTTTAAGCTTTGGTCAGTGTCTCTTTTGTTAAAACAATCAATCCAAAGCCATGAATAGTCTTAGTATTTTTTATCATTATTTTATTATTTTAAAAAGTAAGTTTTCAAGTTCGATTAGAATATTCAGTTCCAAGTGATAATTATGTTCGTTAATATTAGTAATGATTTTACGTGGAAGCTATTTGCACATAAAATAAAAATAAAATCTTAGGTGATTGCTTCCATATTTAAACATTTTTTTAATGTATATTAAAAATTCAACATTTCCATCTTGTTCTGCCAGACATAGTCATAGGTGGATTAATGGCAAGAGGAAGATTTACGAATGGCGTAACGAATAACTGTCTTCCTGACAGATGTAACTGGTAACTTGATAATTTATTTATTTATTTATTATTTTGGAAGTAATCAAGGCTAATATTTTATTGTCATTTGATACATATGTACTAAGTTCATATTGTGTAACTATAATTCCCTTTACGAAAGCTGGTAATATTGGATATAAAGAAAGTGAAACAGAAGGTTTTAGGTTTTGTCTTCTTCCATAATATTGAATTAAAAAAGAAAGAAAAATTTCAAGAATACTTTGTTTAGGAGCTAGTGTTCTGTTGAAAATTTTCGGAAAATATTGACTTTAAAATAAATGGATGAGAGTTACTAAGTACAACAAAAATCATGTTTTAGAATCTGCGCCAAAATGTCAAATGTATTAGCGATATACACGCTACTTTCTATCTTCGGAAATGAAAAGTGAAATGAGATTTCTAGTTTAACGTTCCACAATTATGTCCCAAAACTAAGGGTGACGCGATAATAATGAATCAAATGGTGGAATGAAGAAAGTGAGAGAATTCCGAGAAAGCCCACGCACACGGTGTTTGTTCATCAGAAAGCCTACTCGATGCGAGCTGGGATCGAACCAGGGACCCTACGCACCAAAAGTGAGCATTTTACCATTGAGCCAACACGATCTTTTTAACTTCAGGAACAGTGCTAAGGAAATATCTCGACTTCTCTTCACGTATTGCTGATGCAACACAGATTTTATTATGAATCATTTCTGCGGTTATAGCTCCATTTACTTGTTATTTAAGCATCATTATATCCTGCACTTCTTGTGTATTTCGATGGTCTTGTCAACATATGTATATACAGGGCGTTACAAAAAATTGTCACAAAATTTTGGGAATAAATTCCTTACATCAAAATTAGGAAAAAGTTTATACGAACCTGTGGTCGGAAGCATATAGTTTCATTCTTATAGGGTGCCGAAAACGTGAAAAAATGAACTTTAAAGGTCCATAGTTCCACTACTATAGGACTGATCGTAGTCGGGTCAAGACATCACTGAGAAACTAGTATGTGAATTACCCAAATATCAATCTTTCAGAAGTTCCGGTACTTGTACAATCATTTTTAGAGAGGCTGTATGGGAGTACTTGATCACTCTTCACCTACCTCTCTAAGAATTGGTGTGCAAGTACTGGAGCATTCTTACACATGGATATTTGGATAGTCCACATACTAGTTTCTCAGTGATGTCTTGATCCGACTACGATAGGTTTCATAGTAGTTAAGCTATGAACTTTTAAATTTCACTTGTTTTAGTTTTCGGCGCACTATAACTCCGAAGTTATCCACTTTTAAGCACAGATTCATATGAACTTTTGTTCATATTTTGATGTGAGAAATATATATAAAGTGCGAATTCAATAATACACAGAGTGAAAAATGCACGAGTGGACCAAAATTCAAACATAGTTCTTCGGTTTACTATGCCGATGCGGTAACCACTACGATACCCAATTCGCTCCCTAAACAGCCATTGATTCTATTACTCTTGAAGTCGGTGCTCAGTCATTCAGATTGATGGGCTGTACCACAACTCCTGTATGCTTAGATAACTCATTGTCTATATTGAATTATTGATAAATCGAAGAAATAACCGATTTTGTGTCATATCATCATCTCTTTATATGGAATTCAACGATACCGGATGAAAGAAGTCAGGACAAAACCGAGATTCGAATCCGTGTCTCCGACTGTTCAGGAAGCGGATTGGGTAGCGTAGTAGCTAATGCATCGACATGGTAGGCCGAAGGCCTGGGTTCGAATCTCGAGGAAACCTATATCTAATACAGTCTAATTTCTAGTGAATTATATTCTAGTAGGACGACTGTATTCTCTTCGTCTAACCCCTTGGTGGTATTTTTGATCCTTCGAATTTTGTGGGATCTCCCATAGCGAAATAATTAACATGAAGGCTTCGGTTTGATTTCTGGGAGTACATTGGTTCGATTTCGAAAAAAAATGTTCAGTTAAATTCATTTTGTGTTGACCCTTGCTCTTTAGTTCTGAAAAATATTTTTAAAAAAGGTAAAAAAAAAAAAAAAAAAAAAAAAGGCAGAGATTCGACAAACATTGATGAAGTGTGTTCAAAGAAAGGAGTGATTTGAATTTTGGATGTCTGTATTAAGTGTGTTGTTCTAAGTGTGAATTTCGTCATAATAGTGTAACAAATATTATTTACTTTATTGTAGCTTGTACGACATGGAATTTGGGAATATAAGGTTAAGTGAATCTAATAGAATACGAGTTCTTCTACAAGAAGCAGCACTGAACAAACAGAAGATCAAAGAAATTGAAGAGCTGCCGGAGCAGGAAACCTTTAATTGTGGACCTGTATTGCTTCAACTTCATAACAGACAAGAACAGTTGAAGAAAGAGCTAGAAATGCTTTACAATCCAGTTCTCAGGTTAGTTTTATTTTTTTATTACTTGGAGTAGAATGTATTTTGTAGTCTTTTTAGTGTGGAACACCATACCATGAGTGACACTTGTTTGTATACAACAACTGTATTTTTGTTCTCTTAAGTGTCAAAGAATGAGTAATGTATAAATCATCCAAATTGCTTATTACTTTTTGTTCGCATCTCTTCCTTGAAGAATCGTTGTCAGCATTTCATCTTCCAGTTACTAGTAGATAATGAAGGTTCGCTGGAGATTAAGGTTCATTTCCAAACTGATCAATTTGAGTACATTATGATACACAAAGAACAGGTATTTAAGGTACAGTCAGTGACAAAAGTTATTTTCGTTTGACAAAATGTATTTTGAGGATAACGGTAGTATGGCTGAACGTACAGAAAAGTACATTCTTTTCTAATTTACTGAAAACTGTATTCAAATTGTCCTTCCATTCTGAAGTTATTTATGAAACTAATTTCATCAAATGGAAAGAACTTTTGTCGCTGGATGTACAATGAACTTACCTATATTGTTGTTTATGAAAATTCTGATACGATAATAAGAAGAGTTATTAATAAACAATAAAATTACAATCATTGGTTACTTAAATTTGTAAGAATGTTGTTGGTGGAATATCACAAAAACGCTATTATTTATTTATTTCTATTTCGTAGGAAGTTTGCAGCGAAAGTAAAAGAAGATTGTGCTTACAAAAAGAAATCCATACTTATTTGTTCTGGAGAAACAATAGGATCTGTTAATGAATTCTTGAATCGAGCTAGACAATTTGTGGATGATGATTCTACGATAAGGTATGTTTTTGTAGCATTTACCACGCTGGAAATTCAGATGAGATATTTATTTTAAAACTGAAAGATATAGTATGTTTTATTGTAACAAATACAAAACAAATTAACAGTATATAAGAATAAATTAATTACTTGTTTTCTTCACTTATCGTATTTTTACAGCAGTATTTAATTTATTTAAACATTGGAAAGAATATGTAAAAAAATATACATTAATTCCAGGCTAAATATTCATTATGCCAAATATGATACCAAGTCAAAGGTGACACAAAGTAGTGGAAACAGAAAATGACAGATTATACTTTGAAAATTGAAAACATAAAATAAAAGAGAAAAGTTTTCAAATACATAACAACAATAACGAAATGTAATGTGTGCAGGAAACTAGTAAATAAGTGAAAAGAACAATAAAAATATATGAATTTTTAAATCATTTTTAGTTAAGTTATTAAAAAGATAAGTGAAGCATTACCGTTAAAAAAATAAAACTACATAAGCAATCAGTTTATCAAGGCTTATTTTAGCTTTAGAACATTTGTACCAAAAATATAAGATGTGTTTATAATATGATTCTGTCCTCAGTTGAGTGATTTAACCGAGTGAACAAGACCACAGAATAAGTGATCGAAACTCTGCAGGAAAACTCTTACAAATGCTTAAGATAGTTAAGTGCCTTGTTTGAAATGCAACTTTGTGTATTGTTTTCCTCGAATAAAATGGTGTGAAAGAAACACACATATATACAGAATAGTAGACCCCCCCCCACACACACACACAGAGAGAAAGCAATTAAAGGGAATACAGCTTAGCTTGTACTTTATGGAATCAGTGGGCAAGTGGCTAATACAATTACCTGCTGTGCACTTGATCCTGGGGTTCGATCTTCTGTACGGGACAGAAGCTTTGATAAAAATCCAAATAAGGATTTGGATCTCATTCTGAGTAGTAGGTCACGGCGTAGACGTTAAACTCCAGTCAATAAATTCGGGGTTTACATAAATTAAATAAACGGAAAATAGGAAATGTAAATAACTTCTTAATATAAACTATGAAGGAGGGTATAAAATTCCTGAATATTTTTATATGTAAACAAATATCTGTGTGGGTGGGGTGGGGGGGTGTTCAGTCTAGATTATGACACGTAATTTGTAAAAGATAAATATTATGGAAACGGTTTTTCTCGAATGTTAATGTTGGAATGTTCCTGTTGAGTACCGAATTGTGTGCGGATATGTTACATTGTATCGAAAAAGAATTAGTCTTGTTCGAATCTGTAATCACCTTTAAGGAAACAGATTTTTGCCAACAACCCAGAGATTAAACGACAATCCGTGTAGTGGAAGTGCTCCGGTTCCCCCAGACGGAAAAAGAACATGCATGTTATACTGGGAGAACAGTTAATCAGTACTAATACATTGAGGTTTTGATTAGACCTCTTAGAAAAATGAGTAGAAAGATACGTCAACTGCGGAAAAGAGAGTGAATTCAGTATCAGTCCGTAAGACTGTCTGTCTGGCAGTTTTTAGCGGGTTAAAAACATTTGTTATTCAGACCTTACTCTACTCGCGGATCTGGCATCTTGTGACTTTTTTTCTCTTTCCGAGCCTAATGTCTGGTCTCAGTTGAAAAAGTCAAGTTGGAACCGACAGGCTTCACACATGATCTCAAAAAATAATTTCCACTATTATTATCAAGGATGGCAGCAGCGAATGCAGAACTGTATGAGTGCCAAAGGTGACTGCTTCGAAGGTAGTGATCACGCGAGGCTGTAATGCGGAAAGTACCAAAACTTACGAGTCCAATACTCATTTGTCACACCTCGTATACTGTGCTTTTAGTAAAGCTTCTATTATTTTTGTTTGAAATATATAAGTTGAAAATATGAATATCCATGTATCGAACCGTATCGCGCAAAGAATACTAATCTTAATTTTGTGTGGACATTTGTTCGAATGGCACAATGTGTCTATCCATTGTAATATATGCTATTAATTGTGTTGAAATGCCAATTTAGTATTGACAATTAGTTACCGAATGTGTGTTACGATATAAATATTCATATAGATGAAGATAAAGACAGATTGTTGATTAAATTTGCTTTTTGTGGAAATATATTGTGACCGAAGCGGATGGAGTTTACACTATACATTTTCTTCTACTGATTGTTCTTCTTTATCCTGTACATTCCTTCTTATCCCTTATTTTCATTTTTTCTTCTTAGATTTTGTATCTTCTTCCGTAATCTTTTCTTTTTCCCCTACTACCTAAATTATAGGCCCTCTTTGACTTCACGAACTCTCACCCGATTTTGACTTTCCTAATTTCTATTTATCCTATTTTTAAGTTTCTTGATTGTGTTATTTTTCTAATTTTATTCTATACGTATTTAAAACATTCTTAATGTTACAATTTCCTATTTAATACAAATTTCTATCTATAACTATCTTAGTGACTAACTATCTTGGCCTATGTCTGCACCATACGTTTCTGTAACCCGTTTGCGGGTTTTAAGAAAGAAAGATAGTGTGTAATTATGATTAAATATCAAGCTACGAAGTAACGGTGTGCAAACAGAATTTACGCAGATGTAATTACGGTGTAAATGTGAAGAATGGAAATGACTACATGTGGCTACGATTACTGAGGTAATAGCGATAGTTCATGCAGTGTGATCAGGGTAGGTAATTATTTATTTGAAGTTTTAACTGATCGTGGTTTGGCAGGCATTATTATATTTATAAGCGAGGCGAGTAAAGCTAGGGAAAGATCTATAAGAGCAGTTTCATTCCATCAGATTAGTATTTTGACTGGGCTTCAGAACTCTTGCATATGCTATACGTGTATATTGCCTGTACACTGAGAATTAAGAAAAAAGAAGAAAAAAATGAACGCAACATACTATCATAGTAATTAGTGAGTTCATAATAAAAGATGACTTAACAGATGTTTTTCAAATTTTTGTTTCTAGCATTTTCCCATCACTTCAGTCCGCTAGTATGTTTGATTTTTGCTGTGATACTCTTCTTCTTTCTGAAGGAGAACATAAGTGGGAAGGAATTGCGGATGTAAGTGGAGTAAAAACAATCAAAGGTAAGTTACATTCATTATTAGGTAATGGCATTTGAGATCTGAAGTTAAGCTGACCAACTGACCTTATGGATTAAGCTACGATTGACCCAACCAATATCCTGTTCTTTGCCGTTGTTAAAGTAATCTAACCACAGTTAGTTAAGAAAGCATAGACATGCTACAAATTTTATTTATTTATTTTTCAAGTGTTAAACCGAAGTAGACAGAAAGCAATAGAATAACACGAACATCTGGCTGCTATACTGCTGGGGATTCGAGTCCTAATTTCCTCATTACTTTTACTAGTTGTACATAAAACTGAGGATTACAATATGAGACGGGTTTATTGGTACGTAAACTTTCAAGCTTTCGTGCAGTTTAAAAGCAAACTCAGTATTTGTGGTGCTTAAACCTAAATGTTCACTAACTAAATAAGTGAAGATTTTAGACAACTGTGTCTGAAGGATATCAAATACTAGGGATGTCTTCATTCATAAATCTTATTGCCAAAGTCCTGTATTACTGCGAGATTTAGTGATCTCAAGATGTAAACCTTGAACAAAACTCAAAGTGAATTCATAAGACCTCTGCTTTACTCATCTCAGGTTTTGTCTTTGCTCACGTACAGTCATGTTGAAAAAGGTTAAACATTCACTTCTTTAAAAACACTAGCTGTTGCACTCTAGCCGTCAGCCAGCTGTACTTTATAGATTAAAATCTTGCTTTAATTATAAGCTCAAATTGTTTTTAATTTGCCCCCAACAGGCGGTTACACAAATACTAATGCTCGAATCTAAATATAGTTATGGTCCTTGTCCTAATAATATGCAGCAAAGCATATTTTATGTTCAGTATCATAACTATTTAAATATTTGGAACAATGCAGTTTAAGTTGCAATTAAATCATCAGATTATTATTGTAGAAATACTTAAATATTAATGCTCAAACCTAAATATGATTACGACGGTGGACCTTTTGAAATGGTTAAATTGAAACAATACAGTTTAGGTAGCAATTATGTCGTCACAGTAGTTTTAAATCGGTAAATTGCCTACGATGTCTATTAGCGTCAGGCAGGCAAGTAATAGCGATATATATTAGCTTGATTTGACTATTAGAAGATTAGCATGACGTACTGAGAAGTTTGCATTTATAAATAGTATGTACTAATCTATCAGTGGTAATCTAGGAAGATTGAGCGTTCAAGTTTTTTCGAAAACTATTGATCAGATTCTAGCTTAATGTTCATTTTGGCATACAGATGGCCACATTTTTTTCGAAGAATGAATTTTTTCGTAAAACGAAAATACTAAATTCATTTCAGTTGTTAGATCTCCCAACTATACTATGCATATAGGAAACCTTATACAAAGGCTATGTTCGTCTGTCCGTCCGTCCCTCTGTCGACAGGCATCAAATCAAAGACGGTAAGAAATAGCAAGAAGCGCATTTTTTGAAATCGAAATAAGTCCCACGAATAGGTTCTATCTAATACATTGACCTTCTATTTAATTCGGAAGTGATAGAAATCAATAACTTTTAGTTCTTCTAATACTTATAGGAGAAGAGGTAATATATAGGCAATAAGTAGTTCTTTGGAATCGATTCAGTACCAAGAATAGATACCGTTTCCACTCTTATGTCTATTAAAACCGGAAGTGGTAGAAATCCACTACTACTTTTGGTTTCAATATTCATCTTCATAGTGCAAATTTGATAACTGATAGCTAGAAATGGCTTCCTGTAATGAATTCAGAGTCACTCACACAAACATAAAATATTAAAAATAAATAAACGAACAAAGAAAAGTCATACATATCTAAGATATGTATGACTTTAAGACATATAACAAGGACTTATAAACAAAGACATATATAAGATTAAGGATGGTTTAAGTATAGGATCTAAGATAAGTCCGGTATTGTCTGATATCATTATGAATGTGTGGAGAAGGATGTGATAGAAAAGGGGAAAGAAAAGATTCGATTTTTATGTAGATACGTTGATGATTGTTTTGGGATATGGGAAGGATCAAAAGAAGAGTTGATAGAGTTCGTTGGTAGTATTGAAGATAAGGAGAAGGGAATAGAATTAGAACTAGAGACAGAGCAGGGAGATGTATTATGTTATCTTGACATTTTAATGAGTAAGGAAGGGAAGAGCATTAAGACTCAATGGTATCAAAAAGAATGTAGTGCTGGTATTTATTGTAATAAGAAAAGTAATGTAGATAGAAGCACAAAAGTTAATTTCATAAGAAATATGTTAGAAATAATTACTAAAATTTGTAACAAAAATGTAGAAGAGAATGTGGAAATCTTTAAAGGACAGCTGTATAAGAATGGTTATAGTAAAAGGGATATCGTTAAAGCATCTGTGGTCTCGGGGAAAGGTAAAAGTGGGGAGGACAATGAGGGGGTATGGAAAGGCATTGTAGGGTTAGGAGAAGATACCGAGATTTTAAAAAAGATGTTAAGAAAGCAAGGGGTCAAGGTGTATAGAAAAGGTAGCAGAACGTTGTTGGACATGGTCAAAAGCAAAGGGAAGAAAAGAGAGATCAGAAAGGTGTAATTTATTGTATAAATTGTAAGGATTGTGATATGAAATATATTGGTGAGACGGGGAAATTATTGAAAGAAAAAATTAAACAACATAAAAGTGATGTGAAATATGGCAGAGAAACTAACGCAATCTTTAAACATGTAAAAGAAAAGGGACATGATGTGAACTGGGAAGAAGTTATTGTGCTGGAACGGGAAAAAAAATTGTGGCCGAGAAAGTGGAAAGAGGCCTGGTGGTTAAAAAAGGAAGAGGATGTAAACTTAATGAATTGGACCAAAGGTATCAGCATTAATAAAGAATGGAGAAATATTATTGATAAATACAGAGAAATGTATATGAATTAATGTATTTAATGGTTGCTTGCTCCTTGTTGTTTCTTTCTGGTAGAATGTTATGCTGTCCCATTGGTCAGTTCAGATAGATTTCCACGCTTCTGATTGACTGTTTGAACGGGCCGATGAGAGAGCAAATAGGAAGATGAATTGTGTATATATACTTGAGTAGTTTTTTGTATCACTCAGTGCACGTCTGATGAGGATCTTGGCTAGAAGATCGAAACGTCACGTGTAAATGTGTTTTTATATTAAATAAGTGCAGTCTTGTTCAGCAGTGTGTTTATTTTTCTCATTTTATTCGCAAGACGTTGACTATGATTGTGTGTCAGAAAGAAAAGTCCTTAATGTTTCTCCATCATCTTGTGCAAATTTTTATTTTTGTCTAATCTATCTTTTACCGTTACAAAATGCGTAACTTACCCTAACACACCGGTGATAAAAACAGTCAGTCTAGTGATTAGGTCAATTACAAGATGAATGGGAGAGGCGAGATAGGTGTAGAAATAACGTTTGGAAGGGCAACTGTTATCGAAATTAGCGTAGGTTTTGCATCGAAACTTTTAACATTTGTTCTGGAAAAGGATTTAACGAGTGTAAGTGATTTTGGAACATCTAGGAGAGGCTTTGTTTGTTTAAATGTTTCATAGGGTTTATGAGTTTGTGCATGAAATGAAGTCTGTACTGGTATTGAATCTTAATGTAATTGTGATTAGAATATAATTAAATTATCAGTATAGTACAATATTTAATCTAGTGAAATGAGTTGTAATGTGATTTAATATAGTGAAATGTCTGGTCCCGTGTGCTTCACGAAAAATGCATGCGTTATACATAGCCAACATATAGAGAAGTAATAGTAGTAGGACATGGTCATAGTTGCATACAGTTGTGCAGTCAATTTAAGAGATCTTACTTCGAGTGTGTATAAGCAACGATTATAAGGATTTTTTCTTTTCCATTTATATTTTTGTTGTTTCATACACTTCCATTTTAATTATAATTTATTTCAGGACTGTATTCTCCGGAATCAACAATTCTTTCAACAAAAAACGCAGGTGAAATGTTTATATGGTATGGAGATAATCTCACAATTGAAAACGTTACAGTGGATGTAAGCGACTGTCTATTGTTTCTAAGAATACTCAGCCATCACACTCTTACGCTAAAGAATTGCCGTGTTGTTGGAAGCGGAAATTGCCTTTCTCAAGGTATTTTCGTTTGTGGTAATGCGATACTTGAGGCAGAAGACACGCATTTCAAAGGCCTATCTACAGCTATTGAAGCTCACGCAGTAGCTGGTGTCACTCTTAAATCTTGTACAATAACAGAATGTGACGTAGGAATACAGGTTAGTATATACATATTAGAAAGTTACGTGCTAGACATTCTGAAGTATTATACAATCGGTTACAAAAAACATATTGTCTTTGTAAAATCCTATACTGTGCGTATATGTTGTGGATTCATGTCTGAAAGAAGTACACAAATCTGATCATGTAGCGTAAGTTACAGGGAAAATGCTATCAATATAATTTTAATAGAAGGCAGAACTTTTTTTGTCTATTTGTACAGTCATGTTAAAAGTAGTGGATATTCATTCATCTTTCGTGAAAGGTTCTGTGTTCTTATCCAGAGGGGAACTGTATGAAAGACAATGAATTCCTCATCTTTGTCTCATCTTTTATTATAAGTCTAAATTAAAAGATTACAGGTCTACTTACGTAAAAATATATTTTTTTACGGAATTAAGTAAGTTTGCACACAGAAGATGGATAGTTAGGTTGCTGTGAATACTACACTTCAAAACAATTGCAATAGTAATTTCTAAGGACAATATATTAATACCAATATCTAGAATTAGTGCATTGTTAAGATTTATATTTTTCTGTACTGTTAAGGGCGCATGTTATTTGATACAGATGCATGACTGGTAGTTAATTCCCTTACATGACTTCGGCGTTTCTTTTTAACCAGATGTTTTTCAATACAATCTCATGAATCACATTTCTGTTTTTTGGAGGAGGGGGGTATACAAAGCTACAGGAAAATCAGCGTTTATGACTATTATGTACGTGCTTATTAATGTATATGCAAATACAAAAAGATTTAAAAAAATAATAAATCTAATAGTGCTTTAATAGTTAAATATTGATATTAAAATACACATAGAATAGTTCTTTTCCACACTTTATTATTTTATATATTCACATTTTATATATCGAACGGGGGCACGGTGGCTGTGGGAGAGCGCTTAACTCTGGCGCATGGGGTCCTTGGTTCGATTTCCGGCCAAGTAAGTTTGTGGTGGACATCAATGTGTCCGCGGGGTTTTCTCGGGGTACTCCCGTTTTCTCCCACTTTCTCATTCCACCAATTCTTCCATTATGATTCATCGCAGGACGGTAAACTAAAAGATTTAATTTCAAACAGATTTATATATCAAATATGATTGAATAATGACATTCGACAGAACAGTTTGCGCATTTTTCCAGTTTCCCTTTATTTTCTTTTTTTCTCTTTGCGTTCCAACTTAGAGCCACTGCGCCTCCAAAGCTATGTTTCTAATCTTTATTACGTGGATCCTCCCAATTTGTGAATGTTAGAATTTTTTGTTTCGCTAAATTTTTGAAAACATAATTTTGACATTGATTCCCGATGCGAGCATACGCTAAGTAATAATTGTTAGCACAATTTGAATAAATTGTTTTGCAAGTTTACTTAGAATAAATTATGGTGTGAATACTATAAATGCATTTAAAATTTAAGGTCGCACCTGAAAGTTTTGATACCTTTACTATAGACATAATTATATTGATCCAGTTATAGTAACTTCAAGGTTGCTGCTAAAAGACTGATAAACTTTCCGAGTGCAAACATACTTTGGATGCAGTTCTGAACAATAAATAATATGTAACAGACTGTATTAAAACCATCAGGGAATTTATATTTAAACTTTGATTTCTTTTATTGAAGAGAATGTGAACAAATAATTCATTAATCTTTGCATGATACATAGAAAGGCGCTAAACATTTTATAACTAACTTATTATTTCTCTCTCTGTTTTTCTAGATTGAAGATGATACTTATTTGACAATGCAGAAGTGCACGATATCTGATTGTAGAAGCCATGGCATTTGTAAAATTAGCCGCGAAGGTCAAAAGGAAGAGAAAGAACTCCAGACAATTGACTCGGAAGAATTGTTGAATGAGTAAGTGTAATATATCAGGTTGTCTAAAAATATGAGTCTTTGGAGGTCAAAATTGAAAATACTTTTACTCTGATTTGAAAATGAGATTATGAAACCATATATGCGTCATTTTGCTCGATGACCTTCTGCATTTTTTCCTGCAAGACCAGTCTCTATAGAAAGTCTGTGGTTTCTGGTTAATAATAATAATAATAAACTGTTTTGACAAACCTCTTTTGAAACTAACATAATAGAATTCAGGGAGCTTTGCGAAAACAGAAACGAATGATGGTCGGACGGTGCCAGGTCTGAGCTATACAGTGGATGCATTAAAACATTCAAGCCAAGTTCTTGTCATTTCTGATGAGTCGTAAAGATGTGTGCGGTTGACTTTGTGAGCGTAGTATACGATACCCTTTCTATTTACCAATTTTGGCTGACCATTTCTTTCGAATTTCTAGATGCGTTCGTACTAATTGTTGACAGTACAGGTCCGACTATCGTTCGGAGCAGCTCGTGATGCACGATGCCCTTCCAATCCTGTCAAACGCATAACATAACCATCCTGGGCATCAGTGTGGGGTTTGTTACAGATTGTGGAGCGTCTCCTCTCTACGACCACGATTTTTTATTGTATATTATTTTCGTAGGTTCACCCGTCTCCTTTAGTCTGGGACATTAAATTAAAAAAAATCGAAATACTAAACTCAGGTTCATCAAAGAAACCATTAATTTTATAAAGTACGGAACAATTTAATACGTAGTATTTATAAAGTGAAAATGTATAGCTGGATCGAAGATCGAAGCTACTTCAATGGTTTATTTGGCAACGCTCTAATATCTGTGCTACACAGTCCCGTCCCCAAATTAGCCACACATATTCAGTCCTAAAATTGGTGTTCAACCATCCAAACGACAAGAACTGTATTGTAACTTGTTACATTCGGACAATTCCAGGTCTACACAGGATTTACATTGACATTGAAAGTCGGATACATTAAAATGAATCCTGAAAATGCTTCAAAATATGCTGAAAGTCACGGAACTCCGCCATATTTTACAGAAGATTCAGAGAATTCTTTTAAGCCGCCCAGAGAAAACCTAAAGAATATCTCAAAGAATCAACATAGATTGAAAATGATGAAGACAAGACAGAGGCTGAAAAATAAAATTTTCTTCAGAAATATTTGTCGGTTGTAGATGATAATTAAAGAGATAGACTAAATTATAACATATGTTTATCTGTATATATTTGTGAGTGCATTCAGAATTCCTAGATACTAAAGATGTAGTTAGTGTGTAATTACTGTTTGATACTAGTATTTTATTGTATTCCAAATACAAGAAGTTAAACTTATAATAATGTAATAAACTAAAATATTATTAGAATTATACATAAGTTATGCTTATAATAATGTAATAATCTAAAATATTATTAGAATTATACATAATTCTTCCTATATCCCTGTTAAATTTAATAGAAAATTTATTCTCCATTTTAAATTCTTTCTCCGCCACTGCTTCTGCAATGATCACGTTATTTTACTCTCATCTCTTTAGTTTACACATTAAAATTTCTATAAATGGCTATAAACGAATTATATAAATCATGGGAAAGAAAGGAAATAATTTGTAAATATAGGGACCATCTCATCCAATGGGAGGCGGTAGAACAGTTCTCTAATATCCCCCCCATCTCTAACTCGATCGTTATAGGTCCTATTTGCTTTTTGTCTAAAACAATTGGATGATAGTCTAAAAATACCACTAAATCTGTCATGTTAGCGTCATAATCTTGAAGAACCTGTGTGAGCACAGAAGGGCCAACTGATGTGAGGAAGAGTAAATTAAATAAACATATACATACTATTAGTGTTCCATCTCAAGGACTAAGAAGAATAATAGAAGTATAAAATAAGAATAATTAAGTGGAATAGGCCGACATCAAAACTTTGAAGATTGAATAACAGAAATTAAGCATTGAAAGTAACACAACAATAGTCATATGGGCCAGCCATGTTTGCAGTAACTGGAATTATCCACCATTAAATCAGAAATTTAGGATTTTCCAGCAGTGAAAGAAATATTTTGAAAATTTATTGCATATGCCTTCAGCCGATAAATATTAACAAAATTTGTCCATTCTTATTTTGCATAACTTAGATTATTTTTTTAGCTCTTGTTATTATGGTCGGCCCGTAAAAATTTTCAGTTGTATACATAAACATAATGTTAGATTAGACAGGAGTGGCCCACCAGGGTTCAAAAATGTAGTTCTTTTGGCGAGGTATCTGCCAGAGATCCTTGATTGGTCCCTGCAGATGTCCTAAAATTTTAAATACCTTTTTCAACATTTCCCCTCCACTCAACGTAGCAATAGACCATTGCATATTTCCAGAACAGCTAACGTATCACATCGGAAAACGTATAATAAGTGCTGCTGATTTCTAATTTAATATATATTCTGTGATTTAGTAGTAGTAATGGTCAAGGTCAGGTCAGTGATATGTTGTATTTATTAGAGGTTTTTTTGTTTGTTTGTTTGTTTGACCTCATTTCTTTTAAATATTGAAAGAAATTATAGAGATTGAAATATTTATGCCGCGAGTGTTTTCAATAATTTCCGTAAATTCAATTTAGTCCATGGCGTCCATTTAGTGGAAATATAATGTATGTGTAAAAGTGCAAAGTTTATTGTTAGGTACAAGATGTGAATGATCGGTGTCTACTGTTCCGACTGGCGTACCATCTGTTAGCCTTCGCTCAATGTTAGTGTTTTGTCTTTAATAGAACAATTTTCATCAAACTCGTGCGGCGAGCATGATAAATAGCTGATGATATGCAGTTGTACGCTTTAAAAAAAAAGTTTTTTTTTTTTTTTTTTTTTTTTTAACTATGAAGTTCTTCATCTTGATATGCTGTTGTTGATTTGATGTAGGAATTTAATCTTAATGTGTTGGGAGTGTGTTACTAAAGGAAAGTGAGTGTAGAAAAATTATAAATTGGTTATTAAATTTAAGAAAGGGACGCTAGCAAATCCAGTTATTTCAAGACTGCAAAAAAAAGTGAGTGCGTGTTTTCGTGTTGTAAGTGCTAGCCATGTCACTTATTAGCCGTGTCATATTTATTTTAGGAAAATAAGAGTATAGTTTCGTAGCGGAAATGTTATGCAAGAGGGTCCACATGCGTGAAAGAATAAAGTCAAATTGTGTTTGACTGTGTTGTGGCTATAATGTAAGGTAATGATAATAAATAAATATAAATACAAATGTTTTATCGACGAGTGAGACATTCTAGACATTAAATGTCTTGGCCCAACACCAATGACGATTTATAATTATATTGATAAATGACCCCATGTTATTTTATTTGAGTATAGTCCACGGTTAAAGTAAGTAGTGATAAGTGCGTGTGATAGTTCGGCGTCTTGCAATGACTGTGTTTGCGGCTGACGAAACTGAACAATTTAGTACGTGTTGGGAACGGAAAGTTATTGGGGGTTGGATTAGGTTAGAAGTTGCAGTGAAGGAAAGTTAGAATTTAGATAGAAACCAACAGCATAATAGTGAACTTTCGTAATGGAACAACTGCTTATTGTTCAGATATAGTGTTAAAGTTTTTTTTCCTACTACGTTATGCACAACTGAATGATAGCATTTCACTGATGCGGTTAGTATTTCAACTAGAACTGTTTCATGAAAGTTATAATCTACACTTAAGTATTTCTTACTGCCCAACGGCAAGGAAATATTTTACCCCTTAAGTCCAAACATTATTTCAAGTGGGTGACTTGCGTTGTGTATCTGGCGTGCAGTAGACAACGTGTTGTATGGGGGGGGGGGGTATGTGTGTTTGTGTGTGTCTGTGTTGATTTGATATGATGCAATTTTCTGTTGTTTTCTGCGATTTTGTTTTCGTACTTTCTGAATCTGTTAGGTGCAAGGGGAAAATCGATAGAGACGATGTTCAAACTTTTATTATTGACTTCCCACTACTATAAGATAGCATGCCGCTCCCTTAACATATATTTCCTCTTACATTCTAGAAACGCGGAGCATGTCTTTGTGAGCTCATTTTGGGATTTTGCCAGTTTTTCTTTCCAAAAATGTAGGAATTTTGAATTATTGTTATTATTTTTCTTTCTTATTATTTTCTTCGATTGGAATCAGTGCTTTACTATTTTCCTGTCTTCTACGGACATTTAAAACTACAATGATATATATATATATATATATATATATATATATATATATATATATAATATTTCAAAATTAAGCAGGCAAACCACCCTTCCGATGTAGTCGGCCGTAACCGACATGGACGTATCTGGCCGATTACAGCGAATAGGGTGCGGGGGACCTAAGGGTAGCGCATAATGCGTTTTCTCTTGGTTTTCCATGCTAGAACACAGCAATTCCAGCGGTCATGTAGGGACATTTTAATGCGCCCAATATTTGGGGGCGGTATTCTTTCGCAGTTTATGAAGTAATTTGGATATTCAGCGAATGTTTAAACGCTTGTTTTTGTTAGCGTGGGAAACTAACAATGTCTATTTCTTACTTCTTCTTCATACCCTAAAACTTATGCACCTTTTGAGGATTAACGAGGACTACTAGTTGTGAAATTGTCTATATTTATGCTAGCAATATTTTTGGAATAGGGGGAAAGATATATTTGGCATTTAAAACAGTTGCAAAGAAATTTAAAAAAAAAAAAAAAAAACGCCTCGCAGTTTTTGTTTACTCTCAATTAATTAACTAATCGCCTGAATTTCATTCGAATCCTTACTCTTTCTTGTTCTACCTATCTCTTTATCTTAATATCCCTCCATTTTCTCCAATCACGTTAGTATATCGACATAAAAGTTTGGGCGTCAATTCATAATAGTCGTTAACATCTTTCTAGCTGCTTGTACGTTGGTATGTCGTGTACGCAGACTATAAATAGACTGCGTTTTCGGGCCTATCTGTTATTTTCTTCGGTCATATTTCTGGATTGTAGCGAGCTGGGTTATTCAGTGACAAGGTAACATTTCAATACACGTGATTTATTTTCTTTATTATTTTTTTCGGTTTCCTGCGACATAATTTAACTGACATCATATTTTCTCGTTGAGCTGAGTGCAAATACCCATTCTGTATAGGAAGAATCACAATATACATCCCGATTTTTTATCCCTCGTCATATTTGTTACAGTTGGTGATACATTTGAATGTATTTAGAGAAAACTATTTATCTTACAAATGCCTTTTGTTTTCTCAATTACCTATTATATTTTTGCTACTTCGCTAATTTAAAACTTTCTTTCAAGTATCTCAAAGAACGTGGTTTACTATTGGATGCTTTATTGTCAACCATTCCTCGAATAGTATCGATCGTAATACCACACTATTAGTGCAACTAAGAAACAAATTTGGTTTTCTAGACATGCTTATTAAAACTTCACATACTCGAACGCTATGAAACTTCCTAAAATGTGTAATATATGTATGCATACTAATTTCACTTCGTTTTAATAATTTGGTTACCGATGTGTTAGATACGTTATTAATCTCAAATGTAATACCATTTTCTTGAAACTCACTAGTTAAATCTGTTTTGCGAATGAAAAAAATTAAATCTTACTTTTGAACTTTATTATATTCTGTTATACAAATATTTTTTCTTTCTTTCAACCTCTTTCTTTGTGTTGAAATGCACATTTCATTTATTAAAATGTTTAGTGGAATTGGGTTATTTGATTCAACATGTATTAGTAGTGAGTAGTACCTGACCTTTGACTTTAGTGTTTGGTATAACTTAGGAATATGTAATAAGATAGTTTTGGTGTGATACTAGTAATATATGACAATTCAACAGAATTACTTTAAACTTGGAAGTCCATAAAGATCATATTTAATGTGTGTAGCTGAATGCTGATATATATTTACACTCTTGCGATCGTTATAAGAATAAACCGTCATAAATATCAACATATAACAGAGTTACCATTGGAAGCCTAATGAATAAAACATGAGATGGTACATTAGCATGACAGAAGGAAATAATGAATGTGGTAATTTAAGTTAACAGTACTATTTTATGAGGAATTTACTACTCAAATATCATTAGTACATTCATATCAATTCTCAGTTTAAGAAGGGTCCCGATCCATATTCAATTATTTGGCATAATTGAATATGAATCGGCCAAACACCAGACTACTGCTAACTTCGAATTTCTGGTACTACATACTAACAATAGCATGAAGTTACCTTAGAAAAGGTAATTTCGTGTCATTCTTTTGATTGAAAACGACTCGTCCTCATTCCTCCCACGGGCATATAACTGAAAGAAAGGAAAATATAATTTCGGAAGTCCATTGCCGTTAACATATTAAAACTTCAATACTTTTATAAATTATTCATATACGTTAGGCTCATTATAATTGCATTGGCGACCAATCAAAATAAACTATAACCAGAATGTAGGAGGAGTGACGTGGTGGCGTTTTTCAATAAGTATATACAGTAAGAGTAAGCTTATACTTTATTTTAAAAAATAAAAAGGAGAGGTTAAACGGCTAAGGATATGGTGGAGGTCGATAGAAAGAAGTATACCTTTTGTCCTAAACCTAACCATAAAGGATAGTGTTTGCAGTGTCTTGGGTCAGGGAAGATTTACTCACTCAGCCACAGAAAGTCAGGGAAACAATAGCAGAATTTCAATGAGTATCCTGCTATATTAACGAACACTTATGAGAATTGAATTAGATGTTAAATAAGAAATGAAAAAAAAAAAAAAAAAGCTGCTTTTTCTTAACACATATTCTGTGCATGTATTTATTTTTAAACGTTCACCATCACCTCCACATGCGAATGAAAAAACAACTGATAAGTGTTGAAAGCTTTCAGCAAACTGAAACTAATATCAAAGAGGTAAGCAACGAAAGATACAAAACAGAAAGAGAAAGTTAAATGACATTGAAAATATAATCTAGATAAAGATAGGTTGTTTTCTCAATTTCTAATGTAAATATAAAAATAACTTTTACAAAGTTTATTTTATTTCGATTCACAGTCATCCAGCAATCCACGTGGAAGATTCTATACTCAAAGGCAACAAAGGAGGTAATGTGTCATTGATTCAAGAGCAAATCATTGGATTAAATGATTCTGGTTGCTCTGGGTATACCCTTTTTGACAACTTTCATACATCGTTCTCATTTTCCTCTCCTCGTTCACACTCTCGACTGGAAGATGAGTTAGAAGATTTGGGATGTCGCTATCTGGATTAACAGAAGAGAAGGACTTCAAAGCATTATATACAGGAATTATGAAGGCAGTTTTTAACATATATGTGAGGTTTTCGTTAATTTAGATGTGGGTGAAACGTATTTATTAATGGCTTGGAGTGAGGCTATTTTGTATATTTTATAATACTTGGAATTTGAAGCATATGAGTTTATAGCGAACGATACCAGTAGGAAAAGTATTAGGGTATTACTTAGGTAGAATAAGCTCTCAATACGTATTAATGATCAAGAAGGAAGTCAAAAGTTAGATTTTATTTTCAATATTACATAAATAAAAAGTATTTTTAGAGATTCTCCAAGTTCTTTTTTTTATATATATATTATACAGAATTATGTTTTATGATATAATTTATATATAATGATGTTACCAGAAGCTTTAATAGTGAAATTTCTAGCTCTTAACACATAGTATATGTTATATTTTTCTAAATTTGGGAATACTTACTTCTCTTCCTTATCATGTTAAACTTGTGTCTTTCTTGCTTTCGAAACTACTGTTAGAAATCCCGAAGAAGATTGGATACAGATGACTACAGACACGTAGTGACGTGTCACCATATCACAACATGCAAGACTCAAGTGTGAACATTGCACTGTTTTTTGAGATTCACCGCCTGTTAACGTAAACAGGTGGTGAATATTGAGTAGTTTTCCTGTAACACGTTAACTCAAGTCTGTATCCAGTCTTCTCACCGTTTGAACTGACGTTGAATGAGTACGATAACATTCATATATATCTAATACGATACAGTGAAACTCTCGTAACGGAACGTATCTGGAATGGAAGGTTTAATGGAAAATTCTTTGTGTCCTTTGAATCTTCATTAATAATTCCAAATGTGTATTAAATGTAACCTGTCCGGTGGAGAAACTGAGCCATTCTGCCTCCGAAGAACAGAATATGTTTTGTGCACCTATAACGCATTTTTTTAAAAAATATCCAACGATGAAATATGTGCTAATGCACAATGGAAAAGGAACATCCAACTTTATGTTTTCAACTTCTTTATTTGGAAACAAACAGCAATAAAAATAGCAGCTAATCTTCTCTATTTATTCCTTAAATTTCTGGAAATTCTTTTTGATTCAACTATCGTATCTTCCATTCAATCCAAGTAACCGAATCTGCATATTGTATTGTAATTACATTTCAAATATCAATAATTTATGTGTGTTTGTATTGAATACTATAACAAGAGTTTGCGTGAGTAAGTGTAGTAAATATGGTATAAAGTTTGGGAGTGATGTATACATTAGCTGTCTGACTGCTACTTGGTAGTTAATACTATATATATATAAGACATGTATTTATCGGAAACCTATCCTCAGTGAGAGTAAAATACGTGTAACAACATAGAATAACATTAAACACATAATAAGGAAGAGGATTCTTCACTGTATTCTTTGTATTTTTTTTCACTGTATTCTTTTTTTCTTCAAACAAGATACTTTTGTTTATAATATTCTTATCACTGTACTTCTGTTGTACTGTACTGCCTTTATTTCTTTCAGCTATATGTACATTTATAGAATAAAATTATAGTGTTTAAATATATGTGCCAACTTTTGTACATTACTTGAGAAATATATTTTAATAAATTTTAGTATTAAATTATTTCCTTTTATTATTTGTATCCCATTGTAAACGATTCGAAAGTACAGGAAAGAAGACTTAAGGCCTTAGATTAAAGGGACCTCTAGTTTAAAAAATTCAGTTCATTCGATTTATATGAAAAGCTTTTTCAAGAATTCATGTCAAATATCACAATTTCAAATATATATATATATATATATATATATATAAAATATGTAATATGTAATGAAGTTCTTGTGTTTAAACTTATATTTGATCTTTTAAAGATTTAATTGATTTTGAGTTAGGTTTGTTATATTAAACGGCTGGGTATCGTGGTACGCTCGTTTCCGGTTTTCTTTAAATAAAATAAACTATAAAGCAAATTCAATAGGGATATTATAGAAGATCTAAGGTTAAAATTAAACTATTATTTCGAGAATTTATTATAATGTATATTTTACTGCTTATTTATTTCCGATCCAGTTTCACTAGTTTTTCCTCCAAGAATCCTTACAAGTTAAATTAACATACCAGAAGAACTTCCCGATCGACGGACATGAACAGTAAGCATACTTGTTTTGCAATTTATAGAAGGGTTTGAATGCCGCTATTGGTCATCCTGACAGCAGAAATATGCCCATTTCGCCGGGTGAATGCTGGAATTCCACTCAGTTACTTTTTATGCTTTAATCATAGACAAACAAGCAGCTAGTTAAATAAATAGCATCAGAATCATTATAATTTCTTATTCTTTACCATTACATAGAAATTAATGTGTTACCATGTGCATATTCTCATCCGTTTCATTGAGATATTGATCCACTGATCGTACTTCAGTATCTCCATTACCAGAAGTATACTTGGAAGATAAACGGGTTCTTAACTGCAACCTGGCAGCCTGATTACTCGAAACGTTACCAACAGCAACAAAAGTGTACGAGTAGTAAGTCGCAAGCACAAGGTACATAGAACAAGTCGCTTTTCATTCTTTCTTCAATACTGCTTGTAATGCCCATTCGTAATGCATAACAGATGGGATGGAATTTTTATAGAGTTATTCGAAATTCCCTCTGATTGTTGCTCAAGTGTAAAATGACTTCATAATCATGCCTGAAACTTAATAAATTAATTTCCGTTTTATCAATGCTTGTTATCTTTAACCATAATAACTGAACTTAGCTTTAGTCTCTCTCTCTTTCTAACATCTTTTAGTTCTTTAATGAATTTGCTAAAATTGGTTGCTGGACTTTCAAATGTTAACATTCGCCTCGAACTTAGTCTTACAATATAAAAAGTAGCTTGGTAAAACGTAGAAGAAAAATTGTAAATAGCGTATCTGCTGGTGGAAACTCATCTGTGGTGGACACCTGGAATTTATTCCAGTGAAATTGATGCCACGAAACATGTGCCTATGGAGGGCATGCTAGCCTTAGGTTGAAAGTTGCAGTATACTGATAGACGGCAGGCTGATTGCAAGTAGTTTGAAGGTCCTCAGACAAAATGAGTGTAAGAGTAGTTGCATGTGGGAATCTCTTCAGTGAATCACAGTCTGTGTGTGCAATTCCAGGGTGACGCCAGCGAACCCCTGTGGTCCTATCAAGTGAGTTCGAACATGACTGTGTGTAGAGGCTGCGAGAGGCCGTATAGTCGTTTCTTACAACTCTTGCTTACATAGGTCGTGATGTGTCAGTGATTAGTCGGTGATGTACACGATGGGAAGCAGATGTACTACCCAGTAATGGAAGCACATGCAGAGTGCAAGTTACCGTGGGATTTTCCCCTCAATCACACTTTGATCTTCCCCGATAAACAAACTGAATCGTCCCTGTTAGGGATGCTTCCCTTCCCCAAATTATGGTTAAGGATGTGGGAATATTGTCAAATTCCATTTTGTTTCTCCTTTCTTGTAATTTTAGTCTGCCAATAGTATTTGGAAATGAAAGATGTAAAAAAGTTAGTCTTTGGCATCTAATTTTATGCCAACAGCTACTGCAATATTCATAATTTTTTCCCTCTTCTCTTTGTCGCCCAGTTTAACTATTTTATTATGCATACAATTGTCACTGCAATAGTATTCTCATACCTTCATTCCGTCCCCGGAGATCAATTTAGATATACTAAGTACGTATAACAAAGACAGATGAATTTGCAAAGGTCTTACATTGTACAAGGTCTACCCATAAAGAAACTGAACTTTCAAAAAATGCGATCAACGAAACTGTCCGTGACTTTCTGCTTATCAGTGGTGCAGTAACGACACTAGCTTTAATTTTTTTGAGGGATGGTGGGAGGGAGAATTTTTGGGGGGACAGCTATTTTTTAGAATACGGAAAACAATAGTTTTATATTGAACTACCATGCAATACATATCCTGGGAGCAGACAATGACACTGGGGGCGTCTCCACCTACACTCGTGTCCGCACTACAGCACCGCGTAGTGGAATTATTTCCAACTATTTTAACTAATTGCATCATTCTGTCTTGATATTGTAAGACTACTTGTGGCGATTTTATGATATTACGAAAATGGAGATTTTGGAAACGCTGCATGTGTGCATCAAATTTTGTTTCAAATTAGGCAAGACCTTTACAGAAATTGGAAAAGTTTCAGGAAGTGTACGGGGAAGAATGTATAAGCCGAAACTGGTGTTCGGAGTTGTTCCACCGTTTCAAGGCAGGAAGGTTTTCTTCGGGAGCTTGACACATACTTACCGAACAAGTAGCTGGTACTAGTACTGCTGCTACTACTACTAGCACTTATTATTATTACTATTGGCATATCAGAAAGAAGTTCTTCCAACTTCCCGAAAAACGCATATCAAAATTTCTTATATGTTATCTCCATTCGCTCCGTTCGCGATAACCATAACTATTTTGAATATGTTTATTGCGGTGTATATGGTTTAATACTAACCATAACTATACCGGTTGAATTGTTTGTTTACAGCATCACATAGGATATTACAATATATATTTCATTCATTTACTGTATCTTTTTAATGTACAGAAAATTATTATACACGAGAAGATGCTAATCCACGACACCGTCGAAATTGCTGGAACATTTAACTTAGACTTAGGTCAAGAGGTATTGCCTGAGAATATCGTTAGTAATAGTACCTTAGTCGGAGTTCCCACCGTTAATGAATTAGATATAATGGAAGCAATTAAACTAATTAAACCGAACACTACTCCAGGTCCAGATAATATTTCTTATTATGTAATAAATGCTTGTGCAACTGAACTTTCAATTAGTTTGGCAAATATATTTAACGTTTCATTACGTACAGGTGTGGAAGCAAGTATATGTTGTTCCGATATATAAATCAGGTGATAGGCAGAATGTTAACAATTACAGACTAATAACTCTTGCCAATGCATACTCGAAGATATTTGAACTAATTCTACATAAACACATATTTTAATGTAAGAAATATCTTAAATGAGTCTCAACATGGTTTTCATAAGAGCAAGTGAATTATAACAACTCTAATTCATTTTACCTATCACGCACTGAAAGATAAATTTCAAGTCGATGTAATATACATAAATATTTCAAAAGCTTTTGATTCTGTCAGTCATAAGTATCTCATTACCAAGTTATCAAATATTGGTTTGTCATATTTGTACATTCGCTATTTTCAAAGCTATCTGTCAAACATAACATACAAAGTTAAAATTGGACCTGTACATTCTAGTGTAGGCTATGTAAAAAAGGCATACCGCAAGGGTCACCCTTGGGCCCTCCCTCTTACTTTATTTTTATCACTGATCTTGCAGAAAAAATCAAATGAAGTTGTTCAGATTAGTCAACAATGAGTTTGATAATTATTTACTGCAACAAGACTTAAATGCAGCAAGCATGTGGTGTAGAAACAATTTTCTAAAAATTAATGATAAGAAAACAAAATTTGTGACTACACCAATAAAACTCAATATTATGTCAGTAAATATGAGGTCAATGGTGTACAAATAGAGAAAGTAAGCATTATTAAAGGAGAAAGTAAGTATTTCAAGTTTTCTTACCACATAAATTGTATTATACAAGGTGCTTGAAGGATAATGGGTTTTACTTTTAGACAGTAGTCTGTATTTCAAAGAGAAAACATATGAATGTATATATAAATTACTTGTAAGACCAAAACGAATTTGGTTCAGTAATTTAATTTGGAGTAGCATTTCTAAAACTTTGACAAACAAGATAGGATCTGTGCAAAAATATTTTATTCGATTGATATATTTTAATATGAAAATGAGCTACTATTCATATAGCTATGAATATTGGAATAATTTATTGGGGTTTGGAGAGTCTTACGAACAGAAGAGAATATTTTGAGAAAGTATGCAGGTAAAAAATACTAGATAATATTTATATCAGTGAATATTGTTTACAAAACATAGGTTTTAAAGTACCCAATCAAATCATTGCATAACAAGTAGCACGATTTTAATTCCTCTGAATTGGAAATGTGAAATTTTAAAAAGATTGACAGATTCTTAAAGCTCATAAACTTAGACTTATTATTAAGCAAGTGAAAATTTTATGCGATCTGACTGACAGTTTTAACCAATGATGTTTAGAAATATTAAACCAAAATGTAATTTTAAGACTGTTGTTGTTTTAGATAGATGGATAACCTGATAATTTTTACTGCGTTGACAAGGAATTATTTCTGCTTAACTCACTTTTATCTACATTGTGTTTTATATTAGTACTCTTCTTTTCATTTCTTTCTTATTTTATTATTATTATTATTATTATTATTATTATTATTATTATTATTAGTAGTAGTAGTAGTAGTAGTAGTAGTATTCCATTGCAATGTAATGCTCTGATACCACGTGCTGTATTTTTGTCAAAAGCTGTTCGCGGCACTAAAATAAAGATTATTATATAAATGAAAATTTATAATATAAAAATTGACAAAGTAAAATCTTAAAAGTGAGTAATTTAATAAAATTCGTAAATCATAGATCAAAACAAATTCAAGTAACAAGAATTTTAGAAATGATCCCAAAAAAATATGGGTCACAAGATTGCGATCTTGGCTAATAATTAATTTTTAAATCAGGGGCTACAAAATTTTTGAGCGGCCCCTAAATCGAGCTTTCGTATTTTCTACGGAATAAGTGATAGTTTGGGTTTGGTTATACTATATAGTGGCGTAGGGAAGGAGACGGCCAGGAGACCGCCTTCCCTCAAAGGCTTCCGACAATGTATTTTAATGTTTGTAATTTTTTCTCGGAACAGAAACAATTGCCTTTCATGTACTCTATTTCAAAACAAAATATGTCAGTAAACAGTTCCTAGACAAGCTCTGTTCACCAACGTCGTCTTTATTATTTAAATATATTTGCATTTTGGGGGTATGGAACCCGAGTTTTACAAGAATCCCTGCTGCTCAAAGAGAAGAAAGAAAGTGAAGAGGACATATGTGCATACGGTGACCCTGAAGTTATTGTTCTACTTTTTGACATAGCATTGACCACAGTTTTCACGTGTCTTCTTTGACCCAAAGCCAAAGTTTGCAGACTCAGCCAGACAATACTGAAAAGAATCAGTTCCTTTCTAATAATAAAAGGATGATTCGAAAAAAATAATGTTTACCTTAGTTCAAGAAGCAACGGACGTAGCCTATTTGAGCCCAAGAAATCATTGACTTCGACCAGTGACGGATGTAGAAGGTAAAAACGGGGGGGGGGGGCAGCCATAACCAAATCTACGATAGGTATATCATGAGTTTACTATACACTTTCAAAAATATATAAATAATACCTTAAATTATTTCTTCACTCAAAAACCTGGGGGTCCTAGACCTCCCAGGCTAGATCCACCACTGACCTCGACAATAACAAAACACGTGACCTTTCATCGTCTATTTTGAATCATTCACTGGTGTTCCCAATAGGATATCTAGGTTTAATCTAGCTGCAATTGTCATCAAAGAAAGCTGCGCTCAATTGATTTTGATAAATACTCTGCAGCTAGTAACCAGCAAGGGAAAAAAAAAAAGAAGACAGAAAGGAGGGGTGAAAATAAAGATTTTCCTTGTTTTGGTTTCATTCAGATGAAATATATTTGAGGGAAATTTGTTAAAAATAGGGAGTGGAAAACAATAGTAAAGACTTCTAGCGTGTGACTAAGTCATAACAATCTCTGATGTTTGATCAATTAGAGTAATTCAGAAGATTTGCTCGAGTTAGACGTATTTGGGGTGTCGAAATAAGAATTTGTTTTACAATTGCAAAATGTTGGAAAATGTTTTACAAGAGTGATTAAAGCGGAGAAAAGGACAGTAGTGGTGTAAATTTTGGCGAAGAAAATGTGCAAAAACAGCAATCGAAAAACAACGAAAAATATTTAAAGAAGAGAAAGGTGTAAGTATTACATTATTATTATTATTAAAACTAAATCTTCCTGCGCAACAAGCGCATATATATAAAACAAGCCCCCTCAAACAAAAATTTTGGCTACGCTACTGACACTATATGTAGTTCTCCAAATATAAGACCTACAAGAAAAATTTTGATTGAAGTATATTGGATCTTTTGATCCAAAAATATAATTATACTGTTAATTCTTAACAGGAAATTTAATGAAATACAGTAATTTAACATTTAACACTTCTTAAAAATTTACAAATGTTACGAGTAAAATATTCTATGAATTATTATGAATATATCTATGAAAGTTGCATCAAAATCGGTCTCGCCGTTAGAGAGAAAAGTGGCAATAAAATCGAATGCATAAAACAGTCTTCCTCAGCGCAAGCGAACGTCAAGTGAGAGAATCTTTTGAGTCTCGGAGAATGAAGCTGGGAGAATTTCACTAAGGTGCTTATGGTGGCTACAGTAGTGTTTCCATTTCCAGGATGCGCGCCGACTACGTGGGTGCTCCTGGGCTCCAGCACCCACAAGATTTTTAGTTTGGACACGGGTTTGGACCCGTTTCTCTTGCTTTTAAATCAGCCATGTTACCGGCAGTCCCAACTTATTCTTATAATACCGGCATATTTTACTTTATCACAGCACAGCCCTTTATGACAGTGTTCATAAAAGATTTTAACTAAAAATAAATCAATCAAATATCGAGATTTCCCTGAAAACATATAGACTAACACGTCTCGCCATTGATATGCACCCACATAAATTTTGGAAAGTCGGCACCGTTGATTTCCAGTATAATTGTACCGAGAAAGAAAAAGAGAATCTAGTTTTCTTTCTTTTTTTTTTTTTTTTCTTGAAATTGTTCATTAGATTGTTAGTACACTGGTTTTATAGACTGTCCACTTTTGGCAGATAAAGCTATTAATGGAAGAGGATACGATAGAGTATTTTGTTTTTATTTTTCAGTGATTCCTATGAAGTATTTGCAGTTATTTAAAATGAAGCTTAAATAAATGATTGATGGTAATACACAACTACAATAATATTGCAGCTGTCACCGACGACAGTAAGCATGCTATCGTATGTGGATTTGAAACGCACAAACAAACTATAACACAAATTTAATTTACAATGCCTATACTACCTATCTCATAGGTAGAAGTCTGCGCGGATATAAAATATCGTATCCGCATCACGGATAATGAGAACATACATATATATAATGAGAATATATATATATGTATAGGATGACTGGTAATTCGATGCATTCCTTGCAAAGGAACATTTTCGCCTATGTATATGAACCGCGGGTTACAGATCAATAGTTTCTGAGTATTTTTCATGTGTGTCATTTCACTGAAATGTGCCGGCTAGCAAGAAGTGCGCGAGAAAGCTTTACCCTCAGCCACTTCCACATATCGTAGAGCACTGAAATTTTACATGTGTAATCTTGCATACCTTTGTAAGTCATGTGGTAATGTACAGCTTTGGTCGTGATACGTCGGCACGCTGTCATTGGTTTGACTAGTTTTTCCTTGGTTTTCTTTATTCCTACCAGGCGAAGGCCGGAATGGTACCTTCTAGAAGGCCAGAGTCATTCCTTCCCAAATCCTAGACCCACCTAAAAGACCGATGTGGAGCTGGAGTTGGAGGTTCGAACCCTTCTGTGAGTCATTGCCTTGCATAAATACATAAAGAAAGGAAGGAAGAAAGAAATAGCAATCGAATACACCGATGTACTACCACGAAAGGAAGTCCTTGTTCAACTCTGAGCGACCAAACACCAAAGTGATGATCACGTTTATTTGGGATCAGCATGTGGTATTACTACTTGCTTTCCAGGCAAAGGGTACCACAATTACTAGGATTATTATGCCTCACTGCTGCGTGCGTTGTGAGATTCTGTGAAATCCCAGAGTGTGGAATGCTGACAAAAGGTGTCCGCTATGTGGAAAACAAAGCACGCGTTCACTGGTCGAATGTTGGCCAGACAGAAGCACGACCCTGGATATGAAATCCGTTATAGTTCGCGTTTTCTCTTGACAACACAGCATATTCATTCACCTCTGCTCAATCATACAGTCATTTCCTAGGGGCAAATATTTCTGTGACGTTGGCAGGCTGCTTTCTGAGATGCAGTAATGGGTTTTGGACTACGCCTTCACGTTCAGACCTATAACACAGCAGCGGTGCAGAGATACAAGCTGTACATTACAATATGACGTACATAGGTATGCAGGATTACACATGTAAAATTTCAGCACTCTACGAGATGTGGGAGTAGGTCAGGGTGAAGCTTTCTCACGTACCTCGCGTTAGCTGGCAAATTTTTAATGAAATCACACATGTGCAAATCACTCTGAAACTATTGATTTGCGACCCCCGGTTCATATAGGTGAAAATGTTCCAAAGTATTTGCAGAGTATTCCCTTGCAAGGAATGCATCGAATTACCAGTCACTATAGGTATATATATATACAGTGGCGGATCCAAGGGGCTACACTCAGATATACAGTGACGCTCAGATATACACTGGATAAAATGAGCTTCAATCCTGCTTTACACTGGATAAAACGGCAAAATGTGGTTTAGCCCCTCCCTTGATCATATCCTGGATCCGCCCCTGTATATATATATATATATATATATATATATATATATATATATATATATATATATATATATATATATATATATATATATATATATATATATATATATATATATATATATATATATATATATATATATATATATACAAGCTGGTCATGCATCAATGACGGAAAATTTGGGTGATGAATCTACAGGTAAAAACAAGCAAAAACTGTCATATGAACATTGGGTGAATGCGGCTTCGTTTGGACGCTACAGGCATCTGAAATGTCACCTTCCGAGGCGGCAATTTGCAATAACGCAAGAACGGAGAGAAATACGAATGTCGGGTCAAAAGGTATCAAAGGAAACCCCATCCGAAGAATCCAATTATGTATAAGTGATGGCGAAACAGTGGCAGTACCAAAGGGGGCACAAAGAAAGTGAATGAAACTGGAGAGAAGTGAACAATTTACACTGAAAAAATGTAGGAGGGGATGGAACATGCAGCAACAAATGTTAATAAACAAAGGCAACAATGGCTACGCTGTAGTAACACTATGGGAAGCGGAATGTAGAATACGTTGTCTGTATAACGGAGGGAAATAGGAATGTCGGGTAAGAAGATATCAAAGGGACACAATTCCAAAGAATTTCATTATGTATAAGTGATGGCGAAGCAGTGGCGTCGCCAGGGCCACAAAAAAGTTAATGAAACGCGGAGAAAAGTTCTAGCACAGATGTTGTTCTCGGATGAAGCATTTATATAGGATGACATCACAAATATCCACAATGACCATCCATGGGCACCCAACAACCCGCATGCAATTGTAGAGACAAAGCATCATCAGCGTTTTCAATTGCATGTATGGGCTGGTATTATTGATGACAATTTTGTGGGACAACACTTCTTACCACATCGATTGAACGCAAGCAATACCGTATCTCCAGTTTCTGACCCAGGGTCTACCTATTCTGCTTGAAGACGTGCAACTGAGGGCATGACAGTGTATGTGGTTTATGCATTATAGCGTCCCTGCACATTCATGTCACACTATTCGTGCATATCTGAACGAAACATTTCCACGCAGGTGGATAGATCGTGGTAGCAGACGAGCATGGCCCCCATGTTCAGCCGACCTGAATACCCTAGATTTTTCCTGTGGGATTACATAAAGAATCTCGTGTGTACACGGCCCGTGCATGACATTGAAGATCTTCGCCAGCGTGTATGAGCTGCATTTGTCACACTACGACAAACACCAGTGTTATTACCACCAGTCAGAGAAACCTTACGCCATCGTGTAACTTTCTCGAAGAACAAGGAGGACATATTGAACACCTTCTGTAGGCGGCATTATGTTGACCACGGTAAGTACAATACCTCTTGTTTTTACAGTACATTGGGTATCATCTTCCATACATGTTTTGTACGATCTGCACGTTTCATCAGATGGGGTTTCCTTTGATATCTTTTAACCCCCGACCGTCTCCTTTAACCTAACCGGCATAACTGTGGGACGTAAAACTAAAAGATTTCATTTCATTTTCTTTTAACCCGACATTCCTATTTCTCTCCATTACAAAGATACTTTATTCCTACATTGCACCTACCGTAGTGTCCCTACAGAGTAGCCATTGTTGTCTCTGTTTATTAACATTTGTTGCTGCATGTTCCATGCAACATCCACTCGTACAATTTTTCATTGTAAATTGTTCACTTTTCAACATGTTTCATTCACTTTCTATTAAGAAGTGTTGTCCCACAAAATTGTCATCAATAATACCAGCCCACACATGCAATTGAAAACGCTGATGATGCTTTGTCTCTACAATTGCATGCGGTTTGTTGGATGCCCATGGATGGTCATTGTGGATATTTGTGATGCCATCCTATATAAATGCTTCATCCGAGAACAACAGCTGTGCTAGAACTTTTCTCCGTGTTTCATTAACTTTTTTGTGGCCCTGGCGACGCCACTGCTTCGCCATCACTTATACATAATGAAATTCTTTGGAATTGTGTCCCTTTGATATCTTCTTACCCGACATTCCTATTTCCCTCCGTTATACAGATAACGTATTCTACATTCCGCTTCCCATAGTGTTACTACAGCGTAGCCATTGTTGCCTTTGTTTATTAACATTTGTTGCTGCATGTTCCATCCCCTCCTACATTTTTTCAGTGTAAATTGTTCACTTCTCTCCAGTTTCATTCACTTTCTTTGTGCCCCCTTTGGTACTGCCACTGTTTCGCCATCACTTATACATAATTGGATTCTTCGGATGGGGTTTCCTTTGATACCTTTTGACCCGACATTCGTATTTCTCTCCGTTCTTGCGTTATTGCAAATTGCCGCCTCGGAAGGTGACATTTCAGATGCCTGTAGCGTCCAAACGAAGCCGCATTCACCCAATGTTCATATGACAGTTTTTGCTTGTTTTTACCTGTAGATTCATCTCCCAAATTTTCCGTCATTGATGCATGACCACCCTATATATATTTGTTCTATGGCAATTATGATTTCAAAACTAGTTTCCAACAACAATTATAAATATTGCATTTATAATTTTGTGAATCCTGTTATATATCAATAAAATTCAAGCTAAACTTTAATAGTCCAGTCAAATTAGTCACTTTTGGGACAAAACCCAGACATTTAAAATAACAAAACGAAACTTGCTAGGATATGTAGTACTAGTTATGTTGTACTTCTGGCAAACAATCCCCAAGAATCCCGTGACGGGTTTTGAAGCTATGACGTCATCAATATGGCTGCCGTCAAAATTCATAGTGAAATTTTTGAATACGTATAACTTTTCGTGTAATAAAGCCAAGACGTTCATTTTTTTGTGGCAAACTAAAGAGAACTGATTGGAAAATTTGTAGATTAAACTATAATCGAAGGTTTCCTTTGAAATAATTCCACATAAACTGCAAAATTCACTTTTTTGAATACTTGTTTTGAAGTTTGCATCTAAATATCTCCCTGACTATAGACTACTAATACATGTTTTTGCATAATGGTGTAGGCCATTTTATTAGCTTTAAACAGACACCAGTTTTATTTCTCTATCGCAAAACGTAAGGGAGCTACGTGAATTTATGTTGTGGAGCATGCGATCCCTAACGTGTGCTGAATGAGCATAAAGTATAATTCTATTTACAGATTCCTAGCAAATGGTCAGAGTTATTGTAGATGTCTTTTACCAGTTAGTTGGTTAGAGTGGATAGGGAAGTTATGTACCAGCTATGAAAGCTACTTCAATTATGCAAAGAGTGCACATGCTCATGTTTATCTTCAAGAAATGCTTACTCTGGAGTAGAAAATGAATCAAGATGAATATTTAAAAAAATCTGCACGTGGTTTCTTTACAATTCGCGGATTAAGCAAATTTTGAGCTGGTGTCTGGACTGATATGGCCATAGAGCAGATATTGATGCGTTCAATGAAGAGCGTAGGAGGCTGGACTCATGGTCGTTGTATGTCCGCATCAGTGGCGTATTTACGATTTTATTTCGGGGAGGGCCTTACTAACTTTCGGGGGGGCTTTGCCTGAAAATGTGAAAATTCTGCAAGATATTTCATATACTTTACTATAGTAAGTAAGATTTCGGGGGGGGGCTTAAGCCCAGAATCCCCCCTAAATACGCCACTGGGTCCGCATCTACACTTGCAAAATGTTGCACACAATGCCAATAAGATCTAGAGTAGTAGAGACTCTTGAAAAAGCCGCCGGAGTTCATAACACATCTTCAGAACAACACATCGATTTAAGATTGTCAGACAGGAGCGAGACATAACAGACACAAACAAGTTGCTAGAGTGGCTTCGTGCCACCACCCTTTCAAGAAAACTTCAACAGAACTTGTGTCCCTTTCCAGCGGAATTATTGGAGACAACTGCGTAAATTGCTATCGAGCTAACGAAATTGGACTTGCATCTTTCAAGAATAATGTTGGTAAGCTCTTCAACGAAGTTCATTTCCGGCGGAAGAATATGATCAGGTCGTTGGCTACCAGGGTGCGAATTGGCGGGGGGGATGCCAGGGATTTCCCCCCCTGACAAAAATCTTTCCCACCCTGGAGAAGAAAAATTTTATCCCTGGCAGGGATAACTTTTTCCCCCTCTTGAGTATTTTTAAAAGGACATAAAGATAAGATAGAAAAAGGGAACAATTCTTACTTTGCGTAGCTAACCTAAATATTACTTGAGTGAAAATTTATGAAAGATCTCACATCTCAACTGTTTTGTACTTGTTAGTGTATATATATATATATATATATATATATATATATATATATATATATATATATATATATATATATATATATGTGTGTGTGTGTGTGTGTGTGTGTGTGGGAGGACTGGGTGCGCATATGGGTGAAATTCATCCCCCCCTGGGAAAATTTTTCAATTCGCACACTGTTGGCTACAGTGAACAAGATTGTCCAAATAAACAACGAAGTCATTGTAGTCAAATCAGCTTCTTCACAGAATGTTGTGCATTGTGAAAAAGATCTGGAAAACTTTTTTTCTTATGAATTGGCAGCACAACCACCATCACTGTTTGACGATATCTCGATGAGAAAAGGCAATAAATGATCTTTCCTTCAGATTGTTAATAAATGTTAGCGATTTTTATATCCCAAGCAATGCAACGTATACAATTGACGGTGGTTATTTGTTGCACAGAGTTATTTGCCAGCGCCCAGCAACTTACAGAAGTATCTGCACGCAATATGTGACATATACATTATGGAGCATTACGAAAGTTGCCACATAGTGTTTGATGGCTAGGAGGACCCAGCATAAAAGATGTGACCCACTCACAAAGAACAAAGTTACGTACTTCTGTTGAGGTAATGTCGAAGATGATGTTGAGATTTCCATGTCTCAGCAGGATTTCCTCTCAAATCACATCAATTTATAAATGCGCCATCTGACAACCGCTGGATGTCATATCTATCAAGCAGTTGCTGACACAGATACACTTATTGCAGCAAAAAATATGGAAGTAGCTGTTACAGGTCCATTGGTCTTGTTGAAGGAGATACAGATCTTGTACTGTTAATCGCGCATGTGACAGACAAGTATTTATGGTAATGCCCGGAAGGACTGGGAAAGAAGATCGCATATACAACATTCGACAGATACAGATCCAATTAGGTCCAATGAAAGAGTATGTGCTTTTCTTTCATGCATTCACCGGGTGTGGTTCTATTTTTTCAGAAAAGGGAAAAAGATAGCTTACAATCTACTTTCAACAAATAAGGAACTTCGTGATCACATGGATGTCTTCTATTGTTCTTCATCTTCCACAAATGCGATTAGTGTTGCGGATGAAAAATTCTTCTTAGCTATGTATGGGGTGAAGAAAGAAACAAACTTTGGTTATTCCTTATGTCCAAGAATATCATCCCAACCGCAATCAGTGGAAGATTTACGGGGCTTGGGACTTTCAGGCTGAAGCCGACCCAAATTGCATGATTTCTTTTCTTTTTTTTTCTTTTCTTTTTTTTTTTTTGTTAAATCTAATGTTAGTTATTCTCATGCGTATAAGCTGCAAGCCCCCCCCCCCAAAAAAAAGTCTAATGGTTTCTAATAAAAAACGAAGCCTTTATGAGTGAAGCCCCTCTCAAGCTACTTTTCTGGATCCGCAACTGTTCATAATTTATTTTCCAACAAGAAATTCATTCCGGTATCCACCTAAATAGGAAACGTACGTACCTAAATTTAGAATGCAGGAGGTTCGGGTGGTAATAATTTCCTATCTAAGCGATATTTTGGACCGGTGCACAGTATCCCCGAATAGAGGCTGAAACCGCTTTCTCCCAGTTTTATATTTTTTATGACTTTAAAACATTTCACATTTCAATTTCAACTATTGCTTCAAAGTCCCATTACACACAGTAGTATTCTACGAAACTGACTTAACTTTGATGGAAATTCTAGTACGTGATATCTTTCAAATTTTAGCGGCCTTTACAGTGACTGCTTTCCATACCTCTACAATAACGAACTCTCCTGGTAATTAGAACTGATGTTAACCGCCACATTATAGCCAAAATACAGTTAGATGTTCTATCTTACGGTGGCAGTTGAAAATTCCTCTTTACTGTTCATGGTTTTACTGACCGAGGACTGTGAAACTGTTCATATTTTGTGCAAAGTAACCCCGTCTTACGGTACCTCAGAAATTTAACAGGACAACAATGACTCATTAAACTTAGGATCATATCCATAGAGCACAAGTTAGCTTCAAAGCTATCTTCTGAGGTCACTGTTAAAACCTTTGCAGCCGAAAGGACCCGTAAAGTTAAATTTTAGTTCCAGCTGTTTGAGTTTTCATTTGCAAAATGCCCGAGTATAATCTCGAGACGACAGCTTGACTATTTGCATAATTAAATATTCTGTTCTCTTGATTCATTCTACAAATATGCACATCCCGATATAATTCCAAAAACCGTGTGATTTGCTGTTATTATGATAAGACTATAAGGATACGTCAAGCATGCTACTCTCAGACTATTTGGCAATCAAATACTAATTAGTTTGGTGTTTTATCTCGTACTGAAAATTAAATTACGTAATGCAGTTGTGAAATCAAGCTTTACAACTTGAACAAAAAATGGAATACGAGAATTACTGTGTGACGTCAACATCATGTGTAGCGGAGAGCATTTTGGTTCGGTTGGTCAGTGGGGGAGGGGGGGGGGGTGCTAAGACGAGTTCTTGCCCCGAGCGACAACTAGCCTAGTTGTGTTTCTGCATACGATAATTTATTGTGATATAGGATAATTTAAGCCTAAATGCTATATACTAATAATGCCTTTGCAATAATAGGTGAACATTCGATAATTTTAGAATGCACACTTTTTGCAGTTTTTAAATGTGTAAATAAATTGTGAATGTGTAGATGTGTATTAGACAAATATGAAACGCACTCACTGAGGTTTTTAACAGTCATTTCTGCAGAAATAAATCAATAACGATTTGAGAATTGGAAAATGACAATCCGGCATCTAGTATTTGAATTCAATTACATTTACGAAATATTGTTGTAGGGACGATAAATTCAAAATCAACTCAACATTCAGAGTACCGGTAGTGTTAGTAAGGATGAAAGAAAATGGTGAGGACAATGACGTCGATTTGGAATTCGAAACTGAATATTACTAGATAAGTTTATTATATAGGGTCTACTATTGCTATTATTAGTAGTATTATACTTGTTCCTATAATGATCACGTGCATAACGAATATACGATGTTTTTTTAAAAATATACGACAATTTAAAGACAAAAATCGATAATTTAGTTCTCCGTTTTTGCCAACTCAAGGAAGGAAATAAAATTACGATTAGGAGTACAGTGTCTGAACGTTTGGGTAAATAACAGCAAATTATTGGTTGGCCAATCCTAAACCTACATCCTAAACTACGTTGGCCCAATGAAATTTTCATTTCTTTTTCTTGTTCTTTTTTGATTTAATTTAATTTTATTATTATTATTTTTGAGATTTGGAGGAAGAAAGAGAAAATAAAATCCAGCGAAACGATATTGTCCTTGCGGTTATTTGGTCCAGAAAGGTAACCATGCTTTAATATGGAAATTCCAACATTAATGTTTAGAAGAATGATAAAGAACTCGTCTTTTAACGAGTATTTGCAATTTTACCCGTCATCGACATAAATACTAAAAATACACCCGCGAAAAGCTATGTTGGTATAAACAGCGTGTTGCTTTTCTGTCCCAATTTTGGCCATTTTCTTACTTTATCCTTTCTTTTATTTTCTTAGATTAACATTTATAAAACTATAATTTATCATAGAGAGCTGAAGCTTTGCCAAAAAATATTTAGAAATCCCAAAACAAGCGTTTTGTACTTTTCTAGAATAGGCTACAAACCACAAATATGTCATGTATTGTAGAATGATTAAATATGTTTGATACCTTATTTCTTGTAAACACGCTCGATTTAATGTAAATTTTTCAGATAATTTTTTGTCATTTGTTTATAGGCTAAATAAAAGTTCTAAGCAACCCCCCCCCCCCAAAAAAAAAAGAGAGTAAAGGAATGGTTTCTTTTGTTCTTCATTTCATCTTTCATCTGCTATATGTATTGTAGATGGCACTGACATCGATCGATGAAATAAAAGAACAACGGAAGCGTGGTGGAGCATGTTTTGATCTGTTGTTGCGGCATCGTAATTGTTTATTTGTGTTCACCTGTCTTTATAATAGTGAAGAGCGTGACTTAACAAGTATATTTGTTGTATGACTGCTATTATAAGAAGTAAGTATGTTAACATTAAGAAATCGTTTGTAAGTGAGTAAAACGCAGAGTACCTGGCGAATTATCAGCTGTATTGCTATTTAAGTACAAGGGATCAGTGAGTGCGTGAAATTGCTCTGATCAAATTGTCATGGTTAAAGTTCAGGGAAAAGTCTATATATATTGCAAAATGAAAACATATTTGTTTACGGAAGTGTGATACTTCCTGGGGTTTGATTATTTCGGCGTTATTTGGTTATAAGTGCAAGGGTTGTTTGATGTAAGTATTAGCCCCATGGGCTTAAGTTTAGAGTTGCCACTAGTTGAAAACTATAAAAAAAAGGTGTAAAAACATTTTTTTAGGTTAGGTTAGGATACCTGATAAGACTTTAGTTGGACTAGAACAGTGACTGGAATCGGTTCTCACAGAAGCTTCGGGGTATGTTTAGTACAAGGGGTACAGAAGCACATAAAAAACGCAAAATTTACAGGAGAAATGAGTGGTACAAGTACTTAGACGTAACATAACGTAACCAAATCTAACCTAACCTAACATAAACTAAGTAAGCTAACCTGAACTAATGTAAACTAACGTAATATTAGTAGAAATAATCGAAATTCTATCATTTTTTTTGGAAAATTATGCGGGACTCCTACACTAATATGACATAAACTAAACTAACCTAACTTAAACTAACCAACCCTACCCCAAACTAACCGAATGTGAGCAGAAATTACCAAAATTGTAACATTTTTTACAGAAAAGAGCTGGACCCCTTCTGCTAAACATAGGCGGAAGCTTCAATTAACACTTTAACTCAGTAATAAATGGTTCTCATAAAACTTTAATACATTCTCTTCATTCTTCTTACATAATTCTGTAAAACTCAGTGAGAAATACCACATTCAACGCACCAATTCGCCATTCTATACTACTACCATGCTGCTGAATCATGGAAACCCTCCGCGTTTTGTAAATAGTACCCACTTCTACATATCGTTTCTCGTATTAAACATGAGGTAACTCTTTACTTTGAACAAGACAGTGATTTCCTGATTCATATAGTATTGCCGAGCGAGCGTTAGCGAGTGAAGGCGGCTTTGAGCCCCGCAGGGCACGTTGTTTTCTGTCTTTATTACAGTTCAGACTTGGGGACTGGAACTGAAACTGCGGGCTCCTGTCACTGCCTTGCATATAGTAAAGACTTGCCAAACATAACTCTACTGCCAAACTTCACACCTAAACGTCACATAAGAACTCCAAGTCATCATTTCTTATCTCATTTTTCCTGTAAATTTTCCTAATTTTTATAAAAAAACAGAGGGGCAACTCTAAACTTAACCCCTTTTACAGAATTATATAAGAATAATTAAGAGAATCTACTAAATTTTCTATGAGAACCACGGATTACTGAAAGTAAGTGATAATTGAAGCTTCTGTGAGAACCGGATCTAGTCACCATTTTAGTCTAACTAAAGTCTTACCGGGTAACAGGGTTGGCAAAACCATGGTTTTTATTGAAAAAAACACAACAAAAAAAGAGGTTTTTTTGGTTAAAATAATTTGCTCTATGTATTTATATCACATATGGACAGAAATAAGTTTGTTTCGCCTTGGTGTTATTATGCAACAACCGGGTTATGTTGAAGGGGTCACATAACGCTTAAAGCGGAATCCAACCGCTTGTCGGCTTACATCCGAGGGAAATTGTCCTTCATTTGGACTCGAAACCGGAACTTATTGACCACAATTGCGATACGTCTGCCGACTCACTCACGAAGGATTCCTGATAAAAATACGTTGTACTGATCTTTACATACTTGTTAATATAATCGTCAAGAGTCATTTCAGGACAAAAAGATAAATAGTTGAACAAGTAAAACCATTATACAGATTTACATATGGACAATTTCAAAATACTGCAGAGTACAGAAGAACTAATTTAGTCCAAGTTAAAGAAATACAACGACTTAATTTGTGTATCAGTACGAAAAGTGAATAAAGATACGAATTATTTGAGTCCACTTTGAACCATTTATACATAAATAGATACCAAAGATACTTCTGATTTCAATAAATGCCTCTCGTGCGGTTTGTATGACACTCCCCCCCCCCCAAGTATGGCATTTCGATGTATTTTATCAATAGTAAACATTATTACAAGGAAATAATATTTAGAATTTTTCTTTGATTGCAACTGGATATTAATAATAATAAACTATAAAAAAATCACATAAGAAACATTCATAAACTTATACAAAAAACAAAAGTTGCTTTTGTAATATAATCCCTTTGAATAATGAATGGGGAAATTAGGTCTGAATATAATACGAATAATATACAGGAGTGAAACGTAATAACCCACAAATGTGTGTCCATCAAGATTTTGCGAACACTTGCATTTTTACGAACATTTTTCACTTTTTGGTTTAAACCAGTTTTTTTTTTTTTTTTTTTTTTACCAACCCTGCCAGGTAACCTAACATAACCTAAACTAACCTACCCAAACCTAACAATTTGTAATGTTTCAATTGCCTTTTTGTAGATTTGAGATTGGAAGGGCACCTCTAAACTTAAGCCGGTAAAAATTCAATGTCAACGCACCGATTCGCCGTCCTATACGACTACCATGCTGCGAAATCATCTAAACCTTCCACGTCTTGCAAATAGTACACACTTCTACATATCTTTTCTCGTATTAAACATAACTTGACTGTCAAACTTACACACCTAAACATTACATAAGAACTTCGAATCATCATTTCTTACTTCATTTCTCGTGTAAGGTTTCCTAACTTTTATAAAAATCGGAGAGGCAACTCTGAACTTAACCCTTTAGGAGGACTTTACCGTTTTGCGTGTAAATACTAAGTTTGGAAATATGCTATAAAAGCTGCAGTGTAAAAACCCACAAACCAGCCTGTGCTATGTGGCACTAAAAAAGCACCAATGTTATCTAATCGAGTCAGGGCAGAATCGCAACAGGGGGGCTGAGTGTTAGCGAGGGGGGGTGTCCGCAGGGCGAAGGCGCGTCAGTTATGCTAGGTATATGCTTAAACGATGTCCTAAAAAGAACTCCGTTTAATAGTTACTACACTTAAATAGTTCCTTTAACACATTCAGTGCAGTTACTTACCTTTACAGTTTGTACAATTCTGACACTACCTTCAGGAAACTATAAACAACTCACTCGTTGGTGGTAGAGGACTTGAATAAATTCTCTGGTAACTTTCCACGTGCTCATTTTTTGTTTCACACCATCAACACGTTTAAATATTTCAGTATGTAACTGTTCTTCCAGTTCTTTATTTTCAGTGCCGTCCGCAAAACGTGATAACTCTTCGTCTTCACCAACATACGTTCTTATTAATCTCAAAATCGAAGTGTCACATTTATCTCCATTTTTGAATACGGGGGACTGATTTCCTTATTACACCCTAATGTCTGATGCCAGCATGCCTCGACTCAAAATAGTACCAACAACACACAGGTTTTCACATTTGTAAATACCATATTAAACTTGTTTAGTTAGCGTGAATTTTACTACAAATAGTGAGTTCACCTTTTCTTTCCTGTAAATTTTACGTATTTTTCATTTTTGTGGACTTAATCTGGCACCATTTCGTTTGTATTTGTAAGCACATAAGAACGTACTGTTAAACATGGAAGCGAAGCGATAACATACAGTTGTAATCCTTAATGATCGAAGTATCCGAATGGTGTCTAAAAAGTGTCCGAGAACAGTGTTAAGGTTTGGCGAAACTCATGTTCAAGTACGAAAGAAAATTAAAACATCAATTTGAATTACTTGACGTGGGAAGTGGGAAAAGATTTAAGGTGGGTCGTGTTTATACACAGATCTTCGAAAGGTAGCCGCCATAAAATAAGATAGCGCATTATATAAATAAATGTTCGGAATGCTATCTCTACCGATTTTCTTTACTCTGCTGTTGTTAGTTCCAGGCTTTCCTTTTATAGTAAAATACATTTAAATCATTTTTCTTATCAGTGGTAAATTGCAAGATCATTAGGGTAATAAGTAGACCGTCAGTGAATTAAATTTTACCACTATTACAAAGGGTTAGCAACTTGTCATTGGCTAACAGAGAATACAGGAGAATACCTGCTCTTTCCTAGAACAGTGTCGTTATTGTTTGTGTAGAAACTATAGTTTTGCTGATATTTTTGGTGCAGTATCCGACAATCTTTTTCCCTGTACTTCGTTCCTGCTTCAATATTCTCGTTTCAAAATATAAGATTACTCGACTTACTTGAATATAAGATTACTTCTAGAGATATGAAGCCATATCTTAAAATGCCATTCCGAAAGTTCAAAATATCTGTAGTGCATACACCGTGTCTAGTTCATTTCTTATGATATTGAACCTCGCTTTTGGTTTTGTTATATTTATGTTATTACTTTACTTACGGATCGGTTGTGTTCATAACGATATACGTAGAGAGTAATATTTATTTGCGATTTTACTTGCAAATTTTCCAGTTCTTGCCACCTCAATTTTTAGTCGGCAACCAGATTAATTTATTTGATATTCATTAATTTTACTGTCTAGTCTGCTTTAAATGAAACTTTAATAGGTATTGTAAACACAACATGAGCACATATTTATGGACGACACGTGCTAACGTTTACAAACAAGCAGACGATGCGCTGAACAGGAAGACACGAAGATTAACATGATGGGAACCGAAAGAGGACGAGCCACCTGAACAAAGCCTATAAAAGAGGAACCAAAGAAGACCGTGGTATCAGTTGACCACTGACCACCAACCCATAACAGCTCTGGAGGTCGCACTGGACTAAGGGACTCTACCTATCCTAAAATCCCTGGAGGCTGCTTTGAAGCGAAGGGGATTCCTCAACACAAACTATACCTCACGAGGCTGCCATGAGCCGAGGAGGTCATCTAGGACCGTAACCTGAAGTTGCTAAAAGACACCTCGGTAGCTGCCATGAGCGAAGGGGTTCCCGTATAAAACATTACTTCCTTTACCTTTGGTCATAAGGAAGATGTCATCAAACTTTGTAGACACGAAGACTATTTTGTACTTTTATAAAATAAATCGGTGAAGGGCTAGATTCCTGGACCATTATTGTCTCTGCCTACACAATATATTGCAATACATATTATTTATGTTTCAATAAACTTACGAGTAGCTAATGTCTAGCGCACTCGATTTCAGTGTAGAGAGCTACCTTTCGAAGAGCTACCACCGTTACACTAGCACATGTGCTTTCTACGAGGGGGTGCTGAAAAGTTCCTGGATTTTCCAAGAAAAACAAGTGTCAGAGGTCCGAGATTAAGCGTTGTTGAAACTTTCAAGCCCATGAAAAAAAAAGAAAAGAAAAAAGGAAAAAAAGTCTTGTCTCTCAAACCAGCAGCATGTGTAACTTCAGAAATGTCTTTAAAATGGTGACCCTTCAGGTGATTTTCCAGGTTGGGGAATAGAAAATAGAAGATTCCAGGTCTGGGGAGTAAAGTGAGTAACTGGGTGGACCAGTTAGAATTCCAAGGTGGCCAGTTTGGCAGCAACAATGTTGGACTGGTGTACGGGTGCATTATCGTGCAACATTATGATCCCTTTGGTGAACTTTCCATGGCATATCTTCTTAAGTGCCTCTTTCAGCTGGTCTAGAAGATTAGTATAATTCTCGCCGGTAATAGAGGCGCCATTTGGTAGGTAGTCCATCATTATAGTGCCATCTTTGTCCCAGAAAACTGACACCAGGACTTTCTTTGGTCGATTTCTGGGTACGAAACTCTTTGGGGGGAGGGGAATCACTATGGCGCCATTCCTTAGACTGTTCCTTGGTTTCGGGATCATAAATATGGAGCCAGGTTTCATCCTCTTTCACTAGTCTAGCCGAAAGAAAGAAAAAAGAAAGTCATTTATCGTTTCAAAATGGGACATGGTGGATTAAGATGCTTCGATACGTTCTTTCTTTTCATCCGTACTCAAAAATTTCGGCATCCATTTCGCTGAAAGCTTGCGCATGTTTAGAACTGTGGTGATAATATAACCAACTCGCTCCATGGAGATGTCCAGTGTCTGGGCAATCTTTTTGGCGGATATTCGACGGTACTCAAGAAGCATTGCATGGACAGCATTGCATGTTTGTTGGTCTGTTCAGGTTGAAGGGCGTCCGCTGCGGGGCTCATCTTCCACCATGAAATGGCCAGTCTTAAAGCGTGATATGCAGGTTTTTATACAGCTGTATGAAGAACATCCCCCCCTCCCCCCTACTGTTTGCAACATCTCCATATGAATTTCCTTTGCAGACTTTCCCTGGAGCCATAAGAACTTCATAATGGTCCTCAGCTCCGATGATGTGACACTTTCTCGCGCTTCTTCTATTTCACCTTGTACCTGCAATGACAGATGTTGTACGATAAGGATTCAATTGATTTTAACACAATTACATATTAAGATATGAGGCTTTCATATGCCAACAATTTTATTTGTCTACTTCAATTTAAAGGGAACAAAATGGAATTTTCAGCCCCTCCCCCACCTCGTATGCGTGTCGTCCTCGTGAATTCCCGGTTGGAGTATATAATTTGGATCCAATGTAAGTCAACCATAAGACCACGTTAACATGGTACTTAAAAGGGACGTTGAACCCCACCCAATTCACTGGATACACATCTCCAAATAGGGAATGGTAGTTTAGTGATAGAATGTGAAATATCAAATAATCTGAATTTGTTGTATACGTTATTTTCTCGGATTCTTCTGGCTCGGACATAGCAAATTAAACGACTTTGGTATATATGACGTCATTAAAGTACTGGAAGTTATAAATTGGAACATAACATTTATTGGCAAAAAGATGGACCAGCAGTGGAAAATTTTTTATTCCCTTTGCTAGCTAATATAGTTATAAATCACGTTGAAACAGCCATATTGGAAAAAGAAAAATTAAGATTCATGAAATACTGCCGTTTCGCTGATAATACTTTAGTTGCCTATAAATCAGATAATCAGCTTAAAACATTTGTTTCGGAACCGGAGAAAGTTGCCTCCAAAAATAAAATTTACAATCAATGCTATATGTATGTAAATCAATGTAATTACTTTCGTCCGATGTAATAATAAGTATTTCTTTTTAAAACTATATACAGAAAACTAAGAGCTAGTAACGTATTCGTGCTCAAAAAATCCGCGTATTCACGAATAGTAAAAGTTAACATTTGGAAAATATGTTTTTCAGAGCTTGTAGGGTGGTATATTCGCAGGATGGTTTATAAAAGGAGTTGAGTTTTATTTTTCAAACTGGTAAGTCCAGGGATACAAATAAGCAACAAAATTTTACTAGCCTAAGAAAAAACTACCAGCCCACATACCACAGTAGAAATCATTTACTTACCTTCGGTATGATATTAAATACTCACCTGCACCGATTAAACACTCGCCCCGGGCAAGTGGGCGAGTGCTTATTTGCATTACTGGGTAAGTCTAATGATTACGCTATGATATATTTGGAAAGTTGACACCAGTTAGCATACAGTATTTTCAAATCCACAGAAGCTATAAAAAGTCATGATTCGACGCAAAAATGGATTCCCTTTCCATTGTTTACTTGCCTGTTATCATCAATTTTTCATCTAAGAAATTCTAAACCTAAAGATCTTGCACCGTTCCTCGTCTCTTGATTGCATAGAATGTTTTCGTAGGCTAGTACATCAGGACAAAAGATCCGAAAGTAAAGACTGAGAAAGGAAATCTAAATAGGGATTGGGATACCATAATTATGAATTTTATAAGTAATAGTTAATGATAAAATAATTTTTCAACTTTATTTTTCTTTTGGTACACATCTATTGCATTACAAAATTGTTGTCTCGAAAAGTCATCAAAAAGAAAATTTTTACTAAAAGTGCAACAAATCAACAATTAGGAGTTTTCGAGATCTCATTGTCGAAAGGATTGGAGACAAACATATAGTTTCTTTTTTTTTTGGGGGGGGGGGGGGGCAAACATATAAACCTAGCATCCATGATATTGTAACACTAGTTTGGTATAGTTCTGTAATTCAGGTCTCTTGGAGGTGAGATGGTGCATTGGGAAACAGCTTATGCTGTGAGGATTGATCTTACATGTTGATCTGGTCGCTGATCAAGCCCAGTCATAGTTTGGAGCCCATTTTAATAGTAATTATAGTTACTTAAGAACGTAAAACACAGAAGCTCATATAGCAATATCTTGACATATGTATATTTTTTAAAGTTTACTAGCTGAACCTGCGCTCTCTACATAGTGTATCATTCACATTGAGCACGAATCTCTTTGTCATTCTTCACAACAGCTGTACATGTCCCTTTACAGACATAAGTGAAAGACATCTTGATAAAATCGGCAAAGGGTACCATAAAGTGAAGATTTTTTCTATTATTTTTTCAATATCTCGCACTGTTTGCAAGATTAAGCCTACTTCCGGTTGGAGTTTTTAATTCATGTATGATCAGTGTTTTTCTTCTTGTATGCAGTAGGTAACAAACAAATACATTATATACACAATTAGTTATAATGTCAGTGATATGTGGTGTTCATTGGGCAAAACACTCCAAAGAATAAGGATTCATCTTAAGACTGGAGAAATGGTTATCCTTCGCTTTTATTATAATTTGGCCATAGAAGGAGCGCCTGAAAGATATACAACACCCATATACAACAATGTTGTGTTGGAATGTATAACTTGTAGGATGTGATTATTTGTTAAAATTTCAACACCAGTGTACCCATAAGAATGTAATAAAGAAATAACGGCCTTGTTTTTTAAATATTCAATTAAAACTGGACAATCTACATAAAATTTGGAATCGACCAGTGAAAACCACACGTTTCTAGCACTTATGGTTTTCGAGATCTCATTGTCGAAAGGATTGAGGACAAACATATAAACCTAGCATTTTAATATATAGAGTAGCTGAACCTGACAGACAAAAGTTACAGATGTCATGATAAAAATCGGCGAAGGATATTATAAAGGGGAGATTTTTTTCGATTACTTTTTCAATATCTCGCACCGTTTGGAAGATTTGAGCCTAGTTCCGATTGACGTTTCTAATTCATGTATGGTCAGTGTTTTTGTTCTTCTTGCATGCAGTTTGTAATAAGCAAATACATTACATACACAATTTATTATAATGTCAGTTATATATGGTGTTCTTTGGATAAAATTACTGCAAAAATAAAGATTCATCTTAGACTAGAAAAATGGTTATCCTTCCTTTTTCATTATTTGTCCATGAAACAAACGTCTGAGACGTATACGACCTGTATATACAACTGTGTGGTGTTGGAATGTATAATGCGTAGGATATGGTGCTTTAGTTTTTTTTTATTTCAACACTTCCAGTATACCGTAAAAATGTAGTAAAGAAATAGTGGCCATGTTTTTTTTTTTTTTTTTTAATTTTCAATTAGAACTGGACAATCTACAAAATTTGCAATCGATCAGTGAAAACGCCATCTTTCTAGTCTGTAGTTTCCGATATCTCATTGTCGAAAGGATTGGTCACAAACATATAAACGTCCACAAACACGCAGTTTAAAAGAACTCCAAAGATGGCAGCACAATTAATTTACTTTGATTTTGGAGAAGGCTTATTAAAATACAAAGGCTTTGAAAAATAATTTTAAAAAAACATAAACTTTATATGAAAAAGGTCTACTTGAATAATTTATTTAAAGTACACATAGTTTAAAATATTTGTTTCTGTTAAGCGTGAAATTACAAATAACCGTAAATCAAAGGTTATAGGTTTGAGCTCGTAAATCAAAGGTTATAGGTTTGAGCTTAGGCGCTTTTGTTATAGGTTTGAGCTCGTAAATCAAAGGTTATAGGTTTGAGCTCAGGCGCTTTTGTTGCTATTGTAACATTTAAATAGGTAGATAATGTTATGTTCAATATACAATAAGATTATTTATCTGTGTATTTATTATTTTTATTTTAGGCGTGTGGCGGATTGAACTGGTTTCAAGAAAAGAATTTGTGTTGAAAACTGTTTCTCATTTTAAAAACAAAGTGATTAGTTGTTCTCGTATTGTTAGCCCTACCTCGTCATTAATACCGTTAGACCAATTGAAGTTATTTTCAGTAAACAGAGTAGTTGCTTGTGATATTTTTTTTCCTGTTAGTTCAGTTTACGTGAGACGTAATAATATGGCTTCCGGTGAATCGTTCGTGGTTGAGAAACACTCTTCTAATGAAGGTGAGGAAAGAACTATTTCAGCGGATGAATTTGTTGGTGACTCTTTCAAATCTGTTGGGAATCAGTGTATAGTTGATAGTGAACATGATAATGATGATATTATTGTCCAACCGCTAGTTCGTACGACAGAAGTAAACAAAGATAATGATGCTACATCATCTGAGATGGTTGACGCCGATAAGGTAAGTAATTATTAATTTTTTTCGCATGTAGCATTTCTTGACTGTGAGACTTAAAGTAATTGACTGTGAGCAGTGCTTTTTCTCTAGGTAAAAAGCTGCCAATACTGACCACGAATTTGTTTCTAAAGCAGCTTCCACACTTTTAGCATACTCTTTAATATATCCTTGTTGTCTCATCATCCATTTCTTTCAGTCTGTTCCGAATTAATTTTATTTTCTTGAAGATACTCTCGGAAATCACGAAGTGGTTCTCTTAAGCGGAATTTGCGTGTTAACGCTTTAATCCGAGAAGGAGTTAATGAAGACAGAGTTAGTGTGTTAAAGCTTTACGTGTTTGTGTTTTTATATATTTTTTATCACGTAGCCTTGCTCTGTATGTGATTGTGTTTAGTTTGATTTTCGAGAAGTTCTCAGTTTTCTTCATCAGAAGCAGAGTCAATTATTTAACGAAGAATGTCCAAAATTGGCGCTTTTACACGAGAGGAACAGTCAGGTGGAAGTAACTTTTCGCTTCCATATTTGTTTATCTTAGAAACGCCCTAGCGACAATGTTAATCTTAAGGGCTTAAAACGACTTCTAAAACATTAAATAGAAAAATAATAGGAAAATTTCAATGAAAAGTTTCAGATTTACCCAAAATTTGAATCCATCAGCGAAAACGACGTTTCTTGAGCTTGTCGTTTCCGAGATCTCATTGTCGAAAGGTATTGGCCATAAGTTAAACCAGCGCTGTAGTCCTAAAGTTTTTAGAGGGTATACGCTGTTTTGTGATCATCTATGACTGTCATAAAAGACATTTTTTAATGAACAATGTCAAATGCATGTATTAATCGAATTGAAATATAAATGATACTTTACTGTTTTATAGTCTTAAAGCATTTCATGCTATTTTTCTGATGACACTTCTTACTTAAATCACCACTTCTCGAGACTCCCAACCATTCAGGGCACCATCCCATCCATACCTGCTGGATGCGCATGTCTTTCACTCCTCTGTCCCATGGCTCCGGGTCCATGAGAGACTTAAGACCACAAATCAATTTATCATAAATAGGCCATACCATAATTGGCATTTTAAAAAATCCACATACGAGGCTTATCTTTCTACTGTGCTCGATCGCAAGTTTTAAATGACGGATCATGGGACCGGCACAACCCCCAACCTAGAGAACCAATTCCGAAGTTCCGACTGCAGTTCCAAACTGGGCGATGGGGACGCCATATCCCGAAGCCGGGTTATCATTGGAGTCATGGACTCAAATAAATATATAAATGAATATAAACAGAAGTAGAAAGTACTATACGCTTTGAAGTAGAAGGTACATTCTAATGACTAAAATTAAGCAGAGGGTATACGGCGTGTACCGCCGTGTACCCTCGACTACAGCTCTGCCATAAACGTATAGACGTAGCATTTTAAAAGATAGGTAATCGAATTTAATTTAAGTAATATTGAATTTATATGTAATGCAAATTCATTTTGATGAGCAAGATCAGACCAGAAGACTGAGAAGAAAGCAGTAAAATCACACAATTAAAAATTTCAGTTGATTTCAAAGAAAGAAAAAAACAAGCAGAAAAATAATTTCTTATTTAAATCAGCGGGGTAAAAAAAAGATGGTCGCGTAAATATGACATCTTTAATGCCAAAGAATTAATTTCGAATGTAGGAACATGTATCGAAGTAATTAGATAAGTTTTGTAGATTAATATATATATATATATATATATATATATATATATATATATATATATATATATATATATATATATATATATATATATATATATATATATATATATATATATATATATATTGCACCCTTCTTCATAGAAAAGCAAGATTACCCACCCGAAATTTTAGAAAAACATGTTCCATCATATGTTATTAGAAGATACTCGAATTCTATTTCATAATAAACATTGCATTGGATTTTAAAGGTTTTACAGTTATTTGTTATGCGAATCCATTCCTAGTGAACATTCGAGTAGCTATGCGACTTCCACTTTTAAAAGCAGTATGGTGAGGATAGCTTAGTGATTAAATCTTCATTTTGTGGTGCAGATTGACCCTGGGCATGGGACTTTAGGGTCAACAAAGAGTGTTTCTCTCATTTTGGTACCTTGTACCGTGCCACAACTACATCGTCATTTACTTTGTTTTTAATTCCTAACAAAACTGCACTGACGCGTGATTGTAACTATTTAATGAAACTGAGGAATGCTGCTTAATATTTATTAATGCCGACATTTTCAATAGGAACCTCAGCAATCCGCTGACGAAGGTAGGAGTTCCTATTGAAAACTTCGGTATTAATAAAAATCTAGACGCGTTCCTGAGTTTAATTTAATAGTTACTTTGTATTTATTGCCTGCCTTATGATATCGAGCATAATCGTGGGACAAAGCTTTTGATTAATTTCATCTCACTAGCATTTTGAGGATATTTATACATTTATTGCATAATATTATATTGTAGGAGGCAAATTCGACCTAGCAATGAATATATTGTGCCGTTTGGTTTCTTCAGTGCTTCTTCTTCTTTTCTTTTGATTTCGTGGTTTTCGCCATTTTCAAAGCTACCGTATGTAAAACTTTTTAATAGGCCTTTATAGGTTCAAGTTACATAGAAGAAACGTCCATAGATCGCAATTCGAAAAGAATTAAAAATTCGTAATCAGTGTGAGAAACTCATTAATACATATATCATTAGCTGCTGGAAAGCTCTCCCAAGGAAGAGAAAAGTTTTGAAATTTCCATGTTGCGTACCAACCTATGGTTGAGGAAAGAAAGAAGAAGAGCAAGATTTTTGATGTTACAACATCGTTGCTGGGGAAGAATTATGGAGTTTTCTCAAGAATTGTGATGTAAGTATATTATTTGCTATTTGGTTGCAACTTTCTGTATTATTTGCCTTCAAATATGGTTCAATTGGAAGTAACATTCTTTCATTAAGAAAAAAAAAAAAATCCTTATTTGTATACTCATCTTTGTAAGTGGTTTATCACTGATTTTTGTAAACAACTTCCGAAGAACATGGAACTATTTGGTACATTTCTGACAAGAAAACTTTTTTTTTTATTATTATTATTGGTTCCTTAATTCGAAAATTAATGACAAAATTTACAGGAGGAAGGTGGCACACATCACCGCCATTTTTGTATATGCGTGGTGTTTTAACATTCATCAAGAAATCATGTTTAAAACCTCCAAGGATTAACTCAGGAAATGTAGAGTGAGTATTTTGTTTTTTACTAATCTAAATGAGGTTCAAATCTATTAACAGCAAGTAAAAATTTTCATACGTTAAAATATCCACAAGACACGAGATCTGCGAACAGTTTCGAAGTACTCCTTACCTCTTCTTCAGTGCAGCTAAAAGAAAACTTGCTAATAAAAGATATAATGTATGCTATTCTCTGCTTGTCCGTTTGTTTGGCTACTATTGTAATAATCTTGGAAATGACAACTTCCACATCAACATTAATATTCTGGTGAGAATGCTTTCCCAGGAACTTGACTATCTATTTTAAATCCTTGATCTAGAGTTTTACGGATTGTAGTGTTTGTTCATGAGCTCATAATATTTTTCGATGGAATGTATGTGTGTTCTTACGATGATGAATTTCTGGAAAGTAAGCATATCACATAGATTTTGGAAAAGGAGCATGCAAGAGGAAAGACATGTCTCAACCTCAGAGTAAGACTGTCGTAACTCTAAAATGTTAATTTTACAGGTAAACCAAGGAAAAATCTTTATATCTAACGAAACTTTATTATCTTTCTTGTTTTGAGGAATTATAACTTAATTTCAATTTACTCAGTATTAACTATTGAGTAGAAAACCTTTCTTAAATAAATACAAACTAAAGTTATTACATGTTAAAAATTTATAACAATTTAAAACCGATTTTGAGCTGCGAGCCTTATGGGTGTGCGATATGTAGAAACTTATCAATTTAATGGAGTTACCTGGAGCTGAAAACACGTCAGATGTCTGAATTTGCAATGGTTAAGCTTAGACTGCAGCATCAGGTTGTTGGTGGTATGTTAGGGCAAACTACATACTACGTAAAGAGTAGTAGAACAATCCTATGCAGTGGAATGAGCAAACAGTGGTAGTGTACTGGGCGACTTCTTTTATTTCCAAAGACAGCAAATTGTTGACGCTTAGTTACGTAGTGCAAGCGTGACAGAACTAGTGTCTTGTGTTCCGCGAGGGGCAGTGTCCAAGGTGGTGATGACTTATAAAACTCACGACAAAACGCAGAGCACGTGAAGAAGGTGGTCGGAAGAAAACCTTCATCGATCCTGCGCTAAAACGGATTGTCACGCAGCGCAGCGTCGTCCGACTGAGATGCCTTTAACGGAGAACTCAAAACAACACTTCCCACAGGTTGTCGACAATCACAATCTGATATAAGTTACATAACATGGACATACGGGGTCAGGTTGCACGGACGAAACCTTTGGTAAGGGACCATAACGCTTTTGTACAGCGCCATACAAGTGGGCCGATCTTGACGGGATACGTGTGATATGGTCGGATGAGTCATCGTTCACCTTATTTCAAACTACAGGTCGTTTTCATGTGTGGTGGACAACCAAAGAAGCGAATGATTCGCAGTGTCTCCGTCCAACCGTGAAACATGGCTCTGTGATGCTATGGGCCACAATTTGTGGTTTTCAGTGAGATCTGTGCTCACACTAACCAGTCGCGTTACTGCCCGTTTTAGGTTACCATGTGCATCGTATCATCCAGATGATGTTTCCGGACAATGAGGTAATATTTCAGGATGATAATGCGGCCATTCCCACAGCTGGAACTGTTGCAGCGTCATTTGAGTAGAAGAACATCTGTAGTCCGTTGTGGAAACAAGAACTTTGCGCAGATTTTTGCCTCCATCTTTTCTCACGGAACTGAATAATGCACTTAATGCGGAATGGTTATAATATTTTATTTGCTACCATTCATGAGCTTTACGACTCCATTCCGCGTTGCATCAGAGCTGTTCTTAGGATACCAGTGCCATAATCTGATAAGTTGCACTTTTTCAGTTGTTTGGATTAAATTGATAAGCATTTGTTCATAGATATGAGATAATACTTCATGGATATACACTTTTATTTTCTGTGTAATGTATGGCATTTCTTTATGTAATGAAACATTTGATTTTTTTTTTTAAATAAAGAAGCTTTGAAATTGAGTACGATTCTTTGAGTTTGGTGTTTATTATCTGGTGTTTTCGAAGCTATTCCAAAATACAGTCTGTTAAGACTTGCCGAAAATAAAATCATGTACATGATTTCGTATCACCAAAATATTTTATTGTTGTTAGGGAAAATGAAGACGATAATATTTGCGAGAATCTTGATACATACAATGAAAAAATTCTCACAGCGCTTTTTTTTCTTTGTTTGATACTCAGTCATCTTTGAAATATTACGCAGTACTTAGTGGCGGCCGGTGGATTGTGGTTTCGGGTGTTGCAGTACGAACGATAAGAGACAGAAGATATAAAGTTGACTCATTGACTAATCAGTATAACTTTAGATGCAAATGCTATGTGACATGTTAAATTAAATAAAATTCTGTTTTTAAAAAATAAAAAATGCAGAACATTTTATCCGATTAATCACCTTAATTAGTAAGTTCATTCTCCTCTCTTTGGAGCAAATCTGTCTAATACGTGCTGGTTGAACTCTGGTATTCTTATTGTCAGGTCTTTTTCGATGGAAAGCATAACCAATGGTGATAACCTTTCTTGGGACATTCAATTCCTTGAAAGTATCAATTCTTTCTCATGTGGAAGAAAACTTTTCGTCTTTTGCTAACGCCATAGGTACAGTTAATATTAATTTCAGAAGCTTTGTAGATTCACTAAATATTTTTTCTAGATTATTGCGAACGATTCATTCTAGCAAACTCAGTCCCTGACAGTGATCCGAATTCCTCTTCAGCGTTGACTGAAGAGAGTTCGTAGCAGAGATTAGTGTTCTAAAAAATGTATATACATTGAACACACTTTATCCACAGTTTATCCAGGAAAATTTAAAGTAAATTGAGGAAATGTATCTGGTGACAACAACACTACTCCCATAAGATATCCTGTAAATTTAAACTGGATTTTTTTTTCTCGAACACTCTCCTGAATTGCCCTTTGCTTGTTCTGTCTAAGCCTTAATTGCAAATTTTTCCTCAGTTGAAAGCTGGTCAATGTTTTATGTAAGTTATTTACAGAAGTCATGGTATACAATTCATTCAGAATTTGTAGGTTATTTACAGAATTAAAGCACACACAATAAAATTAAACCTAATAATTAAAAACCAATACAGCTGATACAAAATAGGTACTGGTATATGAATTCCGAATATCACATATTCATACATCAACACGCAAACATGTGCGTAAAAGAAAAAACTACATTCCAAATCATTCCTCTTGGTTGTTACGCAATGCACGATGAACACAATATACTTCCACATGAGGCGAAACAATGCTTACCAATGTGATATGTTCTGGAAAGGAAACCTCGAAACCCGCCAGATGAAGGATCAGCATGTAACAGAACCAAAAATCAAAGAACATCAAAACAAACAGCACTGCCAGTTCTACACCCAGAAATGTTAACGGCGAGGGGTCCAAAGTATTTGAGGGAGGTCCAATACGTCTACATAATATGGAACCTGTCTTATATTGCACTCGAAAAGAAGATAAGTAATTCTTACTTACTGTCATCTATATTTTAAAAAAATGATAGAACGATTATTTTTATAAGAAAAGAAGAGTACATGATGAGGCGTAAAATAAAATATTTAGCCTACATCAATCGTTTCTCTGTTAAACAAGTACAGTTTGTTAAGAAAGTCTACAAATGTTAGTCAAGTTTCGAAATTTTTGGGAGGTGCGAACCCGGTGGCCCCCCTCGAGGCTACGCCCCTGAGCATTGCTAACTAGTCCCAAATTCAACGTGGCGTTCTCATCATACAGTTTTATGGGGAAATTATCAAGAGTATAAAATATACTTATTTTATAAAAGAAATATGTTTATACTAAAATACTATCCACAGAGGGGGGGGGGGGAGGAGCGTTTCTACATACTGACTTATTAATATTTGATTCACAAATTACTGTAGAAGAAGCCTTCATTATCAATATAAGCTAAGAATTAACTTGTAAATGCGGGTCTACTTTCATTTGTTTTCTCCTCTACTATATATTTCATTTCTTATTTTGTAATTCTGCAATCACTTTTTTAATTGTCATTAGATTGATTTGCTTCAGTACGGTCCCGAAATTTAAAAATATGAATGCATAAAAACAAATTCCATTTGCTAATTACTAGTGGAAGAAAATTTAGAAATATTATTTAGCATGAAAAACCTTCTCTTCACTGGAAACCGAGCTGTGTTGCAGAAGCACTGCAACGACCAGTCCCTTTAACTTCTGAGATAGGGGAAAGGAGACTTAACATTTGCTCCAATTGCCGCGCTGAAGGAATCTGGTCGTTGTATGTTCGCTGGAACACAATATTCATTAGAGACTTTGTGACGGATTATTTTTCGCTTTTTAAAACGGATTAACGGAACGGACAGTTACAGAAGTAAACAATATGTTATTTAAAGTGTATATATGCAAGTACAGGTATTAAAAAGTATTTTTTTTGTCCTTTACTACTATTGATAATATTTTTTCTTCTTGAAATACTTTGGTCGTTGCGCAACGCTGCAACACTAGCATTAGCCGCCACTGTCAGTACTAAGGAATTAATCTCAAATTACTCTTAAAATGTTGCGTAGCAAAAATTAGCCGAAAGCAAACTTCAACTAATAATTCTCAAGATAATCCACATCAGTGCCATACACTGGTTTGATGGCTTGGGCTACCACTAACCTTTCTAACATCTGTACACATTATTATTATTATTATCATTATTATTATTATTATTATTATTATTATTATTATTATTATTATTATTATTATTATTATTATATTGGAGTCTAGTTTACATTATTATAAATCTTCAAATTAGAATAAACCCTTACAAAACACTTTCCTTTTATCAAGTAAATAAATGATTTTCTCTCCACTAGCAAGACTTATACGAAACAATGATCGTACATTTCTACCCTTTTATTCCATGAAGTAACCATACATTTTGCTTTGGATAGGGGTATTCCTACTCATCAGAAAAAATGGAAGCTAATCGAGTAATAAAGAACGCCGAAATAGGCGATTAGCCAATGAAGGAGCCTCTGTAAGAGCCTTTGCAACGAAACGCAAATAATGAAACCAGTATTTGTACCAGCTATGCCAACGAAAAATTTTTTGTTGCGTTGACGCAAACCACTACTGAAGGAGGCTCAAGATGCCCGAGACAATTCCCAGAAACCTCTAAAATGGCTCGTCATTCCTCGTGTAATTTCCCTTTACTCTTCGCTTACGCCCAAGAAACCGATTTCTCTAGTGGCAACTGGTGTTACCTGGCAGTCCGTGTATTACGAGGTGAAGCGAAGGGGAATGCGCCGATACGATTCTTGGTGTAGTAGCTGGAGAGTGGCTACTGCTGCGTTGTCATATCGAAGACCTCTTAAGATAGCGAGACAGCTGCGTGCGAAAAAGTTTGTTGATCTTTCTAAATACACACAGTTCTCAGAAACTTGTATCATTGAAAGAAGATACTAAAGTATAAATTTATCAATATAATTTATATTATAATAGAATAACTTTATTTTGTAATATTCAGGGCTACCGCCGGTAGTCCACAAAATACGCCACTGATCCACATTAAAACTGTCGTCAAAACTCGAAAGCTACGAGAAATCTACAGTAAACAAATTCAGTTCTTATTCCTAAGCTTAAATATATATATATATTTTTAAATAAATACATGTTGCCGAATAATTGCTTAATAATGATAATTATACTTTCCCGCTGGTCTAGTAGCTAGTGCGCACGCCTTTGATGCACTAGGTTCCGGGTTCGATTCCCGGTAGGAGTGCATTGAATGCTTTACTGTGGTGTGGATTCCACCTTAAACTGTAGACTTACATCTGATATACCTTTGGTCAGAAAGGGATGCAAACTCTAGTTCAATCTAACGAATAATGTTATAATGTTTTCTCCTTGAACATCAGTATAGTTATGATCTATTCTTTATAAATTTATTTCTTTACTATAAGTTATATTTTGCCTTGTATTTTTCGATTATTTTGTCAAGATCACGCTAGTGAACCTTGTAAGATTGTAGTGCTATTATAGTATATGCATCCGTCCGTCCGTTATTTCATACGTTAACTCTTAAACGAAACAGAATTTTTTAGCTTCTTTCTTTTCCTTTCTTTTTCTTTTCTTTTCTTTCTTTCTTTTTCTTTTTTTCTTTTCTTTTTTTTTTTTTTTTGCAATGAACAGCTACAGCGAGTTAAACATTTTCACTGGTACAGATGGCTATCCCATATCCCATGGAAATATGTACTGAGCTTATTATTATTATTTAGATTAAAAGGTAAAATATTTTCGAGTTAGCAACTTTAGGGTTAAATCTAAAAAAAAAAAAAAGTAATGAGGTTAAAACACATGCTTGGGGTATGAAAGGGTATTCAAAGCCTAGAATAAAAATAATGTTGTTGAAACTGATGCGAAACAAATGTGCTTCTCAGGTTTTAAAGAATCGTTAGGTTAAACCTGAAGAAATATGCTTAATACTTCAGTACTTGGAGAATGAGAGGGTATTTAAAACCTGGAGTAATGTTGTTTAAACTGATGCCAAATGTGCTTCGCGGTGGTTAAAGAATCGTTAGGTTAAACCTCAAGAAATATGCTTAATACTTCAGTACTTGGGGTATGTAAAGCGTAGAGTGATGTCGAAACTGACACCAAACACATGTGCATCGCAGGGATTTAAAAAAAATCGTTACTTTAAACTTTAAGAAAGAAATATTAACAAAGATTAAGATCTCAGTACTTTGGGTATGAGAGGGTATATAATACTGACCGCTTCAACTACCAGCATAAATTCATTAATACTTGTAAGTTTATATGTTTAACCGAAACTTTTCTGGGTACTACATCTCCGTCCTTATTTCTTTATTCAGTACTAGATCCCCATAGAGCACAAAAAACGGTAAGAGTTAACGAGTTTTTTTTTCTCCTTTTGGATTCAAGTGCCAACTGTAGGTTTCATGTATGCTCTGATCCGTCTGTTAAAACCTGAAATGGTTTATCTATCACGCCTGGTTTCAAAATTTGATCACTATAATTTGGTATTCTACCTTAGTTTCATAATGTGAAATGAAGCTAACATGTTTTTACTTATTTTGGTTATTTTACTATAGTAACTATTTATTTTCTTAAATTTCGGTTTTGGGTTGTAAAGCGTAACAGGACGAACCCCCATCTCTTCCCGCTGGCTTAGTGGCTGACGTGTACGTTATTGGTGCGTGCGGTCACGGGTTCGATTCCTAGTAGGGGAGCATTAAAAATTTGAACGTATTAAGTGGTTCAGATTTTACCTTAAATCGGGGTTTCTCAACCTGAGGGTCGCGAAGATAAGCGGAAGAGAGAAATATAATCTAATACTGGGAAATATTTTTAAATATTATTTTGAGAATATTATTTTTTCAGCGCTATGATGTTGAGGTGATCACAGAGCCAAAACACTAATTCGCAGTGGCTCAGTCGTAGAGCGTTCATCTCTGGTGCATGGGGTCCCTGGTTCGATCCCAACTCGCGCCAAGTTAACTTTGTGGTAGACAAACACCGTGTACGTGGGTTTTCTCGGGGTTCTCCCGTTTCCTCCCACTTTCTCCATTCCACCATTTCATTCATTTCTCATCATCATCGACTCCTTTAGCCTAGCCGGTATAATCGTGGGACGTAAAACTAGAAAAAATCTTTTTCAGTTCATTAAAATTAGAGAGGCAAGGATTTTTACTTGAAGATCGTGACTGTATAAGCATTATCGGAATATTATCTTAGTTAAGGCGTTGCAATATTTCATGATCTTACTATTCGTGAAAGACAAAATAAAAGGTTTGTATTACTCAGAATAAAGGGAAAAGCATGAAGTTACTGATTTTGGTTTCTATATCTTCTATGTAGAACACTTTGTTATTTCATTATTTATGGACTTCGAAAATAAAGAAGTTACTAGTTGATGTGTTATGAAAGGTTTGCTGAATAATTTAGCTTTGCAGACGTAAAGTGCTGTTTCACTCAGACAATGTGTTGCAAGAGAATGTAGACTTCATTTCTCTCTGAAAATAGATGTATGAAAATAAAATATAGAAAAAAAAATCATTTTGCATTTTCTTTTCATTTTCTCTTCCTCGCTTTTAAAAATTTTGTGATTTTTTTTTTTCGAAATTAGATTCATAGTTGATTATTTCTTTGTGGGATAAAAGATAACTAGTTTCATAGGGATTTCTTTTTAGATATACTGTGCAGTCTTGATATTTCTTTAGTAACAAGAAGACGATTTTCTTGCGACGGACTTAACGCACAATTATTAACGTCCTTGGTTCATTCCAGCCCTCACCTCGAGGTCCTTCCGTTTTCTTTCACTTTCTTTTTTCTACCATTATTATCCATCTTAGTATCACCGTCTCCCTTAGCCTCGGAGCATAATCGTTTTACGTTGACGTCTATTGAAAACCATCTACATCAGAGTTTCTTAACCTATGGTACGCGTACCACTGTTGGTACGCGAGCCGCTGTTGGTGGTACGTACGATTTACGCGGTAATGCTTTGGTGGTTCGTCAATGCAAAAGATTGAGAACCCTTGATGCTACATGATTCGGTGTAGTACTTACGTAAGCAATTTTTCTATTTTTTTTTTCCGTACAACATCGTGCACTTCCTGAACGTGGACGTCATCACATGATATTGGTGGGGGTCCAGATTTTGCCTTGTCTTCGATGGATGCTCTTTCTGCTCTGAAACCATTTATAATACTGGGCTCAGCTTATAAATTCTTCTCCGTACAGTTTCTACAAATTTTCAAAATCCCTAAAAATGTCTTGCCCAATTTGAAACAAAATTTGATGCACACACGCCGTTCTTACAAAATTTTCATTTTTCGTAATACCACAATTACGGAACAGCTTCACTCCAACGCTCACAGTTGTACAATGACACAAGACAGGTCAATGCAGTTAGCGTTAAAATTCTTGGGAAGGATCCCACTAACTACAAGCGCTGGAAAGCAGAAAGTCAGGGATAGTTTCATTGATTTTTTTTTTTTTTTTTTTTTTTTAAGTTTGATTTCTCTCTGGACAGACCTCGTATTTGCAATTTCTCCAATGTCTAACTTCATATTATTCTCTCATGTTCTTCTTGGCCTTTCGAAATGGACTTCCACGAACACACTTTGCCCTGTTTTCCCTAGGAATAACTTGTCTCACTAATCAAAGCGTGTTGATTTAATTATCTGCTTTCATAGTGAGCACATATTGTGAAGCTCCACGCTATGTATCTTTCTTCATTTACTTTTTTTCTACTGTTTTCCTCATAATTTCTTCGATATTAGTCAGAATAATGAAAATAGTATTAATATTCGTAGCCAGTCAGCAATGGACTTTTGTTTTCGCATTAACTTAGCATTTAATTTTTGGAGTGTTTGTTTAAAATTCAGTGAAAATATATAAACACTAGGTTTTATGTGAAAATATCTATTTTATTTCAACTCTTTAATAGTACAATTAATAGTATGTGGATTAATGACAGTCATGTGGCCCAACGGCTCCCTTTTCTCATTTTTTGACATTTCATTCATACTTAATTCAGAAACTCGTGTAGAAAAAGGGATTGCAGCCTGTATATATAATCAAAAGTTGACTTTATCTGCATGCTCATAGAACATTCTTATAGGTAGAAAATAGAGCTGAAGATCTAATATTTCTCTTTAAAATTTCCCCATCCTCGCCAAATGCTCTTGAATACTGAATGAAAGTTTAACTCAATAGTTGATGGATTAAGAAAATCCTTGTCGTGATATAACTACCATGCAGAGATGGAGTGGGTCAGTGTGTCGTGGGTCAAGATTGGTGAGTGGGTCGTTGATCAACATGAGATGACTCACTGCGACCCACCACCTACCGTGACCCACCCTGACCCACTGACTCACTCTATTCGGTGCATTGTAGACAGCATCTTCTGGACATTGATGAATTTATGTACGTTTTACTTTCAAGGCCTCCAGTTTTCTTCCTTTTTCATTTGTTTCTGTTTACTTACCTGAGATGAGTATATCTAAGTGAGAAAAAGAATTTCAAAGGATATTCTGTTTGGTTTCCGAGACACAGTCGAATTTTACACTTTTTCTCCCTTTACGTTGGCCTACTTTTGCCAGATTTGAGATTTTCAAATTTCATCCTATTTTCCATTGAAAAGTATCTGTAATTCAACAAGAAAATAATTATATGTGATAATTAAACTGAAATTCATTATAATATGGCCCATGACAAATACTTTACCATTTTATATCATAAAGGTCAGATCCACCGGTATTCTAACAGAGCCGTGCTTGAGCGATTGATCGTAGAAATTCAAACTACGATTAGTGATAATTTCACAGGCTTTTTTATTATAAGTAAAGAGGAGGGCGTGGATCATAGGTCAGACTTGATGATGATGAGTTTAGGTGGGCGGTGGGTCATGTGGATCAGAGTAGGTCACAATGGGTGATGGATCATGGGTCAGAGTAGGTCACAATGGGTCGTGGGTCACGGTGAGTGGTGGGTCAATGGATCGTGGGTCAAGCTTTCATTGACTCATGCCATCTCTGCTACCATGGTCGTTGTTACTAGACTTCATAAGTACTATAAACGTAAGTGCAAAGGTCTGCACTTTGTTTCTAAATTACCTAATGTGAGCGATAATACAAAAAATTAATGATTACTAACCGGAATATAAAATAAGTGAGATGTTGTACACTTAAAATATCAGTCTGCAGGTCAAGATATTGAACTTTTTTAAATTTTGGCGGCGGCCCGGCCAAGCAAGTATGTGGTAGATAACATCGTATCCGTGGGTTTTTTAGGGGTATTCCCGTTTCCTCCCACATTCTCATTTCACAGTTCTTCCATCATCAGTCAGTTGCTTTATCATCGTTTCCCGTAGTGTAACGAGCATAATCGTGGGATCGTTAAATTGAAAAGTTGTTTCTTTTCAAAATTTGGTGCCCCTCAAAGTATGCTATTATAGTTACCAAGGAAGGGTTCTTACTTCAATACTCCATCGTAACTCCTCGTAAAACCTGTTACTTACAGGTTGTAGTAATGACATGTGAGGATAAATATTGTTTCAAATCATATTAGTTGGTGCATGTGTATGTAGTAGTAAGCGATCGTTAAGAACCTGTCTCGACACTGTAAGAGTTATATGGGAAAATATTAGTTGATTGAATACCCGATAATAGAGACATGATGAGTTATTTCCAATCGCAGTCGTGATTGAGATTATGATCTATTCGTGTTGTGTTGTGCCAAAAAATGTCTCGTATTCCCAAGAGTATTTCCTGTGACTATATGAAGATTTCAAGAGTTATATGTTATCGACCTGCGTCAAATTTTAATCTTCGTTTCCTTCCTCCTTGTACAATCCGCGGCAAAAAACTTGCAACATGAGGATGTAAGTTTATTGTGAAACTACGCCCAACAACACAGGGAATGAACATAACGTCTAAGTGGAACGAATCACATCAGGATAAACCTCGGCCTCCTCCCGTGCACACTTATTTTGGAGCAAAAGACTTCGTCATTTCACAATAAACTTAGGCTATATTCTCATGTTGCAGGTTTTTTGCCGCGGATTGTACAAGTAGATATAATTAACTTTGGCTCTAACGCCTTATATATAATGATACAAAGAATAATAATATATTTTAACCGAGAAATTTGACCTCAGTACATCGTTTCAGTATTTCTTGTAGAAAAGGGTCATTATTTTATAAGGACTTTTTTTTTCTTTATTAACAATTCCTGACTGCTTATTAAGGAAAAAATATGACCTTAATCATTAGCTTTGCTTTATCGGATTTTTAGGTGCTTAAGTGAATCTATTATATAGCTATTTTTAGTCGCAAAAATTAAATTGTTGGTACCTTTTCCTAACCACATTAGCAAGAAAGCAAACTTCCATATTTTTTATAGATAAGACGTTATTAAAGACGATACTGTCTGTAGCGTTCAGCGAAAATGGCGTGTTTGCGGTATCATGCAACATGTTATCAGAAGCCTCAAGTGTCGGATGTCACGATCTATCAGTGTTAGTTCTTCGTATATTAAAAGCAGAAGAGTATTAAAAAGAAAGAAGGCAAAGAAAAGCGTAGGTTCAGACCTTCGCCTAAGAAAATTAAGCCACTTATCTTAATTTTCTTTTCAAAGAGGTTGTTTTCATTCGTTCTCTTGCGTCTTGCCAACATTTCTTTCCTTCCTTTTAAGAAGCATATAAAAAGCAAATGATGTCACTTTTTATAAAGTATGTCTAGCATTATGTTATTTAGAATCTGTTGGTATACTTTCCCTTACAATATCAATATCAGTAATGGCTTTGATAAACAACGTAATTAGCATTCGGTTCACATGCTTTTGGTAATCTCAGCAAATGGGTTTCGCTGAACCACATGATTACATTTCACTATGAAGAAGGCAATGCTGTAAGGTGTTTTGACTAATGGAAAACCGAGGACAGATGGCGTATTAATATAACACCATACTCTTACGTACATCCTGCATTACTGCTGTTAATAGCATCATCGGAAATAGTCATTCTACTGAAACACAGTCTTAGAAATCATGGCATTGTGGAACATAATTAAACACTATATCCCAAAAATTTAACGTGGGAGTTCTAACGATAGGTTACAAATTAGCGGTTTATGTTTACAGGACTCGTATATACGAGTATATTAGCTAAACTGTCCGTTTTCTTCTGGTAAAATGAATAAGATTAATGTAAAATATTCTAAATATATTACTATACAACCCTGGAAACTATTCAAGCGAGTTCCGAATTCACTGAAGATTTGAGACTTCTCTCTCCCGCTCCGCAAGTTGACGTAAATCACTCGTCCGAGGGCCTTCTTCCGCACTAGTCTTCTCAAACTGTAACTGTTACTGCTGTTAATAGCATCATCGGAAATAGTCATTCTACTGAAACACAGTCTTAGAAATTATGGCATTGTGGAACATAATTAAACACGATATCCCGAAAATTTACTATTAAGGGCCTATCATCACAACCTTAAACCCATATTTTACGTTGCGTGACGTAAACCATTACGGAATGGGGGCCCCCACAATCTAAAAGTGAAATTCTTGATTTTATGGTGGCTTCGCCAACAGCAGTAACAGTGGTATACACCTTGAAGAGGATGGGGTTTTATCATAATTAAAACCCGGAATTAATGACAAAATGCCGTAAGTGCCATTATTGCAATTTTCATGGTATTTTCAGGAAAAGTGCAATTTCACAATTTAGAAGCAATTTGTTGCCATTGTCTCAGGTTTTCTCTTTCACTACTCTTTATTTACTCATGAATGACGCCATACCATAGATCTGAGTCGCTCTTTTATCTGGCCAAGGGATGTAGGCGTCTAATAATAACTGGTCTATTCCCGTTGGAATGTGACAAGTGGAGGGGCTGGGATGCTAGTGCGTATTCAGTTCTTGGAATTTTGAAGCAGTGTTCGGTTTTTGGAATGACAAACGAAGATGCTTACTTTCAAGAAGTAGCCAGGTGAGTAGTTATTGTGAATCTTACGCGTGCGTGATACGGAACTGGTATTTATGTTCGTTTCAGTATTTCAAGATGCCGAAAGTTGGTCTTTCTAGGCAACAGAAGTTGGAAAATTTGTGAGTGATCGGGCGTACTGTGTTTTCAACAGACAGTTCTGTACTGTTTTGTAAGTTACGTGAAACTGTGGTTTCTGCTGAAAAGCGTTATTTTGTGACACACCATATAAGCACTGCAAAACACAATTCTGCAAGGTCACGCAAATCAGCTTATGTAGAGGTTCAAAATCTTCTTGGAACAGTCACGAATCCCGCTTCGCGTACTAACAGTTTTGCGAAGATCTTTGTGAAGCTCTAATTAACGCGGACATTTCTTTATGGAAGTTAGAAAACGTTTCCTTTAGAAACGAGAAATGCATAAAACAAAAAGTTCCAAGTGAATCATTTTTGAGCAAGACGTTGATAGCGCGTACAACAGAGCTATTGACGATATCCGTAAAAGTGTTGCTGACAAAAATATATGGATTTCAATTGATGGAACTTGCGATATTCTAGAACGTTCCATTGCCAACGTTGTAATTGGAACTTTGGGCACACAAACTTTTTTGATTGCGTCTGAAGTTCTGCAAAAAGCAAATGACACTGCAATTGCACAGGTTTTTTACAAAATCGCTGAGTATTCTGTGGCCAGAATGTGTAAAATACGATAAGGTCCTTCTTTTTGTCACAGACGGAGCGGCATACATGAAAAGTGCAGCAAAATCCCTTTAAAATTCTATTCCCACGTATGCTGCATATCACGTGTCTGGGACACGCGCTACATAGAATTGCAGAGGAAGTTCGTTCTCATTTTCCTGACGTTGACCTAAACTAACTAACTAACTCTATGGCCTATGGAACCCGGAGGTTCAGTGCCGCGTTCACAAAAGCTCTCCACTGACTTCTATCCTTAGCTAATTGCATCCAGTTTCTACTTTGTATTCCTATCTCTGCGAGATCCATCTTAATATTATCCTCCCATCTGCGTCTAGGTCTTCCTAATGGTCGTTTTCCTATGGGTCTACCAGTCAAGACTTTGAAACGTTTCTACTTTCTTCCATTCTAGCTACATGACCTGCCCACCTAAGCCTCCTAGACTTGACGACCCTAACAATGTTGGGTAAACCGTATAAACTATGTAGTTCCTCGTTATGAAGCTTCCGCCATTCCCCATTCTCGTTCCTCTTGGGTCCGAATATTCCTCTCAGGATCCTGTTCTCAAATACTTTCAGTCTATGTTCTTCCCTCAGAGTAAGGGACCATGTTTCGCAACCATACAGAACAACAGGCATGATTATCGTTTTATATATTTTAAGCTTCAGATTCCTCGACAGAATTCGCGACGACAAGAGATTTTGAACCGAGTAGTAACACGAATTCCCTGCTTTTAGTCGACATTTAATTTCTTCGTGAATATGATTTTCGTCTGTTAATATTGATCCTAAATATTTGAAAGTATCCACTTTATCAAAAGCATTATTTAATATTTTAACGCCTCCACAATTTTCCACGTTGACCTTCTTGTCTCAAATATGAGAAATGTATTTTTGAAAGCTCCCTCGCGAACAAGTGTATTTCGCGAATTAGCCCCTGAACATCCGCTTCCACCACAGCCTGTCTTAAGGAGATGGGGTACATGGATTACAGCTGTTCTCTATTATGCTAACAACTTTGAGCCCATCAAAAGAATCATTTATATTTGGTCTAGGAATTAATTCGTGCGGTTGGTACGCACACATTGAAGCTGTAGTACAAACACAAAATACATAAATACCTTAAGAAAAATATTGTCCATCGCTAGCCACCACTTTCGCCCATCTGTCAGGCAATGTGCGGATTCCGTGGCGAAAGAAGTCCTCATCCTTGGAAGCGATCCAGTCAGAGACCCATGTTTCGATATCTTCTGAAGAAGTAAACCGCTGTCCAATCAAATCGTTGTTCATGCAATCGAACAAGTAGTAGTCCGGAAGGAGCAACGTCTGGTGAATACGGCGGGTGGGGTAAAACTTCCCATCCGACATTTTCTAAATAGGTTTTGACCGGTTTTGCGACATGTGGGCGAGCGTTATCATGTTGAACAATAAGTTTGTCATGTCTGTTCTCCCATTCTGGTCGTGTTCTGGCCAGAGCTTGCTTCAAACGCATTAATTGTCGTCGATAACGTTCTCCATTCATAGTTTCACCCGGTTGCAGCAGCTCATAGTACACCACACCTTTCATATCCCACCATATGCACAGCATAACCTTTGCACAGTGAATATCTCGTTTTGGTTGTGATGGACCTGGTTTCACCCAGGCCTTTTTTCGTTTAGGGTTCTCGTAATGGATCCACTTCTCATCACCCGTAATAATTCGATGCAGAAACCCCTTTCTGCTCTGTCGTTGAAGCAGCAATTCGCAAATGGTTTTTCGTCTTTTAACGTCTCTGTCTTTCAATTCATGTGGAACCCAATGTGACATCTTTTGAATCATTCCCATGGCTTTCAAGCGTTTGGAGACTGTTGTTTGATCAACGCCTAATGCTGCTGCAAGTTGTTCCTGCGTTTGACACGAATCCTGCTCGAGCAATGCTGTCAATTCTTCGTCTTGAAATTTTTTTGGCTGTCCAGCTCGCTCTTGGTCTGCCAAGCCGAAATCACCACTTCTGACACGTTCGCTCAGCTAGAGCATGGTCACCATACACTTCCACCAAAATACGATGACTTTCAGTCGCACTTTTCTGCATGTTAAAGTAATGCAGCAGGACACCCCGCAAAAACACTTTATCAGGCACAAATTGCGCCATGTTCACTTAACTACAAACTGGTGTTGTTGACGCTTTAATCCACTGCCCTATACTACGAACGATACGCGATGACAGGGGTTTGCAACACATGTGTGGATACACGGAACTGTGGGACGCTCCGTTCGTTGCGCCATCTCTTGTCCACCCGCACGAATTAATTCCTATACTTTTGATGAGGATGATGCGTCTTTAATTAAGGTTCCTCAAAGTTTGCTTAAGAATTCCTTGGAAAAGGACTTAGTCTTCATTGCAACATATTTTGCAAAGTTACCTGATTCTATTGCCAAGCTTGAAAAAAAAAAAAAAAAAAAGACTAGCTAGTTCTCTGAAAATCTTCAATGATACTCTCAACGATCTGAGTGTTCTGAGTGTTGTATCTGATGACAAGGGCGAGTACATTCGGCGTACGTGTGATCGTGTTGTAAGTGCTAATCCAGATTTGGGAAAATTGAAGGACATCGCTAGTGTTATGGAAGGTGATGCTGATACAACTGTTGACAGTGACATGAATCCTTTCCAAATTACATGTTTCAAGTATGCTCCAGTGACATCTCTAGATATGGAAAGATCATTTTCACATCTAAAGCGAATTCTTTCTGATAAGAAACAAAGTCTTTCTTTTGAAAATCTTAAAAAGATGTTAATAATTTCAGAGAACAAAAATATGAAAAACCTTTCGTAAGTGAAACTAAACTGCTAGTATAGTATAAAATGACTTCACTTTAGTATTTCTTGTGCTTTGAATGTTTGTGCTAATGTAACCGCGTGTGAATAAAATGTGATAGTGTTTTTAAGTTATTGTTTCATTGTCACTACTGAAGAATGGCGAATGAATTGTTAGATATCGTCCCTTCACGGGTTTTGCAAGTTTCCAGAATTTTAAGTGGTAAGTACAAAGTGCATCGAGTAGTAAACAAATTACAGCCTATTATAGCTTTTACATATTTTAGTATCTATTTTTTTCCCCAAAGTTCGTGATTGCTTGTTAATTTTATTTTGCCATTTTACCTGCCATTTTTGGGTGTTTATTTTGAAGTTTTGCCAGCCATTTTCGGGCTAATTATTCGCCATTAATTCCGGGCTTTAGTCATAATATTGGCTGCATAGCCCATGCACTGTAAAATGATGTCAGTTCTCTTAGGTGTAGTGCAGTTAGTTTTTAACTTGACTAGATTCGCACATGTGAAACATGAACAAGAAATTTGATAGTAATGTTCGGTTGATGTAGCTTTAACTAATCCATATTGACGTTATAGAAAAAGTGGCATCATGATGTGGTAAATGCTTGAATATGTATAGCGAATATGTTCAAAAGTAGTGTAATATATGCATTTCCTGTCTATGTATGTAATAATTTATCGTTTTTATTTTGTACGAATAGGCTATGTCCTTGTTTTCCTGAATGACCTTCGAACGTAAGTCATATTTAATCATACCCTTTGTTGTAAGGCAAGGTTATTATTATTATTATTATTATTATTATTATTATTATTATTATTATTATTATTATTATTATTTTACTTTTAACTGACTTAAGTTGGTTTCGCCGTTTGTCTGTTCCTAAATGTTAGAAATCCAAAATTGTAAAATTAGGATGAATAACCAGTGTAAGTTTTGTAGGACACCCTTTATATTGATTTAAATTGAAAGTGGTGTATGCTCTAGCCCAATGTTGTTCACTCGTATTTATACCAGTATTTATATACTTTAGCTCAATGTACGGTTTCCAAACCACGTTGGAAATTAACAATGAAACCATGACAAGTTGGAAGGGATTTAGAAGGAAGTCCAGGGTCGTGTAAATAAAGCAAACGCCGTCTTTAGCCCTTAGGATTTAGGAAAGCCTGAAGGAATCTTAATCAGAGGCCGCGGTGGCTCAGTGATAGGGCGCTCATCTTTGATGCGTGTGATCCTTGGTTCGCTCCTAGTTCCCTGCCAAGTGGGCCTTTTGGTGGATAAACAGGGGCGTCATTTAGGGAGGGCAGGAGAGGGCAGTTGCCCCCCAAGAGTTTGAGAAATACATATACTTTAATCGATTGTCTATTAATATACTAGTAAAAAAGACAAAGTCTTATGTCGGTGGTGCTCAAGCGAGGTCTGAAATGATGCCCCTGTGGACAAACACCGTATGGGTGAATTTTCTTGGATTCTCCTGCTTTCTCACATTTTCAGCATTCCTCAATTCTTCTCTGTTTCATTATCGCTGTCTCTCTTAGCCTCGGAAGATAATCATGGAACATTGAATTAAAGAGAAATAACTTAGACAGAATTTCTTGCCGCCGTAATTCAAACATAAGTGATTCTAACTACAAAGTGAGCACGCTAAACGTAACTTACGCTGCTATTAAATGAAGCACTCATTAAATTACACTAGTCAACAAATTTTAACTTTTTTTCTGCCACATGAGAGAAAACACCTGATCTTAAAGGAACTTGGCCGCTGAATTCGAATCTGCAATCCGTTTTTCTCTATCACGCACAGTTTTCCCGTGACAGAGGGATTTTCGGGAAATTTCCCCCAAAATTTCCCTTTTTCTTCATTTTTGTACCTCTAGCTCGGGTACCCTTAGGCATATAAACATACAAATTATATTCTAGGTTAGCTTGATTTATATTTAGTAAACCCTGTAAGTTTCTTCTGAGTCGTATCATTCTTCATTGAGAAATAAATATATGCTATGTGTACTGTCCATTTTACCATATACAATAGGTGCAGAAAAATCACATGTAACTTACACGGGAATTACAATATAAGCAAGGTTTATACTTAATTGGATTTGTAATGAAACATACTTTACAATGATGTATACACCATGTCCGCCATTTTTATAAGAGGGAAATTCTAGAGGGATTTTTCGGGAAATTCCCTTAAAAAAAGTAGATTTTTTGTCTCATGTCACTGTTCATATAGTGATAAAGAAGCGGGAATTGCGCCAGAATATAGATTTATATCAATTCAATAAATCAATAGCTCACTAGTAAACAAGGTTTTTGCCACATGAAAGAAAACATCTGATCCTAAAGGAACTTTGGTCGCTGAATTCGAAAGTGCAATCCGTTTTTCTCCATCACCCACAGTTTTTTGCGTGACAAGGGGAGGGGGCTGAGAAATTCCCTCAAAATATACCTTTTTTCCAAATTTTCGTACCACTGGCCCTTGAAATATAAATACAAAAATGACACCATATAAAACTTTGATTTATACTTAAGAAACCTCGCAAGTTTCAGAACAATCGCATTATTATTTCTAGAAAAATAAATATAGCTGCATGTATGTTGTTTGTACTACTTATTTTAAGACGTGATGTTGCGTACTTTGCATCGAAAGAAAAAAAAATATTTACCCATACAGGCCCAAATACGAAAAATGAGAGTATACGACATGGAGTAAGAGGTCTATGGTTTTCTACCACCTGACATGTGATTGCATTGATACAGCTGTACAACAACACGTGTTTAGCTGATGCAATAAAACTGCGCAAAATCGGACTCTACTGATAAATTGTCAGGTCCATGGCAAATAGATAAGGAAGTGTTGTATAACTGCATGCATATTGTAGGTTTAGTTTTAATTTGGATTTACCTGTGACAAGTGGTCGTAAGTGCGTGTGCGTGTTTGTTTTCTTACTCCGCTATGAAGAGATCGCGGCGTGCGTGTATAAACTCGCCGAACACTTTCTGTTACGTGTGTGGATAATATACTGTGAAAAGTCGGCGCCGTGCATTAACAGAAACGTTAAAACAAGCTTATTATAGCTATTTTAGGTGTCATGTGGGTGATCAAGACAAAGTGTGGGCTCCCCATATGTGCTGTGTAACATGCTATTCTACTCTTATTAAGTGGAAAAGTGGCGATAAAACTCGAGCTATGCCTTTTGCGGTGCCAATGGTCTGGCAAGAACCAACCAGTCATGCTGAAGACTGTTATTTCTGTCTAACAAAAATTTGGGGTCATTCTAAACGACCAAAATCTAATATTGAGTACCCAAGTGTTCCATCCGCTCTAAAACACATACCACATGGACCTGAACTCCCAATCCCTGATCCATACGCACAGTCAGAAGAATCTTCTCCAGCAGAAGAGCAAGTAGATGAGTTGCCCGAACCATCAACTTCCTTTGATCCAAACTATAGCCCAACCAAAAACACACCTCTTCTTGTTAATCAGTCCAGACTGAATGACTTAGTGAGGGATCTAAATCTGAGTAAGCAACAAGCTGAGTTGCTCGGATCGAGACTTCAAGAATGGAATTTACTGGCTCCTACTACCAGAATTTCAATTTTCAGAAACCGACATGAGGTGCCTTCCATTTCAACTCAGGCAAAAAAATATAAAATTGTACCATCACCATCTCAGATATTGTTGAAACTTTTTTTATAGCAACTAGACATGTTTTTAAGAGACCCATATTTTTTTGTTTTGTCGAAAAAAATTTTCCCGCCATGTAATGGGCCATCAAAGACGGGGAGTACAATTTATGAATTGTGGAAGACATGGAAAATGGTCAACTTCGGAGCCTCACCATTCGCCTATGGAGACAGGTAGAGTTATAATTCTTGTTGTGGTATGTACATAGGGATATAAATAAACTATATTTTATTATAGTTTGGTTTGCGCATGCGTATCTTTTTGTACATAAATTAACAAATGAACGTCAATTTATCTGAAAATTCGAAGTTTGCGAATTTTTTTCGAGCACTTCCGGTTCGAATTTTAAAATTCTGTTTTCGCGGTTGGTAAGACCTAGCTACCCGCTTTCCGAAAAAAAATTTGTATCGCTTCTGTGTGCAACCGTTTTGTCGCAAAAAATTCGAGAAATTGTAAAATTTTCAAAAATCGCCATTTTTGGGCGCCATTTTCTCGAAAACACCATTTTTTAAAATTCTGAAATTTTGTCAGATGGTTCAACTTTACATGAATAATAAACACACCAAATACCATTCTCGACCAATGCTTCGTGAATTAACTGCTGCCTTTTAAAGTTAGCGAAGTTTCGTTAACTTTGATGTCACAGTTAGCAACACTGGGAGCAATAAAAGTGCAATGATTTGATGATGTTTCTGATTCACATTCATTAAATGAAGAATAAAAGGTTTTCTTGACTGTTTTGTTCATTATTTTGATCAAGAAGGCTCTCTGAAATAGTAAAATGAGCCTCCCCCTACTCCTCCGTTTTCTTAAACCGAAATAATCTGAGGTGGAAATTACGATTACGAAACGCACAAATTTCAAGTTCACTTACTTAAAATGGTCTTCGGAAACAAAATTTCACTTATTTTTTTAATTTTTTACGTGGACCAATCATTTGCTTGGTTTGTGTTTTCTTCGCTAATAGCATGTAACCGTGAAGGTGCTCCAATAGGTGTTGGCTCACTCACAACTCGTCCAGGAGTGGATCTAGGGGGAAGAAACTTTTTTATTTTATTTATAAATATAACCGATCTCAGAGTTTGGAGCTCTTAAAAGTAGCTCTAAGTAGCAGTATTACGCCCCCCCCCTTCCAGAAGTCCGTCCTGGATCCGCCCCTGCGTAGCACATTGTCGATAGTCACAAATGCTGAAGGTCCATGTGGAAGCATAACAGCACTTCAACTTCACGTAATTCATGATTTATTCATAATATTTCTGCTACACACCACTGGTTATCATACATATATGATGTTACAAAAGTTCCTTTTTGCAGATTTCTTAAATCTACACTTTGAATTGCAGAAGTTCGATTTTGGGGGAAGCATGAAGTTAGTTCATGGTGACCCGTTACTGCCATAAAGACTTCGCCATTTTCCGAAAGCCAAAGATGACTTCGTTGAATACCAGTTACCGGTCGCATACTTTCCCTTTTTTTCTTCCGGAAGTCGTCGAATTCAGTTCCAGGCAACAGAACGAGAGTAATACCCGGAGTTTGTACTTGCACTATACTCACGAATTCTTCTGCGGTTTTAGTGGGGGCGCGGTGGCTCAGTGGTAGAGCGTTCACCTCCGGTGCTTGGGGTCAATGGTTCGATCCCAGATCGCGCCGTGTGGGATTTGTGGTGGACAAACACTGTGCTCGTGGGTTTTCTCGGGGTTATCCCGTTTCCTCCCACTTTCTGCATTCCACCATTTCATTCATTTCTCATAATCACCGTCTCCTTTAGCCTAACCGGGATAAGTGTTGGACGTGAAACAAAGATTTCATTTCATTTTTTTTCTTCTGCGGTTTTAACACTGAGTATCTGTATTTGCCTAAGATTATGCCGCGTTGCCACATTCTTTACACCTCCCCCCCCCCTCAATAACGTCGCAGAGACCCTTGCATGGCCGGTTTCACTGCAAAACCACTGCTTTATCGGACCTGTCTGCATCTCGAACATCTGAAAACGATTTTTAAAGTCGGATGCAGCACCATCAGAAATCACTGACACGGTTTGGGAAATTGTAGACACTTATTTTCTCGTATTCAAACCTTTTTCTATAAAATATATTTTCGTTTTTCTTCGAGTATTTTTAGAATCTTGTCTATGGCTATGAGTACATGAGCCGAATCGTGTGTTTTATCGTCGTTTATTACAACAAAACTGTCAGTTGATTCATATTCCGGTGATAACTCTGAATTTCACTTTGCAGAATAACAGTCCAGTTTTCAGCGAAGTCCACATGAAGTAAAATAGAGTTTGTATCTTGAAATTTTATATGGTGCTTTTCGGTAGCAATTAGTTCTCTTTGGATTTTCTTGATGTAGTCATGAATTACAGTTAAACCAGCAATGTACGATACGAAAACAGAAAGTGGCATAGTTTTTTTTAACGAGATTATTGTTTTCCCATATGGCATACCTAACACTTTCATTTTCATCAGGATCAACAATTAAAGACTTCACACTTATTCCTTCCACTCCAGGACATTCACCACATTCTTGAAGAAGACAGTTGTCATTTTCTAGGATCATACTACTAAAGGAAATAGGTCACTCATGACAGCTTCAATACAGACTGCACCTTTGATTTGTAGCAACGCAGTAGCAGCTAACTTAAAATTTGCACAATACTCACACACACATACACTTCCCTCGCAGGTTGCGGACTGAGCCACTTTAGTCGAATACTGTAAAATTCCGAGTGACCCATTCTTATGTTGGGATTGTTCTGTTTAAAAAGTCAGTAAATTTCTTTGGAACGCGTAAGAAAACGTTTCGATTTTTTAAACTTGTTGTCCTTTTTCGATCACTAATGACACCGCACTTAATTGAGACTTTGTTTGGAGCATTCCAAATCATCACTGAGGTAATAGTTCAGGCTTTGTGTAGATCATCAGAATTTATTGGATGGCCATTTCAAGTAAACTTAAAATTTATGTGTTTCGTAATCGTAATTTCCACCTCAGATTATTTCGGTTTAAGAAAACGGAGGAGTAGGGGGAGGCTCATTTTACTATTTCAGAGAGCCTTCTTGATCAAAATAATGAACAAAACAGTCAAGAAAACCTTTTATTCTTCATTTAATGAATGTGAATCAGAAACATCATCAAATCATTGCACTTTTATTGTTCCCAGTGTTGCTAACTGTGACATCAAAGTTAACGAAACTTCGCTAACTTTAAAAGGCAGCAGTTAATTCACGAAGCATTGGTCGAGAATGGTATTTGGTGTGTTTATTATTCATGTAAAGTTGAACCATCTGACAAAATTTCAGAATTTTAAAAAATGGTGTTTTCGAGAAAATGGCGCCCAAAAATGGCGATTTTTGAAAATTTTACAATTTCTCGAATTTTTTGCGACAAAACGGTTGCACACAGAAGCGATACAAAATTTTTTTCGGAAAGCGGGTAGCTAGGTCTTACCAACCGCGAAAACAGAATTTTAAAATTCGAACCGGAAGTGCTCGAAAAAAATTCGCAAACTTCGAATTTTCAGATAAATTGACGTTCATTTGTTAATTTATGTACAAAAAGATACGCATGCGCAAACCAAACTATAATAAAATATAGTTTATTTATATCCCTATGTACATACCACAACAAGAATTATAACTCTACCTGTCTCCATAGGCGAATGGTGAGGCTCCGAAGTTGACCATTTTCCATGTCTTCCACAATTCATAAATTGTACTCCCCGTCTTTGATGGCCCATTACATGGCGGGAAAACTTTTTTCGACAAAACAAAAAAATATGGGCCTCTTAAAAACATGTCTAGTTGCTATAAAAAAAGTTTCAACAATATCTGAGATGGTGATGGTACATGCTCTGCCTGAATTGAAATGGAAGGCACCATGAACAATTTTCAGGTTACTATATAATGCAAAATTCCCTTTGTGCATGTACAAATATAGATGGTTTAATGGATGCACTAGGTTTGCAACACAGCCCTGAAGAATGGAGGTTGTTTATCGACTCCTCTAAAACAAGCCTTAAGGCTGTTTTGCTACATAATGGGAACACTAAACCATTAATTCCAATGGCATATTCCGTATAGATGAAGGAAACTTACGAAAGTTTGTCTGTGTTGTCAGCTGTGATACATTATAACAAGTACTGTTGGCAAATTTGTGGTGATTTAAAGGTCATTGCTATATTACTGGGGCTTCAAGGAGGATTTACAAAATACTGTTGTTTTCTTTGCTTGTGGGACAGTAGGGCAACTGAATCACACTACATTAAAAAAGAATGGTCCCCAAGAGAAACATATATGCCAGGCAAACACAATGTTAAGTATTCTCTTTTAGTTAATTCAGAAAAAATTCTGCTGCCGCCTTTACATATAAAATTAGGCTTAATGAAAAACTTTGTTAAGGCCATGGACAAGAATGGAGAAGGTTTTGCGTACCTTAGAAGTCAGTTTCCAAAACTTAGTGACGCGAAACTAAAAGAGGGGATATTCGTCGGGCCCCAAATTCGGAAACTATTAAAGGACAACATCTTTGAGACAAAGTTAAATAATGATGAACTATCCGCCTGGAGAGCTTTCACTAAAGTGGTGTATGGATTTTTGGGAAATCATAAGGCAGAAAATTACCGTCAATTGGTTCCATAGCTTTTGGATAGCTATCAAAGGTTAGGATGTAGAATGTCCCTGAAAATTCACTTTCTTCATTCCCACTTGGAATTTTTCCCCGAGAATTTAGGAGCTGTAAGTGACGAACAAGGGGAACGATTCCATCAGGACATTCAAAAAATGGAGCAACGTTATCAAGGTAAATGGGATCCTCATATGATGGGCGACTATTGCTGGTTTTTAGTTAGAGAAAGTGACTGTCACTACAAAAGGAAGAATTAATTGTAAGTACAAATGTTTTATTTTCATACTTTGTAAAGCAGTTGTGCATTTGATCCATTGTGAGTTATTGATATTTGTTTTTGTAGGTCAATATTAATTTTTTGTTTACTATCTTGAATAACGTTTAAAAGGCGTGGAAACTAAGAATTTTGTTGTATACTTTTGGAGTTAAAGATCAGTTTTTGAATAGGATTAATCTGGCGCAATTCCCGTTTCTGTATCACTATATGAACAGTGACATGAGACAAAAAATCTACTTTTTTAGGGAATTTCCCGAAAAATCCCTCTAGAATTTTCCTCTTATAAAAATGGCGGACATGGTGTATACATCATTGTAAAGTATGTTTCATTACAAATCCAATGAAGTATAAACCTTGCTTATATTGTAATTCCCGTGTAAGTTACATGTGATTTTTCTGCACCTATTGTATATGGTAAAATGGACAGTACACATAGCATATATTTATTTCTCAATGAAGAATGATGCGACTCAGATGAAACTTACAGGGTTTACTAAGTATAAATCAAGCTAACCTAGAATATAATTTGTATGTTTATATGCCTAAGGGTACCCGAGCTAGAGGTACAAAAATGAAGAAAAAGGGAAATTTTGGGGAAAATTTCCCGAAAATCCCTCTGTCACGGGAAAACTGCGTGATAGAGAAAAACGGATTGCAGATTCGAATTCAGCGGCCAAAGTTCCTTAAAGATCCGCATTCTTCTTTCATGTGACTAGTGTTATTATTCGTAAGTGATTTTAACTTCTCCATGATTCTGCTACTATAGTATATTATAATGGGTCTGATAAAAAGCCGATGAAAATATAAGTTAACCGCCAGAGTAGCTAACTCTTATGATCAAGTTTCCCATAATTTGAATATGTAGGCCTTGGAAATAACATTGTCATTTGCTTTATATTTATTCGTTAAGATAGAGACATTTTTTCGTATTGTGAAAATCGAAAGAAAAAAAATCTTCGTATTTAAGATAACGGTTTAAGATTGATTACATTTGCTATTTAGTCGTGGTTTGGCTGAGATTTCAATATGGAGATAGAACACAAGGAAATTGCTGAACTGATGGAAAAGTCTTTTTTTGATTTGAGGAAGACGAGAACAGATGAATTCCAATCTCACGTTCTTCGTCTTTGTCTTTTCTTCATCTCCGTTTACAAATGTCAGGGGTAATAGGTTCTTTCTTATCTAGGTCTGGGTTTCTAAAATTGAACGGAAAGAACTGGAAATAGAACTACAAGCAATCACGGTAATGGATGTACGTAATAGTAAAAGTGTTCCGAAACGTTTTTTTTTTTTAAAAAAAAAAAAAAGATCCGTAAGGGACAAATAAATTTAAATACATAGGAAAAATCGATATGTAATAAAGAAGAGGAGAGAATGTTGTGTATTCCATCAACCCGAATTTGGCAAGGTTCAGATCAACTTCCGTCAAAGGTTTGGTTCCTTGATATTAAGATAAATCAAGTGGCCTTATCGTGGAAGAATATTAATTAGCATGTACAGGCCATGTTTGTAATTACACAATAATTTCTCCCTTTGAGTATTTGTGATATCTGTACTTCATTTCGGTTCTGTTCACAAGGGCTATTTCCGACTACACTGTTTTTAGCTGGTGATGTGTAATCAGCTTATAGACTCCGAGCAATATGCTCAAGTTTGGTCATGCTGGAACCATTTGCCTGTGTTTAAAGTCAGTTATTTTTATCACCATCGTTTTTGCTGTGTAGGAACATGCCCGCAGCGAAGAATTAAGGTAGGAAAATCAATGTAAAAATTGAGTGGGACACAGGTCTTTCGGACCACTGTTTAGAATAACGTACAGAAACAGGGAGTATATAGGAAGGAGGATCTTCACTTTTCCGCTACAGCTGCGAGTTTGGATTAAAATATTCACATTTAAAAGATTGGCAAGATTCCTATACATACATATCTTGTATCCCGGATTATGACTAACTTCTTTGACACAGGAGGTCTGAATGTAGGTTTTCTCTTTGTACACAAGTGCATACTTAAAAAAAAAAAAAAAAAAAAAAATCGCTCGAGAACTTAAGGGAATTTGAATGTCTAAACTTACAAAACAGAAATTTCCATTATCTGCTAGCTTTACACGGAAGTGTCAAGGATTGTGCTAAAGCTGTGATTATTTCACTAATAGTGCCGTAGCAGATTTGTAACAGTGCTGAAAATTCTCAAGTATACCTGCAAATGTATGGGCACTAATTCCTCGTACTCTTCAATTATCTCACAATAGCTTGAGTGAAAGCCATAATTTTGTCCTATAGTTGCTAGGAAGCCAGTTGCAATCCCATTATGCGAACATCTCAAAAATAGAAAGTTGCAGAAAAACATTTTAACACGTGCCCAAGATATATATCCGGACCTTAAAGGCAGAGGGGAGTAAGCCATTTTTTTTCTGAAAATAAGTTATTCCCAGATTTGAAACGCGTGTTCTGATATCTTATTCTTAGAAAGCTTGTAGTTGTATTATGAATATTTTATCAAATAGCAACAATAAAATTGGATATGTAAGTCCGAAGTAGTGCTCTCAACGGGTCGGGTCGGTTCGGGTTGAAGACCGACCCGTGATCCGATCCGATTGACCTGACCCGACAACCCGACCCGAGTACCCTGACCCGACAACCCGATTGACTCGCTCGGGTCGGGTCAACCCGACCCGTTTGAGAGCACTATGGTCACGACATTGGGTGACCGCCAAAATGCACTCCCATTGGGAATTAAGCCCGGACCACGTGTACCGAAGTCTTACACGTTAACCACTTGCTAGATCAAGCGGGGGATTTGTATATGCATCTTAATGAATATTTGGCACTTTTGAGGTTTGGTTATTTCTTTATACAACTGATACCAATTTCCGACGTGGGAGAAATTTATTTTTTTCTTGCTTTAGTTTTATGTGACGAACTTTTTCTTAAAGGTCAGTGTTCGGACGGCAGGGGGTGTTCTCGGAAGGCAGTAGCAAGAGTTTCTTGGAGGAGACAAAAGGAAGTCGTTTAACTACAATGATAAGGGTTGAGGAAACGGGAGAACACCTGTGATTTCTTCCAACCCTTCAACTTTCATTCCAAAATAGGTTCTTATGATTCCGGGACCCGCGCCATTTTGATTTTTCTTTCTCGGTAATTAAAACGTATTTTACAGTATATATAGTTGCACGTAAGAAGATACATAATATGAATTTTGTAATTTAAAATTTAAAAATACAGTATGATAATTAATTATAAAGTACTAATTTTATTTCATAACTTTCAGCCCAACAAATGAAATTCAAACAATTTCCACCCTGGGTCTTGGTCATCAATACTGCGTCTTATTCTTTGTCTTGCACAGTCAAGTCTTGGTCCTGCATTTCGTAGCCTTGGTGGTCTTTCATGCTATACAAGAGCCAAGAATGCTCGCCTCATCGGTACAAACGAAGACCAAGTGTGATTTTGATTATGGTCTTTCATACTATACGGAAAGCAAAAAAATATGCTCATCGCTACTTGGTGATCACCAAAACAAGGCCAAGAGCAAGATTACCATGCACTTCGTCTTGCATATCCAATCTTTATCTTATTCTTATATTGATGTTCTTGGGCTTGGTGAAATAAAATGAAATATTCAGTTTAAGGTCCCTCGATTCTACACCGAGGCTAAGGGATATGATGACCATGAGAAATGAATGAAATGGTGGAATGAAGAAAGTGGGAGGAAACAGGAGAACCTCGAGAAAACCCACTACACGGCGTTTCTCCACCACAAAGCCCACTTAGCACAAGCTGGGATCGAACCAAGGACACCATGCACCAGAGATGAATTCTCTACCACTGAGCCACTGCGGCCCTGCTTGGGCTTGGTCGACCATATCCAAGCTTTCTTTTGACCTTGCTTAAACAACTTCTAGTTTTGTTCTAAATCCAGACTCCATACTGGCGTAGATATTAATATTACAGTCGATTGGTAAAATCAATCTTCCACATTTAAAAATTAAAGTACACTCAAGTACAAAAATAAGCATTTACCATAAAAACAGTAACTGCAAGTGTTCAAAATAGATTTATGTTTTCTATAAAATCAATTGAAAATTGCTATTTTTAATTAGGCAGCTAGTGAAAAACGGCAGCTTTCGACTCCAGCCGAGTTTAAGCTCAAACTAAACTCAGTTGACCAAAGTGAACTGACCCGACCCGTTTGAGAGCACTAGTCCGAAGGCACTTAAAGGTAAAAAGAAGTAAGGCACTGTTTTCTGTCTCTCCTGAAAATTTACTAAAAATGACTTACTCCCCTCTGCCTTTAAGTTCTGGATATATATATATATATATATATATATATATATATATATATATATATATATATATATATATATATATATATATATATATATATATACAGACTGTTCCATAATTCGTGTTATTTTCTACAGCACTGAGAGAAGATGAAGTTTATACACTATTAATGTAAAATTTGGCACTCTTATTGAGAAATATCTGAATTTTTCGAATTTCTAAAGAAAATAAGAGAAAATTGCTGTTTAGCCCCCCTTTTAGGGGTGTAAACACGAAAGTTCATTTTCCTTATGGGAGATTCAATGTTAAATTTTAGAAGCAGTTTTCTCCAATAATTATTCGTGAAGATTTTGGAGCAAATGAGTTGTATTTGTTACAAAATGCAAAAAAAAACTCATTCAAAAATCTAGTAAAGCCGTTTCAAACATTATTTTGCGAAGGTCCCCGTTTGGGGGGGCAAGGGGCGTAAAAAGGTGGTGGGTGATATGTTACCAAAATCCCAAAATGTATTTTCGGAATGCCAGTAAGCGTGAGTTTAAACACAAATGTCACAGAATTAATGCTCCAATGTCCTTACATGTAAGAGTGACTGATAATGGGGCTACAGCCCCCTTTCAAAAATAAAAAAAATCACCATAAATATCCTTAGTAGGGACATATGAGAAGAAGGTATTTTTGTTAATTAATGTGAAATTTGGCGTCATTATATCAAATGAGTATGCGTTTTTTAAATCGGGAATGTTATTTTGATAAAGCACCGCCTTAGGGGGCACAGGGGGCGAAGCGCTTAATGATGAATCTTTATAAAAATTCAAAATTTTGTTCCGAAAATGCCAGTGAGCGTCAGATTTTTCACCACTGTCACAGAATTAATATTCTAATGCCTCTTGCATGTGCCAGTGACTTATATGGGGCTATAGCCCCCTTTCAAAAATAAAAAAATCACCATAAATATCCTTAGTAGGGACATACGAGAAGAAGGTATTTTTTTTAATTAATGTAAAATTAGGCGTTATTGTATCAAAATAGTATGCGTTTTTCAAATCTGGAATGTTATTTTGATAACGCACCGCCTTAGGGAGGCACAGGGGGCGAAGCACTCGATGATGGATCTTTATAAAAATTCAAAATTTTATTCTGGAAGTGTGAATGAGTATTAGATTAATCACATATGTCAAAGAATTAATATTCCGATGCTCCTTGCATGTGGCAGTGATTGATGTGGTGCTACAGCCACCTTCCACAAATCACCAAAAATCACGATAAATATCCTTGACAGGGACATACCAGAAGAAGTTTTTTTTCTATTGGTCGATTAATGTGAAATTTGGCGTTATTGTAATAAAAAGTTATGTATTTTCCAAATCTGAAATGTTATTTTGGTAACAGGGGAAAAAGGGCGCGGTTGGTAATTTTTGGTTTTGGAGGGCACGGGGGCCGAAGTATAAAACTTCCAAATTTTATTTTGGTAGTGCCAATGAGCATGAAATTGATTGCAAGGCGCACAGAATTAATGCTCCTATGCTATTTCCATGTACAATCCGCAGCAAAGAACATGCAACATGAGCATGTAAGTTTGTTGTGAAACTACGACTAACAGCACAGGGAATCAACATAACGTCTAAGTGGCATGAATCACGCCAGGAGAAACCTCGGCGTCCTCCCCTGCATACTTATTTTGGAGCAAAAGACTTCGTCGTTTCACAATAAACATATATGCTCATGTTGCAGGTTTTTTGCTGCGGACTGTACCAGTGACTGATATTAGGCTACAATCCCCTTTCATAAAACAATAGAAATTCATGATGAATGTCCTTATACGCAAGGACCTACTGGCAGAAGGTAAATATTTTTCATTATTAAAGTGAAATTTGGCATTATTGTCGAAAAATGTTTGTTTAGAAAAAGAGCTAAAGCGACAATATGATAATGGTCATGTGTTGATCTCTTTTAGTGGCGTCAACTCAAAATTTGATTGGTCTAACTGGAGTTTCAATGTAAAATGCGGAAAGCAGTTTGCTCTATATTTATACGAATTTTGCTGTAAATTAGCAGTTTTAGGTAGAAAATACGATACCATTCCTCTTCTTCCTCACCTTTCATCTATGATGGTACATGCGTTTCTAGTTTTATTGCGCCAAACCTGCAAATTGGGGAAGATAGGCAGTAAGAAAAATTCAAACTTTTCGTTATTTCCCGTGAGCGTCAAAATATTTGGAAATATACCAAAATTAATGCTTAGAAGCTACCTCCATGTGCCAGCGACCACTTTAGTGATTCAATTCCCCCTTCCTGGTCCCAAATCATTTAAATAACTACACCACTTTGTTTTATTATCTTCCATGCTTCTCTCTGGCCTATTCTGAATGCATGATAAGAGATGTGTGTTTAAGAAGCACTGGAACACGTCCGAATCATTTGTTGGCGTCCCACTGTAAGCTGATTTTAAGCAATGTCAACAAACTTTTGTTTATAAAACACCCTCTAATTCCTGACTCAACTTCTTGTTCATGTGTGCTGACAACAGTTTCAGACCTTTTCTTATCGCAATACACCAACGATTTACGAGTTAACGTGTTGACAGTTCAATAGAATTTCGTGTCTGCAATCAGCACGTGGGTTAGATTGACTTCTTCGGAAATGGACATTACATAGTAGGTGAATCTCGGGGATAGACTGGCTTAATCATTTGATAATTACTTGTCGTTTCCAGTATACTTTAAGAGTGTATTCATACTGTAGTGTCCTTCGATCATGCAGTCTTTAACTCAGGATCAGCGAGCTAATGTAATTGAATGGTACATTTTATCAGAAAAATCTGCAAGAGCAACAAGATCCCGTATAGTTAAAGAACTCGGATTAAAAGTACACGATATGCAAATTCACCGTTTGTACAAACAGTTCCGCAGCAATTGTTTTCACACTGTCCATCTTGCATCTAGAAAAAGTGCAGGAAGATCTCCAAGTGTATCTACAGAAGAAACAAAAAGACAGGTGTTGTTATCTGTTACTAGTTCACCGCGGAAATCCCTTGCTCGTCGAAGCTTAGGCTTAAATATTAAGAAAACTACGCTACAAATAATTTTAAGAAACTTGAAGGTAAAACCATACAAGGTCCGAATGGTTTCTGAATTATGTGCAAGTGATTATGGTGATCGTGTTTATTTCTGTAACTGGTTTATCGAGAAGTTAAATGAAAACCCTATGTTCTTATTTCAAGTGATGTTTTCCGATGAAGCAAAATTCTTCTTAAATGGTTCTGTGTCCTCATCACATGCAAGATATTGGTCATCGATACAGCCGAACGTGAGATCAGAAGTGTCAATGGACAAACGAGGAATAATGGTTTGGTGTGGTATAACTGCGACTGAGGTGATCGGACCTTTCTTTTTTGATGAAAATGTAACAACGTCATCATACCAAAAGCTACTAAGAGAAAAAATATTTGCTGAGCTTGATCGTTTAAATTTGGGTCAAAGTGATGAATTATGGTTTATGCAAGATGGAGCGCCAGCGCATCGCTCAAATACGACTATAAATCTTTTGAGAGAGAAATTTGGGGAACGGATAATTTCTATGGGGTCAAGTGTCGAATGGCCACCAAGAAGTCCGGATCTTACACCATGCGATTTTTTCTTGTGGGGATTCCTAAAACAAATTGTTTACCAAAAATCATGTAACAGTGTAGAGGACTTGAAACAGAGGATTGTCCACAGTATAGAGATGATCACTCCAGATATGTTGGAGAAGGTGTTCACAGTTTCTTTAGTAAATCGCATTAATTTATGTCTTGCTCGTTCAGGAGGGCATGCCGAATAAAAGTAAGTTGATTTTATGGGCTTTACACTTAGGTTAATGATCTTTTTAAATAATTAGTGATAGTAGAGCCAAAAAGAGTTGTTTTCAACAAAGAATAATTTCCAGCAACTGATTCTTATTCCTCGGGAAACATTTGTTTCTATTACAACCGTGTGTCCGTGTGTATTACGTCTGCAGTACATACCAGTAAATTGTTATATGGAAAGTAGGATAATACGATTATTGTGTAAGAAGTAATGAAAATACATGCTTTTTCTTTTTACGAATAAAGCAAACAATATTGAAACTTAAAGCTCACTTAATTTTTAAGATCTTACTTTTCATTAAGATTTTTTTTTTTGGTTCCTGCTACGTTTTCCATTGTCATTTTGTTTTCTATTTCGAGATGGTTCTGCTTAAGTGTATAGAAAATACGTAGGTGATTTGTGTGTGAGATTATCTGCTATAAAAAGAGCCCTAATTGATTTTTAAAAATATAAAATTCTTTGATTATATTCCAGTGACACCATAACAACAAAGTTATATGCATAATCAGTTACACTGACAGAGGTTATTCATTTACAGTTAATTTCCATGTTTATTGTATAATTTTTTTTTTCGTTTTGCAATAATGACATATTTATTGTGAATTTTTGTGATTTTTGGAAGGGGGCTGTAGCCCATATAAGTCACTGGGACATGCAAAGACCATCGGAATATTAATTCTGTGACATTTGTGACTAATCTCACGCTCATTTTCAAAATAAAATTTGGAATTTTCATAAAGATCCACAATCTTATGCTTCGCCCCCTTTGCCGCTAAAGGTGGTGCGTTATCAAAATTATACCGAATTAAAAAAAAACGCCAGCGCCAAATTTCACATTACTTGATTTAAAAAAAATAACTTCTTCCGGTGTGTCCCTGTTAAGGATATTTATCGTGATTTGTGGAAGAGAGCTGTAGCCCCACATCAATCACTGGCACATGCAAGGAGCATCGGAATCTTAATTCTGTGTCATTTGTGATTAATCTGATGCTCACTGACATTTCCAGAATAAAATTTGGAATTTTTATAAATGTCTATCATCTGATGCTTCGCCCCCTGTGCCCCCCTAACGCAGTGGTTACTAAAATAACATTTCAGATGTGGAAAACTCATACCTGTAGCCCATATAAGTCACTGGGACATGCAAAGAGCATCGGAATATTAATTCTGTGACATTTGTGACTAATCTCACGCTCATTAGCATTTTCAAAATAAAATTTGGAATTTTCATAAAGATCCACAATCTTATGCTTCGCCCCTTGTGCCCCCTAAGGCGGTGCGGTACCAAAGTAACATCCCATATCAAAAGACACATACCTTTTTAGCACAATAAGACCAAATTAAACATAATTGATTAAAAAAAAATAGTTTCTTCCGGTATGTTCCTGCTAAGGATATTTATGGTGAATTTTTTATATGATTTTTGGAAGCGAGGCTGTACCCCATATCAGTCACTGACACATGCAAGGAGCATCGGAATCTTAATTCTGTGACATTTGTGATTAATCTGACCCTCACTGGCATTTCCGGAACAAAATTTGGAATTTTTATAAATGTCTATCATCTGATGCTTCGCCCCCTGTGCCCCCTAACGCAGTGGTTACTAAAATAACATTTCAGATGTGAAAAACTCATACCTGTGTGCTACAACGACGCCAAATTACACATTAATTGACAGAAAGTACCTTCTTTTCGTATGTCATTACTAAGGATATTTATGGTGATTTTTTTTGAGAGGGGGCTATAGCCCCATATAAGTCACTGGCTCATGCAAGGAGCATTAGAATATTAATTCTGTGACAGTGGTGAAAAATCTGACGCTCACTGCCATTTCCGGAACAAAATTTGAATTTTTATAAAGATCCATCATCGAGTGCTCCGCCCCCTGTGCCCCCTTAAGGCGGTGCGTTATCAAAATAACATTCCCGATTTGAAAAACGCATACTCTTTTGATACAATGGCGCTTAATTTTACATTAATTAAAAAAATACCTTCTTCTCGTATGTCCCTACTAAGGATATTTATGGTGATTTTTTTTTATTTTTGAAAGGGGGCTGTAGCCCCATTATCAGTCACTCTTACATGTAAGGACATTGGAGCATTAATTCTGTGACATTTGTGATTAATCTCACGCTTACTGGCATTCCGAAAATACATTTTGGGATTTTGGTAACATATCACCCACCACCTTTTTACGCCCCTTGCCCCCCCAAACGGGGACCTTCGCAAAATAATGTTTGAGACGGCTTTACTAGCTTTTTGAATGAGTGTTTTTGCATTTTGTAACAAATACAACTCATTTGCTCCAAAATCTTCACGAATAATTATTGGAGAAAACTGCTTCTAAAATTTAACATTGAATCTCCCATAAGAAAAATGAACTTTCGTGTTTACACCCCTAAAAGGGGGACTAAACAGCAATTTTCTCTTATTTTCTTTAGAAATTCGAAAAATTCAGATATTTCTCAATAAGAGTGCCAAATTTTACATTAATAGTGTATAAACTTCATCTTCTCCCAGCGCTGTAGAAAATAACACGAATTATGGAACAGTCTGTATATATATATATAAATTATACTGCCATAAAAGTTCTTGTCTTTAAATGAGAACATGAAGAAACAGAAGAATCACATCGTAATAAATCAATTTTAAACTCTTACAATGACAACCAACAACACTGAATAATTTTACTCTGTATATCAACACCCAGTACTTCCATCACAAAAATAATACGTATATGCAGGCAGGCACGCAGGAATTTATTTCAGGGGGTCTAAAGCTTTTCGGGGGGTCTAAACTCAATATGAGGATAAATTATATTAGCTTTATAAAATCACTCCAAAAATTAGACAAAATTTACAGGGAAGTCGGGATTTCGTGGGGAACGTGGAGTTCAGAGTTCCAGGATCCACCCCTGCTCGCGTCCGTGCCCATTGCCATTAATCATGCAAATAAAATAACGAAGTGCACACCAAAAGTACGTGCCATTTCGTTCTAATTTCCAAGAACAAGGAAATACAGGGAACTAACCTGTTTCTATTTCTCAACAAACTCTTCCCTTTTATTGATACATAGTTGCCATCGTTCTGTTCACTTTGTGTAGCATGTGGCATAGTTCATATTTGGGTGTATGTTTCAGATACTGGAAAATAGCACTTCCCAGAGATAATCTACTGACAAAATGGCGTCCGTGTAGGTTTGAAACAGCCAGAAGTAACTTGGAGCTAAATCTGGTGAGTAGGAGGTGTGTAGCAGAAGTTCAGTGCCATGGTAAGCCAAGAATGAGATCATAACATTAGCACAGTGTGGCGGTACATTGTCCATGTCGAGGATGAAATTTCCATTTTCCATTTATAGTCGTTTCTCAGTAAATTTGCAAAAAAGTATGTATCCAAAAGTGTGCGAAAATACTCGCCTGTAATTGCATGACGTTTCAGAACAGAATGGACAATATAACTGCCTGAGAATACCAGAGGATAGCGTATATCACCTTCTCATTGGATGTCAACTAATTAATTTTTTGGGAAGTGGTAAATTTGTTTATTTCTATTGCAGAGACTGCATTTTTGTTTCTCGGATGAGAATGGTATATGTGATTCATCCATTATCACAACACTTTCCAAGAAATTTGAGTCCTCCCCTGAAGCATATCAATTTGGAACACATGATCGAATCCTTGCCTCCTTTTCATCGTCATTAAGCATTCGTAGAATTCAGTGAGAATTAACTTTCCTTAGACCCAGTTCGTTTGTAATTATTAGTTCTACTGTTTCCATTGCATCACAGATCTCCTGTATGTTGATATGATATTTTCAACATGGGCAGTGTAGCGTCAGTTGATGTTTTTGGTCGTCCAGACCTCTACTTAGCTTTCAGACACTTTCGTCTTGCTGTGAACTCACGTACCCACTTCCTAACAGTGTTTTCTGCAAGAGCACTATCATTACACGCATCCTTCAGTTGGTGATGAATATCGGTTACATAACGTCCAGCTGTGGTGAGGAATTTTACAATTACCTGTTGATCTTCAACCGAAAATTCCAAGTTCCCGGATAGAAACACGTCCTACTCGTTCAGGCACTGTGATTCAACTCCTGCCACTTTGTAAACAAAACCTGCACTGCTTAGAGACGAAGGATGGTCTCCGACGCCGAAATTCCTTTCCTGAGATGACAAAAAGTGCAGACTTCAGAACAAAACGGCATATACTTTTGGTATGCACCTTTTATAAATGTCAAAAAAGAAAAAAGAAAAATAAAAGAAAAGGAAAAAGACAATAGTAGATAATTGGTTAAGTGAAATCGAAGGAGTTAATCTCTGTTGTTTTGATTTATTTATAATGAGACTCATATTGTTTTTTGAAGATCTTTCCGAAGATTAGTTATGTTCGAAAGAATCTCACGGTAATTGAAATAGCTTTGATTTTGTTTTAAAAGAAAGACTCGTTGTTTGTAAAAAGAATTGTTATTACTCGTGCAACATATATTTTTATTGCTACAGATATTGATATAGAAAACGTGTTTTGGTAAGTTCTCATTTGAAATACCGTAATTGCGGGCTACTTGGACCCTTAAGGGGCTACTTGGACCCATACCAAAAATTCGTTTAAAGTCCCATATGCAATGCAATAATTAGTGAGTTCAGAGTTAGATCTATTAGATGGGATCATAATGCAGGCGTACACACATTGAAACTAGTTCTGTGGTAGGCTGCGATTGAGCAGCATCGGTGAGAAAGGTCGTTGACGAAAAGGGTGTATTTATTGACCGCCAAACTTTTATGTGTGGACACTATTTGCAAGGAAGTGGAACCAATGCTAAGTATACACATAAGTAGTTACATATAGGTTAATGAAACTGACATGGTAAACTTTCTCATATACAATAAGATGTGTGCGTAATTGCATTATTTATGAAGTGTGTACAATATGACCTGGAAAACATGGATAATTTGTCCTACCACATATTTTGTTATCTTTATCCCACCCCATCCTTTGTTATTCTTATCAATGAAAAATGAAGGTCCGTTGTCACGTGTCGCACAAGTAAGGACTTTTCATTATTTCCTTAAGGATACCGGTACGAAATGGTACATCGATATAAAAGATTGCCTGCAGGTCGAAAATATGTTGATTTTTCATAACAGCTTGAAGAATGTTTACCAGCAATTCAGTCGGGGAAAATGTTGCGAAAAGAAACAGAAGTTCACTTCAAGATAAGTCGTTCCACCATAGAAAGAAGATTAAAGAACAGGTCAAGGCAGAATCCGGGCCATCTGAAAGTGTTCACTGAAGAAAAAGAATTAGCTTTCGCTAGTCATCTTGATAAAGTTTGTGATTTCGGATTCCTCGTTAATTGACTTGATTTCAGATTTCTTATGAAGTCCTATTTAGCCATGCATGGGAGAACTGTCATTGCTTTCTAAGACAATCTTCCCAGTCGAGATTGGGTGAAATTATTTTAGAAACTGCACCTCCAGTCAACGACTAGATTCGCTGCTAATATAGATAGGGCTCGTGCAGCTGTAGAAGAAAACGTAATCAGGTATTACAGTCATTATATTTGGTAGTACCTCTTAACATGTTCTCTTTGTGGTTTGCAGTAAATAAAAAGTGTTGTTCTTGGAACACTTACGTCCTACTTAGTTTCAGAGCACATTTCAATGGTTTTCTGTAGGAAAATATGGGAGTGGGTTCAAGTAGCCCGAACGCGAGTCTTACTAGGACCCATTTTTTTTTTTAACAATAATCGCCTGTGCTTTGTTTTCAATATGTGTAACTAAAACTGTCCTCGATATGTACAATAAAGCCTGTGGTCCCACTTAATATGGGTTATGACAATAACTTTCGAGTTTTTGTGGATCAAAACAGGCCAGAGGAACGAATTTATTGCAAAATTGGGTTCAAGTAGCCCGCATCTACGGTACTGAAAAATTTTAATATTAGTTACATATATTTCTAAATAATATCTTCCTTTTTGCTGTGAACTCGTCTATATTCAGTTCACTAAGTATTTGTGTGAGAGAGAGATCGGTCAGTCTCCCCTTTCTAGGTATTGCTTAACCTAGTTAAGTTGTTTAAGGAAAAAAACTCCAGGACATAACTGATGGTGTCAAAATATTGCGTAGGAAATTTCCTTTGACATTTTGTAAACAACAAGCGAACACCTCGACCTTATGATAGATAATGCTAACTTGTATTGTCTGTTATCAAGATGTGATGATTACATCAAGACGTAAGAAAATACTACGAAAGTGGCAAGAATAATAAATGTAAGTTTATTCCTATTATTACTTCTGAGAAAATTCAATAACACTGTAGAAAATATGTAAAACAAACCAAATTTTAACTTAATGGTATGTGAGTTTAGAATCACATGAAGACCTACAGAGAATTGAACTCGGATACCTTTTGCACGAAAAGGGCAGCTATGCGGTAATTTTTAATTAGAAAAATATTAACAATACATTTTTATGGTTTGAATTAAATGAAGCAACCAATTATCATTTTTGTCTGATTTTGTTTTACAGAGCTGAAGAAAGAGCTACGGTGACGGAGTTCCACATTCCTTGGCTGCTGGAAGTCAACACTTCAAAAAGTGAGTTTTTCTTTTCTTTTCTTTATTTATTTACGTGGTATATATATATATATATATATATATATATATATATATATATATAAACTTGCATTGTGTATGTAGGGTATACACATTTAAGCATTAATACAGTATAATTTAGTGGAATCACGTAGCCATTTTTCCTGGTCAGTTACATTCACACTCATTGTCATTTCTTTTTTCTTTCGCTTGGTATTGAACGCCTATATTCTTACTTGTTTATACACGAGCATTCACGTAGATTCAAATAAGAATAGTTTGAACGGCAGACGGGATAGTATAGTAAAGTGTAGGTAAAGTAAATAAAGTGCCCCCACCAAGAGAACCAGGCTATGATGAAGACGAAGAATTTACTGTTGTTAGTTTTAGGTAGCTCCTTTGTTGACTTGAATTTCTATGTGCGATGGGGCTAAATGATTTATAGTAGGAATACTGTATCCTAGAAGTAAGAGTAATTGGTGGTAGTCTAAAGTGACTAATATATTAATAGTTTTGTACAGATATATATATATATATATATATATATATATATATATATATATATATATATATATATATATATATATATATATATATATATATATATATATATATATAAAAGAAGATATATCCCATCATTTTTGAGGGGTACTCACCTTAAGATATACTGCGCCGCTAGCACCGATTATGTTCTACTGGACCGCACCCCTGCAGCATTATAGAGTATCACACGACATCTCAGTTTCCACTGCAGCATGCTCGAGTGTAGGACAGACGTGGGCATTCTATCCCACTCCTCCCTGCACGCTTTCAATGGATTATTTAGGGTACGCAGGCGGCGATGTTGAAGATGTCGTTTCAACAGTTCAAATGCTCAAAAATCCACTGGAGTGACATGTGGGATTTCACAGGAATGTTCTCAAACGGAATGACATGAATTCCTACTTCCTCTGCCATTTTCTGATAAAAGCGTAGTGATGTTCTGACAATATGACTCGAAGCCTTGTCCATATGGAATATGGATCATCATCTAGTTTGCATCCATTCCATACAAGTCCGAATGTGACCACCGGCAGTGAGGTGGACATATGATTAATCCATTGTGACAACTTTCTTCCATTTGTAACCCACCAGGTACTTTTTATACAGTTTCCTGCAGTTCGCCTTACGTTCGGCAATGTGACGCCTTCCACACACACACACACACTCAACATGATTCGCCAGATGGCAGCACCGAATCGAAAATGGTCGGATATACAGCGAACAATCTTCTGTAAAGCAGGTACCGTCAGTTGACGGATTCATGAGTTTTGTATGTTAATTTTTATGATAGCATTAAGGATTAATCTCTGATACATATGTACAAAAATTCAGATTTTACGGCACAAAATTAGTTTGAAGGTTCAAGATGCTGATTAACATAGGAAACAAAGTGTCGTAACTGAATCTTGGCTAGATAGATATCCTTTCAGTCACTTCATGAAGGATGACTGAATTTTAAACAGATCATGAGGAAGAAGAATATGCTCTAAATACAGTGAGCGACAAGTACGGCCCACCTGCCAGACTCCTGAAAGGTTCTATCAGGCCACGACATGATTCCTTTTCTGACGAATGAAAAGAATAGGGTTATTCCAAAAGAGTTCTATTAGAAAGGTTGATAGATGAGCATTTAGTTTCACTTTTAAGAATCCGTTCATTCCATTTCGAACGAGATAATGAGAAACTTTAATTATTAATAGGATTTAGTATTACAAAAATTTTGTAAATTGTTGTTTTTAATAAATTATATTGGCCCGCCTTAAGGTCCTCGTCTATAAAAGTTCGCCCATCACTATCGTGGCTGCCAACTGTCCGGTTTTCACCCCTATCTACGGGTTTAAGAACTCAAATACGGGTGTACAGGTTGTTGTTCAAAATATACGGGTGAACTAATAATTTTGACACTGGTTTTTCTGTTAAGCAATAATTCGATCATTATTGTTATCATTTAGCAAAATAAATAAATAAAATAAAATAAAGTCTCAATTGACACCCTACTGTGTTCAGAATCACAAAGTAAGATACGAACAGAGTGGTAATTTTTGTATAAGCCGAATAGTAATTGTCTAGCCCCATGCAACCAGCAATTTTGTTTTCTGGTGTTGAGTTACGTGGCGCCACGGTAGCTATTTCTAACATGACGTTTCTCTTGAACAGAAACCAATGGAGAGCTTTTATGAACGCAACATTGAATCTCCGGGATCCGTAGACCATAGAGTTAATTAGGTTTTAAAATAAATATGTATGTGGAATAGAATATTTTGGCTATATTAGGATATAGAACACTTCACCTTATACGTATGATGGAATAGAACTGGTATTGGTGTGATGTAATTATTACATAGTAAGCAAAGCTTAGTACGGTTGCAAATAGTGACTGTGGTAGTAGGAGAACGTTCTTATGATCTGCAACTTTAGTCGGCTCAAAATATAACGTTTATAGAGAGGAACACGAGAATACGACTTACAGGTGAGCATTTTTGAAGGCAGATTGTAGAGTGAGTGAGATATAACTACGTTTTTGGAGCGTTTTCTAAGGTAGAACTGAATATGTTTGGTACGAAACTTAGCCATTAACATATAGAAAGTGTGTGTGAATATGCATGTAAGTACTTTTACATTTTGATGTTTGAGTTCTAAATACACAAGTAACATGACACAGTTAGATTGTACAAATTTACTTTATGTGTATATTTGTTATTATTGATAGAATAATACTGTTATTGTATTTATACACTTGATTGCAATCTTATTTTAACTAAAATCAGAAAGTGGTTCAACAAAGATTTATTTATTAAAATTGTAGCATATGTAAGAGACACGGGAGGTACACATTTCAGATGCATTATATACTAGCATAATTATTTTTTATGTGATACAGGAGGATAAGAAAAATATTTTAGATACTCAATTCTATTACGTTTTACTTTTAAAGAAAGGAAAGTAGTGGAGAGTACTTTTTCGTGTTGCATAAATTGGTTTTGGAATGAAGTAATCGGTATCTTCCATAAATAAAAGTAGCTGTGATACACTTGTACAATAGAGTTCTGTAATGCATGGAGAATCTCTTTAACCGACGAGGAAGATACACTGGAAGAAATACGGTAGAGGAATAAAAAAGATACACAATAATATGCAAAGAATAATCGGGATTGATTTTGTATAGCATGTCTTTTTAATTAATGTGAAAGATCTGTTGGAAAAGGATCATACTTAAGTGCAGTGAGACGAAAAGAAAGAAGCAGCATTGATTTTGTGTGGAAAATATTTTAACTAACGTAAAAGAGATTGGAAGGAAAGCAACAAGGGAGAATAAGAAAAATTATTATCTTCACAACAAAACATCTTTACAAGTGAAAAATTATGGAAATTGAAGTTAAATCTGAGAAATAGTTAAATAACAACGATGGAAAATAAGAAAATATTGTATGCTTTTGACGTATAATTATTGCTTTTGACGTATAAATTAATTATAACTATTTTCCTGATTTGCATTAAAGACGAGAATTACATTGGTTACACCTTTGTATCGTGTCATACTGTCCTTTTAGTTAACGTGGTAGAAATATTGGAATAGATAAGAGGAAAAAGATTACATCTATTTTACAATAAACCTACTATTGCATGGTCTAATTACGTATATTAATCGGGAAACGACCATTAGAAAGATTTAGGCGCAGATGAGAGGATAATATTAAGAAGAATCTCGCAGAAATAGGAATACAAAGTAGAGACTGGATTCAGTTAACAAGGAACAGAAGTCAATTGAGAGCTCTTGTGAACGCGGCATTGAACCTCCGGGTTCCAGGCAATATCGTTAGTTATGTTATCGTTAGTTTAATACTTATATTAATATATAATGCTGTTGCATACTGCTTTTTTTTTTCTTTCTACATGTTTAATTGTATAAAATAGGGAATTCTTAAATTAATAAATCTGGTCAATCGAATAAAATATTACATGTGTATAAATCATTTACTGTTTGATTTGTACAAAGGTGTCCAAAACCCTACAAAATGGAATACTAACACGTGTGATTTGTATTTAAAATTTAATAAAATAATAACTTCACTGCAAAGTTATACTTTCTAAGTTGTTATTCGCAGAAATTCCACATCTGAATATAAAGTTTAAAGTCTATAGCTGATGAATTATAATCTGCATTTAATAAATGATAATATAGTGAACCAAGAGTTTACAAACCTCTCGGTTTGCAAACAATTTTTCCGTCGGCTTACAAACAATTATTTCGAGGTACGAACACGCACGCACTGTACCGACAATTTCACGCACCCAGTAGTGGTTTTGTGTGTTTGCCTTAAACATCTGTCCGAGTAATGTATTCAAAAACTATTTTTTCTTCTTTTCTTCGCATGTTTTGTGTGTTTTAGTTATCATTATGGTTTGTTTAATTTAGTATTATCTGTTTGTCTTTAAAATGAGTAATGTTATTTTAATTCTATATTTTTCAACACAGGAAAACACTTAAAAATATATAAAAATATATACAGTACCGTGTTTCTGCGGCTAGTATATTCTATTCAATGATAAAATATTTTCGGTTCACGAACAGCGTTACAGAACGGATTAAGTTCATAACCAGAGGGTCCACTGCAAAACATACACTGCTTATATTTTCTTCTGTAATTACAGAAAACTTAGATAAGATGGTTGACATTAAATTACATACTAAAGCAGCAATTAGGTAGTCGAATTTGACGACATTTTGACACTATTTCCTTGTAATTTGTTATAGAACGTAGAGATTATTTATAATTCGTTTTGTCGTTAACTTCACGGAATCGCATTAACATTCAGTTATAATAATATTTGTTTTAACACATTAATTAAAAAATCTCAGAGTAATGCACAGAAAGCATCTAGTTTACAACTATCGTATAGCCCAAATCAATTTAAAGTTTTACAATTGTTAATTTAGTGTGTTTATAAGATTTAAGCAAGAGAAGAAATGACTTGGATACATTCTAACATCACAACTTAAAGTTAGACTAGAAATAAATCACAAGATAAAAGTTAGAACGCACATTATTTTACCTGTACATTTCAAGCTAAAATACTTGTCTTCTATGTTTGACAGAAGAATTAATGTAATTTTATAATCTTGTTACATAATCTGCCACCGAAATACAGTATAAAGCTAAGAGCATTTTAACATCTTTTCACTTTAATTGCCTCAATTGACATATATATATATATATATATATATATATATATATATATATATATATATATATATATATATATATATATATATATATATATATGTTCAGGTGTAGACTTAAGTCCTAGTCGTCTGTGTCACTTACTATTGTATTATCTGTAATAAACAAATGGTAATTATTTCACAAATTCCGCTTGTCATAAACCTGAAAATTGTCTTAGTTGAGATTGTTCGGTTTCTATATATAATTATTCGTTATTCCTTGTTTCAAGAGACCTAGATGAAGTAAATAATGTTCTTCATGTTTAAACACTGTTTCTAATATTGTATTGTAGTCAAACTTGTTATAATAATCTGTGTTATAAGTAAAGTGAATTAATGAGAAATTTTTCTGGGAAAGTTTTCCTTAGGTTCCTTGTAAATAATTCTTTGTATCACACTAAATATACTTTATTAATTATCTTGGTATTAAGTTTTTATGTTAAATAACACATTAATGAATAGAAATGTTAGAAATAAAATGTATATAGAAATTCTTCAGCAATGGTAAATTCTTTCCTATATATCCGCCATCATGGTCCACTCTGCAAAACGGTATTTACATCTTACCAAGTACAATAAAATAGATTGTGACGCAACCTGTACTTTTAGCTCTAATACCGCAATCAAAGATAAATACAATATATACTAAGGAATACAGTGTATAGGCAATTCTCCATTTTTTGCGTAATGATAAAATTTCCACAAAACTCTAACAACTATGAAGAACTAAGAAAACTGCCATCAGAGCATTTCTATCCACAAGATTAAATCATTGTATTCTATAATATGAATAATAACAATTTAAACATTTCAAATATGCACATGCTCAACAATCAAAATTAGTTATTTTTCTTCCGAATCATTTAACAGCTTGCATGCTCTCGTCTTCTTTAATTCCTATGGGGTATCTTTAGGGATACGCACGAGACAAGATTTGTGGCTGTCTTGTCTCGAAAATGAGCTGTAGAAGTGATGTCTCAACTCGAAAAATGTATATTTCTCTATTGGAAGAGCCGTGTCTCGAATCGAATTTTGTCAGGAAAATCCTGTCTCAACTCGTCTCGTGCGCATCCCTAGGTATCTTCATTTAGACGCTGACTTGAGTTCATGTCGCCTAAATACTGCTAATTGTTAATTAAATTCGTATTAGGTCTTAATATAGTGTTAGGTATTATTGCCAGTTGTGAGATAAAGTCACTTCATGCAATATGGACCTAGGTCAAAATGTAACATTAACAGATTCAGCATTTCTATACGTTTCTTCCTAAATAATTTACATCGGGAAATGATAAAGTTTAGTGATCTAATGTCTTCAATGCACGGGCATACGTTATAATCTTCAGTGTGTTGCATATGACATCACTATGGTTGTAGCAGCGAAAAGTTATCATACGTCGCAGTATGGGCTGCATTTACATCACGCAACCCTAAAGCGTATTAGACATAATTCCATCAGATATTGTATCAAAATTTCAACAAACTAAAGCTTGGATGTATGTGCTACAAGTTCTGTGCAAATTTTTAGTTGTATGCATTGATATACGAAATGAAATACAGTATATTTTCAACCAGCTTTCCTTGAAACAAATGAACAGAAAAACATTGTGTAGTAACGTCATGATAGGTGCTGAAAACTTGACGTGCTGGTTGATAGTTACAAGGAAAAATATTAATTTGCTAAGAATAAACTTTGATTAACTGACAGACTGATCAACGCTTAGGCCAAACTACTTAAGCTGGACACTTGGACAATACATAGAGTTTGTGACGTAAAATACTACTAAGGCAGGATTTTTGGATGTTCGGTGTGGAAGGGGGAGGAATGAGGGTTGCAGATATCACGGAGCCCCTCAAGTGTAGCTATGAAATTTGGTATTTGACTTTCGATTTAAAATAATGAAACAAGTGTTTCAGCGTTTTTGATATTTGTCGTAGAAGACAAGAAACGAGATGGAAAGGAAAAGGGGTGGGAGATGAAATTATTATAATAAGACGTTTATCTCAAAATTCCTTAACGTTAGAGACATGAAACTTGGTATTTGGATTTTTCAGTTTCCGGTGGGAGCTCATGTGGTTCTGATTCCATGTTAAGCTGTAAGTCCACATCTGATATAGCGTCACTGCTGAAAGGAAACACTAAACTCAAAGCAAATTGGATTTTTCGTTTGAAATAATGAAACACGCGTTTCAGCGTTTTGTGATGTTTGACCTGGAATGGGACAAAAACGGGATGGAGGAGATTAATTAAGATGTCCATACGAAGCGTTAGGATTTCGTGCGGGACTTCTTATTCAGAGGAATTCTAAATGAAAGATACGGAAGAAAGAACGCAAAATACTGACTGTAGTATCTCGTAGGGGCATTTACTAGTGAACGTAAAACATAGGCCACCAGTGATTGGAAGAGAATAGTAATAAATGAAAGGGAGGCAATGGGAAGGAAGTTCAGCTTCTGAGACTGGTGGCTTCTGAGACTGGTGGCGAATGTCAAGAAGAAAATGTGAGTACAGGTACTAATTATCACAGTGGAATGTGCTAATTTTTACGTGTAAGAATATATATATATATCTCGGATTGCAGATAGTAAGATCTATGTGCGTAGTTTTCGTGCTTATTTTGTAGAATAAGTTAACACGTGCATTGTTATCTCCAGTGGTGCTGAGTACTCGTCTATCTTTTACTAAAGAACAAAGAATGAAATAAAAGAAGTATTAGCAATAAGTATATAAACAATAATTGCATATTTATATACATGTATTTTACTGAAACAAGCTGCAACAAACGCACACTGTTTTAATTTTTATTTATTTATTTTTATTTTTAACAAATACAGTAAATTTAAAAAAAAACGCACACATTATATCTTGACAATGCAATTACTTACAAACAGTGTTAAGTATGCCGCCCAACAATGTTAAACTGTCAAGTAAATTTTGATGTGAACATTTTTTTTTTTTTTTTTTTGGTCCTAAAGTAGGTAAATAAGTACAATCCCAAATTTATATTGTCATTTGTATACCTTTTTCTTCGCATAACACAAGATCAGAATCATTGCTCATTTTCATTGGTTAGTAACGATGAACATTAATGCACTGCACTATCTTGTGTTAGCGCAGCGAAACGGTGTAATATCGAATGATTTAGAGTGGAGTGAAAGTTGGGTGTTCATTCAGACTGGCAGTGTCTTAGGCATATCGATAGAAACAATGACATACAGAACTCGTGGCAAGACACAACTAGACGAGAGTGTTAAAGGAAACCAAACCCAAATGAATTGAGATCACCAAACCCAGGGACGTACGCAGGGGGTGGGTCGTGGGGGTCTGGACACCCCCCGAAATTTTGACTTTTGTGTAAATTTAGCCTAATTTTAGAGGCAATTTTAGGAATTTTAATATAAAATACCTTCATATTGAGTTTGGACCCTTCCGGAAATAAATTCCTGCATACGCTACTGACCAAACCATTAAGTTAATGCGGCATAACTGATTGCAGAACTCAACCAGCATCTGGAACGGCCTGTTTTTTCAAATACAGTTGGACAAGAGATGCATAATCTCAACATCCTGGGTTGGGTTACTATTTCGATACGTCTTAGCACTGCCGCGAACACAGTAGGACGAAAAAAGGCGCTAAGAGCGTAAAACATAGGCCACCAGTGATTGGAAGTGAATATGAACCGGTGAGTCATCTTCCTTGTTATTTACAATAATCCGCATTTATAAATGACGTACGCCCAAAGATAAGTGTGCTCTGAACTTCCTTTTTCTTACCGTTAAGCATGGCGGCGCATGTTAAAATTAAGTATCTTGATATAAAGAACAACTTCATAAGAATTTAACCACTTGACATATTAGAAATAAATAGCAGTCTCCTAAACTGAATATCCACCGAAAAATATCATGAAAGGACAGTGAACAATATTTATGAAAATCATAAACTCATGTTTAACGTGTTGAGAGTCTTTTTAGGGAAAAGCGAAACTACAAAATCCTTAATTTTTGATAATAAAATAAGGTGCCAAAATTTGCTAAGATGTGGGCGACTATAATATTGTCATACCTTTTTCTCTTCCATACTGCGATTGTTACTGGAACCTTATATGTTTACTTCATGATAGACTTGCTTGGTTTTGAAGAAAGAGAAGCTGTCCATTAAATACAGTTGATAGCTGTAGAAGTGTAGTTTGATTCTGAAGTTGGATTACCTTTGTGGGCGCAATGTGTACCTTCTCACTAAAAACTGGCCATGGCTTGTATCAGTTTTAGTTACTTGTAGAATAACTGTTTTCCATACATAATTTTAAATTTTTACATGTTGTGCGTATTACGAACATCGCACACTTGAAATAAAGCACAATTATTGTGTAGTTGAAAAATAATTGTTTTAGTCAACCTTTAATTTTTACGTCCGACTTCTTTCAGGTTTATCTTCCAGTCGTTCGCTGGCAATCGAAAAAAAACTTCCAGCTGGGATCATCAAATTAGACAATACCAAGGTAACCTGACCTTGAAAACGGGAACCGTTCTTAATCAGCAATTCGTGTTATTTATTCCAAAAGGTGATTCCTTCACCTGAAAAACGAAAAGATTATAATAATAAATTGAAAACAACATTTATTTCACCTAAAATAATTTAACAAGAAAATCTCTTCTGAGGAGCTTGTTAATACATACAAATACAGGGTGTTTCAAAACAACACCGACAACGTTTGGGAGGTGATTCCTGACAACAAGATACGACAAAAAGTATAGACCAACCTGGGTGCACAAATGCTTCCTTTCGGAGCTATAGGCTGTCAAAAACATGAAAAACTGAATTCTAAAGGTCCATAGGGACCCATCGTAGTCGGATCAAGACTTCACTTAGGAACTAATATATGCGCTATCCAAAAATACATGTTTCAGAATCCTAAGGTACCCACGCACCAATTTTTAAAGAGGGAGTTTAGCTACGGGCATATAAGTTGAAGTATTCATCAACTACCTCTAGAAAACTAGCGGAAATACCGCAGGATTCAGAAACATGGATATTTGAATAGAGCACATACTAGTTCCTATGTGAAATCTTCATCCGACTACGGTAGAACCCATAGTTTTGGTGCCATGGACCTTTAAAGTCATTTTTTTTCATGTTTTCGGCAGCCTATAACTTCGAAAGGAAGCATTTGTGCACCCAGATTGGTCTATGCTTTTTGTCTTACTTTGTTGTCAGGAATCACCTCCCAAACGTTGTCGGTGTTGTTTTGAAACGCCCTGTATAATCTTGAGTAAACAAACACGAGGAGAGGACAGAAAGACCGCCATCATGATAAACATGAATTAGGGATCTGCAATTTTGTCCACTGACACATCTTTCTCTATATATTCACCTCATATTGCCTTACATTTCTCACATCTATGGGTTAATCCGTTAAGTTTGCGGAGATGGAGGCAAAACAGGTTTTTACCACCCTGGTGACTTCATCATCCACAAGACAGCTATCCCGCAAATTTTTATTAATATTTGAGGAGATGAAGTAATCGTATGGTGCCACATCGGGTGAATGTTGTGCGGGCAAAATAAACACATCCCACACATAAACATCCACATTGACACATAAAAGTGAGAGTTTCTGCTAGTCAGTGTGTCTGCGCATAGTTCGCTAGCAGCAATACACCTTTCGAGAGCAAACCCCTCTTTACATTGATAGCATCCTGTAACTTTTGCGGCATGTTCCTGTAATATATATGATTGTAGCCCCTTTTGGTATATAATCAGTCAAGATCATACTCTTATGGTCCCCAGACATGACCTTGGTAGATGAATGCTGCATTTTACCTTTTTGGGGGGTGGAAAACGAGGTATGTTTCCATGGTTTACTAACTTCTTCGGTCTCAGGGTTAAATAGATACACCCAGCTTTCATCCATGTTACTGATCTATTCACAGAACCATACTTGTCCTTGTGTAATAGGTCTAGAATATGTTGTACCCATTGTTCGCGTTGCTGTTCTTGAAAATATGTCGCGCATGTTCAGGTCTCACAACTCGAAAGCATTCATGTTCACGTCTGCACTGTCTTGCTGTTTGGCTTAAACTGAGGAGTCGTAGGTGGAGTGAGTGATTTTGAGTTGAACGTCCCTTTCAGCATCGAGGCCATATGAGACGTGAACCTACTGATTAACGTGGAATCCGAACCACATGAGCTCCCGCCGGGAATCGAACCCGGGTCTCCCACGTCAAAGACGCGTATGCTAACCGCTTAGCGACGAAGGAGCTCGAGTCGTAGCTGGAGTATGCTACAGTTGAGTATTTCTTCTTTCCGGAAATCAAACTTCCCCCTGCTGATAAATTTAAAAGACGCTGTTATATATGATTGAATACATTGGCGGTACACTGGCAGTACAGAAAAAAAAAACTGGTATACACTATGATAAGTGCTTGGATGTGTATGGCGAATATGCTAAAAAGTTGAGTACCGTATATAGTTTATACACCATAAATAATTCGCACATATCGTTTACCGTCTGTTTCTCACCAAAACATCCCTTTTTTCCAGGTTATCCCTTATGGTTTATGAATAATCGTGACAAAATAGAAGAAAATCGGAGTTGACTATGTACCTTATTTTAGTTATTTAGATTAACTGCAAAATGTATATACTAACAGAATATGACTAACTATCTTAAGTTTGCATGATATATAAAGGTAACCAAGAAAGTTCTGTCGGTTTTGTGGAGATATGTGTTCAATTGGCCCTCACACCTTGAGTTGAATGCGAATGGAGATAAGGCGAAGGTCAGTTGTTGGTGTGGGTATATCCAACATACTACCTGGTTGTGGGAGTTCAGTTACACCGTGAATTCGCGTAAGGACAGAGCGAACATGGAACCTCCACAGAACATCACATGGACGTGGATACTGCACGAATTCAAAATGGGGTCAAACTCCGCGGCAACGGGGCGGAAGATATGCCAGGCCTTTGGTGAGGGTGTCGTGGCTACGCATACACGGCAGCACACAGTGGTCCCAAACGTAAATCTAGCTGGACAAAAGTCTGTGAGTTAATGTATGAGTGCAAGCACTATGTTTACTCATCGTGAGGACTAATTTTATTGCGTGACATGCATCGAGGGTACCTTTTACAACATTGTGGAAAATTATTTCGTCATACACGAGAAAAATGCGTGATTACGATGTGTAAAGACATACTGACGAATAGTATAAATGCAAGTGTAAGTTAATTTTTGCAGCAGGAATATGAAAAAAAGTAATATATGAAGTATAATCACAATAATGCAGATCTCAGTCATCACAGTTATTGCCTTCGAGATCATCTTTATCATCATCATCATCATCATGAGAAGCATCAAATGCCGTATTAACTTTAATGCAGTACTTGGTAAGGGGGACTCTTTGCCTGATCGTGGTAGTCTTCTATGTGGACTGATGACGATCTGAGGAAATAAGCAATAAATGCAACAAATATTCCATAATTTTCTCTCCAGAAAACTTTCCAGTATGATGTTCCTGTAATTACGCAGATCTTTATTTCTAGCTTCCTGAGCAATGTCTCTGTAATAGTGATATTGTCTGGGTAACACTGTCTTTTTGCTTCCAAAATTGTTTAGTAACTTGGATAAATGTTTGCATTATGTTCCTTATTTAATAAACGTATTGAAATGTATTGTTTTATGAAGCCAGAGCTCGTTCAGGAATAATTGGTTCGGCATTTATTTATCTTTCTGTTTTTACACTAGTTTCACTTTCGTAGCTCTCTTCGGAAAAGCAAATAAATTCTGCAATCATGTCAGCTGCAAACATTTTCCTTGTGTACGCAAGTTGGTTCCTGTTGCGTACGATAATTCTTCGGGTGTATATATTTCAGTCAACGAAGATACACGTCTTCTTTCAGTTTTGTTGCTGCTTGCAGTAAACCGTTTCCTTGGGCGTCTCAATGCCACTTGCTCCGAATCGTGAGACTAATGGTTCTACTTTGTTTTAAACTTTCTGTAACCATGCATCATTTTTCCTGACATATGTCTTCTTACATCTATTGGCCTGTACCCATTTTGCCTTGACGTGTGCACAAAGTGAGTCGCAGCGTTTTCTGATACTCGATGGTAGCTCTTTCCCACAGGTCTCTGTATTTATATGTAGGCCTAGTTGTTGCTCCACATGTCTATATACACCAGTGTTTCTATTGGCACACTCCGATTCGCTATACCAGGCCTCAAACAATGTCCGATTGGTATTTCCAAGTTTCCTGATTGGGTGGCCATATCTGAAAAGACGAAACAAAATGAAAAGCGGCAGGAAGCGGCAAACAAGTATAGTCAAAATAAATAGACTAACTAAAGACATATGTACACTCATGTCCAAAATTATTGTCGCGTGTCTATAAATATGTTCTTGTTGGAATATAATTTGATAACGAATTCGCCCGGTTTTTCTTGCAGTGTTAGTATGTGTATAATCGGCAAAGATATGTATGTGGCAAATTTAGTATCAAAAGAGCAGTAAATAAGAACAATAGAACGAAAATAAAATTTTCTTGTCCATTAAGCAACATTTTGTTTTCCTCATTCTAATTTTCGTATTTATAATTCTTTTCCTATGAAATTTACCACAAATTTACATTTCCCGATTATACACATAGTATCAGTATTAAAAGTACCCTGCAAAATCATTATCAAATTATATGCTTACAAGAAGACGGTTACAGATATGTGACAATCATTTTGGACATGAGTGTACATAAATCTCGACGGATAACGTCGGTCAAACTTTGCTTTCTAATGTCTTGATATGCTGCATAAAAATATACATGTTACCATAACTTATCAAATTGCACCGGTAGTGTACACGTAATATACATAAATCTAAACTTAAGTCAATCTCCTAATGATGCTTTCAACGTAAAATTAATTATTACTTATATAGCCAGTATAATTGTTGTGCACTAAGTATGTTCTGATTCTGCTTGGCTGTAAAACCGCCCTCCGGCCATTTTCAACTTTGCCTGCACCCTCTCCGCCATACCATGTATTGTTATCTCACAATAAGCACAGTCTCATATTACAGACTTATCCAGTTATTGAATGTGCAACTCTCAATTGAAATCATTGTTGTTGCATTTTTGACTTTTGTCCGGTAGATTTACGCTTGGGACCACTGTACAGCACGGGTTTAACAAGTTTAAGAACGGTGACGAAACACTCGAAGACGTACCACGTGCCGGAGGACCAACACATATACAAAGTGAAGATCTTCAGGCAACAATTGAGGCGAACAGTGGCAGACATGTGAGGAAATGGAACTACAATTCAGTGTGAGTGGAGAAACCATTCGACAGCACCTCCATCAACTTCGGAAGCACTACAAGTTGTGTCTATGGGTCCCACACGATTTGAGTTCGGGCCAGAAGGCAACGCGTGCAGACACCTGTGTTTCTTTGCTGTCTCGTCTGAGGAAGGAGCCATTTCTAAACAGGGTGTTGACATAATGAGAAGTGGGTTGTGTATGAAGCTTCACGGTGCCGTCATCATTGATTAGCATTCCGTGAACCAGTTGCAAAACAGCTGAAACTAGCACTGTACCAGAAGAAGGTCCTCCTGTGTGTTTGGTGAACTGCTCGCGGCATCGTGCATCGCAAACTGCTATCAGCTGGTCAGAGCATGAATGTAGCTGTGTACTGTCAGCAATTGAGCTGTGTTCAAGAAAAGCTCATAACTCTGGAGCCATCACTTCTGAATCGCAAAGGAGTCCTACTGTTACACAAGAACGGTAAGCCCCACGTGGCTAGGATGACCCGGGACACCATTCTGCGCCTTGGATGGGAAACACTATTGTATCCGCCATACTTCCCGGACATTGCACCGTCCGATTATCACCTGTTCCATTCCCTCGACGATCACCTTAGAGGAGGCCAGTTCAGATTCCTAGTTGAGGTGCAAAATGAAGTGATGTTTTCTTCGCTTCACGTCCCACCGAGTTCTACCGCGATGAAATCCATGGCCTTCCAGAACTTTGGCAGAAAGTCTTCGATGCTGATGGGGACTATTTTTGATCTTCCAGGTACGTCTTAGATGACATATCGATGTTCGAAGGTGGCGGGTGAAAAAGCGACAGAATTTTCTTGGTTACCTTTATATTTCAGATTTACTCGAAATTATTACTTGGATATACTAAAACTGCGAACAGGATTCAGTTCATCTAATGTGCTTCTGAAGTATCATATGTGTTACTGGTTTGCTTTAAATAACGTATACACTCAATAAATTGAAAACAAATTACATTGGTATTGAAACCAAACTTGTTTTACCCTTGAAATTTAATCTATGAAATTTAATTTTATATTTATTAGTTAATTAATAATTTCACTTTATTTTTCTTTTTACAGATGGAAATAATATATTTTCACAACCATCATAATTTACACAAGAGCAAAGAAGGAAGAATAATCAGCTAATGCGGTATAGAAGAATATGAAAAATTGCTTGATAAGAGTGACTAGATACTATGATGCAACATATTTATCGAATGACAGTGTAAGGAAGAAATATAATACTGTAGCAAGGATTGACAAGATCGTTAAGTTGATATTTAATGTTCATAATATAATGTTGATATTTAATGTTCGAAATAAAAAAAGATTTATGCGCATTGTGAGGTAATAGTACAAATTGATTTTAAATAAATATGTAAATAATGTAACTCTTTAGACCGGTTCATTTATTTCTTTCCGATTATTACTAAACTAAACTTCTTACCTATTATTAAGCTAAACAAACTGAAGCTTTAGGTGTTATCACACCTTATGGTGCTGATTTTAGTTGCATCAACATATCAATATAATATTTGTGGGTTTTAACATTTATTTGAATAACTTCAATGGATATTTATGAAATAGTATGAGTATAGATGTATTTTCGTTTGGATGCTGGATAATCAGCAGATCTAATAAAGGATGTGATATCTCCAGTTCTAAGTTCACTTTACTAGCTATATACAATATTTGGCTAGGGATTCAGCTATGTAATGTTTGATAATCACTGAAAAGGTTTTCAGCAATCTAAATCGAACCATTGAATTTAGTTTGTGATACGTGCATGGAAGACCGTTTTATTTACATTCCTGCAGTGAAGTTTTATTTTGCGTTTAATTATGATTACTCAACGTGTAAAAAGATTAAGAAGCGATTGAAATTAAACCAATATGTGTTAAGCGATATAATTAATCAGTCGTTGTAAAATGTTAGGCAAGTAAAAATATGGAAGTATTGTATATTACTTAACTATAGATTTAATCAAATCTAGTTACTACACAAAATGTGTTTAACATTACATTCAGATTCAACCAATTTCTTAAAATTTCTATTAGTTGTATTTCAAAATTGAAATACAGTGTATAGACTGATATGTGAGTTTCTCCTATTTCAATAAAAATAAATCTGCACGTTAAGCGGGTTTGCACATCCAGACTCGTAACTATGAAAACACTTACGATCACTCCAACACCAATCATTTCACGTGTTCAAGCTGTCTTATATATCAGGACATAAAATCGAATGTGATTTATTCGAAAAATACTTTTATACATTTTAAGAGCTGTAGCTCCCAAATATTCATCGCAAACCCATAGTCGTATCGCACTAAACAAAAGCGAGCGTGGAGCAGTAAACTATTTTACCCAAAGGTCAAGAGATGATTTGCTACTGCATACAAAATGGTCGAGCGGTTTCGGTCAATAGTCTATCAATCAGGAGTTCAAAACCAAGTAGGAAGACATTTTTTAAAGTGTGTTCCTATTTTCATTCGAAAACAGAGAATATTTCTTTGAATAACTTTTTGGCAACTTCTTTTGTTTCAAATTAGATTGGAACGGAAGTATATGAATTGCAAATCTTAAAACCAGAGCTGAAAACAAAATGTTAGGTATGTTTACTATTCTATTATCCTCTGATTTAGCTGCTTAAAAGGAGGGATGATTTCAGAAGATTCTCCCTGGAGGATTGTCAATATGCGGGGGAGGGAGCACAGCTAAAACACTGGTAGTCCACATTGAGCACGATCAAAGATATGTCCCCGAAGGGGGAAATTTCTTAGTTCGGGAGAGGCCTCAAATTCTCTCGCAGATTACCCTCTGAAATCATCACTGTTTGAAAGGTTTTCCTAACAATTACACTGTAAAAAATTTACGGTCACATTTACTGACTGATTACCGTCAATTCTAGCTGCCAATCGATTACTCTAAAATATACGGTATTACTGTAAAATTTATGGTTATGGGCCATAATAAGGCCGTATATGTGCTCTATTACCATAACTTTAACACTAATACCGTAACTTTTAGGGTAAACGGTTTGCAGCCAGAATTGTCGGTAATCGGTCAGTAAATGTGGGCATAGGGGAAAGTCGTCTGATATCGGACACCTTAGCTTTCTTTAGTCTGTCAGGCTGAAAAATAACTATATCAAATTACTTAATGCACAAAATGATACCTTGGTATCTTGTTAAAAATGTTAAAGGTGATTTGACAGGTTAAAGCTAATAACATATTTCCGTAAAAAATCAAAGGTAACACAAATTAGCGTTCTTACAAAGTGGAGGGTGGTATCGGACAAACATAAAACTATAGAGAATTGGTCTTTTGAGGTACTTTAATAACAGAACAAATTGCAAATATTAGCTGTTTACTTACAGGAGTTCTTACATACAAAATAGTTTTATTACGTTTTGAAATCCTAAAATAAAAGTAAAAAATAGATCTTAAAAATTCTTAGTCTTATCAAGAGTTATTTTTTATTCTGACACAAATCACAATGATAAAACAATCTGCCTTCAGAATTTTCACATTGTTCATGGAGAAAGTCTTTACATATATTGCGCTGTATCCAATCATCAAAAGACCCCCCCCCCCCCGCAGAGTATAATGTTTAGTTTTTCAGCTAGTTTGTAATCTAGTTTTAAAAATTCTGGTATTCTTAGTGGCATTAGACTAGTTAACTATACAAAGTCTTTACATGATTGTACAATATTTCTTCTTGGTCACTTTCTACTAAATGTACCTTTGTTATCCGTGCAGCGAGACTTAGCTGTTGCCTCTTTCCCTTTAAACAGTTCCTCGGCACGATCTCCTAATGTACTCTAAGGAACACCATATCTAGTACTGGTCGCACGTGCTTCTTTGGAAATAACTTTGTCCATGGCCAACTTCATATTTTCTTCATCCTAATTGCCACGTATTTTCCCCATGGTTTCTTGAAAAAGCCAGAAATCATTATAAACGTCAAGTTTACTTACCAGTGTTTTGTCCGATACCACCCGATTCCATTTTGACCGATACCAGCCGAAAGACTTGCAACTTATGAATGGCTATCTACTGGCATGTATCAACACGAATGCAACTATATGCCTAAATTACAATATATACACCCTAATAAATGCTGTGATAACAATAATATATCAATACACTTACTTTGTAATAAGTTGCAGCCACACAAATCTATCTCCATGCACTTGATCACTCGCAAAAATACAAAAACCTTGAAGCACGAGATACACCGTTCATCGGACAAATCCACTATGGCGTGGACTTGGCTAGTTCATTCCGATCAACTCACTGTATGCTTGCCAGGTGCCGCCTTAAGCAGAAAATAACGAAAACTGCTTTTGTCCGATACCACCCGCTGTCCGATACCAGACGACGTTCCCCTAATTGTTTACAGTGTAGAATATTGCATTTGTTTCTTGTTCTACATTTAGAATGGCAAAACGAGAATTATAATAAAAGCATAAAAAATTATAGTAGTGATTAAGTAAATTTTATCGTATAAGTTATCGATTTCTAGTCGGATTAAGGCTCGAATATTTTTTCGGAATATTCCTTCCCACTAGTCTACTAGGTAGCACATACGCCTTTGGTGCACGTAGTCCGGAGTTCGATTTTGGTGGGAAAGGCCTAAAATTTGATCGCATTACGGTGGTTCAGCTTCACCTTACATTGTAGATCCACTTATATTTCTTCGACGCTGAAAAAAGATGCTAGTCTTCATCAATAAGTGAACAAAACTGTACAGGAGCACACACACACATAAAGATCAATTTATAATTGTAAATCACTGTATTTTGCTTGGTATCGATCTTCCTAAGGAAAAACGAGAAAATCAAATTACGTGAAAGAATTGCACTCTTTAAACATTTGTTTTTGTTCTAAAGAAAAAATGAGGCGAAAACAAAATGGAGCTTTTTATTTTATTGTTTTTCTTTTTTTACTTCTTCCTTTCCTGTTATTTCTTACTCACTTTCTCTCTTTGTTTCTTATTTGCTTCCGTAGTGGCATTTCACGGATGCATTTGCGCAGTACGAATGGATGAGAAAGGGATGTTCTTTACGATTTTATCTACTTTCAATTGCCTTAAGTCTAACCTAAGAGTAAGAGATGTTCAATTCCAATCTCACTGAATTCTCCAGCAAATATTTCTCTTTTCTTCGTCAGCCTTCTGAGGCCCTCTTACCGTTTCTGTTCGAATGTCTACCTATTACTAACGTAAGAATATTGGCTCTAATCCATTAGTACTGCAGATGAAACGCTATCTTCCTTAGTTTTTTCTTCAGTCCCATAAAATAATTACTAGGTAAGGAGAAACAATTGTTAATAAGTAAGAATTTATGAATCTAAATTATAATTAAATGCACAAATTTTCCATGATCAGTGTAACTATTGAGAAGTTAGTTAATGCTTTAATAAACAGACTTTTTATGCCTTAGTGTTAGAAGAAGTCCAACTAAATCTTTTGAAATTAATTTTGTGCAAGAAAGCCAGTCAGCAATGACAATATGAATCACACACAACATAATAGTTCGTACAGAAGAACAGAAACGACTATATGACGAAATACTTTTATGAAAATTGTATCGTTTTATTTAATTTTATTACGCACCATAGTCTGGGTTGTGGCTTCCCCACACAGTTTTTACCTTCTACATTCGCCTTTGTTTCTTATTCATAATAGAATAAAAACAAACACGCTAATTTCCATTTTCCAATTAAAATTTTTGTGCAAGCCAAGCTATTTAAATTGCTAGATTGCATGTACCTTCAAACTTTTCCCCCAATGTACAACGAACAAATCATGAATACAACATAGCGGTATTCTTTCGTTCGATGTTAATGACAAATAACATAAATAAATCTCACTTATAAAGAATGATTGCTGTTCATAATACGATCGTTAGCATCGATAATGAAATGGGGAATTTCAACATCGGAAATAATATTTACAATTATGTTACGTACTATAGTAAAATCTTTCTAACGGTGGACATTATGGCTAGTACGTACATAATGACAGAGAAGGTAGACTTATACAATAGTGTATGCGTACCATTTCTTAAGAGAAACTAGTTCGGATATTAGGATTTCAGCATCTGGGGTTATAGTGTATTTGATTACTATTTTATTTATGTAAACTGCCCAACATTTCTTTTATTGGACGTGCAGCAAGTTATATTTTGTAAATAAATAAATATAAACTAGCTGAACCTGCGCTCTCTACACAGCGCATCATTGAGCATAAATTTCCTACTCATTCCTCACAACCAGGGCCGGCGCTAGAAGTTTTGCCGCCCTGGGCGGTTCTTTCACATGCCGCCCTTTAATTGTTTTCTTTCTCAAATTTTGCCGCCCCTGTATTCTTTTCTTTTTTTCAAATTTTGCCGCCCTGGGCGGTGGCACGGCTCGACCCCCCCTCGCGCCGGCCCTGCTCACAACCTCTGTATGATCTGTCAGGAAAGTAAATGTACACCTATTTTTCGAGTCTGGCATTCCTGCGCTCCATCCGTGGAGAGTATGAGAATTAAATCAATCAAATGTTTACTGAGGGGCAAAAAGAAAAGCTTAATCTGAATAAGACATTCTAGAGGGGCACAAGCTGTGAATACGAATAGTGCATTGTGTAAATAAAGGACGACACCGAAAGAGAAAGCCAGAAACAGTTGTTAAACTTACAAAAAAAGAGTAAAAATTGTCGAAGTGGGAACATAAAACACAAATACAACAAATACGCCGACAACTAAACGGTCACCATGCCATGATCTTGGTGTAGTGGTTAAGGTGCTGGCTTACAAATGCAAAGGACGCAAGTTCGAATCCTCGGCAAGGACATTTTTAAAAATTTTTGTTAATAATACATACAACTCATGAGATGGTAAAAGAGGTCGTATTTAGTTTTTCGTAGCAATTATTATTGGTAATGTTTAGTACTGATAATACATTTTGTCTTTGCGTATTGCTTTTGTTCTTGTCTTCATTTCCAAAGAGAAGAATATCCGAACAAATGCCACCAAAATTCCTCATATTTTGAATGTAAACGCCATTTGCAATTAGTAAAGAATAAAAATTGAACGTTCCGAAGTAGCTGCAAAAAGTAAAAGGAAAAAAATGGAAGTGGACCATACTCATGGTTACTAAAAATACAATTTCTACATGCCTTACACCTCCCGACCACGTTTCTACGTTAGCAAGTAAGAGGCTTGTGTTTAGGTTAGGCTCGTCAATACGTTTTGCAAAGGGGCCCGGTTTAGCTCTGACGCACCACAGGTGCGAGAAGGGAGAAAAACACTTTTTCTCTCTCCCTCTGTGTGTCTATTTATCTATCTATTTGTATATATATAACGCTATTTGTGAATGCCATAACCACCCTAATTTTCAGCGGATTGAGACGAAACTTGGCACAAACATTAATTGTTGAAATATCTTGATGAGTTCGTTAACCAGAATAATCAGATGAAAATGTTCAAAATGGTGTCCCTTCAAACTCTTAAAAAGTTCCAAGGGAACCAAATTTCGCCCATAAATAGGTATTCAGAAAGTTTGAATAAATTTTCCTCTTTTACTGAAATATTTGTGTGCAGAAACTTATTGAAATATTGGACCTGATTAATCGCCTAAAGAAGGTTCACGCCCTTTCGCTACGGTCAGTTTTTTTTTTTTTTGCAGGAGGGGGTTATTTTCCTATCGGAACAAGATGATTGTTAGTGATGATATGAAATTACACATTGAAAGTGAAGTAACTTGTGTAACGTGTTATTTGAAAGAATAATATAATAAATGTGCATTCCTCTAACACAGAGAACTGTAAATCATGTATTTCGAGTTCGGGAGCCTGAATGGCAAGGAGTGTTATTTGATTTGCTTTTTAGTAACACATTGCATTGCAAATAAAGGTAGGCAACATTAGTGGTAAGTAAAACAACAACAATAATAATAATAATAATAATAATAATAATAATAATAATAATAATAGGTGTTGTTTGTGGCAAGGTAATATCTTAATCAATTCTTCTTCAAACGTAATGATTGTAACGCCATATCTCCCTTACAAACAAAATATTAGCAATTTATATCGAGAGAACGGGAAACTGTAGAGCGATGGGAGCAACGTTGGACAGTATGCACTCATAGTACTCAGAAAAGTAAGCGATTTCAATGCAAAATGAACGAAGAGTCATTGTCATGGGTACTCATGGGGCCACGGCAGAGCCCTCTTTAGGCAAAATGTCGATAGCTTATATCGAGAAAACAGGAGGTGATACTGGGATGGGACCAACGTTGGACACCGTGGACCCATAAGGCGCATCGAAAAAATTAGGGAGGCGGGCGCCAGCCAGCCTTACTTATTTCCACATAATATAAAATTATATTGTCGAAATACACACACGAGTTAGCTACTAATATTTCATATTATTATTATTATTATTATTATTATTATTATTATTACTATTATTATTACCTACAGCGTCTTTTCATTACGTGAGCATGTTTGACATGAAACCAAAGAGAAAATCCATCCTGTAGCGAAAAGAAACAATACTTTCTCTCAAATGGATAAAATATCAAGCCGAGATTGATTCGAACTCGCATGGACGGCGCGAAAAGCCAGTGCTTTGTCCACTATTTTTTTAACTGACTCACCGAACGCGTTCCAGTAACTTACTTATTGCTAATTTTACTTGCTTCACTCGTTTAACTTGCTTTTTCTAATAACTTATAACGACAGGGACACGAACACAGAAACATCGAGAACAGTTAAAAATGATAGATGCTCTCCCGCCGAGAATCGAACCCGAGACTCCATACACCCAAGGCTCACGTGCTAGCCTCTAGACCAGCGGCGATGGCAACGCTCACTTCCTGTGTCGTTAGGGATTACGACCACTGTATTGTCAGCTATCACTTCAGTGGGTTGTATACTATGATCACATGTTTCTTCTTTGCTGGAAGAGTAAAACCTACATTATATGTAATACATGAGGTATTTAGACCTACATGCTCTTCATATAATGTAATAAAAGGGTCATGGTGTCGGATTTTAATACATGACGTATTGCAGTATACAACATGCTTTGCATTACTTGTTTGTTTGTAGACAGCTACTAGCTTACTGTTCTGAAAGGTTGTGTATTAGTTTTCGGACTCCCGAAAGTAAAGCCGGACAAATTCCGGAATTCGGAAAATTCAAATTTTGTAATAATTTCGGAATTCGGAAAAATCCGGAATTTAGAAATTTCTGATTTCGTTAACATTCCGGAATTCGGAAAATCCGGATTTTTTCGAAAGTCGGAGTTTTTCTCAATTCCGGAATTTTCTAAATTCCGGATTCTTTCCGAGTTCCGAAATTCTTCTGAATTCCGGAGTATAACTGAATTTTATAATTTTGCGAAATCCGGAAAGTGAAAGTTCCGCTTCCGAAAAATGAATTTATTTTGGTTAATATGAATCGTGGCGGAAATAAGTCTTTGACCAGGTAATGACGACTGCTTTGAAAGAAATGGGGAGTATGAGAATTCAATCTGTCATATTTGTAGTTTCGTGTGGAGAAAGAACGATCTTGTGAACCAGTGGTTTAAGAAAAACTCAAGTTATTAATATAAACTTTGCCGACTTCATAAAAGAAATACGAAAGACATTTTGAATCGAAAAATATGACATACAAGTTCGCAAGCGGAGACAAAGAAACCTTACGTAACCAGACTAAAGACGGATCGTTTACCGCGTAGCGATCGCGGTTCAGTGGTCAAGGTGCTTCTGCGAATGCACGTTGCAATTTTTTTTCTTACTTTAGAATTTTTGATGGCGATTGATCAGCGATAACATACGTTTTATTATATTCATATATTTGAATACTCGGATGTTTCAATACTTGAACTATCAAATCTTCAGGTATAATAATAAACTAATAATAATTATTATTATCTCGTAGAAGATTAAAAGCTAGAAACTAAATTATCGCTCAGGTCATACCATTACAAGGAGAAACGTGACATTTGGAAAGAATATTTCGGTTTGGTTTAATGTTGCTCACGAGAAGAGGAGTTTCTCATCTCGTTTCTAAAACAAATAAAATAACATGAGAATTAACATTTTACATTCGAGATGGGTCAGGGCTAAATCAAAATTTTCGTCTCTCTTTGGAGATGAGAGTCGAGACGAGACGAAAAGTATCGTAAACATTTCCCGTCTTGTCTCGATTCTCGAAATAGTGTATGTCCATTCTTTAAGTAACAATTGCTCTGTAGACTGAATCTCATAGGCTATTTCGTTACATTGTATTTCAGAGCTCATTGAATTATGCTCTGTGTAGGTATTTTTGTAGCAAAGCTTTTATATTTACCTCTGCATATTCTAAAAATTAGTTTATTATATGCCTTACTGTGGGGTGATATTCAGTTATATTTATTACAGTTATTTTCCTCAAAACATACTTTCTACATGAAACTTCAATAAAAGGTTCTAGTTAAAATGTTGGTAGTTGCAGAGGTGTGTCTTGAAGGTACGGAACCCTTTCCCCGAAATCTCTACTTTTAAGTAAGTTTTGCCAAATTTCAGGGCAAGTTTAAAACTATTATTATTATTATTATTATTATTATTATTATTATTATTATTATTATTATTATTATTATTATTATTATATCAACTCCATGTATAATCTTTAAAAGATATACGGTTTGTATCTGAATAGTAAAAGCTAATTGACTGTCGATCTCGGTCGTCTGGAAGTCTTCAGGAGGCAAGGACATCGGTCACGTTCTGGGTTTGAGTTCCGAATAGGGATGGCCAGAACCGGTTCTTGGTGGAACCGGTTTTCGGGTCTGAACGGATCCGGTTCTAGAAGATCCGGTTCCGGAACCGGTTTTTCGGATCCAGGTCTGGAACCGGTTCTTCGGATCCAGGTCTGGAACCGGTTCTTCGGATCCAGGTCTGGAACCGGTTCTTCGGATCCAGGTCTAGAACCGGTTCTTCGGATCCAGGTCTGGAACCGGTTCTTCGGATCCAGGTCTGGAACCGGTTCTGAAAACAGAACCGGTTCCTCGCGGAACCGGTTCCCCTGGAACCGAAACTTTGTTACCATCCCTACCTAAACGCGAGCTGCTGGCAAGCTGTGAACAGTATGCTAGATGAAATGGTGGAAGCGACAGGCAGGCTCCCAGACGGCGGCAGCTTGTCTCATTTGGCTAAATAAACTGGGTAACTGGCAAACTCATTGGCTAAACAGGCAAACTGGCCAACTCATTTGGCTAAACACCCACTGGTGGACCAAATTTTTTTTCTGGGGGCACAAGCGGGTCTGGGCGGGGAAGGCACAAGCGCATGGTCCTCTTTGCATTATTTTTGAAGGTGAACTTTGTGCCTCTTTTACGGGTCTTTGGAGGCTTTCGGATCCAGGTCTGGAACCGGTCCCTAAGATCCGGTTCTGGAACCGGGTTTTCAGATCCAGATCTGGAACCGGTTCATAAGATCCGGTTCTGGAACCGGTTCCTAAGATCCGGTTCTGGAACCGGGTTTTCGGATCCAGGTCCGGAACCGGTTCCAGAACCGGTTCTGAAAACCGGATCTCCGAGAACCGGTTCCTCGCGGAACCGGTTCCGCCGGAACCGGAACTTTGTGGCCATCCCTAGTTCCGAAGGGGCAAGTATTCGGGCTCGAGCAAAAAATTGTTAAAAGTTATAGGCTTCATCCAAACATATTCAAAACAGCTGGGACCGGGTTTGGGCTTCTCAACGGCTCGAGCGGCTCGGCTTACAGCTCATTCAATATCGAACCGAATCGAGAAGTGAGCCGAGCCAACAGCTCACCACACCGAGCCGATTTGAGCCATCGGCTTAGTTGAGCTGAGTCGAAACGTGCTGATGAACTAGTATCAACTTAGCTGGCTCGAACCGGTTCACATGAGCCGAGTAGGTGACCCATCCCAACCGAGAAAGCTCGAGCCATCGGCTCAATTGAGCTGAGTCGATGGCTTGTTCCAACTAAGCCGGCTCGGGTCATCGGCTCATCCCAACCAAGCCGACTCGAGCTGTTCGCTCAGTTGATACGAGCCGAGCCGGTTGATATCACTACCCGAGTTGGTCTTCTGCTTGGGCTCAAGAATTCGACCGTGCAGATCTCAGCCTTGATTTTAAGAACTACAGTATATACTTATATTGGTGATTACGACATTTGAGGCTGTCTCGTAATAATAATAATAATAATAATAATAATAAACCCTTGTCTTCTCGTTATCTAGACGAGACGAGATACACTAAAATTGCCCCACGAGATGCACTAAAATTACGAGAGGAGACGCACCTCTGTCGTGAGCAACACTAAAAGTATTCCACATTACTGCTTACATTTCTCATGGCTTTTGCTTTCCAGTCTGATCAGGCCAATATTTCAAAACGAGTTAAAACGAGCTGAACGAGCGAGAGAGCCATTATCAAACTCAACTCAACTCGAAACTCGACCTCGAAAACAGCGACTTGGCTCGGAACTCAATTCAAGAAAATTACCTTTGACTCGACTCAAATTGTACTCGAGTCGAATTGAATTTTGGCTCGACTTGTGCTCATCCCTATTCGTGTTTGTATTTTGTTTCCACTTCAACAATGTCTACTCTTTTTTCTCCTTTTACCTGCTGTTTCTGGATTTCTCTTTCGGTGTCGTCCTTTATTTACACCGTGCACTATTCTTATTCCCAGCTTGTGACCCGCTTCAATGTCTTATTCAGTTTAGGCTTTTCTTCTTACATTGACTTCACATGTGATTGATTTAATTCTCACTTTCCGCGCACGACCGATGAAAATGTTTTATTATTATTATTATTATTATTATTATTATTATTATTATTATTATTATTATTATTATTATTATTATTATACTATTGAACTTGCACGGCGAAATTACTGTATAATACGATATCATTTCTGTAATTTTACTCCATTGTATGTTATTTAGTTTATTAATGGGCACTAAATTGTCTCCAGATCAACGAATAAATTAACTACGGCATGCACTTTGGTGGAAATATCATTGCAATAAGATTATTGGTTCGTTCCAAACATGTTCATGTAATGATATTTCCACCAAAGTGCATGCCGTAGTTAATTTATTCGTTGATCTGGAGACAATTTAGTGCCCATTAATAAATTAAATAACATACAATGGAATAAAATTACTGAAATGATATCGTATTATACAGTAATTTCGCCGTGCAAGTTCAATAGTATAATAATAATAATAATAATAATAATAATAATAATAATAATAATAATAATAATAATAATAAAACATTTTCATCGGTCGTGCGTGGAAAGTGAGAATTAAATCAATCACATGTGAAGTCAATGTAAGGAGAAAAGCCTAAACTGAATAAGACATTGAAGCGGGTCACAAGCTGCGAATAAGAATAGTGTATGGTGTTAATAAAGGACGACACCGACAGAGAAATCCAGAAACAATAGGTAAACGAAGAAAAAAAAGAGTTGAAATTGTTGAAGTGGAAACAAAATACAAATACGAATAGGGATGAGCAGGAGTCGAGCCAAAATTCGACTCGACTCGAGTTCAATCCGAGTCGAGTCAAAGGTATTTTTCTTGAGTTGAGTTCCAAGTCAAGGCGCTGTTTTCGAGGTCGAGTTTCGAGTTGAGTCGAGTTTTATAATGGCTCTCTCGCTCGTTCAGCTCGTTTTAACTCGTTTTGAAATAATGGCCTGATTAGACTGGAAACCGAAAGCCATGAGAAATGTAGGCAGTAATGTGGGATACTTTTAGTGTTGATCACGGCAAGGGTGCGTCTCCTCTCGTAATTTTAGTGCATCTCGTGGGGCAATTTTAGTGTATCTCGTCTCGTCTAGATAACGAGAAGACAAGGGTTTATTATTATTATTATTATTATTATTATTATTACGAGACAGCCTCAAATGTCGTAATCACCAATATAAGTATATACTGTAGTTCTTAAAATTAAGGCTGAGACCTGCACGGTCGAATTCTTGAGCCCAAGCAGAAGATCAACTCGGGTAGTGATATCAACCGGCTCGGATCGTATCAACTGAGCGAAGGTGTTGTATTACTATACATCTGCTTCCGCCCCTGTCAAATCTGGTCGATCTCGTTGACGCGACATATTTGCTTTTTTATATCCCTTTCTTCGTTTACTGAACAAAACAGTAACTATTCTGAAATATACTAATGCGCATGCCTCGTAGATAAATATTTCTGATGCCAATAGTTTCCGTTTTGTCCAAGGAATGTTCTTTTTCTTATTCCCAGCATGACCCTTTTATTACATTATATGAAGAGCATGTAGGTCTAAATACCTCATGTATTACATATAATGTAGGTTTTACTCTTCCAGCAGAGAAGAAACATGTGATCATAGTATACAACCCACAGAAGTGATAGCTGGCAAGACAGTGGTCGTAATCCCTAACGACACAGGGAGAGAGTGGTGCCCTTCCCGCTGGTCTAGTCGCTAGCACGTGCGCCTTTGGTGTATGGAGTTCCGGGTTCGATTCCCGGCGGGAGAACATCTATGATTTTTAACTGTTCTCGATGTTTCTGTGTTCGTGTCCCTGTCGTTATAAGTTATTAGAAAAAGCAAGTTAAACGAGTGAAGCAAGTAAAATTAGCAATAAGTAAGTTACTGAAACACGTTCAGTGAGTCAGTTAAAAAAAAAAAGTGGACAAAGCACTGGCTTTTCGCGCCGCCCATGCGAGTTCGAATCAATCTCGGCTTGATTTTTTATCCATTTGAGAGAAAATATTGCTTCTTTACGCTACAGGTAGTCCACTCTTTTCGTATTTTTCGCTGTCGTTCACAGTTAAAGTAACTGACTATTATTCTTTCTACGAATGATGGATCTTCTCTTTGGCTTCATGTCAAACACGCACACGTAATGAAAAGACGCTGTCGATAATAATAATAATAATACAGTGAAACCTCCCTTAACGGACACCTCTATACTACGGACAGATTTTTTTGTCCCGGCAAAAATATATGTTCTCTTTCGGAACAAAACCCTCCCTTTTACGGACACTCTCAGATACGGACGCGGACAGTCCTTTTTTCCCAAAAAAACATTTGAATAACCTCTTCATAACGGACAGTAATTATTCTCGTTTCTGCGATATATTTACAGTAGACAGAAAAGTCTTTTCCCCACAAGTGTACCTATCATAAGTCTTGACTTGATGAACTATCAAACAGAGTAGCTTCAAGCAGAACTTGAATTTCTTTTTTTCTGTCCGCAATAAACTGCTTTCTGGTGGAAATCCTAGAAAATTTTCTATAAGCAATAACACTCATGCAGGGTTAGTCATAAGGCCAGGAATTCTATGCGAAAGATCTTCCCTTCCCTAACAAATTTAACCCTTTTCGTCCGGACCTTGCAACTTTACGGACAGTTTCATAGATAACAAAATAAACATTGTTTGTTTTACAATAACATTTTCAACGAGCAATGCTACCTCTCTTACTTTTTTTTTTTTTGTTGAAAAGAAACATTTTTCTTTTACTCATGATACTGGAACAAGTCTGAGTTGGAGTTTTCCCGGCTTCCTCTTTCATTTTCTCTAAAAGGATATTCTTTGTGATTGGGCCTGGGTCAATAAATATGCACCCCCCAATAGCTTGCCTTTTCATCCATTCTGTCAACGAAGATGCCGCGCCAGTACACAAACACACCCACACACTTTTCTTCTGCAATCGTACCGAGGATTTTTAGAGGACACTTGCTAATGAGTTTTATTACCATTGTAGAGGAAAAAGCATGCCTTTTTCGTTAAACATTGCAACAGCAATAATAGGCTATGATTTAATAGAAATGAATTTCTCCTTCATCCCTCCCAGTCAAATTGTACTAAATAAGACTATTTTCATATTGAAGTTTACGTATTTAAGCCCATACATAATGTATTTACTGACATTACTGCATACAATTACCCTTATGAGAAATTAAATTTCTGTAACCTCTCTATAACGGACACCTCTCAGTAACGGACAAAACTTCATGTCCCATTGCTGTCCGCTATTGAGAGGTTTCACTGTAATATGAAATATTAGTAGCTAACTCGTGTGTGTATTTCGACAACATAATTTTATATTATTATGTGGAAATAAGTAAGGCTGGCTGGCGTCCCCCCCTATTATAAGTTGGTCCCATCCCAGTATCACCTCTCGATATAAGTTATTGACACTTTGCCTAAAGAGGGCTCTGCCGTGGCCCCATGAGTACCCATGACAATGACTCCGTTCCTTTTGCATTGAAATCGCTTACTTTTCTGAGTACTATGAGTGCATACTGTCCAACGTTGCTCCCATCGCTCTACAGTTTCTCGTTCTCTCGATATAAATTGCTAATATTTTGTTTGTAAGGGAGATATGGCGTTACAATCATTACGTTTGAAGAAGAATTGATTAAGATATTACCTTGCCACAAACAACACCTATTATTATTATTATTATTATTATTATTATTATTATTATTATTATTATTATTATTATTATTATTATTATTATTATTATTATTATTATTGTTGTTGTTGTTGTTGTTTTACTTACCACTAATGTTGCCTACCTTTATTTGCAATGCAATGTGTTACTAAAAAGCAAATCAAATAACACTCCTCGCCATTCAGGCTCCCGAACTCGAAATACATGATTTACAGTTCTCTGTGTTAGAGGAATGCACATTTATTATATTATTCTTTCAAATAACACGTTACACAAGTTACTTCACTTTCAATGTGTAATTTCATATCATCACTAACAACCATCTTGTTCCGATAGGAAAATAACCCCCTCCTGCAAAAAAAAAAAAAAAAAAAACCTGACCGTAGCGAAAGTGCGTGAACCTTCTTTAGGCGATTATTCGGGTCCAATATTTCAATAAGTTTCTGCACACAAATATTTCAGTAAAAGAGGAAAATTTATTCAAACTTTCTGAATACCTATTTATGGACAAAATTTGGTTCCCTTGGAACTTTTTAAGAGTTTGAAGGGACACCATTTTGAACATTTTCATCTGATTATTCTGGTTAACGAACTCATCAAGATATTTCAACAATTAATGTTTGTGCCAAGTTTCGTCTCAATCCGCTGAAAATTAGGGTGGTTATGGCATTCACAAATAGCGTTATATATATACACAAATAGATAGATAAATAGGCACACAGAGGGAGAGAGAAAAAGTGTTTTTCTCCCTTCTCGCACCTGTGGTGCGTCAGAGCTAAACCGGGCCCCTTTGCAAAACGTATTGACGAGCCTAACCTAAACACAAGCCTCTTACTTGCTAACGTAGAAACGTGGTCGGGAGGTGTAAGGCATGTAGAAATTGTATTTTTAATAACCATGAGTATGGTCCACTTCCATGTTTTTCTTTTTACTTTTTGCAGCTACATCGGAACGTTCAATTTTTATTCTTCACTAATTGCAAATGGCGTTTACATTCAAAATATGAGGAATTTTGGTGGCATTTGTTCGGATATTCTTCTCTTTGGAAATGAAGAAAAGAATAAAAGCAATACGCAAAGACAAAAAGTATTATCAGTACTAAACATTACCAATAATAATTGCTACGAAAAACTAAATACGACCTCTTTTACTATCTCTCATGAGTTGTATGTATTATTAACAAAAATTTTTAAAATGTCTTTGCCGAGGATTCGAACTTGCGTCCTTTGCATTTGTAAGCCAGCACCTTAACCACTACACCAAGATCATGGCATGGTGACCGTTTAGTTGTCGGCGTATTTGTTGTATTTGTGTTTTATGTTCCCACTTCGACAATTTTTACTCTTTTTTTGTAAGTTTAACAGCTGTTTCTGGCTTTCTCTTTCGGTGTCGTCCTTTATTTACACAATGCACTATTCGTATTCACAGCTTGTGCCCCTCTGCAATGTCTTATTCAGATTAAGCTTTTCTTTTTGCCCCTCAGTAAACATTTGATTGATTTAATTCTCATACTCTCCACGGATGGAGCGCAGGAATGCCAGACTCGAAAAATAGGTGTACATTTACTTTCCTGACAGATCATACATGTTCCTTTACAGACAAAGTAAAAGACGTCTTGAGTTAAAAAAACAAACAAAAAAAAAAAAAAAAAAAAACGGCAAGGGGTATCATAAAGGGGAGACTTCTTCGTTGGAGTTTCTAATTCATGTATGACCAGTGTTTTCTTTCTTCTTGCATGTAGTATGTAATAAGCAAATACATATATATATATATATATATATATATATATATATACAGGGTGGGCCATTTTAATTAATCCACGGAAATATCTGAAGAATGATAAAACATAGAAGAAATGTTTCAAGTACACGTTATATCTCGCTAAGGGGGAGACCCAATTCCGCCAAAAGTACCCCTACCGCCCCTCCTAAATGGGGTAACGGGGGGTAACTTTGAAATGTCAAATGGGAACATGGGTCGAGTATTACCTCGTTCGAAAGGTCTTGGAAAACTAAGTAACGCTGTACCAAAAGATGTTCCATAATTTGCACCGGTTTCAAAATGGCCGCCAGAATATGGTTCGGAAACTCCAGTACCCGTAGTATGAAAACCATGGAAGGTAAATGAATGGAACAAAATTGAAATACGTAAATATCATAGGGCATATCGAACGGTGTGGTCCCTGTGATCCCAGTGGCTTCCCTAAAGGGGTCTTGGGGGCTAACTTCAAAATTTCAAATAGTAACATGAGTCGAGTGGTACCTCGTTCGATAAATCTTGCAAAATCTAACATATTGCAGGAGAAAACGATTGATGTGAAATGGCAGTGTTCTCAAAAGGCCGCCGAAACATAGTATCCGTGTCAGAGAAAAGGTTTAGTACCCGTAGTATGCAAGCGATTGGAGATAAATCAACAAAAGAAAAAGTGGAGTAGCTAACTGACGTAAGGCACACCGAGAGGAGTTATCGGGGTGACTCCAAGGGCCAACTAAAAGGTATCCGGGCCAACTAGAAAATTTCAAATAGCAGCTTGAAGCGAGTAACATCACGCTACATAGACAAATTAATATTAAACAGCTTCTCTAAGAAAATTTTCGACATGAACACCGTTTTCAAAATGATCGCAAAGACATGGTGACTGTGTCTAAGAAAACGTCTAGTGCCCATAGTATGAATACGGTTAGACATAAATGAAAATAACGAAAATTAAATAGGAAAACCACGGAGGCGTTCCAAGGCTCGAGAATAATACAACAGAGATAAAAATATTAGAGTAAAATTGCCATAATGTATAGAGATAAATCCAAGTCCTGAAAAATAATCTCTCCCTGCGCTCTGTATGTGAGTGGGGTGGAAAGTAAAGTGAAAGTTCAAACGAGAACTCACTTTAATTCGTAAATTAAGGCTAACCTTACAAATAGGTTTGGTGTGGTTGAAACATTTGTTTGTAAGGATGACGCTGTAGTGACTAAAAAAAAGAGAAACTATTATGCAATGCGTGCTGGTTATTCAGAAAGCATTTCGGGGATATACGTACACACCGTTTCGTTCCTCAAGCTCACAATATGACATGAATGCTAATAGTTAATCAAAATGTAACTGTGGCCATCCGCGTTAACTTAGTGCACCAATTCTCTATGCATGAAGTCTGCTTTCCAAACAGCATTGGGTAGGTCAAGCGTACACCCGAACCGTTGTCCGGTCGGACATTGAAATTTTGAAGTTAGCCCACAAGACTCCTTCAGCGAGGCCACTGGGATCACAGGGATTACATCATTCGATATGCCCTATGATATTTACGTATTTCAATTTTGTTCCATTCCTTTACCTTCCATGGTTTTCATACTACGGGTACTGGAGTTTCCGAACCATATTATGGCGGCCATTTTGAAACTGGTGCACAATATGAAACATCTTTTGGTACAGCGTTACTTAGTTTTCCAAGACCTTTCGAACGAGGTATTACTCAACCCATGTTCCCATTTGACATTTCAAAGTTACCCCCCGTTACCCCTATTTACGGGGGGCGGGGAGGAGTACTTTTGGCGGAATTGGTTTTCCCCCTTAGCAATATATAACGTGTACTTCAAAAACTTCTTCTATGTTTTATCATTTTTCAGATATTTCCGTGGATTAATTAATATATATATATATATATATATATATATATATATATATATATATATATATATATATATATATATATATATATATGTGTGTGTGTGTGTGTGTGTGTGTGTGTGTGGTGTTCATTGGGCAAAACACTCGAAAAATAGAGATTCATCTTAGACTGGAGAAATAAATGGTTATCTTTCCTTTTTCATTATTATTTGGCCATTAAGGAAACACCTGAGATATATACAACAATATGGTTTTGGAATGTATAATGCGTAGGATGTGATGCTTTAGTTTTTTCCCCTTTTTTTAAATCTCAATACTTCCAGTGTACTCGTAAAAATGTAATAAACAAATAATGGCCATGTTTTTTTTTTAAATATTCGATTAGAACTGGACAATCTACACAAATTTTGCAATCGATCAGTGAAAACGTCATCTTTCTAGAGCCTGTAGTATCCGAGATCTCATTGTCGAAAGGATTGGCCACAAACATATAAACGCCCACAAACTTATAGTTTAAAAGAACTCCAAAGATGGCAGCACAATTCACTTGCATTGATTTTGGAGAAGACTTATTAAAATGCAAAGGCTTTGAACAATAATTTAAAAGGATGAACTTTATGGAAAAGATCTCTTCAAATAATTTATTTAAAGTACATGTACTTTAAAATATTTGTCTTTGTTATAAACGTGATATCACAAATAACCGTAAATCAAACGTTTGAAATCAAAAGTTATAGGTTGGAGCTCAGGCACTTTTGTTGTTATTGTAGCATATTATTATAGATGATTGGCAATTTTCTTCAATCTCCTAACTTAAAAAGGCGCAAACGATGGAGTTTCGTGCACAAATGAGCACAAACAATGCGCTTTTTTTCTCGTTAGAGCTTGAAGTAGAAAGGCCAACCCGAACTTGGTTCCCCTATCAGTTTTTTTTTTTAATATACTTATATCTCCTGAACTAATAAAGCACAAACGATAGGATTTCGTGCACAAACGATGCACTAATCCAGTCGCTTGTGCTTCACGTGTAGAAGGAACATGAGCATTTTATTTTTTAAAAAAATAATTTGCTTTCAGTTTCCAGTTCTGCTTTTAGTTTTTGTCGCATATCTAAGATACTATTGAATAACAAACCATCGGGTTTCATGCACTAAATAATGGCACTAATACTATGATTTGTGCTTCACGTGGGGGAGCAATATAAGCATTTTATTTAAGAGGAAATAGTAGTAATTTATATCCAGTTTCAACTCTGCTTTCAGTTTCTTGCTTATATCTCAGAAACTATTGAAGCACATACGATGGGCTTTTCGTGCACCATCGAGCACAAACGATACACTAAAGAATTACACCATTTTCACCATTTGTGCCTGAAGTCGGGGGACCAGCGTGGACCCCCTACCAATATTTTACTTGTATCTCTGGAACTAATAAACCACAAACGATGGGATTTCGTGCTCAAACGATGGCACTAACTCTAGTGTGTGTTCGAGGGGCCAAATTCACGCACCTCACCACTAAGTAACCTGCACGTAAACTTCTGTGGAATATTCTTCATTTCTGCACTGATATTCGTCATTTGCCCTCATTGACAATCTTCGGGAAGCATTTTACTCGCTCTCCCTCAGTTTTCTTGAATTTATCGTTCAAATATTTAATGGTTGATTTATTTGAAGACGCCTCCCCGAGGTGTCTTTGCATAATGTGCCACGGTGGTTTCGTAACTCCAACTCCTTATATATTCTCCCGGAATTAAAATTCTTTCCTTCTGTGTGTACCCATCATACTGATATGGTACTGAACTATAAGTTCCTTGCCTTAATTACCACCACCTGTCACTTCCAACAAAAGAAAAAATGACTTTAAATATCTGCACTATACGTTGGGTGACTTTTTAATCACTCTATATTATTACCACAACTTAACATGACAAGTGGCCAAAGATGCTCTAAGTCACGTATTTCCTTTAAGCCAATCAGCTCATTCTTTAAGTGGGTTTCATTCATATTCGTCAGAGCGAGGAAAGGATAGTTATGTGCTCTCTGTGTAAGTATATTAGCAAATCCTCCCATATTGTATATTACTGCAGACACCATTTTGTGCTTTCCATATTGAATTCGTGCAACATATTCACGTTATATATAGCAAAAGGTCCCGATATACCTAACTTCATCCCTGAAAGTTAGTAGCACCGCGGTGGCTCAATAGTAGAGCGCTCACCTCTAATATGTGGTGTCCTTGGTTCAATCACAGCTTGCACAAAACCCACAGACACAATATTATCCATCACATGAAGTTCGTTTTATTTTAACATTATAAGAGCTGGTAATGTGTAATATATTGACCAGATTAAATTTTCCCCGTAACATTCAATGTCGCGCAGAATATTAAAGAATAAATATGCCAGTAGTAAACAGCCCACGCCTGAATAAAATCCTAATTGTGCTTTTTATACTAATTTGAGGAGGATGAATCCAACAGGAACTATTTTAAAACATATCTCTTCATGAAATCACGAGGAAAACGACTTCAAATTCAGGTGCTTTAGAGGCACAGCTTATGTCAGTAGTAAAATTATCCATGCTTCCATATTTCTAATTGCGCTTTTTATCCTGATACAATGGAAATACGGTATTTTCAAACATATTCGTCCATGAAGTTACGAGAAAAATTACCTCAAAGTTGAGATACTTACATTTCAAATTTGAGGTCACTTTTATAGGCAACCCCTGGACGCATGTGTTTTTAAAAAGTTCCATTGAACTCAGCAGAGTCAAAGTAGTATACGAAAGTGCAATTAGACATATATTTAAGCTTGGGCGCTTTTACTATTGGCGTAAGCGATACTGCAAAGATCCCAACTTTGAGGTAATTTTTTTTTTTGTGATCTCATGGATTAATATGTTTAAAAATAGTTTTATTGGATTCAACATCCTCAATGTAGCAGTGCCGTGCCGTGGAAAATCAGCGCCCGGGGCGAGAGTGTACGACGGCGCCCCATACATATATTCCAAGTAATTTTTCCTTTCTTTTGCACCTTTTTCTCCCGATTTTTTCGCCCCCTTCCTTAGGCGCCCGGAGGCCGTCGCCCCGCTCGCCTTTCTCCCACGGCACAGCCCTGCAATGTAGTATACAGAAGTGCAGTTACAAGTGTATTCAAGCGTCGGCACTAGATTTCAACTTCGAGATCAATTTTCCTCGTAACTTCGTGGACGGATATAAATAGTTTCATTGGATTCAGGATTTTCAATGCAGTACACAAAAGTGGAATTACAATTGTATCCAAGCGTGGTGACTTTCACCATTGGCATAAGTGGTACTTAAAATATCCTAGCTTTGAGATTAGTTTATTCTTGACCCCATGGCGGATATGTTTAAAAATAGATTCAATGGACTAATCATGTTCAGATTAGTGTAAAAAGCGCGATTAGAAATTTATCTAACAAGGCAGGGTACCTCGGTGTAACACGCCGATTTTGATAAGATTGCACAGACATACAGATCATCAAAAAAGAAGCGACACGTATTTTTTTATATCGGCCAACAAGCGTACTGAAAGGGTCAAATAGGGACATAAAAATGGGGTCAAAATGAGATTTTATGCAATATAGCGAGAACGAGAAGAGATATCGGAAAAGGTTAAATGTACGAAATACTACCCATAGTTGACGCAAGCCATTGAGGTAGAACTTACCCATGTGAAGAAAGCAGAACATCCGGAAATGGACCAATCACGTTTACAACATTGTCATAATGTGCTACAGAAATGAGTGAAGAGGGTGGCAAGGAGCTGGAAAATACGTGTTTTTGCTTTGAGTTCATACGTCACCCGTTTGCGAAAGGGACGCAGATTCATCTCAGTGCACGAAGATTCATCTCTACACGCAAGAAGGATGCAAACGCCGTTCGTATAGGCAGCCAGCAAGACAGTACTGCACAGCGGGTTGCATATAAGATCAAAACCTCAAGTTGAGTGGTAGAAACGACTAATAGATGAAGGAATACGAGGTCAGATGACGTAGCACATTATGACAGGTGCAGGTACTGTAAGGAAAGAAAGAGCAAGTTGACGTTGTACACAAAATCAGTTTTAACAGTGAGAGTATTGGACGCGGCGTATGCAATACGAGCTGGTTTGAGTATAGAAAGTTGCCAAACGCGAGGTGTAGAGCCAGCAAAGTGTATGTGCATTTGTGTCTTTCACAGGTACTATTCTCAACAAGACAAGCAAGGCGACGTTTAACTGCTTGTGAGACCTAGTGGTGAACATTGGACAGTGTGGTAGCTGGAGTGGTATTTGATTGTTGTGTAACTGGTGGTGTGTGCTTGTGCGTATTTGTGCGTGTGTAACAAAATTCAGGTGAGGTGTAAGTGGGCTTGTGACGTTTGTGGTCGCAAGATGGTCTATGTGAATCCCCTGAATGTGGTGGATATGCTAGTGGAGGCATATCAGGCAACACAATATGTCCGGACACCACGAACGGTAACGGAAATGGAGCTCAAGGACTATATTTTTAACATCCTAGAAAGTTTCAAGACGACTGGGCACATGTATGTTGAGATTGAAGAAGACCTATTATGCAGCAATAGATCAGACATCCCAAGTATGGCAAGTGAAGATGAGATGGATGAGTGGGATGGCCCAACGACCTCCAACGTACATACAACTGGAGTCAAGAGCAGAGATATTGTGGACATGGGATACAAGCGGAAGGCAGTATCGTTTTGGAAACGAGGGAAGAAGAGAAAGATGTCCTGGAAATCTGTACAGAAACACTTCAAGCGTGTCAAATGCAGAACAGATCTATATAGATGGGAGAAACAGATCACAGAAGGTGGAACCAAACGTGAAAAGCTAAACGTGATAGACCGAACTGTGTATGAAACATTTGCGACAGCAAAACAGCGGCATTTAAATGTCCATGACACAGACTTGCAACGTTGGGCGTTAGAAGCAAACCAAACAACAGCCGTTGCTAATTTCAAAGCTTCGAAGCAATGGTTATGGCGCTTTAAAACACGTCACGGTATCGTCTCACGCAAAGTTACAAAATTTGTAACACATAGCATTACAGCGAAGGCCACACAAGTGCACGAAAGCGCTAAAACCTTCGTCCAAAATGTACAATCACTCATTACTGCTCATGGCGAGGATAACGTATATAACACAGATCAGAGTGGCTTTGCTTTAGAATTTCACTCTGGACGCTCTCTGACTTTGCGAGGCGAGAAGCATATTACAGCAACAATGCAATCTCTACCTGCCATCACACATAGCTACACAATACAGCCTGTTATATCTGCCAGTGGAAGATTGCTGTCGCCCATGCTCATAGTCTTGAAAGAACTTCATGGTACGTTTGGGCCACGGATTCAGCAAACAATGTTCCGCCCACAAAACTTATATATTTGTGCATCATCATCTGGGAAAGTGACAAAACAGATCGTTAAGACGTGGTTCCAATCAGTGTTCCTTCCACAAGTCAATGAGCAAACGGTACTGTTAGTCGACTCGTGGACGGGTTATGATCGATCCGACTTGGCAACAATAATGCCACAGGACAAGCAGTGCAACATTATGACGATACCTACACACACAACTGGGTTAATACAACCTCTGGATGTGTATGGTTTCAGAATTTGGAAGAACTTCGTACGCAAAGTATCTGATGCGGTACGCCTTCAGCAACTCAACATCAATCTATACAGCAGAGACAATATACTGAAACTTCAATCCCTTGTGCATAATCAACTTTCATCTCCACGGTACATACATCTATTCCAATACGCATGGTTTTGTTCTGGATATCTTTCATCACGACCAGATTATTTTCCAAATCCAGTGGAGTTTTGTTTTCATCAGTTGACGTCATTGGTCTGCGAAGAAGCAGAGTGCCAGAACCCATCCATCATCAAGTGTTCGTGGTGCAAATACTGTTTTTGTTTGGACGATTTCTTCCTGAAATATCATTTTTGTGCTACTTATCAGGAGTGAGCGTCTTGTTTTCAGCATACGCCTCTGCTGACTTTTATGTTGTACGTACATATGTACGCGTATTTTCATGATATAATGTAGATACTCATGCGTAGAACTGATATTCCTGTTGCTCTTTATCTTACATGTGGACCACCTGCTATTACATTCTACTGTGCAATGCATTTTGTGTGTGTGTGTGTGTGTTACTAGCTACAAACATTCCCGTTTCCAATATGTATCTCACCGTTGCTCCCATTGCACAATATATGCAACCCACTGTGCAGTATTGTCTCACTGGCTGCCTATACGAACGGCGTTTGCATCCTTCATGCTTGTAGAGATGAATCTTCGTGCAGTGAGATAAATTTGCGTCTCTTTCGCATATGGATAACGTATGCACCCAAAGCAAAAACACGTATTTTACATTTTCGTGTTTTCTTTCTTCCTGCTCCTTGCCACCCTCTTCACTCATTTCTGTAGCACATTATGAATATGTTGTACATGTTATTGGTCCATTTCCGGATGTTCTGCTTTCTTCACATGGGTAAGTTCTACCTCAATGGCTTGCGTCAACTATGGGTAGTATTTCGTACATTTAACCTTTCCCGATATCTCTTCTCGTTCTCGCTATATTGCATAAAATCTCATTTTGACCCCATTTTTATGCCCCCATTTGACCCTTTCAATACGCTTGTTGGCCGATATAAAAAAATACGTGTCGCTTCTTTTTTGATGATCTGTATGTCTGTGCAATCTTATCAAAATCGGCGTGTTACACCGAGGTACCCTGCCTTGTAAGTGTAGACACTTTTCAATAGTGCCGCGATTTTTAGCGTTCTTTATTATTCTAAATTCTTTATGTTAGGTAAATTCTATAATTGATACTTCAAGAACTCAAGTCTAATGTATGCGTGTGTTTTTCTGAAAGGAAATTAATGTAGTGGCAAATATTTAAATTCTTGATTTTGTATGTTATTATCTTGTTTCAGAAAATGATCATTTTCCTATCATAATAAAGTGCAAGTAAAATATTATTCTTAATTATGGATTTCGTAGATTGAACAACCCAGTCCTACTTAAGAACATTTCCAACTAAAACCTCATTGCGAAGCTCATTCTTGTTTGATCTGTTTTTTTTATATAGTTATTTCTTCTTTGAACATCCTACATACAATTCCTTCTTTGAACAAATACTTTATATTAGGAGTGCATGTGCTGTGGTTTTATACGTAATCCGACCGTATCGAAACATAGAATTTAATATCTGTGCATTATTTGCACGACTGACTTTCGATATGAAAAAATATTTTGCATCTGCCAGTGGTAAAAGCTCGGTTCCAACTTTAAATCCGCTGCATGCCTATAGTCACGACTACGCAATGAAGTGATTCATACGTACGTATAAAGTGAAGGATTTTCGTAGGAAAAAGAACATCGAAATTGAGCGGAATAAACAGAAAAGAAAGTAATATATACAAAGGAGTTTTAATAAGTTTTCGGGATTACATTTTAAAAAGGAGCAATATCCGTGTTATAAGAAGCATTGGTATTGTGGGACAAGCTAGATATTAAGATTTTTTTTTTAGGCATTAGAGAGTCATCCCTTCAAGTTATAGAGAATACTGCAACTCTTGAGGCATTACAGCCAAGAAGGAGTATGGACAGCCAGACGATTCTTACTTCGGTGGTGTTTGATAAACATATCTGATCCTATTATACTCTTTTCTGGACTGGAGTTCTATACTTACTAATTACCAACCAAAATTCCTTGCGTTTACCTTGCCTGACCGTCATGTGAGAGACGAAACCATCTATGTCCAAGAAACAAAACAACGACTGCCCTGTATCCATCTTTCCGAAAAAAAAAAAAAAAAAACTGAAGAATTACTTGATACATCACCATCGACTTTGACCAGGCTGTAGATGGTCAAGAGTCAGGAATCAAGTTCACTGATGTAGGTCACATAGAAACCAGAAAAGATAGAAATCAACCATTTCCGGTTTTACTGTTCATCACTGTAGGGCAAAAACGATCATGGATAGCAAGAAGTAGTTTCCTGCAATCGATTAACTGTCCCAAGAATACATTTCATTTCCATTCTTAATTCCCTACTAAAACCGGAAGTGGTAGAAACCCACTACGATATTGATCGACATAGAGCAAGAATTATTAGAAATAGCGAGTAGTTATTTTTTGAATCGTTTGAGCGTTCTAAGAATAGGTGTCATCTCTTTGAACCCTCTATTCAAACCGTAAGTGCCACAAATCAGCCGCTTCCGGTTTCAATATTCATTGCTGCAGAAAAAAAAAAACGGTAACATAGTAGATAGGGAAAAGCTGTTTTTAGTGAGCATCACAAGAATATATTCCATCTTCACTGTAATCTCTGTATTAAAATTGGAAGTGGTAGAAGTATCATGCCAAAGCAGCCAAACTCGAACACGTGGCACTTCTATTGTTTTTTTTCTTCCTTTTTTTAATACTTTGTATTTGTCTCATTATGCTAAATCAACATCATAATCGTCGGGACTCGTGCTTTGGTCGGGAATCGAATTCGGAAATACATAAACTAAAGCCAGGCGCGCTAACAGAAAATACCTTAAAATCCATTATTCAGTTGACAAGGAATGTTATAGTTTCAGCTATTTAGGTTTTGCTGTAATTCGCTGTAAAAATACCCTATGATAGTAATCATTAGAATGATTTGTAAGAAAAGTGCATCAACTGTATGGGAGATTGTAATGAGGGTTTTTCCACCACACCTTTCAAGTAATGACGTGCACCATTGTGTCAACTTAAATGTCTGGATTTAGTTATTCGTAATATGCTTGCAACAAGGTTTTCCTACAAGGCAAAAGTCGAGACTATGCCGTCTCAAAAAGGTCGTGAAAATGATGTCTCGTCTCCAAAAATATATGTTTCTTATGGAAGTACTCTGTCCCATCACGAAAATTCTGTATTGTCTCGTCTCATAGGCAATCCCACTTACAAGCAATGCTCATCGTACATTCCTTTGTTCGTCCTGTGTCTTACTTCCGTGGTTTCTTTGAAAACTTTATGTGCGAAAACGCCCAATGTATGGTTATGCCTGCATTCTAAGACCTAACTTTCGCATCCCTATAGTACAGAGCAAAATTGTGCTTGTTTGTATTTTAGTTTTTATTTCTTCGATGTCAATTGGAACAACAGCACGATTTACTGGAAGTAATAGCATGAGTTTCCAGCAATTAATCGTTTTGTAAACTTACATTTAAATATTTGTACCGCTTTACCTCCTCAACGGTTTGGGTACAAAACCTCGCGGCCAGAACCTCGCGGACCAAAACCTCGCCTGGCCAAAACCTCGCCTCCCCAAACCTCGCGGCCCAAAATCTCGCCGGGCCGAAACCTCGCCTGGCCAAAACCTCGCCGGACAAAATCTCGCGTGGTCAAAACACCGCCTGGCCAAAACCTCGCGGCCCAAAATCTCGCCGGGCCGAAACCTCGCTGGGCAAAACCTCGCGCCCGAAAATATCACCATACCCAAAATCTCGCCTGACCAAAACCTTGTTGTAATGATCTCGCGACACAGAATCTCGCCTGGTCTAAATTAAGCGAGACGCAGTGTCGCCTGGGAAGAAATGTCGTCAGGATAAAACCTCTTCACGACGATTTCTTCAATGTAGAATGTTCTATATATTATTGTATGTACATAATTAGTAATAACACATAATTACATTAAAATAATGACAATAAAAATTCTAATGCATGCTTTGGAAATCTATATATATAAAAATTAAATGACTATGTTTGTTACATTATACCTTTTGAGCCATCCTACCGATCTCAATCAAATTTTCAATATAGATGAGGTTCGAGCCTAGGATGTCTTTTATAATTTCACTTTGTCGGCACAACAAAAGGGAGGGGGAGTGGGAGATATATATTTTGGCCCACGAGGTTTTGGCGGCGAGGTTTTGGACACGCGATGTTTTCGGTGGCGAGGTTTTGGCCCGGCGAGATTTTGTCCCACGAGGTTTTGGGCGGCGCGGTTTTGGCCCGGCAAGATTTTGTCCCGCGAGGTTTTGGGCGGTGATGTTTCGGCCGCGAGATTTTGTCCGTATCCCCTCCTCAACATTATATTGATTATCATCAATATTGATTAATTTGATTGTTGTTTTTCATACTTAGTGCACTATCTTATGGCATCGAGTCTAATTTCTTTATACATATTTTTGATACCTATTAAGTAGAGAGTATATTAAAATATTTGAGAGTGTTAATAATTTTATACTAGCAAATTGAAGAAACATTTCTTTTACACTGATGAAGAATCTATAGTTTAATAGGTTCAATACTGTTAATAAATCTTCAGCAATTAATTATGAGAGATAATAAGGGATTTACAGATGAAAGGCTTTATTATTAATTAGCCACACGTTGTGGCATGCGTCTGGTTATTCCGCCCACCATTAATTACTACCTGTCACTTGCGACTTGACCGACATTGGCTGTCATCTGAATCGTCCTCTGTGAAGGGTAATTAGTGATTGTTTCGTTGATGTATTGGGATTTTGAACCTCAATTCCTTCCCCTAAAGATTCGCTCATTTCGCAGAAGAAAGGAAAATTTACAGGAAGAGCTTTTTAGGTTCTCTAATTTAACGCTGTGAAGTATGTCAAACGCAGTTCGGTGTCTTTCTGAAATCCAGTTTTAACGTTTCATTCTTACGTTTAACGAGGATAATAAAATGTGTAAAGTCGTTGATACTTTCTTAATGAAACCAGTCAAGGTACTTGTATATTGATTTGTGATTTGGACATGAGACAGAAAAACAAATAAACTGTTTAGTTTTGAATTACTCTCTTTTAAGAGAACATTTTAATAAAAGAAAGTATAGGAGTTATGTATATGTATAACGACTGTTTTCTTGAAATTGGAGACAGTAAATGCCTTGTGTAATATACCTGTCATTGTCAGTATGATCAATATTGTTTGCAACTACGGTATGTTTGTGTGTCTGTCTGACAATACTAAAATTTTTTGAGGTCATGTTTCATTAGCGATACCAATCTTCTAATACGTACACCTTGTCTCAAAAAGGTTGAGCGCATTCTTTATTGGCGTTTTGAGGCAAAAATTTTCTAAGTCCAGCTTCGGGTATCTTCGGGAAAAAGTAAGCCAGGTTCGAACCTCCAAGCCAGCCTTTGCAATCGGGAAAAAGTTTGCAGATGTGTTTTTCTTCTTTTAAATATAATAAGACTTGTTACCAAGTGTTTAAAAAAGCAACATTGATTGAAATACTTAATGATACAATATTTCGAAACTTTTTTTTTTAATGTCAGCACATGCTTGTTTGTCATTTAGCTTTCTATACGTAATGGAACATTTAAATACGTTAAAGAATCTTTCCATATGTAAAAGAATGCTCAAAGTTAAGAAATAGAACATAATTATCGCCTGAGTACTAAAATAAAAGTCAAAGTAGAACAGAAACAGCGTTTGTAATGGATATGAATGTCATAATTATCTTGAGTTCCGTTATACATCGCTAGAAGCTGAGTTCTAGAAGTCCTTGTGTTAGCTCATTGGTAAGCTGTCGGATTTCAAATCATAAGGTTGTGAGTTCGAATCCTATCTCGGTCAATACTTTTTTTAAAATTATATTTTCCGCAATGCATGAAAAATTATATAAAATAATTACATTAAAATACATAAGTTGTTTATATATAACATAATAATTGCAGAACATAGTAATTATTATGTTTAAAAAATAACATCTGAGATAATTTTCACAGTAGGTCGGTATTATATATGAGGATGTAAATACAAGTTAAGAAACTCGTTCAGTAGCAATAAATAAATCATGTAGTGTATTTATTTGCAGCTATTTGTCATATAGAGAGTAATTCTCAACATTCATAATATAGAATGTCATTTATGTTCTTGAAAAGTTATTCGATGCATAAACAGAGGGTATAAACAGAGAATCCAAAGTCGGAACGCTCGCAAAAAAATTCATGAACCCCAAAGGTCACGTGAGCAGACTGGAATTGTCCTTATGAAGCATGCCACAGCAGAAAGTCTTTACATAGATTTTCAATTCAATTCCTGATATATGCTTTTGCAATGTGGAAGTGGTGATGCCTTGAGTCACCCTCTCTCGCTCGCTCGCTCGCTCACTCTCTCTCTATTTATACAGAATATAAAAGTGGATTTATGTGTGTGTTTCAACATAATTCTGATATATCTAGAGCAATTTTAACTATATTTCTTACAGTCTGGAAAAAGAGTACTGTCGGGATACATATCAAAAATGCTAGAAACGGGTCGATATTATTATTGAATCCATAGTTTCGTGGTCGCTTAGGTGAATAGCTCTACTTTCAATTCAATTCCAATTAAGCTCCCATTAGCACCCAGGGTGGTTACGTAGCGACATAAAGATATCGAAATCAACCGATATTAGAATCGAATCATAAGTTTTCAGCGCCGCTAACAGTGCAGCATTTTCCATTAGTCCACATTAGTGCCATTGCCTAGAGGGCAACATATTTGCAGAGTGCAAATTTTAAAACTTGAATAATATTTTAATTTTTTCCGTATGAAAAAGTTAAAAATCATGAGCAAATATACTATTTCACGAACAATCCTCTTTTACTATTCTAATATGTTTAATAATAGCGTAAGAAATGTAATAGTAATTCAGAACATGTTTCACAGTTGTTACTTTTTCTTACATAGTTGTAAGTGTAGCATGTAGTGAGTGGAATTTAACTGTAATAAATTCACTAATTAACCATATTCGAATTAAGTTTTATTTTTAAGTTCGGAATGAAGGGGCGGAGAAATATGGAGTTATTGGGGGCACCGAGCTTTTCTACATTTTACTTTCAAGATCTCCATTTTTCTTTTGTCATTTGTTCCTAATAAAAAAAGTTCAGTCACTTTTGGATTGTCATAGGATAGTAGGAGTTGGATTTTGGGATGCAGCCTGTGAGATTCTAGAGGAGCTAACTGCTTGAAAAAATATTTTTGAATCATCTGTAACATATGAAATAAGGATATGTATCATAAAAAATTGAAAGTAACTATGTCTGCGTAATCATCACGGTCAAATTGCAAAGTCAAATAAATTGACGTTTGGTATATAATCAGGCTCCAATCCCAACTGGGAAGTTATCATACGCGTGTCACTTTCATTATAATACATATCCTTAGGGGGAGTAGAAGTCCGAATTTTTGCGAAAAATTTAGTATCTCACAAGCCGTTCAACTGAGAGCTGAAATTCAGCATATAACTCTTTATTAAAAATAAAGAGAATATGCCCTGGCATTTTTTAAAATTGTCTTTTATGAGCGGGGGGACGGGGGTGCATTTTCTATATATTGGAAATTGGTAGTGGGTTGATTTGTAAAAATAATCGAAAACGATTGATATTAGTTGAGAAAAAAATTGAGTAATGCAAACTAAATTTCTTTTTGAATTTTATACCCACTGCTTTCTATTTATAATTGCTGAAGCTGGTGTTTAATATATGGAGCGTTCCGAGCATAAGGCAATCAAGCCATAAAGTTAGAGAAAAATGGCCATAAAATTTGTATTCTAAACTTAATTACATGGGCATTTCCAATTAGTACGGCATGCTTAATTATATAGAAAATTAGTTTCTCTCTCTCTTTCTCTCTCTCTCTCTCTCTTTTTTTTTTACGTTGGTCTACTTTTCCTTGATTCGAAACTTTTAAATTGCACCCTATTTTCTAGTGAAATGTGTCTGTAAGGCAACAAAGAAATAATTACATATGATAAATTTAAATTCATTTTAATTCGGAAGATGAGAAACACTTTGCCATTATATATCGTAAAGGTCAGACCCACCAGTATTGTAACAAAGAGGTGCTTGAGCCAATGACGGTAGAAATTCAAACTCCGATAAGTGATAATTTCACAGTCTTGTTTTATTACAAGTGTAATCTCTTTAGTCAATGGAGAGGAGGACGTGGGTCATCGGTCAGAGTTGATGTCGATGGGCTTTGGTGGGTCGGAGTTGGTCGCAATGGTTCAGAGTGGTTCATAGTTGGTGGTGGGTCAGAGTGGATCACGATGGTTGATGGGTCAGAGTGGGCCAATGGGTCATTTGGGTGGTGGGTCATAGTGGGTCATGGTGGGTCGTGGATCAAATTTTCATTGACCCACACCATCTCTGGTTAAAATTGTACTAAAGGTAAGAGGCACCGAAGATGCATGTCGGCTATTATGCTCAAATTTTGCGCATGGATAGTACTCCACAAGAAAGCAATAAATCTGAAACGGTTCACGGTATGACCTCCTAGAACTCGAGATGTAGGGGTTTGTCTGATTGGCTAAATTAAGACGTCAATGATTTATCCTTCAACAACCAAGCTTTTTATGATCGTTTCCGTGGGGAAGTCAGAAGAACACGTGCCTAGTAATCGTAATATTGATAGTTCGCGTCCACCTCGGGGTATTTGTTTTGTGTTTTTTTGTTTCACCTAAATATAAACAAATCACACATATAGGCATTTTAACATATTTTGGGAGAGTAATTTTGTGGTTCGTTGGCGTTTCATCGCGTCTCTGCCGCTGGTAGTAAAGTTTTCAATATGGAACTTGGGCCATCACGGATCGTCGCTGCGGGGCCACCAATTTCTGGCGAGAGGTTAATAGTTGACCATCTGTAGTCCACCGACGCTTACAGCTTAGGGTAATGAACGATGTCCTTGCCTTGTAGACTTCATGACTACCGACGTCGGCAGTCAACTAGCTTTTAGTATTCCTTTACTAACCATCTATCGTTCATGTTTGTACACGGTGTTGTCATAATAATAATAATAATAATAATAATAATAATAATAATAATAATAATAATAATAATAATAATAATAATAATAATAATAATTATTATTATTATTATTATTATTATTATTATTATTATTATTATTATTATTATTATTATTATTATTTGTAGTAACAGTAGTATAATTGATGATAGAATAATTATTGTCTATGTATTGTCTAGGTAGGACTACACACAGGATTTGGCTCGTTTTGGTTCGACTTGACTCTAATCCGAGTCGAGTTGGAAGATATTTTTCGCGCCGAGTCCAAGAGTAGACCTCAAAGATGTCTGTTTCGAGTCGAGTCGAGTTTCAAAGAAAAGTCGTTCGTGCCCATCCCTACTAATGAGAGCTTAATCGGAGTTAAACGAAATTGAAAGTCTCACTATTTATCTAAGCGACCCCGAAAACTATGAATCTAATATCGATCATTTTCTAGCAATCTTTTATATGTATCCCCCTCCCATTCACCATAGGTAACCCGACAGCACTCTTTTTGAAACTATAAGAAATGTGGTTAAAATTACTCTAGGCCAGTGGTTCTCAATCTAATTCCTATCACGATCCCCTTTTATCACACGCTCTTGCCAGCGACCCTTTTATAATTTGTTTTATAATAAGCTTGTGTGGGATTTTTAACATACCTATTTCTATAATAGTAGAATCCATTTTTTTTTGTTTATAGTGAACAGTGCCATGGAAAATCATTGCCCGGGGCGAGAGTATAGTACGATGTCACCGTATATATGAGTGACGTCGACAGACTAGCTACGAAGCGCCACCATGGTTGGCACGAAGCTCAATAACATTTTCAAAATAAACCCTACCTTTCCTTAATTTTGAGCACATTTTATTACGTTTTTCCTTCTATTTTACACATGTGCACATGCACTTTCCTAACTTGAGTAACACACTTCCTCCGAAATGTGTGGCCCCTCTTTTCGGCGCCCGGCACTGACAGTGGATACAGTAACTGTAATATCTATATTCCCAACGACGAAGGTGCTGGTTCAAGATGGATGTTAAACTCCTTCATTGAAGAGGCCATTAACGTATCCGATCTAAGCCCACAACTTCTTGACCAAATAATAGAATGATCATGCGACAAGTCTTTGCAACTGGTTTTCTGTAACGAAGACTTGGACAAGTTCTGCCTGATGAGGAGAGAAGAATATCCTGGTCTGGTGATTGCTGCTTTAAAAGTAATAATTCAATTTGCTATATCGTACTTGTGGGAAAGTGTTTTTTTTTTTATGGTAAACATTAAAACAAAGATAAGAAATCGCTTATCAGTTGAAAACGGCTTGATAATATTCGTCATGAAGATTGAACCGGGCATTGCTGCACTAGTGAAATTACACCATGCTTAGGTATCTCATTAGGTTTTAATTTTAATTGTATTTCAATGTGCAGGTTTTGTTTCATGTGTATTTTTCTAGTATTTCTATATACAGTTCTCATTAGTTTTATATCATACCTCTTTGATTTAAATTCATTTTTAAACAACTCTACTAACTAACTAACTCTATGGCCTATGGAACCCGGAGGTTCAATGCCGCGTTCACAAAAGCTCTACACTGACTTCTATCCTTAGCCAATTGGATCCAGTTTCTACTTTGTATTCTTATCTCAGTGAGATCCATCTTAATATTGTACTCCCATCTGCCCCTAGGTCTTCCTAATGGTCGTTTTCCGTTTGGTCTTCCAGTCAAGACTTTCAAAGCGTTTCTACTTTCTTCCATTCTAGCTACCTGACCTGCCCACCTAAGCCTCCTAGACTTGACGACCCTAACAATGTTGGGTAACCGTATAAATTATGTAGTTCCTCGTTATGAAGTTTCCGCCATTCCCCATTCCCGTTCCTCTTGGGTCCGAATATTCGTCTAAGGACGTTTGCACACGGCAACGATAATATCGGTGGAAGCCCCGATAATATCGGTGTCGGTTGTGGCGTACTTTGCACACGTCGCCGACAATATCGGTGGAAGCCCCGACAATATCGGTGTCGGCGATAGTTTGCACACGTGGCCGATAATATCGGCGCTGAGACTAGTATTGGACAGGACGTGAAAGAGAGAAGATGAGTCCAGCTATCAACAAGAGATATCTTCTTGCCTTGTTGTACTTACGACGTAGAAACAGGAAATGTAGATCTCGAAAGCTTTGGGTTCATCCATTATTGACTGTGCGTTATGTAGAAGGTGCTTTTTATACACTATATGAGAAATTACGCGAAGACGATGGAAAATTTTTTAATTACTATCGCATGTCCACACAAACTTTTGATTTTTTAATAGAAAGAATTGGAAACCATATTCAGCGCCAGCATACAGAAATGAGACCCTGTATTCCACCCATAGAAATGTTGGCAGTTGCAATAAGGCAAGTCTATTATTATTATTATTATTATTATTATTATTATTATTATTATTATTATTATTATTATTATTATTATTATTATTATTATTATTATTAAAAAGATTTTAAAATATTCGAGAGTGGGTATACGTTATGGCAATAATTTCTAGAATATCACTTTCAATGGAAAAGAACGTTTTTTCCCGTCGACGGGCTTTAACTCAAACGAACAATTATACAAACAAGCGTTTTATCCAGTCAGGGATTCCGCCAGACCCCCCTCCCCCCAATAGGGGGTGTCACCCCTAAACTTCGAGTAACACCCTCCAAACTTCTGCCTTGATCCGAGCCTGAATAGGCGATTTTTCACAATTATTTCATGTTTTGTGCGAAGAAGTCCTATTTGAATATAGAACTTTCAAACGATTGAAAGAATAAGTTTCTTCAAGGGATTTCTAATGAAACTTTCCTGTGAAGAATATAAATCCATTATATTTCCTAATTTGTCAGCTCTGGCAACAAAACGTGTGCTTGTTCCAATCGGTACCGCTTCAGTCGAGAGATCATCTTCAACAATGAATAGAATTTTAACTTCAGAACGGTGCCGGCTCCCCCAGAACACGTTAATAATTTGAAGGTGTCCTTGGAAGAACCTTGTTTACTGATGTTTGAAGTGAAAATAAAAGTGTTGAGGCTGATTTTGAAAATTTTATAGGTTGTGCACAGGCCCATCCGCCCGTATCCAAGGGGGTCTAGGGGACGGCCCCCCTAAATTTTTGCTGCCCCCTCCTAAAATTTTCACGGTAGGGTTGCAAATGACCTATAATATGGTGATGAACTATAATATGGTGATGAACTATAATATGGTTGGATCGGGCCATAAGGGTTAAAATATCATACGGAAAAATTTTTGCCATCTCTAAAATTGTAAGCAAAACTAGAAAGGTAAGAACACAAGAATACACAACCTTTTCACCCACTCACTATAGCTAAACTGGAGAACTCTTTCAGGTGGTCGATCCCGGTACAAAGGGGAGAGGGAAAACTTGCATACATAGCTCTGGTCTTTGTTTCCATTTGCCATTCCACAAATTCTTTTAAAAAATGGGGGTAGCGTTGGAAGTTAGAGAAAAGATGTGCGACAAGTGAAGCGTGGAGTCACATCCCTGTTTTTGAGATCACAACCAAGAGAATGCCAAATGAGTCACTTGTCCTCGGGAGCTTTGAAAAGAACGTTTGATTATCCAAGGTTCGTTTCAAAATAATAATAATAATAATTCTACTTGTCAATAAATATTCTATTCAATCATTGCTTATCGAGTGAGACCGGGAAAATTGTGTGCACACAATTCTGATGTAAATAAAAGAAAGTAATAATAATCAGGATTTTTCCATATGCTTATGTTCACAGAGTATCAAACTTTGAAAATTACGCTTGAATTAATTTCCAGAATATAATAAAACTTAAATGCATTAGTAGATTTAAAAAGATACAATCAAAGAGAGAGAGAGAGAAAGAAAAAAAAGGGAGTAGAAAATAATCAACGGAAATTGGTTATGTAAGTTTCCTATATTCTATTTGATAACTATTTAGAGGGAAATCAGTACTCTTCAGACTTCCCACATTTTATATTTATTTAATAAAGGGAATTAGCTACTCCAAAACAGAGACTGTAAAAAAATAATAAGCTGTTCCAAAGTTGTTTATAGGTCAAGATAATAATAATATTATACAATTGTAATAGAAAAAATGGAAACAGCAAAATTCCAAAGAAAAGAAAAAAACAAAAATACACAGCGCCTTGTCACTCTCTTCATCTAACCCGCTGGCCGGCCGACATTATCGGTGGCGTGTGCATCCAATCATAAGAAAACATTGCCCCCGACAAAATCGGTGTCGGCGGTACCGCCGACAGTATCGGGGGCTTGGCCGACAGCATCTGCGTGTCGGAGGAACGGCCGATAATATCGGTGGCGTGTGCAAGCTACGATTTGAATACATTGAAGTCGATTTCACCGCCGACATTATCGGTGGGACCACCGATATTATCGTTGTCGTGTGCAAACGCACTAAGGATCTTGTTCTCAAATACTTTCAGTCTATGTTCTTCCCTCAGAGTAAGCGACCATGTTTCGCAACAATACAGAACAACAGGCATGATTATCGTTTTGTATATTTTAAGCTTCAAATTTTTCGACAGAATTCGCGACGACAAGAGACTTTGAACCGAATAGTAACACGAATTCTACACCCTTTGAAAATGTTCAGTAGACTTATTTTTTATTGTTCTTTACAGTGTGTATAAAAAATAAAAGTATGCCTATCAGAACAAAATTAAAAATAATATTTAAAAATAATTTCTGGTATTAGATTCTAACTATATTTATCTCTTCCGCCTATCTTCGCGATCCCCTAGGGGCCGCGACTCCCAGGTTGAGAAACCCTGCTCTAGGCATACATGAGTTATGATGGAACATACATACATACACTTTTATATGTATAAATGCAGATAAGAGAGAGTTGAGAGAGAGCGATTAAGGAATTACCGCTCTCAATCTCTTCCCTTTACTTTTGCGATTCGTGAATTTCTTACGTGACAGTTTGGGGCTAGCTAGTTTTTTGTCTTGAACCACGATCCGATTTTCGATATGCTCTACCTAAATGCTGTAATGCGAATATTGAGAAGTTATCTGCGATGAAAGTAGCTGCAAATAAATACATTACCTAACTTATTTATTGCTATTACACGATTTTTTAAATTTGTATTCAATATTCACACATAACACACCGACGTTCTGTGAATACCTCAGATGTTATATTTTAAAGATAAGAATGACTTATGTCGTGAAATGATATGAATATATATATTCAACTCATATATACAACTGATGATATGAAAATATATATACAACTGATGAATTGTAATGTAACTATTTTACATAATTTTCATGCATTGAGGAAAGTAGAATATCATAAAGGAATCTCACCTGAACGGGTATCGAACTCACGATTTAAACGCTCGGTGGTGTACCACTGAGCTAACATGACCGCTTTTCGGAAGCTGCTTCTGAAATATAACTGAGCTCATACGTAAATGCTCTTTTCCGTATGGAAATCACAATGACGAAACGAGAGTGTGAATACATAGTCTCGAAATATTGTATCATTAAGTATTTCAATCACTGTTACTTTTTTCTACACTTAATACCATTTCAACATGTCTTATTATATTTAACAGAAGGAAAAACATATCTGTACATCTTTTCCCGATTACTAAGGTTGGCTTTGGAGGTTCGAACCAGCAGCTTTAGTTTACTGTTTTCCGAAGACACCCGAAGTTGGACTTCGAAAGTGTTCGTCTCAAAACAGCTATAATCATATCGCTCAATCTGTTTGGTATATGGTATATGTTTTTATACGTGTAAAGTCAGTATAATAATTCATTCTTTAAACAGCTTTTCGTATGTATTAATATTCCTTTATAAAAACTGTTTTTATTATTATTATTACGGCGCACCATTTTCAGATTTCTTTCGCGAGTCGTTGACCAAGTCGTTCGCCACCAGCGTTGCCAGACTCACAGCTCGGAATTATTCCAAAACCTGATCGAACTTATGCTAGATTCGGTCAAATTATGCTAGATCCTCATAATTACTAATTCAGGGGTTTTAAAAAAAACAAAGTTGAGATACGATAACGTAACTTAAAATACACAGAGAGCAAGAATGCATGGATAGAACTCAATACTTCACGCACCAAAATTTTAACTCAACTAAATTACTGCAGTCGTTGCCAAACTCAATGGCGTATATATCGTATAAATGAATGCAAAGTTTTTGTTTACATATTTTGAAAGAAAATTACTTCGCAGCATAAGCGGAGTTGGGAATCGTCTGCTGGGGGAGGGGGCAGATTTTTGGTCGGTCTCGGAGCGGTCATTTCAGGAATAAATATGATCATGAAGTCAGAAGTAAAGATGGTGAAGTTGTCAAAAAGTTGGGGGGAGAATGGCCCCCATAGCTCCGCCCATGCCTCGGAGTTAAAGGATTAGAAAACCCTGGGTGGAGCCACAAAAAAAAGCCCAAAGCCGTTCCGAACTTACTTAGGAAAATAAGACTCCCTGTATGGTTTACCGAGTGTATTAATCAATGGAAGAGGATACATTTCTGCCGTTCTTTTTCTTCCCACGACCAACTTCTCCAGGTTTTACGGCTTTTTGATAACTTGCTGAAATTGTGCTAGATTTGGGCAGGATGCTAAAAGCAAGATGCTAGGTGCTAGAGACATGCAAATTATGCTAGATCTAGCATCATTATGCTAGATCTGGCAACGCTGTTCCCCACAATAGGCGTGTCGTGCAAGTAACCAATCACACGTCAGGTACTAGCTTTTACCTATTGCTTTCTTCTCACAGCTCAGAACATTGGTAACTATGGATAGACGTACAGCAGTAATTACTTTATGGGAGTTGGAAGGTTATTCTGCAACTGCAGCTAGCAGGCGAGTAGGTGTCCCGGCCTCTACAGGAATGCAATGGATTCGGAAATATGGTGCTACAGGTCAGACTGGTAATTTACGATCTCCTGGTCGTCCGCATGTGTCAACCGAAGCCCAAGATGCGAGATTAGTAAACAAAGTCCGGTTAGACCCACTAAGGACGTCTAGACAGATAAGGGAAGCTTCTCTCTTTCCTGGTAGTAAGCATACAGCTCTGCGAAGGCTTCGTCATGCTGGGTTACGTGGCCGTGTTGCTGCCGTGAAGGAAAAACTCTCAGACGACCACAAAATTTACCGTCTCGCGTTTGCACAGGCGAATGTGGGTCTCAATTGGGAAAACGTAGTTTTCTCAGATGAATCCATATTCACAACATCAAAGGAGGGACGCCGTTTTGTGTATCGTCCGAGAGGCACCCGATATGACCATGGATATGTGGCTGCTTGCAATCGCAGTGGCCATGTATCTATTTTATGTTGGGGTTGGATTTCCAGTCGCGGAGCAGGACAGCTTCATAGAATTGAAGGACATCTGGACAATGCTCAGTACTTAGACATTATCAGTAATATCATGGTGCCATCTGTTTCAGCCTGATGGTGTAATTCAGTTCCAGCAATACCAGTCGCCAATACATAATTCCCGTGTGGTTCAGGAATGGTTCGCAGGGCACCCTGATATTGATTTAATCGACTGGCCGCCTCGTGGAGCAGACCTCAATCTCATGGAAAATATGTGAGCAGAAGTGAAGCGTACTCTAAGGGAAAGTTGGCCTGAGGCAGATCCACCAAGAACTCAGGATGACCTGTGGCATCTTGTTTCCGAAGCATGGCTGGAGGTAGGGGAAGGAGATAGATTTGTCACCCATGTAATAGATTCCATGCCCAGAAGAATGGAGCGTGTAATAAATTCAGAAGGGTCTTGGACACAATATTAATGACCCCGCCTTAACTCCCGAAAACAGCCCTTTTCAGGGCTACCTAAACGCTTCTGAAAATATTTCTAGAAGTAAACCACTCCTTGTATCCGATTTCTGTGCAATCCTACTAACAAAAGAATGATAATTAGCTGTAGGCTTTGAACTCAAGACCTCTTCAGTGGCAAGTCCGTACTCTACCAGTGAGCTAACATGAACACGCTAACCTAACCTGAAGAAACACGACTTTCAATTTCTGGTATTCGATGACAATGATGCTCATATACTTTGCAAATGTTGTATTCAACTTGGGATATTCTGCAACACACACACACACATAAACAAAGCGAAAGAGAGAGAGAGAGATGAATACACAAAAGCATATTCAACGTATTCGAATGAGACTCTAAGTAACGACATTCCGTTCTAAAGAGAATTTGTGTTTCTTCCCGTGACGTTAAGGGGATCGGGAAAAGCTATGTGTCTTGAAGCAGGATACGACTTTGGATACTCTGTTTATACACTTTCTATATCCGTAGGAATATACTGTATTTCACGAATATAAATAACATACTGTAATGAGAATATTGAGAAGTTAAATCTGTATGACAAATAGCTGCAAATAAATACACTACATGATTTATTTATTGCTACTGAACGATTTTCCTAACTTGTATTTAACATTCTCATATATAATAACGACCTACTGTGAAAATTATCTCAGATGTTATATTTTAAACATAATAATTACTGTTCTGCAATTATTATGTTATATATAAACAACTTATGTATTTTAATGTAATTATTTTATATAATTTTTCATGCATTGCGGAAAATATAATTTAAAAAAAAATATTGACCCAGATGGGATTCGAATTCTCAACCGTATGATTTGAAATCCGACAACTTACCAATGAGCTAACACAAGGACTTCTAGAACTAAGCTTCTAGCGATGTATAACGGATCTCAAGGTAATTATGACATTCATATCCATGACAAACGCTGTTTCTGTTCTACTTTGACTTTTATTTTAGTACTCAGGCGATAATTATGTTCTATTTCTTAACTTTGAGCATTCTTTTACATATGGAAAGATTCTTTAACGTATTTAAATGCTCCATTACGTATAGAGAGCTAAATGACAAACAAGCATGTGCAAGGTTTCGAAATATTGTATCATTAAGTATTTCAATCAATGTTGCTTTTTTAAACACTTGGTAACAAGTCTTATTATATTTAAAAGAAGAAAAACACATCTGCAAACTTTTTCCCGATTGCAAAGGCTGGCTTGGAGGTTCGAACCTGGCTTACTTTTTCCCGAAGATACCCGAAGCTGGACTTAGAAAATTTTTGCCTCAAAACACCAATAAAGAATGCGCTCAACCTTTTTGAGACAAGGTGTACATGCGTAGATCAACAACATCAAGAAATTACACCAAGATCATTTCAAAGTATGATGAAGATTTTTAAATTCCATGGTTTTATTCAAAAGTGCATTAAAAAACAAATTTCACTACTTAGACTATAAATGATAATGATTTTTTTCATGAAAGTATATCGTTATAAAGTCGCGGGGTGCCTATTATTATATGGAAGTTACTCAATTTTATAACCAGTTATTACGGAGTGCGAATTTTCTTTTCGGAGGATCTTTTAAAATATCACTTAAAAGCATTTATTTGGTGTACTTCATGTTATGTTTTTTAATTCAGAGCAAAGCGACAAGCTCTCCAAATCATCCTTCAGATTAAAAAAAAAAAATGTTCGTTAGTTGCTTGAGAGCTATTGAAGCTAAATTTGTAGTGATAACTTGTGTTGGAGATAGGGACTCTTTCAGTAATAATCATAGTTTTGCGAAAGCTATTGAAGCTCCGAAACAATCATAGCTGCGTGAAGGCTAAACTAACAGTGACTTTTTTATATATATATATATATATATATATATATATATATATATATATATATATATATATATATATAAAGATAAGGCCCCTTTCTGTGACAATCGTTACTCATGAGGGTTAGTGAAACCAAAATAGTAGTGACATCTAGTATTAGAGATAAGGGTTATTTGCATAAAATTATAGCTCCGTGAGGACTGTTGAATTTAGTTTAGTAGTAACCTCTTACATTAATCATAACGATTGTTTGTGATAATCATATTTTGTGAGGGTTAGTAAAGGATCGTTTGCTAGTAGTGACATCTCTGTTAGACAAAAGCACTATTTCCATAAATCATTCGTGAATACTTATATCTCAATGAAATATATTTGACATATTTAACTTTAGAGACTGACTCGGAATTGATATTGTATTCTTGGGAAAATATGCATATACATAAAGCAAATAAGTTTGGCAGGAGTGGATATAAAGTTAATGACAAATAGGAAAGAAACATGAAAAATTGGGTAATAACCTTTTAGAGTCTGTATTGAAATTCTCATCGGAGATAAGCTTACATAGACTTAAACAGATAAACAGAGAAACCAAATGTAATAAAAATTACAGTTGTAAAGAAAAAAGTAATAGTATTTTTATTTACAAGCACTTCTTTGAATTTGTATTTCTGTTTCGTAATATTTGACAAGCTGTACAAAGCGATTGTGAACTCGTAAGCTCTACTTGTGGCTGTCAGATCCAACGAATTAGACCCAGAAACGACAGTCCTATTAGCGACAGGAACTGTTGTCTGTCCTATGAGCGACCGATTCATTTACATTGAGATGATGGAAGATGATATGATTCCCTCTCGTAAAATATGTTTGCCTCTGGCGTTATTAGCGCCCGAACAACCTTGCTACGAAAAATGTACGTGCCAGTAATACAGTTCATCAAAAATATTTTCCCTCTACAGTGAGTGCAAATAAAACTTATTTTAATTTTGAGTTAGATTTGACATAAAACATATCAAATAACTTAGCGAGACAACAGGGACATTTCCATGAAAAGTATATTCTTATGTAATTATGAAAAATCCAGTTGTAATATCCCCTTTCTTCAAAAGCTCTGTTTTCTGTATTTAATTTGATTCAAATCTAATTACTCACTAAGCACAGTAATATATTTTATTTTGAAAAACTTAAACGTGTAACAGTTTCGCTAACTATCTACTTTTTAGACTTCCAAAGACACTGAATAAAATAAAAAAAAAAGTCAATGATAAAACACAGCTTTTGAGATCCTTTACATCTAATTGGCTATTCTCAACCAATCTCACCAATTACAATGCAGTTCACTCTAAACAATCCAAAAGGTAAACAAACTTTTTAAACTACCTTCCTCCCTATTGTAAGCTACAAAAACGTAAACTAATTGCTTAATTTGCCTTCCTTCCTTGTTTTGACTTACACATAAAAGCTTGTCTTATAGCAATCTGAAATACGAGTAATCCCTTATAACTAGACGAACTGTTAAGTCCTGCGAGAGATTTGTAACTTGTGTAATAATTTCTTCGAATACATTTTTTTTTAAAGATTTCTTTGATATCCTCAAGTGGTGAACACCCTCTTTCCATGGGCGCCCGATGGGAAGGCAGGGATCGTCCCCCTGGCTCACTAAAATGTATACGTAATATAGCAAAACACGTATATTAAATACCAGATATACCAGACATGGTACAGCAACCATGAAGATGCCCCTCCCTAGAAAATTTTCTTCAGGCGCCCCTACCTCTTTCTGATTTCTTTCTTATGCCATAAACATATTCAATCTAAACTTATGCTCCGCATCATTTTAACATGAAATTTTTAATTATATTAGAATCATAGACAAAGGCGGAGCTACTCTAAATATTTAGTCGCGGTGGCTCGGTGGTAGAGCGTTCACCTCTGGTGCTAGAGGTCCCGGGTTCGATCCCAGCCCCCGCCAAGTGAACTTTGTGGTGGACAAACACCGTGTGCGTGGGTTTTCTCGGGGTTCTCCCGTTTCCTCCCACTTTCTTCATTCCACCATTCATTCATTACTCATCATCACCGTCTCCTTTAGCCTAACCGGCATAACCGTGGGACGTAAAACTCAAAGATTTCATTTCATTTTTTTCATTTTTCTAAATATTTAGTTAGTTTACCCCTTGATATAGTCATTGTATTCATAGAAAGTAATTCAAAAATATTTAGGAAAAATGTAGAAAATATTGTTAGTGTAATGAGAGTAGTCTCACTTATTAAATTCAGGTAGAGCGAAATTTTTATAGTACATTTTGTTAGGTTCTAAATCGCATTAGCATGAAACAAGTTAAAGAAGAGAGAATCTTGTCTTCTTCCATTATCTTAGTATGAACGAATCGGTGACTCATAGAGCAGTTAACAGATCGAATCGGTCGCTCGTAGGACAGTTAACAGTTCCTGTCGCTAATAGGAATGTCGCAAGTGGGACGACACCGATCCAACTCCCTGTTGACTGTCTGATACAGCTCGTTCATCCTCTACCTGGAAATCCTTTTCTACTTGTTTACCGTTCTACAACCTCGCCTTCGGATCTGTCCTTCCATCTGGTCAAACTGATTGTTGACATATTTTATTCAGTTTTCGTTCGGAGTTCCCTCGTGACTAAATGGTTAGTGTACCGGGTTTGGTTCGCGTTGTTTCGCGTTCGTGTGATTAGAATCCCACGTTAAGCTGAAGGACCACGCTTCATATAGGCTCGGTGCTGAGAGGGACACTAGACCTCATTCCAACCAATATAATAGTGTTAATACTATACATTGTAACTATAATCAAATTAACAAGTTACTAATCAGAGTTATTGAGGTGTAAAAGTTGACAAACACTTGAAGTGGACATCGCATATTTAACATGTAACAAAAATATTAAGAAAATTACTGTAAAAACTTGTACTTTTAAAGAGTCTGTTTGTTATTAAAAGTGTTGTATATGTACTTATTCAAAATATTTTACAATATGGTATTTTAAGTTGGCGATTTGCCTATGAAACGCATATGAAATCTTTACAAATTCAGCAAAACAGTATGATCAGAATTTGTCTAAATAAAAATAAAGAAAGCAGATTAGAAGACCTATATAAAGAATTTTCAGTTTTAGCCGTTGAAAAATTATATATGAAAACTATTTTTATATGCAAAAACATGAAAACAAATGGCATGAAATAGCATACGGATATGGAACTAGAAAAAATTTGAAACAATAACAGTGAATAAACGAATATCACAAAACAAAACATTTTTTTTTTTTAGCTACAAAACTTTATAATGTTTCAATTCTTTGATTAATTTAAAAGTTATGTTTCTATTTGATTTGATTGGTAGTATTTAATTACACTTGATTGGTAGTATAGTGGTTATATTTTACATGTTTAATGCTAATTGAGGTTAATATGTCTAAAAATGAAATTCTAATTAATATATATTTATTTGATCATAAAACATTACTTGACAAAACAATTAAATACAATTGTGGCAGACATATTCAACATGAACATTGATTAAGTAAGTAAGTAAGTGCACTTAATTTGTCTGCTGTCTCAAAAGACATTAAACTGAATATTTGAACAAGCATATTAGTCTGATTATTAAAACAACTTTATGAAATTACAAATATCTGAATGATCTGATAGTTGGTAGGCCTGTTAGGAGACCTCCATGAGAATATGTAAAAATACATTCTCGAAACAAGACAAATTCAATTATAGAAAAAAAGTTACAAAGTTCCGAGCTGAGTGAATTCTCATTTCTCGTGGATACTGAAAAGTGACTTTATCAAGTAGTCCTTCCCTTTCTTCTTCCTCGCTGATAATTTTGGGAAGTACTTATATATATTTGTACAATACTTTCACTGGCTTGAAATACATAAACAACTCGTACGTCACACATCGTTATGGACTATTTTGAAGTTGTTTATGTATTTGAAAGTTTCTATATTTTTAAAATAAATCATGTTTGTAGGTGTTTCAGTTCCTGTACACTCATGTACAAAAGTTTTTAATACTTAAAAGATACAATAAAAAAATTAATATTTGATAGATATAGTAAACGTTTTTAATGTTATTCCAAACAAAGTTAAGGAAGAAAGAAACATATACATTAAAAAACAAATAACTAATTGATTAATGGAAATAAGAAGTGATGAGGTAAAAAGCGTAATGTTTTAAGAAAATATTCGGCAAAAAAAAATCACTCAAAAATTGCATATTGTCAATCACTGCAGTGTTTTAATTAGGAAAATATTAGGGTAAAATATCATTTAAAAATATTTAGTGGGGGTGGAGCTTACTTAGAAACGAAAGCTTCTGTGCAAAATCACCTACCATTATTATAAATATGAGGAAGATTTGTGTGATGAATTGTGCATGTTTATACCTTATGTTAGTAAAAACATAAATACTTTATAAGGACTATGTAGATATATTAAAACAAGAATCTCTGCCAAGGCTTGGAAATAAACCTCGTGGATTTCCGGAGGTCACCGGACATAGATTGGCAAGATGCTAGTTAATTATTACAATTTAAAGATAAAATGATTGTGAGTGTGTGTGTGTTTGTGTGTATATGTGGAAGGTTTTCTGATTGTTTTTGGTGTTATTACCAGTATATATATATATATAAAATGTGTGTGTGTGTAAATAAATAAAATAAATAAACTTCAAAGTGAAATATTTTGTTTCTTAGGATCCGCATTTTTTTATTCCATTAGTAAACCAGTAATAGGCTATTTTAGTTTTTAAGTATTTTAATATCCATCTTTTCTTTCAAAATCCCTTGTATGTTTGCTTATTTTCTTTTGCCATATTTATCTCCGTTTTGGGGATTTTTATTTCGCAATTTGGCAGCCATTTTGGGTTTTTTATTTGCTACTAATTCCGAGCTCTATTTATTGCCCCTCATTATGTTTACGTTTTATTATTACAAGTTAGTTTCAATATAACAAGTTGTATTACACACTACAAGTTGTTTTATGTTGGTTTCATTGCCGTTTCATTGTGTTCTTGTTAGATACATCAGTACAAAAGTGTTCATGTTAAATTTCACTACAACAAATCGTACTCATATTGGTTCCACGTGTCTATGTTGGTCCAATTACTGCATATTATGTTTATGTTGATTTCAGCGTACGAAATTGCATTTATATTGATTCCGATACCACAAATTCTGTTCATGTTCCATCGCTGCAAATTTGGTTCATATTTTTATCGAAGGTTCATACTTTGAAAAATACTTAATTTCAGAGCGTAAGTAGTCGCCATTTTTTTTTAAAGCGGAAACATGGTAGGACAGCAGGACCGTAACCAGAACACTGAGACGGGGGGAAAGGAAGGATATATAGACCTATTTTTAGGGCCCCTCTTGAATTCATCTTACATCTTAATTTTTTGAACATATATTTAGAAAAATAAGTTTCAGGCGGGTTGATACGGTCACAGGGGGAATGAGCCCCTCTGACCAGCATTGATAGAATGGGTCTTTGGTCATTACGTTTTTCCGAGTTATCTGGGTCTTGCTGCTCAGACTCGGTCTTACTGGTTGGCCCAGACAGACCCGGTGACCCAGATAAATCCATAGATCCGAGCATACTCGACGACTCAAAAGCATGCGGAAATATAATATAATGTCTACAGCATTACTGGAGAATTTTATAGTTGAATAATGATGTTCACTGTTTGAGCTAAAACATTCATTTGTTTAAATCTCGGCATGACATTTCTTAAAATATTACGTTTTGAACATTCAAATATAATTTCATGCTTATCTGTCTTCTTACGCGTGGCTTTTGTAACATACGCAAACATATACAACAGTGGCGGCGATTGGACGTTAAAAGTGGAGGGGCAAGACATGATCTGAATATTTGTATATCAATGTTAGTTTTCTTGGTTATTTTAACACTTTGACGAAATGTTGTAAAACTAATAGGATACTATCTTTTGAGTTAAAATAGTTAGTATATCGTATTTCATATTTTATTAAGTAAATTGACAAGAGCAACACAAGTAGGTATTAGCCCTTTGTACTCTTAAACAACGAAAGTGTAAGAAGAGATTTGATTCCTTGCTCATGAAGATCTTAAAATTGTGTCTGGAAAATTGTATGATCAGATTATTTAATAACAAATTTGCAAAACAAATAAATATAAAGGATAATGTTAATGAGAGTAATGAATAATGAGGCTTGTTTTGTAGAAGTTATATTGAAACTGGGGATCAATAAACATCTTATATTTTTAATTTCGCACGTGCCATTAAATGTATGTTATTACTCTAGAAAATGAAAGACGGTAAATACTACAAGCCTATTTCTACGACACTTAAAGAAGTACGCAGTTGCAATAGTAATTGGTTTGGGTTGCAATTAAAACGCAATTCCTGTAGCTTCCTTAACTTCACGGGGAGACAACCAATACATACTCAGACAACGGCAAATATTATATGACACCATTTTTTTTCTATGAACCAGAAATACATACAAGAACTTTACATTTCCAAATGAAACTATACACATTAAGGGGTGAGTTAAAAAAGTGGAGGGGCAACTGCACCCTCTTGCCCCCCATAATCGCTGCCCCTGATATACGAAAAGAATTAACAAAACGCTGTTTGGGCTCAGCAGTATCTTTTGTATTTTAAATGACAAGGTTTACATGTCAATTCAACTTTGACTATCCCTCATAAGAGAAACATGGCTTATCTCTTCTGTAATTCTAACTCCTTACTTTGATAAACCTTGTAGTTATCTTTCAATGCAATGTTTGACACAGAAAGATGCAAATAACAAGCGAGAAAGGAAATTATATTTAGAGAAAAGGCAATGAGAGAGGAGAGAATCATGTTTCTTAGAATTGCATTAGTAGCCTTATACATGCTTTCCATGTGTATGAGAACGTTTCGTGTCCGTGGCATAGGTCTATCCGGATCACTGCGGGTCATGAGTCTTCCAGGTTACGAGTCGCGAAGTTTAGTGACCCTTCCATCACTGCTTGCCACCTATTCGGGTCTGTGTGAAAGTAAGGGTCAAATATGCATGCAGTTTAAAGATTACAGGAAATTTTACATACTTTTGGTTGAAAAATATCCTATGGTATATTTTGTCTCTAGGATTCCAGTAAGGGCAAAATGAAGAGTACATTTTTGCTTCCCCCCTTTTTTTTAATTAAGTATCAGAATGTAAATGATAACTTCTTTCCTAAACGCAGTTATACTTCTATGTGAAACATCAGCAGAAAATGATTGTTACAGTATTTTTTTTTTTTTTTTTATACATCATTATTCCATTCTGTTATAAGTATTCTCCTGTGTAAACAAGAGAGCGTTTTGTTCAGGACAAACTATTATCGATACGTCTCGACTTGTCGAAACGTGACAATGTCATTCGTTTCTGTTGAGAATAGCAAATATTGTGAGAATATGACACACTTCCAGGAAAAAAAAAAAAGAATAGAAAGAAAAACAGTATCAAGTTGACAGCTCCGGCATATTGAAACGGATGCTACCGCAGATTATTTTAGACTACAGTCGTTTTGATATGATGGATGTTTAATGTTTTATGTGTGTTTCTCTCTCTTTTGCTCTAAGTTGTCGTAGGAGCTTCTCTCCTTCCTCAACCCACACATCGTCTGTATCTCGCCTGTTGTGTGTGGAGAACACTGAAGCTTTATAGATCGTTTCAATGTGACAGTTGCTGGCTAGTAGCCAGCTACCTTCTTCGATGGTTCCTCCATTATTTTTTTTCTGTTATTCCAGCGGGACGAGATGGGATGTGGTGTTTCCAAATGTCTTGGATCAGTGACTCTAACTTTTTTTTTTCATTACCAATTTTGCACTTGAACGCTATGGCTCTGCTTGAGGAAGACTGTAAATTGGAAGTAGAACGGGGAGGAGTTGAAGAATAGCGAACATTGTTTCTGAAATTAGAAAAGAAAAGATCCAACCCCCCCTTAAAAAAGGCCAATCTTTTTTCTTTACTTTTCTCTTTTTCTTCTTCTTCTTCTTTTTTTGTAATGAAAAGTTGCAACGTTTCATGGCCTTAATTCATGGAAACGTTCGATGGAAGGGAGTGGAAATGATCGTGAAAGTGGCTGGAGTTTCGTACAGAAACGCATTTTTCATTTCATTAATTTTGTAAGTGCGTCAGCACCTTCGGTCATTCCGCGTTCGTTGTGCTGTCTACAAAACTTTTCTTTCCAAAATACGAGAGAGAGAGAGAGAGACACAGAGAGAGAGAGAGAGAGAGATTATGGGAAGAAGAGGGAGGAAGGAAGCCGTATCGTTTCTATTTTTTTCTTTGCTTTCATTTTTGGTTTGTTTTCGCAACATGTCATTCTGGTAAAATCGTATGTCTCAACCAAAGAAACTGAAGAAAAATTCTCTGAGAAGGATCAAGGATTAAATCAGGCGTTTTTTCTTGGTTTTTGCTGTTGCTGATAACGCCATCCTTTTGTGCTCGAATTACGTGAACATATACTATGTATACCGGGTGTCCCATAAATCTGGGTCTACCCTCTTATCTCAAAAAAACATTGGTAACTTTTTTGTGAAAAAAATACCGAAACTCTTACTCTATTATTTTGAGCTAACTAAATTTGTCAAGGTTACCATAGGAGATAGGGCGGATGGTCACACAAACACTTCGAGTAGCAAAAAGTGTTAAGTAACACACCGTATAAAATGTATTTACAAGGCAAACATTTTGATGTAACTACTAATCTTTATGTACTGAAACTCCAAAATGGCGAACAAGCAAATTTGTATAATCAGCGTACAGTAAAAGGTACATATTTTTTTAAACGAGATTAACAAAAAAAAAAAAAAAGTGCCGAAGCCCAGCTTCCATTAAGTTGATTAGCTGATATTTCGAGCTAATCGGGTATTGCTAGAAGAATTTGGCGGGACCAACTCAGAAATGTTAAATAGCAAAGGGAATCATGCAATATATTATTTGAGAAGTCTTTGCAGGACAGACATTTTGGTACAATTACATACTCTTTCTGTGAAGCTTCGATTTAGAATAACAGACGAGCAACGTACAGGGCTTGATCTACAGATCCATCATTTTGGATCAAGCCCACGTGGAGGCGTCCCAGTTGTACTAATTTTCCTTGCAAATATCTTCAAAAAAGGTCTCGGTATATAATATTACCAGGGTTGTTTTGTTTAAAACAAATGATTAAAACTTGTTTTAAACAATTGATTTTGTTTAAAACACATTTTGTATACGTTTTAAACATTTTGTTTTAAACATGTGTATTTTTTTAAGACTTGTTTTAAACATGTGTATTTTTTAAGACTTGTTTTAAACATATGTTTATTTTATTTTTGTAAAAAAATCTGCCAGAGAAAGAAAATTGTCAAAAAGTTCTCATTTAGAAGATTGTTTTCTTCCCATGTGAATGTTTTGATTTCTCCTGGCTACAGCAGGTCAATGTGGTCATCTACAATTTATTTTGTTTCTTTTCCCCCTTATTTTAAACGTATATTGTATTGTTTAAATGCTTCTCAGTAAACTTGCGAGAAAGTGTCGTAGTCGAAGGTTGGACTACTTGTAGAACTGATATTAAAAAATAAAAGAATTATCATGGAAATAATTTTTTGTGTTGTATTCAGAAAACAAACAAAAGGTTATTTACTGAATTGTAGTTCTGAAATTAAAATATCGCTGGCATTCATTCGTTGATACAGTATAAGTTGGTTCTCAGTCTCTGTACAACTTGGAATCGTTTTAACATGAGTGTTACGGGAAGAAAAAAGTACATAATTTGGAGGAAATTTATTAAAGTAACTCGAACTCCATCAGATAAGAAAACGACCATACGAGCTCGTTGCAAAACCTAAGAAAGAAATGTTGATTTAGTTCAAAGAATGAAGAATCATTATGAAAAATGCAAATCTGTGAAAAGACTGGAAATTCAAACAGGAGTGTTGATCCGAAAATTGCTTCTGATGATTCGAACGTCAGTGGTGTGGTTGACATGCAGCTGGGAACTTCAGGTAAGAATTAATTTTGTATCAACAATATCTCATTATATTATTATAAATTTTACTTCGTCCCTCTTCCCCACCTCAGTTTTAAATTATCTTTAAAACTTTACACCTTGGCATAGCTTGTATGAAGGGACCAGGCGAAAAAACGCAAGGTATGGTAGTTGCCCGCGAAACTAACTATTAAAGCGTGATACTTATTGTAGCATTAGTGCCGAACGTCAGTGTCTGGGACAATTTGATCTCAATTTGTTCGTCTGTCTGTATGTGTGAACCACGCTCCAGGGCGCAATTTTCGGTCTTACAACATTAAATTTTGAGGGTAGAGACACGAGACATCGGAATTTGCTGTATAGATTTTGACTGCGATCCGACGTAAAATTCCAAAATTAGTGGTTCGGATACCACTTTAAACAAAAAGCCCTCCTCATGCAGCCTTGCTGCTAATTCAAGGCTTAATCAATCAAACTAAACAAACTAATTTTATGCGTTTCGAACACACTTGGATTGCAGGATAAATTTGACTCCAACTCAGTTTTTATAAAATATTTTTAGATATGGAACATTCAGAGCACAAGGGATCCAAGTCCATTTTCAGAAAGGTTCACTTTTGTTCAGCAAACGTAGTATCTTTGTAGCCGAGTGGTTTTTGTTTCATTTAAGTTACATAGGACAACCGCTAGACAAGGGCGTTGATGGTGGTGGAGGAAGGCTAATTTCCGCCTCCTTGCTCTTAAATTTAAGATATTAACATTATATTGTGTACGATGCAGCGTGGGGAATGATTAACAAATCAAGCTCCAAATGCCATAGTCAGTGATGCATAATTATGTTAAATAAATACAGGGTATGTCCAAAAGAATACACCGACAGAAAACGTCATATTTTCACAACTACGAATCCGAGATGAAAGAGAGAAAAAAACTACATGACAAGATGCAATCTAGAATTTTATATGATTGCCGCTAGAGAAGGGCATTCGTTTAGAGGTCATCCGCCCCCTACCCTGACTTTCAGATTTTGGGGGCAGTAATGCAGATTTAGAAACCTTTTGCTGAGCAAAGTCCAACATAAAAGATTTAAAGTTCTTACACCGAATAAATGCGGATTTTGATGAATTATAATCCATTTCCATTGACCGTAAGGAGCTATAGGCCTTTATTGCTCTCTTGTATATTTTTTGGCCCAAGGATTCCAAAGGTGGCTCTACTTTCGAGTTTCGGGCCTGCTTAAAATTCTGGAAATTGGGCCTAAGCAACTTTCCAGTTTTAATCATCTGTATGTTCTCCGTATTTATTCGGTGTAAGAACCTCAAACTTGTTCTGTTGGACTTTGCTTATCAAAAGATCCCTAAAAGCACCTTACTGCCCCCAAAATCTGAAATTCATGGTGAGGATGGGGGCGGTTGCCCTCCTGTCCCGCTGACGTTCCTGTCTAGCGGCTGTACTATGAAATTATTCCATGCCCTTTTGCATGGTTTTAGTTACATTTGTTTTGGACTCTTGACTGCGAAGATATTACGTTTTGAAATAGAATTCATTTGCTGAGCAAAACTGAACTTATTAAAAATTGATTTGGATCCATTATGCTCTGAACGCTCCAAATATTACTTTTCTTCAATAAATTATTGACTCAAAAAACAATCAATTAAATAGACTTACAGAAAATATTCTAAAGTTAGCACAATATGAAGTGTGTTTCAAACATTACTCTTCGAAAATTTATTATTTTAAAATAATTTTATTAGCATCAGTGTTCTGAAATAGTAATCAAATTTTGCAACAAAAATCTCACCCGCCTCCACGAAACGTGAGCTTAACTCCTAAAGGCATAACTTTCACAAGCGGAACTCCGAAATGACTTGCTTAAGGGCTAAAATAATAGCACATTGTATTTCTGGTAGAATTCTAGCCTTAAAACATGTAACATGACTCCCTTTGTATTTGAAATTTCGAATACCGAGCAAAGATGTCCGCCATGATGCTTGATAACACCATCTGATATGTCAGACCATTTCCAAGTTTCATCATTCTCCCTCAACCCGTTCTCAACACACAATGATGGTGAGGACTTTTGTTTTGCCATTGTATATTATTAGATTGTGTGAAATCTCCATAGTAGGTAGATTTAAAATCTATCTAAAAAGCTTATTACAGCCAAGAAAGTACTTATGCGAGTCACTGGCAAGAGGGTGTAATAAAAGGGGGTCATGATATGAAATAAATTGATTAGTAATTATCAGTAATAGTATACTGAAATACGAGTACTCTGTATCCAACACGGTGTTGTCTTAACCAGGATAAAATAAATAAAAAGATCGGTTGCAAGAGCAAAAAAAGTCTGAATAATTATGTTGATTACACGATTTTGAAATATGTTTAAAATCATGTTTTAAAGTGTTCAAAATGTGTAAAACATGTTTTGTGTGTGTGTGTTTTAAAACATTTTAAACAGCTTTTTTATGTTTTAAACACATGTTTTGTTCGTTTTTTTTAATTATATTTTTTCCAACCCTAAATATTACACGAGTTAATTGTATTTAAACATTTTGAGTTACCTTTTACCACCTCCGGAGATGCCCCTGGTGATTTTTTTAAAAGTTCAAAATAGTAGTTCCTCAAATTAAAACAGCACAGATTGTAGCCTATCTGATAATATTGACTCTGGGTTTGGTTTTAATTCTACTCCTTTTTATAAACTTTGATTATTCGTCATTTTGGACTGGGTTTACAAGGAGGAAGTAAAGTGTTTATTCTAACCCGATTTGTATTTTGAATTTTTTTAGTCACACTTGCACACTCCCCTGATCATATTCCTTTCTAAATATCAGCCTTTCAATTTAATAGAATACTGGTTTCGGCATTATTCATAAATACCAATTGTTTCTGAGGTAAAAGAGTAGACTTGACAGTTACTAGAATAGGTATACTTGGAAATTTGAACCATCTATACTGTCGAGTTTTATAAGTCGAAATTTGGTGTGTGAAATAAATCAAATTTTGAATTTGTAGCTATGCTGGGCCTTCGTATTATATAGTCGATGTGATTGGTTTTGGTGGAACTAATAGCGCCACGACATAGTGCGTAGAGTATTCGCGATAATTGGTTCCTGCAAATTTACAGTGTAGCCAATCAACAATAAAGGTTGCGAGTAGTAGGAATATGGGAATTTGATAAATTGATTTATGTAAATAATTTTGTTTTAACCTCTCTCATCGCTGTTTCTTCTATACGTTTATTTCTTGGCTTTACTTTCGCAAAACTAATTTTGATTAAAGCAATAGAGAAAGGCTAATATTCATTGTTATAAGCATACACAGTTTCAAACAGCAGGAGTGATTTTCGAGGGCAGGTGGCTCTGTGGTAGAGCGCCTACGTTCGGTGTGTGATGGGTCTCTGATTCAATCCTAAACCATATGATTTTATGAGGATAGGGATGCGCACGAGTTGAGTCGAGACAGAATTTTCCTGAGAAAATTCTAGTCGAGACACAGCTCTTCCAATAGAAAAATATGTTTTTCGAGTCGATACATCACTTTTACAGCACATTTTCGAGACGAGACAGCCTCAAATCTTGTCTCGTGCGCAACCCTATGTGAGGATAGCATCGTATCCGCGAGTTTTCTCGGGGTTTTCCCGTTTTTTCCCATTTCTTTTTCCACCAGTTCTTTCATAATCGTTCACTTTCAGTAATCAACCGTCTCCTTTAGGCTAAATGGTATAAACGTGGGATGCTGAACTAGAAATGTCATTTCACATCTGGAGTGTTTTACAAATTATTTATTTATTTATTTGTATTTATGTCCTTTACCAGGGGCGAGGCTATATATGACAAGTCCTACAATTAAAGTGGAATGTGGTCCACGATATTGCATCATTCGATGCTTTCCCACTGGGATCTCCTGCACCAGGGACCCACATTAGTCACTAGAATGGACAGAACGGTCCTCTTTTATAGATATTTATGTCCTGTGTTTTATCATAAACCGATAACATTGAAAATATGTTTCTTTAAATAATAAAAAAAGAAACTACACGATAATATAATATTCTGAATATTATTAAATATATTAAGGCGAAATCTAGTTCTTGAAGTGGGATCCCAAATACCAGTTGAGTTTATTTGCGAAGTTAGTATCAAAACAGGGTTCAAACCCGAGACCACGCAACATTTTTTCTTCCAGGTATCTTATATGCATGTCAACATGGATATTTTTGTGAATTTACTGATTTTCGAATAATAAAATTTTATAATTTCTTATTGTTTTGGTATTTTGTTTCTTTTCTTTTTCTTAAGTAAAAAGATAAGAACATAATATCTAATTCTGTAGTATTATACTATTTAAACCAGAACTAAAGTTGGAAGCAGAACTAAAACATACGCTCATGCTTTCATTCTCTGTAATAATAATAATAATAATAATAATAATAATAATAATAATAATAATAATAATAATAATAATAATAATAATAATAATAATAATGCCGGGACCGTTAATATGCTCCTGTAATTCAGATCTTTTGGAGGACAAATTGTGTAATGGGGGACGACCCACACTGTAAGGCTTGATCTTGATTGATTGATTTTAAAGTTTAGCGTCCCTTGAAGCAGCGAGCCTATAAGACGTGTACTTACTAATTAAAGTGGAATCCGAATCACATGAGCTTCCACCAGGAATCGAATCCGGGACTCCCACGCCAAGGGCGTGTAAGCTAACCGCTTAGCCGTGAAGGAGCTCGAGGCTTGATCTTTCAAGATGGTCTGTGCACTCCACCACCAGCTGCACCGGATTTAATCTGGTAACCCTCGGTAGGATTTCTTGTGATACTGACATAAATGTGTATTTAAACTTGTATAGATGCTTTAAAAAAAGTTTACTGTAAAGTAGTAATCGCACTGCTTTGTTTAATACCAGAACCAATCGGGAACAAAACCCAAATCATGCGTAGGTAGATACCAATTAGATGGATTCGTGCATATGTATTCCTAAAATAAACAAAAGGCAAATTCTCGTTATCACTTCTTGTGAAAACTCAATAGTATAACTGGAGGCGAATGAGTAGAATTAGCCTTTTACTTTTTGAGTTTCAGTTGTTCCCAGTAGAATTCGAAGAACATCTAATGGTTGGGTTTTGGTTTTCGTTTGACTTCTTGTTCTGTTCGTTGTTCCAACAAGCCTTTTCAAAGGAATGGTTCAGTTCTCGTAGAGCATCAGAGAAGCCACAAAATTCTCTAGTACGAACGATTTTACCAACTTTGCTGGTAAATGATCATCAAACTAATTGCAGTGGAGACTCAGAGGCAACAGAGGGGGACCACAAGTGACATACAACTTTGATGTAGTTAATAATAGCATAGTATTCGCTTGGTACACTGAGGGTGATTTAAAAATATCATTAGTTGTTTCACACATTACTTACTCTCAGCTTCAAAGGGTACTTCTACGTATAATTAAGCAAATTCACACTTTAAAACGTTTTCTAAAGATGCAGCAACTAAACCTAGTTAGTCAGGTCATACTGACATCAAATTAGTCGGTATATATTTCATGTGTTAACATTAAGAAGTTAAAAATAAACGTATACATAGATACATTCTTTAGTTACACGCGTGATTGAGGCTACATAATCTATGGTGCGCGATACTCGGCTGGTTGTACGAGGTGTGATCAAAAAATACGGTGAGCTCCTCCTTGGCTAAGCGGTTAGCGTACGCGCCTTTGGCGCGGGAGACCCGAGTTCGATTCCCGGCGGGAGCTCATGTTCGGATTCCACGTTAATCAGTAGGTCCACGTCTCATATAGCCTTGCTGCTGAAAAGGGACGTTAAACTTAAAATCAACTCAACTTAGAAAATACGGTGAATAATTTTATTAGAAACAAAGTAGTAAGCTTATATGGAATTTGATTTAATCTCCTTCAAAGAACTGTCCTTGGCTAGCAGTGCGCTTATCCCAACGTTGAATCCATGACTGCAAGCATTTCTGGAAAGGCATTCAGCTGCTCTGTCGTGGCCCTCTCAATGTCAGGAATGTTGTCATAAAAAAACGTTTCCTTTAAGCACGGTTTTAATTTTAGGGAAGGCAGGAGTATTTTTTTACGGGCAAAACTCACGGATCAAAAGCAAAGTGTGGCACGGCGCGTTTTCGTTGAGATGAAGAGAACCATTTGCCCATTTAATCGATGGTTAAAATGCTTTTCACGAAGCCATACGAGATGTTTAGTTCTCCGGAAAGCGTTCGCCTGTTTGAACAAATCATTTTTGTCACTTTTTTTTTTTTTTGCATGTTTTCATCTGTTTTTGACGTCGAAGGACGTTTCGATCGTTGTGCTCGTTTTCAATCGATTCCTTGCCGCTTTCGAAAAATGAAATTAAATCCTTAAGTTTTACGTCCCACGATTATGCCGGTTAGGCTAAAGGAGACGGTGATGTAGAGAGATGAATGAAATGAAGAAAGTGGGAGGAAACGGGAGAACCCCGAGAAAACCCACGAGCACGGTGTTTGTCCACCACAAAGTCCACACGGCGCGAGCTGGGATCGAACCAGGGACGCCAAGCACCGGAGGTGAACGCTCTACCACTGAGTCACCACGTCCCCTTGCCGCTTTCGAATCTTCATACAACTTGTAAACAGTTTTCAATGCCACTGCTTCATCACCATACACTGATTTCGACATTTCATGAGCTTCTTTGGCACTTTTTTTTTTTTCAGCTTAGAACAAAATTTAATGTTGGCGCGACAAACACTCATATCACGTCCTCACTCTTCAGCGTCTGGAAGCCAACTGACATTTGTCACAATTCGTTCAAACTCGACACCGACCGTACCAAAGGTTTAGGCTACCGAGCTTACCTAGTATACACAATTACTTTAAAACACCTAGTATACATAATTCTCTCCATGATCCGAAACCCTATACTCAGTTCTTACATAAGGATTTAAAGGTAACCTTTATTTGAAATGGATACGACATAGATAGATGGCAATGTGCAACTACATTGTGGATTCCAAACCACCGTAATGCGTTGAAATTTCAAATTTCTGCTACTGGGAATTGAATCCAGAACCGCAAGCCACATTTTTTAAATCTCTCCAACCGGGACATTTGTCTCCATTGTGTTTGTTTTCAGCAATCTTAGTTACGCCTTTATTTATTTATTTATTTATTGAATCCAATGTGATAGAACCACGATCATAGAAACTTCGATGCAAAAAATTAAAACTTAAACTCTAGAAAATTAAGATTCATTCATTTTTTAATAAACATATTTTTATTTTATTTGTACGTACAGTTTGTCTTCTAATCTACAAAAATTGACCTCCTTTGGGTTTCAGCAAAAGTATTCCTATCATGTTAATTTTTCTGTATAAGTTCAATCAGCAGCTTGTGGAACTGTTGGCAGCACTGTTTTTCATTGTCTCTACAAGTGCAGAACTAACGTTATGAGAAAGCAAAATGGGACATGATCCACTCCCAAGAATTTTACGTTGTCCCAATTTTATAGATACAATTCGTTTTTCCTGTTGTATTTAATGCGTGATATATTGCTACACTTAAGCTTCAGACGTCTTAAGTGGCTAACGCTCCTCGGCTACTCTGATTCAAAATTGAACGTTGTGCCACATGCCACGAGATAGACGCCGTGTTTTATCCTTTCTGTGCCACATCACAATATTGATCAAGTTTTGAAACCTAGAAAACCAAGAAAGTCGAATTCATTCAGGAAATAAGTAAGAGTTCTTTGTTGTTTGGTTGGATTCGAGTTTAGCGTCCATTTCAGCATCGAGAGTGTGTGAGACGTGGAGTTACAAGACTGGAATTCGTTCAGGAAGACACAGTGGCTCAGTGGTAGAGCGTTTATCTTTGGTGCATGAGGTCCCTGGTTCGATTCTCGGCCATGAAGGTTTGTTGTGAACAGCATCGTGTCTATGGGTTTTCTCGGGGTACTCCCGTTTCTTTCCACATTCTCATTCCACTAACTATTCCATCATCACTCACTTGCCTTAATCATCCGTCTCTCTTAGCCTAAAGGGCATAATTGGGGGACGGAAAGCTGAAAGGTATAACCTACGTAATGCGTTCAAATTGTTTAAGGTTCTCCCACCGGAAGTCGTATTCAAAACTCCGTACATAAGAGTAACTCGTGATATCACTTTAATAACACCCTGAATAAGGACAAATCACATGTATTTAACGCAGAAAAAAGAGTAACACAGATACATGCTAATTTTTGGTTAATGTTTGTGCTCTTGTACGTTCTTGAATTCTAATAGTGAAGGTTTTGCTTGAAAAGCTTGCAACACTGTTTATCTTGGAGATCGTTCGTAAAATACACATTTATTGATGTCATCTACAGTATTGGAAATGAAGACGTTGATATGCCAAAATGTCTTTCCAGCAGTTGTGTTTGTTTTTATTACCTGTTTCCTGCTGAGACTCACTTTTGCGGCCGAGAAAAGAGAGAGAGAGAGAGAGAGATTCCACTTGAAACGGCGAGAACATGCATTGCATACCGTAACAATTTTGTGTTTCATTTTAATATTTGTAATTATGTTTGTTTTCTTATTCGATATAAAAGCAGAAAGTATGGGCACGATATAATTTTCTTTAGTTGTTCTGTTTCCGTCGGATTGTGTGCGTGTGAAGCATTTAAGTGAATATATTACGGTGCAAAAGCAAATATATATTCGTTAATTTCAAAAGTTACTAGGTTCATGGTTGTCGTATAAGCTATTCTGAGTACGACGTCATCTTGCTCAAGCTTAATGCAATTACCAAATGAGTTGAGTTTAGCGGTGATAATTGGCGAGCTGCTTTTTAGTCGAAAGTTTAAGTTCCAATTTTCGCTTTGAGTCAAATGTTTTCTGGTGCTTGGATTTGCTGAGTTTCCATGTAATTGAATTACGAAATTAATATTTTATTGCAACGAGATCTGAATTACGATTTTATCAAGCTATGGTTATAGATTCGTCATGAGTAAAGTGCTGCTCCGTAGTTTTGTAAACAAGCACTTCTAGAATTGACTTTTCGGTAAACTTAGTAGACGCATTACGTTTTTCTTGCAAAACGAATTTTATAGAAGCTGTTACATTTATGTCGTATAGTACACGTTTTAGGATAGTGTAAATTTCTGAATATTATGTTCGTCTGAAAATATGTGCAGCAGAGTTGTAGCTCCCATACATTTATTCTGTGAACTGTAGCATCAATATGAATATGTCTTTTTATTCAATTTGTCTTTTTTTTTTTTTTTTTTAAAAAAAAACTATGTTTAATATAAGTATTGTATTGAAAGGAAGTAGTGATTAAATACAGGGATGCCAAAAGAGGCTGAAAATTAAATGAAATCTTTCTGTTTTACGTTCCACGTTTATATCGTGTAGGATAAAGGAAATAGTAATGATGAAAATGAATCTACTGGTGGAATGAAAAAGTAGAAATTAACGGGAGAACCTCGAGGAAACTGACGCACACGGTGTTTGTTCAATACAAAGCCTACATGGCTTGAGCTGGGATCGAACAGGGGAACCCATACACTAGAGGTGAACATTGTACCGCGGACCACGACGCGAAACCGGTTAGTTGAAACTACAGCTATCGGTCTCAAATATTTATATTTTAAAATTAGTGGCGCAAGGAGGTCACATTGGTAGAAGTTCGAGTTTTATCGCTACAAACTTAGGGGAATAAACTAATTTCTAGAACCATCGCGGTGGAAGTTGGTGGTCCGTGAAGCGAAGAAGGTATGAAGTGCATTTTGCACCTCTACTAGGGATTTGAACTGCCATCTTCTAAGGAATGGAATATGTGATAATCGGATGGTGCAATGCCTGGGGAGTATGGCGGATGTTATAGTGTTTCCCATCCAAGGCGTTAAATGGTGTCCCGGGTCATCCTAGCCACGTGGGACTTAGTGTTGTTCTGTAACAGAACGACTCCTTTGCGATTCAGAAGTGCTGGCTCTAGAGTTTTCAGTTTTTCTTGAACACGGTTCAACTGCTGACACTACATAGTTGCATTGATGCTCTGAGCAGCTGGTAGCAGTTCCCAATGCACGATAACGCCAGCAGTCCACCAAACACAGAGAAGGACCTTATTTTGGTGCAGTGCTGGTTTCGGCTGCTTCGGAACCTCTTCATGGGATGATAACTAATGATGGCGGCGCCGTGGAGCTTCATACAGGACCCACTTCTCATCACATGTCAACACCCTGTCCAGAAATGGCTCCTTCCTCAGACGAGACAGCGAAGAAACACACGTGTCTGCTCGTGTTGCCTTCTGGCCCGGAGTCAAATCATGTAGGACCCATCGACTCAACTTGTAGTGCTTCCGAAGTCACCGTCCTTAAACTTGTTAAACTACAGCTGCACTGTGCACGTAGTCACGACACCCTGACCAAAGGCGTAACATATCTTCCGGCCCGCTGCAGCGGCGTTTGACCCCAGTTTGAACTTGTACGGCATATATACCCTTATGACGCTCTGTGGAGGCCCCATTTTCACTCTGTCCTTACGCAAGTTCACGGTGTAACTGAACTGCCACAACCAGGTAGTATGTTGGATATACCCACACCAACAACTGACCTTCGCCTTATTTCCATTCGCATTCAACTCACAGTGTGAGGGCCAGTTAAACACAGACCTTCACAAAAAGCGACAGAAATTTCTTGGTTATCTTTATATAATATGTCTGATTGGTTTCACATTTTAATGCTTTATTTTCCTACCCAGTATAGTACCTAATACTACGGATTATTATTTCCAATAATAGTATTTATTTAATACATATATATCCAACACTTGAAATAGGGCTCTATGGTTTAAGCTACTTTTTCGCGTCATATAACGTTTGGTCGAGCTCTTTCCTACTAACGATCATACGTATTAGAATTTAATTCTTGAAAGGAAGTCAAAAGTCTCCTATAATTTGAAAATGATGACATTCCATGTCCGTCTATGCAAAATTTGCGGACCAGAACGCAACGCAAAATATTCAAATCGTCATTATAACTGCTATGTCATATAATCTCGGTGCTGAACAGGACCACAAACTGAAAATCAAATCAAATCAAGTAACAGCTATCGATTAGTGCAAATAAAGATACAAATTTTACGTTGCGTGAACACAAGCCGTTATGGAATAAGCTCCTACAAGAATTCTTCCACTACTTATGGGCGGATCATTTGTTGTAAATTGTGAACTTTTGTGTACTATGTTCATTCTTCTCTTGGTACAGAAATTATCTTATTTGATATTGTTCTTCTTTATCCTTTCCTACATACCTTCTATTACATCCTTTTAATACAGTTTCTTAACACTTCCCTCTTTGTACTTAATTTAATTTTATTTGCATTGTTAACAACTACTTTCATACTTCTTTTTTAACTACTTTCTTTTCTGTCTCATCCAGATTTTAGTTTCTTCTCCATATCCATATTTCTAACGTTTCTAGCAATGTTTAATCTCTTTCCAGTAGTGCCCTTGTTTTCTTGCTGCTCCAATACATGTTATAAACATTTAGTAAATATTTTCATAATTCTTCTCCATATCCAGATTTCTAACAATTGCTTATTTTTAATCAACTTTCCGTTGTACACTTGTTTTCATTCCTGCAATACAATACGGCATATGAAATGTTAATTAAGTATTTTCTAAACTTTTCTGTTTAGGAAGTCTCAAAATATTGCTTTCTTCTTCTGCAATACTTATTTCATCATTACTCCTGAATATCTTTACCGATAATTACGACGATTTTGTAAATTTTCTAGTATTTTATTCATTTTCAGATATGTGGCAGGAGAGTTCTTATCTCATGAATATCTCAACGGCACTGTTTCTAAATTTGATATGCTTCCGTCATCTTAACCTTCAGTAATTTTGATTTTTAAAATTTCATATTCTTCACATATTTTCTCCAAGAGTTTTTTGTTCCTGTTTCGAAGAGTATTACAAGGAAGGTGAGAGGATGATGTAAAGGTGTATCTTGTAAACGGTGTAGGGTAGCTTTTGACTCTGCAGCGATGAACATTTTTTTTATTTATTTTAAGCGATAGTTTTTAAATTTCCGTTTTATTGTTATGGCTTAGTGAGGGTAGGAGTTAGGAGTAGGGTGAGGAATTAGATTTCTGCGCTTTCGACATCTATGAGCATGTTAATCCGTCACATATGAAGGATGACATTCATGGACTATTACAGTGTTGAGGGAATTGAGGAGGAAGAAGGGAATGGGGAAGGAAGAAATGGAACTGAGGCCATTATGTTATATAACATCCAAACATTTGCCTGATGTGAATGAGGAAAACCTCACTGTTACAATTTTTTGACCGAGTGTCTTCACCGGCAATCGAACCCGGGATCGCTCGCACCAAAGGCGGGAGCATTAGCGACTACGCTACGTAGGATCACGAGAATAGAACCTGTGTAAGAAAACAAAGCAAACTGTTTTGGACATTTGGAATCAAAATAAATGGAGTTAAAAGAAGAAACTGTCAATTCCTTATCGGGGATCGAGTACAGGACCATTGCATTTTGAGTCGCACACATTTTCCTGTTTCACATCGCTTTGCAGGCACAATAATTGAACCAGCTACCTTTCAGTGATCGCATGATTTGAAAACGTTACTACTTTTGGTATAATTTTTAATTCTCACTAAGCTGATTTTAAACCATATATAACTTTTTTTCCCCTACCAGGCCGTTACCAAAATTACGTTTTCCTCTTTCCATAACTTAAAACTTTCGTAAGATAATCAGGCGTCATATTTTCGTACGTCCAACAGTTCACATTTTCAGTTGAATACCTATAAAGGCAACATTAAGCACATGTTCTTTTTCATAGGTGAGTTAGAAGTGCATGATTTTCTCATTTAGATTGTTGGCATCATCCCAGCAATCTCGACCTGCTACCGTACTTTATGAAACACCTGTAGGACCAACAAAGTTAACGCTACGAGAATGTGAAAGTGTTTGCTACTATCTGTGCTGCTATAAGCTTAGAATCTAAGCTTCGTAATCGCCTTCTCTTTCGTCAGTTCCTAATAGATAACAATAGATCAAACGAGCAATGTTCTATTTGTACTCAGATACGGATTCAATGAGCAACTTTTTTTTATTATTCTTTTAAACATAGAACGCTTAAAATTTTATATATATTTTTTATCGTTACTTAACGTTTCGGTAAAAAAAAAAAAAAAGAATTTTCAACATTGTATCTAGTACTAATCATTTGTTAAAAGCGGTGAAACATCTTTAGCGAAACAAATTTGAAAATAACTACCGTTCATGTCAATGGTAAAATTGTCCATGCTTGGATAAATTTTGTAATTGTTCGTTTTATACTGATCTGAGGACTCGGAATCTGATGCTACGGTACTATTTTTTAAACATATCTGTCCGTAGGTCACGAGAAAAGACCTCAAGTGTGGGCTATTTAGCTATATCTCATGTTTGAGGTCATTTTTCTTGCGACCCCATGGACGGACATGTTAACAGTCCTTTCATTGAATTCAGCGTCCTCAAATTAGTTAAAGAAGTCTCTCATGGCTATATGGTTAACGCACCTGCATTAAATTCTCGGTGGGTAGTATTAGTTCTTGTCTAAATGCCAACATTTGTTGTTTTGGTATAAAATGCATAGACCAGAGGAACAATCCTTCAGAACTGTTACATATACAGCCTAATGAACACTTCAATTTATTATATAAGCAAGTACAGTTAGCGACTTTACACTTCTTTTCAGGACAGTTACAATACAGAATGTCAAGTGCAACTTTTGTGTAGGTACTCCGACCATCCATTTCCACTGGATGCATAGTTCTTATACTGTCCTTTGTCAAGTCATGTCTTTCGGGTCCAGTATATTTGGCATATTTTCAAAGATTTTTCTCCAAACTCTTGCTTAATAATTGACGCGGGCTATATGTTGTTGCAAAGCGTCTTCGCAAGTTGGTAATTGGCAACCATCACGTTTTCAAAGCGGAGTGAATCTCCTTTATATTTTAAAAAAAAGTACGTTTTGCGATACATTTCTTAATTTCTTTTATTTCATAAACAGTGTTTTATAAATATATTAGATTTAAGAAATTAGTCTTATTGCTTCAGTCAGAGGTGAACCACCGTGTCTTAACACATAATTCACAAAAAAAAAAAAAAAAATCTTTAAAAATCATTATTTTTATGAAATGAAATGAAATTTCTAATTTTACAATGGTTTTCCCCTTTAGCTTAAAGAAGACAGATGACTAATGAAAGTGAGTGATTATGAAATAATTAGTAGAATGGGAATGTAGGAAGAAATAGAAGAAATCGAGAAAACCCGTGAACATGGTATTGTCCACCATAATTTCACATGACCAGGAATTGAGCTAGGGAACTCTAGCACCAAATGTAAACGCTCTGCTCCTGAGGCATCGTGTCTTCCCCATGGTTTTCGTTTAGCGTATCCTGTGCTATCTTTGAAACTTCCCAAATCGTGCCCATTACTTGGAGTAAAATTTAGGATAGAGAATGGGGATAAAATCACCCCGTTTAAAACGTTTACGATAACTTTCCTCAAGACTATATGATTTTCGTAAATCAATGTACGATCTTTTTTTTTTTTTTTTTTTTTCGGCTTCTATTTGCTCCTTCAAGTCTGTACTCGGGATTGAAATCGACCGAGGATAAATTTTAAAAATAAACGTTTCAGGGAAACGTTCATTTAAAAAAAATCCGATTTTCAATAAATATGATGTGTATTTTTTTTTAGTTTTGAGGATTAAGAAATAACCCTGTTGCTTAGGGTTGAAATAGGTAAAGGATAGGTAAAATTCCCCAATTTTAAAATGACATATTTCTCTTACTTTTACTGTGCTACGACTAACCAGCACTGGTTAATAAATATAAAATTTGGTATCTAAGTTGATGTCGACAAAGAAAGATTTTAGTACAGTTGCTGTAAGAAGTGCTTAATCTATTATTAGCAGCTAATCCTACTATTGTAGAGCTTATTGTAAACCAAGATATTTCTCACTTACTTCTTTGTTTCATGCAAGTTACTCTTTTCGTTACATCTTTTAAAATCCAATATTTAGATTCAGCACTCATAATAAACAATAGCTTATCATGTCAACACCGTGTAAATAATGCATAAACACACAAACTGTTCATTGTAATACTAATTTCTGTCGTTTTACGTTATCTATACAGGCTATTTATCATATCAGTCATAAAATATTTCCCTACCTCTAACGTTGCAATATTAAGTTATTTTTCATTTCGAAGTGTTGTATGGTAAAAGCACACTAAATTGGCCACTCTTAGTTCTACAGAACGTATCAAAATTCTATGAATGGCCAACTTATGGAGCACGTTCCAGAGGTGGCCAAATTAAACTGACAACCAAGATGCATAGGTAGCTAACCAACATAATAGATTTTACTGAGCGTACTTAAAACGTTTACCCGTTTGGTTGGGTTGTTAAGCTTTAAAGAAACTCAAGAAGGAAAGAATTAGAGATTTGGAGTGCACGTATTTATTTCCAACGAATTCTTTTTATAGTGTTGAACTCTATAACGTATTTAATAATTAGAAAGAGTGAAGTGACTTGGAGAGATGTTCGTTTTCCCTCCTCTCCCTTTCCTGAAGTGGTGACTTGAAGCCTCTTTACGAGAGGTTATTCTCTGTCACATCGCACCCTTGCTTTCATGGAGATCCCCTTGTTGCTCGTATAAGTTGTCAGGTAATTCACCTTCGATCCATCTTGGTCCACCATGACGTCTCCAGGCGAGACAGAGAAAGAACTAGAAACCTCAATGAGGTGTGGCGAATTTATAAACCACTCTACCAAATTTCCTACCGGATATTTTCCAGTATTCTGTGTGTGTCCGTGTGCCGTGTATTGCTGGAAACTTTAGTTCCATTAGCTGCATAGTTTGGACCAGAGACAACGTGTAGTAAAGGCAGAGAATGAGGATTACTCGAGGCGAGACATTGATGGTTGTGTTAGTTGGTTTTCTCTCGTTGGATTGTAGTTTTTTTTCTTCCTTCTTTTCGACTCCGGGTGGAATTGTAGCAAGGCATTAGCAGCTCCATTATTTCGGCTTGCTACCGCGGACTTGAAGTCGACAACTGACCTCAAATGGGAAGTCGCATGTCAAGAATGTGGTCATTTGCGGGGAACCTCACACTGATCCAGTTACTCGCTTACGCCAGTAAATAGATTCACAAATTGAAGTTTAGAGATGGAGAGAGAAGAAGAGAAATATCAACGATTTTTTTTTTAATGAAGGATTTTCTTCATACATAATGTGGATAGGGTGTACAACAAATTATGTACGTGTATTAGTACTTTATTGTAGCTTAAGAAATCTATGAAGGAATATATTTGACCCTCGCCGTTGAAAAACATCCTTGCATGTGGGTTTCCCTGAAAAGATTTGACATGAAATCATGAACTTTTACGTCCCACAGTTATGCCGGCTAGGCTAAAAAAAAAAGATGGTGATGATGAGAAATGAATGAAGTAATGAAATGAAGAAAGTGGGGGAAATGGGAGAACCCCGAGAAAACCCACGTGCACGGTGTTTGTCCACCACAAAGCCCACTTTGCACGAGCTGGGATCGAACCAAGGACCCCATGCACCAGAGGTAAATCTTCTACTCTTGAGCTACCGCGGCCTTCCAATTTAACAGATCAATTCATGAAACACGAATTATTTTCTAAAAAAATATTTGCTTCATCCGCCTGTTTCTACTCTCCAAGATTGTACAAGTTATGTGTTTTGATAACCCAATCTGATGTGTTTTCTTTCCTCTCTCTTTTCACCCTAGTTACCTAAATTACAAAGTGTAAACTTAATTACCTAGGTAGATACGTCAGCGTTTTACCTTATAATACTTATGTATATTTTTCTTTGTTATTATAGAGTGCTTTCTGTTAGGTCACTCTTATGTTCTTTGTGTGCGTCAGAGCCCTGCACGTGCCGCGCGCACCTGTTTGGCCCGGCGGATTACCCGGCCCGGCCCTGCCCGTTTCAAGTATATCGAACTGAACCGTGCACATTCCGGGCCGGACACAAATGCTATAGGGCCGAACCGAGCACATGTATTTCCGGGCCGGCCCGGCTCGGCCCGGACACAGTGAAGGACGGATCGGAAACTAATGTTATCAGTCTATGTTACTCGTAATGTGACTGACTCGGGAAACTGACTCTTTATTCAAGACTGTGGTCTTACTGGCAGACGCATCTGCCCCTATCACTAATATCTCTTACTACTATAATTTCTCTCTGCTCTCTTTTCGTTTTCTATTTTCCCAACAAGGTAGGGGTGGAGCGTATTTTCTTTTAGCCTGATTCCTAATTATTATATCACACTGTAAATTTCTTTTTTAATTGTAATAAAAAATATAATTAGTAATTTTACAAATACACACAACATTACAAATATAAATGATACATAATTTCAACAAAACAAATACACTAATAACTACTGCACCACAAACACAACACACTCCGAATTACTCTTTATGTAAAATATCTTTAAAACTTAAGGTTTTCCACCTGTATAAAATTATACTATAACATTGGGGTAATATTTAAAACCTTATCAGTTTCCGACCTGTTTATTGTCTTTAAAATTTTAAAAATTTTCTGTTTTCCGCCTGTATGGTGATTTGTTATTCCTTAGTTTTGGTTAACTCTCCTCGTGAGAATCGTGACAATCTTTAAAAAATTAATTAGTTATGCTTTTTCACCTGTTATTAAAATGTTTGAAATTCGACTTTAGCTATAAAAATTAATTAAAATGGTCCTCCAATTAAACTTATACTTTCTCTTATCTAAAAAAAAAAAAAAAAAAAAAAAAAAAAACTTTATACTTTTCCTAAAACTTAAGTCTGAAATCCTAAGTCTACGGTCCTCCACCAGACTTAGCAATTGTTTCTCAGCTTGCTAAAGTAACTCAGTACACTTAAAATAACGTAACATCACACTACACTAATAATAATATAAAATAAGAAGTTTGCTAAAATATTTGGGAGTTCTGTATCATTGATCATAATACATTAATATTTCTAATTTTTCCTTAGGTATATATGGTAGCTAGATGTAACAAGTATGTAGATCTATTAATGTGGGTTGTTACGTCTTCTCCTAGCCAAATCTAGTCCTATTTGTACTTGGTTAATTTCTGAAATCTTAGTACACAGTCTATTAAGTTTATTTCAGTAGTCATTATTGCAGATTATTTCCAGTAAGCCAAATTGGTTTTTCGTCTCTTGTAGGTTTAATCTGTTTATATGATCATCTTCCTGTAGTTGAATATTTGGACATTCAAATATCAGGTGATCTGGTGTCTGGGCTTCCCCATAATCACAGATGTCATTGTGTCATTATCTAAAAGACCTATTTTACAAAATGTTGTACGATAGGGTCCATGACCACTTATAAACTGAATAACAAGTCTGTTTAGGTTTAAATGCCCTAATTCCATTATGTCTCTCACACTTGGGAAAATTCCATGTACTCTTCTTGCTTTGTTACTGGTGTCCCAATTGCCTTACCATTTTTGATGAATATATACCTCTATGACTTTCATAGCATTTATATGCTTTCGGAATATCTGTTCCAGCTTTGGTCTATTCTGTTTCTGAAGCCAGTACTTGCCAGATATTCTTAATATTGACAGATGTAAGGGCTCTATCCCGGTTATTATTTGCAATGCTTCTACAGGTGTAGTGGCCATGGCTCCAGACATTCTGAGTATCATTTTTTGGGCACTGTCTATTTTCCTTCTCAATCTTATATTCTCATTGATTCTATGGCCCCGTGCGCTAGAACCATAGGAAGCTATGGCTAGAAAGATAGCTTTGTAGTATACTTGACAATGCCTTGGGGACAGTTTATAATCCTTTGCGTTTAACAGTTTATAATCGTGCCAAGTGAACTTTGTGGTGGACAAACACCGTGTGCGTGGGTTTTCTCGAGGTTTTCCCGTTTCCTCACACTTTATTCATTCCACCATTTCATTTATTTCTCATCATCAACGTCTCCTTTAGCCTAGCCGGATAACTGTGAGACGTAAAATTCAAAGATTTCATTTTAAATTATTTGTTTTCGTATTACTAGTAATGGCAACTTTAAATTCACTCACGACATGTGGGTCTGTACCAAATTGATCCGATGTTAAACACAATGACAATAAAACATTTTCATATAATTTTTGCGTTAGCTTGTTTTTTTTTTTTTTTTTTTGTGTGTGTAAAATTAATGTATGGTTCTCTAGTAACTATATATATCGTATTCCGTTATGCAGCTAAAATGGTCTGGAGTTAGCACCCCCCCCCAAAAAAAAAAAATAATAATAACGGAAATAACAATTTTGAAAGACAATACTTATAAAAATGCACTAGAACAGGAGAAAATAGTTCTTTTGATGGTGTGAAATGAAGAACCGGAACTAAAACTTCGAAAGCATCGGAGATTACTTGTTTATGAATTTGAAAAAAAAAAAAAAAAAGTTGTTGTTATAAGGAATTTTTAAAATTGTTATTTTTAAGTACAGTAGACTATCGACTATCCGGCCTAGTTTTTTTAAAAGAAAAAACTCCGTATCTGTCTAATAAATGAGATTTTTTTTGAACAATTTACTCGACTTTTAACGCCTTCATAAAAACGCGACTTTACCAAGGAGAAGCGGTCATCTATCAAGAACTTTTTCAAAGACTAAAAACTAAGTTTGGACTCTTTTTTTTTCTTTCTTTCTTAGAATTACCTTTCTCATTATGTAATAATTTATCAATAAAAAGTAAAATATTTTTTAAAAAAAATTAGAGCTACTTTTTGCTTTTAATATTTTGTTCGTTTTAAAATGTGTACATCTTTTATGATTCCTGTAGTTGTTAGACATAAAATTTACCTTCAAATATGTACAGTATTTTTGAACAAACTTAAAAAGTTCCTTGCTGAATTCTCTCTCTCTCTCCCTCTTTCTTTCTTTCTCTCTCTCTCTCTCTCTTTCTTCTTTCTTTCTTTCTTTCTTTCTTTCTTTCTTTCTTTCTTTCTTTCTTTCTTTCTTTCTTTCTTTCTTTCTTTCTTTTCTTTCTTTCTTTCTTTCTTTCTTTCTTTCTTTCTTTCTTTCTTTCTTTCTTTCTTTCTTTCTTCTTTCTTTTTTCTTTCTTTCTTTCTTTCTTCTTTCTTTCTTTTCTTTTCTTTCTTTCTTTCTTTCTTCTTTCTTTCTTTCTTTC